>NC_089249.1:50515742-53405840 GCF_963930625.1 Muntiacus reevesi
CTGTGTGTGTGTGTCGTCTCTGTGTGTGTCTGTCTCTGTGTGTGTGTCTGTGTGTGTATATGTGTATCTGTGTTTCTATGTGTGACTATGTCTATGTGTCTGTGTGTGTCTGTGTGTGTGTCTGTGTGTCTGTGTATGTCTGTGTGTATCTGTGTATCTGTGTGTGACTGTGTCTATGCGTCTGTGTGTGTGTCTGTGTCTGTGTGTGTCTCTGTGTGTGTGTCTGTGTCTCTGTGTGTGTCTGTGTATGTCTGTGTGTATCTGTGTATCTGTGTGTGACTGTGTCTATGTGTCTGTGTGTCTGTGTCTGTGTGTGTCTGTGTCGTGTGTGCTGTGTGTCTCTGTGTGTTTATCTCTGTGTGTATATCTGTGTGTGTGTGTCACTGTGTGTGATAGTCTGTGTGTGTTCACTGTGTGTATATCTCTGTGTGTATATCTGTGTGTGTCTGTGTCTCTGTATGTATATCTGTGTGTGTGTCACTGTGTGTATATCTGTGTTGTGTCACTGTGTGTATATCTGTGTGTGTGTGTCACTGTGTGTATATCTGTGTGTGTCTGTGTCTCTGTATGTATATCACATGTGTGTATATCTGTGTGTGTGTGTCACTGTGTGTATATCTGTGTGTGTGTGTCACTGTGTGTATATCTGTGTGTGTCTGTGTCTCTGTATGTATATCACTGTGTGTATATCTGTGTGTGTCTGTGTCTCTGTATGTATATCACTGTGTGTATATCTGTGTGTGTGTGTCACTGTGTGTATATCTGTGTGTGTGTCACTGTGTGTATATCTGTGTGTGTGTGTCACTGTGTGTATATCACTGTGTGTATATCTGTGTGTGTGTCACTGTGTGTATATCACTGTGTGTATATCTGTGTGTGTGTCACTGTGTGTATATCTGTGTGTGTGTGTCTCTGTATGTATATCTCTGTGTGTATATCTGTGTGTGTGTCACTGTGTGTATATCTGTGTGTGTGTGTCACTGTGTGTATATCTGTGTGTGTGTCACTGTGTGTATATCTGTGTGTGTCTGTGTCTCTGTGTGTATATCTCTGTGTGGCTGTATGTGTGTGTCTCTGTGTGTATATCTATGTATGTGTGTCACTGTGTATATCCGTGTGTGTCTGTGTCTCTGTATGTATATCTCTGTGTGTCTGTGTGTTGTGTGTGTCACTGTGTGTATCCATGTGTGCTTGTGTGTCTCTGTATGTGTGTGTATGTGTGTGTGGTGGGGGGAGAGGATGTGGGCGATGAGTAACGTCCCCTCTCACACCCCATGTGGAACAAGACTGGGATTGGTCAGGACCCAGAAAGCTTCTTAGGCAAAAACAACCTCTGTTCCAGCCCTCCCTGGACCATCTGAAGTCTGGACAGAGCCCGGAAGGCACCCTGCTGGGTTGTGGGTCCCACACAGTGTCTGGGGGAGCAGAGGTGAGGCCAAGGCTGTGCTGGAGGTGGGAGAGTTGGGTCTGAGGAAGGCTGACCAGGCCTCGGTGGAAGGACAGGAACAAAGTGGGTATTTAAGGTAAAAGTGGGAGCACTTCCCCCAGAGCCACACCTTGGGGCCCGTGCTCACCCCAGAGCCTCAGGTTTCGCACTGGAGGTGGGGGGAGGCAGCAAAGTACATGTGTCAGAATGGTGCTGCCCAGCTGGGTGGGGGGTGGGCAGGAGGGGCTGGAGAGGGAGAAGCTGCACCAGGGGCCCACCTCCCCTCCCCTCGCCCACGTTACACCCCCACGTCAGTGACCTTCCCCAGCTGGTTTCTCTTGGCTCCTTTGCCCCCTGCCCTCTTTGCCCACTTGTCTCAAGCCTGTGGGAATCAGGAGGCACCTGGGAATCAAATATCACCAGGGTTTGAGCCCTGGTCTAGCCGCTCACCAGATGAACGCCCTCTGAGAGAGTCCTTGTTCCCCCCAGGCTCTCAGCTTCCTCCTCTGCACGGTGGGAACCACTAGGGCAAAAATAAGTGGAATAGGGCTTCCTTGGTGACTCAGTGGTTAAGAATCTGCCTGTCAAGGCAGGAGACACAGGTTTGATCCCTGGTCCGGGAAGATCCCACATGCCTCGGAGCAACCAAGCTCGTGTGCCACCATCATTAAGCCTGTGCTCCAGAGCCCGGGAACTACAACTACTGAAGCCCACGTGCCACAAACTGATGCCAGTGGGCCCTAGAGCCTGTGCTCTGCAATAAGAGAAGCCACCGTAATGAGAAGCTGGCACACTGCAACTAGGGAGTAACCCCCACTCACCACAGCTAGAGAGAAGGCACGCAGCAACGAAGACCCAGAACAACCAAAAATAAATATAAATAAATAACTTTTAAAAATAGATTAAAGAAATAAGTGGAATAAATAAAAGAAACAAGTGACCAACCTGCAAAGTGACCTCCATACCTGCAACTGTCAATCATTACCTATAGAATCAAAGAAGTAAAACAGTGGAAGATCAATCAGCCTAAGGCATCAGACGCACTGACACAAGCAACAATGTGAATGAACTATGAACACTGAATGGGGAAACGCCAGGCACAAAAGGGAGCATACCATTCAATTTCTAGAAAGTGTCCAGAGTAGGCAATTCCTTAGAGACAAAGATGAATCGATGGGGCCAGGCACTGGGGAGTATGCTGAGTGCTTCACCGGTGCAGTTTTCTCTCGGGGGATGAGAACATTTTGGAACTACACAGACATGCTGGCTGCACAAGACAAATGAACAAGATGCCTCTGGATGATAAACTTTAAGATGGTCCATGTCATGTGAAAGTCATCTCAGTTCAAAAGAATTATAATAAAGAGGATGTATATAGAGCATTTCCAAAGTTCCTTCCAGTTCCAAATCAACAATTCTACACCACGGCCCTTCTCCTGGCTGCCTCCCCACCATGGTGTGGGGTCGGTGGGGAGGCCTGGAGCCAGGGGGTGAAGGAGAGTGTTCCAGGGCAGTGTGGGGCTCAGGGATGGGCCTGTTTTCCTTGCTCTGGATTAGGAATGGGAGCTGAAAGAGGAGGCCCCTTCCTTGCCTTTGATCCTGACATGTCAGAGGAGGTCGGGTTCTGGGAAACAAGGGTTTGGATGGTAAACTGAGGCCCAGGGACACAAGTCAGGCGGTCCCTGCCCTCCTGGTGCACCCCGGGCTTGAAGGCCCTGAGGTCATCCTGCTTCTTGGGCTACTTCCCCATCATGGCTGAGTTTTGTCACCCCAGTAAGAGAAGCCCAGGGGACACTTAGAGGATTAATGTGAAGTTTTAGGGGGATGGGAGAGAGGAGAAAACCTCATCCTCTCTGGCCAGAAACTGAAGCCCAGGGAGCAGAGTAAGGAGCGTTTCACAGACGCCTGCCTTACAGACCCAGCCCCCTTCTCTGAAGGCAGGCTACCGGCCTCCCTCAGGACCTTCACTCCTGCCTCCACCCTCTTGCTCTGCTCTCTGGACAGCAGCCTCCTTCCTGCCGGTGGCACTGTCGGGCCCTCTGGTCCGTCACAAGTCAGAGATGCAGAGGCCAGGCTTCTGGACTTCCTGAATCCCACTGGGCCATGGGGCTCCACAGGTCCTCCTGGTTCTAAGGATTCTTCAAGGCCATCCTCAACCCAGCCGGCCCACAACCACAGGCATCACCCCTACCCCGGCCCTCCCACATCCAGTCACAGATGTGGAGTCCTCCAAAGCCTCTGGGGGTGATGACCCTGGTGCCTGGGCCCACCTTAAGGACCTCCTCTCTCAGATCCAAGAGAGAGGCAGGGTTGGAGCCTGCCCACCCGCACCCTGCACCCCTCTCCAGGAAACACTGCTCTGCTGGGTGCCACCAGTTTCAGGACACCAGTGGATCCCAGCACAGAGGCTCAGAGCCACTCCTGGGACCTCCCTCCCCTCCGCAGCCTCCCTCTCCTTCGGCTGGGTTCCGGCTCATAAGTGGGCGACTGGGGCACGAAGCAGAGCTGGGGCCTGTGAGGCTGGAAGCTGGAGAGCTGGGGGACCCTTGGGGAGTCTCAGGGCAGCCAACCGTGACCTTCAGTCTTCGTCTCAACTGCCTAGCTGCAGAGCTGACCCATGTCATTGCAGTGCCTCAGAATGTCCCACCACTGCTCTGGGATGCCAAGTCAAAACCACCGACCTCGGCCCAGGCTGTCCGGCCCCATCCCTGGCCTCCCGAGATGCACTGGTCTCCCATCTCCATCCTCCGATTACCTACTTGCTCAAGCCCTTCACCGTCCTGCATCTCGTCCACCTCCAAGCTTCTCCTGGTTCAGGCTGTCCCCTGAACCATACCACTTTCTCTTCTCATTACCTGGGATAACTCATTGCTATAGCCTGCTTGTCATTATGTCTAGTAGTTTCCATGGCTCTTCACAGACTTGCCTGTCTCAAGTGAATCTCGGGTAACACACACTCTGCACTTCCCAGGACAGACCTTCCCAAAGGTCCCCCTGGGAGAAAGCTGCTGCATCTCAATATAGTACAGATTCCAAGGCAGAGTCAGGACATGTGACAACTTCCCCTTGCCCAGCATGGCTCCCACTTTATGGTCACTGAGCCCTGGCACGAGATAACACGACAGTCTCCCTGGGCTGTAGTCAGTGGCTTCTTTAGCAGGAGTATCACTAGAGTGATACCTGCTGCCCAGGGCAGGTCCAAAGCTTAGGCGAAGAGAAAGAGGAGGTGGAGGGAGAGGGAAGCAGGAAAGGAAGTCATTAAACACAGATGGGCACGTGGGGCTGGGGGTGATGGACTGAGGCCAGAGGGAAGGCAAAGCAGGATTCCAAGCTCCCTCTTCACCCCCGCCAGACATGCGACGTCCAGGATATTCAAGGGGAGGTGAACATCTTTGCCAGATTCCCTGAGGGCACTTGCAGGATCAAGATTGGAGTGCAGAGCCCAGGGAGGGGAGAGGTTAGAGGGTCTGGCAAATGAGTCCCATGGTGCCAGGAAAACAGGGTCTGGAGAGACAGCTGATGGTCATCAGCAGATTCTGCAAATGGAAAGAGAGGGTGGGATGCTCAGCAAGCTGGTGTCCCAGTACCTGAATCCTCAGAGACAGTAGCATGGTTCCTTCTGGGTCCTGGAGTCCTGCCAGACAATTCAGTCAGCAGACCGTGTGTAAAAATGTTACCAGAAGGTGTGTTGGGTCCAGCTACTTGCCACTCAAAAGCCAGTAAACAGGCCAGGCTGGTGGAAAGGAAAGTTTGCTTTAGTTCAGATGCCTGCAACTAGGGGCGAAGTTGGGAGAACGGAAGTCTGTCTAAAGGCCAACTCCCCCACCACTGACAATCAGTGGGGCAAGAGTTTTTTTTTTTTTTGGTGGGGTGGGGGGCAAGAGCTTTTATAGACAGAGGGAGAGGACTTGGTGCAGAAACAGCACAGTCAGCTTTGACCGTCATCTTGAAATTGGTCGTCAGTGGTCTGACTGGCGTCATCTTGATTGTTTTCAGTACGGTTAAACTTCAGTTCCCGAGTTGGTTTGTTTCCATTTCTTTGAGGCCAGTTCTCAGAATTGTGGTAGCTCAAGTCGTGGGTGCAATCTGGTTATCATGTAGTTAACTTCTTCCACCTGGGGCTTCAGTATCTATAAAGCAGCTCATAGGATATGGCTCAGAATATTATCCATAGCCCTTGAGAAGGAACTAGAGGTCCTTGATAATGTTTAATGACTACATTGTTATTCGTTAGTCTCCTTTGACTATTTTCCTCTGTTTCCACATTTCTCATTTCTCTAGTTAAACTTATTCTTTGACTAACGTTTCCCACAGATAAAAGGCAAGCAAAGGACTTGGGGTTGGGTGGGGGTGGGGTGGGGCAGCAAGAACAATAGGGAGAGAGAAGAGACCAAAAAAAGAAAAAGACTCTGCCTTTATAAAGGCCAATATCTGGTGGGAAGATGGACGAGCAAACAATTTTCAATAGTGTGAGAAATAAGGTAAGAGATGCTTGACCCAGCTGTGCTATGAGAGCAGAGGGGAGAAACCTCTAGGTCAGAACCTGTATGCGTGTGTGTGTGTGTGTGTGTGTGTGTGCAGGAGCGCTCACGTGAAGGTGAACGTCACCTCCCAAACAGGAGCAGGTGGGTACCCAGGATTCTGTGTGTTGGACAGGGAGTCGCAAGCTTTCCATGAATCAGCCCACGTCACCTCCCAACACGATGAGTAAGGCCCCGCAGGGTCCCCATTTTAGAGATGAGTGAACCCAGGCCTCCAGGCCCTCTTGGCGAGTTTGCCATTGTGCCTCTCGTTCAAACTTCACAGCCGTCCTGCAGATGACACGTCAGCTCAGTTTTACAGATGAGGGCGTGATTCTGAAAGATGAAGCACTTCACCTGAAGTCACCCAGCTAGTGAATGAGCTGGGAAATGTGACCAAGTTTGTCTGAGCTCCGAGTTTGTCAGTCTGCTTTCACCAGCAGAGACAAACGTTCTGCCTTTCTGTGCCTTGTTGTTGTTGTTGTTGTTATTGTTATGTTTTGGTTTTCTGTTTGCACCATGAGGCTAACAAGATCTCCATTCCCTGACCAGGGCCTGAACCCAGGCTTTAGCAGTGAAAGCCCGGAATTCTAACTAGTGGGCCACCAGGGAACTCCTTATACCTTGATTTTTGCCACCAGGAAACAGGAGGAACCCATCTTAGCTGAAGTGTAAACATGTCCTTCAAACTAGGAAAGGAGGAAAGCTATCTTAGCCGAAGTGTAAACAGTGGTCCTATACTGGTGGCCTTTGTAATATCTCCCTTTTTGGGGTGAAAATTATTAGTGTTCAGTCACTCAGTCATGTCCAATTCTTTGCTACCCCATGCACTGGCTTCTTTGTCCTTCACTACCTCCCAGAATTTGTTCAAACTTATGTCCATTGAGTCGGTGATGCTGTCTAACCATTTCATCCTCTGCCGCCCCCTTCTCCTCTTGCCCTCAGTCTTTCCCAGAATTAGGATCTTTTCCAATGAGTTGGCTTTTCAACTCATTGGCCAAAGTATTAGAGCTTCAGCCTCAGCATCAATCCTTCCAATGAATATTCAGGGCTGATTTCCTTTAGGACTGACTGGTTTGATCTCCAGGAGGTAGGAAGAAAAATTTCAAAACTGGCCCAGCCTCCTGGGACCCTTGCTGGACAGGAGAATTCTGGAAAAAGCGTCATTCCTGTCTTGAGCAGATCTGATAGGGCCAGAGGAGAAAGCCTGAAATAGACCTGGCTGCCCTCACCCTCTGCAGACCCGAGGGAGCTGTTTGTCCAGCTCTGAATAACCATTCTAAGGAGGATGTCCTGAGAATTTCCTTATGTGGCAGGGAGTTTGACTGGATCACTTCACAGTGCCAGATGGACTCTCCCCCACCTCCATCTCTAACCTCGGTGATAAGAAACAGCACTACTCAGATTCTTCTTAAAAAGAAACTGTGTAAAGATATTTAAGGACATCAAAGGTTATCACAAGGGAGGTGGGAACCAGTTCATCTCTATGTCTACTGAAGCTTGGACAAGAGAATGTGGATTTTGAAAACAGCTACAGGGATTCCCAGGTGGCTCAGACGGTAAAGGGTCTGCCCATGATGTGGGAGACCTGGGTTCAATTCCTGGGTCGGGAAAATCCCCTGGAGAAGGAAGTGACAACCGCATCCAGTATTCTTGCCTGGAGAATCCCACGAATGGAGGACTCTGGCGGGATACAGTCCGTGGGTCTCGAAGAGACGGACGTGACTGAGGGGCTGAGCACAGCACAGATGATGCTAGTAGCAAAGCGCCTGCCTGATGCCAATGCAGGAGACAAAAGAGACTCGAGGTCGGTCCCTGGGCCAAGCAGATCTCATGGAGAGGGAAATGGCAACCCACTCCAGTATTCTTGCCTGGAAAATCCCATGGACGGAGGAGCCTGGTGGGCCACAGTCCACGTGGTCGCAAAGAATCGGACACGGCTGAGTGACTTTCACTTCACGGGGATTTAGATTAGACACGAGAACTTTCTGATAAGGTAGAGAAACGCTGGAGTGGATTATACCTGGTTCCAAGAAACAAACTGTGAATCTCTTTAGATCTGTGATGTCTTGCAGAAATATAAAGGAGTCACATATACAACTTTAAATTTCTTCAGTTCAGTCCAGTTCAGTTGCTCAGTTGTGTCCAACTCTTTGCGACTCCATGAATCGCAGCACGCCATGAATCGCAGCACGCCAGGCCTCCCTGTCCATCACCAACTCCCAGAGTTTACTCAAACTCATGTCCATCGAGTCGGTGATACCATCCAGCCATCTCATCCTCTGTTGTCCCCTTCTCCTCTTGCCCCCAATCCCTCCCAGCATCAGGGTCTTTTCCAGTGAGTCAACTCTTTGCATGAAGTGGCCAAAGTATTGGAGTTTCAGCTTTAGCATCCAATGAACACCCAGGACTGATCTCCTTTGGAATGCACTGATCATAGCAAACACCCTCTTCCAACAACACAAGAAAAGACTCTACACATGGATATTACCAGATGGTCAACACTGAAATCAGATTGATTATATTCTTTGCAGCCAAAGATGGAGAAGCCCTATACAGTCAGCAAAAATAAGACCAGGAACTGACAGTGGCTCAGATCACGAACTCATTGCCAAATTCAGACTTAAATTTCTTAGCTGCCATATTTAAAAAGAAAAAAGAAACAAGTGATGTTAATTTTTGTAACATATTTTATTGAACCCAACAGATCCAGAATACCATCAATAGAAAGTAATGTAGGGACTTCCCCAGCAGTCCCGTAGTTAAGACTTCACCTTCCAATGCAGAGGGAGTGGGTTTGATCCCTGGTCGAGAAGCTAAAATCCCACCTGCCTTGTGGCCAAAAAACCAAGATGTATAACAGAAGCAATGTTGTAACAAATTCAATAGAAACTTTTAAAATGGTCCATATAAAAAAAAATTTGTTTAAAAAGTAATGTAATTAACACTTTATTTAATAATGAGATAGTTTTTATTAATGAGATAGTTCACATTGTTTCTGGTAGTGTCTTCACCACCCAGCATGTGTTTTACACTTACAGCGTGTCTCAGTTCAGACTGGTCACATCACCACTGCCCAGAAACCGTGTGTGGCCGGTGGCCATGCATCAGTCAGCACAAGTCTAAAGTCTCTAACGACTGACACCCCATGGAGATACAAGGTGTAGTCTGGGTTTACCTGCAGGCAGAAAGCTCTCCAGAAGTCCTGAGGATCTGTGAGGGTGAAGGCCCAGAAAGCGGTACCTCCTAGCGCCTCTCAGCCTTCGTGGTTGCCAGAAACACAAGATCCATCACCATCTGCAGTTCTGAGAACCCACTGGGTGGGGTTTTGTGTGCCCTTTTGGTAGCGGGAACCCTGATCCCGAGGGTCTGTCAGGTCCAGGGTCAGTGACTTGTTAACCCCTGTGGGTTAACACTGCCTGGGAGAATTGGGAGATTGGGATTGACATCTATGCACTGTTGGTATATAATGTATAAAGCAGATAACTATTGAGACCCTACAGTGCAGCGCAGGGAACGCTACTCAGAGCTCTACAGTGACCTACGTGGGAAGGAAATCCTAAAAAGAGGGGCTAGATGTGTACTTACGGCTGATTCACTTTGATGTACAGCAGAAACTAACACGACATTATAAAGTAATTATCCTCCAGTTAATTAGAAAGACAAAAACACCGCCTGGGAGAGTGAGGGAATTTTCCGTCCTGGCCTCCTGGGTGTTCTCTCCACATCTTGCTGGTGTGAGTGACCGGTCACCGGATGGGGGAGCCAGGCCAGGCAGAGGGGTTGGAGATGCACTGCATCTAGGGTATGGGGTGGGAGCATCAGCCCAGGCCAGTCTGGCCCATGTTACCCCCGGCTGCAGCACCTCCGCCAGGTACCATATGGCCCTCTCCCTCCCCTGCTGTCATCTCCGCACGATGTCACCTGCCCCTATGCTCATCCCTCCCTCTCCTCTGCCCCGGTCAGTGTATCCTCCAGCACCCAGCCCTACCCGGCATCATCCGTGAAGTTGTCTGTGGTCTGCCTTCCCCCTCAGGATGTGAGCTGTGTGGAAGCAGGGCTCCATCCGGCTCACCACTGTGCTCCCAGGGCCTGCCTCAGTGTCTACCACGCAGTGTTTCTGCTCATCGCTCAGCCGTGTCCAGTTCTCTGCGACCCCATGGACTGTGGCACTGCAGGCTCCCTTGTCCTTCACTGTCTCCCGGAGTTTGTTCAAACTCATGTTCATTGAGTCATTGATCCAACCATCTCATCCTCTGTCGTCCCCTTCTCTTCTTGTCCTCTTGCCCTCAACCTTTCCCAGCATCAGAGTCTTTTCCAATGAGTCAGTTCTTCGCAGCAGGTGGCAGAGTCCTTCAGCTTCAGCAACGTGGGGCAAAGGACAAATTTACAAAAGAAGAAGCCAAGGGACGCAAAAAGCAAAAGTCTTACCCCCGAGCCTGTGGGACCATGAGATAGTGAGAGAGCCAATATTAATTTAAGTCACAGGCACAGGGACCAGCTGGACCCCTTCTGCAGCCACATTCCAGAGAATGGTATTTCCTGAGCACAACTGGTTCCCAGGCCTCGTCAGACCCACTGGGAAAGAGGTGACGCTGTCCCCAACCTCTCCCCGTCCGAACTGCAAATGCCCGAGTCCCCCATATTCTTTTTTATTTTTTAAAAATATTTATCTATTTGTAGGGTGAAACAGATCACCAGCCCAGGCTGGATGCATGAGACAAGTGCTGGGGACTGGTGCACTGGGAAGACCCAGAGGAATCGGGTGGAGAGGGAGGTGGGAGGGGGGAATACATGTAAATCCATGGTTGATTCATGTCAATGTATGACAAAACCCACTACAATATTGTAAAGTAATTAGCCTCCAACTAATAAAAATAAATGAAAAAAAAATTTGTCTATTCGGCTGTGCCAAGTCTTAGTTGAGGCATGAGAATTCTCAGTTGTGGCATGTGGGATCTAGTTCCCTGATCAGGGATCAAGCCTGGGCCCCAACCCTTGGGAGCTCAGAGTCTTAGCTACGGATGACCAGGGAAGTCCCTCCACCCCCACCAAGTCCCCCTTTTATACCACAGGAGCTTATGCCGTCCTGTGGGGTGCAGACGCATGCTGGGACACCCATCAAGGCTGTCAGCCCAGCCCTAGGCAACATGGCTAAGCCCACGAAGGTCCCCTCATTCTTAACCATTGACAGTGGCACCCTTCCAAAGAACGTATTAATAAAGGACTCTCGAAGACATTGAAGACTTTTCAGACCTAAGGAATGGATGACTGAGAATGAGGTTGGGGTAGATACCTGTCAACATGGGCCTGCTGGGCATTCTTAATATACAGGGTCCACGTGCACGGTTAATCCCTCTGAAACAACCAGGGACCCCAGTACATGCCACTGGAGCCTCTTCAACCTCTATGCCCGGCTAATATGGGGGTAATGGGTGTCCAGGCATGGGGGTGGAAGGGAGCTGGAATATTCCGCTGAAACTGAGGCCACAGGAAGCCGGGATATGGGGGCTGAGCTGGGTAAGTGGAATCACACCAGTGTTTGGTTTTCAGTCCACACTCGCCGTCTCACTCGTGCTTTGGCTTTGGCATAGCAGGGAGTGAGCAGGACTCAGGAGACAGGCAGGAGCCTTTGAGTCCTGGCTGTGCCCCCCACCTCAGTACCTGAACCTTGAACAAGGTTTCTGAGTCTTGGTATACTCGCTTCCTGGGGCTGCCATAACAAAGCCCTGCAACCTGGGTGGCTTCAGCAGCACAGATGTGTTGTCCCACTGTCCCTGGGAAGCTGGAAGGCCAAGGTCAAGGTGTGGGCAGGACTGTTGCCTCCTAAGCGCAGTGAGGCAGGGTCTGCTCCAGACCTCTCTCCCGGCTGCTGGTGGTTTGCTGGTGACCTCTGACCTTTCTTGTCTGGAGACACACCACCCCACCCTCAGCCTTCATGCTCACGTGGTGTTCTTCCCAAGCCCAGATCTCTCAGGGTCCAAATTTCCCCTTTAAAGAAGAACACTATTTGAGCTGTTTCAAATCCTAAAAGACAATGCTGTTAAAGTGCTGCACTCAATATGCCAGCAAATTTGGAAAACTCAGCAGTGGCCACAGGACTGGAAAAGGTCAGTTTTCATTCCAATCCCAAAGAAAGGCAATGCCAAAGAATGTTCAAACTACCGCACAATTGCACTCATCTCACACACTAGCAAAGTAATGCTTAAAATTCTCCAAGTCAGGCTTCAACAGTATGTGAACCGTGAACTTCCAGATGTTCAAGCTGGATTTAGAAAAGGCAGAGGAACCAGAGATCAAATTGCCAACATCTGCTGGATCATTAAAAAAGCAAGAGAGTCCCAGAGAAACATCTACTTCTGCTTTATTAACTACAGCAAAGCCTTTGATTGTGTGGATCACAGCAAACTGTGGGAAATTCTTAAAGAGATGGGAATACCAGACCACCTGACCTGCCTCCTGAGAAACCTGTATGCATGTCAAGAAGCAACAGTTAGAACTGGACATGGAACAACAGACTTGTATATTTTCACCTTGCTTATTAAACTTCTATGCATAGTGAAGTGCTGGGCTGAATGAAGCACAAGCTGGAATGAAGATTGCCAAGAGAAATATCAATAACCTCAGATACACAGATGACACCACGCTTATGGCAGAAAGCGGAGAAGAAGTAAAGAGCCTCTTGATAAAAGTGAAAGAGAAGAGTGAAAAAGTTGGCTTAAAACTCAGTATTTAGAAAACTAAGATCATGGCATCTGGTCCCATCATTTCATGACAAATAGATGGGGAAACAGCGACAGACTTTATTTTCTTGGGCTTCAAAATCACTGCAGATGATGACTGCAGCTGTGAAATTAAAAGACGCTTACTCCTTGGAAGAAAAACTATGACCAAACTAGACAGCATATTAAAAAGCAGAGACATTACTTTGCCAACAAAGATCAGTTTAGTCAAAGCTATGGTTTTTCCAGTAGTCATGTATGGATGTGAGAGTTGGACTATAAAGAGAGCTGAGCGCCGAAGAATTGATGTTTTCAACTGTGGTGTTGGAGAAGACTCGAGAGTTCCTTGGACTGCAAGGCAATCAAACCAGTCAATCCTAAAGAAAATTAGTCCTGAATATTCATTGGAAGGACTGATGCTGAAGCTGAAGCTCCAATACTTCGGCCACCTGATACGAAAAACTGACTCACTGGAAAAGACCCTGATGCTGGGAAAGATTGAAGGCAGGAGGAGAAGGGGACGACAGAGGATGAGATGGTTGCATGGCAACCAACTCAATGGACATGAGTTTGAGCAAACTCCAGGAGACAGTGAAGGACAGGGAAGCCTGGCATGCTGCAGTCCATGAGCTCACAAAGAGTCTGACACGACAGAGCGACTGAACTGATGCTGACTAAAGAAGAACACAGCCCATATACACAGTGGACTATTAACTCAGCCATGAAAAGGAATGGATTTGAGTCAGTTGTAGTGATGTGGATGAACCTAGAACCTGACATACAGAGTGAATTGAGTCAGAAAGAGAAAAACGAGTATCATATATATGCATATGTATGGCACTTAGAAAAATGGTACTGATAAACTTATTTGCAGGGCAGGAATAGAGACAGATATAGAGAACAGACTTGTGGACACAGTGGGGGAAGGAGAGGGTGGGATGAAATGAGTGAGTAGCATGGAAACATATACACCACCGTGTGTAAAATAGATAGCCAGTGGGAATTGGCTGCATGATACAGGGAGCTCAAGTCAGGTGCCTTATGACAAGCTAGAGGGGTGGGGAGGGAGGCTCAAGAGGGAAGGGACATACGTATACTTATGGCTGGTTCATGTTACCTGTGGCTGGTTCATGTTGATGTATGGCAGAAACCAACGCAATATTGTAAAGCAAGTATTACAATTAAAAACAAATAAATTTTAAAAAAGAAGGACACAGTCATACTGCGTTAGGGCCACCCTGATGACCTCATCTTAACTTGACTATCTCTGTAAAGATCCTATCTCTAAATAAGGTTACATTCTGAGGTCCTACCTAGGGTTTGTGTGTGTGCATGCGAGTTAAATCGCTCAGTCATGTTTGACTTTTTGCAACCCTGTGGACCATAGACTGCCAGGCTCCTCTCTCCATGCGATTCTCCAGGCAAGAGTACTAGAAGGGATTGCCATGCCCTCCTCCAGGGGATCTTCCCCACCCAGGGATCAAACCTGTGTCTCTTACATCTCCTGCATTGGCAGACAAGTTCTTTACCACTAGCACCACCTAAGAAACTCCCTAGAGGTTGGGTCATTAACATATGGATTCAGGGGGAACACGATTGAACCCCTAACATCTCGCCTGTAAATGGGAATCAATATAATTGTCATGGTTGCAGAGTGCCTCAAGGAGGTGTGGTCCGCAGTGGGGCAGGGGAATGTCTGCCTGGTTGGAATGGGCATGTGCCTCTGTGTTGCCTAGATGGGATCGAGCCCCAGAGAGCAGGGCCCAGGTCAAGACTCACCCTGTGAGTGTCCAACACAAGTCAGCAGAACCTTGACCAGGGCGGGCCAATGATGGTGAGGACAAAAGGCTGGAAAGAAAAATTTGATGGCAGATGCATCCGGGCTCTACAAAGTATGAGTGGACTTCCCTGTGGGCCCAATGGCTAAGACTCTGTGCTCCCAGGGCAGGGGATGCAGGTTCCATCCCTGATCAGGGAACTAGAGCCTGCATATGACAACGAAAGGACCCGAGTGCCACCACTAAGACCTGGGCAGCCAAATAAATTAAAAAGGAAAAGTCTGATACCAAGTGCTGACCAGGAAGTGGAGCCAAGGAACGCTGTCTGCTATTGATGGAGTGCCGGCTGGTACAAACACTTTGGAGGTAATTTGGCATCATGGCGAAAGAGGCAAGATGTATATCTGATACCCCAGCAATCCCACTCCTAGGAATGCTTACAGGTGTACCCCAAGAGACAGGTGCAAGGAATGTTCACAGCATCTTTGTTTGTAAAAATGAAAAATAACCTAAATTTCCTAAATGTGATGTATTCACTAGAGAAATACTATACAGTAATTAAAGCGAATTAACTAGAGCTACGCATGGCCCACAAGTGAATCTCACCAATAAAATAATGAGCAAGAGCAAATTGGGACTTCCCCAGCCATCCAGTGGCTAAGACTCCGAGCTACCAATGCAAAGGGTGTGGGTTCAATCCCTAATGGGGGAGTGAAGATCCCACATGCCTAAAAAAAATTAAAAAAAAAAAAACAAATTGCAGAAGGATGTCTACAGTGGGTCAGGCAATATGAAATGACACTGCTTAGGATACACATATATGTATGTGCTTGAAGAGAGGAAGGAGAAGCCCCAGATGCCAGACCAAATGTTATCTGGGGAGGAAAGGCACCCAGGGAGCTTCATGTATGTTTGTGGCATTCTTTTTCTTTTTTTAATGAGATGGGGAGTAAAGGGTATTGTTTATTCCTTATAAATTCCTGCATGTTTGAATTATAACTATTTAAAAAAGAGCTAGGGGACTTCCCTGGTGATACAGTGGTTAAGAATCTGCCTTGCAATGCAGAAGGCTTCCCAAGTGGCACATAGGTAAAGAATCCACCTGCCAGTACAGAAGACTCGAGTTTGATCCCTGCGTCGGGAAGATCCCCTGGAGGAGGAAATGGCAACCCACTCTAGTATTCTTATCTGGAGAATCCCATGGACAGAGGAGCCTGGGGAGGGCAGGTTACAGTCCATTGGGTCGCAAAGAGCCAGACACCATGGAGCACCAACGCTCTCTCTCTCTTGCAATGTGGGGGGGATGTGGATTTGATCCCTGGTAGGGGAACTAAGATCCCCCATGCCACAGAGCAACTAAGCCTGCTGGCTGCAACTACTGAAGGCCTCACTCCACAACTAGAGAGTCCATGCGCCGCAATGAAAGATCCCACACGACACAGCCAAGATCATGCATGATGCAACTAAGACCCAACACAGCCAAAATTAAAAAAAAAAAAAAAAAAGAACCAAGACTCAGTGAGCCTCACACAAAGGGGAAGGGGAAGCTGGGGCCCTACTAGTAGGAAGATTCAGAGTTGCTCTTGCCAACCCTGGAACCCAGGACCCAGAGTAAAGGAGCAAAGGATGCTAAAAGGTTGAGACCCAGAAGGCGAGAGGCTCCCTGTTGAGACAAATGTGATGCTGGACCTCCCTGTTCCAAACCTGCACCCCAGGTGTTGGCCTGCACCCCACCCCGGGGCTGCAGAGAACCCCAGGTGGAGGACACGGCCGGGAAACCCAGGAGACACATGCCCAGGGATGTTTGTCCTGCATCTCACGCCTGCCCCCGCACACTGGCACATGCTGCCTTTCCAACCACCTGGCACGGATACCCTGACAGTTTACAGCACAGATACACCCCCTCAGCCACACACGCGTGTGCACACACACGCGCGCACACACACACACACACACACACACACTCCTCCACCGCCCACTCCGGCCAGGACCCCAGAGCTGGAGATGCTACAGAACCTGCCAGCTGCAGCCCTGCCAACCGCCACCCCCCCCCCCCCCGCCTCCTCCAGGGCTGGGTTTTTCCAGCCGGAGCCCCGCTCCCTCTACTGCAAGCTCTGGAAATTGATGTCTGACGCGGCTGCTCCTGCAAGTTATTTATTTATTTCCTCTCTTCTTCCCGCCGAGACGACCCTCCGGCCAGGAGAGCCGCAGCCAGGACGCGGCAGGGGCTGCGGAGGCAGGGAGCACGGAGGGCAGGACTCAGGAGCCCCCGGCCCGCCCCAAGGGGGCCATGAGCATCAGGCCGGAGGCCCCGAGGGAGGAGGGCGACGCCGGCGACAGGGACCGGGAGGCAGAGCTTCGGGGCCGAGCCCGGCTGAGCCAGCAGCGCCGGCTCAGACAGGCCACCCAGTTCCTGCACAAGGACTCGGCCGACCTGCTGCCCCTGGATGGCCTCAAGAGGCTTGGCACCTCCAAGGACTGGGTGAGGCCACCCTCTCCCCTCCCCTCCCCAGGGCAGCTGGGACCCCCCCTTCTCTGGCTCTGCTGGGAGGGTGCAGACCCCAAGCCTCCAGACACCTGCCTGCCCCCAGGGTAAGGGGAGGCGGCCCTGACTTGTGGGTTCACCTTGACCATTCCCGGCTCCTCACCGGGTTGTTGCCATGGCTTGGTGGCTCTGGGGGACCCTATCTATTGCTCAGCTTCCCTAGAGAGCTCCAGGCTTCCCTCCGGGGAGGTGAAGAGTGTTAGTTAGAGCAGAGACTTGTAGGGGGCGGTTTATTGCTAGGCCAGGAGGACCAGTGGGTTCAATGTTGTGATTTGCTCCTCTCCTGAAACCACAGGACCTGGCACACGGGGACTGGACATTCATTGCCTGTCCCCCTCACCCCTGCTAGAACACCCATGGCTCTGGCCTGGGTACTCAGCTCCTCAGGGCCCCCCAGCTCCTCCTAGGTGATGTGGTCCTTCCAGGCTCCTTTCCTTCCATCCCCCTGCAGCAGCTGTGCCCCCCCACCCCAAGGATACCGGTTCAGGGAGTGCCCACCAAGGGGTGGGTGAGTCAGGGGACAGCTTCATACACTCACCACCCGCCTCCGACAGAGGGAGGGGCTAAAAGTGTGGGCTTCTGCAGAGCCTGGAATCTTGGGTTCAGATCCTGGCTCCAGCACTTAGCAACTTGGGCGAGTTACTTTCTGTCTCTGAGCCTTGGTTTCTTCATCTGTTACATGAAGATAAAAATAACAGGTTGTAGCTCATAGGGAATGTCAGGATTACATTAGCTAAACCTGTAAAGGACTTAGCACAGTGCCTGGGAAATAGGGAGCATCATCTAAAGGCTGTTATTCCTCCAGCTACTCTTCTGTTTTTAATGTTTATTTTGGTTGCGCCGGGTCTTAGTTGTGGCATGCAAACTCTTAGGTGCAGCAGGTGGGATCTAGGTCCCCAACCAGGGACTGAAGGCCCCCCTGCATTGGGAGCACAGAGTCTTAGGTGCTGGACTCCCAGGGAAGTCCCTTCTCCAGTTACTCTTACTCCTCCATTTAGCCTGAGAGAAAGTGAGGTTCACGGGGTTCAGAGAAGACGAGATGGCTCTGGCCTCTGGCTCAGAAGAGAGGAGAGCTTCTGTAGAAAGGCTGGGGGCACCCTGTCGCCTCTCTCACCTCGTAGGCAGGGGGATGGAGAGGTGGGACCTCCCTCCCGCAAGGGGAGGCATGTGAGGCCATTTCTGGGGGACCTCGGGCCACTCCAGCTGTCCCCTCTCCCCAGAAACCTGGACCCAGACGCAGCCCCTCACTTCTTTTCCTGAATCAGCCCTCCCTCTCCACTCCCTCCCAGCCAATTGTTCCCCCTCCAGGAAGCCGGCCCAACGGCACCCCCACTCAAGGGAAAAGTGAGCAGACTGAGATTTCAGTTCAGAGAACAGCCTTGCTAGCAGCGGGCACAGCTGAGACCCCAAGGGAGCAGGGAAGCAGGCTCTCGGCTCTCATCAGCCCACCTTCATCTGTTCGGCCCTAGCAAAGGGGCTCTAGTAACACTGCTGTTCCAGAATAGCAGATCAGGCCTTCTGCCCTCAGGACCTCTCAAATCGATCTGGAGCAGCTATCTTGTGTGGTTTGGGGAGGGAAGACACAGCAGTTAGGGGGACCCTGTCTCCCTCCCTGGGTGACTCTGGAGCATGATGCATGGGAGTCGGACCAGAGCCTGCGCCCCTCGTGGGAAAGGTGGGCGGGCCGCCCTTCCCAGCCGCTCCCAGTGCTCACCGCCCCTTTTCCCAGAGCTAGGCCTTCTGCTGGCAGCCTGCCGGCAGGAGCAGCCTCAAGGGCCTCATTAAGACCAGGGTAGGAAAACAGTCCCAGGCTCCCATGGAAGGAGGGCAGGTGAAGAATCATGTGTGGAGCCTGGAGGGACACAGTCATTCTTTGGTGGGCATCTATTGAGTGCCTACTGTATGCTGAGCCCAGCCCTGGTATATAAAGAGGAGTGAGATACAGATCTGATCTCAAGGGCAAAAAACAGCGGTGAGAGGCAATGACAGGGAGGGGGCAGGGGACGAGAGATGGAACACTGCCACCGCCTGGTGTGTGGACGGAAGAACGCCAAGAGGTCAGAGAGGGCTTCCTGGAGGAGGTGAACCCTGCCTGGATGACAGCATGCTCTCGGAACCCCAGACTGAAAATCAAAGCCTCCCCCCAGACAGCAGTTTCTGAACAAGTGATTTGAGCCAGACTGGCCTAGAGAAGCGTGAGGACGTTCAGGAGGAGGGATGAGCAGGGGCAGAGGCCTGGACAGTCTGGCCCAGGCATGGCAGCGGAGGGAGATGAGGCAGTGGCCAGCTCACCAGGCTGTTACCTCCAGGCAAGCAAAGTGGGGAGAGGAAGGCTCTGATGGATTTATTTTTTAATATTTTAAAAAAATATTTATTTATTTGATTGTGCCAGTTCTTCATTGTGGCACATGGACAATTAGCTGTGGCATGTGGACTCTAGTTCCCTGACCAAGGATCGAACCCTGGTCTCCTGCATTGGGAGTGCAGAGTCTTAGCCACTGAACCACCAGGGAGGTCCCTCTGATGGATTTCAAGCAACCTCTGACGGGTTGCTTTGCACTTCTCAAACTTTCCTGTGCCTGTGGGTCATTCGCACGTCTTGTTAAAACAAGGTTCACATAGGTGATTTGCACATCTTGTTAAAACAAGGTTCTGATTCAGTAGATCGTGATTCTGTGCTTCTAATGGGTGACAGTAAAGCCGATGATCTGAGAACGGCACTTGGAGTAGTACAGTCTCAGAGACTGCCTCGCTTTGAGCAGGTGGATTTGAGAGGCAGGTTCTTATGGACTAACGGAGGCGTCCCAGGAATGCGGGAGAGCTGTGCTGAATGAATCAGTAACAGAAGGCAAGGTGGGCTGTAAACACAGGAGGCGAAGCTGGTGGAACCCAGAAGTGGCTGGACAGGGCGGAGTGGCTGTGGGTGAAGGACGGGAGGATGGCGCCCAGCTGCCTAGTGAAGAACATCTGGACTTTCCTTTCTTTTTTGTTCTTGTTTCTTTGACTTCTTTTCATCACACTGTCAACCCTGGGATCTGCATCCCATGGAAGAATGAGATCAGAGGAAGGAAAAAAGAAAAGATGTCCCCAAATATGTGTTGTAGATAAGAGAATTGCCACCTGCCTCCCAGCATCTCGCCAGTGCCTGCAAGGTCATGTCTGTCTCAGGATGGACCACCCCCCCCCATCTCTCCATCACTGAGCTATCCATTGGGTTCCTGGAAACCAGCATGATTTGATGCTGGGGTGCTCTGCTATCATGATCTGACCCCTGGGACCCTTAGGGAAGCTTCTGCCCCTTCTTACTCTTGGAAGACTCGTGCCGGGGGTGGGGCTGAGCAGGAGAGCCTGGGACTTGTGAGCTCGGGGACCGAGCAGACCGGGCCCCGGGGCTCAGCATCTCCACATTTTGTGATGGAGCAGCAGCCACACAGCGTGATCCAGAGACGCCTGGTGGTGGAGGGGAGCCCGGGCCGGCCTCAGGGGGAGCCTCCCCGGGCGCAGGCCCCGATTCACAGCCAGGAGAGCAGGACGATGACCAGCAAGCCCGAGAAGCCAGCGCTTCTGGTCAATTGCAAGGTGAGACCCTCTTCTGGGCCCAGTTGCCCTCACCCACCCTCCCTTCTGCCCCGGAGGTGAGGAGGGGTGGGGAGCCAAGGCACTCCTCCCTGAGCCTAGGCCTAGAACTGGGGTCCTCCACCTTCTTTGCTCCCTGCCTCCCCATCTTCTGAGGTCCACAGGACTCCTTTCCCATGAGCCAAGCATCCTCTTTAAACCTGAGTGTGCTCTGCACTCGAATGGCGCACACGAGTGGGTAACGCAGCCCTCCTGGGAAAGCTCACACTCCAGGGCACAGCCTGGTCATCTCTGAGCCCTCCCTGACACAGGCCCGCTCCCTCCTGCCCATCTCTGCTGGGACCTCCTCCGCCTACTCGCTGGTGTCCTCCCATGCCCTTCCAGCCCCAGCTGTCACCTCCTCCAGGAACGCTCCCCCAACTTTCCCAATGGAAGGGCCTTTCCTCTGGCTCAACATCTAAGGCTCTAGCCCCTCAACCCACAGAGCTTGACACTCTCTCCCCCAGGGGGTGACCTTCCACTCCCCACTGCCGCCGGGGGAGCAGCCTCCCCTGCCCCCGCTCCCACCTGCCACGCACAGCAGACCTCAGCAAACACGTACAAGGAGGAAATGACTTGTTTTGCGGTATCAAGTGCAAACTCAAACGTCTGTTTTTATCCAAAAGAAAGCGACCTCATCCTTCTTCACCTGCAGTGGCGAATCTGGTACCGGCGTCTCGTTTCCTAATCGGTGCCGCGGTCCCCACGCCCACCCCTCCTCACTCACATCCCAGATCCCTCCAACAGGAGGCGCTCGGCTCTCCTCTCAGCAAAAGGACTTCCACTGGGTTCCTCCACTTCTGACGGCATTCTCCCCAAACGTATGCGCTCACCACTCATAACTCTTGATCTGATCCACTTCTGTCTCCGCTGTATGACTCCCAGGAGAATCACTCTCAAAGACTCCGCTTACTCCCTTCACTCACTTCTGAAAGGGACTTATCAGGGGCTGGGAAAGATGACAGAGCCAGTCCCAGCCCATTCCCCCTTGCGCCTGCGCCCCCCCCACCCCCCGCCCCCAGGGGCTCACGGAGACCCCTCCGCTTTTCTCAGTGCCAGGACCAGGAGCTTCAGGTGGCGGTGGACACGGGCACCCAGTACAATCAGATCTCTGCTGGATGCCTCAGCCGCCTCGGGTAAGGCGGGGTGTGTGTGTGTGTGTGCGTGTGTGTGTGTGTGTGTGTGTGTGTGTGCGCGCGCGCGCAAACCAGTGGGGGATGCCTCAGCCGCCTCGGGTAAGGCGGGGTGTGTGCGTGTGTGCGTGTGTGTGTGTGTGTGTGTGTGTGTGCGCGCGCGCGCGCGCGCAAACCATTGGGGGAGGGGCTTCTTTTCGGGGTGATGGGACTATTCTGAAATTAGGTAGTGATGGTTGCAGAACTCTGCTGTCTACTTTAAAAGGGTGACCTTCAGCAGTTCCCTGGTGGTCTAGGTGTTAGGACCCTGGGCTTTCACTGCTGTGACTCAGGTTCAATCCCTAGTTGAGGAACTGACATCCCACAAGCTGCATGGCTTGGTCACACAAAAAAGTGACTTTCACTATATATATGAACTATATCTCAATAACGCTATTATTTTATTGATTTTTTTAAAAAAGTGTGTATCAACCTCTACTAATTTTATTATTATTTTATTTCTGGCCACTCTATGCAGCATGTGGGATTTTAGTACCCTGATCGAACCTGAGCTCCCTGTCATGGAAGCTCGGAGTCTTAACCACAGGACTACCAGGGAAGTCCCAATAAAACTGTTTTCTTCTTTTTTTTTTTTTTAAAGAGTTGGTGGGAACTCTGGCTGATAAGACTGGATTTAGACTCTACGTGGGGCCAGGGATGGGCTGCAAACCCAAAATGTGGTGGGAGGGACATTAATGGTGTGGGGGTGGGGGGCCGTGGTGGCCATAACCCTTGCTTCCCAACTGCAGGTTAGGGAAGAGGGTCCTAAAAGCCCCAGGTGGGGACCTGCACCCGGGGCCCCCAGCCCTGGTGGAGCAGCTGGAGCTGCAGCTGGGCCAGGAGACCGTGGAGTGCTCGGCTCAGGTGGTAGGTAAGTCCTCGCTCCGTCAGAGCCCAGTGTCTGTCTCAGCAGTTCTCTCTCTCCCTCCTGGGTGGGGCAAAGGCAGAGCCTCTCAGCTCCGGCCAACACAGATGAGGCACCCCAGCCCCCAAGATGCTCCCATTATCCCCCAGGTTCTCGGGCCTGGGCGGGGGTGGGCAGAGAAGGGCAAGAGCTGACAGGAGGACAGCAATGTCCTCAAATGGTTCCCGCAGATGTGGAGAGTCCTGAACTCTGCCTTGGCCTGCAGACCCTGCTCTCTCTCCAGGTAAGGCGATGCTCACACTGGTACAACACCCTGGCCTGAACCAGGGCCCGGGAAAAAGAGGTAGGGGGCATGGGTGTGGGCACGTGGGCCAGGCTCCATCACATAAGAGGGAGTTGGGGATGTGAAATTTTACCCTCAATTCCTTAGAGGTTCCTTATCTGCCTACAACTGAAGAACATGGAGAACTTGGTCCCTTCTCGACAGCAGTCTGGGTGCATGAAAATGGGGAGACGCAAGGAGTAGGGTGCAGTGGGAAGGAAGGGGGTCACCTGCCCAGGTGAGCTCACTGCCCCCACCCACAGTGCTGCATCGACCTGGAGCATCATGTGCTGCGGCTGAAAGCCCCGTTCTCAGAGTTGCCCTTCCTGCCTTTGTACCAAGAGCCCGGCCAGTGACGATGGCAGCCCCGGACGGTCCCCAGGGGAAAACTCCCTGCCTCAGGAGGCGAAGCCCTGGGGGATGGGGCATGACTAGAGCTGGGTAGCTGGGGACTGTCCCGCCTGTCACCACCCTGACCCCGCCGTCCTGTCTCCCTGGCTGGCGGCCACGCTCCTCTGCTTCTCAGCACCTGCCCTGCCCCCCAAGAAAAGCGTTTCCTAGAAAGGGCCCGAGACCTCAGGGTTCTGGTTTCCCTGTCCTCCCTTATCCCCTCCCAAGAACAGAGCCACATCAGGACTGCAGAAAAGGACATCAGCAAAGCGGGGCTCCATGCTGGGCCCTGGCGCGGCCAGGGTGCCCCGAGTCCGGGGCTGCAAACTGCTGCCTATCCCTGCCTGCCCTGTCCACCCTGAACACCCCCGAGGCCTTGACTCCACATTGCTCACCTCACAACTAGCCTGCCCCCTCACCAGCCCTGGGCCCTGGCTCTGCTGGCCCACGTTTCTGACTCTGTGCTCGGCTGAGTGAGAGAGAAACCGTCGTCATGACGGGGACGTGTCGGGAGAGGAACACCCGGTCCACGAGGCTGTGGGCTCTTTCATCAGTTGCCTTTTCTGGGGCTACAAACTGAAGCCGGTTATTGTTTTGATTGCCCCGTGCACACCCTGGATATACCTCTATGACTTACTCCAAACACTTGCCCTCCACCTGCTTTCTCACCTGCTGGGCCCCTGAACTTTGGTTGGGGGGCATGTGGAGAACTGCCCCCCAAGCCAGACGGGAGGGTGGGATTGTCAGCACCAACTTTACCTGGCCAGTATTCCTTACTTCCAGAACTATCCACCTCATTCAACCTTCTTCCCGCCCCTCACCTCTGACCTCCTGAGCTTGAGCTCATCTTCTCTGGCACTGGTAGCTCTTCCCAACCCCCACCCCACCCCAGCCCTGAGTCCAGTAAAGACCCAAGGAGGCTCTGCTACCTTCACTGTGAACAGAGGATCCCAAACCTTAAGGTCCAGGCGCCTGGTGTCCTGGCTGGTCTGAGTCTCAAATTTGGGGGAAGAGTAAAACAGTGGTATAGGTAACCTGACCAGGGGACTATGCCCCTTGGGTTGGAAACAAAACCCGGAGCCCAGACTAAGTTAGACGAGAGCAGGCCCAGGAAAGGCTGTGCCCCCTGGGCATACCTTCCTCAGCTATGTCCCTGGCACCCAGAGGAGGGGCTCCCTGGCACAGGCGCAGGAGTGTGCTGGCCCCTGCTCTCACCCTCCATGATCCCTGTGCTCCTGGGTCTCACCCTGTTCGCTCTCCCTTCCATCTGTTGCTTATGCCATTGCAGACCCCAGGCCCAAGAAAGCCCTCAGCCCAGCAGCGACTTTGTTGGAATAAACACCTGTTTCTCTAAGCTGGTGTCCTTCTCTGCTTCTAGGACACTGCCCTTACTCCCACACAGAAGGAAATATGAGCGTGGACCTTCCCCCTGGGGTGACCTTCTGGCTGGGGTCAGTGTAACTGAGTACAGGTTTTCCAGTTCCTCTGAACACAGCTCACACACGGTAGGGATATTCTATGTTGCCCTCAGCACACACGTGTGCATGGACATGCAACCTGCAATGTGAAAACCACTGACTTGGAGCACAGGAATCCACAGCAGAAGGGATATAAAGAGCACCAAGTACCGTTCTGATTGTAGTTGGGATCAAAAACCCACATCAGATTTTAAAATCATGAGCGTGAACAACTAACATACTTACAACCATTCTGTACCCACAGTCACCATTGTTTCTCACTTTCAGTACGGTATTTAGTAAATCACATGAGATGCCCACTTTATTCTAACACTTCTATAATGACACTATTATAAAAGAGGCTTGTGTCAGGTGATTGTGTCCAACTGCAGGCTGATATAAATGCTTGGAGCACAGTTAACATGGACAAGGTTAAGCTGTGATGTTCAGCAGGTGGGGTGTGGGAAATGCATTTTCCACTTAACGATATTTTCAACCTACAATGGGTTAATGAGGGCGTAACCCCACCATGGTGGAAGATCTGTGGTTCGCCATTCCTGTCACAGTCACTAAGGTCAGTCACCTGGAGCTGCAGGAGACGGAACTTTTAGGGGGCTGGGCCCTCACTGCCTTCACTCTTCTGGCCCCAAAGCCTGGTCTCCTTACAAGTTGGGGCCCCACAAGGAGGGGGCCCTGTGTGTGTAGCCACTCCTCACAAACAACAGGAGTGGGGGGCTCTGGGGAGGGGCAGTGCCTGCTGAAGGAAATGGGCAGAGGGGCAGCTTGTCTCTTCCTTCACCAAGACGACCAGGAGGTCTACAGTCCCCAGCACCCAAGGGGGGGCGCCATCCTTCCCCTGTAATGTGCACTCCCTGTCTTCCAGATGCCAGACAGCTAGTGGGGGGGGGGGGGGGGGCGGGGAGGTTCAGAAGGCTCCTTGCTCTGCCAGGAAGCCGGTCCAGCTAGGTGGGGTCCTGGGGGCCCACAGGGGCACACTGTGGAGGCTGGTCTGGATGGTAGAGGGTTTGGTGAAGCAGGGCGCGGGTGGCGGGCAGCTCGTCGGGATCTGAGGACGAGACAGAGGCCGGTGGGTCTGCTGGGACCTGTGCCACTGTGTGCCCGCAGCCATGGGCCCCAGGGCTCACCCACACCCAGCTCTCCCAGCAGCACCCCCAACCCCGGGGCTCACCCACGCCCAGCTCTCCCAGCAGCACCCCCAACCCCAGGGCTCACCCACGCCCAGCTCTCCCAGCAGCTCCCGGAACTCCGGCTGGGCCTCCAGCACTTTGAGCAGGTTGGTGGACTCCATCCGCTCTAACTGCACCTCCCAATACACGTAGATCTTCTGGTTGAACGTGACGTACACGAGGCAGGGGCTGTTGCGGCTGTCTTTGCAGGCATACAGGCCTGGGGGGCAGGGACGGGGAGGCAAGGTTGGGAGGCTCAGGACCCACGGTGTTTGTGTCAGCAGTTTCCAGCCGCCCACAGGCCCCGAGCAGAGCACTGAAGGCCCCTTTCTGTTTCTACTGTCAGGAACTCAGCAAAGCAAGTAAAACTGTAAGATATCTGGTCCTTTCCAGGCACTGAATGACACCAGGCAGGACAGTGTCCCGGGGGTGTTTGCAGAGTTCCTGTCTCAGTGGCAGCCCCGGGGAACACGGGCAGCTTCTCTTGTGACGACCCCTCTCCCCAGATCACTGGAGCGAGGGGACAGGTGTGCTGGGCACGGGGAGGGGTCCCACCTGCACAGAAGGCGCGGATGTTCTCGTCCACCTGGAAGCGGACGACGGTGCGGTTGTGATCGATGATGTACGTCTGGCCATCCCAGGCACAGGCGACCACCTCCTCGTGCCCGTTGCCCTGAAAAAGGCCAGACAGTGGATGTAGGAGGAGCAGGGAGCCTCTGAGAGAGGCCTCCTGTGGGGGTGCTGCTCACTTGGGGGGGGAGTCGGGCCTCTCCAGGGAGCCCTAGGAGGAGGGCAGACTTGGCTGTGGAGGGAGAGCGGCCCCACTGAAAGTGCCCGAGAAGGAGGAGGCTGTCCCCCTCCCCCAGGTCCCGCTCACCGTGATGTCCAGTTTCTCGAGGGCGAAGAGCTGGTGGTCCACCTGCACCGACCACAGCAGCCTATCTGCCTCCTCCATGAGCTTCAGGGTCCCTGCGGGGAGAGGCAGGCCGGGTTGGGGACCCCATCTCTGCACAGAAGCCTGGGCACATGATCACCCACCCTGCATGGCCCATGCAGCTGACCCGGGGGACTCACCATCCAGGGTGCAGAGGGCAAAGAGGCCAGAGGCACCACTGTCAGGGCTGTGGCCTGGGTGGGGAGGGGTTTGGGGGGGGTGGTGGGGGGAAGGACCAGAGAAAGGAAAGATGAGATCAGAGTCAGCACCGAGGGTGGGGGGGCAGACTAGAGACTCAGGGGGGCCCTGCACCTCCCCCCACCACTCACCCCTGCACCTGCCGCACCACCCCGCCCCCGCCGCCCCCACCTCGCTTGATGTTGCCGATGAGGTGAGTGGAGACGTTCTTGTTGTGGATGCGGCCGGAGGTCTGGTGCAACACGACATCCCGGGTGGCCGGGGTCTCCCTGTGGGGAAGGGGGTGGGGGAGAGGTGGCGCTAAGTGGGAGCCCAAGAAAGCCTGGTTCTCCCAACCCCTTGGGCTCATCTCTGTACGAGCTTCCAGGGTGTGAAGCAGCTTGGAGACTTGACAGGCCAGCCAGCCTGGCCCAGGGGACATGTCAAGAGAGCGGGAGAGAGCGCGGAGCTGCCAGGCTGGAACCCTGGAACCTCCTCAGTTGCTACAACTCATGGCAGGGACTCCCTGGCCCCAGAACAATCTTCCTTAATGGGGCTCAGCTGCTGGTGCGGGGACCTGGCCAACGCAGCTCTGCCAATTGCAGATCCGTCCACGGCCCTGGGTGCCCACCTCAGTGCCAGGGACCCCACTGTCCATAGACCCATACACCCCTTACCGAGTGCCCTCCATGGGTCCCTCAGAGGTGGGGGGCGCCCCTGGGTCCTTGTTCCAGGTACACAGCAGAATCGCATAAGCACAGCCTGGCTGAGACACCATCAGCTCGGGAACACCCAGGGGCCCAGGCGTCACTGAGAGACTGTCCACCTGCACCAGAGGATGGGGGCTTACAGGGGGCTGGGAGAGAAGGGGGAGCCTGCAGAGGCCGGGGCAGGCGGGTAGGGGCCCTGGGACATGTCCTCAGCCTTCGAGGGCAGCGGTAGGGGAAGGGCAGCGTCCCTGGGGACCACCCACCACGACATACCACACCCACCTCACAGCCTTGGCTCTCAGCACAGCGGCCCTTTCTGTCTGTCCGTTACCCGCCGTCTCCCCTAAGACTCTCACTGGAAGTGACCTCCTCTGGGTCTCGGTCACAGGGCGATTTTCCCTTCCTCCCGCCCATGCCTCAGCCCCAAGTCCCCTGGAGGAGGGAGCCCCTCCCCAGCCCTGGGTTGCAGTTCTGGCCTCAGCTGCTCACCTGACCCTCTAGCATCCACTTCTTGAGCGACACCAGCTGCCCCGCCGGGTGCTCGGCGCCGTCGCCCAGGTCTTCCCAGCGGAAAGCCCGGACCACGCGGTCTGTGTGGCCCACCACCAGCTCGCAACGGCCATCGCCATCTGCACATCCGGAAAACACGGTGGGTTTGGAGCCAAATCTGCCTTCGTCAGCTGAGTCCTGCCAGCATGCCCTCCCCACCTCTCCAGCACCAGCGCTTTTTATCAGGTTCAACCTCGGGCCCACCTGCTGAGCTGCCACCGGCCCCTGGAGCCCAGGACCCGCTCCTCTGCCCTCCCTCACATCCAGAACCAGGCAACTGCCTCGCGGAGCCTGTCATCTCTTCCCCGGGTACACGTCTCCAGTGCCTTGATGCACCTGTATCCCTACCAGCACCCTCCAGACGGCCTCTGGCCCAAGTATCTGCCCCGCATCCTTGACCTTGACCTTGAGGGCTCACTCCCCTCAACCCTGACCTGCTGCTCAGATGACCCTCCCAGCAGGGACTTCCCTGACAACTCCTCTCCCTCAACACCCTCCAGCCCCGTTCCCTGATGTATTTCCTCTATACCTTCGAGTGTACTATTTAATTTTCTTACCCCATTTCTATTGCTTATTTTTTGTCCCTACCTTGTAAACGTCCAAGAGGGCCATGATCTCTGTTTTATTCACTACTGCAAGCCCAGTGCCCAGCATGATGCCTGGTTTATGACGGGAGTGCAGTAACTCAGCGTTAAATGCATGACCACCACCCAGACGAACACTGACGACCCCCGGCTCCCCTGACTTCTGCTCTGCTGCCCCAACTCCTACTCCCCCGCTGCCTGCAAACACAGCCATGCTCACCGATGTCGCTGATCAGCATGACCTTGGTGTTGGCAGGGATGTGCTGCTTGAAGACTGGGCGCTGCTCCTCCCCACCAAGGGTCTCGTGGTGCCCGGAACCATCCAGGGACTTGGCAGGCGTCAGGTCACACAAGTGAAACCAGCCCTCGGCACTCACGGCCACCACCAGGTTCTGGGTGAGATGAGGCAGAGGAGGGGGCTGGTGGTCAGAGCACGGGAATCGGGGGTGGGCCAAGGGAAGCCTGGGGGCCCCTGGGCTTCTTACCTTTCCTTTATTACATACGTCCCCAACCCCGACGCAAGTGAGCTGCAAGAGAAGAGAGGAGCTTGGGGGACACGCCAAGGGACCCCAGTGCTCCCTGACCTCCTTGCAACTCTGTCATTTGCTGAAAGCGCATACACATGGCCCACGCCAAGAGGCTGTGCTAATCCTGTTACTGTGCTCTGGGTCCCTTGTACCAGATAGCGGTACGTGGACCTAAAGCAGTGAAGACAACTTGGGCTTAAACAAAACAAAAACTACATGTATCAAGGGAGCCAGACTACCATTTCCAGACATAATCAAATGACCGCCACCATTTTCTACTGTACTTCATACCATCAGGCAACCTATGCAGACCCGTGAATTACTAAAGGAGTCATTCCATCACATAGAATGAAAACCAGCCCAGCTGTGTGTGTGCGTACCCATGTGGGACAGCTGGGAGAGCTCTGCCTGGGGACTTCCCCCCTGGCTCAAATGAGCCCCGAACCAGGAGCTGGTGGCTGAGCACACGCTGGGGAGCTCGGTGGGGGCCCCCAGCTTCGACAGTGCCTCGACAGGAGGGCCCCAGGGTTGAATACTGACCATTCCCTGGCAGGAGCAGGTGAGCCACGGCCGGCTGTCGTCATTCTTATACACTGACAGCTTTCCGCTGGTGTCCCCCACCACCAGTTCATTTAACTTCAAAAGGAGAGAGAAGAGAAGAGAGGGTTAGGCTGGGGTCCTGCTGAGCCACGCAAGGCCTTCTAGACTCGGCCTACCCTGCAGAAACCACAAGACCTCAATCTGTATCTTCATCGACTTTATCACAGATATTTTGAGACCAACACAGCCATGGTTTCCCAGTTTATTTCCACACGGGTGTGTGGGCTTTGAGGGCAGCGCAGCTCGGAGGAGGGGCAATACAGAATCTGTGATCCATCTCAGAAGCGCCTGACATCTGAACAGCTCAACACCCTACCTGCCTGCCTTTGGCTCTTCTAATTCACCCTGATGCCTGGGACACATTTTGAAAACAACCCCAGATGTGCAACTTTGGGGGAATTTAGGGCTTCCTGGTGGTTCAGATGGTAAAGAATCTGCCTGCCCTGCAGGAAATCTGGGTTCAGGAAGATCCCCTGGAGAAGGAAATGGCAACCCACTCCAGTATTCTTGCCTGGAGAATCCCATAGACAGAGGAGCCTGGTGGGCTACAGTCCATGGGGTCGCAAAGAGTCAGACATGACTGAGCAACTAACATACTTGAGGAATTTACCTTCAGAGTTCATATTTAATCAGAGGCCAAATAAAAACAGCGGTGGCTCTGGGGCACTCCCTCCTCTAGCTACAAGACCTTTTGACATTGGTGCCTCAGAGAGAACACAAAGCGGGTGGACACGCCTGAGGGGCAGCATCTGAGTTCTGGGCCTCTAGTGCCCTCAAGTGGTGGCTAAGCTCCCAGGAGAGTCTGGAGCCTCTTCACCATTTACATCTGGGCCCTCTTTCCCAGAGGTTCCCCAAAGGCTGGCTGCCCTTTCAAGGGGATAACCATGAAAACCAACTGGCTCCATAAACCTATTTCCAGACGTCGTTTCAAGAGTCCCCCTTAGGGGGACATCTAACACCCCTTCCTGTCCTCATATGAATACTATTTTCTCAAGAGATTTGATTTTTTTTTTTTTTTTTCGCCAAGCAGTGAAGCATGAGCAATCTTTTAGTTTCTGGACTGGAGATCAAACCTGTGCCCCTTGCAGTGGAAATGCCGAGTTTTAACCACTGGACTGCCAGGTAATTCCGTTAATAGACAAATTAGAATTTTTTTTTTTTTTTTTTAAGAAACAAAGAAAAGTAAGAATGAAAGAGAATGCCCAGTCAGCCCTTTAGTTTTTTTTTCAGGGAAAAATCCCTGGTGGGGATCCAAAGACAGACGCCCCAGCGTGAGCACGCCTCTGCAGGCCATCCTGGCCCTGGCCTCCGGAGGTTACCCGGTGACATCACAGGACCAAGCTGCAGATCCCAGCTCCGCTCAGAAATGCAAACAGAAAGGAAGCGGGCTCTCTCTGAGTGGGTGTGTATTCCACCCCTGGCTTCTTCCTCTTAGCATGAAATAAATCACTTGCAAAAAACTTTAGGTGAATGGTTTATTAGGATGAAATAAAAGTCTTTTTTTCTGGCCCGGAATCTCCAAAGACTGGCCTGCAGCACCAGTTACAAAATGTCTATCCACACTCATGCAGGCTGAGTGGACCACATCCCATCACTAGCCAACTACCTCACCTACTTGCCCTTTTTAAAATTACATTTATTGATAACAGGTAAAGCCCCTCAAATTGCTTTGAGATACATAATAACATCTGCCTTTCCTGACAACCCTCATTTAGTCAACAAACATTTACTGAGTGTTAATTACACACCAAGCACTACTCTAGGTGTTGAAAGGGAATACAGCAGCGGAAAAAAAGATTAAAAATTCCTGTCATTATGGAGCATACAACTTTTGTTTTTTAAGGATAGTATAATATATGTAATATTGCAGAATTGAGTGTGCAATGCAGTTATTAAAGTACAATTTAATTTCAAAAAAAAAAGTGACACTGAAGCTATGAGAAAAGGCATATAATTTTCCCTTTTAAACAAAGAAGATGATCGGATAAAATGGAAAATGACTTATCTCTAGAGTCACTTCGGTAATTTACTGCTCTAAAATGCCTCCTTTGATTTTCTCATAAAATTATACTGCTTAGTATATGAAGAAACGTGAAAGCCCAGAAAACATAATACAAATTTACTAGAATAACTTTTTCCTCCCTAGAGAAGGAAGAGCAAAGAGGCCTCAAAATACCTTTCCCATCACAGGGCAAAGGAGGCTAGGGGCGGGGCGGGGCGGGGTGGGGTGGGGTGGGGGTGAGTGGTGGGATGTTTTAGCCCTAGTGTATTCCCAGGGAAAAGACAGCATAGAACAAGGAAGTGAGGCTGAGACGCAGGTAGCCACAGAAGGGCAACAATGCGCTTTGCATTTAGACTATGAGAGATTATGGGGGAAAAGGGTCCCGCACCCTCAACAGCCACGGCTCCCTTCGATGCCCCCACCCTAGAACCCTTGGCACATTTTAACCAATGGGCTCGTGACATTTTCCTTTTATTGTGACTATCGCACTCTCCACCCCTCCTATCCCCCGCCCCACGAGGGGCGGACTGGGAGTGTTCTGTCCACTTTTGAATCCCCCAGAATTTCGCAGAGTCCTCGGACCACAATCCAATACTAACGACAACGCTGAGACGTCCCGGGGCCTTCACCGAGCACCAGACGTAGTTCGGGCCTGCTCTACTGGTATTAACACACTTTAACGAAGGGAGAAGGAAGGGGAGGAAAGGGAGATGGACACTGAGCTTGTCACTCAAGCCAAGGCCGGCCGGCCAGGCGCCTAAAGCCGTCCGGTGGGCCGGGCCAGGACGGGTCGGGCGGCAGGTGCTCCTGCGGAGCCGCACGCGCGCTCCGTGTTTATTTCCGAGGCTCTGAAAGGGCCGTCTTGGCCCCGAAAGGGCGGGGAAGCCGGCCACGCAGTTTACTGGGTCCTCCTGGACACAAGTCATTGAACCACGCAGCGGGCCCGTTTCGCAGGCCCCGAGAAAGACACCGGACCATGGCTCCGGACCAACGCAGCCAGGAGGCTGCGCACCGGAGTTGCCCACACGGCCCCTCCCAGTAAATTTCCCCCAGAGCCCGTGCGCACGCGCGCGGGCCGCTCGGCCTGCAGGGCACGCCGTCCACTCCCACGCAGCACGCAGGCGCCGGCAGCCTCCCCCGCCCCTGGCCCCGCGCCCGCGTGCGCAGAGGACTGCGTCTCCAGTGCGCATGCACCGACCGTGTCGTTGTCAACGTCTCCGAGGCAGATGGCGTGTGGGAAGAGGCTCCCGCTGAACTCTAGGGCTACGCGCTGTACGTAGCTAACCGACCTCATCGCACTTCCGAGCGCTCAAGGACCGTGGAGCCCCGCTAAGTGTTCCCCGAGCCCCTCTCAACAGCCGCCCGAGCGGAGAGGCCACCCAAAGCGGAAAGCTTCGTCAACGCCTCAACCTCCAATCGCGGCCTACCTCGCTAAACCTCGGCGAGGGGGCGGGCCTTCCGGGCGCGCCGGGCGTGTGGGCGGGGCTCCCGAGCCTGAGTTGAGTGACAGGGCCTCGGGCCACTCCTCCTCGCCGCAAGTTGCGGCGAGTACCGGTCAGCCGAAGCTGGCAGGGCTGAGTCGTTTCCTTGACAACAGAGCTCTGGAGGGCTTGACCTAATAACCTTGACCTCGTCCTTTGTTGCCCTGGCAGTGAAGATTCCTAGCCCCCAGACCATCCCTGAGAATCATAACTGTAATAACCAACGACTCTGTGGTTTCCAATTTTTTTTTTGGTTTGTTTCCAATGTTTTTAAAAGAAAGAAAACTAACATCACTTCATTAGTCTTGAAATGAGGGTAGTGAACCAGACCAGCTTTTTAAAAACTGAAATAGAAAAAGCCAAGTAATCTCGAGTAGTAAGGTAAGTTTTTTTTTTTTGAAACCTTTGTTTCAGTTGTATATATTTATACATGTATATAGGGCTTCCCAGGTGGCGCAGTGGTAAAGAATCCACCTGCCAATGCGTGAGATGCAGGAGATGCCTGTTGGATCCATGTGTTTGTGAAGATCCCCTGGAGAAGGAAATGGCAACCCTCTGTGGTCTTCTTGGCTGGGAAATTCGGTGGACAGAGGAGCCTGGTGCGCTACACTCCATGGGGTGGAAAAGAGTCGGATGCGACTGAACACACAGATACATGTGAATACAGACTTACTATGTAAAGAAATTTTTTTTCCATGGTGGGTGTGCTCTGTTGGTAAAAGTTTGAAAATCACTTGTAAAGCACATACAGTCACTTGTAAGGCACATTGCACATATATTATCTCATGTAGGTAGTGCACGTGAGCTTGTCTGCTTATTCCAGATTATTTATTGAAAAAAACAGGTTCAGCAAGATAAGATAGCAAGGCAGAAAGTGATGGAGGTGGGTCAAACCAGAATTGTTTGAGCCAAAACCCACATCCTGTCATTGACTGCCAGAGTTCCCAGAAAAGTCCTCAGGCTAGAAATCAGGGTCGCTGGAATTCTGGGTCTGGTCTAGCCCTTCAGCACAAAGCTCTTCCCCTCCTCAGGTGTCTCTGTCTATAGTGTAAATGGGACATCCCCATCAAGTCTAGACTTGGAGTGAAACCTTCCACGTTGAATCCAGTGCAGCCTTTCTTTGGGCCTCATCAGTCAGAGCATCAAAAGTATTATTTGTGAGATTCTGCAGGTGCTCAGTGGGTTTTCAGGTTTAGGCCTGCAGGCCCAGACTAATTTACACATGGGTTTTTCAGGAGTCAACATTGTAAAAATAAGGAGATCTACTTTACCCTGGTGGCTCAGTGGTATAGAATCCGCCTGCCAATGCAGCTGATGCAGGTTTGATACCTGGGTTGGGAAGATCCCCTGGAGGAAGAAATGGCAACCAACTCCAGTATTCTTGCCTGGGATGTTCCATGGACAGAGGAGCATGGCAGGCTACAGTCCACAGGAATGACAGAGTTAGACACGACCTAGGGACTTACCTGGAGATGTGGAATCATCTGACACAGTGGAAGAAAGCCCCGGGAGCTGGGGAGGGGGTGGCATCTTTTGTCCTGGAGGTACTGTGGCTCTCATGCCTTGTGGGATGAGGACAGGGAGTAACTGTTCAGAACAGCAAAAAGGAGGCAGTCTGGAGAGATGCTGGGCACAGTGCCCACAGTTTTCTGCTTCATGCCAGGTCCACGCAGAAGGCCCTGGGTCACACGCGTGTCAGTTCAGTTCAGTCGCTCAGTCGTGTCCAACTCCCTGCGACCCCATGGACTGCAGCACGCCAGGCCTCCCTGTCCATCACCAATTCCTGGAGTTTACTCAAACTCATGTCCGTTGAGCCAGTGATGCCATCCAACCATCTCTTCCTCTGTTGTCCCGTTCTCCCACCCCCAAACTTTTCTAGCAGCAGGGTCTTTTCCAATGGGTCAGTTCTTTGCATCAGGTGGCCAGAGTACCAGAGTTTCAGCTTCAGCATTAGTCCTTCCAGTGAATATTCAGGACTGATTTCCCCTAGGATGGACTGGTTGGATCGCCTTGAAGTCTAAGGGACTCTCAAGAGTCTTCTACAACACCACAGTTCAAAAGCATCAGTTTGGCACTCAGCTTTCTTTATAGTCCAACCCCCACATCCATACATGAGTAATGGAAAAACCATAGCTCTGACCAGACGGACCTTTGCTGGCAAAGTAATGTCTCTGCTTTTTAATATGCTGTCTAGGTTGGTCATAACTTTTCTTCTGAGGAGTGTCACATGTACCTGGTGCTGTAAGCCCACGTCCTTTATAGCGGGCACGTGTGCTGCCTCACCTGGCTCTACCACATCTCCGTTCTCGCATCCTGGCCCCACCTAAGCTTCCACCAGGTTTAAGGGGTGGAAAAACAATCAGTTTTTAAATGTTTATATCTGAATGTAAACAGTTTTGAATTGTGTTTTTCACTGTATGTATGACTCCATTGTTTTCTCTTTTTCCCAGCTCTTTTGAGTGAAATAGTAAAATAAATAATCTGGGACAAAATAGTTGAGGATCACCTCGCCTCAGTCACCCAGTGCCCTGACCTGACTCAGCTCTCTGAAATGGTACCCTGACCCAGCACCCACAAGGCCTTGGTTTATCTTACTCATCACTTGGGCTTATTGTTCTTGATCTTTCTCTGCCAGGGTGCCTGTTTTTGTTTGCTCTGTTTGTCATGTCATGAAGGTCATGTTACTGTGATTGCAGCTTGGATTCATTGCCTCTTGGCTTTTGTCAAGAGAGCCAAATAAAGTTAGAAAGAAAGGCAAGATAGGTCTCCGGGAAACAAGGCATGAATCAGTGCCCCCCTCCTACATCCCTGCCACGCCTCTCCCTTCTGCGTCGGTTACTTTTAATTGCACCAAGCATTACAGTCAGTGAGTGGAACACGGGCTCCAGCATTGCAGAGCCTTGTGGACAGAGCCCTGGCTCCACAAGGAGACTCCTGTTCTTGACCCCTTCTGGTGAGATGATTGGCGGGTCTCCACTGGCACCATCTAGAGCTTGGCTCCTTTAGGCCAAGCACTCTCAGCATGGGTTTTGGCTTCCTCCCCAGTGCTGCCTAACCAGGCCGCCTTCCTGGTCAGATGACTTGTGTGTGGTGTTTGTGTAGGTGCATATTCTCTACAATAGCCTCCACAGAAACCTGCTAACAGCAGGGTAAGGGGAGGTGTGTTAAGCGGGAAGCACTTTCAGGGAGATTGTTTGTCCACTTCTTTCTCCCCGAGTAGAATATGGGTTGTCCTGTTCAGGGTGTGGACCTAGGATGCTCAGTGAGATAGAGGACCCTTCAAGAAATCTCTTCCTGTATGTGAGACCCAGAGCCGCGCACCATCCTGAGGGGACAGCCAAGCTTCCAGTGGGCTGTGTGAGACTCCACGTCTGACTCGTGATGCGCCTTAGCACATGGAGGGTCCTAGGGGCCCTGAAGTTAAGTCCCTCGGACTTAACTTGACCTAGAGATTAGGCAGAACAACCGTGCAGGCAGTCCTGCTCTGAGAGAGGTGGTTGCTCAGAGTCCCCCCACCACCACAGGTCTGGCCCTATTAGGACCCCCAGCTCAGGAAGGCTTTGCTCTCAGAACCTGTCTGGGCTGCTGTCTGTTCAAGACTCTATTGCCCATTAACTGAAGGATGAAGAGTAGTTCTTGTTACTGAAGGCCAAATGTAAGGAAATGGGCTTAAAGCAAAGGATGGTGAACAAGTTTTAGAACTGGATGGAGGTGGTCTTGCAACATTGTAATTGGACTAAGTGCCACGGAATTGTTCCCTTTGAATGGGTAAAACTGTGAATTTCACCTAAAAAAAAAACCAAAACCAGAACCACGTTCTGTGTGAGGCACTTCTCACCATGGAACTGGAGACTGGAGATCTCAAGGAATGTGTGTCTTGGATGGGGGGACAAGTCTGACTGGTCCTCACCTCTAGTCAGGGAACTCTCAGAGTTCATAAAGGCCTTAATTTTTCTTGGTCATTCCTCCTTAGAACCACTTTGTAAATCTTTCACATTCTCTGTTTGCCTCCCAAAGTGGTGTATTTAGTGTTGTTCATTACATGCTAAATAAGGATTTGTTACATTTCAGAATTAAGCATTGTTGGTGCATCTACATTATTGGAGGTTGGCAAGCAGCTGGGGAACTCTGGCGGTAAAGCCAGCATAACAATTTCCAGAAAGAGAACAGGGCTGTCTTCTCACTCTCACGTTGGCTTTTCTCAGCACTGCCCTGAGCCCACTGCCACTTCCACCTGAGGTTTACCTGGCTCTGAGGAGGGCTCTGGTGGTCAGGCTTCCCTGGTGGCGCTAGGGGTAAAGAACCTGCCTGCCAAGGCAGGAGATGTAAGAGACATGGGTTCAATCCCTGGGTCAGGAAGATCCCATGGAGGCGGGCCTGACAATCCACTCTAGTATTCTTGCCTGGAGAATCCCATGGAGCCTGGCAGACTAGAGTCCGTAGGCTCACGGAGTCGGACACGACTGAAGCAACTTTGCAAGCACAGGTGGTCAGGGACGGGAGGCTGGTCTTTAAGACAGGAGGAGTAAGGTATCAAAGGTTCCACTGTGTAATTCTTGATTTTCAAGCAATAGTTTCCTGAAAGGGGACTCCTTGTTACTAGTCCTGCCAAAAATGTCTCTCATCTGTTCTTTCTCCAGCTGAAACAGTGGGCACAGTTGGGCCTCTCACGCAGACTGGTGTGGAGGGGAGTTGAGCGTGCCACCACTGGGAGGGCAGGTTGGCCCCAGTCCGCGGGGTGACCTGCAGCCCAGATGGGCTGGGAAGGTGCAGTCAGGGCTGAAGCCTGTAGAGGTCTGATCTGCCACTCAAGGGAACACTGGGGTGCCTTTCATGGGACCAGAGGTGGGTGGGGGGCCCATGGCAATGCTGGAAGGTTGCTGGAACCAGGACTGCAGATACTCAGGAGATAAAATCTATAGAACGTGATGTTCAGACCAGCACTAGAACAAGATAAACCCCATTTAAATTTTCCAGAGACCACTTTAACTCTGCAGGAACTGCTCAGGCCTGGTTGCTACTGGTTCTGTCTACTCCATATTCTCTGTGCATGGAAAGATTTAGGCATTGGTGAGGAGGGTGCAGCTGCCTGGCAGACACACTCGCAGCTGACCCAGAGCAGAATGGAGTAGGAGGTGCATTTATCTTTAACCTTAAAGGCTTCTGAACACTTTGGTAAGACATCCTCAGAAGACAGTTTTAATGTTACATTGACCAGAACTTGTCCAGTTCCAGGGTTCTACATGAGTGCAGTTTTTCTTTTCCAGTTATGTTTCAAATTCTTAGAATCCTGTGGAAGCACCCAGAGGTGGAAGGACCCTCACACGTTTTTTTCCATCTCCATTTTTGCAGATGAGCAGAGGCTCAACTTGCCCAAGGTTTCCTGAACCTCGGGCCACTCTGGATTTGGTTAAGAGGTCATCTCACATTCCAGGCAGACCTTCCCGTTCAAGTTCTGAACCTTGGTTTCCTCACCTGTAATCTGGGGCAATGTCTCTTTCTGTGGGATGGTTTCAAGGATCCAAGTTAACCTGTGAGAGGCTCTTGGTTTAGGGCTGGGTTGACATCAGAAGTGCTTACTGAGGGTTAGCTATATCATGGGCTGTGAGGCCAGGACACAAACCCTAAGCCCAGAGCGTTGCTGTGACCCCAGCAGAGAGCAAGCAGAGGCACTGGGAGAGAACAGGCAAATTTTCGTTCTGGCTCCAGCAGCAGCAGCACGGTATGGCTTGGTGAACCTTTTCACACAGAAGTGAATCCTGCACTGTGACAAAGGATGAAGAAAAGTCCTCCTGGAAGGAACTGTACAGGCATGTGGTGGGCAGGTTACCTGTATCACGGTGCAGGAAGGACTGGACAGCCCACACAGGGGCAGAAAGGCACACAGGCTCTGGCCTGCAGTCGGGAGCATCTGGACAAGATGTGTGATGCCTCACTTGTGCCCCTTGGCTTCTCCCAGAGCCCTGGAATGCTGCAGAAGCCACGGGTCAAAGCACGGCCAGAAAGCAGCACAAAGTCTTCCCCATTGAGGCCAAGCAACAAGCTGCAGTGTGGGCCCGAGTGGCTGTCGGTGCTATCAGGCTTCATGACTGTTCCTCCCTGTTCCCTTGTGTATAAGGTGACAGGTGTTGCTGACACCAGGGGTTTCACTCTATAAGGAAGCCAAGAAAGCTTGAACTCTACTGAATCGCTTAGGCAGAAGCCGATACGTCTAACCTCAAAGCAAACTCAGTAGTTTGGTCCCAGAAGTTTAGATGCTTGTGTATTTCCCGAAGCAGTTAGGAAAAGCCAGAGCTGCTAAAACCTGCCAGGCTGCTGCAGGGAGGGGTGTGGGGAACCCCTGGCCAGGCCTTCAGCGCAGGCCCTGCTGTAATCCGTGCGGAGCAGGCCCTGCTGGACCGCTGCCCCAAGTCTGCTGCATTGCAGGTGGGGCTGGGTACAGCGTGGGCGGCTCCCTTAGCTCTGCCCCCACGGTGCAGCCGCCCACACCCACCCTGAGGCCGAACAGAGAAAGGGCTGCCCAACACCCAGGTTTTTAGTGTTTCCACTTTATTGCTCAAGCACGGAACTTGAGGCAAGCCTGGACCTTCAGCAACGTGCAGAGAAGAGGCTGAGGGGGTGGGGACGCGACCTGGCTGAGAAGGGACACTGATGGAGGGGGTACGAGGGTGGTCACATGACACCAGAAGACAGCATCAGCCGCAACACCTGGACTGAGCAGGAAGGGAGCGGAGGTAACGGGCACAGCAGTGGTTTTCCCATGCCCCTAGCACCCACGTGGAGGCCGCGTGTTTGGAAACAGACCGGGAGGAGGGAGGAGGGGAAGTGGCTGCCCAGGAGGAGTCTCCCTGTCCACCCTGCCTTCTTGTCGGACCTCACATCCCTACCACTCGCCCCTTCTACTGTCTGAGAAACGGACACAGCAAACAGGAAACAAAATAAATTAACATTCTGATGAGTGTGCGTGTGGAGGGACATTCATTCATGTGGAATGGGGGAAGGCGGGAGGGGGTGACACCACCTAAAATGAGCCCACCCACCTCAATCCCCCAGCCTGCTCCTCTCTCCCTTCCCCCAAAGCCACCATCCAACCAGATAGAAAAATAAAGGTCTAATTCACTCAAAATTCTTCAGTTTGTACAAAACTAACAGGGTGGAATAGGGTCGGGGGGAGGGCAGGCAGCCATGGGAACAGGGCTGGAGCAAGGCTATGCTTCCGCCTCCACCTGAGGCTGGCCCCCAGCCACCTCAGTCTTCGGTTCATCCCTCATCTCTGTGTCAGCTGGCTGGTCTCCTGCAGCCACTGCAGCCTTGGTCTGTGAGAAGGGAAGAGGGGCAGGGCGTCAACACCAGTCCTCATTTGTCCCTCGCCCCTGATGAGACTGTCATTCCAGGTCCCCACTCACCTGCCTGCACCCAAGTGGTCACCCAGCACACTGACACCATAAAGTCTGTACCCAAAACACGCACCCGATGTAAAAAATAGTACACACTAACTTCCAACAGAATTACAGAGACCAAAGACACACCTGTGCATGCACGTACAGAATCAGGGACTCACATCGTTTACTGCAATACTATGGAAAACTGAACGTGTCCATGGCAGGGCACTCAACACTTCAAATATAGCTAGTTCAAACCGGTTTAAAATGCACATTGGATTTTGAAGCCTCAGTCAGGGGAAAAGAACCCAATTTAAAAGTGCTATGTGTTAAAATATTTAGATATCTTGGGTCGATTAAATATTAAAATTAACTTCACCTATTTTACTTGTTTTTAAACATAGCTACTAGGAATTTAAAATTAGAAATGTGGTTTGCATTATATTTGTTAGTGCAGGTTTAGAACACAGAGACTAAGAAGCAGGAAACAGGGTAAATAAGATACAATAAACCCACTCAGTGAAATACCATGTGAGCCTGAGAACGAGAAAGCTCTTTTGCACATTGATGTAAAATGAGCTTCAGGTGTGACGTCCAAAAAGCACAAGGCACAAGCAGGAGCAGCACCACCCAGGAGCACTGCCTGTCCTGCAGGCTTTTTATGACATGCTCTTCTGTGCAGTTTGAATCGAACCATGTAACTGCATCACCTGTTTAAACCTCAGGTTCTTAAACCTGTGTTTTACTAATGGGCACAGAGAATACCGGCCAGGCAGCTCACCAGAACATCCAGCTCCCAACCCCCAGGGCCTGAGCAGGGACACACACAAACTGGCATGGGGCCAGGTGATGCCGCCTCCTCCCGTCCACCCTGCCCATCCTCACCTTGCTCTCCTCCTCGGCCAGCCTCTCAAACATGTTGGCGTAGAGCTTCTTCTCCTTCTCAAGCTGCTTGCGGATGCGCTGCTGGCACACGACCAGCTGGGCCTTGGCCGCCTTGTTGCTGGGGTAGAGCTGCAGAACCTTCTGGAAGTCAGCCCGTGCCAAATCAAAGTCATTCACTGCCAGGTGGGCCTCTCCCCGGCGGAAGAGACCTTTCTCGTTGTTGCTGTCTAGTTCCAGGGCCTAAGACACACAGAGGAAGCAGCAGCAAAGTCTCGTCTCAGATCTTCCCAAGTCACTGCCGGTGAGATGGGACCCCACCCCAAATGAACACGTCTCGGGCACCACATGGAAAGGACCCAAGTCTAGAAGGCACTTCATTTAGTCCCGGAGGTACACAGAAGATGGGTCTTCAGATGAAAACCACTTGGGACGTTAACACACTTTCTCTTTTTGGGGGCAGGAGAGCCATGCGGCTCATGGCTTAGTTCCCCCACCAGGGATCAAATCCATGCCCCTTGTGATAGAAACACCAAGTCCTAACCACTGGACCTCCAGGGAAGCCCATCCTGGGTAAAGCAGGTACACAGGAGAGAGAGGCAGAGGGCCAGCAGGAGAGAGTGCTGAACTGGCTGCTCCAACCAGTGCTTCCACTCGCCTCTGTGCCCTCGTCCCTGACCTTAATTAAGCCAAAAAACCACTTGCTTCCCACACTGCTGCATCTGGGCCTCCATTTCAGAGCCCCACAGCTCCATCCTGCCACCCCTGCCCTAGCCCCAGGCACACCGGTAGCTCACCCAGCCCTGCCTGGGCACACCGCCCTCACCCTCCTAAGGAGTCTCACCTTGTTACAGTTCTCAATGGCAGCGGAGAAGGCTTGTAGCTTCAGATGACACATGGCCAGGTTGAGGTGGGAGGCCAGCCGAAGGGCCTGCGCCTTCTGTGCGTCCTCGTCAGAGAAGCTGGACTCGTATTCCAGCCAGGACACAATCTTCTTGTACTGCAGCACAGCTTGCTTGTACTTGCCTTCCTACAAGGGGGCAGGCTCGGTGGCCCCAGGCTGTCACAGCCCATGGACACCAGTGACCCAGGGGCGTTAGAGTCATGACCCCCCGACCAGCCAGCTCAGATCCACTTGGTGAGAGCTGCAGGTACCAGCCTGTCTACTTCCTGGCAGAAAGCCCGCTGTCGTGGCAGAGCCCGCCCTGGGAGTGTCTGAGGGCCTCGCTGTGGGCTCACCTTGAAGTACACAGTGCCTCGCTCCTTCACTATGCTGCTCTGCTCCAGCTTCTCCTCTGAACTCATCTCCCAGGACTCCTTGGCCTGCCATACCCCAAAGGAGAAAAACAAGCTGTCAGCCGCCCCAAGGAGTTATGTCCAAGGTGGGGCAGGGAAGACCCTGAACAAACTCACCTTCTCAAAACTCTTGAGATGTATTTCATACTTTAGCTCAGCATTTGGTGGGATTTGGAACTTCTCCTTCCCAGCACTGCCAAAAGCATAACTGTGGGGGCAAGAAAACACCAGGTTGTTTCTTGCTTCACACTTAAACGGCTTCCTACTTCCTGCAAAGTGCCCTCCATCCCTTTGGTCTTGGTGTAAACTTCCTTACTTGGCAAAATCTTCCCTGATGCTGCTTCTTCACAGTTAGTTGGGCTCTTAGTTAGCATCTTATACATCGTTCTAGTAACTCAGATTACACACTAGTACGATTATCTTCCTGAGCAGAGAGCCATTAGAAGGTGGGAACAATGTCTCTGAACACCCAGGAATTTTCCACACTGTGTCTGGCACATAGTAGGTATGTTTCAACAAACATCAGTAATGACTGAGTCTTAACAGGAGACAAAAACCTTGGGCTGGAAAAGGCAATCTGCCGCAGCCGTAACTGAAGAGATGAGGTTTTGATTCAAAAAAGACGTGGGTGATTGTGGCCACACTCTTGACTACAACAGAGGTCTTGACAATGTCTGTGCGGGGTGCCCAGTGCATAGTGACCACTGGCAGGGGAGGGATACAGCTGGCTATACAATACAAGCCGGCTCTGTAAGTCACCTGGACTAGGAGATCTGACCTCGGTTCGCCCACCTGCTCTACAGACTGCCCACACCTGGGCCAGAGCTGGCCTCACCTGGGCTTGAGATACACAATGGAATGTTCTCCTTTTTCCATGCGCTGGATGGCTTTCTCTAGCCCACAGGGCAGATCCATGCTCTCCCCCTCGCCGACCTCAAAGCGGAGCTCCCGCCGGTCAAACATCTGGTCCTTGAAGTACCCTTCCAGTGCAACTGGCGTTAAAGACAGACAATGCACTGGGTTTCAGTGGGCTGGTAACTGAGGGACGCACCAGTCACCTTCAGCCACCCCCCGCCCCATCGCCCTGTCCCTTCCTACTCCCCAGATGCCCTTCTGTATTCTCAGATAGAGGGATGTTAAGAAAATGTGGTTCAATCCCTCACTTTACAGATAAGAAAGCTGGATCAGAAAAAGGCATGGACCTGCCCAAACCCACCCAGGCCCTGCAGAGCGGAACCCGAGTGGGAATCCCGGATTGTGCAGCCTCACCCTCCACGATGGCGCCGTCGTTGGGCTTGGCATAGCCCTCCCCCCGCGTCCGTATTCTCCTGATGATCCCACCGTCTTCCTCTTCTGTCAGGTCCTCACCCTTGAACTCGAACAACTCCACCTGTGGGACAAGGTCCAAGGATCCATGCTCCCCTCTCACTCACAAGAGTCCCTAGTAAGGGCAAGAGCAGGGCTGACTGCACAGGCAGCCACACCAGGAGTGGACCAAGTAGCTAAGTTTTCAGGAGCAGCCCTGGTCTCAACCTTGGTATCAGTCTCCTTAATGACTGCTCTACAGAACAAGCACACGTTCCAGACGGTCCTAAGTCAGCTGCCAGACAAGCTCTGACAGGCATTAGAAATGACCCAACACCTCTCACCAATCTTCCCAACATTCTCTGAGCCTCCACTGTGTAGGGCTCAACCATTTTTGAGTCTTTGTTTTTTTTTTCATTTTTGAGTCTTAACACAGTGAAGTTCCACCTTCTCAGAAAGGCTTGCCCCTTGCCTCGACCCACAAGAGAAGCATCTCTGCCCGCATCTTATCTCTAGGGCACCAATGTTCGCCACTGTCAGTCATGACTGTGTGTAGCCTGTGACCTCCTGATTCCTTCGTTTTGGTCCACCTCCCTCTGAGCACCCCTCTTGAGATGAACAGGACTTAAGCCCTCACCCCGCTGCTTCAAGTCTGAAAGAGGGGCTTGCGGTCATCTCCCCCCACCTGAAACCTGCCCACTGACGGTTCTCTGGCAGTAGCAGTGGGTGATGGGCACTGCATGTCTTCCCTCCCCTGAGGGCAGGCCCTCAGCCTTGGTTACATTGTCTCCAGGCAGCAGGAAGGGCTGGAGGGCAGCCAGACCCTGGGCTGAGATAAGGCTGGCTCTCTGCCTGGCCCTCTGTGGCTGGACACTCACCTCAAACACAAGCGTGGAGTTGGGAGGGATCTTCGGGGGGCTGCCCGCTGAGCCATAGGCGTATTCTGGCTTGCAGGTGATGTGGCACACTTCACCCACCTTCATGGTTGCTACAGCAACATCCCAAGCCTTGATGACCTCCCCTGTAGGTACAGAAAAGAAACAGGTCCTCTTTGGCAGGAATCTCCCTCCGGGTTCAAACAGTGGCCTGAGAGCCTTACTGTCCCATGCCCAAAGGGAAGCTGGGTACTCTTTAGAAATGGGACCAGGAAGGTAGAAAATCTGGTTGCGATAAATGGTATCAGGTCTCAGACCTCTCAAAAAAAAAAAAGAAAAATCACTCAACTCTGAAACAAAGAAGATCAAGAAAACAAAGCAGTCCACCCCGGAAAAGGAAGCAAGGTTTTCAGAGGTGATCAAGGCAATGAGAGATTAAAAAATCAATAGAGTTTCAGGACAGTGGACATAAAAAAAGAACTGTAATAAACCGTTCCCTGTTTAAGCTTCTGAGAACTCAGTTTCTGTTTGTGACAGTGCACACACCCTGTCCTAAGAGCCTGCTAACCATGCCCACCTTTCCCCAGGTCGAAGGAGAACTTGTCCTTGCGGTCCAGGCTGGAGTCGAACTTGGTGCCATCGAGCAGCCAGCCTGTGTAGTGGACGAAGACTCGGTCCCCAATCATGGGCGTCTCTGTGCCCGTGCCCTCTCGCTTGATGACCTGGAAGGCAGGGAAGGGGAGACAGTGAGTCCCTGGGGATGGACATAGAGAGGAACCACACCTGTCCGCGTGCCTCTAGCCAGAATGTAAGCGGTCTCTTCTGCCTCCTTGTAACTCAACAAACCCATCATCAAATGACTCTGCTGTGAGGTTTGGCTAGAATTAAACTGACCTCCCTTTCTTGGACGATGACATGACTTGGTTTGAAACACTGGAGACAAAACACCTGAGATCATTTTTGCTGTTATGATCTTATATAAGTAACTCTAACTCTCTCAACTGACCATATTTGTAAAGTAGTGATGATAAACCCTATCAGAGTGGTTACAGAACTAAACCAGTAAAACACTGAATAATTATCAGCAGCAAAGGGGAAAGTATTTATGCTACATTTCCTCATTCTTCCTAACTCCAGTCATCCAATCAGGTCTGGTTTAGAAAGAAAAGAGGGAAACCAGAAAGTTCAGGAGAGGTAAGAGCAATCAACAGCTTACAAGTGAGCCAAGGCCCTTGAGCAGGCCCTAGGCTCTGACTTGGGACTTGAGCGTTCCTGACTGGTAGGCAACTGCAGTCCTTGAAGTCAGGGTTAGAATATTTCCCAGAGTTTAGAAGAACCTGCTTCTCTTCTTTCGCGTTTATAAAAAGGTGGGCTACCTGGTGAAGTGTGCGAGTTACCCTCTAAGGGGAAGCTCCCACGATGCAATGGACATGGACTCGAATAAACAGAAAAGTGAAAGGGAAGGCGTGGAGAATGAAAAGGGGAAATGGGTCTCCCTGGGAGCCCGCGTGCACACTCGGAGAGCAGCCAGGTGCGTTTCTGAAACAGCTAAGAAGCTCCCCGAGGTCTCCAACCCGTCCTGGCCACACGCACACGTGGGCTGAGCTGCGGGAAGCCAGGAGGAGCAGAAACGCTGGGTGAGGATACGAACGAAGCCGGCCTAGGATTTCGCCATCCTGGACAGCGCAGAACCTGCTCCGAACCGCGGCCGGTTGTCCTGACCCGGGTCAAGACGCCCTGCGGCCTGGCTCCCAGACCCCTCCCCTGGGTCCTCCGGCCGTAACACGGCTTACGGCGCTCAACCAAAGCACCTCCTCCCAGACCCGCACCCCGCGCTCAGGAAGGCCCCGGTCCGGGGGTGGGGTGGGGTGCGGGCGCGGAGGCGGGAGGGGTGAACTACAGGTCCCGGCATGCACCGGGGTGGGGGGGGGAAGGGGACAGCATGGCCGAGCGGGTGACCTAGCCGGGTCCCAGCCTTTAGGAAAGGGGTGACCAGAGGGCGGAGGGCGCCGGGACCGCGCGCCAAGTCGCACAAAGGCCCGCGCGGGTCAGGCAATAACTCCCGGGACCATGTTCGCGTCCTGGCTAATGTTTAACTGCCAGGGTCGGTGAGCTCCGCACCCCAAAGGCGCAGGCGGCCGGGGTTGGGTGGGGGGATTGCTCCCTGGCGGCAGCGGCGGCGGCGGCCGGGAAGGAGCCGGTCGCGGGTCGCAGATCGCAGCGGGGCGGTGCACGCCGCCGGGTCCCCCGCGCGAGCGCGTCCGCCCCCCGCCGCGCCCCTCCCGGCGCATGCCGCAGCCAGAGCAGGCGCTGCGCTCCGGAACCCTTCCCGGGCCTGGGGAGCCTCAGCCCAGATGTTCCCCGAGCGTGTGGCCGCCCTCCCGCCCTGAACCGGCGGCCTGGCCAGGAAGGCAATGAGCCCGGCCACGGCTGCACGGCCTGCTCAACTGCCGGCCGGGAGGCTGCAAAGGCGGCCGTCCAAGCCCCGGCCAGACGCTGGGGGGCTCCCGGTGCCCGCCCCCCTTCGCCGCCGCCGCCCCGGGGCGCCCCCTGCCCCTTACCTTAAGCACCCCCTCATCCTGCTTGGGGCTGATGTCCACCCCTTCGAGGGGCAGCGGCGCCGACTGCGCTCCGCTCTCGGCCGCCTTCGTCTCCTCGGCGGTCATCACGCCGTTTCTCGGGCAGCGGGCGCCGGGGTGTGCGCGGCGGTGCAGGCGGCGGGTCGGGGCTCGCGCACCTCTCTGCTCCGGCGCGGGCGCGGGCGGGAGGAGGAGGTGGGGTCGTGGGCGGCCGGGGGAGCGATTGGTCCCACCGCCTCGGAGGGAGGGGCTGGGAGGAGCCGGGCGGCCGCGAGGGACGTGGGGGGGAGAACTTTCTAGAGGCGCCGGCGGCCGAGCGGGTTCAGGCTCTGGCGCTCAGGGCGCTCCTGCGGAAGGTGGTTTCTGGTTCGTTCCTCCCGCCGGCCGCCTGGCCCCGCCCCAGCCCCGAGACCCTCGGACTCGAGAGCCAGCCCCCGCCCCTGCCGCTCGCTCTCCTGGCCTCCCCTTCCCGTCCCCCCGGTCTAACTGGATTCTTCCAGATCCTTCTCGATACCCCCGCAGCATCCGACGCCGCGCTGCCGAACGTGGGCGCCGCGCGTGCGTCTCCCCGACCCGAGCCGCGGGCTGCCGGCCTCCCCGCCTGCCTGGGCGAGCGTCCGGAACGCAGAGCGAGGGAAGCGTTACCTGGGCGCGCAGGGCCGGGGAGGCGTCTGGGTTTACCTGGAGAGAGGCCAGCGTGCGCCCAGGGCCCGGCGAAACGCTGCAAGCTGCCCGTTTGCAAGAAATGGCCCGCGTATTAAAGGGGCCTTCCCCGACAATAATAACAACTGAACACAGAATGGGTTCAACTCGCGAGGAGAGCCCCTGCATCTTACTGAAGGCCCATGAGAAGGAATATTTTCTTAATACTGGGTTCCCGGGTGCTCAAGGACTTCCCGTGGCGACTAGGAAGCGCCATAGTTACGAAACAATAGCCTTTTGACAAAAAGATCTGTGTATGGAGGGTCCTGCTCTTCCTTAGCACTTAAGCCCAGTTTAGTGTCTGGTGCGTGTTATCAAATAATTATTGGCTGCAGGAATTTGTATGCCAGTAGAAATAAGGTTTTTGTTTGTTTTGGAGCCCTTGCTCAGTGCTTGACACTGTACTGTGAAGACTGTCCTATATAGGTAGAAAACTAGAAGGGCTGTTTTCGGATGAAATTTCCGTATTATAACCAGGGAATTCATTGTAGTCTTTTCTGTTGGAATTGGCTGGGAAGGGATGCAGAAGAAATAAAATCGTTTCTTCCAGCAATTTACAGCAAATGTATTTAGCCTCGGTTAAGATGTTGTTCATTCAGTGACTGGCCTTCAGTGGACTTGGGGGGGTTGACTCAATAGAGATTAAATCTGCTTCTTTTTTACCACTGTCCTCAGGAGGGTTAGAAGGAACGGTGGCCCTCCAAAGTGGCAGGAGACGGGCTGGGGGTAGGGTGCTGGCTTGGCGCCTTGGCAGCTATCTTCATGTTGGCTCCTGCACCTGTGTGCGGTCACTCTCGTGTGTGTACTGGTTTCTTTTGAAGCTGGGGCCACTGGGTGTTATCTGGCTGAACAGGTTAGTATAGAAAAGTTCCGGTCCAGTAATACTTTTCTAAAAGCATCTATTTCTTTACTGGCAGCAAACAGTTGTAGGTATCTTCTAGTCTGTCAGCACGTTTTACTTGAGCACCGAAGATATGACCGCCTTTGCATACGTACTTACAGTAGAAAGAGCACGTGCTCTTTCTAGAGAGTAAGCAAGGAGTTGGGTCCCCAACATACTAACCGATTTGGGGCAGATTAACAGGGATAGGAACACCTGTCACCGAGGGTAGTTGTGATGGTTACAAAGAGGGAATGTGTGTCGGGTACCTAGCCCAGTGCCCACCTTCACACAGTTGGTTAGTAAATCATGCTCATGATTCTGATGGGATGAGTGCTCTAGTGAGATGGGGATAGGATACAGAGGTCTGTAAGAGAGGGGAAAACCTCGTGGACGGGGAAGGGTCAGAGGGAAAAGTTTCCAGGGAGGAAGTGCTGTGCTCTTTCAGTCAGTGAATGGTTGGGGGCCGGGAGGTGGAAGGAGTGAGGAGAGACAGTTCTAGGGTTCTAGGATCCCCCCAAATTTTTTTTTCTGTTTCTAGAATTATTTTCCATTTTATTTACATTATAGTCTTTGGATTGTAAAACTTACACATACTCAATGGAGAAAGTGCACAGGTCTGTTTGTTTCTTTTTCAATCTGTTTTCCTTTCTTTTCTTGCTAGGGATCAAACCCATACCCTTGTCAGTGAAAGGGCAGAGTCCTAACTATGGATCACCAAGAAATTCCCAAAATTTTCTTTCCGTCTCCCTCATCTGTTTCCCAGCCACCCCCCACTTTTTTTTTTTAACCCTCAGCCCATTTAAGTCAGTATTTCCCTTAAAGGTGTTTAACAACATGATTATTTTCAGTAGTACCAGTCAGTCATTCAAAATCCTTCTGAAACTCCCCCCTTTTGCTAGAAGAGGAGAGCACACTTTTTCCTTTCCCCACTCCCCACCTTACTCTTTAGGTGCTCTGGTTAGTTTTGTTATTATTATTATCTGGCTCATTATTGTCAGGATGAGCCCTCTGGGAACTCACATGGTGCACCTCCCAAATGCCAGGCCCATCCCTCAGACATAAAGATCCCTTGTTTATAAATGTTTAGTTTTTATTTAGTTATTATTATTTTGGCCATGGAGTGTGGGATCTTAGTTCCTCCTGACCAGGCGTTGAACCTGTGGCAGTGGAAGCAAGGAGTCCTAACCACTGGACCAGCAGGAAATTCCCTAAATCCTTTGTTTTTAAAGGTTCTTAAAAAGGAACTTTTTTGACTGCTAATGCTCTTAAACATTAAAAAAAAAAAATAGTACTTGAATCGTTCAAGAAAATGTGAGATGAGCATATGTGTATACATATACATGTTATATAACATACCAACATAATGGACCTTGGGAATATACCACAGTCCCAACCTAAGAATTAGAACATCACCGATATGACTGGTGTAAAAAAAAACTGTAGTACCAAAAATGCTAAGGACGTTCATAATTTCTTGCTACTTCTGGTGTCTGTCGACTGAGAAAACACAAATTATACTACTAACCAAAACAGCTACTGAAATTTCATCAAATATTTACTTATTTTAGAGATTACAGCTCCATTTTCATGCACTTGAATAGTAGCAGACTGCTATGCGGGCTTCCCCAGTGGCTTATGGGTGAGAATCCACCTGCAATGTAGGAGATGTGAGCGAGATGGCTTGGATCTCTGGGTTGGGAAGATCCGCTGAAGGAGGAAATGGCAACCCACTCCAGTATTCTTGCTGGGAGAATTCTGTGGACAAAGGAGCCTGGCGGGCTACAGTTCGTGGGGTCACAAAGAGTCAGACACCACTGAGCACTGCATACATATGTGGGGTCTGCACACAGTGGACGCTTGAAGCTTCATCACTGAACACACCCCGGGTCACTGGGCAAGTTTTCCTCATCTCTGGGATAGATGGGAATCATAATACTGTCTATATCACAGGGGTTTTCTTTGAGCATTAAATAATAAATTATCATGTGTGACGTACTTAACGCAGTGCATGGCACATAGCAAACTGATGAGTGGTAATGAGTGTGTGTGTGTGCCATGTTTCACTTGTTCAGCCTGTTGAATGCTGGCATATAGATCTGAAACCCCAAAGTCTCCAGTCTTCCGATTGAGAGCCATTGACTGGTCTAGACTGGGGTTTGATCCATGGTTTCCAGAATAGTGCTTCTTCCTGATGCTATTGTAAATAACATCTGTACTTTTTTCTCTTTTGCAATCAGTGATGAACATGATTATCTAATACACTAGCTTTGATATTTTGTCATTCCAACAAGTCTGGGCACCCCGTGAAGTAAAGACTTGATCTTAGTATTTCCTTGGGCTTCTGATCTCCTCGGGGGAAAGTGGATGGGATATGTGGTGCCTGTCCTACTGAAAGAAAGGAGTATTTTTCTTCTTTTAAAAGATACAATCTAATTTTGTGCTTAAGATAAATATATTTTGTTTTGTTTTGCTCCTTGGGGTAATACAAAGTAGCCTGTCTTCATCCTTCCTTGTTTGTGGATGAACTGAAATTTGGCTTTGGCCTCATTCATGGGAGTGTCCAGTAACCAAATGCCTCATTTCCACCCTCCCCAAACCTGTGATCAAGGATCATGTGTGGGTCCAGGGCATCAGATCTAATTAGCACAACTGGAACTAGGATTCCCTTTTGGAAGAAACCCAGCCCTGCACTGGCCTCAGTGGAGAGTGAATGTGTTTACCATCATAAATGTGCTCTGCAGTGACCACAGGAGCAAGCCAGCAGCTCGTACTACTGAGAAATTAAGAAATTATTGTTCCTTTGTTATTACATCAAACTTCTGTAACTGGTCTGCTAATATTTTTAAACGTCTAAATTGTAATAACAACAAAAAAAACTTGTATGAAAGCTCAGATTTACTCTTATCCCAAAAGTCCATCTGTATCGGTCACAGTCAACTCTAGTCAAATATTGACTTTACTATTTATCCTTTCAGCGTGTAGCCAAAACGTGTACTCAGAAGCACCTCGGAGTTCATCTCTTCCCACAGGCCCTGCAGGTGTGTTGTTCAGCAGCTTTCCACCCCAAGCCAGCCTCCTCCAGGGGCACTATTCTTGGGCATGTCCTTGGGCTGACGCCCTCAGCTTTTTTCCTCCTGGGTTTCTGGGCGCCCCTAGCTGGGGGTGGGGTGGGAGTACTCAGGGATCCCAGGTAGAGGGCGGAGGGGGAAGGGGTGTCTTTCTGCACGGGGCTCTGGGTTCCTCAGGGGCTTCACTGATCAGTGGTGAAGTCCCAACTATTCTTTTTCAACTTGCACCCACTTAAGGCTTGCCATCTGTATTACCTATCCGTGGCCAGTTGGTGCAAAGCTATTTATTGAGTGGGTCCGGAGGCCTCCAGGCACGGGGTGGGCGGCCGGGCCCACAGGCTTGGAGCCACAGGCGACCTTAGGGCCCTGGAGCTGAGAGCTGGCGACAGCGCGCTGGGCACTGAACTCAGGGCAGCGTTGCACTTTCCCTCGGTGACAGCCCTTCCAGTTGTCCCCGATTTGTTCCGAGGGCAGGTGCTGAGCTGAGTGTGCGGGCTGCCTGGGATCACTGGGCTCAGACCCAGACCGTTTGGGTAGCCGCCGTGGATTTCCCATTGCAGGGATACGGCCGACCGAGGGACCCAGGGACCCAGGGACGGAGGGAGGGAGCTTGGTCTCAGCAGCTCCAGCGGAGCCTGCGCCGGCGCGACTCAGAGGGGTCGGGATGGGTCCCCTCCTTGGGTGCGCTCCGCCTCCGTGCCCTCTGGTGGCCGTGGCTGCCTAGCACGTGACGGGGCTTGGCACGACTGGGGAAGGGGACAATTTCCGAAGGACAGTGGCCCGCCCAAGGCCCCGCCCCAGCGAGGTGACCAGCGAGACCCGCTCCCGCTAGGCGGGTGCTCAGAGGACTCCAGTGACCCGGTCACCCGCCCCGAAGTAGGACCCCTTCCCGACCCACGGGGAGAGTGCGGCGCCGGGTTCTCAGCACCCAGGCCTGCTTTTCCACCCTAGTCTTTGTACTTCTGTTTTTGATTGTACCTGTGTCATTGTGATAATATCAGGGTCAGCTCTTTTCTACGCTGCTCTTGGCTTTCACCGCTCCCCTTCTGCCCTCATCCGCCCCATGTGGGCATGTGACCTGATGCTTTAACCGGGATTTTGGTAGGACCCAGGTTTATGCAACATAGCGAACTCATTTCTAAGAAGAGAGTGATTTGTTGAGCACTTGTGAGGGTGCTTATCGGCAATAGGGCCTGTAGGCGCTTTGTCTGTGATGCAGGCACGCTGTCTGTGATGCTGTCCAAGGCCCTCGAGGCACAGATACCAGAAGAGAGAGCAAAGGAAGGACTGACCCTCGTGGCTCTGCTTCCAGAGTGCAGGGTGGCCTGGTCTGTGAAGGGTCACGTGCTCTGGGAAAGCATCACAAACACCCAGGGCTTGAGAAAGAGCTTGGAAAAATGGGCAGTAATATATTTGTTAACGTTTTAAAGTTATAGAACATCGTGAATGAAATAATGCCATTTACAATAACATGGATAGACCTAGAGATTATCATACTAAGTGAAGTAAATCAGACAGAGAAAGACAGATATGGTATCATATCACTTACATGTGGAATATAAGAACATGATACAGATGAATTTACCTACAAAATAAAAATAAACCCACAGACTTAGAAAACAATGGTTACTAAAGGGGAAGGAGGGGAGAATAAGAGTTTGGGATTAACATGATACACTACTGTATATAAAATAGATAACCAAAAAGAACCTACTGTATAGCATAGGAACTATAATCAATATCTCATTATAAAGGAAAAAAATCTGAAAAAGAATATATATATGTGTATGTATATACATACACATGTCTAATTGAATCACTTTGTTGTACACCTGAAGCTGACACAACATGGTAAATCAATTATACTTTAGTAAAAAAAATTGAAAGATATAACATTAATAAATTAATATATAGCTGGATAAAATTTTACATATGTGTGTACCCACCTGACAACCAGATCAAGGTATAGAACACCTGGGCACCCCAACCGACATTTGCATAGCCTCTCCCAACAGTAACTATCCCTAAGAGTAACTGCTATTCTGACCTCTCCCGAGAGATTAGTTTTGTCTGTTTTTGAACATCACTCAGAAGGAATCAAACAGTATGTACTTTTTTGACCAGTTCCTTTCATTGCACGTGATGTCTGTGAAATTCATCCACGGTCTTGCATGTAGAAGTAGTCAGTTACCTTTGCCTGCTCTGTGATACTCAACTGTATTGAATATACCACAGTTTCCTTATTGATGATACTGGGGTTGTTTCCAGGTCTGGGGTATTATGAATAAAGCTTCTATGCACATTCTTGTACATGACTTTTGGTGGACATAAATGCTCATTTCAGTTTGGTATATAACCAAGAAATGGAACTGCTGGGTCATGGGGTTTCTCTTATATTTAGCTTGAGCAGATACTGCCAATTTCCCAGAATCAGGGTATCAAGTTACACTTCCACCAAGAGGGTATAAGAGTTCCAGTAAAACATGGTAGTGTCACTACTTTCTTTTTTGGCTGCACTGTGGCATGTGGGATCTGGGTTCCCCTGGGGTCAAACCCAGGCCCCCTGAAGTGGAAGCACAGAGTCCTAATCACTGGACCACTGGGGAGGTCCTGTCAGTGCTTTTAATTTTAGTCCATCTGGAGGATGCAGTGTGGTGTAATTTCTATTCCTTGATGGTTAAGGAAGTGGAACGCATTTTCATATACTTATTGGCTGTCTGGATGTAGCCTCACTTGTGAAGTACCTTTCAAATTTTTGGGCATATTTAAAAAATTATGTTGTCTGTTTTTTTGTTATCAATTTGTGGGATTTCTTTATATATTATAGGCAAGATACATTGCAATAATCTTCTGGTCTGTGGGATGCCTTTTCACTCACATAATGGTATTTATTTTATGTCTTTTTAAATTGAAGTATAGTTGATTTACAATGTTAAATACTGCTATAGAACAGAGTGACTCAGTTATATACATGTATATGTTCTTTTTCATATTCTTTTTGTTCACATAATGGTATTTTGATGAGCATTTTAATGTTAATGGAATTCAATTTATTAACCTATTATTTTTTTACAGTTAGTGATTTTCCTTAGTAGATTTTATTTTTTTGGAGCAGTCAGGTTCAAAGCAAAACTGAGCAGAAAGCAAGGAGGTTTCTCATACACTCCTGGCCCTCATACATACACAGACCTCCTCCCCATTATCAACATCCCCTCATCAGAGTGGTACAATCAGAGTGGTATCATGCTTTGAATTTCAAATTCCTATAGTTCATTGTTAGTATAGAGAAAAGCAACTGACTTTTATCGATAAACCTGTATCTTGCAACCTTGCTATAATCCCTAATTAGTTCCACTAATTTTTCAAATTTTTTTTTATTTTCTACATAGATGGCCATGTCATCTGTGAATAAAGAGTTCCATTTCTTCCTTATCAATCCTGGGCTAGTGATTTTTCATGTGCGTCTTGTTTAAAAAAATCTTTGTTTATTCCTTGGTCATGAAGATTTGTCTCTATTTCGTTTTTGCTTTTTTAGAATGGAAGCTTTTTTTGCTTTATCATTCACATTTAGGTCTATGATCCATATCTGATTAAATTTTACAAATGGAGTGAGGTAGAAATGAGGTTTATTTTTTCCCTATGAATGTACAATTAACCCCACACCATTTATTGAAAGACTATCACTTCCCCTCTGAACTGTGGTGGTTCTTTGGTCATCTATTGCTGGTGACCATATATTTATGTCTGTTGTGGACTCTTATTCCATCAGTCTGTTAATAATTCTTGTGCCAATGCCTTAGCATCTTGGTTGCTATAGCTTTAAAATGAGTTTTGACATCCAGTTTTACCCTTCCGTGTCAAGATTGCTTTTACTTTTCTAGGTTCTTTGATTTTACATATACATTTTAGAACCACCTTGTCAATGTCTTTCAAAAAATCTAAGATTCTGATTAGGACTCCACTGAATTTACACATCAAATTAGGGAGATTTGACATCTCAAAACATGGAGACTTTCAGTCCATGAAAGAAAGTGAAAATGTTAGTCTCTTAGTAGTGTCTGAATCTTTGTGACTCCATGGACTGTGGCCCACCAGGCTCCTCTGTCCATGGGGTTCTCCAGGCAAGGGTACTGGAGTGGGTAGCTATTCTCTTCTCCAGGGGATCTCGCCAACCCAGGGATCAAACCCAAGTCTTTTGCATTGCGGGCGGATTCTTTACCGTCTGAGCCACCAGGGACGCTCCTTTCTGTCCATAAATATGATCTATTCTTCCATTTTATTGGGATTCTTTCATTTTTTTCAGCAATGCTTTATATTTTATATTTTTCAGTGTAGAGGTCTTATGCATCTTTTATTATATTTATTCCTAGGTAGTTTTTGGTTTGGGTGCTGTTATAAATGCTCTTTCCAAAAGTTTATTTTCTATGTGTTTATTGACAGTATATAGAATGCACTTACTTTCTTTTTATTTAATTGTGATAAAATATACATAACCTATAATTGACATTTTAACCATTTTTTGGTATATAGCTCAGGGGGATTAAGTTCATTCAAGTTGTTGTACAAACATTCAATTGATTTCTTTTTGGTAACAGCCTTACTGAGGTAGAATTCAGACACCATATAACTCATCCATTTAAAGTGTACAATTCAGAGAGTTCCCTGCAGGTCCAGTAGTCAGGACTCTGTATGTTCGCTGTGGAGGATCTGGGTTTGATCCCTGGTCAGGAGAAGGAAATGGCAGCCCACTCCAGTATTCTTGCCTGGAAAATCCCATGGACTGAGGAGACTGGTAGGCTACAGTCCATGGGGTTGCAAAGAGTCGGACACGACTGAGCGACTTCACTCACTCACTCAGGAAATTAAAATCCTTTAAGCTACACTTCATGGAAAAAATGTGTACAATTCAGGGGCTTTTAATATATCCACAGAGTTGTGCAATCGCTACTCTAATCCTTTTTATTTATGTATTTATTTGGTCTCAAGGTTTGTGGGATCTTAGTTCCCCAACCAGGGATCAAACCCAGCTCCCTGCATCCCCTGCATTAGAAGTGTGGTGTCTTAACCACTGGACCACCAGGGAGGTCCCTACAATTCATTTTACAACATCTTCATTACCCTGTAAAGAAATCTCGTACATTTTGGCTGTCACTTCCCAACCATCCTCAGCGCCCAGTCCATGAATCCACTTTCTGCCCATATTCTTAATTCACAGGTATTTAAGAGTGAGAAAGAGTGACTGGAGCTTTCTTTGTCTTTAGGCACTGCCTCCCTTTCCTCCTTTTCTTTCTTTCTTTTTTTTTGGCAAAGGATTGGGGGAAGGAGTCTGTGGTCTGGACAATGCCTCTTGTTGCCAGGAGAGGGCAGCAGTCAGCTCCCTATCCTGCAGGCGCAACCTCAGCGCCATCTAGGACTCATGCAGTCTTCCAGGGGAGTGCCCACCAGGTGCCAAACTCTGCTCTGGGCACTGGGGGTGCCAAGCTGCCTCCCCGCTCTGGAGGAGTCCATGATCTAAAAGAGTGAGTTGGCATAAAAATTATGAAATAATGCCCATTAGCAGCCTGCTGAAAAGCTCCAATACTTCGGCCACCTGATGGGAAGAGCTGACTCATTGGAAAAGCCCCTGATGTTGGGAAACACTGAAAGCAGGAGAAGGGGACAGCAGAGGACGAGGTGGTTGGATGGCATCACCGACTCGATGGACTTGACTTTGAGCAAGCTCCAGGAGTTGGTGATGGACAGGGAAGCCTGGCGTGCTGCAGTCCATGGGGTCTCGAAGAGTCAGACACGACTGAGTGACTGAAGAAGAACAAGCAGCGACGTGGATGGACTAGAGACTGTCATACTGAGTGAGGCAAATCAGAGAAAGACACGTATCATGTGACATCACTTATATGTGGAATGTAAGAAAGTGGTACAAATGAACCTATTTACAAAACACAAATAGAGTCTCACAGCCCCCTTCCCTGCTGTTTCAGAACCGGCTTAGTGAGCCTGATCCTCCACAGCCAGCTCAGCTTGAACAAAGGGTGATGGGGAGGGACTGAAAGACTCAGAAGTGGGGGCCACGGAGGGGTCATTGACTGCTGTGCTGCGGAGCCTGGGCCGGACCTGTGGAGAAAACAGGAAGCCACATGGTTTAACTAGGGGTTTAACAGGAGTCAAACTAGGGTTTAAACAGGGGTTTAAGTAGGAGAATGTTGAATGTGTTACAGCATTGCTTCTGTTTTATGTTTTGGTTTTTTGACCCCGAGGCATGTGGGATCTTGGTTCCTTTACCAGGGATTGAACTTGCACCCCATGCATTGGAAGGTGAAGTCTTAAAGCACTGGGCTGCCAGGGAAGTCCCTATCCTCCATTCTTATTGCCATTCTTGAGGTCTAAGTCCCTATTGCATTGTCTGGTTATTGCATAACCTGACTTGTTTGCTTGCTTCTGGTCGCTTTCCCCTCCAAGCTGTTCTTCACCCTGCTGCTGGCTTATTATTTCCAAGACACTGCTTTTGCAATTTCACTCATCTGTTAAAAAAAATTCCAGTGATGTACAAATGGCTTATAAGATAAAGTCTAAACTTGTTAGCTTGCTGTTTAAAGTTTTCTGGGCTTCCCTGGTGGCTCAGCTGGTAAAGAAACCACCTTCTATGTGAAAGACCTAGGTTTGATCCCTGGGATGGGAAGATCCCCCGGAGAAGGGGAAAGGCTACCCACTCCAATATTCTGGTCTGGAGAACTATACATATACAATCCATGGGGTCACAAAGAGTTGGACATGACTGAGCGACTCACTTTCACACTTTAAAGTCTTCTACAACCAGACCCCAAGTATTATCATCTTCTATTCCTCCCATGATGCTTCTTAGAGAATTCATACCCTAGGAGTGTGTGTTTGTGTGTGTGTGTGTAGAATGGGGAGGGGAGACTTTGAAGAAATAGACCAAAATGCAGTACATTTTCTTGAAGTGTCAAGTTTACCAGATGACAATTACTTTGAGACAATTTTTAAATGTGGAAACAAGCAGTGGTTGTATAGTAAATGCAACATTTACATAAACTTAAGACTGAAGCATCAGAGACCTTTTCAGGATTTTGATGGGCCTCATTCCCAAGGGCCCATTCTCCAGGGGCTTCCTGGATGGCACTAGTGGTAAAGTCTATGTCTTTATGTCTTTGCAGGAAATGCAAGATTTGTGGTTTTGATCCTTGGGTTGGGAAGATCCCCTGGAGTAGGAAATGGCAATGCACTCCAGTATTCTTGCCTGGAAAATTCCATGGATAGAGAAGCCTGGTGAGGTGTAGTCTACGGGACCGCAAGGAGTCGGACACAGCTGAACACAAATATATATATAGAAGACGTTAATCCATGGTTTGTGTTAGGAACTGAATTGTGTCCGATTTAAAAATTAAATGCATTCCAAAGGGTGACAGTACTTTGCCCTTTTCAAACTACACCAATCAGTGCTAGTTGGAAGTACTGACAAAAAACAGACTCTGGAATCATCCTTTTGTAAATTCCCACCCCCAGGTTTTTACACAACTTGTAACACCGGCTCTTCTTCTTGAAAACCTTTCCTTCAAGCCTCAGAAACTGTCCCTAAAGTTTCTTATCTTGCCAGGAAATCACACCAATTGCCAAGGTCATTCCCAGGGACCACTTAGCATAAAATGCACCCAGTTGTAATGTCATAGGCCCATCCTGAGATATTGTGATAATAAATATATTTTTGGCCTCTGTCCCAGCTCCCAGCAGAGCTCCTAAAACCCTTGAAATTTCCCTAGTGAGTAAAGAGATGCAGGTGTCTCTTGTGATGTTAATGATGTGTCTAAGGTTGTGAGCCAGGGGAACAAACTGGGTGACTGGAAGGTGGGAATGGCCCATCCCCAAGCCTCCTGGGAGGGGAGGGGGCTGGAGATGGAGTTCAGCCACCAGTGGGTTCCCTGGTGGTCCAGTGGTTAAAACTCTGCCTTCCAGTGCAGTGCACGCTAGGCTAGTTCAGTCCCTGTTTGGGGAATGAAGGTCCCATGTGCCGCAAGATATGGCCATTAAAAAAAAAAAAAAAGAAATCACCAATGACCAATGATTTCATCAACTTGTGCCTACGTAACGATGCCTCTATTAAATACATGGAAAGATGAGGTTTGGAGAGCTTCTGGGTTGGTGAACTCATGGAGGTGTGGGGAAAGTGGAAACTCCGTTCCCTCCCCATACACTTGCCCTGTGCATCTCTTCCTCCTGCTGCTCCTGAGTTATGTCTTTTTACAGAAACTGATGTTCTCGTAAGTAAAATGTCTTCCTCAGTTCTGCCAGTCTCTCTAGCAAATTAATCAAACCCAAGGAGGAGCTTGTGGAAACCTCTGATTTACAGTCAGTAGCAGCTTTCAAACTGTGGTGCTGGGAAAGAGTCCCTTGGACAGCAAGGAGAGCAAACCAATCAATCCTAAAGAAAATCAACCCTGAATATTCATTGGAAAGACTGATGCTGAAGCTCTAATACTTCGGTCACCTGATTCGAAGAACTGATTCACTGGAAAAGACCCCGATGCTGGGAGACACTGAGGGCAGGAGAAGAAGAGGGCAATGGAGCATGAGATGGTTGGATGGCATCACTGACTCAATGGACATGAGTTTGAGCAAACTCTGGGAGACAGGGAAGCCTGGCGTGATGCAGTCCATGGGATCACAAAGAGTCACAAAGACATGACTGAGGGACTGAACAAGGTGAGCAGCACAGATGACGACCTGGCCTTGGGGTTGCTGTCTAATGTTGCAGTCCTGTGGGACTGAGCCCCTAACATGTGGGATCCCAGTTACCTGCAGGTAGTGTCAAAACTGGGTTACTGTGCGGTGTTGGAAAACACACACTGGACATGCCTTCAGAAAAGCTCACAGGGGTCATGCAGTCTAATCCCTGAGTGGACAAAGAAGAACCACGTCCGAGGAGGTGAAGCAGATGGGCTCTACCCTCCTGACCAGGTGAATCCCCCGAGGCAGGACTGGGGCCAGTAGCAACAGTCCTCAACTTGGCTTCCAGAACTGAAAGTGTCATTTCACGGGGGCTCTGAAGAGCTTTGGTACCATAGTCCTTTCTGTCTCAGTGCAGAGAAGAATTCAGTAAGAGCAAAGTGGTAGAGAAGTGATTTACCAGAATAGGACATGTGTGAGGCTTTTAAGCAGGCGGGCAAGAAATGCCATATGCTGAGGACGTACTGGGCTACAGTTTGATAATCAAAGGAAAAGTGGGGAGGGGGATAAGACCTTTTTTGTCTTTCTTGAGTAGACATCATTTTCATTATTAGTTCCTCCTCCAGGTTAAGCAGGGGAGTTTTCTTGTCCCTGCATGGTTAATCTAGGTCCACAAACAATATTATTTTTCATCTGTGCAGAGAGCATGTTCTAGGGATCACTAACTTACTGAGCTCAGTGGGCCGGATGTGGGGCTCATGCCACCATTGTTTTATTGTTTGGGGGCATGTCTCGTGCTTCTGTTGCATGGTTGTGTTGCTAAGCACACCTGCTTTCTTGAGTAATCATTAACTTACAGGAGTCTCCCATCTTTCTACTTAGAATCCCTTAGTGGGATTAACTATTTAATCACTTAGTCAACCCTGCTGGGGTGGGCTGGGGAGGTGCGGTCCATTCTAGAGGTAAAATAACTGGGTCTCACGTTAAGGTCAGACAGGAGCCAGGTCTATGACCAGATTGAACTTCCAGGCTGCTCACCCTCCACACTGCGTGGTGGTCTATGGGATTGCAAAGAGTCGGACACGACTGAGCAACTGAACAACCACCCTCCACGAGGCAGAGTCAATTTCCTGACAGGGGGTTGTGGTGAGGGAAAGTACAAGGCTGACTGCAGGACTGAGCCAGAATACAGCCAGATACACAGCGGCTGTATTCTGATTGGTTGGAGATGAGGTAACAGGGCAGTGTTTCAGGTTTCTTAATCTTCAACCTTCTAGTTCCAGAGAGTCTGGGTTTCACGCGCTTGTGCTCAGCTTGTAGCCACCATCCTCCCCGGTGAGGGTCTCAGTTCCCACAGAACCACTCAAAGATGGGTGTCAGATTATTACGTATACGTTTTGAGGAGGCTCTAGGGCTGTTTTATCAATGAACGATGGCCCTAACTTCTGTTTAACTGCTCTTCCTGGTTCTGTGTTCCTTTATCCGTAATTGCCTGTGCCTTCCCTGTGGAACTCAGGAAGGTATCAAAAGACCAAAGCTTTTTTCTACAAACAAGAACACGGAGAGGCTTTTTCACCTGGGAGACCCCTGTAGGGTGCTCCTGGGTTCCAATACCCCCTTTTCTTGGATACTTTTTAATCCTGAGAGCAACAGGTGCAGGATAAGGAAGGGAATAAAGTTTTAGATAAAGAGGTTAATGAAAAACTGGGCAGAGGAAGCTGGTTTTACCAGGCTCAGTTCCAGGACCAGAATACAGGTTTCCTTAGTCAGCTACGCACCTGGTCCTTAGGTGTCTGATGTGCTAGGTCGCTTCAGTTGCATCTGTTTGCGACCCCCATAGACTGTAGCCCACCAAGCTACATGGGATTCTCCAGGCACGAATACTGGAGTGGGTTGCCTATGCTCTCCTCCAGGGCATCTTCCCCACCCACGGATCGAACCAGTGTCTCTTAAGTCTTCTGCACTTTCAGGCGGGTTCTTTACCACTAGCGCCACCTGTTTGATAAACATGGTCAACTGAAGTCAACGGCTGCCCTCAGTATTTATGGCTGCCAGCTGGCAAAGAAACACCCTTCACGGATGGCGGCGGAGGGCGCAGAGAAGGAAGCGTACAGGGCGCAGATCACGATCCCTCCGCTGGAGTTCCCGCCCCAGCTGAACCCGCCGGGCACGCGCAGAGACACCAAACGCGAACTCCATCACCGGGAGAGCCAAGGAGCGCGCACGCACAGTGACCCCAGAGCGCAGCGGCGGGGCGCTCTACTCGCTATTGAGAGAGCCCCGGACTAACCGGCCGCGCAAGCGCAGTGGCGCAACACGGGGACCCGCCTCACCGAGCCCTGGTGCGCACGCGCAGTGCTGCGGGGGCGTGCAGCGCGGCGTGCTGCCCTGGGAGACGCTGACACCCGCGAGGCGCTGGAGTTTCAGGTTCAGCGGCGTCCGCCTGGACTGCTCGCCGGTCTGGCCTCAGCGGAGCAGCCCTGCCGACGAGGAAGGTGAGCGCGTTGCCGAGGACGTGGAATGAGATGAGAAAGGGCAGACTGGTGGATAAGCCGGAGAGCGGGACTGGCCGGTGGCGGGAAAGCGTCCTGGGGCGGGGCCGCCGTGTGATCGACAGGCCAGGCACCAATGGGAGGGCGGGAGAGGCCGCGGGGCGGGACGTGGTCGTGAGCTGGTGGCTACGAGGCGTTTCCGCCGGCGGTGCTGAGCGCGCTTTGCACGTAGTAGTACCTGCTGGTCCCTGCAGGACCACCGAATGCGCCGTTCCCCGTCCCCTGCAAGGGACAGAGCCCCTTGCACTGCAAGGAGATCCAACCAGTTCGTACTAAAGGAAATCCGTCCTGAATATTCATTGGAAGGACTGATGCTGACTCCAGTACTTTGGCCACCTGATGCGAAGAACTGACTCATTGGAAAAGACCCTGATACTGGGAAAGATTGAAGGCAGGAGGAGAAGGGGACGACAGAGGATGAGATGGTTGGATGTCATCGCCAACTCAATGGACATGAGTTTGAGTAAACTCCGGGAGCTGGCGTTGGGTAGGGAAGCCTGGCGTGCTGCAGTCCGTGGGGTCGCAGAGTCTGACACGATTTAGCGACTGAACTGACTGCCCCCTGCAGCTGGGGAAACGGAATCAGAGATGTGCACTTAAGCGGGGATACAGGCGGGATCCCAGATTGGGCAGTCTGACCCCCAGAGCCATCCTGCCACTCAGCGAACCCGGGTGGAGCAGTGGCCAGCCAGGAGGCCTGGGACAGATGGAATTGACCAGACTATGGGAGGCAGTGCCGTGAAAAGTGCAGCTAAATCGTCACACTTTGTGACAGCTCCGAGGGTGTAGCTGGGTGGGAGAGAAGCAAGACGAGGCCGTGGGGTTGGGGCCAGCTGGCACCTCTCAGCCCTGCCATCCCAGATTCACAGGAGGTGGGCTAGAGCCGGGTTGTCTCCCAGGTGTGTGGAGTTAAAGCACTTTAGGAGGGGAACAGTAGGATGGTACCTGGAACACAGGCGTCTCACCTGCTCAGGCTGCCATAGGCTGGGAGGCCTGAACAGAGAACAACTCTCTCCCAGGTCTGGAGGCTGGGAAGTCCAAGGCCCCCAGTCCTATAGGAGTCAGGACCCCACTATTAGGACTCCATGTAATCCTAATAACCTCCTTCACTTAATGTTAAAATGTTAGTTGCTCAGTGGTGTCCGACTCTTTGCAACTGCATGACCTGTAAGTCCACCAGGCTCCTCTATCCATGGGATTTCCCAGGCAAGAATACTGGAATGGGCTGCCATTTCCTTTTCCACATTTAATGTTAATGACTCCTTAAAAGCTCTTTCTCCTGATACAGCCTCACGATGAGGGTTAGGGCTTTTAACACATGAATTTGGGGTAGGGGGAACACCATCAGTGTGTAGCAAGTTTGTAGCCAGGTAAATAAGTGATCATCGAAGACTGATATAAAGGAGCTCTTTGAGGACTTGTGTGCACCCTGATGCTGGGAAAGATTGAGGGCACGAGGGGAAGGGGACAACAGGATGAGATGGCTGGATGCCATCACCGACTCAATGGACATGAATTTGAGTAAACTCCGGGAGTTGGTGATGGACAGGGAGGCTTGTCGTGCTGTAGTCCATGGGGTTGCAAAGAGTCGGACACGACTGAGCGACTGAGCTGTGTACCTGAGATGCCTTCACGTGTCTTAACCCATTGAGTGAGCATGAGATTGCCGTTCCTTGTATCTTTACACTGGTGGGGAATTCTAGGGACAACTTGTGTGTATGTGGGCTCATGTCCAGGCAACCAGCCTGAAGAGATTGGAAAAAGTTATACCAAACATCTTTAAATAGCACTTAGTGAATCCTTTATTCTTGGATTTAGCTAAACCCTTTTTTCACTTATGGTTTAGCTTGTGCTGCTCCTGGAATAATGAGATCCCTAATTACCACCCACAGAGAAGTGAAATAATAATTACTTTTGTTCTTTATTGTTTCGTGTTGTCATTCTAAAGTTTGGTAACCAAGTCTTTTCATCCTACTTACCCTGGTGGGAGGAAGATTAGAAATCTACAGCTCAGGAGCTCAGAGGCTGCTGCTTCGTTCCGACTCTCTTGTGACCCCACAGGCTGTAGCCGGCCAGGCTGCTCTGCCCAGGCAAGAATACCAGAGTGGGTAGCCATTCCCTTCTCCGGGGGATCTTTCTGACTCAGGGATCAAGCCCAGGTCTCCTGCTTGGCAGGCGGATTCTTTAACCACTGAGCCGCCTGGGAAGCCCCGGCTCAGAGGCAGATATATGTTAAAATCTTGGATTCAAGCCCTTGCTGAGCAATTGTGAGCAAATCACTTAAGTTTTCTGAGCCCCTGTTTCTTCAACTGTGAAATAGAACTAATAAAAATCCTGACTGCATAGGGTTGTGAGGTTATATGAAAACAGTTTGAAACCATCAAAGAACTGGCCCTTGGACTAGATACTGAAGTCATAGATCTCCTCTCCCCATCCCTCTGAAGAACAGAAACCCCCTCCCACAGCCCCTACCTCAGAGTGGCTATTCATTTATCACCTGTTTATTGATTGCCTGCTAAGTGCCCGGGCACCTGTTCTGAATGCTAGGGGGCAGGGAAGAGCAAGGCAGACAAGGTTCCTCCTTTTATGCTATTTATGTTCTAGTGGGGGAGGACAGTAAATAAGTTCAGATAGTGCTGAGAGCTATGAACAACAAAAATACAGTGTTTCAAATAATGAGATAAAAGAATGACAAAGAGCAGTGTGTGTGTTTGGAGGGGAGGTGTTTGACCATTAGAGGGTGGCAGATAGAGTGAGAAGCCTCTGAGGAGCTGAGTCCTAAATGTCCAGGACTCCAGTCCCCAAGCAGAGAGGGACGGCAGGCAGAAGGCCCAGGCTGATTAGATCATGGCTCAGCCAGTAGTCTCTATGCTATCGAGTGATCAGTCTTTAAAGACAGGAGATTTGCAGGGCAGGGATAGAGATGCAGATGTAGAGAACAGACACGTGGACACGGGGTGAGCGGGAACGAAGGGAGAGTGGGACGAATTGGGAGATTAGGGTTAACATATATGCACTCCCACGTGTGAAACTGATAGTGGGCTGCCGCTGTTCAGCACAGGGAGCTCAGCTTGATGCTCTGTGATGACCTAGAGGGGTGGGATGGAGGAGGGCTGGGAGGGATATCCAAAAGAGAAGAGGGATGTATCCATATATATGTATCCATGTAGCTCATTCCCGTCATTACAAGTTAAGTGTTAGTCACTTAGTCATGTCCAACTCTTTGCAACCCCATGGACTGTACTCACCAGGCTCCTCTGTCCATGGGATTTTCCAGGCAAGAATACTGGAGTGGGTTGCCGTTCCCTTCTCCAGGAGATCTTCCCGACCCAGGGATTGAACCCAGGTCTCCCTCATTGCAGTTGAAGTCTTTACCGTCTGAGCCACCAGTTAAACGCCAATTAAAAAATAAAAGTAAAAAATGAAAGGGTTGTGGTGGGGGGTGGGGGGGAGCTCAGATTTCTCTCCTGGGATTTAGAACTAGGAAACAGAAGACTTTGCTTGACAGTGGGAGCTGAAGCCAGAAGGTTAAGGGGGCTGCAGAGGCAGCATGCAGGCCAGCGTTGGGGTAAAGCTGAAGCCGCGATTGAGCAGAGGAGGCTGGGCAGGCTCCACGTGGCATGTGTTGGAGCAGAAGAACAGAATCCGAAGGCATTTATTGCTGGTGGACTTCCTGGAACCGTCTTAAAACCTGAACCACTCTGCAGTTCTGGTCTGCAAGAAGTAGTGCCCTGTCCATGGCTTCTGCTCTTGGATTTCCCAGATTGGCTGTACTCTTAATCTCTCAGTATGTATCTTTTCAGTAAATCTCCCTTTTATTGATGCTAGTTCTCTCTTGCCGACACATGAGCTGGACTAGAACAGCCATGTGAACCTGGGCTTGGATCCCTGGGTTTCCTTTCTGAGCTGAGTCTTTGAACAGTTATTTAATTTCTGTAAGTGTCAGGATCCAGCAACTATATCCTTACAATGTTGTGCAGGTTAAACAAGACGGCAAAAATGGAAGGGCCTGTGGAGTGTTTAACACAGGGCAGGCATTTGGGGTTTGTTAGGGCCTGTCTCCTTTCCCTCCATGTTTTAGTGGGTTTTTGATTACAGGCCTGCCTCTGCTATTGAACTGTCCTGATTTTGTCATCCTTATTTTTATCGTTCCACCTCAGTTCTTGTTTTAACTACCCCTAAACTCTTAACCAGAAGAACACCGCGCAACTCCCTCTCCTCATAAATGAATCAACATGGTCACTGGTCTTCCTGAGGCCACTTGTGTAGCGGAGGTGTACATGGGATTTAGATTTATTCACATTTGTACTGAGGTGAGCTGGTCCTGTTTACCTAGCTCAGAGCAGTGACTTCCAAAGAGAGAGAGCAGGGGCCAGGATGGAAGATGGTGATTAAAGGAAGAAAGGGTGTGTAAAAGCTGTCTCAGAGAAGCCAGGGTCAGAAGAAGAGGAAAAGATGGAGTAAACATGGAACAGAGAACTTTTTCTTGGACCTGGGCATGCAGAGGCAGAGCACTGCTGCGACCTCAGTTCTGGGACGCCCTTCCAGTCGGTCCCGGGCCAGGGCCACGCCGAAAGCTTTCAGGAAGGAGGTGGGACCGTGGTTAGGGGGCGGCTCCAGTTTGTGCCGGAAGTGGGGGCTGGGATGAATTAGAAACAAACTGAAGATGCCTGTCTGGTAGGGGTGGGGGTGCGACATGTGGAAAAGCTATGCTTGTGATGCTCCGCCTGTGGGTCACGACCTCTTGGGTCTTCGCGGCAGAGGAAGAAAAGCAGTGTCCTGGGATGCCGGGAGGCGTGGCCGGGAGGCGTGGCGTCGGAGAAGAAAGCGTAATGACTGCAGAAATAATTACAGGCCATCAGGGGAAATCTCCAGGCCCTTAGGAAGGTGTGCAGGCAGGTGGAGCGGCAGGGGTTTCTGTTAGGGCTGCCTGGGCCAAGTTCCCCTGTGTCCAGTTTTGATGAGTGTCTCTGGATGAACTGCGACTCTGGCCAGGCCTCATGGGGAGGCCCACAGTTGGAAAGAGCATGACTTTTGCTTGCCAAAAATGGTCCCCCCTGGGGAGAAAGTGGGTAACTAGTACTGAGGCTGCTCTTAGGAACTGTTCGATGTCTCAGGCCAGTACTTGTCTATCAGAGAGCTGCTGGCTTTCTTTCCCTCCAGGATTATGGCCGACAAGACTCAGGAGGCTGGTGGCGTCCACTTTCCGTTTCCCTTCACACCATATGCCATCCAGAAAGACTTCATGGCAGCGCTGTACCAGGTGCTGGAGGCGGGCAAGATTGGGATATTTGAGAGTCCAACCGGCACCGTAAGTATGACCAGTGGGGGCCTGAGAAGGTCTGGGGAGACGCTGATGACAAGTCAGAGGACGCCAGCATGCCCGTCTGCCTGCCCAGAGAGTCATGGTGTGAAGCTTAGAAAGGTCTTTCTTTCTATTTATCATTCTGAGTAAGTCACTCCTGTCTATTAAACAGTTAAACACAGCCCCGGGGTCACAGAAAAATTAGGCTAGAGGCACATGAGAATTTGAATGGCCGTGGAAACCACGACTCGGAGCACTGAAACCTTCCATCTTGCTCTGAGCACACAACTGAGAAACATAGAAATTACTCTGGCTTACTCACAGATCACACACGGGGTTATTCTCCACAAACTGGGTCACCAAGGGCCAGAGTAACCCAGTCTGGAGCCCCTCAGTTTTCCTTCCTGGCCTGGAAGGAGGGGATTTATTAGAGGTTGACCACTGAAGACCGTTGGGGTCCTCCTCCTCTCTCGCACTTTATTGTTGCAGCAAGTGCCGTGTGACAGTGGGCTGCCCGTGTGGGTGTTGCTGTGACCTCCTGGAGGACCTTTCGGGCTTCTCCTCTGTGTCCCTGCCACCTGGGGAGCTTGGCCCAGTTGACCCGGGGTGGTGATGTGTGTGTTGAGTGAATGAACAGAGGAAAGTGACTCATGTCGTCTCATCCGCTGACAGGAGTGTGTCATCTCCTGGGGAGACACAGGCAGGGCTGCTCTCCTGGTTCCGTTTTGTTCCTTCAGACGCAGTGAGTGGGAAGGAGACTCCCTCCTGCCGATTCACACAGTGTGGGTCACGAAGATGCTATGCGGGATGAGGATGTTGTGTGGGACGAGGATGCTGTGCAGGTTGAGGAGTTGTTAAAGCAGTTTCTTGCTGCCAGTCTCCAGCCCTCCATTTACAGCCAGTGCACGTGGGGAATTCCCTTGTGCTTCCACTGCAGGGTTATGGGTTTGATTCCTGGTTGGGGAACTAAGATCCCAGGTGCCATGCAGCGTGGCCAAAATAAAAAAATAAATGCAGTGCATGGGACTTCTCCCCCCCAACCTACTGATACACTGATTGGGATCAGGAGCGACTTCCTGTAAATAGATCTGAGGACGTTCAGGTCCTCGTCTGACCATCTGCCTCACCTGATGTCATGAAGCATCTTTTCCTCTCTCTCTTTTTCTCTTTCTTTATTTTTTAAATAATTTTTTGTATTTATTTTTGGTTCTGCTGGGTCTTCATTTGCTGCTTTGGCTTTTTTCTGGTGGTGAGTGGGGGCTACTCTCTAGTTGCACTGTGCAGGCTTCTCACTGCAGTGGCTTCTTTTGTAGCAGAGCACGGGCTCTCGGGCATGTGGGCTTCAGTAGTTGCAGCTCCCAGACTCTGGAGCACAGGCTCAGCAGCTGTCGTGCATGGGCTTAGTTGCTCTGCATCATGTGGGATCTTCCCAGATCAGGGATGGAAACCATGTCTCCTACATTGGCAGGCGGATTCTTTACCACTGAGCCATCAGGGAAGCTCTGTTTATTTTTGGCCACGCCATGCAGCATGTGGATCTTAGCTCCCCGACCAGGGATCAAACCTGTACCCCCCTGTTTGGAAGCACAGAGTCTCAACCACTGGACCACCAGGGAGGTCCCTTGTCCTCCTCTCTTTAAAGTCACGTGAAACATTGAATCAAAGAACAGTGTGTGTAGTTTAAAAAGTCACATTTATCAAACTTGGTTCCTTGGACCGGGTGCCTTTAACTCTCTTATCTATTTCTTAAATACTTTTGGTCTGCATATGTTGAAATCACAAGCCGATGCTGCTGTTTTTCGCTTTATTGGCTGTGGTTGCTGGGGCCTCTTGCCATAGATAAGATGGAGCTTTCTGACCGTCTCTTTCCCCTCCCTCTGCCCACCTTCCTGCTGCAGTTACATATTTTCGGTCTCTTTTTCTTCTCTTGAATAACTTTTAAGTCAGTAGTTGTCTTTTAAAGGTTTGTGTCACTTTCAGTGTACTTACACCTGTTCTTCTCTTCACCATCCAGTGGTGTCTCAGCATCACAACTCATCATACAGTCATCCTCTTTGCCTGCCTGCCCGGGCTGCCATGAGAACACACCACAGACAGTGGCGTAAATGTGGGAATTTATGGTCTCACAGTCTGGAGGCTAGATGTCCAGAATCAAGGTGTCAGCAAGGTCCCTCTTGAGGGCCTGGGGGAAGGATCTGTCCACGCCTCTCTCCTGGGCATGTGGACAGGAAGCTTCCTCCCGTCTCTTCGCATTGGCTGCCTTCATTGCCTCTATGTCCACATTTCCCCATTTTATTATGCAAGGGTACTGTTCTATACACGGGCTTCCCTGGTAGCTCAGCTGGTAAAGAACCTGTCGATACAGGAGATGCAAGAGACATGGATTCGATCCCTGGGTCGGGAAGATCCCCTGGAGAAGGGAGTGGAAGTCCACTCCAGTATGCTTGCCTGGGAAATTTCATGGACAGAGAAACCTGCCGGGCTACAGTCTGTGGGGTTGCACAGGGTCGGACACGACTGAGACACTGTCTCTCTGGATCAGGGCCCACCCCGTCTTAACTCAGGATGTCTGTTTTCAAGCAGGGCCACGTTCTGAGATACCGGGGTCAGGGGGACACAATTCAACCCACGTCAAGGACCTCCAGGGAAAAGTCTGATGTTTAAACCAACAGATGTATTCTCCAGAACAATTGGTTTGCTTCAAAATTTCATAGTATTGGGACTCCTGGGGCCGATCACCTTCTGTCTGTGCAGATATGTTGACTGCATCCCTGCCTCAGCAGGTCGTATCCAGGATTTCATGATGTGCCCCTTTTTTTGCAGGGGGGGAGCCTTAATTCATTTTCTGGGCTATTTATTCAGTTTCTGCCGTTCTTCTCATTGTGGTGACTTTGCAGTACTTAAAAGCAGCTTGATAAACCTCTTTTATTCTTTGAAGAACACAGTGAAGACATATAATTAAAGAATTTTGCTTTTATTTTTCTTTTGTTCTTAGTTGTGCTCTAGGAAAAGGCTAGTTCCCTTCCCTTTCCTTCCTTTCCAAAGCGGGTCTTGGAGCGCCCTCTGATACTTAACGTCAGATGCTTTATTACGACAGGAAAGGTCATTCGGGAAGCTGGGTCTCTTGGCCTCTATGTCTGAGAGGATTTTTCTCCCTGTAGGGAAAATCCCTAAGTCTCATCTGCGGGGCCCTCTCCTGGCTCCGCGACTTTGAACAGAAGAAACGCCAAGAGGAGGAGCGTCTGCTGGAGGCTGGAGACCCCGCCTCGAACGATGGGCTGGCCCCAGCCCCGGGTCTTCCATCCTCCTGCCAGGGGAACCCAGGCACCCCAGAGGCCACCGGAGAGCCCGACTGGATCACTCAGTTTGTGCAGAAGAAGGAAGAAAGGGACTTGGTGGACCGATTGAAGGTGAGATTGGGTTATGGGAGGTAGAGAGATCTGGGAATGGTGACTTCAGGTGAATCCCAAGGCTAGACAGCATGTGTCCTTGCTGTGTGTCCTCTGGCCACCTCCCAGGTGGCTGGTGCTGTGGCCCTCACTGTCCGTGTTAAGCTGATGTCACCAGGCTTTCTCTAGGTTGGCATTCATGAGTACGTGCTAAGTCGATTCAGTCGTGTCTGACTCTGTGCGACCCCATGGACTGTAGCTCACCAGCTCCTCTGTCCATGGAGTTCTCAAGACAAGTATCCTGGAGTGGGTTGCTATTCCCTTTTCCATGGGATCTTCCCGACCCAGGGATCAAACCCAGGTCTCCTGCATTGGCAGGTGGGTTCTTTACCAGCAGTTCCCTTTCTTTGCTGGGAGAGGAACCACACCCTTGCCAGTGGCAGCACGGACCTGGCTTCCCTGGCATCGGACCCCTTAAGGGCCATGCTGGATGGAGAGTGTGTCCTTTCTACAGTGCTCAGGGTCTGCTGGCCATGCGGCAGCCGACGAGGTCAGCAGGGCAGGGCAGACTGCCCAGAGGTGAAAAACCCTGGACTGGGGCACCCTGGCTCCAGAAGGGGCGTGCCCCGGGGCTTCCTGCAGGAGTCTCCCTTCTGGCTTCCCCCCTCCAGGAGGAGCAGGTCCGGAGGAAGAAGCGAGAAGAGCGCCTGCAGCAGATCCGTCACAACGCGAAGCTCCGGTTCGTGGCTAAGCGCATGGTGAGTGTGGTCCCCGGGACCATGTCCAGGCAGCGTCCGCCCATGTAGCTGGTTGGGGTGAGCAGCCAGGCCCTCGGCCCCTTGCCCGGGACGGGGGCAGCCTGAGCTGAAGGACTGGTCGTGGGGTGTTAGCATCAGAGGCCCATGTCAATGGTGGGCGCACTGCCTTGGCCGCCTGATGCTGCCTCGTTGGGGGTGGGGCACCAGCATCAAGGTTTCTTTCTCTTTGCTCCACAGAGACAGGAAGATGAGGAAACAGAGCGTCTGCTCCGGCTCAGCAGTGAGATGCTGGCCACAGACACAGAGCCTGAGCAGGTGGCCTCTGGGGAGGAGGAGCTAGTCCTCGCAGAGTATGAGAGTGATGAGGAGAAAGGAGAGCCCAGTGGGTAAGAGCATCACCTCCACCCACCGCCATGCCTGGGTCTGTGCAGGTTTCCAGGGAGCAGCTCCTTCCTCCACCCCGAGAGGCGGGCCCCCTCTTCTGCAGTGAGGCCCCTCTTCATGGCATGGAGGATGCCCACAGCGGCAAGCCCTTTCTCTGCCAGCTCAGGCAGCTCCCTCCTCTTGGCGGTATTTGCATCTTGGCTCTGTATTCAGGGCACCATGGTCCAGCAGGGTGTCAGGCCTGGGCCAAGGCCACCAGCTGGGGACTTGAAACCCGCTGGTCTGACTCTTAAGTCTCAGGCTATAGCACCAAGTCAAGCTGTGTAAGGCTTGTTAGGTAAGCCCTCGAGTTGTCCTAAGGCTGAGTTTTTCTTAACCTAAGGCTTCTGTTGGTCCACACTCATAGGTTTCTAATTTGTGAGCTGTTATTCCTGAGTGAACTAAAAATGCTGGCTTTGATTTGCATTTCTGTGTTGATTAGTGATGTTGAACACCTTTTCATGTTCAGCTCTGCTTAGTCGCGTCTGACTCTTTGCAACCCCATGGACTGCAGCACACCAGGCTTCCCTGTCCATCACCAACTCCCAGAGCTCGCTTAAACTCAACTCCGTTGAGTCAGTGATGCCATCCAACCATCTCATCCTCTGTCATCCCCTTCTCCTCCTGCCTTCAATCTTTCCCAGCATCAGGGTCTTTTCCAATGAGTCAGTTCTTCACATCAGGTGGCCAGAGTAATGGAACTTCAGCATCAGTCCTTCCAGTGTATATTCAGGACTGATTTCCTTTAGGATTGACTGGTTTGATCTCCTTGCAGTCCAAGGGACTCTCAAGAGTCTTCTCCAACACCACAGCTCAAAAGCATCAATTCTTCGGTGTTCAGCTCTCTTTATAGCCCAACTCTCATACCCAAACGTGACTACTGGAAAAGCCATGGCTTTGACCAGGTGGAGCTTTGTCAGTAAAGTAATGTTTTTGCTTTTTAATATGCTATCTAGGTTGGTCATTGCTTTTCTTCCAAGGAGCAAGCATCTTTTAATTTCATGGCTGCAGTCCCCATCTGCAGTGATTTTGGAGCCCAAGAAAATAAAGTTTGTCACTTTTTCCATTGTTTTCCCATCTATTTGCCATGAAGTGATGGGACCAGACATGTGGACCACAGCCTTATATAACTCAATGAAACTATAAGCCATGCCATGTAGGGCTACCCAAGACGGATGCGTTATGGTGGAAAGTTCTGACAAAACATGGTCCACTGGAGAAGGGAATGGCAAATCACTCAGTACTCTTGCCTTGAGAACCCCATGAACAGTATGAAAAGACAAAAAGATATGACACTGAAACACATCTAAAGGCAACAACACACGAGAAGACTCAACACAAAGACATCACCAGATGGCCAACAGTGAAATCAGATTGATTATATTCTTTGCAGCTGAAGATGGAGAAGCTCTATACAGTCAGCAAAAAGAAGACTGAGAGCTGACTGTGGCTCCGATCATGAACTCCTTATTGCAAAATTCAGAGTAAAATTGAAGAAAGTAGGGAAGACCACTAGACCACTAAGGTATGACCTCAGTCAAATCCCTTATGATTATATAGAAGTGACAAATAGATTCAAGGGATTAGATCTGATAGACAGAGTGCCTGAAAAACTGTGGATGGAGGTTCACAGCATTATACAGGAGGCCGTGATCAAAACCATTCCCAAGAAAAAGAAATGCAAAAAGGCAAAATGGTTGTCTGAGTAGGCCTTACAAATAGCTGAGGAAAGAAGAGAAGTGAAAGGCACAGGAGAAAAGGAAAGACATACCCATCTGATGCAGAGTTCCAAAGAATATCAAGGAGAGGTAAGAAAGCCTTCCTCAGTGATCAGTGCAAAGAAATAGAGGAAAACAATAGACTGGGAAAGACTAGAGATCTCTTCAAGAAAATTAGAGATACCAAGGGAACATTTCATGCAAAGATGGGCACAATAAGGGACAGAAATGGTATGGATCTAACAGAAGAAGAAGATACTAAGAAGAGATGGCAAGAATACACAGAACTATACAAAAAAGATCTTAATGACCCAGATAACCATGATGGTATGATCACTCACCTAGAGCCAGACATCCTGGAATGAGAAAGTCAAGTGGGCCTTAAGAAGCATCACTATGAAGAAAGCTAGTGAAAGGGCTGGAATTCCAGTTGAGCTATTTCAAATCCTGAAAGATGACCTTGTGAAAGTGCTGCCAGCAAATTTGGAAAACTCTCCAATCCCAAAGAAAGGCAATGCCAAAGAATGTTCAAACTACTGCACAATTGCACTCATCTCACACACTAGCAGAGTAATGCTCAAAATTCTCCAAGCCAGGCTTCAACAGTAAGTGGACTGAGAATCTTCCAGTTGTTCAAGCTGGATTTAGAAAAGGCGTCTGCCAATATCCATTGGATCATCAGAAAAGCAAGAGAGTTCCAGAAAAGCATCTACTTCTGTTTTATTGGCTATACCAAAACTTTTGACTGTGGGGATCACAACAAACTGTGGAAAATTCTTTAAGAGATGGAAATACCAGACCACCTTCCCTGCCTTCTGAGAAATCTGTATGCAAGTCAAGAAGCAACAGTTAGAACTGGACATGGAACAATGGACTGATTCCAAATTGGGAAAGGGGTATGTCAAGGCTTAATATTGTCACCCTGCTTATTTAACTTCTATGCAGAGTACATCATGCGACATGTTGGGCTGGATGAAGCACAAGCTGGAATCCAGATTGGCAGGAGAAATATCAGTAACCTCAGATATGCAGATGACACCACCCTTCTGGCAGAAAGCGAAGAAGAACTAAAGAGCTTCTTGATGAAGGTGAAAGAGAGTGAAAAAGTTGGCTTAAAACTCAACATTCAGAAAACTCAGATCATGGCATCTGGTTCCATCCTTCATGGCAAATAGATGGGGAGACAATGGAAACAGTGAGAAACTTTATTTTTTGGGGGCTCCAAAATCACTGCAGATGGTGACTGCAGTCATGAAATTAAAAGACGCTTGTTCCTTGGAAGAAAAGCTATGACCAACCTAGACAGCATTTTATTTTTTTCCACCCTAATCTCTTCAATTTTATTATAGGACACACTGGAGACAGAGGAGGGAAGTGGAGGAGGACTGACAAGAAGGCAGCTGGGGGCCTCCCCCACCATGAGCCTTTGAGCACAGTGGGGGTTCAGGCAGAGGCAGCAGGAGAGGATGCAGGAAGTGCAAGCATCACCTTCCATGGGACAAGGATCCCTCATCATGGCGTTGGCCTTCTTAGCCCAGCATGAGGGGGAAGAGTGCTGGGTGGGAGGGCTGAATGTCTGCTGACACGGGTGGCTAGTGGGACGGGCTACTGCCACCTATGCCTGGAAGCACTGAGACATGTTTAGTGCCCTCCTTCCCTGTAAGCGGCGTGAAAGCACTGGCCCCCAGGAGGGACACAAAGAACCCGGCCACACTTGCTGGCTCATGCCTTGATTGCTCTAGAGAAGACAGGGGAACCCGACATTTTGGTTTGAAAGGCTTTCTTTTTCGCCTCGGAGAAAACAGGCAGGGGAGAGAGGTGGGAGGGACAAGACAAAACACTCCCAACATCAAGACGCAAGTGAAAGTGAAGTTGCTCCCTCGTGTCCGACCCCATAGACTGTAGCCTACCAGGCTCCTCTGTCCGTGGGATTTTCCAGGCAAGAGTACTGGAGTGGGTTGCCATTTCCTTCTCCAGATAGACAGCATTTTAAAAAGCAGAGACTTTTGCTGACAAAGGTCTGTCTAGTCAAAGCTGTGGTTTTTCCATAGTCGTGTGGTTGTGAGAGTTGGACTGTAAAGAAAGCTGAGCACCAAAGAATTGATGCTTTTGAACTGTGGTGTTAGAGAAGACTCTTGAGAGTCCCTTGGACTGCAAGGAGATCCAACCAGTCCATCCTAAAGGAAAGGACTGATGCTGAATATTCATTGAAAGGACTGATGCTGAAGCTGAAGTTCCAATACTTTGGCCACCTGATGTGAAGAACTGATTCATTGGAAAAGACCCTGATGCTGGGAAAGATTGAAGGTGGGAGGAGAAGGGAACGACAGAGGATGAGATGGTTGGATGACATCACCAACTTGATCAACATGAGCTTGAGTGAGCTCTGGGAGTTGGTGATGGACAGGGAAGCCTGGTGTGCTGAAGTCCATGGGGTTGCAATGACATGACTGAGCAACTGACTGGATGGATGGGAGTGGATGCCATGATCTTAGTTTTTTAATGTTGAGTTTTAAACCAGTTTTTTCACTCTCCTCTTTCACTTTCATCACGAGGCTTTTTAGTTCTTCTTCGCTTTCTGCCAGAAGGGTGGTGTCATCTTCATATCTGAGGTTATTGATATTTCTCCCTGCAGTCTTGATTCCAGCCTGTATTTCATCCAGTCCAGCATGTCTCATGATGTACTCTGCATAGAAGTTAAATAAGCAGGGTGACAATATACAGCCTTGACATACTCCTTTCCCAGTTTAGAACCAGTCCCTTGTTCCATGTCTGGTTCTAACTGTTGCTTCTTGACTTGCATACAGATTTCTCAGAAGGCAGGGAAGGTGGTCTGGTATTTCCATCTCTTAAAGAATTTTCCACAGTTTGTTGTGATCCCCACAGTCAAAGACTTTAGCGTAGTCAATGAAGCAGAAGTAGATGTTTTTCTGGAACTCTCTTGCTTTTTTGATGATCCAACGGTTCCCCTGCCCATTTTTAAATTGAATTATATGGGTTTTTTGTTTGTTTGGGTTTTTGCTATTGATTGTAGGAGTTCCTAATATATTTTGGAAATTAACCTCTTATCAGATAGATGGTTTTCAGATATTTTCTCCCATTCCATAGGTTGACTTTTCATTTTGTTGATTTTTTTTTTTCTTTTGTCTGGAAACTTTTTAGTTTGAAGTAGTCTCTCTTGTTTATCTTTGCTTTGTTGCTTATACTTCTCGTATATTCCAAAAATTCATTGTCAACACCAGCATCAAGGAGCTTGTTCCCTGTGTTTTCTTCTAGGAGTTTTGTGGTTTCAGGAGTTACATTTTAAGTCTTGAATCAAGTTTGAGTTAATTTGTGAGTGGTATGTGATATGTGTCTAATATCATTCTTGTTCTTGTGAATGTCTAGTTTTCCCAGTACTGTTTGTTGAAGAGACTGTCTCTTCTCCATTGGGTATTCTCGGCCCCCTTTTCAGATTAGTTGACTGTATACACAGGGGTTGATTTCTGGGCTCTCAGTTCTGTTCTATTGGTCTGTGCATCTGCTTTTATGCCAGTTGTTGCTTTTTAGCCATTAAGTCGTGTCCGAGTCTTTGCCACCTCATGGACTGTAGCCCTCGGGGCTCCTCTGTCCCCCACTGTCTCCCGGAGTTTGCTCAGATTCATGTCCATTGAGTCGGTGATGTCGTCTAACCAACTCATCCTCTGCCACCTTCTGCTTTACTGAACTTGTGTATTAGTTCTAACAGTTTTGGAGTCACGTCTTCACGGTTTTCTACGTATAAAATCATGTCACCTGCAAACAGGCAGTACACTTCTTCCTTTCCAAATTGGATACCTTTCATTTCTTTTTCTTGCCTGGTTGCTCTGGCTAGGACTTCCAGTACTGTGCTGAGCAGGAGTGGTGAGAGTGGGCCCCCTTGTGCCTGATCTTAGAGGAAAAGCCTTTACCACTGAGTGTGATGGGACCTGCGGGCTTGTCACAAATGGCCTTCATTGTGTTAAGGTAGGCTCCTCTTAAGTTTCTTGAGAATTTCTATCATGAGAGGACATTGATTACTTTTTTAGAGCTGTTAGCTTTTTTTTTGTTTTTTTAAACAGAAATTTTATTTATTTATTTTTGGCTGTGCTGGATCTTCATTGCTGTGTGGGCTTTTCTGTAGTTGCAGTGCTTGGGATTCTCATTGCCGTGGCTTCTCTGGTTGCGGAGCACGGGCTCTAGGGTGTGTGGGCTTCCGAGGTTGCTGCTCCCGGGCTCTAGAGCACAGGCTTTGCAGTCGTGGTGCACGGGCTTGGTTGCTCCATGGCATGTGGGGTCTTCCCAGATCAGGAATCAAACCTGTGTCTCCTGCATTGGCAGGTGGATTCTTTACTCCTGAGCCACCAGGGAAGCCCCAGATGTTGACTTTTGTCAAATGCTTTTCTTACACCTATTGAGATGATCATATAATTTTTTTTATCTTTCATTCCACTAAGTGATTTATGACATTTATTGATTTACTTATATTGACACATCCTTGCATCCTAGGGATAAATCCTACTTGATCATGAAGCATGATGCATTAACATGCTGGTTTGCTGGTGTTTAGGTTGAGGATTTCTGTGTCTGTATTCAGTGGGGATCTTGGCCAGCAATTCTCTTCTCCTCTGTGTCTTTATCGACTTTGGTATCAGAGTAACACTGGCCTCGTGAAATGAGTTTGGGACTGATCCCTCCTCTTCAGTTTTTTGGAAGTGTTTGAGAATGATTGGCATTATTTGTTTGTTTGGTGGAATTGACTGGTGAAGCCACCTGGCCCTGGGGCTTTTCCATGTTGGTGCTCAGAGGCCTGCCCTGAGCCACAGGTTTCAGCGCCTGGACAAGAACTGACACTTGTGACACCGCCCAGGGCTAAGATGCCAGGCTGCTTTCCACACCCCATCCTGCTCTGGGGAGACAGGAGCAGCTAGTGCCCCACGGTCCTTCCCCCCACCCCCATCCCCGGATTGCTGGCCTGCTCTCCTGCTCCTTGCCCGGGGGCCCCTGGGGGACACGGTAAAGAACTCGAGTGCAGTTTGTCAACATTCAAGCAGAAAGTGCACCTCAGGGTCCAGCCAGGTGCCTGATCCTGCAGCTTAGCTTCTGTGTCTTCGATACCCTGTGTCCTGAGATGCCAGCCTCTGAGGACATGCCCCCCTGGTTCTGACCCACAGGATGTGCTTTGCCTCCTCCCACATCCAGCCCCTCACGGAGGTCATGCTGACTTTGTCCTGGGTGGCCTGTGGTTTAAATCCCAGAGCTGCCCGAACAGCCCTCCACAGACCAGGAGGCCGGCCCTGTTGATAACTCCTCTCTGAGAGCCTCAGGCAATGCACACTAATGCCTTTTAAAAAAATTGAATTCTGGGTGGATTAAAACAAAAACCAAAGTCTGAGAAGACTTTCTCCGTGCCTGTGTTTTTTCGTCTCAGAGTGGATGTGGATGAGGATGACCTGGATGAAGAACACGTAACGAAGGTGAGACACAGGGTCCTGGGTCCCAGGTGAGCCACCCAGGTCTGCAGATGAGGCAGGAGCTTTGTCTCCATGTCTCCAGCCCCCAAGTTTCTGGGTGCTTGCTGGGCAGGGCCCCCGGGAGATGCCTGTGCCACAGGGCGTTGAAGGGCAGCCTCTGGGCCAAGGGCCCAGGTCTCCTTGGGGGTGGTGGGAGGTGGAGGGGGGGCGAGTGCTCTGCCCCCAGTCTCCAGTGGGTGGTGGGCGGTGGCAGGTCCCTGTCCTTGGTCTGAGTGTGCGTTTGCCTGGGGTCTGGGAGGCCTGTGTGGTTCTGACGGTGCCCCGGCTTCCTGCACTGAAGACTTTTGGTTTTCTCTGTTGACATTAGATGTCCCCTGCTCTCCTTTTCCTCTCCCGGTTCTCAGAGGGGCACACAGAGAGAACTGAGCTCAGCTTCCTCCTGCTTTATCCCCACCTAGCCCCCAGCCCCTGAGCCCTGGGAGATGTGTGTGGACCCTCACTCCCACCCCCACCCCACTGACGCTCAGAGTCCTTCTGGTGTCTGAGTCACCACTGAGGGGACACTCCCTCTCCTGCCATGACCGAGGCCCCCAGCATGGCCGGAGCAGAAGCTGAGCGTGACCCAGGGGTGGGGGGTGCCTGGGGTCTGCCAGGGGCGGCGGGGTGGGGGGTGGTCGCCTTCTTTAGGTCTGAGTCCTGGCCGCCCTCCCCGTTGCCTTGGCCTCTTGGGCCCCGGCCCTCCTCCCTGTGCAGAGTGTTTGGGGTGATGGTCTCCCCCGACCCCCCCTCCCCTGGCAGATTTACTACTGCAGCCGGACACACTCCCAGCTGGCCCAGTTCGTGCACGAGGTGCAGAAGAGCCCCTTCGGCCAGGACACCCGGCTGGTCTCCCTGGGCTCTCGGCAGGTGAGAGCCTGGTGCCATCCCGCTGGTTTCCATCCCAGAAGGCCAGGACCACCGTGGGGCTGAGGCGGGGCGCAGGGCAGGACAGGCCGTGCTGGTCCCTGGAAGGAAGCGAGAGGGCGGGCAGGCCAGGGGGCTCTCTGTGTTGCTGAGGCAGCCCCGTTTCTCTTGCCCTCTCCTTGGTCTTACAGAACCTGTGTGTCAATGGGGACGTGAGGAAGCTGGGTTTGGTGCAGCTGATCAATGACCGCTGTGTGGAGATGCAGAGAAGCAAGCATGGTATGCCAGGTGCCCAGGCCTCTGGGACCCTCGTGCGGCCCAGGGCGGTGCTGGGAATGGGGGGGGGAGTGGCTCCAGGGACGTGGGAAACGGTGGGAGCGAGGGTAAGGCGGACCTGGCTTCCTTCCTAAAGAGCCTCATATGGGGGAAAGGGGCCTGTCTGCTTTTTGGTCCAGATCTAGCCCAAAACCCTGGCTGAGAGATGGTTTTGTAGGCCTTTGCTAGAAAGACAGTAAGATGCTGGGATGTTTCAATGAGACCATAAGCAGCAGTTCTGGAAGGTCCCGCTCTGTGGGAACGGGTCTGGATGGTACAGAACCAGTCCTGGCCCCGGGTCAGCTATGGCTTTCTGCCTTTGCCCCCATGCCCCTCAGAGAAGAAGAGCATCACCGAGGAAGAGGAGCCCAGGAGGAGGAGGCGGAGGCAGGAGCCGAGGGCCACCTGCCCCTTCTACAGCCACGAGCGGCTGCAGCTCCTCCGGGACGAGGTCCTGGCAGGGGTGAAGGACGTCGAGCAGTTAGTGGCCCTGGGCGAGGAGGCTCGGGCCTGTCCCTACTACGGGGGCCGGTTCGCCATTCCCGCAGCCCAGGTGAAGACCGGGGGTCGGGCGGTGGTGGTTTTATGTGAGAGAGTGTATCGAGCCCACTCTGCAGATAAGGAAACCGAGGCTGAGAGGTTGACTTTCCCAGAGTTGCATGGCTCCAGGACCAGAACCCGGGGCTGCCTTGGGGGCACAGAAGGGGCTCTGCAGCCAGGGTCCCAGCTCCCTCCCCACTTCCAGGGGCACAGAAGGGCCTCTGCGGCTGGGTTCCCAGGTCCCTCCCCACTTCCCAGGGGCACAGAAGGGCCTCTGCGGCTGGGTTTCCAGCCCGCTCCCCACGTCTGCCAGTGGTCCAGCGGGCTCCAGTTTTATTGGTTTCCCGTTTGGTCCACACAGGCGTTCTGGGCAGGGTTCCGTGCTCAGAGCACAGTGCGCTGCTCCGGCGGCCTCTGCTGTGTCCCTGCACGTGTTCTGGGCGGGAAGTGGAGCCAGTGCACACTGGGGCTGCAGGGTGGCTGGGCCAACCCCTCTGGGGGAGAAAGGGGGTCCCGCCTCCTCAGGCCCTCTCTCCCCCTCCAGCTGGTGGTGCTCCCCTATCAGATGCTGCTGCATGCGCCCACCCGCCAGGCGGCGGGGATCCGGCTGCAGGGCCAGGTGGTGGTCATCGACGAGGCCCACAACCTCATCGACACCATCACCAGCATCCACAGCGTGGAGGTCAGAGGTTCCCAGGTGGGTGGGCCTCCGTCTTCCCGGGCTAGGGCGTGTGCTGAGCTGAGGCTGGGACCCCCCACAGCAGGATTTAGGACTGGGCCCAGCCTGGCAGTGGGCACTCTGCGGGGTCCTCCCCGACCTGTGACCCGAGGCCTCCAGGTCAGAGTGGCAGGGTGTGAGAAGCAGGAGTCCTCGTGTGGCTGGATGTTACTGTTGACACTGCTGTGAGGGATGCTGGAGATGGTTGACAGCTGCTGTTTGCTCATTGCTTGTTACGTGCCCTGCACCACATTGCGGGGGGGACCCCTGACTCTGCATCAGGCTAAGCCTATTGATGCTGAGATCTCAGAGTCTGAAGGAGGTTAAGCGCTGTCTCTGAGGGCTTCTGTGGTGGCTCAGACAGTAAAGAATCCGCCTGCAACATGGGAGACCTGGGTTTGATCCGTGGATTGGAAAGATCCCCTGGAGAAGGGAATATGTAGGTTCCCACTCCAGTATTCGTGCCTGGAGAATCCTTATGGACAGAGGAGCATGGTGGGCTACAGTCTATAGCGTCACAAAGAGTCGGACACGACTGAGCGACTTTCAGGTCAGTGGATTTGACCACTGGCTCCTGATCCTTAAGCCCACATGACGCTCCCCTCGACAGACCTGGGCCAGGGTGTGAGCGTCGCCTTGAACCGTCTCTCTCAGCAGATGGCGTGTCCCTCCTGTCCCAGGAGACACTAGCAGCGATGTTTGTTACGTGCGAGCATCGCTGTCTGGCCTTTTCCCCGACCCTCACTGGACGCCGCAGCAGCAGTCTGCCTCCCCCCGTCTCTCGGCCCCACCAGCCGAAGGGCCTTGAAAACCCACACCTTGGTCTGCCCTAGCTCCCCCTGCATTTTGACTGCCCCCGAGTGTCCTGGGCTGGCACAGTCAGGCGTCCAGGGGTCACTGGCATCACGCAGGGGGGCTCGCCCAGGCCTGCTCTGCCCTCTCACCCGTGCTGTTTTCTCCCCCAGCTCTGCCAGGCCCACAACCAGCTGCTCCAGTACACGGAACGATACGGGTGAGATGCTGCCTCCTGGGGGGGTGGGAAGGCCCCGCTCAGCCTTGGTGCCCCAAAGCCCACCTGTGAGAGGAGGCATCGTGGGGTGTCTCTGGTCCGGGCTCAGAGCGGTGGGCTGGCATGCCCTTCACCTCCTGGTTCGTTGGGCTTACATCCCACTAGGCCGTGGAGGCCTTGGGCCCCGGCCAGCCTGTCTTCTGGGAGAGCTGGCTGCAGCCCGTGCCCCAGTTGGGAAGGCGGCAGGCAGGAAGGCCTCAGCTCAGACCAAGAGGGGAGTTGGGATCCCTCCCACTGACATGCTCGGGCTTCCCACCTCCCAGGAAGCGCCTGAAGGCCAAGAACCTGATGTACATCAAGCAGCTCCTGTACCTGCTGGAGAAGTTCGTGGCTGTGCTGGGCGGTGAGGAGCCTCCCCGCCCCCCCCCAAGCCTGCCGGAGCGTGGTCCCCAGATGCCAGTCAGCACCCCCGGGGTTCCGGTCGCAGGCATTGTCTGGGCCATTGATTTAGGAATCCTCATCTGTCCCTGCTTAGATCTTTTTTAGAACCTGGATATGTATGCCTCTGTCCTGAGTCCTTTTTACTTGGCCAGGCCCTCTCGGGTGGCAACACCCATCACATGTTGTGCTATAAACATGTGTATGACCCTGACGGTGCTGGGACTCGGGGCTTGGGGCGCGGTGCTCCCGCGAGGAGGGCGGCATAGGCGTGCTCACCCTCAGGGCAGTAACTGAAGCCCAGCGTGGCCGGCCGCTGGTTCGCCAGCCCAGCGAGAGGGACTGGAGTCCCTGGCTCCTGGCCCCACGCGCCTTTGTCTTACTCTGTGCGCCAGCGTCCCTTTACTGTTTCTGCTGAAGTGCAGGAGGGTGGGGGAGTTTCCAGGGGATGTCTCAGGTCGGCATCTTCGCTTGGTTTCTGCCCTGCAATCTGGGAGTCTCCTGCTCACGCCTGTAGGAATGGGGTGGGGGGATCCCTGTCCTTGCCTTGCAAAGGCTGACATCGCCAGGCACAGGCTGCACATGCAACACGTGGGTCAGACTTCCGGGCCCCTGGGACACCCTGCCCCCCTCCCGTGGGTCCTTTGGGTGCTATAAGGGGCAGAAGACCCCTTCAGACAGGAACGTTCTTGCTTGATAACTACAGGGTAGAGGGAGAAGACGGCGCCGGGCCCACTGTCCTGACCTTTTTGATTCTCTTTTTTTAGGGAACATTAAGCAAAATCCCAACACGCAGAGCCTCTTGCAGGCAGGTAAGAGCTGGCAGTAGCTGTTGCTGAGCTTCCCTCCGGGATACAGGCCGTGGTCCCTGGAGGGGATGTCAGGCCCGCATGTTTGTTCTTAGGGACAGAGCTGAAGACCATCAACGACTTCCTCTTCCAGAGCGAGATCGACAACATCAACCTGTTCAAGGTAGGTCATCACCTTCAGGGGTGAGCACCCCCAGGCTTCTTTTTTGCTCCCCACCCGTGGGCAGGACTCTGCATGAAGACCGTGGAAGGAATCAAAAGTGAGTTCCTTTCGTCCTTGAGCAGCTCAGAGGCCTGAGGGTCTATGGGATAACCTAACCCTTGCACACAGCTCATGTCAGAGGAGAGGGATCGTCAGCTTGGGGTGAAGGGTCACTATGATGACAGCTGTGTTTTTCTCTGTGTGTGATAAGCTGGTGCTTCCAGGTACCCCCTTTCTCCTCTCTGCAGTGATGGGGGCAGTGGCAGAGGAGAGGCCTCAGGCTAGAGGCTGACATGGCCACAGGAGGCTTCAGGCACCGGGGGGTGGCGGTGGGCCCGCTCCCGGGTGTATGGAAGGTCTTTCTCCAGCTGTAGCCATTTTCACGGTGCCTCTGGCCGGGTGTGTTTTTGCAGGTGCGGCGCTACTGTGAGAAGAGCAAGATCAGCAGAAAGGTACCCAACCCTCTGCTCAGCCCGAGGCTGCCCCATGTGCCCCTCACTCCTGCCCTGCAGAAGCGCCAGGGCACCTGCCCCCGTGTTCACTGGGGGCAGCTCGTGGGCGGGCAAGGAGGCCCGTCCGTCTCCCCTCACGGCGGCTGCTCTCATCCCATCCCAGCTCCTTGGCTTCACAGAGAGGTACGGGGCAGTCCTGGTGCCCTCCGTGGAGCAGCCCAAACTGTCCGGCTTCCAGGACTTCCTGCAGAGCCTGCAGCCGGGGGCGACAGCAGGTGAGTGGGGACGGGGAGCCTGGGCTGCGGCCTTCCTCGCGTGCACAGGCTCTGTCTGGAGTCACTGACCCTCTTCTTCTGCTCTGTGCAGCCCCTGCAGCCCCTGCCGCCCCTGTGGAGGCGGGGGAGGACCGGTCGCCGCGGCCTGCTTCCCCACTGATGCACGTCGAAGGCTTCCTCGAGGCTCTCACCACCGCCAACCAGGACGGCCGGGTCATCCTGAGCCGCCAAGGTAACTGGGAGGAGCTGGTTCACCTCCAGTTGGTGTTCATACCTCGCTGGGTTAGGACATGGAGATGGTTACCTGTGACCCATGCCGGTGGTCGAGGGGGCGAGGAGGAGGACGCGGAGGTGCTGGGTTGCTGGCTGGCCTCGGCGAGGTTACCTGAGAAGCCGCGTGGCCCGGTGTGAAGGTCAGGGGGGCTGTGTTGGAGTCGTGGCCCCGTCACCTGCAAGCTGCGTAACTGGGACCAGTTTCTCCCCAAAGCTCAGTCCCTCGTGTGGCAAGGGAGACAATTGTGCGTCTCCCTTGGGGTCGTCCTGGGGATGAAGTGGGTCTCATTTAGAGAGAAAGTGGCATCTCTGTGACTCCTACATGGACCTGACTGGACACCGTCTGTCTCAGACAGATGGAGGTTTTGGTTGGCTTGCACCTGCCCGCCCTTCTCCACGTGGCTGTCTTTTTTTTTTTTGTCTGTAGGCAGCCTCAGCCAGAGCAGCCTCAAATTCCTGCTCCTGAACCCAGCCGTGCACTTCGCCCAGGTGGTGAAGGAATGCCGAGCGGTGGTCATTGCGGGGGGTACCATGCAGCCGGTGAGGACGCGGCCCAGTTGGGAGGGGAAGGACCCCTGGGGCGGAGGGGTAGGAGGGTGGGGGGGGTGCAGCTTGAGGCGGCCAAGCGGCGCCCACCAGGTGGCATTGCTGTTCTGTCTCTGGGCCAGTGTCTGGGGTCAGGCAGACCCAGATGTTTCTGCAGCCTCTTCTCGGGAGAAAGCCATCCTGCAGTTTCAGACCCAGAATGCAGTGCCTTTCCCTTGTTGTACCCACCCTAGATACAACCGTCTCTCTCTCTCTTTTATAGACTTAAGTTTTAATATACACATTTTAGGGGAGTCTAATAGGAAATCAAAAGTAGATCATACTTCCACCAGGAAAAAACTGATTTTGGTGTACATCTATATTACAGAATTTGCGTACGTAATTGTTACAGATATACAGACACATTTTGAAAACAAAAATGGTGTCTCCACACGCTGCTATTGTCATTTGCTTTTTTCACTCAGCAGCAAAACGTCTTAAAACGTTTTTTCTTCTCAGCAAATTGGCATTTATCCTGCCCAACTCTGGCTGCCCTTTATTCCGTTACGTGACTGTGTTATTATATATGATCGCTCTTCAGTGGACAGACTTAGGACATAGTTTTCAGAAGTTGTGAATCCACAGTGATGTTTCTGTATCAAAACCAGTCATTTTACTTGACTTGACACAGAGCCTCTTAAGCTGCAGTTTGGTTTCTTACAGCGCATTAACATAATTCTTTGCTTTGTCCCACAATATACTTAGAACAGTTGTAAAATTATACCAACCCTCGAACAGTAAACTGTGTATTGAACTCGTTTATCTGCGTTTATTCTTTGCCCTTGAAGTGCCCCACCAAGGAGGAAAGTCACTTGAGAGCCAGCTCTTCTCTCTGCGGCTGTGTTCTGAGTTTGATAGGTAGCTAGGCTTTCTTGGTTTCGGTTTGTTTTCAGTTTCACAGTTTGCCTTTTTACTTTCTTATGTTCTAAGAGATGTCCACATCTGCGTGGTTCAGAAGTCAGAACTGTAACAATGCATGTTCAGTCTCCCTACTGTCCCTCTCCAAACTTCCGTTCCCTGTTCCCATAAGTAATCCTTTAATTAGTTCCTGCTCTGTCTCTCCAGTGTTTCACTGTGTGTGTGTGTGGCTGTCACTCCTCAGCCTTTTGACCAAGATGAATTTATATTACGGGGCCTTCCCTGGTGGCTCACTGGTAAAGAACCTGCCTGCCAATGCAGGAGATGCAAGAGACGCAGGTTCGATCCCTGGTTCGGGAAGACCCCCTGGGGGGAGGGCATGGCAATCCACTCCAGTATTCTTACCTGAAGAATCCCAGGGACAGAGGCGCCTGGCGGGCTATAGTCCACAGGGCCATAGAGTTGGGCACAGCTGAGCAGCTTAGCACACAGTTTATATATAAAATATATAAACTAAATACAGATTAAGTAAGTTTTATTTTTTGTAAAAATGAGCAGGTATTTTCCCCTGTGCATCCTTACTTGCCTCAGAGGTAGCACATGCAGCCCTGACTCCCCCGCCCACCCCAGCACGCCCGCCTTCGTGCACGGGCTGGCCTGCCTCCCTCCTGGGGCTGCACGTCCTCTGCTGGGTGGAGGCAGGGTCGCTCCTTCAGCCACTCTCTCTCGAAGTGCAGATTATTACAAGCAACCTCATGGGAACTATCCCCATGCATATGTTTGGTTTGTGGAGCTGTGCTTCAGAGGAGATGTCCGGATGTGGGATTATGGGTTAAAAAGTAAAAATTGTCTGACTTGTTAAGTGCTATCAAATTCCCCTCACCAGGAGTTGTTGTGCTCTGTATCCCACCAGCAGCCTACAAGAATACCTGTTTCTCCAGAGAGTACTCAAATTCGGGGATTTTTGCCAGCTCTTTAAAAAATACAAATGTGTACATCTTCTCATTACAGATTCTTACTCAGTAGTTTGGGCTGCACTTGACCATGTATATATATGTTTTCCAAATGGTGATTCTGTTGCACAGCCAGGGCTGAGACCCACTGTGCCAGGTTGCTGGGTTTCCCCTGCTGTTCCCTCAGGTGGTTGGAATGAGGCTGCCAACACCGGGTATCATTAGTTTTGTCTTCTTTCAGCGAATCTGTTCCCAGGCTTTCCCTGGACCTCTCCCTCCTGGTCTCACGCACTTACCCCCTCCCGGCCCAGCCCTTTGGGAGGTGACGGTATTGGTCTTCTGGTCTGCAGGTGTCCGACTTCCGGGAGCAGCTGCTGGCCGGTGCCGGGGTGGAAGCGGAGCGCGTGGTGGAGTTCTCCTGTGGTGAGGACCCAGGCCGGTGGCGGGGGCCCTTGTCACAGTCCAGCCGTGTGCTGTAATCAGCCAGGGGCTGAAGCCATGGCGGAGAGGGGATAAGGGAGGGGCTTCTGGCTCTGAGTCCCTCCGTCTACACGCAGAGGCCTGTGCGTCCCAATTTGGTTCTCCGTGGGAGTCAGGTGGAGGGTGGGTGCTGTAAGTTGCTGGTCCGGGTCTGGGAGACAGGGCTGGGTGGGGGGCCGGGGGGACGTTCTCCATGGACTCGGCCTCACTGGGGTCTCGCCCAGGTCACGTGATCCCTCCAGATCACATCCTGCCCCTCGTCATCTGCAGCGGGCCTTCCAACCAGACGCTGGACTTCACGTATCAGAAGAGGGGGCTGCCTCAGATGGTCAGTTCAGCCAGCCTGCCTGCCTGTGGCCTTCGTGGGGGTGGGAGATGGATTTAGAGCTGGGGCGCTCTGGCCAGTCCTGGGTGTTTAGGCTCTGGGTCTCCCATCTCAGCTGGCACAGGCTGAGCAGTGTCTGTGTGGACGTCCACCAGGGAGAGTCTGAGCCGCCCCACCCTCACCCTTTAGCAGGGTGTACGAGCAGGCTGCTCCCTACCTTGGTTCTCTTGCGTGTGGCCCTGTGGGTGCCACCTGGGCAGGCATGGGGGTGCTGGGCACAGCTCTAGGGGCCTGTCTGCGGTTTTCTGTGCCCGATTCGTCACAGAAGCATCAGCTGGGCCTGTGGTAGGGAGGGTGGATGACCCGCTCAGGTGGTGCCACCTGGCCGCACCCCACAGCCCTGATGGCAGCCACCTGTGGTCTTGGTCTGTGGCTTTGAGCCTTCGGGAGGGGCTGCAGGATTGGCTTTCATCTCCCCTTGCTAGATGGACGAGACGGGCCGCATTCTCTGTAACCTGTGCAACGTGGTGCCGGGAGGGGTGGTCTGCTTCTTCCCCTCCTACGAGTACCAACACCAGGTCTGCGCCCACTGGGAGAAGAGTGGCCTGCTGGCCCGCCTGACCATCAGGAAAAAGGTGAGTGATCGGCACTCAGCTGGACGTCCCCCTGAGAGGATGGTGGCACCCAGAGTTCCTGCCGGGGTTTCTCCTGTGTGGGGGCTCCCCCTACTGTCTCATGCCTACTTCCAGTCCTGACACCAGCCGGTGGGGGTCTCTTCAGGACCCCGGCTCTATGGGCTTTTCCGGTCCCCATTCTGAAAAACTTTAGGACCAAGAGTGACTCAACACCCTTTCCTGGGAGATGTTCTCTGTTTACCTTCAGATATTTCAGGAGCCCAAGAGAGCAAATAAGGTGGAGCAGGTGCTGCTGGAGTATTCCAGGTGCATCAAGGTGAGGCTGCGGGTCCCCAGAGCCCCTGGAGGGGGCACCCACACTCTGGCGCTGCAGCTCTGGGCTGGTGTTCCCGCAGCACTGCGGCCAGGGCCAGGCCCGGGGCACGGAAACGGGCGCCCTGCTGCTCTCCGTGGTCGGGGGAAAGATGAGTGAAGGCATCAACTTCTCTGACGACCTTGGGCGGTAAGCAGTGACTTCTCACCCCTCTGGCTCTGACTTTGCACCTGGGCTGATGGCTCAGGTCCACACCCTTGAGGGGCCTGGACTCAGCAACTCTGGATTGGGCCCTCTGGGGCCAGCTAGAAAACCAGGCTGCCCTCACTGGATCAGAACTCGGTTCCTTGGTCTAGACTGGACGTCTGGGCTGATGAGAGAACTTGCTCCAGGTGGCAGGGATGAGGGGAGGGAGAGGCTGAAGGAAGCTGGTGACGGTGGGTGAGGACGGGCCCCTCGTCCTGGGCCTTGGGAACTGCCCACGTGCCCCGGCTCATGTGTGACTCCGTCCTAGGTGTGTGGTCATGGTGGGCATGCCCTACCCCAACATCATGTCTCCAGAGCTGCAGGAGAAGATGGCTTACCTGGACCAGACGCTTGTGAGTACCCCCGTGCCTCCCACAGCTGCGGCTACCCCTCGACACGTGTGCCTGTTTGCCCCAGAGGGATGGACGTGCCTCCATGCTCCTGGGTGTTTTCACACCGTCACCTGTTGTATCAGCTACTAGTGCCTGCGAGGCCCACTGGTCTTGCCCCAGAGCCTCTGTCGCTGTCACAGAGAACCCCTCGCAGGAGGCAGGCATCAACACTGATGGGTCCTCTCTGCCCTTTGCAGTCCAGAGCCCCAGGCCAGGCCCGCCCCGGGAAGGTGCTGGTGGAGAACCTGTGCATGAAGGCTGTCAACCAGTCCATAGGTAAGCCTGGGGCGGTGCTGCTGGCAGGAGGGGTGGCTGCGGGCTGAGGTGACAGGAAGGAGCAGTTTCACCTGCCGTCTCTCCAGCCTGAGCGCTGAGCAACGGGAGGGGCATAGTAGGAAGACCCGTCTCCATTTTGTCCAGGCAGGGCCATCAGGCACCAGAAGGACTTTGCCAGCATAGTGCTCCTGGACCAACGGTACGCCTCCCTGGCCATCCGGGCCAAGCTGCCGGCCTGGATCCGGGACCGCGTGGAGGTCAAAGCCACCTTTGGCCCTGCCTTTGCTGCTCTGCGGAAGGTCAGTCCTGCCCTTCTGGCTCCCTGAGACTGTCCCGCCCCTGCCCCAGTCTGGTGTCATGGTCTTTCCCTCTCTGCAGTTCCATCGAGAGAAAGCTGGCCTTTCCTGACTGGTGGTCGCACCAGGGTGGCCAGGCCCTCCCTTCACCTGCCACAGGCAACATCATCATGAGCTTGGTCTGCAGGGATCCTGCCTGAGGAGGGGGTGCCGCGGGAGCCCCTCAGGACTCAGTGGGCTGCCAGGATGCAGGAGAGGTGGACCGGCCAGCAGGAGACAATGAGGCTGACCCCAAAGAAAGTAACCCCGCCATTCCTGGCCCGACCCCCGGGCAACTGCCCTGCTTGGAACAGAGTCTGTCTTCTGCTCGGCCCAGCCCCGTGTCCAGCTGTCTGCTGATTCCTGGCTGGTCGGTGAGCGGCTGCGGAGGCTGCAGCCACCCTGCCCTGGCCTGTTTCTCAGAATCCACATTCTCAGAGGTGAGATGGAGCAGGCTCTTCCAGCCTCTCCCTTTCTCACTGAAACAGCTGTTCCAGACCTTTCACCCTCGGAAACTCAGAATGTTACCCATTCCCACCCCCTGGCATCCACAGGGCTGTTCTGCCCCAGCTTTGGGTCCTCTTGGCCACCTTTTCTCTAAGTCTTTAAGAACTGCTCCCCAACCTCCCGGCCTTACTTCCTCCTACACTGTAGCCCTCACCTGCCCCCGGCCCTGCCAGCAGGATCATCCTCCTGGCCTGGCTCCAGGGCCTCCTGCTCAGCCATGGAGCAGACGCCAAGACACCGCCTCCCCTGACATCAGCGATTATGCTGAGGGCCATTAGGCTCTCAGCGCGGCTATTTTTAGAGACCCCGTGTCTATCATGGAGACACTTTCCTGTGTGGAAACAGCCCTCCCTCCCTGCACCCCCCCCCCCCACCCTAAGCTCCAGCTCCAAGGGCTGTCTGCACAGCTAGGGTTCCTTAATTAAAAGTGCACTGTTGGTTTAGGCTCGCATCTGGCATCACTTCTTTATTGATTCATATACTGTTTTACTGCAGTCTAAGGAAGAGGCGCACACGCTGGTGAAGGGGGGTGGAGCACAGGCAGAGGGCACCCACGCCTCCCCCGCGCCCCTGCAATTTGGCCTCCAAAAGCAGCCTCCTTGCTCCTTGAAGATCCTGGCAAGAGAGCTGGAGAGTCCTCCATGACCCTGTCCCCCCAAGGAGGCTGTCTGACTGTTCTGCATGGGGGCATGGTGCAGTCAGGGACTTGGGGGAGGATGAGCTGAGCCCTAGGACTCCCAGTCATCCTCGTCCTCTTCGCCCGGGGGCTGTTGTGGGGGAGGCAGGGGCGGGATGGAGTCCGACATCCGGGCGAAGGCTCCCCCTGGCCCCTCGCTGGGCCCGGACCCAGGTCCTTTCCCGGAGATACCTGGGAGGGCAGATGCCGGAGTGAGGAGCTGGTCTGACCACCAGGCCAGCCAGGCCCTACAGACCTGAAAACCGCGAGGAAGGAGGCGGCACCAGGGCCCTGCTTCCTACCTTTGCGCCTCATGGCCAGCTTGTTGAAAAGGTCTGACATCAGGTCCCCGCCCTGGCTGGTGGCTCTCACTGCAGTGGGAAAGCATGGGGACAAGGTGAAGGGACCCGGGGTGGGCTCAGTCCAGCCCATGTGACACCCCAGGGCTCAGTCATGGGGTCCTCTGCACTGTCAACACCCTGGCCCCTCCACAGCCACCAGGCCACCACAGCCCCTGGAGCACTGGTCAGTGTTACTAGGAAAGCAGGTGACCTCTGAGTAACGGAGTCACTGACATCCTGAGACAGGCACGGAGGAGTGGAGTCGCCTCCATCCTGAGCCGGGCTCAGGGAGCAGCACTGGGCAGAGGGGGAGCCTGCCCAGGGTCTCCGTGCACCGCTCAGAAGCACAGCTGGGATGACTCAGGGCTGGGATCCCAGGGAGCACGGCTGCTTTGGGCCCAGACGTGGCATCTGTCAGCACTGGATGCACTACTGACGTAGCCCGGAGCCTCAAGGGGCCTCGAGAAGTGGGACGCAGCCAGGTCCCCGTCTCTAAAAATATCCCCAGTCCCCGACTGTTTCCTTGGACCACTGGCCGAGGCTAAGCAGGCTCCAGCTCCGGGCAGGAGGGCCCGCACAGCCCCTGGAGATGCGGGCAGAGCGCCCTCCCGCAGCGGGTCTGGCCTCACCTTGCTCCTGCTCTTTCTGCTTCTTTTTCTCCAACTTGCGCTCCTTGACACTGCGGAGCTTGGCCTTGCCGATGCCCCCAGCCTGGCGGATGGACTCCAGCAGAGTGGCCCGGCCACTGGAGGGGTCAACCACTTCCTTGGGCGCTCCTTGGACTGGGGCTGGAGGGTGGAAGGTGCAAGGAAGAAAGGCTGCGGGGGCGGAGCCGGGCTGTGGGCCAGCACCGCCCAGGGTGGGTACCGAGGTAGCCTGGGAAACACATCACTGAAGGGCCACACGGGGACTCTGGCTGTATTTTCCATGGTTACTAGTAGCCCCCTCTGTCACTGGTTCAAGGGGAATGGGGGGTCCAGGCTCCCTCTACCCTGAAGGTTAGAATTTCAGGGCCCCAAAGATATGTTTTGAAACCACTACTTTATGAACTAAGGAGAATATAATTTTGAAATCAGAACTATTCTGAAAATCTAGAATTGATGACCACTTAACTAAGCTACAGAAAACCCTTCAGGGATCCAGAAGTTGGAGGCGCCCCTCCCCCGCCCACACACCCTGGGACTGCCCCTACCTGAAGGGGACGCGCCCCCACTGTCGTCCCCGCTGGCGGGCTGTCCTGGTGGGGCCATGGGTGGGGGCGGAGGTGGGGGGGCGCTGACCAGCACGGCCGGAGCTGGGGGAGGCGGCGGGGGTGGCGGGGGCGGTGGGCGTGCCGTCAGCACCCCATCCTCGAGGTCTGGGACAGAAGGCGAGGTGTCAGGTGCCTTAGGAGGCAAGAGGCCGAGCAGGGGAGCACCCACCCCAGTCTGCCCCCAGCTCTTGGCCCACCTGACTTGAAAGGCTGGGCCACCTCCGTGTGGAAGGCGGGCAGCTCGGGAATGGCGCCAGGCGCAGAGGGGGCGATGCCTGGGCCCAGGTCTGCGCTGTACATGAGGTCGTCGGCCACGCCGGGCAGGTCAGGCAGGTAGGACGGCACATCGATGTCCGGCACCTGGCCCAGGTCAGGCACGTAGAAGTAGTTCTCTGGGACCTGTGGGTCGGGAAGGTGAGGGGGGCCAGGGAACAGGCCTTGGAGTTTCCCAGGCCCCCAAGCACAGCTGGGCGTGTAGGGGGCTCCTCAGACCCCTGGTCCAGACAACACTGGGGGCGCCATGCCCCCCCGCCCCCAAGCACCGTCTCCATCCACCTGTTGCTCTAGCTGCTCCCTCCTGCTGATGGACAAAGGGGCATCGAACAGCTTCTCCTCCGTCTCGGCCCCCAGCATCACGTGGGTCTTTGTGACAGCACCAGCCAGGGGGTCCAGGAAGACATACTTCTTGTACCTGGAGAAGGTGGAGGTCAGGGCATGCGGCACCTGTGCTCGGCCCTTGGGTTGGACCACCCTTCCCACATCATTAGGGCCACGGCTCAAGATACAGCCTCCCAGGCCTTACGAGGCAAAAGCAACTGGTCAGGAGCCCCCTGGCTCCCAGGCCACAGACTTCTGCTGCACCTGAGCCAGGAGCCCCCTGGCCCCCCACCCCCTCCACTCACAGGTTCTCAGTGGTGTTGAAGAGCAGCAGGGAGCTAACGGAACTGATGTTGCTGGGGAGCCCGCCCAGCCCCTCCTCAGCCTCGTCCTCAGGTTCCGGCTTGGTGTTCACACACACGGGGAAGAATTTCAGCTTCTCCTGGGGGCGTGGGGAGATGGGAGTTGACTGAGGGAGGCGGGTTTTGGCTCCAGGCCAAAGTGATCCCCCAGCTCCTCCAGCAGGCAGAATCCTCAGGGGCCTCGGTTCCCCCAGGGTGCAGGGCACTCCCGCAGACCTGCAGGGCCCGCTCGTCCAGGGGGCGGTGCTTGCTCTGGATCCTGTGGCGGGGGCGCCTCTGCAGGCCGGGGTCCTGGGCCCCCGTGAAGATGGAGCCGTACTCCCGCAGACGCTCGGGGGCAGGGTACTTGGCGCTGGAGAACACCTGTGGACACACGGCGTCTGGTCACTCCCGCTGGGCCTGAGACGCTCCAGAGCCTGGGGCTGGGGTGGGGGGACTGTGGGCAGAGAGAAGCCTGAGGGGTAGCTGGAGCAGGCACCCGGCAGCTTCGGAGGCATGGGGAGAGGAGAAAGTAGAGGGCTTTTGGGACCACCGACCAGCCAGAGGACAGGGCCACACGCTTGCTACCTTGATGGCTTTCTTGCTGCCCTTGATCTTCTCGATCTTGGCCTGGGCCAAGGATACCCTCTCCCCGATGGCCTGCAGCTGACTCCGGCTGAGCTCTACTCGCTGGGAGATCCTGCCACCAAAAAAAACAAAACAGAAACTAATCACCAGGGTTGGAGGCTCCTCCCCAGGCCCCTGCAGCCTCTGGTTCCGCTTGTTTCTACCGGCAAACAGGCAAACGGGGACTCGGGTAAGGGCTTGTGCCTGAATTTTTTGTTTTGGCCACATCCCACCACATGCGGGGTCTTTGTCCCCGACCAAGGATTGAACCTGTGCCCCTGCAGTGCAAACACAGAGTCTTAACCCCTGGACAGCCAGGGAAGTCCTTGGGTAAGGGCTCTTAAAACAGCAACACCTGCTTGTCAGGGCTGATCCCGGAACTGCCCAGGTGACCTCGGTCAGGACCATCCAACCTGAAGGGTCTGGGAATGGACTGTGTTCCGTTCCCTGGAGCTCTGGGCAGGGACAGGCAGTCACCCTGGCACCCAGCTGGCACCTGTACGTGCCACCTGAAAAGATGCAGTGCCCACCCACCAGGGCTTTCCTTCTCAGGCCCAGGTGAGCAGAGACAGAATCTTCATGACTTACATGGAGGAAACCAGAGCTTACAGAGGCTGAGCAACAGGCCAGACTGGTCCTGATTCCAGTCCCAGAGCTGACCACAAGGAACCGCCCGACTCAGGGCAGGCGGCTCTGGGTAAACCCTAGTCCCCACTGAGGTTCTCACAGTTGTGGGTGGTCTGCCAAGGGGCTGCCCCACCCCTTCCAGGATTAGCGGGCTCCAGCAACAGGGTACCCTGTTAATTCCTGAATATGCCCAATGCTGCCTTGTCACATGGCCCAGCCGTCTCCCCACAGGGCTGGTCCTTCATTTCACTGAGTCCCATGCCAAGGCCTGCCTGAGACAGAGTTTAAAACTCACTGTCACTTTCCAACCCCTAGCCAGCTCTATTGTTACACACTGCCACCTGTCACCATCACAGAGAAATCATTTGGTCGACAAAGGTCTACAGAGTCAAAGCTATGGTTTTCCCAGGAGTCATGCAGGGATGTGAGAGCTGGACCATAAAGGCTGAGCGCTGAAGAAATAATGCTTTCTAACTGTGGTGCTGGAGAAGACCTTTGAGAGTCCTTTGGACTAAGGAGATGAAACTAGTCAATCCTAAAAGAAGTCAACACTGAACTGACATGAAGAGCCAACACATGGGCAAAGGCCCTGTTGCTGGGAAAGATTGAGGGCAAGAGAAGGGGGTGACAGAGGATGAGATGGTTGGATGGCATCAGTGACTCCATGGATGTGAATTTGCGTGAACTCAGGAAGATTGTGAAGGACAGGGAAGCCTGGCATACTGCAGTTCATGAGGTCGCAAAGAGTTGGACACGACTTAGCAACTGAACAAGAACCACCTGTCACCACGTGTCTCCTGCCTGTGGGCTCCTGGGCTTGGGGCTCTGTTCTTTGCTGTGTTCCCAGCACCTGGCACTGTGCCAGGCACCTGAAGGGCTCCTCTGCGGTCACTGAATGGCTAACATCTCATGCCCCAAGGTAAATGCACATGCGCCTCACTCTTACTATTCAGCAGCACAAGGTTCTTCTCACTTCCGAGGAGCCCCAGCCCACCCCACCACGGTGTCCTCTGCCCAAGAGCCCCCCTACCTCCAGGAACGCCAGCCCCTGACCATGGCCACAGTTGGTGGATGGCAGAAGGGCCTGCGGTCCCTGGTCAGAGACCACACAGCGAGGGACCTCAAGGATTTTTTTTACCAGCCCTGATCAGCCAGTTTCACAAGCCCAGGGTCTCCACCCCTGATGAAGTCTCCTTGATTACTCCTGTGGCCGCTCTTGTGTGGGGGCTTGAGGATGCAGGGGCTGGGCTCCAAGCAGGTACCCAAACCAGCTTAGTTTTCCTCGACAGGGTAGTCTGAGTGGGGCGGCAATGCAGGCCAGAACAAGAGGCCCAGCTTCCTTCTAGGAGATGTGGAACCAGCAACCTGTCTGGGCCCACTTTCTGGCAGGGAGAACGGGTTCCCTACTTGCACACAGGCCACTTCCTCTCATTCCCAGTTCAGCCCCATGCTTCCGGGAGATGAAGCAACCTCACAGTTAACATAACGGCAGCGTGGAGGGTTGTGTGGGTGGATGTCGGAACTGGACACAGACAGAGCCTGCTCTCTGATTTCTCAAAGTTGCAGACATCAAGTTTAATAGTGAACCCTGGCAAATTTCCGGGATGGATTATTAATACAGGGTCCTAAACAATCTGAAATGGAAGAGGTGGATCCCCAGGGCCAGCACTGTTCTAAATTCACAGCGTCTTCTTTTATGACAGGGTTATTAGCCTGGCATATGGAGGGAAAAACCTTACAAGCAGTGCAGCCTGAGTCAGCTGCTGATGGCTTCTTACAAAGTCCTCTGGACGAGATGGAGCTGGGGGCTGGAGGAGAGCACACTTAGGAAATATCAGAGCGAGCCAGAGAACAACAGCACCTGGAAGGCACCGTGGGCTGATTTCAGTCGTGCACGAAGGTCTCCGGCAGGGCCCCGCACAGCTCACCCAGTGCTTGATTAGGAAGCTGGGGTATCCAATGGGAAGGCCCCCAAATGGTCTGCATGGTGGAATCAAGACCCACGTGAGCTGAGAGTCCAGGAAAGGTGAAACTGATAAAGAATGACTGTGAAGCTCAGCACTCAGGTTTAAAAAGCCAAGTGCACAAACACGGGGGACAGAGGTTGAGCAGGAGTTCAGGTGAAGGAGGACGTGACGACTTTGGTCACCTAGGTGCTAATGGCAGCCTGGACGAAGGAAGTGAGTCCGTGGAACACACAGCACCATGTTCCTCTCCCACCTTCTTTCAACAAATGGGACGTTCACTCTCTTGGAGGCATGGCAGAGGAAGCAGAGCCCTGGAATCATGAGCTCATCTCCTGGACACCCCACTCACCCACAGCCGTATCCCCTTCAAACCAGGTCCACACGTTAAGAGGACCCTGAATACCCTTCCAGGCTACAGGCTCTGCCTGAGTCACAGTTGCATCGCTAGCACCTGGGACAGTGCCTGACACATAAGGCAACACAGTGGCTGGGTGAGTGAGGAGGTAACCAACGTCCAGAGGAGGGTGAGGAGCAAGGTGAGGAGTGAGAAGCTCACGTCATGCAAGGTAAGTGAAGGACATTCAGTCTAAAGATGAGAGGACTTGGAGAATGTAACTCCCCTCCATTACCAGAAGACCCCAAGTGCTGTCAGGTGGGAAAGCAACCGTCACTGCAGAAAGTGGGGTGCATCAGAGTCCGGGGGGGGGGGCAGTGTGTGTGACATGGATGCAGACCTCAGTGCTGCAGAGGAGAACGTCCTTGTAAACCACTGCCTGGCCGGGGAAGCCATCAGACTCCAGCCGGATGCCCACTGTCAGGGTGCTCCGGGGTGGATTCCTGTGAGGGACAGGATGGAAGACGAAATTCCCAGGGTTCTATTCTTATCTAAGTAATGTCCTGCTTGTTGACAAAGGCCCTAGGCAGCCCGATCTCAGACCAAGGGTGAGAGAAGAGGTTTCAGCTGGCGGGTCACTTCTCCTGACTGGCAGGGACAGGCTGGAAGGCAGTGTTGTGAAGACCTGCGGGGCCACGTGGGGCGGGGACTGAGAGCCAGGACTGATCAGCAACATCCACTGTGAACAGGACGGTGCCAAGAGGGCGGCTTGTTTGTTCTTCATCTAGACCCCATGGCTCAGCTTCCAGGCTCATCCCTGCAGCTGCGTCCCCACAGTGTCACCAGGACCCCACCAGGGAGGGGCAGGCTCAGCGGGTCTGCTCAGAGCCTGGGGCAGAGAGGAAATCGGCAACACACTCCTGCTCCCAAGGAGGCAGACAACTGCCATGTCCCCAAGCCCGGGGGACAGCAGCAGTGTGGCCGTGGGCAGGCCACTTAACTGGTCCACGTCCCACCTTCTTCAGCTGAGAAGCAAGGCTGGTAACTTCCACATCGCAGAACTACTGTAAAGGTCAAAGTCAGTGATGTGTGTCTCATGACCCAGAGAAGCCGACAAGTCCCCAGAACACGGTCAACACCTGCCTGGACCACCCACAGACTGGGTGGGGTGACAGGTCCCAGGCAGTGCTGAGTAGACCGGAGAAGAACATTCCAGACTCCAGACAAGGACACGAGAGGCACTGCAAGGAAGCACTGTGGAGGGCAGAGGGCTCCCCTGCTGGGGCCTGGAGCGTGAGGCGGTCAAGGTCAACGAGGCCCCCAGGGGGCCAGGACAGCACCTGGGTTGCCTGTCCCGTCACCTCCGAAGCTGAAGCTGATCCCCACGACCCTCTGTGGGGATCACTTATGAAGCCAGGCAGGCCCAGGGCCCCCTTGGGTCTGCTGCTGCTCCCAGCCTCACACCAGTCAGCTGCCGGTGGGGGGCGGGGGAAGATCCCCAGCCCTAACTGCTGCTCCCCTCCCCTCCCCTCCCTGGTGCCCCCCCACCCCCATCAGCCCTCTGAGCAGCTCTTGCTTTCCCCTGAATCTTCTCCACTCGCTGGGGTAATTAAGAACGATCTGCTAATTATGCAGGCAGCTGATTGAGGCCTCCTAACCCTGGGAGGCACCAGGTGCCAATCAGCAGGGAGGAGGGGAGCATGGAGGATGGGGAGAGGAAGGAGGAAATGAGGAGGAAGAGAGGGGAGGGGAGAGGAAGAAAAGACACGGGAAAGCTCTGCAGAGGACAAGCAGTCAGGCTGGGGCCGCTGGGAAGGGCCGTCTCCAAACCCACCATTCACGCAGTCCACTCCACTCCTCCTGCAGCCCCTCTGCACGTCATCTAAGTCATGTGGAGCAGGTGACGTCTCTGGGTAGCTATTTTGGGCCTGGCATCTCCCAGGTGACGAGGGGCAGGTGAGGGCGGGAGGTCTGCTAGGCAGGAGGACAGGCCGGGGAGGGGCTGTGAGGAGCGGTCCAGGCGCCAGCGAGGTCCTTGTCATTCTCTCTAGCTCTGCAGACTTGGCTGCGGCAGAGTGGGAGAAGGACCCGGCTCAGAATGCTAATATCCCATGAGTTCACCTGCAGAGCTGGGCACAGGCTCCAGGGCGGAGGAGGGCTGGAGAGGGGAGGAGAGGGGGAGGAGAGGGGGAGGGGAGGGGGAGGAGGGGAGGGGGGAGGAGGGGAGGGGGGAGGGGGAGGAGGGGAGGGGGGAGGGGGGAGGAGGGGAGGGGGGAGGGGGGCTCTTCTCTGCAAGAGGAGTACATTCAAGGGGAGCGATTCCAAGCTGGGGTCACATCCCTACTGCAAAAGCCCATAAGGACAGAAGAGCCTCAGGCCCGTAGGTGGCTGGGGGATAGGGGGGAGGGCTCAGCACCCCCACTCCCTGTCATCCCTGACCCCTCCCTCCCCTCCGACCTTGTTCCCAATCTGTCACCATGTCCTGTCACCGTTCCCGCCTGCCCTGCACTGCAGCCCCCCTCCTTGGCCCCTGTGCGGCTCCCTGATGACCTCTCCCCAGCTCTCTGTCCCATCACTTCCTGCTCAGAATGCATCAAGGCTCCCAAAACCCTAGGCTCAAGCTCAAGGCCCCGTCCAGCTGGGAGAAGCCCTCACGGCCCTGATGTGGCCCTGCTCTCCCCTCACCCACTCCTCCCACTGGGGACTGTCCAAGCATTGTGGGGACATGAGAGGGGCTTGGGGGTGGGGGGCACAAACATGGAGGCTGACTTTCACCCCATCCTGCAGTGAAGGAGCGGACCGCAGGGACAGTGGCCTCTGGAGTGGGGTGCTCAGGCCCCTGCACCCTCCAGTCAGGCCTCAAGCCCCTGGCGCCCCTTTCCAGGTCCCAGCAGAGGGCCGCGGGCCACAGTCCCGACCCTGCAGCAGAACCTGCCCCGTGTGGACCCCCTTCAGGGGGCCTTCCCTGACCCGGGAGCAGGCAGTCGTGTTCCTCTCACCATCTGCTCCCTCATTTCATCACAGCCAGCCTCCACTGGGGATACTGCTTCCACAGGCCTGGTCCCCACATTTCGGGTTAAACCCTACGGCTGGGGGTCAGGCATGTGACTGCCGTGTCATCCCCACCCTGCCCCAGCCTTGGCTCTGGGACCGCCATGAGGCTGGGGCTTCTGGGGAGGCGCTCTTTCCTGCTGGACCTGAGCTGTAGGCTCACTGGTCACCTTGCCAGAGTGAGGCCTGTCTGGGAGTGGGGCCAACCCAGAGGCAGCAAGCAGGGACGGATGAAAGCAAACCAGTTCCTCACATCACCCTGCGGCTCCACAGCCTGCTCTGCCGACTGGTTACTTTTGCTTCAGTTGGTTTGGGGAATCTAACTGATAAATGTGCTGCCAAGTCTTGCTTCTCTCTCCTCTGGATCCCCAGGCGCCCACACAGTGCACGCTATGTGGCTCTGACCCAGCTCAGACGGCGGCTCTCCCCTCCGAGATGATGCCGCCCCTGAGCACAGGGACCATGTGGCCGAGCATCATCGGCATCCCTCGGTCCCGAATGCTGGGTGTCTGCTGGAGAGGGGCAGGGGCACCCGGAAGCTGGCTGTTTAGGGGAGCATCCTGCCAGCCCTGGGCCTCAACGAGCCCACCACCCCTCCCTGTGAGATGGCCTTCCTGCCCTCTGCTCCCATCCAGGAGCAGAGGAACCTGGAAGTGTCTACAGGGCGGAAAAGGAAAGCATGCTCAGAATCCAAAGCTCCCCTTACAGACAGGCAGGCCTGCGGTCATGGGTCTGGTGAGGAAACACAAATATCTGACGGACTGTTTCACCACGAGGCGTGGGGTGACCGGAATCTGGCACTAGTGGCTTTTAAAGGTCTGTGTCCTCTTGCTTAGGTGACCCCTGGATATATTTAGCACCTAACACTTTCTATAACTAGGGACAGCAGGTAATGGAGGGCTAGCATAGGTGGCAAATGAGCAGAGATGACGTCCCTAGATAACAAAAGGGAACATTTACTGGATGCTTTACTATACACCAGGCACTTCGGTTCCGTTCTAAGTTTCAATTCATTTCATCTTAACAACGATCCTCTGAGGAAGACACCATTATCACTGCCATTTTATGGATGGGAACACCGAGGCTTTATAGGGAGGTTAAGAGCAAGTAAATGGGGAAGCCAGATTGGAGCCGGAAGTCCGCTCCAGAGTCAACCCCCTTAACTATGTCACAGCCCCACCCTCGGTTACATTCACATCCTGGAGAGGCCTGGGGCAGCCAGGTGCATTGGAGGGCAGCTCAGAGGCAGAAGAGTCAAGTGGATCTAACGTTGGGACTGTCCATCTGGAGACAATGGCCCCATTTTCTGCCCCCACTGGGGAAGGCTTCTGGGAAGAGGTGGGGTTCCAATTGGTGGAGGAAGAGACTGCACGTTGCAGCAGTGGGGGTTCCTGGTCTGGGATTCAAGCAGGGGACAGTGGGGGTGACTTGGCCAGGAGAGGGACCTGAGTCAGGCAGTCAAATACTCCAGCCGGGGACACAAGGTGGGGGCATCCAAGGAGGAGAAGCGCCAGCCCATCTAAGCTTGCTCATGGCCAGAGAAATAGGACCTTATACAGGACAAAACCAGGGAACCTTTGCAGAAAACAGCAACCACCACACACACAGTTCAATCAACATTGAATGAAAAATCATAAGAGCCTGAGAGCTAAGCTGGATCAGTGCCGGGGTACAAACAGCCACTACTCCCCACCCAGAATCGCTGAGGATCCAAGGCCACCTTGCCAGCCTCACGAAGCCCCTTGCTCCAGCCACAATGGCTTCCACTCAGGCCCCTCTCCACTTTAGCTCATGCCCTTCCTCCTTTCTTGAAGGTTTCTCTCCCAACCTACCCACTCACGATACCTCCCCTTCCACCAGTCCGGCTTTTCCTCACATATGTCTTCCCTGACCCTGCAGACCAAGTAAGGCCTCTTATCACAGAGACAGGGTAATTCCAGAGCCTGGAGCCCCTACACCTGGGTGTGACGCCTAGTTCCACTGCTCAGGCAAGTCTCCTGACCCTTCTGCCAGAGTTTCCTCATTGACAAAGCGGAAATAACAGAACCTCAAACAAAAAGTTGTTGAGGGACTTCTCTGGTGGCCCAGGGGCTAAGACTTTGCGCTCCCAGTGCAGAGGGTCTGAGTTTGATCCCTGGTCAGAGAACTAGATCCCACATGCTGCAACTAAGACCCAGCGCAGCCAAATAAATAAATACATATTAAAAAAAAACAAAAACTGTTGAGAGTATTGAATGAGTGAACACACTCAGGTCAAGGGTGGCACACGGTTAATGTAATATAGATATTAGGTGTTACAAAATAGTAGAGATTGTAACTGTAACAACTGTAACTAACTAACAACTGTAACTAACACACAACTGATCACTTAGAGTCTGTCCCTGCTGCTGGAGTGGACCCTCCAGCTGGGCAAGGATGCTGTCTAAAGGGCCCAGAGCCTTGCACTCAAGAAATGTTGGATAACCAACCACAGGCTGACTGGGGGAACAGGCGAAGGAGCAGGGCCCCCCAGCAAGGGAAGAGCAGTTGGGAGAGTCATACCACCGCCAGGGCCAGTGGATGCATGGGGAACCCCAAGGTTAAGCGAGATGGTTAAGAGTGAGCACTTACAAGAAAAAGTTCTAAGCGGGGCACCCAGCTTGGCCCCCTGGGCACACAGAGGTGCTCCGAGAGGGTGCCTTTGGGACTGGAGAGATGACTGCCTGGGCCAGGGAGCAGCACCCACCTGCTGAAGATGTCTCCGGAGACCTTCTGTAGGTACTGCAGGGCATCCGCCACCTGCTGGATGGCCTCCTCTCGCCGCAGGTCTGGCTGAATGAGGGGCACTGCGTAGGTCTGACCGGCCAACGAATGCTGGGTCCCCGTGGGGGTCATGGTGCCTAGGGGAGGGAAGGGAGCATCAGGATCCCCCCATACTTGCCCACACCCACCCGGCACAGGGCCAGGTGCTGGGAAAAGAGCATGCACGCAGCTCCCCATCCCAATGGTCTGCACGGCCTCAGCCTGGGTGGCAGTCGGGGGCTCCCAGGAGCTGCTGTTCTGGCAGTGCTGGTTGAGGGAACAAGGGAGACTGTAAGGACCAGAGACTGACACAAGGCCTTCAGAGGGCAATGACTGGCTGCCACAAGGTGGGTGCGTGGTACCCGGCTAGGAGGCCCTGCCCTACCTCATCTCACCTCAACATCCCAAGCCTGGATGAACAAAGAAACCGTGGCTGGGGAGTGAAAAAGAGGGATGGGTTGCAGGGGAGTGGGGAATTGCCTGTGTCTACTGCCAGGTACTAGAAAATGGTACCGGTTCTGCAAAAGCACAGAAAATATGAACTCTGGGTGCTTCCCCTTCTGGTCCCTGGGACCTGCTCCCAGGAAAGGACAGGCAATGGTGGGAGGCAGGGATGTCCGGGCTCTGCTCTCCCAGACTTGAGCTGGGCATGGGGTGGGGGTAGGCAGGAGGAAGGAGGGACACATGGGGGGTAGACAGGAAGGAAAAACCCTCCTTCGAACTGCAGGAGGAGGGCAGAGTCAGCCTGTTTATACTGGCTTTAATTAACTCTGCTCCCTGGTGCCACCAAAGCAGCAATCACACTGCAGACGGCACTGATGTGATTGGCAAGAGAGGCATCGGGCAGAATATTAAGGCACCAAGCCCCTATAAATAGGCCTAATCATGGCCCCTCAGTAGAAGACCGTGAAGAAGACATTAATCAGGCCTGGCACTGTGCCCCAGACCTGCTCTCCTAGGTGGCAACAGAAGTGTGGGTGGGGCTGGGTAAGTAAGGCCAGGGTAGGTTTAGAAGGCTTTGTTTGAGCTTCAAGTGCTATGTGACCTGGGGTAAGTTACTTGCCTTCTCCGAATCTGATTCTTTCCACTTCTCATCCTATAGACAGAGAATGGCATTGCCCTCTGAGAAGTGGTTATCCTCAGTGCTTCACACCAATATCCTCACCAAGCTGGAGCTTACTCCTCGCCCTCTGCTGGCTTCCCCCACTCTTCCTTCCACCCAGCTTGCTCTCTCCTACCCTTCCCAGGTCAGCACTCTTCCTGGTCTGAGATGACCACACTGCTCTCCAAGCTTTTCTCCAGCGATGAACATCTCAGCTTCCTACACCTGAGCCTGCCTAGCACCCTCATCAGGATTAACTCATCCCCAGGATTAACTTACACCCTCATTGGAGTAACTCCTCACCTCCCCACCTCTCCTCCCACCATCAAGTGACCAAAGTGGAGCCAACTGATCCCAAACCATCCCCAGCCCTGCTCCTCTTTGCATTTACACTGACGCAGCTCTGCTGGGCATCCTAGCTTAGTTCAGTACCTCAGTTTTCCCACCTGTAAAACAGAGAGGGAGGAAAAGGCAGAAAGAAGGTACTTCCTGTGCTCATCTTGAGATGCACTGCTCATGGTCAGTCACCCACCCAATGTGTGTCTGTCCACACACCAGGGGGTGGAACAGGCACAAAGCCCCCAGGCAAGGAAACAGCAGGTCTGTCCAAGAACTGAGAGCCTGAGTACAGGTGTCCAGAGCTTTTACTCATTCTGTCTGCTAACAAGGGCTGATCAACTATCAGGTACCAGCCATGACCACGACGAAGAAGAATAAGACGCTATGCAAGCTGTGAAGACAGCCCGGAAAACAATTAAACAGCAGGTGTTAATGCTCAAATCAAGCTGTGAACCCAGTGCTAGGGGACATTGAGGAAGGAGCAAGTGACAAACCCCTGCTGGGGTCAGGGAATCTGGAAAAGCTCTTGGCAGAAGCTGTGCCTCCCTACCAGGCCTGGGAGAGAGGGCAGGGAGAGCACCGCAGAGAGAAGGGACAGCTGAACAAAGATGTGTAAGGAAGGGCAAGTGGTTTGGGCAGTGAAGATAAAACCATCCTTGGAGGAGAAGCAGAAAAAGACAGTGGCCAGACTGTGAAAAACACCGATGGCAAGGAGTAAGACTTGAGCCTGAAGGCCAGGAATGAGATCCTCAGACCTGCCATCTGGTATAGGGGCCACACCTGAGCACCTGAAATAAACGGAGCTCGTCTGAATGCAGATGGAGTCTAAGTGTAAAATAAACAAGGAATTTCACACTTCCTCCAAAACGAAGAAAATATCTCATTAAAAATTTAAATACTGATGACATCGTTGAAAAGACCATACTTTAGATACAGTGGGCTAAGTAAAGTGTATTACTAAGTTAATTTCGCTCTTCCCTTTTAAAGTCACACATGTAACTGGTAGCTAGCACAGTAATTTTCTCCTGGACGGCGGGGCGCTACCTCAGACTCTACGGCTTAAGAGAATCCTGGTAAACACTGGATTCTCATAAGGGAGTGAACATACAGCAAACCGACTCTCACAAGTTCTGCTTATACAATAAATTTGCAAGTGTCGGGATACCGACACCCACACCAGGGGCGGGCAGGAACCCAGGCAGGGTTATAGTGGTGTGGGGTCAACCAGGGGCCGGGAGGAATGGCCACAAAGGTAGGGTTCCGAGAGCCGGGCCGGTGCTGGGCAGGCCCGCGGGGCGGGAGCCGGCCAGGGTTCCCCGGGGCCCCGGGTCGGGGGTGGGGTGGCGGGCGAGGACGCCTACAGAGGCCCAGTCCGGACCCACGGCTAGTCGGCGTCAGAGGCGGAAGTCACCCGGCCCGGGCCTCCCGGCCGGCGTCCCCCTAAGCCGCTCCCACCGTCACCCTCGGAGAGCCGCCCCCACCTCCCGCTCTCCAGTCCCGTCTTCCCAGCCAGGCCCGCGCCCTCACCTGCGTTACGCCCGCCGCTTCCGCGACGCGCCGGGGCTCGTCGCAGCCCGCTCCGCCTCCCCGGTGATCCCGGCCCGGAGCTCCGGCCCCGCCTCCTGCCGTCAGTTCCGCCGGCTCCGCGCTGCGGCTCTGGGCCACCTGCAGCCGCCCGTCCCCTCAGCACCGCCTTGCCCCGCGGCCAGACGCGACCCCCACGCAGCCCCACCCCCGTGCCCTCTGCCCCCTCTCCCCGCGCAGCCGCTCCCTTCTCCGCGCGGCCCCGCCCCCTGCGCGGCCCCCGCCCCCGCGCCCGCTCCACCCACTTCTCCTCTGTGATTCACTTGATTGTGCCCCTCTCTGCCCGGTTTTTCTGGGCTTGGCCTCTGCGGGCCGAGCTCCCCAGAGTCCGCCCAGTGCCCGCCCTCCCTTAGATAGTAAATGCCAGACACAGAAGGACAAACGCGCTGTGCGAGGTGCTCCGTAGCCGCCAGATCCAAACAGAACCAGAGCGGTGGTTGCGGTGGAAGCGTTATGGTTTAATGGGTTCAGAGCTCCTGACAACCTCTCCTGGACCACACTTTAGTCAGGCTCCTCTGAATCCTCTTCCCAACTAGGCCTCCACTTGCGTAGCCCAGTTTTAGCAAGAATCCTGTCACTCGATTTAGCCGGAAACCTCCGCCCTCTTATCTGGCCAAATTCCTTCCTCCCTTACCTGCCACCTGCCCCCCATCCCTGTCCCCAGGTGATGTCTCATTCCTCACCTGCCCGCCTGCGGCAAGAGTCCTAGCCTAAAATTACTCGTAGCTCTTAAGTAATCTATCCATCCCATCCCCCCCTACCCTGCTGTTTGTCCAGAAGTCCCCGCTTCTCTGCTGTATTTGGAATTGACCCCGGGTCTCTAATGACCTCTCTTTTCCCCTGTTGCCAAGTCCCGAATAAAATCTGCTTTTTACCACTTTAATGACTGTGTGGCTCTGGTTTCCTTTCACATGTCGGTTTGGGACGATGACAGAGTTCTGGATATTTATGATGGTTGAACGACGAGGTGAATGTATGTAATGCCACTGCACTGTACACTGAGAAATGGTTAAAATGGTAGATTTTATGATATGTCTTTGTTTAGACAAGAAAAAAGGCCTTTTTAAAGATTTAAAAAGTTAAATACATAGAAGCGGCATCAGTGCAAAGATCCTGTAATAGTCCCTCCTGGGGTCCGTTGACTTGCCTCAGAATTCTCCTCCCCTCTCTTTTAGGGTTGCCAGATGAAAACAGAAGATGCCAAGGTCATTTGAATTTTAGACGAAAAAAAAAAGTTTTTTATTTTTATTTTTAGTACAAGTATGTCCCAAGCTAAGCATGGGGCATGCTTACATTAAAAAAAAAATCATTTTTGTTTATTTGAAATTCAGGATTAAGCGTTTTATATATATATTTTTTGCTGGACCTGGCACAATTTTCTCTCTACTCTCTTCCAATTACTCTCAGAATTTTGTCCTCCTTCCCTACCCATCTTTGCATCCTTCCCTGGGAGAAAGTTAGGATGAGATGTCTTTTTTGCTGCTGCTGCTGCTAAGTCGCTTCAGTCGTGTCCGACTCTGTGCGACCCCATAGACGGCAGCCCACCAGGCTCCTCTGTCCCTGGGATTCTCCAGACAAGAACACTGGAGTGGGTTGCATTTCCTTCTCCAATGCATGAAAGTGAAAAGTGAAAGTGAAGTCACTCAGTCGTGTCCAACCCCAATGATTTGCAGGCTGCAGCATACTGTTCCCACCAATGATGGGAAAGAGATGGGTTTGCACCTGTATTATAGACCAAATGTGCAGCCCCTCCAATACATTAACATTCTAACCCCTAAGGTGACAGCATTTGGGCCAGGCCTTTGGGAGGTAATTTGGGGCAGATGAGGTCAGGAGAGTGGGGCTCTCATGAGGGGAGACAGCCCTGATGAGAAGAGATACTCTGTCTCTCTGCAACACTAAGGACACAGACAAACGGGAAAAGGGCACTCTCCAGGAACCAAACTGGCCGGTACCTTGATCTTGGTCTTCGGAACCTCCGGAACTGTGAAAAATAAATTTAAGCTGTTTAAGCCACTCTATGGCATCGTGTTTTTGATTAAACAATCTGCAAGCTCATTTCCTCCTCACTCCACCTGAGCAATGACTGTTCGGGTTAAGGTATCCTTCAAAGAGGGACCCATGGATCCTCAGCTGCCACATTTATAAACTGGGGTTAAGGGTTGAGCACAGGAGAGAAAGGATGTCTAAGAGCTCTGTGATCTGTGATAGGTGTGCACATATTTCACACATCAAACCCGGCTATCTTCTCACAAAAGTGCTGCAAGACAGCATACCCAGCCCCGAGCAGCCAGTTCACCCTCCAGATCGCTTACCCTCACTTCGTCCAAGTTCTCTACCTCATTTACCTCATCTAGCCGACTGGCTATCCCGTACTTCATTTCAAAGTTTTCCTAGGAGCTGGATTGCAAAGACATTTAACCTCAGCCACTTGAGCTGTAATGATAATGCTGAGGATAAAGAAAAACTGAATGTCGTCTTAATACCTGCCGCTGGTGACTCATCATGTAATTACATTCACACAAAATATCCAAAAAAGTCGATGCAGGTTGGTTGTTTCCAAGAATGAGGGGGAGGGGTAATGTGAAACGTCTGCTATAGGGTACGAGTGTGCTCAGCCGTGTCTGACTCTTTGCGACCCCATGTACTATAACCCGCCAGGCTCCTCTGTCCATGGGATTCTCCAGGCAAGAATACTGGAGTGGGTTGCCATGCCCTCCCCCAAGTGAGCTTCCCCACCCAGGGATCGAACCTGAGTCTCTGTTCTTACCACTGAGTCACCTGGGATGCCCTGCCTAATGGGGGATTTTTTGATTGGGGGTGATGAAAGGTTACAGAGCTACACAGAAGGAGGGGTTTCACAGCATTGTGTGTGCATTAAATGCCACTGAACTCTTCACTTTAATTTGTTTTACATTTATTGAATCTTTATTACAAGCACATCTACAAGGCATTTTGTTCGATGGTTTGGGGAGTGAGAAAGAATTTAATGGCCTGACTGGGAAATGAGAGACACAGATGAAAAACAACACAAGGCCATATTTTACAAATTTAGGTGATAAAGAGTAAAGCAAGGCTGTATCATTGACTGCATGATGGTTAAAATTTTTTTTGCTTTCTTTTTTAATATAATTTTTATTGGGATATAGTTGATTTACAGTGCTGTGTTAGGAGCTGTTCACTTTAAAATGGTCAGTTTGTATGGCTATCACCTCACTCTAAAAAATTAAACTGACAGACAAGGCTGGGGCATGAGAAATGCTGTCCAAGCACTAGGGGAAGAAAGGAAGCAAAAAGGTAAAATACAGACATGAGCCCAATCTACTTCTTTTTAACAAAAATTCCCTAAGAATCTCCAACCAGCAACTTTCTCTTACATCTTATTGACCAGGTCTAGACCACATGACCTTGGCCAGCTGCAAAGGAGACTTGGGATATGAGTCTTTGTAACTGGGGATATTACTTACCTGAACAAAATAGGATTCTATCCCTGATGGCTCAGTGATACAGAACTTGCCTGCCAATGCAGGGCACGTGGGTTCAATCCCTGAGTTGGGAAGATCTCCTGGAGAAAGAAATGGCTATCCACTCCAGTATTCTTGCTTGGGAAATCCCATGAACAGAGGAGCCTGGCAGGCTATCGTCCATGGGGTTGCAAAGAGTCAGACACAACTTATCGACTAGATAACAGTTGGATAGAAAGACGGTATTCAACTGTGCAGTGTCTGCTAGAGACACCTAACCTTTGCTCATATTTGCTCAGAGAGGGGTTTCTGGAGGATGTGATGCCAGACATGAAGCTTAAAGGATTAGCAGGAGTGACCCCAGGGAAGGAGGGTGGGGTTATAGGCATTCCAGGACCAGGAGACAGTAGGAGTCTATTCATCAAGGCAAGGCTGGCTACTGCAGCAACTGGAAACAATCCCATCACTTCTCACCAACGGGACATCCAAATCCACGGAGGGCTTTCCTTCAGGCTTTAATTCAGGTGCCTGAGTTCTTTCCATCTATGGGTCTGCCGCCCTCAACAAGGGGCTTCTGGGGTTGGGAAGGGAAAGAATATGAACAGCACATGCAGGGTTTGGTGGAGCAGGTCTGGCAGCAGCACAGATCACTCCTGTTTATCTTCCACTGGCAGGACTCTGCTCAAGTGGCCACATCTAAGTGCAAGGGAGGCTGGCAAACAGAGTCTATCTATAGATGAGCCAGTTTCTGTTACAGTGATCAGGAGGTGAGAAAGTGTGCAGAGGGGCATGTGACACTAGGCTGTGAGCAGTTTGGTGTTGGTGAAGTTCAAGGTGAAGTGGCTGGAGATAAGATTAGAAAAGAAATAGGAACCAGACCACAGTACTGGGTACATTTTCTGAGCTCCTGTTCTGTGCTGGGCAATGCACTTGGTACTTTACATCTATAACCTCAGTTATGACAAGGGACCTGACCTGAGGAGAAGAGGTGGGTGATCTTCTGTGTTTATTTGTTTTGTATGACAGTTCTGTTGCTGTTCAGTTGCTCAGTCATGTCCGAATCTTTGCGACCCCATGGATTGCAGCACACCAGGCTTCCTTCACCGTCTCCCTTGCTCAAACTTATGTCCGTTGAGTCAGTGATGCCATACAACCATCTCATCCTCTGTCGTCCCCTACTCCTCCTGCCTTCAATCTTTCCCAGCATCAGGGTCTTTTCCAATGAGTCAGTTCTTCTCATCATGTGGCCAAAGTATTGGAGCTTCAGCTTCAGCATCAGTCTTTCCAATGAATATTCAGAGTTGATTTCCTTTAGGATTGACTGGTCTGATCTCCTTGCTGTCCAAGGGACTCTCAAGAATCTTCACCAGCACCACAGTTCAACAGCATCAGTTCTTCAGCGCTCAACCTTTTTTGTTGTTCAGCTCTCACATCCAAGCATGACTACTGGAAAAACCATAGCTTTGACTAGACAGACCTTTGTAGGCAAAGTGATGTCTCTGTTTTTTAATATGCTGTCTAGGTTTGTCATAGCTTTTCTTTCAAGGAGCAAAGTCTTCTAATTTCATGGCTGCAGTCACCATCCACAGTGATTTTGGAGCCCAAGAAAATAGTCTGTCACTGTTTCCATTGTTTCTCCATCTATTTGGCATGAAGTTATGGGACCGTATGACAGTCCTACTTCCTAAAAAGTGTGTAGTGTTTCCCTGGGTGCAAAGCAAATGTTGGTACACAATAGTTAATACTTATAAAAATTTGGTAAGGAAAATATTCCCATCATTCCTATGTACATTTGGAGGAAAATGAGGCTTCGAGAAACTTAAGAACTTGTCCAAGTTCAGTCAGGGCCACCTGTTAGTAGACACTCTCACCCACTCCATTGTATCAACTCCTGAAGAGGGCTGCCTGTGTCACAGTGGGCAGTCAGGACTTGAGCCAGAAGTCCAGTGGCTGGTGGGTTCAGAAGAAGCCATCTCTTTCTGATGCCAAAATTGGGCTCCCTCAGATTTGCTCAGACTTGTCTGTCATCAGTGGCATCTGGGGGGTGGGACGGACTCCATGAAACCATGAACTCATTCTTTTTGGGTGGCACCAGGTTCTCCCAGCTGAGGAAACTCTCCTTTTTCAGAGGGAGCAAACAGGGGGCTTTCAGGCCTCCCTCTGACCCCCAAATGACCCACTTTGGGACCTCATAGCTCTCCTGACACCCCCAATCCCAGCCTCCTCTGCAGCTTTGGAGGACCAGAGCTGGGAACACAGTGGGGCAGGCAGCAGCCAGCCACAGGTGGCGCCAACTTCCCCCATCACGCACAGTAAGACAGCACTTTCAGAAGACCACAAATGTATTTTCATTAAGAATCAGAGGGGAAAAATGAACTTAAGATTGAAGAAGATATTTGAGTATTAACATTTTCATCTGTGTACCGACTTGGTCAGAAAATATATTTTTTTATGGAGTAAGATTCCCACAAATGTAAAAGAACCCACCCAGTCTGTGAGAGTTGTGATGAGGCTGGTGTGTGAAAGTGAGGAGGAGGAGAGGATGTGGATGTGTGTGTGTAGAGAGGGGTGTGAGTGTGGAGAGGGTTGTGTGTGTGTGTGTGTGTGTCTGTTTCAGAGCAGAGACTGAGGACCTAAGACCTCAGGCTCTGACTCTCCAGCCTGTAGCCCGGCAAGCTGCCTGCATCCTTCTGCTCAACTCCACACTCCAGGCTGTGCTTTTAGCCCAGAGCCCAGAGCCTGGTGACCAGCGCCCCGAGTGGATCTGCATGTCAGGAGCTGCACCCCCGTTCCTGGCCCAGCGTCCCCAGCTCTGAAATCCCACCCTGTGGTAGCTATGCACTGGGCGGCAGACTAATCCTCGAAATAGCTCAGGGCAGATTATCCCAGCTTCTCTCCCGGCTCGGCCCCAGGGAAGGGGAGGCTGGAGCAGGTGACTGCCCACAGTGGGAAGACCCAGGAAGGTGAATGAATGCCCAGGAGAGAGCCTTCCCTACTGGACCAGCAAAAAAGGGAAGCCTAAGGGGTGGGACTAAATATCAGAGGTGGGATTATGCAAATCGGGCCAATTCCAGCCAGAGATCTGAAGCTTGGAAAAACCTAGCCTAGGGGAAAGAATTTAATTTATAAAAATTTAAAAGTATGAAATGTCAAATAATCCCTTAAGGTGCTTATTTAACAACCAAATCATTCTGACACAATAAATCAAATGTGAAATGCTCCTCCCCCCAAGCTCCCCCACCCCACCCCTAAGTGGTCTTTTCTCACCCCAGCGGTCTCCCACCCATGCTGTCCACGCTCCTTCCCATCTCACTAGCCCAGCAAATTCTGAAATCCCACCGCCGGGGGTGACTGGAGGACAAGACCCGGTTTCCTGGGGCCCAAGTCAGTGGGGGGAACTGGAGAGAGCCCAGACAGCAGAGGCTTACTCCCTGGTGCCCGCTGGTCACAAGTGGGCGTGGAGCATTAGAAAGGCGACCTGTGTGTGCAGCTGAGGAACCGACTCAACTCTTAATGTGCTTAATTTTCAGTAAAAATCGATTTAAGAGTCGGTTGCAGATGAACCAGACTGTCACACGGAGTGAACTAACTCAGAAAGAGAAAAACACATATCGTATATTAATGCATATATGTGGAATCTAAAAAAGCTGGTATAGATGATCTCATTGGCAAAGCAGAAATAGAGACAGACGTAGAAAACAAATGTATGGAATGTATGGGTGCCAAGCCGGATCAGGTTGGGGGTGTGTGTGAGGGATGAACTGGGAGGTTGGGATTGATACATATACACTGTTGGTATATTATGTATAAAACAGGTAACTAATGAAAGCCCACTGTATAACTCAGCGCTCTATGTGACCAAGGTGGGAAGGAAATACAAAAAAGAGGGGATGTATGTATGTGTGTGGCTGATTCGCTTTGCTATTAAGTAGAAACTGATACAGCCGTGTAGAGCAACTGTATTCCAGTTAAAAAAAAAGAGAAAAAGTTGATACTCCCTCCTTTCAGTTATCAGAAAAAAACATGGGTGAGACAACTTGAATTTTCAGTGTGAATGTGGTGAAACTAAATACAGGCCATGTATTTCCAATAAAAATTTAGTATCCACAATGAAATGTGCTGTAAGCGTAAAATGCACACAAAACCTCTAGGACTTAGTATGAAAAAAATAATTTTTTCAAGGACCTCATTAATCATTTTGTACAGGATTACAAGTTGAAATGATAATACTTTGCATACACTGAGTTAAATAAATATATTATTGAAATTAATTTCAGTTTTAGTTTACTTAAGCATTTTTTTAAAATATTTTTTGTTGTTGGAGTATAGAACCCAAACCTGGCCAGCACCCTTTTGTTTTTAATTGAGCTATAATCTACATACCATAAAGATTTTTAGTATAGTCATAAAGTCGGCAACCATCCTCAACAGTCTCAAAATATTTTTATCACACCAAAAAGAAATCCTGTACCCATCAGGAGTCATCCTCATCCTTCCCTCCTGGCCCCTGGAAACCATGAATATGTTTTCTTTCTGTCTCTGGACATCTCACTGCAGTTCCTTCCTGCCAGCATATCTGCTCTTCACCAGCTGCAAGATAATAAACATGGGGACTTCCCTGGTGGTCTGGGGGCTAAGACTCAGAGCTCCCAATGCAGGAAGCCCCAGGTTCGATCCCTGGTCGGGGAACTAGATCCTGCATGTCGCAGCTAAGACCCAGTGCAGCTAAATAAATAAATAAAATAAGATTTTTAAAAAAGATAACATGTGTGCTGTTTTAAGCTTTTTAGTTTGTGGTTAAATTATTACACAGTGATAACTAGTACAGATTTCAGTAATGGAAATGGGGCACTGCTCTAACAAATCCATAAAAATGTGGGGTGCAGAGGGCAGAGGCTGGAAGAGTTCTGAGGAGCCTGACAGACAGAGGCTTGGATCCTCAAAGAGCCTGTTGGAACTACAGGCTTCCAGCACTTGCCAGACAGGCCTCAATGGAAGTGAAGGGTTTACTATGAGCAGCTGAAAGAAGGAGACCCTTGCTGAACAGCGGCAAAGAGCTTAGAAAAACTGTCTCCTAGCAGGTACGTGGAAAACAGAAAGGGTAAGTGATACACTGGTTAACAGAGTGGAGGGGAACGAGGGTTGCAGGTTGCTTCCTGTTTTTTCCTACTAAAATGTGAGACGAGAGAGATTAATGGAAGAGAAGCTGTTTGGTTTTTTAAAAAATTTATTTATGTATATTTTTTGGCCGTGCCACACGGCTGGGATCTCAGTTCCCCAGCTGGGAATTGAACCCAAGCCCTCGGCAATAAGAGCGTGAAGCCTTAACCACTGGACCACCAGGAGATTCCCAAGCAGAAGCTGGTTTAAAAAGCCATGGAGGGAGAAGGAGGACTTGAGGATTTTGAGAATTTTCAGCCTCCCGACATGGCACAAGATGCGAACGTTAAGAAACGACCTCCAGGTGGTGACTGAGCGAAGCCCAGTGACAGGATGGCTGTGCACAGATTGATGTTGGTATTAGGAGACTTGCACATCCCACATCGGTGCAACAGTTTGCCAGCTAAGTTCAAAAAACTGCTGGTGCCAGGGAAGATTCAGCACATTCTCTGCACTGGAAACCTTTGCACCAAAGAGAGTTACGACTCTCTCAAGACTCTGGCTGGTGATGTTCATATTGTGAGAGGAGACTTCGATGAGAATCTGAATTATCCAGAGCAGAAAGTTGTGACTGTTGGGCAGTTCAAAATTGGTTTGATCCATGGACATCAAGTTATTTCATGGGGAGATATGGCCAGCCTAGCCCTATTGCAGAGGCAGTTTGATGTGGACATTCTTATTTCAGGACATACACATAAATTTGAAGCATTTGAGCATGAAAATAAATTCTACATTAATCCAGGTCCTGCCACTGGAACATATAATGCCTCGGAAACAAACATTATTCCTTCACTTGCGTTGTTGGATATCCAGGCTTCTACAGTTGTCACTTATGTGTATCAGCTAATTGGAGATGATGTGAAAGTAGAACGAATCAAATACAAAAAATCTTAAAGCCAGGCCTGTTCTGTTGATTTTTCTGCTGGGCTTTTTTTTTTTTTCATTCCACTGTTCAACTCAAGTAATTAAACATTTAAGAGCCACAAAATTGTATCACTTTTATAATATTTTGCAGTAAAATATATTGTCTTCTGTTAATACAATGTTGGAGCTTCTTGTAAACTATAAGATTATATTTAGTTTAAGTATATGATTTCTGTGAAAAAATGTTCACCACACAGTAAATGGTCACATGTTAAGAAAAATTTATCCTTGTAAATATCTTCATAGTTGATATTTGGAACTTTATTACCAGTAGTGCATGAAGAGGAAGAATCTAGACTTTCTTGTATACATTTTTCTCTTCTCCAGTAATAAACAGCTACCTTTCATTTATTAAAAGAAAAAGAAAGAAACGACCTCCAGGAAGATGGAATAGAGAGGAGCTGTCTAGAGGAAAAGCAGAAAGTGTACAATTTTCCCTTAAAACCTCACGAAGAACTTCCTTGGTGGCGCAGTGGATAAGAATCCACCTGCCAAAGTGGGGACACCAGCTCGATCCCTGGGCTGGGAAGATCCCACAGGCTGAAGAGCAGCTAAGCCCACGTGCCTCAACTACTGAGCCAGCACTCTAGGGGCCGTGTGCCCCAACTACTGAAGCCAGCGTGCCCCAGAGCAGGTGCACCGCAACCAGAGAAGCCACCACAATGAGAAGCCCACGCACTGCAAGGAAGAGTAGCTCCTGCCTCATTGCAACTAGAGAAAGCCAGCGCAGCAACAAGGACCCAGCACAGTCAAAAAGAAATACAAAAAATAATTAAGGAAAAAAAAAAACCTCATGGAGCTCAAAGCATCACAGCAGCATTGAATCACTCAAAGGGCTGCTTTGGGAGACTGGGGGTGTACCTCCCAGAACCAGAGCTTCTTAGTCCAAACGCAGGGCCTCAAGGCAGCCAGAGGGGGTCAGCCCTTGGTGACCTCAGCTGGGGCTGAAGGGAGGGAGTGCTTATCTCACAAAGATCTGGGGTGTGGCTTTCGACAGGTGAGGTGAGCCCCTGTTGAAATCCAGGGAAGACACACACAGTATGTTTTATTTAAGTCTTTGTTGAGTTTGTTACAATATTGCTTCTGTTTTATGATTTGGTTTTTTGATCAAGAGGCATGTGGGGCCTTGGCTCCCAGACCAGGGATCAAACTCACATCCCCTGCATTAGAAAGCAAAGTCCCAACCCCTGGACCACCAGGGAAGTCCCAGATGTACAGTCTTGACAAAAGCCTATTCAGCAAAAGCACTGCCTGACTGGACCGTCAGGGCAATGAGAATGCAAAGTGGAAGGAGGCTGTAAGATCTCCCAAATTCTACTGGCAGGAAAAAGCTGAGAGAACGACTTAGCTGCCTTTCAGTGGAAAGATGACCCCAAGAGCAGAGCGTCGAGCCAACAGATGTGGAATTGTTCTCAGGTCTTGAAATCTAGGCAGGGAACATGCAACATGAGCCCAGCGGATTCCGGAATCACCGTGGACCAGCAGTTCCCCTGTGCTTCCTCTGTTACCCCTTTTTGAGCTGTTGTGCGTGTGTGGGTGGGTAACAGGTATCTTTACTTTTACAGATCAGGTAAGAGGAACACCTCAAACCAGCTCACCGACACCTGCACCTCAAAGAATATGAGTTAGGGGCCTTCTTCTTGCTTGGTGACAGGGCTCAACATGGCCCAGGCCTGGTTGATGGCTCTGGGTTCAAGCCCCAGCTTTCCTCCCTAGTACTGTGTGGCCTCGGGGAAGGTACTCCACTTCTCTGAACCTCATTTTTCTCATGTGCAAGATGTAAGGACACGTGTTAACCGTTGGTGAAATTATCAGTCACCCACTCCACTGTTCTCTTTTCTTCTCACTCTATCCTTTCCACTCAGTGAATCTTATCTATACTCATGGCTTCAGTTTTAAAATTTTTTTTTTAAGGTTTAAAGTTACAGGCAGTAAAATTCACACATTTCCACGTACAGTTCTGAGAGTCTTGACACGCATACAGCCGTGTAACCACCACCACAATCATGGCACCAAGCAGACCCATTACTCTCACAAAACCCATGCCCCCATCCCCATCACTTTGCAGTCAATTCACGCCCCTCTCTGCTCCAGGCAGTCACTGATCTGATTCCTATCAGTAAAGATTAGTTTTGCCTGTTCTAGCATGTCATGTAAATTGAATTAGGCATATGTACTCTTTTATATCTGATTTCTTTCCCTAAGCGTACTATTTTTGAGATTTATCCATGTTGTTCCATGTAACCGTAGTGTTTCTTTTTGTTGACAAGTAGTATTCCGGAGGGTGCATACCCACAGTTTGTTCATCTATTCACAAGCGAAGCACATTTGGTTTGTTTCATTTTGGGGTTGTTATGAATAATGCTGCGGTGAACATTATTTGCAAGTCTTTGTGCGGCTGTCTATTCCAGCCTCTGGCATGGGTGTAGTTTTTATTAGCTGAGAACTCCAAACCTCACTTCTGGGCTCTGAATGAAGATGCCAATGGTATTCTCGTTACTCTGTCAGGATGTTCCAAAGGAAACTTAACTGAACATAAAGGAAAACTCCTAAACTTCTCTCTCACCCTTTCTCCACTCTCCAAACTTGGCCTCTATCACTAATACATGTCTCGTAAATGACCTCACCACCCACACAGTGGCTAGGAGCAGAAGCTTAGGGGTCATTTCCGATGTCCATTCTCCTCTCTTCTTGCCCCCCTCCATTCACTCCATCACTTTTCTTCCTCCTTGCCTCTGAAACCCACTCAACCCTCTCTCCCCACTGCAGCCTAAGACACCATCATCTCTCACCTGGATTATTGCAATAGCCTCCTTTTTAACTAGTCTTGCTCCTTTCAGGTTGTTCTATCTGTTGATGAAAAGTCAATTAATTACCAAGTTAAGAAGAAGAAGAAAAAGGGAATTTTATTTGAGTCAAACTGAGAATTATAATCCAGGGAGCAGATTATCAGAAAGCTCCAAGAACTGTTCTGCTGTTAGAAGCAGAAGGCACAGTCATACATGTTTTTGAGACAAACGATCACACATCAAAATGACATACTGATGTTTTACATAAAGCTCACCAAGGATGCATAGTCCAGCACATACAAAGAGGGGGTCAGCTCTGCCTGACTCCCTGCAGAGCTGGGAAAGAATGCTCTTCTTTTAAGAAGTTACATTGCTAGTGACAGAAGAAAGGAAAAAAATGATCTTCACAGCTAAGAAGGCACTCCCGTGTTTTCAAGGTTCTGGTTAATGGGTAATGTACATGACGGGGAGGCTCAAACACACAGAGAGAATTTTATGTTCTCTCTGTTATTTTTTTTGCCCTGCCTTAAAATATAAATTTGATAGCATTACATTGTAACCAAGAAGGAACTTTTCATTTTTTAAAAAAAAAATTTAAAAAAACAACAATGCAGATTTGACCCCATTACTCTCTTACTTAGATTCTTTCTGTGTCTGCATGTACCAGGAATCCTATTTAGATTCTTCTGTTTGTTTATGTGTTTTAATTTTAATTTTTTGGCCATGCCACACAGCAGGCAAGATCTTAGTTCCCTGGCCAGGGTTAGAACCCACACCCACTGGGATGGAAGTGCAGTCTTAACCATTGGACCAGGGAAGTCCGCTATTCAGATTCTTAATGGCTTTCCATAACTCCTAGGATAAAGATCATTTCCTCAATGGGACTTATAAGACTGGACCATGTCCAGTCAAGTGGCCTTCTTTTCCTGGGATGCCAGCCTCTGTCCTGCCTCAGGGCCTTTGCACACACTGTCCCCTCTATCTGGACCTGCTTATGCCTCACATCTCTGTTCAAACATCACTTCCTCTGACCCCCAGGCTAGTTTAGGTCCTGCTACTATGTTCCCTGAGGTAATCTTCTGATTTTTTTTTACTTAGCATTGGTCAGCTTGTATGCATGCGTGCTAAGTTACTTCAGTCGTGTCTGACTCTTTGTGACACTATGGACTGTAGCCCGCTAGTCTCCTCTGTCCATGGGATTCTCCAGGCAGGAAAACTGGAGTGGGTTGCCATGCCCGCCTGCAACGGATCCTCCCAGACCAGGGATCGAACCTGTGTCTCTTATGTTTCCTGCATTGGCAGGCAGGTTCTTTACCACTAGAGCCACCTGGAAAGTCCACTGATCAGCTTATGATGATGTATTTCTAGGATCATTCATTTCACCTGTGCTTCTCTCACTAGACTAGTAGGCTTTATGAGGACAGGGACTGTATTTTGTTGATCCTGGATCCCTGGTGCCTCATCCCTAGGGCTACTATGTAATGTGTGGGCCCCACACAAAATGAAAAGGCAGCGCCCTGTTCAAAAAGCAGGAAAAAATGCCTTTAGAGACAGTAAAACAGACAGCTTTTCCTTTTCTTCTGTGTTTTCTGTCTTGACTTGTCATAGCATTTAAAAAAAGATTGGAGGGTGAATACTTCCCTGGTGGTCCAGTGGTTAAGACTTCACCTTCCAATGCACAGGGTGCAGGTTCAATCCCTGGCTGGGGTGCTAAGACCCCTACATGCCTCACAGCCAAAAAACCAAAGCATAAGCAATACTGTAACAAATTCAATAAAGACTAAAAATGGTCCATATCAAAAATAATTTTTGGAACTGTAGTTAATTTATAATGTTGTATTCGTTTCTGGTGTATAGCAAAGTGATTCAGTTTTATATATATATATATATACATATACATATATAATGGAAAAGAATCTGAAAAAGAATACATCTATATTTAGGAATAAATACATATTCTTAAAAAGAATATGTATCTATATATACTCTTTTAAGATTCCTTTCCATTATAGTTTATTAAAAATTTTTTATTGAAGTATAGTTTGTCATAGTATTTTTCTTTGCTATTTAATGCCATCCTAAGCTAAAAGGTTAAAAACATAAATTTAAATGATCATTACGAATTTCCATTCATCTTTATGTCATACCATGAAAATTTTAAATGGAAATATGAGCATTTGACTCCTATGTGGAATCACCAAAATCACACAGTTGCCAGCTGGTTCACGTGTGTTTCACTCTTCTGGGTGCAGTGGGAAAGCTGCATGAACTGGGATGTCTCTCTCTTCACTTGCAGCTCCACCCCCACACTCTGCCTGGGGTCACTGATGACTCAGGCAGGGCTGTGAGGACAAGGAGCTGGCGGCTGCTCTGTCTTTTCCTTTCCCTCCGTGTCACCATTTTCAGCATCACTGCTGGTTAATAAGGATGTGACATCAGTAGGAAAGGACGTGATGGGGTTCCTCGGTTATTTGTGTTTCTCTGAATGTCACTGCCTTCTTTCTGTGCACAGAGCAAGCTCTGGGTTGGAAGTGCTATGGCCTCCCCCGGCCTCTGAGTGACCCACCCATCAGTCGGGGACCCCACACCCCTCCCTGTGCTGATGCGAGTCTCCCTATGCTGTGCTCACGTGGGTGTCCCTCGGAGTTCTCCACTCACAGGGCATCAGGAAGGCTGCACTGGAGTAGGAGGAAGGGATGGGACACGTTTGCTGGCTGTGTGCAGGCTCTCCTGTGCCCGACTTCCCTACAACCTCACATAACAGCCCTGTCGAGATAAAATGAGTAACGACTTCAAGGTTCTGACAGCAGACCATCAAATCAAATGTGGGTCTTTCTGAGCATGAGACCCTCCCTGTATGACTGCACAGGTCACATGCTTATGAAGGTGGCCCTTCCGAACTTACACAACAGTTGCTCAATAACTGTGTTAAACGAATAAGTGAAGGTTGTCACTTGATGTAAGGGACACAGTTCGTTTGGTTTTGATAAAAACTAAAGACCTCTCTGCTCTGTCATCTTGGAGATGCAACATAAACTTCAGAGGGGCACCCCTGCCTGGAACCGTCTGTGGAGACAATTCCTCTCCTGTTTCAGAGTGCGAGAGGGGAGAGGGGGCAGAGAAAGCCTGGTCTCTGGACTCATCTGTCAATTAATCACTGCACCTTGTAAATACAATGTGACAACTCGTAGCCTAATCTCTTAAGACCAGGTCTAAGTGTGAATTAAGCTTCACAGCTCATTGCCTTCATTCACCTCCTCCCCACCTTTCACTCTCCATCCTTACTTAAAGAGGCCTGAAGTTGCTACTTTGTCAGCAGAAGCCCTCTGGGACCCACCCTTGGGCGAATGGGGAGCAGCACTGCTCAGCCAAGGTCAGACCTGCTGGCTGCTGGGTGAAGCTGAATCTTTGTCTCTGGCCTTGCCTCAGGTCCACAGCTTGGCACATGCAGAAAGACCTCTGAGAATTGCAAAGTCCAGGAGGCAGGAGACCTCAGATCAAGATCTGGGTTTATTCTACAACACTCCATCATGTGACCCTCTAGAGGTCTCTTATCAAATGAGAAAATGAGCTAGATAAATTGTCTACAAGCAGCATTCCCAGAATCTTCAATGTTTCAAGAATTACAATGGTTGGAGGAAGGGAGAGCCTCCCCAAGTTCAGCCATTAGTAATCATCTTCATTATTGCCATCACCATCATCATCTTCACCATCATCACCACCATCATCATCACCATTACCACCATTATCACACCATCATAATGATCATCACCGTCATCACCATCACATCATCACCACCATCACCATCATCGTGGCAGATACTCACTATGCTAGGGGTTCTCTTAAGGCTCTAGATGCAATAACTCATTCAGTTGTCACAATATTCCTATAAGATGGGTTTTAACCATTACACTCATTTGCAGATTAGGAAATTGAGGCGCTGAGAGGTTAAGTGACTTGCTCCAGGCCAGTTACTAGTAAACAACAGGGCAAGGACTTGAACCTTGTAGTCCGGCTCTATAGTACTCCTACATAACCACATCACTCCCATTTTATCTAAATACCTACCTCTCCATTCATCCATCCAATTCCCATGTAAGAGTCTGTTTGATAAAAAATGATTCTTCTGAAAAAATTATTAAAAATGATAAAAAGGTGAAAACTGCTAAATATTGTCATTCAAACTGGAGAAGCCCCAGGGGGTGAGGTGCTATGATTGCTTCCCACTTCCTGGGTCATTCTCAGAGCAGTGTCAGTGGGTGGGGAGGGGGTGAAGAAGAGTTGGCAGCAATCAGAAAAAGAGAATATTTTGAAACAATTTGTCAAACGTGACACCCACAGCTTCTGTGAGAGGTGGAGACAATGCTATATGAAAAATCTCAGGCAGTTTGCAGGTCCTTTACTCCCTCCTCCCTCTCTCTCATCTCCTCCTCTTCCTGGGAAGGCAGAGCTAGAAGATATTGGCTGGTATAATGAGACTTCAGAGGGTTGAATCTGATCCATGGGAGAAAGGTTAAGGAAGGCAGATCACAGCTCAACATAAGAAGAATCTTCTTTGGATTTCCCTGGTGGTTCAGTGGCTAAGACTCTGCACTCCCAACACAGGGGGCCCGGGTTCAATCCCTGGTCAGGGAACTAAATCCCACATGCTGCAACTAAGAGTTTGCATGCTACAATGAAGACTGAGATCCCCCATGCTGCAACTAAGACTTGGCATAGCCAAACAAACAAATATCTGTAGAAAGGAAGAATCTTCCTAGCCATGTTGTCATTCTGGTATTAGACAACCATGTTGTGGTGCAGAGACTTGTCCGTCCTGGGAAATTTGGGGCAGAGTCTGATGATCAGGGATGACATGGTGGGGTGCTTGGGCTTGAGGGGGGAGGGTGTCCTCGGGTACGTGAGCTCCCAGAACCTTCTTTCTCCTTGATCTAGTGAGTCCACCTCCACCCTGACTCCACTCGGGACTTCTGAGGTCCGGAGGAGAGAAGACCTTGCCCCCAGCTCATGGGCTTCTCAGGGTCAGAGAGAAGGGTCAGAACCAGTAGCCAGCGTTCTCAGAGCTGTGGCTCCAGCTGGAAGCTTCTCAAATGTTCTCAGTGACACCCCACTGCATGCACACCCCACTGCATGCACACCCCCCTCAAAGACAGAAGATAATTCTCTCTGTGCCCTTCTCACTACAGGGCTTTCTGACACATCTCTGAGAGTCTGTCATGGAACCTTCTGACCTCCACATTCAAGGCGGGCCATATGTTGGGGCTGCAGATGAGGGCACAGAGGTGAAGGGGTGTTCCCACCTTCGGCTGGTCCCTCAGGTCCTGCTTGAACCTGCACTTGCTCCTCGAACAGTGTGTTCACCACTTACAGTTCATAAAGGACAACCACAGGTGCGGTCTCAAGCAGTGCCGCTACTGACCCCTCCACGGATGGGGGTGGGGGCATGTGGCAAGAAAGCGACTCGCCAGGTGCCAGACCCCAGGGAATCCTTCACCGCTCCTGCTCCTCAACGAGGCAGCATTTCCCCTACGGCAGGTGTCCTGGAACCAGACGGCTTTCTGGAACATCTCTAAGAGTCTGACGTGGAGGAACCACAGCACCTGCCTGAGACCCACGTACAGGTGAAGAATGGAGACTCAGAGAAAGTGACTGATTTCCCCAAGGTCGCCTGGGTAGAAGGGGCAGAATGAGGGATCAAACCCATGTCTGCCTTTTCCAGAACTCATGTTCTTTTTTCATCCCTAAATCCAGAGACACCCCAAGGAAACAGCATCTTGGGAGGAGGGATGTGGGGCTCTGTTTAGGCCAGAAAGCTTGGGATGCCTTTGGAATGGCCGGAAGGATTGGAAGGGATGGGCTGATCCATTGGGGGCAATGAGGCTGACTAGGGCTCCTACAGCCCAAATCCTGACTGCAGGAGGGCCTTGGAGATTCCCTCTGGGCCCAGGCCATGAACTGCATCCCACCCACTGACATTCACTATGTGAGACCCGGAAACACCACTCCCTGGGCCGCACTTGAAAGAAGCCCTGACAGGAAATCCAGGGCAGCCTGGCCTGAGTGGGGCACTGGGCTCCGTCATCTGCTAGCCTTGGGAATAGCCTAAGTTATTCCCATGTGCCCCTGCACCCTTTTCTATAAAATGGGGTTAATACAAATACTTTTTGTGAGGATAGAATAAGCTTGTGTATCTGTCAAAGTACTCTGCTCATGGTATGGCATTGCTATACTTATTACGGTATTCACACAAGCTTTATTAAAGTAAAACTGATCTTACCGGGCATATGCCCTGCGCCAGACATGGTTCTGAGTACTCTGATGGTTTATCTCATTTAAACACACATACAAGAATAAGGTCGGGGTTTCCCAGGTGGCACTAGTAGTAAAGAATCGCTTGCCTATGCAGGAGATACAAGAGACTAGGGCTTGATCCCTGGGTCAGGAAGATCCCCCGGAGAAGGGCATGGCAACTCACTCCAGTATTCTTGCCTGGAGAGTCCCATGGACGGAGGAGCCTGGTGGACTACAGACCATAGGGTGGCAAAGAGTCAGACAGGACTAAAGTGACTTAGCATGCACACACAAGTATAGGGTCACTGCTGACCATCCCTCAAAGTGTTCTTTCCACAACCTGTCAGGATGTCTGAATATGCAGTGCCGAGGAAAAGGAATAGGGGCTTAGAACAGGAAACCTGGGTTCCAGTCCTAGTTCTGACAACATTGGTTGTGTAACTTCAGAAAAACTACTTGCCCTCTCTGAGCCTCATTTGCCACATCTGAAAAATGTCCATGTCTGGCTTACTATTCCTGAAAGTCAAATAAAATAAATACATTAGTGATTGCACATATCATGCACTATTTATTTAGCCTTATAATACCCTTACAACTTATGATGGAGATTCAGTTATTATTCCCACTTTATAGTTAAGAAAACCCAGGCCCAGAGAGTGAAAGGCAAATGCTGGCTAGGATTATCAACACTGTTATTAAATAACAATAAGGCAAATGCCAGTGAAAACAGACCCAAAAGGTCACGGGGAGAGGCCATGTTTGCTTTACTTCCCCGTAGGCTTATAGCTCGATTTCTTCCCATTCCTGGCAACAGTGCATAAGAAGCACATGTGTGCCCAAGTTCAGGTTTGCATGGAATCCAGAGGTAGAGGGTTGAACAAAGTGCTCCTGAGTGCCCTCATTAGTGGTCTGGCATACCCTGAATCTTGTGGGTAGCAGCAGACACAGCCACTGTTTCCTCCCCACCCCTACCTGCCCCTCTGGCAGGCTGTCCAGTCAGAGCCAGGTGTGAAATCTGTGTGGGTCTTCTGCGCTGAAGTGAGAGGATCCCCTCTGCTCCTCACCCTGTGGACAGAGGTGGCAATGCCTTCTGCCCTTGTCAGGTTGCTGAGGGATAAGAAAGGCAAAAATTCATATCCTGGGCCAGAAAAACTGAATCCCCCACTGTTCGCTGGGCATCAAAGCCCTTGTCAGTATCCTTCCTGCTGCCATCATGTTACCCTCGAATTCTAATCTTACCTGCACACACGTCATAGCTAAGAGACAGGTTCTAGAATCTCACCTCCTCCAGGAAGTCTTCCTGAACTGATCTCAATGTTGAAACATTGTATTGTTGATTATGCATTGCATATGCGTAGAAACGTACACACACAATTTAACCTGGTGTCCTGCCTGTCTTTTTTTTTCTTTTGCAGTTTTAAGTAGCAAGAGCCAATCAAGCAAAGCAAAAGTCCACTCCCAAGAAATGAGAGTGGGCTGTCCAGAAACCAGAAGCAGCCCTGTAACTGGGTGCGTGTGTGTGCTCAGTTGCATCTGACTCTTTGCGACCCCATGGACTGTAGCCCACTAGGCTCCCCTGTCCGTAGGATTTCGTTTAAAAAGAGAAAGATCTGAGGCTCAAGGAGGTAAGTACCCTTTTCTATGACTGGATTCTTCCCTATGACTACCCATAATTGCTCACTGGTGTCTCTCTCATTCCTCCCAACCATTTCCATGACTTCCTCGGGCTTCAACATGCGTGTCCTGAAAGAGGAACGGGAATCCCTGCCTGCCTTTCCCAGAGGGAGGGTGGGAGGATGAAATGATAACAAACATGAAGGTGAAGGTGTCCTGTGAACCACAGAGGCATTCCTTTTGTTGCTTGCTAGCCCAGGAGCTCTCCACATTAAGGTGCATCAGAATCACCTGGGGTGCTTGTTAAAAATGTACTTCTTGGCTCCTGGCCACAAAAAAACTGGCCAAAAGCCAAGAACTATGACTGCAATTGTCCTCCTTCTATCAACGGCTAGAGAATTGTTACATTCCAGTATACACATGTATTTGAAAACCAATTTTCAGACATTGGAAAAGCAGCAGCACAGGGCGATGGCTCTTAAGAAAAGGAATGCAAACTAGGTGAGCCCCGATCGCCCTGGCTTGTGACTTCCGGGAGGAACATTCAAGATTGCAATGCAGAGTGGGAGGCAGGCTCAAGCGGTAGGGGATGTGTGTATAAATACAGCTGCTTTGCACTGTTCTACAGCAGAAACTGGCACAGTATATTCCAATTAAAAAAATTTTTATGCACCCCCATGTTCATTGCAGCATTATTCACAGTAGTCAAGATATGGAAAAAAACCTAACTGCCTGTGAACAGATGAATAAAGAAGATGTGAGATATATGAATATTACTCACCTATAAAAAAGAATGAAAGTTTGCCATTTGTGACAACATGAATGGACTTGGAGTGCATTATGCTAAGTTAAATGAATCAGGAAGACAAAATCAAATACTGCATGATCTAACTTAAAAAAAAAAAATTAAAAAAACCCTCATAGGTACAGACAGGTGGTTGCCAGAGATGGGAAATTGTAGACAGAAGTACAAACATTCAGTTACAAGGTAAGTTAAGTCTTGGCAATGTAATGTACAGCATGGCAACTACAGCTAAACAAAAAGTTTTTTAAAAAAGATTGCCGTTCAGGGAGCAGGGAGCAGAGCAGAGCGTGAGTGTCTCTGAGCTGAGGACATAGACACTTAGGGAGGCTGAGGCGGCTGGAATTTACAAAGCAGAGTCAGAGAAGGAGTTATATGAAGAAAGAGCTCCAGGAATCCACAGAGAGCCCTTCTTGGGTCTGATGCTAAACACTGAACTGCACACGAATATGGTAAAACTCTGTAAGACTCAATAAATAATGATTGGGATAGGGTGGGTGGTTAAGCTGGACCATTCACAGGGCTCACATAGGATGGAAGAGATTAGAGTTCAGTCGCTCAGTCATGTCCGACTGTTTGAGGCCCCATGAACCACAGCACACCAGGCCTCTGTGTCCATCACCAACTCCCAGAGCTCACCCAAACCCATGTCCATTGAGTGGGTGATGCCATCCAACCATCTCATCTTCTGTCATCCCGTTCTCCTCCTGCCCTCAATCTTTCCCAGCATCAGGGTCTTTTCCAATGAGTCAGCTCTTCACATCAGGTGGCCAAAGTACTGGAGCTTCAGCTTTAGCATCAGTCCTTCCAATGAACACCCAGGACTGATCTCCTTTAGGATGGACTTGTTGGATCTCCTTGCAGTCCAAGGGACTCTCAAGAGTCTTCTCCAACACCACAGTTCAAAAGCATCAATTCTTTGGCGCTCAGCTTTCTTTATAGTTCCGCTCTCACATCCATACATGACCACTGGAAAAACCAGAGGGATAAATTAGCCCAAGAGTTGCCTTAAAAAAAAGCTTACAAACTAGTCTTGAAAGGATCAAGTGGGTCCACAGATAATTTAAAGACTTACAAAAGCAGAGCCCAACACTCTTCAAAAGAAAATAACAAAATTCTGCACTCAACAAAGTCACGTTCAAAATGTCCAGCATATTCTACAGTGGAAATTAATACAACACTTGCAAAGCAATTACACTTCAATAAAAAAAAGAAAGAAAGAAATTTAAAAGTCCAGTATAGAATAAACAATGACTAGATATCTGAGGAAGTAGGAAAATGAGACCCAAATTAGGAGAAAAACATAAACATAATGAGGTGAGAAATGAAAGACAGAAAAAAATAACTAAGTGGAACTCCTAGAGGTGAAACCATCCTCACAAAGCTCAGAGGGAAAAAAAGATTGAGGGTAAAAAAAAAAAAATAGAGAACTTGGTGACCCATGGAATAATATCAATTAGCTTGAGCAGTTTCTGTTGCTTCAGCTTTTAGTTTTACTGATTTTTAAAATTCTGCAGTGTTTATCTGCTTTAATCCCACCCAGTAAAACTTTCCTTTTAGATACTATATTTTCACCACTAAATGTTATCTAAAAGAAAAAACACTTTAATGTAAAGACACAGATAAATTTAAAGGATGGGATGAAATGTAACTTGCTGTATTTGTTTTCTGTGTCTGTCATAACAAATGATCATAAATGGAGTGGCTTAAGCCATTCAAATGTATTATCTTACGGTTCTGTTAGAAATTCAACATGGGTCTCACTGGGCTGAAATCAAGGCTTCAGCATGGCTGCGTTCCTTTCTGAAAGCTTTAGGGTAGAATCAGTTACCATGCCTTTTCTAGAGACCACCCACATTCCTGGGCTCATGGCCTCTTCTTCTATCATCTTTTTTTTGGCCACACCATGCAGCTTGTGGCATCTTAGTTCCCTGACCACAGACTGAACCCCGGGCCCCAGCAGTGGAAGCCAGAGTCCTAACCACTGGACCAACAAGGAATTCTTTCTTTCTCTGTCTCCAAAGCAAATAAAGTAGGTCTAGTCCTTCTCAAGTTACACTACTCTGACCATTCTTCTGTAGTCATATCTCCATTGCCCAGAGCCAGGGGAAGTTCTCTGCATTTAGGAACCATGTGGTTAGACTGAACACACTTGGATAATCCAAGACACTCTTCCCATCTCAATGTCATAATTTTAATGGCACCAGTAAAGTCTCTTTTGCCATGTAAGGTAACATATTCGCAGGTTCTCAGGGTGGGATATGGACGTTTTGGGAGCTATTATTCTGCCTACCACACATGCAAACTAACGGTGAAAAAGCTGGAGTGGCTGTCAGGCACTTGCATGTGAAATAGTCATCAAAACTAACTGCAGGGAATTCCCTGGAGGTCCAGTGGTTGGGACTTTGCCTTCCAATGCAGGAGTGTGGGTCAACCCCTGGTCAGGGGGCTAAGATCCCACATGCCTTATGGCCAAAAAAAGCAGAACATACAACAGAAGCAATGTTTGTAACAAATTCAATAAAGACTTTTAAAAAAGTGGTCCACATTAAAAAAAAAATCTTAACAAGAAAAACAGACTGTAGATTGGACCATATAAAGTCCCAAACATTTCAGTAAATGAAAGAAGATTGAACTCATATATTCTCTGACCACAAAGGAATTTAATTATAAATCAATAATGGAAAGATTTAGAAGTAACAGGGAAATTGCAAAATATTTTGCTCTGAGTGAAAATGAAAACGAAATTTGTGGGATGCAGAAAAAGAGTGCTTTATAAAACTTTAAAAACAGCAAAATTTTAGAGTTTTAAGTGCTTACATGAAAAAAGCAGAAAGGTCCAAAGTCATTAACCTAAGCTTTCATCTTAAGAATCTAGTAAAAGAAAAACAAGAGGAAACATTGCTGTTGCTGCTAAGTCGCTTCAGTCATGTCCGACTCTGTGCGACCCCATAGACAGCAGCCCACCAGGCTCCCCCATCCCTGGGATTCTCCAGGCAAGAACACTGGAGTGGGTTGCCATTTCCTTCTCTCATGCATGAAAGTGAAAAGTGAAAGTGACGTTGCTCAGTCGTGTCTGACTCTTCGAGACCCCATGGACCGCAGCCTACCAGGCTCCTCCGTCCATGGGATTTTCCAGGCAAGAGTACTGGAGTGGGGTGCCGTTGCCTTCTCCATGCCCTCTGGCTACCAGGTAGCCATTGGCTCACCATGACCTCTGCTTCCGTTGTCACATCTCCTCTCTGACATTCTCACCTCCCTCTTACAAAGACTCTTGTGATTCAAGATTCTTAATTTTATCACATATTTAATGTGGCTATAAGTTAACACATTCACAGGTTTTGGTGATTAAGACTAAGACATCTTTGGGAGGTCATTTTGCCTACAAGAAAGGCAAGTTACCAAAATGGATAGCCAAAGAAATAGAATGTTTGAATAGCCCCATACATACTAAAGAACTTGAATTCTTCCCACAGGGGCTTCCCTGATGTTCCAGAGGTTAAGAATCTGCCTTGTAATGTAAGGGACATGGGTTCAATTCCTCGTCTGGGAAGATCCCACATGCTGCGGGGCAACTGATCCCACAAGCCACAACCAATGATCCTGGGCTCTAGAGCCTGCAAGCCACAACTAGTGAAGCCCATGTGCCTTAGAGCCCATGCTCTAAGAGAAGTGACAAGAGAAGCCATGGCAATGAGAAGCCTCTGCACCGCAACTAGAGAAAGCCTATGCACAGCAACAAAGACCCAGTGCAACAACAACAACAAAAAAAGGCTAAAAATACCAAGTGTTAGCAAGGATGTGAAACATCTGAACCTCTCACATACTGCTGATGAGAATAAAAAATAGTACAACCACTTTGGAAAACAATTTGACAGTTTCTTATTGTTAAATATTTGTGTATATGTGTATATATACATATATACACATGCATTTTGTATATGACTTAACAATTCCAATTCTAGATTTTTATCTCTTAAAAGACACTGTAGCATAAAATATGAAACATATGAAAACATATGTCTGCATAAATAACTGTCCATTAATGATCACAACAGCTTTATTTAAGTTAACCAAATCTAGAAACAACCAAATGTCCATTAATAAGTGAGTAGATAAATTATAGTGTATCCATATCATAGACGACTACTCAGAAATAAAAGGGAACAAAATATTGATACCTATAACAAAATAGATGAACCTCAAAAGAATTATGCAGTGCAAAAAAAGAAAAAAAAGACAAAAGAATATATTTTCCGTGATTGCCATTTATGTGAAATTCTAGAGTAGGCAAAACTAATGTCTCTTGACAGAAAGCAGATCAGTGGTTGACTGTGGATGAGGATGATAGCAATTGACTGCAAAGGGGCATGAGGTAATAACCTCATTTTTTGCAGTGGTGGAAATTTTGATTACACAGTGTATATTTTTGTCAAAATTCATTGAACTGTGCACACAAAGTGGGTGCATACTATCACAAGTGAGTTGTAACTCAATAAATTTTTTTTAATCAAAGGAAAAAAGTTAAAAGATGAAAACATTTGGGCTCCACTCCAAGTGATTCCAACACAGCAGAACGAATAGGGGGCCCCATAGATAATTATGCTGCAGACTATCTCACTCATAGAAATAGTACTGGAGTCTATGAACACCCAACTCTTGTTTAGACAATGAATCAACTAGGCAAGCAGAGAGAATTCAGAAGAAAAGTGTTTGCATTTTGTGTGCTTTCATTCCACCCCTTGATCTCCAATCTTCAGTGGAAATACTGGTCACCCTCCTGGGTGCTCTGCTCTCCCAACTGTTGGCTCAGCTGTGGATAAGCTTTCTTCACTTAATCTTTACAAAAGGAAGTCTGCTAGAAAAATAAATGGGAAGAAAGCAAAATAAAAATCCAAGTGCAGAGAAACTAATGTATTTGCAGAGCACAGATCTTCCCCAGGTCATTTAAGTCTGGCACCAGATGGGCGTGGCTGACCCAGCTCACTGGATGCCTGGTATCAACAGATACACCCACCCTGGGGGAGCAGCAGGTAGGCAGGGAGACTGGTGGACCACCTGTGTGGAAAAGGCAACAGTCCAACAGATATGCTAAGAGCACTCCTAGCCCAGAGGAAAGGGCCATTTGCTGCCAAACTGGATTGAACAGAGGTGCTGTATTTTCATTCCTTAGTCTTTTCTTGCTGCCTGACATATCTTCCCCACCTTCCCCTATTCTGTCTATTTGATGACATACTTCCCATCCTTCAAGGCCCAGCTTGAATAACACCTCCTCCTTATCAGATCACCATAGTTAAACACAACTTCTCACTCCCCCGAACTCCTATGACACTTGGCTTAAAGGTCTCTTACAGAAACTTTGATTTATATTCTAGTTGCTCATGTGCATGCCATATCTACTCTACTAGGTTGCAGTCCTCTTGCATATAGAAATGACAAATTGTGACCTATGCTACGGCTAGCCTGTATACTTCCTAGTATGTTACTTAGCACTTAGTGTGTGTTTTATGTAAAGTTATTGTAGAAATTATTGAGTGATTCAGTCCATGCTGATTCCTGTCTCTGAGCTTTTGCTAATGCTGTTCTCCATTTCTGGAAAATCTTTCCCACTTCAAGTGTTATTTCCCCCAAGGAGCATTCTCAAATCCCCAAGCCATTGGGCTCCTATAGCACTTGGGGCAATCTCCATCTTATCACTTAAAACCACCACTGTATATTGAAATGAAATATTTATTACCTGTTTCACCTACTTAATCATAAGCTTCAAGAAGCCAAAGATTCCATCCTGGTCAGCCTTATCTTACCACCACCCAGCACAGTGTTCCGTGCAGTATGCCTTTCATAGATGTTTTTCAAACAGAATGATCTCTTTAAGAAGCTTCTGGAAGCTCTTTAGTTCATGACACAGAGGGTCCGGTTTATTTAGTTCATGTTCCTATTAGAAGAGCTAAACCTGTCCTGAGGTCTCATTCCCTGAGAAAATCAAGCATAAACAAACAGCCTTCCCAGCCTAAGTTTCCCCTTGGCTGAAGGAGTAGGGCCAGATATTGTCTGGGGTCTCTCAGTGTCCCATGACCCTCCTGTTCCAGGGGATTCCCCCAGCAGAATACAAGATTGCCGAGTACGCAAAAGGCAAGTGTGGCCTCTCCTCGGAAGGTCTTTAAGATGGACCCTCACTCCCTGGGATGACTGGACACAGGAAAAAAGAACGCGTGACCTGTCAGCCGTCCTCTTTTTCGTACATTTCTGTCTCCTTTCGCCATCCTCTCCTTTTCTTCCTCTTTCCTTATCTGCTTCTGTCCTCCCGGTCCCACCTCACTTCCACCTCGCCGGCTATCCCTTCTTGCCAGATTCATGTCATCCATCCCGGGTCCCCTCCGTTTATCCTGAGCCTCTACCCGCTCCCTCACTCGCCTCTCTCCGCCCCTGCCAGCCCTGCAGGAAGCCGAGACTCCTCACGAAGCCTGGAGGGGGTGGGAGGGGGAAGGTGGGCCCGGGCGCCGCGGTCCCGCCCCCCGTGCGTGTGTGAATGTCGGTGTGGCGGTGACGCGGCGCCGGCGGCGGGAGGGAGGCGAGCGGACCGCCGGGGCTGCTGGGCTCGTGCGCGCCCTCGCGCTCCCCGCCGCCCGCCGAGGCGCAGGCAGGGCGCAGGCGGCGGCGGGCGGCATGGAGAGCCTGCTGGAGAACCCGGTGCGAGCCGTGCTCTACCTCAAGGAGCTCACGGCCATCGTGCAGAACCAGCAGAGCCTCATCCACACCCAGCGCCAGCGCATCGACGAGCTGGAGCGGCGGCTGGACGAGCTGAGCGCCGAGAACCGCAGCCTGTGGGAGCACCAGCAGCTGCTGCAAGCCCAGCCTCCGCCCGGGCTCGTGCCCCCGTCGCCGGCCACCGCCGGGGCCCAGGAGCCGCTCCAGGACCACGGACAGCTGCCGCCCGCCGCGCCACAGCCCGCGCCCGAGCAGCCCCCGCTTCAGCACCACGGACAGCTCCTGGCTCAGCCCCAGCCGGGCCCCAGCGGCAGGGCTCACGCGTCCCAGTCGCCCCACCAGCACCCGGTGGCGCCCGGGGCCGTGGCCGACAAGGAGAAGGAGCGTCCCCCGAGTTGTTGCGCTGCTGCTGGAACCCTCCTTCAGCACAAATCCCCCGCCGCCCTCGGCAAGGGCGTCCTGAGCAGGAGACCCGAGTGAGTGGGGAAGAAGGCATGGGAACCCTTGTGGGAGGGAGGGAAGCGAACGGGCGTGAGTGGGTGACGAGGGGGTAATCAGGTGCACCTGAGTCTGGAGGACTAGGGCAGTGTGAAGTGTAGGGGTGAGAAGATGCTTAGGGGCAGAAGTATGTCAAGGAGTTTGGGGGGAAGGAATGACACCAGTGTTCGAGGGGGTCTGGGGGATGTTGGAGCAAAAGGGGTCAGAGGAGGAAAGACGTGGGGGTTAAGTGATTAGGGTTATTGAAAACTGGCAGATTTCAAAGGGGACAAGACTGAGGGGGGGTGAAGTTAGGGGGGAAGATTAAACTGAAGAAAAGAGAACAGTTGAAGAATCTTTTTAAGTTAGGGAAAATCTGGATGGGAGTTTGGGTAGTAAAATTATTTGAATGGAGAGGGAGATATGAAAAAAAAAAAAGACATGTTAAGAGCTTTAAAAAGGGCAGGATCCAGGAAGAGTAGAACTGGGGTCTGAGGGGATTTGGGAGGCAGAACATAAGGCTGAGAGGCAGGATGATGTGAGAAGGAAGGGGGGCTGGATACAGAGGAAGAGGAGGGTGGGAGAAAGCATCTCCCAGGGGAACAAGCTAGTTCTTTAACCGATGCAGTGGGAGTCAAAGCCAGGAGTGGCTCGTTTGGTGAAGCTTACTCTGCTCTGACCTGAGTGGGGCCCTTTCTTCTGAATACCCACAAATCTACAGGGGTGCCAGGTAACAACCCACCAAGCCTACGGAGAATCCCTTTATAGTGTCAGGTCTGTCTGGTTACAGCTCTACCCTCTGATTCAAGGAGGATTTCTATGCAGGGTGTTAGCAATCGTGGAAAGGGAATAATGATGAGACAGTTGGCAAACGGAGTTGGCATTTGGATGTAATTCCTGTTATGACTGGTGACTGCAAATCTTGTTTCCCCTTGGTTATTTGGTGATAAGTGGAATCTCACGTTAGGTCGAGAGAGAAATATGCTTATTAGCCCCTAACGAGAAACTCTAGAACTTCAAGCTCTTTTTCTTTACATCAACGTCCATGAACTAGGGATATGGGAAGAAGGGAAAAAGACTGGAATATTCTCTCCCCTGTGTTGGGAAGGCTGTGACTATGTCAGCTTCCTTTCTATGAGGAGACAGGTGATGGAGGAACAGCTCACGGGAAATCAGAAGCTAGTCAGCACCTGACCCTGACAATGGGGATGCTAAGGAAGTTGGGGGTGGGAAAGAAGGAGAACCAAGAGTCATCTTCAGTAGCCTTGGCATGCTTTAATCTACAGATACTTGTGAAGATTTGACATAGGCTCATTTCCTCCTCACATCTACTGCAGAGTTAGACAAGTTGGGTCAGGACACAGGGTAGATGTGACCAAAATCTTGGACTCTTAAGAGGGGAAGATCCAGGATGACTCCATAGCGTTTGATTCAAACCCCAAGAAGATGCGGCTTTCTTTCCAAGCTCCCTCAATGGTCCACTGCTCTCCCTTCAGTGTCACGGTTTTCTTTCCTTATTTGGCAGAAAAAGCAGAAATTCAGTTTTCCTTCACTGCCCATGGCTCAGCAAAAGGTGGGGGAAAAAATCGAAAACAAAAAAAAAATCCAAAATACCATGTGTTTCCCCCCCACCTCAAATGGGGAGGGGTATTATTCCATTCCATTTCCTAGGGCAACCACAGCTTCCAGGGAATCGTGGTTCCTCTCCTCATGCTCTTCGGTGTCCCCCTCCTTTACCACCACATTCCCACCTTCTTTGCATCCCTTCGGGGACTGTGTGGGCAAGAAGGGTGGAGGAAAGCTCATTTCTCCTGAATAAGGACTTTGCTGTGGGCCCAAAAGCAGCTTAAAGAGCCCAAACTCTCCAGCCCAGGGGCTCTTGCTAGGAACCCAGGAGTTTTAGGTATCATCTGGATTCCTATCCAGCCTCACATATCACAACTGGAGAGAAACCATCACATCCTCATCTTCCCCTCTCTCTTTTCCTGCGTTTCCTTCCCAAGGGAGCAGGACAAAAATAAGTAATTAAAATGGTGGAAGAGAGTGGAAGTTGTTGGAAATCTTTCAGGAAGTTGTGCCAGGTACCAAGAGGTTAACACTGCCAGGAACCCCTTCGTTTCTTCAGATCTGCCAGCTCACCCCTGCTGCTCCTCAAGCCTAGACACCCAAGCCTAGATACCCAGAGACTTAGAGAGCTCAGAAACAAATGCCTCACCTCCTCCCTTAGCTCCCTCCCCACTTGGATGGGAAATCTTGGGCATCCAGGTGGACTAAATGCCTTTTGGCTCACCTGTGTCTCCCCACTTTTCTGCTTAACTTCAGCTGAAGTTTCCCCCGCAGAACCTCAAGAAAGAATAATCTTTGCTGACTACACGTTTGGCCCCATCCTGCTCTCCACCCACGACCCCTGTTTTGCACATCTGTCCTTTTCTACCCAACCTCTCAGTGCTGTTGGGTTAGATATGGGCAGCACTCCATGGATCAGATGAGACAGGGGGAGAGAGAGCCGAGCCAGCAGCCCTTTTCCTGGGGCCTCTCCTGGGAATCTCCCTGCTGAATCAGTTCCCTACTGGGCATTCTGACGTAGGAGGAAAAGCCGGCAGAGGGGTCTCTCCATCATAATTTTGCTGAAATCCATTTTTGTTTCTTCCTTCCCCTTTTCTGGCCTCAGTAGGGTGAGAATGAGGCCCTGGTGAGGTTGCTGAGGTGGGGGTGAGGGTTGCCCAGCAGTGTGAGACTTGTGATCTCACCGCACAGCTTATCTCTTATCCCCAGAACTCACCTTCCTCCTCAAATCCAGGAGAGGTGGGAGCCCTGGGGACCCTGGGACTGGGAAATAATAGATCGTTTAATTGTCACCATATCTCCATTAATATGCCGCCCAGCGTCTCCCTCCTCGAGCTAAGGGAGCTACGAAGCTGGTGGCCTTGGAAGTCAGGTCAGGGAAGCAACAGTGTGGGAAGGGGTGAGTGTAAAGACATCAGGAAGAATGACACCCAAGGGGTTAACATTCTTTCTCTGCTGCTTCCTGGCTCTTGCTAAGCTCCAGCCCCCACTGCTTTTGCCTCTTAATGAAAGCAGCAATCTAGCTTCCTCCTCTTTATTTTTTCAATCAAGGCTCACAGCCTCTACAGAATTGATTATCCCTTTCCTGGCTGGAGTCAGAGCTTCAGCCTGACCCAGCAAAGTCCCCTCCTCGCCATGGAAGCATACGACCCTGCCTGAAGCTCCAGGCTTCAGTGTGGCCACAGCTTCTCTGCTTGAGCACGTGTCCATCTGTCCACCCAGCCATGTTTAGAGCCAGTGGATCCCAGGACTTGCCCAAGTCCCCATGTCCATGGGCAGAGGATTACTGGAGGCAGGCTGAGATTCTCTCATTATAATTCAAATTCAGCTCCTTCCCCTGAGCTACCCATCTCCATGGGGCCATGAAGTCTGAATGTCTCAAGTGTCTCGGGAGCTCCTGTCCTCTCCTCTTCCTACTTTGTCTTTTTTATATCTTCTCTCTTCCCCCTTTCATCCCTCCCTTCAAACACACCCCCTCCCCTTATTTTCTTCCTTCCACCCTTTGCTTCCATGTAAGCTGTGTATAGAAGTCTCCTCTCTGCTCCCATCCTAAGCATAAACTAAATCTTGGGTCATCTTCTGAGCATCATGGTCTTGTGCTCCCCAGAGTCGGGGATGGCAAGAAGACTACTGAAAGTGACTTTTAGCCTGTTGTCTGAGACCCTGATTGGAGCAGGTATCTGTGCTCCTACTGAATCAAGGCTGACTGCCTGGAGGTGGCAGATCTCCAAGACGAGCCACTCATGGGAGCTCTTAAGAGTGTGTGAAGGTCTGTCTGTCAACTGTATTGTATCTGTTCAAAATCCTGCACTCTCTGCTGCGAAACGACAGAAAAGACACAGACAGTCCATGCTCAATGCACTTGAGACATGGGTCTAGAAACGTCTTGATAAGTGTTAAGCGGACTGCAGGTGCCCAGAGCCTCCCTCTATCAGAACAGAATGGGGTAAAAAGGAGAGCACACACAGCATATCCAGAGCCCGGAGAGAAGGTTTCCAAGGTTGGTGCCAAGGGTTTATGTGAGGAATAGAGAGATGCAGGGACAGCTGGAGGGGGACAGAGCTGGGAGGAGTCAATCCAGGGAAATGTCTGTGATGCACGTGCTTACCATTCCCCACTCTGACCTACAGCCCCTCCCCCATCACCCCCACCTCCCAAGGCTAAACCCATCAACAGAGGAAGATCTCAGTATTGGTCCTTTCTTTCCGGTGGCCAAAACCCCTGCTAGCTGAGGAAGTCACACTACGCTCTTGCTCCCCAGCCTCCCTGTCCTCCTCTTGCCCATCTCAGTAAGGCGGGGACGACACCAGGCTGGCCAGCTGGAAAAGGGGCCTGAGTGAAGGCTCGCTGAGAGGAGGAGGGTTTGGGCATCTTCTTCTCACCCAGAAGCTGGCACGGGCAGACACTCGTGACGCTCTGCCATCCCCTGCCTCTCTGAGGGCCTGGTCCACGGCTCCTTCCTCACTCTCAGCCCAAAACAACAGGCCTCCAGAGAAAAGTCACCTGCATGCCTGTTCCACTGCCGCCTCCTTCCTTCCCCAGCCCTTCTCGGAACCACACGGCCAACACCAGAGGCCCTCGCCAGGCCAACCTGGCACATCTTCCTCTTGGCCTGGAACCCAGTGAGAGGAGCAGCAGTCGGTCCTGCTGATTCAGCAAATATCTATGCGGCCCCAAGTTTCAGAGGTCACTTGTGAAAAAAGGCAGATGGGTCAGGTCTGGGGGGAGGGTAACATGAAAAATCAGGGAGAGCCAGGCAAACAGCTGGACCAGGGTCTGGAAAGAGGCCTGGATCTTGGACTTAAACTCCACGTCAGGAATTCTAGACACAGACAGCCCTGTTGCAGACCCTAAACGTTTTCCACTGGGGCCCGCAAGAACTCTCAGAGGACCGGGAGTGGCAGCAGCTTAGCAAGGGGTTTCTTAGGAGCAGTCCTGGGGACACGCTCCTTGCACCTGGCAGACCCCCAAACGCAAGGCCACCACCGCAGTGCCTTCCTCCTCTGCTTCATGAGAAGGGTGCAGTGTGGGTTCCCACACAAGCTGCAAAGGGCTTCTCATGTTCACACAGGGAAGGAGGGTCCTGTCCACTTCAGGCAGCAAGGGCATTAACACACGAGTAGGAGGAGGAGGAGTGGAAGGGAGAAACTAGGTTGTTCAGGCCGAGAGGAACGTAAGGAAACTTTGCTGCTGCTGTTCCGTCGCTCTGTCCTGTCTCTCTGCAGCCCCATGGACTGTAGCCTGCCAGGTTCCTCTGTCCAGGGGATTCTCCAGGCACGAATACTGGAGTGGGTTGCCATTTCCTGCTCCAGGGGATCTTCCTGACCCAGGGATCGAGCCTGTGTCTCCTGCATTGGCAGGTGAATTCTTTACTGCTGAGCCACCTGGGAGTTTTCAAGATCCAGGTGGTTCAGAACCTAGGTTTTGCAGGTGGGCATACCTGGGTATGAATCCTGCTCCACCACCTACCAGCTGGAATGCCTTACATTCATTTTTTCAACTGTTATTGGAGTGTAGTTGCTTGACAATGTTGTGTTAGTTTCCACTGTACCGCAAAGTGAATCAACTCTATGTATATATATATCCCCTCTTTTCTGGGTTTCCTTCCCATTTAGGTCACCACAGAGCATTGAGTAGAGTTCCCTTATACCTTCTCTGAGTCTTTTTTTTTTTTTTTTATGAAATAAGGAATAATATCTACTTTAAAGGGTTGTAAAACTTTTTAAAATTTAGATTTTATGTATTTTAAACTGTTCTGGGCACACAGTAAGTGCTCAATATGCTGTAATATTTCTACAGATAAAGAAACCAGGGCCCAAGTTTCATCCAGAGTAAGACCATAGCTGTCGAGGAGAATCCAGGTTCAGGATTCCTTCAGGAAGTCTTCCAGGCCACATTTCTACACGTGACCTTTCTTCAACCACCACTCAACCTCTGGACAGTATGCACCAGATACATGAATGGGAGCCTGCCTTGAAATGCAGCTGGGCAAACCCATCATCCCTTAGTGACCTGTGATGAGGTCTCACAACTGAATAGCTGGGAATTGCTTCCTTAAGCCCAACCTGAATTTCTTCAGCTGCATTTTCAGATTGTTTGCACTTTTCTTATGGACACTGAGGGGACCTGAGTCGCCTCCCAACACCCCACAGTGGTAACAATGACCTCATCTGTCTTCTAAATGGGGAAACCACAGCGTCATCTCATATGTGACCTTGTCAAGGAAACAGGGGAGGGTGGGGGGTGGAGTCTGAACCAGGAGAATGCCTCCTGTTCACTGGAATGAAAGCTCAATCCATTTCTCCAAATTCTCCCACTCTGGGAATGGAAGGGAGAAGGCAGACCCACTCTTCGCAGGACTCTGCAGTCAGACAGGGAGGCAGAGCTGGGAGGGGCTGAGAAAAGTGGGAGGCCTGACCTGACGTGGCGTTTTGGTGGAAGCTGGGCAGTCAGGGTGGCTGGGGAGGACTCTGCTTTATTCTGCTCAAGCCCAGAGGGTAAAGGAGTTTCATCTTGTAAGGACTCTCTTAGAATAAATACCTTCTAGAAAAAAAAACAAGGGAAGACTGGCGTGCTGCAGTCCATGGGGCACAAAGAGTCAGATATGGCTTAGCAACTGAACAGCAGCAGCAAGAAAACAAATGGAAAAGAGAAGATGGAAAGGTGGTTGTGGCTGTGAGGCCATCACAGGCAAAGACGTGTGTGTGTGTGTGTGTGTGTGTGTGTGTGCACACGCACGCGTGTGTTTGGGGGTACCAGGGTGGGCCAGGGCAAAGGCTGCCGGGCTGTTGCTGTTTAGAACATCCCATTGGGAGGGTTATGTAACTGTCAGGCGGGGGCTGTGCTGAGCACTACCTTCCCTCCCCAGCAGGGGGCGGGCTGCTGTGGACAGGAGGCCTGCAGGCCAGGGCACGTCCTGCCCAGAGAAGGACCCCACCCCTGCCCCGACCAGGAAGGTGTCCACAGCCCCAGGGGCTGGAGGGCCTTGGGAGCTGTACCAGGGTCCCCCAGACCCTCCGAATGTCAGGCGAATGTCAGAGCCGGAAAGGTTCTGGAAGGTCATTTGCACCGAACTTCTCATTTGGCAAATGAGAAAACTATGGCCTGAGAGAGAAGGGGCTGGTGCTTCCAAACTGGTTAGGGGCCGAACTAGGTTTACAACTCAGCTTCTCCACACTCTTCATCCAGCGCGCTTGTCAATGTGCAGTGAGGGACCGAGAGAAACAGTCAGGGCTGCCCCGTGGGTGTGCAGGGCCAAATTTAACCTCCAGTTACAGGGGTTTCGGGCACCCAGGGAGGTCTCTCTGCCTTCCAGAACATCTTGCCTAGGCTGGCAATTCCACAATAAGGGACTCCTTTGGGGACTTCAAGGTTATCCCCCTTGTTAAAATGCAAATTCTCCTAGGACAGGAGAAAAACAACACGTTTGGCTCTAAAAGCATGGGAGTTTATCTGAGCAGAGCTGAGGACGAGCTTGACAAGGGAAGAGGGTGTCTAACAGCTGGGACAGGAGGCTCAGAAGGTGCTGAAGGGCTCACAGGGGAGGCTGATGAAGCCCAAGAGGTCTTCACGTCCACTGTATTTTGCAAGGAATTAGCACTGCCTGGCAAGCAAAGGGGAGGGACCCGGGGCACTCACTCCCACACTGACTCGTCTTGAAATTATCTGCGCTGGAGAAGGAATACTTCCCCAATGAGATCCATGTGTAAAAGTCACAAGGCAGGAATCTAAGGAGCATCCTGGTGCTTGGTTAAGCAATTTTGACCCTTTCTAGGCCCTTAAAATAATATGTTAGATGGTAAACATCTCACACAACTCTAATGGGGTCTGTCATGGTGGGGGGAGATGTCGGCAGGCAGTAGGTGGATGTTACATGAGCCTGAGAAGGGTGGGGGATGGAGGCGAACTCAACACCTAGCAGTGTGTGATGAACAACATGAGAAGGAATAAGCTCTGAGTGCATAGGGCACAGGCAGCCTCATCCATCCTTGAGTGGAGGGAGGGGGTACGGCGTCAGGGCTGAAGAAAGTCTCAGCTGGAGGGAGGTCCATGAGGGGGTGGGCGGTACCCACACTCATGGGCACAGTTTCCGCAGCTGAGCACCTGGGAAATGTTGGATCAGAGGCTCAGGTCTGAAGGCCAACTGGGGAGCGTAGATCCCACCCCGATTCTACCCATGAGAATTGAGAGCCCCCTCCTCCTTTGCCCCAAGTCTCTGAGCAGTCCAGTCCTCAGCCTGGGAAGCTTCAGGAAGAATGAAGCATGAGAAAGCTTTGGAGTGTTCCAACAGACACACACACATACACACACTCTCTCTCTCTCTTTGCACATGCACACACTCGCACACAGCCCATCAGCAGGCTCAACTAGAAATAGAAAACAGGTCTAAGAGGACAAGAGGGAAAGAAAGTCCAACTTGCTGCTGTGTCACCAGGGAGAAAACAGACAAAGGAGAAAGAGTTGGATTCTGGGGTCACCGCCTGGCCTGTGAGCAGCCATGGGAAGCAGCAGCCAGGCTCCAGGCCTCTCCCGTTTCTCCACCAGGCCGTGGTGTGAGCTCCGGCCAGGGAGCCGCTAGGACACTGACGGGAGGAAGAGTGGGTGTGAGTCTGGCGTGGCTGCGTTTGGGGGATGGAGAAGGCGCTTCTGTGCGAGGGTGGGCCCGTTCCTGACTCCGGCCGGAGGAGGGGGTGAGGACCCCACCTCACAGGACAGGCTCCTCACTGCCTTCTCACTGCCCAGACTGCACACGCTGTCTGACTCTGGCCTCCTTCCTTCTCTGTGTACTTGCTTCTCTCTGCTGCCCACCCAGCTCCTCCTGGTCCCCCAGTGGGGCGAGTCTACAGCACCTCTTCTATCTCCCCCTCACTTTGCCTGGAGCGTGGAGGAGATTCGGCCTCTGGAGGCTGTGAGCCCCGGGAAGAAGGAGGTGGGCTGTACGGGGGCAAGGTATTTGGGCCTCTGCAGAGGTGCTGTGTTTGGACACTCAGGTGCTGGCAGCAGCAAGATGCTGGCCAAGGCGCAGTGATCTGCTCTGAACTGGCCAGGCTGTGGCCAGGGCCTGGCGCCCCTGACCTCTCCAAGTTTGGATGCAGCAGGTCAAACCAGCTGCTTCCCTGTCTCCAATCAGGAACGCACTCCCCATTCCAGCGGAGAGGCAAGGGAATTCCACAATTTCCTCAGTGATAAATGATTCCAATCTACCACGATTTTCATTCAACACATCACTTCAACACAATGATTATTTAAAACAGCAACAAAAACTCAGCAGAGCGATTCGGAATCTCCTGGCTGTGTCTAACATTTCCGGTGCACAGACTGGTCTTTAGGAACAGAGATGCCCGGGTGCTTCCAAACCGGCTTGCTGGGCATCCTGGATATTCTTGGAGCTACTCAAGTCCTAAGGACCCGTGGGGGAAGGCCAAAGGGAATTCTAGGGGCACGTGAAGGCACCACGAGGCAGCAGTGGACGGGGTGGGTAGGGGACAGTTTCTTGGAGCAGCTCCACTGAGCCCAGAAGCCAGGACTCCGGGGTCCTGATCGCTGTGCCCATCCTCACTGACCCCAAGTGTGAACTGCTGCAAATCCACCCCCCCCCCCACTTCAGCGGGCCTTGGTGTCCCCTCTGCCCAGTGGGGACAATCGGTCTTTGCCCATCTCTGGGTCCCTCTCTGCCCACGGGTCACTGAGGCTGGGGCAAAGCTGCGCCGTTCAGAGGTCGCTGCAACAGGACCAATTTACCTTGGATGAGAAAACTGACTTCCAAATGCTAAGAGCCTCCAGAAGGGAGCTCAGAATCTGCTGGATTTTTTTGTTTTTTTTTGTTTTTTTTTTGCGAGAAACCAAGGAGACAGACCCTGGGGCCCCGAGTAGGGCGGCCAGGGCCCGCAGGTCGGGGACGGCGGGGTGCATTCCGCGGGGTCTTCCCGCTCCAGATTCTCAGTATTTGCAGGCTCCCGCCCACCGGAGCGTAAACCCCGGAGCAGCCGGAGGGGAGCGCTCGGAGCCTGGGGAAGCCCTTCCGCGGGTGGCGCGTCCCGGGGGCTCCGCGGGGGCGGGCGTGCCGGACCGGGCTCGGGGCTGCGTGGGCGGCCTGGCGAGCGGCCGCTGCGGAACGTCCCGGCTCACGCGCCCCTCCTCGCTTCCCGCGGGGGCGGCGGGGCGGCCCCCTCCTGCCCCGCCCCCCCGCGTCGGGAAGCTGTGTGCCTCGCGCCCCGCCTGGCGAGGCGGCTGCTGAGTCACGCGGCCGGGGAGCGTGGCCGCTGCCCCCACCTGCGCGCCCGGCCCCGCAGGGTGGGGAGGGGCATATCTCGCAGGTCGGCTGCTCCCCCGCAGCGCACCCCCTCTCTCCCCCGGCCTGGCGCGCCGCCCGCCCACGGTGTCTGGGAGCATCCCAGCCTCCAGCCTCCCGGGGGGGGGGGGGCCCGGCCGGGGAGAGGCTTCCGGGCAGCGGTCCCTCCCCAGACACGACCCGCTGTCCTTCTGGGGGGGGGGGGGGTGCTAGAGGCTGGGGGACTGGAGCAGGGCGGAGGGGTGGCGCTGCCCTAGGTAGGGTGCGGACGATCCAAGCTGGACGTCTCAGCCGGGACTGTGGAAAGGGCCACCGTCTTTCTGGGAGAAGCCGCAGGGGCAGCAAAGAGGATCGGGGGTCAGGGAGGTGGCAAGGAGGTTCAGTTCTACTCAGCTTCTGCCTCACTAGCCTTCCTTGGACCCGAGTCACCTTGGCAGAAGATCCCAGCCCTGCCTTAGCTTCCCATAGCTAAATCAACCCTAAAGGAAATCAACCCTGAACATTCTTTGGGAGGACTGATGCTGAAGCTGAAGCGCCAATATTTTGGCCACCTGATGTGAAGAGCCGACTCATTGGAAAAGACCCTGATGCTGGGAAAGATGAAGGGCAGGAGGAGAAGGGGGCGCCAGAGGGTGAGATGGTTGGATGGCATCACCGACTCAATGGACGTGACTTCGAACAAACTCTGAGAAATAGTGAAGGACAGGGGAGCCTGGGGTGCTGCAGTCTGTGGGGTTGGGAAGAGTTGGACACACTCAGCGACTGAAGAGCCGGAGAATCACATGGCCTTCGAGTTCTGGCCCAACCTGTGATGACTGTAGTGGTTCAGAGTGTGGCCTCGGGTTTGAGCCCTGACCCCATCATGTACTGGTGTGACCCTCAGCAGTGACAGCCTTGGTTTTCTTGTCTCTAAAATGGGAGTAGGAACAGTGAAACCCCCCAGGACCACTGTGATAGTTTATAGAGTCGATGCCGATAAAGCACCCAGCGACCTGAGTGCCTGGCCCAGTGGGGCCTCAAGGACAGCTGTCATCTGGGGCCCCCTCTGGCAAGAAGTGGGCTGAAAAGGGTTTTTGGAAGGTGGAGTCTTCCAGAGGGTTCAGAACAGGTCTCCTCATTCTCTGACAGCCCCTCAAGTATTTGAAGGCAGTCAATTCTCTTTGGCCTTCCTGATCACTCTCTCCAGCTGCCTCCTTTGCTTTCAGATGAGCTCACCGAAGCCTGTAATTTCTGTCCCAGGTGGGTCTGTGGGTGGTTCGGTCCCCTCAAACCTGGCTTCCAGCTCCTAGAACATTGGAGCCGCAATGAGCCCTGTAGCTCAGGAGTCAGATGTGGCCTGGCCAGCTGGGGAAGTGGAGTCCTTCCCTCAGCCCTGCCCCAACCATGCAGGTTCTGGTTCCTACCTGGCTCTGCGTGGCACCTAGGAACTCACTGGCTTTCTCGGCCCTGGGCTGTAGATGGCAAAGCCACTGTCAGAGAAGCTCGTACTCTAGAACGAGCCCCTGGGTTCGTTCTGCTGGAAGCAGTCTGTCCTTCCACTCTGGCCCCCTGTCCTTCTGCAGGTGGCTTTCATTTTAAAACCCTACTTGTTGAACTTTTCACATGTTTGGCTTTCATTTTGTCAATCTGGTTGTGTTCTTTTTAAAGTTGAATTTACTCTTTTCAAATAGGTAGTATCAAAACATCGACATAGTACAAAATTTGAAAGATGCAAGAATTTACAGTGAAAAGTGTTTCCTCACCTCTATTTTGCACCCACTCACCCCCAGCCCCTGTTCCTAGCAGCTACTGTTAGCAATTTCTTGTGTATCCTTCCAGGGATAGTCTGTATGTGTGTGTGTGTATATATATATATATATATAGGCTTCCCAGATGGTGTTAGTGGTAAAGAATCCAACTGCCATTGCAAGAGACACAGAAGACGTGGATTTGATCCCTGGGTTGGGAAGATTCCCTGGAGGAGGAAATGGCAACCCACTCCAGTATCCTTGCCTGGAAAATTCCATGGGCAGAGGAGCCTGGGGGGGCTGTAGTCCATGGGGCCTGCAAAGAGTCAGACACAACTGAGCACTCATATATTTATATGTATATACATTTGTTTAGATATATATATATTTCATTTTGGACAGATGGTAGTATACTATACACTTCTGCATCTTGCATTCTTCCCCCCTAATAATCTATCTGGGTGATGCTTTCATATTCAGTATAAAAAGAGCTGTCTCATTCTTTTCAATAGCTATAAAGTATTCCATTGTGTGACTGTGAATCTAGGTCCTTTCTTTTCATTCACTGAGCATGCGGAAAGCACGCTCTGGGCAGCCTGCCTCTGTGTAATCATTTGGGTGGGCTTTTCTGAGGGTGGGGATGGGTTGTGCGCAGGTAGGCAGGCATTATCCAGTGGCTCTGTTTGAACTTGGCCCTCCAGCAGGGAACCTGCTGGTGGAGATTCCTACAGACACTGGTAAATTGTGGTAGAAATAGATTCAGGGAGTGGGCTTTCCTACCTGAAAACTCTCCACTGCTCCGGGCTCACTGTGTTGTCTGCACTCATCAGTGTTGGGGAAGCTGCCAGGATGTTATAAACTGGTTCGACATGAGCTGAGAGTGAGTCCTACAGCCCATCTTCTTCAGGAAGTCTTCCTGAACTGATCTGAGAAATAAACTGAGGTTTTCATCATCTCCTCCCCTACTTGCCACTCCACGCTGAACACACTCCAGTCCTTTCTGAGGGTGAAATTAATTCTTTATTCCTATGGCTTATAAGTGCTTATTTTCTTCTCTCTGTAAGTTAATATCTATGGCATCTGCATTCTTTATTTCACTTAACAAATATTTATTGATTGTCTGCTGTGTGCCAGGTACTCAGATATAGCAGCGAGCAAAATACCCCACATCACTTCATGAAGCTTAGAGACAAAAAAGTAAATAAACAAGGTTAAGAATTAAAACATGTGTTTGATGGGATAAGTGCGCTGGGGAGAAAGAGAGCAAGGAGGCCTGGAAATAAAGAGGTTTGCAATTTCAGAAGGGGTGCCCTGGGAAGGCTGGGAGCTAAGGTAGCGCCTGAGTGTGCCCTGGAGAAGGGGTTCTATGTGGTCTGGGGGAAGAGGGCTCCTGGCAGGGTCCGCAGTGGCAAGGGGGCAAGGGAGGCAGGGGGCTGATGGAGCACAGGGAGAGTGGCCTGAGGGGAGGCAGCAACCTTGGAGGGGTGGCCATTGCAGGGATGGGGGGCGTGCAGGGCTGCAGCAAACCTTGTAAGAGTCTCGCCTGGGATTTCCAGACCCACCAGGCAGTGTTTGGAAGTGCGTGGGGATGTTTTAGTGGCTGGCAGGGGTGGGAGGGGATCCTTTGCTGGCATTTAATGAGCAAGGGCTATGGCTAACATCCTCTGCTGCTCAGGACCGTCCCCACCAGGAAGAGTTTTCCTGCCCACAGTGCCAGCGTTGCTTGATGAGAAACACTGATGGAGCCTTGGAACCTGTTGTGAAGCATCTGGCTTTTACTTTGAGAAAAACTGGGAGCTGGTGGATGGTTTTGAGCAGAGAATACTTCAAAGGGACCTCAGTTACTGGGTTGAGCTTGGATTGAAGATAGACTGAGGAGGAAGAAAGCTGGTGGCAGGGAGAGAAGGTGAGATGTTGTTGCAAGGTCCAGGTAAGAGATGGAAATAGCTTGGGCCAGGGGTCGTGGCAGTAAGTGGTGATAAGCAGGCAAACCCACAGGGCTTCCTGAGGGATTAACGTGGGTATGAGAGAAAGAGGAGGTGAGGATGAGTCCAAGGGTTAGGGCCAAAGTTATTGGAAGGATGAGATGAGGATGTCTGTAGGGGTTGAGTTTTAGCCACGCTAAGTTGGAGATGCCTGTTAGACACGCAGGTGGAGATGGCCTTTGAATGGACTAGAGATAAAATCTGGGGAGGGTGACACCAGCAAGGAATAAGAAAAGAAAACCAAAGAGGGCCAGTATGGAGCCTTGGAGCACAGTGGTATCAAGAGGCGGGGAGGGGAGTGGAGAAGGAGCAGTCGAAGAAGGAAGAGAAGGGCTGGAGACCCACGTGGTGTCCCAGAAGAGAGGGGTCTCAGTGTGGAGGACGGGAGCGGAGTCACCCCCTGGACAGGGTGAGCAGGAAGGGCAGCCCACTGAGCAGCGTGGAGGTCATTGGTGACCCCAAAAAGCCCAATTTGGGTAGAGCAAGGGGTAGGGCAGAAGCTTGATTGGTGTGGAGAAGGGAAAAAAGACTTAGACAAATTGACCCAGTGTGAAGTCTGGGCCTTAACTAGGTTCTGATTCAGATGAAAGTAAAGTGAAAGTGAAAGTTGCTCAGTCGTGCCTGACTCTTTGCGACCCCATGGACTATACAGTCCATGGAATTCTCCAGGCCAGAATACTGGAGTGGGTAGCCTTTCCCTTCTCCAGGGGATCTTCCCAACCGAGGGATTGAACCCAGGTCTCTCGCGTTGCAGGCGAATTCTTTACCAGCTGAGCCACAAGGAAAGCCCTGATGAAGCAACTGTAAAAAGACTTTTTTTTTTTTTTTTTTTAATGTTTTTATCTGTACCACGAGGTACTTGGGAACTTCCCTGACCAGGGAGCAAACTCACACCCCCTGCATTGGAAGCAGGGAGTTTTAACCACTGGACTGCCAGGGAAGTCGTAAAACAACATTTTTAAGGCAATCAGGGACATTTGAACACAATATTAGGGCTTCCTAGGTGACACAGTGGTAAAGAACCTGACTGCCAATGCAGGAGACTCAAGAGATGCAGGTTCGATCCCTGGGTTGGGAAGATCTCCTGGAACAGGAAATGGCAACCCACTCCTGTATCCTTGCTTGGGAAATCCCGTGGACCGAAGAGCCTGGTGGGCTACAGTCCACGGAGTCTCAAAGAGTTGGTCACGGCTGAGTGACTGAGAACACAGGAGAAATGTGGGGGTAGAAGACTGGCAAAGTATGTGTTTGAAATTTCCCTAAAAGGAAGTTTAGAAGATGACAGAATGGAAGGATCTATAGAAAGTGAGTATAGAAAACTCTGATGAATTTTTCTAGGAAGGAAAAGTAAAGAAATGGGCTGATACCTGGAGGGGATGAGGGTTCAGGGCAGAAGGTTGTTCTTGAAGGTGGGAGAGATGGGAATGTGCTTGTCTCAGCTAGCTGCAGGGACGGCCATCCACAGGAGAGGCCCTGCTCTGAGCTCTGCAGGGAGATTGAGGACATGGCCTCAGTGCCTGGAGGAGCGTAATAAAAATTTAATAAAAGCTAATATTTTATCCTGCACTCACTGTGGCCTGGGCATTCTCTTAAGTGCCTTACAACCTAACTTTATCTCAATATATGTCTCAGTAACTTTTATAGTTGGTGGGGGGTGAGGCACGACAGGGTCAGGAACCCCTTCTCGGTCAAGCAACCGTGAGGCAGCATCCAGGTTCAAACCCAGGGGGGTGTGACTCTGGAGTCAGTGCTCTCAGCCTCTGTGTTCCAAAGCCTTCCTGCAGACAATTGCGGGAACCAGGAACGGGCATGCACGTGGCCTTCACCCTGGAGACCATCGTTGAGGGCGAGGTTGCGGGGGAAGGGAAGTACCTGCATGTACTTTATTTGTTTATTTAGTTTTTTAAAAGCAGCTTTATTGAGAGATATGATTCATATCCCATCCAATTCACCCATTTAAAGAATATAATTCTGGTACTTCCTTGGTGGGCCAGTGGCTAAGACTCAGAGTCCCCAATGCAGGGGGCGTGGATGCCGTCCCTGGTCAGGGCCGGCCTAGATCCCAAGATCCCTCATGCCATGGCAAGGATGGAGGATCCCACAAGCCCCAGCTAAGACTCAGCACAGCCAAATAAATAAACATTAAGAAAAAGTAAAGTGTACAATCCATGGTTTTTTAGCATCACCATAATCTTACTGTATTTTCATCCTTTTAAAAAAGAAATCCTGTACCCTTTGTCACTATTCAAATCTTCCAACTCTTCTTAACCTCAGGCAAACTCTCATCTCTTCTCTGACTCGAGAGAGTTCCCCGGGTTGGATGTGTCATGGAAATAGAGCCGTGGAAGAAGTGGTCCTCTTTGCCTGGCATCTTCATAGTGTCTTCAGGGTTCATACACACACACTGTAGCTTGTATCAACACTTGGTTCTTTTTCTTGGTAGAATACTATTCCATGGCATGGACAGACCACACTGTTCATCCCTTTGTCTGTGGATGGGCATCTAGGTTGCTCCCACATTTCGGCCAAGTCTACTTTAAAGGAAGTTTTCAGGATTCCCATGCAGCTCCCTGCCCAAGAACTATTAAAGGGACTTTCTTGGTGGTCCAGTGGTTACGAATCTGCCTTGTAATTCAGGGGATGCAAGTTCAATCCCACAAAAGGCAACGAAGATCTTGCATGCTGCAACTAAGACCCAACGCAGCCAAATTAGGAAAAAAAAAAAAAAAAAAGAGCCGTTAGAATAGATCAGCTGAATCAGCTAGCTGGGGGCTGGGAAAAAATTAAAATATATTGAACTAATGAGCTGAGCTGTGCAGGAGAGGGAATGTGGAGAGAGCGGAACTGAGCATATCATTGTTGTTTAGAGATGGATGTTTTATTTGGGCTCCTCAAGAGCAGAGTTCTAGCTGTCCATCCATTTAACAAGTAGTTATTGAGCATCTACTGCATGTCTGGCTCTGCTGTAGGTGCAGGAGACTCACAGTGAACAAGTCAGACAAAGGCTCAACCATCAGGGAAGTCACATTTGAGAGGAGAAGACAGATGTTCAACAAGAAAAGTAACTCATGTTTATACACACTCATTGTAACTGTGAGGGAAAATCAGGGAGGTATGGGAGGAGAGCAGTTTATAGGCAAAACCTCATGTAGGAGGTGACATTGACCAGAGTTTAAAAAAGTGAGGGATGGAACCACAGGAAGACCTGAGGGGAAAATATTCCGTGCAAAGGCCCTGGGGCTGGAGGAAACACATGTGTTCAGGGAATAGAAGGGCAAGGTAGAGAGAGACAGAGACAGAGGTGGGCTTATGGGGCTGCAGGACCCCTCCAGAGGGGTGTGTAGGGTGGAAGCTGGGGGAATTTGAGCAGGGAGCAAAGTCTCCACCCAGACAGGAAATACTAAGGGGGCTCAAGGGGCACAAGAAAGAGAGCAGCTTGCAGAGAGAACCCTGCAGTGCAGCCCACAACCATCTGATTTTCACTCATCTCGTTCATTCAGTCTTGCCACATCCACATACTAATTTCTGCTATGCACTCGGCATTTATGTATGTCTTTAAATCTCATTTTATCTATACAGTCTTAATGGGAAGGCATGATTATCCCCATTTCACAGATGTGGTAACTCACACAGCAATCCTGGTGTCTTCAGGATTCACACACAAGCTTTAGCTTCGTGCTTCCTGATGTAGCTATCCCCACTCCAGAGGAGTATAGGGGAATTTCCTATGGTGGGGAAGTGCTTTCAGGAACTTTGTCAGGGTTCATGATCAGAAAGGCTGGTGGTCCCACGTGCCCCCCATATGACACACCCACATGACAATGGTTCATGCTGCTGAGCTTGGCCTTTGGCCCACTCATCTCTGTTGTGTCCTGAGGACTGGGTTTGAGGACGGGCAGAGTGTCACATGTAGCCATGGATGGATGATTTGCAAGGTCCCCACGGGACATTGTGGGCTTCCCAGGCGGTTCAGACAATAAAGAATGCACCTGTAATGCAGGAGACCTGGGCTCGATCCCCTGGTCGGGAAGATCTACTGGAAAAGGAAATGTCAACCCACTCCAATATTCTTGGAGAATCCCATGGGCAGAGGAACCTGGTGAGCTACAGCAGGTTGCAGAAGACTCAGACACAACTGAAGTAACTTAGCATGCATGGGGCATCCTAGCCTTTCATGGCCACGTGGTCAGCAGGGTTCATGTAAGGGATGAAACATCCTTGGTCTCAGTTCTGTGTGTGCCCATCTGCACATGCAGGGTTGCACATGAAACTATGTGTGTGCACATGCGTGTCTACACAGCCAAGAGTGAGTGCGTGTGCATGCATGACACATGTGCAGGATTGTGTGTGCATAGGTTTGGGGTGTTCACAGACTCGCCAGAGGGGAGGCAGGTACTGAATGAAGCTCCTCCCAAACCTGCAGCTCATAGGGTGTCCAGGAACCCAGCTGCCTCCTGCGGTCAGAGAAGGGGTCCCGGTGGAATTCCTCCCCTGGGGCATCTGTGGCTCCCTGGCTGCTCCATGGGGCAGTAGCCTAGGATGAGAGGAACTCGGCCCAGTGCTGGTTCCACCCGTTACCAGCTGTGCAGCCTTGGGAAAACCAGGTCACCTCTCTGTTTCTTACCTGCCAAGGGGACTAACTAGATCTAACCCAAAGATGAAAAGGTATGTGAGAAGATGCTTGTATAAGCTTCGAGGGGCTGGAGTGAAGGGAAGAGACGGCAACCTGGGCGCCCAGCAAGGTGCTGGTACCGAATATGACAAGGAACGTACTGGCAACAAAAGCAGAAAGAAACAAGTATGATGGCATCAGACTGGGACGCTTTCGCACAGCACGGAAACCATCAACAAAACAAAAAGGCAGCATACCAAACGGGAGGAGGTATTTCCAAATCAGGCTGTGATAAGAGGTGAATATTCAAAGTGTATAAAGAACTCATGCAACTAAGTAGCAAAAAACAAACCAGTTAAAAAATGGGGAGAGGGGACTTCCCAGGTGACTCAGTGGTAAAGAATTCGCCTGATAAAGAATCTGCCTGCCAAAGCAGGAGACAAGGGTTGAATCCCAGGTCCGGGAAGATCCCACCAAGGGATCTAGGTGGGAGGAAAAGCTAAGGAAAAGCTAGGGCCATGCGCCACAACGACTGAGCCTGTGCTCTAGGGCCTGGGAAATGCAACTGCTGAAGCACTCACTCCCAGAGCCCATGCTCTGCACCAAGAGAAGCCACCACAATAAGAGGCCCACATTCTGTAGCTATAGAGTAGCCCTCGTTTGAGACAACTAGAGAAAGCCTGTGTGAAGCAATGAAGACCTAGTGCAGCCCAAAATAAATTAAAAAGATAAAATAAAAAACCACCATGAGACACCATATCACCCCTGTTATTAAGCCGATTGTAATCAAAAGGACAAGAAAGAACAAATGTCGGAAAGGACATGGAGAAAAGGGGACCCTCGTGCACTGTTGTGGGAATGTAAATTCATGCAGCCGCTATGGAAGACAGTATGGTTCTTCAAAAAAATTAAAACTACAGCTACCGTATGACCCAGTAATTCCACTGCCGGGTATTGATCCAAAGGAAGTAAAAACAGAATCTGAAAGAGATAGCTACACTCCAATTTATTGCAGCATTATTTACAATAGCCTAGATATGGAAACAACCTGCATGTTCATCAATGGAAGAATGGGTAAAGAAGATGGATCCACATATGTACACACATGTACACATACACACACACACACAGACACACATATACAAACACACATATATATAATGGAATATTATCATCCAGCCATGAGAAAAGGAAATCTTGCCTTTGTGACACCATGGATAGACTTTGAGGGTTGATCCCAAAGCCAGACAGAGAAAGACAAATACTGCATGATATTACTTACATGTGGAATCTTAACAAGAAAAAAAAATGTCAAATTCATAGAAACAGAATGGAGAAAACTGGTTGCCAGGGGCTGGGTGTGTGGTGGAGGAAATAGGGAGAAGCTAGTAATGGGGTGTACAAACTTTCACCTGTGAGATGAATAAAGTCTGAGAATCAAGTATAAAACAGAATTGATAGCACTGTGTTGCATAATTGAAAAGAAAACAAAAGAATGCACTAGACCCAGGGAGACCCCCAGGCCAGCAAACATTGACCAGGTAATGGGTGGCCAGCAAGGGATGGGGGTATGGACACAAGACGTGGTGTTTGCTGTTTGATTGGGAAATAGAGCAGCTCATTCAAGAATGAAGCCTGACCCCAAAGGCTCACTTTCAGGATGGTCACAAGCGCCGGCTGGATCAGTTGGTGGTGTTGGACGTTGGCCCCTTCCTTTTCCATGGACTTCTCCCCACCACGGGGATGGGTTCCTCCCATCACCATGGAAACAAGCCAGTAGACCACTTCTCAGGAAGTCAGGTCCAGGGTGTTTCAAGAAGGAGGGTCTGGCCAATGAATGTGTGGAAGAGTTAAGTCAATGAAGCTTGCTGAGGGCTCCCTGGGGGAAGCTTTGTTAGGACTCCGGGGAGGAGCTACATTCCAGTGAGTTCCAGGAGATCAAGGTGAGAGGAAGCGCCTGTAGCAGCCAACTCTTTCTCGGGGTCTGTAGAGGAAAGGGGAGGGTGTAGCCTGTGAAACGGGACAGTGTTGAAGACCATCGAGGAGGAGAAAGCCTGATGGGGGGGCTTGGAGAGAAGGGATCACCCTCCCTGAGATGGAAGGGTGGCAGAAGCAGGGGCTTTAATAACAGCTGACAGTTATTTAGCAGCTGAATATGAAAGTGTTAGTTGTTCAGTTGTGTCCGATTCTTTGTGACCCCATGGACTGTAGCCCACCAGGCTCCTCTGTCCGTAGGATTCTCCAGGCAAGAATACTGGAGTGGGTCACCATTCCCTTCTCAAGGGATCTTCTTAACCCAGGGATCAAACTCAGGTTTCCTGCATTGCAGGCAGAGTCTTTACCATCTGAGCCACCAGGAAATCATCTGTTGTGCACCAATTTCTATTGTAAGTGCGTGTGTTTTAACTCATCTCACTCTCAGAACAATGCTGTAGAGAAGCTCTATCATTAACCCCATTTGTAGATGAGGAGACCAAGGCAAGGCAGGTACCGAGGAGTTAGGGAGAATTAAGCAAGGAGTCTTCCTCCAGGCAGTGAGACCAGAAGGGCGGGGGTGGGTCACTGAAGCTCCTCTCCGACACCACGGAGATTGGATAGATGGAACAGGCTTAATCACCATAGGAAGAAAGATTCCAGTTAGAAGAATAGTTTCCCAGTTTTTTTTTAAAACAAGGAAACTTTTTCCCCACCCTCCACATCAAATCTGATGGCATCCTAACATGTAATTAGACCAGATCAGAGCTCTGGTTGGAGTGTAAGTTCCATGCCCAGCCTTCTCCACTTGCCTCCTGACTCCAGGGTGGCCCCGGGCAGCCGATGGGGCCCTGAGGCTCCTCAGAACCCAGGAGAGAAACACAGGGTTTCTGCAGGACCAGACTTCTTCATATGAACATCTAAGAGCCAGCAACCTGTTTTCAGGGGAATCCTCTCTGAGAGGGAGATGCAGGTAGCTCTTCCCCCAGGCTCTGTAACCCTATTCCCTGGCAGCGGGGGGACACGGACGAGATCGAGGGTCCTCAACCTCCAGGATCTGATGCCTGATGATCTGAATGGAGCTGATGTAATAAGAATAGAAAAGTGCACAATAAATGTAATGCACTTGAATCATCCTGAAACCATCCCCCTACCCCAGTCCATGGAAAAATTGTCTTCCACGAAACTGGTCCCTGGTGCCACAAAGGTTGGGACCACTGGACTAGATGACCTTTAAAGCTCCTGCAAAGGAGACTGGGCAGAGAATGAGCAGGAAACAGAGGCTGGTGAGAGGGAGGCCCACCTGATCTTGCAGCCCTGGTCTGACTTGGGGTGGAACATGGAGCTGCGGGCCTCCTAGACCAGGGTGACATTTCTGTAGTTTTCTGCAGCTTTCTGCCCCTGGCTTCTGGGACATCTGTCATCACTTGCCTTGTTATTAAGACCTTTCCAAAGCTTTCTGAGGAGGAGGTACAGTTGGCAGACTGCACTGAGGAGCAAAGGAAGTCCACCCTTTCCTTCTTGCCCCTGGCCTGCAGGAGGGACGGGGGCTGGGAGGAGGAAGTAGGGAAGGCAGCAGGCAGTCTGCTGGTCACAGAACCGGGGCCGCTGAGTCCCTCGGTTTCCCAGACCAATATCAGTAATAGACGTCCAAGGCGGCTCGAGTGGTAAAGAACCTGCCTGCCAAGCAGGAGACTTACGTAAGAGACACAGGTTCAATCCTTAGGTCAGGAAGATCCCCTTAGAGGAGGGCACAGCAACCCATTCCAGTCTTCTTGCCTGGAGAATCCCATGGACAGAGGAGCCTGGTGGGCTACAGTCCGTGGGGTCACAAAGATTTGACAGGACTGAGCATCTTAGCACAGCAGAGTCATGTTCGTGCATCTAGGCTGGGCTTATTAGGTTTCTCCCAGTGCAGTTTTGCATTTAAGTCTTACTGAATCCCCACAACTCAGTCAGATGCACAGGGCAGGGATGAGAGCCTGGTTTACAGTGACTTGGCAGGTTTACAAGGTGAGCCTGGTTTACAGTGCTGGCCTGGGGCCAGCATGTGAAGAGGGGCCTGGGGCTCCATCCCCAGCTCCTGCGCTGTTGCTGCTGCACTTCTTGATCCTCCACCCCGCCCCCGCTGTGGGCCCCCAGCCAGCATTTTCCTGGCTCAACCCCCCCACCCCCAACTTTCTCATTGTCCTGCTTTCTGGCCCCCTGGCCTCCTTTGGCTCAGCTGCAAGCCATCTGGTCTCTGAAAATCCGATCTAACAGCTGAAGAGAATGAAAAAGTTGGTGTTTTTTCCTGCTGTGTGAGGGCAGGGGGGTGTTTAATAATTAGGTGACCCGGGGGCAATGGGAGGAGGAAACTTAGAAATTATCCTCAAGATCCTTGATGAAGTATCAAGAAGTGAGAAGGGGAAGAAAATATTTTGGTCTTAAAAAAATCAGCCATATTAAGATACAGTTACATAAAATAAAATCCTCCCATTTTTAAATGTGGAGGTTGTGATTTTTGACGAATGTCTACTGCTATGTAACTACTTCTCAAGTGATGGAACATCTCCACCACCCAATGACATCTTGTTCCCTTCAGCTTGAAACTCCCCGCTTCCGTGTCACTGAAACTGATCTGTTTCCTGTCACTACGGATTTGCCTTTTCCAGAACCTCATTCGTATGGAATCATGCAGTGTGTGTGTGGACTTTTGTGTCTGCTGTCCTTCACTTACTGTAAGGCTCTTTTGAAATTCATCCACTTGTTGCCTATATGAGTAAGCTTATTCCTTTTTATTACTGAATAGTATTCCATTGTATAGATATGCTACAATCTGCTTATCTGTTTACCAGTTCAGGACACTTAGGTTTGCTCGGTTTTCTTTTTTTTTTAACACAAGCCTCTCTCCCCTTTTTTCTAAAAATACTGCCTCTATTTACATTTAGAACACATGGTCCATATGTGTGTAGGATACATCATTTACTCAACTTACTAAGGCTTGGTGTGCATGTGTGTTTATTCTCCTTGAATTAACTCTGGGCCAACTCCATTCCACTCCTACTCCTCTGACCAGGGCACAGAGGCTCACAAAGCGGAAATCACTTTATTTTATTTGGTTGCACAGCATGTGGTATGTTAGTTCCCCGACCAAGGATCAAACCTGTGCCCCCTGCATTGGGATCTCCAAGTCTTAACCACCAGAGTGCCAGGGAAGTCCCTGGAAACCCTCCTGTTGGTCACATAACTCGAGAAATGAATGTTTGAACTGAAACACTTACATGGATATTTAACTTTTTTACATATTTTATTTGATTGTGGTACGAACGCACAATGCAAGATCCACTCGCCTGACAGATTCCTGGGTGTACACTGTGGCTATTGGCGCAACGCTGTGCATCAGACCTCCAGGAAAAATTCATCTTGCACGACTGAAACTTTATGTCTGTTGACCAGCAATTTCCCTTTTGTCCCCTCCCCTCCTCCATCCCTGGCATTCTAGTTTCTAATTCTGTGAGTTTGACTATTTTAGGATCCTCATTCATGTAAGTGGGATCATGCAGGATTTGTCTTTCTGTGACTGGCTTATTTTGCTTAGCATGTCTTTAAGCTTCATCCACGGCAGAGTTTCCTTCTTTTTTTTTTTTTTTTTGTTCCCATTTTTATTTATTTATTTTTCTTTCAGCCGCAGCATGCCATTTGTGGGCTCTTAGTTTCCCAACCAAAGATTGAACCTAGATCCTTGGCAGTGAGAGCGTGGAGTCTAACCAATGGATTGCCAGGGAATTCCTGGAATTCCCTTCTTTGTAAAGGCTGAATGGATTCCACTTGTATAGGAAGCATTGTCTTTATTTGTCCATCCATCTTTCAGGTTGTGAGTGAATCTTGGCTTTTGTGACTAGTGCTGCACTAAAAAATGTGCTGTGTGTGCTCCGTCCTGTCTGACTCTGCGACCCCATGGACTGTAGCCCACCAGGCCCCTCTGTCCGTGGAACTCTCCAGGCAAGAATACTGGGGTGGGTTGCCATTTCCTCCTCCAGGGCTGCACTGAATATTGGAGTGCTAATATCTCTTCAAGATCCTGATTTCAATTATTTTGGATAAATATCCAGAAGGGAGATTTCTGGATCATGTGGTAGTTCTATTTTTAATATTTTGAGAAACCTCCATACTGTTTTTTATAGCACCATTATTTTCATTCCTACCAACTGTGTACAAGGGTTTTAATTTCTCCACATTTTCCCCAATGTTTGTAGTCTTTGTTATTATTTTTTTTAGAATAAACATCCTACCCTGTGTGAGGTAACAGCCCCTTGTGGTTTTGATTTGCATTTTCCTGATACTTACCTCGAGCATCTTTTGATATATCTGTGGGCCATTTGTATGTCTTCTCTGGAAAAATGTTTGTTCAAGTTTTTAGCCCACTTTTAATTGAGTTACTAGGTTTTATTGCTATTGAGTTGTAGGAGTTCTTTCTGTATTTTGGAAATTAACTGCTTATCAGACATATGGTTTGCAACTATTTTCTCCTGTTCTGTAGGTTGCCTTTTCACTCTGTTGATTTTTTTTTTTTTTTTTTTTTTTGCAGTGCAGGAGTTTTTTTGGTTGAATGTAGTCCCACTTGCCTATTTTTACTTTTGTTGACTGTGGTTTTGGTGTCATATCCATGAACTCATTGCCAAGACCCATGTCATAAAGCTTTCCCCCTAGGTCTTATGCTTAAGTCTCTCATCCATTTTGAGCTGATTTTGTGTACAGTGTAAGATATGGGTCCAAATTCAGTATTCTGCATGAGGGTGTTAAACTTTCCCAATACCATTTGTTGAAGAGATGATCTCTTCCCCGTTGTGCCTTCTTGGCAACCTTGTCCAAGATCAACTGACAGTGTATGTGTCGAGTTGACAGCTTCTTACTTCTGGGAACATTTGCAGCTGTGAGCAGTTTCATGTCGATATGTAGTTTTATTTATCTGGGGTAAATACCTAAGCATGCCATTAGTGTTAGTCACTCAGTCCTGTCCAACCCCTTTGCGGCTCTTTACTCTGTAACCCGCCAGGCTCCTCTGTCCATGGAGTTTTCCAGACAAGAATACTGGAGTGAGTACCCATTCCCTTCTCCGGGGGATCTTCCTGACCCAGGGATCAAACCAAGGTCTCCTGCAATTGCAGGAAGGTTCTTTACTGTCTGAGCCACCAGGGAAGCCCTAGGCATGCAGTGACAGGAGCAAATAGTCAGTGTGTGTGTTAACTTTATAGGAAATGGCCAGAGTCCTTTCCCAAGAGTTGTGCCATTCTACATTCCCACCGGAAGTGTGAGCATCCCAGCTGCTCCACAGTCTCCTCAACACTTGGTGTTGTCAGACTTTTGAACTTAGTCCTTCTCGTGGGTGTGCAGTGCTGTCTCATTTTGATTTTCATTCACATCTCCCTAATGACTAGTGATGTCATTAGTACATTTTCTTTGGTGAAGTGTCTATTCAAATCTTTAGTACACTTTTCTATGAAGTTGTTTGTCTTATTTTTTTTTTTTAATTTAATTATTTATTTATTTCTGGCCATGCTGGGTCTTCATTTCTTTTCTCCAGTTGTGGTGAGCGGAGCTGCTTTCCAGTTGCAGCGAGTGGGTTTCTCATGTTGCGGCTCGTGGGCTCTAGAGTACAGGCTCAATTGTTGTGGTGCGTGGGCTTAGTGGCCCCAAGACGTACAGAATCTTCTCAGACTAGGAACCAACCTCTTATCTCCTGCATTGACAGGCAGATTCTTTACACTGAGCCACCAGGGAAGCCCCTAATTACTGAGTTATAAGAATTCACTTTTCTTAACAGTGTCTTTCAAAACAGAAAATTTTCTTTTTATTTCAATCATGTCTAATTTATCAACTTATTTCCTCCATGGTTCGTGCTTTTTGTATCCTACATAGGAGATCTCTGTGTCCTCTAAGTCACAGATTTTTTTCTATGTTTTCTTTGAAAAGTTTTATAATTTTATTTATAAAATCGTTCAGTTCAGTTAAGTTGCTCAGTCGTGTCCAACTCTTTGTGACCCCAAGGACTGCGGCATGCCAGGCCTTCCTGTCCATCACCAACTCCCGGAGTCCACTCAAACTCATGTGCATTGAGTCGGTGATGCCATCCAATCGTCTCATCCTCTTATCCCCTTCTCCTCCCGCCTTCAATCTTTCTCAGCATCAGGGTCTTTTCCAATGAGTCAGTTCTTCACATCAGGTGGCCAAAGTATTGGAGTTTCAGCATCAGTCCTTCCAATGAGTATTCAGGACTGATCTCCTTTAGGATAAACTAGTTTGATCTCCTTGCAGTCCAAGGGACTCTCAAGAGTCTTCTCCAACACCACAGTTCAAAAGCATCAATTCTTCGGCACTCAGCTTTCTTTATAGTCCAACTCTCACATCCATACATGACTACTGGAAAAATAAAATCATTAGGTCTGTTTATAAAATTATTACATCTGTTACTTTAGGTCTATGATCCAGTTTGTATTAATTCATGTATCTATGGTGTAAGGTATGGATTGACGTCCATTTTCCTGCATATTGATATTCAACTGTTTTAGCACCATCTGTTAAAAAAGTTATTATCCCTTACTGAATTATCTTGGTACTTTTACTACAAACCAATGTACCAAGAATCAGTTGATGTTTGAGTCTATTTCTAGCCTATGCATTTGGTACAACCAATCTGTATGTCTGTCCTTATGCCAACACCAAATTATCTTAATTTGAGCAGCTTTAAGTCTTGAAAGCACACAGTGAAAGTCCTATAACTTGTTTGTTTATTTATTTAGCTATGGCTTCACCGGGTCTTTGTTGCTGTGTGGGCTTTTCTCTAGTTGCAGCGAGCAGGGGCTACTCTCTAGTTGCAGTACGAGGGCTTCTTCTTGTGGTGGCTTCTCTCACTGTGGAGCATAAAGCATGGTCTCTAGGGCACTCAGGCTTTAGGAGTTGTGGCACATGGGCTCAGTAATGATGGTTTGCAGGCTCTAGAACACAGTCTCAGGAGTTGTGGTTCATGGGCTTAGTTGCTCCACGGCATGTGGAATCTTCCTGGACCGGGAATTGAACCCGTGTTCCCTGCACTGGCAGCCGGATTCCTAATCATTGGGCCACCAGGGAAGTCCCTATAACTTGTTCTTGTTTCTCAAAGTTGTTGGCTTTTCTTTCTCGGTTCTCCTGCTGGGGTTCCCCGTGTCTGTCCATCCTCTGCCGCTTCACCCGCTGCAGGATTGCACATCTCATCAGTCCCTTCGACAACTCAGCTGTGTTTATGGCTGAGCAGTGGAGTCCTGAGTCTGAATACAGACGTGGGAGGTTGTGGTTGGGCAGCCGCCCCGGTTCGGGGCCTGGCCGGGCGACAGCCTCATTAGCTCTTGGCATTTGGTGCTTCCTCTCCCTCTGGCCAGCTGGCCTCTCTGGTCTCTGACCTTCCCCTGGCAGTACCACCACTCTCTTCTCCACTTCCTAGCTCTTTTGAAATAAGAAATGGGGTCCTCTTCCAGATGAATCCCAGCTTCTCCTCTTTCAGGCCACGCTGCCTCCTTTTTGAATTTTCTGAATTCCCTCTGTGCTGAGACACGCACAAAAAACTGAGCCTCAGTAAATCGAGACATCGTCGATGCTCAGATGCTCAATCGTGTCTGCCTCTTTGCGACCCCATGGACTGTAGCCCACCAGGGTCCTCTCTCCATGGGATTCTCCAGGCAGGGATACTGAAGTGGGTTTCCATTTCCTCCTCCAGGGAATCTTCCTGACCCAGGGATCGAACCTGGGCCTCCCACATTGCAGGTAGATTCTTTACCATCTGAGCCTCTATGAGCGCTTTGCATCTTTGCATATGATTAGCCAAAAATGTTCACTGCATGCAATTCTGCACATCTTGGATGAATAGACCTAGTTCTGCCTTGCTGGCCAGACCTTAGTGGGTGGCAGGGCTCTGGAGGACTAACTGTGATCGTGACAAAAGTCAGAGCTGAATAGATGGTACATCCACGTGGAGGAGCCTGCTGCGGGGACCAGGGTGCAGCGGTAGAAGAGGTGGGGGGGCTGCGAGCAGGAGGTGGTGTCTGCACTGACGCATGTCCTCCCCGGGCAGCGTTTGGGACCTCGGAATTCCCCGGGGGACAGGATGCCGGGCAGAGGCGCCTTGTGGTCAGAGGGCGCTGACCTTCTCCCTCTGCTCTGCCCTCAGGAATGAGACCGTGCTGCACCAGTTCTGCTGTCCAGCTGCCGACGCCGAGCAGAAGCCCGCCTGCTCCGACCTGGGCCCCCACAGGTGGGAAGAGCCGCTGCGCGTCCTCCCCTCCCCACCCCACCATCCTCCACCCCGAGCAGAGCGCACACCAGGGCCCCACTCCACTTCTTCCTCCCTAGCCTCGCATTTTGTTTATTTGTTTTTACCTCCTTCCCCGTGTTTCCATCTTTCCTTCCTTCCTCCAGACCCCAGATGAGCCATTGCTGACTTTTAGGTCATTATACTCTACTGTTCCAATCCCAGACCTATGCTCATCCCCACTAAACAGCCTATAAGAAGTTCACCTGTTTAAACATCAGGGGAAATTAACTTGATTCTATCTGTATGTCTTAGTGGTGGGTTGTCTGGCACCCGAAGGTGCCCAACCAATAACGGGATCCATCCTGCCTTTCTTACTCAAGACTTGCATTTTTCTTGATAATTTTTCCAGGTTCTCCTCCTTGCCTGTCCTAGGTCATTCACCCGCCCTCTCTCTTCCCCCGTCCTGCCCTGCCCTCCAGCATCCTCGCCTCATTGTCCTCCCCCCAACCCTCCATCTCTCCTCCTCCCTGCATCTGTACTCTCTCCCTCCGTCTCCACCTGGAGCCGCCCCCTCTGTGCTGCTCACACTTTGTCCTCTTCTCATTCCCCCAAGACTTCCATCTCAGTTCAGCACCTTTCTCTTTCCTTTGCTCGTCCTTTGCTTCCCTGGGGGTCAGGACACTGGGACTCTGGCGCGGAGTTGACCCCATCTCCTGTCTCCTCTTGTTGGAGTGAACTTGGGCAAGTTCCTTAACTCCCCTGGGCCCCAGTTTCCCCATCTGTATGAAGAAGGGCTGTTCTACGTAGAGAATAACTTGATGTACCATCTCTCTGAGCCTCTGGGCTGCTCACAGCCCAGATGGGCTTTAGGTCTGTGTGGGAGGGCAGCAGAAGGTTCTGGGCTGTGAGCACCCAGGCCCAGACCTGCACTAAGGGCCACTTCCTGGTTTAAGCCTCAGAGACCCCCTGATCCTGCCCCCTTTATTCCTAGGAAAATAATGGGTAGTCATCAGAGGTGGTAACTGGTGAGCTTGGCAATGGAAAATCTTCCCTGAAAGGTGTTATTGCTTGTTTTCCCTTAGAAGGAGTCGGGGGGTTGGGAAAGGCAGGACTCTGGGCGGGGGGAATGGAAGTGGCGGGGGGGTTGGGTTGGGTTAAATCAGGGGCCCACCTTGGGTGCTCACCTCCAGGGCTGTAGGAGGCGTGGTTGTTCCCGGAGGCGACCACACTGGGGATGGAAGCAAGGGGAGGACCAGGTGCTGTGCTGATGCCCGGAGGGCTGGGGGCCAAGCTCTGCACCCAGGACCTTAGGAGAGAGCGGCCCCCTGGATCCCAGGGGCTCCCTGTCCAGGGGGGCATGTGGGCCCCCACGTTAGAAATGACCCTCCTGGAGACTGGAAGGAAGATGAGAAATGAAAGAACCAGACAGTGGGAGAGGACAGGAAAGAGGGCAGGGAGTTAGTGACCTGGAGGAAGGACGGGGAGGGCTGTGCCCTGTCCCATGAGCGGTCACTGCTCAGGCACATGACTGAGTTGTCCTCCCTGGTGGGGAGGAGAAGGGAGGGGCTGTCTGGTCTGCCCCCCCTGCCCATCAGCCCATCTCAGTCTGGTCCACATCTCTTGCCACTCGAGCCCTGGCACCAGTGAGGGCAGACGACACAGCGCCCCCAAGATGCTGGCGCCTGGGAGGTGCCCAAGGACAGAAGTCGTCTCTTTTGGGTCTTCCACGCCCCCTCCCAGTTACCCCCACCCCCACCCCACAGCCCTGACTCCTGGTGGGAGGGGGTGGGAGACTGGGGCAGGGGGGGCGGGAGGGGGCAGGGGGACAGGCTTCTTCTCCAAAATGGTAGGAAATCTCTTATCTTAGTATCCCTGGGAGGAGGTGGGAGGTTCTCTAAGTCCCCCTGGGCCTGTGAGCTCTGCCCACTGCTGCCTCCCCGGCCCCCACTCTGCGCAGGGCCAGGGGAGGGGCCCCCAGGTGTGTCCCAATCGTCAACTACTCTCACTTTCTGCTCCCAGTTGTTCCAGTTGTCCTGTCTGTCTGGTCTGTAGTTTCCTGGAGTGTGTTTGTTTGTCTGTCCGTCTGTCTGATGTCAGTGTCTCGGCTTCTCTAGGAGGAGCCCCCAAACGTTCAGTAGTCTGTGTGTCAGTCTGTCTGTCTGTTCTTGGTTTCCTGGGGAAGTCCAGCCCAGATAAGTTTCCTCCCATCAGACACCCAGCACGCCTGTTCCCAGCTCTGCCCGGGACCTTCCCGACCCTTCCCTCCCCTTTAGCCTCCAGAAGGGGTACCCGACCACCACCCCCGAGCTTTCCTAAGGAGGTGCTGAGGTCAGACACTGGGCTGAGGTCCCAAGGCCCCTGAGCCACCCTCAAGAGACCCCGGGTGGGGCTCCGAGACAAGCCAGGCTACCCCCAGTGCTCAGTCTGGGTTTTCACTGGCTCAGCAAGGCTCCAATACTTTGGCCACCTAATGTGACTAGCCGACTCATTGGAAGAGAACCTGATGCTGGGAAAGATTGAGGGCAAAAGGAGAAGAGGGAGACAAAGGATGAGATGGTTGCAGGGTACCACCGACTTAACGGACATGAACTTGAGCAAACTCAGGGAGGCAGTGGAGGACAGGGAAGCCTGGTGTGCTGCAGTCCATGGGGTTGCTGAGCTGGATTTGACAGAGCGACAGAACAACAGTAAGGCTTCAGCTGGAGAGCCTCCTCTGGGGTCTCCAGGGAGAAGCCGGATGGTCTCTACACGAGGCCCAGTGAAGACCTCACACCATCAGTCACAGCTCAGGGTCAGGGTCTCTGGTTTGTGAGTGCAGGGTTGGCCACGAGGCCCCTTACCTCCCTCCTCTGAATCTGGCCCAAGCCAGCAGTAATCCGGGTCAGCAAGTGTGAGATGCTGTTCCCCGCCTCACCAACCATCCCTTCCCAAGCTGTAGGACTGAGCAGGAGTCCGTTTCTGGAGCCGATGGGTTCATCCTGGGGATGTGGGTGGTGGTGGGGCAGACGATGGCCCATAGCCCCTTTGATTGGACCTACAGAGAAGAACTGCTGGAGCCTTAGGTAAACCCTCGGCCCGGGGGAGGCCCTTGCCCCCTCCCAAAGCCCCAGTCCTGGGGGGGCGGGGGTGTGAGCTCAGCCTTGCCCGGCTACCCCAGGGGCAGCTTTGGGGGTGGAGTCAGGGAGCCTCTCTCTTGGGACCCAGAGCCTGCCCGAGAGCGATACTCCCGTAAGTGGGAAGAGCGGAGGCCGGGGGTGGGGTGCCCTTGGGTGGTAACGGGGCCCAGCAAGGCCTCTGAGGTTGGACCACCTATCCTTGTGCCTAGGTTCACGCAGCCCCGCGCATGCGTCCCACGCTTCCCAGGTGGAAAGTAGGGCGATCAGCCTCCAGGACACCGAATGGAGTGCGAGCCAGGCTCTGCCCCCCTTCCTCGAGTTCCCCCACTGCTACTAATGACGGGGCTTTATTCTGGGTGACTGAACGGGCCAGTGATTGCAGGCCCTGCCTTTCTTCCCACAGGCTCCCCTCCCTTTGGGGTGCTCAGTAACCTGGGAACAAGCAGCCTCCAGCATCTAGAGAGAGAAAGAGAGAAATAGCAGCCCATTTGTCTCTGTGGGTGGCAGCGAGCCCCCCGCAGAGGAGGAAGACTGACTTCTGTTAGAGTGATGACAGGAGGTGGGGGGCGCTCGGGAGGGAGTCCCTGGGCAGGAAGCAGAACCAGCCCCAGCCCTGGGGGAGAGGAGGGGCTGGGGCACTCTGGGTGTCGGGTCCTCCAACCAGGATGGAAGAGGCACTGGTGTTACCTAATGCGCCAGGCCCCGGCAGTAAGCATCCCCCCACCCCCCCCACCCCCCCCACCCCGTATTTTGTCTCCGTTTCCTGTGGCCACCTGCAGATGACGGCTTGGGGTGGAGGGAAGTTCGGGGTCTCAGCAGAGGGACCCCTGCCCACCGGTTCTGGGGCTGGCAGGTCAGCCCAAGATGAGCCCCTGCAGGCAGCTGCGTTGCACAGAACTGCCACGGGGGTTTTCTTCAGGAGCATGGGAGGGATTCTTCCAGCCACTGCGTGCGACCCTGAATAACATCTATTTTCTCTGATTATAAGTTATACTTGCTAGTTGTTGGAAACGTGGAAAATGCAGAAATATAAAGAAGAAAATAAAAACGGAGCCCGGTCGTATAGAATTAACTGCTGTTAATGTACTAGTGTGCGACCTGCCAGGGTTTATTTTTCTAGACTGGGATTTATATCTCCCCCCACGAAAGAAAAAAATGATTCTGTAGTCTACCTTTTCTGCTCAGGGCACCGTGGCCGCAAGAGAGCCTACCCTCCCCCCCCACCCGGGCCAGTCCCTCCCTGTCCCCCTCACTCCCATCACCTGCCAGTCAGCCAGGCTGGGGACCCTGCTGGGGACCCCTGAGGAGGGGACACCGAAGAGCAGAGGCGTTGCAGGGGGAGCCCCACGTCAGCATCCGCCGCAGTGGCCAGAGGCCTGATCAGTGGACCAGCCAGAGTTTACTCCGCGATTATGGAGTGATTGAATTCTTAGTCAACACAGTTTAGGCTTCAAACAGCTGGGTTCAGGGGCCCTGAGTCCTGTGCCTGCTCCACCCATTACATCAGGCACCCAGGCTGCAGGGAACACTGCCCCCTCCCCATTCTGGGAGCACTGCCCCCCACCCGTCCCCATTCTGGGACTTCAGAATTGCCTGCTCTTCCCCAGACAAGCACAAAAAGGCCTCAGCTTCTGTCAGTGCTTGGGTAGAGGCGGGGCAGGGGTAGGGGTGGAAGGATGCGCGCCCAGCCTACCCAGCCCCCAAGCTCCAGGGTCTCCGCATCTTTAGGCCACGGAGGCAGTGGGCAGTGGCAAGGCCAAGTGGAAATTGTCCTCAGAGTCCAGAGATTCGATTCCAGAGGCCTTTGCAGGGGTTGGGGTCCGGCACCCTGAGCCAGGGCTGTGAAGACCGCCCCGTGCGATGTGCTGCCCTGGAGTGGAGACCGGGTGGGAGTCCTGGGGGTCGAAGACCACCATCCACTGTGGGCGCAGCAAACTGCAGAGCAGCAGGCGTGGGGAGGGGCTGCTCACCCGTATCTGGGCTCCTGTCTTCTGAGGGTACCCAGCTTGTCACAGAAGAGCCCAGCTTGACTGACTCCATCCCCGAGAGTGGCCTCAATGGAGAGGGCAGAGAATTTGGTCCCGGAGCCGGAGACGGTGGTCTTCCACCCCCAGACCCCCTGTCACTTTACCCCTCTGTGCGCTCTGCCCCCCTGATTCTTCCCTGCTGGACTCTGGGGGCACAAGAGACAGAACAGATGCCGTCTGGGGTGGGGGCTTCCCCTGAGCGGGGGCGGTCCCCCTAACTCCAGTGGGTGTCAGAAAAGTTCTCTCCTGTGCTGGTTCTGCCTTCTGCTCTGTGGGACGTGGGACTTGTGTCTGGAGCAATGTCCCACGTGCTTCCCGCTCAGGCCTGGCTGTCCTCTAAGATGGTCTCTCCTGTGACCTTGGTGGTCATGATGGATGCTCAGCCCCAGGGCTTCCTGGAGGCTTCCCCAGGAGCCAGGCCAGGCTGGGCCACCTCCAGACAGGTTGCTGGACGCTGGAGCTGGATAGAGAGCCCCTGCTCCCTCTGGGACTGTTATGTGTTCCCTACCCATGAGAGGGAAGGAGAATGCTAGCCATCCTGTGCTGAGAGCCTGCTGTGGGCGGTAGATACAGGTACGATTTAATTCTCAGGAAAGCTTATAAAATGCTGTTGTTCATGTTTCTTATACACAAGGCTCGGAGATGACGGATGACTGGTCCCTGGACCGGTCGATGCCACAGTTGGGATTTGAACCACGTCTGTTGTGGCTTCTACCACTGGCGTCAGAGGACAAAGGACGGGAGGGATTTGTTGGTGCAGGAAGTGAAGTGTGGTCCCCCCAAACTTTGTCCCCCTGAGAGTCTGGCCTATGGTCCAGAGAGTGAGAAAGTGGGGCCCTTCCCTGTCCCCCGCCTCCCCCGACCCTTGAGCAGGAGGTTCGTGCAACCAGGCTGAAGAGAGAAATGTCCAAGGGAATACTTTTAGAGGGAGTTCTAAAAGTTCTAAAAGTTCTAGGCTTTATTGTTTAAAGAAATGAACATGGGCATTCTGTGTTTGGGAGTTCCCTGGTGGCCTGGTGGTTAGGGTTCTGAATTTTCACACCATGGCCCAGGGTTTAATCCCTGGTGGAGCAACTGAGATCCCACAAGTCATATGGCATGGCCAAAAAAAAAAAACCATGAAAAAAAATAAACATAACTAAGATAATACTTTCAGAACAAGAAAATGAAGGCTACCAAGAGGGCCAGCTTTTATTCATGCAGTTTTGTCCAGTTTTGGGAGCAGAAACAAATTTTTGCTCCATTTGCTGAAAACTTGTTTGAATATTTTAGAGGTTCTTTTTTCACTCCCAGGAGGGAAGGCCTAGAGATTTCTCTAACTTCACTAGTCATCTTTACCTATTCATGTATCTTTTAACCCGTAACATGACCATGAAAATGACTTATCATTGCAGTAAGTGTTTCTGACGGATGACAAAAAGGGTTTTAAATGCATTTCATCAGACTCCAAACGAGGAAATGATCTTAATCTATGTAGTGAGAGGAATTGCATCAGATCAGGGATTCTTAAAGAATTTACTGCCTTTGGGAGGCCTTAAGAAAGGGAGTTTTTAGAGATTGCATTTGCGGTGATTGAGAAACAAAGCAAGGGACTTCCCTGGCGGTCCTGCAGCTAAGACTCTGTGCTCTCAAAGCAGGGGGCCCAAGTTCAATCCCTGGTCAGGGGACTAGACCCCACATGCCGCAACTAAGACCCAGCACAGCCAAATAAGTAAATGTGTATATATTTAAAAAAGGAACAGGAGGAGCCAGCTGTCTGTGAAGGACGATGTTTTTCAGTCTGGAACTAAGAGGAGGGTGGGGGGAGGACAGAGAAAGGGGTCTGTGGATGTCAAGGTGGTGGAGACATAGGATGCAGGCTTTTACTGTCTACAGATGGGAGATGGAGGAGACCAAAGTGGCTTGTCCTCGGGACTCAGGCCGCCTGACGGTGCTGGTGCTGACCTCCCCCCAGACTGAGACAAGCCACCTCCTTCTCCAGGCCTCAGCGTCCTTAGCTATCACATGGGGGTGGGAGGGGACAGTATGAACACTTAGTCCCCAAGGCTCCTCCCCAAGAGTGATTCTACCTGAAGGCTAGGTGCTTCCTTGGCTGGAGGAGGCGTCCATATGGAGGGACCAGGAGCACTTACAAAGCAGGACAAATCAGGGTGGTGTGACCCAAACAGGAGACCCCGGGTCGGGGTTGGGAGGTGGAGGGAGCACTTATATCAGAGGAGCCTCAGCAGGCCGGGTGTGGGATTTCTCTTTCCCTCTCACTTATTGAAAGTGAAAGTGTTAGTCGCCCAGTCTTGTCCCACTCTTTGCAACCCCATGGACTGTAGCCCACTAGGCTACTGGAGTGGGTAGCCATTCCCTTCTCCAGACAGTCTTCCCAATCCAGGGATCGAACCCAGGTGTCCCGCACTGCAGGTAGATTCTTTACCGTCTGAGTCACCGGGGAAGCCTCATCTCACTTATTGGGAAAATGCAAAAGGGGGTTTTAAAGGAGACCTACTGAGAGCACACACAGGGTAACTCAAACCCAGGTTCAGGTCCTAGCTTGGCCACAGTGACCTTGGTGCAACTACTGAAGCTTTGGGATCCTCGATTTTCTCATCTGTCCAATGGGGGCAACATTAGCATTTAGCTATTAGGGTGGTGTTGAAAGTTGCTCAGTCATGTCCGACTCTTTGCAACCCCATGGACTATACAGTCCATGGAATTCTCCAGGCCAGAATACTGAAGTGGGTAGCCTTCCCCTTCTTCAGGGGATCTTCCCAATCAGGGAAGCCCAGGGAAGACCAGAGATCAAACCCAGGTCTCCCGCGTTGCAGGTGGATTCTTTGCCAGCTGAGCCACAAGGGAACCCTTAGGGTGGTTGGGAGGATTCAGTGACATCATATGTGCAAAGGTATCTGGTATATAGTACGTACTTAATAAATGTTAGCTTTTTCTTTTTTTTTAGCATGAGGTATGTGTCATAGAGGGCTTCCCTAGTGGCTCAGATGGTAAAGAATCCCCCTGCAATGCAGGAGACTCTGGTTTGATCCCTAGATCGGGAAGATATCCTGGAGAAGGGAATGGCTATCCACTCCAGTGTTCTTGCCTGGAGAATTCCATGGACAGAGGAGCCTGGTGAGCTGTAGCCCATGGGGTCACAAAGAGTCAGACATGACTGAGCGACTAACACACACACACATGCATGTGCCATGGCCCAGAGCTGCCTTTATTTTTTTTAATTGTATTTGGCCATGCCATGAAGCATGTGATGTCTCAGTTCCCCAAGCAGGGAACAAACCTGCGTCCCCTGCACTGGGAGCTCAGAGTCATACTCACTGGACCACCAGGGAATTCCTGATGCTGCTGCTGCTGCTGCAGCTTCTAAGTCACTTCAGTCGTGTCTGACTCTGTGCAACCCCATGGACTGCAGCCTACCAGGCTCCTCCATCCATGGGATTTTCCAGGCAAGAGTACTGGAGTGGGGTGCCACTGCCTTCTCTGATTCCTGATGCTAGCTGTTTTAAAACTGGATTTTTTAAGAGCAGAGAGGGAGAAACCAGGTAAGATCTAGGAGTTCTAGGAGAAGGGGTCTAGAAGCTCAGGCATGACTGGGAAATACTTAGAATGGGCTGACTCTTTCAGTGGATGGGGTCCCTGCAGCAGAGACCCTAGCATGCCAAGAGGAAGGAGACACGTGACTCTGGGTCTCGCTCCGGGTTGTTGAGCTGTGCCCTTCAGGGAGAGGGCCCACTCCCTCCTCTGGATGGCAGGCAACGGGCAGGGAGGAGGGGGCCGCATTCAGATGTTTCTACCCCAGCCTGACCCGTGACACATGGAGAGTTGGCTGGAGAGAGAGAGCAGGGGTGAGGGACTCAGAACTGAGAGATCAGTTGGGGGAAGAGATCAAAGGAGCTAAAAGCCCTGATGAATGCCAATCAGGCAGGACCAGCAGGCCCTGAGAGCGGATTTTCTAGATGTCAGGGCAGGAGAGGAAATGATTTAACCGAGCACCGGGCTGTCACAGTGCAGCGAGGATGTGATTAAGCGTACAGGCATTTTATCGGGGAAATCTCACCAGCTGACAGTCTGGCCTTCTTCTGTCCTAAGAGGAGGAGACAGTTTAGCCCCCGCAGGGACAGGTTTGTGGCCTGGGGCTGACTGCTGCCCTGCCTAGAGTAGGGGGCTGGCTCCCCACGGTGGGAGCTCTGGGGCTTCCTCCCAAAGCTTTTGTGTCCTGCTTCCCTTTTCATTCAAACATCTTTGGAGATGACCCAGGAAACCCATGGGCTTCCCTATAATTCAGATGGTAAAGAATCTGTCTGCAATGCAGGAGACATGGGTTCCATCCCTGGGTCAGGAGGATCCCCTGGAGGAAGAAATGGCAACCCACTCCAGTGTTCTTGCCTGGAGAATCCCACGGACAGAGGAGCCTGGAGTGCTACAGTCCATGGGGTCGCAAAAAGCTGGACACAAGTGAATGACTAAACAACTATTCAGTGCAGCTCTGAGGTGACTGTGAGGTATGTCAGGACAGGTTGCAGGCCGTGATTTTGGAGCGTCACCCTCGGGGTGGGTGAGGTGGGAACACGGGCAGGGGACTAGCTTCTGGAGGGGGAGCGGCTGATAGAGGAGTAAGAAAGCCTGAGGTGTGTCCTGGGGCTCACAGAAGCCTGGGCTTGTGAGTGTGTGTGGTGTGTCAGGCACCCTCTCAGGAGGGTGTCCTGAGAGCCTGATTTTGCTACCAGATCTATACCTGTTGGGGAGGAAATAAAATGCTCAAAAATATTAGACTTCCAGTGGCAATAAGATCGCATCATTGGGGTGGCCCAGCCTGTGAGTCTGTGCGGGAGGTGTCCTGAGGAAACTTCTAGACATAGGCGCCTCCCCAGTGGGCACCAGGTGCTGGCATCCCACCATGAGATGGGCTATGATGCAGAGCCGGTTCCCACGCTGGACTCGGGGGACCACCCTGAATGGCACCCTGGGCTTGGTTCTGCAGAGGACGCAGACCCAGAGGGCTGTGATGCCTTCAACAGGAAACCCCTCCAGACAAACCAGCCCGTCCAGACCCTTCTGGAACAGCCGTGTAGCCAAATCCTGGAGTCTCACTGAGCGGACAGGAGAGGGAGTAACTTACTCTCTCGGGGTCCGTGGGAGGAAGGGCGGCCTCTGCGAGTGGACAGCAGGGAAGACCCAGCTGCCTTCCTCCTGCGAGCCTCCTGCGAGCCCCGGGCAGAGAGGAAGGCGGGGAGGCCTTCACCATGTTCCTGGGTACGGAGGCCAGGGGGGCGTGGACGTGAACAGGAAGGTGCAGGGTGTGGGCCCGGGGCCCCGAGGAGGGAGAGGGAGAGGGAGGAAGCTGGCCTCTCCTTCCTTCCTGTTGTCGGAGCCTTTTGCTCAAATGTCCGTCTTATGATGAGAAATCCAAGGTGCAGGGAAGTCATGTGCCTATGGTTAGAGCAAGCGCGGCCTGCGGAGGCGGTCAGACCCTGCCTGGGGCCCAGGGCTCTCCACCACCTCGGGCGGTATTTTCCAGCCTGTGCTTGGAATCAGCACAGGGTGAATTTGTTACAGACTCTGGCCCTTTATTCACTGCAACCCCTCCCCAGCACCGTCTACTCCCCCCTCCCCAAGGACACTTGACTCCCCTTGCTCGGCCTTTATTTTGACCATCGAAGATCACTTTATCGATTGAGGCAAGAGAGAGAAAGGAGTGTTTTAGTAAAGGCTGAAAATCTTGAGATGTGAGGCGTTTTGTTAGCTTTTGTCTGGAAAATGCCTGGTTTCTTTGTCCCAGAAGGGCTTTCAGAAAGGCTGACGGAGCCAGGATAATCTAGTGCAATTGGTCAGGCCCTCTGGGGGAATCTTGCCACACAAGGAGTCCTCCAGCCTTCAAAACACTTCTGCCTGGGTCTCAGGAACTGCTGCTCTGGCCACTGCCTGGAGGGGAAAGTGGCCCTCCGTCCCTCCCTGCCTACCTTGTCCTCAAACCCCCCATCAACACTCTTCAGGCTTCCCCTCATCCCTTTCTCTGCCTTTGTTCTGGGACCACGACCCAAGCCAACCTCTAGCGGACCGGATGAGCATGGGCCTGGTGCTCCCTCCCCTGAAGTCTTCCCTGTCCCCCTCACAGGGCTCTTTTATTAATTAGTTAATTAATTTTTGGCTGCTCTGGGTCTTCGTTGCTTTGTGCAGGCTTTTCTCTAGTTGTGGCAAGCGGGGGCTACTCTCTAGTTGTGGAACTTGGGCTTTTCATTGTAGTGGCTTCTCTTGTTGTGGAGCACGGGCTTTAAGGCACAGGGGCTTCAGTAGCTGTGACGCACGGGCTTAGCTGCTCCATGGCACATGGGGTCTTCCTGGACCAGGGATCAAACCCATGTCCCCTGCATTGGCAGGCAGATTCTTATCCACTGTGCCACCAGGGAAGCCTTGACATGACTCTCCGGCAGCTCCCGGGCCCTGAGCTCCTGGTGGCGGGCAGGGTCTGCCTGGGAGCCCAGGGGGGCCACCACCACCAGGACCAGCTCCTGGCAGGGCCTGCATGGCCACCCTCTCTTCCCTCTCATCCTTCTCAGGGATGCATTTTCCCAGCACACCAACCTAGGAGGTCACCTCATCTTCATCACTCTCTTGGAAAGGAGATATTCACACCCCCATTTGCAAATGAGGAAACTGAGGTGCAGAATAAATATATTTTGCTTTAAATCAGTGAGTCAGAGGAACAGGGGCTCCCTCCACTCAAGCCTTCTGACCCGTGAGTGAGGACCCATCAGTGTTGAGGGAACAGTGGGCGGCGTCTGAAAGCCGAGTGGCGTGTGAACCCTGACATTTTCTTTCCGTATGACCAGAGCTGAGCTGCCTACAGCTCTCGGCGCCAGCCCCCAGTGCTTGGCGCAGTCCTCAGCACATGGACGAAACCCATGACCATCCCTCCAGAACAGTGCTTTCAGCTCGATCCACGGAGTCTGTAAAGCCTCTGAGTGTGGAGGTAGAACTCAGCATGTATGAAAAGATGCGCATTTTCTGGGAAGAGAGCCCAGAGTCTTTATCAAAGGTGTCTGGAGCCCAGAAAGGTTTTACAGGTCTGGGAGCAGGGAGACAAGGGTAATCCTGGCTGACAAGGAAAAGGAAGGAAAAAGAGAAGCTGGGTGCCCATTGTTGGGTGCTCATCGCTCATTGGTGTCTCTGGGAAACAGATTCTGAGTCCAGTGTGTTGGATGTTGACTAGAGGATGCTTAGGGTCAACACGCATGGGGGGAGGGCAGGAGCATTGTGTGGGACAGGGAGAGAAGTCAATCTGTGACAGATGTCCACTAGGAGCCTGGGCTAATCCCATCGCAAGCTCTGCAGGAAGAATGACCTCTCAGATCTAGACTGGATCACATGGCTGAACCATTATAACCACTGTTGGCCACTGGATGTAGACTGCCCTGGGAAAAACATGACTTTGAACCCAGGAGCTCACCGCAGCTCAGACAATCCCAGAAGGAGCTGGGGGAGCGGACAGTTGAAGGCAAGCTTCAACAGCAGCCCCCAGGGCTGGAGAGGAAGTCAGTCCTTGAAGAAGGGTCTGGGGCTGTATCACCAAGCTCACCACAATATCTCTGCCCTTGGGAAAGTGTGAGAGATTAAATGCCATCCATTCACCCATCCATTTATCCCTCCATTCATCCATCCACCCATCCATCCCTCCATCCCTCTATCCATTTAACATTTCTTAAACATGTCTTTTAAGCCAGCCTAGGTGATAAGCAACTGTGATAAAAAAGCTATACATGGCATTGTCTAGTGGAGGAGAGAGACACACCAGTGAATAATTTAGGCACAAAGTGGTCAGTTATGAAATAGAGGCAAGTGCCAAGAACCATTGGAGCACATTGGAGGGTGGACTCTTCCTGGAACAATGAGTGAGTCCTGAAAGAGTTGTCAAGACAGAAAAAGGAAAAGGCATTTTAGGCAGGAGGAAATGACAGTACAGGCATGATGGTCTCAGGGGGTGCAGCAGATTTGAGGAAGGTTTCCAGGTGGCTCAGATGGTAAAGAATCCTGCAATGCAGGAGACCTGGGTTTGATCCCTGGGTCAGGAAGATCCCCTGGAGAAGGGAATGGTTACCCACTCTAGTATTCTGACCTGGAGAATCTCATGGACAGAGGAGCCTGGCAGGCTATAGTTCACAGGGTTGCAAAGAGTCAGACATGACTGAGCGACTAACACTCAGCAGACAGAGTGGCCAGGTCACTCCCAGAGATGAGTCTAGACAAGGAGATTTGGTGAAATCATGAATGCCCTTGAACTATATCCAGCAGTACCAGAAAGTCACTGCTGGGTTTTGAGCATCTGCACTTTAGGAAGTCAACTCTGGTAGCTGAGATGATGGACAGCTGGGTGGTTGCTGGAACCTCAAGGAGTCCTAGATATGCCAGGACCAGGCATGAGCAGTGGGCACCTAGAAGCCCTCTAAGCACAAGCCAGTGTCCCACACGAGTGACCCTTCCCTGATGTGATGCGGAACTTCAACACACAGATCATTCTGGTCCTCTGGGCGTGGAGTGTTCCTCTGAGCAGCTCTTGATCCCCCAAGTTCTCCAAGACTTTCACATCCCATACTCAAATCCTATGATCTCCTGCATGGAAAACTCTCCATGGGTGGCCTCAGCCCCTGGATGCGTATGAGCCTAATGCATCTTGAAAACCTGGGGTGAAGAAGCCTTGGGCATCAGCACCAAGGACAGCCCAGAGAAGAGATGGGTGAGAGCAAATTCTGTCCCCTGGAGGCAGGTTGTGCTAGGGAGGAAAGGCTATTTCTATGTGACCCTGGGGCTTCCCTAGCAGCTCAGTTGGTAAAGAATCCACCTGCAATGCAGGAGACCTTGGTTCGATTCCTGGGTGGGGAAGATCCCCTGGAGGAGGGCATGGCAACCCACTCCAGTATTCTTGCCTGGAGAATCCCATGGATGGAGGAGCCTGGTGGGCTACAGTCCTTGGGGTCGCAAAGAGTCTGACACGACTGAGTGAGAAAGCACAGCACAGCACACGTGACCTTCGGGAAGAATGGGCGTGTTCTATCTCAAGGAAAGTTGAAGTGATACCAGTGAAAAAACCCAATACTTAGAGCTCATCCAACTATACAGCTTGATTGGTAGCCACAGGAAAAATGATGAAGCAAAGAATTATGCAGAGGCAAGGAGTTAGGCTCCTTGTTGCTAGGGCGGCCAGTGAACTCATCTTCATCCGTGTTTGAGGGCGGTGGTGGGGTGCAGGGGAGGGCTGGGAGGACAGATGGAGTTGAATGAAGGACTCTTTGCCCTTGGTTATTTTAGCACTAGGAGGCTTCAAAGTTAGGCGGAAGCAAAAGGAAGCAGTCCCTCTGGCACGATTTGGGGCACCTTACATGGGACAAAGCCTTGGAAGAAATAAATCCCAAGGTTGCTTGGCCCTCCAACCAGAGCCAGCCCACCTCTCTGGGTGGGGTGGGGGTGGGCGGAGACGAGACGAGAAGGATGGGCTAGATAACCTTAGGGTCCCTGTCCACGGCAGAGGCTTTGCCAGGGGTCTTGGGTTCTCTCCAATTCATCCTTCAACAAGTTTTTGCGGAGCCCTCATTGTTTGCTCAGCACCAACTGGGGAGAAAGGGATCAAATAGAATACAAGCCCCAGGCTCGCGGGGAACGGGGTCAGGTGTAGAGATGGGGAAAGAGAAGTTAATGTTTCTGGAGCACTCAGTCTGTGCCTGGGGCCGCGTGAACCCCTCAATGTGCTAACTCCTTTCCACCTCCCAGGGACCCTATAGGGCAGGTACCAGCGCCTCCCGTGTACTGATGGGGAAACCAGGGCTCAGAGAAAAAGCAACTTAACCAAAGCCACACGGGAGGGGGCTGCACTGGAGCCCTCACCGTGAGCCGAGATGCTCCTCTGTGATGCAGGCGGTGACCCTCTAGGGTTATCGCAGATGGAGCCTGAAAGCTGGAACCACTGGGGAGGCTTCATGCTGTAGAGGGCTCAGTGCGGGGGGCCTGGGGGAGGGGCAGAACTCGGAGGCTAGCCGGGGAGGGGAGCAGCCTGAGTGTCCTCTCAGAGCGGGGCACATGGGCAGCCCTGTGGTTTCTGTCCGTGGTTCCACCAGAGAGGGGCTGCGGAGGGGCAGCGACTTCATCTAGAAGTATCCCTCCTCCCCCAGCCTCATCTCGGCCGTCTAAAAGACAGAGATGGTTCAGCGGGGGTCAGCTTCCTCTCAGCTACTTAAGCCACTGGCCAGAAAGCAGACCATTGATAACTATGGTAATTAACACTCTGAGCAGGCAGCAGGAGCCAGACCCTGCCTTAGGGACTCTCTAGCTTACTTAAGCCTTCCAACATCCCAGTGAGGGAGGTTCCATTATTATTCCCATTTTATACCTGATGCGAAGAGCAGACTCACTGGAAAAGACCTTGATGCTGGGAAAGATGGAAGGCAGGAGAAGGGGACAACAGAGGGCAAGATGGTTGGATGGCATCACCGACTCAATGGACTTGTATTTGAGTAAGCTCTGGGAGATAGTGGAGGACAGGGAAGCCTGGCAGGATGCAGTCCATGGGGTCGCAAAGAGTCGAACACGACTGAGCGACTAAATAACAGCATTTTATAGATGGGGAAACAGGAAAAGTGAGGTTAAGTAACCCCATCAGGGCCCCACAGCTAATGAGACAGAGGACCCAGATCGGAAGTAGGGCAGTCTACCCTTAGGGCTTCCCTAGTGGCTCAGATGGTAAAGAATCCGCCTGCAGTGCGGGAGACCTGGGTTCGATCCCTGGGTTGGGAAGACCCCCTGGAGGAGGGCATGGCAACCCGCTCCACTATTCTTGCCTGGAGAGTCCCCAAGGACAGAGGAGCCTGGCGAGTACCGTCCGTGGGTCACAAAGAGTCGGACATGACTGACCGACAGCACAGCACAGCGCACACAATACGTCTAAGCAAGTTCCCGAGCTCCTCTCTCGCCCCCCGGGGACGCTTCCCAAGCTCAGGCTCTCCTCCTGGCCTGGAGATCTTGCACACCAAGAGAGCCCCACCCTAATGAAGACTGCAGGAGGCCCCCACCAGCCCCTCCAGAGGCCCAGAGCTGCCCGAGGGCCCCAGCCCCCCTCCCCGCACCCACACGCACCCCGCCCCCCCCAACCGAGCACCGTTGCCTTTCGTTCACAGTGACGGCGCCTGCGCCCAGGCCGGTGGGGGCACGGAGGACTCCGTGGCGGCGGCGGCGGTGGCCGGCAGACCCAGTGCCCACGCCCCGAAGGCTCAAGCCCAGCAGCTGCAGGAGGAGGAGGAGCGGCCGGGGGCGGGGGGCGCCTCCCCGCGGGCCGGCCCCCACCGCGCGGCCTCCCCTGGCCGGCGGCAGCCTGCCCTGGCGACGGCGCTCTGCTCCCGCGCCCCTGCCGCCTCCGATTACGAAATCTCCCTTGACCTAAAGAATAAACAGGTACCCAGGGCCTCCAAGGCGGGCGGGAAGGGTGGTGAAGGGCCCTGACTTGGGCACTGTCCAGGGTCCCAGGGATGTCCCTGTCTGGGCCGCCTCTGCTGCAGGCCCACCTCTTGGCCGCTAGTTCTCCCAGCTGAAAGGGGTAACGGCCCCTCCCTACAGCCAGCTCTTCCTGCAACCACCCTTACCAGTGGCAGGGGTCACCCGTGCAGCGCCAAGCCCACAGGCAGTGTGTCCAGGGTCTGCCCCTCTCACCACTGCAGGAAGCCCAGTGGCCCTCATACTTCCAGGCAGGTGAAGCCCCCACCCCAACCCTGCTCCAGAGAGATGCCCTGCCTACCTGCCCACCCAACAGGCAAGCCCCCTGCTCAGGCACACACAGGCTCAAATGAGTTTTGAAGACAGTGGTGTCCTCCAGGTAGACTAAAGATTCCCGGGATTAGCCCAGATTGGGAGGGTCCAAGCGAAGGACCAGGGAGGCCTGGCGTGCTGCAGTTCGTGAGGTCGCAGTCAGACAGGATTTAGCGACCGAAAACGAAAGCCCCCCTATTGGAGAACAAACTTCACTGAGGGGTTCTGGGTCTCCATCTTCCATTCTGTGGAGCAGCAAGAGAAAAAGTCAGTCACGGAGTCCCCATTGACACCCCCCAAATGACAATGGCACAGTTGTTTTGGTGGAAAATTAAGAGACTTGAAAGGAGATATGTGTGTGTGTGTGTGTGTGTGAACATGCTTAGACACAGACTTTATGACTTAGCATTGTTGAGGAACAGCATTGAGCCCGGAGCCACACGTGTGGGAGTGTGGGATTCAGTGTGTGTTCTTGCTCTAGTGACTTTGGGAAACACCAGTTAAGCACTCTGGGTGTTGGTTTCCTCATCAGCAAAACTGGGAATTATACCTCAAATCATCACTGACGTCCCTTCTAACTCTAAAATGTGTAGGTTCTAAAGATCTATTCCTTAACCCAATGGACAGTTTTGAAAGCGAAGCTAGTAAAGAAGTCACTAAGACTGGGTTGAGCCCAGGTGAGCCCAGCCAGACTCATTCCTTCCTTTGAGCATGGATGCCAAGCGGTTACCCTGGGTCAGGGGCCAGCTGCCCACAATGCACCACAGGGCTTTCAGTAAGGTATTTGACAAAGTCTCCTGTGATATCTATGTGGACGGGGTAGGAGGTGGTTTAGCTGACAATATAGTCAGGTGGGTTGCTCTCAAATGGAATTATCAAAAAACACTGGTTTTTCTATCAGCACCAATTCCAAGGTGATTGAGTAGGGACTTCCTTGCTTCTGCCCTGTTCAACCATTCTGAAAAGGGACTGATGCAAAGCCGAAAGGGGACAGCTAATACCTTGATAACAGAATCCCAGATTTAAAAAAAAAATCTAATTAGGACAGAAATGTGGTTAAATGGAAAATGTAAAGTGAAAGAGGGAAAAACCTCAAGTTCTGTTCTTAGCTTTGAAAATCCCACAGCACTATAATAAAATGAGCAGGCTTGGTCCTGGGCGAGAGGCCTTAGTGCTTGAGTTGACTACAAGCTCAAGATAAATCAACAGCCAGTGAAGCCGCTGCCAGAGAAGTGGGCCCAGAGGCCCTCACAGACGTGTAGATAAAACCCCCAGTGAGAGGAGCCTGGCGAACTGCAGTCCATGTGGTCGCTAAGAGTCAGACGTGACTGAGCAACTGAACAACCAGCAAAAAGGAGGCAGCTGCCTGGAGCCCCAAACTGGGTACTGGTCAGGCTGTCTGGTTCTAGGGGCTTCTTTTAAGAGGCAACAAAGAGAAACCTGAGGTTCTGAGGTTCTTCTAAGAAAGAAAACAAATTGGCTGGGGTCATATGATGGAGAAAGACATGGCAACTCACTCCAGTATTCTTGCCTGGAGAATCCGAAGGACAGAAGACCCAAGGGCTATAGTCCATGGGGCTACAGTCGCAAAGAGCTGGACACGACTGAAGTGACTTAGCACACACCCATTCACAGGGTCATATGGGGAAACTGTAGACATGAAGATGAGTTTTAAACATGGAAGAGCTGAATGTGAATTGGCTGGATCAGATTATTTTCTATTATTCCAGGTAACAATAGTGGTACTTGTGTGGCAGTCCAGCCTTTAAGACTCCCTGCTTCCAATGCAGTGGGCACAGGTTTGATCCCCGGGGAATAGTGATCCCACATGCCGGGACCAAAATATAAAAAGTTCTAAAAAATAAAAATAGTGGTACTAGTGCATTAAACTTATAGGAGAGGAAGGTTTTATTTTCTTTTTTATTGCCTTTTTTTTTTAAGCTTAATTAACAATAAGAGCTGCTAAAAATGTAGCAGGTCCTGCTTCTGGGGTGGGGAATGCCCAAGCAGGAGCTGGGAGGCAGCCCATCTGGAGCTGCACGGTGTGATGGGGTGGTCAGCTGGCCAGATGAGAACGTCCTGTCAGTTCCCTGAGGACAGAGACCATCTCCTGTTCATCTGTGCACCCATCGCCTGGCATCCAGCAGAGGGTCTTGGACAGAGTAAGAGCTCATCGAGTGAATATTTTTTAAATAACTTTGATGAGCAAAGCAATGAGGAAGTGGGATACCCAAAAGAAAGAAACAGGAAAAAAAAAGAAAGAAACATGGTCCCTCCCTGCTGCCTGAAGAGATTACCATTCAATTGAAGGAGTGGCCTGTTAGTAACACCAAAAGAGGCACCAAACTCCTGCCTTGGCCTGGGCAGGGAATTAGTTTAATTCTCACTGACTAGGGGCTATGGAGAGTCATGCAGGGTTCTAACAGGCACCGTGGACCTTTTTCATGTGAGTGTAGTTCTAGTAGATGGGCTTGTGTGTCAGGAGGGTGGAAGTAGGGCAAGAAAGATGAGGGCTTGTAGGGGTGCAGCCGGGTCCTCCTGTCCTGGGGAATGACCCCCCTCCCCTGGCCCAGGGAACCCTCCAGGCCAAGCACAGGCTAGGGGTGGGAGTGTTGGTCGCTCAGTTGTGTGTGGCTCTTTGAGACCCCATGGACTGTAGCCTGCCAGGTTCCTCTGTCCATGGGATTCTCCAGGCAAGAATACTGGCAAAAAGCGATCGAGGAGTTGGGGCAGAGTGACTGAAAACACGGCATATGTTTACAAAAGATGGAACTCCACAGCTTTCTCTTCTGCAGATGAACTGTGTGACCTTAGACAAGTTCCTTCCCTTCTCTGGGCCTTGGTTGCCACCTATAGCCCTTTGCCTCAACTGCTAGCATTTCTATGCCCTGCCCCCACTCGTGCACTGGTCCACACTCATCCTTCTCTTGCTTTAGGACTTAATTCTCTGCGCCTTCCTCCTCCACCGAAGCTCTGCCAAGGCTACGGTGGAGGCCCCTTCTCAGTGATCCCACAGCACTCAGGTACTCCCTGACATTGCCCTCCAGCCCTGGATCACCATTCCTGTTTACTTGACTTCTCCTTGAAGGCAAGGCAAAGATGTCCATCATTATATCCCTGGTGCCCAACACAGCACCTGGCATGAGAAGATGCTCAAAAGATGAAGAGGGGGAGGTAACAGCTCAGTGACCTGAGGGGATGGAGAGGGGCATGAAGTCTGGGTCAGGGCCTGACTCCATCTCAGGTTTTTTTGAGATCTGGGATTTAGTATTCTGCTGCTGTGGTCCTCACGAGTCACTCACATCCTGTAGTTTTGAGGCTGGAAGGGACCCTGGACAGTCCTTATTCCCCCAGTTCACCAACCTGCCTGGCCCACTCCATCAGCCAGTCCAAAATCCCAGGTGAGAGGGCCTGGCTGGGGCGATGTTGCAGGCGAGGGGCACTGTAGTGTCCCCCAGGCCTGTGGGTATGGGGGAGGGGAACACACATGGGGCGGGGGCTGGAGTGGTGCAGCCTCTGGCCCCAAGCCCAGACCTAGAAGACAGCCTGGACTGCATTCCCCTGGGGCATAGGAGAGGGCTGAGTTTAGTTCAGGGTGCAAACATTGATGAAGCCCCAATCACAGGTCAGGATGGCGGTGGGCACAGAGAATGATGTCCTGCCTATGGGGGCCGGGAGCCAGGGGTGGGCAGCAGGCATGAGGCTGGGGTGAGGGGAAGCCAGCTATATGACATGATGGGAACAAAAGGTGAGGCTCCCAGGACTGAATTCAGAGGCCATCAGGAGCAGTGGCTCTGGGCTGAGATCACCAGTGGAGGAGACAGTGAGGACACACCGGGGCCTCCAGGAGTTTCTGCTCTAGGAGGGGTCTGGGGGAGGGAGGGAAAGGAGGGAGCCTGAGTTAGATGGGCACCACCAAGATTAGCGGGGAAATCGAGTGCCAGAGAAGCAGGAGAGAACCTTCTCCAGGGGACTCAGGGCAGGGAGACCCGTTCTGGTTGGGGGACTGGGAGGCTTCCTGGGGAAGGGACATTGAAAGACAGGGGAAACATTTTTGCCTGGAGGAGAGGGTGAGGGTGGGAGCTGAGGGTGGAGAGGGGGTGACGGTGTGGGGAGGGGTGTGGGGGATTGGGGGCTGTAAGGGGATGTGGAGGTGGGGAGGCTGAGCAAGTGCTGGGGCAGGAAAGCCCAGTATGTGGGGGTGCGGGCAGGGGCAGGAGGTGGGGCTGGCATGTGAGCAGTGGACCTCCTGTAGTAGCAGGGGCCGGGGTGGGTGGGGCCAGGCTGCTGAGCCCCAGACCCCCCAGGACAGGGTGTTTATACTTATTTAGGGAAGGGTCTCCTGCGACGGGAAGGCCTGTGTTTACCCTGCCCTCTGAGCACACTGCTCAGAGGAATGTAGTGCAAGGTGGGTGGTGCTGGAGGAGGAAGCAGGGAAGCAACCGGGGGCTGCCAGAGTGTCCAAGGGGGGAATCCAGGGGCACTGCATGTGACAGTCTGGTGGAAAGTTCTGAGTGATGGCAGAAGGTAAGGAGGGGTGGCACTGTAGGATTTTGCACTTGACAGATGCAGAGGATAAGCCAGAGGAGGACCCAGGGACAAATGCCAGGTCCCCAGACTGGACAGCCTTGGAGCTGGGGTGCTGTGATGCGACTAAGGATATCACTGAGAGTTGGTTCCTTTCGGGGAAAGGGAGCAATGGACTGTTGGAAATGTAGGTCTTGGGTTGAGTCTAGGCATGGAGATTTGAAAGTCACGGAATCCACACTTCACCATCAAATTGCTACCACTTATTGAGCTTTGACCTACTGTGTGCCAGGTACCATGTGAAATAAGAATTCTCACCACAGAATGAAATCACAGAGTCAGCAGGATTAGCTTCATTTAACAGACAAGAAAACAGATTCAGAGATGTTAAGAAACGTGTCCAAGGTCAGCCAGCAGGGAAGAGGTGGATCTGGGGCTGGGTGTTTCCCCGTGGGCTTGCTCGTTCACCTATCGCAGTGCAGTGAAGTTACGATGGAAGAAGACGAGGTTCTCAGACAAGAGGTGAGAGGATATTAGCCCCAGAGACATCTATATAGAGTTGCCATGAAGGCTCTGCCCAAGACAGTTCCCTCTTCATTAGCTGTTAATTATCAGCTACCGGGGCTGCTCTGAAGACTTCCCACATGGAAGTCAGGACGATGTCCAGCATAGGAAAATCATGAAGATGTGCCTGCAGAATGGAAGAGGGCAATGCATATGACTCGTCGCTAGCATGGTTAGGGACCTTGTGGTCAGAATACAGGATCCGGGAGCTGTAGGGAGACAGGAAAATCAAGATAGACTGGGCCATGAAGGCTGAGGACAGAGTTTCAAAGGATAAAGTATCAAAGCTGCAGAAAAATTGGGGAGCGAGGGAGTTGAGGATGGGATTTATTGACTAAAGTTCACTTTGAGGTGATCCTTTGGAGAGTCAGAAGGCTGGTGGAAGCAAGAGGCAGCTGCAAGGAGTCGGGGCACACGGGGCTGGCCAGTGGTTCGGCATTCGCTCGCAGATTGAGGCACAGGAGGTAGAGGAGTCTGCCTGTAGGTTTAGTGGAAAATAGAGAGTGGGCTAGTGCCTCAGAACAGGGAAGTCAAGCAGTCTGGGAGACTTAGGAGGGTCTGTAGGCTGGTGGAAAGGGCCCAATGCTGGGCTGGAGGCTGGAAATGCAAGTAGAAGGGACTAGTGGATGAAGAAAGCTTACAAAGGAGGCAAGAGATGGTGAGATCATCAGCCTGAGAGAGGAATGTTATGGTGAGTTTAGGAAGCACATTGAAGGGTTCCATGCACTGGGGGATGGAATTTGGCCTTTCTGTCTGTACCTCACCTCTCCGTGATCCTGGGGGAGGTTGGAGGGCTAGAGGTCTTGCCTTGAGCTGTCGACCCCAGCCACCAGTCCCGATTCTTAGGTCAGGAATGTCACTCTGTAAGTGGAGTGTACGGCGCGTGACTGGCAACAGGACACAATTTCAGAGCCCAGGAATACTTTCTCACTTCCTAAGCTTCCCTAAGGACTGATGGAACCCACCACAGTGCCACCATTTTGCCCATCCCCTTTGTCCAGTCTTTGTCTGTTGTTTAAATGCAAAAACTGCCCAGGAAGAACCACTGCTAACCCCTCTTGGTCATTCACACCTCAGAGAGAATGTTTTTCTAGTCCTTTCCCCGGAGAAATTTTTGATAAGGGAGAAAAAGTGAGTGCTTAGCCACCCAAGAAAAGAAAAGACCACAGAGTGGGAAGAGAGCTGGGGGGAGAGGAGGAAAGGCCTTGAGGACAGACTGGCCAGTGCCTGAAGTTTTCTTGGGTCCAGATCTGCCCAAATGAAGTAGCACTCGCTATCCCACCTCACCATCAACCCCACCAAGCCCTGCCCTGATAGGAACAGCTCCCATTATTGGGAAGAGAGGTGACTTGAATTGAAGAACATGATAGCTGGAGGATCTCCCACTGTTGAAATATCCATCCATCACCCATCTGTCTTTTTACTAAATTCACATTTACTGAGCTTTGTCATGTGCCAGCCCTTGGGCTCGATACTGGGAACAGAGATGATCGAACCCCAACCCCAACTCTTATGCGGCTCCCAGAAACAGGAAACGACCCCAATTTGTGACATGAATCCCGAGAAAGAAAGCAGATGAACAGGAGTAGCGGCAATGCTTTTTAACCTTTCTATTTAATCTTCAGTTCTATTGTTTAAAATATACACAAAAGTAGAAAGACCAGTATAATAAACTTCCATTTAACCATCACCCAGCTCCAATTAATATTGTTTCATCTAACCCTTCTACTTTTTTGATGAAATACTTTAATACAAATTCAAGATACCACACATTTCAGAAATAAATACTTCCATATGTGAATATATGGAAATAATCACCTACTACCATTGGCAACTGCCCCACTCTTGCCGTGGGTATCCCCAACCCCAGAATCCAATCCTACACCCCACACCTTTAGGAGTCTGGGCAGCAACCTGGCATTTGAGGCCCTCGCACAGAGTTTTCAGTTTGACCCCTCAGTGCCGGCCAAGCTGTGCCTTCCCAGGCCCCCGCAAAGGGTTAGCCAGGTCACCCCCTGCCCTGGTCTCGGAAAGCGTTGTCACGTCCCTTCCCTAACCGCGCTCCCACGCCTCTCTGTCCTCACTGCAGATTGAAATGCTAGAACACAAGTACGGGGGCCACCTGGTGTCCCGGCGCGCCGCTTGCACCATCCAAACCGCCTTCCGCCAGTATCAGCTCAGCAAGAACTTCGAGAAGATCCGCAACTCGCTCCTGGAGAGCCGCCTGCCGCGGCGCATCTCCCTGCGCAAGGCGCGCGCGCCCACGGCGGAGAGCCTGGCGGCCGAGAGGGCGCTCCTGGAGGGCTGCGGCCTCGCGGGGCTGCCTCTGGTGCGCTCGCCCTCCCTGCCGCCCACCTTTGCGGGCACGCTCACCGAGCTGGAGGACTCCTTTACGGAGCAGGTGCAGTCCCTGGCCAAGTCCATCGACGACGCCCTCAGCACCTGGAGCCTCAAGACCATGTGCTCCCTACAGGAGAGCGGCGCTTACCAGATCCACCGGGCCCTGCGCGCGGGCGCGGGACAGCTGGACCTGGAGAGCGAGGCGCGGGAGCCCGAGGGCGCCTCCCCGGGGGCCGGGGCCGAGCCTGCTGAGCCCCCCAGTCCGCCCCAGGGCCACGGCAGCACCCTCATGATGGCCTTCCGGGACGTCACAGTGCAGATCGCCAGCCAGAACATCTCTGTCTCCTCCTCCACGGCCCTGTCGGTGGCCAACTGCCTGGGTGCGCAGACGGCCCCGGCCCCCACAGACTCCGCGGTGGGTAAGGCCGAGGAGGGCGAGGCCAGGGCACAGGAGGCCCCGGAGGGCCCCGAGGCCCCCAGTGCCGACCAGGGGGCCGCGCCCGCTGAGGACACGAGCGTAGAGGTGGAGGCCAGCGGGGCCCTGCGCGCCAGCTCACCCGTGGCCGCGGGGCCAGTGGTGGAGGAGGATGAAGAGGAGGAGACCGAGGAGGCGGCGAAAAGGACCGAGGCCGAACTGGAGGCCGGGGACAACTCGGAGCAGCTGAGCAGCAGCAGCACGTCCACCAAATCTGCCAAGTCGGGTTCCGAAGCGTCAGCCTCGGCCTCCAAGGAGGCCCTGCAGGCCATGATCCTGAGCTTGCCACGCTACCACTGCGAGAACCCGGCGAGCTGCAAGTCACCCACGCTGTCCACCGACACCCTGCGCAAGCGGCTGTACCGCATCGGCCTCAACCTCTTCAACATGTAAGTTGGGGTGGGGGATGGGGGGAAAAGGGGCACCTGCACTTACCATGGGCGAGGTTCCTGGGAATGGGCCTCATGGACCCAGAGGCCTCCCCTGGGGGCCTGGGGGCCACACCTGCTCCTTGAGATACTGGGTGGGGGAGCACACATTTTATTTTTAATTGGTATGAATTCACTTTAAGGACGAGGGCTAAAACACCTCAAACCTATGCTTTGACCACTAGTACTGCTGGGAAGAAGCAAGGGTTTGAAAAGTGAGAGAATTTACAAGAAAATGCAGTATTAAGTAAATAATACAAGGATGGAACAGAAATCACTCAGGTGGGACATGAAGTTGGGGAAATGGGGAACATCAGCCCCATGGGGTTGATGATGGGAGAAGAGAGAGAGTGATGGAAGGAGGAAACATCAGGGGAGCAGAGACCTAGTGCAAGGAACAGGAGAGGGGTGGGTGGCGGACAGGAGGGGAGTGTGATGCAAGTGGAAGTGGAACAGAAGAGAGCAGAGGCGTGGACATACAGATATGAACCACCGCTATAGCTCAGAGCCCCCAGCCAGACTTTCCTTGCTACCAAGTGGTATACATCTGGTGGCAAGCAGAGGAAACACACACACCCGTCCTAGGGAGATTTCAAGTACACCTACCCATCTCCACCCTCCACTCACCCCTTCCCTCATAGACCTAAACTGGAAAACACAGCGTCTCTCCCACTAATCAGTGAGGACTAGGCAGAAACCATTCACCTGTGTGTTCGTTTACTCATTCCGCAATGATTTTTGGAGTGCTTAGTCCAGAAACCACATAGATGAGCAACACACATCCTCTGGCCTCAAGCTTATATTCAACAGCCTGCCTGAGATAAAGTGTTGCAAACTTTGAATTTTTAGAGAGAGCATTATTATGCCATTTTATAGAACAGGAATCGGGCTCACACAGTGAGGTGAGCTGAGCACTGTGAGGCAGCTAGTCAGCAGCATAGCTGGGTGAAGTCATATTTGCCTGACCCCCAGCCCAGTGCTCTTTCTTCTATATCAGGCAGCCACTGGGATGAGTGTAACCTCAGCCCTGCCTCCCCAGGCCCACACCGATGCCTGGCCCCGCAGGGCAGTGCTTCTCAAATGATGTGTACTGAAGGATCAGCCTGGGTTTTTACTCAGTATGTCGTGGGCTGATACTTTTGTAAAATTCAATAAACGTGAGTTGCTAGAAAAACAGTCACATGCAATGGTTGTCCTGAAAATGTCAGCCTGCTATAAACGGGTCTAAAGGCTTACCCTCTATTTCTGTCCTTATCTTCTCCTGGACCAGTAAGACTCAGTTCAGGGAGCAGCAGGGATTTGCAGACCAGGCTGGGAGCACATTTACCTTAAATCACAGCACCCACACCCACATCTACACCCACGCACAGAGACTCCAGCCTGGGAAAGTAATCCCTGGGGAGCAGGGTCTTTCTTGTGTCTACAATGCACAGGGAAGAGGGATGTGGTAGGAGATCTCACCTCCATTTCCCAATTCACCCTCTTCCCGGTTCCAACATGGATCCTGAGTAGAGAGAGCAAGATACAGGTGGGAGGAGGGCTTGGGGACCTTAAGGTCAGATCCAGTGGGACTGATGCTTGAAGACAGAAAGGACACCCCTCCACCTGCTCTGGAGCCCGCTTTGACTAGCCCTCCTCAGCCCCGCACCACCCTCACTCCTGGGCAGGGAGGTTCAGAAGCATGTGCGGAGAGAGCCTTCGGAAAGGGAGGCCCTCTACAGCAGAAGGAATGGTGGCATTTCTTGGGAATTCTACCCAGGGACCTCCAGGCACTTCTATGGTTCCCTGGGCTGGAAGAAAAGGAGGAAAGGCATCACAGACCATCTTGCCTCACTCTCTACTTCTTTTCCCCACTCCACCCCAGAAACCCAGACAAGGGCATCCAGTTCTTGATCTCTCGAGGCTTCATCCCCGACACCCCCATTGGAGTGGCCCATTTCCTGCTCCAGCGTAAGGGCCTGAGCCGCCAGATGATCGGCGAGTTCCTGGGCAACAGCAAGAAGCAGTTCAACCGCGATGTGCTCGAGTGAGTGGCTGCCCCACCCTTCTAGCCCACCCTATACTCCAGGATCTCCTGGGTGGCCTGGGACCTCAGCTAGGGAAGGACACGGGGCAAGACAGGACTTCTGAAGTCTGGGTGGATTCCCAGAAGTCCTGGCTCCAGTCCTAGGGGCTTCCTGTTTGGTCAAAGGAGCCAGCATCCCCATGATCCTTAGCCAATCACCTGCTTCCTCTCCTGTTATCCTGCAGCTTACTAAGCCAGGGTGCTCCTCCCATAGGCACTGGGGATGAGGGTGAGGCTGGGGGTGGGGGTAGCACAGAAATGGTCCAGGGAGACCAAAAGGCAAGAGAGTGAAACTGGAAGAGGGCTGTGTCAGTGCTGGGGCCATCACCACCTGGCAGACTGACCCCTCAGCATCACCTGCGGCCTGTCCAGTCCCCCAGCCCCTGAGCATCCGCTTCATATCGTGGAGGAACCATGAGGCAGGAAAGGAAGGGGTTAGGGTATTTAGAGCCAGAAAGTACGTTCGTTGTTGTGTAGTCGCTAAGTCATGTCCGACTCTTTTGAGATCCCATGGACTGTAGCCCGCCAGCCTCCTCTGTCCATGGGATTTTCCAGGCAAGAATACTGGAGTGGGTTGCCATTCTCTTCTCCAGGGGATCGTCCCAACCCAGGGATTGAACCCACGTCTTCTGCTTGGCAGGCAGATTCTTTACCACCAAGCCACCGGAAACTACGATTGCGTAAAGATAGATTGACCACCAAGATCACACAATCAAAAAATTGTTTTAAAGTCCAATAGATGAGGTATTTGGTGGGGGGAGTGAGGGGGCTGCCTTGGTTCAACTTCATGGGTGTGATGCTGTGGGTAGGTAGGTGAGCCTCACGGCAGGGGCAGATTTCCTGGGGCTCAGGAGCCGGACCTTGGAGCCACCTCGCCTCTCCAAAGAGGGGGTGAGGCCCTATGAAGTCTGCCCCGGACCCCTGCCTCCCCTCCTGACTCCATGCTCCTCCTCTCTTCCGCTGGCTCCCTGAGCTCACTTCCTCTCCAAAGTCACCCCTCTGTAGGGAGCTCTCCCCACTTCTCTCCAACCCCCTTGTCCTTGAGCACACTCAGCAGAAGTGTTTCTCAGGGGTCCTGGGAGAACCCCCTCCTCCTGTACTTGCTCTTGGAGCAGCAAAGGCCCGCCACAGAGGGCCAGGGATCCTGCTCCAGGTTTAGAAGCAAGAGGGTCACTGTCAGTATCCCTGGGGTGGGAGCTAGAGACCTGACTTCTCCTTTTTTTTAGAGACACATTTATTTCTTTGGCTGTGCTGGATCTTAGTCGTGGCATGCAAGATTGTTAGTTTTGGCATGTGAACTCTTGGGCTTCCCTGGTGGTTCAGCTGGTAAAGAATCTGCCTGCAATGTGGGAGACCTGGGTTTGATCCCTGGGTTGGGAAGATTCCCTGGAGAAGGGAAAGGCTACCCACTCCAGTATTCTGGCCTGGAGAATTCCATGGACTGTATCTATAGTCCATGGGGTTGCAAAGAGTCGGACACGACTGAGCCACTTTCACTTCACTTCATTTCACGTGAACTCTTAGTTGCAGCACATGAAATCTAGTTCCCCGACTAGGGATCGAACCTTGGCTCTCTGCACTGGGGGCTCCAAGTCTTAGCCACTGGAGCCCCAGGGAAGTCCCGACCTGGCTTCTGTTTGTGGAGCAGCCTTAGTGCTGTGTCTTGGGACAGCCCCTGCCCTCCGGCCATGGCCTGTGCTTCCATACCTAGAGGGTGGAGGGGTTGGGCTATGAGGGGAGGTCAGCTGTCCTCAGGCATCCCTGTCACCTAAATCCATGATGGGGTAGTTGTTACCTGAATGCAGTCAGAAGAGAGGGAGGTGGGACCCATCCGAGGGACCTTGAGACCCCTGATGGCCTTCTCCTGTCTCTGACTCGGTGGCTTTGGACAGTTGGCTGTCCCTCCTGGTGCCCAGACCCACAAATGCACATGCTTCCCTTCCCTCTCCGGGGATGCTTTGAGGAACTGCGCAAGAGGAGAAAGCCAATTTCCTGTCTCTTTCCTCGCCTACTTTTCTTCTGGTTCATCTCTCCAGCCTTTTCATTTGCCTTTGTCCCCTTTCCACCAATGAGCGAGTGGAGCTGCTGCATCTGATGGCTTCATTCTTTCCAGCTGCCCCACGACCCAGGGGTGACCTGGCTTTGTCCTCTACTCTGGGGCAGCGGTGGTAGCTTCACTTCCAGGCTCTGACTGCCTTGTCTGTTCTCTCCCGCCTTTCCAGGTCTCGGGTGTGGTCTGGCCCTGGAATTCTAACCTGCTTCCCATCCCCCTACCCCCTGCTCCCAGCTTCCTTCCACCCCCGGCCTGCACTTCAGGGAACACATGGTTTTTCTCCAACCCAGGTTGTGCTGAGCAGCACATCGAAAACTTAATTGCCCATCCTCCCCGGGAGACTGAGTGTGTGGGCTGGAGACTCAGACCAGCTGCTGTGAGGGAGGGCATAGGGCTGGGGGCTGGGCTGGCGGCTGGACGGGCTCAGGCTTGGATGAGGGGGCAGTGGGGAGAGAGGAGAGTGGCTGGACCTGAGAGGCCAGCTCTGACTCCTGCTCTGCTCCTAACAGGCTGGAGCTTTTGCATGTCACTTCTGCTCCAGGCCTCAGCTTCCTCATCTGCAGAGAAGCTGGGCTGGGCTGTGTGAGCTCAGTCCCTCCAGCACCAGGGGTGAATCTATCTTTTTCCCCAATCCTTAGTGCGTTTGTAATATCTTGGCATCATACAAAATCTTCTGCCCTAAAGCGTGCTTTGTCACCATGCCAGAGCCACCCAGAGCGGCACTCAGGAGAACAGGATGGCCATTCACCACTCATTCACCAAATATTGAGCGCCTACTGTATGTAGGGAACCAGGGCTCAGTTGGGTATCCCATGTGTGTACCTGTGTGTGTACATATAGAAAGGGGAAGGAACAGGAATGGCTTCAGGAAAGATACAGACCTAGGTGTCAACAGGGAGAGATGAGAGGAGGAATGTGGAAAGAGGCGAGGGGCCCAGGAGCCTCCAGTGGGCACTGTGGGCTTGGGGAGGGTGGAGGGCAGAGCCGAGCCCGGATTCTGCCCCAGTGAATGCCCCCCACCCCGCGTGCTTTGCTCTGCAACCACACAGGCCCTGGGCTCCAAGGCCCTGGCACACCCAGCCTGCACGTGGCAGCTCCTCCCCCAAGTCTGCATCACCCGGATGCCTAGTTTGTCCCCTGCAAGGTGCCCGGAGAGGACGGAGAGGCAGGAAGAGGCAGGCATTGGCGGGGCTGCCAGGCCCTGGGAGTTCTGGCATCTCCCTGCGGCTCAAGCCAGCATCCCCTGCCCCTTCCTTCCCCCCACCAGAGGAAACACAACAGTCAGGGGATTCCGCAGCGCGCCCCACCCCCACCCGTGACATTCAGCCCGTCGCATCCATCCGTACAAAGCTGTTTACTGAATAAAAGACATAAATCACCCCTCCCCTTGGAGACTGAGACAGCCCAAACCGCCACACTCTCCAAGATACAGCCAGACAGGAAGGGGAGAGGCGGGGAAAGGTCTTTTGGAGGGAGAGGGCCTGGGAGGAGGGCGGACAGGGTGAGCAGACCAGACGGAATATGCCCCTGAAGCTGATCTGCGTTTGAGCATTACAGAGGTGGTGATATTTGCCTCCAGAATCAGGCCCTCGGTGCTGTTAAAAGCTGACCTCTCTTTTCATTCCTTTCTGTGCTAGTCCATGAAAGCCCCATTCCAAGAAGGAATGTGTCCAACCAGGCTTTACTGAATAATAATAGAAGGCATTCTGAGCTCAAAGGGCCATGTCCATTCCCGTGTTTACCTGGGAAGGTTTTGGGTTTTGGCTCTCCCTCTTTTTTTTTTTTTTAGGAGAAGCCAGCCTCAAGTTTGTCATTTGTCAAATAGGGATAATAGAACCAGTCATATGAATTAAATTTTAAAATGGATATGAAGTGCTTAACTCGGTGCCTGATGCTTAGTAAATTCTTTTAAAATGTCAGCTATTTCTGTTACTGTATTTTCTATTTAAAACCACAGGGCATAAAAAGAAGCCCAGGGCATTAGACCCCCTCACCCCCCACTCCCCCACGGCCCCTCCCCTAACACAGGGAAACCTCAGACTCCTTAGAGCAGGTTTCGGTTCACTGCTGGGGAAGGGAGGGGCCGCCCCAGCCTGGAGAAAGCCCCCCTCTGGTGCTGAGAAGGAAGGTCAGTGGGAGCCGCAGGGCCATGGGGGTCGGAATTCTTGTGGGGGCTGAAAGCGCTTCCCTGTCCGTTTTCACATGGCTGGGAAATTTGGCTCTGCTCTATTTCCTTCCTGAAGTGTTCGCTTCAGCAGGTTTGAAGGCCAGTGGATGGGGGGCTGTTGCGTGCGGGTTCTCAGCAGCCTCCCTCTTGGCCCGCGTGATTGCCATGCACGTGGATAGCATCTGTCCTTCCCACGGAGATGCAGGGAGGGTGGTTTGGGGGTTGAGCAGTCCTGGGGGGCAGGGTGGGAGAGAAGGTTTCCCTGGGGGATTCCTTCTTGCACTGCGTCTGCTCCATCCTCTGTTAGATACTGAAGTAGGACGTTTCAGTCAAATTTCATTATTTCATTTCCCTGGAAATGTGTCGGCCGGCGTGTAACAGATTTGTTCTTCTTCGGGGACACTCAGAAATGAAGACAGATTGCCTGTCAAACTCAACAGGCTGGAATGCGCTGGCCTCTCTTCGCTGGGAAGTGCCAACTCCAGAAGGTCCTGGACGTTGTCTGCGTATAACTTCCGATGGGTTGTCTTGCTCCCGAGGAGATCCACGGGCGAGGAGAGAGCAGGCCGGCACCCATGCCCTCCCTGGTGGGTCTGGAGGGGGATGGAGAGAGGCCAGGGGCAGACACGGATAGGAGGCTTTGCACGACTCTGAAAACTTGATGCTGCCCCCACTCAGAGGGATGGAAGGAGAAGGTCTCTTCTAACAGGGGTGTCTTGGGGTTTTATGACCTCGAGCCCTTACCTCTCCAGTGCCCTTTCCTCCACCCTTGCCTACACACACACACACACACACACACACACACACATACACACGCACACACACGGATGAGCGATTCTCCTTAACAGTTAACAGTCACTGGCATTTCAGAATCACTCACTCCTGAACATGGAGACCCTGGAACTCCAAGTTCAAGAGTGGGATGAACTCCAAGTCCAGAGTTGAGACCCTTTGGCTTGGTCACGGGTACATGGAAATTGGGCTTCTGTACAAAAATGAACAAACCCAGCACCCACTCCTTTCCTGAGCCCTCCAGTCCTAGCCCAGGAGGGGTCTCTCTCAATCCTGTGTGATAACTCAGGGGTGGCTGACACTGGCTGCTCAGTGCAAGGGGGCTTCCTGGAGGGGCGTCCTGGGGGTCACACCCGCCCAGGGTTTCTCAGGAGGGCCGTCTGTGAGTGAGTGGGCAGCTCACATGTGTCCAGTGTGTATCATGTGCCAGCAGGCATGGTTCCAAGAGCCTCATACGCAGAGCCACGCTCTTTCTTCCCGGCAGCGCTGTGAGGCGAATGCTGGAGTCCGCACCCAGTGAAGGAGCTGAGTACCAGAGAAAGTGGGTTGCTTGCCCACAGAGCTGAGCAGTGGCTGAGATCTGAAGCTGGGCAGAATGGTCCACAGCCTGAGCCCTTAGCTCTGCACCTTCCTGCCTTCCGCTTCATCCAGCAGGCGTCTGGTCCAGATGTCTCTACTGCGCATGTCAGACTCCAGTTGTGAATCATGGTGCTGAGAAACATGCCTTGGACAGTCAGTTAGTCCAGCCCCCTGATTTTCCCCGGGCAGGAACTGAGGCCCGAGAGAAGAAATGTCTAGTGCCCTGGCCAAAATCAGATGCTCTCCCGTCCCCGGGTGCGTGCTAAGTCGCTCAGTCTGTCTGACTTTATGTGACACCATGGATTGTATGTAGCCTGCCAGATCCTCTGTCCATGGGGTTCTCCAGGCAAGAACACTAGAGTGGGTTGCCACTCTCTCCTCCAGGGGATCTTCCCGACCCAGGGATCAAACCCACGTCTCTTGTGTCTCCTGCATTGGCAGGTGGGTTCACTAGCACCACCCGAGAAGCCCCTCCCATCCCTGGTACACCTTTATTTGCTGGCCCCAACCCTCTCAATCTAGGAAGAAAGCAGAGCTGAGGAACTGGTCCACAAACCTCCATTGGTCTGAGCCGACTCTGTTTCCTCTCTCTGACGGCCTATGTTATAAACAGTTGATGGGTCTGGTGATGGACTTTCAGGCAGAGTTAATTGGCAATGATGGCAAGGGTGTTTATAGCTCTGTTAGTAGAAACTTCAGATCTGCTTAACCACCGGGCACATCAGCTCTGATTTGGTTCCTAACGAGGACTGTCATTTCCTTTTTAAAAATATATTTGTGTATATATACATATACTGTCTGAGTCACGATATATATATATATATATATATATATATATATATATATATATATATATATATATATAGACTTCCCTGGTGGCTCAGAAGGTAAAGAAACTGTCTGCTATGCAGGAGACCTGGGTTCGATCCCTGGGTTGGGAAGATCCCCTGGAGGAGGACATGGCAATCCACTCCAGTATTCTTCCTGGGAAATCCCATGGACAGAGGAGACTGGCAGGCTACATACAGTCCATAGGGTTGCAAAGAGTCGGACATGACTGAGCAACTAAATACACGCACACATATATATATATATATTTTTTTTTTATTGAAGTATAGCTGATTTACAATGTTGTGCCAATCTCTGCTGTATAGCAAAGTGACTCAGTTATAGAGACATTCTTTTATATATTCTTTTCCATTATGGTTTGTCACGGGATATTGAGTATAATTCCCTGGGCTATACAGTAGACCCTTGTTGGTTATCCATTCTAAATGTAATAGTTGCGACTACCAACCCTAAACTCCCAGTCTATCCCTCCCTCCCCTACGCCTTGGCAACTGCAAGTTGGGAACTCTCTGTTTCTTATACTCTGTTATAAACTGAGAGCTTTACATACATCATCTCTTCTAAAACCCATAACCCCACCTGCCCACTGGTGGGTTACAGGGATGTTACCTGTAACTAGGTGTTACAGGGTTAGCTCCATTCTAGAGATGAGAAAAGTGAGGCCCAGCAAGGCTAAGCGACTGGAACCTAACAGTTCCAGTGGAAGTGGAGTGGTGTGGTGGTGGAAGTGAAGTGAAGTGAAATTTGCTCAGTAGCATCCGACTCTTTGTGACCCCTTGGACTATAGCCCACCAGGCTTCTCTGTCCATGGAGATTCTCCAGGCAAGAATACTAGAGTGGGTTGCCATGCCCTCCTTCAGGGGATCTTCCCGACTAAGGGACTGAACCCAGGTCTCCCGCATTGCAGGCAGATTCTTTACCAGCAGAGCCACAAGGGAAGCCCAAGAAGACCGGAGTGGGTAGCCTATCCCTTCTCCAGGGGATCTTCCCTACCCAGGATTTGAACTGGGGTCTCCAGCATTGCCGATGGATTCTTTACCTACTGAGCTACTAGGGAAGCCTAAGATTCAAACCCAAGGTTGCCTGACACCAAGGGCCTGACCTCTGCCTGACCCACCCCTGTCATCGGCACAGAGCATGGGTCTCAAACAGCAGAGCCCCTGAAAACTTGTTAGCAATGTCAATTCTCAAACTCTAGCCCAGACTCCTGGAACCAGAACCCCTGGGGTGGTGCCCAGCCTCCTGCTTGCTGATCAGCTTGCCAGGGGGCTCTGGTGAGCCCTCGAGTTTGAGAACCACCGGGTGGGGCTGCTAGCCTGGCAAAAGGAAAGTGGCCTCGGCATCCTCACTGACTCCCGATTTGTGAGCAGGTTCAAGGTGCGTCAGCAGTCATCCCCTCTGAGGCCCTCAAATGGGATTTTCTTCATTGCTGTGTCGTCACCAGGGACCCTGGCAGGCCCTCCTGCGTCAGCCTCCTCCAGCTTTGTTTTGTTGGCCACGTCGCCCTTTTGCAGAAGGCCCTGACCTTTGTTAGGCATGTTATGAGTTCCAACTAACGAAAATAACTGCGGCGGATGGGGATATTTTTAATTGAATTGTATGAGACGAGAACTACAGAAATAACACCCGGGTTCCTCCAGCTCGTGGTGGTGGGTGGTTTCGTTTTCCATCCTAATCTTGAAACTGGCCCGGCTCCGCCTGGAGCAGAGTCCCTCATGGGCAGCGCACACATCTCTCCCAGCCTTGGCCCGAGCCTCAGCTTCCAGGTCTTCGCAGTCTCTTCTGGCCAATTAAAAATCCCTGCTGCCATCATTACCTATTTTCAGGTCTCATCCAGTGCCTTTGTCTGCCAGACACTGTCTTGCTATCGTTAAAAAAAAAATACCGGAGATGACAACATTCATTTTGATCACAGTTGTGTACAACGCTTCATTTTCCTGCAACGCAGACTGACGCCATGCGTGGATCCATGCTAACGAGCAATTTTATGCAAGGTTGTACCTGTTTATACAGATGCAGGGAGCGTCTGTGTTTATGCTTCCCCAGCCCTTGCAAGGGGCTTGCCGCATCCCTGCAGAATCTCACAGGAAGGAGGGCACAGCCCCCACTTCCCCCGACCTAAGTGGGAGCACCACCGGGATTACCCCCTGTCAGCAGCACCTCACCAGGCAGATCCAGACATCTCCCGGGCAGCAGCCTCATCAGGGCCAGCTGGCTGGGTTCTCATCACTCCCTGGCCTGCAAAGGCGGCCGAACAATGGGAAGTGTGTGCACTCCACTCTGCCTCACTGCCCGCAGTCTGGAATCCACTGGCCCTTCCCTTGGCAGCCGTGTCCGGGGGTCAGGTCCAGCTGATCTGGGCCACCAGGTCAAAGCCCCAGCCACAGGGCTCCTTCTCCAGCTCATGTTCTCCAGGTTGGTCCTGTCACTCACTCATTCATCCACCCCAGGAATGTTTATTGAGTTCAGATATCCGCTAGGAATGCAGAAATTGACTCTGGGGATCTGGGAGCATGTGGCCTGGTGGGAGACACAGCAGGGGAACCACGGAGGTCGAGGAAGACTCTTTGAGAGATGGACATCTAGCCGCAGACCTGGAGGTAGGGGGTGGGCCGCAGGACGAAGGAACAGCCTGGGTGAACATGCAGTGATTGGAGAGCAAGGCTGCAGGACGGAGCCAGGATGTTGCAGGGGCGACTGGGAGCGACCAGGGCTGTGCTTTGCTGGGGAACTCGGGTTTCGTACAGGGTGTATGGGAAGCCCTGGAAAAATTATAAGCAGGGCCATGGATGTCTTAGAAATGTTCTTCCGGAAGATGGTTTGGAGGCAGGGAGACTGGTCCAGAGGCTACTGAAGTCACAGTTGTGGTGAGATGCTGAGGCCTTGACCCTTAGCAAAGGCTGTGGGGAGGGGAGAGGTTGGTGGAACCCTGAACCAGGGAGAGGCAGCAGGGCCTGCTGACCGGAGTGGGCAAGAACAGAGGTGGCCGATCTCAGGGAAGAGCCTCCTGGGCTGCTGAGAATTCAGAATGCACGGCCTTTACTTCAGACCCACTGGAGTACTCTGTCCAGGTTATACCAAATAAACACGTATATACTTTCAGCTTTGAGAAGAGAGAGATGCTAGTTGTGGGGACATTTTATCTGAAGAATTCCTCAAACCAGACATAATCAAATATTTACTCAGGTCAACTTAAAATATTAAATACTTGGTAAAACATAAAAGATGTACACCCTGACTTTCCTGCAAGAATTGCTAACACAGCCTGTGGCTTGGTGAAGGCTGCCCAGGGACTGACTCGCCCTCAGCATCCTCCTCTGTGCCTAGTAGCACTGTTATTTAACGTGGCCTCTTATGAACCCTGTAGATCAACCAAATGAACCCTCATCTCCTCCCCCAGTTCTTCCTTTAGGATGTCTCTCAGATTCTGAGCTGGCCTGGTCCATTTGGGTCCATTCGATTTGTTCCGATTTAGCCCCATCTCTCGCCTGGCCCTCTGCAGGTGCATCCTGACGGCCCCTGCTTCTCTATCGCTCCTGCCCTTCCCTGTGCGTTCATTCTCCCCCAACACCAGAGAAACCATCTTCAAAGAAACTGGACTTGTCAATCCTCTGATGGTACCCTTCTATTTCTTTCCCCTGTGTTCAGGAAAAACCCCCTACTCTCTGCATCGTATGGGAACTAAGAGAGGGCAGCATGGGGCGGGTGTGGGGTGGCCAGGCAGAGAAGAGTGGAGTGGCACGTGTATGCAGAAGAGGACACGTCAGCTCCACGTGGAAGCCTCTGTGGCCCTCGACGGCATCAGGGCTGCTGCTCTGTGGGGCCCAGATTCCTGCCCTGATCGACGCTCATGACCCTGGGGACAGGGTGCCCCAGGAGGGCAAGGCTGGGTGCGCTGGGGGCCAGGAGGTTAAGCTGACTTGTCACTTGCTTGGGGGTGGGCAGGCTCCTCGGCTACGAACGCTCAGACACTGGAGGGGTGGTGTAAGAGGAGACTCCCAAATGGAGCGGAAAGCAGGGAGAAAGCCAGGCCCCTGACAGGCCTTGGAGAGGACAGGAGAGGAAACTCTGTTCACCGTTTAAACCTCTGACTTCTGGATGCTCAGGGGCTGAGAGGAGAGGCCCTGGGATTTGGAGGCGGGAGGTCTGGGCTCAGCATCCTCTTAGCCAGAGGCCTTGGACTGCCGGCCGCCGCCCTGGGCCCCAGGTTCTGGTAATGGGAAGAGGACCCTCAGCCAGCACCTTGCAAGGCTGTCTGCAGGGGGAGGCAGGGGGTGAGGAGGTCCTCTTGGGCTATGGCAGGAGACCCTGGCATGGGTAAGTCCCTCCTGGTTGGTCTCAGGCCCCCAAGTCCTGTCTTTCCTTCAGGGAGGGGTTGTCTAGCCAGCAGGCAGGCTTCGCCCTCCTCCCCAGCTCTGGCTGGTGGAGGGAGGTCCGGCCCACCGCCCTTACGGCCCCCTCCCCTCCCGGCCTCAGCTGCGTGGTAGACGAGATGGACTTCTCCGCCATGGAGCTGGACGAGGCCCTGCGCAAGTTCCAGGCCCATATCCGTGTGCAGGGCGAGGCACAGAAGGTGGAGCGGCTCATAGAGGCCTTCAGGTGGGTCCTCCCCAGCCCTCACATACGCTCGGCATGGGGAAAGTAGGGGGCTGCCAGCCGGGGGCAGGAGTCCCCCACACACCCAGGGAATGGAGGAAGCAGCCGGGGCTGTGAGCTGAGGACAGGAGTCCATAGGGGGCTGGTTGGGGCTTGGGGGCGGGGTTGGGAGGGTGGCAGGAGGGGAAGAAAGAAGCGGGCAAACCTCTGGGTCTTTCTGAGCTGGACCAGCATCTGTCCTCCAGATGGCCTGCTGGCACCTCGTGTGTCCCCGTCAACCAGCGGGTCTTTCCTGAGCATCAGTCTGAGGCTGGCACTGGTGGGGAGGGCGTGCCTGGGGTCTGTGGGTGCATTCCCTCGGTGGGGGTGGGGGCCAAAGTGTGGGGTGACAGGGAGGCCCCCAGGCCTAAGCCCACTCTCAGAGAACCAGACATGTTCCCGAGTGCCCCCCTCTCTGGAGCCTGGGGAGCGCAGGGCCCTCACGCCCCACGTGTGTCCCCACCACAGCCAGCGCTACTGCATGTGCAACCCTGAAGTGGTGCAGCAGTTCCACAACCCAGACACCATCTTCATCCTGGCCTTCGCCATCATCCTTCTCAACACCGACATGTACAGCCCCAACATCAAGCCCGACCGCAAGATGATGCTGGAGGACTTTATCCGGAACCTGCGAGGTAGTGGGAAGCGGCGGGGGGGGGGGGGGGGGGTCCCTCACGGAAGGCTGTCACCCCAGTGGTCAAGGGCACTGGACACTGCTGTCTGGGCCCAGGAGGTGGCTAGCCTGCCGGGCATCGGGGGAGTCCTTCATGTTCTGAGTTTCATTATCGTGTGCCTTCTCTGGCTCTTTCTCTACCCATTGTGCTGGGAACTAGTTTCTTCCTTTTATTAATAGTCTAGAAACACATGCCTCTGAAATATTGCAACTGACCATTTCCCCTCTCCTTTTTCTCTGGACTGTGTTCCTGGAACTCCTAGTTTTCAGATGTTAGACCTCCCAGTCTGAGCCTCTGACGGTAACTTTCTGTCTGCCATCTTTGTCTTCTTGTTTGACTTTCCCGAAGATGGCCCTCAGCTTTATCTTTCAAATCTCCTGCTTAACTTTTCATTTCTGCTGTCATCTTTTTCATTCTCAAGAACTCTTTTCTGCTAAGTGTTGCTCTTCAGAGCATTTTGTTCCTGTTTTGTAGATGCAACATCTTCTTATGTATCTCTGAAGATGTGAATAATATGTTTTCACTTATTTGTTTGTTTGAGTTTCTCTTTGCTTTCTTCTAAGTTCCTTTTTCAGTTTCCCCCTTTTTCAGTTCCCTCTCTTGTGTTGGAGACTTTCCATACACAGTTGATGAAACTTGGTTGTTCATCCACATTTAGCAGTGAGCCCCTAAAAGGCTGATTAAAACTCCAAGTGTGCGTGGGGTTACCAACTGGGGGGCTTTCTCATGTCGACATTTCATTGAGCTGTTTCACTGGGAGAAGTGACTGCAATATCTGTAGATATTTTCCCTTGTGCTGCTCAATCCCTCAGAAATGTCCAACCTGTGGCCCAGAGAGGGTGAGTCTCTCTGCCAACACTCTGAGAGCTTCGTGGGAAGTGGGCTTGCGGGGGTCTCCTGATACATAGACATCAGCTCCACCCCCCAGTTTTCTGCCCAGACCCTCACTCTTGGTTATGCTTAGTGTAAGTTGCTCAGTCGTGTCCGACTCTTCGCAATCCCATGGACTGTAACCCCCACGGCCCCTCTGTCCGTAGGATTTCCTAGGTAAGAATACTGGAGTGGGTTGCCATTTCCTTCTCCAACTGGTTGTGCTTGGGGTCCGCCAGCCCAGAGTTCCTGGTTCAACCTTTTCAAAGAATGAAGGCTTGGAGTGGAGGAAGGGGCGGGGATGTCTAAGTGCCTTTTATTTTAATTTTCAACTGATCTTCCTGTTTCGAGCCCACCTTCACCTCCAGGCCTCTGCCAGCTCCAGAGCGCTTGGTGGTTCTGAGCCTTCTAATCCCTCTGCTGGTTTCCGTTTCCATGTTCCCAGCTGTGCTGATCCGTGTGCTCATTCACCCACTTCCAGGTCCCCTGCTGCCCCCGCCTCTTCCCCTGTCTCCGCCGCTTCCTTTTTCCGGGGCGTTCAGAAGGAGCAGAGGCGTGCAAACTGCCATCTCCACCTGGGAGCCCCGTGTGCTCGGCCCCTGCCCTGCTCCTCTTGGCCACAGCCTGGCTTCTTTCAGGGGCCCTGGGGGGTGCTTCTTGGTTCATCTGCCCAACTCAGAACCAAGCTCAGATGTGGAGACACGGGGTCAATCCAGAGAGTCGCTCATAGAAGGTGTAATGTCCTCTCAACACTTAAGAAAACTGCTTGGAGAGCACTTGCCCGAGATGTTTTATTTTTCATTTTTCCCTCTTGAAAAGAGGAGTGTACAGTCGTTAAAAGAAGATTTAGAAGCAGTAGAAAGAAGACTCTGTTTATTGCTTCGGTTTCTACCTCCCGGGGAAAGTTGTTTTCACGTTGGTGTACTTCCTGCTGGTGTTTCTTGTCACCAGGGTCTGATCATTACCAGGAAGTGGGAGATGGGTTGGTGGTCTTGTTCCTGCATCACTGCAGGGCTGCCCTGCTCTCCTCCACTTAATGTCCCAGCCCTCCTTCTGCTCCCAGCAAGGAGGGGATCTTCTCACCATCTGACAGCTCATCACTGAGCTCCCTATGGAGGGGAGGGGAGGGCCTGAAAGAGACAAGACCGCACACAGGCAGTGCCTTCATGGCGGGGCCGGAGAGGGAGATGCTAGGAGGAGCAAAGGCAGGAGCCCGGAGGCTGCGATCAGAGATGAGGAGGAGGCCCGGGAGGTAGCAGCCGAGACTGTGGCTGTGGGGCCCCTGGAGCTGGGGCTGGGACACGTGCTGAGCCCTCGTACAGTAGGTGCTCTGGCCAGGGGGGTCATCTCTAATTTAGCAGGGATGTGGAGCCAGCCGTTGAAGGCTTTGGAGCAGGGACAGGGCCACATCAAGGCCACCCTTGGGGAGTGTCACTCAGGTAGTGGACTTCCCCTCTCTGGCTCCAGCCCCTGAACCCCCTGACCCCGTCCTGTCCCCACTCCTCGTCCCTAGGTGTGGATGACGGTGCCGACATCCCCAGGGAGCTGGTGGTCGGCATCTACGAGAGGATTCAGCAGAAGGAGCTCAAGTCCAACGAGGACCACGTCACGTACGTCACCAAGGTGGAGAAGTCCATCGTGGGCATGAAGACTGTGAGTGCCCACCGTGGGGTCACAGTGCTCAGCTGGCGGGGGGCTGGGGGACTGGAAGTGGAAGGGGTGAGGGGCCACTTGCCTCCCCCTCTGGCCACAGAGGCCCTGTCTCCAGCTCCTCCCCTTTCTTCCTTCCACCCTCTTCCTTCCACCTGCCTATCTCCTTATCGTCGCCTTGACCAGCTCCTGCAGTGGGAGGGGTGGAAGTGAGATGCTGGGAAAGACTGCCCGGGCTCTTGGGTTGAAGCCTCTGGAAGGCCAGTTAGGGAGGTTGGGGTGGGATGGACCCTGGGCATCCTGGATGATCTACTGAAGAGAAGGCAGGACGTGGGCTAAAGCAGGCTCTCGACGTGGGGTCTCAAACCCTTGGGGCACCCCTGAGCTGTAGCCTGAGTCACAGTTTGCCCCAAGTTTGCAGTGGTTTTTAAGGGCAGTCCTCTCTAGGTGTCCACAGAAGCTCCATATACCGCAAATATAAAGGTCTGGCCTCCATCTCCCCAATGCTGATCTCTCCGGTTCCTCCTCCCCATTGGCTGGCTCAGAGGGCAGTTTGGGGACCTTGCTGGAGGCTCTGTGCTGGACCCCTTGACTCATTTATGTGGGGTCAGCCTTTCCTGGCTAGAGCCCTTCATGCTGAAGTCCCAGCCTCTGTCAGGATTGTGGACGCCCCCCTGGAGCTGGTTCACACACTAGAGCAGGTTCCCGGTGTCCCTGGGACCCCCCTCCTCCACCTTGCACACTTGTGTCTGGGTGTGCAGCTGAGAGAGGCGCATCCCAGAATGTGGGGGTGCCCTCAAGAAGGCCTCAGAGGGAGAGGGGTGCACAGTGATGGGACTTGAACGATCCAGAGGCTCTTTTTTTCTTTTTAATGTTTATTTATTTATTTTTAGCTGTGCTGGGTCTTTGGTGCTGTGGGGGCTTTTCTCTAGTTGTGGGGAGCAGGGGCTACTCCTTGTTGTGGAGCCTGGATTCTAGGGTGTGCGGACTTCGGTGGTTTCAGTGCATGGGCTTAATTGCTCCGCAACCTGTAGGATCTTCCCAGACTAGGGATCAAAGCTGTGTCCCCTGAGTTGGCAGGTGGATTCTTTACCACTGAGCCACTGGGGAAACCCCGGAGACTCTATTCAATGTCCTTCCTCCACCTTTTGTCCTCTTACTTACTTCATCATGAACCCCTCTTACCCAGCCCTGCTCCCCAAGGAGCGCGAGGAAGGGGAGAGAGCCCCGGGGAGGAGAGGGGAGGTTCAGGATCAAACCAGGCCTGCACCTGCTCTTCTGGAAACTGGTGCTGGGGGGTGACGGCCGCGACGGTGGGCCCCCCTCCGCCCCCGCTGAGCACCGCGCGCCCCCCAGGTGCTCTCGGTGCCCCATCGCCGCCTGGTCTGCTGCAGCCGACTCTTCGAGGTGACAGACGTGAACAAGCTGCAGAAGCAGGCCGCTCACCAGAGGGAGGTGTTCCTCTTCAACGACCTGCTGGTGGTGAGCGGGGAGCTGAGCCAGGAGCTGAGCAGGGAGGGGCTCGGGGACCACTCCCCCAGGGTGCTGCACACCCAGCAGTCCATTTCCACAGCCTGGGGTGTGAGGTGGCCCAGGCAGACAGGATAACCTCCTCTGTAGGTTATGAAGCCAAGGCGCAGAGAGCTTATCTGCTCGGGGTTCCCGGTCCTGGTGGGAATGGACTAGGTCCCAGGGTGTCTGCCTCCCCGTCATGATGAGAAACGTGGGGCTGGAGGGTAGAGGGCTGCACGTCCATCTGTCCCACAGCCTGGGAGGTGCAGGGGGTCGGAGAGCGGCTGTACTGTTCCTGGGTCCAGGGGAATGCTGGCATGTGTGTGTGTGTGTGTGTGTGTGTGCGCACGTGGGTGCACATGCGTGTGCATGTCTGTACATCTACGCGGCATTCAGCCTTCACTCTTCAGTTATGTCTGACTCTGTGTGACTCTATGGACTGTAGCCCACCAGGCTCCTCTGTCCATGGGAGTCTCCAGGCAAGAATACTGGACTGGGTTGCTATGCCCTCCTTCAGGGAATCTTCCTGATCCAGGGATCGAACCCGAGTCTCTTAGGTCTCCTGTGTTGGTAGGTGGGTTCTTTACCACTAGCGCTACTTGGGAAGCCCTTTGAACACAGGCATCCATAGAGTGAATATTTAGTGAGTGTCAGCTGTGTCCCAGGCATTGTTCTAAGTGCTAGAAAGCAGGGGTGAATGGGGTCTGGTCTCTGTCTCCTCTCCACCCCCCCACCCCCCTCTCCATCCATGACTCACCCCGGCACTGCCTCTAACCTTGTCCCACATCTGACGATCACACCTGAGGTCCACCTCCAAAGAGCAGCAGAGTCAGCCCACCCGCCCGTGGGACTCACCTCCCTCCACCCCTCTCCTCCATCCCCACCCCCTGACCCACCAGCTGTTATCCTGAGGCCGGGTTCTTTCTGTCTCAGACCCTGACTTTGCTGCTCATCGTCTGCTTGAAAAGCTCCCAGACCTTGCATGACCCCCTTTCTCCCCTCATCACTCAGTGGTGGCCTGCCTACTCACCGCCCAGTCCTTACACTACTTCATCCTCAAAGCACATGCCGGAGACTTCCCTGGCGGCCCAGTGGTTGAGACGCTGCCCTGCCCCGTTAAGGAAGAGAGTACCAGTTTCTGCCGTCACCTGTGTATGCATTTCTTCACTTTGCCTTTCGGCTTGTTAGGCATTAATGGATTGACCCATTGATTGACTTATGGATCCCGAGGATCCTCCTCCCACAACCCCGGCATCCTGAGGCTGGGATTTTTCTTCTTTCATTTTGTTTTTGTTAGAAATGGTGGTCAGGGAAGGGGTCTCTAAGGAGGCCATATTTGAGTCAAGATCTAAGTGAGGAGGGGCTTCCCAGGTGGCGCTAGTGGTAAAGAACCTGTCTGCCAATACTTAAGAGAGCTGGGTGCCATCCCTGGGACGGGAAGATTCCCCTGGGTAAGGGCATGGCAACCCACTCCAGTATTCTTGCCTGGAGACTCCCATGGACAGAGGAGCCTGGTGGGCTACAGTTCCTGGGGTCACAAAGAGCTGGACGTGACTGAAGCAGCTTAGCACAGCACTGAGTGAGGACAAGCTACAAGGAAATAGTTGGTGCAGAGACCCACAGGGGGACCCACCCACCCTGTTCAAGCCACAGAAAGGACAGCTCGGCCTGAGCAGAGCAGGGACCAGATGAGGTGGGGGTTATAGACCAGGCGGGGAGTCCGGGCTGGGTGCTAGATGCAGTGGGAGGGGCCGCTGGACTGTTCCATGCTGTATATTGTGTGTGTATATGTATGTGTGCACACATGTGTGTATACGTGTGTGTGGATATATCCTAAGTGTGTAAGTCTGTGTCACGTGTATATGTGTGTGTGAATGTATCCTAAGTGTGTAAGTCTGCCTGGGCGTGTGTGTCCCTTTCTGCGGGTTTACTTGTGTTCACCAGAGGCCCTGGGTGTCCGCCCATCCAGGAGTGTGAGGCACGTTTATCACACAAGCGCACACCGGTCAGTGCACGTCTGTCTCCCTCTCTTGGACAGATTCTCAAACTCTGCCCCAAGAGGAAGAGCTCCTCCACGTACACCTTCTGCAGGTCCGTGGGCCTGCTGGGCATGCAGTTCCACCTCTTTGAGAACGAGTGTAAGTCTGTCGCCTGTGGATGTGGCTGGGGGACGGGGAGGGGCAGGCACCCCTGGGCCCAGGCCTCACCTGCGGCTGCTCACGGCCCACGGTGGCTGGGGTCTGGCTTCCAGATTACTCTCACGGCATCACCCTGGTGACCCCGCTCTCGGGCTGCGAGAAGAAGCAGGTGCTGCATTTCTGCGCCCTGGGCTTGGACGAGATGCAGAAGTTTGTGGAAGACCTGAAGGAGTCCATCGCCGAGGTGACAGAGCTGGAGCAGATCCGGATAGAGTGTAAGGACGGGGCACCCCAGATCCCCGGGTCGCTCGTAGACACACACCCCTCTGTGTAGTGAGTGTGGGTGATCAAGGCCCCTCTGCCTTCCTGAGCCCTCCCCGCCCCTGGCCTCACTGCACCATCACGGCTGATGGAGGCTTCACAGTTAAACCGAGGTACTCAAGGGTATGTGCACATGTAGCCAGGTTTCGGGGCTCCCTGTGGGCCCCTCAGCCACAGAACTCCGCTGGGTTTGAGCAGGACCAGGGAGCGAGCCGGCCCTAAAGACAGGCATGCCCACCAAGGGGATTCGGGCAGAGATTCTCACCCAATCTCCCTGGACAGCCTCCTCCCTGATCCAGTTCAGATCCCCACACATCACGGCTGGTTGTTTCCTGTCTCTCATGCCTTTTAACCTGTAAGGGTCCCCCCACTTAACTTTTTCATAGCGTTGTCTTTCTGAAGAGTCCCAGCTGGCTTTCTGACTGCCCCTCACCTCAGAGCTGTCTTTCCGTCCTCCAAGGAGTGCCTGTTCTCGGTTGCTCTCACTCAGGCATTGTAGACAATCTCGGAGCCGCTTCATCCATCCGGGTGGTTTGCCAGTGGCTTCGGGGTTCAAGACAAGAGCAGTGACAACCTGCGGTCTCTGCCCACCTGCACGCTTTCCTGTCAAGAAGCATTGCGGCAGCTTCAGAGAGCCTTTAAGGGAAAATTAAATAAGAATGGATTCAGAAACTCCAACAGAAAATAAAGAGACTCCAGGTCTGCCTTGCATGGCCACTTAGTTGAAAAGTAGTTCTAAATTGGTCTAAACCCCTTAGGCAGGAGGAAAGGCAGTGGAAGCTTTGAGAAGGGTGCCGATGCGCCAGGCGGTGCTGTTTCACGAGCATCCCTGGAGCACCTACTGTGTGCCTGGCGGCTTGTTTAGGTGTGCCCGGAGGGAGGCTGCAAGGACTCATGGCCTCACGGGATGAGACAGAGCAGTTAAGGGATGTGTCTACAGTGCATATTAGAAGCCAACGACCCGACAGTTGCACTGGCGTCTGATTCCGAGGTTCACATACTTTCCAGTCTGAAAAATGAGAGGCTAGTTTCTGTTTCTAATTTCCTAAGAAAGCAGTGAAATCAGATTAAAACAGAAAACTCTCCCGACCAGCGCATATAACTAAACTCATTAATACCTGGTGCAGGGAGGGTGTAAATTCCCTTTCTGCTGTAGGTGGGCAGTGTGACTTCAGGGGCATAACAGGCTCCTTTCAATCCAACTTAGCTGTTGGTCTGGAACATTCTCAAGGATACACCCTCACCTTGTCAGAATGTCCCAGATGCAGCTGGAGAGTCCAGCACCCAAGACAGGCACCAGCCTGGCTGCACATGGCAACTTTCCCCATCAGCCTGGGAGGAGTGTATCTGCCTGTCTGAGAACAAAGGGGTTGATATCTGGGTGCTAAGGGTGAATGTCCTCTCCTGCTGTGCAGAGGTTGAGGGAAGTGGTGGGGGGGAGGGCTCACATCTGCTCCTGCTCTTCCGGTGGAGAGAATGGGAAGAAAGCTGAGCAAAGAGGAGGGGTTGCTCAGGAAGGCCGGGAGGAAAGAAAAGAGAAAAGGAAAACAACAGCCAGAGTTCCTGTTTATCGAGCCCTTGTTACGTGTCCGGCCCTGGGCTGAATGCCGAGCCTGTCGAATGATTTAATGCCTGCCACATCTTTCCAGTAGCTGAGTAGTATTATCTTCATTTTGCAAATAAGGAAACTGAGTCTAACAGACCTTAAGGAAGAGGCCCCAAGTTCACGCGATCCGTGACAAAACAAGACTGGGCTCCTCGCTGATTTCTCCGAAGCCAAGGCAGCCCCTCTGGGGAGAGAGGAGCACCTCTCAGTTCAGTAAAATTATTGAGTATCGACTGATGGTGTGGTTCAGACAGTTGGCACAAACGGTTCTGGTTTGGGGTTTGCGAGCCGGTGTCCCCAGATTATAGATGACTAGTTGCTAGAGTGCGTGTTCAGTCGTGTCTGACTCTTTGTGACTCCATAGACTACAGCCCGCCATGCTCCTCTGTCCATGGGATTCTTCAGGCAGGAATACTGGAGTGGGTTGCCATTCCCTTCTCCGGGGGAAATCCCAACCCTGGGATTGGACCCATGCCTCCTTCCTTGGCAGGTGGATTCTTTACCACTGGCACCATCTGGGAAACCCCCTAGAGAGGCCGAAAGTGGAACCCAAGAGAGTAGCTTTAACACAGGGAACTTTAGTGATGTCTCCTGGAAAAGAGGAACTGAAGAAGGATGTAATAACAGCTGTCGAATCCCCAAGGAGGGTAACTGGCCTTTCTCCAGCACCACTGAGGACAGACAGGAAGGAATCGGCTTTTAGTGTAGAGAGAGGAATTAAAGCTGAGTAGCAGGCAGACCAACTCAATGGACGTGAGTCTGAGCAAAGTCCGGGAGATGGTAAAGGACAGGGAAGCCTGGGGTGCTGCAGTCCATGGGGTCTCGAAGAGTCGGACACCACTGAGCGACTGAACAACAAAACAAAGCAGACAGACATCCACCGGAGCCTCAGCAGCTGGGTAACCCGTTCTCAGGGGAACTCGGCCGGCGGACGCGGTGGGCGGACAGGACGGCTCCAGCGCTGGTGAGGCGCTAGCTACACCATGTGAGCCTTCCATGTCATCCTAGGAGCTGATGTGTGTCAAGCTCCCGACAAGCCTGAGTGCCTTGATGTCTTTTCTCCTGCGACCCTCTTATGATCCTATGAAGTAGGCACTGTTGTCCCCATAACAGAGGCACAGAGAGGTTAAGTAACCCGCCTGAAGTCACACAGCCAGGCAGCATCAGAGCCAAGATGCAGACCCGGGTGGTCGCCCCCCTCTTGTCAACCTCGTCCCCCTCCTCTCGGGCTGTCAGAGCAGGGGCTGGCATCCCTGCCTCTGGAGGGGGAACTGAGGCTTCAGCAGGCACTGAACAGGGAGTGAAGTGGGAAACTAGGTGCTGTGTGTTCAGGAGACCCTCCCCTCTCCCCCCACCCTCCCCCATCTCTCACCCCTCTGTGTGCTGGTGTCCGGGTTTCTCTCTGTTCACGAGCTTCTCCGTTTCCCAGGGGAGCTGGAGAAGCAGCAAGGAACAAAGACTCTCTCCTTCAAGGCTGGGGGAGCCCAGGGGGACCCGCAGTCCAAGCAAGGATCGCCCACAGGTGAGTTCCAGATCTGGGGCCCCGCCTGCGTGGAGGCCCCACCCACACCCCAGCCTTGGGGTCCTGGGGGATTCGGGCGAGGGAGATGCTACTTTCCATGGCCCAACCTCCTGGGGCCTCAGCAGTGGGAGTGGATGGAAGGCGAGAGAAAAATGTGTCCACTGACAAAGGTCACTGTCCTCCTGGAGGTGTCAGGACCCTGGGCCCCTCGCTCTCTGCAAACTGCTGGTGTGCGGGGTGGGGGCGTTTGCAGCGGGGAGCAGGAAAGAAGAAAGGTGGCCAGAAGGGTCTGGAAATCTCGGTTTGCCCCCTACAGACCTTTTCCTAAGGGGCCACCAGCACTCTCTCATCCTAGGTCTGAGTCAGCCTCCTGAAACCCACATGAATCCTCAGACCCAGTGTCTCAAATGGTTTCTCCAGGTTGAATTATTCACTCCAGATGAATTCAGCCAGCTTCAGATTTTCTGCCACCTTTGGCCATGTTCTGTAGACTTCTTCCTCCCTTCCCTTGGCCCCCCTCCTACTTTTCTACCTCTGGCCCCTTCCCTTCCCCCAGCCTGCAGGGAGAAGACTGGCCTCCACTCCTGTCCCACCTGCCCCCAAAGAAAAAGGAATCAGAAGGAGAGGTGGGATGAGAATTAAATCCCAGCCCAACAAACCCTAGCAAACCGTCCGGGACTCTTCACTAATGAATTAATTCAGTCATTCATCCTTACAGTAATGAACTCTTATTGAGCACCTGCTGTGCCTCATGCCAAGCCCTGGGAAACCAGGCTCCCAGCAGGACGTCAGTTTGAACTGAGCCTCCAGTGGGCTCCATGCTGGTCCCAAACCACCGCCTCCCCCCTCCCCCGGTTATGGCCATGGCGCTGAGATGCTGTGACAGCATCACAGGACCAGCCCCACCAGCTGGGAGATGAGATTCGTTTTCCAAGCACGGGTTTTGCTCACGGAGACCCTCACTGTGATGTCTCCTCTGTGTGTGGGTCTGACCCACCACCATGAGTTCCTAATTGTCCACCTGCCCTGTTGTCAGCGGCCCCTTTATGTCTGAGGTCACAGCACATGCCTGTTTTCACAGCTGTTTAAACCCCGGAGTCAGACCTCAGCTGTGGCTGATTCCCGAACACCCGCCCTGCTCTCTGCAGCACAGCCCATCTCCCGGGGTAGTTGCAGCCCCCGGCCTCCCGCCCACCCACGTGCATCTCCAGGGCCCTGTCCATTAGCTCCCTCCCCAGCGGGGTCCTCGGTTCCAAACATTGACCTGGCTTCCTCTTGTGTTACAGAAAGCAGAGGGGTGGGCATCGCAGGGAGTGGGCGCCCTCCCAGGGGTGTGAGAAATCAGAGGGCCCCGGCAGAGGGCTCTAGGATGCTGCTGGGGGTGGGGATGGGAGTCAGGGGTGACTGAGTTGGAAGAAGTCCTCAAGCTGTCCCCGGGGGCACACAGGGTGTGCCAGGCCCATCAGAAAGCCCTCATATATATTAACGCATATATATGAAATCTAAAAAAAAAAAAATGGTATAGATGATCTCATTTGCAATGCAGAAATAGAGACGTAGATGTAGAGAACAAATGTATGGATACCAAGGCAGGAAGGATGAGTTGGGAGAATGGGATTGATATATATATATACACACACACACACACACATATATATATATATACACTACTATGTATAATAGAGATAACTAGTGAGAACCTATTGTATAGCCCAGGGAACTCTACTCAGGGCTCTGTTGTGACCTGAACGGGAAGGGAATCAAAAAAAAGAGGGGATGTATGTATATGTATGGGGCTTTCCAGTGGCTCAGTGGTGAAAAATTCACCTGCCGATACAGGAGACACAAGAGATGCAGGTCTGATCCCTGGGTAGGGAAGATCCCCTGGAGGAGGAAATGGCAACCCACTCTAGTATTCTTGCCTGGAGAATCCCATGGACAGAGGATCCTGGCGGGCTACAGTCCATGGGGTCACAAAGAGTTGGACACGACTCAGTGAGTGAGCAGCAGCAGCGTGTCTACGTATAGGTGATTCGCTTTGCTGCAGAAACTCACACAGCCTGTAAAGCTGTACTCCAATAAAAAGTAATGGAAAAGAAAAGAAAGCCCTCATAGATAGGAATTCTCTGGAGGTCCATGGTCCGCACTTCCAATGCAGGGGTCACAGGTCTGTTCCCTGGGTCAGGGAACTAAGAACCTATACATGCTTCGGGGCTCGGCCAAAAAAAAAGTTTAAAAAAAAGAAATCCCTGGTAGCCATCACAGACTGCTCTTACCTGCGCCAGGCTCTGCCCTGGGGTGCGTGCAGCTCACTGAATCCTCAGCACTCAGCTCAGTAGCAGAAACAAGAAAGGAATGGGGCCTCTCCCTCACGGAGTCTGTGCCACAGACACTTAGGAGCCGCCGGGAGCCAAGAACCAAGGCCTCCTCACAGCCACTCACAGTCCATCCGGGGCTCTGATAAGGGTAAAGGAGATTCGACAGTACCCAGCAAGGAGAAAACAGGCCCAGAGAGGCGTAGCATCTTGCCCAAGGTCACACAGCTGCTCAGTGGCAGAGCTGGGCTCAGGCGTCAAGTCCGATGCCCCCCACAGTTGTGGGGCCCCTGGAGGCTCCAGAGGGATGCCAGGTCGGGAGGTGTGGGGTGGGATGGGGCGGGGGGGAGGCAGGGCTTTGTGCAGGAACAGGGCGGTGGAGAGTGAGCCCTGTGCTGTTTGCATTCAAAGCCAAAAGGGAAGCAGCGGCCGCGGGGGAGAAGGCGGCGGAGAGCGCGGTGGAGGTGAGTGGAGGCCTGGTCGCCCAGGTGAGTGTGTCTGCGTGCCCCGCCCTCTTCTCACTGTCTCTGTTGTTTCTCTTCTCAGGTTTTAATCAATGCCTCCCCAGCCCGACTCACCATATTACCAATTTCAAGAGATACAATTAAAAGTTACTGCTAGCATGGGTAATGCCACTCTTCCAGCGCCTAATTAAGCCGCAGTGCCCCCTCCAGTTCCCTGGACGCCCAGCCCACTGAGCCCCCCAGGCTGAGCTCCCAGACTAACACGTGCAGATGAAGCCCCCCGCACCTCCACTGCATCCCTCCACGGTCCCCTAAACCCACCGCCCCGCACATGCTGTGGTCCTGATGCTCTGTGTGCCCCTCCCACATCCTGCCAGCCTCTGTGGAGGGAGTCTGGCCCCTCTGAGAATCACCCCTCAGGTCCAGTCCCCAAGTCGAAGCCTCTGGGGAAAGTGGGGGCGGCTGGGAGGGTACAGTGTCTGCCCAACACAGCTGAGCCACCTGGAAAGCTGGCCATGGGGTGGGATATGCTGGAGAAAGTGAGGTGAGGTGGGACTGGGGTTGTCGTAGGGCTTCTCCTTGGAGGGGTGGGGTGGGCGCTGCTGTGTCTGAAGACCCTCCAAGTTGGATGGAAGGGACTGGTGGAGTGGCAGTAGCAGCTAGTCCCTGCCAGCCCTGGAGCGCCAACCTGGGAGGGGGCGTGCAGTCACCCTGCAAGTCTGGGGACTCCAGCCCTCCCCACTGGCTCCCCTCGGACCCCTGTGAGCCCATTACTCATTTCTGCCAGGCCTCCAGGGTCCCTCATGCTCACACAGACCCCCCCCCCCACTCCAAGCTGGAGGAGCCCCCTCTTAGGGCTCTGAGGGAGGAGCCCTGCCCCCAGCCCCAGGACACCCTCACACTCCCCGTGGCCCCCCACCCCCCACACACCTGTGTCTGGAGGAGGCACCTTCACACGGAGGAGCTTCCTGCCCCAGCAGCTGGCAAGCCCCCAGGGTGGGTATTCCATCCTCTGCGACCACCACCCCCCTGCCCATCTTCCTGCAGCTGCCCGTTCTCCAGCCTTGCAGATAAACACCGCAAGTTACCAGCCCTGCCCGTGCCTTCGAGCCCCTGCCCAGGGAGGACCATGGTCTGGGGGCCCTTCGCCCCCTCCTCCCCTGGTCCAGAGGGCCACGTGGCTATCTGCAAGGCTAGCCCCAGGGCCCTGCCAGCCTCCGCTCCCCTGCACCAAGGGTAGCCTTGCCTCCCACCTCTCTGCTGGACCCCAAGCTCCCCGCGTCCTCCGCTGCCCACCCCCGTCACTGCCTGGCCGCCTGCTGGCAGGCGCTTCTCCAGCTTGTCTGAGCTGTCAGGCTTGCTACTCATGTTCCATCCCTTCCCTGCTCTCTCTCTTCTTTCTTTCATCAGCAAGGGGTGGGTCAGAATGACAGAATGTTCTGCTGTCACTTCCTGCTTTTCACTTACTGTTAAAGATAAGGATGGGCCAGCTTGGGTGGGGCGGAGGGAGGTGCAGACAGCGGAGCGGGGATCAGGGACAGGGAGCGGAGGAGGAGGTGCAGGGTGAGACCAGAGCTGCGGCCACAGCAGGGCTCAAGGGTCTGAACCGGGCGGTCAGGTGTTTGCCCCGAGAGGGGCTGCGGTAAAGTCTGCGGGCAGTGAGCAGAAAGCTTGACCCCATGGTCTCAGGCCACTTCTTCTCGGGGAATAACTCAGAATAGAGCAGAATAGGATGGGGAATAACTCAGAATAACTCAAAGCAGGTGGGGAAAAGAGCCGCCACCCCCCCCCCACCCCCCAGAGGATGGAAGGAAGCCTTCTGTCCCAATGAGGACCACAGAGGACTCCTCAAGAGGGAGGGAGATGCAGCCCTGCTCTGCGCTGTCTGGGCACTGAGGGGCTTGGGGACTCCTTTGTTGGAATAGGGCAGGGAGTAGCGGGGGGAAGAAGCTCAGGCCTAGAAAACGCTGCCAAGGTAAAGGTTGAGAATGGAGAGTAGAGCCCACGGCCTGCAGACCCTGGAGGTGGGGGCTTGTGAAAACCAAAGAAGCGGGGCTGGAGTGGGGGGATAAGGAACAGGACTGGAGAGCCAAGTGATCTGTCAGGGCAGCACCCGGACCCAGGAAGGGGGAGTTCTTGACATTGCACCTTTTGCCAGTAAATAGGGTCAGGACCTGCTGGCTTAGGGCTCTGAGATAGTGTAGGGCAGGGCCACCGTGGTTTAGCCTGGCTATAGGGTCCCCTCCTTTGCAGCCTCGGTGTCCCCCATCCCAAGCCTGAGGGGTGATGCCCCCAGGACTGTCAGAAGCAACCCCAGAGATAAGAGTCTCAGCCACCCCTGGAAAGGTCAAGAGTCCAGAAAGGCTTTTGTGTCACATCTACAGGCTGGAGTGCTGGAGGGATGAGGAATTAATTAAACCCTCCTCCTTCTAGAATCCTCCTATTTATTCCACTGTCCCTGCTAGCAAGAGGAGGACAGGCTAGTCCCCAGTGCCCATGGAGGGAGGGGCCACCCCTCGCAATCCAACCCAGTGAGAAAAATGGGGGTCCTTTCTGGGTTCCCCCTCTGGCAGCAGGACAGATTTCTCCAGGACCCAGGTTGGGCCAGAAAGGTAGCTGAGGGCATGACTGTGGCTGGACTCTGCTCTTGAATGTGTGGACATGGCCCTGGGGAGTCTGGGAGGATGGGACATGTCCAGACCGCCCCTTGGGGTCCCTGGAATTTCAGGGTTTAGACACCTTTGTGATTCCACAGTGACGATGAGGCCTTGCTTTAACAAAGCTGGTGGGAGGGGAGGGACTTGCAGGGCTGAAAGCCACCTGCCTCCTGACCCTGTCCCCGTGTCCCCACCACACCCCTGGGAGACAGGGAGGCGGTAGAGATACTCCTGCTTTTCCAGCTTGAGGCCGGTGGGGAGATTGGTGGGTGCTCCCACGTGGCCCAGGGCCGCCCAGAAGGTCTGTGAGGTCAGACTGCATAACCTGAGTCCATTGATCCAACCACCCACCTCACAGACAGGAGCCAGGAGGCTCAGCTGGAGCAGAACATAGCTGTCTCTGGGCTCTGCCCGAGCCCAGCACCTCTGCCTGGCAGCCAGGTGCCCTCTAGGTGGCAGAGAAATGCGGAGTGGGGCCTGCAAACCCCTGATGGGCACAGGAGCTGGGAAAGGGGTGAGGGTGGGCGGGGAGGGAGGCCCGGGAGGGAGGCCAGTCCCAGCAGCTGGGAATTAGTCTTGTAACATTTCATACTTCTCTGGCTGTTTCTAAACTAGGTGTCAATTCACAACAGGCTTCAGGTGTCCCCACACAGCTCCGGGCTGGGGGCCGAGAGGGGAGCGCCGTTGCCAGACCTGCAGCCTAGCCCCTCGAGGGAGCAGCCCCCACCACCGCCGCCACCGCCGCCCACGCCCCCCGGGACCCTGGTGCAGTGCCAGCAGATAGTCAAGGTCATTGTTTTGGACAAGCCCTGCCTGGCCCGCATGGAGCCCCTCCTGAGCCAGGCTCTGTCCTGCTACGCCCCAGCCTCCTCCGACTCCTGCGGCTCCACGCCCCTGGGCGGCCCGGGCTCCCCGGTCAAGGTGGCCCACCGGCCCCCACTGCCCCCACCCCCACCCCCCTACAACCACCCGCACCAGTTCTGCCCACCCGGCTCCCTGCTGCACCAACGTCGCTGCTCCAGCGGCTCCAGGAGTCTGGTGTAGACACGCCCCCCACCCCCCACGCTGCTGCCGCAGAGGGAAGGGGCCACGCCAGGGCCCCCACTGCCCCTCCGCCCGCTGCTCCCCACGCCCGGCACGCCGCGTTCCTGGTCACCCATCACTGTCATTTTGGAGAGAGAACTCCCGTCCCTGGTATCTGGTTTGCTCGGCCCAAGCTTCCATTCCTCAGTTGAGCAGCCCTCCCCTCCAATCTGCCGGGCTCCCTGGCTCCCTGGGGACCCACCCGGCCCTGCACAGCTAGGCCTCTTCTACCGCGACCACCCCTCCAGCCGCTTGGACCAGGGACTGAGGGCGACAGGAGCTGAGGGCCTAACCAGCTTCCTGGGCCGGGTCTGTGGGGCCCTGGGCCTCAGGCCGGGCGGGCAGGTATGACAGCTATGGGCTGGCACCCGAGCCTAGCACAGAAGGTGGTCTGGCTCCTGCCCCAGCACTGGGCGCGCCACACCACGTGGGGGCCGGTTGGCCCTGGATCCCTGGAGCCGCCAGGTCAGGGGGAGGCCTGGGGAAAGGGGTGGGTTTCTCTGATGCCCCTCCCCGCCCCTCAGCCCAGCCGTCTCAGGAGGCTGCTCCTCTGTGCCCTGGGGACGTTGACCCTTCTGGCCCCGGGGCCGGGGGGGGGGGTGTTTCTGCTTCCTCTGGGGCTGGGGTGCTGTCTGCCCCGGTGGCTGCTGAGACTTCAGGAAACGGGGAAGGGGAGGGGCGCCCCTCAGCTCTTTCTCAGTCAGGTCCACAGAGTCAAGGAATCGTGAGGTCACGTAGCTACAAAATGCACCCTTTATAGAGTTTCTTGTTCTCTAGCCCCAAAGAGTGTCAAGTGTGTGCCCGGGGCATAAACACGCACACACACAGGAGAACTGGGTCCTCCCCATGTAGAAGCAGAAACAGGGAGAGGCCGGGTTTGCCCAGGGGCAGATGCAACCAGCAGAACGAGGACTCTCACCCACCCAGGTCAGGCACCCCGTCCCCGGAATGACTTCCGTGGCCTTCATGAGGGCCATGGATGCAGAAGTGGGCGAGAGGTGCCCATGCAGAAATACCCACGCAGAAGCAAATGCTCAGAGACTTGGCATCTCCCCACCCCCTGCCGTCACCCTCAACTAGCCCTCTTAACTCCCGCCCCCACCCCAGAAGGCAGCAGGCCCGCCTCCAGTAGGGGTGGCTGCAAGCGTCCCTACACCCTTGAAACCACGAAGGAGAGCCACGCAGGGCTTGCTGGTCTCCCCAGGGCCCGGCAGAGCCAGAGCCAGCCTCTATGCGACCCCTCTGTGTGCTGGCCGGCCCACCCCAGTCACGGCCCTTCCAGGGGTGGTCTGTCCCCCGCCAGGCTGGACCCTCCTCTGGTCCTGAGCTGACAGCGCGCTGCCGTCCTCCGTTAAGGGTCCTGCCGCTCGGGGCCCAGGTCCGAGACATTCCAAGAGATGGCAGTTGAACACCGGACCTAGAGTGAATTCACTTCTCCCCAGCCCCACTCCGCGCCCCAGCTGCAGGCCCAGGGCCGCGAGGAGGCACGATTCCTCCCTCTCTCTGAGATCCCAGGTGACCTAGTTTCGTGTGTACGCGTGTGAGCACAGGCGTCACTGTGATGTCACCCAGTGAGTGTATTTCTGGCTCTGTCTACGCCAGCCCGTGTCCATAACGTGTGACCAGTTTACCGCCTGAGCCCGTCTGTGCCCCCCGCCCCCGCCCCGAGTCCTTGTTGTCCTGGCCCCCCTCCCGTGTCTTTTCTGTAACAGGGTCGCTCCAATCAGAGCCTTTCCAAATGGAGCGGCCGACGAGCGGGGTGCACGGGTCAGGTTCACACGCCCGGTGCCTGAGGCCTGGGGCCAGGGGTGTGGGCTCAGAAGGAAAAGGATGTGTCTACGGGGTGGGGGTCGTGGGGACCCTTGTCATCTGCTCACACAGCTGACCAAGTGCCCCCTCCCACTCTGCCGATGCCCAGCCTTTCCAGGTCGGGACCAGCAGGGGGCGCAGGGCGGGCGCATGCGTGGTCCTCTCCACTGAGGATGCAAAGCTCAGGGGTCTGAGTGCCCTTCCCCAGGTAGGGCTTCACCCCTAGCGCCCCCCCACCGCTGCCCCTTCCCCCCCACCCCTGGTCACTGCTGTGACTGCCCTGAGCCCCAGTGGCACCCTGGGAATGCCGGCCCCAGGAAGCAGTCCAGGCTGGAGTCAGCAGCATGTGGAGCCCACCCTGAGCTGTGAGGGGCTTTAATCCCCGCAGGCCTGGGACAGGGGGTGGCCAGGGCCTCCCCAGAGTCGGGGGAGCAGGGTTTCCAGCTCCCTCCTCTGATGGGCCAAACGGCTAGGCTTGGGGCCCGCCTCTGTGCCGGGCCCCAGAGCAGACCCCCAGACAACTGGGACGAGCCTCGGGCCCTCTGCACAGCTGTGGCCACGTCAGGGCCCCCCACCCTACGGGAGGGCCCAATGGAGGTGCTCTTGGTCTCCTGACCCCCAGCCTCTACCGAGGGGCCCATGGGGTGCTGCTCAAGCCCCTAAGACACGGCCTCCTGGGCAGATGCACACTGACCCCAAGGTGGCCCTGCTCTGTCCATGCTCCAGGCCTTACTTTGGGGACCCGGCCCCTTCCCAGTTTCACCCATTTGTCCCCACCTGCAGAATCAGGAGATGAACCTAGCTTCCCCCATCCTGCGGGGCCAGCCCACCTCTGAGCTGGAGCTGGCGTGCACAGGCACCCGCCCACGTGCTCAGCCCTGACCCCGCCGCTCCGGCCCCCCACAGCCTGCCAGACGTCTGTGTGCCAGTAGGCTTCCCCGCCAACCACCTGTCTGTCTGTCCCCGTGTCCTGCTGCACATACATCCTTGCTGTGCCCCTGCCGTCGCCGCGTACGCCCCCTCACCCGTCGAGAGCAGCCTCTCAAGGGAAAGAAAAGCAAGGTGGCTGCACCCAGCGATGAATCCAAATGGCAAATATTTTGTAACAAAATAGCCCAGAGGTATTTTATCTGTTCAATTCATAGAGTTTTAGAGATTATATTGAAATATGTCACTTGAGCAAATGGTGTCGATTCTGTTTCTTTCGTCTACCTCAAATCAGATCTTGGTGAGACCACAGAGGCTGAGAGCACCAGCTGGGTCTCCTCTGGCCATGGGGGTAACCCCCTGTGACACAGGGAGCCCCTTCATGCACAAATGGGGCAGACTCCCCTGGTGGTCCAGAGGTTAAGAATCTGCCTGCCAGTGCGGCCTGGGAAGATCCCACATGTTGCAGGGAGACTGAGCCCGAGTGCCGCAACTATAGAAGCCTGCAGGACCTAGAGCCCGTGCTCCGCAACAAAAGAGCCCCACTCATCACAACAAGGGAAAGCCTGCGTGCAGCAAGGAAGACCCACTGCAGCCAAGATAAAACGATTAAAAAAATGGGTCGAGGCACTATCAAGAACTATCTGATGGGCAGGCACTTGGTCAGAGCTTCGGGTGCAGGGCCAGGGAAGGACCCCCACCAACACACACACACACACAGAATGACCCCCACCAACACACACAGGGAATGATCCCTACCAACACACACACAGAATGACCTCCACCAACACACACACACACAGAATGATCCCTACCAACACACACACAGAATGACCTCCACCAACACACACACACACAGAATGACCCCCACCAACACACACAGGGAATGATCCCTACCAACACACACACAGAATGACCTCCACCAACACACACACACACAGAATGATCCCTACCAACACACACACAGAATGACCTCCACCAACACACACACACACAGAATGACCTCCACCAACACACACACAGACAGAATGACCCCCACCAACACACACACACACAGAATGATCCCTACCAACACACACACACACAGAATGATCCCTACCAACACACACACAGAATGACCTCCACCAACACACACACACACAGAATGATCCCTACCAACACACACACAGAATGACCTCCACCAACACACACACACACAGAATGATCCCTACCAACACACACACAGAATGACCTCCACCAACACACACACACACAGAATGATCCCTACCAACACACACACAGAATGACCTCCACCAACACACACACACACAGAATGATCCCTACCAACACACACACAGAATGACCTCCACCAACACACACACACACAGAATGATCCCTACCAACACACACACAGAATGACCTCCACCAACACACACACACACAGAATGATCCCTACCAACACACACACAGAATGACCTCCACCAACACACACACACACAGAATGATCCCTACCAACACACACACAGAATGACCTCACCAACACACACACACACAGAATGATCCCTACCAACACACACACAGAATGACCTCCACCAACACACACACACACAGAATGACCCCCACCAACACACACACGGAATGATCCCTACCAACACACACATAGAATGACCTCCACCAACACACACACACACAGAATGATCCCTACCAACACACACACAGAATGACCTCCACCAACACACACACACACAGAATGATCCCTACCAACACACACACAGAATGACCTCCACCAACACACACACACACAGAATGACCCCCACCAACAAACACACACACAGAATGATCCCTACCAACACACACATAGAATGACCTCCACCAACACACACACACACAGAATGATCCCTACCAACACACACACAGAATGACCCCCACCAACACACACACACAGAATGATCCCTACCAACACACACACACACAGAATGATCCCTACCAACACACACACACACAGAATGATCCCTACCAACACACACACAGAATGACCTCCACCAACACACACACACACAGAATGATCCCTACCAACACACACACAGAATGACCTCCACCAACACACACACACACAGAATGATCCCTACCAACACACACACAGAATGACCTCCACCAACACACACACACACAGAATGATCCCAACCAACACACACACACACAGAATGACCCCCACCAACACACACACACACAGAATGACCTCCACCAACACACACAGACACAGAATGATCCCTACGAACACACACACAGAATGACCCCCACCAACACACACACACACAGAATGACCCCCACCAACACACACACAGACAGAATGACCCCCACCAACACACATACACAGATTTATCCCCACCAACACACACACACTGAATGACCCCCACCAACACACACACACACAGAATGGCCCCCACCAAGACACACACACACAGAATGACCCCCACCAACACACATACACAGAATGATCCCCACCAAGACACACACTGAATGACCCCCACCAACACACACACACAGAATGACCCCCACCAACACACACACACACAGAATGACCTCCACCAACACACACACACACAGAATGATCCCTACCAACACACACACAGAATGACCTCCACCAACACACACACACACAGAATGACCCCCACCAACACACACACACACAGAATGACCCCCACCAACACACACACACACAGAATTTCCTCCACAAACACACACACACACAGAATGATCCCTACCAACACACACACAGAATGACCTCCACCAACACACACACACACAGAATGATCCCTACCAACACACACACACACGGAATGATCCCTACCAACACACACACAGAATGACCTCCACCAACACACACAAACACAGAATGATCCTACCAACACACACACAGAATGACCTCCACCAACACACACACACACAGAATGATCCCTACCAACACACACACAGAATGACCTCCACCAACACACACACACACAGAATGATCCCTACCAACACACACACAGAATGACCTCCACCAACACACACACACACAGAATGATCCCTACCAACACACACACAGAATGACCTCCACCAACACACACACACACAGAATGATCCCTACCAACACACACACAGAATGACCTCCACCAACACACACACACACAGAATGATCCCTACCAACACACACACAGAATGACCTCCACCAACACACACACACACAGAATGATCCCTACTAACACACACACAGAATGACCTCCACCAACACACACACACACAGAATGATCCCTACCAACACACACACAGAATGACCTCCACCAACACACACACACACAGAATGATCCCTACCAACACACACACAGAATGACCTCCACCAACACACACACACACAGAATGATCCCTAACAACACACACACAGAATGACCTCCACCAACACACACACACACAGAATGATCCCAACCAACACACACACACACAGAATGACCCCCACCAACACACACACACACAGAATGACCTCCACCAACACACACAGACACAGAATGATCCCTACGAACACACACACAGAATGACCCCCACCAACACACACACACACAGAATGACCCCCACCAACACACACACAGACAGAATGACCCCCACCAACACACATACACAGATTTATCCCCACCAACACACACACACTGAATGACCCCCACCAACACACACACACACAGAATGGCCCCCACCAAGACACACACACACAGAATGACCCCCACCAACACACATACACAGAATGATCCCCACCAAGACACACACTGAATGACCCCCACCAACACACACACACAGAATGACCCCCACCAAAACACACACACACAGAATGACCTCCACCAACACACACACACACAGAATGATCCCTACCAACACACACACAGAATGACCTCCACCAACACACACACACACAGAATGACCCCCACCAACACACACACACACAGAATGACCCCCACCAACACACACACACACAGAATTTCCTCCACAAACACACACACACACAGAATGATCCCTACCAACACACACACAGAATGACCTCCACCAACACACACACACAGAGAATGACCCCCACCAACACACAAACACACAGAATGACCCCCACCAACACACACACACACAGAATGACCTCCACCAACACACACACACACAGAATGACCCACACCAACACACACACAGAATGACCCCCACCAACACACACACACACAGAATGATCCCTACCAACACACACACAGAATGACCTCCACCAACACACACACACACAGAATGACCCCCACCAACACACACACACACAGAATGACCCCCACCAACACACACACACACAGAATGACCTCCACCAACACACACACAGAATGACCTCCACCAACACACACACACACAGAATGACCCCCACCAACACACACACACACAGAATGACCCCCACCAACACACACACACACAGAATGATCCCGACCAACACACACACACACAGAACGACCTCCACCAACACACACACACACAGAATGATCCCTACCAACACACACACACAGAATGACCTCCACCAACACACACACACACAGAATGATCCCTACCAACACACACACACACAGAATGACCCCCACCAACACACACACACACAGAATGACCTCCACCAACACACACACACACAGAATGGCCCCCACCAACACACATACACACAGAATGACCCCCACCAACACACACACACACAGAATGACCCCCACCAACACACACACAGAATGATGCCTACCAACACATACACAGAATGACCTCCACCAACACACACACACACAGAATGATCCCTACCAACACACACACACACAGAATGATCCCTACCAACACACACACAGAATGACCTCCACCAACACACACACACACAGAATGATCCCTACCAACACACACACAGAATGACCTCCACCAACACACACACACACAGAATGATCCCTACCAACACACACACAGAATGACCTCCACCAACACACACACACACACAGAATGATCCCAACCAACACACACACACACAGAATGACCCCCACCAACACACACACACACAGAATGACCTCCACCAACACACACAGACACAGAATGATCCCTACGAACACACACACAGAATGACCCCCACCAACACACACACACACAGAATGACCCCCACCAACACACACACAGACAGAATGACCCCCACCAACACACATACACAGATTTATCCCCACCAACACACACACACTGAATGACCCCCACCAACACACACACACACAGAATGGCCCCCACCAAGACACACACACACAGAATGACCCCCACCAACACACATACACAGAATGATCCCCACCAAGACACACACTGAATGACCCCCACCAACACACACACACAGAATGACCCCCACCAACACACACACACACAGAATGACCTCCACCAACACACACACACACAGAATGATCCCTACCAACACACACACAGAATGACCTCCACCAACACACACACACACAGAATGACCCCCACCAACACACACACACACAGAATGACCCCCACCAACACACACACACACAGAATTTCCTCCACAAACACACACACACACAGAATGATCCCTACCAACACACACACAGAATGACCTCCACCAACACACACACACACAGAATGATCCCTACCAACACACACACACACGGAATGATCCCTACCAACACACACACAGAATGACCTCCACCAACACACACAAACACAGAATGATCCTACCAACACACACACAGAATGACCTCCACCAACACACACACACACAGAATGATCCCTACCAACACACACACAGAATGACCTCCACCAACACACACACACACAGAATGATCCCTACCAACACACACACAGAATGACCTCCACCAACACACACACACACAGAATGATCCCTACCAACACACACACAGAATGACCTCCACCAACACACACACACACAGAATGATCCCTACCAACACACACACAGAATGACCCCCACCAACACACACACACACAGAATGACCTCCACCAACACACACACACACAGAATGATCCCTACCAACACACACACAGAATGACCTCCACCAACACACACACACACAGAATGACCCCCACCAACACACACACACACAGAATGACCCCCACCAACACACACACACACAGAATTTCCTCCACAAACACACACACACACAGAATGATCCCTACCAACACACACACAGAATGACCTCCACCAACACACACACACACAGAATGATCCCTACCAACACACACACACACGGAATGATCCCTACCAACACACACACAGAATGACCTCCACCAACACACACAAACACAGAATGATCCTACCAACACACACACAGAATGACCTCCACCAACACACACACACACAGAATGATCCCTACCAACACACACACAGAATGACCTCCACCAACACACACACACACAGAATGATCCCTACCAACACACACACAGAATGACCTCCACCAACACACACACACACAGAATGATCCCTACCAACACACACACAGAATGACCTCCACCAACACACACACACACAGAATGATCCCTACCAACACACACACAGAATGACCTCCACCAACACACACACACACAGAATGATCCCTACCAACACACACACAGAATGACCTCCACCAACACACACACACACAGAATGATCCCTACCAACACACACACAGAATGACCTCCACCAACACACACACACACAGAATGATCCCTACCAACACACACACAGAATGACCTCCACCAACACACACACACACAGAATGATCCCTAACAACACACACACAGAATGACCTCCACCAACACACACACACACAGAATGATCCCAACCAACACACACACACACAGAATGACCCCCACCAACACACACACACACAGAATGACCTCCACCAACACACACAGACACAGAATGATCCCTACGAACACACACACAGAATGACCCCCACCAACACACACACACACAGAATGACCCCCACCAACACACACACAGACAGAATGACCCCCACCAACACACATACACAGATTTATCCCCACCAACACACACACACTGAATGACCCCCACCAACACACACACACACAGAATGGCCCCCACCAAGACACACACACACAGAATGACCCCCACCAACACACATACACAGAATGATCCCCACCAAGACACACACTGAATGACCCCCACCAACACACACACACAGAATGACCCCCACCAAAACACACACACACAGAATGACCTCCACCAACACACACACACACAGAATGATCCCTACCAACACACACACAGAATGACCTCCACCAACACACACACACACAGAATGACCCCCACCAACACACACACACACAGAATGACCCCCACCAACACACACACACACAGAATTTCCTCCACAAACACACACACACACAGAATGATCCCTACCAACACACACACAGAATGACCTCCACCAACACACACACACAGAGAATGACCCCCACCAACACACAAACACACAGAATGACCCCCACCAACACACACACACACAGAATGACCTCCACCAACACACACACACACAGAATGACCCACACCAACACACACACAGAATGACCCCCACCAACACACACACACACAGAATGATCCCTACCAACACACACACAGAATGACCTCCACCAACACACACACACACAGAATGACCCCCACCAACACACACACACACAGAATGACCCCCACCAACACACACACACACAGAATGACCTCCACCAACACACACACAGAATGACCTCCACCAACACACACACACACAGAATGACCCCCACCAACACACACACACACAGAATGACCCCCACCAACACACACACACACAGAATGATCCCGACCAACACACACACACACAGAACGACTTCCACCAACACACACACACACAGAATGATCCCTACCAACACACACACACAGAATGACCTCCACCAACACACACACACACAGAATGATCCCTACCAACACACACACACACAGAATGACCCCCACCAACACACACACACACAGAATGACCTCCACCAACACACACACACACAGAATGGCCCCCACCAACACACATACACACAGAATGACCCCCACCAACACACACACACACAGAATGACCCCCACCAACACACACACAGAATGATGCCTACCAACACATACACAGAATGACCTCCACCAACACACACACACACAGAATGATCCCTACCAACACACACACACACAGAATGATCCCTACCAACACACACACAGAATGACCTCCACCAACACACACACACACAGAATGATCCCTACCAACACACACACAGAATGACCTCCACCAACACACACACACACAGAATGATCCCTACCAACACACACACAGAATGACCTCCACCAACACACACACACACACAGAATGATCCCAACCAACACACACACACACAGAATGACCCCCACCAACACACACACACACAGAATGACCTCCACCAACACACACAGACACAGAATGATCCCTACGAACACACACACAGAATGACCCCCACCAACACACACACACACAGAATGACCCCCACCAACACACACACAGACAGAATGACCCCCACCAACACACATACACAGATTTATCCCCACCAACACACACACACTGAATGACCCCCACCAACACACACACACACAGAATGGCCCCCACCAAGACACACACACACAGAATGACCCCCACCAACACACATACACAGAATGATCCCCACCAAGACACACACTGAATGACCCCCACCAACACACACACACAGAATGACCCCCACCAACACACACACACACAGAATGACCTCCACCAACACACACACACACAGAATGATCCCTACCAACACACACACAGAATGACCTCCACCAACACACACACACACAGAATGACCCCCACCAACACACACACACACAGAATGACCCCCACCAACACACACACACACAGAATTTCCTCCACAAACACACACACACACAGAATGATCCCTACCAACACACACACAGAATGACCTCCACCAACACACACACACACAGAATGATCCCTACCAACACACACACACACGGAATGATCCCTACCAACACACACACAGAATGACCTCCACCAACACACACAAACACAGAATGATCCTACCAACACACACACAGAATGACCTCCACCAACACACACACACACAGAATGATCCCTACCAACACACACACAGAATGACCTCCACCAACACACACACACACAGAATGATCCCTACCAACACACACACAGAATGACCTCCACCAACACACACACACACAGAATGATCCCTACCAACACACACACAGAATGACCTCCACGAACACACACACACACAGAATGATCCCTACCAACACACACACAGAATGACCTCCACCAACACACACACACACAGAATGATCCCTACCAACACACACACAGAATGACCTCCACCAACACACACACACACAGAATGATCCCTACCAACACACACACAGAATGACCTCCACCAACACACACACACACAGAATGATCCCTACCAACACACACACAGAATGACCTCCACCAACACACACACACACAGAATGATCCCTACCAACACACACACAGAATGACCTCCACCAACACACACACACACAGAATGATCCCAACCAACACACACACACACAGAATGACCCCCACCAACACACACACACACAGAATGACCTCCACCAACACACACAGACACAGAATGATCCCTACGAACACACACACAGAATGACCCCCACCAACACACACACACACAGAATGACCTCCACCAACACACACACACACAGAATGATCCCTACCAACACACACACAGAATGACCTCACCAACACACACACACACAGAATGATCCCTACCAACACACACACAGAATGACCCCCACCAACACACACACACACAGAATGACCCCCACCAACACACACACACACAGAATGATCCCGACCAACACACACACACACAGAATGATCCCTACCAACACACACACACAGAATGACCTCCACCAACACACACACACACAGAATGATCCCTACCAACACACACACACACAGAATGACCCCCACCAACACACACACACACAGAATGACCTCCACCAACACACACACACACAGAATGGCCCCCACCAACACACATACACACAGAATGACCACCACCAACACACACACACACAGAATGACCCCCACCAACACACACACAGAATGATGCCTACCAACACATACACAGAATGACCTCCACCAACACACACACACACAGAATGATCCCTACCAACACACACACACACAGAATGATCCCTACCAACACACACACAGAATGACCTCCACCAACACACACACACACAGAATGATCCCTACCAACACACACACAGAATGACCTCCACCAACACACACACACACAGAATGATCCCTACCAACACACACACAGAATGACCTCCACCAACACACACACACACAGAATGATCCTAACCAACACACACACACACAGAATGACCCCCACCAACACACACACACACAGAATGACCTCCACCAACACACACAGACACAGAATGATCCCTACGAACACACACACAGAATGACCCCCACCAACACACACACACACAGAATGACCCCCACCAACACACACACAGACAGAATGACCCCCACCAACACACATACACAGATTTATCCCCACCAACACACACACACTGAATGACCCCCACCAACACACACACACACAGAATGGCCCCCACCAAGACACACACACACAGAATGACCCCCACCAACACACATACACAGAATGATCCCCACCAAGACACACACTGAATGACCCCCACCAACACACACACACAGAATGACCCCCACCAACACACACACACACAGAATGACCTCCACCAACACACACACACACAGAATGATCCCTACCAACACACACACAGAATGACCTCCACCAACACACACACACACAGAATGACCCCCACCAACACACACACACACAGAATGACCCCCACCAACACACACACACACAGAATTTCCTCCACAAACACACACACACACAGAATGATCCCTACCAACACACACACAGAATGACCTCCACCAACACACACACACACAGAATGATCCCTACCAACACACACACACACGGAATGATCCCTACCAACACACACACAGAATGACCTCCACCAACACACACAAACACAGAATGATCCTACCAACACACACACAGAATGACCTCCACCAACACACACACACACAGAATGATCCCTACCAACACACACACAGAATGACCTCCACCAACACACACACACACAGAATGATCCCTACCAACACACACACAGAATGACCTCCACCAACACACACACACACAGAATGATCCCTACCAACACACACACAGAATGACCTCCACCAACACACACACACACAGAATGATCCCTACCAACACACACACAGAATGACCTCCACCAACACACACACACACAGAATGATCCCTACCAACACACACACAGAATGACCTCCACCAACACACACACACACAGAATGATCCCTACCAACACACACACAGAATGACCTCCACCAACACACACACACACAGAATGATCCCTACCAACACACACACACAGAATGACCTCCACCAACACACACACACATAGAATGATCCCTACCAACACACACACAGAATGACCTCCACCAACACACACACACACAGAATGATCCCTACCAACACACACACAGAATGACCTCCACCAACACACACACACACAGAATGATCCCAACCAACACACACACACACAGAATGACCCCCACCAACACACACACACACAGAATGACCTCCACCAACACACACAGACACAGAATGATCCCTACGAACACACACACAGAATGACCCCCACCAACACACACACACACAGAATGACCCCCACCAACACACACACAGACAGAATGACCCCCACCAACACACATACACAGATTTATCCCCACCAACACACACACACTGAATGACCCCCACCAACACACACACACACAGAATGGCCCCCACCAAGACACACACACACAGAATGACCCCCACCAACACACATACACAGAATGATCCCCACCAAGACACACACTGAATGACCCCCACCAACACACACACACAGAATGACCCCCACCAAAACACACACACACAGAATGACCTCCACCAACACACACACACACAGAATGATCCCTACCAACACACACACAGAATGACCTCCACCAACACACACACACACAGAATGACCCCCACCAACACACACACACACAGAATGACCCCCACCAACACACACACACACAGAATTTCCTCCACAACACACACACACACAGAATGATCCCTACCAACACACACACAGAATGACCTCCACCAACACACACACACAGAGAATGACCCCCACCAACACACAAACACACAGAATGACCCCCACCAACACACACACACAGAGAATGACCTCCACCAACACACACACACACAGAATGACCCACACCAACACACACACAGAATGACCCCCACCAACACACACACACACAGAATGATCCCTACCAACACACACACAGAATGACCTCCACCAACACACACACACACAGAATGACCCCCACCAACACACACACACACAGAATGACCCCCACCAACACACACACACACAGAATGACCTCCACCAACACACACACAGAATGACCTCCACCAACACACACACACACAGAATGACCCCCACCAACACACACACACACAGAATGACCCCCACCAACACACACACACACAGAATGATCCCGACCAACACACACACACACAGAACGACCTCCACCAACACACACACACACAGAATGATCCCTACCAACACACACACACAGAATGACCTCCACCAACACACACACACACAGAATGATCCCTACCAACACACACACACACAGAATGACCCCCACCAACACACACACACACAGAATGACCTCCACCAACACACACACACACAGAATGGCCCCCACCAACACACATACACACAGAATGACCCCCACCAACACACACACACACAGAATGACCCCCACCAACACACACACAGAATGATGCCTACCAACACATACACAGAATGACCCCCACCAACACACACACACACAGAATGATCCCTACCAACACACACACACACAGAATGATCCCTACCAACACACACACACACAGAATGATCCCTACCAACACACACACACACAGAATGATCCCTACCAACACACACACAGAATGACCTCCACCAACACACACAAACACAGAATGATCCTACCAACACACACACAGAATGACCTCCACCAACACACACACACACAGAATGATCCCTACCAACACACACACAGAATGACCTCCACCAACACACACACACACAGAATGATCCCTACCAACACACACACAGAATGACCTCCACCAACACACACACACACAGAATGATCCCTACCAACACACACACAGAATGACCTCCACCAACACACACACACACAGAATGATCCCTACCAACAAACACACAGAATGACCTCCACCAACACACACACACACAGAATGATCCCTACCAACACACACACAGAATGACCTCCACCAACACACACACACACAGAATGATCCCTACCAACACACACACAGAATGACCTCCACCAACACACACACACACAGAATGATCCCTACCAACACACACACAGAATGACCTCCACCAACACACATACACACAGAATGATCCCTACCAACACACACACAGAATGACCTCCACCAACACACACACACACAGAATGATCCCTACCAACACACACACAGAATGACCTCCACCAACACACACACACACAGAATGATCCCAACCAACACACACACACACAGAATGACCCCCACCAACACACACACACACAGAATGACCTCCACCAACACACACAGACACAGAATGAGCCCTACGAACACACACACAGAATGACCCCCACCAACACACACACACACAGAATGACCCCCACCAACACACACACAGACAGAATGACCCCCACCAACACACATACACAGATTTATCCCCACCAACACACACACACTGAATGACCCCCACCAACACACACACACACAGAATGGCCCCCACCAAGACACACACACACAGAATGACCCCCACCAACACACATACACAGAATGATCCCCACCAAGACACACACTGAATGACCCCCACCAACAGACACACACAGAATGACCCCCACCAACACACACACACACAGAATGACCTCCACCAACACACACACACACAGAATGATCCCTACCAACACACACACAGAATGACCTCCACCAACACACACACACACAGAATGACCCCCACCAACACACACACACACAGAATGACCCCCACCAACACACACACACACAGAATTTCCTCCACAAACACACACACACACAGAATGATCCCTACCAACACACACACAGAATGACCTCCACCAACACACACACACACAGAATGACCCCCACCAACACACAAACACACAGAATGACCCCCACCAACACACACACACACAGAATGACCTCCACCAACACACACACACACAGAATGACCCCCACCAACACACACACAGAATGACCCCCACCAACACACACACACACAGAATGATCCCTACCAACACACACACAGAATGACCTCCACCAACACACACACACACAGAATGACCCCCACCAACACACACACACACAGAATGACCCCCACCAACACACACACACACAGAATGACCTCCACCAACACACACACAGAATGACCTCCACCAACACACACACACACAGAATGACCCCCACCAACACACACACACACAGAATGACCCCCACCAACACACACACACACAGAATGATCCCGACCAACACACACACACACAGAATGACCTCCAACAACACACAAACACACAGAATGATCCCTACCAACACACACACAGAATGACATCCACCAACACACACACACACAGAATGATCCCTACCAACACACACACAGACAGAATGACCCCCACCAACACACACACACACAGAATGACCTCCACCAACACACACACACACAGAATGGCCCCCACCAACACACATACACACAGAATGACCCCCACCAACACACACACACACAGAATGACCCCCACCAACACACACACAGAATGATGCCTACCAACACATACACAGAATGACCCCCACCAACACACACACACACAGAATGATCCCTACCAACACACACACACACAGAATGATCCCTACCAACACACACACACACAGAATGATCCCTACCAACACACACACACACAGAATGATCCCTACCAACACACACACAGAATGACCTCCACCAACACACACAAACACAGAATGATCCTACCAACACACACACAGAATGACCTCCACCAACACACACACACACAGAATGATCCCTACCAACACACACACAGAATGACCTCCACCAACACACACACACACAGAATGATCCCTATCAACACACACACAGAATGACCTCCACCAACACACACACACACAGAATGATCCCTACCAACACACACACAGAATGACCTCCACCAACACACACACACACAGAATGATCCCTACCAACACACACACAGAATGACCTCCACCAACACACACACACACAGAATGACCTCCACCAACACACACACACACAGAATGATCCCTACCAACACACACACAGAATGACCTCCACCAACACACACACACATAGAATGATCCCTACCAACACACACACAGAATGACCTCCACCAACACACACACACACAGAATGATCCCTACCAACACACACACAGAATGACCTCCACCAACACACACACACACAGAATGATCCCTACCAACACACACACAGAATGACCTCCACCAACACACACACACACAGAATGATCCCTACTAACACACACACAGAATGATCTCCACCAACACACACACACACAGAATGATCCCTACCAACACACACACAGAATGACCTCCAACAACACACACACACACAGAATGATCCCTACCAACACACACACAGAATGCCCTCCACCAACACACACACACACAGAATGATCACTACCAACACACACACAGAATGACCTCCACCAACACACACACACACAGAATGATCCCAACCAACACACACACACACAGAATGACCCCCACCAACACACACACACACAGAATGACCTCCACCAACACACACACACACAGAATGATCCCAACGAACACACACACAGAATGACCCCCACCAACACACACACACACAGAATGACCCCCACCAACACACACACAGACAGAATGACCCCCACCAACACACATACACAGAATTTTCCCCACCAACACACACACACTGAATGACCCCCACCAACACACACACACACAGAATGACCCCCACCAAGACACACACACACAGAATGACCCCCACCAACACACATACACAGAATGATCCCCACCAAGACACACACTGAATGACCCCCACAAACACACACACACAGAATGACCCCCACCAACACACACACACACAGAATGATCTCCACCAACACACACACACACAGAATGATCCCTACCAACACACACACAGTATGACCTCCACCAACACACACACACACAGAATGACCCCCACCAACACACACACACACAGAATGACCCCCACCAACACACACACACACAGAATGACCTCCACAAACACACACACACACAGAATGATCCCTACCAACACACACACAGAATGACCTCCACCAAAACACACACACACAGAATGACCCCCACCAACACACACACACAGGGAATGACCCCCACCAACACACACACACACAGAATGACCTCCACCAACACACACACACACAGAATGACCCCCACCAACACACACACAGAATGACCTCCACCAACACACACACACACAGAATGATCCCTACCAACACACACACAGAATGACCTCCACCAACACACACACACACAGAATGACCCCCACCAACACACACACACACAGAATGACCCCCACCAACACACACACACACAGAATGACCTCCACCAACACACACACAGAATGACCTCCACCAACACACACACACACAGAATGACCCCCACCAACACACACACACACAGAATGACCTCCACCAACACACACACACACAGAATGATCCCTACCAACACACACACAGAATGACCTCCAACAACACACACACACACAGAATGACCTCCACCAACACACACACACACAGAATGACCTTCACCAACACACACACACACAGAATGATTCCTACCAAAACACACACACACAGAATGACCCCCACCAACACACACACACACAGAATGACCTCGACCAACACACACACACAGAATGATCCCTACCAACACACACACAGAATGACCTCCACCAACACACACACACACAGAATGACCCCCACCAACACACACACACACAGAATGACCCCCACCAACACACACACACACAGAATAACCTCCACCAACACACACACACACAGAATGATCCCTACCAACACACACACAGAATGACCTCCACCAACAAACACACACACAGAATGACCCCCACCAACACACACACACACAGAATGACCCCCACCAACACACACACACACAGAATGACCTCCACCAACACACACACACACAGAATGATCCCTACCAACACACACACAGAATGACCTCCACCAACACACACACACACAGAATGACCCCCACCAACACACAAACACACAGAGTGACACCCACCAACACACACACACACAGAATGACCTCCACCAACACACACAGAATGACCTCCACCAACACACACACACACAGAATGACCCCCACCAACACACACACACACAGAATGACCCCCACCAACACACACACACACAGAATGATCCCTACCAACACACACACACACAGAATGACCTCCACCAACACACACACACACAGAATGATCCCTACCAACACACACACAGAATGACCTCCACCAACACACACACACACAGAATGATCCCTACCAACACACACACACACAGAATGACCCCCACCAACACACACACACACAGAATGACCTCCACCAACACACACACACACAGAATGACCTCCACCAACACACACACACACAGAATGATCCCTACCAACACACACACAGAATGACCCCCACCAACACACACACACACAGAATGACCCCCACCAACACACACACACACAGAATGACCCCCACCAACACACATACACACAGAATGACCCCCACCAACACACATACACACAGAATGACCCCCACCAACACACACAGACACAGAATGACCCCCACCAACACACACACAGAATGATCCCTACCAACACACACACGGAATGACCCCCACCAACACACACACACACAGAATGATCCCTACCAACACACACACACACACAGAATGATCCCTACCAACACACACACACACAGAATGATCCCTACCAACACACACACACACAGAATGATCCCTACCACCACACACACAGAATGACCTCCACCAACACACACACACACAGAATGATCCCTACCAACACACACACAGAATGACCTCCACCAACACACACACACACAGAATGATCCCTACCAACACACACACAGAATGACCTCCACCAACACACACACACACAGAATGATCCCTACCAACACACACACAGAATGACCTCCACCAACACACACACACACAGAATGATCCCTACCAACACACACACAGAATGACCTCCACCAACACACACACACACAGAATGATCCCTACCAACACACACACAGAATGACCTCCACCAACACACACACACACAGAATGATCCCTACCAACACACACACAGAATGACCTCCACCAACACACACACACACAGAATGATCCCTACCAACACACACACAGAATGACCTCCACCAACACACACACACACAGAATGATCCCTACCAACACACACACAGAATGACCTCCACCAACACACACACACACAGAATGATCCCTACCAACACACACACAGAATGACCTCCACCAACACACACACACACAGAATGATCCCTACCAACACACACACAGAATGACCTCCACCAACACACACACACACAGAATGATCCCTTCCAACACACACACACACAGAATGACCCCCACCAACACACACACACACAGAATGACCTCCACCAACACACACACACACAGAATGATCCCTACCAACACACACACAGAATGACCTCCACCAACACACACACACACAGAATGACCCCCACCAACACACACACAGACAGAATGACCCCCACCAACACACATACACAGAATTATCCCCACCAACACACACACACTGAATGACCCCCACCAACACACACACACACAGATGACCACCACCAACACACACACACACAGAATGACCCCCACCAACACACATACACAGAATGATCCCCACCAACACACACACTGAATGACCCACACCAACACACACACACAGAATGACCCCCACCAACACACACACACACAGAATGACCTCCACCAACAGACACACACACAGAATGATCCCTACCAACACACACAGAGAATGACCTCCACCAACACACACACACACAGAATGACCTACACCAACACACACACACACAGAATGACCTCCACCAACCCACACACACACTGAATGATCCCTACCAACACACACACAGAATGACCTCCACCAACAAACACACACACAGAATGACCCCCACCAACACACACACACACAGAATGACCTCCACCAACACACACACACACAGAATGACCTCTACCAACACACACACACACAGAATGATCCCTACGAACACACACACAGAATGACCTCCACCAACACACACAGACACAGAATGACCCCCACCAACACACACACACACAGAATGACCCCCACCAACACACACACACACAGAATGACCTCCACCAACACACACACACACAGAATGATCCCTACCAACACACACACAGAATGACTTCCACCAACACACACACACACAGAATGACCCCCACCAACACACACACACACAGAATGACCCCCACCAACACACACACACACAGAATGACCTCCACCAACACACACACACACAGAATGATCCCTACCAACACACACACAGAATGACCTCCACCAACACACACACACACAGAATGACCCCCACCAACACACACACACACAGAATGACCCCCACCAACACACACACACACAGAATGACCTCCACCAACACACACACACACAGAATGATCCCTACCAACACACACACAGAATGACCTCCACCAACACACACACACACAGAATGACCCCCACCAACACACACACACACAGAATGACCTCCACCAACATACACACACACAGAATGACCTCCACCAACACACACACAGAATGACCTCCACCAACACACACACACACAGAATGACCCCCACCAACACACACACACACAGAATGACCCCCACCAACACACACACACACAGAATGATCCCTACCAACACACACACACACAGAATGACCTCCACCAACACACACACACACAGAATGATCCCTACCAACACACACACAGAATGACCTCCACCAACACACACACACAGAGAATGATCCCTACCAACACACACACACACAGAATGACCCCCACCAACACACACACACACAGAATGACCTCCACCAACACACACACACACAGAATGACCTCCACCAACACACACACACACAGAATGATCCCTACCAACACACACACAGAATGACCCCCACCAACACACACACACACAGAATGACCCCCACCAACACACACACACACAGAATGACCCCCACCAACACACATACACAGAATGATCCCCACCAACACACACACACTGAATGACCCCCACCAACACACACAGACACAGAATGACCCCCACCAACACACACAGACACAGAATGACCCCCACCAACACACATACAGAGAATGATCCCCACCAACACACACACTGAATGACCCCCACCAACACACACACACAGAATGACCCCCACCAACACACACACACACAGAATGACCTCCTCCAACACACACACACACAGAATGATCCCTACCAACACACACACAGAATGACCTCCACCAACACACACACACACAGAATGACCTCCACCAACACACACACACACAGAATGACCTCCACCAACAGACACACACACAGAATGATCCCTACCAACACACACACACACAGAATGACCCCCACCAACACACACACACACAGAATGACCTCCACCAACACACACACACACAGAATGATCCCTACCAACACACACACAGAATGACCTCCACCAACACACACACACACAGAATGACCCCCACCAACACACACACACACAGAATGACCCCCACCAACACACACACACACAGAATGACCTCCACCAACACACACACACACAGAATGACCCCCACCAACACACACACACACAGAATGACCCCCACCAACACACACACACACAGAATGACCTCCACCAACACACACACACACAGAATGATCCCTACCAACACACACACAGAATGACCTCCACCAACACACACACACACAGAATGACCCCCACCAACACACACACACACAGAATGACCCCCACCAACACACACACACACAGAATGACCTCCACCAACACACACACACACAGAATGATCCCTACCAACACACACACAGAATGACCTCCAGCAACACACACACTCACAGAATGATCCCTACCAACACACACACAGAATGACCCCCACCAACACACACACACACAGAATGACCCCCACCAACACACACACACACAGAATGACCCCCACCAACACACATACACAGAATGATCCCCACCAACACACACACACTGAATGACCCCCACCAACACACACACACACAGAATGACCCCCACCAACACACACACACACAGAATGACCCCCACCAACACACATACACAGAATGATCCCCACCAACACACACACTGAATGACCCCCACCAACACACACACACAGAATGACCCCCACCAACACACACACACACAGAATTACCCCCACCAACACACACACACAGAATGATCCCTACCAACAGACACACACTGAATGACCCCCACCAACACACAGAGAGAATGATTCCTACCAACACACAGGGAATGACCCCCACCAACACACACACACACACAGAATGACCCCCACCAACACACAGAGAGAATGATCCGTACCAACACAGAGGGAATGACCCCCACCAACACACACACACACAGAATGACCCCCGCCAACACACACACACATTCATGGAATGACTCCCACCATCACACACACACACAGAATGACCCCCACCAACACACACACAGAATGACCTCCACCAACACACACACACAGAATGACCTCCACCAACACACACACACACAGAATGATCCCTACCAACACACACACAGAATGACCCCCACCAACACACATAAACAGAATGACCCCCACCAACACACACACACTGAATGACCCCCACCAACACACACACACACACACAGAATGACCCCCACCAACACACACACACACACAGAATGACCCCCACCAACACACAGAGAGAATGATCCCTACCAACACACAGGGAATGATCCCTACCAACACACACACACAGAATGACCCCCGCCAACACACACACACATGCATGGAATGACTCATACCAACACACACACATACACACAGAATGACCCCCACCAACACACAGACACATGGAATGACCCCTACCAACACACACACAGGGAATGACCCCCACCAACCACACACACACACACACACACAGAGGAAATGACCCCCACCAATACCCACACACATCTAGCCACTTAAAGCATTTTCAGTGGAGGCTAGGACAGCTCTGGAGGGAAGAAGCACCATGACAGCCAGCGTGCACCCCAGCAGAGCAGGAGTCCGGGGCCTAGGACTTGGTTGTCCACGATAGAGGCCCTGCTTGGTTTTCTGGACTTGTTGTTCTGCGATAGAGGCTGGGGGTATGTTGGGTGTCAGGGTCCCACCGACCACGTTTGGACCTCAGCCTCAGGTGATTTTCTCCAGATGTCAACTCTGAAGCCTGACTTTCTCATCACAAGTTCTGGGTTGACAAGCCCCAGGTGTACCCTCTTGAAGTGGAGGGGGACAGGCCCAGGTGAAAGGGTTGGGAGAAAACTGACAGGAAAAGTGACGGAGCCCCAGGCTAGAGTGCAGCAAACATCTACTGAGCGCATGGCAGGCTGCTGGAGCTGGAAGGGAAGCCCAGGCCCTGCACAGGCCTGAGTTGCTGAGATGTGGGAGGCAAGACTGAAATCCCAGCTGGAGGGAGACGTGGGGGCCTGGGGCCAGCATCATACTGCATGCAAGGCCCTTGCCTACCACCACCATGAGGCAGTGGCTTGCCCAGAGCCATGTCTCCCAGGGGGGCAGAGAGGAGAAGCCTTCCAGCAAAGCTGAGGCCCAAGTGAGAGAAGCAGCTGGCCCGAATAGCTGGTCCAGGGACGCCTGCTAAGAGGGTATCCGGGTCCCCTGGTGACCAGAGTGCTTAGCACCCCAAAATCCAGACAGCACCCCAGGCTGGGCCCCATTATCCTATGGAGGTGCTAAGGAACAGGCCCTCACCCTCCTTCCAGAAAGTGGGAAATTCCAGGAGAAGCCTGGGGCCAGCTCTGACCTGTCCCATCCTGAGAACTTTCTGACCCAGGAAGCTGAGGACTGGTCCCTTGGGAGCACCCCTGAGGGGACCCAGCTCAGCCCACGCCTGGGAGAGGGCCCAGAGCCAAATGGGATGCTGCTGTCCCTGTGGGGACTTGGGAGGGGGCACCATCCTCCAAGTCTTCTGGCCTCTGAGGTCGTCTAGGAGATGGGCAGCCCTCCGGTAGCAGAGGAGACACCCACAGGGGCCCCAGACCCTCTGGGTCACCCACTTAACCACTGGAAGTGGGGATGGATGGAGCTCTATGGCCAGCGCCTCTCATTGTGGGACCCTTCAGACGTAGAAACAAACTCATCAGCCCTGACTTTGGATGCTTCCGACAGGGTGGCCCCGGGTGTTACAGGTTTCTGGCTGAGAGTGAGGGCCAGGTGCTAGTGCTACAAGAGGGAAAATCCATCAGGCTTAAGAACACCTGGTACCTGGTGTGCTTCTGGTGTGGGTCCAGGGGTGAGGGATGTGTGGTGATGGGCCGAGCAAAGTGCCTGCTCTCCAGGGGTTCACGTTGGGTGGTGTCATTGAAAATACACAAATGGGGACTTCCCTGGTTAAGATTCCATGCTTCCATTGCAGGGGGCACAGGTTTGATCCCTGGTTGGGGAACTAAGATCACATATGCCACGTGGCACGGCCAAAAAAATAAGTAACAATTTAAAATAATAATAAAAATACACAAATGGACCAGTGTTTTCACACAGCAGATGGTGGTATGATAGAGTTGATGGCCTCGCGGGGCTGAGGCCTCTCCGAGGAGACAAATTCAACAAGGCCCAGGTTGGGTCTGAGGGAAGGTGAGCCACTCAGAGACCAGCTCTAGGCATGGAACGAGGTGGAAACCAGGCTAGTCTGCCATGTATTTCCTTTTTATGGGTCTCCCTCATGGCTCAGATGGTAGAGAATCAGCCTGAATTACAGCATACCCGGTTCGATCCTTAGGTTGGGGCATCCCCTGGAGGAAGTCATGGCAACCCTCTCCAGTATTCACGCCTGGAGAATCCCATGACAGAGGAAACTGGCAGGTTACAGTCCACAGGGTCGTAAGGAGTTGGACACGGCTGAGCGATTAACAATGTCACTTTCACTTTTACTCCGGAAACAATAAAATGGGCCTCTCCTAGAAAACCCAGGACAGAGGGTCACCATTCTCTTGGGAAAGGAAGTGAGTGGGGAGCGTGCAGTCGGGCGGCTCCTAAAACCTGAGGGCTTGGTGGGGGCAGTGCTAAGAGCTGGGTCTCTGCAGGAGGACCCCAGAAGACTAGCCAGCAGCCAGGAAAGGTGCCCACACTGGCCACCTCCTCCTCGTCACCCCAGCCCAAGAGGACGCAGGTTTGCCACTTAGAATAATAACAGGATGGACCCCACGGCCTTTAACTCCAGATTCTGGGGTTGATGACCTCTCACACCTCAGCATGGAGCAGATAAAGTCGTCACAGTTTGATTCTCTTACAGCAGGGCTGGCAGATGCCCCCCTACCTGTCTTGGCTTCCACAGATGTGGTGACTGACCCTTGCTTTCCCGGAGTTCCCACCAAGCACCATGTGTTGGACACACAGTAATTAACATGACACAACCCGGAAGGAAGGTGTTCCAATGGGGGTGGTTTAGAGCAGGAGGTGCGGACTCAGGCCTGGGTTGAGATGGGAGTGGGGAGAAGGGCCCCTCAAGGGGTGACCCAGGTCTGCTCATGCGGCCCACCAGCCTCTGACTGCTCTGGGGGATGCCTGCTCTGTGTCCAGGCCCCCCACGGCCCAGCCCCTCCATGCATGCGCCTGAAGCTGCTTCCTTCTAGGGCTCCATGTGCCCCCGGCCATCTGGAAGCTGCCTGACAGCAGGTCTGCTCACCTGCTCCTCACACCTACCACCAAATCCATGTCCTCTGACCCCAGAGCGAGCTACCGAGGAGGACATGGCCGGTGGGCCAGGTGCAGGAGGTACCCAGAAGCGCGCCCGTCCCAGGGGGAAGCTTGGCTTGGAGGGGCCTAGGCTGACACTGCTGACCTTGGGAGAGACCCTGCACCACGACGGGTCAGGAGAGCACTCCCCCCATGGGGAGGCGAGGCCCAGCCGGGGCCCAGCGGCCTGGAAATGCAAGCTGCCTTCTTATCCTCACCCCTCCCCTTGTCAAGAACCATGGGCTTCCCTAGTAGCTCAGATGGTAAAGAGTCTGCCTGCAGTATGGGAGACCTGGGTTTGATTCCTGGGTGGAGAAGATCCCCTGGAGAAGAGAATGACTACCCACTCCAGCATTCTTGTCTGGGAAATCTCATGGGCAAGGGAGCCTGGTGGGCTACAGTCCATGGAGTTGCACAGGGTCAGACACGAGTGAGTGACTAACACTTGCACTGCTTTACTCCCCAAGAAGGCTGTCCAGTTCAAAATCAGCTCCAAGACCCAGCTTGGAGTCAGAACTGGTCCTACCAGGAAAATTCCACTCTCGGGGAGGCCAGAGGATGAGGGAGCTGGGCTCGGGAGATGGGGAGGAGGGATGGGAACTCTTTCCTCACCCCTCCTCCATCCCCCCTGCAGGTCTGGTGGCTTCTTTCCCAGGAGAACCAGGAACCCTCACCCCACTGGCTGCCCCAGCACCTCAGCACTTCCTGCTCCCACGACCCTGAAACCTCAAGGCAAACTCTGGAAAAATTGTGGGAACTGGCCACAGGGATGGAGACCACCAGGAGGGCCAGCTCATGTTCCCACATCCCCAACACCCCTGGACAGGCCTACTGCTCCCTCCCAGAAACCCCTCAATCCCCTCTCCTCCCAAGACATCTGGGTGGGGAGCAGCTTCCCCCACCCACCACCCCAACCCCACCAAGAATGAATGTACAGCAAGCATGAGGAAGCTTTGTCCACCATCACAGGGGGCCACAGAGTCCCCAGATGTCGGACCTGGAAGGAAGCAGGTTATGAGACAGGCGGGGACTGGGGACCTGGGCCCCTTTACTGCAGTGTGTGTACCTGGACAGGTGTCCCCTCATCTCTTCAAGCAAAAAGAAACTGTGAGGAACTGAAACTAGCGGCTTGCCTGCACAGCCGGGGCAAGTCATGAACCATAAGATGCAAAAAGCCAAAACCCAACTGCCATGATCCCTGTCCACCACTAAGGGGGCAGGCAGACCCCCCTAAGCCACTCTCCCGCCTGACCCACCATACCCTCACCCCAGCTCATGCCCACCCCGCCCCCCGGAAAGGAGTTGGAGAGAGCCCATGCCCACCCCCCGTGTGCAGAGTTGCCTGCCGCCCACAGCAAGGGTCTCCAGGCTGAGGACCCGGCTGCACAACTCGGCATACTCGGGGCAGGTGGCTGGCCGCTGAGAAGCCTGCTGGCCTCCACCCCACGCCCCCGGCCGCAGGGCTGTCCCAAAGCCAGCGGACCCTCGTGGGAACACCCACTGGGGCGGTGAGGAGGAGGGTGTGGGAAGTTTTTGTTTCCAGAGGGCGCTAGCTTGCACAGGGAAGAGGAAATGCTCAGCCAGTCCATTCGTCCAGCGAGGGCAGGGGCGAGGGGGCCTCAGGAGGTGGGAGGCCAGACCAGGAAGGGGGCCCTGCTCCCATCCGCCACCAGGTGGCAGCGGAGAACACCATGCCTGCCCCTCTCAGGTCCCCAGTCCTGGAAAAGAGGAATCCGGCTGGAGCCGAGTTCCTCTCCAGCCCTGGACGGCCTTCTTCACCCACCAACTAGCCAGTTAACTGCCGCGGTGCACAAGCAGCCCAGAGAGAGGCAGCAGGGGCCATCCAGAACCCAGGAATCTGGACATCTGCTTGTTCCTGGCGTGCCAGCATCCTTGTTCTCACAAGCTGAGAAGTCCTCAAAGTGAGCAAAGGATAGTGGATGCTCTGAGGATGCTGGGCAGTGGGGATGGAGCTCACCCTGGCTGGACCCAGACTTTTACCCCAGCCACCAGGTGGTGACTTCTACCTACACATCACTGCAGGTGGCTTCCCTTCTTCCAGCCCCCAGGTTCTTCCCAGGACACTGTCCCCAAGTGGCCCACCCCATCCCCACTCCCCTTCCCCCCTTCCCTTTGGAGCATGACCTCACAGCTTATCTAAGCCCTGCCTTCTTCCTCCAGGAAGCCTTCCTCCTCCAGGAAGCCTCCCCCAGCCAGGGAAGGGTCTGGCATGGTTTGGCAGGGGCCTGGGGAAAGGGGCATCCCCACCTTTCTGTGGGAGACTGGGGGTCTCTCACAGATCCAAGGTATTCTCTGGTGGAGAGGGTGGAATGTGGGGAGAAGACAAAAGTCTGGGGAGGAAATCTGGTCAGAGGGGTGTGAGCTGGCGGAGGAACTGCCAAAGGGGGGCTGCCAACCTGGGGGGCTGCTCACCCCCACAGAGGAGACCCTCTCTCTCCCACCCCAAGAACCACAATGGACAGAGAAAAGGTTGGCACAGGCGGAAGCGCTCCATGGGGCTTGTTAACAAGGCAGGAGAGGGAGGTGAGGGGGGCCACTGGCCTGAGAGCCAGAGGCTTTAGCCATGTATCTGGCCCCAAACAGCTGTGTGAACTGCAAAAGTGACTGTCTCTCAGGTCCTCAGTTTCCTCGTCCATGACGTCAGGGTTGGGACAAAGGCAGAACGGCAAACAGCTGCCAGGAGCTCTGTCTTCAGACGGTCATGAGCTGGGGAATGTCTGTCCCGGGTGCAGGCTGTGCCACCCCGAGCCCCTGCCACTCCCACGCTCCATGCATCGGGGACAACGCTGCAAAGCGGGCTGGAGCCGGGGAAGCCTGGAGAGCCCGTCCCCAGGAAAATGCCAGACAACAGTGGCTGTGTCTTTCTTTGGTTCCTCCCCGTAGACTCCAGGATGCTAAGCCAGGTGAGGGGTCCCCTCCAGCAGAACATCGGGATCCAGCATGGGTGTCAGTGGTCACGTCTGACATGGCCCTACCCTCTCCAAGCCCAGAGATGGTAAGAGGAAGCCCCCCACAGAGGGCACGCACCCCCGTGTACACTGCAGTTGTCATAATCAGACAGCGGGCTTCAGGAAGACCACCTCCGGCTCAGATCAGATGCTGAGTTCCAACAGGCACGGCACGCTCCAGCCCCGGGAGGGGCTGCCCACGGACAGCACCGAGTTTCTCGGCAAGGCTGCGGGAGGGGGCAGAGGTGAAGCTGTCCGCTGGGGGCACAAGAGCCACCTGGCTTCCGGGCACATCCTACAAATGCGTCTCCTTCTCCCCAGCCAAGAGGCCCTCCTTAAGTGGGGCGGGCCCGCAGTCCCGGCTGCTGCCACCGTCCAGACACAGGTGTCTCTTGGGCTGCGGCAGGCTGGGGTCAGGGGTGACGAGCTGCCGCAGGCGCTGTGGGGAGAAGAGGGCGTCAGTGGTGCTGTTGGCGAGAGAGGCAAAGACAGTATGTCTTCATGTCTGTGTCCCCAGGGCTGAGTTCAGAGCCCGCCTGTGGGGGAAGCTCAGTACGGTGAGACTGAATGAATGAGCACAGATCTCGAAAAGAGAGAGGAGGCAGTGACATGGTGACAGTCCTGACATCTATGCAGCCACAGGCAACCCACTGAACCGTCAGCGCCCCGCCTGTCAGATACCACACCTCAGAACAGTGCCTGGCACAGGATCAGCATTCAGTGTCTGTTTTGTTCTTGTTATAACTATTCTTATTGCTACTGCTATCAAATACTCGGTAAATGTCTATCATTTTTCTTCCCAGTAGTACTACTACTATTGCTATTGCTGTTGATGCCATCTCCTTGCCTTGAATGCAGATGTGATGACTGGAATCATGACCATCTTCTTGTGACCATGAGGTGATAAGTATGATGATGAAAGGACAACATGAGCAGGATGAAAGTGCAGGAACAGAGGAAGCGTCTGGTCCTTAATGGCCTCTTTAGGCAGCCGAAACAAATGCTAGAAGCCCTAACTCTGATCTTCTTCATGTGTAAGAAGACACTAAGCCTGTTTGTTTGTTGCAGTGGGGTTTTCTGTGACTTGTAGGTGAGACAGATTCCCACATATGTAATGTCTTTGTGGCATCACATTGGCTCTACATTACATATATTACAGTGGCTCTATGTCTTCCAGGAAGGCATGTCCTACACCCTGAGCAGGGAGCCTTTTGCAGAGGGTTCGCACAGGTATAAGAGAAGGAGAAAAGCTGGGAAACTGTGTGGATGAACCGTGGCTGCTGGTCACCAATTTCCAGGAGTAGGAATCTGTGCTCTGTGACCCACTGTGTCTGGCACCTTTGAGGTCTTGTGTATAACAGTTTCCCAGGTGGTGCTGGTGGTAAAGAACCTCCCTGCTAATGCAGATAGACGTAAGAGATGCAGGTTCGATCCCTGGGAAGACCCCCTGGAGGAGGAAATGGCAACCCACTCCAGTATTCTTGCCCAGAGAATCCCCATGGACAGAGGAGCCTGGTGGGCTACAGTTCACAGGGTCACAAAGAGTCAGACACACCTGAAGCGACTTAACATGCACACACACCCCTTAACCCTTTGAGAGTTGCTCTTGGTCAGCCTGCCCAGATAACCTGGAGGTCAGATTCTGAAGGTCTAGGACTCTTGACCATTTCTGAAAATGAAGCCATGGGTCTTCAAAGACCCTCCTCCTTAACATTCTGTTAGACAGAAGGGCTGCCTGGCCTCAGAGCTGCCCCAGCCATGATGCCCTGCTCATTGTCCAACCTCCTCAGCGCCACTTTCCCAGCCCCTACCTTCCTGAAGGAACCCCGGGTCTTCAAGAGGGTGACGATGATGAAGAGTGGGACACAGCCCATGGAGGAGCCAGCCAGGAACCAGCCGATGAAGTATCCCCAGGCCGGGTACACATAGACATTGTTGTATTTGAGAGGTGTGTACTTGCTCAAGGAGAAGAAAAAAGTGGCCTAGAGAGACAGGGGGAGGGGCAGGCGCAGATGCAGGAGGGGGCCGGGAACCCTCCCGTTGGGGACGGAGCATAGTTAGATACACTGGTGCTTCTGGAGGTGGAGTGTAGAAGCCATCGCAGACGGTGGGCCAAGGCGTCAGTCACATCGAGAAGGAAGGGAGGGGAGACGGAGATGCTCCAAGCAGACAGGCAGAAGTAGACCAGCAGCTGGAACATCAGGCAGATCAACAGACCGAAGGAGTTTCCAGAGGAAGGGATAGAGCTGGAACTAGGCTGGATGGTAGTGCTCGTGAAACCAAGAGACAGTGAGAAAAGAGGGTCAGGGGAACCAGCACAAAAGAGAGGGCACGGACCTGCCCCCCAAGGAGCCCCAGAACTCAGCCCCCTGCCCCTCATCTCCCGGAATTGACTGGAGAGGCAGGAGGGGACATAGGGGGCCCTGACGGGCACATACCAGGCAAAGGCCAGGGGTCAGGAAGAGCCAGGAGATCTTCACCAGGGGCCACGGCCGGTAGCCAATCATGTCTTCAATGTTGTCATAGAAACGGTCGGCCCCTGCCCAGGTGGGTGTAGGGAGAGTGTGAGGACAGGAGTGGGGCAGCGGGTGGGTTTGGGGAAGGACTTGCCTGCTCCGTCCTCCCCACCCCACCGTGTGGGGGAAACTGGATCAGGACACACGAGTGACACTCGGGACCAACAGGGAGCCCCCTCACCTCCCAGGGCATCTCTGGCCTCCCGTCTAGGGATGAAGACCCACGTCCTAACACACGGGAGGGTGTGAGCCAGAGCGGGCTCAGCGGCCACACAGACGCTTATTGCATCACAGAGACAGATTCGGTTTCAAGTAAAAGCAGCGGAACAGCAAGGGGGCCACTGAACTGTGCGGGGCACTGGGCAGGGGCAGCGTATGCAGCCCAGACTCCAGGTATTCATAATTATTCTCATTATTCAAGGAACCCAGGCTTGTCCCAAGCCCAGCTCGCCTGCCGTAACGAGAAATGCCTGGGTTCCCAGCGCTGGATAAACCTCAAGTAAAAAGAACCAGGGCAGAGACCTCCCTGAGGGTCCAGTGGCTAAGACTCGTGTGCTCCCAGGGCAGGGCGCCTGGGTTTTGATCCCTGGTCAGGGACCTAGATCCCACATGCCGCAACTAAGAGATCTCATGCCACAACTAAGACCCAGAGCAGCCAAATAAATAAATACAAAATAAATATTTAAAAAAAATTAAGAACCAAGACAGCAGCTCAAAGAGCCACAAAGACCAGAAGGCCAGCTTGCCGGTCCTTACCTGGGGCAGATCCAGCCCTTCCAGGGACCCCAAGGCTCCCCCCACCACTTACTGTACACCCAGCCGATGCAGATCACCTCAAACACGGAAAGGAAGAGCAGGCACGTGCCGCTGCAGGCGTAGTAATCAAACAGCTGAAAGAGGTACATCCCGCCCTGCAGGCAGGGGATGGAGCTGAGGCTTCAACTTCCCCTGGGGCGGGGGTGGGTGGCGGGGGACACACCCTGCCCCGCCAGAGAAGACAGATGCCCGCCTTGTGGGCTGCCACCCTGCTCGGCCCAAGGAAGTCGTCCCTTGCAGCTAGAGTTTGCCCTGCCTGTCCCTGCCTTCCAGGCCTCATCTGACAACCGTCTCTGACCTCAGCGAGGACCCCGGGGACTGTGGTGGAGACCCACTGAGTTGTCTGCCCAGAATCCCACCTTCTGGAAGGCGCTATGCTGTGGCCACCTCACTGTGAATGTGTGCGCCCCACTCCCCTGTTTCAGGCCTGAAGAGGAGCCACCACTGACTCTCAGGAAAAGGGCCCTGTGTCCCCAGGGTTGGCCGGTGGCACAAGGGAAGCCCGAAGCTGACCCAGCCATCTGTAACAACCCAAGAGGAAAATCTGCTCAAGAATGACATCACCAGAGGAAACGGAGGGGGGGCATCTCTGATGATGTCATTGGGGCTGCTGGATCCAACCGTGTCTGAAACCGAACATCTAGACTTATCGGTTCCCTGACTTAAAAAGTTCCTTTTCCTGCTTAAGCCAGCTTGTGTTTGGTTTCTGTCACCTGAAACCAAAGGAGAGGAAACCAACACGGGAAGGCTTGACCATGTGGTCCCTCCAATCTTGCAGGGAGGCTCCGCCCCTGCCGCTCACCTCAGTGACCAGGAAGAGCCCGATCAGGCAGCACGTGACCGTGATGGCGAGGATCAGGAGCTCCCGCCGCCCGCTCCTCCGGAGCTGCCTGGGGAACATGTCCATGGAGGCCGTCACCAGGCACTCCATACAGACAAACTGTGGGCCGGAGGGGGCTGGTGAGAGGGGTCACTGCCCACACCCGTCCCTGTCCCCCACCCCCATGCTGACCCGCAGAGTCAGGGGCACAGGGGTCAGAGCTGGGGTGAGGCCAGCCCACGTCCCCACCACAGAGGGTCCCAGCTGGAAGGGGGAGGGGGAGGCTGGGTGGCCTGAGCATGCGGGAGGGATGTTTGGGAGGGCATGTCCATGTCTGCGAAGGGTCAGGCCAGGGGTGGAGGTGGGGCGGGGTGGGTAAAGGAGGCAGCCCCTCACAGAAGAGGGTCCCTAGGCCAGGGGTACCCCCCCCCAACCTCAAGGATGGGTCTTGGTCATGGGATGGAGGGGGAATGACCTGGGCTGGGGTCAGGGGGCTGGGGAAAGTCCTGGCAGGGAGCACAGAAGCTGGGAAGGGGACCGCAGGGTGGGGGCAAGGGGGTGGGGGTGGGGCAAACCTGGCTGTCCAGCCCGAGGAAGATAAGCATGATGAAGAAGAGGCAGGACCACAGCTGGGACAGGGGCATCATGGTCACGGCCTTGGGGAAGGCGATGAAGGCCAGGCCGGGGCCTGCCGGGCACACACAGCATCAGGGGGGCCCGCCCGCACGCACGTGTGCACGTGTATGTCTGCCTGCGTGTGCTGGCTGAGCCCACCCGCCACTCTGGGGAGCACACTTTCCGTTCATCCTCCCATTATCCCATCCGTTTGCCTCCCCCTCCTCCCTCCCCTGGTTTTGGGGTCCTGCTCTGCGCCAAGCACTGCCCCCCTAATGCTGAAAGTTCCCTAATATCCAGTTTCTGGGACCCCCACCCCCACCCCACCCTCTGTCCCCTGCCCATCCTTCCCTCCAGGTCCCAGGCAGCACCCACCTGACTCGGCCACCTCGGAGATGGGCACGCCCTGCTCCCGGGACATGAAGCCCAGGATGGAGAAGACCACAAACCCGGCCACGAAGCTGGTGCCACTGTTGAGGAAGCAGAGCGCGATGCTGTCCCTGCGGGAAACAGGATGTAAGAAGGAGAAAGAAGCCCAGTGTGCGAGGAGATCCAGAGACAGTGAGCGGTGAAGGGGAGGGAGAAAAGGAGGTGGGGGGACGGAGACCGAGGCCAGGTACCAGGAAGGGAGGGACAAGAGTCTGAAAAGTGAACCGCAGGGTCGGATTTGTGCAGCTTGGGCCCCCCACCCGCCCCTCCATCTCCGATCACAAAGGAGGGAGGCCCCCCTCCCACCCCCAGGCCCCATCCCCGCTCACCTGTAGCAGTTGTTGCGGTACTTGTTGTAGCTGCCCAGGGCCGTCAGGCACCCCTGGCAGATGGCGAAGGAGAAGAAGATCTGGGTGCCCGCGTCCATCCACACCTAAGGGAGAGAGACCCCGAGGAAGTAGCGAAAAGATGGGGGGAGCCTGCTGGGAGCCTGGTGTGCGTGACCACACAGCCCCCCACGAAGAGCGGCCCCTCTGCCTCCCCTCAGAGCATCCCACGTCCACCAGCAGGTCCTCCTCCTCCTCTCCTGGGCGCGCAGCAGACATCACATGTATACGTGCTGTCCACACTAGCTCCAGGGCAGCAGCTAGTGTGGACCGTAGACTTCTGGAACCATGGTCCATCCTGGCTGAACGAGGGAGTGGAGGGATGGCGGACGGAGGAAACACTATGCAAGTGGTAAGATGACATTTACAAATGGATTTAATAACACAGAAGATGCTTCCACTGTCATTTAACTGAAAATATATTTATCTCCACGTATAATTATCATGACTATGTGAACACACACACACACACACACACACACACATACACACACGCAGCCAGGAAAAAATGTTGCAAGAAAACGGACTAAAATGCTAACAGAGGTTATAACTGAGTGGTGGGATTAAAAGAGGTGTTTAGTTCCTCTTTTTATAGTTTTCTTCTATATTATCTCTCTTTTCTGTAGTGGGCATATTTTGCCTCTACACCAAGGGAAAAGCAACCAGAGGTTTTTAGAAGTCTGGATCTGGTTTGGGGCGGGAGACGCCTAGGATAAGGGTCCCCAGAGAGGTTCCAACCTGGGGGTCCTTGAGCCGAAGCAAATCTGGTTTCAGGTAGTAGATGATGCCCTCGTAGGCTCCGGGCAGGGTGACGCCTCGAACCAACAGAATGACCAGCATCAGGTAGGGAAACGTGGCTGTGAAGTAGACAACCTGCGAGGGGAGGTCAAGGTCACCCCTCTCCAGACAGCACGAGCCTCCTGTGAGGTGGTGAGCTCAGGAAACTTGCCACCCCTCCCTCGCACGTTCCGGGGGGTCTGGGGCTCCCCGGCACAGGGTGAGACACACATCAACGAGCCAAACTGGGGCGTGGGGAGGCTGGGGAGGGCTTATTTCACCCTGCAGGTTGCTTGCTTATGTATACAGGCCTTTGACAGTCATATCAAAAAAGAAAGACTTTCCCCAGTGTTGAGCTAAACCCCTTTCCCTGGACGTCCCCTGTTCTCAGCAGGCTCCTCCCTACACTACTTTCTCTTTCAGGTCTCCAGGGGGATGCCGTGGTGGTGGTGGAGTCCCTGCAGACTCTGGGGGCCACAAAGAGCGTGCCCGGAGCCCGACCCCCTCACCTTGCCCGTGATCTTGACGCCCTTCCAAATGCAGAAGTAGCAGACGACCCAGGCGAGCAGGAGACACAGGGCCAGCTCCCAGCGCAGGCCACCCAGGTGCTGGATGCCAGGGCTGATGCTCAGAACACGTCTCCTGCAGAAGAGGGGTGGGGGGTGGGGGTACACCACCAGGTGAGGCCGAGGGGACAGCAAGCCGCCTCCTCCATCATCATCAGGTGTCCTGATCCTCAGAGCTGACCCCACGGACCTCAGCGTCCAGGCCACCCCAAACCCTGCCCCTCCCCTGCCCCATGGACAGCACATTCCTCACTGTGGTCTTTAAGCCCCTGGTCATTAGGAGACCAAATCACGTAATGCCACAGGTATGTCTGTAACTCATCCAGCTTTCTCTGTTGTGCAGAGAGAGACAGAGGCAGGGTGAGGGTGGCACGTGCCTGAGGAGCCTGTGGTGGGGCAGAGCTGGTGAGCAGGTGGGGAGCAGGTGGAGAGCAGAGGCCTGGGGAGCAGAGGGACTTGTGTGCGTTGGGGTTGGCAGGTGACGGGTGATAGGAATGTGTGAGCCAAGGGTTGGAGGGCGTGAGGGTGAGTGGGGGCTGGGTGGGTGCCCTTGGGAGAGTGTTGGCAGCTACGTGTGTGCCGAGGTGAGTGTGTGTGTGTGTTGGGGGGGGTAGACTCTATAAGCACAAAGGTGGACACGTGTGGATGTGGGAGAGGGTGTAAGTGCTCGAGTGGAGGGTGCAGGTGCGAGTGTGGATGAGTGTAGACATTTGCCAATTTGTAAATACTCCCACTCGGGCCAAGTTCAAGCTACCGCCAGGATGTCAGGTCACGCAGAGCCGTAAAGGTGCGCAGGGCCAGTCTCCTGAGCTGCGAGGAGCAGCTGGACGTGTGGGTGCGGGTGGGGGAGGGTGAGCAGGCTTGAGTGGGATGGGAGTCGCGTGGACACTCGCATGGAGTCACTCACACCCATGTGAGTCTCAGTGGACACGGGGGTGTGGGGTGAGCGTGAGGGTGTGGGCAGTAGGAATGTGAGGGTCCCTCATCTCTTGGTGATGGGGGGTGAGTGCTGGAAAGGCATACACCTGCACCCCACATCCCAGGCCCCGAGCACCCAAATTCCCTCCCCCGGGCCCCCTGGAGGCACATCCAGGCCTGCTACCTACTCCCAGAATTCCATGACGGGGGACGTGACGTTCTCCAACGGGCCCCTGGCGCCGGCTGCGGAGCGGTTCAGGAAGTCCATGCAATGCTCTGTGGGGGACAAGGGGGCGTCCGCAGTGGGGCAGGCAGGCAGACACGCCCTCACATCCTGTCCCCCACCCTCTGGCCTGCTGGCCCCATCATTCCCAGTCCTCGGGAGCCCCCGCTTTCCAGGGTCAGGAGTTCCCCCTTGGGAAGCCCAGCCCCCTCTCCCAACCCCGAAGAATCTGACTGCTCCTCTGGGCCCCCCACCGGCCACCTCTGAACCCCATCCAGACGTCAGGCCTGTCCCCTCACCCACCCTGTGGAACTGCGCTCCCCAGCGATGGGGGCCCAGCTGGGCCTACCCTCTGGTCTCCGGGGTCTGGCGCGCAGTAGGCCCACGGTAAACACTGGCTCAGTGGGTGGACGGTGGGGGCAGTTAGCGCCTGGCAGCCAGTTATCACCCACAGTCCCATGGGGCTGTCGGCTGTCAGGGCAGTTGGCTGAATGACCCTCCGGGGCTGGCCCGCAGAGTGGCCCCCAGCAGCCCCCACATCTCGGCTTGGGGCGGGTTTGGCTGGGAGCCCGGTCACTGTTGGCCCATCGCCAGCCGCCCCGTCCCGGGCCCAACCCAGCAGGTACCTGTGTTCCAGGCGTGGGCGCAGGTGGTCCAGGGCAGCTTGGAGGTGAAGGAGCTGAACAGGTAGAAGAGGGCCCAGGCCAGGATGATGATGTAGTAGATGTTCAGATAGGCCTCGATGACCACGGACGCCAGCCCAATGCCTTGGGGACAGGGTGGGGGGTGTGGGCGTGGGGAACAGGAAAGTCTGAGAGATCAGAGTCAGCCCAGAACCCACGGGAGCTGTCAGCGGCACTGGAAGGACGCGGGGCCACGGAGACACCGCTGGGCTTACACACAGGCCTGAGAACCCTTTACTCCTTATTTTTCTAAATAAGGAGAGAAGGTGACACCACAGCACGACACGGCCTTAGGCCTTCTCCCATCACCGTGGTCACTGTGATTACACCATTGGACGCCCGGCCGTTTGCTGGGGAGCACATTTTTCCATGAAGCTGTGAAGACTCAGCTCCAGGGCTCCTCGCTTGCAAGCACTCCTCCTAAGACTCCTAAGACCTAGTTTCATGCCTGCGTACGATTTTGTATTGTCCTTCCATGAAGACTGCCCCCCCCCAGGTTTTATAAGCTTTGGGTCCTACAAAGCCGGATTATACTTCCTGCTTCCCCTGTAGCCCTCAGCACAGGATGGATAAGGGAAGGGGGCGGTGGGGATGGGGCTCCTGGGGGCCTGCAGGGGGGCGGGGGGAGGACACTCACCCTGGAGGAGGGGGCAGACCTTCCGCCAGGCTGTGACACTGCCCTGGCTGGTGTACTGGCCCAGCGCCACCTCCAGGAAGAACACCGGGATGCCGCAGGAGAAAAAGAAGATGAAGTAGGGGATGAAGAACGCTCCTGCGGAGAAAGGGGAGGTGGGCTGATCCTACAGCCACCCCTCAATGTCCCTCCCGCTCCCCCAGCCCCCAGAGGCCCAAGGCAGCTTCCTACTGTTCTGAGCAGGGTGGGTGGAAAGTTTCCAATCCTCACCCCACCCAGGATAGGAAAGACCTTCCAAGGAAAATGAATGAAAAGGTAGGTGGAGATCCTAATATACACACTATTTACTTTCTCAATGTGCTTCACAAATCTGATTCAGTTTATTATTTTTGGAACCAAAAACATGTGTTCTGTATAACTTGATATGCTTATTAAATTATCAAGTAGGTTATTTTTTAGAGGAAAACTAACAAACAAAAATATCTTGGAAAAATTATTTTCTCTCTCATTCAGAGGGTTTTTTCCCCCTCATATTCAGAGGGTTTTCCCTTCTCTCAGGCTCTGGTCTGAATTGGGCTCCTCTGAGGAGGCCACTCCTCTGCTGGGGGGCTATTCTTGGGATGTGGTTTCAGCAGTCAAAGGCTCTGGCCTGCAGGCCATGGTGGGAGGCCAGGCCTAAAAACATCCTGGAAATAACAGCCCAGGGTGTCCACCTCCATCATCTCAGAAGTGCGTGCCTGGGTGAACACATTGCATAGTAACGCATAGTTCATTGCATAGTAATAACACTTGGCACTTGGGCTTCTGTCTATAAAGCCTGCTTCTAAATGCTTTACCAACATCAAAACCCTCGCAAAGCAACCTCCCAGGTACTGATGTTATCCCCATTTTATAGATGAGGAAACTGAAGCACAAACTCAGGTGGTCTGACCCTGAGCCTGGGCTTGTAACCACAGTGTTACAATGCTTCTCAAGCACATTACTGTGTAGAAAAAATAGAAAGTATAATGGGAAGGAAAGAGAAAAGCATTGTATCAGTGAAAGGTGAAAGTGAAAGTCGCTCAGTCATGTTTGACTCTTTGAGACCCCATGGACTATACAGTCCATGGAATTCTCCAGGCCAGAATACTGGAGTGGGTAGCCTTTCCCTTCTCCAGGGGATCTTCCCAAGCCAGGGATCATACCCAGGTCTCCCGCATGGCAGACAGATTCTTTATCAGTTGAGCCACAATGGATGCCCTTCTATCAGTATATCCTTCCAATTTTCTTATAAACATATACACATATATTTCTTTTTTTTGAAAAATAAGAACCTACTATGCATGACTTGATAACCATTTAAAAATGTACAGTCTTCCCCAGTGGTCCAGTGGTTAAAATTCCATGCTCCCAATGCAGGGGGCCTGGGTTCGATCCCTGGTCAGGGAACTAGATTCCACATGCCACAACTAAAGATTGGGTTCAGTCAAATAAATAAATATTAAAAAAATAAAATTAATCATGGATGCTTAAAAAAGAGAGCAGGATACATAGTAAATGTTCAATAAATATTTGTCAACTTAAATATAAATGGTGTTTAGAAGGATTTTCTAAACAATGGCTATTTTTAAACAGGACTGTTCCTTCTTTTTCACCTTTCTGGAATATTTCTAATATTCACATACATCGTTTCCACAAAAGAATAAAGGTGTTTTCAAAAGGCAAAAATGAATCTCGCCACTCACAAACAAACTCATGTAAATGAATTATTCCACTGATGTGAAATATTCCAAACAGGTAAAACCACAGCCACAGGAAGCAGATTTGTGGTTGCTGAGGGCGGGCCGGGAGAGGGCTGGGGAGTGACTTCTGATGGGTACAGGGCTTCTTTTGGGGGTGATGGAAAGATTCTAGAATCAGTTGTGGTGATGGTTGTACAGTTCTCTGAATATACTAAAACCACACTTAAAAAGGTGACTCTGGCCCCTCCCCATTACACCCTTGCTCATTTTTACTACTGGTGCTAAAACGTGTATAATTGCTTCTTTAATCAAAAAAAAAAATCCTAGACAGGGATCGTGCCTCTTATTTGATCAACATTCCTCAATGGCTCCTGTCTCACTCAGAGCCCAACCTCAGGGTCCAGGTCCATGACCTCTGGTTTCTCCCCCACCCTCCCCCCGGCCCCATCACTCCCCTCCTCGTCCCTCCTCAAACAGGCCAGCTGCTCTTCACTTGACCTTGGCCCTTGCCGTCTCCTGAGTTTGGAGTGTTCTTCACCTGAAATCTACCCTTGGAACTCGCTCCTTCACCTCCTTCAATTCTCAGCTCAAAGGCCACACCCTGGACAGACCCTCTCCTGGTCCCCTGGCCTCCCATATCTCACCCTTCCCTTCCTGATCCGGTATCTCCCCACTCCGTCCCTCCACGCTGCTCTGCTTCTAGCCTGTCCACGCGTCACCACTCGACAGACTGCGGCGGACGTGTTTGTCTGTAGCCTGCTGCCCTTCACTGCAACGTAGCCCAGAGTGGGCTAGCAGGGTGACCCACAGTAGGAGCTGAGTGAGGGACTGAGTCCTTCAATGTCTGACTTTCTCCTGGAGAGGAGCTTGTTCTGAGGAATCAAGCCCATTTCACAGCGGGGAATGCCGAGGCCAGTGGTGGAACTGGAGCTCCTCAGCTCTCCCCTACCGCGCCCACCTCAAGTGAACTCACCTCCCCCGTTTTTGTAGCAGAGGTAGGGAAACCTCCAGACGTTGCCCAGCCCGATGATCTCCCCGGCCACGGACAGCACGAACTCCATCTTGTTGTTCCACTGGCCTCGATCCTTCACCTGCTCCCTGGCTTCCTGGTCTGGCCTTGGGCCCTCCTCAGGGGCCCAGGGGACCACTGGAAGCCCCTCCTTGGGAGCTGCGGCTTTTCTGTCATCTGCAGCCATGGATGGGCTGGGAGGCTGCAGATGGGCGTGGGCAGGACGGTGGGAGAGGCCAGCCTGCAGGGACAAGAGGAACGAGCTGGGCAACCCCAGGAAAGCTGTCACCCCTGCTCTCTCCATTCCAACCCTTCAGCGTTGCCGGGAGGTTGTCTAATAGTGTTGGACCAGATTTTCTTCTCAAATTCTCAGTGACATTTGCACCTCAAGTTACCCTTTGCTCTCATGGCTCCAATAATAAATAGGGAGCAGTTTGTTCTCTTTAAAATGTACATATGTATTTATTTATGGCTTTTAAAAAATTTTATTGGCATAGGGTTGATTTACAATGTTGTGCTACTTTCTGCTGTATGCAAAGCGACTCAGTTATACATATACATACACCATTCTTTTTCAGATTCTTTTCTCATTAGCTCATTACAGAGTATCAAAAAGAGTTCCCTGTAATGTACAGAAGGACCTTATGAATGCAAGCATATTTTTTTAATGAGAACTGCATTTGGATTTTATTTTATTTTTTATTAATTTTTACTGGAGTTTAGTGGTTTGGGGCTTCCCTGCTGGCTCAGTGTTAAAGAATCCACCTGCCAATGAAGGAGACGTGGGTTCGGTCCCTGGGTCAGGAAGATCTCCTGGAATAGGAAATGGTAACCCACTCCAGTATTCTTGCCTTGGAAATCCCATGAACGGAGGAGCCAGTGGGGTACAGTCCATGGGGTCACGAAAGAGTCGGACACGACTTAACAACTAAACAACAAAAACAGTAGTTTCTTTACAATGGGAGCAGTTTGCTCTTAGTTTGCCCATTTTGCAGATGGGAAAATCCAGGCCTCGGCAGGTGAAGTGATTTGCCTGAGACCACACAGGAACTAGATGGGGATTAAATCCCAGGCTCAGGGACCATTATCTCAAGTCTCTTTTGATCCTTGCAGCCAGCTGCCATCCCTGCTGGCCCATCTACCTTAGGTCCCCAGTGTCCAGTGAGAGGCGCCATTCCAGGCATAAGGGGTCAGAGGCTGCTGGGGGCGACAGGAGGTCAAAGGGCTGGTGTGGCCAGGTACAGCATGGTCTTCCCTGGGCCAGCCGCATGCTCGTCACTGTGCCAGGACGATCGATTGCCTCCGGGTAAACACGGGGCACACTCGCTCTGGGCATCTGATTGGGAGGGCAGGGGAAGGTGGGGCCACCTCATGAGGCCAGATGGGGTCAGGGTGGCCTTCAAGGGGAGCCTGGTTCTTCCCCCTCTCTTGGTTGAACCTCCATCCTGAGAGCTGGCAAGGATCCTGGAGGTGGAGGGGGTCACCAGAGAGATCCCCACTTGGGTGGTCCCCTCCAACCCGAGTGTCCCCTCAAGGGAGACCCAGAGTGAGTACCCATCACAGGCAGGTCCTTGTTCCTCCTGACTCCCTACCCTGAAGGGCTGCCGCCGTCTGCTCTCCCTCCCGTGGCCCATTTACCGGCTGCCAGGAGATAAATTGATGCCTGCTCTATCCGGAATCCTTGTTTGCCTCCCCTCCCCACGCTCTGCCCAAGGCCACCTCCGATTCTGTTTCCAGGAGCCGCCAGGAAGAGGTACCTAGGCTGCAGAGGGGGGCACTCACCCACGCGCCCCCTCCCCGCCCCCGCCTCCGAGGGCCGCAGGGCAACTAAAGTGACCAGGAGCTACCAAGGGCTCTGTCCCTCCAAGGCTCCAGAGAAACACAAGGGATTCTTTTTATTAAAAGAAGCGTCTGTTTACTTGTTGGTCCTTTTAACCCAGGCAACAGCCCAAGCCCAAGTCAGCTAGGAGGGCGTGGCAGGGCCATTTGAGGTTATGGAAATTTTTGAAGGTGACTTGGAGGGTGCAGATTGTCCCAGGAGTGGGGAAGCATGTCCGGGGCAGAAATTCAAGTTCTGGGACCTACGAGGAGGCTTCCCTGGCTCTGGATGGAAGGTGAGGAGAGAGGTGCCTGGTGGAATCAAAGACCTCACTCTCTGATACAGGGAAGGGGCTGGGGGAGAAGGGAAGGAAAAACAAAGAGGCTGACCCCTGGGGCTTTGAGAACCAAGTCTCAGGTGGAAAGAACAGGGTGTCTAACCCCAGGAGACACCTGAACCAATGGTGGATGTTGGTACAGAATTGAAGCTGGGCACCCTGAAAACTGGCCCCTGAATCCTTATCAAACTAATGAATGGACTTGAAAACATGGGCGAAGACGCATCTGATAGGAACTCCAAGGTCTGGTCCAGACCTGGCTCAGAATAACAGAAGCGAACCTTTGAGTCAGCACTGTGCCCAAAACATACACATGTTTATGTGCATTATTAAGTTTCATCTTCGTAGAAATCTTTGTGCTAGGAATTACTATTAACTCTGTTTTATGAATGATGAAATGAAGTTCAGAGAAATTCAGGAACAGGCCCTGACACCCCCAGTAACTATTTTTGAATGATTTGAACAAACTTACCGGTACAGTAAGCAGGGAGATGTGTCTTCAGGTTGCTGTGTTCTCTTAGGTAACTCTCACCTCCTCTCTGGGCTTTAAGTCTCCCTGAAAGCGACAATGACGTATGTTCAACTGTGGTGTTGGTAAGCAGGAGACACAAATGAGATCCACAAGAGCCAAGGAGAGAGATTGCCTGTGTTTGCCACACCATAGGGCCTGAACACAGGGTCACCAACGGGGCAGCCAGGAGACAGGGCTCGCTGTCCCCAGACCAGAGGCAGCTGTTTCAGGGCCAAGTTGTCCCCAGCAGCTGGAGATGGGGAGAACCTCCCCCCAACCCTGGGAAAGGAGGAAATGAAGGGAAAACCAGAGGAGAGTACAGGATCCGGGGGCAAACCTCAGAGCCCAGGGTGGGAGCAGGATTTGGGAGAAGAGAACGCAAACAAGCTGACCCTGATGTGAAAAGTTTTGCTCTGATTTCTTTAAAAAAAAAAAAAAGAAAATATCAAGAGGAGCATGATTTATGGGTGAGGATGAAATACAGAATGGCAGGATGAAAGCAAGAACACATGAAAGGACGCTTGCCCAGAGCCATGGCAAGTCAAGGGGGAAACACGCTGAAACTGCAGCAGGCAGGCTTCGAGTTAGACTCAACGAAGAACTTTCCAGGCAGATGTTAGACATAGAAGCTGTCTGAGCTCTCCCTTTGGGGGGTTAATTTTAAAAGCCAAAAAGAGACTTCCCTGGTGGTGTAGTGGCCAAGACTCCACACTCCCAATGCAGGGGTCCCAGGTTCAATCCCTGGTCAGGGAACTAGATTCCACAACTAAGACCCAGCACAGCCAAATAAGTAAATATTTGTTTAAAAGCTAAAAGGACAGCACCCTGTCCTCCTCGCCCATACTATGCCTTTCCACCTCTGGCCCGTTTGCCAGGAATATTTAAGCAACAGTGTTACCCCCAGTCTCGATGACTTGCAGAGAACTCCCCCCTCCAAGGGCTCACCCCAGCTCTGTCACCTCTCCAGCTCCTAGTGTCACCTGCCCAGGCTGGCACCTGATCTGCTCAGCTGAGGCAGAAAGTGGGGGTGTGAACTGGACCTCACCATCCTTCAGTGCCTCCAGAGGCAAGATACCCACACCCACGGCCGGCCCAGCCCTGCCCAGGAAGGAACTCTTCAAGAGGCTGGCAAGCCCCACATTCACCATGTTTAGGGGCTGGGCAGGTAGGTGGAGACCTGCCCAGTGTCCAGCCGAGGAGCGGACACAGGTGAAAACGCTGCTGCCAACAGGCCCGGCGATGGGGGAGCGAGCAGCCCAGGCCCCGGACGCCCAGCCCCGCTTCAGCCCACACCCACATACCAGCTCCCGCTCTGCACACACACTGGGGCCGCTCCCGTCACGTCCCCGTGCGCTCACATACCTGTGTGCACTGCACCACGACCTGAGCCCCTCCCCCGCCCAGTCCTTCACACCCCGTGGGCTGCCTGGCTCAGCCCTCGTGGTCCCCCAGGGCACAAGCCCTCAGCCTCCTCCTCCGGGGAGCCTGCCTGGTGGGGAGCCTGATCAGGTCATGGCCCTTCACCTGCAAGCCTTCCTCCCCACCTGCCTGCCTCCCCTCCCCTCTCCAGCCGGGGATCAATCACCTCTCTCTCACCCGCTCCCTGGGGCCGGACCCCATCCAAGGACTTTCCTCCTGCTATCACACAGGCTTGTCCTCAGATGCTGCTGATGCAGGGAGCTGGGGAGGATGTTGTGTCCTAAGAGTCCCCAGCACCAGACTTCCCCTCCAGCCTTGCTCATAGCCAGACACACGCTTCCATCCAGTCCTCCTCTCGGGGGTCCCCTGAGCCCTCTGTGGCAGCTCTCAGTCCTTCCCATCCTGCATCCCGCTCACCTCATCCCTTTGTCCAGCTCCCGGGCTCCCGTGTCCCCAGCAGAGTCCCTGGGAAGCCGCTAAGAGACCCAGCCTGAAAAGGAAATTGTCCCACTCCTTCTCTTGTTCCTCCCAGCTCAGAATCCCATCGAACGTGGTCCTGGGACCGCCCCCCACCCCCCAACCAGGACAGAAAGTGACTGTGTGTGTGTCTGTGTGCGTGCACGTGCATATGAGCCAGTATGTTGGAAAAAGAAGGAGCAGAGAAATGCCGCAAGCAGAAAGAGGGACGGAGGCCAAGAGTCTGAACCAGGATTACAACACCGGAGCTCAGGAAGTCTCCTCCGTCCCCAGCCCCCTCCCCCACCTCCCTCCCTCCCTCCCAGCCGGGCTGGTGGAGGAGGCACTGTCTCAGGACGACCCCCCAGAGACCCACCTCCCTCCCCTCCTTTGCCCTGTTCCTTCCCCTCCCCTCTCACCTCGCCCCTCTGGTGTGGCTCCTGCTCCTCTGGAGGGAAGCGAACGGGATGGACAGGGCTGGGCACAGCCCTCTCTCACTGGGCGGTAGGGTGGGTGCTACCAACCCCCAGGCTGCAGGCTGAGATGTGGGGAGGGCAGGCAGGGAGGAGGTGAATCACCGCTGGACTTTTCCACCAGTACCTGCCCTCTGCGGTTTCGCGGCCAGGCTCTGGACCTTCCCAGCCACGGCCCGTTTCCTTGGGATTTTCCTAAACACAGTGCCCAGAGCATGCCTCGGGAAGCAGCATCCGCAAAGGACACAGGTTTGCAGGCAGACAGCCCTGGGTCTGCCCCCTTCTCTGTCACCTACCGGTCATGTCAGCCGGGCAGGCATCTGAGCCTCTTATCTCACCTGACAGCGCTCACTCACGGAGCTGCCCGGAGGGCTAAAGGGTGTCGCTGCTGTCTCGGGTCACTTGCTGGTGTTTGCTGAGGGTCTTCCGGAAGCAGGGGCTGGGGTGCAGGGGTCCCATGCAGCAACAGTGATGCCCTGGTGACCTCTGGGCAGTACGCACACAGCCGGGACTTGTCTGACGGCTGGCAGCCACCCGTGGTGGCCTGGTGCCTGAGTTAGCGTCTGTGCCCCACTGTGTGCCCGGGGAGCTGCTCTAGAACAGGGTCCTCATTGATGTTTCTGCCATGTCCTCACGGTAGTGGTACAGGGCTGCCCATGATCTTTCACTCCGTACAGCCAGGGTCTCTTTCCGGACAATGAAGACGTCTCTCTGGCCCCAGGTGGTTGGAGGAGGGGGGTGGAGAAGTTGTGGGGAGAAGGGAAATTCCCCTCGGCCTGGACTTCCCCTTCATGTTCTAGAACTTCCCCGCAGGGCCGGGGTGTGAAGCTCGAGTCTCAGTCTGTAGTTTTCCATCAGCACCCCATGCAGCGTCTTCCCCCAGGCTCCCCGGACAGAATCCTCACTCCGTGTCCCCTGCCCCCAGCGGGGATGGAGTGACTGTGCTGCTTGCTGCGATGCCCGGCCGCTGTCCCCTGTCCCCGCAGCGTGTCAGCCGAACAGCAGAGGGGCCCCCAAAGTCCCTGTGATTGATTACCTGGCTGCAGCTACTCAGAACAAACGGTCCGCCTCTCCGGGAAGCGGGGAACTCAAGGGAAGAAAGCCAGGCTGGGCAGAGGGTGAATTTCCCAGCTCACGCATTCATTCAGAAATGTTTCTTGGTGCCAAGTGTGTCAGGCATCTCTGCGAGGACCTGGAGATACACGTGTCACCTCCCCTTCCTGTCAAAGAGAAGGGCTGCCAGGCTTCACCTGGCTGCCCTGTGTCTCCCACCCTCCCTGACTCAAGCCCACCGAACCCTTCAGCTGCCAGCCCCCGCTGGGCATTTAGAACAATCTGTAAACTCCCATCTTTGCAAAAGGTGAGGATCCCTAAGCTACCTGGAAAGCCTGCCTAAGGCTGAGCTGTCTCCGTGCTGGGGAGGGTTGGGAGTGAAGATGGACTAGTGAATGCGGTATCTTACTGCAGTGAAAACCGTTGCATCGCCGCAGTCATCTTCTACCCCGAGCCTGCTTGCAGAGGGCCTGAGGTGGGGCCTGGTCCCTGAGCGCCTAACTCAAGTCAGATGCTTTACATGACACCCCATTTTGTCCTCACGAGAAACATGAAATGTAGAAATTATTAGCCCATTTTTCAGATGAGAAAGCTGGGGCAAAGAGAAGCTAATGGTGGTGTCTCTAGTAAATGACGGAGCTAGGATTTGAAGCTGGGCTCCAAAACTCTGTGCCTGTTCCTCTGCAGCAATGTTGCCTAGACCAGGAATATCCAGAGAGCAGGGATCACATGTCATCATTCCGTGTTTCTCCCTCAAGCATTTGATATAGCGCTGGATCAGAGTAGGCACGCAGATGGATGGATGAATTTGTGGGTAGATGGATGGGTGGGCGGGCGGACGGCTGGGTGGGTGGGTGGACGGCTGGGTGGGTGGACGGACAGGTGGGTGGATGGACGGACGGGTGGGTGGATGGACGGATGGATAGGTGGGAGAGAAGAAGGGGTGGAGGGAGGGAGGGATGGATGGATGCAACTCCAGGGAAATACTGATCTCTGTCTTCCCTCTCCAGAAAGGGTATTGCTCTCTCAGAACCAGAGAGTAGATTAGCACCTGGAGGACTCACTCAGGTCTTGCTTTTCTTAGACAAAACTGTTGGTGCTAAGCAGGACCCTCAGGCCTTGGATGTAAGGTTATTTTAGCTCTGCCTCTCCCTTGCCTCCTAGCAAAAATGCTTAGGTAATAAATGTGTAGCCTTCTTCCTGGGGTCCCTTGCAACCTGATACATGGGGCTGGGGAAGTAGGGGGGGCAGCAAAGATGTCTCTGAGCTCTTTTCGGGCTTTTCTGTTTCACTAACAACTCAATGTGGGGGTGGGGGTGGAGTCATGGGAAACAGGATGGATTTGCCTGAAATATGTCCCCAAGGCAGCTACCCCTACCCTCTGCACTGGACTCTAACACCACAATGAGGTAAATATTATTATTCTCATTTTATAGAGGAGAAAATTAAGGATCGGAGCCATGAACTTGCCCAAGGTCACATCGCTAGTAAGACCCATGCCAGGCCTGCCAGCCTGGTAGACTGTGGTGTGTCCAGGTCTGTGCACATTCATCTGCGGAGAGTGAGGGGCTGTGTGTATGCTTAGACCTGTTGTATGTGTGAGCACAGTCTGAGGGCCCATGAAGCCTGGGGACTCATGGTCCCCTTGGCAGCTCCCCGATCTCAGGGTGGCCAGCCCTAACTCCCTGGGTACTACTGCCTCTCCCTTCTCCTTCCAGCTTGTCTTGAGGCTCTCTGCCCATCTCACAGAAACCTTGATACAGAGGCATTGATCTGCCCATTTTACAGATGAGCTAACTGAGGGCGAATAGAGTCGGACACAACTGAAGTGACTTAGCAGCAGCAGCAGAAGCTAAATGATGTGTTCTTAGGTCTCCTTCTCCAACAAGTGGGGTCTCTAGACAAAGGGCTCTTCTTCCTCTGGGAACTGCAGGATCTGAATCTCCCAATCAGGGCTCAAGTAGAGGGGACAGAAAGTGGCCCCACCCCAGCCCTCCCTTTGAGAGGCTGAAGTCACCTCGAGATATGGCCATTCCCTTTCCCTGACCTGAGCCCTGACTTCTAGGACAGCTCCCCCTGATCCATCCGCCACTGGTCTAATGACCTCAGGGGTGGGCTTGCATGCCCATGACCCCATCCAGCCCCACCACAAACCTGTGTGTGGGTGAGGCACCCATATCATCTCTGTCTGCAAAAAATGAAGACCTGAATTCCACCAAGAAACCCAGCAGGTGTGAGGCAGGAGAGGATCAGAACCCACATCTCCGAATCTTGGTGCCGGTGGGTTATTTTCCGACTCCATCCACCATCAGTAAAGCTCCCAAAGAGGGGTTAGACCACTGTGACTGAAGTACTTGCCTCCCTCCCTAGGTCTTCCCAGACCCCTGTCCTGGGATTCTCGGGGTCCCTCACACACCCAACTTTTTCGTTCTCAGAGACTTTGCTTGTCTTTCATAGCAGTTGTCATCCTTTGTCCTTAAAGAGATGTCCATTTTGCCGCTCACGTGTCCTGAGCACAGCACCCAGTAGTTTGTGTCCTGGAAATGTCCTCAGCTGGGCGAAGACTCCAAGTGTGTATCTGGAGACCCACAAGTTCCTCTAGCAAACTTATTTCTCCCATCTTAGGACTGGGTTGCGCCTGGCACCCTGGGGTGGGGGGTGGGGGCGGCAGCTACTGTCCAGGAATGAGCTGCCATCACTGATTTTAATAAACCCTCCCAACAATAACAAAGAATAAAACCCGAGGACTTCAGTGCATTTTCCCACTAGTAGGCTCACTAAAAAGCTAAGAAAATCATCCAGGAAACTCTGTGCACCTGTCTGCATCGCTAAGAATCCTTGGAGGCCCCCAGGACAAGCGCCTGCTCCAGGCACCTGCCCAGGGCCAGGCTGCAGAGCGCCTCAGTGGGCGCTGCAAGGCCAAAGTCAGGCCCGCTGACCGCAAGGTCGCAAAGGCCTCCCCCTCCACCCCCCCGCCCCCGCCCCCGCCCCCGCCCCTGCCCCTGCCCCTGCCCCTGCCCCTGCCCCCGCCCCCGCCCCGGCTCCTCTCTGGACGCATCTGCGCGCTCGGCCTGGCCGCCGGCGTAGGTCTCCTAACCGCCCGCCTGGAGGCCGCGTCCTGGGTACCAAGTCCGCACCCATCCTCCTGGGAGCGGAAATGCGCGGCGGCCCCGAGGAGGTGGCGCCCTCTGCTGGCCGAGGCGGGTAGTGGCCTGCTCCGCCGGGGTTTCGCGGATTGTGTGTGTCTAGAGCCTGGCGCACGACGCCCAGTGTGGAGTGCAGTTTGGGCAGGCCAGGCCAGGAGAAGACTCGACGGGGGAAATTGGACAGAAAGAAGCCCAGCCACTCTCATCCTCCTTCCTCTAATGAGAACTCCTTCTCCCTTCCATCTCCTTTCTCATTCCAGAGTGAAGGAGGGGGGAAGGGACCTGAAAGAGGGGACAGATGGGGAGAGGGGACGGATGGGGGTGTGGACAGAGGGGAGACAACCCCTCTGGCCAAGGGCTTGGGGACACAGGACCGTGCCTGGACCCCATCCCCATCTCCCACAGCAGCCCCTCTGCTCCTGGTCCACAAGGAGAGACCCCACTCAATGTTGGAAGGAGAGACAGTGGGTGGGGTGGGTGAGGAGGTGGGCAGGGCAGAAAAGGCAGGGGGCAGAAACCAGGCAGACCCGCTAGCAGCTGGTGGAAAGAACGTGGATTTAATGGAATGAAGGGAAGCCAAACAGAGCTCTCGCCCCTCCCCCCAGCATCCCCCAGACTCCCCAGGTCCCTCTCAAAGGGGTTGCCCTTGATCCTGGCCCTTCTCATCTGTCCAGCCACCCCTGGAGCAGGGAAGTTGGCACCCAGCTCAGAATTGGGTTCTAAAATGTCCCCTATTATCTTGTCTAGTCTCTGCCTGCCCCCCACCCCCCACCCCTTCCCGAGCCGGGTCGGGGAGCCCGGAGAAGCACAGAGGGGCTGCTTCTTTGTGTTCCTTCTGTAATCGTGCCCGCAGCCAGGCTCACTGGACCACCCAGGGCCTGGCCCCTAGCGGTGAGGCTCCAGCTCAGTCAGGATGAGAAGTGATGTCCTGGGTGTGGCCCGGGCAGAGGGTCCTGCTCGGTGCCCCTGGGGAAGGTCCTCGGCTGGGCAGAGGAGCTGGCGAACTCTCTGCGAGCAGAGTGGGAGCTGTCGTGAGCAGGAGGGGGTGGGCAGCACCCCTCTTCGCCGCTGTGTGCATGCCTCCTCCTACACAGATGCCCTCCCGGTAACCACAGCAGCGTCTCGGTAGCCTCCTGTCTCTTTCTGAGACTGTTGAGCACTCTGTCTGTCCCTTCCCGACCCCCACGCCAGGACCCCTGGCTCTCCTGTGAACCACCCTCTACCTAGGCAGGCTGCCACCTGTCAGCAAGGACGAGCCACCAGCTCATCCTCTGACTCTTTCTGCCCCTCCTTCTCCCTACCTCTCTGAAAGAGCCCTTGAGGGTGCTGAGCTTGTAGCAGCTCCAGGCAGGAATGCAAACCATGGAGGAGAGAGCCAGGAGCCAGCCCAGGGCATCGCCCCACCACGGGTACTTGTACTTCTTGTTGTAGGTCAGCGGGGTGTACTTGATCAGGGAGAAGAGGAAGGTGGCCTGAGGGTGAGAGGAGGAGAGATGGGGCTGGGGGAGCATGGGTCCTCCGACCCAGCTGGGCCAGTCTACCTCCAGCCTCCATCCACAGACAGCTCAAAATCCACACCCCCAGGGAGGTATTTCCAAGGTGCCTACTCTGTTTCTGCAGGGTTCCCGTGCCCCTGGGCATCTCTACACATGGTTGGCCCTCAGTTGGGACTTGGTGCCCGGCTGTGAGCACCTGGAGCGCAGGGGTGGAGCCTCCATCCCCTGGCCTGTCATCAGCATAGTGGGCGTTCAGGGGCGCTGCTGACCCAGGGAAAGTCAAAACAGCAGTGCTTGGGAGCTCAGGCCCAGACTCCAAGCCAGGCTGCCTGGGCTTGAGCCCCAACTCTCGACCACCATCCAGCTCCAGTGAACTGCTTAACCTCCAGGGCTTCAGTTTCACCTGAGAAGTGAATACAGCGGTAATTCTTAACTTCGTGGGGTTCTTGTGAAGACTGATTAAATGTGTGATGTACTCTGTGCCCAGCAGGAAGTTAAGTGTTCTAGAACTGCTATTGTCATCACTGGACTTTATCAGTGAGTATCATCTCAACAGCCCAAGGCATCTGCCACTTTAGACTCACATTGTGGAGAAGATCGGGCTGGCTGCCCTGGCCCGCAGTTTATCCTTCTATGAAATGGAAAGGAAGAAGCTATCTGGGTAGCATTTTGCAGAACCCAACAGGAGGATGAATGAAACCTCTAAATGATTTTCAGTCCCCACGGAGAAGTCCCTCTAGGGTAAGGGCTCGTCTACCCTCCTGGACCACAGTCTCTCTCCCTTCATCTGGCTTCTCCTCTGGAGCTTGTCTTACTGTGCACACGGCCGGCGTGAGGAAGAGCCAACAGTATTTGATGAGAGGCCATGGCCTGTACCCAATCATGTCCTCGATGTTGTCATAGAAGCGCCCAGCTCCTGCCATGAAGGAGAGGAGGGAGGGGGAGAAAGGACAGTCTAGCATCTGAAGCATCAGGACAGGGACCTTTCCTGCCACCAGGAAAGTCAAGGACCGGTCAAAAAAAGATGTGGTGGTTGTCTTCTCTGATCGCCCCTGGGAGCTGACTCTTGCCTGGGATTCACAGACATAAACAGCAGTGGGCAGAACTCGGCTTGGGCCAAGGCATGGGCTTTCTGATGATCAAGGTTGTTAAAGGCTGAAAAGCTCTGAATAAGACGTGATATGGGCCCCTAGGGTGGGCTGGGGGCAGTCATCATTTGGAGGGTGCACAAGACCACCTCTTGGGGGCCATGTTGGATTCTTGAGATTTTTTTTTTTGAGGTTGGGCCAGGGAAAGGTCGTTGTAAGCAGTGGTATCTCCTTTGTCTGAGAGCCCTGGGCAGAGGCAAGTGCCAGGGTCAGTACCGGGGGTAATCACTCACCATAGGCCCATGCCACGCAGAAGGACTCGAAGATGGCCACGAACAGCAGGCACATGCCGCTGGCCGCATAGTAGTCAAAGAGCTGGAACACGTACATGCCGCCCTGCCCGGGGAGGGGGAGAGACAGAACCTTACCTGAGGAGACAGGCACCCTCGGGGCATGGAGTGGAGGTGGGGAGGATCACAGTAGACAGAGATGAAAAGAGAGCCTGGTTGGTAAGCTGTGAAGCTCTAGGCAGACACGTGATGAGGATAGGGGCTTCTTATTGTTTTTGGAAAGAGAGCTGAAACAGCCATTGTTAGCTCAGCCCTGAGAACAAGCAGGGGGTGACGCAGAGTTCACGACAGTGTGCATTTTTGGCAGAAGGTCAGGATAAGGGGCCATCCTGGGTACCATCAAGCTATGAGCTCCATCTCCTGCCTTCTCCCCTGAGACATCACCCAGAATGTCACCCACCCCAGGGCTCCCTTTCTGCCTTTGAAGTCTGTCCCTGGAACTTGGGTCAGCTGCCTGGGAACTCATGGGGTCTTGCTGGATGCAGTTTTTTCCAGTCCAACTGCACTGGACACTTTTGATTTTCCCATCTAGGCTTTCCATACTTCTCAGCATCTGGGGAGCCAAAGCATCCCTCAGCCATGACCAGAGCTAAGATGTGCAGTGCTTCCCGGGCTAGGAAAGGACCAGACCTCAGGCCCTGAAGCCTGGACGGCAGGGACCTGGTATCACAGCAGCCCACTCCCTCTCCCCCTGTCCTTCCTGCCCACACTCCAGCCCCCCTCCCCGCACCTGCTTCCTCTGCCAGGACAGTGACCCCCCCTTGGCTTCTCCGCCTCCCCAGGACCCACCTGCAAGCCCCCACACCCTCACCTCTGTGAGCATGACCAGTCCGACGAGGAAGGAGGTGACAGACACCCCCAGAATGAGGACCTCCCTGCGATTCTTCTTGCGGAACACACGGGGGTACATGTCCACCAGCGCCGTCACCAGGCTTTCCACGCACACGAACTGGACGAGAAGGCGAGGAGTTGGAGGGCAAGCACCCCCCACGAGAAGCTCCATCAACCAGCTCTGGCTCATCGCTCCCCGGGGCAGCCCTGCCTGCCTCCTGACAGTTCAGAGCGGCCCCTGCATGGTTGGGGTTGGATCCACCCTCCAAAGCTCCCCCTGGTCCCTGGAAAGGCATCGCTGCCTGACACGCGCCCAGCCCCCAGCTGTTTTAAGGGCCTTCAGAGCATCAGGTTCAATGTTGGGGAAAAAGCCCGCTGCTCCCCGCCCCCAGCCCCCGCACACCACTGTCTCTCAGGCTCTGAGTGGCCATCTCTCTTGATACCTGGCTGTCCAGTCCCAGGAGGACGACCATGAAGAAGAAGCAGCAGGCCCAGAGGGGTGAGAAGGGCAACATCACCACTGCCCGGGGGTAGGCGATGAAGGCCAGGCCGGGGCCTGGAGGGAGAGAGGGACACGCCGGTGTCACCTCTGGGCGTCCCGGTGTGGGACACAGGACAGCGGAAGCTCTGAAGTAAGCCACCCCCACCACCGTCCTGGCCCAGGAGAAGACACCCAGACCCTGACCTGACCCCTGCTCTTCAAGGTCCCACCTGCTGTTTTCTCGGGGCAGGAGGAGAACGTAAAAGCTGTGTGTATTTTAAAGGGTTTTAGAAAATAGGAAGGGGTCTGTTTCACCCACATTTCTATAATTTCTACCCCCAAATCCCCAGCACTCACTCTTCAGATCTATTACCCCAAACCAGAGGTTTCATACTTAAAAAGAGCTCACAGATGTTTGTGGAGCTGGTTGTCTCAGTGTTAAAGGGGGAGCGGGCGAGGTGAAGGATGTGGAGCCTTTGTGCGACCGTAAGACAATTGCTGGAGTGGTTTCTGTAAGTTTCCAAAGAAAATACCTTCACGACTAGACTGGGTCTGGAGCACTGCTGGCCACCTCTGCAGTGGGGGCCTTTTCTCTTGCCTGACAGCAAGCAAGCTGAAATTGGGTGTCATGATACCAACCCCCCCCACCATCCTCTCAAACACTTCATGTTGCCCCCGGCCGGCTCAGATGGCAAGAACAGGGTCACATGCCAGCACCCGGTCTTCCATAGGGAGCTGTCTTTGAAAGGAAGGGCATGTCTATGGCCATACCACTCTGAACGCGCCCGATCTCGTCTAAAAGGAAGGGCAAGACTGTGAGCTGGGCTGATGGTCAGCTCCTAGCCTGCTTCCCGTGCTGCCGGGGCCCGCCCCACCACTCTCCATCACGAGTCACTGCAAACGCTCAGCACCTCGCCTGGCACGGGGCAGCGCTTTGTAACAGAGAAACGCGATCGCTCTTAATAAGAGCCCATGATGTCAGTTATCTGGTGCCCGGCACCTTGTGTGACGGGGGAGCTTGTGAACCCCATGATCAAAATCGTCTTGTTACAGGTGCCAGCAGGTGGTCCACGGGCCTAGAGGGTGTACAAGGCAAACGCTGGCCACTTACCCAGACAGGGGACCATCTGTGATTTTATTTAAAAGCAACAGCAGTGCTGCATGGGGGAGGCAGGTCAGGCACTTAAAGGAGGAAAGCCATGTGCCGGTAATTAACTTACCTCTGAGACACACTTTAAAGGGAACAAGACAGGCCAGGATGCAGGACAGTGTATGCCGCACCTTAGCAACTGGTCGTTACAAGATGTAACGAGCAGAAACACTAATATGTATGTGTGTGTGAATGTGTATGTATAGACGTATGTGTATCCTTTTACTGATAAAAGCTTAAACCATTCCTGGAAGGAAAAACATGAACCTGATAGCACTGGTTGCCTCCAGGGTGGGCCACTGGAGGCCAGTGTGGGAAGGAAAGTGTTCTCTGCACACCTGTTCGCCCTTTGAAGCTGGAATTGCTGCTTAAGTCCACCCCATGTCTTCCCAGGACGCAGCCACTGAAAGGCCACCCAGAGTGTAGGGGACAGTAGAAACGCTTGTGAATCCCAGTGGGCTGGCAAAGGTTCAGACAAAGCTCACAGAGTTCCCTGTCTTGGGCCCCCCACTCCCCAAAACACCACCCACCTGACTCAGCCACCTCAGAGATGGGCACCCCCTGCTCTTGGGACATGAAGCCCAGGATGGAGAAGATGGCAAACCCGGCCACGAAGCTGGTGCCGCTGTTGAGGAAGCAGAGCGCGATGCTGTCCCTGCGGGCAAGGGCAGGGCGGGGAACAGACGATCAGTGGGGCTCCCAGCCTCTGGCCAGGAGCCTCTGGCCAGGAGCCTCTGGCCAGGACCAGGGGCCTCAAGGGACACCGCCTGCCCAGCAGGGGCAGAGGACACCCTAGGGGCTGATCCTGAGCCCCGACTCCATGGGCTCAGACTTGGACTGACCCACGGTCATCCTGGAAGAGTGAGGCCCCAAGGGAGTAACAGGGTCTGAACCTCACCCATGGACACACGGCCGCCCTCTCCCACCATGCCGTCACCGTGCCTCCTGAGACACCACCCTCGTGACTCAGCCCAGCCCACACGTTAACGGAGGGCAGAGGGGCACCGAGGCTACAGATGTTCCTTACTCACCTAAGTTTCGATTTTGAAATGCATGATGTGATTTTATTTAGGTAATACTAAAACCGGCTTAAATTCTCTGACATGACCCAGATGGGCCCGTGGGAACCACCATGGGGAGGGGACAGAGCAGGCAGGACCAGGCTGCTCTGTGTGATGTCACTCCTGGGCAGGTCTGCTTGCACACCTGTGCCCACTGCCCTCTACATGAGCCTGGGGCTGGGTTTCCCAGCCAACCTCTATTATTCTGTTTCCCCGGGAAGCAATCGCTTGCCTGTGCTGCCCCCGGCTCCTCTCATCACCTGGCAGCTCTGGGGGATTGATGGGAGAGTGGGGTTAAGGCAGGTGGGGTGCAGGGATCTCCCCTACACCCTGACACACCTGGACGGTCAGGCGCTCAGGCCCCGTGCCCACTCACCTGTAGCAGTTGTTGTGGTACTTGTTGTAGCTGCCCAAAGCTGTCAGGCACCCTAGGCAGATGGCGAAGGAGAAGAAGATCTGGGTACCCGCATCCATCCACACCTACACAGAGAAAAGGCAAGAAAGCTGCCCCTTCGAGGTGCCCACAGACGCATGGCTGAGCCAGACTGGGGATGCCGAGCCCTGCCCTCAGGATGGCACGGGCATCAGGACTAAAGGACCCACGATGGAGGCCAGCGGGCAGGTGCTGTAGAACCAAGTGAGGCCTGGGGACTTCCCTGGTGTCTAATGGTTAAGACTCCCTGCTCGCAATGCAGGGCGGGGGCCTAGGTCCAATTTCTGCTCAGGGAACTAGATCCCGCATACCACAAGAAAAAAGAATCTTCATGTTGAAACTAAGACCCAGGGCAGTCAGATACAAAACAAAAAACAAACAAACAAAAGAAAAAGTGAGGCCAGGCCCCGTGCTGCTGTAATGGACACAAAGCCTGGGGCTCAGCCCCCACTTTCTCCCACCCCAGACCTCGGGTGATGTGCCCAGTTTGAAAGGAACCCAGGGACAGTCTGGGGATGTGGGTCCTCAATGTCAGAGCGTGTGCCTCACGTGCCTCAAAACCCTCGGAAAACAGAGGAGGGATCCTCTGCTCACAAAACATCCAGTGAATGAAGAGACCTCGTCTCTAAGGGGCTGTGTACTCCTGGGGGCAGACGGCACTTGGTGAACGCAGGGCACGGCTGTCCCTCTTATTATCTCAGCTGCCGGTCTGGCCTGTGTGCGCTGTGATTTAGATTTCACAGCTAGAATAACATCCCAAAGAGAAAGAAGATCAAGGCGAACGGGGCTCGGCAAGGCTGCAGATCCACAGGAGGTGAGGGTCCTGGGGCCACAGCCCCTCCCCAGGCACCTCCTGCCTTCAGGGGACGTGAGCACCAAGCTTGGGCCATGGACATCGCCAGGCTGGTGGTGGGGTCCCCACTTCAGGTCTCACCCTCCACAGCAGCCCCCAAAGAGGTCCCTGCTGTCCTTCCACTAAAATCAGGCTCCCTATGCCCACGGGCACCAAAGCCTCAGCTGCTCTTGTCCACAGCTCCTCAGCCCCTGCCCACCCCTCCCGCCTCCCTAATCACTGCGACCACCCTCAACCTCCCTTGTTCCTGCTCTCACCGCTCACTCTCCCCAAATGCCCCCCACTTTCCTTGGTGCTCTGGCGGGTCCGAGGGACCCTATGCCAGCTGACTGCCTCTGAACATGAATTCTTCAACCAGCATCCCAGCTGAGACCCTGAACTAGGCCTAGAGCAGAACCAAGAATTCTGTGTGGTTTCAGAGCCTCCTGGGGAACCCCAGCAAACAGCCAGAAGTGGGGATCCTGCCCCTCCAGACCTTGAGAACTGGAGTCCACCCCGGTGCTCTCACCTCCTGCTCTCTTTCCACTTCTGCGGGAATGGAGGCAGACGGGAAAGAGGGTGAAGAGAGGGGGGCTGTCCCTGACTGTCTGTGCCTCCTGCCCACCAGGACTCCCAGGGCATTTGGGAGGCAGGGACTGCCACCCGAGGTGGGGGTCCTTGGCAAGAAGCACAGAGGAAGACCCCCAAGGGGGCAGGGCCAGAAAGGAGCTAGCGGGCAAGGTTGACCACCCGAGGGAAACTTTCTTAAACCTCAGGGGAAATGCTGATGGGGAGAGGGGAGGAGGACCTTGGAATTTATTTCAGAAGCTGGACAAGGAAAGGAGAGGAGCCGAGTGCGGCATAGCGGGGTGTGACAAAACTCTGTGGATGCCCCAGGTGGAGGACACGCCTCAGGAAGCCCGGTGCCTCCTTTGGGGCATCTCAAACCCTTTCTTCTTCTAAAACTGCCCCAGAGACTGTGAGGAGCATTCTCCCAGGAAAACCCAGTGGTCTCTGGTCTGAAGGTCACTCGTCTGCTCCATTCATTATTGTAGCCTCAAGGGCAGGTCGGTGAGGCAAGAGTCTCTGAGCTCCAAAGGAAAGGATAAGGGGAGACTTCCCTGGTGTCCCAGTGGTACCTGGCAATGTGGGGGGATACGGGTTCAGTTTCTTGTTGGGGAAATAAAATCTCACATGCTGTGGAGCAACTAAGCCTGTGGGCCACAACTGGAGTCCGTGTGCTGCAAAGAAGGAGCCCGCGTGATGCAGTAGAAACCCCACGTGCTCCAATAAGACCTGCTGTGTGTGCCTCATCGCTCAGTCGTGTCCAACTCTTTGTGACCCCATGGACTGTAGCCCACCAGGCTCCTCTGTCCGTGGGATTTGCCAGACAAGAATACTGGAGTGGGTTGCCATTTCCTCCTCCAGGAACTAAGACCTGATGAAGCCAAAATAAAATAAATAAATATAAAGAAAGAATCAGGGAGGTCTCTCCAGGCAGGTTATCCAGGACCTGCCCCAGCCTCGGGCCCTGGAGGTCCACTCCCATACCTGGCGGGGCCCACGGTCCACAGGGGCAACTCTCTGTTTCCTTGGAGACATTCCCATGGTTGCCCATGGGCAAATCCCACTGTTAGGAAGTATTTCGAACTGGGGCTTGGGAAGAAGAAATAAAGGAAAACTGTGACTCGGCTGTTTGCTGTTCACCTCGCCCTCAGGGAACACACTCAGATCAAGCTGGGAGGAGAGGTTGATGAGCACAGAGGAAAAGGAAGCAAGAGGGCTGAGGATTCAGAGTGCAGGGGTCAACACCACAATTGTGACCCAAGCCCCTGGCTAGTGAGTTGGCTTGCAGCTGCTCTGGGCTGGCTGGCTGGGGTCGGGGAGCCGCAGGCTGGGGGCAGAGTGGGGAAGGGCCGGAGGACAGCAGAGCAAGCCATTCTGTTCCCACCACAGCCCAGCTGCCACCTACCTGGTGCAGGAGCCCTTGTTTCCAGAACAAAACTCCATGTGCTTGGCTGGAGCAGAAGACTGCCCGACAAAACAGGTGTGAAAAAAACTTGGCCAAATGTGGGTTAAAAAGAGGTCTTGGAGTGGGGGACAGGGGAAGAGAGAAATTTCTAGAAGATCCAGGAAAGATGTTTTTCAACCTGGAGTCCAACCCCAAGAACTATTATATTTACTGTTTTCAGGAAGGCAATTATATAACAGAAAAAACCTGGGCTTTGGGGTCAAGTTGGGTTCATTTCCTAACTCTGTTCATTAATAGCTGTGTGATCTTAGGCAGATCACTTCACCTCTCTGAACCTCACTTGCCTCATCATGAAAATGGTAATAACAAGTGAAATAAAAAGGGGTATATTAACAGAAAAAATGTGTAAGATAACAAATAAAAATAAAATAGTGCATGTCAAATGCCTACTACATAAAAAAATACTAGTTCCCTATGCCACCTCAGGGCTTCCTTGGTAGCTCAGCTGGTAAAGAATTCGCTTGCCATGCAGGAGACCCTGTTCTATTCCTGGGTCGGGAAGTTCCCTGGAGAAGGGATGGGCTACCCACTCCAGTATTCTTGGGCTTTCCTGGTGGCTCAGATGGTAAAGAATCCACCTGCAATGCAAGAGACCTGGGTTCGATCCCTGGGTTCAGAAGATTCCCCTGGAGCAGGTCATGGCAACCCACTCCGGTACTCTTGCCTGGAGAATCCCCATGGACAGAGGAGCCTGGCGGGTCACAAAGAGTCGGACACGACTGAGTGGCTAAGAGCAGCACAGCACAGCGGGCTGTTTGTTGTTGCTGTCATTTTAAAGAAGCAACTCGCCTTCCAGTGACAATGAGGTTCCCTAGGTCTCAATGTGCGACATCAAAATAAAAAGCCTCATTCTAATAAATGGCTCCAACCTCCCCCTGAAATAAACCCTCCTGAGAATAGCTTAACACAGAGATTTAAGATGTCCAACAAGGGTTCTCTGGACACCTTGTCCCCAACCCCTGTCCTTACCGATCTACCAAAGTGCAATGGACAGGGTGGGTGAGTGAAAGAAACGGAGCCTGAAGCCAGCACACGCACCAGCGGAGCCCCCGTGGCCGCTCCCCAGTGGGACAGAGTCGGTGCTGGGGAGCCCGGGAGAGGCGGCAGCCCACCCACCGCACAGCGGGCTGGCAGGCAGATAAACCCAGTCGTGTCTCTGCCTGGCTTCCGCTCCCAGACTGAGAGCTTGACGGACAGAGGCGCTCTGATCTTTGTGCTGCAGGAATTTTGCACGTTTCTCGAGTGCCAGCCAAATGCAGGTTGGAACTGTCACAATTCCTGGGGAACGCCAACTGGATTTGATTGGGACTCTGGTCGGGACATCCCGCCCCGCAAGAGGCCAGGACCAGCAGCTAACATGGCTGCTCGCAAGCTCAGGACCAAGCCTGGCTCTGGAAACATCTCCCTCCCATGGTCTTGGAGGATTCTGAGGGCGTCGGCTCCCTGCACAGCCTGCAGCTGCCCAGGGTTGGAAGGACAGGGTCCTGGAGAGGAGACTGAAAGAACTCATCATCCCTGCAGTAGCCAGACACAGAATTACGGCCTTTTAACTCTCAGAGCTTCATGCTCTCTGATTCTCCTTCTTCATATTTGCCGGCAGCTGTTATATGTGGTGCTGGAGAAGACTCTCAAGAGTCCCTTGGACAGCAAGGAGATAGAACCACTCAATCCTAAAGGAAATCAGTCCTGAATACTCATTTGGAAGGACTGATGCTGAAGCTGAAACTCCAATACTTTGACCACCTGATGTGAAGAACCGACTCATTGGAAAAGACCCTGATGCTGGGAAAGATTGAGGGCAGGAGGAGAAGGGGACGACAGAGGATGAGATGGCTGAATGGCATCACTGACTCAATAGACATGAGTTTGAGCAAACTCCGGGAGATGTTGAAGGACAGGGGAGCCTGGCATGCTGCAGTCCATGGGGTCGCAAAGAGTCAGACACGACTGAGCAACTGAATAACAATAACAACAACTAACAAAGGTGGGGATACTTCACTGGCTGGCGGTGAGGATGAGCTGAAATAGTACACATGAACCTCTTAACGATGCCAGGGCTGTGGCAGGCGCTCAGCAGTTGTCGGCTATGCACAGCTGGTCAGCACGAAAAGGGTATCAATTACAGAAGCCACAGGTCAGTTCCAGTGATTCTGGACCCTGTGTCCCTTTCTTCTTTCATTCCACCTGCCCATCTCCCTGTCTTTTACCCCTCCTTCTTCCTGCCTGACCCCCAAGCAAAGATACCTTGTGGTTCAGCCACTGGTCTACGCTGTGCTCCAGAACCACAGCAACTCCTCCTGCATGAAGGATCCACGCCAGACCCACACCCGGCTCCTCTCCCCCCAGGCCTTGCCTGCTCTGCTGCTCCACTGCCTCCAGCTTGCTGCCTGGTCCCACCACAGGGTCCCCTGTGTGTCTCGGCCTGCTGTTACTTCCGTGTGAGCCTGGGCCCCGTCTGCTCATCTGTGCTGGAAGGAGTTTGCACAGATGACGTCTGGGGTTTTCTAGCTTCGGCAGCTGCTGTTCTACAGTTTGGCTCCATGGCCCGACTGCACCCTCGGGCCCAGGTGGAGATGAGGCAGCTGCGTCTCTCTATCTGTCTCAGAAACGGGGTCAGGAGGGCACATTCACATCCCACCACAGGTCGGGAAGGAACCCCAGGCTGAGGCTGGGGCAACGTCTGGGCTCAAGTGGTCTGGCTGCTTCTGGGGGCCACAGCAACCCCAGGACCCAGGATGGAAGAGCTTGTAGTCGATGGGGGGGGGGATGGCAGGCTGGAGAACAGTCACCCCAACCTCTGCACAAGGAGCAAGGGGAGCCACTGCCTCCGTGGGGACATCCCCGCCTCAAAGGGAGCTGGGGGAGGGGCCGTTTCCTCCTCTCCTGCACCCCTTGCCCCTCAGCAAGGCAATGCCGCTGCCTTTACTATTAAAATGTTTGAAAAGCTGTCCAGTTGCTGGTCTGCCCTGAGCTGGGCAACACTTTCAGGGACATGGTCCCTCCCCACCAAGCCAAGGAGGCTCCCGGGAGGTGACCTCTGCCATGGGGATGGGGGCAGGGGGTAGCCGGGTGTGTAGGGCTCTGGGCTTCCCTCACCCATGGCCTCTTCCACCTCCACACCTCCTGGCTTTGCATACATATGCATCCTAAGTCACTCAGTCCTGTCTGACTCTTTGTGACCCCATGGACTGTAGCCCGCCAGGCTCCTCTGTCCATGGGACTCTCCAGGCAAGAATGCTGGAGCGGGTTGCCGTGCCCTCCTTCAGGGGATCTATCTTCCCGGCCCGGGGATGTAACCCTAGTCTCCTGCATTGACAGGCCGGTTGTTTACCACTAGCGCCACCTGGGAGACCCAAAACGGCAGGCAAACAGGAGGCGAGAAGCCGGCTTCAACAGGCGTTGCTGTCCAAACCCTCGGTCAGCAAGCACCGGCTCCTGGAGGGTGGACCTGAAGGAAGGGCCGGGAGGGATAGGGAGGCCGGGTGCAGCCCTCTGGACAGCAGGCAGGAAACTCAACACCGGCCAGCTGGCTCCAGGCGGGGCTGGGGACATGGCCGGGGTGGGCCATGTGGGCAGAGAGGGGGAAGCAGAAGGCTGATGGAGGGTCAGGGGAGAGAGGCTGCCCAGTGTGAAAGGAGGTGTCAAGCGGAGGTGGGAGGTGGGGCAGGGGAGAGCTTGGAGAAGGGCTTTTAGGACCTTCAGCCCCCGAGGGACACCCCCTGGGCTCCCTGGCAGCTGTCAAACTAGCAGGGGAGCACAAACAGCTGCCAGCAGATGTGGAAATATCCCCCACCACGGACGCCGGAGATGGAGCAGGGATGCCCATACAGAACACAGAGGCAGCCCTCATTGCCGGTGGTTTCTTACCTGGGGGTCCCAGAGACGCGTGAGGTTTGGGTACAGGTAGAACTGAATTCCTTGGGCTGCCCCGGGCAGCGTCACCCCTCGAATCAACAGGACCACCAGCATGAGGTAAGGGAAGGTGGCCGTGAAGTACACCACCTGGGCCAAGGCGATGGAAAGACACGGAAGCCGTGAGGGGGGCGGGAGGGGCTGGAGGAGCTGCGACCCCACAGGAGAGGTCACGGAGCCCGCCAGCTCCCTCCTCCTGCTCACCCCTCAGCCGGCAGCTGTTCAGTCCTGTCTGCCCTCTGCCTCCAGCCACAACCTCCCGCCTCCCTCCCTCCGGCTGCCCCGACACAACTCCCGCAAATACTTGTGGAGTGACTGAATGAACTTAGGCATGCCTCTGACAGGGGGCTTAGAACTGTGGCCAGGGTCGTCGGGGACGACAGCTCTGTCACACGTGACCCCTGTCCTCGCTGAGCTTACGAGCTTAGCATGACTGCGCGGCCCGATTAGGAGAGCAGCCTGGTCAGAGGCCTCCGGGGCCGAGTCCAGGAGAACTCGAGCTGCCCTGTGTGACACGCTCCAGGGCAAAGCGTCTCCCTCGGCCTCGGGGGGCTGAGAACTGTGTCCAGATGAACAGTCCCAGAGCACTGATGTATGAAACAGGGTGTGTGCACTGTGTTCAGAGTGCCATGTGCCCACGGTGTGTTGCGAGATCCTGCCTCCCGCCCCGTCTCGGTCTCCCCCTCCCCCTGTCTCCTGCTCCCCGTCTCGGTCTCCCCTCCCCACTCTGTCTCCCCCTCCCCCTCCCTCTCTCTATCTCCCCTCCCTCTCTCTGTCTCCCCTCCCCCCTCTGTCTCCCCCTCCCCATCTGTCTCCCCCTCCCTCTCTCTGTCTCCCCCTCCCCATCTGTCTCCCCCTCCCCCTCTGTCTCCCCCTCCCTCCCTATCTTTCTTCCATTTCACTTCCCCAAATAGAAGAACATGTGACTGAGCCCAGGAGAGGCACAAAATCAAGCAAGCGAGCACCAAGCAATCTTTGTGGGGTCATTCCCTCCCATCCCCGACTAGGAACAACTTGAATCCGTGGGTGGCTGAGGTCCCCAGGAGGGGAGGGGCCCGGGGCTGTCTGACACAGACCTTGCCCGTGGACTTGACGCCCTTCCAGATGCAGAAGTAGCAGACGACCCAGGCGAGCAGGAGGCACAGGGCCAGCTCCCAGCGCAGGGCCCCCAGGTGCTGGATGCCCTCCGAGATCTTCAGGACCCGCCTCCTGGGGAGAGAGGGGTGAATTGCCGGCCTCAGCTCCCTGGGCAGTGGAGCCGGGCCTCTCGCTCTGATCTGAAGAAGGCTCACTGGCTTCTTCACTCTGATCCGTGAGGCTCTCCTTTGCCCAGAGATGGGGATAGACAGACAGGAGGGCAAAGACAAACTGTCCCCAGGTAAGTTTATTCTGCCAGGCCGAGTGCAACTGAACCCAGAGAAGGGGATGCAAACATATTCTCTCAGCCGGACTGTGATGACGGCTTTGATGTTAGGAATCACTTCTTAGGTGAATGTCAGTATTTGGCGGGGGAGGAGCAGTAAAGGTAACTGACAAGCAGCTGGGGAGGAGGGTGGACACTCATGCAGCCGGCCCCAGGGGAGGGGAGGCAGGCCCAGCCCGAGGACAGTCCTGCATTAACCACAGATACAGGCACAAGGGAAAAACCACTTGGATGGCGGGGCCAGCAAAGGAGGAAGCAGAAATTCGTCCCTTGCCGTCTGCGGAGTCACCACCGTATGAACCCAGCCCCATGCCCTGGACACACTGTCCACACTGGATGAAGGGAGAAACGGCCTCACTTACTCCCAGAACTCGATGACGGGAGAGGTGGCATTCTCAGCGGTCGCATTCAGAGAGCCATTGGTCCTCTGGAATTCCACGCAGCGCTCTGTGGGCAGCCAGGGGTCGGGGGAGCAAGAGAAAGATCACTGGCCAGTGTGACCAGAGAGTGGGGGCAGCTTTAGGAGATTGGGAAGGAAGGTGTCTGGGCTGAAGTTATCTAAACAAAACAGTCTCACAATGAGACACGAAAGACATCATAACCTCATCAAACCCATGGCACCCTTTCCCACGTCTCCATGGCAGAGGGTGTAGGGGGTGGGATGGGGGGCGGGTCGCGGCTGCATGTTCTAATTAAAGCAAGACCAGGCGGCATCAGCAAAGATGCTTTGCACACTGCTTCAAATAGACAAATATTTCTGAGCCGCCATCCTGGATGGACTCACGACCTTTGAGGAACAATCAGGACACCATCTGGGGAAATGGTGCAGTCATGGCTAAGAGCAGGGATACAGGTCAGGAGGCTCTGGCTTGAATCCCTCTCCCCACCCACCCCCACTCCCCCTCCACCCACCCCAGGTTATTCACTGAGAGGCTCTCTAAGCCTCAGTCCTGTTGGCTCTAAATACACATGAGAAGAGTCTGAGCAGGGCCGATAAGGGGATTAAATGAAGATGAGGTTCCAGGGCGCTCCATAAATAGTGGCTCTCAATTACCCCTCTATGCCTTCAGACTCTTCGCAAAGTGTTCACACCCTTCTTTGCGTTTTATCAGGACAGCAATCCTGGGAAATACTAAGATAGAGAGCGTTTTCCCCACTGCACGCACGAGAAAGTGAATCTTCCCAGAGATGACTTGTGATCACCCATCTGTGAGGAAGTGAGGGCTGGGGTCCTGCTCAGCAAGATGTGTTAAGTTCCACCTGCAGAGGATCTGGGAGCTGGGGACTGCCCTGGGTGTCCAGTGGTTAAGAATCCACCTTCCAGTGCAGGGGACTCGGGTTTGATCCCTGGGTGGGGAACTGATCCCTGGTCAGGCTTCCCTGGTAGCTCAGTTGCTAAAGAATCCACCTGCAATGCAGGAGAGCCCAGTTTGATTCCTGGGTCAGGAAGACTCCCTGGAGGAGGGATAGGCTACCCACTCCGGTATTCTTAGTATCCCTGGTGTCTCAGCTGGTAAAGAATCTGCCTGCAATGCAGGAGAACTGGATTCCAACCCTGGGTTGGGAAGATTCCCCTGAAGGAGGGCATGGCAACCTACTCCGGTATTCTTGCCTAGAGAATCCCCATGGAAAGAGGAGTTTGACGGGCTACAGTCTGTGGGATCACAACGAGTTGGACACGACTGAGCCATGAGGCACCGCACAGGGAACTAAGATCCCACATGCCTAGGAGCAACTAAGCCTGTGGGCCACAACTAGAGAGCCCATGAGCAGCAAGGAAGACCTAGCAGCCAAAAATTAAATAAAAGGGGGTGGGATGGATATGGGGGTGGGGGGAGGGAGGGAGGAGGGAGGAGGGAGGGAAGAGGGAGAGGGAGGGAGAGGGAGGGGGAAACAAAGAGAGGAGAAGAAAAAACACAATAAAGAAAATATCAGAAGAGAACAGATTTTTAAAAACCTGATTCACTCCACAAATATGTTTTGAGAGCTCAGGATACAGTACAGAGCGCTATGCACAAACCTGCCTTCAATGCGGGAGACCTGGCTTCGATCCCTGGGTTGGGGAGATTCCCCTGGAGAAGGGAAAGGCTACCCACTCCAGTATTCTGGCCTTGAGATTTCCATGGACTGTATAGTCCATGGGATCTCAAAGAGTCGGACACGACTGAGCGACTTTCAGTTTCACTTCACTAAGCACAAACCAGACCAACAAACAGAGAAAAAGCCGGGTGAACGCCAGGGGCTGGGGCCGGGACAGGCTCTAGCAGACACATTGAGCAGAACCTAGTGGATCAGTGACCCTCAGGGAGGGACATCCAGGACTGGACTTTTCACCTGAAAAGCAGTGTCACGGAGGTGGTGGCAGAGAGGAACAAAGGAAGGAAGGCCTGGAGAGACAGCACACAGTTTGGAGGCGAGGGGGCACTTAGTGGCTGCCGAGTCAGAGAGTACCAAGGACACTCATCACCCCAGACGGCTCTTCTGGACAGCACTCCCCTCGGTAACTTCCAATTTTACCTTTAATTTCATGTTTACTTTCTATTCGTTAGACTCAGTAGTTCTGTGGCCTTATGGGCTCCTGTCTTAAGATGGAACCACAAGAGACGATTACTTGCTATTGTAAATGATACAGATACTGTATGAACTGGAAGTTGAAAATAGCATCAGAAAGAAGACATGAAAAACAAACAAATAAAATAATAATAATAATAAAATAATATATACATATATGTTATATATACATATATAATAATATATACATATATTGTATGTATGTATTGTATGCAGTATATATGTATTGTACATATAACATATGTATTATATGCAATATATCCATATATCAAACTAACCATGTCTCAGATCACATAAAGGGCTAAACTGCACAAAATGAAGTCAGTTCTGTCTTCATGATACCTGCATTGATAATGTGTTTGATGGAACCCATGAATTTTTTACAAAGTCTGTAGGGCTTTTCTGGTGGCTCAGCGGATCGTGGGTTTGATCCCTGAGCCGGGACGATCCTGCGTGCGGAAGGAAAACTAAGCCTGTGTGTCGTGACTACAGAGCCTGTGCTCCAGAGACCGGGAGTCGAAACTACTGTCCCCACGAGCTGCAGCCACTGAAGCGTGTGCCTAGAGTCCGTGCTCCCCAACAAGAGAAGCCGCCGCAATGAGAAACCCAGGCACCAGAACCAGAGCGTAGCCCCCGCTTCCCACAAAGAGAGAAAAGCACGTGCAGCAGCAAAGACCCAGCACAAGCAAAAAATAAGTAAGTAAAATTGCTTTTTGGAAAAAAGGTCTGTGACATTTTCCCTGTGATGCTGGTGGATTCTCGCTCTTATCTTTGGTGTAAGACCTCTGTGATGTCCTTGGGAGACTTCTAGAGCATCCCAAGTGAGGGGTGGGGGCCTGGGTCCCAGGGTACAGGGCCGATCCCTTTCCCCGGTCACTGCGGCCAAGCAGGAGGGGGTGACCTCACCCGTGTTCCAGTCGTGGCGGCAGCTCCCCCAGGGCAGGTCGACAGTAAAGCTGCTGAAGAGGTAGAAGAGGGCCCAGGCCAGGACGATGATGTAGTAGATGTTGAGGAGGGTGACGATCATCTGGGAGGCGTAGCCGATGCCTGGTGGCGGGGGAAGGGGGCAGACCGGACTGGGGCGCCAGGCAGGTGTCTCATTCCCCACCCACCCCTGCTCGGGAGAGGGTCTGTGCTCCACGGGGAGTATCCTAAGATGTGGGGTTCGGGGCCCGGGCCTCCCGCTCTCCTCCCCACCCCTGCTGCCCTGCCCTGCTTCCTGTGAACTGGCATCAGTCCTGGTACTGAAACTTCACTAATTCTAATTCCAAGCTATTTTACACACGTGTAAGGCTTACTCTGAGATTCCAATAGCTAATGTTCCCTGGAATTCATCTGATCTATTTCTGAAACATAAAAACACGTGCTAAGAGACAGTTCACAGAGGAGCAAGTGCACATAGTGAATGAACGTCCTCAAAATGCTCTCATGCCCCCTCATCCTGGGTGTGCAAATTGAAACAATGAGGAGGTAACATTCTGCATCCATAACACAAGTGAACATTTCTACAGAAGCTGTCACTCAGTGATTTCCAAACTTGTCCACATGTTAGGAGAATTACCTGACGATATTTTTAAAATTCCAAAGCCCAGTCTAGATGCCAGACCAATTTAATCACACCCTCTGGGAGTGAGGTACAGGCCTCAGGATGTTTTGAAGGTCCTGAGGTGTTTCCAATGTGCCGACAAGTTTGGGAACTAGGGTTATAACTCAGCTGTTAAAGATATGGGAGAAAGTCCTTACTCAAGTTCAGTGACTGTACATCAGTATAACACTTTCATAAGCCAGATCAAAAGACATCGACGTGGTTGTCCATTTGATCCTATGATTCTGAACTTGGGAATTTATCCCAAAGAAATAATTTCAAAAAGAAGGGGGCTATCTCTACCAAGATATATGATAGCAGAGTATAACAATTTTATAAGTGATCAAAAATAAGCAAAACGCCCAGAACAGAGAACTGTTAAGTAAATTTTGATATATGCATCTGATGAAAGTTTATGCAATCCAATGATTGCTGTGTAGAAAATGGAAAAATAACACTAACTAAAACAGAAACACAAATAAGTAGGAAAAATTCTTAAAAATAAAAACAAAAAAATAAAAACGAAGAAAAAACTGTATATTTCAAACTAATAGATACACAAATTTTAATATAGAGAAAGAAATGGTGAAATAAATCTCTCCAAACTGCAAACAATGTTCTTCAATGGGTGAATGGTTAAATAAATCATAGTATGTTCATCCATGCCATGGAACACAGCTCAGTAATAAAAAGGAATGAACCACTGATACAAAGAGCTTCCCAGGTGGCGCTAGTGGTAAAGAACCCACCTGCCAATGCAGGAGATGTAAGAGACTTGGGTTTGATCCCTGGGTCGGGAAGAGCCCCTGGAGGAGGGCATGGCCACCCACTCCAGTATTCTTGCCTCGAGAATCCCACGAACAGAGGAGCCTGGCGGGCTAGTCCATGGGGTCACAGAGTCGGAAACAACTGAAGTGACTTAGCGCACACACACACACACACACACACACACTCGTTGATACCAGAGCAATCTGGGTGTATCTCCAGTGCACGATGCTGAGTGAAACGGTGGATCTCAAAAGTCACACACTGCATGACTGCATTTATATAGTGTTCCCCAATGACAGAATCACAGATAGAGAACAGATGGGTGGTTGTCAGAGGACAGGGATGAGGGCAGGGAGGGGGTAAATGCGCCTATAAAGGGGCAGTGGGGTGGAGATCTTTGTAGTCATGGAACAGTGGTGGTGGTCGCACAAATCCACACAAGTGATACAGTTACACACAGTTACACATAGACACCCTCACACGAGCGAGTGCATAGAAATGGGTGAAACCTGAACAAAGTCTGTGGGTGGTACCAATGTCTATTCCCAGGTTTTGACATTGTTCCATAGCTATATAAAATTTTTACCATGAAGGAAAACTGGGTGATGGGTACACGTGACACTCCTGGGCTACTTTTGCAACTTTCGGTGAACACATAATTATTTTAAAATAGAAATTTAAAGAAAACCCTAAAGAGAGAGGAATAATAAAATAAAACACCCTAAGTAACTGCTGTGTCAAGATAGTAGAATTATTTATTTATTTTGGTGGTGCCTTGAGGCTTGTGGGATCTGAGCTCCCCAACCAGGGATCGAACCCAGGCCCCCAGCAGTGGAAGTGTGGAGTCTTCTTAATCACTGGACCACCAAGAAAGTCCAAAGATAGTAGAATTATTAATGGATTTTTTTTCCATTAAAATTCTTTTTAGAGGCTTCCCTGACTGTCCAGTGGTTAGGACTGTGTACTCTCACTGCCGAGGGCCTAGGCTCAATCCCTGGTTGGGACACTAAAATGCCACAAGCTGCCTGGCATGGCCGAAAAAAAAGAAATCCCCAAACTAAAAACAAATTAAAAAACAAAAAAAAATCTCTTTTTAAATGCTTTGCATTGATTAAATATCTTTTTAAAAGCACGAAATTATTTGTATGCATTGCAAAATACACACAGGTACAGCTAAAACAGCTTTGCACTCTACTTATTAGCTAAGGCCTTTGTGCCGCCCTCAACCCCATCTTCTCCTCCATCCTCTGCTGGGCTGAGTGACTAGTTCTCTCTTGGGCCCACAAGTGGAATTGTTCAGTTACTCAGTTGTGTCCGACTCTTTGTGACCCCATGAACAGCAGTACGCAAGGCTTCCCTGTCCTTCACTCTCTCCCTGAGCTTGCTCAAACTCATGCCCACTGAGTCGCAAGTGGAAGGTTTAACATAGAGACCCAGGGGCTTATCTCCATCAGCACTGCTGCTAAACCCCCCAGTTATTCCAATGCCGTTTATAGCCTGGTGCGGAGACTCTGGAGTCAGGCACGAGCGACTCACCCTCGAAGATGGGGCAGATCTTCCTCCAGGCCGTGATGCCCCCCTGACTGGTGTATTGGCCCAGCGCCGTCTCCAGGAGGAAGACAGGAATGCCGCAGGTAAAGAGGAAGATGAGGTAGGGAATGAAGAAGGCACCTGCGGGTGGGAAACAGGCTGTGTGTTCCTTGGCAGGAGCCTCCTTGTGGTCCAAGTCCAGCTCCTCCCCTGACCACTGCTGTTTCCAGTCAGAACCCAAAGCGGGGGTTGGGGGGTGCTGTGCAAAACTGGGAACACTGGTCTAGATGTCTGGAACCAAGCAGAGGTCAAGACTCACCAAGTTACTTAGGACCTGGCCAGTCCCTTTCTTCACTCTGAAGTTTCCGTCTATACCTACCAAGGTGTACTCCCCATCAACATCAGTTATCGGCTAAGAAACACATAACCTGTGGCATCAAAGGAGCTCCTGGAATCCCAGAAATCACGAGCATTCACAGGGCCCACAGCCCAGCATGTGTGTCGAGGAAATGATTGCTCTAAATGTCAGAGAGGGACTTTTAGCAGACTGCAGTCAGATTCCCCTTCGGCAATCCTTTCTGTTTTCACAGTCATTGGCTAAGACAAGCCTACTGACTCCACTGGCATTTTCTCCATCCTAGGCCTCTACCTGCTGGCATTAGGGCAGGGAGTTCACAGGACAGAGTCCTAGGGGGCAGAGATGTACACCGAGGGGGACTTACCCTGTGGTCCAGCTCTAAAGAATCAGCCTGCCAATGCAGGGGACTCTGGTTCAACCCCTCATCAGGGAACTATTATCCCTCATGCCTCGGGGGCAGCTAAGCGCACCACAGCTAAAGAGCCTGAGCACTACAGTGAAGACCCAGCACAGAAAAAAAAGAAAAATATGCATAGAGAGACCCAAATATCTGCAGAGGGTCCCCTACTAGCTTGCAGCTGAGTGTTGGTCAGTAAATGTGTGTGAGGAAACCACCCAGGGAAGGGAAAGTATCTCTCAAAAGGATTGAACCCAGTGGTGGTTATGCAGGGCTGGGGACATTCCGAACATTTAAAGAAGAAATAATCCCAGTTCTAACAAGCTCTTCCAGAAAATGTGAAAGGAATTCTTTCCAACTCATTCTACAAAGCTAGCATTACCCTGATAACAAAAGCAGGCAAAGACAAGAAAAGAAAATTATAGGTCAAACTTTCATGAACATAGATGCAAAATTCTAAAAAATTTTTAGCAAATCAGATCCAACAACATGTATTAATAAAAAGGATGATACATTACATGGTGAGGTTTATCCCAGGAATAAAAAGTTAACATTCAAAAAATCAATCTGTGTATCATATTAATAAATTTAAAGACAAAAAACCATATAATCATTTCAATAAAAGCAAGAAAAGCATTTGACAAAATCTAACAGCTATTTGTGATTTAAAAAAAAAAAAAACCTCTCAGCAAATGATGAATAGAAGAAAACCCTCAATCTGGAAAAAGGCATTTATAAAACATCTGCAGATAACATCTACAGACAATGGTGAAACACTGCTTAACTTCTGAGATCAAGAAAAGACAAGGGTCTTACTACTTCTTACCATTTCTATTCAATACTGTTTCCATCAGTATTGATTCTAGTCAAGGCAATAAGGCAAAAAAAGAAAAAAAGATGAGAGCCTATCTAGAATAGCATTTGGGGTCTGTAACAAATTCACAGAAGCAGAGTATAGACTGGTGATCACCAGGGTTTGAAGAAGTGGGAAACAGGGAGGTGTTGGTCAAAGGGTACAAAGTTTCCGTTACCAAAAATGAATATGTCCTAGAGCTCTGTTATAACCGCAGTGCCTGTAGTGAACAATATCTAATTGTTTTCTTGAAATTGTGCTAAGAAGGAGGTGGGGCTGCACCAGCTTGGGGGATGCACAAACTTCTGGAACCCCTGCCGCCAGTCACAGATGAAGGTTCCTATATGTGTTTGATGGAACTACTCAACTGGATTCTTGGAATTCTGCAAAGGCTTTCTCATCTGTGGGTCTAACTGATCTCTGGGGAGCCATGCTGAAGGGCAGAAGCCAGTTAACAAGGCACTGCAGCTTCTACTGCCAGGACCAAGCCTATATACCTATTCTTGCTCTGAGAAGATTGTTTCAACTTCTGTATACATCAGAGTATGTTAGACCTATGCTATGGTACCTATTATTCTGCCAAATCTAAGTGGTTAGACAAAGCAGAAGTGTATTCCTTGAGTCACTGGGATCGGCAGAGGCAGTGAGGAAACTGAGGCACAGAGGAGTCAAAGAATTGGCTTGAGCTCATCTGAGTGACTTCTGACTTGAGCTTGCAGTGTGCTTTGAGAGATCCTCCACCAGATCACCTCAAGTTCCAGTCCCTCGGCACCACCCATTAGCGACAGTCATAAAAGATCAATCCCTGAGTCTTTGGAGCAGGAGCACTGACGCCAAGACCCTAGACTACCAGAGAACTAACCCTGCTGCTGCTGCTGCTGCTGCTGCTGCTAAGTCGCTTCAGTCGTGTCCGACTCTGTGCGACCTCATAGACGGCAGCCCACCAGGCTCCGCTGTCCCTGGGATTCTCCAGGCAAGAACACTGGAGTGGGTTGCCATTTCCTTCTCCAGAACTAAACCTAGGGAGTATCAAATAGTGAAAACTCACACAAAGGAAATCACTTGAATACAAGACTTGGCATCACCCAAACACCAGTAGCACCCTGTGCAGGATGCCTCATCTAAACAAAAACAAAATAAAAATACAAACCAAATCATCAGCAGACAGGATTACCACCGCACTCAGCCATGCCCATCAGAGGAAAAACAAGAAAACAAAAACTCAGCCTAAATCTCACCCTTTATGAAGCTTACACAAACAACTGGACCAACCTTAGGGGGGCAGAAACTAAAAGGAGAAAAGAATTCAAAACCTTGAAGCTTGGGAAAAGGAGACCTCAAACACAATAAATTTAAAAAAATAATGAAGAGGCAGAGAAATACTACACAAGCGAAGGAACCAATTAGAAACACAGAAGTCCAAATCAATGAAGAGGAAATAGGCAAACTATCTGGAAAAGAATTCAGAATAATGATAGTAAAGATGATCAAAAACCTTGAAAACAAAATGGAGAAAATGCAAGAATCAATTAACAAAGACCTAGAAGAATTAAAAAACAAACAACACAATTACTGAAATTAAAAATACTCTGGAAGGAATCAATAGCAGAATATCTGAAACAGAAGAATGAATCAGTGACCTGGAAGATAAAACGGTGGAAATAACTTCTGAAGAGCAGGATAAAGTAAAAAGAATGAAAAGAACTGAAGATAGTCTCAGAAACCTCTGGGACAATATCAAATGCACCAACATTCAAATTATAAGGGTCCCAGAAGAAGAAGAGAAAAAGAAAGGGTGTGAGAAAATTTTTGAAGAGATTATGGTTGAAAATTTCCCCAACATGGAAAAGGAAATAGTCAATCAAGTCCAAGTGACACAAAGAGTCCCATACAGGATAAACACAAGGAGGAACACCAAGACACATACTAATCTAGATAACAAAGACTAAACAAGAAGAAAGAATATTAAAAGCAGCAAGGGTGAAGCAACAAGTAACATACAAGGGAAATCCCATACACTTAACAGCTGATCTTTCAGCAGAAACCCTGCAGGCCAGAAGGGAATGGCAGGATATGTTTAAAGCACTAAAAGGTAAAAATCTACAATCAAGGTTACTTTACCTGGCAAGGATCTCATTCAAAATTGGTGGAGAAATAAAAAGGTTTCCAGACAAGCAAAAGTTAAGAGAATTCAGTACCACCAAACCAGCTTTACAACAAATGTTAAATGGACTTCTATAGTCAAGAAATACAAGAGAAGTAAAAAGATCTACAAAATCAACCCCCTAAAATTAAGAAAATGGCAATAGGAACATATATATCAATAATTACTTTAAATGTAAATGGATTAAATGCTCCAACCAAAAGACACAGACTGGCTGAATGGATACAAAACAAGACCCATATATGTGCTGTCTACAAGAAACCACTTCAGACCTAAAAACACATATAGACTGAAAGTGAGAGGATGGAAAAATATATTCCATGCAAATGGGAAGCAAAAGAAAGCTGGAGTAGCAATCCTCATATCAGACAAAATAGACCTTAAAATAAAGAAGATTACAGGAGATAAGGAAGGACACTACATAATGATCAAGGGATCAATCCAACAGGAAGACATAACAATCGTAAATATTTGTGCACCCAACATAGGAGCACCTCAATACATGAAACAAACAGTAGCAGACATAAGAGGAAAAATTGACAGTAACACAATAATATTAGGAAAATTTAACACCCCACTCACACCAAAGGATAGATCATCAAAACAGAAAATTAATAAGGAAATACAAGTTTTAAATGATACATTAGATGAAATGGATCTCATTGATATCTTTAGGACATTCCATCTAAATGCAGAAGACTACACCTTCGTCTCAAGTGCATATGGAACATTCTCCATAAGCACAAGGATAGACCACATCTTGGGTCAAAAATCAAACCTCAGCAAATTTAAGAAAATTGAAATCCCATCAAGCATCTTCTCCGACCACAACGCTATGAGACTAGATAGCAATTACAAGAAAAAACTGTAAGAAACACAAACACATGGAGATTAAACAACATGTTTCTAAATAACCAACAGGTTACTGGAAAAATCAAAAGGGAAATAAAAATATTTCTAGAAACAAATGACAACGAAAACATGACAACTCAAAACCTATGGGATGCAGCAAAAGCAGTTTTAAAAGGGAAGTTTATAGCAACACATTCCCACCTCAAGAAACAAGAAAAACATCCAATAGACAATCTAACTTTACACCTAAATCAATTGGAAAAAGAACGAAAAACCCAAAACTTAGTAGAAAGAAAGAAATAATAAATATCCAAGCAGAAATAAATGAAAAAGAAATGAAAAAAAATAATAGTAAAGATTAATAAAACTAAAAGTTGTCTCTTTGAGAAGATAAACAAAATTGAAAAATCATTAGCCAAACTTATCAAGAAAAAGAGAAAAGAATCAAATCAACAAAAGTAGAAATGAAAAAGGAAAGGTTACAACAGACAATGCAGAAATACAAAGGATTGTAAGAGACTATTATAAACAACTACATGGTAATAAAATGGATAACCTGGAAGAAATGGACAGATTCTTAGAAAAGTTCAATCTTCCAAGACTGAACCAGGAAGAAATAGAAATTATGAACAACCCAATTACAAGGACTAAAATTGAAGCTGTGATCAAAAATCTCCCAAAAGGCCATGACCAGATAGTTTCACAGGAGAATTCTATCAAACATTTAGAGAAGAGTTAAAGCCTATCCTTCTAAAACTCTTTCAAAAAATTGCAGAGGAACACTTCCAAACTCACTCTACAAGGCCACCATCACCCTGATAGCAAAGCCAGACAAAGACAACACACAAAAAGCAAACTACAGGCCAATATCACTGATGAACATAGATTCAAAAATCCACAACAAAATTTTAGCAAATAGAATTCAGCAACACATCAAAAAGATCATACACCATGATCAAGTTGGTTTTATTCCAGGAATGCAAGGATTCTTTGATATATGCAAATAAATAAATGTGATACACCATATTAACAAACTGAAAGATAAAACCAAATGATAATCTCAATAGATGCAGAAAAAGGCTTTGACAAAATTCAGCACACATTTACACCCATTTTCAAAAAATGGGCATAAAATATGGGCATAGAAGGAACCTACCTCAACATAGTAAAGGCCACATATGATAAGCCTACAGCAAACATTATTCTCAATGGTGAAAAATTGAAAGCATTCCTCCTAAGATCAGAAAGGGGATCCACTTTCACCACTATTATTCAACATAGTTCTGGAAGTCCTAGCTACAGCAATCAGAGAAGAAAAAGAAATAAAAGGAAGCCAGATTGGAAAAGAAGAAGTAAAGCTCTCACTGCTTGCAGATGACATGATACTGTACATAGAAAACCCTAAAGATAGTATCAGAAAATTATTAGAGCTAATCAGTGAATTTAGCAAAGTTGCAGGATACAAAATCAACACACAGAAATCATTTGCATTTCTATATACTAACAATGAAAAATCAGAAAGAGGAATTAAGGAATCAATCCCATTCACCATTACAACAAAAAGAACTAGATTTCTAGGAATAAGCTTACCTAAGGAGACAAAAGAACTGTACACAGAAAATTATTAGACACTGATGAAAGAAATCAAAGACAACATAAACAGATGGAGAGATATTCCATGTTCCTGGGTAGGAAGAATCAATATTGTGAAAATGACTATACTACCAAATGCAATCTACAGGTTCAATGTGATCCCTATCAAATTACCAATGGTATTTTTCACAGAACTGGAACAAAAATTTTCAAAATTCATATGGAAACACAAAAGACCCTGAATAGCCAAAGCAGTCTTGAGAGAGAAGAATGGAACTCAAGGAATCAACCTTCCTGACTTCAGATTATACCACAAAGCTACAATCATCAAGACAGTATGGTACTGGCACAAAGACAGAAACATAGACCAATGGAACAAATAGAAAGCCCAGAAATAAACCCATGCACCTATGGGTACCTTATTTTCGACAAAGGAGGCAAGAATATACAATGGGGCAAAGACAGCCTCTTCAATAAATGGTGCTGGGAAAACTGGACAGCTACACGTAAAAGAATGAAATTAGAACACTTCCTAACACCATACACAAAGATAGACTAAAAATAGATGAAAGACCTAAATGTAAGACCAGAAACTATAAACTCTTAGAGGAAAACATAGGCAGAACACTCAATGACACAAATCAAAGCAAGATCCTCTATGACCCACTTCCTAGAGTAATGGCAATAAAAACAAAAGTAAACAAGTGGGACCTGATTAAACTTAAGAACTTCTGCACAGCAAAGGAAACTATAAGCAAGGTGAAAAGACAACCCTCAAAATGGGAGAAAATAATAGCAAATGAAACAACTGGCAAAGGATTAATTTCCAAAATATATAAGCAACTCATACAACTCAATGCCAGAAAAACAAACAACCCAATCAAAAAGTAAGAAAAAGACCTAAACAGATATCTCTCCATAGAAGACATACAGATGGCTAACAAACACATGAAAAGATGCTCAATATCACTCATTATTAGAGAAATGGGAGGTTCAAAAGGGAGGGGATATATGTGTACCTATGGTTGATTCATGTTGAGGTTTGACAGAAAACAACAAAATTCTGTAAAGCAATTATCCTTCAATAAAAAAATAACTTAAAAAAGCTGATCTAAGAAGATGAATTTTGTTCTTACCACAAAAAGTTAAAATTAAAAAGAAAGGACAGAAGGAAACCCTGGAGGTGACAGATATGTTTATGACATTGACTGTGGAAATGGTTTCACAGGTGTGTGTTTACCTCCAAACTCATCGAGTTGATATGTTAAATGTGTACAGCTTTTTGTAAGTCAGTCATAACTCAATTAAGTGTGTTTAAAAAGAAAAGAAGGACTTCCTTGTGATCTAGTGGCTAAGACAGTAAGAAAACAAACAACCTAATTTTTCCAAATGGTCAAAAGATTTGAACAGGTTTTCACCAAAAAAAAAAAAAAAAAAGATATGTGAGTTGCAAATAAGCACATGAAAAGATGTTTAATATCGTTAGTCATTATAAATTTAAATGATAATGAGGTAATGCTACACACCAATTAGAAAAATTAAAAAGACAGACCAGGAATTTACTTGGTGGTTCAGTGGTTAAGACTCCATGCTCCCAATGCAGGGACTGCAGTTCCATCCCTGGTCAGGGAACTAAGATCCCACAAGCCTCATGTGTGCATGGAGCAGTCCAAAAAAGTAAAAGAAAAAAAAAAGACCTAGATAGCATATTAAAAAGCAGAGACATTACTTTGCCAACAAAGGTTCTTCTAGTCAAGACTATGGTTTTTCCAGTGGTCATGTATGAATGTGAGAGTTGGACTGTGAAGAAAGCTGAGTGCCGAAGAACTGATGCTTTTGACTGTGGTGTTGGAGAAGACTCTTGAGAGTCCCTCAGACTGTGAGGAGATCCAACCAGTCCATCCTAAAGAAGATCAATCCTGGGTGTTCATTGGAAGGACTGATGCTAAAGTTGAAACTCCAGTACTTTGGCCACCTCATGCGAAGAGTTGACTCATTGGAAAAGACCCTGATGCTGGGAGGGATTGGGGGCAGGAGGAGAAGGGGGCGACAGAGGATGAGATGGCTGGATGGCATCACCGCCTCGATGGACATGAGTTTGAGTGAACTCCGGGAGTTGGTGATGGGCAGGGAAGCCAGGTGTGCTGTGATTCATGGGGTCTCAAAGAGTCGGACACAACTGAGCGACTGAAATGAACTGAACTGATTGGTGAAGATGTGGAAAAGCTGGCACCTGCATACACCACTGGCAGGAATGTAAAATGGCACAACCATTTTGGAAAAGCATTTGGCAGTTTCTTAAAAAGTTAAAGGTGCATGTACCATATAACCTTGTCATTCCACACTTAAGTCTTTACTCAAGGGAGGTGAAAGCATATGTTTATACAAAGACTTGTACACAAATGTTCTTAGCAGTTTCATTTGTAATACCTAAAATCTGGAAAGAACTTAAATGTCCATAAATGGGAGAAGAGATAAATGGCAGTCCACCCATCTAATGGAATGGTGGTCTAGTCACTAAGTCGTGTCCTACTCTTGTGATCCCATGGACTGTAGCCTGCCAGGCTCCTCTGTCCATGGGATTCTCCAGCCAAGAATATGGAGTGGGTAGCCATTCCCTTCTCCAGGGGATCTTCCTGACCCAGGAACTGAACCCAGGTCTCCTGCATTGTGGGTAGATTCTTTACTGCCTGAGCTATGATACTATCCAGCAATAACAAGAAAGGAACTACTGAGACATGAAAAAGATGGATGAATCTCAAAGTAATTATGCTAAGTCAAAGAAGCCAAGTCATGATTTCATTTATAGAAAAGTCTAAGAAATGCAAACTAGTATACAGGGACAGCATGGATAAAGAAAATGCTATATGTATAGTGGGATATTATTCAGCCATAAGAGAGAAGGAAATTCCATGCTTTGCAACAATGTGGATGGACCTCGAGGGTATCATGCTAAGTGACATAAGTCATACAGAGAAAGTAAAGTAAATATTGTGTGTTCTCACTTATATGTGGAATCTCAAAATAGTCAGATTCATCAAGGCAGAGAGTAGAAGAGTGGTTGCCAGAGGCTAGGGGAGGGAGACATGGGGAGATAATCAAAGGGGACACAGTTCATTATAAGATGAACATTTCCTGGTGATGGAACTGTATAGTGTAGTGACTACAGTGAATGATACTGTATCATATACTTGAAAGTTCTTAAGTGTAGATCTTAAATGCTATCACCACCAAAAAAAGGTAATGATATGAAGGAATGGAATTGTTAACTAACCTTATTGTGATAATGATTTTGCAATATATATTTGTATCAAATCATAATGTTGTATGCCTTAAACTTACATATATTATGTATCAGTAATAAATCAGTAAAGCTGGAAATAGTTACATCTTTCAAAAACAGAGACTTCCCTGGTGGTCCAGTGACTAAGACTTCACCTTCTAAAGCAGGAGATGCAGGTTCAACTCCTGACTGGGGAGTTAAGATTCCACATGCCTCTCAGCCAAAAAAAAAAAAAAAAAACATAAAAAAATAAAACAAGCAATATTGTAACAAACTCAATAAAGACTTTAAAAATGGTCTACATCAAAAAATCTTTAAAAAACAAAACAGGTTTGCACTTGCATTGAGATGGGGTTGCAGAGGTCGGGGGTGGGAGAAAGGGGCAGGAAGCAGTTTAGGAGGGTGATGGATACATTCATGATCGTTTTCTTTTTTTTTTTTTAATTTATATTTTGGCCACTCCATGCAGCATGTGGGATCTTAGTTCCCTAGGCAAGGATGAAGCTTGTGCCCCCTGCAATGGGAGCTTGGAGTCCTAACCACTGGATCACCTGGGAAGTCCCCATTAATTATCTTGATAGTGGTGATTGTCTGAAGGGTGTGTACCTATGGCAAAACTTACCTAGCTGTGCACTTCAAATGTGTGCCATTTATTGTAAGCCAATTATACCATACTAAAATTGCTAAAACAAAAGTTGGTGGTGAGGAATCAACTCCTCCAGTTCTCTGCCTTCCGAGTCTCTTGGCATGTGGTCCACACATAATTCAGGCACTAAGGGAGACACTTGGTGACCACAAGGGCAAAGAAAGATCACAAACAATTCAGGCAAGTAAGGATACAAATCAGTACAAGGCTCATTGGGCAGGAGGAGGGAATTAGGAAAGAGAGAATCCAGTAGCCAAAATGAACAGTCACTGCTGAGAGTTAAACATCAAAGAAAGAGAGCAAAGAGAGAGTGGGGGGCCAGGAGAGGAGTTGCCAAGACCCTCCTCCCATCTCTATGCCACCTGCTCTTTCCCAATAAACTAAGCCAATGTTTAACTGCACCAGGTCTGGTGGTCAGTCTGTTCCCCTCCTCCTCTGCCTCCTTGAGCACCTGGGCAGCTGGCCGTAAGGGATAAAGTCCACACCCCCAAGGCAGAGTCCCTGGGCCCAAACCGGGGAGGGAGTTAGAGAAGGGATGGAGCCCAAGAGGGACCCATGTGCCCACCAGGGAGTCCTGGGGACACTGCCTGTTTCCTCACCCGAGCCCTAACCACCACCCCTGCAAAAGAAAGCCAGTCCTGGAGAAGGAGAATGGAGTCACGGTTACCTGCTCCCCCCAAGCCCCCATTCAATCGCCTCCCTCAATTCTAAAATGTCCTGGCATTTTCCCCCGTGGGATGCCAGAGACCACACACCAATCCTGGAAAAGAACCGTTCTGTTTGACATCCTTCTCAGTAAGAGTGTGTCCTGTGGTGTCACCTGTCATGTTCCAAGTGACAATTTAAAAACATTTTTTATTTATTTACTTGGCAACTCGGTCTTAGTTGCAGCTTGTGGGATCTATTTCCCTGACCAGGAATCAAACTCAGGTCCCATGCATTGGGAGCTCGGAGTCTTAGCTCCTGAACCACCAGGGAAGTCCCTCCAGGCGACATTTTTTTAAAGACAAACTGTTAAATGTTCCACATGAGTAACACAGCGGTGAGCATTCATGAATTATCACATGCTGTAATCAGCACTACTGAACCAATACTTGGCACTGAGTCACTAACTAAAAACGGTAACCAGTCGTCACGTACTAATAACATAACCATGACTCTTACATGAAGAAATGCACTCCTCATCTCTCTGATCCTTAGTATCTACGGACATCCTCAGGGCACAGTGGGGCCGTCTAACGCCCTTGGCATCGGCATCCTATGCGCTCTCTCTCCCTGATGTCTAGAGCTGGGGTTCGCTTGGCTGCGCCCCCACCCCACAGCCTTCCCTCTGAGATCCCGGTTTCTGAGTTGCCCAGCGGTGGCACATTCTGCTGTGGTCTCACTCGGGGTCTCCAGCCCTGGGCATCCTGGGTGTTGGGAAACTCAGGGTGCCGGTGGCCCGGGATCCAGGGAGTGGGAGAGGTTCCAGCTGAAGGCCCGGGTTCTGCAGCAACCGGAATCTGGGTATTCAGGTAGAGTCAGCAGTTATGTAAGAAAGAAGATCAACAAGGAGACTCCTAGATTCTTAGCCTTGAAACTGGTCTGCTTCCAGCCTGAGGCCTCTGCCGTCAGTTCTCAACACCACAGATACAAAGATTGTGTTCAAGTGTAAGATTGGCCGCTCTGCTCAAACTTCTACCCCGACTCCCCATCCCTGGAGCAAAAGCCGAACCTCACAGTGGTTGACAAGCCCTGCATGACCCACCCCACACAGTGACTCCCCTCCTTTGACTCCCCAGACACACCAGCCAGCCTCCAGCTCTAAGGCCATTAAAACCTTTTGCTTCCTCTGCCCCTCGGTGCCCTCCCCACCTCCAATATCCCCAGGACCGGGTCTCACCCCCACCCCAAAAGCTGCCACTCAAGTGCTCTCAGTGCGGCCGCCCCCACCCTGCTCCTGTAATGCTCAGGGACTTCTGATACGCTGTGTCATTCACTTGTTCACTGTGTTTACTGTCTGTCTGGCCCCCACCCACACCCGGAAAGAAAACCCCACAAAGACAGGGAGGTGGTCTGTTCTGTTTCCGTTTTATCACCACAACTCAGAGTCCTTCCGGGCAGGTAGCACGTTCTCGGTTTGTAACCACCGTTGGGTGACTTACATGGGTTGGCCTGATTCTAGAAAGTCACAGGGGTGGGGGCTGCGGGCAGGTGCTAAGGGTGGACTGGCCACATGTCTGGACAGCAAGGAGGGCATTTACCTAGAAGGCACCCCTTTTCCCTATCTTCTGCTGGATGCTGATTTTATATTTTATTTTTTTTTAAGTTCTTGTTTTTTTGTTTTTTGGGTTTTTTTTTTATATGGATCATTTTTTAGGTGTTTATTGCATTTGTTACAATATTGCTTCTGTTTTGTGTTTTGGTTTTTTGATCATGAGGCATGTGGGATCTTGGCTCCCCAACCAGGGACTGAACCCTCTGCTTTGAAAGCCCAAGTCCCAGCCAATGGACTTGGTTTCTTCACACCACTTTCTCAGCGTCTCTGGTTTTGTGTTTCACTGCCGACCTGTCCTCCATCATATTCTTACCTCAGCCCTTGCCCTGTTCTGGGGCTCACTTCTAATTGGATCTACCAAACCTCCAGGCTGGAAGGAACCAAAGACAGCACTTGCATTTTCAGTTTGGAACTGACGCTATGCTTCAAGGACTTCTTCTTCCCTCTTCTTCCCTGAGCTCCCCAACAAACAAACATTAGTAACAATAAGGTCCTCCCTCCAAGCACAAAAGCTTCTATTTGCAGCTGTGAAGTTGGAGAAAGCACCCAGCAGAGGCAGGCTGATAGCACACGTGACCCTGGGGGGTTCATGCCATGACCCCAGCATCCTCAGAACCTGCTCAGAACCATCCTCGAATCCCCTGGGAGTCCCAGCCCTGATCTGAGAGCCATGGGTTTAAATAAAAGCACTTAAACTGGGAGGAGGGGATCAAACCAACCTAGGAGGTCTCTGTCCTCCCCCTCCCCCTCCCCGCCCCCTCTCTCATGTCGGCAGTGAAGGGCCCTGTCACAAGGAGGCATCTGTCCCTTCCAGACCAAGAGACGAGGTGACGAGATGAAGTGTGGGGCCTGTGCTCTGAGGGAACGAGGTGGGTGAAAGGCACAGAAAGGATGAGACTCTGGAAACACCAGAAACCTTAAGAGCAGGCCTGTCTGGGTCCCTGCACAGACCCAGGAGGTCCTGGATAGGTCCCCATCACGCCAGCAGAGGCGCCACCCATGTGTCCATCTGCTGGCTCTGCATGACTCAGGGCCTTTAGAGCAAAGCTGGGCATCGGCCTCCAGCCCCAGAGCCCCTCAGCGCACTTCCTCCAGCTGCTGTTGTCCGTCAAGGAAAGAGAAGAGGAAGCCTGAGGCCTGGTGCCCCACTGGAGAAGACGGGGTAAGAGGAAGGGGATGGCGTCAGGATTCTGGAGATGGTCCCAGGACCCCCAAAACGGGTCCTGGGGACCAGCGTGCTGGAGGACAGGCCCTGTCCAGGCAGGAAGCGGCCACGTCCTACCTCCGCACCCCTGCTCCTTCGGTGAAGAATCAGGGGCCGTGGTCGTGATCCTGGCCTCCGTTTCCTTTTCTGAGACACAGCCACACGTCCCCAGGCCTCATAGACCTAAATGGGCCCCCAAAGCAGAGCTCAGGCGCAAACCCACTGGGGGACGCCTCCCGTAGACGGGGTGACCCCACGCTCCTGCCCTGACCCCCGCTCCCCCTTCCTTCCCTCCCTTAGCACAGGGGTCCCCACAGACACCAGAATCCCTCCCCCACCTCTTCGTGCCAGTCCTGCTAATTCCCAGGCCGACCTCGCGGTCCCATTCCAGAGCGGCTTGCGGAAAGCAGCTCACCTCCTAATCTTCTTGCTGTGTGAGGGGCTAAGCTGGTCACCGGGTCCAGACACAGAGCCCCCAGGCCCAGCTTAGCCCCCCACCCCTCCTCCTCCCCGGACTAGCTGAATCCGACCACCCTAGGGCCCAAGAGTCTGAACAAGCTGTCGGAGGGTCCAGAGCTGGGTGGGGATCTCCTGCCTTCCCTGGAGATGCCAGTCAACCAAGCAAAGTCCTGCAGCTTCAGACTGCCGGCCAGAGAGTCTGGGGGAGGGAGAACACACCGGCCCATTCCCACCCGCTCTGAAAAAATACGAGTTAACCTTTGGTCCCCGGGCCAGTGCCGAGCTGCCACCATCCTGAGAGTAAGAATGGGCTCAGGACCTCCCTATGTTCTCCTCCCTCCTGACCTCCCACCCCTACTCTGTGCTGTGGGCTTTCTCTCCCCAAAACCACTTCAACTGGGCTCACGCACAGGGAGGCCCCCACGCCCCCAACAAGGGTGAGTGTTGCATTAAGGTGTGCTAAAGTCCTCGTGGCCCACAAAGCTCCCGACCTCTCAGTCTTTCCCTGTGATTTATCTCAGTATTTCCCGTCCTCCAGCCCAGACTGCAGCCCCACCCCGCCCCTAAAACCAGACCAGGGAGCCCAGTCCCACTAAGCTTTTCCCACCGACGAGGAGACCTTCCGAACCCACTGCTCTTCCCAGAGGCCTTCAGCACCTGGGAAATCCCTCAGGGGCTCCCCAGAGATCTGGCAGTGGGGGTGGAGGATGCCTAAAAGAAAGTCCATGGTGGGAAAGTGATCCACGTTTCTATGGGGGCAGTGGGATCACTGCAGGGCCTGAGAGGCAGGAAGGATCCAGAAAGAAACTAGAAACCATGCTCCCCCACCCCATACAAACATTTCAATGGGGAAATTATAAATGAAGAGTCACTGGGATCAAAGGAGATGTGTTGGGGGGGATGTCACAGTGCAGCGGGGTGGGGCGGGGGACAGGTGGCCCTGGTTGCCGAGTCTTGAGGCCACGGGACAGCTGGGTGCCAACATCAGCACAGCTATGGTTTCTGAGGCCCCTCGCCCACGACCTCCAGTCCTGACAAACACCTTGAGGGGCAGGAAGAACCGTCTCTGTTCACTGCACCCACCTGAGGTCCGAGGGCTTGCCCCAGGACACAGGAGTGAATAGCAGAGCCAGAACCCAAATCCCCATCCATCTGGTCCCAGCCCACACCCGTGTTTCTCTGCTGCCAACATGGGTACCCAGGAAGTCACCCCTGTCCAGGTGCTCCTCCTGCAGGGTCCTGAGCGACTTCTCAGGGTTTGGCCAACTCCAGCATCCTCCGCATCCATGGGGCTCCCCAGAGCGCAGGAGGTGCAGGAGGTGGAGACAGCCTTGCAGGGGTGAAGGGTGCAGTGCCTCTCACCTCTCCCTGTTTTTGTAACAGAGGCAGGAAACTTCCATCCACTGCCCAGGCGGGAGACGCCGGGCAGGCACAGCTCTCCCCTACTGCTCCCATCTCAAGTGAACTCACCTCCCCCGTTTTTGTAGCAGAGGTAGGGGAACCTCCAGACGTTGCCCAGCCCGATGATCTCCCCAGCCACGGACAGCACGAACTCCATCTTGTTGCTCCACTGGTCTCGCTGCAGGGCGCCATCCTCCGCCGCCTTTTCCACACCTGGGCACACTGGTTTGGTCTCTCCATTGCTGGTGGTGCCCGAGACCTTGCTATCCATTCCCCCTGAAGACAAGCAGGGCACTGTGCTACTGCTGCGGGCTGGGCGAAGGCTGCCTGGAAGGAAAGCTGCCCCTTTCCTTTCCAGCAAATTCCCAAAGGAAAAGTGCCGGGGAGGAGAGTGACTCCTACTGCTATCCGCAAACTCACACTCCCCTTGGCATCTCTGGTTGGTAAAGGTTGAGTGTATATGTTCCTTTCCTGCTTCAGGAAGAGCACTGACTCTGAGGCACAGACATTGTACCCCTAGAAGGTGCCTTGGGTGGGGGCTTGTGGACATGGGGAGCCCACCTGGGCTGAGTTCTCCCTGCCACCCTACAACCAGCCTCGTCTGCGTTAGCATGTACCTCAGTCTCTCTATTCCATGTTCGAGGACAGTTGAAGGGATGGGATTTGTATGTATCCTTAAGCCCCCGATTCTCCTTTGGGGAATTTACCCCTTGAAAGTAACTGTGACTCTGTGTAAAGATTCAGCACTGAGGATGTTCATGCTTGTAGCAGTGAAAAACTAGAAAGTACATAAATGTTCAAATATGGTAACTAGGTTAATAAATTATGGCTCAGACAATGGACTACTATATAATCATTAGAAACTGTGCTGCAGAGGAAAGACAAAGAGGTGTTCACAATATGTGAAGTGCAAACAGTTACAAAATAGACCACGTGCCATGATGATGCTGGGAAAAATACCTTATAAAGTATTTGCGTGCATGAAAATTAGGATATTGACCAAAGCACTTCTCTCTCAGTGGATGGGTTTTAGAGATATTTTCCTTATGTATGCTTTCTACATTTTCATCAAAAACATGTTTTTGTAAGAGGAATGTGAAAGTCAGCTTTTTTAGATCCTTGCAAGAAGATGAGAAAGATTGAGCAGAACCAGGGACTCTGAGTAAGATGAGCTGACCTTCCCAGGTACGCCCTGCATCTCTCTCTGAGAGCAATGTAAGAGGAAGACAACCCATGGGCTCCTTTTCTTTTCTGATGATGCCAGCGCAAGACTCCGTTACCGCAGCGACAACATAAGATGAACGCAGAGCTGCAGGTTACACCCTGCCTGGCCCTATTTTAGACTCGCACTGGGGTTGAAGGTGAGATTGGACGTGGTCACATTCAGAGAACAACTACTGTAGCCCAGGTGCTTTACATGCCTTTATGTCATTCAATCCAGGTGGCCCCGGGATGTGACAGAGTTCCCTCAGCTTTGTAAGCAGGGAGCTGCCCATCAGAGAGGTTGGATGACACATGTGCAGCCACGTAGCACAGCCGGGATCTGACCCCACGATGTCCTGCTCGTTCAGGATGTCCTGAACGAGGGAGGAGGATGTCTACCTCCCTCTCTCACCCTGGCCGGTGGGTTTAGCAGCGAGTCTAATGTAAGTGTCCCTGATTGTATACAGCGGTCCCTTCTCTGCAGAAGTGGGTACACGTGCTTCTTTCTGCACGCACCCCTCCCACGAAAAGTTCCTGGGAACAGAACTTTCTCACAAGAGCCCTATCCGGCCACAGACCCTCCTGCAGCTCTATCTCCCCAGAGTGGCTGCCCCGGGGGACCCAGAAAGCCAGAGGGAGGTCAGGAATGTGCTGCTTATTTGATGAATGAGGGAACGGGCTCCAGAGACCGTGGGTTAAGAAGGAGAAACCCAAGCTGTTGGTCCCCCAGAAGCTTCCCCAGTCCTTCTGAGATGGTCGCCTCCTGTCTTAAGCAGGTTCTGGGCCCAATGGTTGTCTTCCAATGATTAAACACTACCCCCCCTCACTTCTCCACTCCCCAGAGACCCCAGGAGAACAGAAGCCTACCCTAAGTCTCTTAGCCACATTGGGTAGCAGAGGCAGCATCATGCAATCGAAGGACAAGTCTATACTCAAACCATAGCTCTGCATCAGAGACCACCCGACTCCCAGGAAATGAATTCATCACTCTGAGCCTTGGTTTGCTTGTCTATAAAATGTCTCTTCACTTCATCTCCTGATTCCAGCTCTACTCTCCAAATATAACTACTAACAATCGTGCAGTGAATATTTCTTCAGACTATTCTATATGCAGGTGTGTGTGTGTGTGTGTGTGTGTGTGTGTGTGTGTGTGTGTATGTATTTGGGAAGTTTTTCTAACTGTCCAGAGTTTCATAATCTACACATCTTTTTTTCTAAATCACTGTCCATTCCAAGTTCTAAGCTGTGAAAGGGTAAGATAAACATGCGTTTCAGTTAATCTACACAGCACTTGACCAAAGAGACACCTACTCTCGATGGATTTATATAGGGGCATGACAGGATACGCTTAGCCATGAGGATTAAACAAAGAGATGTATATATACATACATCTATTTCACATACATATATTTTTATATATATTTCATATATATGTATATATATTCATGTATATATATATGAAAGCACTTCATATAACAGGCACTTGAATTTTTATTTTCTTTCAATCTTGTTTTATGTTCTTTCAACTTTCTTTTTTTTTTCCTTTCAACTTTCAATCTTGTCTCAGAGCAGAGAGCCTTCATTTTCTTAGAAATAAACCCAAATATCTTCCCCTTTCATCTGGGGTCCTCTTTCTCCAAGTTACATTGGTCCTTGAATCAGCAGCCACCAAAGTTTCAGAAAGTCAAGAAAATAGCTAGTCTTCGCGTATCACACATAAATGTCATATTTCTAGGAGAGGATCCCAAAAACCCTTTCACTGTAAGTCTTATGGATCCTACCTACCTGCAGTCTGACACCCAGAAGCAGGAGAAAAAGAGAAGAAAACAGCACAAACCTTAGTGTAGTTGCTGCCAGAGGTCCGGTCAGAGGGGAGAAGAATTATCTGGGGGAAGGGGAGGTGATGGCTATTTAAAGTGTGGTTCCCACTCCTCTGGCACTTGTAATTCTAAACTTGGCCCAGCCCACATTCCGCCCTTGTCCCCTCCCCTCAGCTCAAAGGCTCACCCTCGCTCACCCTCAAGTGTGAGCTGGTAGGCAGCACTCTCCTCCTGGGTGACCTCAGGTCTCGAGCGGGATCCTGCCTTCTCTCTCTCTCTCTCTCTCTCTCTCCCTCAACTCAAGGGCAGCCATAAATCCACCAAGAAGTAGGTGTTTCTTTGGTCAGGTGCTGTGTAGATTACCTTAAACGTGTATTTATCTTACCCCTTCACAATTTAGGACTTGGAATGGACGGTGATTTACAATAAAGATGTGTAGATTTATAGAACTCTGGACAATGAGAAATACTTCTCAAACATACACACATACACACACACTTATCTGCATATAGAGAAGTCTGAAGAAATAATTTCTGCACAGTTGTTAGTAGTTACATCTGGAGAGTAGGGTTGGGGTCAGGAGATAGGAAGAGGCACTTATCACTTCTGCTTTTTAAGCTTTAGTATTGCTTGAATTTCTAAACAATGTGCTAGAATTGATTTCTTTAAATAATTGTCTAAACCAACACAGAAAAGGATGTGCCAAGATTCACAGCAAAGCAAAGCCCTACCCGGGTCATGGTGCAGGAGCGGACTGATGGGGAGGAGAGGAGCGGAGGGTGGAGTCAGGAGCCCCAGGCCCACCAGGGGCCAAGGAGACACGCTGAGAGTGTGCGGGGCTGCTCCTGCTCCGGGTTCCGAGGCCGAGGTAGTCCAGGGTCTGGGTCCCACTTCTGACCCTTCCCAGGTTGCTGTGGGGAGCAAGGTGTCCAACCTCTAAAAGTCCTGTTTTCTCATCTAGATAAAGAGGAGCATCCAATGAATCTAGAGATAGTTATACCAAGCGAAGCAAGTCAGACAGAAAGACAGATACGACATGATATCACTTATCTGCAGAATCTGAAATATGATACAAATGAACTTATCTAGGGTAAAGAATGTGCCTGCAATGCAAGAGACACAGGAGATGCAGGTTTGATCCCTGGGTCGGGAAGATCCCCTGGAGAAAGAAATGGCAACCCACTTCAGTATTGTTGCCTGGGAAATCCCACGGACAGAAGAGTCTTATGGGCTGTAGTCCAGAGGGTTGCAAAGAATTGAACACGACTGAGCATGAGCACAGACAGAAGACAGACAGGGGCACCCCTAGAGGTGGAATGGCTAAGACTCTGCACTCCCAGTGCAGGGGACCCGGGTTTGACCCTTGGTCAGGGAACTAGATCCCACATGCTGCAACTAAAGATTCCACAGGCCACAACTAATATCCGGTGCAGCTGAATAAATAAATAAATTAAAATATTTTTTAAAAAGACCAAAAGAATCCCACAAATGGACTTATCTACAAAACAGAAACAAGCTCACAGACACAGAAAACAAACTTATAGTTACCAAAAGGGAAAGGGGAGGGGGAGGGATAAGCTAAGAGATTGGGATTAGCAGATATCCATGACTACATATAAAGTAGATAACAAACAAGATCCTACTATATAGCACAGGGAACTCTATTCAGTACATTGTAATATCCTACAATGAAAAAGAATCTGAAACAGAATATATATATATATGTATACATATGTATAACTGAATCACTTTGCTGTACACTTGAAACACTGTAAATCAACTATACTTTAATAAAATAAAAATTTTTTTAAAAGAGGGGAATATTCCTTACCTTGCAAGGCTGTGGGAGGTTCTAGGAGATCTGAGTACATGTAAAGGGTCTATAACACACAGCCAGCCCTTATTCACCCCTAAGGAAGTGTTCACGGTCAGCAGGGACATATCCTGAAGGGGACGGGGCTGAAAGACCCCTGAGCAAAGCCAGCTCCTGCTGGACAGAAGGGACGAGTCAGGGGGTATGAGGGATGCAAGGGATGGGATTGTACAGCCGTGCCAGAAATGAGGGTAAATCAGAGATGATGAGGTAGCATCTATTCCTCTTATCCTCCACAAGCCTTGAGGGCTTGAAAGCAAATCACGAAAACACAAGCAAGCCTCTAAGAGATGATTATTCTTATGTTTCTTCTGCCTCTTTCCTCTCCCCACCTATTCATCTGTCTGACTTGAGTGTGTAAGCAATAGATCACAGGGTCCTCCCAGGGAGGCTGCAAACTCATGCAAAAAGACCAAAAAGCAATGAACTCTCATTCTTACTCATCAGCAAGCCATACTTACTACACAGTAAGTCCCCTAACAAACAACCAAGGCTCCAGAACAGAGTTTATGAAACAAAGCAAACTCTGGAGGAGCAGCCCGGGAGACCTAGGTCTCCCTCAAATTGACCCTGGGCTTTTCAAACACCAACATGCCATGAACTAGTCTCCCAACAATTTTTTTTTTTTTTTTTTTTTGTCTCTCCTCAGAATGGAACGAGAGCAAATCAGTTTTAAAAGGAGCATAATTTGTTTCAGAAAGAACATTTTTGAGTAGCATCGGTTTCAACATTGGAATGGGTTGGCAAAGGAAGAGGTGGGTTCCTCTCCTCTGTGAATTGATGGGCACGGCCTGTTTAACCGCAGCGGGGAGGGAACTTTTTGATTCCTGTTGACCTTTTCGATCTCTTTTCAAAGATCATACTGAAAGGGAAGAAAGGAGCAAGCAGAATAAACGAAAAAAAAAAAAAATCATGGTTTGCTAAAACTGGAACAATTTGAGCAAGAAAATGGAAAACGATGGTACTGGATTATAACCCAAAGAATAAAATATAGTCATGATTTCATACTAATAGAAATAAACAGTCCACTAAACAAATAAATGGAGAAGAAAGGCCAGCTTTTCCAGACAGTGGAATTCTAATGATTAAATCCAGAAGGAAAGAGAGAAATAGAAAATCAACTTTAGACAGTGACATAATTTTTGTAGGCAAGTGAAAGTTGCTCAGTCATGTCCAATTCTTTGCAACCCCATGGACTATATGGTCCATAGGCAGGTCAGAATACTGGAATACTGGAATACAGAATACTGGAGTGGGTAGCCTTTCCCTTCTCCAGGGGAATCTTCCCAACCCAGGGCAGGCAGATTCTTTGCCAACTGAGCTATCAGGGAAGTTTGTAGACAAGATCCACCAATAAATCAGTAGGAACTCTGGTGGCTCAGACGGTAAAGCATCTGCCTACAATGCGGCAGACCCGGGTTCGATCTCTGGGTGGGGAAGATCCTCTGGAGAAGGAAATGGCAACCCACTCCAGTACTCTTGCCTGGAAAATGCCATGGGAGGAGCCTAGCAGGCTACAGTCCATGGGGTCACAAAGAGTCGGACACGACTGAGAGACTTCACTTCACTTAATCACCAAGATAATAAGACATCAGTGTTCATATCCTGAATTGTGTGAGACAGTTATTAAGAAGGACACAAGTTCTGCAGTTTTCTTGCCAAAATTGTTCTTCACTCATAAGAAAATGTAAGACACATCCAAAGTGAGGGACATTGGGTCAAATAGGTGGCCACTCGCTCTTCAAAAGTGTCTTGGACAGGGGACTAAGGGGGCATAATGATTCAGAGCAGCGTGGATGACAGGTGGGGTCCTGGGTGGGATGAGAACAGAAGAGGGAAGTTGATGTAAAAAGGCCTTGAGTTTAGTTCAACCATGCTCTACCAACGGTAACTTCCTGAGAAATGACACCACAGTTATGTGATTTGTGAACACGAGGGGAAGCTGGGAGATAGGTATATGGAAACTTTGTATTATTTTTGCAACATTTCTATAAGTCTGAAATTAATTTAAAATAAGGCTTTTAAAAAAGCTTATGATTTGCTCTCTCCCCCATGCTGGTTTCCCCGAACAAGAGAAAAATAGACAGGGCCGCTTGAGACTTGTTATGTCGGCACTGGGCATCCAGCGCCCACCAGGAGCACACGTGTGGTTCACTGGTCATGGTGGGGGGAGAACGCCCCCACAACTGTCCGTGAGGGGCTGTGAGGGCCCCGTGGTGTCTCCAGCACTATGATATTCATGGGAACAGGGAACACAAAGGGTTTTCCCCTTAAGGAGACACAAACTCCCGCATCGGAAGCACTTAGAGAACAACACAGGCAGGACTCCGGGCTGAATCAAATCACAGAAGGTCAGCCGAGAGGGAGGGCAGCTGAGAGCTGTGTGGAGGCTGCGGGTGGGAGTGAGGTCTTGAGGGGCCAGGCGGGCGGGGGGACAGAAGGGAAGGCCCGTGAGACAGGAGCGAGCAAGATGTCTTTGGGGGACATGGACAAAGAGTTTTACTAGAGAGGGAACTGGGGTGGGTAGGGCCAGATCACCACTTGGCCAGGTTACTATCAGCTGCAATGTGAAAAAAAGGTGAAAGTGTTAGTCACTCTATCGTGTCTGACTCTTTGCGACCCCATGGACTATAGCCTGCCAGGATCCTCTGTCCATGGGATTCTCCGGGCAAGAATATTGGAGTGGGTAGCCATTCCCTTCTCCAAGGGATCTTCCCGACCAATTCAGGGATGGAACTTGGGTCTCCTGCGTTGCAGGCAGTTTCTTGACCATCCGAGCCAGCAGGGAAGCACCAATGTAAGGATACCCAGGCATGATGCAGCTCTGGGGGCTTTCAGGGCAAAGGGAAAGTGTCAGACGTGCAGCGCTTTTCGTGGAGGGCCTGCTGATGGGAAGACACCTAACGTGGGAGCACAGTGTCCTCCCCTGGAAGCGATGCCAGCGCTGACTGCTGTGGAATCACCTGTTGAGACGTATCATTACAGAGGTGGTGTCACTGTTGTTTGTTGTGTAGTCGCTCAGTCGTGTCTGACTCTTTGCGACCCCCTGGACTGCAGCCCTCCAGACTTCCCTGTCCCTGGGATTTCCCAGGCAAGAATCCTGGAGTAGGTGGCCATGCCCTCCTCCAGAGCTTACTGGCTACCTATGTTCAATACATCCTGTATATAGCATACATATAAACTTACAGTCTGGGCCCAGCCTAAGGAACTCTAACCTTGAAACCTGACTCTAATTCAGGCTCTGTCCTAAACACCCACAGAGCTGAGTCTGTTATCTGCTGACATCATTTCCAGGGAGGAAGGTCAGATCACACGGCATCACTGACTCAATGGACACGAATTTGAGCAAGCTCTGGGAGACGGTGCTAGACAGGGAAGCCTGGTGTGCTGCAGTCCATAGGGTCGTAAAGAGTCAGACATGACTTAGTGACCAAAAAATGACAACAAATGGGTCCTCTCCTAAATCATGCGACCCTTAGCACTTAAGGAGATTTACCTTCACCCTTAGCGTATGTCTTCAGCCATGGCTGGCCATGGAAACCACCCGGGAAACGTTAAAAAGTCACCAAGGCCAGACTCCCAACCCTGAAGACTCAGCTGAATTGTCCTGGGGTATAGCTTGGACACTGAGGGTTTTTAGAGCTCCCCCTGAATAAGTCTCCTGGGCAGCCAAAGTCAGAAACCTCTGCAGCCTAAACCCTCAGGCTGTGTTACGTTATTGCTTGTTCTGTCCTCAGGGAGGAGGTGTTACAGCTGGTCTTACATTTGAAACTCTATCTCAAAGCCATGCTCAGCTTTTTCCTCTCCAAGAGCAATAAGCACAAACCCTTTCATCTTTCCTAGGCATCCTCACTTCTTACCCCACCCACTGTTTCCTTTCCGGACACCCTCCAGGCACTCAACAGCCCCATCAGGCCAGAGCATCCAGAATGACCTCCTGACTCCCCCACTCCGTGCCCTGCTGACCAGCTAGGTTGTGTTTGCTCCAGCCGTGGCTCTGAGCTGCTGACTCAGCTCTCAGTTTCCATCGATGAAGATTTTAGCAGTTGAGGAGCTCTGTGTTTGCGCCTGAAGACTAGCAGGCAGGAGCCTGAAGAAGTGACTGTTGGAACAGGGCATTGAGGCCTGCAAGGCGATCACTGTGGGGGGGGGGAGGCAGAAAGGAAGGGCATAAATGGAAAATGAGGGACTTCCGGTGTGGTCCAATGGCTAAGACTCCTGCATGCAATGCAGTAGGGGCTCAGGTTCAATCCCTGGACAGGGAACTAGATCCCACATGCTGCAACTAAAGATTCCTCACACTGCAACTAAGGCCCGGTGTGGCCAAATAAATACATATTTTTTAAAATGATAAAAAATAAAAAGAAAGTGAGGCAAGAGCACATTTTGGTGTGATGAAAACAACGGATACCCTGGGAGACAACAGGAACATTCAGTCCTCAACCTGATGACTTTGGTCATCTATTCCATCTCTCTGGCCCCCGTTTCTCATATGTGAAAGAAGAGGATAAGACTGGGTCATCTCTCGGTTTCCTTTAGCTCTGACTCCTCCAGAGCTGATCTCGATAGAAAAAAGAGACCGCCAAAAGAGACCGCCTGTTCCTTCCCCATCTGCCTGACCTACCCAGAGTCTGTCTCCCAGCAGCACCAGCTGTTCCAAGAGTGACCATCCTCCCAGTTCTAAGGGGCAGGGAGTAAAGTCTAGACCTAGCACCACTGGAATGAACTTAAGACAGTGCATTGCCCTCTCCTGAACACAGAAGACTCTCAGAGTACTCAGGCCACTCAGCAGACACTTGAAATACTTGAATGAGTTAAAGATATTTTTCTCAGCCCCACAGAAAGCCATCCGTGTTGGCAGCAATGGCCCCATCCCAGGAAATTTAACATATTTCTTCGTTAGTCCTAACTGACCACCAGGAAGACCAGCCTCATCCCTGATTTATAGGTAAGAAACCAAGCTTCCAAGAGGAGGACCAAAAATGCCAAACCTACTAAGATATACAGTTAGGATCTGAGCTCATGTCGCCCCCTGAGACCTGAGCTTTATCCAGTAGAGGCACATACACTGTTAGTAAAAGTTAATGATGCTAACAAAGCTTAAGTCTCACAGCCCCTCCCTTCCAATAAGTGAAGGCGCTCAGTCGTGTCCGACTCTTTGGGACCCCATGGACTGCAGCCCGCCAGGCTCCTCTGTCCATGGGATTCTTCAGGCAAGAATACTCGAGTGGGTTGCCATTTCCTTCTCCAGGGTTTCTTCCCAACCCAGGGATTGAATCCACATCTCCTGCATTGGCAGATGGGTTCTTTACCACCAGCACAACCAGGGAAGCCCCATTTCGGTCTGAGGGCATTTTAAAACCGTGTTGGCTTTCTTTTCTGTGAATGATGCTGGAGCTTTAAGGAAACAACAGGGTGTGGCTTCCCCTTGTGCCACTTGAATGCAGATCGCTCACTACTCATTCACGGTACTCATTTCTCTTGTACCCCTGGGGTTCTTCCCACACAGCGGGTTTCCTTCCTGTGTCCCCGGGGCAGGCCGGCTGGAGGGGGTTTCAGCCTGTAGGAGCTCCAGTCTGGTTCTCACAGCCAGTCTTCACTCTGCCTGAGATCCAAGCTGAGGACCCAGCCCTGGTCCTCCGGCTTTCTGGATCACAGTCTGCTCTCTGAACCAGAGCCTGTAAGATGCTGGGGATTGGACCTCAGCTGCTTTTATAATCTTCAAAGCAGTGTCTGTTGAGCCTATGGAAAGGAATGACTTGAAAAGAGAGGCTAAAAAGAGAGCACTTTCTATACCTCAGTGTCTGTAAGATGGGTCCAGAATTTTTCACGTTTCAGTCCAGCTTCTTCTCTATCCCCATCAAAATATCCTAACACTACTTCTTATCTATTGTTCCTTCCTTCATATAGACCTTAGCTACCAGATCCCTCTCCTTCTTTAGATTGAAACCAATTTTCCCTCTTTCCTCCCCTCTCTGCAAACCAGAGAGAGTGCAGAGACAACTCTGGAAAAATACATCTTAGCAAAGAAATACCGTGGAAACTGGGAATTTTGTGTGGACTCAGACCATCATGTTTCCCCTCCTACCCCCATCCCTGCCCACTCACCATTCCCCACAGCCTTGACACCTCCTGCACGACTGCAGCGGTCTCACAAAGTGGAAAAATCTTTGCTTAGTAAACAGGTATTTATTATACAATGGTAGCTTAATTTGTAATATTAGAATGAAAAAGATGGAACTTGGCTATTGACACATAATATTTCCCAGATACATTTTTCATGCAAAGATTAACTATCTTTGAGGAATGGTTTAGATAACATCTGTTGGGAGCAGAAGCATGGAAAAGCTGATGTTGGGAGGCTTGGAAAGCCTCAGTCAGTTCAGTTCAGTAGCTCAGTCGTGTCCGACTCTTTGCGACCCTGTGAATCGCAGCACGCCAGGCCTCCCTGTCCATCATCAACTCCCAGAGTCCACTCAAACTCATGTCCATCGAGTCGGTGATGCCATCCAGCCATCACATCCTCTGTCACCCCTTCTCCTCCTGCCCCCAATCCCTCCCAGCATCAGGGTCTTTTCCAATGAGTCAACTCTTCACATCAGGTGGCCAAAGTATTGGAGTTTCAGCTTCGGCATCACTCCTTCCAATGAACACCCAGGACTGATCTCCTCTAGGATGGACCAGTTGGATCTCCTTGCAGTCCAAGGGACTCTCAAGAGTCTTTTCCAACACCACAGTTCAAAAGCATCAATTTTTCGGCGCTCAGCTTTCTTCACAGTCCAACTCTCACATCCATACATGACCACTGGAAAAACCATAGCCTTGACTAGATGGACCTTTGTTGGCAAAGTTATGTCTCTGCTTTTTAATACGCTATCTGACTTAGGAGATCTATCTATATATAGATATCTAGTATCTATCTGTTTATCTAGATATCTATGGATATATTTTTGGCCACCTGATGTGAAGAGCTGACTCACTGGAAAACACCCTAATGCTGGGAAAGGTTGAGAGCAAAGGGAGAAGGGGGTGACATAGGATGAGATGGTTAGACAGCATTACTGACTCAGTGGACATGAATCTGAGCAAACTATAGGAGATAGTGAAGGACAGGGGAGCCTAGCATGCTGCAGTCCATGGGGTTGCAAAGAGTCGGACACGACGTAGTAACTGAACAACAAAAATGTAGTTAGATAGTACATAGATAGATAGATTAGGTGGATAGCCATAGAGCCTAGTGCAGGGGGATATTAAACATTTTTCAGGAAAGAAAAGCAACACAACATGTAGCTAGCCCTGACCTGCTGAGGGGTAAACCCACCATGGGTAAGTGGATGTACGGGAACTGCTTTTCAGTATCAGAGACAATCTTACCACCTTGGAAAGAAATTATTATTTATTCATTTACAAATGTGGGGTGAGATTCTTTAAAACTCTGAATTCTGCTTCCAATCTCCTCCCTGACCTTATGCTTTCTTACCACATATCAAGAAATTAATTTACTAAGCTGTCAACTTACCCATTCCTAGGAACTAAATAGAAACTCTCAGGATGAAAGGGAAAGATAAAAAGAGAGTAATTTCCAAGATGAGGGAATCCTCCCATTTCTGTATCTCTGAATGGAGCTCGGGAATGGGAAATAATAGGAATTTTTGCTGACAGTCTCCAGAAGCATGAGGCTGCAGAAGTGAAAAAGAAAGATATACAGAGAGGAAACAAATTTGCAAAGACTCTTCATTATGTGTTCTGTGAATTCTAGGAATTAAAAAATTCTAGGAAGTCAGATTTCTTCATCCAGAATTGTGATTTAAAGATCAAAAGAATGCTCTGCATAGACATTAAAAAGGATATGAACAATTTGGAGCGTGTTCCGTAGAGAACTACCAGTAGGGTCGAGGAACTCAGAACAGTAGAAATAGACTTGATGAGATTTGGAGATTTCTGTTTCTCTAAGACGCAGGAAAGTTTTGTTCTATTAAATGCCAGAGGGTAGTTATAATTATCTCAAATTGAGGAGGTCTAAGAAACATTTAGTCCAAGGGAAAAAGATTACTGCTTTTCTTTTCATGAATATTTGAGAATCAAAGCCATTATCCTTCTCTTTCCAAGTCTGACATGAATAGAATGAGTTTGTTAAGCTTCCCTCCTGGGGCACCACCATGTGAATTCGATCAGGATTTGACTCACAGGGATTACATGAAGGGGACAGACAGAGCCCAGCGACCCCTGCCTCCTGGGGATCATGGCCTCTGTGACCACCCTCTTTTGCTTCCTTTGAGGAAACAAGTGGCCCCTTTGGGAAGCGTGTGGGCCCAGGAGCTGAGGATGAAGCCAACAGGAGGACACTTAGCCCTCAGTCTGACAGCCCACAGGAATTAAACACAACAACCACGTGTGCTTGGAAGTGATCCTTCTCCAGCCAGTCTCTAATGGCACCTTGATGACAGTCAGTGAGATCCCCAAGCAGAGGACCAAGCAAAGCCTGGCCCTGACTCTCCCCACAGAGACTGTCAGGTCATTAGAGGTGCTGCTTTACACTGCGAAGTTTGTCATGATACTGCTACCCAGCGATAGAGTGCCAATGCGGTGGGTGCGTTACAGGTACACACACACACACACACACACACACACACACACACACACACACACACACGGCAGTAGAGGTTTGAGATGACCACGTTTACACACACGGAGACATGCAGGGTAGATGCTTCAGCACTTTCAAGAGTGAATGTGGGCTCTGTAAGACACATTTCTTGGCTAAGAAATGTAGGCAAGAGAGGAAGAATCTAAAGAAACTTGGCATTCCTCCCACCAATTAATTCAAGAAGGAGCAAGAATTTAGTATAAATAAAGCTATAAAAGCACGAAGCAAAATTGTGGAGGTATTTTTATTATCTTGTTGAGGAGAGTCATTCCAGGCATGTCAGGAAAATCAGGGATTATAAAATTAAAGAGGTTAAATTTATGGCATGAGATTTAACAATGTCTATAAAGAAAAATATAAATAAGGTTAAAAGACCAATGATAAGTGGTCAAAATTTTGCAATGTAAGACAAAAAAATAACATCCTCGGTATACATGACTCTTACAAAATCATTAAGATTTCATTGAATGCAAAACTACATAGCCATTAAAAACAATACAAATCTACATTTATTGTCATATATAAATGTTGATATTAAGTAAAAGAAGCAAGTCAAAAAGCACTATGTGGAGTGTGACTTCATTTATGTAAAGGAGTACATATCTATAGATAGCATACCTAAATAGATACAGAGAGCTGTCTGAAAGTAAGTTTACTGAAATCTTTTTTTTTTTTTTTTGGATAAAATCTTAATGTGGTCATTTGGGCATTGAAGATGATTTTTCATTTATTTCTTCCTTCTAGTATTTCTTAAATTTGCATGTATTATTTGAAAAAATAAGAAAGATGTTTTTCTCCCCCAGTTTTTGTAAATATTAGCCTGTTTATGAAGAAAAATATGTATTTGGCAGAGAAGTTAGTCAGACAGCAAAACATAGGTGAAAAAACACCAACATGAAAGATTCTCAGAGGACAATAGCTTTGTCTATGGGATGGACACCAATGCTCTGTCATCACTTCCGGAGACACCATCTCAGGCAGGAAGCTCTGAGAGAGGTTCTGTTGCTGTCAATTCATGAACTACAACGGGGAAAGCAGACTAGAGATATTGTTAAATAGCCTGGGGAGAGAATGGGAGGCAACTTTGATACTACAAGGCATGTGCTTAGTCGTTCAGTCGTGTCCTACTCTTTGCGACCCCATGGACTGAAGCCCACCAGGCTCCTCTCTCCATGGGGATTCTCCAGGCAAGAATACTGGAGTGGGTTGCCATGGCCTCTTCCAGAGGCTCTTCCCAACCCAGGGATCGAAACCAAGTCTCTTGCATTGCAGGCGGATTCTTAACCGTATGAGCTACCATGGAAGCCCGCTGCAAGGTATAAAGGGAAAATAATAGGATGGTCCATCAATTTTCATTATCAGGTTAATGATATTACATTGGTGATGGTTATGTGTGCTGGTGTGGGCACATTGTCACAACTGTGAAAGTATGTAAAATATCCTTATTATACACAGTCCTAAAAATCACTGGTTCGTTTTCATGCATTTAGAACTGTGATATTCAACCCTGGCTGCATTATTAGAAATCTCCTGGGAACTTTTTTAGAAACCCTAATGCTTGGGTCTAGAAAAGGCAAATCTGAACAAACCTGGTTTTCCCGACCGGGAGATCAAACCCATGTCTCCGGCATTGGCAGGTGGATTCTTTACCCACTGAGCCACCTGAAAAGCCCCTACTCTGGGATACTCTGATCCAACAGGTCTGGAGTGAGCTCTCCAGATGATTCGAATGTGTCACCATGACTGAGAAACACCAATTCAATTAGATGGAGCCACTTCCCAGAATTGCTCTCAGGTTCTTTGATATGGAGAGTATATAGAACTTTGGACCACCCTTGGTTTCCACTGTCCATCTCTAGCTCTACAATAGAACCTTGGCATAGTCATTGTGAACTCCACCTTGTTAGGGTGACTATACACACAGTCCCACTTTTAGAATGGTAGGTTGAAAGCTAAAAGGATGCTCTGAATATAGGCACTAAAGATGGGTGTGAAGTACGTTGGAGTTTGTCCAATTATATCCAGTGAGTTTGAATTTAAAGGCAAAGTCACAGCACATGGGAAAGAATTAATACTATACCAGAAGATGGAGGGTGAAGGTCGGGAAGTAGAAATAATGGCGGTTCTTAACTGTTGAAGGGCTACCAAGCAAAGGCAGTGGAACCAGCTTCATACTCTCAAAAGAGTCAGGATTGCTGTAGAAGGTCATAGGAGATGGATCTCAGCTCTCTCTAAGGAAGGTCATTATAATAATCCCACTCCAGGCATTGTGTTCATTCTGGACATACAGATGCAGTGATGATGAAAGTCTAGCAGTTCTCCACCGCCAGCAGACATCCAATCACCTGGTGGCTTGTCCAAACTCAGGTCGTCAGGCCTGCCCCCAGAGTTTCTGACTCCGAAGGTCCAGGATGAGGTCCAAGAATCTGCCTTTCTAATGAATTCCCAGGTAATACTGATGCTGTGGATCCAGGGACCACATTTTGAGAAGCTGTATGTCTAAATGTCACCAGAGCTCCGCGAAAGGACATCTGAGTCAGATCTGGAGGAGAGGAGTGACCCAAAAGACTTCTCAGCAGAGATTCAGTGTGTGCTGGATGTTTAATAAAGAGGAGGTGCGAAGGAGAAAGGGTCAATGAGGACAGGGCAGTCCAGACACAGGGGACAATATTGAGGGTGACTGTCCAGCTTCCCAGGTGACGTTAGTGGTAAAGCTGCCACTTGCCAATGCAGAAGATGCAAGAGACATGAGTTTGAGCCCTGGGTCGAGAAGATAACCTGGAGAAGGAAATGGCAACCCACTCCAGCCTTCTTGCCTGGGAAATCCCATAGACAGAGGAGCCTGGTGGGCTACAGTCCTTGGGGTCACAAAGAAGTTGGACATGGCTGAAGCGACTGAGCACACACACATATCCAGGGAGGAACAGAGGCATGAAACTACATCTGCTCAAGCTATTTATCAGACGTTTACTCTACACAGGATGCCGTTCTTGGTGCCAGGTATGGAGGTGAGGGAATGAAGTCCTTGCCCTGGAGGAATTTATGAACGATCATGTTGCATGCCACAAAGTCCCACGAGGAAGCAGCACAAAGGGGGGCCTCTGAAGAGGCAACACCTACGCTCGCATCTCAGAAATGAGAGCTGGGAGAGCAAGGCAGAGACAGGCGCCTGACATGTTGAAGGAGACGAACGTCCATGTGCGGGAAGCACAGGGACTGAGGGTGCATGGAGGCAGACGTGTGTAATAAATGCCGGCAGGTTCCTTAGGACAGTGTGGTCAATGTATTGGCTCTTTACAGACAGTTTGAAAAGTGAAAAGTGTTAGTTGCTCAGTCATGTCTGACTCTTTGCGACTCTGTGGACTGTAGCCTGCCAGGCTCCTCTGTCCATGGAGGTTCTCCAGGCAAGAATACTGGAGTGGGTTGCCATTCCCTTCTCCAGGGGACCTGCCCAATCTGGGCGGCGGGGGCGGGGTGGGTCGAACCAGGGTCTCCTGCCTCGCAGGCAGATTCTTTACTATCTAAGCCATCAGGCAAGTGGTTATTCTGGTAGAAATTGGGAAGATGAACTAGAGATCAGCCTAATGACTATCATGGGAATCCAAATAGAGTGGAGAGAGCTTCAAGTGATGCTGCCCAAGGAGAACAGAGGAGATCAAGACGAATCTGAAGGGTTCAGTGACCATCTCATCACACAGGGAAGCAAGCAGTCAGCAAGGATTTAGAATGGTGCACAGAATTCTGGCTTTTCTTATAGGAAGGGAATAGAGAAAGTGGCTTGGTGATAGGCAGGTGGTAAGTTCAGGTTTTGGCACAAGGAGTTTGGAGTGATTAAAACAAACACAAGTGAAATGCTTACCAGTTTGATTAGAGTAAAACAAGCCTGGGCAGGTGAGACTGATACTGAAACAACTGAATTAAGTGTTAGTTGGTGGGGGGCGGGGGAGAGAAACGAGGGCATCCAAGGAGGTGATACAGGAAGAGCCTCTGATGACACTGTCTGAAGGGTAAACAGAAAAGACTGATAAAGAGCAGCTGTAGAGGAAAACCAGTAGGAAAAAGTAGTGGCCAAGAAGCTGACGGAGGACTTGTTAAAAGGGAACGCCACGGGTGTTCAGTGTCAGGTACAGTGTGACATGTCCACCGCACTTGACAACACATAATCACTTACAACTTCAGTGAGCAGCCTCAGTGGAACGTGGAGAGTAAGGTCCAGATTGCAATCGACGGAGGAGGAATTTGAAAATGAAGCAAAGCAAACAGACGGGGCTTGGCTGCAAAGGAAGGATGAAGAGAGCTGGGGAGGGAGGCAGGTTCAAGGGAGACCTCTGAGTTCATGTGCTGGAGGAGGAGGGGTAACTGATGGAGTGAGGTCTCTAGGGAGGAACGTGGGACGGGTCTCACTGACTGGCCCGTTTGCCTACACAGTCTTGTTGCCTGAGGACAGACACCTGTCCCAAGACAGATGCTGCTGAATGGACAGGTGATGGGAGCCGAGAGCTCTCCCGCTGGCTTCGGCTTCCTCTGTGTTATAGGACGGCCTCTGCCAAGGGGAGAGACGGGGTGGGGTGCGGACTGGATGAGAGACCAAGGGCTGCGGCAACTTAAAGAGCAGAAGGGGCTGCCGCCCTGCTCTGAGTCAGCTCGTGGGGTGACCAATCAATGGCATGTGCTCAGCAGTATTCAGCAGAGATGACGTCAGCTGGCCGAACTGAGCCAGGATGAGGCCCTGCAGGGCCAGAGAGATGGAGAAAAAACAGACCATAAAGCTTAATGCCAGGTAGAAAGGATGGCAGGGTTCGGCCAGCAGACTGGATACTGCCAGGGCCTGGGTGGCCTGCTGCCTCGGCAGGGAGCTGCCCAGTATGGAGGGCTGGGCCGATGCTTTGGGGAAGGGGGTGGATTTCTCACCAAGGCCAGGTACTCTACCCTCTCAGGGGGCTTCCAGGTGGCTCTGGAGGTAAAGAACCTGCCTGCCAATGCAGAAGACGTGGGTTTGATCCCTGGGTCGGGAAGAAGCCCTGGAGGAGGAATGGCAACCCACTCCAGTATTCTTGCCTGGGAAGTCCCATGGACAGAGCCTGGTGGGCTACAGTCCATTGGGTCCAAAGAGTTGGACACGACTCAGTTCAGCACAGGTACCAACTCAGGAGGAGGGAGGGGTTAGGGTTAGGTCTGTTGAAATGTGTTTGATGCTCATCTTTCCGAATGGCACAGCGGGATATCGGTCTCAGGGAATAAGTGGGTGACGATCTCCGCAAACTTCAGACCCAAGTGAAGTGAAAACTCTGGCTGTGCTCTAATATGGATGAAGGGAATCAAGACTCACATTCTCTAAACACAGGATATTCTCCTTCCTCAAGAGACCTGAACAGATATTTCTATCACTCAGTGGGAATTTAGACATGTCCAAAATTCCTTTAAGTTTTTGTAGAAAAACATCCTTAAAAATTGATTTGTCTTACCTCCCTCAAGGAGCGAGGTAATTCCATCTTTGTATCCACGTGAACTAACCCACATATAGTAGGAAATGGACTCAGAAAAGCCAAGTAACTAAGAGAAGGCGGCCTGAAACACTAACACTCAGATTAGCGCATTCCTAAATCTGACATTCTCGCTTATGTAACGCTAAAGTCCTCATCTGGGCTTTTGAAGTTTTTGCTTGTTGGTTTTGGTTGTGGGGGGCAGGAGGGGGAAGAGTGTTTTTTAAGCTACAGAAGATCCTGAGTCCATCCCTATGTTCCTGGCAACTCACCAGAGTTCCTTACTACAAGCTGGAACCACCAAAACATCTTTACGGCTTCCTGTGGTGCTTTTTTTTTTTTTTATTAACCCCCTTTGCATTAATAAGATCATACATCCTGGCTCCAGGGATGATGTGAGAGAAAATTCTCATCTAATAAAGAATTTTCATGGGACTTTATTGTATGGAAATATGAAATCTTTCTCCCTACTAAAAGCCCAGAGTAAAAACATACTTTAAAAAGCAAATAGGCAAGGAGTCAAATCCCCAAATCACTTAGTCACAGAATGCAGTCCTTGCATGGGTTCTCTTGTGCCCCTGGGTCCCTGTATCACATGAAACTTCCCAGTGAAAGATTAAGTATCCCATGAAGAGGTTCTGGGTCTTCAGCACACTTGTATCAACCACAATGCCAAGGCCCCACGAAAAACGTGAGCTGAACTGGGAGGACTCCACACCTCTTTTTAAATGTCAGACTTACAAAGATTCATGTGTCTGTTGTCTTTCTTGGCAAAATTCTTTTTCAAGTTGAGATAACTAGACTTGCCTTCTTGCCACTAATTCTACTCCCCAACACATATATACAGTCACACACTTCAAGTCCAATTTCACTGCAAGCGGAACATTTTTCATCAATGATTGGCCCCTTGAACCTATGTGACCTGGTATCTTTGGCAAAGTGAAAACAAGCACTATTCTCTGAAATAAGTTTGCAGCTTGAACTAGTTTTAAGGACGAGGAGGCCAAAGGGAAAAGGGCCTACTTCTTCATTTTTCCCTGCTATGACTGGCTGGCTGCAAAGGGGTACCTGGCTCAAGAATCAGCAGTGGGGAAATGTCTGCTGGTCATCACTGGAAACAAAGTTGAAATCTGCAGGAATCAATCACTTCTACTTCACACTTTCTGAAAACAACTATTCTCAGCAATATAACAGGCTAATCACACCACTGGTGAAATTATTTGAGACCAGTTCTTTATTTTAGAGACAGCAAATGCACATTAGAAACTGTTCTGCAGCAGGTTAAAAGTGGCTCTCAGGTCATCAATACGATAACCAAAATCTAGCTTGGCCTGGTTACCCTTGAGAGTTGCCACCAACGCGAATGACAGAGCAGGGGGCCTGAGTTCACACACAAAGCTTTATTTTTTTTTTAGATGTAATGCAAATAACTGTATCTAATTTTTTTTTCCAGAAAACAAAAATAAATGCAAAACATGCTCAAAAAACAAGAAATCAAGTTGTACTTTTCATAAGGCACCACCAAAAACCCTGGTAAATTAGAGTCCATATTATATTTAAGTGTCTCACTAACAGGTAAATAAATATGTAAGGGGATAGTCAATAGGTCTTGAGGTTTACAAAAGACATTCCTGTTTGGACATCTTGGAGTATTGCAAGAGTAAGACTGAGCAGGGTGTGGCTGTGAACACCTGTCACATCCTTTTCCAGTGCATGTCGTTCGGTCGTTGCATAGTGGTGACTGGATACGGTCCAGGCTAAGACGCCAACCCCAGATACACTAACATCCACTTTCCTTCTCCTGCGGTAAATGCTAACTGCCACGGCACACCCATATCCAAAGTAAAGATGAGCTTTGATTATTTGAAAAAAAAAAAAAAAAAGTGGGGGATTTCAAAAGGCAAAAAGCAAACCAAATGCCTGTTTTTAAAAATTTATACTACTGCAAAAGCAACTTTTTACACACATATGAAGCTAGTTCATATGTAAACCTTTACTGAACCCGGCTATGTGTGGGACTTCACCTTCATTTTTCCACAATTTTCAAGTTCCACTTCAACTTTCCACCTTCTCCTTCCAGTGGCTCATCCATCCTTTGAAAGAAGGGCTTTCGCAGTTTTCCCTCACCCTGCCATGTAAAAGCACTGGCTGGTTCTCACATAAACGTACTACAGAATTCAGGTATCGACCAGTAGGGAGTTTCTCCTACAGCTACAGAATGGTATCAGAATTTAAAAATTAAGAAAAACAAACATTATTTCTCAGACACATGTTGAAGATAAAGGTAAAGAAAAGCACAGGTGAAATTGTTCCTGGCTCACGGGTCAGCCCTCACTGGCGTTTTGATCATTAAAGTACGTCATGGGCAACCACAGGTTTCACATTTGACATTTCAATTATCCAAAGCAGGACATACAGCCGCTATCACTCCACGAAGCCCACGTCTGAGTCACAGACAGCTGGGGACTGGCCGCCTCGCAAGGTCCTGGCCCGGTGCCTCCATGTGGCTCTGCTGTGGTTACTGCAGGCAGTGAGGCCAACACCAGCCAGAGGGACCACGGGAGAGCTGTGGACCTACTCTTGGCCTACCGATTTTCATCTTCCCTTCTATAATCTTCGCCAAAATGCTTTATAGTGAACATAGTGAGAAATGCCTTTGAAAGAATTATTACAACAAGAAAGTTAAAGTATCAGTGGGGAAGAATTGGGACTTGGAGGAGACAGGAAGGGTGAAGAAACATTTTAAATCAAATTTTAATTTGACATGCTACACCACTGCAGAATGGGTTTAAGCTGTAAATATGTAACTTCCTCTAAGTGAAGTTTTATACTAGAGTACCAGCATTTCTTTAAACAGATGAATCTTAGTCCACTAATTGCAAAATTACACATTTTACATATTTTTCTTCTTTAAACTAATTTCACTCATCTGTTCTCAGCCTCGGTCTAAATGGTCAAAAGTGAGAGCAAATCCCTGTGACTTTCAAATTAATACAGAAAATCCCACAGTATCAATTAAAGGATATATTTAGGCTTCAAAATGTCTGAAGATGAACAGGAAGCTATTCATGGTTGGGAGATTGCCTTGCAACTTTCTCAGGTCAAACATGCAGGCAAATGCCGTATTGTGGACATAAATCATTTCCTAAACAGCCCTCTCTCCCCATCTACCACTCCAAGAAGCAGAGCCCCTGAGCCATCTTTCTTAGCATGCTCATGTCCCTCTGCTGACAGCTGAAGGGAAAAGAAGGTATTTTAAAGTGTGTTCCAGGCAGCCATCACTAAAAACTGCAATCAATTTTTAACCCACAAGTGTCTGAAGGCTTTTACAGAGAAGACCAAAAGGCAAAAAAAAAAAAAAAAAAAAAAAATTGTGCTTTCTTTTATAATATAACCGGATGAAATTCTTAACTAAGTAATAATACCTTTATGTACATTAGCAAAATGAAAACTTATGAAAATAGTTACCTTGCAATTTCCACTGAAAATCATACATACACTTGAGATGAAACATTAAGACCCATGCACATCAACACTGATGAACTTCTTAACACTCAAGATTTTATGATACCAGGGGAAGAGGGACAAAAAGACTGGTAATACGAACTACAGAGAAACCATGTCCAGAAACTGGATTTTACAGGAAAGGGTTTTTTTTAGGAAGAAGTCTTTTGAGTTAAATCTCATACCCACTCAAACTGTGACTCGACAGTACATTTCGCTTCTAGTTACTAGAAGACATTTCTTTAAAAAGGGAGGACAAGAGTTTTAGCTGTTCTCTGGGCCCATCTTTCTCCCCCCTTCTTTAAAAGGAAAACTGATGAATTTATAAGCCAAACCACATATTTTCAACTCAAAATAAAGGGACACAGGATAGTGAAGACGAAACACCGTTTTTAGCTTGTTTGGTGGGTCTTTTTTGTCCTTAAAAAAAGAAAAAAAAAAGAGTCCCCTTCTAGTAAGAGCTTACCTAACACCTCCACGAAGACAGAACACAACAGGAAGGAGAACAACACAGCACCGTCATTTCAAACTTTCACAAACAGAACATAACAGAACCAAACAGAACCACCATTGCAGATACAGCACAATCAGGATTCCCCACAGACAGGGACGAGTCCCAACATACAAAGGAAACAGAATTATCTATTTGGACAAAAACAAGATGGGACGATCTGGTTAGGCGAGGCTGGAGATGGAAGTGCTAACTCCTTGTACTACAAGGAAGGAGTGGGACTCCTTTATAAAAAGCAAGAAGAGAAAGCAAGCCCCCAAATGGATTTCTGATGCTGAGACTCCGTCACAAGCTGCTGGTAACGGTAAATATATATATATTTATATATTCATATATGTATATTAAAAAAGGAAAAATAATCTATTTATAGAACAGTCAGTAGTCAGAGACATTTAGAAAAAAGTAAAAACAAGTCCTTTTTTCTTTTTTAAAAAATGGGTTTACTAAAACAACTTCGTCACCAGAGGTACTCTGTGCCCAACTTCTTGGAGGAAGCCACGGGGCTCCGGGACAGCGCCCGTGGCCGGCCTCAGTCAGCAGCGGCCAGTCCTGGAGCCAGACGGAGGGCGGGGCTGCAAGGCAAAAGCTGCTTTGCTGGTTTTGCTGGTGGCCATGACTGAAGCCTGGTGGCACCCGGTTCACTTGTCAAGGTTTCCCCGAAAAGCATGCGTCGCTGGCTCAGTGAAACATTCTGACTCAAGCCTGGATCCACGTACCTGCTCTTTTCTAAATGCAGACCCAAGGCAACAAGACTTCTCAAAGCCAAAAAAGGCTGCCTGCCTTAAAATAAAACCTCTTCTTCCCAGAATCCAATCTAGTCAGATTTCTGAACTGGATGCTACTCTCCTCCTTAGGAAGATGGGGTGATCTGCCCCTCACTTGGGGTTTTCCTCTTGGTACACACAGCACATGGAGCGGAGGTCTACAGGCCGGGCTCCCCTCCCACGGCCTCTAATAGGACTACGTTCGTCCTGGTCCTCTCTGAGCTGGACCTGCCAGGCGTCAAATGCAGGTCAGAGTGGAAGGAAGCTGGTCCTCTGACTCCTCCCACTGCCCTAACTAAGGAGATCCAAGCAGTCACCACCCCCCAACAGTGCTGGCCGCGAACCTCTAACTAGTATCGACTGGCCCTAAAGCACACCCTTACAAGCCCCGTGAGCACACCAACACAACGATGCCAACCTGCCACCCTAGAGCTCCAGTGTCTGGCCTTAATGTGACAAAGGACCTCAGAGGAGACATGAACTGAAACCCCAGCTGCTGGACCAAGGCAGACACCCTCGGCACACAAGTGCAGACAGAGAACGCCGGTCCCATGTCCATGCGCAGAGGAAGTCGGCTGAGAGGACTTTCCCAGAAGGCCGTTCATCTTTGGAAGCAACATTCTGAGTGGACCTAAACCACTTTACTTGATGACTACGGACGGTCTCAGTGTGGTCCGTTTTCCCCCGTGTCCCAAACCAACCCAATGTCTGCTAACTGGTCTCTTTAAGGTCCTCCACTGGTAGCTTGTAGCTCATTATGAAGGAAGGGGGCGGTGCTGGCCCTGGGCTGTCTGGCCCCTGCTTCTTTGCACAGTTTGTACAGATGTAATCTTCACTTTCCGCCATTTCTGGAGAGACCCCCACACAAACTTGGTGAAACCACTCATCGCAGCCACCATCACACTGCACCCAGTCCACCTGTTGGGAGACAAGATCGGGGATGTTTAGGTTACACATGCAGGAAGCCTGGGATACAAGCAAACCAAAGAGCTGCCTTGGCTTAAATGATAGCAAATAACGGGGATGCCCAGATAGACAATGACTTCTTATGGAGTTATTTTTTAAAGAAAGAAGCTGGGAAGTTAATCCCCCCGAATTATTTTTTTTTTCCGTAATGTGTCCAAAAATGAGGCCTCTTAGATACTCCATCACCTCATAAATACCTGGGGCTCCTTGCAAGGCAGAAACATGTTTGAGAAAATTTGACAAAAAAAGGAACTTCTAATAGAGCAGCCAAGTAGTTTTAGCTAATATTAACAACGTCTAGGCTCTAAGACAATGCAATTATCAATCAGGAAAGGCAGAGTACAACAATGTGAAGGCAATCCTGTGTATTAGCTTTATTTCAAAGAGATAAGCCAAAGTACTAAGAGCATTAAATACCTTTTTAGAAAAGCAGTCACATAGGCCACTTTTAAAACTAATATTTTTTATTCTTCTCTTCTTCCGTTACAAATACAACTCCCTATAAAAAGTTAGCAAATATCAGAGGTCAAATCTTACAAATTAACCAATTAAAACAGTCAAAGACACAGGTCAATAGATCACTCTGGTGTTTAAAATTAACGTCTGGGTAACTGACAGGTCAGTGGCAGAGGCCTGGCAAGCTGTGACCCTTCAGAGAGGATGGTGACTATAGGAGGCCAGAAAGGGACTATGGTTTGGTGGCGCTAAGCCTGGGGTAGACACTTAATGGTGAGGAGATCCTGGATTTGCTATTTGGCAGGTGATTGGGGTGGTTTTTATGGCTATGCCATGGCAGATTAGAACCTTTAAGATAAAAGGGCTTCTTTCTCTTCTCTACGCAAGATAAAAGCGGGCCATCTCACTAACAATGTCAGAAGTCATGCACAGCAATGAACTTTTCTAGAAACCAGAGCAAAGTGAGGAGAATGAAGGGATCCACAGAGTACTTCACAGCACAGCTTGTGAGAAAGGACAGAAGGAAGGAGGAGTGGACTAGGAAATGAGTTTCAGGGAAAGTGGGCAGTTCTCAAAATCAGTGTCCAGACTATAAAACTCATCAAGTATGACAGTCATGTTAGTAGTTTCTGGGTTTTTAATAAAGGGTGGGAGAAATCATTTGTCAAAATAACCTTTCTGCTTTAGTTGTTCTTAGAGTTCTAGCTCTCAAGGGGCCAATACTGTGTGGCATAAAGATTACTGAATTCACTCCCAAGTCCAGAGTTCTGATGTATGAGCTGAGGCAAGTCATTCAATCTCCCTAAGGCTCCACATCTCCCTTTGAAAAACAGAGACCAAGTCTTGCTCACAGAATTATTTACAGCAAAGGGGTCCTCAGCTTCCAGGATGTAATGTCTAATGACTGGAGGTGGAGCTGCTGTAATAACAATAGAAATAAAGTGAACAATAAATGTAATGTGCTTGAATCATCCTGAAACCGTCCACTGACTTCAGGCCGTGGAAAAACTGCCTTACATGAAATCGGTGCCTGGTATCAAAAAGGCTGGGGACCACTAATTTAGACGATCAAATGAAATAATGTTTGGCAAGGCTCCTGGTCCCCAGGCTGGGACACTGGAGGCATTTCTAAAATCGTAGTCTCCCAGCTCCACTCATCCTTCTTCACATGAAACATTCTGCAAATAAATGCCTGCCGCATGACTCATGCCAGAATCACATGCTGTGTGTAGCTAAGACCTAGCCCAAACCTACAGACTCAGAAGCACCTTGGGGTTCAAACCAGAAGTCTGTATTGTGATCAGCTCCCGGGTCATTCTCATATATTCTAAACTTGACCATTACATTCACTGTACAATACTGCTTTCTGCAAGTTCAGAGTGACTTGTTTCCTCAAATGAATCTTGTTTTTGTTCTGTAATTGTTCGTGTGATATTTAGCTTCTGAAGTCTTAATTGGTCAAAGTGTTCCTACTGTGCAAACTGCACTGGAGGTATAGAAAATGGAGATAATAACTCCGGTGCAACAGATTAAAAAATAAAGATAGAACAAGGAGGTGAAGATTTATAAAGCGCTAACCTGACAGTGGGTGAACACAGAGTCAGTGTCCGGCTGTGTGACGCTGGTCAAGGGAGCTGGGAGAATGAGCTGTGGTCCTCTGGGCTGCTCAGACTGGAGGTGCCATCCCAGGTTATAAACACCTGAATCGACAGGGAACTAACTATTCTAACCAGTACAGTCCCCACAAGGTAAAAAAGTTACAATTTGTCATGATTTGCTGCCAAGAAAAGTTTCTTTTAAAATCAAATTCTGCACCCCACTCACTGGTTTCTGGTTTCCCAAAATCAAATCTACTGCTCTCTTTCAAATAAGGAAGACAGCATTTCCCCTTTTGAAATTTTGGCTAGAGGTCCATTCCTAAGCCCAGCTGCCCCACCATCCCAAAAGGCATAGTAACTTTTCCTGAGACTCGATCCCAGCCTATAGGTCAGACAACAATTTGGCCTAATAATGAGCAGGGAAAAAATGGCCCTCTCTATGAATATCTTTTGATCATGTTCATCGACTAACAATCAAAATTATACTTCTGTCTGGAACGCTAACTGAATCCACAGAGGACTCTGACAGACTGTGGTAGCCTGAACACTAGAGAACAAAGAACCTGGTTAACTGCATAGTAAGTCCTAATAGTCATTTCCCCTTTCATTATTTCTAGGAAACGTACTTCTCAAATCAAAAAAAGCAGTTCCTGAAAAACTTCACAGCTATGAGCTGTTCAAATATTAACCGATAAAGAGATTATCGGTTAAATGTGTGTTTAAAAGAGAGATATATTAAACAGAGAAAATTATGTTGGTTTGGCATTTCTTGATTTGCTAAATGGTTTCATATTTATGCTTAAGAAAAAATAAAATGTTTGGCATGTTGTATTTTCTTCAATTCTTAGTGTGTATTATTACACTGGGGAAAAAAAGAAAACGGATGATTTAGTGATACTCTTAATTACCCAACTGAACTCTATATTTTTGGCATTCAATCTCTTTTGCACCAAACTTTCTTGCTAAAGCAAGACAAGAAAATTAAAACAATTTACCAAGTACAACATATGCTTAGAATCCCCATGTATGTTTTTTGGTGCTCTCATCAATAAGTAACCAACCTCTTCAGTCTGCCTGAGATTAACCAGTTTCCCAAGACACAGGAATTTCGGTGCTGAAGGTGACAGCTGGTCACCTTATAATATCACCATAGTTTGTGTGTGTAAGACTCGCTCATTTAGGTAATCCAACCTTTGTTTATGCTAAAAGGAGATAAGAATGATAAAGGAACTGATAATGCAAATACTTTTGCCTATATGATTCTCCACAAAAATCTTTTAAAATCAGAGTGGGTAATAAACAGTTAAAGTGAGAAATAGAAGTTTATAATCTCTCTTTATTTACTGTATTGGACACCTTAGGAAGGTGGTAATGGTAAGAAAAAAGCCCCAGAAAGAAGGTAAAAAAAGCTAAAGGGGGAAAAAGTCCATTTTCATAGTAAGATTAAATATTTATTTTAATGCAGAAAAATATTCCTTATATACTAGCTTGAAAGAACTTGCTCCTTCAAGTTAACTTGTTTAACTCTTGGTACCAGTAAGACTGAATGAAAGTGGCAGGGTTCAGGGAGAAAAAGAATCTGAACCTGAAAACTAATCTTTTGAAAACAGTTCATTATTTTTAAAAAAAAATTAATTTCAACTTAAAGTCAATTTGATAATGATGGAAGAGATAGTTTGGGCTTTTAAAACCTTTTACATCATTCTGATAATATTTTTCTTTCTAAAACATTTTTGAAATAGAGGGTGGATACATTTAAGTAATCCTTCAAAGTTTTCTCAATCTGCACATTTTAGGTGAAAATAATAGTAATTACTTGTTGGAAAAACTGTACATTTACCTAAATATGAATGAATCCTAGAAGTTGTGTGTGGTTTTTTGCTACATAGTATTTAAAGAACAGACTTCTTTTAAAAACATTCTTTTCTTGGCATCCTTTTGTAGTGAAGATGTCATGCATTAATTTGTTTTCCTTAAAGAAACACTATACTTCAAACTGAGGAAGTTGTAAGATTATTCACAAAGTTTTTAAAGAAATACACAGGTAGTAAAATTGTGTCAGAAATAAACTTGGAGCACCACAAAAACTGCAAAACAGCAGTGATGAGCAAAATGTTTATAACTGAAATAATTCCCATTTGAAATTAAACACATTTAAGAAATATCTAAGTTTCTTTTATGCAGCTACTGACAAGGTGAGGCACACTTGCTCACCTGTGTGTTCAATAATCTTTTCTACTAATCTTCACAAAGTTCTGTAGTAATCTGTACAAATCTTTGTATATTTTAAACAGCAGACATTTTCTCTAAATATGTGGCTAAATTTCCTTTTGCTCCATCACAATGGGGATGATAACTTTCCAGATTTTTTTTTTTTTTTGGCCCCGCCACCCAGCTTGCAGGATCTTAGTTCTCCAACCAGGGATGGAACCTCGGCCCCCTGCAGTGGAAATGTGGAGTCCTAACCACTGGACCACCAGGAAATCCCTTTTCTAGATTTTTTAAAAGTATCTACAATGTTAGGAGCAAATCTTAGGGCTTATATATTGATCACATTATATTAAATAAGTAAAGCAGGATGTGTTAATGTATCAATTTTATAGCAGAAGAGAGAAAACTGTCTGTAGTGTTATACGCTACAGAAAGAGAACAGAGACAGTAGATCAACTGAACTGTGTTTTAAATGCTAAGCAGAGAGAAGGGAGAGGGTATTACGTGAAAAGGAGGGGAATAAAAAAAGAGGAAGGTTATGACAGATATAAACACTGTAGAAAGGATGATAGGTAAGCTAAAAAAGAAACACATCTTGCTGCCAATCCTACAACTGCCATAAAATTAAAGGAGAAAGAAAGGGGAGAAGGTTCTGCCAACACTAAGCTACTAATGTTTCAGGACCCAAAGAGAAATAGGTAACCTTTCATAGCCTTTTTAATAAACAAATTCAGATGAGAATAAATTTAAATGAAAGATAAAAATACATACATAATGTATCTACTAAGATGCTTTAAAAATATTTACAATATAGAAAAATGCTTATGAAATAAATAAAGCAAGATACGAAAGTGGACAGTATGACATGCTATGAAACAAACCATACAGAAAAAGAACTGGAAGGAAGCATGCTAAAACATTCCCAGTTGTTGTTCTCGGAGAGCTGGACTACAGGGTATGTATCTTACTATATACTCATTTTCCGAAAGTGAGAAAAACCTTTAATAATTTAAACACGTCATATAGTTCTGGACTGTTTTGTACTTGCATCTCAATTACTACAGGGGTGGGGATATTAGCAGAGCACCTGGTCTGGGAGCCAGGTTTCTCCTTGTGGTTTTGCCACTAACTAGCTCTATGACTTCGGTCACATCATTTATCCTCACTCAATCCTGGTTACATCATTTGTAAAATGAGGAGGCTGGAGAAGGTGACCTCTTCAAGCTCTAACAGTATTTAACCGAGGAGGGAATAGTGATGCAATTGTTTTTATTCTGTTTATATATTCAAACTGAGGGGTTATTTAAATTCTAAAAATCAAGTGGCGTAAGGAGATAAAGTTAAAACCATGAACTTACTAATAATCTTGATGGGAACATCAAAATAGATGCCTCCAGACACTTAACGAACTAGGATTTTTCATAAAGTCCATCCATTTTTCTCAGAAGTCTATAACATCAATATTGCCTTAAGAAAGATCATGTACTTAACTAATATTTAAAGTCTAGGGCTGACATTAAAAAAAAAAAAAGATAGTACCTTTAAAGATCTTCATTATTTTCTGCAAGAGATTTTTAAAAATCATATTCTATTTAGGAGCGTATACATAGGCCTGAGTGCGGCTAAGACACAGACCAAAGGGAAGATTTAACCCAAGTTTTACGTCTTCACAACAAATCTCCAAGCAATTTACTCGTCGGGTCTTAGAACTCTGGCCCAGGACCTTTCAGGCCACTGTGGCTGACTGACAAGGTGCTTAGTTCTCCGAGGCACTCTACATGGAGGGCACACAACTGCTCGGAGCCCTGCTGTGGCCTCATGTGGGGTGCACTGCTCCTGGGTACCACACAGCTTCACTCTGCTCATTTGGGAGGTTCGCTCTGTACACGAATTCTAAAACACATTTCTTCTATTAAAACTTCCTAACTGAAAAAAGTTCTAGAAACCGTATTAAACATGTGATGGTGCAAGGCCAAATCCTGGGATCAAAACAGACCATCACTACGTCACAGCCTCATGTGCCTGACTGCTGCTCCGTGTCCCCGCACACACTCGCTGGGACGCAGAGAGACTCACCTTGTCCTTGCAGGGCCTCTGGCAGTTCTGTGCAGCGCACACGGCGTTCTCATCGTCCGACTCCTCTGCTCCAGACCAGTCGTACTTGGAGGGAATGTCCAGCACCTTCTTCTCTCTCTTCTTCTCGGTGCTCTCTTTCACAAGTTCGACTTTGGCTGCAGCGGCCTTCTCCTTCTTTTTCTTCCTCTCTTCTTCTTTCGCTAGCTTCTTAGCCAGTTTGTTCAGCTCCTTTGATTTTTCTGCACTTAATTTTAACTTCTTCTTTTTAGGTTTATCCATTTTCTTTAGTTCCTTGGACTTCTGCTTTCCTTCACCAAAAAGCTGCTCTACTTTTTCTAGCTTCCGTTTCCGTTTCTTCTCTGAAGAGTCCTTTCCTTTTATTTTTAATGGTTTCTCTTCCATGCTGTCATCCTTCAAAAATATAAAAAGAGAAACAATTAAAAAGCAAGACATTCAAGAACAGTTTTATTCTCTTATATGAGGTATCATGGATATACAATTTCATAATGACAGGAAAAATATGAATTACCAAGGCTGTGGGGGGAGGGAAATGGGATTTATTATTTAACAGGTACTGTGTTTCTGTTTGGAGTAATTTAAAAGTTCTGGAAATGGACAGGTGTAACAGTTGTATAATATTATAAATGTGATTAAAACAACTGAATTGTGTATTTTAAAATAGTTAAAATAAAAAATTTTATACTGCATACATTATACAATAAATATTCTGATATTTTAAGAAGACAAACACAATATTCAAAGAAGATAACAGTTGAAAATAATGGCAAGCCCTGAATAAAATATCTGACTTATATTTAGCTTATCAAAGGGGGGGAAAGGCCAAACAATTGTCAGCGTATATTATACAGTCTGCAGCATCTGTCTGTAACTGAGACGAAAACATAGAAAACTCAACATACTAAATGTATGTTAAGTTATGCAGTAACTCTTTTGGTCTTTATTTACCAGTATTAAAGTTCTGAACAAGGGGTGAGGTAGAAAACTAAATACTGAAAATCATAAGCTTGATAATTACTTAAGAAATAACACTTCCTAAGATTCTGCAGGTAGAGGATGAGATGATTAGACAGCATCACTGACTCAACGGACATGAATCTAACAAACTCCAGGAGACAATGGAGGACAGAGGACTGTGGTGTGCTGCAATCTATGAGGTCGCAAACAGTCGTACAACTTAGCAACAGAGCATAAGAATCTGCAGAATCATAAAGAACACTGGGTCACAAGTGTCTTAAACCCATCACACCTTGAATAAGACATTTAACTTTTCAAAACTTTGTGTTTCCTTATATATAAAATCAGATAAGACTGGGTGTGAAGAAAAAGCTCTGCCAACTGGAAGACACCATCTAAATCAGGCACCTTTGATGTGACTTTCAAACCAAAGACAAACTACAGTGTGCCAGTATGACACTATACCTTCCATTTCACAGAAATAGTCAGGGAAAAGAAAAATGAAAAGAACACAGAAATCAAATGCCAGAGTTAGAGCCTGGGTCCCTCTGCTTTTGCTGCAAGTGTGACTTCAGACAAGTTTCTGCATCTCTGACCCTTACCTTCTTCGTGGGTAGAAAGAGCTGAACACTTGTCGTGTCTGTCCCTTTCCCCTCCCGCTCAGGATTATAGTATCACAGATTAAAAAAAAAAATGGGTCAATTGTATAAAAATATATAAACTATGTAAAACCTCAATAAAGAAAACCATAAAGCAGAAATACTTCGGCTTGGTGAGAGAGCAGGGCAACTAGAGCACCATCCACCAGTCCTCCCCTTGTGGTGACCTGTGGAACCTCCACGGAAGCGGGACATTCTAAGTGGTTTTAAACCACTGTGTAATAAGCTTCCAATCCATACCTCCATGATGTGCAGGAATCTATCTTCAGAGGGTGGGTGTGTGGCCTGCAAAATCCGCCATATGTGCTGAGTCTCGTCCAGGGACACCTCCAGGAGATCTCCCACCATCATCAGCTCCTCCAGCTGAGCTTTAGCTCCTGGCGACAACTCTAGCACTGGAGGCTCCAAGCTCCGGGGCACCAAAGGGCTTTTCCGAGGCTGTTTCCGTGGGGTGCTAGAACCTTTCCCCCCAAACAGAAGACAGAACAAAACATGCAAACTACTGAAAAAAGTAATGCTTTAAAAGTAAATATTTAGAGGAATGGTCCCTCCTCCTCCAACACTTAGTTTAGATGTTTGGATTCACTGCATCAGTATGAAAGCGAAATTTTTAAAAAACACAGAGCAAAAAAGGCCTAGAATTCCAATGACACTCTAAAAAACTGATTTAGAGTGAAAACAGGTTCCATATTGTTTTTCTTGAGACTGGAGGGGAAAGGGAATGCTCTCTCCATTGTAGAAGATACCAAAAGATTAGACATATAACTGCCACGCATAAATAACCCATTACCTGCCTAATTAACAGTAATAATATGCTATTCCATAAAATCCTGAATTTTACTATGAAGATAGAGATATTCTCCAATTTCCACAGGTCTGACCTAAAGCAGTCTGACTGATTTTCATGGGGACAAAGACTAGATAGTGAACACAATAGAAAAATTATTTACCAAGGTATGAAGAACTAATAAAGCTTTTCAAAACCAGAATGAGTATTCTTCAAAAGCAGCAAGTTCCTCAACAACTAATTATAAACAAATAGAGGATAAATAATGACTGATCAGGGGTTTGATAAAAGTGGGATCAGAAGGGGCTGGATGGACTCTAAAGGGCTTCCAATTAGGAGTGAACGATTCTACAGAAATTTTCAGGTTATGACCTAATGACAGAAAAATGCTACCAGAGACTAGATTTTTCCAAAGTTGCATTTTTCAAGTTCTACTGCATTTCATGGTCAGGATTCATGCTTGAGGAGAGACTGCCAGTATGGTGTCAGACTTCTTTTCCCCACACTGCTCCCCGGGGTGGTAATACCTTGAGGGCAGCTCTTAGAAGCGGACGAGTATGCGTGCTCTGCGCAGAAAGAGGGTGCTGTCCACATGTGCGTGACCACCTCCTCAGACTTGATGGGGATCTCTTCATCACAGAAGAGGTTGGGCTCCAGGCTGCTGGAGGACTTCACGCTGGCAGTGTCCTGAAGAAGCAGCCAAGGGGGTGCTGAGAATTAGGAACACTTAACTTGTCCCATGACAATAATCTAAGCACAGGCTTTTAATACAACAGTTGGGGGGTGGGGAACCTTAAATATCTGGTATTAAATAGGAAAGAAAATGTCCACTGGGGAAAAAAACACTGATCACCACAGTGCCAAGCCAAAAGTAAAGCTCGAGAGCAATCCACAGAGATAATAAATCTACAAGAAAGCTATGATTTAAAGAATAACCTTTCTATAGTCTACAACACATAAAGACTCCTGTAGCCATGAGTTAAGAAACTCTGACCATTTAAGAAAAAATAAAATGGATTTAGGAGGGGAATAAATGTTCGGATGTGGTACCTTAAGGACACGGCTCATCCAATCCTCTCTAAAGGTTTTCAAATCCAGATGCTTACCAGTTGCTGCTTTTACTTACCAGCTAGCTGCCCTTACTTAAAAAGTCTGACTGACAGTGTTTAAGTTATAAATCCTGACAACTCCAAGCAGGTCTCAGATGACTCTCTGCTGAAGTTAGGCTCCATAACCCATATGTACAGCTTTAACGGTCATAGTGCAATTAGGAATACAGAAATCTCAGGTATTTTAACTAGGAGAATTTAATTAAGTGAAATGGCTAAATTATACACTGAAGGCTTGAAAAAGCAAAGAGAAACATCAAAGTAACACCAAGATAACTACAAGAAAGAGCTGCCATCTCTAGGGCTGAGGTAACAGAGAAAAGAAGAGGGGTTATTAGAACCAGAAAGCTGGAGGCCTGCAGAGCTGGGACCCAGACCTGTGAGGAGCAGGCACTGGCCTGTGTTCTGCTATATCTAATAGAACACAATGTGGCTGGCTTCTGGGGTGCAAAAAAAAAAAACAACTAGAACTGGAACCAGCTGCCACTGCCAGGGGAAAAGACAACAAAAAACAAAACTCCAAAAATCAAACAAAAACAGAAAACAAAACAACAACAAAAAAAACTGTAGTTCAATGACGGCAGGAATGGAGAATAAAACAGTAAGGATCAAGTCCCTTCTCACTAGGGCCTTTTAATGTTCTCTAATGCCCTCTGCTGGCAGAGAGAGGCTGCCGGCAAAGGATAAACATGCAGAGCACGGGTTGGCAAACAGCCTGTGGGCCAAACCCAGCTGGTGCCTGGTTCTTGTATGGAGTGTGAGCTAAGAACATTTTTAAATTTTTAAAGAGCTGTAAAAATAAACCAACAAGAATACATAACAGAGGCCACATATGGCTTGCAAAGCCTAAAAATAATCTACTCTACATCCCTATATAAAATCACTACACATATCGTATGTTAATATATACATGACGTACTTTACAGGGAAAGCTTACCAAGCGCTGGGGTAAAGTCCCAGCCCCAGTACCACCAAGAAGAGTACACAGGGGAACTTAGAAGACCACAGACAAAAGCTAAGGACTAATGCAACAGCTGACTGTTAGGTGCACGAGAGGAAGACGTACTGTCATCAGAGACTATGCTTAATTAAACAGGATACTTAAAAGGTTTCACAAAGAGACTCTGGAAGACAGTTACACTCACTGAGAATTTAGGAACAGCAGTTCACATAGGTCTTCTTTCCTATTCTAGAAAATCTGAGTCCCAAAAAGCCACAGGCTAGAGAGTACTTCAGTACTCGCCTACTGCTGTCCCCAGGTATTTCACCTCACTGACTGGAACGGTCTTTTCTGACCTTCACTCCACTCATTTCATTGAAACTCAAGCAGGAAATTTTCTATTAAGCTTCTGAACTAGAAATGAAACTGATCAGAAAATTAATAATTGAAAGTAAAGATAGGTGTAAATAAATCTTAAAAAATTACTCCCCTGGGACGACATATGAAATATAATACATAGAAGATCAATTTAAATCCAACCATGTCAACAATTATGTTAACTATAAAAGAAATAAACACCCCCAATTAAAAGACAGATTGTAATACTGCCTAAAAACCCAGATTTAACCATATATTTTACAAATACATATATATGCAGACCGACATACCAGAAGAATCCTACCACATGTGCTGTCTACAAAAGACGCCTTTTAAATATAAAGACACAGATAGGCTGATGGTAAAACAACTGATAAACAGCAAGCTAAAGCAAGTTATACGCAGAGTACATCATGAGAAATGCTGGGCTGGAAGAAGCACAAGCTGAAATCAAGATTGCCCGGAGAAATATCAACACCCTTATGAAACCACCCTTATGGCAGAAAGGAAGATGAACTAAAAAGCCTCTTGATGAAAGTGAAAGAGAGTGAAAAAGTTGGCTTAAAGCTTAACATTCAGAAAACTAAGATCATGGCATCCGGTCCCATCACTTCATGGCAAATAGATGGGAAGACAGTGGAAATAGTGTCAGACTTTATTTTTCTGGGCTCCAAAAGCACTGCAGATGGTGACTGCAGCCATGAAATTAAAAGACGCTTACTCCTTGGAAGGAAAGTTATGACCAACCTAGATAGCATATTAAAAGCAAAGACATTACTTTGCCAATAGAGGTCCTTCTGGTCAAGGCTATGGTTTTTCCAGTGGTCATGTATGGATGTGAGAGTTGCACTGTGAAGAAAGCTGAGTGCCGAAAAATTGATGCTTTTGAACTGTGGTGTTACAGAAGACTCTTGACAGTCCCTTGGACTGCAAGGAGATCCAACCAGTCCATCCTAAAGGAGATCAGTCCTGGGTGTTCATTGGAAGGACTGATGCTAAAGCTGAAACTCCAGTACTTTGGCCACCTCATGCAAAGAGTTGACTCATTGGAAAAGACCCTGATGCTGGGAGGGATTGGGAGCAGGAGGAGAAGGGGACGCCAGAGGATGAGATGGCTGGATGGCATCACCAACTCGATGGACATGGGTTTGAGTAGACTCTAGGAGTTGATGATGGACAGGGAGGCCTGGCGTGCTGCGATTCATGGGGTCGCAAAGAGTCGGACATGACTGAGCGACTGAACTGAAAGCAAGTTACTCTTCCTAAGGGGAAAATTACCAGTCAGTTCCACTAATGGTAAATACACAGGAAGGAGGAATGGCTTCTCAGTGAGCAACATGTCTTCTAACAGATCTGTCACTCCACCGTATCTGGTATCAGCAGGACTGAAGTCTGAGACAAAATCTACTGTATTTTCACCAAAGCTGAAGCCACCCAAGTATTAACAAGGGTAGAAAAGAAGAAAAATCAAAGAATCCAAGTGCTTAACTTGCCATTCTGTAAATTAAGCAATTCCTGGGATAAAAAAAGAACTTCCTAGGAGATAACAGCTACTTCTATTTTATACCCTCCTTTCTGATGTGTGATTCTACACATGTATGCATTATAAACTGTACTATGGATGAACAGTCTAGTAAAGGTAAACAATATGCTTTAAAAGGAAATAATCATATGAACATCTGAAAAAAATGATATCCCAGACACAATCATACAAATCTGTAACAGACTCTCAGACTTTGTTTCATTAAATGTATTATTTTCCTGACTAATGAGTTCTCGGAATCGCTGCTCAGACTATTTTCGTGGTGATCACATGCAAAATGAAGTAATCAAGCAATACAATGCACAAACCATCCGCTTTGAACATTTAAATGCTATGATAACTAAGATCAAATGACTGATTTTCATTTTCTAATTACCTACTCTTCTTCCTAAACCAGCAGGGACTCTTCATCTAGCAAAGGTATTAAATTTAAACTATTTTAAGGATAAATTCAGTCACAATCAGGGAAGATCATACAAAGTGAAAAATCACCAAGTCAACTGCAAATAAGTTGGCAAGTTAAGATTTTCATTACACAGTAAGTGCTTTTTCTATAGGAAAATACTCAAAAGCACTTGAAATTTTTTTAGTGCAAAATTTTGGAGCACTGAAATTTTTTTTTAGCACAAAGATACCAATGTCAAGGTAAATCTGACCTTGAATTACCACAAGTCTTACCACCATTCTTCTACTTTCCTAAAGTTGTCAATACACTGCTACCATTATAAAATCCATAATCTTATTTTCTACCCTGCCAACACCCCCTTCTAAGAGACTGTAAGTTAAGAGCCCATATACATTTTGCAAGCAAAGGACTACTCCATACAACCGTATCAAACCACCGTTCTGATCCCTAGCCCTGAAATCATGTAATACTTGTGAAGTTTTATTGTCATAGGTTACTGATCTGCTTCCAAGCAAAGTCCATCATGTTGGACAATTCCAGAGTATTGCCTGATACCTAACATGCTAGAAAGACAACAACCCAAAGCCAAAACTGCAAACAGGCAATTTTAGTATTAGCTAACTAACCTATACGTGCTATGGGAAGCATCCCCTTCCAGCTGCTCTTGGTCATTCTACCAACTTCATACATACAGTCATTAACTTCACATAGCCACTAACTTCAAGGATAACAATGTGTTTCGAACCTCATTTTAAATGCTAATTCAAATTTCAACTTTTCTCAAGTCTTTAATTCATATAATTTTTTAAAAACTCCCTCATTAAAACATCCCCTAGATCCATTTTTATCTTGAGAAAAATATTTTTCAGGAGGTAATTTACAGCCATCTATGATAGATGGTTTACCTTTATATCCTGGGAGTTCTAATGCCGACAGTATTTGTACTCTAACAGTGAGCTTACCTACCTGATGCATGCTGAAAAGGCAAAGGAAAAGAATGCACCCTAATTTTTTCACACACCAGACTATGAATTCCCTGACTATAGGCATAGGTGCTGAACATTATCTCCAGAGAAGAATACAAAACACATCAACGGATTCACTGTGAGCTGGCAGGGTCTTTGTCCAGATCACGATGTTATCACTCGACAAAAGATGAACATCTTGGGCCTGACACAAAACAACAGTAAAAGGCTAAGAGGACCCAACACAGAACCCTGGCAAAACCTCCCCTTCACCCCAGTGTGCTGTCACTATCAAAACAATCATACTGAGGGCAAATCCTTTGTTATGTGACTATAACTCCACAAATTCAAGTCACGGGCCCAAGTATAACGCATCCCTCAATATGACATTCTATCCAGCACCAACCAGATGAGAGATCAGAGAAAAAGACCCAAAGCACAGCTAGAACAGGATTCTTAAAACCTAACTATACAGACTTAAACAATCCAAAGGAAAGAACACCGAAATCAGCCATGAAACCTTTCAATATTAAACATACAATTTTTCCAGCCCCTCTCAGAAACATATATACAGGCTTTTTAAAAACATGCCACCCTTTATTAAAAAATGTAGCTTCACCAAACTGTGTTTTTTGAAGCACTGAAAAAATGCCATCACCATAAACTCAGGATAGATATGACAACTAGCTTTCTCTTCCACTTTCAGGCCTTAAACATCAGTGTTCAACAGCTTTTTTTTTTTTTCAACAGCTTTTTAAACAAACCCAGTGATCAACGCCCCCGCAGCCCATCCCTGCCATTACCTTCATATCATAGCCATAGGTCTCCCGAATGTCTTCATCAGAATCTGTCTCTTCATCATCATAGTCCGCTGTTTGTCGAGGGGAAGAAGACACACTGCTCGCCACCCGGTTGAAAGCAGACTGCTGGAAACTAGGCAAGTGTCCCTAAACAATGAGCAACCCAGAGACGAAGAGAGGCACTAAATACACACGAGTGTTAATGCATGCCTAAGTCCATCAAATTGTAATGAACTTACAAAGTGGCTAACAGAGTTTAACAGTACAGATCAGTATTTGATTATAACGCCAAGGTCCACCTGAGTGCTATTTCCAGGTAATATTTCACTAAAATGACCTAGTAGAAACCCAAAGAAAATTCTATGGGAATGTATGGAAAAGAAGAACTCATGCATAATCTAGTTGCTGGCAACTTACTGTTATTTTCCTAATACTGGTAAGAAACTTGATTTACTGCTTACACACTGACAGATATTACCCCATGAAACAGGGAAAAAAAGAAAAAATTCTCAACTTGCCTGCAAGTCTGGGTTGGCTGCGGCTTTCTGGAGTTCTGCACTGATGATCTTTTCAGTTTTCTCCCGAGCTGCCTGCTCCACCATCCGCTGGCTCAACACGGACAGCTTGGCCAGGGCAGAGGACAGCTCGTCCGTGGCCAGGGCTTGCCGGGCCCTGTCCTGCCAGCTCATGGCACGTTCCGTCAAACACTGAAGGGCCTCCCCCTCAGGCAGCCGCACTGGCAACTTCTGAAGGGACACCAGGAGGGACAGAATCGTCTCCAGCCGCGGCCTTCGAGACCGCATGCAGAGAGGACAAAGGAATTTTACTTCCTTAGCCTGCCAGCTGGACCCCTTCTTCTGGGAACTTGACTTTGGAAGAGGAACACAGCTGTTGTGAAACCAGTCTTTGCAGAGCTCACACTGGAGCATAAACCCACTTGCTGTCTTGCGGCAAATGCAAAACTTGACGTCCTCTATGCGGTCCACCATGCTCATCTTGGCAAGATTGGCTGCCCTGAGGGAATGCATGGCTTCCAGCTCCTTCTGCTCCCGCTCTTTGAAAACTGCCACCTGTGTACAATAAACATTTAACTGAAGGGAGTTCCTGCTAAATGCTCCCAAAATACCAAATCTCCAAGGGTAGGGAACATCTCCACATTGCAGATTCATGTTGACAAAGCACTATCTTTTTTTTGGGCCACACCTTGTAGTATGTGGGATTTTAGTTCCCCAACAAGGGATTGAACCCACAGCACCTCCACTGGAAGCGCAGAATCTTAACCACTGGACCACTAGGGAAATCCAAAGTACTGTCCTTAAAAAAAAAAAAAAAATCCATCATTTCCTAAAATTTGGAGCAGCCTGACAGTTTCTATGCAAATACTCCTCATCTGTGAAATAAGCAAATTGCTGTCATATATGACAATGTCCAGCAGTCAAGTAGTTAATTCTTTCATAAGGGGCAGGAGAAAAACAGCATGCCTTGTGATCAAGCCACCTTGGTATCAAGCCTGGCTCTTGTACTTAACAAGACTCCTGATCCAGGATACAGGTTCTCTGAATCTCAGTTTTCCAAAAAATGAGAATACTAGTAACTTCAATTTGTTGTTTTAAGGATTAAATAAGATAACATGTGACAGTGCCTAACTTGACACCTGGCACAAGATAAACATTTCATCAGTACTGACTCCCTACCTCCTTGTAATTCATTCTCTGGAGGAAGTTCAATACAAATCAATTTTATTTCTTTCTTGGAATTTCCAGTTTATGGAGAAGAGTAGCAAAGGCTGATGACTAATTATAGTAAGGTTTACATAACTCATTTCAAAAAAATATATAAAAACAAAACTTAATTATCATGAATATAGTCAGGGCATTTTCTTTTTAAACTCTGGTAGCTTTGAAACAATTCTGAGGCAATTTCCAGTGCTATTTGTCTGACAAGACTGACTCACCAGGCAGGCTAACAAGAAATTATTTCCATCAGCCTCAAAACAGGATCATTTGCAGGCAGGAATGGCCATATGAAGTCACTTAGAGAATGCGAATATTACGTATTGCCCAAGCTCATTTTTATTTTCTACTTCCTCAGGCTCCTTGTAATCATAACATATCCCTCCTACTCTACAATAAAACCCATAATTTTAATTATCTACAAACACTTTTTTGCATACTCACTATATTACTGAATGCTACCGAGAGAGGCAGAGACTGCAAACAGCAGCTGCAGTCAGTCAGCTGGTACCATTCCTTTGAAGAGCACAACAGCATTAAGCACCATTAAACACTCTAGCCTGGTAATCCCATTACTAAGAGTCAAGTGTAGGAAAACAATCTGAAAAAAGGAAAAGGCTAAGTCCACTTTCTTACTATCTGTAATACTGAACACCGAGTAACAACAAAAATGATCAGTATCAGAAATGTGTTTAGTAAATTATGGACAGTCTGATGGACTACTGGACAACTATTAAAACAACAATAAAGAGAGATATGGTAAGGGCAATTTTAGGGACAGAGAACAGTTTTTATACACTTTTGACTCTAAATATTAAAAAGGTGTGAAATATGTACAACCATGAAGTCAAAGATAAACTATACAAAAATAAAGAGTCAGGAACATAAAAATGATTGCTTCACAGAATGCTGCATTCACCAAGCAAATTCAAGATGCACTCTATAACTCTTACCACTGTGGCTGTATCCCTGGTTTCCTCCAGTCCCTCCTCCAGATCACTCAGAGGCTCAAGGTCCAGATCCTTTTCTTTTTCCTTTTCTATCAGTTCTTTTACTTTTTTCCTTCTATTTTTTCCACTCCCATAAATACCAATGTCAGTCCGGGGACTAAGCACCTACAAAAATAAAACCAAACATTCAGCTCTGGTTTTAAAAAATCTCAAAACTGAAAATAAAAGTAACCATTTATTGACCACACACATGTCCCAGACATATTTTTTACAAACTTCACATGCATTATCGAACTCAAACCTCCCAACAAGCCTCTGAAGTAGGTGGTATTATCTCCACAAACAAGGGGAACAGGTTCAGAAAGGCAACAAGTTGCCCACAGACACAGGGTTAACACCAGGAATTGGTCTTCAAATATGAAATGATCTTATTCCAAAGTCTATGCTCTTAACTATGTTCAAACTGTTGAACATGAAAAGGGTAATGAGCATTTAAATTTGTGCTTCTCATTCTTTACAACCACCAACACACGGAAGCAACCTAAGTGTCCACTGACAAGAGGAATGGATATAGATGTGGTGCATATATACAATGGAATACTACTCAGCTGCAAAAAAAGAATGAAATAATGCCATTTGCATCAATATAGATGGGCCAAGAGATGATTACACTAAGTGAAGTCAGAACAACAAATATCATGACACCACTTCCATGTGGAATCTAAAAAAAGAAATACTTATGAACTTATTTATAAAACAGAAACAGCTTCACAGACATAGAAAACATGGTTACCAAAGAGAAAAGGTGGGGAGAGGGATAAATTAGAAGTTTGTAAAAAAAACATAAAATAAAATAAAAAAAAGAAGTTTGTGGTTAACAGACACACAATACCTATATAAAAAATAGATAAACAAGGCCCTACAGTATAGCACAGGGAACTATATTCAATACCTTGTAATAACCTATAATGGAAAAGAATCTGAAAAAGAAAATGTATAACTGAACCACTTTGCTGTACATGAGAAACTAATACAACATTGTAAATCAACTGTACTACAAGGTAAAAAAAAAAATTTGTTTTTAAAATTTGTGCTTCTGAGAATAAGGTGATCTTTCGGTAATAGAGACCACAATAACAACAGAGATAAGATGCAGGCTGACACAGTGTAAGGTGAACTGGAAGTAACTCTGTTCAAGGTTCCAGATTACTAGCCAATATTTGATACTACCCAGTAGGAATGAACTTGTATAACCACGACCAGATAAACTGACAACAACCCTCACCTTAAGTAATGAATCACCTACTTCTGGGGAGGGCACTGAAGGGCACATACATAAAAATAAACCACTCCTCACCTGTAGCAGTGTGTGGCTGGAATTCTTCTTGAGAAAGGTTCTCCCTGTCCGTTCTCTCCAGGCCCGAGCTGCTGCCACTTGAGACTCCACCTGGGGCAGTGCATCAAGACGCACGGGGATAGGACGGCCTTTAGCAGATAAGCTCTCCAGCTGCTCCAAGTAAGCATAATTGCTGCCACTCTGGGAAACAGAAGTACAGCCTTACATAATCTGTGATCTCCCATGGAGTCTGGCAATACACTGTTGGTAGATCTTATAAACAGTTTAGTGCTAACTTTTTCCATTAACGATTAGTCTTTAAACCTAATTGTATCTTTTAACAGTCTTCCAATGTCCTTTAAAAAATGTTTGTATAAATTCATGTTGTCAAAGGTTTTTAAAAATGTATTAACAAGGGACCCAGTAAGATGTAAAAACTAGTTCAAAGGACAATCTAAAAACAAACGTATAAATGCAATTACGAATGAGGAAAAGTGAAATTGAAGTTGCTCAGTTGTGTACAACTCTTTGTGACCCCATGGACTGTAGGCTACCAGGCTCCCCCGTCCATGAGATTTTTCCAGGCAAGAGTACTGGAATGGGTTGCCATTTCCTTCTCCAGGGGATCTTCCTGACCCACGGATCGAACCCAGGTCTCCCACATTGTAGGCAGACACTTTATTGTCTGAATCACCAAGGAAGTCAGGAATGAGAAAAGGAATTTGCTAATGGATGAAAACCGGCATTTGATATCATCCAGGTCAGTGGAATCACCTTTTCTACAGCGTGGAGAATCATTTGTTTCTTACAAATTTAACTGTTTTCCTACAGACTAATTCATTCATATTACTATCATCTTTAAACAATTGACAGTTGTAAAATAGCATAGTCAAAGAAAGTCTAAGGCACAGTTCCGGTTCAGTCGCTCACTCCTGTCTGACTCCTTGCGACCCCATGAACCGCAGCACCCCAGGCTTCCCTGTCCATCACCAACTCCCGGAGCTCACCCAAACCCATGTCCATTGAGTCAGTGATGCCATCCAACAAACTTACCCTCTGTCATCCCTTTATCCTCCTGCCCTCAATCCCTCCCAGCATCAGGGTCTTTTCAAATGAGTCAGCTCTTCTCATCAGGTGGCCAAAGTATTGGAGTTTCAGCTTCAACAATCAGTCCTTCCAATGAACATCCAGGACTGATCTCCTTTAGGATGGACTGGTTGGATCTCCTTGCAGTCCAAGGAACTCTCAAGAGTCTTCTCCAACACCACAGTTCAAAAGCATCAATTCTTCGGCGTTCATCTTTCTTTATAGTCCAATTCTCACATTCATACATGACTACTGGAAAAACCATAGCCTTGACTAGATGGACTTTTGTTGGCAAAGTAATGTCTCTGTTTTTTAATACATTGTCCAGGTTGGTCATAGCTTTCCTTCCAAGGAGCAAGCGTCTTTTAATTTCATGGCGGCAGTCACCGTCTGCAGTGATTTTGGAGTCCCCAAAAATAAAGTCAGCCACTGTTCCCACTGTTTCCCCATCTATTTGCCATGAAGTGATGGGACCGGATGCCATGATCTTAGTTCTCTGAATGTTGAGCTTTAAGCCAACTTTGTCACTCTCCTCTTTCACCTCCATCAAGGGGCTCTTTAGTTCTTCTTCACTTTCTGCCATAAGGGTGGTGTCATCTGCATATCTGAGGTTATTGATATTTCTCCTGGCAATCTTGATTCCAGCTTGTGCTTCCTCCAGCCCAGCATTTCTCATGATGTACTCTGCATATAAGTTAAATGAGCAAGGTGACAATAAACAGCCTTGACATACTCCTTTTCCTATTTGGAACCAGTCTGTTGTTCCATGTTGTTCTAACTGTTGCTTCCTGACCTGCACAGGTTTCTCAAGAGGCAGGTCAGGTGGCCTGGTATTCCCATCTCTTTCAGAATTTTCCACAGTTTATTGTGATCCACACAGTCAAAGGCTTTGGCACAGTCAATGAAGCAGAAATAGATGTTTTTCTGGAACTCTCTTGCTTTTTCAATGATCCAGAGGATGTTGGCAATTTGATCTCTTATTCCTCTGCCTTTTCTAAAATCAGCTTGAACATCTGGAAATTCACGGTTCACGTATTGCTGAAGCCTGGCTTGGAGAATTTTGAGCATTACTTTACTAGCGTGTGAGATGAGTGCAACTGTGTGGTAGTTTGAGCATTCTTTGGCACTGCCTTTCTTAGGAACTGGAATGAAAATTGACCTTTTCCAGTCCTGTGGCCACTGCTGAATTTTCCAAATTTGCTGGCATACTGAGTGCAGCACTTTCACAGCATCATCTTCCAGGATTTGAAATAGCTCAACTGGAATTCCATCATCTCCACTAGCTTGATTCATAGTAATGCTTCTTAAGGCCCACTTGACTTTGCATTCCAGGATGTCTGGCTCTAGGTGAGTGATCACAATATCATGATTATCTGGGTTGTGAAGATCTTTTTTGTACAGTTCTTCTGTGTATTCTTGCCACCTCTTCTTAATATCTTCTGTTTCTGTTAGGTCCCTACCATTTCTGTCCTTTACTGAGCTCATCTTTGCATGAAATGTTCCCTTGGTATCTCTAATTATCTTGAAGAGATCTCTAGTCTTTCCCATTCTATTGTTTTCCTCAATTTTTTGTACTGATCACTGAGGAAGGCTTTCTTATTTCTCCTTGCTATTCTGCATTCAAATGGGTATATCTTTACTTTTCTCCTTTGCTTTTCGCTTCTCTTCTTTTCACAGCTATTTATAAGGCCTCTTCAGACAGCCATTTTGCTTTTTTGCATTTTTTTCTTGGGGATGGTCTTGATTCCTGACTCTTGTACAATGTCAAGAACCTCCATCCATAGTTCATCAGGCAGTCTGTCTATCAGATCTAGTCCCTTCTACTGTGTAGTCATAAGGGATTTGACTTAGGTCATAACCTGAATGGTGTAGTGGTTTTCTCCACTTTCTTCAATTTCAGTCTGAATTTGGCAATAAGAAGTTCATGATCTGCGGCAGGGGCTAAATTAGGAGTTTGGGATTGACATATACCCACTACTGTACTCTCCTGGTGGTTTAGTGGATAAGAACCCACCTGCTAACGCAGGGGATGTGGGTTCAATCCCTGGCCTGGGAGGACTCCATGAGCCTGTGCGCTACAACTACTGAGTCCACACACCCTAGAGTCCTTGCTCTGTAACAGGAGAAGCCACTGCAACGAGAAGCCCAAGCAGGGCGACGGAGAGCAGGTCCCAGTGCCGCGGCTACACAAAGACTGCACAAAGCAACAGAGACCCGCAACAGCAAGAAATGCATGATTTTTAAAAAGTACACACGATGCATATAAAATAGGTAAACAGCTAGGGCCTACTGTATAGCATAGGAAGCTATACTCTATCTTGTAGTAATCTATAATAGAAAAGAATGTGAAAAAGATTTTATATATGTATATATTACTGAACCACTTTGCTGTACACTTAAAATAAGCACAACAATGTAAATTAACTATACTTCAATTTAAAAAAAGTAACTCATGAACATGCCAAGACAGTCAACGAATACAGCAGGAAATAAACTCCCTACTGCTAAGCATTAATTAAATGGCTAATTCTGTCTTCTCTCATAGCAAGAAGTCAACAGAAATAAGTAATGTTTAAATATGTAATATATGTTTAGAAATAAAAATCAGATAAAAGAACAAGTGAATTTCAAGTACACAATTATTTCAGTACAGAATTAAAGACTTCAAGGATTCAGGTGTGAGATAGCATTCCCTGAACAGTGGACAACTCAAGAGGCTCTTTACCTGAATAGCTTCCACTTTAGTCGTCCATTCTCGGGCCTTCTGTAAGGCTTCCTTTAGAGACAACACATTGGGCAGAAAGGCTGGAATGCTCTTAGCTTCATTCACGATGCTTTCTAAACTCGCCACACTGTGCCGAGGTCTTGATAAGCATAAAAACAGGGAGGACGCATGAGGATAAGTCAAACTACTACCAACACTTAAATAAAACTTTACAACATGTAAAAGAACTTTCATACATGTGACTTCACTTAATTCTCACCATAAGCCTATGAGAGAGGCAAACACCTATTACCTTCATTTCCATTTTATAGATAAGTTCAACTCAAGATCAATTATTTCCTCAAAGTCATTTAATGCAGTAAACAGCACACATGAAGCACTGACTCAGAATCAGTGTCAGATCCTGTACTCTTTCCTACACGAAATTACCTCTATATCAGTTTCCAGGATCTGAAACTGTCAGAGAGATGCATAAGAGACAGCAACGTAGGAAGCAACAGTCTAGAAATCCACTGACGTTGACATTTAATTCAACTATAAGCACTAACACCTCGTTACACAAAGATGACCAAAATACAGACCTTATCCTAAGAAATATACTTGTACTGGGAACTAAGAACAAATGACTATGGGTTCACTACTAGAGAAATAGTGATTAACCTGACCTAGGAGAGTTGAGAAGGGTTCTGAACTAGGCCTTAAATAAGAAGTGTGATTTGGTCATGTGAAGGGTTAGAGGAAAAACATCAGGAATTTAACAAACAAAGACATGGAGAAAAACCTGAAGTTGTTAAAAACAAGTTTAAGATGAGGGATAGTGAGAACGGGAGGTGGGGTGGGAGTAATAGCAAGGAGGAGAGGAATCTGGCAGAAAAGAAAGATGCAGATTAAGAGGTCTTCAGGGCTGTGAATTAAGGTCTTATGTGAAAAATGGGAAACTACTGAGAGTGGGAACTGTTTGAGCACCCATGAACCCTACTATGTGCCAGGCACTAGGCTATGTCCTTGGGACAATTAAAGCACAAGATGATATAATCCTTGCCATCATGAAACCTTTTAATCTTGGGGGAGTTGATTATCAATAAAACGTTACAATACACCATAACTGCAATAATAAAGGAAAAGGAAGATGCTGTCAGAATATACAGTAGGGGGACTTTGCTGACTTGGTAGCAAGGAAGGCTTCCTAGAAGTGACCTCTAAGCTCGTTTCTCCTTTCAGAACAGGAAATAGTCAGGAACGCCAGGCCCAGGCCCAGGGGAGGGGTGGTGGAGGTGCACCACAGGAGGTGGACAGAGGGGAAAGGTACACCCCAGGATTGGCGTGGGGAGGGGGGGTGTCAATATGTCTGGAACGCAGAACACAAGAGAAAGAATGGCAAGGGGTGATGGTAGGTATTTAAGCAAGAGGCTAGATTACAAAAAGTCAGGTTGAGGAAGTCTGAACTTCACCCCAAGGGGATTGGGAAACCGTGATGGGCTTTAAGCAGGGAAGTCAAACTGTCACTTCTGCACTTTAGGAAAATACTAATTTCACTGTGAAGAATGGGTGACAGAGGGGTGAGATTATAGACAGAACCTGGTGCTGTGTGCTAAGACGGCTGTAACAACAGCCCAAAGAAAAAGAATGAAAGAGAAAAACACCAAGGAAACAGCATCAGCAGGACTCGGGAGTTGAGTCAGAGGGGAAGGAAATGGGAGGGCGGGGCCAACACTAATTTCCAAAGTTCTGGTTTGTTCAAATGAGTGAAAGAGGATTTAATTCAAAGAAAATAGAAACAAAGGGAGAGAACGTGGGAAGCAGTGGATGAAGGTTATTTTGAATATGGGGAGTCTGAGGCACCTACAGGACATCCTCTGGAATTGTTTAACAAGCAGATGATATAGCTACGGGTAAAAAAAACAAATTTGTGTTCGAGATGAGGATCTGGAGTTAGTCTGCACAAAGATGGTAAACAGAGACAAGAAGTGAGATGAAATTTCCAAGGAAGGGTACAAAGTGAGCAAAGAAGTGGCCTAGGTCAGAATCCTGGGGAAAGTGCTCTAAAAGAGGCAGCGAGAGAGGCCAAAACCAGGAGGAAGAGATCCAAAAAGGAGCAGTCAGCAGCTAACCAGCACTCAGGATGTAGAATGTGAAGGATGCATTTCAGAAGAGCTTTGACAGGAGCTGGAAAACTGACTCCATCAGTCTTCTCTCTACCAACTTCATTTTCTTCATGACACTAATTTGCTAAAACTCTGGGAAGATCTCCTGGAGAAGGAAATGGTAACCCACTCCAGTATGTTTGCCTGGAGAATCCCATGGACAGAGAAGCCTGGCAGGCTACATACAGTCCATGGGATCACAAAGAGTTGGATAGGAGTGAGTGACTAACACTTTCACTTTTCATTCATTTCTTCATCTGCCTCTCCCCACTTGGCCAATTTTATAACAGACTTTCCTATCAAATGAATCCAAAATAAGAGACTGGCAAAGTAATTAAGCACATGGAGACTTTGGAATGAAGTGGAAAAGGCTTTAAATTTGAGCTGCATTATTTAACAACTATGCGATCTCTCTAAGCATCCCAATGGAAATTATATTAATACTAATCTTTGGTGAAGAATACTCTCATACAGAGCATGGAAGTCAAACAGACGGACGCCTGACTTCAATCTTGCAAGTCTACTGGGTGCCGATGCTAACGCCGCCCAGTCTCCTGCCTGACTCTCATCTCCCTCTACTTCCCAGCGTGAATCCCCTGCTGGCGTAAAAAATACACCACTCAGCTTCTGTCACCTGGGCACCCACTGACACATTCCTTAAGCTGATCTTAGGACATTTCTCATACCTCCCCTCCCACTTCAATCCCACTCATTCTTCAAGGCTTGACGTACATTGTCCTCTTTCTCCCAACACCTTTCTTTTAAGCGACTCTCCTGACCATCCAAGCTACAATGACCTTTCCCCCCGATTCTAGCATTTTTCTGTTCCTCTCAGTTAACAACATACTGCAGCAGAGTTTTGTATTTCTTAGCTCCTAACTAGAGTAGCAGTAATGGTGAGGCTGTAAACAAACCACTATTTTGTATCACTTACTGAAGTACTTAAAAAGGACTCTGCACACAGTGTGCTCACAAGATTTGAAACTGTCCCTGTGCAGGCCCACTTGATAACCTAGTGACCCCTCGGGGAAGGTACAAGACATCCAACTCAACAGACCTTTATGTTCTTCCTTCCTCTCTACTTTCTAACCTACATATTAAAGAGGGGACAGTGACCAATAGATGTGTTCACCTTGCTTGTAGGCAGACCTTGGCCTTTTCTTCCCACCGCTCAGAGACTGTGAGGAGCTCCTGAAGCTCGGCCATTGCTTTCTCCACAGCATGATGGGGTGCCAAGCCAACCCCAGAGTCTATCAACTTCTTCATGACATCCAAGGTGACCTGCTGTGGGTCCGACAGTGTCAGTCTTACTTCATCCAACCAGCGAGCCTGTTGCAGCTCTTGCTTTAGTCGAGCTAACTCCGGGAGCTCCACATACAGACTAGAGCCCATATCGATCAACATCTGGAGTTTGGACGAGTCTGGGGTCTCGTCCATCATGGCCTCCTGAGCACGCTCGTGAAACTCCTCCACATCATCGAGCAGATTCTGAAAGGTCAAAGTAATAAAAAACAAACTTAGAAGATACAAAATGAGTATGGAATACATATGGTTCTGGCAAACTACCAAATTCTAGACTATTTAATAATCTCACCATCATAGCACCAAACAGACATATGATAAAGACATAAATATGTCTTTACTTACACACGCCTTTTCAATGTGATTAAGTCACTTTATTTTTTTGGGCTCCAAAATCACTGCAGATGGTGACTGCAGCCATGAAATTGAAAGACGCTTACTCCTTGGAAGGAAAGTTATGACCAACCTAGAGAATGTATTAAACAGCAGAGACATTACTTTGCCAACAAAGGTCCATCTAGGCAAGGTTACGGTTTTTCCAGTAGTCATGTATGGATGTGAGAGTTGGACTATAAAGAAAGAAGAATTGATGCTTTTGAACTGGTGTTAGAGAAGACTCTTGAGAGTTTTGAGATTCTTGGACTGCAAGAAGATACAACCAGTCCATCCTAAAGGAAATCAGTTCTGAATATTCATTGGAAGGACTGATGTTGAAGCAGAAACTCCAATACTTTGGCCACCTGATGCGAAGAGCTGACTCATTTGAAAAGACCCTGATGCTGGGAAAGACTGAAGGCAGGAGGAGAAGGGGACAACAGAGGATGAGATGGTTGGACGGCATCACCGACTCAATGGACATGAGTTTGAGTAAACCCTGGGAGTTGGTGATGGACAGAGAGGCCTGGCATCCTGTGGTTCATGGGGTCGCAAAGAGTCGGACACAACTGAACAACTCAACTGGTCACTCAAAAATATTTCATGACTGCTGACTTAGGTGCAGGCACTAGTCTAGGCACACAGCATTAAACAAAAAATACAACATGCCTGTCTTCAAGGAACACATGTTTTAACGTAAGTGGCCAGACACTGAAGACATGAATATAATGTTTCAGACAGTTTTCAGTGCTATGAAAGTAAAACAGGGTAATTCAATGCAAAAGTGATCAGAGGTGATAAGGTGGTGGGGAGGAGCATGTTACTTCACAATGATGATCACAACCAAAACTACAATGAGGAGGTACAGGAGGAAGACTAGTTCAGGAAGGGCAAATAATAACTGCAAAAGCTATTAAAGAGAAATGAGCTTGTGTCTTGGTCCAAAGTAGATGATGGAGATTAAAAGTGGATACAGGAGAAAAATGGTCAAGGAATAAACAGAGGTCAGATTACACAGTGCCGTGTAGATTAATTACAGTCACTTTGCATTTCATTCTGATGGCTCTGGGGAACCACGAGAGGATCTTAACCATGGGGAAGTGATATGACTTGGTTTCTATTTTACATAATCACCCTGGCTACTGCATGAAACATGAACTGTCAGGAACTAGAGTAAAAGAAGAGAGACCAGTTAAGGAGCTACTGCAGTAATCTAAAGAGCAGAGTCCCACAGTTTAGGGCATAATTTAAGCGATGGAGATGATGACCTGCAGTCGACTGTGGAAGACATTTTAGAGGCAATATAATAGCGGCACTTGTTTTGAAACTGAATGTGGTATATAAGGGGAATGAGGCAATCAAGGATTTTGATTCATCTCATCTAAAATGCCTTTCAGCCCACCACAGGCAAACAGAGTGGCTCAGACAATACAACTGACACTGATTTCACTGTTGATAACCTTGACAAAAACCATTTTAGCTATCCAGCCCTGGCCAAATCACAAAAAGACACCACAACTTATCAAAAGGTGGCTAACTATGCAGATTAATGTATCTGAGAGACATTTCTGAGATTTTACATATTCATTAAGCCACAATGGCCCTGATAATTTCAGAGCCCTGCATTTTTTTTTATTTATTCATTTTTTTTTATATTGTATTGGCTTTTGTCATACATTGACATGAATCAGCCATGGATTTACATGTGTTCCCCTTCCCGATCCCCCCTCCCGCCTCCCTCTCCATCCCATCCCTCTGGGTCTTCCCAGTGCACCAGCCCTGAGCACTTGTCTCATGCATCCAACCTGGACTGGTGATCTGTTTCACCCTTGAAGAGCCCTGCATTTTCAAAAGTTCACGGTCTAGTAATTCACTGATACATTGATTCCTTTAACTAATTTTTTTCAATTTCAATTACATCTACGTTAAATGGAGGTTCTGGCCTAAAAGTAACAGAGAAAAAAAATATTTCTAAACTAGCCGTAGTTCCAGAATTTTAAAGGAGGAATTAAAGACTAAGAATGAAACCAAGAGCGTTCTTACTACCTACTGAAAAACCTTAAACAGCAGCACTTATTTGAGAAAAGAAACAGAACCAAAAAAAAAAATGAATCAAGACACACTATTCTCTTTACCCAAAACAGGAAGGATATTACCCCAAGAAGAACGTGATACTCCACCTTGACTTGTCGAGCTTGGCTGATGACACACGGAAGACTGAAGAGCTGCTGGACAAAGGCCTTCAACTCTTCCACTGTCAGCTTGGTCCGCGTCCTCCCACCATCTGGGCTCTGCCTGGTGTCAGACAACATTGAGACATGATTAAGAAAATTCACTCCAACATCAAGGGGGCTTCTAGTCTCTTCAGGATTCTACCCCAAGAAATCCCAGAATACAAGTGTCTGAAGGATTTCATTTTCAAATGAGATTCTTAGCTCTTCAGTTAATGACTCAAAGATTCAACTCTCTAAGTTACAGTTCTTCCAAACTTACAAGTATTAAACATTTCAAACATTTAATAAAATCTCACAGTAAAATGTTAAGTTCACTGATAAAACTAAATCCTCCATCTCAGGAAACTTAAGATGTAGAACAAAAGGCCTTTAACCTGGCTTAGGAGGTAATAAACCCTGTGAAACTGACTCTAGATTACGTCTGTACATACACTTTCCTAAGAAAAGGGTCTCAGCTTTGGCCAGATTCTCCAAGGGGGGGAGACGGGGGTCAGAGACCCAGTGACAGGTGCAGAGTCCTGACTGATGATTGGTCTCTCATAAAACAAAAGATTAAAAAATGTACAAAGTAATTAAAAACCCAATGTGAACTGCTATAGAAAAAACCATCAGACACAAGGCATGTGTTAGAATGAAACACCACCACAGAAAATGAAACAAATGCGAATCACGTGAAATACAGGGCATATACTGCCATGTTCCTTAACAGCCTCCCCTGCACCCAGGTCACTCTCTGCTGCCACCTGCCTTTAGCCTGCAGTACCATCTACTTACAAACAACTATTACACACCTACTGTGTGCCAGGCATGATTCAAAGCACAGCAATGAGAAGGATGAAAATCCCACATTCTACTCTAGCATACCTTCCAGTGCGGTAGGAAAAGAAGGAGGAGATAAAGACAGTAAGTAAATTCGTCTACGAGGAGAAAATCAAAGCAGGAAAGAAGAATAAAAAGGCTGCAATTTTACAAAGGTTGTCAGAGAAGGCCTCTCCCAGAATGTGATATCTAAAAAAGACTTGGAAGAAGCGAAGGACTAAGCCAGCTGGGTATCGGGCAACACAGCCCCAGGCAGGGTCAAGAGCAAACATGCAGGGCCTAAGCAGAGGACACGGTGAGGATGAAGGGCAGAGGGAGCATGGTGAGGATGAATGGCAGGGGGAGCACAGTGAGGATGACGGGCAGGGGGAGGGAGTGCAGGCAGAGTAAGAGAACCAGGAGCGGCAGGAGACAAAGCTGGGGCATTACTCGGGGAGGGATAAATAACACGGCCTCAGAGACAGTAAGACTCTCATTACTCTGGTCAAAATAAAACAGAAAACCACTGAAGAATTCTCAGTCTTACCTGTGTTTCTGCTTTTTGCTCAGAAGCAGCTGAGCCACAGAAGCACACGTCTCAGCTTCTTTGACAGCATCCCTGAGTTTCCGAAAGAGATCATTCTCTGGGTATTTCCTATCCTCAGCATCCTCCAGCATTACTCGTAACTCAATCAAATCTGTAAAAACAAAGAGAGCCATATGTCATCACCACAGAACACAAAAAGCCACTCACTGACCAATTAGCAGAAACACCACAGCTGTGAAAATCCCGCCAATACAACTGAAGCTTATGACTTGTTTTCTAATCAGGTGGCTTGTTTTCTAATCCTGAGTTTTTCAGTTCAGTTCAGTCACACAGTCGTGTCTGACTCTTTGTGCACTCATGGACTGCAGCACGCCAGGCCTCTCTGTCCATCAACTACTCCCGGAGTTTACTCAAACTCATGTCCACTGAGTCGGTGATGCTGTCCAACCATGTCATCCTCTGTCAACCCCTTCTCCTCCCACCTTCAATTTTTCCCAGCATCAGTTCTTTTCAGATGAGTCAGCTCTTCGCATCAGATGGCAAAAGTACTGGAGTTTCAGCTTCAGTATCAGTCCTTCAAATCAATATTCAGGACTGATCTCCTTTAGGATGGACTGGTTGGATCTCCTTGCAGTCCAAGGGACTCTTAAGAGTCTTCTCCAACACCACAGTTCAAAAGCATCAATTCTTCAGTGTTCATCTTTCTTTATAGTCCAACTCTCATACCCGTACATGACTACTGGAAAAACCATAGCTTTGGCTAAATGGACCTTTGTTGGCAAGGTAATGTCTCTGCTTTTTAATATGCTGTCCAGGTTGGTCATAGCTTTTCTTCCAAGGAGCAAGTGTCTTTTAATTTCATGGCGGCAGTCACCACCTGCAGTTGATTTTGGAGCCCCCCAAAATAAAGTCAGCCACTGTTTCTACTGTTTCTCCATCTATTTGCCATGAAGTGATAGGACCAGATGCCACGATCTTAGTTTTCTGAATGTTGAGCTTTAAGCCAACTTTGTCACTCTCCTCTTTCACTTTCATCAAGAGGCTCTTTAGTTCTTCTTCACTTTCTGCCATAAGGGTGGTGTCATCTGCATATCTGAGGTTACTGATGTTTCTCCTGGCAATCTTGATTCTAGCTTGTGCTTCCTCCAATCCAGCATTTCTCATGATGTACTCTGCATATAAGTTAAATAAGTAGGGTGACAATATACAGCCTTGACGTACTCCTTTCGCGATTTGGAACCAGTCTGTTCCATGTCCAGTTCTAACTGTTGCTTCTTGACCTATACACAGGTCAGGTGGTCTGGAATTCCCATCTCTTTCAGAATTTTCCACAGTTTGTAGGGATCCACACAGTCAAAGGCTTTGGCACAGTCAATGAAGCTGAAGTAGATGTTTTTTCTGGAACTCTCTTTTTCGATGATCCAACGGATGTTGGCAATTTGATCTCTGGTTCCTCTGTCTTTTCTAAATCCACCTTGAACCTCTGGAAGTTCATAGTTCATGTACTATTGAAGCATGGCTTGGAGAATATTGAGCATTACTTTGCTACTGTGAGATGAGTGCAATTGTGCAGAAGTTTGAGCATTCTTTGGCATTGCCTTTCTTAGGGATTGGAATGAAAACTGACCTTTACCAGTTCTGTGGCCACTGCTGAGTATTCCAAATTTGCTGGCATATTGAGTGCAACACTTTCACAGCATCATCTTTTAGGATTTGACAGAGCTCAACCAGATTCCCATCACCTCCACTAGCTTTGTTCATAGTGATGCTTCCTAAGGCCCACTTCACTTCGCATTCCAGGATGTCTGGCTCTAGGTGAGTGATCACACCATCGTGATTATCTGGGTCGTGAAGATCTTTTTTGCAGTTATTCTTGCCACCTCTTAATATCTTCTGCTTCCGTTAGGTCCATACCATTTCTGTCCTTTACTGTGCCCATCTTAACATGAAATGTTCCCTTGGTATTCTAATTTTCTTTGAGAGAGAATTGCTCAGTAAGCCTTTACTGTGAGTCTACTGGAAACAACGGTTCCCTAAAATATATGATACATCTGCTGTTAGTTCTCTGTCTCATTTTATATCAACTTTTATCACTTAACAAAAGATTCTCAAACAGGAAATTAAGTCTATAGTCAACCCCACTGGTCTCAAATCTCTTATGAAGCCTAGGATTTTTCCTTAATAGAGGAAAAACACATGAAACAAAACAAGATCTCTTTCAAAGTGAAAACCATTTCAGTGTCTGCTTAAAAAAGGAAGAAACTTAACCTTTCTTGTGGTTGAAGTTGGCAGATAATGCTTCTGTAACACGACTGACCCACGTGTCATAGGACTGTGCCCTGACCTTCACACCATAGAGCAGAGAAGGGAGGTCCTCCAACGGGTAGCGATATCTAAAAAGAAGATCACATACAAAAATAAAAACTTTCAAAACCCAACAATAATTTGAAAATAAATTAACACTGAAATACAATCACCTTAACAGGTACACATAAAGAGAAAAACCTAAGAAGCTCACAGAGTTTTAATTCAGAGACAGACAAGGACTGTGTGACATAAACTTTGATAAAGCAACTCATTTTATTTGGTAAGTTTAGGGCCAACTTTAACGGGCTGATCCTCAAGAAAGGAGGTGGACGGGTAAGAGGTAACCAGAACAAACACAAGAAAGGGCATTACGAACAAGAGTATTAACAATACTTTTAAAAGACGGTAATGGAAGCTTTACGGGAAACATCTGGATACCTAAGACATTTTTTCTGCATGGGGCAGGGGCACAGATCAGTTGGATGGTAGAGACACACGAGCCGTTCAGGATTGCAGGAGCACGTGAGAGCAGAGAGGAAGCAGGTGGTCCTGCAGGCCGAACACTGTCGCTCGTCATCAGGCACAAGCTCGAACACCTCTTCCTCCGACATCAGGACACCCTGAAACACAGCTGACGTCACCTGATCGAGTCTTTCCAGTCTTTCAAGCATCAGCAAACTTAAGTTGTTAATCTTTTTCCTACTCTGACGATATAAACATGGGAGATACAATGGCACATCCTCAAAATATTTTCTAAAAACATTGCTAATTTTTTATGAGCAAGACTAACCTTAGTATCTAAGAATGCACATGTGACTGCTAAAACTTGTTAAAATGCAGGAAACGCTTACAACAAAGAGGTTAAAAGTCATTTGTTGAGGGAAGGAAAGGAAGCAGTAATTGGGAGGTACTTTGAAGATGGCTGATAAGTTTTTTTTTTGGGCACAGTAAGCCAAGACTTTTTTATTTGCTAGTATTATTTTTCTAACATATTTTGCTATAAAACCTTTTTTAATATACAATTTTGAAGTTATCCCTATTTACAGTTATTACAAAATACCGGCTAGCTGATAAAGTTCTATTTCTTGATCATATGAAGATGACAACAAAGGTTGCCACATAATAATTCATGAAGTTCTATATATATTTTATATGGTTTTATTTTCTATTTAACATAAGAAAAAGATAAATCAAAAAGTACTGTCCCCAGGGACAATATACCAATAAAAATTTTAGTAGTCGGAAAATAACACTGATAGGTACAAACATATGCAAGGATAAAGAGATGCAAAATTACTTAAACTATGCAAATGAAAGTATAATCTATTTCAACAAGGCATCAAAAAGAAAGCTAATCTTTTGTATATATGATGGATAAACAACAAAGCCCTATTATATATATCACAGAAAACTATATTCAATATCCTATGATAAACCATAATGGAAAAGAACATTAAGAATGTATACGTATATGTGACTGAATTACTCTGATATACAGCAGAAATTAAAACACTGTAAATCAACTAGACGTCAATTTAAAAAAATATTAAAACTGGAAAAAAAGCTTATCAAATTCGGTATGCCACTTTAATTAAGTAAGGGCACCTGAAGTGCATTTTACAAAGGCTTCCATTTGATAAATAACGGGGACCCCTTTATAGTTTCTACTTACCTGAGCATGGCATTTACAAACCAATTCCACTATGAGAGCAATCTTTTTTTTCCCACTTAAACAAGGTAGTGATCTAATGCTTATTCACTGCCAGACACAACCCAATTTCTTCAGTATCTTCTTATCTAGATATCTCCTGGTTGAACTCTATCTTTTCATTTTCTCATAGCAGCACTTCGTATTTTCTTTAAAAGTTACTTTAATGTAAAAATGGTTCCAAAATGCATTGCAGGTATTTCTTATGTTAATAGCTGGCAAACAGAGAATGCTAATACATCAACTGACTAAGTCCTGGCTGCTTTAAGAAATTCTGCACCTCTTCCCAAAGCATACTCCAAGGACCACTAACCCTAGAAGGTATTCCACAAAGAAACAAGGAAATTTAGGGGGAGATAAATGCTATGCATCATACCTCTTCCAACTGGAAATGAACAAACACCAGCATATTAAAGGATCAGGTAAGTTTTATAGTAAAGAATTACACTAAGGGGCCTCCATGGTGGTCTAGTGGTTAAGAATCCATCTGCTAATAACAGGGAACACAGGTTCAATCCCTGGTCCGGGAAGTAAGATCCCACAAGGAACTGTGTATCACGGGAAATAAAGTGAGCTACATGGAAAAGGGGGGAGCATGGTACACACCCAGTGAGGCTAGCTATGTAGGGAGGGTTAGGGAAAATGGCTTAAGACCAGGCTGAAGACATATATTTTCTCATTTAGTTCCCATTTCCATATGATGCTTAGTTTATTTGAAGCATTCAAAATCCCAACACTGGGTTATTCAGTGCTTCTTATAATCATTAAAAACTTAGATTGGAGGGAAAGGCAGATTGATTAACTCAGACAATCTGCAATCACCAGAAACACAACTTTTGTTTAATTACAAAGTTGAGAGGAGAGCTTGATCTTTCTTACCTAAAGAAATACTATATGTAGGAAAATTTTAAAAATAAATATATACCTAAGAAATTCTACCTGACAGGACTGCACTTTTAACAATCTGGAGATGCTGACATCGAGATTCCTAAAACTTCAACTTAAACCAAAATGGCAGAAACAAAGGTATGAAATCTCCAAACAAGCAATTTCTGTGTTCAACTTCTAGAGGGATTGAAGATGAAAATGGATTCTTTCCACCAGAGGTTCAATTTTTAGTGGATTCTGTAAGCAGTGTAATCAGCAAACTCACCATCTGCACCACAGACTCTCTTAACCGTGTCTCCTCCTCAGTCAGGAGCGTCAACTCCTTGCACACCATGGCAGCCAACCCCACGTCTAAGCATTCTGGATCTGCTGCCATCTTGAAGATGAGCTCCTCATGTGAGAAGACACAATGGCGCCTCAGCCGGCGGTAGTGACTCACACACTGACGTCCAATGGGCAACTGAAAACAAGATAAGATTCTCAAATTAAACTACTTGCTTATAACACATTCCAGAACAGAACCACTGCTTACCCCTAGATCCTCTTTTTTATTATAAACAACCTAGAACAAGAACATCCATTTGAACATAAGAGGTAACTGTAAATATTAAACCTTTATCGCCCAGCAAGAATTTCACAAAGGCTTTCCCACAGAAAATCCCCCTAATTCGTGACGCTGAGCTTCTAGCCTAAGCGGGTGATTTCCACTCAGGATTTGCAGTTTTTAATTATCACAAGTAAGGAAGCCACATAAAATAGAACTGATTGTCCACTGAAGCTTATAAAAATTAGTACCATCACTTTATTCCAGAAATAAAGCTGCTTTTACTTTTCAATTATATCACACCCTTCTCCTAAGGAGTATCAAGGGCTTTCACATATATTACCTCACTTGTCTGAGGTCATTAAGTGAATCTTAGCATTTTTACATAGTAGGTAAAAGAGAGTTTAGGACCAGAGAAATTAAAAGTGCTGCCCAAGATTAGACAGCAGTAATAATGAATGTGCATGTTAAAGGCAGAATCATTTCCAATTCATCTCTGAATCACCTACATTTCCACACTACATCTACCTGGCCAAGGAACAAGTAAATCATAAACACTTAATAAATGTAAGCTGAGTTTTCTGAAATAGAGTGCAAGTCCAAGACAAAGTCCTAAGCTCGGTCTTGCTCTTGCTACTTTCTAATAAATAAGAAGTTTAGAACGACTAGGTCGAGTAAGATTGTCCATTATTCATTATTCAATTTCATTCATTAGCCAAGGAAACAATATGACTAATTAGCCCACCAGGCTTCTCTGTCCATGGGATTCTCCAGGCGAGAAAACTGGAGTGGGTGGCCATTTCCTTCTCCAGGGCATCTTTCCAACCCAGGGATTGAACCTGGGTCTCCTCCACTGTAGGCAGATTCTCTGCTGACTGTGCCACCAGGGAAGCCCAATTAAGAAGTTTAACAAACTAAGGCGCCCACAGAAAACACAAGATCCAATATTACTAAGAAAAATCCCCAACATGTCAGGAGAGGTGACAAAGGAACAGAACAGTCTCACTGAAGGAAAAATAAAGTCAAATAGTACACTACAAGTTTGCAGCTTTACATCCCCACCAACAAGACGTAAAAACTACTAATTACTTTTTTATATTTACTTCATTTAAAAGCAAAATAGCAATCAATGGCAACATCATCGACACAAAAGTATAGCCCATAGAGATCTCAGTATCATGGCTATCCTTTAAAATATTCTTTTTTAAAAAGAATATAGAAAACATAAAATGGCAGGAAGAATAAAATCAGCTAATTGTGTATCAGAAGGAAAATAATAAAGGGATATTTTAAGATAAAAATCAGAACTGGATATTTTAAAATAAAAGTCAGAGCTAGCTATTTGATATGGTACAATTAATTTCCAAGAAAGATGTTGTCACCTTTAAAAAATCCAAAAAGTGCTCAGAGAAACCAGAGACTTTAGAGGAATTACATTCTCTCAGAGAAGATTCAGAAAATATCAACAGTTCATTTAAAATTCAAACAGAATGAGAAAGTAATGAATGAGAAGAACTATAAAATCTTCCGAATAAAAACTACCTGGAACTTTCTAAATTGTTGCAGACATTCCAATCCCTACTGAATACTCATAAACCCTCCCCTCCCAGCTAAGCAAACACAGCAATTACAATGCGTCTCCAGGGGTGTTAGTAGACGTACAACAGCCACTTGCTATAGAACAGACCCAGTCAGCAGTGCAGAAGTTCACCGCCTCAGCGAAGTTGTAGCCTTGGTTAAACCCAGAGTGATAGGCCCGAGGGAACGTCACAACAAACTCGCCAGCACACTGATTGGTCCTGTACACCTAAACACAAGTCAGAAACAGGATATGAAAGCAAAAGAAAACAACAAAAAAGGGAGACATTTCACCAGTCAGTTTCAGAAGCGTTTTTTAAACTTGACAATGATAAACTATTAAACTACACATACCAAAAAATAACATCAGGGTTGAAGAAGCTGTCAGTTTCACCTTCTTATAATATTATGTCACTAATAAATTAAAATAATTCATGACAAGAATTCACAGCCCAAAGAAATTTTCAAGGAGAAAACATTCCTTTCACTGAGCTACTAGTTTCCTAACTTGATGACATTTTTACAATTAAGAGAACTTTTCTTTTACTCCTATGGTGTACATAATGGGAAAGGATGAATTTCACTCTGTTTTTTGCATAATTTTGGGAGGGGAACTAACTGATTAGCTCCCATGTCATATGGAGAGATCCTCAAATCAGTTTTCCTAAATCTCTTGGTTTTATGATAATACTATGTCTTTTGAAAAGTCCCAGAGTCTGTGCAAATTAACTCTTTAAAGACAAGGTAACATTACTATCGCCCGATCTTCTTTCTCATTAAGGTTATGATAACTATTTGACTATATGCAGCAAACACTGAATTTATACTTTATCAAATATTAGCACAATTTAAATGTAATAATCATTTTCAAAACTAAATTTAAAAGTAGAAAAGGTATTCATTGTGCATTTTTACTTCATTATCTCATGCAAAAAAAGGCTATAAAATCTTTATATGAAAGATGGAAATATGATCTCCACAAGAATAAACATCAGTTATTAGAACTACCACTTAAGACACTTCTCCTTTGATTAAATGGGGATAATAAAGAAAATAAGATGTTTACTAAAACCAAGATATACTGAAAACAAGGTTATTCTGACAGGCTGCTGTAATAAAGGTATGATTCACATTTTATAACAACCCATTCTTAATCAAATAAATGTTGTTCCCTTCGGAGTATGAACTCTAATTTGGCTAGAAAAGGACACAATTTTATTCATTATAAAACCAAGCGTATATTATGAGATACATTAACTTTAAAATATTGAAGGGACTCACCGGTACCCCATGCTCCATCAACACGTTGGGGTTCATGATGGTGACCAACTGATGCAGGAGATCAGGCTGGGACTCAAACAGCTCAGGGGCCAGCTCCCTCATCACCTCCTCCAGCTGCTCTGCAGCATGAGACGGCACACCATACCATGTCTTTGGCTCTCCCCTAACATAGAAATAACCGTTTATCTAGGCAGAGCACATGCCCATGAAGCCAGGGTCTCAGACTCAAATCCACTAAATTGTAATTAACTTTGTCTTGCTCTATGGCCATAGATTATGGGCCCTGAATCCTAGCAACCATTTCAAAAATCTGTGCTACTATTCACAATAGGAGGTAAGGCAAGAGTATACAGATAGCTGGGTACATAGTTTTCACTACGGAAAGGCAAGTCGAGTGAACTCTTTAAGGTTGAGCAATAAACAGCATCTTCAAACAGAAAAGATGCTATAGGAAAAGCAAGCATTTTACCAAAGGATACTGACATACTGCCTGATTCACAGGTCCACTGGACATTCCAATTATCCGCATCATGATCAAAGTAAAAGTCAATGCCCTGTAGAATGTGTCTGTAGAACTTCATGGAGTTCAACTTTACTAACCAAGGAAATAAGCCAAGGCGAGACATTGTTGAAATCCTGAATACTACTTAAGAATCTTACAAACTGTTGAAATCCTGAGCTCTATCCTTCATGCTGGGAAAGATTGAGGGCAAGAGAAGAGGATAACAGAGGATGAGATAGGTTTGGGTGAACTCTGGGAGTTGGTGATGGACAGGGAGGCCTGGCATGCTGCGGTTTATGGCGTTGCAAAGAGTCAGACACGACTGAGCGACTGAACTGAACTGAGTTCTATCTATGAATCTTAAGGACCAAACACTTGGCGTTACTAACACATCAGACTTCAGTGGACTAGAGTTTACTTAAAATACTAAATCAAAGTTCAAGGAAATTGATTTAATTAGTCATGCCATGTACAGAATAGCTTAATCGTAATACAATTCACAGTGCTGTCTCTAATAGAAACTTATAAGCAATGACTGAAAATGTTCTGTATCTATGCTGGCCAATACAAGGGTCACCAGTCACAAGTGACAATAAAGCACTTAAAATATGGTTAATGCAAATGATGAAGTAAACTTTTAATTTTACTTAATCTTAACTAATTTAAACAACCACGTGTGGCTAGAAGCTATCATATTGCAAAGCACAGGAATGAAAGAAAGAAAACCAATAGTTTGCATAGTCTGATCTGAGCAGTATCTTTCAAATGGAAAGAAAATACCATTTGGTTAAGATTGGAATACTGGACAAGGAACTGGGTAAGTAAATAAAAGCTGTGGGTGAAATACAAACAAAAACCAACAAAAAAACTTAATACACATGTAACATAGGCATTTAATTTCAAATACTAAAGGTTAGTCAGATCTTGACTATATAAACTTTAAATATCCTGCCTTGCATATCAAAAGTTAAACCAAAGAAATGTTCATGTACACTGAATACTAAGAATCACCTGGTCTAAAACCCAGGGCTCAGCTGCACACACGTCAAGAGTGGAAGTGTCAGACATGCTGTACCCTGAGACCTCTACCCCGTACCTTATCCTACTTTGGGTAGGACATGCTTTAAAGTTAGTTCTCTCCAACACATCACCTAATATTATCACACCTAGAAAGGTCACCAAGTGTGCATGCTGTTAACAAAGACTGCGTACCAGTGCAGGTAGTTGATGGAATAGCTCCAGTGATCTTCAATGTGCCAGCAAAAGGAAGAGAAGCACATCCCCACATAGAGCCACGGCACCTTCATGCCAGAGATGTCCACGTTGATGTGTGCAAGAACCGACTGCTCTAGCACAGGCATGTTATTCAAGTTCCAACCAGAAAGCGCATATTCCTACAGAAGGAGAACAGTGTAGATGAGAGCAGGAACGACAAGAGCCCAACAGATATCTCAAGAAGAGTCTTTAAAAACAAAAGTAAAAATTGTGTTAATAGTCACAATCATCTAGTCCACAGAATCTGTGCTCCTTGCTCTCCACACGTACTCATATTCCTAAATATTTAATCATATCTCCTAAGTGATATTTACATTTCCCTTTAATTATTTCAGCTATCTCTGGCTTACTCTGTGCATATAAGGTTTATTATTACTCCCCATCCACCCCCACAGCTTACCAGTAAAATACTGTGAGATTCACTTTAATAGGTCGATACTGTATTTCTACTTTATCTCTGGTAGCATAACTTACCAAAATGTTTATCAGTATATTTATGGTGCCAAGATACTGTGAGGACAAAACAGAATAGGATACAGAATCCTGAATCTGTGGTAACAGTGAAGACCAAGATGGTGCAGAAAGTCAGCACGCCCAACCCCAACTATGTGCTCAGTCCTGTCTGATTCTTTGCAACCCCATGGACTGTAGCCCACCAGGCTCCTCTGTCCATGGGATTTTACAGGCAAGTATCCTGGGCAATCCCACTACAAACACATCTATTAACACCACCAAAAAATCTGTTTCACAAATGAGTTTAAAAGAAAAAAGAAATTGCAGTTTCTAAAAAAACAAAGAAAGCACAGTCAGAATGAAAAAGGAGAGGTGCTGAGTTTTCAGAGGTTTCTAACTGGATATAAGCTCTGTAATGAGTTTCCAACACCCACTTCTGAAGCTATATGTGGCAGAGACTTAAAATGTTATCATCCTTGTGGCAAGCAGTTCTCAAAGTGGGGCCTAAGGAACCCAACAGGAGTGTAAAGAACCCAGGAGACCCACAAAGTCAAACTACTTTCATAACTCTAAGACGCTATCTGCCTTTTTCACTGTCATTCTTGCAGGAGTGTGGTGTGAGTTTTCCAGAGGATATGTGATGTGATACTGCAGAAGTCTGAATGCAAAAACAAGAGACTCCGACTGCCTTCCATTAGAAGGCTGGTAATGGTTGAACCTGGATGCCAGGGAGGAAGGGAGAAAAATTCATTATTATGTTAACTTTTATACATGTGAAAATTTCTATAATACAGAGATTAAAACTCTCAAAGTAAAGAGGTTAAATAACTAGTGACAAAGCTGAAGAGAAACTCTATGAACATTCTCCTAACATGATTATCTTAACCTGTGCTCAACTATGACAGGAGGGGAAAAATCAGTAATAAGGCTAAAATAAGAAGACAGCCAAAAGACACAGCTTTTGATCATAAAGAAAACAAAATGAAAACCCTATTCACCACATATTAAATAGTCAGATATTTCTGAGAGGATGGTCGGCATGATAAAGAATGAAACAGTACCATGAATAAACTGGGTTGGTGATACTGTAAGGAGTTACAATGGACTGGACAGGGCAAGACGGGACTCGAACAAGGGAAGCCAGGGTTGGAATGATGTGAGCACATACACTCCCGTTCCTGTTTTAGAACATGATTCTGTAGGCATGATGCTTACCTGGTTCATAGAGACACACTACATAGGGAAGGATACAAGAGAAGATGAAACAGGGTCCTCTGTCTAACTACAGACCCAGGTAGGAAGGAGACTTCTAATCATGAACAACTTTTGGAAACGGTGATGTGGGGAGGTCAGGCAATTCCCTCCACAGAAAACAAGGATAGAACTGAACAAAATTATCAGAACAACCATTTCAAGAAACTAGAACACAAAACATCAATACAGTATACTAACGCGGCATATATACGATAAACGTATATGCGAGACAGCAAAAGAGACACGGATGTATAGAACAGTCTTTTGGACTCTGTGGGAGAGGGCGAGGGTGGGATGATTTGGGAGAATGGCATTGAAACATGTATATTAGCATATGTGAAATGGATCACCAGTCCAAGTTCAATGCACGGGACAGGGTGCTCGGGGCTGGTGCACTGAGATGACCCAGAGGGATGGGATGGGGAGGGAAGTGGGGGGGGGGGGTGCAGAATGGGGAACATATGTACACCCGTGGCTGATTCATGGCAATGTATGGCAAAACCACTACAATATTGTAAAGTAATTAGCCTCCAATTAAAATGAAATTTATTAAAAAAAAAAAAAAAAAAGAAACTAGAACACAATCAAAAGCAAAAACTTGAGAAGTATTTTAGTCTTAAGAAACTAAAAGAAGGCTAAATGAAGACATTCTCACGTAAGCAAAGACAAGAATTCATTGCTAGCAGACCTGCACTACAAACAGAAACAGTCCAGGAGGCTCAAATAAAAAGTATCCTGGACCCAAAGGAATGAGAGAAAGAGTATCAGAAAGGGTATATATGTGTAATGATGTAAAAGACTGTAAAATTCTTTTTTCTGAGTTGTTTTAAAGACCATAAGATGGTTTAAAGCAATACTATACTGCCGTGTTGGTGTATTATACAATATGCAGATATAACACACAATACACAAAAAAGAAAAACAAATGAAAAGACAGTTTCCAAGTTTCTAATTTACCAGAAGCCATTATTAAAATGAAGTAGAATGTGATTAAAGATGAACACCGTTGATGAAGCTGTTTTTTCTTTAAAAAAAAGCTGTATACTATAATTCTTAGAGAACCACTAAATAACTCAAAATATTTATCTCTCCCCCCAAAATTTCAGGCCAATTAAAATGATATGATGAAAAATCCCTCTTTAACACCAAAAGAAGGTGATAAAGGAGAAAGAGAGGCGCAGAAACAGGAAATAGAAAGCAGCAAGACGGCAGATATAAATCAACCACATTAAATTTAAATGGACTGGACACTCCAACTAAGGTCAACCTTCACACTAGATTTTTAAAAAGCAAGATTCAAGAATAATGCTGCCTATAAGAGACACAGGCCAGATTCCAAAATACAAACAGCTTCAAGGTAAAAGAATGGACGAGATATACCATGGCAATGGTAACAAGAGACCTAGAGGGGCCATATTTTTAACTGTGTATCCTTCTCCACTATGTACCTTTTTTTGCCTTACCATGTGTAAGAAAACAGGAAATAAAATTCTCAACTATTGCCAAATATAAAGGAAAAGAAAGTGAAAAGACGCAAGTAAGAGAAAAAGAAGCAAATGATCATCTTAATTCTGCTTTACACATAAAGATCACCTCCTATCTGACAGTACTTCATTATATGTTACAATTTAAATGCATATTTGAAAACCTACCTGCCCAGATGTTGAAGGGAAACATAATTGTGGACCTACCGGTGAAATGTAGTAATTTTTTTCTAAAATCATTTTCTACATTTCCAAACAGAGAGAGCTATACAAAATCTTTTAAGTGGAGTCAAGTTTTAAACTAATTAAACTGGTTTTAAAATGAAAAGTTAAATGGTTTTTAAAGGTACTTTAAATTTACTGTTTTCAAACGGAAGATTATTTGTAATGTCCAAATTCTACACATTTAGTGTTTTAAACAAATGTGGTCCCTAAGGTTAAAGAAAGGCTGTTTTCTACTAGCAAATGCTGAGGTGGCCACAGGTAAGAAGTATGGATACTACTACATGCTCTGCACCTCTTCTTCCGGCAGCATCTTTCTCCGGCCGTCCTTTACAGGAAATCCGCTCCCGAAGTCTTTTGAGGAGATGTCAGCGCCATACTCTACAATAACGTCTTCTTCAATGCTGCTCACCAGCCGCCAGAATTCCTTCTCTACCAGTTCTGTGGGGACCATCTACACGTGGAAAACAGAGATGACAGATTACAAACTCACTACAATCATAACCTACTGTAACATAATACACAGGTCAACTGAACAAAACTCATGAAAAAACAGAAAACCCTCTCAAAATTCTCAGAGTTGAAAAGGCTGCAGTCTTACCTGTTCTGATGGAGGATGGGGAAAAGCTAAAGACGACTTAGATGACTTAGTTGAAAAACACAATGGAAACAAAAAAAACACAAAAAACACAATAAACTTGAACTGCTTTCTTCTGCAAGCTGGTTTCCAACTAAGAAAGATAAAGATGACCCAGGACATAATGAAGAAAAAGGAAATAAATCAAGGCTGAATTTTAATAGCTTTAGAAAATTATTTTGATGGAGATTTTTTAAAGTCCAAGAAGCCCCAGGAAAAGAAGCAAACCTCATAGTACAAATAACTAAATAAAAGCAGCAACTGCCACACCTTCCACACTTGTGTGAAAAGGACTGTGCTCAGAGGTTCACAAACAAGGGAAAGACAGAAGTCAATTTCTCAACAGGAGGGTGAACACTGTCACAAGACAAAGTCGAAGAAACAGAAACAGACCCCAGGCCCCTGATCCTCAGATCTAGTGTTCTGTCATCTTTTTTATGCTGATTCTGTTTTCCACAAAATAATGGAAGTTTTTAAAAAGCAAAGCAAAAGCTTTGGACTCGGATAAATCTTTCATACTTCCCCAAAGTGACCTAAATACTCACATGGACTGGCATATTGAAATAGTCAGACTTAAAATTATCTGCCATCTCTCCAAAGCTCTGAAGTGTATACTCTCGTACGGCTTGTTCAAATCCAAAAGCTTCTCTAGGTTTATTACATTCCTGGGAAGAAAAAAATATCTAAGATTAACTTACTGAAACTGAAGAAAGTATAAGGCTCTCAGGTATGACCTTCTTTGATCCTTTTCCAAGGTGAAGCAAATCCAGTCAACTCTAGACCACAAAACATGTATTAATCACTTTCAGTGTGGAACCAGGAAATAACGTTCTAAAACCTCAATTGCATTTTCATGCTTTCCAGAGGAAGATGGCCATGGGACAGCTTCAGGCTCTGGAGTTGGCATTAAGCTCTGACACCAAGACACACACCTGGAGGGCTACCAACCTGGAATCAAGCCCAGAGATGTCTATCATCCTTGGTGGAAAAAACAAACGTTCAGGGAGGGAGGAAAGGTAACGGAGAAAAGGACAGTCACTGGGTTGCTAGGACACCCAGGGAGAATAATGATTTCTTTTCTACTACCAATCATCACAATAATTTCTTAACACAAGAACTAAGAAAGGAACTGCTTCTGAATCACTTAATATTGGAAATAATAAAAAATAATTAAAAGATCATACACATATGCTTTGAATGTATCTAAATACACCCAGCCAACTCTTTTCCTTCAATGTTCTATCACATTTTGTTAAAATAAACAAACACAAATGGCATTTCATGACAGTGACATCTACAGTGACATTACTATAATCTTTCAGGAACAAATTTAGTACAATCAAGCCAAAATTTAAACAACTTAATAGATACCACCAGTTTCTGTGGTAGCATGAACATGAAAACTGGATGCATAGATCCGAAGTTCTAGAGCTTCATATCTGATTTTTACTTTTTTTTCTAATTAAAAAAGAAAAAACACACACAAAAAAAGAAAAAACAAATAACCTCTGGATTTTCTCCACTTTTATTGTTTTCCCAGAATATGACTAGTCTAGCAAAAGTCTCATTCATCTGCAGCAATAAACAGAATTATCAAACCAGTTAGAAAGAGACACTTTAAGAAACAAAACTGTTACATTTCCAGTCACTATCATTCTTTTAAAAAGCCTAGCAATTTCGAGCTCTGAAAAACAAAGAGGAGAAGCAGCTTCATGGGAAGTGTTAACTGTACACCTGTATGCAGGTTTTTCTTCATTTTAAAAGGTAAGGTTGGGCACGTACCTCGGCCACACACTTAGGACACCTCCAGTCGCCCTTGGGCACATCGGGCAGTGGTGGAATTAAACAGAACGTATGGTAGCTGTCATCACACCCGTCACACAGCAGCAGCTTATCTTCATTGTTTCCCCGACCACAAAACATACAAACATAGAGATCAACCTGTTAACAACAAAGTAAAGTAACATGAAAGTTTATTAATAAGTTTATTAAAAAGCAGCACTAAATCTTTACCAGGAATGCCTTAATTGAAACAAACAAAATACTGTACACTAAAAAATAAATGTAAGTCCTGAATACTTATTTTAAATAACTGTATATAAACAGCTTTGCCTAAAACTTCCTGAATTTCCTCAGAGCTTCTACAAGCAAGTTAATAAAAGTGTATCAAGGTATCGGAGTAAATGACCACTACAAATCTAGGGTACTTGAATGTCAATTTCTATAAATAAAATATACCATGTCACTCTTCCTACACACAAATGCTCTTCACTGGTAGAGGGCTGAGGACCGAGCACTGTCTAATACAGCTAAGGGTTGACAGAGTCATCCTCTCACTCACTCATTCACTAGGTATTTTACTCAGGAACTGTCTGTGTGTATGCCACAAAGCAAGGTTAATGTGATATACACCAAAGTTGAGGCTTCAGATGCACTAAGTCTTCTGACTAAACGAACTAACTAAACGACATACCGGACACAGTAAGGTAAAAATGCAAAACTAAAATAAAAATAAATCCTTTCCCTCCTAACACATCTCAGAACACTTACAAAGTTAACAGAGAGAGTTCCTTTCCGTTGTCTCATTTGCATGTTAAATGCGTCTGACCTGTTGGTAACTTTTCGTCTTCGGGAGACCTCATCTTGAAATAAAAATAATTATATAATAATAGTAAAAACTAATGTTGAGAGCTTACCATGGACCAGACACTATTTTAAATTATTTAAATTAGTTAAAATCTCACAACACTATGAGGCAGATGAACTATTATCCCCCAGTGAAGATAAAAGAATCTGAAGAACAGAGAAGTTAGGTAACCTGCCCAAACTCACACAGTGAGTCAGCAGCAGATTTGGGATTCTAGTCCAGGCAATTGAGCTGCAGAGAGTTTACGTACTAATTCTGTATTGCCCACATGTAGAACTTATCAGGAACTAATTTGAGACTAGCATTAAGGTCACTGCCAGCCAATAGAATTACAAACATAAAAAAGATGAGGTGCTTAATTTTTAAGAGTAATAGTAAACACTGTAATATATCAAGTAAGTCTGATCACACCGAGTATTTGGTGATAGAATATTATCTGATCAACCAGAGTTCAGTCCAGAATTGGAATCATAACTTAAGTTATATCATAAAATGCACAAAAATCAGTATGACTTGTGATTACAGTATTCCATTAAATTCTTATACAGTAAAAACACAGCCAACACAATCTTTGTTAAATTGAGTCTTAAAACTGACATGTACTTCTCTCTGAATTAGCAACTCTACTCACATGCTAATTCTAACATGCTAAGCTGGGAGCACCAGCCATTCTTCAAATAAATCACTTAAATGAAGTAATACATCAAGGCAATTACAGAAAAATATTATAATTAGAGTTAGAATCTAAATTATTAGCTCTCCCTAGTATATTCTGATTCTAAAGGTCAGAGAGACTCCTCTATTTCTTTTTAAATTTAAAAACAGCAAGCTTTAGATCACTAGGTGAGAATCATTAATTTCGCCATTCACTTATAAATCAGCCTTTAGAAATAATAATTTTTGTGTCAAGTGGAAGGAGGAAATGAAGGAAGAAATTTTCTCCAAAAATAATATAAAAATTTAACATACTATGGCTTCTCACACCTTAAGATTATCTGCCATTAAAAAGGTGATTTGTCTGGGAATCATGCTGCAAGTCTACAATACAATCCTTAGAAAACCCCACAGCAGACTATGATTCAAGCACAAACTGCATCTGTTATAACCACACCACTGCACCTTAATACTTTCCGTGACCAAATAACAGATTTACCTTCCTTTTCTTTTACTCCCATTGCCAAGCCCACAACCTTAGGCCCAGCCCCAAAAATCCGAAGTTTCTTCAGTTCCGTACTTCTATTCACTTCTCCAGATTCCGACTAAAAAAATAAATAAATAAAAGCCACATTAGTCTAATTTTGTAATGCATTACTTTACTTTCTTACCTAAGAAAAGTTTCAAGAGCCAGGTAAAAATAAAAGAAATTTTTAATTCTCTCTAAATTGGCTTGCTACCTTATCCCTGATCCAGGAACTAAGATTACCCCCAAAACAAAAAACAACCTCAAGGACCACAAAAAAAAATGGGAATAGGAAAGTGGGAGAGGAGCAGACAAAAAGAAATTATGGGCATTTTTCTTCTGATGCTTTCATTAGTCTTTAAAATTATTCTAGGTCACAAGAACACTATAGAAATTACATTGGAATGATTCAGACACTACGAAAATTATATTCTGGTTTTTAAAGGAAGGATGTGTGAAAAATAAAATCTCTCCTTCCTACTCTTCTCACTTACAGTAACCATGAAAATAAAATGTACTAGAAATCATCAGCACGTCTGTGAAATTGGTCTAGTATCCAGAGTCACTCTTATTTGCCATCTCTGTCAAAGTTGTTTAATATTAACAAAGAACTCTCTAAATAAAATCAGATCGAATTTTACAATTTCCTCCTTATTCATCTCAAAAGTGAATGAAAAATATGTCTTTCAAGCTTTAAAGAACAGTACGTGAATGACCTCCCAAAACCAGGCACGTGTTCTGCACAGTCAATGAGCTAAAATTCCTGTCAAAACGGCCCATAGAAATTGATACCTGAGACTTGACACGTCTTGTTCTCTTCGGCAGAATGTTCATTCTTGTTCCAGGTTCTGGCGAAGTCTGAACATCAGTGCTAAGAACCTCAGGCTCCACTGTTTCCTTAAGGTCTAAATTAGGCATCTGTACACCCTAAAGAATTGAGAGCACAAGAAGAGGGTAGATTCACTGACAAGAAATCAGATTCGAGAATCAGGAGAAAAATAATTTCTCATATATCCCTAAAACTATTAACACATGAAACCAGATGACAATTCTCCCGCCAAATTGATCTATAGTTCAAGATAATCCCTATCAAAATCCTAGCAGGCTTTTGCCATAGAAATGGAGTAGATTCTAAAATTTATGTGGAAGTGCAAATTTTTTGGAAATTTTGAAAAAAGAACCAAGTTGGAGGACTTATACTATCACCAGATACCTTAACTTACTATAAAGCTATGGTACTCAAGATAGCATAGTATTGTTAGGATGAAACATACAGATCAAAAAACAAATGGACTAGAAATAAACCTATATATTTACAGTCAATTGTCTTCAACAAAGGTGCCAAGGTTAATCACCTGGGCAAGGTAAAATCGCCTGGGCAAGGTAAATCACCTTGGCAAGGTAAATGGGAAAAGGCCATCTTTTGAACAAATGCTGCTGGAACTATTGGATAGTCCTATACCTTGATGCCCTCAAAACAAACTTATACCTTTACCTAAGACTATACACAAAAAATAATCCCAAATGGGTCACAGACCAAAACATAAAAACTAAAAAAAACTATAAAACTTCTAGATGAAAACAAACTTTTGGCCATAGGTTAAAAGAAGATTTCTTAGATATAACAGCACAATCCATAAAAGAGGCTGAAAATCGAACCACAGACTAGAAGAAAATACTTATATGAAATCATACATCTGATAAAGGGCTTATATCCAGAATATTTAGCAAAATTTTAAAACAAGTATAAGATGGCAAACAATCTAATAAAAAAAAATATTCGAGCAGACACTTCATCAAGATATACAAATGGCTAATACACACATGAAAAGATGCACAACACCATTAGTCATTAGGGAAATAAAATTAAAACCACAATGAGATACCACTACACACCCACTAGAATGGCTGTAAGCAAAAAAACTGACAATACCAAGTGTTGGCAAAGATGTGGAGAAACTGGAAGCCTCTACATTATTGGTGGGAATGCAAGATGGTTCAGCCACTTTGGAAAACAGTTTGGCAGTTTCTTAAAAAGTTAAACACAAACTTACCGTATAACCCAGCAATTCCACTCCTAGGTATCTACCCAAGAGAAATGAAAACATATGTCCACACAAAGACTAGTACATGAATATTCATAGCATTATTAATAATAGCCATAAACTGGAAACATTGAAATGTCCATCAACTGATAAATGAATAAACAAATGTGGTATAACCATACAACAGAATATTATTCAGCTATAAAAATGAATGAAGTACTGATACTAAAATACAGATAAACCTTAAGAATCATTAGGCTCAGTCAAAGAAACCATACACAAAATCACACCGTATGATTCCATCTATGTGAAATTTCTAGGAAAGGTAAAATTATAGAATCAGAAAGCAGATTAGGACTTGTCCAGGTTTGAGGGTAGAAGCAAGAACCAACTATAAACAAACACAAAGAAATCTTTTGGGCTAATGGAAGTGTCCTAAAACTGGATGGTGACGACAGCTGCATAAATTTATAATTTATCACAGCTTACTGACTGTGTACCTACAACAGGTGAACTCTGTAGTATGTAAATTCTACCTCAATCAAGCCGTTAAAAGAAAAAACATGAATCCAAGTGGAGGAATTTTTTTAAAAGCCTAAGTCATGCCTAAATGTAAATATATTATGTAAGTAAGAAGACATTCTTCACTCCCATTAGCCTTTATCTTGTAAACCATGATTTTTTAAACCTGCTCCCCCAAATTTTGGCACCTGGAGAAACCACAGCCAACTGCTAGCTAACCTGTTACAATGAAAAGTCTAAAGTGTGTTTCTATATCTGGCAGACACTGCATTTATTCACACCTAAGAAAAGTGATGCATCTCACCATAAGGCTGACCCCTGACTGGAAAAGCTCATACGGGTAGAGAATTCTTTCATAATGTGACTTCAAAAGGGACCCAGTTCCTTTTCCTGGTAGATATCCCAAGCGGCTACCCACTTTAGACCATTTCTTCTCTTTGGTGACCATTTCAAAACCACCTTTGCTGGCAACAATCTGAAAAGAAAGTAAAAATTATTTAGGGAAAGAGGAAGATTCATATATTTTGACTCGACATCTTGTCTGCTAAATGGAAAAATTATTCTGGGCCTCAATTTTAGATTTGCTTTCAAGAAATATGTGACAAAATTGAAACTCCTTAATATTTAAAGTATGAAACGGAAACAATGATTTTGGTAAGTTTTAAACACTATTATTCATTATTGTGCCTACCTTCAATGAACCAAGAATTCAAAAACATTTGATGAATTTATACACTTTACATAATGCACCATGGAAATTCTAAACACATGTATGTATTCTATATCCACAGGGAACTCAAAGTACAAATAAAAGTTAAGAACAGACCAAATATAGACATAAGAATGTTACATAATACAAAATGAACATAAATACTGATACTAGAAAATAAGCAACTTAAGAATTTTTTTAAAATGTCAAGCGAACAGTGGCTTCAGAGGATGTTTTGAAAAAGAGGCCATCATTTTTAAAAAAGAGAGAAGTTTTACAAGAAAGATTATAAAGAAATGATAATGTTCAACTGCAGTAACTATACCACAACATAGGTATTAAGGCAAGAAGTGATGGGAGAAACTGGCCAATTTTTGCTGAATGCTCATATCAAACCAGGGCTTCCCTGGCAGCTCAGCTGGTAAAGAATCCGCCGGCAATGCGGGAGACCTGGCTTCAATCCCTGGGTTGGGAAGATCCCCTGGAGAAGGGAACGGCTACCCATTCCAATATTCTGGCCTGGAGAACTTCATGGACTGTCCACAGGGTCGCAAAGAGTCGGACACAACTGAGCGACTTTCACATCAAACCAGGAGCAGTACAGAATAGACCTGTACCAAGGCCTCCACCTTCCAGAAGCTGATACTATACATCTCTCACATTTCTTTTTTTTTTTTATTTTATTTTCACGTCAGACAGGTAATGTGCCGATGTCGTAACAAGGTTTAGAGAGAGGCACATGTCACGCAGCAGCGTGAACACCCAATCATCATGCTCATGAACTGCAGAAGGATCTCTCACACTTCTAAAATGTACACAGTTTTCAGTTTCATTGATGCAAGAATAAAGAAGGCTGTGATGAAGTTATCCAAATTGAAAAAATTTTCCTCTTTGAGTATACACTATCGTATTCTACTACACCAAACGGCTAAAAGAGAAAAACAGTTACCATAGGATCCAGGAATTACACATACTTAGCAATATACCCAAAAGAACTGAAAGCAAGGATTCAAAGAGTATTTGCATACCAGTGTTCACAGGAGCAATCACTCACACACAGACGGTAGGTAGAAACAACCCAAATATCCATCAAGAGTTGAGCAGATAAACAAAATGTGGTAAAGACATGGATGGAATATTATTCAACCTTAAAAATTAATGAAACTCTGATACATGTGACAACATGGATGAACTTTGTAAACATTACACAAACACAAGAAGATGAATATTGTATGATCCCATTTAAATGAAATAACCATACACAAGCAAATTTGTAGAAAGAGGTCTTACCAGGTGCAAAAGGGTGGGGAAAGTTCTGGAAATGGATAGTAGCAAGGGGCTGTACAACACTTTGAAAATACGTAATGCCACTAAAATTGTACACTTAAAAAAACAGTCAATCATGTGCATTTTACCATTTTTTTTCCAAAGACTAAGAACATGGATTCTGCAGTCAGATTGCATGAGTTCATATCCCAGCTCTGCTAACAGCTGTATGACCTTGGGTAAGTTACATAATTTGCATCTCAGATACCTATTATTAACATAGTAGCAGTATTATTAAAATAATAGTAGTACCTTTACCTCATTATGAGGCTGCTGTGAAGACAAATGAAATAAAACATGAAAAGCACCAGGATAAAGTAAGAGTTGTATCAATGCTGGCTGTATTACAAATGTCTGTGTGAGCTGGCAAACTGCGGGTGGAGGAGAAGTGTACAGACTATAAGGAAGGACGCATTTTCTGCTCTCGTGCTTAGCACTTTATTCACAGCAAAGATGAAACCACAGCCCAAGCAAAACACTTCTCTAGTGAAGTATCTGAAAGTATGGAAGAAATGAAGAAGTTCACGTGTACAAGAGTAAAACCCATCTCCAATTCTTTAGCTTTTTTTTTTTATCATACCCTCAGAGAAGCTCTTGTCTGTTAATAAGAGTCAACCAGGGAAAAATTAAAGAAAAAACTTTTATTTCTCAAATTCTGTAGTGTGGAGGAAGACACACCAAGGGTGGCGTGGATAGAGGGCTGTCTGGAAGCAAATGGGTGATGAGAAGGTCTTTCATTCACGGCTCCCAGGGTCTCTACACTGTCAGCTCTGTTGCAGGTGCTGGAGCTACAGATGTGAATAAAATAAAGACCTCTGCTCTGCTGGAGTTTATATCCTAGTGGGAGACTAAATGTCAATTTTGAAATGACAGCGCCGGTGGAAAAAACCTGAGAGTAGTTTAAAAGCCTCCACAGTAGGAGAATGAGGGTAAACTGAATCATTAAACAGTCACAAAAGCCTCATCATAAAGGTATGAGGTGAGCAAAGACCTGAAGGAGGGGAAAGCAGTGACCCAAGCTGATACACAGGAAACAGCCAGAGTCAAGGTCCACATGAGAAGCTTGCAGAGCACACTGAGAAACAACAAGGAAACCAGTGAGGCTGAAACAAGTAGGGAGAAGCAGTACAGAGAGGAAAGAGAAGCCTTCTCAGTAACGTGTGTTACCCAACACAATTACCACCATTACATAACAATCTGCTCTGTATTCTAAGCACTTCCAGCTAAATTTCCATCAGTAACGATAGAGCTCCATGGATCCAGTCATGCTTCTCACCCAGGTCTGCCAATTTCTGACAGCAGCATGATCAGGGTGTTGACCAGAGTTAAGACAGAACTGACTCACAAAGACATCAAAGCCACGACTCTGGCTTCATGTTTGCAATACTCCAACAATCTAAGGAGGCCTAATACTTAAAAACACACAAAACCTTAATACTTGCATTCTGCAGTTGAGAGATCCAGAGGTTATCACGCATAATTTCATTTACTCCAAACATTTGCCATGCAAGGTATCACACTGTCATTAGAAAACATCACATGACCCATGCCCTAAAAAGAGATACATGGCACACACTTAAATTGAACACAAAGAATACAAACCCTTAGTCAAACTTAACAAAAGAGTAATGTCAATCAAGGCCAAAATTTCAGTCCAATGAAAAACAAAGTCCAGTTAGCAGGGGACAATTTTAACAGACAAAAAGCAGCATCAGTATTCAACTTAAAAGCTCCCTCTCAACGTTCCACTAAAAAGTTGAAGGACAAAAAGCCATGCTCCCAACAGGGCAAGAAGACCAAGGAAAAAGCTGATGTCTGAGTGATGCTCTAGCAAGCAGAAACAACAACCAAAACAGCCCCAAGCAACAGAAGAGAGCCAAAGAGCAGCAACATAGAACCTGGAAAGGCTTAAGAAATGGAAGCATCAGTATCTTCAAAATTAAATTTAAAAACAACAGTGTTGACTGAAAGCCTGTATAAAACCAGTCAGGCCTCCCCCAGTCAGCACACTCAGGCAGCCATCTCTCTTCAACCCCAGCAGAAGACTACAGATCTACTCTCAGGAGAGTCTGAAAGGACTTGAACCTAAGAAAGAAACAGGCAAGTAAACTAGACAATCAGTCTAACAGTCTCATATCAGACTAATGGCAGTTCAAAAAGAGAAAAAAGGTAAAAGGAAGTTACAAAAACTCAAGGATGGGAGTTCAGATTAGAAAGATTATCAAGTGCAATAAACATATGCAATGAAAATTAACACGTACCAGTGCATATCACTGTGAATTCTCAAAGTACTGGGAATAAAGATCAGACTTTGTGTCTTAGAAAAAGTCACATACAAAGAACAAGAATTAACATGGCATCATTCTTCTCAATAACAACACTAGAAGCTAGATTATGGAGTACAGTTTTCAAAATACAATTTTGAAGTGAAATGATCAACAATTTAGACTGCTATACTCACCAAACTACCAATGAAATTTAAAAGTAGAACATTTCTAGACAAGCAAAAAATTTACATTTCGTTTACTTTCTTGCCATCAAACTAGCAGAAGAAATGTTTCACCAAAATAGGAATAAACCCAGTAACAGGAAGACTTAAAACAAGGAGAAAGGCAAATGGAATTCCCAGAATGATGATAGTGAAAGTTCTAAGCTGACAGCTGACCTTAAAAAAACCACCAATCTGGATTGGGGTAGGAAAGAGAACTCCAGAGGAGTAACTCCAAGAAGGAAATGTAACGGACAGGTTTTCTGCTGAATGAAACCATGCTGAGAGATTTTATACTTCTGGAAAGATCTGAAAATAAATCTTTGATACTCAAAGAGAAAACTTACAAAATAAAAAAAGGTAAGGGGACCATTAACTCCAAGGAAAATAAAAATTGGTTCAAGGAAACAATCAGCATGCTATTAAGCACAAGGACAAATAAATTTATATTTATGTAGTCACAGCAATAATTAAAAAAAAATTATCTAACTACATTATAGGGGACTAGGGCACTTGAAGTATGAAGTACATAAGGATTTAATTTTTATACCCATTGCCCATCTCTTATAGTAAAAAATCAGTGTGGATTTTTAAAACTAAAACAATGAAGAAACAGCATTGGAAATATGGAGATCAAAATCAGAAACAGCTAAAAGAAATGAAAGTGATTAGCTCTAAAGAGTGCTAATAGGAGTGGAGAGATGGAGAAGGGAGAATGTTAGTTTTTACTATAAGCCTTTTTAAAAATGTATTACTTTAACAAAAATTTCTCTTAAAAATGACTAGAATCAATGTTCCTTGTTGCACTGATGATAAACCATAACTGTTTATGTAAAAATTCCACTGAATTATAGGCATTCCAAGTAACACTTTTTATAATCAAAAATAAACAGTGAAAAAGACAAAGTGACTTAATCAAAACAGGAAACAATCACACTGACAATTTAACGTCTCAGGAAACTGAAAACCTACTTCCCATTAAAAAACAGTGGGAATTAAAGTATGTTAAAATCATGTCTAAAATAACAAAAATTCAAGAGACGTTCATCGGTTGTGAGCCAAAGATGACTTTTTTCCCAAAATAAAGGGCATACCGAACAACCTAAAAATATCAGAGCTCTCAGTATGCTGTGTAGTTTTCAGCCTTTGCCTCTTGCTAGAAAGTAAAATGTCCGGTTAATGAGATATTCACCAAGGGACAGAGGGCAGAGCAATGGTTACCTTTGGGGAGAAGTACTGACTGGGAGGGAGAGGAAGGAACTACAAGTGTTTGGAACACTCGCTGTCTTGATCTGGGTGGTGTTGAGACGAGTATACACTCCTATAGAAAGATCAACTCAGCTGGACATTGAGGACTTGTGCATCACACTTCTACCTCAAGCCTCAGTGTAAAGGAAAAAGTTCATGTGGAGAGAAGTAGCAATCTCACTATAACATTTAAGGAAGAAAAGTATTATAAACTACAAACAAGATAACCACAAGTCAAAATGTCTGCCTTTCAGCTTTAAATCTCAGATTCATAAGCATTTTCATAGGTTAGAGGGAAGAGACATCCATGGGAACTTGAAGATGAAACTCCAATAAACTCCAGGACAAGCAAACTTAACTTATCACAAGATATTTGCTAATTAAGATGTACTTCATAAGCAGTAGCCCCTCCTCTATGGTCAATCAAATCCTACCTAGAAAGCAATGTTTGCCATCAAGTATATCTGAAATTTTAATTTCACAAATTTTCTAGACTCTGTTCTAGTATCTTAACCAACTACAAGCCTCACCTTGCTCAAAGCATACAGATCCAGAATTTTTCTCTCCACCACAGGGATCTTGAGAGTAGATCCCTGAAGTTCCCAAAATTTTGCTAGTTGATCCAAGAAGTCCAACCTCACTCTGGTCATAGCCTAAGAGTAATAAAACAGAAAAGTCAAAAATAGGAACTAAGTTATGGTTGAAAAATTGAGTTTTACTTAACAAAGGTACTCATCTCTCAAAAAAAATTCAGACTTTTCAGCACTGCTTAGGCGAACCTTAAAAAAAAGTTAAAAAAAAAAAAAGCAAACTTTACTAGGTTTGCTAAACTTTACTAAGGCAAAAAAGTTAATTTATGTGAAAGGTTCTCATCTAAACAAAGCAATTTTTTGTAAAAGTTAACTTTAAGCTAATCAGAAAATTTAATAAATCAAATTATTCTGTTTCTAAGCATTCCATGCCTGACATTTCATCTGTAGATAATATGCACACTTCAGGGACATCGACTCTCTACCTCACTGACATTGAGACTCTTCATCAACTATCTTATTATAAGAACCTAAAGGAAAACAATAGGTATTAAAATGAAAAAAATTATCAATGTTTTATGAGCATCATAGGAAAAAAAACAAACAGGGTAACACGTTAAGCCTTAACGATCTTTAAGATCTCTCTCTCTTGTATTCTAGAACAGTTTTTATCCACATTGAAGCATCCTCTGAAAATCTAGCAAGTGGAAGGAACAACTATTTAAACAAATTTCAAGTTGGAAATTTAAGACAGATCAGTAATATTTAAAAAAAGATCTTAATAAATCAGATTAAGTCCTAGAAAAGTTCTGTCAGAGGGGGAAAAAAAACCCTCTGAAACTAGGTTTTAATAGAAGAATTTTTAAAACTATTTCCCAAAAGACTATAGGATACAGAATCTTCCAACACTAACGACAATAAAAAAATTTAGTGGAATAATAAGCACCGAAGAAAGCAGATAGTTCCCCATCACCCCAGTTAAGTAGAAAAAACTCTAACTATTATAAACAACTTTTTTAAAAATCAGAAGCATCCTTCCATTCAGTCACAATTCACATTATCTCTGAGCCTCAGTTTATGAGTTTCTCAAAGGTCTCCACCTGAAGTCCTGACATGAAGAAGAAATCAGGAGACAAAACAGTGATAAGACAATACTCACCTCAAGCTCATTCAGGCGCTGGACTCTGGGAGTAAAACGGAAGCTTTTGACTTCACATGCAAATGGAGGCTGCCAATCCTAAATAGGGGGAAAAAAAATTCTTCACATTCTTATATTGGTTAATAAGCAAGGAATTCATTCTCTTAATTTATGGGATGAGTTGCCACAAATCACAATGACAACACACCAACTTACCAGTCTTCTCTAGTGAGACACAGAACATTTTTAAGATAAAATAATTTATTACTATCTCCAAATACTTACCTCTAACATTCTAATACTAAAATTATCTATCTCCTCTTCAAATCTCCCACTCCCACTATTTATACTGCACAATTATGCTTTCCCCAATTACGCAAGTGGAATCCAATCAGCTCATCTCAATACAGCATCGAATAATCATCCAAGTTTATCAAATTAAAAAGAAAATAGAATTTGAAAGAAATGAAAAAAGAGTAAAATTAAAGACCAAAATATAATGTTTTAAAAGTACTTATGTAATTGGACAATGTGTTTTTTCATTCATGTGGAATGTGACACAGCACTTTAAAGTCTACGTTACATAAATGTTCTCTTCAAAGCCCAGCTTCTGGGCAACCAAATTTTCTTTTTTTTTTTAATGAAAATAAAAAAAAAAAAAAGTAAGCAAACCCACAAAGCAAGGACAATTTCCAGATTGGAGACGTGGTATAACTGAGATGAGATAGCACATTTCAAGTAGAGTTCTAGAGACCATAGTTTGACTTGGCTTAAATAATACTAAATCTATTTTAAAATGTGAAAAGAAGTTTAAAAAAAATTATCTTACCTTGGAAACTAAAGCCATCCACCAATACTGAAATTAAATTCTGCTTGTAAACATTTATTTTCAGTAATGTGACACAAAGAGAAGGTATATTATTTCAATTTTTTTAAGTAACGAAAAGTAGTCAATTTTTTTTTAACCAAAAGGAGCCTTGAATAGAATTTCTAATTCATTAAGACAACAGAGTAAATGAACATATGGTTCAGGAAAAGCTTCAGTGCTTAAGGTTTTGTCAATGAGCTAATCGTGAAAAACAAAGGATTAAATGAAAATAAATTTTTCATAAAAGTGAAGTCCTGGGAGGATGGCAATACACATACATCATTCATCACTGCACTTATTTCTTAATCTTTTGCTTGTGAGTGATGGTCAATAATCTTAACCAAACTGACTGAGCACAAGAGAAGTAGCTTGTCTGGGTTTCAGAATCAAACTGAGTGATCCAAATTCAAAAATTTACTTTGCCCAAGATCACACATCTGATAAGTTACTTAACTTATCCAGACTCGCCTCATCTGTAAAATGAGACCTTATTTACCTACTAGGGCTTCAAAGAATATTAAACAAAAAAATCTGTAAGTGCTACATTAGCTGCTCCTCCTCCTCCCTCTCAGCTAACCTCGTTTTATTCACTGCTCTACATGCTTCTGTGGTAGTAAAAACCGAAACTTTTTAAAATACAACGTGTAAAAACAACAAAATTTTAATTACTAGGAGACAAAACATAAAGCAAAGTATCACTTTAAGAAGCACTCAGGCATGGCTCACAGACCTTCACCAGCACAGCGAGTACTTGCTAGAAATGCAAATTCTAGAACTTACATATCCAGAAAACTGGTTCTAGACTGGGAATGGGGCCTAGAAATCTGCATTTTAACAAACATTCGGGTGCCCCTGAGGCAAGCAGACCAAAAACACCAGCTGGAAAGCACTGAACCTAACGGGCAGAGGAAAAAAAAAAAAAAAAAAACCTTCTGACCTTGAGCAAATCCTCAACCTCTTGGGGCACTGAGGCCCACAAAACAAGGCACAGTATCAGCTTTCTCACGGGAAAGATTGAGGATTGTAACCAACCTATGGGCAAACCCAGCTATCTGCAATAGCTGCGACTCTATATCTTTTAAGATTTCAACGTTTGCTTCCACCTCCATTATGGACCAATTCTTTCTAAACCTCCGATTTTTACAATAAACGCTGCTCCTTCTCTTCCCCGGGGAAGACTTTTTTCATTACAGCAGTAATCAGTCTGGGGTTCTTGTTTGGTGACACCACCCCAAGGGCCTAAGAGCTCAGATTACCACTTAGTAAAGAAACCTTAGCCCTGAGATGAGGTCTGCGAACATTTAATCAATTAAGCGTCAACAGGGCTGGGAGAAAGCAGCAGCCGTCGGAACCACAGCTTTTCCTATCGCACAGAAACGAAAGCAGCAGCCGTCGGAACCACAGCTTTTCCTATCGCACAGAAACGAGTGTCACACACACACACAAACACAGACACACACACACAAACACAGACACACACACACACCACCCACAGCTTTTCCTATCGCACAAAAACGAGTGTAACACACACACACACACCCCCCACACCCCCGCGGGTCGGGCTGTCGCGTCACAACTCTTCCATCACCTCACAAGAAAAACGAAAGGCTAAAAACCTTTGTTACCCTTGCCCACAACCCAAGATGGGAAGGAGAGTATCAGTTCCCAAGTTCTGGGCGGAAGGGCCCCGGGGACATCCTTCTCTCCCCTCCGGACCAGCCGACATTAAAACCCCAAAGAAACCAAAACGGAAACAAACAGAGAAACTCAGCGACCCGGTGTCGAGAGACCAGGGCGAGCGAACGTGAAAGCACAGGGGACCGGGAGGCCGCGCTGAGGCGGTCAGGACTCCGGTACCTTGGGAGGTCGGATTTTGCAGATGCCGGTTTTCTCCGCCATGGGCCGGATGCGGCCGATGAAGCTGAGCGGATCTGTGAACTCCTCCCAGCTGGGCTCAAACACCGGGCACTCCGGGGGCGGCACGAACTCCGCCGCGTAGCCCCCCGGCCCCACGCCCGCCATGACGGCAACAGGACCCGCGGGGCGGGTGGAGAAGGGCTGGGCTGGGGCCCCGCCGGTCGCGCTCACGTCCCCTGACAGGGGCCGAAGCTCATCTTCTCGAGAGAGACCCGCTCCACACTCGCAGACCGACCCCGCTTCCTCTGGCGTTTGTTATTGTTTCCTTCAGAATTTTTTCCCCCCCTCTCCGGTCGACGTTCGCCGGAAGTAAGCGTGCGGCCAAATCCCTCCGCCGTCAGAAAACAGGATTCCTCCGCAGCGGCTCTCTCTTGAGCGACCTTCCTTCCCCTTCCCTCTCCCGGCAGTTCGGCTCGCTCCTGAGTTCCTCGTGTGCCGAAGTTCCGCGCAGTTCACGACTCCCGGCGGCACAGCCCCGCGGCACCTCCTACTGGGCGGTAGGGGAGCGGCCGGCCTCACGGGGTGCTCTTCCGGCGCGGAGGATGCGTAATGCGCCGGGGGCAGAGGTTCCGCTTCCGGCAAGCTGAGCTGGGACCCTCTTTGTGTATGTACGGACCGGAACACAAGCTGCCTGTCTTCCCCCGGCTGCCTGTTTCAACTTCCGTGTCCGCCTGTTTCCAGATAACTACGCTTTCCAGCGTCTATTTTTTTTAGTCCTTTCATTGTTACTGTCCCTTTCTCATCCCACTCGGCCACTTTAACCCGCCCCATCTCCATGGCAACAGTTTCAGGTTCAGCCATCCCAGCGAATCTCTCATCGACCGGCCCTCACCGCCATCCAGGAGTTGATTTTCGTCCACAGAGAAGCAACGGCTGTTGACTTTGCTTTTCCAACCATTGACAACCCCCACAGCTTTTCAACAGCAATCGCTCTCTGGCAGCCACGCGCCGTAAGCCTTTCTCAGCTTTTTGTAACATCTACGCCAGCTGTTGCGGCTCTGCTTGTCAAACATTCTATACCAGAGTCCGTCTCCACTTCCTGCAAGTTGTGGAGAGTAACACAGGAAGGACTAAAGAAGAAACCGTGAAAAGGCAGTTCTTGTATATTGGAAGGAAGACTTATTTCCCAGGGCTTCTTCTCATGCTCCTTGTGCAATCTCAACTTTCCCCACGAACTAAATTAGCAGCTATGACTCTCAAATCTGTACTTCCGGCCTAGACTCCTCTCCTAAACTACAAATCAATATATCTGTCTACCTACCATACAACTCCACTCTGGTAAACCATGAACTTGTAGTTCCCCACTGGTTTGTTTTTTTTTTTTTTTTTTCAGTATTTCCAGTTTCCATGGATGACTTCTTCATCTATTCATTTGGCCTGAGCCAGAAATCTAGAAATAATCCTTAACTCCTCCTCCCTCACTATGCATAATCTGATGTTGAGGAGGTTTCGAGAGAGGGATGGATTGAGAATGCCCCTGGGGCATTTGAATGGATGGTAACGCTTTGACCTAGAGCTAGAATCTAAGAAGCAGAGCGCTGTTAACTGTAGGGGCCACACACGGGGCGGGACGGGGGGCGCGGGGCGGGGGAGAAATGTTACACGTGGGTTCATGCTTTCAGCAAATTACTGAGCATCTGCTTGTGGCGATCTTCTAAATGCTGAACCTGTGGACAACGAACAACAAAGCAAAGTATGTTCCCTCACAGAGCACTTATATTCGGATGATGGAGGGAGACAAAATCATGAGTACTAGCAAATAAATATACTATTTTCGGTGGCCATAAGGTCTGAAAAAGTAGTGAAGGGAGAGTGTGGAAGGGTGTTAAGTGGGGATAGGGCGACCAGAGAAGGGCTCAAGGCTGATGACATCTGAATAGAGCTATGTTATATATAATGACAACTTACTACCTCAATATCAAGGGGTAGGAGTTACTTCCAATTAAGAAGATGATATTTGCATTGGCCTTGGTAAGAATTTTATGGGTGAGGGTTCATGGAAAAGGTGAATTCAGATTTTTTTTAAAAAATGTGAGTGAAAGCTGCAAAGTGCATGCTGCATTTAGGAAAAAACTGGTTATTTATTGTAATAGAGATAGGTGGGGTCAGATTATGGCAAAGTTTAAATGCCCTGTTGGTATCGATTTCATCCTCTACTCTGGGGAGTCACTAGAAGTTAGGAGCAGGAGTACTGAGACAGCCTGGGCCCTGGGTCCCTTTTCTGCAGTGTTTGCACCTGGACAAGTCTCCTGGGCAACAGAATACAAAGAAACCACAAGGGACTAAAAATAACTGTGGTGCATGCAGCAGTTGGGGCAAATTATGAATAATAAGATACAAAAAGACCAAAACCCTACTGCCATGATCCCTGGACACAGTACCACCAAGGAGGCAGGCGACCACCTAAGCCACCCCTCTGGCCCATCCACCCCTACCCTCACCCTATTTAAAGGACCTGCTGGGTGGGTGGGCAGGGGTGGCTTTGAGTGAGCCAAGGAAAAGTGTTACTTGTTTTCACTCCCTGAGCCCCAATAAAGCCTTGCTGGAATTTTTCTTCTGGACCCTTTTCAATTTCTATTGATTAAAGGGTCCAGGAACTCAGGTAGGTAATAGTATGACCTGTCCAGAGTATGCTTTAAAAAAAAAAATCATCTTTTATAGAATGGATTGTAAAAGGGGGGAGGGGAATCTTTAGGCAAAAATGCCAGTTAGAAATCTATGGAAATAGTCCAAGCTAAAGATAATGCAACATGGAGTGGAAATAAGTAGTAAGATATAAATTTGAAAGCCAGTAGTATGACAAGATCACCATGATTTTTTTTTTTAATTTGGGTGCCAAAGTGAAAGTCGCTCAGTTGTGTCTGACTTTATGATCCCATGGCTTATACAGTCCATGGAATTCTTCAGACTAGAATACTGGAATGGGTAGCCTTTCCCTTCTGGAGTATATTACTGGAGTGTTCCCTTCTCCAGGGGATCCTCCAAACCCAGGGATTGAACCCAGGTCTCCCACATTAGCAGGCAGATTCTTTACCAGCTGAGCCACAAGGGAAGCCCAGGAATACTGGAGTGGGTAGCCTATCCCTTCTCCAGCAGATATTCCCCACCCAGAAATTGAACTGGGGTCTCCTGCATTGCAGGTGGATTCTTTACCAGCTGAGCTACCTGGGAGACCCCAGGTGCCAAAAGAAAAATACTGAGCTAAGGTGTCTGGGAATATCTTGACTGTAACTAACAGAAAATCAAAAAGAGGTGGAAAAGCAGATTTAGAAGATGGCAAGTTCCTTTTAGACATGCTTATGTGTCAGACCAGTGAAGAGTCCCAGGTTTTCCTTAGCAGTAGTGTTACCAACCAGGGTCCTTGGACTCTAATCAATAGAAATTGAGGCCAGGTAAGAAATTCAGGCAAGGCTTTATTGGGGCTCATTCTGCAGCAGGAGGAAGTGAAAACAAGTGACTTGCCTCTGGGCCAAAGGGGTGGCTTATGTGGTCTGTCTGCCACCTTAATGGTTCTGTGTGCAAGCAGCGGTTGGGTTTTGGCCTTTTTGTTTCTTACTGTTCATGATTTTCCACAACCCTGCATGCACAGTTATTTTTATTCCCTTATAGTTTCTTTGTACTCTGTTACTGGAGGAGTCATCTATCAAGGTGCAAGCATTGCAGTAAAGGGTCCCCTGTCCCAGCCCATTCCAAAAGTTGTAGCCCTGAGACTAAAGTGCCTTTCCCCCTACTTCTTGCTCTTCTGCAAAGATGAAATCACAATTGGATTTTAACTAACTATATGATTTAAGGAAGTTTCTCACACCTCTTAGGAAAAGGAGGTAGTGTCTGCTACCCGATAAAAAGCGCATTCATATACATACTCTTCTGACTGTACAAACTGATCCAACAAATCCTATCTTGGCTCTAGGCCACCAGATCATTGAAGGAGAAACTATAATGTCTTAGACTCTTCACCTCCTTAGAGATAAATTCGTATATCACAACTCATAATAATCCTGTGATTATTTACTGCATTCATGAAAACAAGCCTAAACTGGGAGACCTAAACTGCGCCAGGACTAGCACGACTGACCTCAAACATCACCCCCCCCCCCCCCCCTCCGCCCCCGCCCGGACCTCCTTCACCAGGAGTGCTGTGTGCAGAGGTGAAACTATATTTCCCAGTAACCTCTGCGGGGCAAGGAGCGCGAGGGAGGGCGGGAAGGGAGGGGGGGGGGCGAGCCTTTGTATGAACAGCTTTCCTATTGGTGCGCAATCCAGAAGCTGTGTAAGCCAATGAGCGATTGGGCGGGCTCGTGCCTGCCGCGCCGCCCCCCGGTTTGAGTGTTTTTTTTTTGTTGGGCGCTTGGCGTCTGCGGCTCCAGGCAGGGTGAGTGGAGTTCCGGGTTCCAGGAGGGGGGGGGGTCAGGGAAGGGGTCTGGGGAGGAAAAGAGGGATTGTGCCCGGGGCTGGGGTACTAACTGTGTGAGCAGTGCGGAGGGGAGGGGTGGGAGCCTGAAAGGGCTCGTCGAGAGGCCCGGGCCGTAACGGACAGTTAGCATCTTTAGGGGGAGGATAGGTGGCGCGGGAGGATGGGGACTCTGGTCTCCACGGGGTCAAAACAGGACGAAATGGAGAAAGGAGTACGGAACGTAAGCTCCTGGGATTCCCTCATCGTCCCCGCCGGGCTCAGCCTCACGTTCCTCATTTGTGAAGTTGAGGGATAAGATCCTTCAGAGTTGTGGGGTTAAAGTAATAAATGCCCAAGTGCTAAACCCAAATAAAAATAGGGATGGGTAGAAGCTGACTGAAACACTGTAATTTGTGTTATAAACAAGGAAAGGGCCAAGCTCTTTCAGGAGATAGGACGATGCTTCCATCTGCAGATAGTACACACGGTCGTGGGAGAGGTGGGACCCGCAGAGAACCTATTCCGTCCCCTCTTAGAGAATGGCAAATGCGCTCCCTCTGCAGCTAGCTCGTTTTGGATGGAGAGACTCAGGGAAGAGATGGAGGAGGTGGTACTTGAGTTTATCGTGTGCAGATTGGACTTCATTAAGTGAGACTATGAGTGGAGGGAACTGTGGACCAGCTGAAGGGAAACTCCTGAACAAAGACATGGACGCCGGAGTACATTAGGGGAGTGGAGGAAAACAAGGCAGGAGAGGTAGGTTTGGGCCATACATTTAAAAAGCCGGGAGGGTTAGGCAGAGTTTGATTTAGAGCATTAGACTATGAGAAACACCGATGAATCTTAACAACTTTTTAGTCAGGTGAGGGGTTGGATAGAACAGTTAAGTCATTGTAGTAGGTTAGGTAAGAAGACATAGAGGATCCCTAATTAACACCGTCCTTGTCAGAAGAGGGTCAAGAGAAGGAGTAATGAAATGAATACATTTTCAAATCCAGGTTACTTGAAAGAGGCTGAATTGGTAACTGAAATAGAAAGGTCAGAAGGAACATGTTTGGGTGACAAAGGTGATGTATTTGGGGAGCATTAGCTTTAAGATGCTAAAAAATATGTGGCTTGAATGATTTTTTTTAGTATTAAGGAGTTTCATTGGTCAGTTATGACCACACTTCTGGGTTCATGACCCAGGAGTGAGCTGCTTCATTCTGATTTTTTCTTTTTTTGAGTTAAACATTTCAAGTTCCAATGGGACATATATAGATGAAAATATGTTACATAATTGAAAATTCAAGTCAGGAGATTGAAAGATCTCATTTATTCATTCTAAAAGTCATTGTAAGTTATTCTTTTACAGGTCGTGTTTTAGATGATATAGGTAATTATCAAAAAGAAGTGGGAATAATGTTTCCAAAGAAATGGAGAGAGGAAGTAGTAAAGAAAGTTGAAGACAAAGCCTTTTGAACCAAGGGAGTAAAATTTTCAGTGAAAATAGTAATTGTATGCATTTTTTGAGTGCTTAAATGTGTTGGACATGTGCTCTGCTCTTCTATTCATTTAATCCTTACAACAGCCTGTGACATATATGCTATTATTATCCCCATTTTCTAATGAGTAACTGAAGTTTAAAGAGATTAAGTAAAAACTTCCTCAAGGCCACACAGCTAATAGGGGACAGAACTTTGGCTCAAACCCAAGTCTGCTTGATTTCAGAACCTGTGCTCTCAACCACAAAGCAATATTTTAAAAAAGAAGGTTAACATTGTCAGGCAGGCAATCAATGCACTTGTTGAATGGAGAAGGACGGAAGCAAAAGAACATTGGACTTATGAATGTGGATGTCTGCTGATGAAGAAGGGCAACTCCAGTTCAGATGTAGTAGCAGAGTTGAGGTCTTAGAGATTATAAAGCTAAATGAGACATGAGTGTAGGCAACTTTTTGTAGATGTACACTAAGTCAGGAAGGAGTAAGGAAGAGAGGGAGGTGAGAGGTTACAGGTTGTTAGAAGTTCGTAGAAAGCTCCACTTGCTCTTCACTGATTTGAGGACAGTGGCATTTCAGATGCCATCCAGATACATAGACAGGAATGGAGTGCTGCAACATAGAGGAGCCTTAAAAAGTTTAGGCGAAATAAAAGCAGTCAGTCAGAAAGACTACATACCATATGATTCTGTTAGGTAGTTAGAATAGGGAAAAGGAGTCCAGAATGGCAGTGGCTAAAAGACCTGGAAGGGAGAAGCCCGTGAAAATAGAACAAAGGAAGGTCCGAGGACCGGAGTGAGAACCTCAGATAAAACAAACAGCACTCCTGGCTGGCCCAATTTACATAGGACAGGCCCAGGGAGAGAAAAACATATAAAAGAGGAGCCAAAGCTAGCTCTCTCTCTCTCCCGCTCACTGGGGCGCTCTTCTCTTGGCGTTTTTGGGTCGACATGCCCTCACGCCTCGAAGATGGATTTTCCTGCTATTATGTAAATAAATTAGAGCTGTAACACTGATTTATCTAAGAGCTATAACACGATCCGTTCGAGACCTGAGAGCTATAACATGATCTGTCCAAGACCCAAGAGCTGTGACAACCGAGGGGGGCTTTAATGTCCATCACTCCAAATCTTTGTGTGATGAGACAGAAACTGAGAAGCATACACTCACCTGACAATTCCATGGGCATGCAAGTCCAGAACAGGAAGCTCTGTGGAGACAGGAAGTAGATTGGTGCTTGCTTAGGGCTGCAGTGGAGTGGAGCTTAGGGGAAGCTGAAGGTTACCTGGGTTTCTTGAAGTGCTGAAGATGTTCTAAAGCTCCTGATGGTGATGGTTGAATGTGTCTGTGACTCTACTAAACTCACTGAGCTGTACATTGAAATGAGTGAATTGTTTGGAATGTGGATCATACCTCCTGAGAGGGCAGGTTTGGTGGTGGGAGGTCTTGTGTTGGGGGGCTCACTTTGGGGCATGTTAAGCTTGAGAGACCTGCTCAGGCAGAGGTGCATGAGTCTCTTGAGGGCACTCAGGACTAGAGGCTGCATTTGAGAACCACTGGTGTGTTCCTTGTATTTAGAGCCACAAGGCTTCATGAGGTCGCCAAGGCAGTAAAGATGAGAACTAGAAGTGACTGAAGATCAGTGGCCAGTGTGGAGGGAGGGAAATGAGGAGCACGTGGTGTCTGGGAGGCTAATTGTAGGAAAGCTCAAGGAGGTTGGAGGAGGAGGGGGAAGAGCACGGGGTTGTGAGCAGGAAAATGGCACCTGGAATTAACCAAAGTGGTGCGTGCTTTCACTCCTTTTCACAGAATTCCTCCCAAGGGACTGAAGATTGTAGGCAGACATTTATCAAGCAGAAGAGTGCTGGGATAGACCATTATGTCACCTCTTGCCTGCTCACAGTCACAGTGGAGTGACAGTAGGCTTGATGAGAAAGCTTTCCCCAAAGCCAAGTTTACGAAGAACCCCTCCCATGCCCCATCTCCCCATCTTCCCCTCTCCCCCTCTCTCCCCTTCACATAACATGGCTTCCCTCTTTGACAGTGAAGTTTATCTTCCTGAAAATTACTGTGACAAGATTGATCTGTGTAGAAAGATGGTACTGACAGTCCTACTTGCAGGACAGCAAAGGAGACACAGACATAAAGTATAGACTTTTGGGCTTCGTGGGAGGAGGAGAGGATGGGATGATATGACAGAATAATTGAGACATATACATTACCATGTGTAAAATAGATGACTTGTGCGAGTTCCACGCGTGAAGCAGGGCACCCAAAACCAGTGCTCTTGGACAACCTAGAGGGATGGGGTGGAGAGGAAGGTGGGAGGGGGGTTCAGGATTGGGGGGACACATGTATACCTATGGCCGATTCATGTTGATGTATGGCAGAAACCATCCCAGTATTGTAAATATCCAATTAAGAGATTTGATTTATCTGTATTATCAATTGAAATGGAAATTGTACGTGAACTTTTTAAAGATAAAACAATAGATGCAGCACACCAAGTAAAGATAACATCAGTGCCTTTGTATTTAACTGAAATTTACCATGTTGAGTCCTCTACCTGAATTTCCACTTAATTTCTCTTGCTTATTAGAAAGTTTTCTATATTTCCCTATGCTATGATTTCACGGAAAGAATTGTCAATTTGTTTTGCATGTAAATTCATTGCAGAAAACTTTCATACTAGGGCTTTTCTTTTGTGTGCTTGCCATTGAAATGTTAAAGGTCAGTCTGATTGTATTTAAAAACAATGATGAGGAAGAATGCCTGAGTAGAATCCCAGGATTTGGAACTGCTTTAAGTAATATTGCATTCTAAAACATCACATTCTGATGATGTTGGGTGGACTGGTCTGTACATTCTGTACTGTTTTTCTGTTCCTGATCCCTGGTTCTGGATCTTTTGTGTATTTGACAGGTGTGAAAGGACAGCATGAACTTTACCCCGACGCACTCCCCTGCCTGCAGAAAGTAAGACATGTGCTTATTTTTGAGTTGTTGAAATGAAAGAATTTAGACGTCTGGCACCTCAGTGTCCACTGACTTAAGAACTCGAAGGGTTTTGGAAGAGAACTTCCCAACTCTGGATTTGAACTATGTTAGACCTCACTTCTCTATTCTTGTTATGTGGAATTTAGATTAAGAACTAGGACATAGTAAATGTTAATACCAGAATCCAGGCAGTTTGAGTGGGCCTCGATTACAGGGGAAACAACCAACAGACAAAAACAGGAGGCTGTGGACTCGGCCTGCATGACTCCTCCTCTTCGTCGCCCTCCTCGTCATCAGCACACTCCTGTTTATAGAACTTCAGAAATCCCTTTAGTTAGTTTATCCATTAACCTATTTCCCAGAGGTGTCAGAAGGCAGCACCTTTTTAAAACATGAAACTAAGTAGTATTTCTGTCATGAGCTTTAAATGATTTATAAAGTAGTATTTTTTTCGTCATGCTCATCTATTGAAAGTGCTGCCCATAACCTTCATTAACTACAACTCTGGGCTTGTTTAAACTCTGGTATTAAGTTTCTCTGCTCTGTGATCTATTTTGTTGTAAACTGCAGGCAGTTAGCTAAAGTGAATTAATTTTCACATGAGAATTTCTCTGCTTCTGTATCATTTGTTTTCTATAACTTTCATTGTCTCTTTGTTTGCTTTCAGCAAACAAACCAAAAAAACCTCTCTAGCCTTTGCTCTTGGCTAGTTTTGGTCTGTATAATTCAAGTCTCTGATGTTAGACGTTGGGGTCTGATTGGTTGTGTGATTATTGATGAGGCTTTATTTTTTTTAGTTTTTAAAAAATATTTATTTACTTGGCTGCACTGGGTCTTAGTTGCAGCATGCAAACTCTCTCTTAGTTGCTATATGTGGGATCTAGTTCCCTGACCGGGAATCAAACTCATGCCCCCTGATTTGGAGCTTGGAATTACCCACTGGATAACCAGGGAAGTTCCAAGGCTCTGTTTTCTAATCCTGAATCTTGATCCACTTACTAACTTATCTAATCCTTAACTCTTGTTCCACTTATATGTCTATCCCTTAAGGTAAACTTTCATATTGCAAGTACTGATTATAAATGAGTGGTAATACCTTCTGTATATGCATCTACATGCATTTTCCTATTTAATATTGTTCAGATGATTCACTCAGTCATACATGTATCTCTAATTCATCTTTTCTCTAACTTTGAAAGTATTCCATTGTCTGAATACACCGTTTATCCATTATCCTATTGAACAGAAATTTGGAAAGTTTACTGTTTTTGTTATCACAGATAATGTTTCTTTGAACATTTTTGTGTTGTCACATTATACGTATGTGTAGACAAGAGAATTGCATTTTACTAGATTTAACCAATTTACTTTCTGTAGTTTAACCAAATTACCCTCCACCAACAGCATATAAGTGTTCCTGTTGCTGTATTCTTAATAGTATCAAATTTTCTGACTGTCACTCTCTGGCCTTACTTAGTTGATATTCCTTTTTTTCTTTTAAATGATCTCTTTTTACTGTCTAACTTGTATGTTGAATCCAGCTTTAAGCCTTTAATACCTGGAGAGCAGTTCGTAAGATTGATTATTCACGAACCTGTAATATCAAACTGTCAGGTTTGTGAGCACCTTCATTATGAGCACTTTAAGAACATAAGCCTTATTTTTAATTTGAGGAATTGTAACATCTCATAGATGTTCACACAGTTTTATGAATGTATCCTTCCCCTTCTCTCTCAGGCCTGCAGCTATCCACAAACATGAGGCTGCCGGCAGCTTCAGCAGCCCCGCCAGGTGGAAGGGCGTGTCCTTCTCTGATTCTGTACAGTCGACTCCCCTGCCTTCGGTGGAGGATCGTCTGGCTGTCCTCTGCCCCTCTCAGGAGCTTCTGGAATATTATCAGAAGAAGATGTCTGAGTGTGAAGCAGACAATGAGGACTTGTTAAAGAAGCTGGAGCTGTACAGGGAGGCGTGCGAGAGGCAGGTAAGGAGGACCCAGCGTGGCCATCCTGGACGCTGAGCGAGCCCGTCCGGTGCTGAGAACACCCTCGAGTGCCAGCTGGCGTCAGAGCACACATGTCCATGTTCTCTGTAGATCCCTCCCGCCTTGCCAAGCTGCCCTCCTCCCGAGTGCCTCACTGGATCACGATGCCCCAGACCGCTCTGTCTCTGAAGTCGTGACTCTTCCTCCGCCTTCCTGTGCCTCTGGTTCTTTCTCCGCTCCACGCCTGACTTCCCGCCAGTGTTGCCCCCGCAGCTCCCTGACGTCTCAGTTTTCCGAGTGCCGTGTGTCAGCTCCTGGCCGCCCTGTCCTTGGCTTCACTCTGGGAGTCGCTGCTCTGCCTGCATGTGGCCTGCTGGTCTGTGTCCCTTGCTGGCAGCAGCCCGCCCTGTGGCTTACCCCGTCCACCCGCTTCGTCCTGGATCAGGGCCTCTCGACCATGGCCTTACCCACGGTGAGGGCTGGCCCGTTCTTTGTCATACAGGCTGTGTCCTGTGCACAAAGGACCTGTACCAGAATCCCTGGCCTCTGCTCGCTGGATACCAGTAGCCCCCTCCCTCACCCCCAAGTGGTGACAGTCAGCAGTGCCTCCAGACAAGCCCCCAGAGTTCTCAAGGGGGCTTAGGCAACCCCCCCCCCACCCCCCACTTGAGAACCACTGTCCTAGAAAGGTCATTGGAAGATAAATTCACAGGAAACAAATCATGTGTTCTCAGACACCACATGGAAGTTTTACCCTTCGGTGGTAGACTCTCGGTCCCGGCCTCCACCCTTCCAGGCCCGGGCCCTGCCTTCCCTGCTCCCCTTTGGCCCACAGGCCCCTCTCTCCTCTGGCAGCCTCACTTTCCTCCTGACCACGCTCAGTCACCTGCACCCATATCCGTCCCCTCCTCCTCACTGCTCCAGGGAGCATAGTGAGGCTGAACAGATCCAGCAGTTTCTGTTTATTTTTTGGCCATGCCACACAGCTTGCAGGATCTGATTTCTAACTAGGAATTAAACCCGGGCCATGGCTGTGAAAGCCCCAAATCCTAACCACTAGGCCACCAGGGAACTCTCCTTTGTCTTTGTCTTTAACCTCTTCTGACATTGACTTTTCCTCCTCAGTATACAGGTAGACTCAAGTCTTTCCCAACAAAAGAGAAAGGTCCCCCTCTAGCCAAGCTTCCCTAACTCTTCCCTCAGGGCAGGGGTAGCTTTCTTTCCCAGCCAGCCTTCCAGAATGGTTTGACTCGGTCACCTGCTCAGCGACTCCTTGACTGCAGCTGCTCCTCCCATGGCTCCAGGACCTGTTGCCTCAGTGACTTCTGCAGTATGTTCCCTATTGACCTCTCTGAGAGATCTGCTTCCGGCTTGATTCCAGAGTTGTTTTTTTTCCCAGTGTCTGGCTTGCCTCCCTGACCAGTTCTCAGTCTTCACTAACAGCTTTTCCACAGACGAGTATGGGCCACTCAGAAGGTGAGAGTGGCCTCTCCTTCCTTAACCTTAAATGTCAAAGTTCTTTGTGATTCTACTGTAAGTGATCTCATTTTGTCCACGCGTTGTCCTCCTGCCTATGGTGGCGTAGCCACGCATTCTGGGAAACAAACTCACTCAGAAGGACAGTGCAGATAATGGAGTGCAGCTTATTACACCAGTGGGCCCAAGGCAGAGTCTCCTCTTAACCAAGGGCCCCAACCAGTTTTTGTGAAAACCTTATATACCCTAAATGTAGGTGCTCAAACCCCCCTCCCCAAATTCTCTGAAACTAGTCTGAACAAAGGAAAAGAAAGATACAGTCAAAGTTAACCCATGATTCCTATGCCTTAAGCCTAGGTAGTTAACAGTGGACAATTACCAATAGGCCTGTGGTCATACCCCAGTAAGCATAATAGAATTTATGATTCTATTCGGTTACACAGATAATTAGGGTATTCTTTTAGGGGAGAGTCTAGGGACCAGCCGTAAAAGCCCTGGGGCTTTTCCATCTGGGGGGTGTGGTGTTCCAGTCGGTATGTCCTTTCCATAGATACTGGGCATATAGCTCAAAGTCCACAGTCCAGCTCAAAGTCCACAGTCAGGCTCAAAATGGAGTCCTGCTTTCAACATGCAGCCTCTTGTGTTTCCTCTTTCGGTGGGATGGTGACACCCAGGTAACTAGGGCTGACTCCTCCTGCTGGGCTCCATGGTGCTGTGTCCGTATCCGAATTCAAGAACCCCCTTTCCCCCAGCCTGTGCGCACACGTAGACCCCTGTCATCCCCTCCCTCCACTCCTGTCTGTTAAGGCTTCTTTCTTCTTTGTGATGGCATCAGCGCCTATGGTTCTGCCCAGCCTCCCTCCAGTCGCTTGCTGAGACCCGCTGATCCTGCCTCCCAGACATCCCTCAGCCCCTTGCCGCCACCTCAGCATCCTTGCTGCCGCACTGTCCAAACTCCTGTCTCGTCTCAGACTCTCAGGCCACACTCTCACACTCCTGTTCATCCTGAACAGCTTCTCGGATCCGGCCCCTGGGGTCACCCTGCTCCATCGACCTCTCACTTTCCGCTCCAGTGATGCTGTGTGTTAGTCCCTCAGTCGTGTCTGACTCTTTGGGACTCCAGGCGCAGTAGCCCACCAGGCTTCTCTCTCCACGGGATTCTCCAGGCAAGAGTACTGGAGTGGGTTGCCGCTCCCTTCTCCAGGGGATCTTCCTGACCCAGGGATGAAACCTAGGTCTCCCGCACTGGAGGCAGATTCTTTACCATATGAGTGACCAGGGAATCCTATTTTTAAGAATACTGGAGTGGGTAGCTGTTACCTTCTCCAGGGCATTTTCCCAACCTGGAGATCAAACCCGAGTCTCCTGTATTGCAGGCAGGTTCTTTACTGTCTGAGCCATCAGTGATACTGAGGTCCTTGCATTTCCAGCTGTTTCCCAAGAGCACTGCCTTCCTCCATCTCTGTCTTCCTCTCAAGCTTCAGCTCTCTGGTGGTCTCTGATCCCCCAGCAGCTGTCAGAGATTCTTCGTGTGCCGTGCTTACCCTTCCCCCATGCGTGCTCCTCCATTCAGTCATTCTTTCCTTTTATTCATTGGCATGTGTCTCCCCACACAATTCCTCCTGCTCTGTAAGCAGGAATCACACCTTTCGTCTTTGTTTTCCAGAGTTTTATGATGTGTGTTACATAAAAAGCATTAAAGTGTGACTTGGGAATTCCCTGGTGTTCCAGTGGTTAGAACTTCGAGCTTCCTCTGCAGGGGGCACTGGTTCGATCCCTGGTCAGGGAGCTGAGATCCTGCAAGCTGCATGTTGTAGCCAGAAAAAGGAGTGACTACAACAGGTGGATCATGTGGTGTCCTGGGTTCTGTTGTCTGTAAGAGGAGGTGATGTGAGAGCTCTGATGTCATTCACCTTGTGGGTTTAAACTCTTCTGCACACAGCCTGTTGTCATTTGGAGCCTGCATTGCTGAAACTGTCCACTTTGTAATATTTCTACATAAACTGACGCCACTTCATGCAATAACAGCTACTCCTCTGAAGCCCAATATCTTGTCAGCTGCCTTTTTTTTCCCACCAGCATAAGCTGCAGTGGGATTTGCAGCAGAGGGAGGAAGAGATTGCCGAGCTACAGAAAGCTCTGAGTGACATGCAAGTCTGCCTCTTCCAGGAGCGAGAGCATGTCCTACGCCTCTACTCGGAAAATGACCGCCTAAGAATCAGGTACCAATGGGAGGAAGGAGATGCTGGGGGCATGTTTCTAAACCACATGGAATGAGATGCATTTCTTCTGTGGTCCTCCTCTTGGCTGCGTTCCCAGGGATCAGGCTCTGAGATAGGGGTTTGCCTGGACGATGGTCAGTAGGGAGACTCTTAGGGGGAACAGCTCTGAGCAGATTTGGGTTGATTCAAATCAACCCAAATTTGAGCAGATTTGGGAGAATTTGAATTACAATAGAGTCCACCAAGGACTTCCCTGGTGGTTCAGTGGTACAGCATCCACCTGTAGTGGCAGGAGACACAGTTTGGATCCCTGGATTGGGAAGATCCCCTGGAGAAGAAAACGGCAACCCACTCCAATATTCTTGCCTGGGAAATGCCATGGACAGTGGAGCCTGGTGGGCTACAGTCCATGGGTTTGCAAGAGGTGACACAACTTAATGACTAAACCACCACCACCAGAGTCCACCAAGGGACAGAGGTCTTAGTCAGCCCCACAGGGAGTGACCTGTCATTGGATACAGCTCCCACGAGGGAGGGATATAAATTTGGGAAAGGCGGCCCCTTCAGTCGAGGGCAGTTGCTGGAGAAGGACTGAGCCCCTTGGTGGTGAGCATCTGAGCAGTGTGCCAGGGCACCCGCTATAGCGCAGTTCTTTTTTAATTCTGGTAAAATATACTTAACCTAAAATTTACCGTTTTAACCATTTTTAAGTGTATAGTTCAGTATACACTTCAGTTAAGTGCATTCATGTCATCGTGCAGCCACACCCCTGTCCATCTCCAGAACTTTCTCACCGTGCCACACAGAGGATTTTTATAGGACTTGCATGGAATCTGTAGATTGCTCTGAGCAATGTTGACATCTTAATATTATGTCTTCCAATCCATGGACACAGGATATTTTTCCATTTGTTTATTTCATCTTTAATTTCTTACTAGAATTTTTTCACTATACAAGTCTTTCCTTTCCTTGGTTAATTCCTGAATATTCTTTCTGATGCTGTTGTGCATCAAATTCTTTTCCTAATTTTCTTTTCAGATTTTTCATTGTCAGCGTATAGAAATGCATGTTGGATTTGTGTTGTGCTCCTTTGCTGAATTCCTTTACTAGTTCTAACAATTAAAAAAAATTTTTTTAAAAAACTTTTTGTGGAATCCTTAGGGTTTTCTGAGTATAAGATCATGTCATCTGTGAACAAGGATTATTTTATTTCTTGCTTTCCAACTTGAGTGTCTTTTCTTCCTTTTTCTTGCCTACTTGGTCTGGCTAGGACTTTAGTACTAAGTTAAATAGAAGTTTCACAGTGGGCAGCCTTGTCTTGTTCTTGATCTTAGTAGAGAATTTGCAGTTTTTCACCATTGAGTGTGACTTTAGCCGTGGGTTTTTCATTTGTGGCTTTTATTATGCAGAGGTTGTTTCCTGCTCTTCTTAATTTGTTGAGTGTTTTTATCTAAAAAGGGTGTTGAATGTTGTCAGATGCTTTTTCTGTATCAGATGATGATCGTGTGTTTTCCTCCTTCATTGTGTCAGTGTGATGTATTACTTTGATCAACTTTCATATGTTGAACCATGCTTGTATTCCAGGAATAAATTCCACTTAATCCTGGTGTATCCTTTTAATATGCTGCTGAATGCAGGTTTGCTAATGTCCTGTGGAGGATTTTTGTGTTGATGTCTGTAGGGTCCGTAGTGGTTTTCATGTAGTGTCTGTCCAGCTTTTGTATCAGGTCAGTGCTGGCCTCATAGAAAGTAAAAGGAACTGTTGCCTCCTCTTCAGTTTTTGGAAAATTTTGAGGATAATTGCTGTTAGTCCTTTAAGTGTTCAGTGGAATTCACCACAGAAGCCATCAGGTCCAGGGTGTTTCTTTGTTGGGAGGTTTTTGATTCCTGGCTCAATCTCCTTAATAGTTTCAGCCTTGACCTAATGTAGCACTTCCTTTCAGCTCTGGGACGCAATGAAAGGTCACCTTCCACGACACCTGTTCCATGGGTCAGCGCAGTGTCCCATGTCACCTTCCACGACAACTGTCCCATGGGTCAGCGCAGTGTCCCGGATCACCTTCCTCAACACCTGTTGCATGGGTCAGTGCAGTGTCCCGTGTCACCTTCCACGACACCTGTTGCATGGGTCAGCACAGTGTGCCATGTCACCTTCCATGACACCTGTTCCTGTTCCATGGGTCAGCGCAGTGTCCCGTGTCACCTTCCACATCACCTGTTACCTGTGCAGTGTCCCGGGTCACCTTCCACGACACCTGTTCCATGGGTCAGCGCAGTGTGCCATGTCACCTTCCATGACACCTGTTCCTGTTCCATGGGTCAGCGTAGTGTCCCGTGTCACCGTCCACATCACCTGTTGCCTGTGCAGTGTCCCGTGTCACCTTCCACGACACCTGTTACAGGTGTCAGCGCAGTGTGCCATGTCACCTTCCACATCACCTGTTACCTGTTCAGTGTCCCAGAGAAAAGACATGTTGTCTTCAGACACTGAGCAATTCCTCTGGCATTAGGAGTCCTTCTTGGTGGTGGTAGGCATGAGGTACAATAATCTGTCCTTCATTTTGAAGGGAGTGTCCTGGCATGCCTAGATCAGACCCCTGAAACTTCACTGACGTGCTATGTAGGGTTGCCTCCAACCCTTTGGAGCATGCATGAGGGTTCTAACCCACTTGCACTTTTTGTTTGTCCCATCTGATTTAATTCGATAGTTCAGTGGTGAACAGATCCAGGTCCCTTTGGACAAATTTGGTAATGAACAGAAGAGCTAACAAGGTCCTCAGAGAGCCTGTAGAAGTATCCTCTTGTTCACTTCACCTGAATGAGAACTGCTCTGGTCCTGTAACTTTTTGAAGGGAGTACATTTGCTTAACCATAGCCACATGCTGTGTGCCTAAGACCAGGTTCCCTGCTCTAGCAAAAATGCTACTGCAGCTGGCACAGTCACCAAAGTTGTACCTACTTGGTAGCAGTGCATTGTTGCCTGTCTGGTTTTGCAGGATCATACTTGTGAATTAATTGGGATTTGATGGGGACCCTCACCCTACGTCCTTTAGTCTTTGTTTACCATTGTGGCTGGGGTGCAGAGAGGCAGTTTCAGATGCTTCCACTTGCTTTAACACAGAAACCAAGAAAACAATTTTGGAGATTTTGCTAACTGCCAATTATGTTCATTTCAATTATACATTTGTAGATGGGGAAATGACCCCTGACTGGGTTTGGATCCAGTGGACCCACTTTGAGCTGGACCAGAACCAAAATTCTATTTATTACCTGGTTCCTGTATGCCCTAGATAATGCTTCATGTCACTAGGTGTCAAAGTCAGCTCAGACTGTCCAGCAGTCCTTGAAATGTCTGGGTGTTTCCTTCCCCACAATGCACAGTTACTTGAATAAATGGCCATAGGCCCTTGGAGGAAGGGCTGAGGGATCATGACCATGTACTCTCGCTGTGGTCTCACCAGGTCTTACCTCTCGGAGATTCAGCTTCTTCTTTAGGTAGTAGTCTTGACAGCTGGCTGGGGTGTGGGAAATGGGTCAGAGATCGTGAGTTTGTATAGAATGCAGCCCAACCCTCCTCCTACCTTTACTTTTACTTGATTGTTTAGGCTCTACCCTGTTGACCACTCACCTGTCTTGCTCCTAAGAACACTGTAATGGTTCTTAGGTCTGCACATCCCAGGCTCTGAAATCTCATTGTGTTTTTTTAAAGATTTTTTAATAAAGTCTTTATTGAATTTATAACATATTACAATATTACTTCTGGTTTATGTTTTAGTTTTTTGGCTGCAAGGTATGTGGGATTTAACTCCCTGACCAGGGATCAAACCTGCTCCCCTTGTGTTGGAAGGCGAAGTCTTAACCACTGGACCACCAGGGAAGTCCCTGGCATCTCTCTTAAAGTTTGCTTCCTTGATCCATTTGTGGTATCAACTGTCTGGGGTCAGTTTCCTGGAAAATGAACTCCACAATGGAGATTTGCTTGCAGGAGCTTTGCGGGGAGTATGCTCAGGAGTAAACCACTACAAGGCACTCGGGAAGGTCTGAGTGGGCAGAGGCTAAGTGGCGATTCAGTGACAGCAGGCCTCAGCCCCTGCCACAGGGCGCCCTTCTAGATGGTCCTCAGATCCTGAAACGAGGTGAGAGGACTGGGCTTCCTACCCCCTCAGTAGCCAGGCCCCGGGTGCAGGCTGCTCTTTGAGCATACAGTTGGGGAGACAGGCTGCCTGGACTCCGGGCAGGCCTGGAGAGAGATCCAGCTGTGAGCTGTCAGCTCCCACGTAGCTGAAGAGGCAGATTTGAACAGTATGCCCTGGTGTCTGCCTTCACGCTCTTCAACCAGCTGATTGAGTTTTTTCCTGCTGGGTTCTCTGAATTCCTGAATCTAAATGCCTGATGCTCTTAAAATTAGAGCTGAAGTCTAGATAAATCCTGTTTAATTTAATTTAGTTAATTTTTTGGGGCCTATTGCTGATGCTCTCTCCTCTCTGTTGACACTTTTGATTTTCAGTGTTTCAGGCATACAGCAGTGATTCAGTTATGCCTAGGTATGTGTATATACCTATACATATACATTTATGTACACATACATATTTACTTTTCAGATTTTTTCCCAGAGAGGTTATTACAGAATACTGAGTAGAATCCCGGCACTTCACAGTAGGACTGCTTTATCTCTAGTGTGTATATGCTGATCCAGCTCCCAGTTCACCCTCCCCTCTTCCCCTTTGTTAACCATGAGTTTGTTTTCTGCATCTATTAGTCTGTTTCTGTTTTGTAAATAAGTTTATTTATATCATTTTTTTAGATTCTACATGAGTGATACCATGATATTTGTCTTTGTGTGACTTCACTAAGTATAATAATCTCTAGGTCGATCCATGTTGCCACAAATAGCATTATTTCATTCTTTTTTATGACTGAGTAACATCCCATTGTGTGTGTGTAGTGAAGTAAAGTGAAGTGAAAGTCACTCAGTTGGGTCTGACTCTATGGCCTACAGTCCATGGAATTCTCCAGGCCAGAAAACTGGAGTATTCTGGAGTATATTACTCGAGTATTCCCTTCTCCAGGGGATCTTCCCAACCTAGGGATCAAACCCAGGTCTCCTGATTTGCAGGCAGATTCTTTGCCCATTGAGCCACAAGGGAAGCCCAAGAATACTGGAGTGGATAGTCTATTCCTTCTCCAGCAGATATTCCCAACCCAAGAATCGAACTGGGGTGTCCTGCATTGCAGGTAGATTCTTTACCAGCTGAGCTATCAGGGAAGCTCTGTGTGTATAGTATATCTTCTTTATCTATTCACCTGTTGGTGAACACTTAGGTTGCTTCCATGTCTTGACTATTGTAAATAGTGCTTCTGTGAACATTGGGGTACATGTATCATTTTGAATTAGATAGTTTTCGTCTTTTCCAAATATATGCACAGGAGTGGGATTGCAGGGTCATATGGTAGCTCTATTTTTAGTTTTTTAAGGAACCGCCACAATGATCTCCATCGTGTCTTCACCAGTTTTCATTCCCACCAACAGTGTAGGAGGTTAAACCGATTTAATTTTAATTTGAGGTTATCATTGCTTTAAAAATAAATGAGTCAGAAGGGAGATCCTTTAAACAAACATTTACTTACTCTGGACACAATGTATGTTTATTCTCTATGAGAATTGCAGGGAGCTAGAAGACAAAAAGAAGATTCAGAATCTCTTGGCTCTTGTGGGAACAGACACTGGAGAAGTGACCTATTTTTATAAGGAGCCTCCCAACAAAGTAAGTCCTCCTTTGTATAGCAGGGTAGACAAGGCTTTCACAAAATGCATGCTGGGGTCCATAATCAGACAACTTTGGTCCTTGCTAAAGAAGCTCAAATGAGAATTAGCTACCATGGTCTCAGTTTGCTTAAGTTTTCAGAGCATTTTCTACAATTACAAACAGGTTTGTGATTTCATTCTTTCTCTTCAAAAGCCTTGGAAAGTAGCATTGTTTACCCCATTCTGCCATTTGGAAACCTTAAGCTTCGAGGAGGAGGTGTCTTGGACGAGATTAGAGAGAGCAGCAGGAACAGACTTAGTGTGGGAGCAAGTTTCAATACTAGGTTCTTTTTAAGTCTTCATTTACACCGATTACAAAAGTAATGTGTGGTCTTTGTTAAAAACAAACACAGATTTCAGGAATCTAATAGAAAAGTGACAGTCTCTCATAATCCTGTACCCTAGAGATAAAAGCTTTTTTTCTACTCATATAGAAATATTTATGTGTATAATTGAGATTTCCACTTTTTCACACTATAAACAGTGCTTCAGTGAACATCTTTATACATATCTATATATGCATGCTTCAGTGTTTCTGTTACTTTCCTAAAGGACCTTGTCAAAGACCACTTTCTTTTTTTTTCTTTTTGGTAGATATTGCCAAATAACCCTGAAATTTTATTTTTCCATTTATATCACCAGCACTGGTTTTAGTCAGTGTGTATTCAGTTTGTTAGTGGGTTTTATCCAGTTTGTCTTCTCTGGTCTCCCATATGCATGGCATCCTTATATGATTATATAAGTTTTGACTAATTTATGAATGGTGTTTGATCTGCAGAACTAAAGCTAAAAAATGAAATGCTATATTTATAAGAAGACTATTTCTGTACTTTTTGTTTTTTTTTTGCTTCTTCAGGTCTGCATTCTCCAGAAGACTGTCCAGCCTGTAGAAGTATGTGAAAAGAATGAATCTTCAGCTCTTAGAGCAGGTACCAACTGTATTTTTAGAAATTCTTATTGATGCAGAATTAAAAAGCACAGTGCAAATAATTAGACATTTTTTCCTACTATACAGTGATAATAAATATTCATAATCATGCTGCTAGTGGTCTCAGATCTTACTGAGCTTTTTTTTAAAAACCTTTGTATGATGTTTTAATAAAGTAGAATAAAAAATATATTTAATTAATATGCTTATGGTGATAAGTCATAAAATATATTTGGATAATGTGTGGAATCACAGCCTATTAATTATTCTCTCTAACCCTCAGTCTTCTTATCCTTTTCTCTTTTATTAATGGAAAGCCCAATTTTTAAAAATTGAGGTATAATTGACATATAATGTTAGTTTTAAGTGTGCAAAATAGTAAATTGATATTTGTATATACTACAAAATATTCACCACAATAAGTCTAGCTAATGCGTCACTACACATGTGGAGATAAGCACTGTTGAGGTCTGCTCTTACAAAGGGAACAAAAATTCTAACTCGAAATAACATGCACCCTAGTATTCATAGCAATAGTGTTTGTAATAGTCAAGATATGGAAGCAGCCCAAGTGTTCATCAATGCCATGAGTGGTTAAAGAAGATAATGGACTACTACTCAGGCATTAAAAAAAATGAAGTCTTGCCATTTGCAGCAACATGGATGGATTTAGAGGGCATAATGCTAAGTGAAATAAGTCAGAAAAATATTGTATTGTATCACTTATATGTGGAATCTAAAAAATAAACTAGTGAGTATAGAACAAAAACAGACTCACAGATGTAGAGAACATACTAGTGGTGGTTACCTGCAGGGTGAAGGAAGAGAAGGGGCAGAATAAGGGTAAAGGATTAAGAGGAACAAACTACTATGTATAAAATAAATAAGCTACAAAGATATATTGTACAGGACAGGGAATATAGCCAGTACTTTATAATAAGTATAAACAGAGTATAATCTATAAAATTTTTGAATTGCCATATTGTACACATGAAACAAATATAAATTACTGTACCTCAATAAAAAGAATAAATAAGCTTCTTGAATCATCTAAATCATCAAATTATGTTTAGTGCAGTTTTAGCATTGCTTGTTTTTAAAATCATTTTGTCCATTGAAAATTGGGTTATACATCATAGCTAAAATGTTTAGATTTAGTTTTTTAAATTCATTACCCTTTTTCATTAAATAAGATTTTACAAAGAAATTAGATACAATTCCAAAGGAAAATTTAGTAGTTTATTCTTCAGAAAGATCCAGGTGACATCCTAACAGAATTCCGTTAAGATACACCTCTTTGCACAATTGAGCATTGTAGTTATTGTATGTTGTCGTTTTTCTTCCTTTCCTTCTCTTCCATATAAAGAAAACCAAACTTCTCTGCAAAGATAATGTTGATACTTGAAAAGCAGAAAGAAAACCTTAAGTGAAGATCTCCACTGTTTTCTGTTTTAGATTCTAAAGGCAGCAGGAGGAAATCAGCAGGGAGAGAGAAGGAGGTCAGCACTGGGCTGCATCAGAGAGACATCCAGACCCTCGCCCTCCAGGTATGACTGCAGCCGCTCTGCCCACGGGCCTGGAGCGGGGCCTGTGCCCTCATTAGCCTGTGCCACATGCCTCCTGGCACACGTTGTTTCCTCTGGGCATTTTGGGATTGGAAATTTGAGGTTGTTCCTAATTTTCCAGAGCTCTGTCTTTACAACCATTACTCTGTACTGCACCATTCTAGAAGTGCTGGTGTGAACCTGCAGTTCATTCAGCTCATAGGCCGAACCCTCCTACCAGAGTCGTCACTGTCAGAACTCCCTGTGCAGCTGGCCAGGGACACGCAGAGCTGCAGCTGTCTGTCCCGAAACGGTGACCTTTGGGGGTACATCCATTTGTCTGGTGCATGTATTCCAAAGTCTAAGAAAGTAATGAGTCACCCTCTCACCATCTGGTCATCATATGTCACCTACAACTGTGATTTTTCATCTAACCGCACTCAAGTTCCTGTCCTTGTCACAGGGCATGTTGATGTAAATGGACAGTTTCTACCTTTGGCCAGTGTCGCCATGTGGGGTCAAGACAGCCTGACTCAGACAAGGAAATCACATTATACTCATTTTGCTGCACCTTTTAAATTTAAAAATGAAGAAATGAGTCTTTCTCTATGCAACTAGGAAGTCCCAAAAGGGAGACAGTCTTAAAAGCCCAGAGAGAGATGGTGAGAAGGTGAGCGTCTCGGAGAGGGGAGATGGGCTTGTCCAGCCTTTCTGGTGTGACATGGGTGCTCTGCTTGGTTGGACGGAGTATGCTCTCGTGTGGCCTGAGACCACATGTAAGATGTAAAGAGGAGTCCAGTCAAGATTTTTCTCCTGTTTGTTTTGCTGCTGCACATCTGTTTTTTTTTGTTTGTGGGATTTTTGTTTTTCTGGAAAGAGGCTCACTGTTAGAGGTGAGAAGTGAGCAAGAGTAGAGCGGAAATGGACGCCTCACCCCTCCGGCCTGTCCAGGTGGAGGCGCTGCAGGCGCAGCTGGAGGAGCAGACCCGGCTCTCACGGGAGCAGGTGGCAGGGCTCATGGAGGAGCGGCGGATCCGCATCGAGGAAGTGGAGATTCATCAGCAGAGAAACCGGGACAGAATCACAGAGCTCACCAGAAGGTGAATACTCACGAGCCACGCTGGACAGGTTTCACATGTCTCCCATGTGGTTTGGAAGGTCCAGGGGTCAGGACACACACTCACTTTCAAGGTCGCAGGTTCGATCCCTGGTGGGGGAGCTAAGATCCTGCAAGCTGGCAGTCCTGTCCAGTAGCAGCAAGGGTCCTGGTGCTGAAGGAACTGTCTCAGCAGTTCCACCCCCCGCCTCTCTCCCAGTTCCCTGGTGTGCTCATGTGATGCTTTTCCTACAGGACTGGGGGCTCTACACTCTCCCCTCAACCCCTCTGAGGATTGTAGTCTGATCTTACCGTCCTGGAATGTCCTTTTCTCCACTGATGGGTTATCTAAGTCGGCATAACAGTCCTTTTCTCTTTTTTGACTTTACATACCTACACCAGAAAATGAAAACTATCTGTACTGCTGTTTTTACCTCATTCCTGCCTGCCTGTCCCCGACTTTCTGCAATCTGCTCTTGTTCCCTGTTTTGCTCAGCATGCCGTCTAAAGTCATCACTGAGTTCATTTGTGTCTTTCTGTGTGTCTGGGCCTCTGACCACCCCCTCTTTGAAATCCATCTCCCTTGGTTCCCGCAGCACCTGTCTTTTTTGGTTCTTTCCCATTTCACCCTCAACTGTCTGTCCACTTCCAGTGATCAGAGCTGGGCTGTAGAGACATCTTCAATAGAGTATGTTTGAAAACCTCAAATTCACCACGACTGAAACTCAACTTCCTCTTTGCTGACAAGCACCCCTCCCCACCTCAGACCTCCTGCTCCATTCTTTCCCATTTAGCCCAGTGCCGTCCCATCCGTGTGGTTTCTCAAGTTTGGACACTCAGGGTCGTTTTCTGCTCCCCACTCTCCAGTTTCTGATTCCAGACCCCACCGTCTGTGAATCCAGGAGCCTCTCCTGTCCGTTCTCTGCCCTCTCATTCCTCCCACAGTGGCTCAAGCTGTGTTCTGGTTTAAATCATTGCGGTCACCAAGCTGTGTTTCCTGTCGCCAGTCCCCTGGTGCCCTGCAGGCTTCCTCCCTGTGAGTGTCTCCTGCTGCCTTGGCCCTTGGGAGTCTCGGCCCTCAGTCTCTGCTCCTCTGGCTGTAGCTCACCTCATTCTTCAGCCGGACTTCTGAGGCTTTGGTTCATGCAGCACTCCCGGTGCAGCAGCCCTTCAGTCACCCCTTCTCTGACCTTTCCGGGGAGGGGTGCACTTTTCCTTACACGTCTCCCCCCATCGCCTGCGATGACCTGCGTGACTCAGTGATGGGCCTTTTCACCTTCTATTTTAATGATGTCTCTTCCCCAAGGTCTTTTCCTGTGTGCAGAACAGGTGCATAATAAATAATTCTTGACCACTTGATAACCTTTATCTTACCTTTTCTATCCTGCATTAAAAATCCTACGTTTTAAAATATTTTTTCACAGGAATTCCCTGGTGGTCCAGTGGTTAGGACTCGGAGCTTTCACTGCCAAGAGCCCAGCTTCAATCCCTGGTTGGGGAACTAGGATTCCATAAGCCATGTGGTGCGGCCAAAAAAAATTGTGTGTGTATATGGGCTTCCCTGGTGGCTCAGATGGTAAAGAATCTGCCTCCGCATTCAGTTTCAATCTCTGGGTTGGGAAGATCCCCTGGAGTGTGTGTGTATATATTCTTTTTCACCTTGCAATCTTCATCCTGTTGGTTTTTTTATTGCTTCGCAAACTTTTTTAGTGTCTCTTCCTCCATTCTAAAGCATGGTCACTAAACTAGACATGATACTCAAGTTGAACTCACTGACCAGTGCAGGTAGAAGATGCCGTTGGCCCTTGGCAGGCCCTGCTGCTTCCAACATCATGTCGTGTTTGCGTTTGGCTGGTACCTCTCCATCTTTATTTTTGGTGTTTTGTGCTTAAGCATAGCATCTCCACTTTGTATTGGATTTGAATTGTTTTTAAGGGGACAATATTTTTAATTGTCAGAATAAAGTATAATTTTGCATCTCTCAGATTATTAATAACCTCCCTAGTTCAACGTATTCTGCAGATCTGAGCATTTGATGTGCTCCTTCCAGTAGATTGGCATCCTGAGGGTGTTGAATGGCAGGAAGTCCAAGGCCAATAATGGCTGCCTGTTAGGTGTCACTTTGAGACCATTTGCAAGAGCATGCTTTCCCTTTTTGTAACTGAGATCATAACACAAGATAGAGTAAAATCTGTTGGAAGCAAGAGTGGTCCTTGTGGGAACTGAGTCAATCTCTCCCTGTTTATACAGACACACACATACCTGAATATATTCATCTGATGACGGTTACTCTTCTGACATTATGTAGTCATTGTCCCCTTCTCCATATAGTCTATTACTCATGAGAAGAACTAAGTGGATCTCACCGTATGTGTTCAGTGGAAAACTGCAGTTTGGTATTTAATACCCTTTGCAAGCAGTGCGATCATTTGATACAGTATATTTCTAGCTGCTGATGTTAAACTGATGAGTTGCTAACTCTTAAGGAAATTTTTTTTTTTTGAAGACAGAAACGTCATTTGTCTATTCCCAAATCTCAGCAGGAATCTACTTAGTACCTGTGTCTGTCTAGTAGCTGGTACTGTCCTTGATGATCTAATGGCATCTGGCAAAAATAAATGATAAATAAGGTTAAGAAGTGTTGCACTACAGCACAGGGCATAAGTGAAAGCACTCGGGTTTCGGAGAATGGAGGGGCCACATGGGCTGAGGCCACTGAGGTGCCTCCACCGAGGAAGCCTGTCTCGGAAAAAGGACAGGATTTGCTCTTGGGCAGCTCGGCCCAATAGCTCACGGGGGAGCTCGGCCCAGACAGAAGCAAAGCTGTGCTGACATTTTAGAACTTGTGTTAACCTTCAGTCAGAACCCCATGACTTAGTTTATTGTAAAGTCTGGTGCCTTGGAAAAGTCCATACTTAGGCTGTGTGTAAATATTTCTGTGGTCCTTCTAATTCTATAACCTGAAATTAGCACCCAGAAAAATACCTGTAAAGACCGGTCTATGAACCAATGTAGATACTTTATACGTTGTTCAGTAAAACGTGTAAGACTGCCAGTGATCAGATGAAGCGTGTTTTTAAAATGCTGATGGTATTTACAGAATCTACATATTACACAGTTTTTAAAGGACTGCATCTTAGCTGTGTTTGTAGTAACTGTCACATGTACCAGGGAAGCATCTTCATGTCCATGTCTGTACTTTCTTCCCTAGTCTCCACCACACCCAGGAGCTGCTCTACGAGAGCACCAAAGACTTTCTGCAACTCAGATTTGAAAACCAAAATAAGGAGAAGTCCTGGATGCTTGAAAAGGATCACTTGATGTCAAAGATTAAGGAATACACGGTGCAGTGTAAGAAGAAAGAAGAGAAAATGGGAAAAATGTGGCTAGTTCATGAGAGTCATCACAACCAAAATGAATATATTAAGGTAGTTTCCTCTATCTTACAGAATTTTTTTTTATTCTGGAATTGTTGAAAGAACTTGGAGAATTTCAAAGAACCTAATCATTGTCATATAAAATCCAGTCCCGGAAGCTGTTGTAGCAACGATCTCAAGAAATAGGTCTCAAAGAGTAGCTCTTTGTTACTGTGTTTGGGGATTTAGAACATTAAAGTGTTGACTGATCGATAGATTCATTCAACAGATATTTGTTGAAGTCCTGTAGTGGGCGGGACTCTCAGTGTACAGCAGCAGACAGGCTAAACCAGGTCTGTCTTCATGGCATTTACATTCTAACAGGGGAGAAAGACCAGAAACATTTAACAAATAACCAAGTATCGGTTATAGAAAAGTGGTCCTGGGAGTTCCCTGGTGGCCTAGTGGTTAAGATTTTGGGCCTCACTGCCATGGCCCAGGTTCATTCCCTGATCAGGGAGCTGGGATCCCACAAGCCAGGTGGTGCAGCCAAAATACATTAAATTTAGGGAGGAAAAAAAGTGGTGTTAACGGAATTAGAAGGGATCTGTGAAGATTGTATGTTGCTAGTGGAGGTCTACTTTTGTCGAGAAGCACTGGGACACCGTCTGGAGTCTGGCATTTTTGCTGAGACCTGGAGAATGGAGCTTGCCAGGCAGACCTCGAGAAAGAGCATCAGGCAGGGGAGAGCAGGTGTGAGGGAGCATGTGGCCGTGAGGGGTGCGCACGGAGGGTGGAGGGAGGGCGGCCGTCACGCTCCTGCCGAGGATGCGTAGCTCTGAGCGTTGTCGTGTCTTTGAAGGATTCCGTGTAAGGAAGTGACATCCAAGTTGGGATTTTTGAATCCTGGCTGCTCAATGGAACATGTGTTTTAAGTGCTGTTGATGTTTCTTTCTTTCTTTTCAAAGAAAAACTTAAGAAGTGTATCACCAAATAGGTTGTGATGTCTTATTTGGTACAATTACGAACTCCATTATCTGACTCTTCCAGGAGCCAAAAATGTTTGTTTTATTTTTAAAAAACTTCTAAAAATACAAAAACAAAGGAAAAAAATAAGATTTTCCTACTCTGTACACATTAAGAAAAAAGCTAGAGTATCCTCCAGAAGTAGGTTTTCAGATGTTCTCCTTGATGTCTTGTTCCTTCACTGATTTAGCACTTCTAGAAATCCTTTCTTTCTTTACCTCAGTGCTATTTGGATTACCCAAATTAAAGAACAAAGATGAATTTTTCTCTCCTTCTGACCCACAGTCCCTAAAGGATAAGCTCATACAAGAGAGAAGGCTGTCCAGCATGTACCAAGAGCAGTGCATTTCCCTGGAAGAAGAGCTGGCCCAGATTCGTGAGGAGGAAGGAGTGAGGAGAGAGATCTTTAAGGTGTGGGGTTCTCTGCCTGTCATGGAGGGGGCAGCTGGCTGGGGGTGCCCCTTCTGCTCACAGAGGCCTTCCTGTACCCCATGTATAGGACCGCACCAGCAAGATGGGGAGACGCCTGCAGGCCATGACTAAGCGCTACGAGGCCTTGGAGACCCGGCGTGTCTTGGAGGTAGAAGGCTTTAAGACAGACATTAAGATTCTCCGGCAAAAACTAAAAGATGTGGAGCAGATACTCTATAAGGTAATTGATCCTGAATGACCAGGAAGGAGAAGAGGTGTGGGTGAGCAGGGTACGGGGCCCCTCTGAGGGAGGCTAGGCCGCATCACCATCCTCCTGGTGTCGCTGAAATCAGTGTAAACAGGGCGGGCATGCCAGAGGGAGACAGGACAGACTGAAGGACGATGTCAGCTCAGCACAGGTATTCATCCCTCCCAACTCAAGGAGTGGGTTCAAAGAGCCGTGTCTGTGGGGAGTCCCTGGGGGTCCTATGGTTAGGACTCTGCATTCTCACTGCCAGAATCCCTTCTCGGGGAACCAAGATCCCACAAGCTGTATGGCCTGGCCAAAAGAAGAAGAAAAAAAAATTGTCTGTTTTACAAATGGAGAAAGTGAGTAACTGGGTTAGAAGGTACTTCTTCCCTATGAGAGACCGCTTCACATAGAATGCAAGGTGCCTCCAGCATCATCTTAAAGAGATGTAACTGTCCATCCACACACCCTGAGCGGTCACTCTGTGCCAAGCAGGTTCATACAGAAACAAAGAGATGCTGCCTTTCATGCTTTGGCACGTTTACTAATAATGTCTATATTGGTGTCTTTTTACTCACTGGTGATTGTCGATTGCCCTCTGACTCAGGCTCTTCTCCTGTCGTGTGGGGAAGCAATGGTCTCGAGCCTTTTCTGCCCTAACTCTACATTTTCCTTCTCTCAGCAAGTCTGTAGACTAAGCATTGAATCTACTCTGTGAACTAAGAGTATCCGAGAAAGGAGCTGGTGTAGTTGGGGCTTCATGCCAGGTTTCTCCTTTGGCATCTGCCATAATCACTTCGTTTTTTTTTTAATCTCTAGGCCACACTCAACGCCCAGGCAAACCAGGATCTTGCCATTCTCTGCGAGGTTCGTGATAGCAATCGACTGGCACACAAGATACAGGGAGAACTGCGGAACCTCAAGTCCAAAGTGTTTGGCCTAGAGAACGAACTTAGGCTCTGCTGATGTTACATTTGAGGGATGGCACAGGTCTGGAGTAGGTCTGCTTCCTGAAATTCACGAAGGTCATCCACTCCCAGCACAGAGTTGTCCAGAGTAGTGGTGTCCGTTGTTATGAAGACAGGGGGAAGAATCAACTTTTTTTTTTTTTTTTTTTTTTTTTTGCATCCTAAGATTTATGGGTTTTGCTGTCCTGTTAACTGATTTGGGATTTTTTTGATTATTTGATTTTTTTTTTTTTTGGTCTGGATTACAACTTGAATTACTTAAAGACTTTCCCACATTATTTGGGAGTTTATAATGATAGGGGTTTGTTTGTTTGTTTGTTTTTGTGATTTTAAGAAGACAGTGACAGTAAGTAAAGTGTTTATTTTTGCTGTCCGTTTGGCTGGGTGTTAAGGGAGGAATACTTCCCCCGGGAGGTCAAGATGCCGTCTAAGATTGCCTTTCTCCTGGGCAGGGGGCAAAGGCCACGGAACACAGGCCAGTCAGACATGAACTGGCCTCCATTCTCTCAGCCCTGAGCTGAGGGGCCTTTGTTACTTTCTGGACAGCAATCTCAGGAAGTGTCACCAGAGGGCACCAGAGACCCTCCTCTTAAGCAGAATAATCATCTGGGAACATAAAGATGCCACTTTGGCAAGAGTGAGTGAAAAATTCAGTATTTTACCAGTACTATGTGTTTTTGTTTTTTAAATGTATATATTTTAAATTAGCTATTTTTCAATAAAACATAATTGTTAAAACCACATTTATACTTTGTTGATGACTCTGTTTACTTACCTTTGTATGGTTTCTGCAGTGCTATACATTTATGAAAAGTTTCCTAAAGGCATCCCTTGAGATTGTCTTGGAGGAAGCAGGAAAGAGAATATGAGATGATGACACTAAAATCATACCCATTTTTTTCATCTCTGTCCTTTTTTCAGCAAATAATTGTGCATCTAGGGCAAAGTAATTGTGAATATACCTAGACAGCCTCTGAGAATTCAGTTGGTCTTGACTTAGTATGGTTTAGCTATGATTTTTCCAGTAGTCATGTACAGATGTGAATGCTGGACCATAAAGAAGGCTAAGTGCCAAAGAATTGATGCTTTCGAATTTTAGTGCTGGAAAATACTCTTGAAGAGTCCCTTGGACAGCACGGAGATCAAACCAGTCAATCTTAAAGGAAATCAGCCCAGAATATTCATTGGAAGGACTGATGCTGAAGCTGGAGCTCCAGTACTTGATATGAAAAGACTTGATATCAAAAGCCTTGATACGAAAAGGTATCTGTACCTGATACGAAAAGCCAACTCATTGGAAAAGACCTTGATGCTGGGAAAGATTAAGAGCAGGAGGTAAAAAGGGGGCAGCAGAGGATGGGATGGTTGGATGGCATCATTGATCCAATGGACATGACTTTGAACAAACCAGGAGATAGCGAAGGACAGGGAAGTCTGGCGTGCTACTGTTTATGGGGTCACAAAGAGTCAGGCATGACTTAGTGGCTGAACAACAACAATAGCTTAGAATAGCATCATTCTAATGTGCACATGACAGAGGAAAGGACTCGGGTTTTCATATTTGTGTTAAAGAAAACCGTCAGTAGGAGATGCTGCCTTTTATTTTTTTCCCAAAGCTGATGGTAGCAGATCAAGTGTCTTTCACTAATAAACTGAGACAGGTTCCCAGAGGGTCCAGTCCTGGCCTTTCAAGGGATGTTGGTCAGTGGGTGGTACTTCCTTTTTTCCTGACACTCAAGGCCTTGGCTGCCCGTGATTGTTGTTGTTTTGATGCTGGCGAAACAAAAAGGCTCATTAAATCACAGAATTTCAGAGTAAGAAGGAATCTCGGAGATCATGTCGAGATCCAGCATTTTTATTTTATGTGCAAATCAGGCCTGCCAACATTGACTTGAGCAATCAGTCAGTAATGTTTCTAACACCCTAGCCTCAATTCCAGTGATGTTCATCTTCACATTAACCACACACTAAATCTCATCATCACCAAAAAGCAGTATAATGTGGTGGAAAAGCACGGGCTACAGAGAGTCATGGTCGGGGATTCTGCCATGTCTCTCTCTGGAACTCCAGGCTCTAGTCTCTTCATCTACAGAATCAAGGTGAAACTACCTGCTTTAACTGTGTGATCATAAGTATTAAGAAAGAGGAAATCTAGTACAACTTATCAATAAAAAGACAAAAAGTGGCCAAAGGGTCTGAAATGGCATTTCTCCAAGAAAATATACAAATGGCCAATAAGCACATGGAAGGATGCTTGACATTCCTTACTGAGAGGCAGAGTCAAAAAGGAGATACCACACCCATAGGATGGCTATCATAAACAAGATAGTAAGATAAAATAGATAACTAGTGAGGACCTACTGTATAGCACAGGGAACTCTCCTCAGTACTCTGTGATGGCCTTTATGGGAAAAGAATCTAAAAAAGGGTGGATATATGTACACATACAGCTGATTCACTTTGCTATACAGCAGAAACTAACACAACATTGTAAATAATACTCCAGTTAATCAAACAGCCAGATAGGTGCTGGCAAGGGTGTGGAGAAACTGCAGGTTTCATGCATTGCTGGTGGGATTCTAGAGCGGTGCTGCCACTTAGGAAGGCAGTCTATAACAGTTTTTCAAAAGTTAACACCTATCAAAGGAGGAAGTGGGAGGAGGGATAAATTAGGAGCTTGGGATTAACATATACACACTACTATATGTGAAATAGATAACCAACAAGGACCTACTGTATAGCACCGAGAACTCTAATCAATATCTTGTAATAACCTATATGGGGAAATAATTTGAAAAAATATATATACATATATATGTGTGTGTGTATATGTGGAGTATATACGTATATATGTCTAACTGAGTCTGTGCTGTCCACCTGAGACTAACATTGTGAATCAACTTTCTTCAATAAAAGAAAGTTAAACACAGTTATGTGATCCTGCACTTTGACTCCTTCGGTGTACACCCAAGATAAAGTACCCATCCACAAAAATTGTACAGAAATGTTCAAAGCAGCATTATTCATAGTAGCTAAAAAGTAAAAGGAACCCATGTCCAACTGTAATCAACTGTTCTGTTTTTTTGCTTCAATTGACTTCCTATGAATTTCTCGCCATTGCCATTCAGATTGCAGGGTGTATTTAATACCATTCATTCCTTCATTCAGCATTTCATTTTTAGGTGCTTTGTCCTAGAAATTCTGCTGGATCTTAAATTTGTAGAGAACACAAAAACTGCTCCAGTTTGGCGGGAAGGTGAGCGCTGTGGGTGCCGAGGACAGGAGGCAGAGAAAGTGGCTCAAATGGGGTAATGTTTGAGCTGAATCGGCGGTGATTTTGGAGGCAGAGAACTATTTCAGATGGAAAAACAACAAGAGCAAAGGCAGGGAGAACAGAAAGTTTGGGGAAGTGCGATGTGGGAGACAGAGGCATAGAACATAGGCCATAAAACATAGTATGAAATTTCACTTGATACAATAATATAAATGTTACATATTTCAAAATCTTTTTCAATAATTGGAAACATTTGGTTTTGCTTAAAAATGGGAAAAAAGACCCAATAACCAAAATCAGAAGCATAGTGATACCAATTCATGCATGAAGAAAGAATTTGAAATGCAAACTCTCTTAAAAATTAGGAGTGAGAAGTAAGTATGATGCAATAATAAATATATGAAACATTTATTTCTTGGGAAATCTTTGAGGGTAAGCTACAGTCCAGTGTTCTTGCCTAGAGAATGCCGTGGACAGAGGAGCCTGGTGGGCTGCTGTCCATGGGATTGCACAGAGTCAGACATGACTGAAGCGCCTTAGCAAGCAAGCAAGGTACAGTCAGTATCAATGCAGTATCTACAGCAACCAAGCAAAGGATGGTCTTTAGATCTTCAGAAGAAAGCGCTATCTGCTTTGTCTTTTAAAGTTTCTCTTTTAGCTAGGTAAAAGAGTCGCTTAGGAATAAATCACTTTTAAAAATTTATTGAAATACAGTTGATTTATAATGTGTTAAATTCTACTGTACAGCAAAGTGATTCACATACATACATATATTATTTTTAAAATATTATTTGTGGCTTATCAACATATTGAATATAGTTCCCTGTGCTATATATACAATTGTTTAGTTGCTAAGTCATATCCACCTCTTTGCAACCCCATAGACTGTAGCCTGCTCAGCTACAGCCATTCATACCATGGAGTTCTCCTGGCATGAATACTGGAGTAGGTTGCCATTTCCCTCTCCATAAATCACTTTTTTATCCATGAAATTTATGTGATTTTGCCCAAGAGAAAATAGCTCTGGCTATGTTATTTTTGGTTCAGTCTTATGATTCCCACTGCTCTCCACCCACACCACACTAGGTTGGCTACCAAGATTCACCCTTAATATTTGCAACATAGCAGACGGTCCTGTCACCACTCACTGTACACAAGAACAGAAGGAAATCGACGGCTGTAGCCCTGATCCAGTAGAGGAATTCAAGGCCAGGTTTCAAGGGGGACATTAGGACTGGAGAGGAAGGGGCAGGTCTGAGGACCGTTCAGGAGTAGAAAGGACACCGTTTCCTCGTGATGGAGAAGGTGTATTAGAAAAGAGTTAAGGGTAGTTCTTTTTTTGTTTGTCTAGCTGCATGAGAGATCCTAGTTCCCCAACCAGGGATCAAACCCAGGCACCCTGCAATGGAAGCACAGAGTCCTAACCACTGGGCCGCCAGGGAGTCCAGAGAGTAGTTTTCTAACTCCAAAGTTTCCGGCTTGGGGCACCATGTATATGTGACACTATTAAGTGAGATTTAGCACATATGAGAAGTAGCAGTTTTCCAGTAAACTTGAGAAAAGGGATATGGAGGTTCAAAGAGAAGTTAGGATTAAAGATAGAGATGAAGAATTATTAGCATATAGAAAATTACTGAAGCCTTGTATCTAAACCATGGATGCAGATGAGATCAGAGGTGGGAAGCATAGAGGATATGAGAAGGAGGCCAAAGAAGGGAAACCTTAATGGCTAATGGCTAGAGGAGATAAACCTAGAGAAATGAGAACTTCTAGAAGTGAGAGTTTGACAGGATTGTCAAAGGATGCAGAAAAATACGGTGAATTAGAATTGAGATAATGGATTTGGCAAGTTAGTAGCAGGTGGAATCAAAGCAATTCCAGGGCACTTCTGTGGTGGTCCAATGGCTAAGACTCCGAGCTGCCAAGGCAGGGGATGTGGGTTCAATCCCTAGTCAGGGAACTAGATCCCACATGCCACAACTAAAGATCCTGCATGCTGTGACTAAGACCTAGCACAGCCAAATTAAATAAATAAAGCCATCCCAATGAAGTGGAGACAGGAGTCGACCCATATTCAGCTCAGGAGTGAGACAACGAGGAAGCTGTGAAACAGCTTTAGAGATGAGAAAACCAAGGAATGGAGTGTGATGGTTTCAGGTTGGGGACGACGTGCCCACATGTAGAGGCTGAAAGGAACAAGCCGGAGGATGGTGTTAAGACAAAGGGATGGAGGGTGAGAGGGTGTTTGTGGAGGAAGGCAATGCTGGAGGGTAGGGGCTGGTGCCGATGGATCAGAGCAGAGAAGTGGGTGGACTGTTAAGGCCTGGCTGCCTCATTCTCATATAGGAAATAAAATCAAAGCCCTCCATTGAGAGTGAGAAGAGGCATGGATGTGACACGGAGCTTGAGAAGTGTGAAACTACTTGGGAAGACAAGAAGGAGGGAGGAGGGGCAAGTGATAGAATTGTAAGGAGTAGGTCTTTGTTTCTTTTAAAGATTTTTCTTTTCTTGATGTGGACCATTTTAAAAGTCTTCACTGAATCCATGACAGTATTGCTTCTGTTTTACGTTTTGGTTTTCGTCTGCAAGGCATGTGGAGTCTTAGCTTCCGGGACCAGGGGCCGAACTCACACCCCCTGCACTGCAAGGAGAAGTCTTAGTCATTGAACCACCAGGCAAGTCCCTAGAAGTAGGTCTTGCTGAAGGCTGTTGAGCTGAGTTGACGGCCAATAGGAAAATGCCTCAGATGACAGCATGTCAGTCAGCTTCCCTCTCCCCTTCTTGCCGCCCCACCCTCACCTCTGTCCAGCTTCCCAAGGATGAGGACACAGAGCCCCCAGAGGATCAGACTAGGCAGACCAGCAGAACAGAAGGCAAGTGAGGAGATGGAGCTACAGGGAGGGCTTGGCTGCCAAGCAAGGGGAGAGGCACAGCAAAGAAGGTGTTTGGAAAATGGGTTTTTTTTTTTAACCTCTTTTTAAAAAAATTTATTTATTTTTTAGTTGAAGGATAATGGCTTTAGAGAATTTTGTTGTTTTCCGTCAAACCTCAACATGAATCAGCCATAGGTACACACACATCCCCTCCCTTTTGAAGCTCCCTCCCACCTCCCTCCCCATCCCACCCCTCTAGGTTGATGCAGAGTTCCTGTTTGAGTTTCCTGAGCCACACCGGCAAATTCCCATTGGCTATTTTACATATGGTAATGTAAGTTTCCATACATCTCACCCTCTGCTCCCCTTTCCCCAAGTCCTTAAGTCTATTCTCTATGTCTATTTCTCTATTGCTGCCCTGTAAATAAGTTCTTCAGTACCATTTTTCTAGATTCTGTATATATGCATTAGAATATGATACTTATCTTTCTCTTTCGGACTTACTTCACTCTGTAGTGGTTGTAGGTCCATCCACCTCATTAGAACTGACTCAAATGCATTCCTTTTTATGGATGAGTAATATTCCATTGTATATATATATATACCACAACCTCTTTATCCATTCATCTGTCGATGGACATCTAGGTTGCTTCTCTGTTCTAGCTATTATTCATAGTGCTGCTATGAACAATGGGATACATGTGTCTTTCTCAATTTTGGTTTCCTCAGGATGTATGCCTAGGAGTGTGATTGCTGGGTCATATGATGGTTTTATTCCTAGTTTTTTGAGGAATCTCTATACCATCTTCCAGAGTGGCTGTATCAATTTACATTCCCACCAACAGTGCAAGAGCATTCCCTTTTCTCCACACCCTCTCCAGCATTTATTGTTTGTAAGACTTTTTGATGAGCATCATTCTCACTGATGTAAGGTGATATCTCATTGTAGTTTTGATTTGCATTTCTCTAATAATGAGCAATGTTGAGCATCTTTTCATGTGTTTGTTAGCCATCTGTATGTCTTCTTTGGAGAAATGTCTGTTTAGGCCTTTTCCCCACTTTTTGATTGGATTGTTTGTTTTTCTGGTTTTGAGTTGTATTTTGGAAACTAATCCTTTGTCAGTTGTTTCATTTGTTATTATTTTCTCCCATTCTGAGGGTTGTCTTTTCACCTTGCTTATAGTTTCCTTTGCTGTGCAAAAGCTTTTAAGTTTAATTAGGTCCCACTTGTTTACTTTTGTTTTTATTTCCATTACTCTAGGAGGTGGGTCATAGAGGATCTTGCTTTGATTTATGTCATTGAGTGTTCTGCCTATGTTTTCCTCTAAGAGAAAAAATTTTTTTTAAGTCTCTCTGTTGTCACCCTGCTTATTTAACTTATATGCAGAGTACATCAAGAGAAACGCTGGGCTGGATGAAGCACAAGCTGGAATCAAGATTGCCGGGAGAAATATCAATAACCTCAGATATGCAGATGACACCACCCTTATGGCAGAAAGTGAAAAGGAACTAAAAAGCCTCTTGATGAAAGTGAAAGAGGAGAGTGAAAAAGTTGGCTTAAACCTCAACATTCAGAAAACTAAGATCATGGCATCTGGTCTCATCACTTCATGGCAAATAGATGGGGAAACAGTGGAAGCAGTGTCAGACTTTATTTTTTTGGGCTCCAAAATCACTGCAGATGGTGATTGCAGCCATGAAGTTAAAAGACGCTTACTCCTTGGAAGGAAAGTTATGACCAACCTAGACAGCATATTAAAAAGCAGAGACATTACTTTGCCAACAAAGGTTCGTCTAGTCAAGGCTGTGGTTTTTCCAGTGGTCATGTGGATGTGAGAGCTGGACTGTGAAGAAAGCTGATCGCCGAAAAATTGATGCTTTTGAACTGTGGTATTGGAGAAGACTCTTGAGAGTCCCTTGGACTGCAAGGAGATCCAAACAGTCCATCCTAAAGGATATCAGTCCTAGGTGTTCATTAGAAGGACGGATGCCGAAGCTGAAACTCCAATACTTTGGCCACCTCATGTGAAGAGTTGACTCATTGGAAAAGACCCTGATGCTGGGAGGGATTGGGGGCAAGAGAAGGGGACGCCTGAGGATGAGATGGCTGGATGGCATCACCGACTCGATGGACATGAGTTTGAGTAAACTCTGGGAGTTGGTGATGGACAGGGAGGCCTGGCGTGCTGCGATTCATAGGGTGGCAAAGAGTCGGACACAACTGAGCGACTGAACTGAACTGATGAAAACATGGTTTCATGGTTCTGAGCTGTGAAGTCTCCCCCTCCTGCACTGGCTGGTGGCCTAGTTAGCCCTATAAAAGACTGGTGTGGACCCTGCCTGAACTTCTGGAGAATTACTCACCTCCCAAGGTAACTATGCAGTTTACCCACGTCATAGTGTAGAGACGGTCCTTCATTTAGGACTTGACGCACCTTTGTTTTGGAGGTACCAGATGATAAAACTCATCTCTGAAGTGGTGTGTACTGTGGTGTGGAGTAAGATGGTCCCTGAGATACCCATGGCCCTTACAACCCTCTGGGCAAGTGACCTCAAGAGCGACTCAACCTTGAGTCAGTGCTTCTGTTTGCACATCTTGGCATGTTTTTGCTTCCTGGGCTGCGTGGCCTCTTTATTAAAACAACCACTCATTTTTAAAAAAAATTAACTATGTGTTGTATTGACACAGAAACTGACTAGTCAGTGGTGAAGAATATGAGGTTGATAAACAGAGACAATTAACACTGGAATTTGAGTTACAGAGGCATTTCAAGTTGGTAAGCTAAATATTTGTCTGAAAAACATATTCTTTTATTTTGGACAAATATTTATTACAAAATAATATGCTTGATAATGTCAGCTTACCTCTATCTATCTACTACCTACTTACTTACCTACCTATCTATCCATTTTTAAAAAATATTTTGAATTATCTATCTAAATAAACATTTTAGATAATTCTGGATTCACATGTGATTGTAAGAAAGAGCAGAGTGATCCTGTGTACATTTTTCCTGGTCTCCCCCCAGTCAGCCACTCCATTTGGACATGGTTAGCCTGCAGTTTTTGCATCCCAATAACTCCAAATTGGACCACAGTGTTGAGCTTTCGTTGGTTTTGTGACATTTTCCTCCCTTTTCAGCTCCCAATTGTCTCATACCCGCTGAGCACCTTAGTATCTAGCAATGTTCATGCTAATTTTAAATGAGCACAATTTTGATACTGTCGTGTTGACTGTTCCAGAGTCTCTTAGTTGACCACCTCATCTTGACATGTGTAAAGTGATAATTAAATATTAAATGACCTATATGAGAAAGGGATTTTTAAAAGAGTGGATATATGTATACGTATAGCTTTGCAATGCAGCAGAAACTAACACAACATTGTTAATCAGTTATACTCCAATAAAAACCAAATATTAGAGGGATCCAGAATCTGGATGCTGTAATAGCGCTGTCTTGCAGATTGTTAAAAGATTTCCTTTGGCACCAAGCTCAGTGGTAAGTTGAGGCTGAACTGGTCTCTTCAGGGTTTTTTTTTTATTTCAAGTGATTCCCCACCGCAGCACTGCTTCTCCTGTCACTCCCCGGCCCCAGCTAGCACCTGATAAGCTTCTGCAGAAAATAGCTCTACTCCCTTGGGAAAAGAGCTCTGTTCTCTTTCTTGCTTCATGTCAAAACAACAAACTCTATCCCCCTAGAAATAACCTTATAAAACTCTTCTTTCCCTATATATTCCCTGCCCGTGTGCTCAGTCGATCTGTCGTGTCCAACCCTTTGCGACCCCATGGACTGTAGCCTGCCAGGCTCCCCTGTCCATGGGTTTCCCAGGCAAGAATACTGGAGCAGGTTGCCATTTCCTTCTCCAGGGGATCTTTCCAACCCAGAGATCGAGCCTGTGTCTCCTACACTGGTAGGCAGATTCTTTACCACAGAGCCAGAAGGGAAGCCCTTAGAGGGTAAGATGCCTGGATAAAGAACAGAATCTTTGTCAAGGCAGAAGAGTTTCTCATTAGCTCTAAAGGCTATCACTTTCTCCAAAGACGGGACCTTACACTGAACACCCTCCCCGACAGCCCTCCATCACCTTCACCTACGGGATGAAGGTTGGGAGAACATGAGAGGCCAGGAAAACAGAACCCAAACCACACCCCCAGACTTGTTTCGCTGTCTTGTTCCAGGTTCCTAAACTGGGCTGGTCTCCTTTTTCCAGAGCTTGGCCAGAGGAGAATGATCTGTGTCAGTCAGTCCTCAAAAATGGACTTTAAATCAGTCTCTGGAAGGAGATGAGAGCCTCTGCCACTACTGAGGGTCAGACGTGGTTCTCCACCCCACCCTAACCCTCCCCAGTCCCAACAAGTCTTAGCTAACGGAGTTTGCCGCCTGCAGAGGGCGCGGAGAGGGGAGCGGTGTTGCTCTTAGCTTTCCCTCTCCAGGGCCAAGCTAAATTCCGGAGAACCACATACAGTGGGGATTTTTGTTTTCTTTCTTCCATCCCCAGTCTGGGCGGCGGCAGAGCTCAAAGAGCAGTCTGTTCTGGGGGAAAGGCGGCGTCTGCCTCTCTCTCAAGCCAGCCCTGATCAAACCCTGAGCAGCCGGTCCTTAGATAACACAGCTGAGAAACCTGAAACCCACAGCTCGCCTGCCTCCCATCAGAGGCCAGCATCGCTGTCTGGAACCCGAGCCGGGCCTCTGAGATGTGGCTGTGATTGAGCGCTAAGCGGCACGGCTGGGGTTCTCGCTCCAGGGTTCGTAGCCTGGACCTGTGAACTTACACAAAGAAGGTTTTCAGAAAGTCTGTCTGGGGCTTGAGCACTTGAGCTGTTTGGTGGCACCCTGCACATGTCCCAGGCTTTGGCATCATTGTTCTTCCCCGGCAAAGCCATAAGGTAGGTTAACACGGCCAAGCTGAGCACTTGCCTGGGGAGCCCGCAGCATCCCCAGCAGAGGAGCAGATTCAGCGGTACATGAGGCAAGAGGAGGAACATCCACACTCCCATTTTTGCTTCATGAGAGGAAGGAGTCCTTACACAAATGGACTTTGGAGGAGGCACAAAGGTCTGTATAGTCAAAGCTACGGTTTTTCTGGTAGTTATGTATGGATGTGAGTTGGACTGTAAAGAAGGCTGAGCACTGAAGAACTGAAGCTTTCAAATTGTGGTGTTGGAGAAGACCCTTGGCCTTCTTGGTGCTGAGAGTCCCTTGGACAGCAAGGTGATCAAACCAGTCAATCCTAAAGGAAATCAACCCTGAATATTCACTGGAAGGGCTGATGCTGAAGCTGAAGGTCCAAAGCTTTGACCACCTGATGCGAAGAACTGACTCACTGGAAAAGACCCTGACGCTGGGAAAGACAGAGCCAAGGGACAAAAGGGAGACAGAGGATGAGATGGTTGGATGGCATCATTGACTCAATGGACATGAGTTTGAGCAAACTCAGGGAGATAGAGAAGGACCATGAAGCCCGGCAAGTTGCAGTCCATAGGGTCGAAAAGTTTGAAGATTACTTAGCGACTGAACGGCAGCAGCCTCCATGAACAGGAAGTAAGAATATTTTCTGTGATTATAGTGTTTACTGAATGACTTCTAGGCAGGATGCTTCAGAAGCAGTTCAGGTGACAGACTGTAAGACAGATGTGGTCACTGACAAGCCCTGTTGGGGAGAAGTGTGAGGTCTGGAGTGGGGGACCCACATGGAAGAGTTTATCTTTCCAGGATGAAAGAATAAGAGCAGGAAATCCAACTTTGCTCAGAGGTCTGGAGACCTACAACTTATTCAGCAAATGCTGAGAACACCCTCAGCGCTACAGGAGGTGGTGCCAGAGAGCTCAGGCATGAGAGCAAGCTGACATCAGTGTCACAATCCTCAAGGATTGTGCATTCACCTGTGTGTTTGTGCACATGGGGACCAAGTCTGTGGGATGTGTCCCTAGGGGAGGAAAGCAGGACTGAGAGCTTGCTCAGAGGCACGTGGGGACTTCCCAGATGGCCCTAGTGGTAAAGAATCTGCCTGCCAATGGATGAGATACAGGTTCAGTCTCTGGGTGGGAAAGATCCCCTGGAGGAGGAAATGGCAACCCACTCCAGTATTCTCGCCTGGAAAATCCCATGGACAGAGAATCCTGGTGGGCTATATAGTCCATGGGGTCGCAAAGAGTCGGACATGACTGAGTTAGCCTGTGTGTGTCTGGAGCCATGGCTAGAACTAGCCACGTGCCTTCTGGACACCACACGTGTACTCTGAGCTGTGGGCTGTCACCCTCATGTTCAGTGCAAAGCCTGGCTGTTGTCTGTCAGCAAATAGGAGGCCACAGACAGGAGAGACCATCTTCGCAGAGGTGAAAGAGTATCTTTCCACTGCATTTAGCGTCAGAGAGACATGGGGTGGAGCTTCAGCAAGCGCTGATTATCTTCTTTTCAGCACCAGCTGACCAGCAACCAAGACTACTGTTCACTCTTTCTCTCTTCAGTTTCCCAGCAACCACGCAGACCTGAGTGGAGGGAAACAACTGGCATCACTCAGGTGAAAACCCCATGAGTCAAAGTCCGTTTTTCAACTTGGATAATTGTCTGTTGACTTGCCGGGGAATCCTCTTCCCTGGGGGCGCAGAGTGCTGGAGGAGCATCTGTAATCGTTTGGAGGTGATCACAGTGCCTGAAAGGGGAGCCAAGCTCAGCCATCGATGCCAAACAAACCTCAAAGCATGTAGCTCTGGTCTGGGTCACGCCTTGCTTTTGAGGGCTGCATTCATGACTTGAGATGAAGTCACAAGCACTCAGTGTGAGCTGCCTGGGATCTTTCCCAGCCAATGAACTTTGTTCTGACCCTTCAGCATCATGTCTGTGTCTTCTTCAGGTTCCCTTGACTCAGTGATGCAGTCTTCTTCATCCTTCTACAGTCTTACCACCATGCAGTCTTACCACCATCCTTCTACAGGGGTGGTAAATATTCATCTGTTTCCTATTCTGGTGTGTAGAATGATTTAGGACCACAGACAGTGGAGCTAAGGCTTGGAGCTTGAACTGGGCTCATATGATTCTTTCTACTAGCCAGACAGAAGGGCTCAATTGCATTACAAATCAGAAGTGGACAAGAAGCATTCAGTGAGGGTCTCCACCTTCTCCTGGGAGTGGCCTCTGCAGTAGCAAACTCTGCAGAAATATGTGTGAAAGATGGGGACTTCCCTGGTGATCCAGTGGTTAAGACTTTGCCTTCTGATGCAAGGGGTGCAGGTTAGGTAGCTAAGATCCCACATGCCTCAGGCAGAAAAAACAAAACGTAAAACAGATGCAATATTGTAACAAATTTTTTAAAAAAAGACTTTAAAAATGGTCCACATTTAAAAAAAAATTTTTTTAAGGAAAAAAGAGATTTGTGAAAGATGGACTCCTGGAAGCAAGGGACAGGAAAAAAAGATGTCTTTAGCAAAGAGTAGCCCAGGAAGCAAGGATGAGGGTGGGGAGGAGAGGATGAGAAGAAGGATCATGTGGCTGAGTGAGTTACGGATGTGCTGAGGGTGAGCTCACAGTTTCCAGGGTGAATATATTTCTCCAGGGGAACTTCCAAGGTAGCAATGTGTGCAAAGCAGGGGGGCAGGGGGGGGGAAGCATTGGGTATGAGGTTAGCAAGCCTGAGTTTGAGTCCCATCTGAGACAGAGTTACCTTTATTGCCTTGAGTAAGTTATTTACCATTTCTGAGCCCATTTACCACCTGCAAAATGTAATCAGAGAAACCTACAGCTTTGGGTACGGATGATTTATGTGAGTTGATCATGGCCCTTGGGGATTGCACTGTTCAGCGCTCTCTCTCGGAAATTCTCTCCAAGGAACTCAGGCCTCTGTGTCTCGGTCTAAGCCACTGACTTAGTGATGGCCCAGAGCTCCCCATGGACTTATCGTTGGAATTTCCAACCAAAGTATCTCCAAGAAATAACATGTGAATAGCAGGGAAGCTCCTAAAATAAAAGTGAGGAGGAGAAGGAGGTCTGTATAGGTGTAAGACTTTGGAAGGTCGGGCTGAGAGAGGACAATCTGGGTACAACAGAAAGAAGCCAGAGGCCAAGATCTGGTTTTAGTCCTGATTTCATCACTTACTGGTTGAAATACCAGTACGTATGGTATACTATAAGCTCAAACATGCTACATTATTATTATTATTCTTTGGCCAAGCCACATAGCCTGTGGGATATCAGTTCCCCAAACAGGGATCAAACCCAGGCCCTGAGCAGTGAGAGCAGAGTCCTAAACACGGAACCAACTCAGGTGCTGTCTTATAAAATAGACATCAGGTTTCAGGAACTGAGAAGGCTAGTGCTGGGGTTACAGGAGTTCGTATATTCTGACATCTCTGTAGTCTAGAATAAGAACTGCTCTGGGACTTCCCTGGTGGTCCAGTGGTTAAGAATCTGCCTTCCAAAGCAGGGGACAGAGTTTCAACCCCCAGTTGGGGAACTAAAATCCCACAAAACTGCAGGGCAACTGCGCAGCAACTACAGGAGCCCATACACTGCAGTGAAGACCCAGCACAGTCAAAATCTAAAAAAATAAATAAAAATGAAAGCAGAGTCTGAAGAGAGAAGCAGAGTCCCAGGGTTTTCCTGACCACCTCACCCCTCCCCACCCCTGCGTCCTCTTCAAGGACACCATTCAAGGTGTAAGAACAGAGAAGGAGTGAGAAGAGGAGGGCACAATATTGAGAAGTGCAGAAAAGATCAGTCTTTTTCCTTTTTCTTTCTCATTTTCCGAATTTCTCTGGAATTCACTATTTGGACTAGAAACTTGACCTTTAAAGTGTTAGCTGTCTCTTTTGGTGGAATATTTTTTTCTCTTAAATGGCATGCTCTGTGTTTTATTTCTCTCCTTGTTCCCACATAATAAACACTTTAAGGCTCTGGTTCATTGAAGCAGTTGCATCCGTCTCTCCTGAGGGCCAAACTTTAAGGAGAGAATCATGGGGCTGCCACCAGTTTTCATGACAAAATCCTGAAAGTGATTCAGCCTAATATCCAGGGCGGTTGCCCCAGTGAGAGAGAGACTTGACATGCAGGAACCCTGGTCACCTCCTGCCTCGGCCAAGCTTCTACATTCTGGGTGCTCCTGTCTTGGTCTCCTGGAGAGGAAGAAGGAGTGGCAAGTGTCCGTATCTGTGGTCTGGACCTTCACAGAGACATTCCCCTGAGGCTACTGGTACAGAATTGTCCTCCAGACTCACCTTTGGCTAAAGAACTACATGGAGTTCTGGGGATGTTCGCTCCTGGTGCTGCCTTGGTCCTCAAATGGTACCAATGGTACTGAGTGCTAAATGGATGCCGTGCTGTATCCTAAGCATGCACAGTTCCCACTTTTGAAGGCTTACAGCGAAGGTGGAAGACAAATTGTTGTTGATCAGTCGTTAAGTCATGTCCGACTCTTTGCGATCCCTTGGACTGTAACAACCAGGCTTCCCTGCCCCTTACTATCTTCCAGAGTTAGCTCAAACGCATGTCCATTGAGTTGGTGATGCAAGGACTCAATCTTGGAAGACAAGACTCAAACTCAAAATAAGTGTGTACCTGTCAGTGAATGGCTACGTATCATGCAGGCAATTGTGTTAAAGCTCCAAGGAGGGTGGGGTTACTCAGGACTGGGCTGGTCCAAGAAAGCTTCATAGACCTGAAATGGACCTTGGAGTAGGAGTCAGACCTGAACAACTGGAAAGGAAAATGTCTGGGAGGCAGTAAATAGGCTCTAATTTTAGCTGGAGCAGCTTTCATATGGTCTTAAGAAGTTGGACAAGATTTTGGAAGGTCTTGAATTCCTCACTTTAATTCATAGGCACTGGGAGCCGTTAGACATTTCTGAGCAGGTGTAAAGGAGTTTTATAAGGACGATCTGGTGGTAGTGGAGAAGATGGGGGGCGGTGCAGGTGGGGAATCTGGAGTTAAGCGCTAGTTGGAAAGTTACAATAGTCCAGTGAAGCCTGTGGGACAGTGGGACATCCAGCTACTCTCAGTAGTAACCTAGAGAAGGGGATCGGCACTCAATTATGTGAGCTTCTGTCTTGGAGCAGTATTTTGCATGCAGTTCATTTGGCTTTAAAATATCTAGGAAGGCTTGTAGTCCTCCACTTTCTCTATAGTCTCCTGAGTGTCCTCCCCAGGAGAAAAATGGAAAAAGAAAACTGCACTGTTCCTTTAAATGGTCCACTCTGCCCCTCTGAACTCTTAACCCTCATTTAAATAAGAGGATAAAATTTTACCTGCCTGGAGGAATATCTTGATGAAGTTTTTTAATTCAAGGAGTGAGTTTCCTTATGCTTTTTTGTTTTTTGACTTGTAATTTTTTCCTCAGAACCCTCCAACATCCACTCCCACACCAAGCTCTGTCATCCTAGTCAGAACTGCTTGGGGTCACCCTGGGGGCTGTGTAACTCTCCTAGGGCCTCTTGGAGATGAGCTGGGAGAGGGGACTGCGACTGAACGAAGGGGCCCTGGCTCCCGGACTCCGATGTCCACTCTAAGGCAGGAACAGGGTCGCTGCAGGCCACGAAACGCCCCCAGACGAAGCCTCCCCGCGCCCCCCCGCGCCCCGCGTGTGCCCAGTTCGACACCACTTGCACTTTGGGAGCAAACCTGCCGGGTCTCCGTCCCGCGCAGAGTTTGGATCACAACTGCCCGCTGCGCCCCACGCACCCGGATCTGCGGAGGCGCCGGGGAGTGACCAGCAAGGCGGGAGCAGCAGTCCCCCTCCCGCCGCTTCTCGGGGGCGGGGCCCACCTGTGGCCGGGGGCGGGGCCGGGTCGGGGGCGGGGCAGGTGGGTCGCGGGCGGGGGCGCGGGGCGGGGCGGCGCACCTGGGGAACCTCCTCGTGGGCAGAGCGAGGTCTGGCGGCTGCAAGCCCACAGCCGGCGTGGGCAGGAGCCGGGGGCCGGGGCGGGCGGCCGGAGCGCGGCGCTGAGCTAGCGGGCGGGCGGGCGGGCGGGCCGGGGGCGCGGGGCCATGGGGGGCCCCCGGGCCGCGCGGCTCCGGCTGCTCCTGCGCCCGGTCAAGCTGCTGCGGAGGCGCTTCCGGCTGCTGCTGCTGCTCGCCGTGGTGTCCGTGGGGCTCTGGACTCTTTATCTGGAACTGGCGGCGTCAGCCCAGGTCGGCGGGAACCCCCTGAACCGCAGTGAGTAGCGCCGGGGCGCGCGGTGGGGAGGGGCAGGGCCGGCGGCCCCCGCCTGAGAGTCGTCCCCCCCATCGCGGACCGGGTGTCCACTCGCGGGGTCCCCAGGTGCCGGGCGCCGGTGGGACCCGGGTCACCCCGGCGGCGCTGGGCTCGCAGACCCGCTGCCGGAGACACGCGTCCACGCGGGCTGGGTCCATGTCCCTCTGGGTCCCTCGGCCGCCTCCGCCAGGCCGCGCGCTCCTATCTGCGGGGCCCAGACTTTGCTCCCTGCCGTGTCTCCACGCCTCGCTGGGTTCGCTCCCCAGGTGCGTTTTCGGGGCGGGTGGGAGGGGGTTCTTTAACGATAAGGCCGAGAGCCACCCGCCTCTCCCCCCTCCCTCCGCCACCTTCCCACAGGCCACTCCCCTCCCAGCCCCTTCCTCTTCCTCCAGTCGCCCACCTCCCGCTGAGTGGCCCCCTCTCGGGGTCCTGACCGCGCACTGTCCCCCCACAGCGGGTTGTCTGCAGCCCCCAGACCACCCTGCAGAATGGGCTGAAACCCGGACCCCGGTCAGGGCGCACTGGGCAGCTCCGTGGACCGGACGGTGGGTGGATTCCTACTCTTTCAAGGGAGCCAGAGCCACTTAATTTTTCTGTGCCTCGGCTTCTTCCTAGGAAAACGGGAGAGGATTGTCTTGAGAGAGAGCTTCGCTTCCACAGGCATGGCTAGCCGAGGCGATTTTCAGTTTACTACTGATGGAGTGAAGTAAAAATCCTCAGTGTCAGGACTGTGTGAAAGGTCACTGTCACAGTTGGGATAAAGAGAATCTCCCAGAACTGCCAGGTGTCCTTCCCGGGCCTGAAGGGTGGAGGTTTATAATCCCAGAATGTTGCCTGGAATTCTAGATAAACATTCCCCCCATTCAGGAAACCAGAGGAGCTGCTGGTTCTGAAGCTCTGCTGAGAAGATGCTCTGAGTTCTTGTGTCAGCTGCTCTCCCCCGGGCTGGGCGTGGTGCTTTGCCTCCTCTTGTGGCCAAAGACAGGGAATTACTCGGGTCAGTAATTGAGCCGCTTCAGGATCGAGATAGATACTTGTGGCAGAACCTCTGCCTCTGTGGCTGTGGAAATATTTCTGGCTGTGGTGAGGAGACTGGGGTTCCATCCCTGATTCCGTTGCTAACGAGTTGGGGAATCCAGGGGCGGGTGACTGCTGCTCAGGCCCAAGGGGGAAGTTGGTCCCTTTCAGTGTGGGCAGTCAGATTGTGTGATCTCCCACCTGAGCATTGCTGGGGTCCGGGCGCTCCAAAAGGCATGAGGAAGGGTCTTCCCAGTCAGGTCCATGGCTCTCAGGAGGAGGGTGCTTCCCTTTGAAGACCGGTCTGCCGTCCCGCAGCTAGTCTTCCCTCCCCAAGCCTCGCTCTTCCCTTTGAAGGACAGAGTGGGTGGACACTCCCAGACCCATGGCCACTCAGACCAACCCACTTGGGTGAGCCTGGGTGAAGTGTGGGTGGGTGGGAGGTCCGGTTGAGATCTGCCTTCTCTCCTCCTTGGGACACTCCCCCTCAGTGTGGCCACCATCTTGTCAAACGTGGGAGCCTGTGGGGTCCTCTGCACAGATTAAAACCAGAGGGGAAGGCCGTTGCTTGGTGACCTGAGGTGAATAACCTCCCTTTCCCCTCCCCCACCCCATTTTCCCCAAGAGCACTTTCTCCTCAGAGAGCTGGGGTGCCATAGTCATACCCTCTCACACCTGCTCCCAACCTCTGTCTCCTGTCTGCTTCCTCATCCTTCGCCATCTGAAGTTCCTGGGTCTATTTGCTTTCCCCTCTTGATGCACCATCACTCTCTGCCTGGGTTTCCTTATTCTTTGTTTCCTTTTCCAAACGGACCCTTCTCCAAAGGAATGTCCCCAGCTTCCTATTCCACAGTCAGCTTTCCGTTTCTCTAACCCTCGTCTTTAAGGGTCCTCGGGGGTCCAAGCCTCCCCTCACCGACTCAATGGACGTGAGTTTGAGCAAACTCCAGGAGAAAGTGAAGGACAGGGAAGCCTGGCATGCTGCAGTCCATGGGGTCACAAAGAGTCGGACACGACTTAGCCACTGAACATCAAGCCTCTTCTCAGCCTCTTGGAACTCCTCAAGGCCACCTGCTGTCAGAGTGGCTTTTCATTCCGGGCTGTCCCATCATATTCTACTCTTTTCTTCTTCTTTTAAAAGTTATTTATTTGTTTTTGGCTGTGCTGCGTTTTCATTGCTGTGTGAGGACTTTCTCTCTTTGTGATGAGCAGGGGCTACTCCGTTGTTGTGCACAGGCTTCTCCTTGCAGTGGCTTCTCTTGCTGCGGAGCATGGGCTCTAGGGCTACGGAGCTCAGTAGTTGTGGTTCTCAGGCTCTAGAGCACCAGCGCAGGCTCAATAGTTATGGTTCCCGGGCTTAATTGCTCTGGGGCATGTGGGATCTTCCTGGACCAGGGATTGAACCCGTGTCCCCTGCATTGACAGGCGGATTCCTATCAAGTATACCACCAGGGAAGTCCTCTCCTCTTTTCTGATTTCCTGTTGGAATGAGATTTTTAGATAGTGGCTGTGATTTCTGGCTCCCTGACTTCCGTCATTTGTCTTTAAGAAGCCGAGACACCAGGCATTAAGGTCTTCTCTTGTCTTCTAGGTCTTGCTCCCAGCTGTTCCTCTGGAGGGAGAGTGGGGGAGGAAGACTTGGGAAGCAGAAGGGTGGGAAGAAGGCTGCAGGCCTTCCTCACTATATACCCTGGCACACAGCAGCAACCGGAACCCCATCTTGACCACCCTGCCTCCCTCTAGCAGTCCTGCCAACTCACCCCACCACCAGCCTTCCTGTCATCTGTAAGGCCAGCCTCCATTACCAGGAACCTTTCATTTGCCTGTCCCCGTGTGGCTGCTGCCCTGATCTGGCACTGGGAGAAGTGTGGGGAGAGATGGCAGTTAACAGAGTCCAGGGTGGTAAGGTAATGACAGGGAGCATGCTTCCTGCTGCTTCTCGGAGTAACCCCATAGTTTGACATGGGCGATGTGTAATTTGAGCTTCATATTAGAAAAAGATACAGCAGCATGGGGAGTATCCAAAATCGTTCACAAATATAAAAATGGGTTCCGTAAACAAAAGACAGAGAGCTGTTCACTTGCTCATTTAAACAAATATTTGCTCAGCACATAGCTCGAGCAGGGCATTATGCTCCGTCACTTAGATGTGGTGATGACTCCGTTATGGTTTCTCTCTCGCAGCTTACCCTCTTGGAGGGCAGTTTGGGTGCATGTGTGAAAATAATCACAGTATGAGACAACCATCGTGTTTTACATGGGTAGAACATACCCGTTGCTGTGACACTTGTGAAAATGAGACATGGCTCTTTGAACTAGTGATTCTTGGAAGTGGTGACATTTCAGGAGAACTTGAGGAGTTGGTAAGACTTTAGCAGATGTAGAAAGAGAACGATGTTCCAGGCAGAGAGGTCAGCAGAAGCCCAGACCAAGAGTCAAGAAGTTCATGTTGGGGAGTGTTGGGTGTCTGGGTTTGGTGAAGGAGAATGGTGCCAGATTAGGGAAGACTTTTAACAACCTTAAAGGGTGGTGTTTATTCAGTAGATAAGAGAAAAGATTTTAAAGTTTTATAACAGAATAGGAGCAGGAAAGGAAATAGTGAAACTGTTTAAGAAGACTGTACTTTGCTATGGACAGTGGTGCTGGGGTGGAAGTTTCCATGCTGTGGCTGCATTGACCTTTAGCTGTTGGGTCATGGAGCTCCACTGGGGACAGGTCAGGGCTCTAGTGGGACATTCAGAGGGTCTGGGGCAGTCACTATATACCAATACGTTCATAAATGTTCCAGTGTTTCGAGAACTGGCACAGCTGTACTGGTGTGTACTGGCTGAAAGCAATGCTGGGCACAGACTATTACTGGAAGTTAAGGAGTCCGTTCTGGCAGGTTTTAACGAGCCAGACCCATTTGTTCAGATTGGTTTAGCTTCGTCCTGCCTGAGGGCAGAGGTCTGGACTAGAATGGTTTCTAGGTTCTCTGATCTGTAACTGACCTGCTGCTGTGACCAACTTGATGCTGGAACCAAGCAGTCATCTCTGGGCACAGAGCCAGGGCCGAGCAGTCGTGCGTACCAGCCTCTTTCCAGATCTTACAAGGCTGAGTCTGCAATGTCCCCATGTAAAGGCCCAGTTTACCTGCCGAACCACCCAGAGTATCCACAAACTCAGGAATTCATTGGCTTCCACCACCTGAAACCTAAAACACCTCTCTCTGGCTGGCCTTGCAACTCCTAATGAACTCTGAGCGGACTGGGGAAGTACAGCCACAGAGGTCAGGCTGGGCCTGCAGCTCCTGGGGTCACCACAGCCATTCCGACTTGGAAGGGATGCAAACCCTCCAGTCATGGAGGTAACTCAGGGTAGAAGAGTAATCTGAGACGCAGACTGGGAGAGAGGGAAAAGCAGGAGAGACAGATGTGTGGGCTGAGCCGGGATGCTGAGACTCGGAGCAGCAGAGGCAAGTGGGGACAGAAGCCCAGCTGCTTCGTGACTCCTTGTGGTCCCTGGAACCTGTCCACACCGCCCTGGGCTGGGCTGTCCCTCTGTCTCCTGGACCCTCTGTCTCCTGTCCCTCTGTCCTTCTTATGTTGTAGGACACAAGTCCTCTGTCTCTTTATGCTGCCATTCTGGCCATCCAGCTGTCGCGTGCAACTTCAGATCAGTATTCAGTTCAGGGAAAATACTGGGCACTCAGATACCTCCTGGGTATGGATGGTAAGCTCTGAGTTTCCAAGCACCTGATATTTTCCACTGGCAGATACTTTGTTTATCAGTGATGGATCCAAGAATAGAACCTAGGAATTCTTGCTCCTTGTCCATAATACATAGAAACAACAATAGCCTTTAAACGCAAATGAAAGGATAAGAATGATGCCTTCAGTGCTTTTTTATTTGAAGTGTTTCCTTTGGACCAGTGCGGTCTGCAGCAGGCCTGGGGGAAGCAAGGACAGGGACTCAGCTGTGATCACTCCTTTTCCTGGGTTCTGTAGTCCTCTTTGATGTGGGCGCAGAGTCCTGGCAGCCTGGCAGGCCCTGCTCTCCTCCTGCCAACCTGAGACCCTCGGGTGGGCTGAGCCCCGATCCGTGGTACTGCAGATGCTGACTGTGTCCTGGGAGTCATGTGTCCAAGCAGCATGAGATCTTTGCAGTGGCCACTCCTGTGCTGGCTTGCAGAGGGGCTGGGCTGCCTGCAGTAGTTTTCCAGGCCCCAGAGCCTGGCCTTGCCCTCCAGCCTGGGCTTTATGGAGCGGAGCAGAACAGCCGCCAGGACAGGGCTTGCTTTGGAATGGGGCCTGGAGGCTGCTTTTGGACTTGGCCTCTCACTGCCTGCTTCTCCACTGAGTTCCACCAGTCTCAGGGCCTTCCCTTTAAGCTTCCACGAGCACATTTCCTTCTATCCGAGGATGATGAGGCATCAGCTAGGCCAAGCACACGTTCTGAGCTTTCAGACAATCCTTCTTGGACCTTGTGACCCGCAGTTAATGGGTTTAAATGTTATCTGATGTAGAAAGGACCCCTGGAAGAGCCGAAAGCAGTTTGGACGGGGTATATAAAGGCTGTTGCACTGAACATGTCAGTGCACCCGAGCAAAGCATGATGGATACATCTTTACGTTTCTACAGACGCTTAGGTCCCTACAAGTGCTGCATTGTGTTAGAAGTATTCATGAGATGAGCAAAAATGAATTAAGAAAAAAATATTTATTTGTTTGACTGCACAAGATCTTAGTTGGGCATGTGGGATCTTTGGTCATAGTTGCGACTTGCAAAATCTAGTTCCGGACCAGGGATTGAACCTGGGCCCTCTGCATTGGAGGCCTGGAGTTTTAGCCACTGGACCACCAGGGAAGTCATGAATATTTCTTTTTAATCTCTGTAATATTTTAGTATATGATTAATTTTTTGTGCTAAACTTTTAAATTTCTTAACTGTTGACCAACTTTTTTAGAAAATAAGCATGTGAATTGTCCATGTGGTCCCTGTTTTGTTTGACCTTTCATGGAAGTATATTACATGTACAGAAAAAGGCACATGTAAGGAAGCAGCTTGATGAATCTCCACGGACTGAACATACCCCTGTAAGGAACACTCCGAGGAAGAAACAGCCTGACCAGCGCTTTTTGTCACTACCATAAACATAGATTAATTTTTATACTTTATGGAAGTGAATCACACAGTGTGTGATTTATTTTTTAAATAGTATTTCCTTATGATTATAAAAGTGATACATGTTCATTATACCAGGTAATGTCTGTGTGCCTGGACCACATTAACCCCCATAAAATTATCTTTTTGTGCGTTGAGCTCTCCACATAACTGATCCAGTAACTTAAGGAGGGGTCAAGGAAGACCAGGACCTCAGTGCTATGTGTATAGCCCCGTGAGATTCTCCAAGGATGGGATTGAGAGCCATCCAGAAATGTTTCTTCTGGTCTTTATTTTTTTCTTCCCATTTCAGAGATATAAGTGAAATGTTAAAGTGTACATCTAGTGGATTTCCCTGGTGGCTCAGTAGTAAAGAATCCTCCTGCAGTGCAGGTGACATGGGTCGGGAAGATCCCTTGGAGTAGGAAATGGCAACGCACTCCAGTATTCTTGCCTGGGAAATCCCACGGACAGAGGAGCCTGGCAGGCTGTAGTCCATGGAATCGCAGAAGAGTGGGACATGATTTAGCGGCTAAACAACAATAACACAATATAATGGTGTGATATGTGTATATGTTGCAAAATGATCACTACAATAAGTTCAGTTAACATCCATCATCACATAATTACAATTTTTTTTTTCTTGTGATGAGATCTTTTCTTCTGGTCTTGATAATTGAGCTAGCCATGCTCTCTTGAGCAATCCATTCATTTTCCTTTTTATTGGCCATGTAAGTTGTACTACCACTCAGGTTTCTCCCTTTGTGTTGGTTACTAGAAAGCTTCAGTTTTTGGATCATTTGGGAAAACGTGTAAAAGATTTTACGAACTGCATTTTGGCATCAATTTAATGCCTATATCTTTTCATTTTTTTCCCTGCAACTACTCTAATTTATGTCATCTTATCTTCTGTGGTACTTGAAAACCACAAAAAACTTCAGTATTTTTCTAGACTAAATCAGGTTTTAAAGAAATCAGTAAATCAATGGGATACATAAAAATATGAAGAAGAAACTAACCATCACCTGTAATCCCACTACTTTGACATATAGATTGTTGAAAAGAAAAAATAAAGTATAATAGGTGTGATAACCAGATGCCTGATTCTGGAAAGAATTCTAGATTAAAACCCCCTAGAACCTGAAAAATTATTTTCTCTTCTTTTTTAGTGTATTTAGGTATTGAAAAATTTAATTACATTTAAAATTAAATCCTTGGGACTTCCCTGGCAGCCCAGTGATTAATACTCCATGTTACCAACGCAGGGGACACGGGTTTGACTTCTGATTGGGGAACTAAGATACTACATGTCATGTGGAGTGGTCAAAAAATAAATAAAAATAAAAATTGGTGCAAAAAAAGAAACTCCCGATGAACAAAAAATCAATAATTAAAAAAAAATTCTCACCTCCTTGTATATGAAGAAGATATCAAAAGCTTCAAATTTACTAACAAATGCTGGGACCTGAGTGATTGTCTTTGAAAACAATGACATAAATGTAAGGAATTTAATAAAGCTTGGGGCACCACTGACAATACTACTAAAACAACACATGGGACTGGACAGGAAGGCCAAGAATCTCGTCTGTCCTGGGGGTCTAGCCCCTCCCCCTGAGGCCAGTCCAGGGAAGAGCAGGAAGAGCTGTGGCTTCTGGATATCACAGACATCAGCGGTTCAGCACCTTTACTAACATGAGAAAACAGGCCTGAGGACGAGGTGATATCTGCCTCCTCCCAATCTCTTCTCTTCTTTTAAACTGTTCTTGGGAGTTCCCTGGTGGTCCAGTGGTGAGTTAGGACTCATTGCTTTTATTGCCAGGATCCAGGTTTGATCCCTGGTGAGAGAACTGAGATCCTGCAAGTGATCAAAGGTGGAGTTGTGCTTTATGGCACCAAGACCGGGGAACAGGGCCCAGGGTGGCAAAAGGAGAAGGGAGGCTGAGGGAATAGAGAAATGGCATTCCAGAAAGACCAAGGGTTTTATACAGGCATGCCTCAGAGATACTGTGAGTTTAGATCCAGACCCCTGAAATAAAGCGAATATTACGAGAAAGTGACCCACACAAAGGTTTTGGTTTCCTAGTGCATGTAACAGTTGAATGTATGCTCAGTTGCACCTGATTCTCTGTGACCCCTTGGATAGTAGCCCGTCAGGCTACTCTGTCCATGGAATTCTCCAGGCAAGAATGCTGGAGTGGGTTGCATTTTCTACTCCAACGTAACAGTTATGTTTACACTATACTGTAGTCTATCCTGAGAAATCTGTATGCAGGTCAAGAAGCAACAGTTAGAACCAGACATGAAACAACGGACTGGTTCCAAATTGTGGAAGGAATACCTCAAGGCTATATATTGTCACCCTGCTTATTTAATGTATATGCAGAGTACATCATGTGAAATGCTGGGCTAAATGAAGCATAAGCTAGAATCAAGATTGGCAAGAGAAATATCAATAACCTCAGATATGCAGATGACACCACCCTTATGGCAGAAAGTGAGGAGGAACTAAAGAGCCTCTTGATGAAAGTGAAAGAGGAGAGTGAAGAAGTTGGTTTAAAACTCAACATTCAAAAAATGAAGATCATGGCATCTGGTCCCATCACGTCATGGCACATAGATGGGGAAGCAATGGAAACAGTGACAGACTTTATTTTCTTGGGCGCCAAAATCACTGCAGATGGTGACTGAAGCCATGAAATTAAAAGACACTTACTCCTTGGAAGAAAAGCTATGACCAACCTAGACAGTGTATTAAAAAGCAGAGACATTACTTTACTGACAGAGGTCCATCTAGTCAAAGGTATGGTTTTCCCAGTAGTCATGTATGAATGTGAGGGTTGGACCGTAAAGGAAGCTGAGTGCTGAAGAATTTGTACTGTGGTGTTGGAGAAGACTCTTGAGAGTCTCTTGGACTGCAAGGAGATCCAACCAGTCAATCCTAAAGGAAATCAACCCTGAATATTCATTGGAAGGACTGATGCTAAAGCTGAAACTCCAATACTTTGTTTACCTGATGTGAAGAACTGACTCCTTGGAAAAGACCCTGATGTTGGGAAAGATTGAAGGCAGGAGGAGAAGGGGTCAACAGAAGATGAGATTGTTGGATGACATCACCAACTTGATGGACATGAGTTTGAGCAAGCTCTAGGAGTTGGTGATGGACAGGGACATGGTAATGGCATGCTGCAGTCCATGGGGTTGCAAACAGTTGGACATGACTGACAACTGACCTGAACTGAAGTGCACAGTAGCATTATGTCTAAAAACCCCTATGTATATAGCTTAATTTAAAATATTTATTGGTTGAATTCAGGAGGAAAAAAAAAAGAAATTTTACTGGTTAAAAAGTGCTGGGACTTCTCTGTCGGTCCAGTAGTTGAGACTCCATGCTTTTACTGCAAGGGACCAGATACCTACCTGGTCTGAGAACTAAAATCCTACATGCCTTGTGACATAACCAAAAAAAAAATTGTTAACCATCATCTGAGTCTTCAGTGACTCATAATTTTTTTGCAATAGTAGCATCATTTAAAAAAAAAAGTAACTTCAAAGATCATTGATCACAGATCACCATAACAAAGAAAATAATAATGAAAAAGCTGAACTACTTCCGGAATTACCAAAATGTGACATAGAGACACAAAGCGAACAAATGCTGTTGGAAAAATGGTGCCGACAGACTGGCTCAACACTCAACCAAGGTTGCCATAAACCTTCAATTTGTAAAAAATGCAATATCTGCAAACTGCACTAAAGCAAGTTATGCCTGTATAAATGCTCAGGAAATTGAGTGAGGTGTAGTTTTCAATTCTTTTCTTTTGCAAATCTTGAATGGCTGCAGAGGTGATTTATTTTAAAACTTAAGTAAAAATATTTATGGAGTATTTACTTTTCTGGGGGGCTGCTGACTGGGATAAAAAGTATGGATAATTCTTGAAAAAATGTATGGAATTTGAAGACAGGGCTGAGTTCATATCCAAGCTTTATCCTTCACCTGTTGCAGGACTTTGTATAAAGTGTTTATTCCTTCTCAAACCTCAGATGCTTCGTCTGGATAATGGGCTTCTGTGACCTCCCTGCAGAGCTGTTATGATTAAGTAAGACTCAGTGACCCTCACACATGTTAAGCACCCAGTGAGACTCAACATAAGCCCAGCATGTGTCAGGAACTCGGAGAGTGTGGGTTCCCATGTCTTCCCCTTTGGAGTTCACAGTCTGATGGGAGTTAGGGAAAGGCTGGACGGGAGTGTGTGGACATGGTCCTCAGCCAGCCCCCTTGCTGCCGCCTCTCCAGCTTCTTAGCCCATGACACAGCCATGCCAAGTACTCTTCGCCATCGCCAGACCCTGCACGTCTGCACCTGCCACCACCTCCTTCCACCAGTCTTCTGTTTTTGATGATCAGTGCCACCTCCTTCTTTCCATCTGCGCTGATGGGGCGAGGTGGGTTAGGAGTCAAGGATTTTGCTGAGAAGGACAGCCATCTGGGGGCTGGACCAGGGCACCAAAGTTCAGCAGTTGGGCAACATGGCCCGTGGCTCAGCTGCCCGCCCCCGAGCACGCTCAGAGGATGTCCGGGGCTTGGAGGAAGCAACACTGGACTGTATCTCAGTTTTAATCCCAGCTTTGAAGCTGACTTATCACGGGTGCTTTCACAGGTCCTGTGTCTCTTGGGGGCTTCAGTTGGGTAATCTTGCATTCAGTGGGGTGCTTGTTTCAGGGGCAGGTTTGGAACCTCTCTCGGGTCACTGTCCAGGGGGCCAGTCCATCCTTGGCCTTCTGGCCTTCAAGACTCAGTTGCCTGGTGGAGGGGTGGTCACTGTCCCAGTGCTTCTGGCTATTAGGCCTTCAAGGTCACCCGTGATAATGTGGCCTCCACACAAGCAGTTGCTTCAGAGATTAAAGGCCTCTCTGCTGAGATCTCCTTACAAATCCTCTGATCCTTTCCTTTCCACCCTTCCTGCCAACCAGGGTCCAAATGGATGTGTGCAGGCCTGTACACACACATGCCCCCCCAACTACCTGCCAACTGGTGTCCAGATCCCTCATCATCACCCCTGAGCCAAAGATTGGCAGGGAGAGCGAGGACATGGAGTAAGTCCTGGGGAGTCAGGGTGAACGCTCAGTCCTGGGTCCTCTTTTGTTAGTCAGCTGAGCGGAGTGCTAGGAGTACATCTCAGATGAAGGACTTCCAGCAGCAGAAGGAGGGGAAGTTGGACAGACGCAAGTGGGAAGTGGAGGCAGAGGCATCTACCCCATTTTTTAAATTTGATTCAGTGACTGTGTTTTTCATATCTGTGAGTTTTATTTGGTTCTATTTCTGATTTGGTTTCTTTTGTAATATTGTTCTTCTAGGGATTTCTCTGACAGTCCAGTGGTTGATACTTTGCCTTCCAATGTAGGGGGTACAGGTTCAATCCCTGGTCAGGAAGCTAAGATCCCACATACTTCATGTGTGATCAAAAAAATAAAATAAATAAAACAGAAACAATATTGAAACAAACTCAATAAAGACTTCAAAATACTGGAGTGGGTTGCCATTTCCTCCTCCAGAGAATCTTCATGACCCAGGGATCCAACCCATGTCTCCTACATCGCAGGCGAATTCTTTACCCACTGAGCCAGCTGGGGAGCTATATAGTACTGCTCTGTAATAGGTTTATAATATTTTTCACACAAATAATACATGAAAAGCAAGCACAAATTTTTTTTTTTTTAATTTTTAATCTTACAGTACAGTACTTTGCAAAGTACAGTAGTTCAGTATAACAACTGGCATACAGGGGCCGGCATCAAGTAACCTGGCACAAAGAGTTACTGACTGGAGAAGGGAGAGGATGTGGGAGATGGTGGAGCTAAAGGACTGTCAGCGACAGGAGATGGAGGGCAAGCTGCCCGACATGATGGAATACGCATTCATGTCTGAAAGTTCACAACTTGATGGCTCGAATGTAGGGACTTCCTGTAATGGCTGTTTTTCCCTCATTGCAAACTTGGATCCTGAAACCAGGATGAGGGGAGGACATCCTACAGACAGCCCCATGGGAGTGAACCTCTGCCCCTCCCCCGCCCCGCACGGTTTGTGCTCCGTTAGCATACTTATCAGAGGCTGCCTTGCCTCTGAGTTATTTCTGTCCGTCTGTCTTCCTCCACGAGATTGAATTTCTCGAGTGCCAGACCTGGGCACTTTCCCCTGGTCTCCTTTGTGCAGAGACTTTTAATCTTTTGTGGCTTGTGTACACTTGCAAGAATCTGGGAAAGGACCTGGAGACCCTCTCCCCAGAAATGTGTCTGCCCCTCGTATTTTGAGTGCTATTTATGGGAGGTGCACAGGCCCCTGGCCTCTCTCCATAGATCCCTAGTTGAGAACTCTGCCTGTGTGCCTTGTCTGATACCTGTGGGTGACAAGTTCTCAGACTCCAGTTTGCTTGGGGACATCCTCCCAATTAAATCCACCTATGAGAGAGTTAGACCATGAAGAAGGCTAAGTGCTGAAGAATGGACGCTTTCAGACTGTGGTGTGGATTCTTGAGAGCCCCTTGGACCGCACGGAGGAAATCAACCCTGAATATTCATTGGAAGAACTGATGCTGAAGCTGAAGCTCCAATACTTTGGTCACCTGATCGAGAAGAGCTGACTCTTTGGAAAAGACCCTGATGCTGGGAAAGATTGAGGGCAGGAGGAGAAGAGGGTGGCAGAGTATGAGATGGCTGGATGGTATCACTGACTCAATGGCCATCAGTTTGAGCAAACTTCTGGAGATAGTGAAGGACAGGGAGGCCTGGTGTGCTGCAGTCCATGGGCCTCAAAGAGTTGGACATGAGTTAGTCAACTGAACAACAATAACCCTAGTTGCAAAGACACATGTCAGGGTAGAAAGAGAGCCGGGATGCAGCCCTGCTGCTGGGAGATGTGAGGGATTGGGTATAAACTCTGGGACCGAGCACCTGAGAGCAGTAGCTTCACGAGTGAAGAACGGAGCTGGGCTTCCTCTCCCCCAGTTGGTCTTCCCTTGGACTCTTTTTTTTGGATGTGCTGGGTCTTCATTGTGGTGTGTGGGCTTCTCTTGTTGTGGAGCACAGACTCTAGAGCACCTGGGCTCTCTAGTTGTGGTGCCCAAGCTTAGTTGCCCCAAAGTGTGAGGGATATTAGTCCCCCGACCAGGGATCAACCCCGCATCCCCTGCATTGGAAGGCAAATGCTTAACCACTGGACCACAGGGAAGTCCCTTCCCTTAGACTCTTGACTGCCTCTCTCTAGGCTCGTGCTACCCTTCTGCCTGCCGGTCTTTCGGCCGCATCCTTTCCCTGAGCCTTCCTTGTTGTTTCGTTACCAACTGACCTCACCTTTTCTGGAATGTCAGTTGAACTATCTGAAACTCACAGCTGATGCTTTTCTTTGATCCCTTTCCTTCGTCTGGGTTGGGCTTGTGAATGCTGGCTTAGGTTGTCAGAGAAGCCGGAGGTGGCTCTGAAGTGTCTGGGTACCGCAGTTGGCTTCATGCTCCCCATGAGCATGGATGGATCCTGGGACAAGGCAGGTGGTCAGGTTAGAATTCAGCGCACACAGACTTCATCAGGCCCAACTCTCCTCCCTGTGGACACTGCCCTCCCTCTGCCTTCTGAAGTTGCTGTGGTGTCCTGCATGCCACCTGCCCCTGTCTTTACTCCTCCTCCCTCCTTTCCTCCTTCCCATCCTTCCTTCCTTCTGACTGAGAGCAAGTCTCTGATGTCAGACTACCCAAGTTTAAATCCATGAGCAGATGACTCAGCCTCAATGTGCCCAATTCCTAATATATAAAATGGGAATATTAAGAGTAGTACCCACCTCATTGGGTTTTGTTGTGACAATATTAAGAGAAAGAACACATAGAAAGTACTAAGAACAAACACTTATTAAATGTTAGATGCTATTTTTTTTTTTTTTATCACTTTATCAGTTTGTAAAGCCCCTTCGTCTCTCTTTTGATTGGTTTTGGGTGCGTTCTCTCACATGTCGTAGAGAGTCCGAGGACAGGAATGGACCTCAGAGATTTTTCAGTTCTGAGATGGAAAATGTTCGGGGTCAGTGGCACACATCTCCAGTAGAATGTGAAATTCTTTTCCTGAGCCCAGATGCAGACTCAGAACCTTTCTAAACACAGCTCACCAGGCTGTCACTGCAAACTGATTGGAGTTGCTTCTTAAAGTGTAATGTTTGCCCAGCCTTACTGTTTTTACCAGGGCTTCCCAGGTGGCTCAATGGTAAAGAACCTGCCTGCCAGTGCAGGAGACATGGGCTTGATCCCTGGGTCGGGAAGATCCCTTGGAGAAGGAAATGACAACCCACTCCAATATTCTTGATGGGAAATCCCATGGACAGAGGAGCCTGGATGGCTACAGTCCATGGGGTCACAAAGAGTAGGATGCAACAGAGCAACTGAACAGCTGATTTTGCCAGTGAAGGATTTAAGGCTGAGAGTGTTTTCAGCCCCTGCCCAAGGACCAGTGCTGGGTCCAGAACTCCTGGTGCTCACCCTATGCTCTCACCATCCCTTTTAGCTTGCTGAGAAGCTTCTTTTTATCTTAAAAATACTTTTATTTATTTATTTACTTATCGCCTGTGCTTTCTCTAGCTGTGGCGATCCCAGGCTCAGCAGTTATGGTGCGCGGTCGTTGCTCTGCCGTATGTGGGATCTTCCCGGTCCCGGGGTCGAACCTGTGTCCCCTGTATTGGCAGAGAGATTCTTAACCACTGGGCCACCAGGGAAGTCAAGAAACTTCTTTTTAATATCTGGGTTTCATGTGGTCCTTTTCCCCCCCAATGTGCACCAAATATACATATATAATTGGTTCTCAGATCTGTTTATCTTTTCTTGCCAGTCAGCTTGCTTTGAAGTTATTGCCACTTGGCTGGGGGTGGTCATGTGCCCGACTCAGAGGCTGCTGTGGGTGATCTGTGGCTTTTCTGAACTTTCTCCAGTGACGCTGTATATTGATACTCTACTGTTACCTGAAAGTCAGCTGCCAGGAAGTTCCTGTTGATGTTGAATTCTCATATTGCAAAGGACAGTCAAGACATGATGTGACATTTCTCATCCAGCAGGTCCCTTTGTCCCCTGAACCCTCCCGTTCTCAGAACAGAGCCCATTCTGCTAAAGAAGCATAGGCTTTTAAAAACAAAAAGAAGCAAGTGGAATTATGACTTCCTATCTCACCTCCTTGAGTTGAGGAGGGACGGGAATAGGAATACACAGATGAAGCTGATTTTGCTGATTTTTTAAATTTTCTTTAGGTATTTATTTGCTTTTGGCTGTACTGGGTCTTCATTGCTGTGTGGGCTTTGCTCTGCTCTCCAGTCGTGGTGCATAGGTTTGTTGCTGTGGCTCCTCCTGTTGCAAAGCACAGACCTAAGGCAACTGGGCTTCTGTAGTTGCAGCTCCCGGGTTCTAGAGCACAGACTCAGTATCGTGGCCCAAGGCCTTAACTGCTCTACAGCTTGTGGGATCTTCCCAGATCAGGGATTGAGCCCATGTCTCCTGCCTTTGCAGGTGGATTCCTTACCACTGAGGTACCAGTTCAGTTCAGTTCAGTCACTCAGTCGTGTCCGACTCTTTGCGACCCCATGAATTGCAGCATGCCAGACCTGCCTGTCCATCACAAACTCCAGGAGTTTACTCAAACTCATGCCCATTGAGTTGGTGATGCCATCCAGCCATCTCATCCTCTGGCGTCCCCTTCTCCTCCTGGCCCCAATCCCTCCCAGCATCAGGGTCTTTTCCAACAAGTCAACTCTTCGCATGAGGTGGCCAAAATATTGGAGTTTCAGCTTCAGCATCAGTCCTTCCAATGAACACCCAGGACTGATCTCCTTTAGGATGGACTGGTTGGATCTCCTTGCAGTCCAAGGGACTCTCAAGAGTCTTCTCCGAAGCCCAAATGAGAAGAAACTGGAGCCCTTGAATCATGAAAATCTTTGGTAGGAAAGTATGTAACAAGTTTTAAAAAGATGTTATCTTCTTTCTTTTCTGTAGAAAGATCCTAGCTGATGCAGGCTGATATTTTTGTAATCCTAATTTTAAGATTATGGAACTGGCAATTCTTTGTGGCATTAAAAGATGAAATGGATGACACATTGAAGAAAACATTGCAGATAGGTAGCAATAAGCGGGGTCAAACACCTTTGAAAGAGTTCAGAGAGGAGGTGGAAAAAATAATACTCAAGCTTGATTTAGTATGTTGAATAAGAATTCAACTTTATTCTATGCATGAAAATTGCAAAAATATTTGCATAGGAACATTTTACAATAGTGAAGCTTTCATTATACACTTAGGAAATACTACCTGTTTGGGGGCAATATTGATGGAAGAGAGCTCTATTCAATTGGAAGTTGATATTTACCACTTTGAGGAAAAGAAGTGGACACACACTGTCCACAGTTCTTGTTGATATAAAACTTAGTGGGGGTTTGATTTCTGGGAAATGAGAATATAGTGTCATATTTTTAGGGAAACAACCATGAAATACTTTTGGCACCCCTTACAGACCCAAAGTCGTTTTCTGTTAGTTTAACAAGATAAATATATATTGTACATAACTTGGTTTGCTTCAATGATTATGCTTGGTATATTTAGACATTGGAAAGCTTGAAAGGCAGAAAAAAACCCTAAAGTTGTTTCTTCTAAAACCAAGAGAGAAAAAAATCCCCCAGAAAGAGTTGTTTTTCTATACTTTTCTTCTCCTTTATGTCGCTGAGAAGGTCTGGAAAGTTCTAGAGTGATGAACACTTTCCCTAACTGGCAGGGCACTCATGAATAGGTCACGTGGGGGATGCAGTGGCCGCCCCACAGAACAATGGCCCTTGTTTCACCGGGCACTTTGGTCTGGGAGCTTGGAGCTACTCCGGCCACAGGCTAACTTTAGGACCAGAGGCTGCCCCTTCTCCTGAATGAAGGTCGGTCCTTCCCACCTGTCGGGGAAGGTGTCCTCGGCTGCAGCCTGTGGGTGGGGGCCAGGTGGGGGGACATTTGCATGCTGGGCCCTGGAGTTAATGCGGAAGACTGCTGCTCCTTTGTTAGAGAAGAAGGGAGGAGGAGGTGCCTGGCACAGAGACCCACAAGGCCCCTGAAGGGTTCTGACTCTCAGATCAGGTGAGAGGTGTGGATGGGTCAGGAGTCTGTGGTCCAGACTCTCTCCAGGGGCAGCTCAGCTCCTGCTCAGGACCTTTGGCTGTGCCTTAAGGGTGTCATCATCCTTTCCTGCCCAGACCTGTTCCCTCTACCAGCTGATGGATGCTTCCTGGACTGCCAGAGCTGGAGGGGAGGGGAGCAGGACATGGAATCTGGTCTTCAGGAAAAGGGGCTGCACCTGGGGGGTGGGGGGGGCAGGGTTCTGGCTGCCTGGCTGTGGACAGCCAGGCAGTGAGGGAAACAGAATGAACTGTGAGTGGGGGCATCATACTGCTAAGGAGAAGGTGAGCAGGGGTGTCAGGTGCAGAAGGGAGGCCTCACATGCTTGTCCAAGGAGCGGGAGGTCACTGCTGAGTGGGATGACTGATTGGGTGTGTCCCAGCGAAAGAAGGAAAGGAGAAGCCGAGTTACAGAACCAGAGTATCTGGGCTGGATGAGGACTTGGGGGGGAAGGACCCTGGGCTGGAGTCAGGGGACCTGGCCTCCAGCCTCAGTTCTGAGATGAACTGGCTCTGTGATGTTGAGCGAGTTGGTTTCACCTCCTGGGCCTCAGTTTCCTTTTCTTCAAGTAGGGCAGACTCGGCTCCTTGGTCCACGAGATGCCCTCTTGCTCTGACATTGTTCCCAAAGGAAGCGGTGTTTGCACCAGCACTGGGGATTCTGCACTGGAAGGGGCTGGAGAAAGATTGGGGAGCTGGAAGCTGCCTGGACTCAGATCCATCTCCACTCCCTTCCCGGCCCTGTGATCTTGCCTTCCCAGGCAGGCAACACTGGGAGGGCGCTGGGTCCTGTTCCCACTCTGGGGACAGTGGCCATCCCCCACCTGCCCTCCTGCATTCTCTCCCACTTCCCCGGGTGGAGGTGATGAGGGCAGAGTGAGGCTGGGTGGGCCCTGGGCAATGATGTTTTAGGAGGTGGTCTTGGAAGCTCCTGGCTGGAGAGGTTTGGTGACCCTGAGGGCCTTTCACAGGCCCTGGTGACCACGGGCATATCTCTCTTGTGGCCTGCCTCTCCCCCTCTGCCCTGCTGGCCAGGCCCCACCTCGGCCCAGCCCTCACTAAGTGCCTCTGTGTGCTCCGCCCAGGGAAGCAGGCCTGCTGCCCGGGATCTGCCACTTGTTTTGGCCAATCCAACCACAGGCTCCCTGACCAGACCATCAGAAGCCAGGGACCTGGCGGTGGGGGTCTTGGGGTCTCCGGCTTGGGCTCTGCCTTGAGAGATGCCCCTTCCCAAGAAGGGGGCAGGCGCTTCTGGACTCCCCCTCCCAGGGTCCCAGGCTCAGATCAGTGGACACAGTGAACATCCCATCCCTGAGGCTTCCGTGTGATGGGAACCGTGTCCCTGACCCCACAGGACTGTACTGGTCAGTTGAGGCCCTGGCATGTTCATCAGGAAAGCGTGTGTTCCTCTCCTCGTGGGCCTCCAGTGCAGGTCAGGGTGGATGCAGAGGCGCCCACAAGGAGAGGCTGAGGCTGTGCACAGATGCTCCTGGGTCCCCAGCCTGGTGGGGGGTGGGGGGCGCCCACTGGGGAGGAGGACCCTGCCCCGTGCTGTCGCCCCACCCGCTCGCTGTCCCCGTGATTACCTCACCGCAGGGCCCGCCTGCCAGAGCGAGCTGCCTGGGTGGAGAGCAGGAGGCTAATTTTAGACCTGGAGACTCCCTGCCAACAGCTGCGGCTGCCGGCCCGCGGGGAGCCCTGGACACGGCCCTCCAGGTCTGCTCTCCCAGTGGCAGGGACCACTGGGGCAGAGACAAGTGTTCCTCTGCACAGAGGAAGGATCTGAAACCATGGCCTTCTCCAAGTCTTCCTTTCTCCTCCTTGCCTTTAGATAGCTCAGTCCTTGGGACCTCCCTGGTGGTTCAGTGGCTGAGACTCGGTGCCTCCACTGTGCGGGGCTGGGGTTCGATTCCTGGTCAGGGAGCTCGATCCCACACGCTGCAACCAAAGATCTCATAGACCTGGAGGAAGATAGAAGATCTGTATCCCTCGTGCCGCAAATAAGACTCAGTGCAGCCGAATACTTTTTTTTTTTTTTTTTGCGAAGAAATGGAGGATAATTCAGTCCTCCATCTCTTTCTAGGTCGCTCTGTACCCCGGAACCTACTGACAGGCACTTGCATTGTGGGCCAGTGGGCCTCTGAGTGGGGCATGTGGGGCAACGTGGAAAAGAGAGAGAAGCCCCAAACTGTCCTGATCTTGGGCTAAATCTAGCCTCCCACTCGCCACCAACCTAATAGTCTACTATTGTGCTTCTCAATCTTTTTCCTATGAAAGTGTTAGTCACTCAGTCGTGTCTGACTCTTTGTGACCCTATGGAGTGTAGCCCACCAGGCTACTCTGTCCATGGAATTCTCCAGGCAAGAATACTGGAGTGCATTGTCATTCCCTTCTCCTTTTTTTTTTTCCCTATGGACTCACATAAAAAATGATGGGAAAATGTATTTGCATCACACGTGGGGTAAAGAGAGAAGTGTATTTGTGGTTGAAGTCCTGCTGCTCCAGGAACCCAAGGGGTTGACACTAGGCAGGCACCTGTGTCACCCACGCAAAGTCCACTAGCAGCCAGAACACAGAGGTTGGAACCTGTGAGGTCATCTCCAGCCTGCTCAGTCCCAGCCCTGGGAGACTGCTGGGTTCACTGATGACTTAGGCTGGAAGGGAGGCCAAGGAGCAAGGAAACCATGGACTAGAGAAGCTTGTCCAAGGTTAAACAGATGAAAATTTGCTTACTTACTTTTGGCCATGCCATGGGGCATGCAGGATCTTAGTTCCCCGACCAGGGATCAAACCCAGGCCCCTTGTAGTGGGAGCCCATTATCTTAACCACTGGACCACCAGGAAAGTACCCAGATGAGAATTTAAAAAGCCTGTTCTGGTTCTAGTTCTGCTAGGCATTCCTTCATTTATCCAATATTTACAGAATACTGTGAAGTTCAATATTCTGGGGATACAAAGTTGAAAAATAGTTGCTGGGACACAATCTACTTTGCTTTAAAGAAAATCAAGGAAAAAACAACAGCAACAAAAAGATACTGTTTCTTCCACCATCATGTTGGCAAAAATTAAAGATTTTGACCTTCAAAGTAAAAATCAAGGAAACCTGCAGGAAGGTGGTTACTTTGTGGGAGGAGATGAACAGAGGCACAAAGGGCTTCACAGGAATTGATTATGTCTATTTCTTTGGTGTAATGATGGGACACATGGGTGTTAACTAAACCATTTCTGAAAGTGAAAGTGAAAGTCGCTTAGTCGAGTCCAACTCTTTGCGACCCCATGGGCTATACAGTCCATGGAATTCTCCAGGCCAGAATACTGGAGTGGGTAGCCTTTCCCTTCTCCAGGAGATCTTCCCCACCCAGGAATTCAACAGAGGTCTCCTGCATTGCAGGCGGATTCTTTAACAACTGAACTATGAGGGAAGCCCCTGATCTCTATCCCTTTATATGTATGATATGATTCTTATAAAAAATTGAAAAAATACAGGGAGTTTAGATAAATGTTTAGAGAGTTAGGTAAGGAGGGGAGAGGTAAATGTTATCACCTAGCAGGTGAGAAGTGCTGTTGTAATAAGAGCCCACTCTGTGTATGTTGCACCGAGCTCATTCGGTGTTCACAATTGCTCTGTAGGGGATGAGAGCCTTTATATAGATTCCATTTTATGGGTGAGAAAACTGAAGTTCACAGAGGTTACTTACCTTGTTCAGGGCTTCATGGCAAATCCTCTTTGCAGTTAAGTTTGAGTGCAGATATCCTAGCCATTCCTTGGTTTGATTTCTTAGTTGACCTGTGGGGTTGGGTGGAGGATGGATAATCTCAATCTCTTTAAGCTCGTGCTCCCAGTGTAGGATATGGAACTCATTTTACTGGGTGCTCCTTCTTGTGCAAATAATTTCACTATAAAAGCACTGTATCAGGGTAAAGCTGACATTTATTGAGAACTAAAGCTGTGCCAGCTGCTTCTCTAGTGGTACCTCCTCTGATCTTCCGGGTCCCCTCTCCCTGCTCCTTCCCCCACCCAGAGCAATACATGATTCCTATTTTACTGAGCAGTCTGCCTGACGGCTCAGAATCTGCCTGCAATGAGGGAGATGTGGGTTTGATCCCTAGGTCAGGAAGATCCCCTGGAAAAGGGCATGGCAACCCACTCCAGTGTTCTTGCCTGAAGAATCCTGTGGACAGAGGAGCCTGGCAGGCTAACAGTCTATAGGGTCCCAAAGATTCGTACAGGACTAAGCGATTACACTTTCACTTTTTTCCTGCCTCCTCCTCCTCATTCCTCTGTTAAATCTCTCTTCTTCCTGCCTTCTCTAGGGGGAGCAGCTTCAACTTTGCTTTGACATCCATTCTGGAGCTGAGTTGCTGGGGATTTGAAGCTCTGTCATTAGCCCACCCCCTAAGCTAGCTCTGCTGTCTTTTTGGCCTACGCCAATTTCCATGGTTATCTGTGGGGAGGGACCATCACTCTCAGCTAAGAAGGTGGAGTTTTCCAAGTCCTTAGTCTGTCGCAGTGGTTCTCAATCTGGCTGCACGTTTGAATCACCTGGGAGCCTGAAGCACTATTCTGACTAAGACCTCACCTCAAGTCAATCAGCTTGGGGAGGGGTGGGACCCGAGCATCAGCTTCCCAGGTGAGTCTAACGAGCAACCAAGGCAGACCAGTTAAGATCTGCGCTTCCTCTCCAGATGCAAAGAACTAAGAAATAAAGGGCGGTGATGAAGGAAGGGAGAACATGGATAAGCAATGACGAGGCTCCCCCCTGGGTCCCAGACTGGTCCAGGATCAGGCCAGGGAGGACTGGAAATGGGACAAGGAACAGGGAAGGAAGGAAGGAGACCATGAGCAGGAAAGAAAAGAGAAAATGAAAAAAAATAAAATAAAAACTTGGTGATTGAGCATGCTAGGTTGCCTCCTGTAATGGCCTTGTACTTGTGCAACACTACCTGTTCTGTGAGTTCAGGTCCAGGCAGTGAACTTTTGATGATGCAGTGTGTGAGAGCCGCAGGAGGCACAGAGAAGGGTGAACCCAGCCCCGTTGGTGTCCCAGGACCTATGTTTTTGCACAGACAGATATAAACGTCAGAAATAGTGCATGCCCTTGACTTGTTCTCCCCAGCACCCGGAAACTCCTCACCGTGGGCAAAGCTTATTACTCTTGTTTAGAGTCTGTCATGTGAGAGCAGGAACCCTGTGTATTTTGTGTCTTAGTCACCATTCTGTTATTGCCCAAAACCCAGCATTATGCCTTGTCCAAGGAAAGCCCTCAATTGATTCCATGTTTGTTTAATTGAATTTGATTATTTAAAACAACTAGAACAAGGTGAAGGCCAAGGGCATCTGGAATGTGATTACACGCTCATGTGCCTGGTACCAGTGATTCTAGCTGGGGGAGGAAGGCTTCATGGTGGAGGTGGGATTTGAAACGGGACTTCCTTGAGACAGAGAACTTAGATTAAGGGAGGTGAGGCAAGGTGAAGACACAGGGTCAGCCCAGGCTGTTCATTGCGCCCTGATGGGAGAAGAGGTGACTGCATTCCCCAGGGAAGGTGAGCAGGAAAAGGAAAGAAGTTCTTACAATCCAAAGGCAGCTAAAGTTGAGAGGTAGGGAGGCAGGAGCCTGTGATGGGAAATTGGTACAAGCTCAACACGTGTGTGAAGGACTGATGAACTGTTTTTTTTTTTTTGGCTACACCACATGGTATGTGGGATCTTAGTTCCCTAACCAGGAATCGAACCTGTGCTCCCTGCGTTTGCAGTATGGAGTCTTAACCACTGGACCACCACGGAAATCCCTGTTGAATTTTTTTTTTTGTCTGTCTCTCTTTAAATATTTATTTATTTGGCTTCACTGGGTCATAGTTGTAGCATGTGGGATCTTTGATCATCATTGAGCCATGCAGGATTTTTTACTTCAAGTTCGTGGGATCTAGTTTCCTGCCCAGAGATCGAACCCGGACCCTGCCTGCATTGAGAGTGCAGAGGCTTAGCCACTGGACCACCAGGGAAGTGCCAGGGTTGATGAATTGACCTTGTAAGTAAATTTTCTGTGTTCACTTTTATCCTGATTCTATAACATTAGGGATCAGCAGATTGATACTCTTGTGGTGGGCTTGTGCTCACAGATGTCCCATCCAATTTCAGAGGATATGAAGAAACTAAGCTCCAGAAATAAGTGAATAACCTCAGAAGTGGTAATCCCAAGCCTTCAGTTGGCAATGAATGACAGAGAGTAACAGAGTGTGGTTCTCAGGCCTAGCTGCATACTAAACCATCCAGGAAGCTGAATAATCCAGGCAAAGGGGTGGAGGTTACACAGGCATATGTACATTTGTCAGCACTTATGCAACTGTTTACCTAAAATGGGTACATTTTATTGTATATAAATTATACATTCAGTTCAGTTCAGTCGCTCAGTCGTGTCCGACTCTTTGTAACCCCATGAACCGCAGCACACCAGGCCTCCCTGTCCATCACCAACTCCCAGAGTCCACCCAAACCCACATCCATTGAGTCAGTGATGCCATCCAACCATCTCATCCTCTGTCATCCCCTTCTCCTGCCCTCAATCTTTCCTAGCATCAGGGTCTTTTCAAATGAGTCCAATCTTCACATCAGGTGGCCAAAGTATTGGAGTTTCAGCTTCAACATTAGTCCTTCCAATGAACACCCAGGACTGATCTTTAGGATGGACTGGTTGGATCTCCTTGAAGTCCAAGGGACTCTCAAGAGTCTTCTCCAACACCACAGTTCAAAAGCATCAATTCTTCAGTGGTCAGCTTTCTTTATAGTCCAACTCTCACATCCATACATGACCACTGGAAAAACCATAGCCTTGACTAGATGGACCTTTGTTGGCAAAGTAATGCCTCTCCTTTTTAATATGCTGTCTAGGTTGGTCATAACTTTCCTTCCAAGGAGTAAGGTTTTTAATTTCATGGCTGCAGTCACCATCTGCAGTGATTTTGGAGCCCAGAAAAATAAAGTTAGCCACTGTTTCCACTGTTTCCCCATCTATTTGCCATGAAGTGATGAGACCAGATGCCATGATCTTAGTTTTCTGAATGTTGAGCTTTAAGCCAACTTTGTCACTCCCCTCTTTCACTTTCATCAAGAGGCTCTTTAGTTCTTCTTCACTTTCTGCCATAAGGGTGGTGTCATCTGCATATCTGAGGTTATTGATATTTCTCCCAGCAATCTTGATTCCAGCTTGTGCTTCCTCCAGCCCAGCGTTTCTCATGATGTATCGTGCATATAAGTTAAATAAGCAGGGTGACAATTTACAACCTTGACGTGCTCCTTTTCCTATTTGGAACCAGTCTGTAATATAGTTAATTTAAAAACAAAACATAGCGTAGCAGAAACCTCCATGGGAGCCAGTGACAGTGTAGGGAAACCTAACCTGTAATTGTCAAATTGCTGGAGGCTCAGTGTGGACAAGCCTGAGAGCTGAAAACTTCAGGTAGGAGAGGTAATGCATCACATAGTGATTACGGTCAACAATACTGAGTCATAAACTTCAGAGTTGCTAAGAGACTAGATCATAATTGTTCCCCCCACCCCCCGCAAAAAAAAGAATGATAATTATGTGACGTGATAGAGCTGTTAGTGAACACCACAGTGATAAACACATTGCAACATATAAATGTATCAAGTCAACATACAGCACACTTAATTATGACAATTGGATCTCAGTAAGAGAAAACAAAACACATCCTAAACTTCCGGGGTGCCCAGTCACTGGAGGTGGAACTTAGACTTTTGTGAGTTTTTTATTTCCTGGAGCTCCACCAGGTCCTCACTCATCTGCAGTGAATAGTGAAAGTCGCTCAGTCGTGTCTGACTCTTTGCGACCCCATGGACTATACAGTCCTTGGAATTCTCCAGGCCAAAATACTGGAGTGGATAGCCTTTCCTTCTCCAGGGAATCTTCCCAAACCAGGGATCGAGCCCAGGTCTCCCGCATTGCAGGTGGATTCTTTACCAGCTGAGCCACAAGGGAAGCCCAAGAATACTGGAGTGGGTAGCCTGTCCCTTCTCCAGCAGGGAATCAAACCAGGGTCTCCTGCATTGCAGGTACATTCTTTACCAGCTGAGCTATCAGGGAAGCCCCTCCAGTGAATACTGGAGGAAAATGCTTCCAGCAGGAGGAAGGGAAAGGACCACTTTGAAATGTGCCAGAGAATTCTGTTCTTCTCAACAAGGTCTGCTGCAAGGAGAAGCTGTTTTCCCAGAGCCTGACCTACCTGGGGGAAGGGAAGTACCAACTCCAGGCCAGTCTAGCCATGCTGTCCCACCTACGGGTGGGGAGTGAGAACTAAGAGGCAGCAGTGAAGGGCATGGTCCAGGGCCACCAGCTCACCAAAAAACTGAGACCTGATAGCAGGATTATGCAACACTTTCCTACCCCAAACCTTACTCTCACATCACTAAGGGTCTGTTGACTGCAATGTATCCTGTCTACCTAGTATGTCTTGTCTACCTTTCAGTAAAAGTTTACAAGGCATTCTGAAAGGCAAAAACATAGTTTGAGGAGACTAAGCTTCAGAACCAGAATCAGATATGGTGGAAATATTGGAATTATCAGATTAGGAATTTAGAAACCTACAATTCATATGTTAAGAGCTTTAATGGGAAAAGTAGACAACCTGCAAAACCAGATGATGTAAAGAGAAAGACGGAAATTCTAAGAGAGAATGAAAAAGAAATGCTGGAGATCAAAGTCACTGTAACAGAGATGAAGGGTGCCTTTGATGGGCTAATTGGTAGACTGGACATGCCGAGGAAAGAGGTTTGAGCTTGAGGGTATGATGCTAGAAACTTCCAAAACTGAAAAATAAAGAGAAAAAAATCCCAAAACAGAACTGGACAAACTTTCCAAGAACTATCCAAACTATCCAACAACTACAAAGGTATGACGGGCATAATGGGAATACCAGAGGAGAAGACAGAAAGGGACAGATGACATGTTTGAAGCAATAATGACTGAGAATTTTCCCCGATTAATGTCAGACATCAAAGTACAGATCCAGGAAGCTCAGAAAACACCGAGCAGGATAAATCCCCTCCTCACAATCATATTCAAACTTTAGAAAGTCAAAGATAAACATTCTGAAAGAAGATGGGAGTTGGGGACGCCTCACTTATAAAGGAGAGAGGTAAGAATTGCATCTGACATCTCAGAAACCATGCAAGCAAGCAAGAAGAGAGTTCAGTGAAGTCTCTAAAGTGTTAAAAGGAAAAAACAAAAGCAAAGCACCAACTTAGAATTCTGTACCCTGTGAAACTATCCTTCACAAGGGAAAGAGAAATACTTTCTCAGACAAAAGTTGAAGGAATTCATTGCCAGTATACCTACCTTGCAAGAACTGTTAAAAAAAGTTCTTCAGACAGAAGGAAAACTATATAGGTGAGAAACTCAAATCTACATAAAGGAAGGAAGAGCATTGGAGAATGAATACATAAAAATAAAATAAAAGCTTTTATGTTTCACAGACAAGTTGTTCAAAATAATAATAACAACAGTGTATTTGACTGTGAATGTTTATGTATGCTTTAAATATCAATGGTCTAAATATACCAATTAAAAGATGGAGATTGTCACATGGATTCAAAAACAAGACCCAACTTCAGGAAACCAACTTTGAATATAAAGATATTTAGATTAAAAGTAAAAAAAATGGAGAAAGATGTATCATGCTAACATTACTCAAAAGGAAGCAGGAGTAGCTGTATTAACTTCAGACAGAGAAGAAATTTCAGAGCAAAGAAAGTTATCAGGGATAAAGAGGGGCATTATATATTAATACAACAGGAAGACGTAACAATCCTTAATGTTAACAACAGCATATTACGCATTCTTCTTAAGCTTACACCAAACATTCACCAAAATCTTTTTCTGGGTCATAAAGCACACTTTAACAAGTTTAAAAGAATGGAAACCATACAGTGTCTGCTATTGGACAACAATAGAATTAAACTAGAAATTAATAAAAAGATTGCTGGAAAACCTCAAATACTTTAAGATTAAACAACATACTTCTAGAGAGTCAAAGAAGAAATTTCAAGTATTTTGTACTAAGTGAAAGTTAAAATACAGTTTATTGCAATTTGTGGGATACATTGAAAGCAGTGCTTAGAGAATGTGTAGGATTGTTGAAATGTATGTATTTAAAAGGACTTCCCAGGTGGCGCAGTGGTAAAGAATCCGCCTGCCAATGCAGGAGACTTGGGTTTGATCCCTGGGATAGGAAGATCCCCTGGAGAAGGAACTGGCAACCCACTCCAGTATTCTTGCCCGGGAAATCCCATGGACAGAGGAGCCTGCGAAGCTACAGTCCACGGGGTCTTAAAAAGTCAGACACAATTGAGCGCGCGCACACACACACACACACACACACACACACACACACACATATTTATTGGAAAAGAAAAAAGATCTAAAATCAATAATCTAAGCTTTCACCTTAGGATACTAGAGAAAGAAGAGCAAATTAAATCCAAAGTAAGCAAGAGAAGAAATTTTTAAAATTATATCAGAAATATAAGTGAAATTGAAAATAGGAAGCCAGTAGAGAAAATCTACAAAAACAAAAGCTGCTGGTTCCTTGGAAAGATCAATAAGGTTGACAAGCCTCTAGCCAAGTCACTAAGAAAAAACAGAAGACACAAATTACTAGTTTCAGAAATGAAAGAGAGGACATTAAGAGGATAATAAAGGAATATTTTGAACAACTCTCTGCCTACAAATTTGATAACATGGGGGAACTAGACCAATCCCTTGAGAGATCCAGTCTGCTAATACTAGCTAGAAACAGACGATCTGAATAGGTATATCTATTAAAGGAAATCAGTCAATAATTAATAACCTTCCAAAACAGAAAACACAATACTCAGATGGGCTTACTGGTGAATTCTAACTAGACATTAAATGAAGAAAGTATACCAGTTCTCAACATCTCTTTCAGAGGACAGAAGCAGAGGGAACACAATTGACCCTTGAACAATGCAGGGGTTAATTGGTGTATAACTTATAGTTGGCCCTTGTATCTGCAGTTCTTGTGTATCCAAGGATGCATCCATGGATCCAACCAACCACAGATCATGTGGTACTGTAGTGTTTACTACTGAAAAATATCCATGTGTAAGTCAACCCACACAGCTCAAACTAGTATTGTTCAAGGGTCAACTTTATTTAAAATTCATTCTATGAGGCCAGCATTCCCCTACTACTAAAACAGGGCCGAGGGGCAGATTATAAGAAAAGGAAACTTCAGACCATTATCTCTCATGATCAAGTGCAAAAATCTTTAACAAAATATTAGCAGACAAATCTACAATGTAAGAAAATAATTATACACCTGTAGTAAAGTGGAATTTATCCTAGATATGCAAAGCTGGTTGAGTATTTAAAAATCCATTAATTGGAGACTTCCCTGGTTGTCCAGGGTTTAAGAACCCAACTCAAGGAGACTTGAGTTCAATCTCTGGTCGGGGAGCTAAGATCCCTCATACTGTGGGGCTGCTGAACCTGCAAGCTGCAAATAGCCACAGCAGCTGAGCCCGTGAACCACAACGTAAGATCCCACATGACCCAGCAAAGATCCTGTGTGCTGCAATTAAGAACCAACATAGCCAAATAAAATAAAATTTTAAAAAATCAGTGTTATCCACCACATCAACAGGGTGAAGAAGAAAAGTCACATGATCATATGAATACACACAGAAAAAGCATTTGACAAAATCCAACATCTATTCATGATAAAAAGTCTCAGCAGTAGAGATGAACTTTGTGAGCTTGATAAAGAACATTGACAAAACACCTGCAGCTAACATTGTACTTAATGGTGAGAAGCTCGAGGAATCTCACCTTGGATATAACAATGATTTTCAGTACGACCCCAAAGGCACAATCCCTGGAAGAAATAATTGATAAACTAGAATTCCTCGGCTGGTAAAGAATCTTCCTGCAATGCAGGAGATCCCGGCTTGATTCCTGGGTTGGGAAGATCCACTGGAGAAGGGAATGGCTACCCACTCCAGTATTCTAGGGCTTCCCTGGTGGCTCAGCTGGTAAAGAATCCACCTGCAATGTGGGAAACCTGGGTTCCATCCCTGGGTTGGGAAGATCCCCTGGAGAAGGGAACGGCTACCCACTCCAGTGTTCTGGCCTGGAGAATTCCATGGACTGTATAGTCCATGGGGTCACAAAGAGCTGGACCCTACTGAGTGACTTTCACTTTCACTTTTCAGACTTCATTGCAATTAAAATCTTCTGCTCTGCAAAAATCAGTGTCAATAGAATGATAACACAAGCCAGGAGAAACATTTGCAAAAGACATATCTGATAGTGGACAGTTATCCAAAATATGCAAAGAACTCTTAAAATCAACAATAAGAAAAAGAATAGCTCAATTTTTAAAAAATGGGCAAATTACCCAGACAGTTACCTCATCAAAGAAGATATCCAGATGACAAGTAAGCAAATGAAAAATATGTTCAGCATCTTTTGTTAGGGAATTGCATGTTAAAATGACAATGAAGTATCACTACACACCTGTCAGAGTAGCCAGAATAAAAGAACACTCAGAACACAGATGCGGGTGATTATGTGGAAGAGCAGAAACTCTCAGTCATTGCTGGGGGAACGCACCATGGTGCAGCACTTTGGAAGACAGCTTGGTTGCTTCTTATAAAACAAAATCTACTTTTACCATCTGCTCCAACAGTCATTTTCCTTGATTTTTACCCAAAGGATTGTGTCCACACCAAAACCTAGTCACAGATGTTTATAGCAGCTTTAGTCATAATGACCAAAACGTGGAAGCAACCAAGATGTCCTTCAGTAGGTGAATGGTTCAAATAAACTGGTACATCCAGGCAGTGAACTAGGAAGAAATGAGCTGTCAAGCTATGGAAAGACATGGAGGAACCTTAAATGTGAATTATTAAGTGAAAGAAGCCAGTCTGAAAAGGCCATGTGCTGAATGATTCCAAATATTTGATATTCTGGAAAAGGTGAAATTGTGGAGACTGAAAATGTCACTGGTTGTCTGGAATTGGTCAAAGGGAGGGATGAGTAAGTAGAGTGAGAGGATCCTTTTTCTTTTTTTTAACCTATCCTTTGGTTGCCTCTTAAAAAAAAAAAAGTGTTTATTTTTTTTTTGGCTGTGCTGGGTCTTTGCTCCTGCACAGCTTTTCTCTAGTTGCAGACAGCGGGAGCTACTCTCTTGCTGGGGTGCTCTGGTTTCTCTTGTTGTGAAGCATGGGCTCTAGGCACAGAAGCTTCAGTAGTTTTTGTAGTACAGTCTCAGTTGCTGTCTGGCATGTGAAATCTTCCTGGACCAGGGATCGAACCAGTGTCCCCTGTATTGGTGGGTGAATTCTTAACCACTAGAACACCAGGGAAATCCCCTGAGGAGTCTTAGAACAGTGAATAAAGCCTCTTTTCAATCAACTCCTCCCAGGCTACCACTGTTCAGATTTCTCCAGTAGACCTACTTTGTCTGTTCTTTAACTTTGGTTAGACATTCCCCAGCTTACGATGGTTCGACAATTTTTTGACTTCATGATGGGTGCAAGCGCAATAGGCATTCCGTATATTGTACTCTGCATTTTGAATTTTGATCTTTTCCAGCGGTAGCGATACGTGGTCCACTACACTCTTGCGATGCTGGCAGCGGCAGTCCTACCATCACAGGGTGAACCACTGATACACTCAAATGATTCTGGACCCAGACAGCCATCTGTTTTTCACTTTAAGTACAGTAACCAATAAATTACTTGAGATATTCAGCACTTAGGCTTTGTGTTAGATGATTTTGCCCACCTGTTGGCTGATATGTGTTCTGCACTTGGCTAAGCTGTGATATTCGTTAAGTTAGGTGTATTAAATGCATTTCTGATTTATGGTGTTTTCAACTTAAGATGGGTTTTTTGGGATGTGACCCCATCACTAGTCGAGGAAGTTCTGTCTATGAATGGAGTTATACAGTAATGGACTCTCATGTCTGGTACTCTCATTAGAAATGGTTTTGAGATTTGTCCATGTTGCTTGCATCAGTTTTTTTTTTTTTTAATTGATGAGTAGCATTCCTAATTTTGGCTAAACCACAATTTGTTTATCAACTCTTCTCTTGATGGGAATTTTAGTTCTTTCCATTTGGAGCTATTATAAATAAAACTACTATAAACTTCCTTGTATAAGACTTTGTGTAGACACACTTATTTCTCTTGGGTATATAAGAATAGAATTGCTGGATCATAGGGTAGGCGTATGTTTAGTTTTCATAAGAAATTGCTAAACTCTTTTTATAGTATCTGTATCATTTTATACTCTCACCAGCAAGGTATAAGCAATACAGTTGGTCCACATCCTTGCAACGTTGGGCAATATCAATCTTTTGATTTTAGTAATTCAAGTGGGTATAAGGTGGTATCTCGTTATGGTTTTACTTTGCATTTCTAAGATGACCAGTGAGGCTGAGGATTTTGCCATTACCTGTTGATTATTCCTGTATCTTTCATGAAGTATTTAAATCTTAGGTCATTTTTAAATTGAATTGTCTTCTCATTGACTTTTAGGAGTTCTTTTTATTTTCTGGAAATGAGTCCTTTGTCAGTCATGTTTTATGCATTTCCTGCTCACTTTCAGCCTTTTTCTTTGTCTTTTTTTTTTCCATTTATTTTTATTAGTTGGAGGCTAATTACTTTACAATATTGTAGTGGTTTTTGCCATACATTGACATGAATCAGCCGTGGATTTACATGTATTCCCCATCCCGATCCCCCCTCCCACCTCCCTCTCCACCCGACTCCTCTGGGTCTTCCCAGTGCACCAGCCCCGAGCACTTGTCTCATGCATCCAACCTGGGCTGGTGTTTTCTTTGTCTTTTAATGAGAAGTTTTTAGTTTTGATGGGGTCCAGTTAATTTTTTTGTCTTTTATCATTAATGCCATTTATGTTTTATGTAATAAATCCTTTCCTGTCCCAAAGCTATGAAGATATGATTTTCTAGAATATTTTCTTCCAGGAACTTAGCTCTTGACTTTAGTTCTGTGATCCATTATGAATTATTTTTCTGTATGGTGTGAGATATGAATTAAGGTTAATTTTTTCCATACAAATATCTATATGTTCTAACTCTGTTTTAAAATATTTTCATATTTTCCTTTCCCCACTGAATTGCATTAGAATCCTTATTGAAAACCAACTGTGACCAATAGATTTCCTTTTGGACTATCCAAAAAAATTTTTTTTCTGGTTGTGTCATGTGGCCTGTGGGATCTTAGTTCCTGACCAGAGATTGAGCCCACACCCCCTTCAGTGGAAGCCCGTCTTAACCACTGGATGTGGGAAGGGACGTCCGTGGACTATCCAAATTTGAAACCCATATGACACTGTCTTAATTGCTGCCTCTTTATTTTAAGTTTGAATTCTTACAGTATAAGTCTTCCAACTTTTTTCTTTTCCTTTATGGTAGTCCTAGCTATCTGTGGTCCTTTAGCTTTCCAGAAATTTTTAGAATCAGCTCATTAAGTTCTAGAAAATGTCTGCTGGGATGTTGAATGAAATAAAATTGGGAGAGAATGGACATCTTAGTAATATTGAGCCTTCCAACTCACAAAAATGGAGTATTTCTCTACTTATGTAGGCTTTGTCTTTTCTTAATGACACTTTTCTTCCTTTCCCTTTTTTCTTTCTTTTTTTTTCTTATTTTGGCTGCACCCCATGACTTGCAGTCTTAGTTCCCTGACCAGGGATTGAACTTGGGTTCTGTCTGTGAAAGGGCCAAGTCCTAACCATTAGGCTGCCAGGGATTTCCCTGTAGGTTTTCTTTAATTCCTCTCAACAATGGTTTGTGGTTTTCAATGTTAAGTTCATGCCCATTTTTCACTAAATATATTCCAATGCATTTAATGCTTTGTGATACTCTCAAAACATTGTATTTTAAATTTCATTTTTAATTGTTTATTGGTAGTATATAGAAAATACAATTGACTTTTATATATTGACCCTGTATCTTGCGATCCCACTACATTAATTCATTAATTCTAATAGTTTGTCAATTACTTTAGGTTTTCTAAGTATATAATCTTTCAATTAAGAATAAATGTAATTCTATTCATTCCTTTCCTGTCATTATGCCTTTTATTTATTTTTCTCACCTTACTGTGGTGACTAAGACCTTCAATGTTGAAATACAATGAATGTTGTCTTTTTTTTTTTTTACAATGAATGTTGTCTTGATCCTAGAGGGAACATTTTCAATAATTTACCACTGTATTTATCAAGACTTTAAAAACTGTCAGTATCTCAACCAATTTCCTCAGTAGTTCCTGCCTTTATCTATGAGCTTTAACATCACTTCAGGTACATTTTCTATCTCATTTAAACATAAATCATGAAGATTGAGAGGTGGTTTTAAAAATTAATAAAACTAACAGCAGCCATCGAGGTAGGTGGTGGGTTTTCTATATTTTCTAGGACTGATGGCGCAGCGGCCATGGAGTTCTTGCTGGAAAGGTTTGACAGTGCTTCTCATTGGTCACTTAGCCTAAAGTCTTCTTAATGCAGTTTTCATCTTCATGGGCATAGATCAACTTTAGAAAAGGGTCTTAATGCCCGTTCTCCAAATTGCACCAGCAGTCAGAGAGTCCACATTGCAGGCAGGCTCTGGCATTTCAAACAGCCAGCACTTTACGTTAAATTGAACTCTGCTTGTTGTTCAGTCACAGCCATGTCTGACTCTTTGGGACCCCACGGACTGCAGCATGCCAGGCTTCCCTGTCCTTCACTATCTCCCAGAGTTTGCTTAAACTCATGTCCATTGTGTTGGTGATGCCATCCAAGCATCTCATCCTCTGCCACCCACCTCTCCTTTTGCCTTCAGTCTTTCCCAGCATCAGGGTGTTTTCTGAGTCAGCTCTTCGCATCAGGTGGCCAAAGTATTGGAGCTTCAGCTTTAGCATCAGTCCTTCCAATGAATATTCAGGTTTGATTTCCTTTAGGATTGAATGATTTGATCTCTTTGCATTCCAAAGGACTCTCAATGGTCTTCTCCAGCACCATAGTTTGAAAGCATCAATTCTTTGGCTCTCAGCCATCTTTATGGTCCAGCTCTCACATCTGTACATGCCTACTAGAAAAATCATAGCTTTGACTATATGAACTTTTGTTGGCAAAGTGATGTCTTTGCTTTTAAATACGCTGGCTAGGTGCTTACCCAATCCTGATCCTGAATTTAGGAGCCAGGAGGTCACAAGGTGAGTCCTCTGAAGTCTCTTCTCCCTCCTCCTCATTCCGCAGCAGTCCTGAAGGATTGGAAGGATGGTGGCTTAAGGCAGGGAGGCCCACATTCAGGTAAAACTAGTTTGACTTGGGACAGCTTCCCGAGGAATGTGACTTTCCTTGCCTCGGAGATCCTGTGAGTAGCAGCAGAGGCTGAGACCCACCCTTTGATCTTAGGCTAATGGTGGTCCTGACTCTGTTGGAGCATTCAGGGTTAAGTCTTGCCTTCGGGTAGCACTTTTTTCTTAAAGTTGTGTCTCAAGGAAATGATGGAAGCAGGGGACTCATGGTTACTAAGAATGACGAGAATATCAATGCTCTTGAATGATTTATTTTAATTAATTAGTTGATTAGATTGCATCAGGTCTTAGTTGGTGCACTCAAGATCTTTGTGGCAGCGCACAGACTCTCGAGCTGTGGCACGTGGGGTTAGTTGCTCCGCAGCTTGTGGGATCTTAGTTCCCTCATCAGGGATTGAACCGGCATCCCCAGCATTGCAGGATGGAATCTTAACCACTGGACCACCATGGAAGTCCCCATGAATGGTTTATATCATAAAAGTATGTATACATTAGTACATACTTTGCTGGTAGTGTATATTTTTTGTTTGCATCAGTTCAGTTCAGTTCAGTTCAGTCTCTCAGTCATGTCCGACTCTTTGCATGCAGACCCATGGACTGCAGCACGTCAGGCTTCCCTGTCCATCACCAACTCCTGGAGCTTGCTTAACCTCATGTCCATTGAGTCGGTGATGCCATCCAACCATCTCATCCTCTGTCGTCCCCTTCTCCTCCTGCCTTCAATCTTTCCCAGTGTCAGGGTCTTTTCCAGTGAGTGTTTACATATGTATCTATAAATTATTGATAAAAGCTATTTCGTGTCCTTTTCCCTCACTTGTATTCCAATACCTTTTCTTGAGGCCTGGAGAAAAGGATGGCCTTTGTTAGGTCCTTGGGAACCAAGGAGAGCCCCAGCTATGCCCACAGCCAGGTACCCTGTCAAGGACTGGGGCAGAGAGAAGGCTGAGTGCTATGGACTCAGAGAGCAAGTCGTGTTGACTCAGTCTCTGGCCCACCTCTAGTTTCTGTTTTCTCTTCTGTCATCTCTCAGCCTTGTTCCCTGGGCTCCCTTACTGCCTCTATTCATTCATTCATTTTTCCTTCTTTAACTGAAGTGAAATTCATATAACACTGACCTTTTAAAATGTACAGTTCAATGGCATTCAGTACACCCTCCATGTTGTGTAACCATCACCTGTGCCTGGTTCTGAAACATTTTCATCACCCCACAAGGAGACTCTGTACGCCTCAGGCAGACACTCTCCTCTTTCTCCCAACCCTGCCACCTTCTAATCTGCTTCCTGTCTGTGGATTTACCTGTTCTGCATATTTTGTATAAATGTATTCATAGAGTATGTGACCTGTTATGATTGGCGTCTTTCGCTTAGCGTCATGGTTTCAAGGTTCATCCATACTATAACATGTTATTAGTACCTGGTTCCTTTCTATGGCTGACTCATACTCCATATGAGTCAGACCACTCATCTGGGGACAGACTACTCATCTGCTGATGGGACATTTGGGTGACTTCTACCTTTGTCTGTTGTGAATAGTACTGAACACTGGTGGATAAATATTTGTTTTGACACCAGTTTTCAGGCCTTTTGGGTGTGCACTCTAGAAGTGGAATTGCTGGGTCATGTGGTGACTGCATTTTCTTCTGGAGGAATCTCCTTTGTTCATTCTCTCTGAGCATTGAACCAGCTGGGGGTTCCTTCCTGCCATGCTTAGCTTTCCCGTCCCCATCCTTTCCCCTTCACCTGTCTCAGTGCTGGGAGGTAGACATCCTGTTCTTGGTGAGGTCCGCCTGTCATCTCCTCCCTGCTCCTCTCTTGTGCAGTAGGACGGCCATCCACCAGGGAGTCTGGGTTTCCTGCCCTAAGCTCCTCCTTGCCATTGTGATCCTTGAGTCACCTTCTGGGTGCAGTGTCCTCTGGCTTTCTTTTTTCTTTTTCTTTTTTTGGCTGTTCTGTGCAGCATGTGGGATCTTAGTTCCCCTACCAGGGATCAAACTCGTGCCCTCTGCATTGGAAGTGTGGAGTCTTGGCCACTGACTGCCAGATTTCTTAGTCCCTGCCCTCCCCTATCCCCCAACTGGGATGCCCACCCCAGATTTTCAGAGCAGCGGCTAAGCACTAAACAGACCTCCCTCTGCTCCTCTGGTTTAATGCCCCTCCCCTGCCCTGGCCACTTGCCAGGTCCTCTGTGCTTTCTGCTGGGCTTATTAATACCTTAGCAGTGCCCCACAGTTGACCCGAAGAGAGATTGTTTTCCCTCTTCCCGCTTGATGCTGCCTCTGATGGGTATCATGAGGCCTGCCTTTATACCTTTATGCCTCTTAACGCTGAAAGGTGTTTTGTTGTGTTTTGATATGGACCATTTTTACAGTCTTTACTGAATTTGTTACAATATTGCTTCTGTCTTTCTTATGTTTTGGTTCTCTGGCCACAAGGCACCTGGGATCTTAGCTCCCCAACCAGGTATTGAACCCACACCCTTTGCACTGGAAGGTGAAGTCTTAACCACTGGACTTCCCCGGAAGTCCCTGAGAGGTGGTTTTGAATGAGATCCTATGTCCCCATCCTCAGCTCCCACACCCCACGTGGTCACACACTGCTGGCTTTGGATGCTTCAAACCAGTGTCCTGGACTGTGCACTCGAGGGATGCTCTTGGACCCAGGATAAAGTTTAATAGTTACATCTGTGGACCCATGTGATGCTGATTTCCTGATTCCTGTTTGTTCTTGATCTGTTTTTTATTTGGGGGTTTTTGTTTGTTTTGGTCCCCTCCCATGTCGGTTTTCAATGAGCTCTTAGGAAGCAAAGGGCTTCCTAGGTGGCACAGTTGATAAAAACATCTGCCTGCCAATGCAGGAGACACAAGAGACTCGGGTTTGATCCCTGGGTTGGGAAGATCCCCCGTAGGAGGAAATGGCTACTCACTCCAGTATTCTTTGCCTGGAGAATTCCATGGACAGAGGAGCCTGGCAGGCTATAGTCCATGGGGTCACAAAGAGTCGGACACAACTGAGCATGCACACACACTCAGGAAGGAAGGATTCCTGCATGTGTGGGATCATGGGTCGGGGTAGGGGGATTGGCAGGTATGGCTGGAATGGAACCTACAAGGAAAGAAAGTTTCCTGCCTGGAACAACAAACTGAGGGAAAGCAGATGTGTGGGGCTGAGTTAGAAGACCTAGGACACCAGAGCTGAGGAATGGATATTGATAAGTCTGCATTTATAACTTTGTCTTCCTGGGTGTTCCCAAGTCCATCCTTAAATAGGCTCCTCCAGCATCTGGATGGCCATGGGGGCACTGCCCTGCCCCAGACGTACAATTGGGAAAACCAGTTAAGTGGTGAGTTGGTGAGTCTAGGAAGCCAACAGCGGAGCTTTGACGAGAAGATACAAAATCTTGGGGGGGTGGGGTGCTCTGGGTCAGAGCCCAGAGACCCCAACAGTGCATTAATAAAATCTGAGGACAATACTCTGAGGGGCCTGGGGAGGTTTCTAGAGGCTGGTCTTCCTCCTCTGGAAGCTTGAACTAGAAGCAGGGTGGGCTAGCTAGCATCATGGGAGTCTCCTATCTGGCTGTGGTCCTTCTGACCTTTGTTTAGGTCTGGGGTTGGGGTGGTCAAAAAGTTAAGGGCCAAGCAGGTGACTTAAGTAAGGATGCTAGCCCTGTGTGGATGCAGGCACACACTGGGGGTGGCGTGGGTGGAGTCTCAGCCAGCTAGGGTAGGCCCTTCTTGCATTCTGTTGCCGCTCCTGTCACACATATTTGTCCCAGCCCCGGAAGGAATCTAGGCCCCCTAAATGCTGACAGCAAAGGCCCGAGGAGAGGAGTCCAGGCATCTTGGGCTTCAGGATAAACCAGACACTCAGGGTGAGGATTGGGTGTTCTTCCTGGAGGGGAGATCCGGTCCAGGCAGAGGAACTCGTTTATGGGCTGTTTCGCCATTGCCTCTCATGGGGCATGGGCCCAGTTGGCTGGCCTGTGTGAGCCACCTGTCGACAGGGCTTCCTCGGAGTTCTGAGAAGCAGCTGTTGCCGGGCCCCTCGCCTGCCCGTGGCCGGCCTCCCGGATGGAGGATATTGTCACAGCCCGCGGGGACAGCTTGTTAGTTCCCAACGATCAGGACACGCAAGGTGGCACAGGAGTCGTGGGGTGGAGACCCTGCTGCAAAGGAGTCAGAGGAGGGAGGAGGGGCCAGGGGGAGGAAGGACAAGAGGGACAGAAGAGCCTCCGGAAGAGAGGCCACGCCAGGCCTGGGAAGGAGCTGGGGGAGTCTGGGATGGGGGCGTTCTCAGTGCTGACATGGACGGAGGGTGTGACCACCCCTTCGCCTGATTTCAGGATGGGTGACATCTTCCCTTTTGTTTAAATAAGTTCCCGAGGGACAACTCCTAAATGGATGGGGTGACTCAACAGAGGCCAGCAATTGGCCTGTGGGGTTCACCCACTGCTCCCTGGCATTTCCCATGAGATCTGGGTGCTGCGAGGAGTGAGTGTGACTCATGCCCAGGGGCCTCCCTGTTGGACGGCCACACCTGGCCCACCTCTTTCTTTTAACTACACACGGGTCTTCCACCTACCCAGGGGCCACACCTCCCAGGTCTGCCTCCCCTGTCAGGGCTGTGACTTTGGCTCACCCCCACCCCCCAACAAGCCCGCCTTTCCTGGGAGCCCCGACATCGCTGCCATCGGGGTCAAATCCTCCCGACTCTGGCACAAAGCGTCTTTTCCTGTCTGTGTCTCAGATTTCTGACCTGTAAGATGAGCCTTGGGCTCACTGCTCACTCCTCCTTGCTGTGTGGAGCTGTGAATTCCTGTCTTTAAGGAGCTTGGAGCTTGTCAGAGTTTGGCCAAAGTCGGCTTCTGTCCCCCAGCAGCCCTGCCTCCCTTCCTGACCGCCTACCATGCAGACAAGCGCTGACTCTAAGGCAGGGCCCCCGGGGGCCTCAAGCCTCAGCAGTCTCCCCTTCTCCAGGTCTCACTCTGCTCACCTCCAGAACATCTGAATGCTGCTTACCACCTGTGTCCTTCTTGCTAAAATTATGCAAATAATGCATGCTCACTGTTTAAAAAAAGAGAAAAAGGAGAAAAATCCAACATTATTGACTTGTGTTTAAGTAAAATGTAAGAATCACTACTTCTCCCACCTCTTCTGTAGAATCATGAAATGTGCCTCAAATCCAGCCCCCTCTCTCCACCTGCTTCTCTCAGCATTTACCAGATTCTCATATTCAAGTGTCTTCAGCTCGTCTTTGAGGTCAGGGACTGGTCGTCTCTCTCTATGTCTTCGGTGCTGGGCACAGTGCCTAGTGTATTGTGGGCATTTGTTAAGTAGCCTTTGAAAGAATAAGTGAATGAAGGAACAAGTGAATAAGAAGAAGATCTAGCATTCAAATCTCTGCTGCTTTCTTGTTGAGTGAACCTCAGTTTCTTCACCCTTAAAATTGGGATAATAATTCATATTCTTTTGAAGTTAAATACAATGCCAGTGATGGTGCCAACACCTGGCACAGCGTGAGCCTTCAGTAAGTGCTATTGAATTAGATTGTAAGGGGACCCAGTTGCCCTTCCTCCCCAAACCTGGGATGCCCCTCTGGTACTGAGTGAGTGTCCCCTATCCTGCCAGCCACTCCCCTTCCAGTGTAGGGCCTCTATGGCCAGCTATTGAAAAAAAGGATAAGGAGCTGCCAGCTGCCCTCAGGGAGCTCATGGTTGGGCTCGGGAGAGGTAAGCAAGCCCCAGCCAGGGGAGTGGTATACAGATGCTGAACCTGAGCCCAAGGGCGGGGGAGGAGGAGGGGCCACAGGGGGGCCTTGGGGTGATGGGCCAGGGAGTTTGAGAAGAATGGACACATGAGTGTCAGGCCGTCATCTATAGATTCAGACAGGATATTCCGTGTAGGAGCCAGGTGTGACATCACCTGCCATGTCTTCCCCAGATCTTAGCTGATCCTTCTGTGTCAAGGTCTCAAACTTTGCCATGATCCACAAAAAAGTACACTTTGCGTTGCCAGTACAAACTCACACACCTACGTTCTAGATATAACAGGAGCAAGCTAACAGCACAATACTTCCTCCAACTACAAGGTGGGGGGTGACGGTGATGTTTTCCTTTCTGTGCAGATACTGTTTGTGTCCCACTAGACTGATTTCATGGACCACTTATGGGTGGTAGTCCTCAACTCGGAATATACTGCCTGGCTCAGCAGTTCTATATGAGGTTGTCTTCCAGTCCCTTTCTGTCAGAGCTCTTGATCTCTGGTGTTCAACTGAGAAGCCCACAGCTCACAGAGGGTCAGAATTTATCTGGGATGTACACCAGCTAAGTGGCAGAACCAGGAGTCACATGCAGGGGTATATGATTCCAAAGCCCACCACTGGGTCATGTCCCTTTCTCTGACACTTTGCATGGGGGTTCTGCCAGCCCTGCGCTGGACTGCAGATCAAGGAACATTCAACGTGGCCCATTTCTTTGTGCCCCGGGAAGCTTGGCCGAGGTGACAGCTAAGCCTGCCGTATATTATCAAGTGCCACTCAGCCTAAAACTGAAAAAGCAGCCCTCAGGAAACAAAGTCTTAATACATACCCCACCCCCACCAACATGCAAGAGTTGGTTATTGAGAAAAGGTGCAGTAAGATGAACCTACTGCCCCATAGCCAAATATAACATATATAACAGGATCAAACCGTGTCTTCACTGCCCACTGGGGCTTCTCTGGTGACTCAGACTGTAAAGAATCTGCCTGCAATGCAGGAGACCCGGGTTTTATCCCTGGGTTAGGAAGATCCCCTGGAGAAGGGAAGGCAACCCACTCCAGTATTCTTTCTTCAAGTATCCCAAGAACAGAGCAGCCTAGTGGGCTACAGTCCATGGCGTCCCAAAGCGTCGGCAACGACTGAGTGACTAACACTGTCTGCCCACAGCACTGGCCTCATAACTCTCGTCCCCTCCTTTGGAACCCCTAACTCAGAAATTAGGGGGTGGTCTCCTGTGCTACCCCAAGGAAAGAAGGAAAGCTGGGGAAAGGCAGGGAGAGAAGAACAGATGAGTTGGGAGGAAAAGAGCTGAGGAAACCAGGAGTACAGATGGGCCACGGGCCTCTAGTATCTGAAATCCCAGACCTGTGGAAGGCAGTGAGTTTTATACGAAGAAGGAGGGGATTAAACGGGTGTCCTGTCACAATTGTAAAATCATGGGCGGGCGGAGGGAGAGGGGTCTGAGTGCCCTGTTGAGATAAGGGCAAAGCAAGTGAGACTGTGAGCAGGACTGGTATCCTACCACGCTGGTCTGTCTTCTTTGTGCCAGACAGCGCGGGTCGTTGATTAGATTATCATGCGTGCTGACCAGCACAGGCTGGAAGTGTAGACCTTGTAACAGAGACCACTGTTATATTCGGTATGCTTTGTATATATATATATTTTTTTTTAATTAAATTAATTCATTTTTGGCTGCACTGAGTCTTTGTTGCTGTAGTTGGGCTTTCTCTAGTTGCGGAGAGCAGGGGCTTCTCATTGTGATGGCTCCTCTTGTTGCAGAGCACGGGCTCTAGCTGTGCCTCACGGGCTTAGTTGCCCTGAGGCATGTGGAATCTTCCCGGACCAAGGATAACATATTTAAAAAATGTTTTTATTTATTTATCTGGCTGCACCAAATCTTCTACTTATTTATTTATTTGGCTATGAGGGTCTTAGTTTCAGCATTCGGGGTCTATAGTTGAGGCGTGCAAGATCTGGTTCCCTGACTGAGGATGGAACTTGGGCCCCCTGCATTGGGAGCATGGAGTCTTAGCCACTGGACCACCAGGGAAGTCCCAGTACTTCCCAGTACTTCCCTGGTATGTACATAGTATTGTGTACATCCCAGTACTTCCCTGGTACATACACGGTATTGTGTACATCCCAGTACTTCCCTGGTACGGACACGGTATTGTGTACATACTATGTTAATTTCTCTCTATTGATGCTTTTGTAAAAGACTCATCTTTCCCCTTTGTGTTCACAAAGTTAAGCAGACTTCTACACTAGTTAATTCATTCCTAAGCAGTGAGTTAGCTGGTTATCTGGTAGCTCTGCTTTGACTCTCTGTCTAGAATAAATAAAAACCAAGTGAAAGGGTAAAGTGGGGGATGAATGAGCACCATGCTGACTGTCCCCAGGAACCAGCATTGACCCCAGTGTTCTTTCCCACGTGGGACCCTGAGAGCCCAGTGAGGGAAAGGAAGGCCTGTCTACACTGTCTCCCCAACCCCATCCTCCTTGGATCACAGAGTTTCTTTGGATAAACCCCAGATCGATTAAGAATTGGCTCTTGCTGAAATTTGCCAGGAAGAGACATTTGTCTCCATCCGTGGGGTGATCTTCTGCAATTTCTGGCCTTTCTCATGCTTTCTTGCCCCATTTTTGGATTGTTCCAGTGGATGAGATACTGTCTCCCCACCACCCTCCTTTGTCTCTGGGGGAGGATCCCGAAGACCCTCGTTTCACCTGGCCCAGGATTGCTGTCTGCCAGGAGATAGCTCTCGGAATGGGTCTGCCTCTCAAATCGCTGGCATCCGGAGCTGATAGGAGTTGGGGGCGGTGGGTGGGGAGCTGGAAACAAAGCTGTGTGGAGCCCGCTAAGCGTTTTCACTCCTCTCGCATGAAGAGCCCTAGATCCGTGACAAGCGGGAGGCCTGCCACCTGCAACTCCATCCACGGTTTTTTGTCTTCTATTTGCATAGATTTGAGCCAGTTAAGCCTCGGCCAATACTCTTCGTTTAAATCAGACTGTAACCCAATTTCTCTTGCATTTTTTAACCTCAAAAACTATACTGGTACAGTGTGCCTATAGACTTGTCCCTGAAAAATTCTGTGTAGTTCAGAATGTTTTTAGGGACCAAATTATTTTAAATGTATCGTGTTGTTGTTGTTTAGTCTCTAAGTCATGTCCACTTCTTTTATGACCCCATGGGCTGTAACCTGTCAAGCTCCTCTATCCATGGGATTCTCTAGGCAAGAATACTGGAATGGGTAGTCATTCCCTTCTCCAGGGGATGTTCCCCCCGAGGGATCAAACCCATGCCTCCTGCATTGCAGGTTGATTCTTTACAGTCTGAGCCATCAGGGAAGCCCATTAAATGTATTGGGGGACTATAATCTGTAATATCTAATGGAACCCATGATAGATCTGCCAACAAAATGCAGTTTTCATTTATGTGTGTTTATCACCAAATCTCAGAAGGCAACATTTGGAATATCCCTTTTTTTTAAAAATTATTTTTTAAATTAATTAATTTTTTATTGAAAGATAATTGCTTTACAGAATTTTGTTGTTTTCTGTCAAACCTCAACATGAATCAGTCATAGGTATACATATATTCCCTCCCTTTTGAACCTCCCTCCCATCTCCCTCCCCATCTAAAAAATTAATTTTGATTGGAGTGTAGTGGATTTACGTTATGTTAGTTTCAGCTGTACATCAAAGTGAATCAGTTATACATATGCATAGATCCACTCTTTCAGATTCTATTCCCATATAGGTCATTATAGAGTATTGAGTAGAGTTCCCTGTGCTGTATGTACAGTAGGTTCTTGTTAACTGTCTTTTTTTTAGTTAGCTATTTTATATGTAGTAAAGATGATTATTATTAAAAATGCTTATTTATCATTTATTTGGCTGCGTTAGGTCATCATGCAGGATGTTTCCTTGCAACACAAGCACTCCGTATTGCAGCGTTCGGGTTTAGTTACCCCACGGCATGTGGAATCAAACCCCAGTCCCCTGCATTGGAAGGCGAATTCTTAACCACTGGATCACCAGAGAAGTCCCTGGAATATCCTTGAAAGTCATCATTTGGTAGAGGAGAAAAGCAAGGGTCAGAGAGGTCACGAGCTCGTGAGAGAACAAGGACTCCTGCCCCAGTGCCCATCCTATCACGGGACAGTGGAATACAGCACCGGTTTCTTTTTTGATTCTCCTCTATTTTATTTCTATCTCCTTCCATCTATTTAAAAGCTATATTTTTAAAAAACTTGAAGGCATATAATGCAAACAATGTCTTCTGAGAAGTAACCAGCACAGAGGTCTGGCATGCCTTCTGCTTGGTTTTATTTATGCCTATACAAACCCCTTTATTTAAAGACAAAAGTGCATTTTTAAATAAAGCTTTTGTTTCAGAATAGTTTTATATTTACAAAAAATATAGATAGTACAGGGAGTTGTAATTTACCTCACATCTCCATGATAAGGCTCTTCAGTCATGTCCAACTCTTTGCGACCCCATGGACTGTAGCCCACCAGCCTTCTCTGTGCCTGGGATTTCCCAGGCAAGAATACTGGAGTGGGTTGCCGTTTCCTTCTCCAGGGGATCTTTCCAATCCAAGGATCCAACCTGTGTCTCCCGCATCAGCAGAAAAATTCTTTACCACTGATCCACCAGGGAAACGCACCTCACATCTAGTTTCGTTTATTATTCACATGTTAAGTTAGTTATTACCGTACATTTTTTACAATAAACCAATTTGGATACATCATTTCTTTTTAATACTTTATTTGGCTGCACTGGGTCTTAGCTGTGGCCTGTGAGATCTAATTACCTGACCAGGGATTGAACCCAGGCCCCCTGCTTTGGGAATTCGGAGTCTTAGCCACTGGCCCACCAGGGAAGTCCTGGGTACATCATTTCTAACTGAAGGACACACTTCACTCCTGTTTCCTTTCAGAGGGCCCTTTTCTGTTCCAAGGTCCCATCCACGTCACCACACGCCATCTACCCACCATGTCTGCTTAGGCTATGACGGTTGTAAATGTTGCTTGGCTAGCTTCACTTCTGTAATATACGAGATGACTTTTTCCCACATGACTCAGATGTGAGCATCTTTCCAGGTGAGTGAGTGAGGCCTTCCACGCCTTCCTAAGTCACCAGTGTTCTGCTGAAAGGCTCCTCCCCATCCCTTTATCTGCTCTTGGCAGACAGCCCGACTGGCAGTGTCCTGGGGCCTCCTCCTGGGTAGTGAACTAGACGCTTCCTGCTGCCTCGGAGTTTTGACATGACAGGAAGCAGAGACCCAGGGTGTAGATGGACTGATGGAGCATGGAGGAAAGGGGCTAGGGGCCTGCAGTGCTGCCAGACAGCCACCTGCACCCCTGCCCATACTAGCTCCACCAGTTTGACGGTCTACACCGCTGGTTGAAGTGCTTCCCCATAAGAGGGTTGGGCTTGTTCTGGGAAGTCCTTCAAAAGGAAGGGATGCTGACAATGGGAACCACCCATCAACGAGGCCACCACCACCCAACCTCGCACGCAGAACACCCCTGACTAGCCCTGGGCGTCTCAAGCAGGGACTTGGTGGCCACCTGTCAGGAGCACTTGAGTAAAGGCTTGGTATTGATCTGTGAAAGGAATTTCTGATGATTATCAGTTTTTGGGGTGGCGGGGAGCATGGGCCTCCCTAGTGGCTCAGACAATATAAGAATCTGACCAAATATTTTAGTTTTTGGTGTGGTTTTTGTTTGTTTTTTGGTTGTGCCAAATGGCATGCAGGATTCTATCTCCCAACCAGGGAATCAAACCTGACCTCCTGCAGTGGATGCACAAAGTCCTAACCACCGGATTTCCAGGGAAGTCCCTGATGATTCTCAAATGAAGTGGGAAAGAACTGAAAAATTATGTAGCCCAGGTCCCAGGCAGTGGGGCCAGAATGTCTCCTCTTGCAGTCACTTTTCACTTTGCAGCCCCAGGCTGGTCCAAGGGTGGGCGTTCAAGTAATCTTAGTTGACAAATGGAAAGCTTCCAGATCTTTCACATTGTCTCTGGCTCCTCAGAAGGGCCCAAACTTACCTTCAGACAACATTTTCTATTTCACCTGTTGAGCCCAGGCTGGGTTCTCTGCAGACATCCCCTGGAGCATCAGAGCCTCTGTGTGTGTGCTCAGTCATGTATGACTCTCTGACTCCTTGGACTGTGGCTGCCCCAGGCTCCTCTGTCCATGGGATTCTCCAGCCAAGAATATTGGAGTGGGTTGCCATGCCCTCCTCCAGGGGCTCTTCCCTACCCAGGGATCGACACTGAGTCTTCCAAATTGGCAGGTGCGTTCTCTACCACTGAGTCACTCTGATCTGCCTCAAACCGTCTCCACCATCCCAAGTCCCATACCCACCTCCTCAGTTCTCAGTTCAGTTGCTCAGTCGTGTCCGACTCTTTGTGACCCTAGGCACTGCAGCACGCCAGACTTCCCTGTCCATCACCAACTCCTGGAGCTGGCTCAAACTCATGTTCATCGAGTCGGTGATGCCATCCAACCAGCTCATCCTCCGTCGTCCCCTTCTCCTGCCTTCAGTCTTTCCCACCCCCTCAGCCCTGGCCTTTTCCCTCTGACCTCTGACCTCTCCTTTACACAGTCCCCTAGAGCAGAGCTCCACAGTCCTTGCTCCCCTGACCAGGGATTACACACAGACTCCATTTAGGCCTGACCTTCTCCGGCTGGGGACTTAGGCAAGCCAGCATAAGGGAAGAAAGAGACAACCCTCTGTCTCCTTCCACAAATATCCCCCCAGGAGGCTTCCCACACTGCAAAATAGAACAAGTCCTTTCTCAGAAGGGAGTGAGGGAGCCGAAGTCCTTTCTCCCACGCAGCCCAGGAAGGCTGACTGGACATTGTGTGACCCATGCTGGTTAGAAGCACCAGGCTCCACTGGGAAAGGTGGAGACCCTACTGGTTTTTCTCACCCGACCGGGAGTCTCTGCCAGGTCCAAGCAGATGTCTGAGGCAGACACACTCCCGGGATGCTGCTCTGCAGCCTTTCACAGGTGAAGGACACTTCGTCCCGAGGGTGTTTGTACCTACTGATCCCTTTGGTCTTCTACGCCCCCTCCTTCTGGAACCAGGACCCCATTTAGGTGGGGGGATGGGCTCCTTTAGCAAAGGGCTGACAGCCTAGAAGTACTTTGCAGAGTGGTTTTGCTTAATAATAAATGAGCATTAGAGGGCTTCCCTGGTGGCTCAGGTGGTAAAGAATGCACCTGCAATGTGGGAGACCTGAGTTTGATCCCTGGGTTGGGAAGATCCCCTGGAGAAGGGATCAGCTACCTACTCCAGTATTCTGGTCTGGCTTCCCTGCCCATGGGGTTGCAAAGAGTCGGTCACAACTGAGTGACTTTCACTTTCTGGGGCCACTGTGTTTTAGGAAACTCAGCATTGAGAGGACGGGGGTGGGGTGGGGGCGGGGGGGGGGGGGGGGCGGCTGGCCAACAGGAGAAGCCTCCCTGGATTGGGAGGGAGCTCCCCTGAAGGACTGGGCTGATCCTGAAACCCGGATGTGGAATGGGAGGACAAAGAGCAGCTTTGCTCCAGGAGTCTTTACTTTCCCCAATGCTCATTTCATCGACCCTAATCAGGTCTCTGCTCCTGTTTGCTGGGGCCTATTTTAAGAGAGTCTTATAAATATACTAAGGCGGAAATGTCTGGATCAGGGCGGGGTGGGGGGCAGGAGGATGTGGTTCAGTCTAGGACAGGATCTGACTCAAATCACACCTCCCTCCCGGATTCCAGATTGGTGGTGGGGGGGAGGTGGCGGCTGCCTCCGAGGTGGTGTTTGGAAGGAGGTGGTGTTTGGAAGGAGATGCTGAGAGCAGGTGGAGAGGGAAATGGCAACCCACTCCAGTATTCTTGCCTAGAGAATCCCATGGACAGAGGAGCCTGGTGGACTGCTGTCAACAGGGTCACACAGAGTCAGACACGACTGAAGCGACTTAGCAGCAACAGCTGAGAGCAGGACTGGGTGGTTCTAACTGTGGTCTCCATGGTGCATGTCCCCAACAAGAGCCCTGGACTACAGGGCCGAGAAGGGTGCTGTGGGCTGAGGTGGTGGAAGCAAGGAGCGGAAGGGACCCCAGACCCTCTTGTCCTCTCTTCCAGAGAGCCTGTGCCTTGTCCTGAGAGAGTCTCCTTAGGGGTCAGCCCTCTTGTCTTCCCCGAGGATGGAGACTTTATGACAGTGGTCCCGTCCAGGACCTGGTGAATGTAGTCTGTAGTCTGAGTCTTAGAAGCCGGAGAAATAATCCAGCCCCCGACCCTTGTTTTTCAGGTAAGGTGAGTGAGGGTCCCCCGCTCCTTTTTTAGCCAGCCAGCTGCAGGACCTCTGCGTGCCATCTAGCCCAAACACATTTTGACAGGCACGGGGCAGCCGTGGACAGGGCAGCGGGTGCCCTCTGCGGGGGCTGAGTTGTGGCATCAGAAGGCCGGCAGGACAAGGTACCCTTCTGGCCACATTGCACCAGGACAAGTGTTTTGGAGAACTGGGAATCCTACGTGCATTTGCCCAGAAGCTGAGCTGGTGGCCTGCTGGCTTTGTGAGCAGTGGAGATAAGACTATTGTGTCCGTTCTTTGAGGGGTTGGTGTGGGCTTCCTAGGGGGAGAGAAAGCACTAGGTGGGGGCGGCATCTCGGGTTTCCTCCCGCCATCTGAGAAGCTCTTTGTGGGGGCTGCTGGCAGTTGGGGGCAGGCGCTGGTAAGGAGAGTCTGGGCTGAGACAGAAACGGGCCCTTTCAAACAGTGCAAGTCAGACTCTTTGTGAGCTGTTTACCTCCCTCCTGCCTAAGGGTGCGGCGAGAGTCATTTAATCTAATTGGTTTAATAAGTAAATGATCTGGGCCCAGAGAGGAGGGGGTGCGTCTGAGAGGCGGACAGCGTTATCTACAAACCCTACTGCGCAGCTTTGAAAAGAAACCTGTTGCCAGCTCTCTAGGGATGAGTATCCAAAGCTGGGGGGGGAGATGCTGGGGGTGGGGGCGGGGCAGTGGCGGAGATGCCGTGGAAGGGAAGGAGGGAGGGCAGCGGGGAGCCCCAGATGTTGGGTGGAAAGAGAAGTGGAGGCCTTGTGGGTGTATTTGCTCATTAAAGTGTACAATTCCGTGGTTTTAGTATATTCTCGAGGTTGTGCAACCATCACCACTGTCTAATCCCAGAACATTTTCATCATTTTCAGAAGAAATGCAGTACTGGTCAGTGGTCACTCCTTACTCCCCTCCTCCCCACCCCAGCACTGGACACCTCTCATTTACTCTCTATCTCTTGTGGACATTTCACATAAATGGGATCACATGTTACATGACCTTTTGTGCTGACTTTTACATAGCATCATTGGAGGCCCATCCATGTTGTAGGCTGGACCTGCATCTCATTGCTTTTTTGGCTGAATAATATTCCATAGTGGATACACTACTGCATTCTGTTTGTTGTTCATCACTGATGGACATTTGGGTGGTTTCCATTTGTAGGCCACCTGACTAATGCTGTTGTGATGTTTCTATTTCTCCTGGGTATACATCAAGGAGTAAAGTTATGGTATTTATGTTTAACTCTTTGAGGAACTGCCAGACTGCCTTCCCTAATGTCTGCACCATTTTGCATTCTCCCCAGCGGTGTATGAGGGTTTCAATTTCTTCCACCTCTTCCCCGGCACTTGTTGTCCATCTTTTTGCTGACTGCCATCCCAGTGAGTGTCAAGTGATTCTGTACTTGTTTTGAGATAATTTCTACCTTCTCCTGCCAATTAAGGCAGGTCAGCATCATCATCCCCATTTCATGCATAGATCAGCTGTCCCAGGTGGAAAAGAAATGTGTTCCAAGTCACAGAGGTTAATCTGTGACATAAACAGCAGCATTTAGAAACAGTGGAAAAGATGGCCTTGCTATTATCGTTGAGGGGAATAAGGCAAGTTGCAGGATAATGTGTATACATAAACCCATCTGTGTTTTCAAAAATACATACTTCCATCAGATTGGCAGAAATTTTAAAGATGAATACGTGGTGCTGATGAAGTTGCCTGGAAACACACACTTGTAAATAACACAGCTGACAGCATGGATTGCTTTCAAACCATTTTGGAAAGTAATATGACAATTACTAAAATTTAAAAAAAATGCTGTACCTCGACATCTAACTTTGAAACTTGATCTGTAAAAATTATAACAGCCACACAAGCTACAGGCATCATTTGGAAACCAGTTAACATCTGTCAGTAGGAAAACAATCTGCTAACTTGTGTTATGGCTGTACACATGAAATATTGTTACAAGTATTTTTTAATTTATTTTATTTATTTATTTTTTTACAAGTATTTTTTTAAATGGATTGTACATTTTTAATTATTTATCTTTAACTGGAGGATAATTGAACACACCTTGGGTTCAAATCCTGGCTCTGCCACTTATCAGTGTGTGGCTCTGGCCAAGTTACTTAACCTCCCTGCATTTCAGTTCCCTTATCTGTAAAATGGAGCTAATAATAGTGCCTACCTCAAAGGGTTTCTATGAGAATTAAATGAGATGATATTTATAAAATGTTTAGTACACTGCCTGGTGCATAGTAAATGCTAAATGTATTGACTCTTATTTTTTCTATTATTATCTCCAGTATTGTGGTGCACTTATATGCTCCTCTCATTTGATCCTCATAATCAGTAACCCCATAAGGTAAATCCTACTAGCGTCATTACTGTAGAGAAGGAAACCAAGGCTTAAACATTGAGGTCGCATAGCCAGATACCATGGCATCTGACTCTGGACCTTTTCTTTAAAAAATTTATTTGGTTCACTGGTCTTAGTTATGGCATGTGGGATCTTATATCTATTTCACGGCATGTGGGATCTAGTCCTCTGACCAGAGATCAAACCCACACCTCCTGCATTGAGAACTCAAGAGTCTTAACCACTGGACCACCAGGGAAGTCCCCTGTAGGACACTTTTTAAAAAATTTTTATTTTACCGGAGTATAATTTACAATGTTGTGTCAATTTCTACTGTTCAGCAAAGTGACTCAGTTATACATATGTGTGTGTGTGTGTGTGTGTATATATATATATATATATATATTATTTATAGTCTTTTTCAGATTCTTTTCCGCTGTGGTTTATCACAGGATATTGAACACATTCCCTGTTGTATACAGTAGGTCTTTGTTGTTTTTCCATTCTATGTATAATAGTTTGCATCTGCTAGCCCCAGACTCCCACTCCTTCCCTTTCCCTCTTAGCAACCACAGGTCTGTTCTCTGTTTCATAGATAAGTTCGTTTGGGTCATATTTTAGATTCCACATGTGATATATGATATTTGTCTTTCTCTGGCTGACTTCCTTCACTTTGTATGATAATCTCTAGCTCAATCTGTATTGCTGCAAATGGCATTTTTCATTCTTTTTTTGTGTCCAAGTAGTCCAGTTCAGTCGCTTAGTCGTGTCCAACTCTTTGCGACGCCATGGACAGCAGCATGCCAGGCTTCCCTGTCTATCACTGAATCCCGGAGCTTGCTCAAATACATATCCGTCGAGTCAGTGATGCTATCCAACCATCTCATCCTCTGTCATTCCCTTCTCCTCCTGCCTTCAATCTTTCCCAGCATCAGGATCTTTTCCAAGGAGTCAGTTCTTTGTATCAGGTGGCCAAAGTATTGGAGTTTCAGCTTCAGCATCAGTCCTTCCAATGAATATTCAGAGTTGATTTCCTTTAGGATGGACTGGTTTGATCTCTTTGCAGTCCAAGGGACTCACAAGAGTCTTCTCCAACAACACAGTTCAAAAGCATCAATTCTTCAGTGCTCAGCTTTCTTTATAGTCTGACTCTCACATCCATACATGACTACTGGAAAAACCACAGCTTTGACTAGATGGACCTTTGTCGGCAAAGTAATGTCTGCTTTTTAATGTGCTGTCTAAGTTGGTCATAGCTTTTCTTCCAAGGAGCAAACATCTTTTAATTTCATGGCTGCAATCACCATCTGCAGTGATTTTGGAGCCCCAAAAAATAGTCTTTCACTGTTTCCATTGTTTCCCCATCTATATGGCTTGAAGTGATGGGACCAGATGCCATGATCTTAGTTTTTTGAAGCTGAGTTTTAAGCCAACTTTTCACTCTCCTCTTTCACTTTCATCAAGAGGCTCTTCAGTTCTTCACTTTCTGCCATAAGGGTGGTGTCAGCTGCATATCTGAGGTTATTGCTATTTCTCCCGGCAATCTTGATTCCAGCTTGTGCTTCATCCAGCCAGGCATTTCTCATGATGTACTCTGCATATAAGTTAAATAAGTATTCCATTGTATATATGTACCACATCTTCTTTATCCATTCATTTGTCGATGGACATTTAGGTTGCTTCCATGTCTTGGCTATTGCTGTTTTGAACATGGTGTTTATTTCTTTTCAAATTATGATAGTTTTGTCTGGATGTGTGCCCAAGAGTAGAATTGCAGGATCATATGGCAACTCTATATTTAGTCTTTTAAAAAATATTTAGTATTTTAAAAAATATTTATGTATTTATTTAGTTTCGTTGAGTCTTAGTTGCGGCTCGAGGGATCTTCGCTGGGTCATGCGATATTTTTCATTGAGGCATATGGACTCTCTAGAAGCAGTTCATGGGCTTAGTAGCTCCTTGGCATGTGGGATCTTTGTTCCCTGACTGGGGATCCAACCCACATCCCCTAAATTGCAAGGCAGATTGTTCACCACTGAACCATCAGGGAAGTCCCTATTTTTAGTCTTTTGAGGAGCCTCTGTACTGTTTTCCATAGTGGCTGCACCAACTTATATTCTTTGAGACACTTTTGACAGCGAAACTGGATGCTGATAATAACTCTGCCAGAACAAACAATGTAGCCCTGGCCTGCCCCTGGCAAGCCTCATCTATAGGATCTAAAGGACCTTGGATTGTACCCTGAGTGAGCTGGGAAGGACTTGGCGTGTTCTGAGCAGGAGGCTGACGTGGCATGCCTTTTAGTGGGGTCACTCAGCTGCTGGATTGTAGGGTCTGAGGGTGGAGGCACACAGACCAGACAGAGGTGTGGTGACCAGGACGAGGTGGAGGCCGTAGAGGTGTCAGAAGAAGTTGGGTTTGGGTAGTTTTTGAAGGTTTAGATGAAGGGACCTGCTGATGCATTAAATGTGGGGAGGGGAATCCAGAATGATTCCAAGATTCGTGATCCTGGCAGTTAGAAGCCTGGAATTGCAGTTACTGAAATGGGGAAGATGGGGAAGAGCAGGCTTGGCAGGAAAAATCAAGAGTTTGATTTCAGGCCTGTTGAGTTGGAGATGTCTCTTGGGTCTCCAGGTGGGGGAGTGAATTCGTCACTCAGAGACACAAAGGTGGACTTCAGGGGGCGTCCAGGGGGCAGCTAGGGAAGCCATCCTCATTCAGATGGGATTCCAAGGACCAGATGAGATTGGAAAGTAGGGGTGTGTAGACAGGTAACAAGGGGTTCCAGACTGAACCCCAAGGTGGGTTGTGCAGATGTGAAAGTAGGAGAAACGAGGGGTGCTATTAGCCATAGGACTGGGCAGTGGCTGGAAGTGGGGCAGTTGGTGTGGCAGGGATCATCGGCTTCTACCTAGTACACGTCTACACTGGGAGAGGGTGGTGCTCATAGGCACTTTCATTTTAGTGAAACGCTTCTGTGTTCCAGGTGGAAACCAAGGCAGGTGCCTGGGTGGGGCTTAGAGCTGGAGACAACCCAGGTTGCCCCATAAAAGTTATGACTCCTTGGGAGCAGTAACTCCCTTCCCTTCCCAGGCCCAGCAGCTCCACCTGCTTCCCAGAACACCTGCTCTGGATGCTCCTCCACCACGAGGTCTTCCCGGACTGCCAGGATCCTTCTCTGTGAACTCCAGGGGCCTCGCTGTACCCTGAGTGTGAGGCAGATCGGGCTTGAGGAAGCAGGACTCACGGGGCTACCAGGACGACTGTGAACTTTGAAGCCAAACAGGACTAGTCTAGTTGGAATCCCAGTTGGGCCATTTACGGGATCTTGAGCAAATCTTGTAAACTCTTTAACCTCAGTTTTATTATTGGGAGAATGGGGAGAGAAACATTAACCTTACGGGGTTAGTGTGTGTTGGATGGTAATGAATGAAATATGCGGGGGTGGAGTAAACAATCAGTAAACAGCAGCTGGGGCCCCCGGTGCTGAGGGAGCTGTCTCTTATCCTGCCTACAGGGAGGAAATGTTGCTTTATTTCATTCACAGACCTAATTATTAATAATCTTCCTAAGTGAACAATCGGTGGTGGTGGCGAGGCGAGTGGCCTGAGGCCCTGAGAGGTTGAGGAGCTTGCCCAAGGTCACACAGCTAGAAGTGATGGGCCTGGGGCTCGATTCGATTCCAGATCTGGCTCCTGCACTGGTACTTCACACAGAGCTGGGCAGGGCGGCTGCTGTGTACATACTAGATGCTCAGTAAATCCAGTAAGTGACCGCCGTGCAGCTTCCACTTTCCTTCCACAGATCTCTTTTTAAGCTTCCTTCCCACTGTGAGCCATTTAGTGTAGCCCTTGCAACTCGAACAAGCTGATCCAAGAAGCCACTTCAAAATAAACACGAGACTGTGCCTTCTTTGTGCGAACCCTGCATGTGTTTTTGTGTGCTGGTGAACTCCGAGGAAACCTAGAGCGGTGCTCAGCCTGCTCAGGGGAATATTTGCATCTTACTCTCCAAATTGCCTACAACAGGCTCTTTGAAAGACGGAAAACATATTCCCCTAAGACCTGGGAATGCTAAACAGTTAATAGATCCCCAAGGGTCTTCTGTGTTACTAGGATACCGACCGCTATCATGGGTCATTAAATATCAAAGTTTAAGCTCAGGAGGCCAAAAAAAAATAATCTAAGTTCTCTGTGCCTCGCTTGTCTTCACAAGTACCCCAAGTGGGAGAATGTTCTAGAAACCATTTCCCTATCACGCAGGTGAAACGAGAGTTGCTCGGACCGAAAGTCTAAGATCTAAGAGGTGGTGATCATAGCAGGTCTTGGCTCGGTGGTCGCAAGCCCCCCTCTCCTAGTCTTTGAAGTGTGCTTGTGGTCCTGGCTCCTCTCCAAAGTTCTCTCTCTCACTTTCTCCTTTTTCGGGAAGGATCCTCATTCTGTCCAGTTCGGAGCACGAACCCTTGAGTTCCTCTTTGGTCCCTGCTGGACCTTGATGTTTTGGCTTGCTGAGGTTCTTTTCTTTTGAAGATTTTTTTTTTTTTAACGTGAACCATTTTTAAAGTCTTTATTGAGTTTGTTATAGTATTGCTTCTGTTTTATGTTTTGGTTTTTTGGCCTCGAGGAACGTGGGATCTTAGCTCCCGGAGTGAGGGAATGAGCTAAGTCGCTCAGTTATGTCCCACTCTTTGTGACCCTATAAGACTGTAGCCCTCCAGTTTCCTCTGTCCATGGGATTCTCCAGGCAAGAATACTTCAGTGGGTTGCCATGCCCTCCTCCAGGGGATCTTCCCAACCCAGGGATCGAACCTGCATCTCTTAAGTAGCTCCCTGACCAGGGATCAAACCTGCACCCCCTGCATTGGAAGGTGGAGTCTTAACCACTGGATCACCAAGGAACTCACTCACTGAGATTCTTTAAGACACACTGGGCAGACGGATTCAGGTTGGGTGACTGTGCTTCTCGGCTCTGTTGTTGTTCAGTTGCTAGGTCGTGTCTGATTCTTTGAGACCCCATGGAGCTCAGTATCCTCAGCAAAAAGCGGGCAGAGTGAAGCCCCCGGCTCCTTACATAGTGCCACTCTGGGGACGTTTATCCTGGAAGTCTTTGCTGCCAGGGGAGCTGCTTTGACACCCTTGACTTTCCACCCGCTCCACGTGTCCTTGACATGAGGATTTCAGAACTCATCCAGCCTCTCAGTAATTCCATGCTGCCCCCACTTCTGTGTCCTGCTGGGGCCGGCTGTCCTGTCCATTGTGGTCTGTGGCTCAGAGGAGGAGAGCGTGGGGAGCAGCTGGGGGGTGCAGGCTGAGGGCACAGCCTGGCTACAGGGTCTTGGAATGAACTTTATCCTCTGAAGCTATTTGCGCATCTCTGGCCAGCTTTCCTGTTATCCTGGCTATACATAGGCTAGACAGAGTAGTATAGGTTGGTCCTGCTGGTCATTTCAACAGCAAACGTAGCCAATTTGGTGAGGCTAAGACAATGACAATCTGTGAAACCGATAACTTAGTGTCAGATAAACAATGTGGCTGTTTGGCCTGGGTTTCCAGGAAAGATGAACTGCGGCAGATGTGCTGTTGCCTTGGTCAGACCACAGAGCCTGACTTTGGGTTCAGAAAGTTTGGTCACTGACACATCAGAAGATCAGTGGACTTCATCAGATTTTCAGTCTTCTACTCATTGCCCTTTCCCCTGTAGACCTGGAGCTGGTGTTTTCACTGTTTGAGATATAAAAACCCTATATTAATAGTTTGCTTTTTAATCAATTTATCTATTTTTTAATTGAAGGATAATTGCTTTACAGAATTTTGTTGTTTTCTGTCAAACATCAACATGAATCAACCATTTAATCAGCCATCGTAGGGGGTTTCACTGCATTTGTGAAGCCGAGGGTAGCGTGGGAGAGGCTCTCTTGGGGTATTTAGTTCAGTAGTGTCAGCGCTTACGGAGATATTTTAATAACTGCACTGCAGTCCAGTGAGCAGAGTCTTATTTGTGAAGGCAGAAAACAGGCAAGCTCAAGTTTCTGCTTGAGTCCTTTCCCACCAATTCCACATTCCTCCTTATTATCAAGTATACTTACATTTGTTCATTTATTGTAAATTTTAAAATTAAAAAAAAATTTAGGCCATGCCATGAAGTGTGTGGAAGCTTAGCTCCCTGACCAGGGATTGAACTGGCACCCCCTGCAGTAAAACGTGCAGAGCCTTAGCCGCTGGACCACCAGGGAAGTCTCTTTGTTCATTTATTTTAAGAAGTTGTTGTTAACCCAGAGAAAAGGGTATTTTTCCTTCCATCTGTCAAGAGAATGTAGATAGATAGCCTGGCAAAGGAATATTTAATGTGCTTGTGGATATTTCTGTGAAAGTGAAAGTCTCTCAGTCATGTCCAGCTCTTTGGGATCCCATGAACTATACAGCCCATGGAATTCTCCAGGCCAGAATACTGGAGTGGGTAGCCTTTTCCTTCTCCAGGGGATCTTCACAACCTAGGGATTGAACCCAGGTCTCCCGCATTGCAGGTAGATTCCTTACCAGCTGAGCCACAATGGAAGCCCTGTATATATATATAAATGTTTTTTAATAAAGGTGCTTAGAGGACAAGCTATGGTAAAAATGAGGAGAGTTATTTCAGTAAAATCATCAGTGATTCATTGAACATGTTCATTTTTTTTTTTATGCCGTTAGTTTATTTAGAAGTATATCTAGTGCAGCTGGATTTGTTCCTTAAAGTTGCTTTCTTTTGCACTTTACTTCAACCACTTTTTAGATCACCTACTGGAAAACATCATACAAAAGTAAGTTTGAATAAACAATTGAGTGTTATGCATTATAATAGACCAAGTTTATTTTATTTTTTACTAAAAATATTTATATTTATTTATTTGATTAATAATTAATTAAAAGATGCTTGCTCCTTGGAAGAAAAGCTATGACCAAGCTAGGCAGCATATTAAAAAGCAGAGACATTACTTTGCCAACAAAGGTCCATCTAATCAAAGCTGTGGTTTTTCCAGTAATCATGTATGGATGTGAGAGTTGGACTACAAAGAAAACTGAGCTCTGAAGAATTGATGCTTTTGAACTGTGTTGTTGGAGAAGACTCTTGAGAGTCCCTTGGACTGCAGGGAGATCCAACCAGTCCATCCTAAAGGAGATCAGTCCTGAATATTCATTGGAAGGACTGATGCTGAAGCTGAAGCTCCAATACTTTGAACACTTGATTCGAAGAACTGACTCATTTGAAAAGACCCTGATGTTGGGAAAGATTGAAGGCAGGAGAAGGGGATGACAGAGGATGATATGGTTGAGTGGCATCACTGACTCAATGGACATGAGTTTGAGCAAACTCCAGGAGTTGGTGATGGACAGGGAAGCCTGGCATGCTGCAGTCCATGGGGTCGAAAAGAGTCGGACACAACTGAACGACTGAGCTGAGCTGATTTATTTGAGGGCTTCCCAAGTGATGCAGTGGTGAAGAATCCTCCTGCCAATATAGGAGACAGGGGTTCAATCCCTGGGTTGGGAAGATACCCTGAAGTAGGAAATAGCAACCCACTCTAGTATCCTTGCCTGTGAAAATTCCCCTGGACGGAGGAGCCTGGCGGGCTCAAGTCCATGAGGATGCAAATTGTTGGACACGGCTGAGCAAGTGAATAGCAGCAGCAGCATTTATTTATTTGGCTGCACTGGGTCTTAGCGGTGGCATGAGGGATCTAGTTCCCTGACTAGGGATTGAACCTGAGCCTCTTGCATTGGGAGTGTGGAGTCTTAGCCACTGAACCACCAGGGAAGTTCCTCCCAAGGATATTCTGAATAATCCACTCTCCCATCTTCCCCATATTCTGTAAAGTCTCTTAAGCATTATGGAGCTAACTCCATGGTGTGTCTATGTCTATACTTTCAGCTGTATCTGCATTTATGTGCCCCTGCTTAAAAAATATGCCTTTCAGACAAGTCTCAGATACTTTTGTTTTAGGAATCATGGTCAATTATTGAGTTAAGCCATTTTCACATGGAAGATTCAGAAAATCCCCCATGATGAGACTGCTCACTCCCCCTACCTGTTGTTCTAGTAAAACCACAGGGGTCTTACCCCCTTTGACACCACAGGGACACCCGGCCCAAGCTGAGGCTCTTTCCTGGGAATCTGTGTTCCGAGCGGAGACACGCAGGGTTTGGAGCATTGTTAGCTGGTGGGGACTCCATCGCTGCCCTGGTTTGGCCTGCTTGTGTGCTTTTCTTGATTCTGTGGGCCACACTTGTAGTCTTTCCCGAAGTCACCTCGAGTCTAAGTTAGGAAGGGAGAGAGAGAAGGAGGGAAGACAGGCAGGCATGCCTCTGATGCTAACTGAATGTACTGTCTTGAGGAAAAGCCGGTTTTTCCAGTTCTGGATTTTGGCTCCCAACTCATCACCGTTGTGGCCACCTTACACATTACAGTATGTGGCTTGCCGCCCACACGACTCTCCGGGGGAGTCCAAGACATCCCAGATGGCCTCCACCTCCTGTACTATGTTGATGTTACAGAAACCTCAGCTTGCACTCATGGGTTCCTAATGCTTGCTCTGAGCCTCCGTACCTGTCTCCCTGAGGAGCAGTTTGTGGACTGGTATTGGCACCAGGCTGCAGTTCTAGGGGCCCAGGCAACTTCGCCTCTCTCTGAGGCTGGGTTGTGTTGAAGTTGCTTGTTTCCACACAGGCTGGTGGACTAGGACGTCACTGTCCCTGAGGAGGGTCCATCCTGGGTCCACTTGGCAGTTCTGTTCTCCCTCCTAACCTGTTACCTGGGAGGCTGCTCTCTGCTCCCACCAATGGTCCCCAGACCACTTGCATCCTCAGGTGAACACGAGGTTCCCACCATGTCTCTACCATGAGGGTGGTAGCCTGATCCCCGCCCTCTGGCCTGTCTCTGCAAGAATGTTAAAGATTTAAGCAGTTTAAGAGAGTGGGTTTTCTTTTAGTATTTATTTATTTTTGGCTGCACTGGGTCTTTGCTGCTGCATGAGGTCTTTGTCTAGTTGCGATGAGTGGAGGGCTAATCTCTAGGTGTGGTGTGTAGGTTTCTCATTACTGTGTTTTCTCTCATTGATGAGCATGGGGCTCTAGGAGCGTGGGCTTCCATAGTTGTGGCTTGTGGGCCCTAGAGCGTGCAGGCTTAAGTAGTTGCAGCTTGCAGGCTCTATAGCTCTGGCTCAGAAGTTGTGACATAGGGACTTATTTGCTACTCAACATGTGGAATCTTCCCAGGTCAAGGATTGAACCTGAGTCCCCTGACTTGGCAGGTGGATTCTTATCCTCTGCGCCGCCAGGAGAGTCTGTTTTTAGCAGTTTAAAAGACAGTGCCTTCTGGAAAGAAGATAGGGATTGGAACAGACACTCGCCCACCCATGTTCACAGCACAGTGGCCGAAGGTAGATATGACCCAGGTGTCCATCAATGGATGAACAGAGAAACAAAATGTGGTCCATCCATATGATGATATGTGGGCCAGCCTGCACAAGGAAGGAAATTCTGACACATGATACCACGTGAATGAACCTTGAAAACATTAAGTGAAAGAAGCTGGACACAAAGGTCAAATGTTGTATGATTCTACTTAGATGAGATGTCCAACGGTCAGATTCATAGAGACAGGAAGTAGCATGGTGATTCTAATTCCAACTGATTTACATGGTGGGAATATAATAATGAGACCTAGTTCCTGCCAGCATGGTGCTAATGGTCGGCCCTCTTCCAGAGTGGGTGCAGACAGGTCTTTCCCCACCCAGGCTCTCTGTAGCCCACTGAATCCCACAGCCTCAGGTGAGTATGGTGCTGTGACGTGGTGAGCATCAAGCCCTTGGCTGTAGCCTGGGCTTACCCAGGCTCCTCTTTGACATTGTTAGGCAAGTCCGTTAACTAGGTCTCTGTGACCCGTCAGCAAGGTGGACATGGCTCATAGTGTTGTAGAAACCTGTAATCAAGAAACAAAGCACCACATTCGGAGAGTTGGAAAACTCAGGTTTATTGCACCAATGGGCCCAGAGGAGTTAACACCCCAACTCTGAGCCCTGAACAAGGGGTTACAGAGTTTTTATAGACCTACAATAGTGGGCAACACTAGCTGCTAATAGATTGGTTTAAACTAAGGGGTTTCACATGTGGGAACAGCAGTTAAGACGGGGAAGGGGATGCCTAACCTTTAACTAGACAGGCGTGATTAAGCAGGCTTGCAGGGCTGAACAATTTCAAAGAGCAGGACAAGGGTGACTGAGATAAGCTCCAGTTCCTAGTATTGTAAGTCCCCACTTTCTGAGACTAGGTAACCTACATGATCCAGACTTTGTAAGGAGCAAGCTGAGTTACAGAGGCAGAATGAGCAGGAGGTTATGTAAAATTTTAACTTTTCCTCTTCAATAGGATCGGGATGAACATATAAGGGAGAGCTCTGATCTGATGGATCCCACAGATGCATCTGGATGGTATGGGATGCCAGCTTGGGGCTGGGGGTAGCACATGGAGATGGCCTCCTTCCTAAGTGTGGTCTTACCCTTGAGTGATATTCCAGGCACGAGGAATGCAGGCCCCAGGTTCTCTATTGGAGATCAGAGCAGCTGTGGGCATGCCCTTCTTCCCCACTCTTTGCCTTCCTTCCCAGGACAGGTTACAACAACCTCAGCTTGACTTTGGCAAGTTAGCTCCGTCAGACCTCCCCACCTGGCAGTTGGCAGCCCTTCAGATCAGACCCTGCATCTTCCTTGTCCTCAGGCTGATGGAGAAGGGAGAAGCAAGATGTTTGAAAGAGTATATTGTTTTCAGCGGAGACATCCGGGGGGAGGGGCCTGCGGTTCCGTGGCTCCAGGTACCAAACAGAATCCCTCTGTGGACCTTCGAAACTGTCTTAGCATCAGGGTTCCTCTCTCTTCGTCTTTCCTTTGGATTCTGTTGTTTTCCCACTCAACAAACAAAGGATACTTGTTATGAAATATTTTTTAAAAATGAGCTGGGGCTTCCCTGGTGGTTCGGTGGTAAAGAATCTGCCTGCCAATGCAGGAGACAGAGGTTCAATCCCTGATCTGGGAAGATCCACATGCCGTGGCACAGCTAAGCCCACGCACCACAACTACAGAAGCCCGAGTTCCTAGAGCCCATGGTAGCTCCAAACGCCAGGGCTTCCATGGGCCACGTCAGGTCTTCAGGGGGGTCCTGTCTGCTGGGCTGACTCCAGGGTTTTCTTCCATCTGTGTTGCCTCTCTTGAACTCTGGGATCCTAGAGACTGGTTCCCTGATCCCAAGAAATGTTTGTAGAGCACTTTGTCTGAGGTTCCTGCAAGTCTGGGAGATAGTCACAATGTCGTGCCCTTGGCTCCTGTGAACCCAGCTGCCCGAGGTGCACCTGTGCATCGTCTGCTTGTGCGCCTGTGTCTGCTTGTGCTCACCCAGCATGGGGTGGGGCCTGAGTCCAGCGCAGGCACAGGAGGCCACAGACACGTCGGTCCCTTTATTCACACGATGCCCACCCCAAGTGCACCCGGAGTGGAGGGAGCGGAAAGACTCCGCTTCTACCTTTTTCTCCATTGCAACACTTAGCTGAGCTCCAGGGATATAACAGGTGCTCAGTAAATGCCTGGGGATTGGTTGGTTCATTGATTCATGCTCTTCCCAGTCTCCCGACTGCTTACCCTTGATCATCTCTGAACTCCCGCTTTTCTTCAAACAGGAAAGGGTCATCCCTCTGCTCCTCCATGTTTAGAAGCTTGTCTGTGTCCCGGTCCAGAGGGATGACTGGACAAGACGGTCTGACCTGAGGGGTCCTCATCCATGTCCACCCACCCGAGGGTTAAGTTGATGTGGGCCAGTTTTAGAAATCCTGGACCCTGTTTTGTGTCCATGTGCTAAGTCGCTTCAGTCGCGTCTGACTCTTTTCTACCCCATGGATAGTAGCCCACCAGCTTCCTCTGTCCATGGAATTTCCCAGGCAAGAATACTGGACTGGGTAGCCATTCCCTCCTCCAGGGGATCTTCCTGACCCAGGGATCAAATCTGAGTCTTTTAAGTCTTCTGATTTGGCAGGCAGGTTCTTTACCGCTAGCACCACCTGGGAGGCCCCCCTGGACCCTGTTACCTCTAGATTTTCCAGAAATCATCTCATTTCATCAAGCGTCTTTGTCAAAACTCCCCCCAGACAGAACTGTGTGTGTAGCTATGACTGTGCTATATTGATCTGGACATGTACCCCGGGCCTGAAAGGTTGTCAGTTCTGTTTTGTTCTTTGTCATGGTGATGGTGGTGATGACAATGTCCTGGAGGTGCCCTGGGGCCTGGTCAGACCTTCAGGGGGGCCGATGTGGGTCAGTCCACGGCTGAGGGGTGGCAGGAAGTTACAGAGCGGGTCCGTGTGCAGGCAGATCCTGTGCTCCCCAAGTGGAGCACAGAAGACAAAGGGCATTTGCCCCCTCCCTCCGTCTCCTGGCCTCATCCACCCCCTTGGAGTCTTTCACTCAGATCTGGGGGTCCAGGTGAGCAGGACACGGGCAGCAGAGCTCAAGTGCCTAGCATGCCCCTGCACAGCTCCCTGCCCGCTTTGGGGCCCCTCAGGCGGCCCAGGCAGGGCGGTAGGGACAGTCCCTGGTGTCTGACTGGCACGTCCCTACCCGCCCTGCTCATCCAGGCCCCACAGCAGTTCCCAGCTGGCTTGGCGGGGTGCTGGGGGGTGAGAAGCTAGCTTGGCAGGGAGGAGGGGGCAGCTGGCTGTTTGAGCGCAGCAGCTGGGGCGGCGGTGGGTGGCAGGCGGCGGTGGAAGAGGCTCTTTGGGGTCCTTTCTGTGTCTCTGCTTATCAAATCAGAGGGTCTGGGCAGACACTGGGGCCCCACCCATCTCCCATCCCGTACCCCCTTCCCTCCCATCCATGCACCTGAGCTCCGAGGGAGCGTGACCCACGACTGCTGCATGGTTCACCCTTGTGTTGAAAAGGATAAGGCTCAGAGACCAGGGCAAGTGTAGCAGGCCTGCGTGCAGAGGCTTTCTGTCCGGTTTTCCAGCTCTTTGGGGGTGTTTGGGTCTTTCTGGGCTTCCCTGGTAGCTCAGGTGGTAAAGAATCTGCCTACAATGCAGGAGACCCCAGTTCAATCCCTGGGTTGGGAAGATCCCCTGGAGAAGGGAATGGCTACCCACTACCACATTCATGCCTGGAGAATTCCCATGGACAGAGGAGCCTCGGGTCGCAAATAATCAGACATGACTGAGCGACTAAGCAAGCAGGTATGGCTGTTCCGGAGCTTATTTGGGGAGGTGTTATTGGCCAAATTGGAGGGGCGGGGAGCTAGTATGGGAGGTGTGGGGGGTGAGTAGGAGGTGACGGTGATGGTGGTGGCAGAGTTGGATCAGGTTCTCAAGTGTGTTCTGTAGAGAGCGTGGAATTTAGGACTCAGGGTTCAAACCATCTGTCACCTACTATCCCTGTGGCTTTCAGTGAGGTTTTTTTATCCTCTCAGCCTTGTTTTCCTGTAGGCTTGTTGTCCTGAATACAATCATCTATATTTCTTTTACCATAAACATAAGTATGTGTATGACCCGTACATGCTGAAGTTGCAGTAATAATCGTTCCTCTTGCATCAGGTCCCCAGGGTGTCACGACTGGAAAGGAAAGGCAGTGTCTTTGCCGTCTGAGACTCTCTCCCAGGTGACAGTCCCTGGCTGCATCCCTGGCGGCCTGTGCCACCTTGGGTTTCTGATGGCGCCCGGGGCCTGCTGGCATCCAGCCACAGCAGCTTTGCTTTGCAGGGCCCATGTGACTGGCCCTCGGGTTCACGTCAAGGTCAGAGTCAGTCTTGCTTTCTGGTCGCAGGACGCAGTGCTGGTTCCCAGCCTTGGTGGAACAGTGTCCTGGTGTCACGACCTCCTGTCCCCTGGACAGCCTGCTCTTCTCTGGTGGGACGAGGGCTCTTTCTAGGCTCGGCTCCTCCAGGCTTCATCACCTTGTCTCTGTACAGATGCTGAGCTTCTTAGCAAATCGTCTGCATTCACCTCGGGTTCTTGGGTCCTTTACCCGCCCTCTTGGCTCATCCTTCAGCCCCGCCTTCCTGTGGCCCTCGAGGGCTCAGGCCTTCCCGTCTTGCAAAGTGTGTCTCAGCTCAGGGCAGATGCCAGCCCTTGGCAGTGCCGCCCTGCCCAGGCCGGAGGTGGTCCGTTGCCCCTGCCTGCCGGAGGCACGCCCTCCGCCATGCTCGCCCCTTTCATTTGGCACCCGTCCTCCCCATCTCAGGGATGGCAACTCCAGTTTTCCAACGAAATTGGAATTTAATTGCTTTACAATATTATGTTAGTTTCTGCTGTACAATGAAGTGAATCAGCCATATATATATATATATACCTGTAATCTGCTCCCACCTGAGCCTCCCTCCCTCCCCACCCCCCTTCCCACCCCTCTCGGTCATCACAGAGCACCAGGCTGAGCTCCCTGTGCCGTAGGCAGCTTCCTGCTAGCTCAGTTTTACACAAGGTAGTGTACACGTCAGTGCTGCTCTGTCCGTGTGTCCCATCCTCCCGTTCTCCCACTGTGTCCACAAGACCATCCTCTGCATCTGTGTCTCTAGTCCTGCCCTGCAAGTAAGTTCATCTGTGCCATTTCTCTAGATTCCTCGTATATGTATTAATGTAGGATATTTGTTTTTCTCTTTCAGACTTACTTCATTCTTTATGACAGACTCTAGGTCCATCCATGTCTCTGCAAATGACCCTATTTCGTTCCTTTCAGTGACTGGGTACTTTTCCATTGTCTATGTGAACTGCATCTTTTTTAACCATTTGTTTGTCATTGGACATCTAGGTTCTTCCCATATCCTTCCTGGCTATTGTAGATAAAGCTGCAATAAACACTGGGGTACATGTGTCTTTCTGAATCATGGTTTTCTCAGGGTACTTGCCCAGTCGTGGGATTGCTGGGTCTTACGGGAGTACTGTGGTTGGTTTTTTTTAGGGAACCTCCATACTGTTCTCCATAGTGGTTTGCATTCCCACCGACAGTGCAGGAGGGTTCCCCCTGAGTAATTCTTGATTCCTCTTCCCATGTCCAGTCCATCAGCTGAACCTTCACCAATGACCCCAGATCTGTCTGAGCAGCCAGGAGATGCCTCTCTCCCTCATGGGAACATCTCTGTGGACCACGTGACAATACCAGCAAGAAACTCAGACCAGAGACCAGGAGAAACAAATGCAAGTTTCAGATCTGCCACAAGTGCATGTGTGCTAAGTCGCCTCAGCTGTGTCCGAGAGGAGCCTGGAGGACTGTGGTCCACGGGGTTGAAAAGAGTCAGACACACCTGAGCAACACATGACCAATGTTGAAATATTGAGCTGCAATGTGTTAGCTGCTTGTTGTGTTCCAGACACCGAGTCCTTTACACAGATGATCTTATTCACTGTGTGACTTCACTTTTGTGTCCTCTCATCTCTAAGGAAGATGACAGTTCACAGGGAGGTGGTGAGGATGCAGTGAAATAATACACATAAGAGTTTTTTGGGGGAAAAAAAAAAGATAATAAAGGACCATGGACTGTGTGTATGCCGTGTTTTCACCAAAGAGCTGAAGAGATGGTCTCCAGGCCTTTGAAGAGTCCATGCTGTGCAGAGGAGGGGTGCTGGCAGCATGGGGGCTGATGGTGAACTTGATAGCCCAGTTCTGTGAGGGCAGAATGTGAGGCCCTTTGCTGGTGTTTTGTCACCTGAGATCGGGGTGTCTGTCTCCTGGCACAAATGTGACACCTGGTGAAGGAGAGACAGGCCCTGGCAGCTGGCACTCTGGCCGGGAGTGGGAGTTCACTTAGCTGAGGGCAGGTGACAAGTGTCAGTAGTTGAATTGGCACATTCTTTAGCTCCTGGTCCCTGCAGAGAGGCTGATTAGGGCTGGGGTCTCCACTGGCAGGGTGAACACAGGAAAAGCCCCACACAGTGCCTGATGCCTACTATGGACTCAGTGAATATTAAAGGGACGGAGGGTAGGGGGAAATAGGTGGGTAATGGGAGGGGTGCAGGGAGCAGCTGTGCAGCAGAGAGGAGACTGTCTGTACCCCTACCACGGAGTCACTGCTGGCCTGCAGTCTGCCTGCTCTGCACAGAGAGGAGAACAGTGGCTATTGGCCGTCTGTGGTTTGCAACATTCTGAAGTGGCTGGAGTTCACATCTTCAGCAGATATTGTTGGAGGAAGGAGTGCTAACTGTGTCCGACTGCACACCAGGCTTGACGGACATCACTGGCTCCTAGTGGCATTCCCGTGGGGCAGGTGTCATCACCCCTACCAGCCGGAGGAGGAAACCGGGCCAAAGAGCTTCAACTAGTTGCTCATGAGGCCCGGCCACCATTTCTCATGGAGGAAAGCCAGAGAGACCTTTCTGACTCCAGAGCCTTCTTGTCTTTTCCATACTGTGACATCTGGAAAGACCGTTTCCTGCTCTTTGAATTGCTAACCTGGGCTGTTGACTGTCTCGCTCCAGGTATTTCAAAGCCATGTACCTAACTGGGTTCTGCGTCTGTGACCCAGGCAGGGCCCAGTTAGGTTTAACCACTGGCCTCCCCTCCACTCAGTGGATTTGTCCTTGTTCACTGGGAAACCCACCTCTTACCCTCTTTTATTTTTTATTTTATTATTTTTTCTTTTTTTTTTCTTACCTTCTTTTAAAGAGAAATAAAAGGACTTCCCTGGTAGTCCAGTGGTTAAGACTCCACACTTCCACTGCAGAGGATGCAGGTTCAGTCCCTGGTTGGGGAACTAAGATCCTGCATGCCACGCAGTGCAGCCAAAAAAAAAAGAGAGAGAGAGAGAAGCAAAGGAGACACCAGCATAAACAACAGACTTTTGGACTCAGTGGGAGGAGATGGTGGGGATGATTGAACGAATAGCATTGAGATATACACATTCAGTTCAGTTCAGCCACTCAATCATGTCCAACTCTTTGCGACCCCATAAACTGCAGAATGCCAGGCTTCCCTGCCTATCACCAACTCCTGGAGCCTACCCAAACTCATGTCCATTGAGTCGGTGATGCCATCCAAACATCTCATCCTCTGTTGTCCCCTTCTCCTTCTGCCCCCAATCCCTCCCAGTATCAGGGTCTTTTCCAACGAGTCAACTGTTCGCATGAGGTGGCCAAAGTATTGGAGTTTCAGCTTCAACATCAGTCCTTCCAATGAACACCCAGAACTGATCTCCTTTAGGATGGACTGGTTGGATCTCCTTGCAGTCCAAGGGACTCTTAAGAGTCTTCTCCAACACCACAGTTCAAAAACATCAATTCTTTGGTGCTCAGCTTTCTTTATAGTCCAACTTTCACATCGATACATGACTACTGGAAAAACCATAGCCTTGACTAGACGGACCTTTGTTGGCAAAGTAATGTCTCTTTTTTAATATGATATCTAGGTTGGTTACAACTTTCCTTCCAAGGAGCAAGCATCTTTTAATTTCATGGCTGCAATCACCATCTGCAGTGATTTTGGATCCCAAAAAATAAAGTCAGCCACTGTTTCCCCATCTATTTGCCATGAAGTGATGGGACCGAATGCCATGATCTTAGGTTTCTGAATGTTGAGGTTTAAGCCAACTTTTTCACTCTCCTCTTTCACTTTCATCAAGAGGCTCTTTAGTTCTTCTTTGCTTTCTGCCATAAGGGTGGTGTCATCTGCATATCTGAGGTTATTCATATTCCTCCCTGCACATTACCATATGTAAAATAGATGACCCATGTGAGTTTGGTGTATGATGCTGGACACCCAAAGCCAGTGCTCTGGGACAACCTAGAGGGATAGGGTGGGGAGGGATGTGGGAGGGGGGTTCAGGATGGAGGAGACATATGTATGCCTATTCATACATGATTCAAACTGATGTATGGCAAAACCCATCACAATATTATAAAGTAATTATCCTCCAATTAAAATAAATAAATAACTTTTTAAAAAAGAGAGACAGAAGTAGAGCCAGACACAAGTTAAAGGTGACGGACAGATTGAACTCAGAACTGTCACAGTTTGGGAGAAAAACCATGGTACAGAGCTAAGCTCAGTTCCAAAGACAGCAAAGGCAGCTGGGGATTCACAGTGCATAGGCAGAGTGAGGGTCAGTGGATGGGAAGTGACCAGGAGGAGCCATCAGGCTGGGGGACTCCTGCCAGCCTAGCCTAACAGGACCCTGGCTATCAGGTTCAACTATCAAGGATAGGGGGAATTCTGTAAGCAGACTTAACAGTATTCTTCCTAAAACCTGGGTTGGGCAGGCCAAAGACAGGGCCCAAGGACAAGGCCTAGTCAAAGAGAGAGCTCAGAGGAGCTCATCCAGAGTTTGGTCCAGGAGCAGGTGTTCCTTGTCCCTTCCCACCAAACGCAAGGACAGGGCACAGTGAGACCACGGTGAGATTCTGTTGACCACGGAGCGAGTCATCCCGCCTTCTGCGTGACTTCCAGGAGCCAGAGAATTTGGCTGGAACTGAAGACAAGTCCGTGGCAAAGAATGTGGCTGTGAGACACACAGGAACTCCGAGGATGGGGTGTGTTGTGTTTTCAGTGTTGCGTCCTCACTCCTGTGTCTACAAGGAGATGGTCTTCAGTCACCACGCAGAGTCCAGGAAGAGATGACCCAATTGTCCCCAGGCAGCGACAAGGCAGTGCCTGTCCACCCCTCCCCTCCCACGGTGTGAATCACATGGCACCTAGGCCCCCTGCCCCAGCCACTAATCCAGAGCCCCCGGGGCCTGGGCAGCAATGGGGCTCCATCATTAGCGGTGTCTGAGTGGGGTTAATGGGGAACAAGCATCTCTCCTGTGAGCTCATGCAGAAAGTCAGGAGCAGGTCCGGAACATTCTTCCTCCTTCCGCCCCGCTCCCCTGTCCTCACCTCACATCACCAGCCCCAGAATCCTGCTTCCCTAAAACATCTCTCTGCGTTTGAACTAGTCTGACCTGTTTCTGCCTGCCAGCTGGCCCGCCATGGAAACAGCAGAGACCTTGATGCGGTGGGATAAACCTGCAAAAGTCTCGATAAACACAATACCAGCAGACGGCTAATGTCTGCATGGAAACCCAGGGGCACTGATTTCCAGCTACGGCCTCTGCCCACCGGATTCCCCACAGTCTGCCCTGAACAGCATCCCCAGGAGAAAATGTAGGCTGGATAAGGAAACACTGGGTGTTGAGACAGACAGGCTCTCTGTCTGACCCCAGCTTTGCAACAACAGTGGACTCTGTGACCTTCAGCTCTTGGCGTCTCTTTCCCCATCTGTGCAGTGGGAGTAAACAGACCTGCCCCATCTCCCCAGGTTCTGCAAGGCTCAGATGAGATCATGCCTGGGAGGTGCAAAGGAAACCCTGAAGGGCCACCCCCAGGGCAAGAAAAGCGTCCACTGCACCCCACTTTCCAGCTCCCTCTCCCAGAGTCACTCATACACACACCTGGGCAAAATGCTGGTGTCCGCCTGCTGTGGCCTGTGTTTGTGGGTTGTGCTCTTTCCTCTGTGTCTGCTTGGCTGGCAGTGTCCCTCCCAGTGCTGGTGTGGGGGTCCTAGGACGCTTCGGCCTCCGGGCAGCTCTTGGCTCCTAGTGGCCAGTGATGCCAGTCTCACTCCCGTGCAGCACCCGCTGTGGCGTCCTGGGGGGATCATTTAAAAAACACTTTTGTATTTGCTTCTTTGGCTGTGCTGGGGCTTAGTTGTGGTACACGGGATCTTTAGTCATAGCATGGGAACTCTTAGTTGCAGTAGGTGGGATCGAGTTCCCTGAGCAGGGGTTGAACCCGGGCCCCCTGCATTGGGAGCGTGGAGTCTTAGCCACTGGACCCCCAAGGGAAGTTGCTCTCCTAGGGGCATCTTGAGGAAGTTGTTGCAGAGGTTCCTGCACCTTTGCAGCAAAGCGGCTTCCATCTAAACTGTAGTGGTCGCCCCGATCCATGACTGATTTCACTTTTCATGTTCCCGTTACCCAAGGTCAACCACAGTCTGAAAATATTAAATTGAAAATTCCAGAAATGGACAATTCATAAGCTTTCAGTTGTGTACCATTCTGATCAGTGTGATGAAATCTCTCACCATCCAGTTCCGTCCTGCCCAGGAGGTGGGTCACCCTCTTTCTCCCGCACATCCCGCTGTTGGTCTCCTAGTGGCCATCTCGGTTATCAGACTGTCTTGGCATCGCACTGCTTGTGTTCAAATGACTCTTATTCTACTTAATACTATCCCTGAAGTGCAAGAGCAGTAATACCTGGAATGTGAATTTGCCAAAGGGAAGCCTTAACATGTTGCTTCTTTTTGACCACGCCATGTGGCATGTGGGATCTTAGTTTCCCAGACCGGGGATCGAACCTGTGCTTCCAGTAGTGGAAGTGCAAAGTCTTAACCGCTGGACCACCAAGGAAGTCCCTTAAGGTGCTTCTTTTAAGTGAAGAGGTGAAACTTAATAGAAATCTTAATAAAAATAATGAAACTTAAAAAAAAATCGTATACTAAGGTTGCTAAGATCTACAGCAAGAGCAAATCTTCTACTCCTGAAATTGTGAAGAAGGGAAAAGAAATTTGTACTGGTTTTGCTGTCAAACCTGAAACTGCTCATTTATAGCTTCAGTGCATGAGAAATAAGTGCTCAGTTAAGATGGCAAAGGCATTCACTTTGTACAGTAAAATATTTTGAGGCAGAGTGACTCATATAACTTGTATTATGATACACTGTATTATTGTTCTATTTTACTTTTCATATCATTTATCTCTCACCGTGTCTAATTAAACTTAATCATAGGTATGTAGGGATAAACAGCATATATAAGTAGTTTGATACTATGTGTGGTTTCAGGATATCTGCTGGGGGGGTTCTTAAACGTACTCCTCATGGACAGCAGGTTGACTGTGTTTGCTGAGGGGTTCCATTTCCTCACGTGAAATGAGGACTAGATGGTCTTGTTTTTTTTTTTTTTTGCTGTGCCGAGTTTTAGTTGTGGCATGCGGGATTTAGTTCCCTGACCAGGAATCAAACCCGGGCCCCCTGCACTGGGCGTGCAGGGTTCCAGCCACTCGACCCCCAGGGAAGTCCCGAGTAGGTGGTCTTGAAAGCCCCTCCCAGTTCCTGGAAGCCTGTGATTCTGGCTCATGTTTCCACATATCAAAGTCTCTGTCCTGCTCAAGTGTTCCCCTCAGCTGGGGGCGGCCGCAGCCCCCCGTGGGCATCAGTGCTGACGGCTGAATTCTGACTCTCCCACCCCACCCTTGGCAGCCCCTTTGTGTGATGGTGAATGCAAAAAACGCACGTCCCCTTCTCACTGTGGTGTGGCTGTTACCTTCTCAGATTGCGCGTGAGGGCACAGGCGTCAGCTGGCTCACAGCCTCCAGGTCAATCCAGGAGGAGCTGGTCCTTGAATCTCACATCTCCAGCTGTTGCTAGATCCGATTGGTGGGCGCCAGGACCGGGCTCACCCTTTCCTGCCCCCACCCCGAGCTCTGGTCCATCCAGCCACCCAGCAACTAGTGGTGGGGGGGGGGGCTCCCAGTCAGACAACCCCGCAGGCTCTCTGGCTTGGAGGAGGGAAAGTTGTGGAGGGAAAAGCTTAGCTCCACCGTTCTGGGAGACTCATCCTTCCCCATGATGGTTTTTGGGCGAAATAGGCCTGGAGAGGTGGCCTGCGGTGTCACCGTGGCAGGACAAAGCTCTGCTTTCACCCGGCCTGGCTCCCTCTCTGACTTAGGAAAGACAGCAAATCCCAACAGGAGATGAGCTCATGTCCTCGCTCTCTGCCGTGTTGACCTTGGCCGAGGTGTAACTGTCTCCTGACACCCCCACCCCACAGCCAGCCGTGAGGAGCAGCAGACGGAACGCCATTCCCTCGGTTCTCCCGCCCTGAGTCTCACGGATGTATGTGGCCTTCGGGTTGTACTGACCTTGTTCCTCTCTTCCTCTTTCCCCTCCTCAGGGTACGGCAGCTGGAGGGAGCTGGCCAAGGCTCTGGCCAGCAGAAACATTCCGGCTGTGGACCCGAATCTGCAGTTCTACCGTCCCCAGAGGCTGGGCCCCAAGGTAGATGGGAGGGTCAGCTGTCACCTTACTGCTGCCTTAACTCCGGTACCCCACCCCCACGCCCACCCACATAGCCTTGAGGGCATCCTCCGCTTTCCCGTGTTAGGAGAGGCAGAGCTGAGGGACGCCCTGGGTGGCAGACTGGCGTTCCCAGCTCTCCTACCTTGTGGGTAGAGATATCCATCCTGCTCTCCCTCCTCAAAGCCTGTGTCATGTCTTCAAGATGCCCAAGTCTGAGCTGTCCATGAATGTGGCCTCCATCTCTGCAAGAGCAGGGGCTGGAGGAAGGACCAGCACATCTCGCCTCCTGCTGGGATGACTGGGCTGGTCCTCCAGTCACTATCCCAGATGCTGGCAGCCAAGAGTCACAGATAATGCAGTAGACAGACACCTCTCCCTGCAAATAACTGCAAATAATGGAGAATTTTCCTGATAGCGTTTACTGGGCTGCTGGTCCCTAGAAGCAGCTCTGGGTGGGGGTTCGGGAACTCGAGGCCAGTTCAGTCTGGAGCCCTAAGATTGAACTTCTGAGCCTAGAAGGAACACTGCCCCCAAAGCTGGACCAGAGCCTAACTGAGCCCGTGGACCTGCAGGGTGCAGAAGAGTCGGGGTGTCTCCAGGGGGACAAATGTTAGGATAAATGAGTTGCACCCTAAGCAGGTGTAGAGGAAGAGGGAGGCAGGTCAGGAGAGCCTGGTCTAATTAGAAAAAAATAATTTTGGTATGGGAAGACTGAGAAAAGTCAGGAAAGCAGAAACATCCCAGGAATATACATTGGAGGCGGGTTGGTGGGGGACGGAGTGTGGACCAGAAAAAGGAATGTCCTTAAGTTGACAAACTTCCGATGGCAGAACTGGGTCTCTTGAACCCTTTGCATCTCCTCAGGCACATTTGAGGGGCCCTGGTCCTATCGCCCCCTTCATATTTCCACCAAGTTCATTCTTCTCTTTTCTGCCAGGACCCAGGCTCAGCGCGTGGTGGGAGTGGAAACAGCAGCTACCTGAAGTGGAACAAGCCGGTGCCCTGGCTCTCAGAGGTAAGGCTGCTCCTTGAAAGGCAGGGTTAAAAAAACAGTGTTGATATTAGTAGGAAACTCCAGAGGCCACAGAGCATTGTATTCTAGTGGTTATTATTAAAGTTTTTCATCTAGGGGCTTCCGTGGTTGTCCAGTGGTTAAGACTCTGCACTTCTACTGCAGGGGGTTTGGGTTCAGTCCCTGGTTGGGGAACTAAGATCCCACATGCTGCTCAGTGCAGCCAAAAAAAATTTTTTTTTTTCATCTAATTTGAAGAAAAAAGTTAGAGTTCCAGGCTCACTGAATTTTCTTCCTTAACTAACATAGAGAAGTGCTAACATTTGCAGGGAGGCTTCCCAGGTGGCTCAGTGGTAAAGAAGCTACCTGTCAATGCAGGAGGTTCAATCCCTGGGTTGGGAAGATTCCCCTGGAATCCACTCCAGTATTCTTGCTGGGAAATCCTGTGGACAGAGGAACCAGGTGGGCTACAGTCCCTGGGGTCACAAAGAGTGGGACATGAGTGAGCAACCAAGCACAAACAGGGTGTCAGGCTTTGCGTGTAAACTGTCAGCTTTATGACCCTGTAGGGTAGCATCGTGTCCTCATTTTATGGGTGAGAAAAGTAAAGCTCAAGGAAGCTATGGGACATTCATGTCTATGCCAGTCCCCAGTCATAAAATTCGGCTTCCCAAACTGTCTTTCTTGGACCATGAAGTCCCATAAGCTATTCCAGTCAGAAAGGAATCCATTGTGAAATATGGTTTAACATCTATAGACATCCACTTCCTGAAAATACATGTTAGCACATGAAAGATGCTGAGTTCTGCCATCCTCTATTTGACTTGGTTTCTCCCAACATATACCAAACTTATTCACCTCCCGAACTGCCTTTTTCCATTAAAGTTTAGTGCTCTATGAAACCAGTGCTCTGAGGGACTATATACTAGGAAACTCTTGCTTTAGAAAATTTTTATAGGAAGCTGTCAAGCGTGTGAATAAAAATTTTCATAACCATCATGACACCTTTTGTTTATGTTGGACTGGACAGATTCTTTTTCTCTTGGTATAGAAACAGAGGCTCAGAGGTTTATTACAGACAACAAGATTAGCTGGAGTAAATGCTTGTGCAGACATTCCAGAGCAGCATGGTGATTTGGGGGTGAACATTTTAAATTTGGGCGTCGGACCATGCAACTTGTCCAGGCCTTTCTTGGCCGGGTGGTGGCGGCCAGCCAGTTGTCTTCATCCACACCTATCACGGGTTGGTCTCTACTGCCTGGGTGATTTCATTTCTAGTCCACCCATTTGCTGTGGGGCGAGAGTGAAGGAGGTGGTTTCATGCGAAATATGATGGTAGGCTATCTACCGTGAAATTGCCTCTGGTTAAATCCTGAGAGTGGATTACATCCCTGGCACAACTGTACCAGGTGACATCATCAGGTAATTAGGCCCCACCCCACCTGGAGATAGCATTGTGAAAACCATTGGTCCAGCGATTCCGTCTTCTCTCCTTTGAGGCCAGTTTGGATCATTTTTCTTACTGAACCAATTATTTTGAAAGATTGTAACTACATCATAGTCTGCATTTATTAACCATTAATTTTCCCACTTTTCTTGGCCAGTCAAGGATGGAGATATATATATGAATTGCTTGCGTGCAGTGTCCAACTCTTTATGACCCCATGGTCTATAGCCTGCCAGGCTTATCTGTCCATGGGATTTTCTAGGCAAAAATACTGGAGTGGGTTGCCATTTCCTCCTCCAGGGGATCTTCCCAATCCAGTGATCGAATCCCCATCTCTCGCGTTGGAGGCAGATTCTTTATCACTGAGCCATCAGGGAAACTCCAGAGATATATCTATATATATCTCGATGAAAACAGTAACAAATAGTAAACAAGGATTAAAATGTGATTAACTTTTAAAAGAAATAGTCGATCTTTTAGTAAGTGTGTTTAGCCTTTTGGTGGTAAATGACTGATTTCCACTGGCTTTGGTATTTTATTATTAAAAGTGGCTTTTTACAGTGAATTCCCTGGCAGTCCAGTGGTCAGCACTCCATGCTCTCACTGTCAAGGGCGGGGATTCAGTCCCTGGTTGGGGAACTAAGATCCTACAAGCCATGCAAAGCAGTCCAAAAAAAAAAAAAAAGAAGAAGAAAAGAAAGTGGCTTATAAAATCCTCATCACAACCCTCATGAATCTTCAGGTAATCACCAATCCAGTCTTTTCATTTCACCAATGAGGGCACTTAGGTCCTGACAATTTAGATAGCTCACATATGCAATCACCCAGCTGCAGTGGTACCCTCTCCTCCAGCCCTTCGTGGGGACTTCTATTCCTTCTCCTTACCTGTCTCCTGCCTTTGGACCTACAGTTTCAGCAGGAAGTGCTTTATTGAGCATCTGCTAGCTGTCGGGGGCTGTCAGCTTGCACATTATCACCCCTTTCTGGGCAATGGCTTTCAAAGGGGTTGACCAGTCACTCCCCAAGGTGGCAGAGCTCCTGCAAACCTGCCCTGTGGGTGAGCACGGACAGAACCCGGGAAGGCTGCCCGTGGTCTCTCCTTTGACCAGCTCCCATCCCCAGCCTTCAGCTGGCAGCTCAGAGTCTCAGAGGCCAGAAGTGACTCTCAAGTGCAGCAGGCTTTGTCATTGCTCTGCTGTTCAGATGAGGAGTGGTCGACTGGCAGGCTGGGCTTCCTGAGGTAACTGCCCTCAGAAACCGTCTCTGTCAGCCCAAATCATGAGACTCTGACTAGCAAACCCCACTAATTATAACAAACCTCAATGACAGTGCATTCACTTACTGTCGGTATTCGGTCCACTGACCAAACATTGTCTGCTACTCTGCTCCCCCTACAAAGCCAACATCATTACAGGAAAGAAATGTGGTGGATACAGAATTGGATCAAAGCAAGCTGGAGTCCACGGGTCATGCTGTGTTGGCTCGGTGACTTGGTGTCTCTCCCGAGGGCTGGGATCCTGACTTCCCTTCTCAGGCTTTACCCCCCATCTTTTGTCCTCTAACAGTTTTATTGAGATATAGTTCACATACCATATAATTCATAATTTTAAAAATGTGTATTTAATGTCAGTGCTGGGTCTTAGCTGCAGCACTCTGGCTTAGTTGCTCCAACTGCATGTGGGATGTTGGTTTTCCAACCAGGGATTGAACCCGGGTCCCCTGCATTGGAAGGCAGATTCTTAACCACTGGACCACCAGGGAAGTCCCTATAATTCACCCAATTAATGTGTACAATTCAGTAACGTTTAGTATATCCATAGAGTTGTCATCCGTAACTATCAATTTAGTATTAATCGGTTTTCGTCACCACTAAGGGAAACCCCTCACCTGATAGCCTCACTACCCCTAGCCCCCAGCTCCCAGGAAATGCTAGTCTAATCTGTCTCTCTGGATCTGCCGTTCAGATAGACTCTGTCTATATGAAGACTCTCGTCATACAGGGAGACTTGTATTATACGTGGCCGTTTTGTCTGACTTCTCTCACTTAGCATTACATTTTCAAGGCCCATCCATGTGGCAGAGTTTGTATCAGAACTTTGTTCCTTTTTCTGGCTGAGTAATCTTCCACTGTGTGGATGGACCTCATTATCTTATCCTCGGAAATAGGTGTTTGGGCTGTTTCTGCTTTCAGCTCTTGGGAGTAATGCTCTGTAGACATTTGTGTGCAGATCAGACCTGCCTTTTCTCAGGGCCCCGAACCACCACCATCATACACGAGGTCACCATGGGAGACACAAGTGACATCCCAGTTCAGTTACAGAGCATCTATTCAAGTGGGGGTCATGTCCCCCACTAGGATTTCACCAATGGGGCTCTGGTCCCTTCTTCCATCTAGAGCAGTCTCTTATCCTCATAGATAAGAGTTGGGAGCCCCTTGATTCCCAAGGGGAGTTCACTTGAGGGGCAGGTGTGAGCAGGAATCAAGGGGCTGTAGAGACTCTAAACAGGAGTCCGGAGTGCAGGCCTCATTGTCCTGCTGGGTGGAGGTCACATGGTCCTGCCAGGTGTGCTGGTCTTATAGGCATGAATCTGGCTAAGCAGCAGCCTGGTCCATGCTCACACCGGTGCTGGGCTGCCCCACCACCCCCAGGGGGGTGGACCACCTTCCCGCCCTCTGCATCTCAGCCTCTGCAGTAACCCTGGCACAGGCGGCTCATACTTCCGCATATCTCTTCCTCTAGGGACCCCTTTCCATCTTTGCATCAACACTGGCACAAACATCTCTATTGCTTATAGGATAAATGAAGCCATAAATATGGCTCCAGGTTTAGCTTCTCTGAGCACTTGTTCCCTTGGATAAGTAAGATGTGCAAGGAGCCACAAGGAGGGAGCCGTAACTCTGCCTGGAGAAATTGTAGATGCTTAGAGAGACATTTGAAAAGAGCCTTAAACTGGAATTTGGAACTGGAATTTGCTGGGTGGAGAAGAAAGGAAAAGGCCTTCCAACCAGGAAACTGTCTGCAAAAGCAGAGAGGAGTGTGTGCGGTTGGAGGGAGAGGGGTGAGGAGAGGTGGGGAAGACAGGTTTTGTCCAGAAGCTTCTGGGAACTGTCAGAAGCGGCAGAGTGGTGTGGTCAGATCTGTCTCTAGAAACTTTTTTTTTCAGTTTTTATTTATTTATTTGGCTGCACCAGGTCTCAGTTGCAGCACGCCAGGTCTTAGATCTTTGCAGCCTGCAGGATCTTTAGTAACAGGGTGCAAACTCTTAGTTGTGATGGAGTCTTAGCCACTAGACCGTGAGGCAAGTCCCTGGATCTGTCTTGGATCTGTCTTTAGAAAGACAGTTCTGCAGGCTGTGTGAGGAAATCAGTGATGGGAGACACCTCCACTCTGTTGGGAGGCTCTGTGAGCCCAGTGAGGCCTGGCAGAGGCCCTGTCATGGTAGAAGGCAGTGGGCATTCCTGGGGGAGCACCCACAGGCTATATTTGCACCCCTCGATGCCCTCCCATTTCCACAGGGTTCATTGCTGTGTGTCCTTGGGCTGTCAGTTTACCTCTCTGGGCTTTAATGGTGTCAACCCTGAAAGGAAAAGGTTCAACAGGTATTTTCTCCGCTGCTTGTGACTGGACCTTTCAAGTCCGTCTTTGGCCATGGATGTGCTCTGGCCCTGGCAGTAACCAGTGCTCTTCCCTGGGCCTTAACCCTGCTGGACGGTGAGAAGGGGGCAAAGGGCAGTGCTGACCAGCCTGAGTCCTACATCCCTGCCCGACACAACATCTCCAAAGAGTGGAGGGGCACAAACCAAGGTGGGGTCACCATCAAGGCCTGGGGAGGAAGAAGGTGCTGACTAGTCCCTCGGGGGACCCCTGCCCAGAGCCCAAGAGGGGTGAGGGGTGGCTAGAGGGTGGGCTCAGCCCTGAGTCAGGGCTTTACCCCCTGGGATGTGGACAGCTCCGTCCACCCGCCTGGGTTTCCCCTGCGGCTCAGGACATGAGGGGCAGGTGGGGGCAGCAGCTCCCCCCACCTCGTCCTTCCCCTGTCCCAGCCCCTGTGGCCTCTGGCCCCCTGGCTGAACAAGCGGACTTCTGGGGGTGTCCCCCCACACTCGGTTTTCTGTGGACGCGAGTCTCCCGGGGAGGGGCAAGGAGGGGGGCGGCTTGGAGGAGACAACTATGTCTTGTAAACCGGACTCAGGAATTTCCCCAGAAGTGGCACAATGTCCCCATTCTTTCCTTCCAAGCAGCCCCAGGCCACCCCCAACCTACGAGGCCGGCATTCTCTCTCCCACCCACCCCAGCCCCCCACTCACATTCCAGGGAGCGATGGCTGCTCCCCAAGGTCCCCAGGCCACCGAGCCCAGGAAGAGCCAAGTTCTGAGGGGATGGGGAGACAGGCCCTCCAAGTGGGGATGGGGGACCCCTCCAGCTGCACCTCAGGTCTTGGCAGTCCCATCGGGTTGGGGGGGTGCTCTGCCCGGCCCTTTCTCTCTCCCCCACCACCATCCCTCCCTCCAGAGCTCTTGCTGAAGGCCTTCTATGTGGGAAGGCCTTCCAGTTCTGGTACCCCCTCCTCTGTCTCCCTAAGGCCACTGGGATTTGGTATCTGATGCAGGGAAGAGAGGGCCTGTTCGTGTGGCCTGATGGGGTTCACCTCCCATACTCTAGAGATGGGGGGCATGGGGAGAGGGGAGAGTAAGACGGGGTCACCTGAAGCACTGTGTCCAGATGACTCGGGACAGGTCCCCCCTCCCTCCCCTCCCCCGCTCCCCGCCCTTCCACCCACTGGTGTCCTGGCTTCCCGCCCGTGGAGGGGAGGGGACCTGCTTGCTCCTGCTTTCCCTTGGCTGCCCCTGAGCCCCAGGCACCTGGGCGGTGTCCATGAGAGGCTCTGACTCTCGGGAGAGCCAGCCACAGGACCCTCTGCCAGCTGAGGGGGCAGCTCGAAGACCAGGGAGGTGAGGTTTCACCCAGGTCAGACAGCCACGTGGCTTTCCTCTTTGGAGACCGAAGGCGTGTGTGTGTGCTAAGTCGCTTCAGTCATGTCTGACTCTTTGTGACCCCATGGACTGTAGCCCACCAGGCTCCTCTGTCCAAGGGATTCTCCAGGCAAGAGTACTGGAGTGGGTTGCCATGCCCTTCTCCATGAGACTGAAGGGAAGGGGGCCAAACCGGCTGAAACCCAGCCTGGCGCCTCCCTCCTGCCACCCTGTCCTGCCCGTAACTCCCCCTGCCTGGGGAATGCAGATCAGTTCCCTTCCTGTGTGGGAAGCGCCTGGAGTGTGTGTGTGTGTTGGTATGTGTGTGTGTGTGTACATACATATGTGCATCTGTGTGTGAACACGTGCAAGGCCAGATAAAGAGACCCAGGCTTCAGGGCCAGGCCATGCAGCCATGGGGCCGAGGATGCGAAAGGTGCCGACGCGGACCGTGATCTGGAACAGTGAGGTGCGCTGGCCTGGGCGGGCCAGGCCTCTGTCTCACACTCACTCCGCCCCGTCCCCGCAGTTCCGCGGCCGCGTCAACTTGCACGTGTTTGAGGACTGGTGCGGCAGCTCCATCCAGCAGCTGCGGAGGAACCTCCACTTCCCCCTGTACCCCCACGTGAGTGCCTCCTGCCCCCTCCTGCCCGGCTCCTGGCTCTCACCACTCCTCTCCCCCCGCAACTTCCGCCTTCCTCCTCTCCCCTTGCTTTTTCTGGTTCACTTCCTTTCCTTTATCCCATGGACGCCCTTCGTCTGCCCACACTATCTCCCTTGTTCCCTCCTGAGAGATCCTGTCCATTTCCCTACCTTCCTCATGGCTCACAATACAGTTTCCCCAGGGGCCACCACATCCAGTTGTACAGGTTGTGCACTGTTCAAGGTCTGGATAAAGTAGCACATGGGAACCTGTACCCGGGTTTCACCTGCCTCACTCCCTCTCTGTCCTTCCGCCAGCCCTGAGCAGACCCGTCGCTTCACTTTCCTCTTCCCTCCCTGGGTAACGATCCCCTGATTTCCTGGCACAGATCCGCACAACCCTAAGGAAGCTGGCCGTGTCTCCCAAGTGGACCAACTACGGCCTCCGCATCTTTGGCTACCTGCACCCCTTCATGGATGGTGAGGCCACCCCACATCCTGCTGAAGTTCTCAGGGTACCTGGGCATGTCACCTGCCCTGGGCTGGCTGGCTGGACCGTTAGCCCACTTTCAGGGGAGCAGGGTTTGGACATGGTGAGGCCTCATGCATGCCCCCAGGTGGCCACTTCACACCTTGATTTGCAGGGTTCAAAACTAGCTTATCCCTCTCATGCCCTATCCATGGAGTCTCCCACGTGTAGAAACCCCCGCTTTACAAAGTGAGCAGGCTGGCACAAGACCCCACAGAGAATTTAGTCTCTGAGATGTGAGTGCCCGCTAGGGGAAGTTTTGTCCTGCCCTCACCTGGGAAATCACCCCCCATGCCCAGGGGAGATCCAGTTTGCCATCGCTGCCGACGACAACGCAGAATTCTGGCTGAGCCGGGACGACCAGGTCTCCGGCCTGCAGCTGCTGGCCAGCGTGGGCAAGGTAGGGTCCGCTCAGCCCCACAGGCCCTCTCATCCCCCCAGGAGCCAGGTCACCTGCCTCCATCAGGACACTCTTACAGAGGGATGGACGGGATGTGGGCGGGAACAGACCTGGAGAAGACTCAGGTCTAGACCACACCTGTCCTGGTCCTGGTGCCGAGGATTCGTGTGGCTTCTCGGGTTTTGTTGGAGGGAACACTTCGAGGAAAGCCGGCTGCTTCTCGGGTGGTCCTGAGCCCCCTCCCATCCCTCAGCATCTCCCCTCCCCACTTCCTCCCACCTCCTTCCTTTCTCCTTGTCTCCTCACTCATCACTCCCACCCTGCCTCTCTCCTCACATCTCCAGACTGGAAAAGAGTGGACTGCCCCTGGAGAGTTCGGAAAATTCCGGAGTCAGATTTCTAAGCCGGTCAGGTGAGTATGGGTCATGGTGAGCAGCAGATCCCCCAACCTGCTTCCCTAATGGAGGCAGGCTGGGAGCTGTCCCCTGGGCGGACCCCTCTGCCCCCCACCAACCATCACAGAGGTCCAGCAAGCCAGGGCTCCCTGCATTTCCGAAGAATGACAGAGACCTTCTGGCCCATCCTTCTTCACTTTAGATGAAGACCTGAGGCCCAGAGAGGGCTGTGACTTAATGAGGGTCACACAGGTATTGGGTGGCACTCAGGGCTGGGAAACAGAACGGGTCTCCTTTCTCTCTGCTCGTTTTCTCCATCTCTGGAGAGATCTATAGCTGTGCAGCCTAGAGCCCCGCTGCGTTTTCTGTGCTGCACAAAATTCTGGATGGCGGGGACCCCTGGGCAGGCTGGAGGGAAGGCCCGTAGTGGCTGGGGCGGGAACTAGCCCAGCCTCAGAGCGCCACCTGGTGGTCTGCACACACACACACACACACACGCACGCACGCACGCACGCACGCACACACGCACGCACGCACACACACACACACACACACACAACGGTTCCTGGAGTGGCTAGGGCAGGAACTAGTCCAGCCTCAGAGCGTCACCTGGTGGTCTGCACACACACACACGCATGCACGCGCGCACACACACGGTGAGAACACTTGTGGGCTTGATGGTTCCTGGAGTGGCTAGGGCGGGAGCTAGCCCAGCCTCAGAGCGCCACCTGGTGGTATGCGCGCGCGCACGTGCACACCCCCACACCCCCACACCCCCACCCACCCACCCAGGAGAACATGTGTGGGCTTGATGGTGCTGGTGCTGGTGTTGATGGTGGTGAAACAGGCCAGCGTGCACAGAGCACTGGCCGTGCCAGCCCCCATGGTCACCACTGCCCATGCGGCTCAGGAGAGTAACTGAGAACTGGGGCTGAGACCCAACTGCCTGGGTCCAAACCCCAATGTGGCCACTTATTACCTGTTGACTTTGGGCAAATTACCCAAGATTTCTGTACATAGCATTCATATCTACAGTTAGGGGTTAAGTGAGTTTGACTGTATAAAGCACTTAGCATGGGCTCCCCAAGTGGCTCAGTGATGAAGAGTCCTCCTACCAATGCAGAAGACACAGGAGACTCAGGTTCGATCCCTGGGTTGGGAAGCTCCTTTGAAGTAGGAAATGGCAACCCGCTCCACTATTCTTGCCTGGAAAATCCCGTGGACAGAGGAGCCTGGCGGGCTACAGTCCATAGGGTTGCAGAGTTGGACACAATGAAGTGTGCACACACGCACGGTGCTTACACGTAGGAACAGCTCCCTGAGGGTTAGCACTGTTATTTCACATGACTCCCCGAGTGTTCCGGGAGGTTTGTGCTGTTACTATCCCATCTCATGGGAGGGAAAACTGAGGCTGCCCCGTCAGTAAGTGGCGATGGGGATTCTGACCCAGACACTCAGCAGCAGGTCTGAGGGACCAGGAGCGAGGAGGGAGGGACCGGGCGTGTGCGGCGCTGGGAGGCAGCCTGTACCGTCTCTCCCGCCAGCCTGGCAGCCGCCCGCCGCTACTACTTCGAGGTGTTGCATAAACAGAACGACCAGGGCACCGACCACGTGGAAGTCGCGGTGAGAGCTCGCTGTCCCCTCAGCGCCCAACTGGCCGCCCCTCTGCCTGCTCCTTTGGACCGTGTTCCCAATCAGCCACCTCCAACCCTTCACCTCCACCCTCCCCTCTTCCAGTGGCGGCGGAATGACCCCGGGGCCAAGTTCAGCATTATCGACTCTGCTTCCCTGTCCCTCTTCACAAGTGAGTGTCCTGCCCAGCCTGGGGACGAGGCCAGGTGGGCCAGCCTGCTGGGCTCTGCCCACTGGGGGGCCTGGCATGGGGAGGCCAGAGCACGGATGTGAAGGGTGCGGGACGAGGAGCAGAGGCCAAAGGGACGCCATGGTCAGAGCTCCTTAGCCCTCGGGGTCAGTGACCTGGGAGAACTCTCTGCACGCTCTCGGAGTCCTCGCCCCAGAACAATGCCTATCCACCCCCAGACAGCATTGTCTGCATCATTCCAAGGGGCTCCAGAGACTGTGAGGCTCAGTCCAGGTGAAAACACCTCGGAGGGAGGCCAAGCCCCTACGATGCAGATGAGCCATCATGGTTCTTGCACAGCTGTGGCCAGGGGAGAGAAAGCATGCCGACCCGCATTCCGGCTGCAGCCTGTGGACGCTCTGATCACACTCGACACGGCTTGTGATTTCCTGTCTGGAGGCCCCGCAGAGCGGTCTCCACCAGCGAGTGTAACCCGCATGGGCCCAGGTGTAGGAGGAGCGGGCGCGCCAGAAGCCCTAGCAAGAAGGGAAGGCGGGTCTGGAGGAGCCTAGGAGATGGCAGGCAGTGTGTGTGGCAGGCAGGAGGGAGTAAGAAATGGCACATTTGGCTCACAAAAGAGGGTGGTCGTGGGGAAGAGATAAGGTGGGTGAGGGGAGGCTGCCAGCGACCAAGCAAGAGGCCACAGGGTCAAGGCAGAAGGGCCAGAAGAAGGGAGAGTTGGAATCAGTGTGAACCAAGAATAAAGAAGCCCACAGCAAATTCAGGTAGGAAACCTATAAGATGGCCAGAGGTTGCCAGCCTGTAGCATAGAAGGAGACCGCTCTGTGAGCCAAGGCAACTGAACCCTCAGACAGAGAGCAAACACCCCTGGAGGCCAGAGGGAGGTGCTGAGCTGGAAGTCTCAGGGCGCCCTGCTCACCTGGGCATGGGCTTATCCTAAGCCTACCTTGGAGCCTGAGGCAGACACCCTGCATTCACACTCAGCTTTGCCAGCCTGTCAGCTGTGTGATCTCAGGCACAAGTCTTCGCTTCCACTTGCGCGAGTTCCTTGTCTGTCAGGTAGGACTCATGATGTATTTAAGCCACAGTGATGACGAGGATTAAAGGCGTTGATATTTGCAAGACATTTTTTTGTCTTACAAATTTTTAAGAACAGTGTCTGGCTTATTATGTAGTAAGTGCTCTTCACGTATTTGTTAAACTGAACATACTTCTAAGGACAGATTTCTAGCAGGTGGCAGTAAAACATTCTGAGCAAGAGGTGGCTTTTTCCAGTTCACACAAAACTGTGGTGTGTGCCAGCCATGGGGCTGGTGGAGGGGATCCAGGGGAGATAAACAGCTGAAACCACAAGTTGTGGGGGCCCGACTCAGGTGGGCAGGGATTGGGCACATCCTATACAGTATTGGGCCTCCCTGATGTCTCAGCAGGTAAAGAATATGCCTGCAATGCAGTAAACACAGGAGATGCAGGTTTGATCCCTGGGTCGGGAAGATTCCCTGGTGGAGGAAATTGTAACCCACTCCAGTAGCCTTGCCTGGAGAATCCCATAGACAGAGGAACCTGGAGGGCTACAGTCCAAAGGATTGCAGCTTCAGACACTGAACAACTAAACAGACACACACACACATATACACACACACATATGGTACCAGGTTGTGGGGCAGCTGGTACCGGAGCCTTGACCTGGCCCCTTCCTGGCCCCTCGAGAAGGCAGAGGCCTGGCTTCTGGTCTGGCTTCTCTGGGAGTCACAGCTGTTCTGCTCTTTCCTCCCTGGGCCCAGATGAGACCCTCCTGAGGATGGACGAGGTGGACCACATCCCACATACAGCAGCCAGCCACGTGGGCTCCCCAGACCCGCTTCCCACTGACGAACAACCACCCGCCGACATGCTGCGGCCCGACCCTCGGGACACTCTCTATAAAGGTAAGACTTTGCCACGCACTTGACCTCCGACCTGGGGATGTATTGCCAGGCCCATGGTGTCAGGGAGGAGACTCGGGAGGCCTCTGTCCTGCACAGTGTCCCCAAACCAGAGCCTCTTTGCTTTCATGTGTGTGAAATAGAACACATGTACAGAACAGTGCAGAAATACAGACGGACCACTTCACAGTCACACCAGTCATTACAGAGCAAACGTGACAGGACAAGAAGTAGAGCCTGAATCCAGACATGCCTCTGCAATCGCAGGTATCAGTTTCTTACTGGATTCTAGCTCTTGTCCGGTGAGAGAAGTATGTCTCCACTAAGGCAATGACACCTTAAACTGTCGGGGGCATTTACATCTTAAAAGTTGACGTGGACTTCCCTAAGGGTCCTGTGGCTAAGACTCCTCGCTCCCAATGCAAGGGGGCCCGGGTTTCATTCCTGGTCAGGGAACTAGATCCCACATGCCACAACTAAAGAGTTCACACGCTGCAGCTAAGACCCAGAGCAGCCAAATAAATAAATACTTTAAATTAACAATTACGCTCCCCCCCACTGCCCCCATGACAAGTGGAAGGAAATTCAGTTACTGACGCCGCACTCAGGTGAGGCTTTGTGGTCTCTTGGAAGTTTTGAAAACTGTTTTGAGTCTATGGCCATACCACCCTGAACGCGCCCGATCTCGTCTGAAAGCTGTTTTGAGACTGGCCATATACAGCGATCCCAGCGTTCTACTGTTCCTTGAGCCAGGGGCTGTGTCCAAACTCCAAGGTGCCCCGTGAATGCCACCCCCACCCTCGAGGGGGGCCAGCTTGGTTTAGCAGCCTCAACCATCGGATGTGGGCCCTCTCACGAGCAAATACAGACATGTGCAGGCTCCAGGCTGCAGCCCGCAGCCCTCAGCCACCTCCTTCCACTCCCCCAGTGCCTCTGATCCCCAAGGCTCAGCTCCGACATGTCTTGCCCGATTGCCCCTACAAGCCCAGCTACCTGGTGGACGGGCTCCCTCTGCAGCGCTACCAGGGACTCCGGTTTGTAAGTCTTGCCTGGGCGACAGGGGCTGGAATGGGAGGGGCTGGCTGAGGCTGACCCCCTCCTCCCCACGCCACACCGCTGGTATTCCGTGGGTGCCCAGCCTGGACGGGCAGCCCTGCGGAGCCCGGCGCTGTGCAGTGTGTGGCCTGGCCGAGGCCTCCTACCCTCTGCCTGAGGGCAGTGGTATTTATTAAACTATAGACAAGGCGCTAGGGAGGTGAACTGTGGAGGGACTTGGCTTTAGAGAACCTAGAGCCCGTGTGGAGGCCGAGAGGCAGGGTGATGCTGGGCTCCTGGGCCCAGAGATGACGGCGGGGGAGACTGGAGGCAGGACAGAGGGCCGGGGGCAGCTGTGGGGCAGGGTTGAGAGGGTTTTGTTAGAGCTGTGTTTGAAGGGGCGCAAAAAGCAGTGTAGGGAGTGGTGAGGGTTGGTCCCGGGGTGCAGGAGGTGGCGGGAAAGGCCACAGGAGGAGAGGTGGGTGGTCTCAGCTGAAGCTGGATGAGCTGTGGCAGAAGACGGGAAGTGGGCACTGGGGAGCCCGGCTCAGGGGCACGTGCCACCCAGGTCCTAGGAGGGGGTGTAAAGAGTGGCTGGAATCCAGATGCTTGGTCCACAGCAGCCCCGTGCCTTCCTCCTCCCCCCGCCAGATTCACCTGTCTTTTGTTTACCCTAATGACTACACCCGCCTGAGCCACATGGAGACCCAGAATAAGTGTTTCTACCAGGAAAATGCCTACTACCAAGACAGGTGAGGCGCTGAGTGGGGGGGAGCCAGGAGAGCTCCCTGGACCAGGGGGGCTTCGAGGGCGCTCCACCGAGGGCCTTGGCTTTTCCTGGGTGCTTCACACACACGTGCGCGCACACACACACATATATGCACACATGTGCACATACAGTCACACCCCTCTCCCCTGTAACCCCGGCCAGCTGTGACCTCAGAGCTCCCCTCCTCCCCACTGCAGGCTCAGCTTTCAAGACTACATCAAGATTGACCAGCCTCAGAAGCAGGGCCCAGAGCAGCCAGGTACAGAGTGACGGCCGAGCCTCCGGGCCAGACTGGAGGGTGACAGTCCAGACTGGGCCAGAACCGCCCCCAGGAGCTTAGAGTGCAAACCCTGCAGCCCCTTCCCCCAGGCCTAAGAGATGGGAAGCAGCCCTTCACCCCCTTAATTTCCAAGACAAGTAGGGACGTTTCAAAAGTGGGGTGGTCCAGAGGAGGAGATTCAGGGCCCTGGCGGAAGCGCCCTGAAGGCCCGAGGACCTTGCCTGCCCTGCACTTAGGAAACTGCCCTACAGAAGCACTGTCCTCCCACGGCCTCTCACCTTGCAGGGTTGGGGCCTGACCCCGGCCATCCGCTGGGCCCCTGCTAGCACTTTCTGTCCCTCATGTCACCACCCTTGATAGCAGCCCTTTATGCCGATGGAGACGCTGGGTTAGTTGAGGCTGAGTAACTCACCCTGGGTCTTGCCGGGGACCCCTGCCCATCTCACCTACCTGGTCCTCAGCAGCCTTCTGGATCTTGTTGGGGAGAGGTTGAAAAGCCCATGTGAGGGATGGTTTTAACAGCAGGTTTCGAGGACAGCCTTCTAGAAGAATCCCAGTATGGAGAAGTGGCAGAGGACACCCCTGCCCCTGATGGCCAGAATGCCAGGATGCCAGCAGGGAAGTCAGACACCCCTGACCGCCGCCTCCGAAACCTGCGGAGACTCCTGGCTCGGGCCCAGGAGGGCCTGGCAGCGCCCCCTCCCTGGCAGAACTCCACAGCCTCCCTCCCCGTGAGGCCCAGTACCGCCCCTGCCCAGCCAGCAGACAAGAAGGCGAGGAAGCCCAGCCTCGAGCCCCACCAGGCTCTGCAGCATCCTGACAAGTGGCCCCCGGGTCCCCAGGCTGGGCACTCGCCTCCAGCTAAGAGGCCCAGGCCCCCCGGTGCCAGTCCTGGGAAGATGCTTGGGCGGTCCCAGTGGCTGAACCAGGTCGAGTCGTACATCGCAGAGCAGAGAAGGGGCGATAGGATGGAGCCTCCGGCCCCCAGAAGGGACTGGCCTGAAGAGCAGGACGTGGTGGTGGCAGTAGCCAGCCAAGAAGGACAAATGGACGGCGAGGCTGAGGGGGAGGACGAGGGGGAGGACGAGGAGGATGTGAGCGAGGTGTTGGAGTACCTGTCCATGTTCGACCCGGTGGTGAACTGGGAGCAGACCTTCAGCGCCCACGACCTGGATTTCCAAGCACTGCGGACAGACTGGATCGACCTGAACTGTAACACGTCGGGCAACCTGCTGCTTCCAGAGCAGGAGGCGCTCGAGGTCACGCGGGTCTTCCTGAAGAAGCTCAACCAGAGGAGCCGGGGGTAAGGTAAAGGGCTCTCTGGGGCCGGGCGGGGAGGGGCGCCTGGGAGGATGCATGCCTTCGGGTCTTGGCCCCACCGTCTGGCAAGGTCTGAAACCCTCAGGGCCTGGCCCTGGGCACGGGCTGAGCTCTGGGAAGGCGCTCATGCAAGGAGCCAGTAAAGAGGTGGAACTAGCAAAACTGGCGCTAAAAAGACACTCTGAGACCCCAGATGTGGGCTGGAAGGGTGGCAGCAGAAGACACGACTGAGCACTTGGTTTTTTTCATTCATTCATTCATTCAACCCACTGATATTTTTCTACTTCAGATAAAAGGCATATATCATTTAATTCACCATTTAGGAGTGTACAGTTGAGTGGTTTTTAAGTATATTTAGGAATGTTGTGCAGCCACCACCCCTATCTGATTCCAGAATGTTTTCATCACTTTTAAAAGAAACCTGGTTAGCGGTTTGCCTCCTTCCTCCCAGGCTCTGGCAAGCACTTCTCTGCTTGATCTCTGTAGATTTGCCAATGCCGGACATTTCACACGTGTCTGGCTTCTTTCACTTAGCAAGTGCTTCCAAGCCTCATGCACATTGTGGAATGTTATCAGTGCTTCATTTCTCTGTACAGCTGTGTAATATTCCACTACCTGGGCAGACTACATGTTGTCTGTTTATTCATCAGCTGATGGACATTTGACTTGTTTCCACTTTTTGCTCTTATGAATGATGCTGCTATGAACATTCATGTGCAGGGTATTTGCGTGACCCTGTTTTCAGTTCTCCTGGGTAAATTCCTTGGGATTGAATGACTGGGTCATAGAGTAACTCTAGGTTTAACATTTTGAGGAACTACCAACTCTTTTGCAAATCATCTGTACCATTTTATATTCCATCAGCGGTCTATAAAGGCTCCAGTTTCTCCATACTCTCATCAATTCTAATTTTCCTTTTTTTAAAAAATAGCCACGCTAGTGGATGTGAAGTGGTATTGCACTGTGGTTTTGATTTGCATTTCCCTAGTGAAACTCCAATACTTTAGCCACCTGATGCGAAGAGTTGACTCATTGGAAAAGACCCTGATGCTGGGAGGGATTGGGGGCAGGAGGAGAAGGGGACGACAGAGGATGAGATGGCTGGATGGCATCACCGACTCGATGGGCATGAGTTTGAGTAAACTCCGGGAGTTGGTGATGGACAGGGAGGCCTGGCGTGCTGCGGTTCATGGGGTCACAAAGAGTCGGACATGATTGAGCGACTGAACTGAACTGAACTGAGTGACTGGTGATGTCGGATCAACCAGTCAGCATTTCCAATCATCTGTTGTGTCTTTTCTTTTAAAATTATTCTTTTATTAGCCATATATGTTAAAAAAATTTTTTTTAATTTGTCTGTTTTTTAGCTGTTCTGGGTCTTCATTGCTGCATGCCGGCTTTCTCTAGTTGCAGTGAGCAGGGGCTGCCCTCTAGCAGTGGCATGCAGGCTCAAGAGTTGTGGTGTATGAGCTTAGTTGCTCTGCGGTATGTGAGATTTTCCAGGACTAGGGATCGAATCCGTGTCCCCCACATGGGCAGGCGGATTCTTAACCACTGGACCACCAGGGAAGTCCCCCTTGTGTCTTTCACACTATTGACTGAACAGAGCTGCATAGTAATGAGGGTCAGTTTCTGAAGGAATCTCTTCACTATGACTCATGGCTCCACCTTACGTGCTGAATACTTAGGGTCTTAGAGCTCTAAGAGACTAGCTCGTCCATCTCTATGGATCCTTATTTTAAAGATGATGGCAGTGCTCACTGGAGCTGGTAAGCATCGTGTGTGTGTTAACCAGCCGTGAAGCTGGGCAAAGCCCGGGGTCACCTGACACACGGGGTGGAGTGACAGAAGCCCCCCACCCTTCCTTCCAGGAGGTACCAGCTTCAGCGCATTGTGAATGTGGAGAAGCGGCAGGACCACCTCCGCGGGGGCCGCTACCTCCTGGAGCTCGAGCTGCTGGATCAAGGCCAGCGCCTGGTGCGGCTCTCCGAGTTTGTGTCCACGCGTGGCTGGCAGGGCGCCGATGCTGCGGGCGGGAAGGAGGCTGAGGCCCGGAACCTGCAGGGCCTGGTGTGGAGCCCACATGACTTCCAGGGGCAAGTCCCGGGTGCCCGGGGCCCGGAGCCCAAGCTGTGCTGGCCCCAGGGCTTCTCCTGGAACCACCGCGCCGTGGTCCACTTCATTGTGCCGGGTGAGCCTCCCACTGCCTAGGCGCCTTCGACCGAGCAAAGGCCTCGTGAGATTGCAAGCACCTGGTCTCTGCTCCCCGACGTGGTCTCACAGGATCTGGGGGAAAGGCCACTTTGGGAAACAGGGGCTCACGGGAGAAAAGTAACTGGTCTCAGGTGACCTGGGCTGTCAGGGCGGGGAGCTGAGAAGGACGGCTGACCGGCAGCTCTTCCCGTGGAACCTGCATGCAGGGTTGGGTGTGAACAATGGGCTGGGACTGCTGGCCTGGGGCAGTGAGACAGGGAGGGGCTTGGGGAGCGGGCCGCCTGGTTTTCACTAGGAGAGAGGGAGAGGGGAGCTGGTCACAGGAGTAGAACAGGTTGGAGGGGGTCGGACAGGAAGTGCAGGGTGATCGTGGGATGGACAGCTGGTGGGTTGGACTGTCAGGGCCCAGGAGGGTTACTATGAGAGCAGATGACAAGCCCCAGCTCCAGGCCTTCTGCGGGGCCCTGCCTGGGAGGCTGTGCAGGGAGGGGGTGGAGAGGCCCCTGTACCAGGAGCTCTCCCGCTGCCCTCCGACCCCCATTGCCCTGCTGACCTTTCTCATAGCCACACTGCCCTAAGCAAAGGTCCAGTGGGACTCCTGAGCACGCAGGACCAGGAGTGGAGGGCACTGCTTTTCATTACTCTACTTCTTTCTCCCCACCCACCCTGCCTGCCCCTCTGGGCAGTGAAGAACCAGGCGCGCTGGGTGCAGCAATTCATCAGAGACATGGAGACCCTGTCCCGGGTCACCAGTGACCCACACTTCAATATCATCATCACAGACTATAGCAGTGAGGACATGGATGTCGAGATGGCCCTGAAACAGTCCAAGCTGCGGAGGTGAGGGTGTTCCTGGTGGGGTGCAGCCTGAGAAACCTCTTCCTGAAGTCCCATCAGTGCCCTGATTCCCAGTCTAGCTTTTCCCAGAGGATTCACCCACCCAGAGTCCCATCCCAGGAGCCTGCATCACCTCTATGCTGCCCGCCAGCTTCCTCCTGGGACTGTCACAGCTGGGTCCTGAGGCTCAACCTCTCTTTTGCTCTCCCCGCAGCTACCAGTACATGAGGCTAAGTGGGAATTTTGAACGCTCGGCTGGACTCCAGGCTGGTGTGGACCTGGTGAAGGTAAGCGGCCTGAGAGGGGCCTGGGAGACAATGAAAGCTGGTAAAGAGATCCTCAGATGGCCAGCTCCTCGGGGAGAAAAAGGCACAAGACACATGGTCCTCTCTGCTACTCTGCAGGGCCAGGGTCAGGGTGGGAGCATTTGTCCAGAGTCCCCAGCGTCCACGAAGACAGTCAGGGTTCCCTCTGTGATCACGAGAACTGTGCCCCAATGCCCAGGGCCGTGGAAATCCATCCAACACTTTATTTCATGCAAGCTTGCCAGTCACTGAAATGGGAGAGAGCCTGAGGATGGTCCTAGAGTGTCCTGAGCTCCTCACCCTGGTCTAGGGGGACTGCTGATGCCCCCATCTGTCCTCAGGACCCGCACAGCATCATCTTCCTCTGCGACCTCCACATCCACTTCCCAGCTGGCATCATCGACACCATCCGGAAGCACTGCGTGGAGGGCAAGATGGCCTTCGCCCCCATGGTCATGAGGCTGCACTGTGGGGCCACCCCCCAGTGGCCCGAGGGTGAGCCTGCCCTGGGCTCAGGAGGGTAGGAAAGACCTCTGTGCCTTGGTGCTTAACCCGGAGCTGGAGACAGTCCTGTCTACGGCGGCAGCACCCACTCTCCATCCCTTCCCCTTCCCCATCTCCACTCACCTGGCTGCCCTGCTCACCTGGGCAGACCACGAAGTGCCCCAGGGCTGAGCTGACAACAGCGGCAGCAGCAAGGCTGAACACTTCCTGTCACGTCTTCCCCTTCATTTGTTCATCAGACATTTACCAAGCACTTTCTATGTGCCAGAAGGTGTGCCTGCGGAGGATGCAGGGATGGGAGGTTTCCTGCCTGAAGAGGGAGCCGGGCATGGCTGCACCCTTGGGAGCTGCTGTTGTCAAAGCCTCCTGGGGGCTGTCATCAGCACTTGGCCCCTCCCTGGGGGACTGCTGGCTTCCCTGGACCTGGAAATTTAGCTCAGAGGGCTTTCCCTACAAACAGGAAAGGGCTCATTCCGATGAGAATCTTCTGCCTCCCAGAAGATACTCTAGGAGTGTGACCCCGGAGCCCCCTCGGTCCACCTCCTGGCCCCGGTTCAGTTCCCCCGGGGCTTGTCTGTCTGCAGGCTACTGGGAGGTGAACGGATTCGGGCTGCTAGGCATCTACAAGTCAGACCTGGACAGGATCGGCGGCATGAACACCAAGGAGTTCCGAGACCGCTGGGGCGGAGAGGACTGGGAGCTGCTGGACAGGTGACTGGGGAGGGGCCTGGGGGAGGAGCCTGGAGCAGGGGCGGGGCTAGAGCCCCCCAGGCCCAGCCCCCTTGGCCCCACTGGACTGGATTCCTTTCCTTGCTGGGTCTGAGCTATTGGAGGGAATCCTGCCTCTGCCTGTGTGGCAGGGCAGGCGTGGAGGGTGCTTGGCAGGCTGTTAGGGAAGGGCACAGACTCCGAGCTGTGACGGTGTAAATGGTAATGTTGTCCCCTGACCACCTGGGAGAACACGGCTGGGGAGGAGGCCGGGGTTTTGGGGGGTTGATGAGAGAGTCAGCACAGGGTCACCATAAGAGCCAGTGTGTACCGTTAAAAGCATCGAGTATCCAGGAGGCTCTGGCTCCCTGGAACCCCGAGAGAAGGGAGCTTTGGGGAAGAGGACAGGCTAGCAGGACACAGGGAGAGGCATTTCAGAGTGTGTGGGTGGTGAGGAACTGGAGGCTTAGTTTGAGATTCCTCCTCAAAATTCCTCAAGAAATTTGCTGCCAAGGGGAGGAGGGGGAAAGTGGGTGACACCTGGAGATTTGAGCTTTAGGAGTGAGGGTGAAGGGGAGGGAGGAGGAGAATCCAAGAGAGAAAGGATGTAATTGCTGATGCCGCATCCAGAGGAGGTAGATGGGGCAAGGTCAGGGGCTCCAGGTGGAGGGGACCCTGATGAGGAAGAGACACTCTTCTCCCTGGGAGACTGGGCACCTCCTCACCGCCTAGTCCCTGGGCACCTGCCTGGGCAGGTGATGGACATCCTCCACTCCCTTCTTAGTGGACACCCTCCACTCCCCAGACCCCGGGAGGGACATGTGGTCATCTCCGGTTCCCAGATGAGAAAACTGAGCCTCCAGGAGAAGTTAACGACTTGCCCCAAATCTCTCAGCTCTGACTGTCTTGAAAACCCGATCTGAAAACTTGAAAATTGGATCTGTTTGATTTTCCCCCTAGAGGGCAGGCAGGCAGGCAGGAAGGTGACAATACTAAGAGAATTTAAGGTGCAAATGAGAGTGGGTGAGGGAGCTTGTGTTAGATAATACAGCTCCCATAAAGCTCCACGGTCAGACCCCAAAGCGGAGAGAAGCCTGGTGTTACCTCCACCCCTGGGGGAAGGCAGACCTCCACAGTTCTGCCTCCTCTGAGGCCCAGGGAGTGAGAAACTTCTCCAAATTCCTGTTACTTCCACCTGCTGGGAACACAGGCCTCCCAACAGACTATGCGACTATGCGGGTGGAAAGGGGGAGGTGGGGGAGCTGGGACAAGGTCTGCTTCCGGACTCCCCCTTCCTCCATCAGACAGGGTGGAGGGACCCCTGCTGGCCAATCTCCAGGTGTGCTGAGTACTCGCATCCTTCTTCACTGGTCCTCACCGCATCCACCACTGTATCCATTTACCGTTTCTAGGGAGAGAGGCTCTGAGACACGGGCCCAGGCCGTTTGGCTGTCTTTGTCCCACCCCTGCCTCATGGGAAGCGGCCAGGGCCTGGTGGGGCTGTGGAAGGGGGGCTGACCCTCCCCCCACTTCCCTCGGTGCTTCTGTGGCTCATCCCACCCCCCTCCCACCCAGGATCCTCCAAGCCGGCCTGGAAGTGGAGCGTCTCTCCCTCCGAAATTTCTTCCATCACTTCCATTCCAAGCGGGGCATGTGGAACCGCCGCCAAATGAAGACGCCATAACCCCGGCAGGGGTGGGGCGCCCGCTGGACCGATGGCTTCGGGCACCTGGACCGCGGTGGCCCGGCCAGTGCCCGCTCGCTGCCGGAGCGGGAAGGGAGGGGAGCAGGGGCCATGGTGGGCCCGAGCAGCCTCCAAGTCGGTACCCCCTGCCCCGGCGGCCGTCCTCCGCCTCTGGGCCTTCGGGGCCAGGAGACGAGACAGAGGTGGCAGAGTTCTCAGGAAGGGCAGCGGGACCAGGTTGAGGGAGGTGAGCCCAACCTGGCAGACCACACTGACCAGGAGGCGCCTTCCAGGGCCCACCTGGGGCTCCTCGGGGGGGCAGTGACAATGGACTGGAAACTCTTCTGTTGGGCGAATTTTATTGGGGTTTTACTTTTTTTTTTAACAGAAAACCAAAACCACACATGTCCAGACCCAGCATAGACTGTGAGGGGGGGGTGGAGTTGTGCATTTAGGAAGGGCACCCCGCCTCCCCTGCATACCTCAGACCCACAGGTGCGTCCCTGGACTCTGGGGAGCTGGCCCCACGTGGAGCTGTTCCCAGCTCCCCTGCAGATCCGTGCCTCCAGGACACACACACCCTCCCAGGTAGCCAACCGACAGCTGGCTGCGGATCAGGGCATTAACCTCACCCTCCAGCCGCACTGACTCCAGGCTGGCTGGAAGCACAGAGGGGACCAACTCCTCCCAGTGCCTCAGGGGTTTGGGGCCAGGGGACCAACAGGGGGTGGTGGGCTCCTGGCTTCCCTGTGCAGGGCATGGCTCCCACATGCATCACAGGTGAGGGAGGGTGGGGGGCGATGGCAGGGACGAGAAGCCCCCTTCTGTCCCAGCCACCTGTGAGCTGGGCCTTGAGGACCACATGAAGCAGAGCGGGGAGAGGATGAGGGGAGGTGTGAGGTCCAGGGGGAGGATTGAGAAGGGAAGCGGGAAGCCTGAGTCCTCACAGCTCAGCTCTTCCTGCCGCCTGCAGGGAGGAAGAGGAGAAAGACCCTCTGAAGGGGGAACGGGCCCCAGGGGGTGGGGGGGAAGGTCTGGGGAGGTCAGGCAAAGGTGTCGTTCTGTCGACAGAGCCGGAGCAGGACTGAAAAGTGAAGCCGTTTCAGGGAGCACAGCCCTCGGCCTCTGTGGCCTGGGGCGCCTTTTCTGTCACCTAGATCACATCGCACATTTCTCTTGCACTAATGATCCCAGGCGCCTCTAGGCTGGGGATGTTTCTACTGCTGCTGCCTTCTGCGCTGCTCTGACTCACCACCGGTGTGCTGGGTGTGCTGGACACGGCCTCGCAAAGCCCAGCATCTGTGAGGAAGGGCCCAGAGTGGGTGTGGCAGGACCCGGGAGGCCAGCCCGCTGGGCCCAGGCTCGGTGTCGTGAAGGAGTCCAGGTCTCGGTGTGTGGAACTGCAGAGTCCGCCCGGTGGGCCCCGCGCTCACCCAGAGCATGAACTTGGCCTCCGGGAGAATGGAGCCCCGCGGGAACCTTCTGGAGGTTGACAAGAACCCCTGCCTCCCTCCTAAGAAATCAGGAAGGACATGGATTTTTTTGGTTAATGGATTGTGGCTTGTGGATGCTCCATCTGCCCTCAGGCTATGGCCTCTTATGGTCCTGGCTCACACGCCGCCTTGCCTTCTGAGAAGGACTGTAGGGAGTAGGTGAGAGCTGCGGCTGCCTGGGCGGCCAGGTTTCTTTCTGGGGCTACTTTTATCCCTGGGCGTTGCCCAGCAAGGCCTGAGTCCACCCAGATGGCCCTCCTGCTTCACTCCTCCTGAGGACAGGTGTCTGCCCAGCCTCCCCTTCCCGGCCTGCCACCCCCTCTGCCCCAGCCAGTGCCTTGCATTCTGTGTTTGTTACCTCCACACCATCTGCCTTAATGGAGGGGGCCTGGCATGGCCCCTACGTGGTAGGGAAATGTGTAGGGTGCGGGGAGGGAAAGCGTTAAATACAGCATCTTCTCAGAAAACAAAATGCCCTTGTGTCTTCCTGTTGCCCATCGGGGTGGGAGAGGCTGGGCAGAGGGCCCAGGCTCACGTGGCCATCCCTAAGTTCTGAGGCCTCTGGTGGACATGCCAAGGATGCTCCATATTACCCTTCATCACCTGTCTGTCTGTGTGTTGGAGGGGGCAGCCTTCCCTGCACTGTGGTTTACTCAGGAACGGGACCACGATGTTCCTGTCTGAGGAGCATTTTTTGTGCAATTGATTCATGCGGGTTGGAGAAACCCGCTTCAGTTGAAAAACGCTGGTGGACACAGGAAGGTTGGATGAGGAACTGAGGTGTGGCTTATTCTAAGAGAGCAGACAATCGAAAAGTATCTGTGTTTGAGCTGGGCGTGCCCTGTTGATGCATTACAGTACAAAGGTACCATCCTGGTCATATCTGATCTAGGCAGAGATTGAAATTAGTTTGTAGTCCTTAAGCACCAAGAGGGTGCTGCTGTGAAAGCTGGGGCGGCCAATTTGTTGTTAGTCACTCAGTCATGTCCAACCCTTTGTGGCCCCGTGGACTGTAGCCCGCCAGGCTCCTCTGTCCATGGGATTCTCCAGGTAAGAATACTGGAGTGGGTTGCCATGCCCTTCTCCAGGGGATCTTCCTGACCCAGGGATAGAACCCTGGTCCCCTGCATTGCAGGCAGATTCTTTACTGTTGGAGCCACCAGCGAAGCCCAGGGGCAGCCAATTGGAGGTTCTCAAAAAGTACCCAGAGCGGACTGGTCTGCTGCTAATGCAGCAGATGGTAATTATCCTAGGCAGGGAAACCTGACTCAGAGCAGAACCCAGAGGATAGGGAGTGACTTAAAAGCCTTTTCCCCCTCCAGGCTTGGGGTTGCTCCCTTGAGCCATTTCCAAGACACAGATGGAGACAGCCAGCAGCCCTCCCAGGTGCTTGAACCTTCACAATCGAAGACACAAATATTGACTCACGGTGGATCTGCGGAAAGCTTTATGGAGAGAAATCATTCCATCCTACAGAAAAGAGAAAACAGGCTGGAGCAGAGGGAAGGAACAGGGTGGGGTCAGAAGCAAAGTCCTTAAGCTGGGCAGACCCAGCCTTCCGTAGGCACGCCAAGGCCCAGGAGACAGGTGGGTGGTACTGGAGTCTGAGCTCAAGACTCCAGGCCAAGATGACTCCACTTAAGTCCGGAGAAGAGCCCGTCTTTGTTCCGGTGCCAAGGGTAGTAAGCAGGGATGTCTACACTGACCTCCGAGTCTAGGAGCTCTCCCTGAAGCTGTATGCTGTGCCCTTCAGCCTGGCAGATCAAGGGGGAGAGAAGGAAGCAGTTCCAGGCCCAGCACCTGTAGGGGAAGCAAAGAAATGAAGAGAAGGCCAGGCCAGACCAGCACCTCAGGCCCAAGTGTCATACAGTCCCCCTGGCGCCTTCCCAGGGTGCAGCTAAGGGTTCGGATCCGAACCTGAAGCAGGACCTGAGGCTCTGTGCTGACGGCTGGCTCCCTGTGGTCCTGTTGACTCTGTCAAGAACACCCGAGTCTCCCTCTTCCCCCACTAACCGCAGCCTCCACCCTCCCGGGCTGCAGAGAAGCTCAGCCTAGGAGGACAGAGCACAGAGGACTTTGGTGAGTCCCAGCCCATGCTCCGCTCCAGGACCTTATCCCTGCCCCAGGTCTACATTCTTCCCCTTCTGCCCGGCAAGCATCTCTCTCAGCCCAAACCCGCAAAGGTGAGAAGGGCCACCTGGGCACCTCCCATCTTCCCTCACCTGGGCTCCAGGCCGTGTTCAGAGAGGGGTCCTGGCAGCCTGGAGCCCAGTGTTTTGTGCCCCGAAGGCCGTGATGAGGATGTTGATGATGACAATGATAAAGATCAAGGCGGTGGCCGCATTGTTGAGCTGGTTGAGTCGCCACTGCCTTTCTACCACGTTGAGGTTCAGTCCAGCTGTGGAGAAGAGGGAGAAGCAAATGAGGGCCTGGGGGGTGGGGGGACAGCCTGTCCAGGTGGGGACAGCCTGGAGCTTCCCCCACCACAGCCCCTCAGAGATCAGGAGTTGGTGGCCAGTGTGCTGAAATATCTTCTCCCTCACTGACCATGTGGGGTGTCCACGCCACCCACACCCATGTGGGGTCAGTACTCAATAGAGCCGACTTTGGAAACTTACACTGGGTCTTCTCAGAGCGGGGCATGCACGCTCTAAGAAATGCTGCTACGAGTTTGAGCACAGTCATTTACCAGGCATTGTACTGGCTACTAGATGGGATGCCAGGAGGTAGGTCAGGGTGCCTACCCGCACTGTGTCATTGTTACTTGGGCACTTGAAGGGCTAATAGCAGGTGAGTGTATGACTGTGGCAGGGAGGCATTCGGGAGTTTCCTTCCCATCCACCCCCCCGAGGCCAGCTCCAGACCAGGGCTCCTCACCCATGACCACGAGGAGGATTCCAATGACCGCCTGCAGGAGCAGAGAGATGCTAAGGAGGGTGACGAGGGCGGAGTAGTGATGGGAGGACGGACCCTGATCTAGCACCACTTTCAGCTGCGCAGTGTTGGACATGAAGAGTGCCATGTCCAGCAAGCTCTCCGCCAGGCTCTTCTTGGTGGCATAACGGTTCAGGTTGATGGGTTGGCTCCTCCCTGGGCTGGGGCTCCCAGGCTGTTGAGGACAAAATACAGGCTTACCGGGAAGGCTCCGGAAGGGAAGTGGTTGAGAGGCTGGGAAGGGGTGTGCTAAGTCGCTTCAGTTGTGTCTGACTCTTTGTGACCGCATGGACTTAAGCCCCCCAGGATCCTCTCTCCATGGGATTCTCCAGGCAAGAATACTGGAGTGGAGTTGCTAATCCCTCCTCTAGGGGATCTTCTCAGCCCAGGGATTGAACCTGACTCTTCTGCATTGGCAGGTGGGTTCCTTACCACTTGCGCCACCTCTGTTTTCCCCTGAGAGGAGAGGGTCGCAGAAGACAGGACAAGGAGTTCTGAGGCTGGGTGGGAAAGGAAAAGGCATCTCTCCTCCCAGAACGATGTGGGACCCAAGGCGGGGTGCAGAGTGCCACAGATGGAATGGGAGCTGCGCGCTCGTGGGTCCTGCTCCAACTCGACCTCGTGGGGACCCCTGGAGACGCAGCCCTGCTCGGGGACACACCCCAGTTGTCATATCTGGCCCATCACACACACACGTCTGTGAGCATGCATGTATGCACACAGCAATGCAGGCCGGTCAAAAGCTCTTCATTTGTTTGTTATTACTTTTTAGCTAGAATTTATTGATGCGAAATTTACATCTGATTTGCTTTTGAAATATTAAGATGAAGTTTTATTCTCAGGAAGCCACTTACTCTGAAAGAGAGGGTCACAAGCAGGGCTGTGGGGTCAGGGGGCAAACTGGATGCTGCAGGCAACTGCAGTCACTCAAAAGAACTGGAGTGCGTTTGGGGGCGATTCATTTAGGATGGCGCTGGGGATGGATGCATGGCCTAATACGGGCCCAGAGCGGGGGAGACACGTTGAAAGGGCCACATGGTGGCGCTCGGTCCGAAGGAGCAGTTTGAGCAGCAGGGGTGGGGGCGCTGGGGGGGAGGGTGCAGGTTGGTGTTTCTCCCCGAGGAATCCACTGACAAGGCAGGGTTGGTGTGATACCTGGACCCACGGAGGCTAGGATGGGAGCCGGTTCACAGGTCTGCCTCGGCTGACCTAAAACCCACCAAAGGTGTGAAACAGGGGTAGAAATGACCCAATGCTGACTTGGGTGGGCCGGTCACCCTGCAGGGTAGGGACTGTGGTTAGAGGACAGAAGGCTGAGAGACCCAGGGAGGCGCTGCCTAGAAAGGGGTCCCCGTGACAGTCATGTCCAACTCTTTGTGGCCCCATGTACCAGGCTTCTCCACCCGTGGGATTTTCCAGGAGTAAAAGAGTACTGGGGTGGGTTGCCATTTCCTTCTCCAGGGGATCTTCCCGACCCAGGGATTGGACCCGGGTCTCCCGCATTGCGGGCAGATGCTTTACCCTCTGAACCACTGGGGAATCCCCCAAAGCGGGGGAAGGCTTTTCTTAAATTCCTCTGGACGGTTTAGATGCAGCCTTGCCCTGAGGCAGAGGGATGGCTGAAATGACCAGAGGGGGCCCTCCCTATGGCCTGAGGATCCGATTGGATGAACCCCCGAATCCTGATGGATGCCCCCCTTTTGTTGACAGCCGGGAGCCCAGGAGCGACCCGTTCCCCCCTCCCCCTCCCCGCCCCGCGGCCGGTGGGCGGGGACGGCCGCAGGGCGCGCGCCTGCCCCGGGCGCTGGTCCTTTAAGGCCGGGCGTCCTGGAACAAAGGCCCGGCCTGCGCGCACCGGCCTGAGTCACTTCAGTTCCTCTGCCCGCGCCCTCGCCGCCGGGCCTGGCCCCTCCTTGCCCCTCCTGCGCCTAGGAGTCTGAGGAGGCGGCGCGGTGGGCGAGGGCGCCCGTGGCCCCTGCATTTATCTGGCTTCTCTGAGCGGGGGCCGGGGCCTAGGCGCTCTGCGCGCCCCCCGCCCCGGCTCTGGACCTCCCACTTTGGGCATCAGTTTCCACACCCTCAACCGGGGGTGGGGGCGGCAAATGCCTTTCGGGAGGCGTCCGAGTGAGACGGAAAGAGTTCTCCGAGTCTCGTTTTTCCCTTCTGAGGTCTGTATCACAGGGAACCCGGCCCCTCAGCGTCTGTCTCAGCCCCCCTCACCTCCGCCCTCGCGCCCGCTCTGTTCCTCCAGACAGGCCCCCCAGACCCCGGGGTCTCCTCAGAGATGCGCGGCCCCCAGCCTGCCCACCGCGCCGTCTGAGCACCCAGGCCGGTTCTGCGGACACGAAGTGGGGGCCCGGCGTTCTCGGCGGCAAGGGCACGTGGGTGTGGAGAGCGGGGGTGGTTAGACCCCCGCCCCGGGTCGCGGGCCCCCACGCCGCCGCCGCCGCCGGCGGGCACAGCCGGGCGCGCACTCTTCCTCGCCCTACCCTCGGTCCGTTTCAGACTGCCGTGTCCCCAGCCCGCTCGCCAAGTCCAGCTCCCCAGGCTGGTGTGGGTTCCAACCCTTGAAACCGTGGACTGCTCCATTGTTCCTCCAGACGGTTATTTATCCTTTAATCCTTGCTGGCCTGTACTTTTGTTTCTTGAGGAAACTTGGGTTGGATAGGAAAGGAATGCCTTTTTGAGCAGAAAAGTAAACACAATTTTGCAGTTGTTTATTGACCCAGCACCTGGGTGGGCTTCCCTCATAGCTCAGTTGGTAAACAATTTGCCTGCAATGCAGGAGACCTGGGTTCGATTCCTGGGTTGGGAAGATCCCCTGGAGAAGGAAATGGCAATCTACTCCAGTATTCTTGCCTAGAGAATCCCATGGACAGAGGAGCCTGGCAGGCTACAGTCCATGGGGTCACAAAGAGTCGGACACAACTGAGTGACTGAACTGAACTGTCCATAAAGCCTTGATAAAATAATAATGCACAGTCTACAGGATAGGTGATTTCTTGTGTCCTTTCCAAGCCAGGGTGGTCTAGGTGCGGGGAAGTCCCTTCTCTGAGTGGAGTCTCAGGGGGCGGGGATTTACCCTCCAAGAGGCAGAGTTCAGGTGGCTGGGCACCAGGTCAGGGTCAGAGGCCGGAAGTCACTCACTCTAGGCAGCTCCAGGGCAGGGACGGCCCTCCATTGAGCAAGTCGACCCTGAGAAAAGCCACATGCAGTTTCCCTGTGGATCAGCTATAACACAGGGCATCAGACACAACAGGCCCAGAGGAGCCGTGGGCTGTTGGCCTCAAGATGCCTGACTACCCAGAAAAGCCACCTGGCAGGAGATGGCAAAGAGCCAGGCTGGTTTCAAAAAAGGGAAAGGCGAATCCTAGCCCAGGAAGAGTGATTCCTTCAGGTGTGTGGATTGGGGCGACCTACTATGCCAGCTCACCTTTAATGAGGTGCTGTAAGGCGAGTGCAGGAAAAAAAAGAGCAATCCGGGCAGTCAGGCAAGAAAAGGGAAAATTATTAGAGGGAAAAGAGAGGGTGACTGAGTCTTAAGGAGAACCAGCGTCCTCCCTTTCTGTCAGAGTCCTTATACCCCGCCAATGAAAAATTCTCCGAAGGGATGGCCATGTAGCCGGAGGTCTGGAATCTGGTGGTCTCGCAGCTTTGAGAAGATAGGCGCCAGCGAGATAACAGTCTGCCATTTGGGCAATTTCGTCAGTCTCAAGGATCACTGTGATTTATTCTTTGTTTGCAAGGTCAACATAATGAGCCATCTTAACAATGAGCCCCCATGTAGACCCTATCACCTGTGAGCCCTCAGCCTCTATCAGGGTTAAGTGTGAAAAGGTGCCTGGGTCTGTCCTACTGTGGGCATGCACAGTAGGCCCCGGAACTGGGGATGACAACAAGTTTCCTCTTACAGATTACGGACCTTGTGCCTGAATCAGCTAAACACAGGACATGAGTCATCTTACTCAGTCCTCACACAGTCCAATGCAGTTGGTCAGGGCACCCTTAGGTTGGTCTGTCAGTCGCTCAGTCGTGTCTGACTCTGCGACCCCATGGACTGTATGTAGCCTGCCAGGCTCCTTTGTCCATGGGATTCTCCAGACAAGAATACTGGATTGGGTTGCCATTTCCTTCTCCAGGGTATCTTCCCCACCCAGGGATTGAACCTGTGATTATTGTGGTTGAAAGAAACAGAGGGTCTCTGAGAGCCTAGGTAACTTGTTCAAGGTTTGGCAACACAGGTTTTATGCCAGTTCTCTATTTGCCAGAGCCTGTAATTGTAACTCCTACACTTCAGCCTCCCAGAAGATAGACTCCCAGCCTCCAAGGAGTTTAGGATCTAAAGATAGACTCATGTGGCTTCAGATGAAAGAAGACCGAATGTACACTTAGGGGAAGTATAATACCCCCCCAGGGGCGACACTTGCCTTGGGCTCCCCTGGTCACAGCACGGCTGTGTCCTGAGCCCCTGCAGAAAGGGCCCAACACCCATAATCAAAAGGCTAGAGTTCACACTGCTAAGAGGTGACCCGGGCAGCTGGGAGAATAGGGTTGACAAAACTTTCATCTGGATGTTTTGGGTTTTGATCCCTCTGAGTGTTTGAGCTATCATAAAACAACAACAGCAAAAATTAAAACACAGTATGCAAGACTTCCCTGGTGGTACAGTGGATAAGAATCTGCCTGCCAACCCAGGGGACATGGGTTCCATCCCAAATCTGGAAGATTCCATCTGCTTTGGAGCAACTGAAGCCCGTGGATCCCAACTCTTGAAGCCTGTGTACTTAGAGCCTGTACTCCACAAGAGAAGCCACCGCAATGATAAGTCCACTCACCGCAACAAAGAGTAGCCCCCTGCTCAATGCAACTGGAGACCCAGCACAACCAAAAGTAAATACGTTATTTTCAGAAAAAGAAGTATGGACTCCAGGAGGCCAATAATTAATATAAAGCAGAATTTATAATTCTCTCTCACCCAGGCCCCAGCTTCTCCATATGTAAAATGGGAAAAATAGCCCCTGGTTAGCTCAGAGGGCTATCCAAAAGATCAATGAGATAACCTGGGTGAATGTGCTTTGAAGACTGAAGCCTTAGTTAGAGCAAGGAGATGAGAGGGAAGTCCCTCCCACACAGGCCCACACTCCCACCTGTGGGCGGAGAGGCATCTGAGTGCTGGGTTCTGACTTGGCCAGGCCCCGCCCACACTTCTAGATTCCCTTTTGTCATCTCAGCAGCCCCTCACACCCATCTTTGTAATGGTTCGGCACCCAAGGCGGGCTTCCCAGGTGGCACTAGGGGTAAAGAACCCACCTGCCAATGCAGGAGATGTAAGAGACGTGGGTTTGGTCCCTGGATGGGGAAAATCCCCTGGAGGAGGGTATGGCAACCCACTCCAGTATCGCTGCCAAAGCCCATGGACAGAGAAGCCTGGCGGGCTCCAGTCCATGAGGTCGCTAGGGTCGCCAAGAGTCAGAACACTTAACACTCACACACGCCCATCCCATCAGAAACCTTTCTCTTCACCCCGGGGAGCCTCTTTCAGGGCGGGAGCTTCTCAGACAAGCCCACCTACCCTGGGTTCCCTGCTGTGCAGACCCAACTCCCCCACCCCCACCCCCTGCCGACTGGCTCCCACCTCCCTCTCCAGCCCTCCCTCCCGGGAGGGGCCGAGACTCGCCCTCCCTCCTGGGCCACACCACATGACTCACCGAGCCTGAACACACCCCACCCTTCCGCCAGCTCTACTCCCTCCAGGACTGAAGGCTTTTCTTCCCGGTGCCCACCCCCCAACCCCACCCCCAGGTCAGCCCTCCCTTCTTAGACCCTCTTCTCCAGGAGGCCCCTCCAAGTGCTTGCTTTCCTGGGGGGAATGCATCTCCCATGTTCCTGGGTGCCCTGCTCAGTGGCTTGCCCACATTAAATGCACAATAAATGATGACAGCATTGATCTTTTTTATATGAAGGATTTACTTCAAGGAATTTTTCCAGAAAAGGCAAAAAAAAAGAAGGGATCTCTGAAGGTGGTGTTGCAGACCCAAGAACTGCTGGGTGAGGGGCATGGTGCTTGGACAGTGAACATCAAACTGAAGCCCCCGGCCCAGGGGCAGCCCTTTTTCCTGGCCTCCGGGAACCAATGACTCAGGCTGGCCGCTGCCACTGGCCTTCAGGCCAAAGCCCGCACAGGCCTAGATCCCCGAGGCCTGTGTCTGGGGCCGGCACTCAGCCTGCTGCCTTGCTGTGCCAAGCACAGTGGGTCTCGCCCTTAAAAGTCAACAGTCTGTAATCCACCGCGGGTGGGGTGTCCGCGGGCTGTTCCCGTAATAACACCCAACTGGTCCAGAAGTCTCCTCTCAGGCCGGGGGCACAGCCTTGCGAGGCGCCAGCCCTCCCCCAGGTGCCCGCTGGCCTTGCTGCCGGCACTCCGGACTCGGGCCGCTCAGAGACCGCCCCGGGAGGGTGTGCAGCGCCTCCTCGTCCGCCAGGGGGCGGCAGCGCACCGCGCGGCCGGGCCGGAGGGCGGCTGATCCCGCTGGGGTGAGCTGACTCGCTGACAAAAGCGGGGTTAGAGGGACTTCCTAGCGCTTCAGTGGGTATGGCTCGGAGTTCCCAATGCAGGAGGCCGGGGTTCGATCCTTGGCCGGGGGACCAGATCTCACGTGCCGCAACTCAGACCCAGTGCAGCCAAATTACTCCCCCACCCCGCCAAGGTTCTATGTGGATTTGCCACACAGAAACTTCCAAAGAAATGCAGCAGGAGTTCTTTCCGAATAAGCACGTTGCTCTGGGGCTTCGAGACCGGCACAAAGCTCCCGGCTTTGGGGTTCTTAGCAGCACTCCCCAAGCCCGCCTGACCCACCACTGCTCATGGTAACCCTGCCCCGTCCTTCTAGGACCAACACGCTGGCCAGAATTTAAACAATGATAACTAGTGAATACTGAGAATGCCGTATACCGGCATGACCCCCATGAAGTGGGTTTTTCTCTTTTTTTTGGCCACACCAAGCGACTTGCAGGATCTTAGTTCCCTGACCAGGGATTGGATTTGGGCCCTTGGCAATGAAAGCCCGGAGTCCTAATCACTGGACTGCCAGGGAATTCTTGTGAAGTGGGTATTAACAGACTCGTTTTACACGTGAAGATACTGAGGCTCAGAGATTAGCTGCCCAAAGTCACCAGGTAATAAGGGACAGTCCTAGCTCCAGAACCCTACACCTGAATTCTCTTTTCTGTTACACACCTTTGGTTCTGAAAGTGTGGTCTCTGAAGCAGCAGCACCTGGGCACTTGTTGGAAACGCAGATTCTCAGACACCACCCTAGACCTTCTGAGTCAGAGATGCAGGCTGGAACCCAGCCATCTGTGTTTTCACAAGCCTCCAGACATGGCTAAAGTGTGAGTGCCGTCCATCTACTGCACGCTACCACACTGAAGCTGGCGCTTCACATGCCTGCCACCGTCTAAGCTCTATGCTAGACCCTTCCTTCCGTTGAGTGTCCCTGAATTCTTTTAACAACACCCATTTTACAGACAAGATGGGTGAGGCTCAGAACAGTTCAGTACTTTTTGCACTGGGATCACCCAGCTGTTGATCTTAAGAGTTGGGATTTGAACCCAGACAGGCTCTAGAGCCTGTGTCCTTAACCACTATAGTCTTTGCATGCATGCTTGGTCGCTCAGTCCTGTCTGACTCTTTGTGACTGTATGGACTGTGGTCCACCAGGTCCTCTGTCCATGGAATTTTCCAGGCAAGAATACTGGAGTAGGTTGTCAAGCCCTCCTCCAGGGAATCTTCCAGATTTAGGGTTTGAACCCACGTCACTTGCGTCTCCTGCATTGGCAGATGGGTTCTTTACCATTGAGCCACCTGGGAAGCCCATTATAGTCTTTAGAACCTTGAAACCCCTCAGAGGTGTACCCTAGTCTGAAGGATGCAGAGGGAATCTTCCCAGCTCTTCTCACGGAACAGGGAGTAAACCCAACCCTGCGTTTGGCTCCAGCTGGCAGCACAGACAACCAACCCCAGTTCCCAGTGCCAGGTGCTGCCCACCCTGTTTATAAAGCCTGACCTGATCACCCTCAGACTGTCTTCATGTCTTCACTCAAACGTTTACAGAACCTTTCTTGGTTTTGTAGAACCTTAGATTTTGTGGTGGAACCTGAGTCCAGATGGGAGACGGCACACAGGTAAGTGAAAACAACTCTCAGAACAATTAATCATAAAGCAAGTAGGTTCATCAGTACCATTTTGTAGATTCCATATATGTGCATCAATATACAGTATTTGTTTTTCTCTTTCTGACTTACTTCACCTAGAGTAATGGGAAGGGGGATGAAGGCTCAGGAGGGAGGGGAGGTATATTTACATACATATATATGTGTGAGTGTGTGTGCTCAATCCCTCAGTTGTGTCTGACTCTTTGACTCCATGGACCGTAGCCCACCAGGCTCCTCTGTCCATGGGATTCTCCAGGCAAGAACCCTGGAGTGGGTTGCCATTTCCTTCTCCAGAGAATCTTCCCAACCCAGGGGTGGAACCCACACCTCTTGTATCTCCTGCATTGGCAGATGGATTCTTCACCACTAGCACCACCTGGGAAGCCATTATAAACCACCTGTATATATATATGGGCTTCACGTGGCTTCAATATGGCTAATTCATGTTGTACAGCAGAAACCAACACAACATTGTAAAGCTGCTATCCTCCAATTTTAAAAAGTCATAAAGCAAGATATCAACATTCCACATGATGGTGCACCTTAATTTTGTACCTTCCCACTGGATGATACGTTTGCAGAAGGTGAGAATTATTTCCTTGGAACCTCAGGCAGTTAGAAGCCGCGAGGGCTGTGCCGACAGTCCCTGGCCGCCATCCAGGGGAGCAGACCTCATCGGGAGATCATATCTGACACGGAGATGGGAAAAGGGAAGGTGGTGAATTTCCCACCCCACCCAGCCATAAGCAGAGCCTGCCAAGATCCAACATGTCCTCAGCAACCTGGCATGTCCAGAGATCCCTGCCTCTCTCATATACCCCTGCTCCCCGCATCCCCTAACATGACAAGGTTTAATAGAGAATCAAGTGCCTAAAGGGGGAAGCAGAAAGGGAGAGAGCAGGGCCTTTTAGTCCCACCCCAGTAGATAAGCTTCACGGGAACAAGGACATATCTGTCTTGCTCACTGCTGTGTCCCAGAAATCGGCGCCTAGCCCAGCGCACTGAATGACAGAATGAGGGCTCTGTCACCCCTGTGTTCATTCAGAAGGGGCTGAGGAGGCAGGACCACCGAGCAGCGCTCCCTGGACCTCCCACATGGAGCTCTCTGCGGGGACAGGAGGTGGTCATCTTCCACGGGCATGCCCACTCCTGACGCGGCCCTGGTATGACTTCACAGCCTCTGTGTGTGTGTGTGTGTGTGAGTGTGTGTGTGTCCACTGTCTCTGGGGTGAACTGTGCCTGGTTCCGGCCCCGGACAGGCAGGCGCAGGGCAGGAGATGCTATTGTTCTCAATGCTGTACCCAGCTGCCACTCCAGGCGGGTGAGACCCAGAGAGTGGGCACTGGGTGCCCGTGAATCAAAGCCAGTGCACACGGCCCTCAAGGTCAGCCAGCCCTGGGACTTCTTTGGTGGTCCAGCCGTTAAGACTCTATGCTTCCACTGCAGGGAGCGAGGGTTCCATCAGTGGTCAGGGAAACTAAAATCCCTTAGAGGCTGCACAGCGTGGCCAAAAAGTAAAAAAAGAAAAAAAAAAAAAAAAAAAAATCAGCCATCTCTGAGTCATATGCCCTCTTGGGCCCAGTGCCTAACTGCCCCAGCCCCAGGAATCATCACCTCTCCCTCCAGGCCCAGCAGAGCTGAGCCATCTTCCCTCCTTAGGATCACAGTTCCCAGCCCCAGCTCCTGCAGCCTGAGCAGAGGCTCTGGTGTCGTGGACCAGGGTCTGAAAGAGATGAAGGTCAGGGGATGGGCGGTTCTGCACTTGGAGCCAGGGCTGCCGTCTCTTCCCCCAGTGACCTCAGGCAGCTCGCGAGACCCTCTGCTTCCCAGCCTCCTCTTTGGCGAAACGAGAGGATGCCAGCCCCCCAGCGCTTTTGTTGTGAGGAGCTAGTGTGTGATTAAATGAATGAGCCGCTGCTGAACTCGGTCAAACCCTCGGCTAAAGGGCCATGGAAGCCCCAGGCCCATCCTCACCCAACCCCTCGGGCTCCTTGGGAATGACCCATTGGGGACGTTGCCCATGCAGGACAGCCCAAGCTCCAGAACACTTAACATGTTCAGCCTCTCTTTCCATAACTGCATTTCTCCAGCTCTTATCACATTCCAGGCCCTCTTCTAAGCATGTTTATGTGTTATCTCAATTCCTTCTCATAGACCTTAAGAGGGGACATGCAGGTTTAGAGAAATTAAGCAACTTGCCTGAGGTCACACAGCTAAGAGACAGGGGAGTCGAGATTTGAACCCTGGTCTGTCTGGAAAAAGAGGAAGCAGTGACAGATTTTATTTTCTTGGGCTCCCAAATCACTGCAGTTGGTGACTGCGGCCACAAAATTAAAAGATGCTGGCTTCTTGGAAGGAAAGCTATGACAAAGCTACACAGCATATTAAAAAGCTGAGATATCATTTTGCCGACAAAGGTCTGTATAGTCAAAGCTACGGTTTTTCCAGTAGTCATGTATGGATATGAGAGCTGGACCCTAAGGAAGCCTGAGTGCTGAAGAACTCTGGTGCTGGAGAAGACTCTTGAGAGTCCCTTGGACAGCAAGGAGATCAAACCAGTGAATCCTAAAGGAAATCAACCCTGAATATTCATTGGAAGGACTGATGCTGAAGCTGAAGCTCCAGTACTTTGGCCACCTGATGCAGAGAGCTAACTCGTTGGAAAAGACCCTGATGCTGGAAAAGATTGAGAGCAGGAGAAGAGGGTTACAGGAGATGAGATGGTTGGATAGCATTGCCGACTCAATGGACATGAGTTTGAACAAATTCCGGGAGACAGTGAAGCATAGAGGGGCCGGTGTGCTGCAGACCATGGGGTCACAAAGATTCTGACACAACTTAGTGACTGATCAACAATAAGAACTGTCTGATGCTGGAATTCCTGCTGTTAACGTTATTTATTTATTTTTACAAAGACTCTTACTGCCGATGAGGAAACCATGCCCTTTTTTATTTTTTTAAATATCTATTGGCTGCCTTGGGTCTCAGCTGCGGCTTGCAGGCTCTTTAGTTGTGGCACTCAGGCTGAGTCACTCCACAGTATGTGGGATCTTGCTTCCCTGACCAGGGATTGAACCTGCGTTGGGAAGTTCTGTAAGCCTCTGGTCAGCTCTTGTTCTTTTACCACCTTCGTGGAAGGCCAGTGCGTGTGTGTGCTAAGCCGCTTCAGTCATGTCCGACTCTGTGGCCCCGTGGACCGCAGTGGAAGACCAGAGCCCTGAGTAAATCTTGCCTCTAGTGCCCAACTGAGTATCTGGCCAGCAGTGTGTGCTGAGGAAGGGAGGGAGAATGGAAGGAAGGAGGGAGGAAAGGCAGGCGGGCGACTGGTCCTGCCCTTCACCACCAGCCGGGACCCAGGCTTCAAGCCCCTTTCCACTGCCCAGGGTGATGTGCAGGCAGTGAGGCAGTTGCTGGGTCACTGCTGTGCCCTCACTTTTTCTAAAAATACAAAGAGACGAGCCCTCCCAGGCCATCAAACAGATCTCCAGCTGCCCTCTGGGGCCAGTACCTGCCACCGGGCACCTACTCCCTCCGGGCCCCACCTGACAGCTGACCCCGTATCCCTGGAGCTGTTTACTGCTGGGCAAAGTCCAGATGTGTGGAGGTGGGAGCTCTGAGCAGCCTGTGCTGAGCTGTGGGACACCGGGGCGGCTTCAAGGTCTTTTCCCCAAGCCCGGTCAGAGCAAACCCTTCTTCGCTGGGGCTCCGTTCCTAGGACCATCAGCCCTTCCTGCCCCTTTGGAGTCTGAGGAGCAGCTGGGTTCAGAGATAAGGACACCGGCCTCAGAGTCAGGACACCGGAATCAGGCTCCAGCATTGCCCCCAGCATTTGTGGGACCAGTGACCTCTGTTAGCCTCCTATACAACTGGGAGTAATAAGACGACAAAGCAGTGACAGTGTCATCCTGTTTTGAAAGGTATATTTCATGTGTGGAGATGAATCTCATGAGATTCGAACTGAAATGTTAACAGCATCTTTGCTGGGTGCTCAGATTGAGATATCCTTATTCTTTGGGTTCTGTCTGTATTTACAAGTTCCTCCTCAAGGAACACACACAGTAAAAGAGAAAAATGTTAGAACAAGAACCCCACAGTTGATATTTAATTGTTTGTCTTGACTTACTCCTTGGAAGGAAAGTTATGACCAACCTAGACAGCATGTTAAAAAGCAGAGACATTTCTTGGCCAACAAAGGTCCATCTAGTCAAGGCTATAATTTTTCCAGTGGTCATGTATGGATGTGAGAGTTGGACTATAAAGAAAGCTGAGCGCCGAAGAATCGATGCTTTTGAACTGTGGTGTTGGAGAAGACTCTTGAGAGTCCCTTGGACTGCAAGGAGATCCAACAAGTCCATCCTAAAGGAAATCAGTCCTTGGTGTTCATTGGAAGGACTGATGTTGAAGCTGAAACTCCAATACTTTGGCCGCCTGATTGGAAGAGCTGAGTCATTGGAAATGATCCTGATGCTGGGAAAGATTGAGGGTGGGAGGAGAAGGGGACGACAGAGCATGAGATGGTTGGATGGCAACACCAACTCAATGGACATGGGTTTGGGTGGACTCTGGGAGTTGGTGATGGACAGGGAGGCCTGGTGTCCTGCGGTTCATGGGGTCGCAAAGAGTCAGATGTGACTGAGTGACTGAATTGAACTGAACTGAACTTGACTTAAAGGACAGTTTGGGCTTCCCTGGTGGCTCAGTTGGTAAAGAAACACCTGAAGTGCAGGAAAGGTGGGTTTGATCCCTGGATTGGGAAGATCCCCTGGAGAAAGAAATGGCAACCCACTTCAGTATTGCCTGGAGAATCCCATGGACAGAGGAGCCTGGCAGGCTACAGTCCATGGGGTCACAAGAGTTGGACATGACCTAGCATCTAAACCACCAAAGGACAGTTTGAGGAGAAAGTTAATGAAAGCAGGTTGCAAGCTTTAAAGGGCTTTGCAAGTGTTGGGGGTTCTTATCTTAATATTTATTTTTATTTATTTATTTGGCTGTGTTGGGTCTTAGTTGCAGCACTCGGGACCTTTGACCTTCATTGCAGCATGAGGGATCTAGTTCCCTGACCGGGGATGGAACCCGGGGCCCCGGCACTGGGAGTCTTAGCCACTGGCTGGACACCGGGGAGGCTCCAGTGTTGGGGGTTCTTAACACTCCTTCCTGTAGGGCATTTAGGAACTGGGACCCCAGGAATGGGGAGGGAGTAAGTCTTCCAACTCTGCACGAGGAAACCCCATATATCAGCTCTGCCGCCCTAGGGTTACCCATCCTCACCAGGTTGGAAGGGGAGAGAATGACGGTCCGATTTGTGTGATGCCCTGGTTGAGGATGGGCATGGCCATGGAGTGGGGTGCCCCAGCCTGCTCAGCGTGTGAGTCAGCAGCACTGGTTGAGCGCCCACTGTGTGCAGTGCCCTGTGCCCTGTCCTGAGAAGATAGCTTTGTTTGCTTTCCTCCGTCAACAAGTGTATCGAGCATCTCTCTGTTTTGAGGAAGCCAGAGTACAGAGGGTGTGGCTTGGAGGTGGGGAGCCTGGGCCGGGTTACAGAGGGGGGTGGGCGCCACGAGGGAGAGAGGAGCGAAGCGGGAAAGCAGAGGACCACCCCTCTGGGGAGCCTGGAGGACTCTTGTGGACTTAAAGGCCGTCTCGGATGGATCATGAAGGACGAGAAGAGTCCTCCAGAATGTCCTTCGTCTGGAGGGGTCACAGAGCCCTGCCTTGGGAAACGGCTTCCTAGGGGGAGAGGCTAGTGGACTGTTTAAGTGGTGTTCATGTAACCCCGAGGGACCCCTGGTACAAAGTGTATTAAGAATTTCAAGATGGCGATGTCCTTCAGCCAAGCACAGGGCCTTTCTCTTTTTTTTTTTATCAAGGGGGGGTCCTTCTGAGCAGCCCCTTAAAGCCAGCCCAGCCTGCTCGCCTGCGTGCGTGCTAAGTCGCTTCAGTCATGTCCAACTCTTTGCGACCCTATGGACTGTAGCCCACCAGGCTCCTCTGTCCATGGGATTCTCCAGGCAAGAGTACTGGAGTGGGCTGCCATGCCCAGCCTGCTCGCAAGTGCAGGGAAAAGGCTGAGGGATTTCTTTTGCTGGGAGGACCACCAGCCTTGGGAAGCTCAGCAACTCTTCACAGCATCTCGGGTTAAGGTTGGGCTCCAGAGGCAAGCTAACCCAACCAGATCTGGTTCTGTACTTAACCCTTCCTGTTGGTGGCTAGGGATGTGTTTTCTTCTCTAATGGTGCCCACGAGGCTGGAGGCCCCAGGCCCCCGTCCCAAGCGCCCGGACGGGGGAGCAGCAAAGAACACAAACACACACGCCTTCAGGGGTGGACATGGCAAGAGATGCTTCTGAGGGAAGTGCTGGCCTCACGTTAAGGCCTCAAAAGATGCACACTTCTGTCTGCCAACAGGGCATCTGTTTCAGCCCTATGCCCCACCCTCTCGTCTTTCTAATGAAGAAACTGAGGACCAGAGAGGCCAGGGGGACTGTCCAAGGTCACACGACTCGCCAACACTGAAACCAGAACTCAGATTTCACAAATGCCCCCCCAAGCGCCCTTCCCCTAAAGGAGCCCTCTGCCCTGGACTGTGGGGGCGGGAGGTGGGGGCTGCCCTCGGCAGTGGTCTTCAGGCCTCCAGACTCTCCAGGGCTGAAGAAGCCACTGCTGCCCACTGGAGGACGCTGCTCACAGGGCGCTAGTGGTGTGGAGAGGAGTTGAGATCTGGGTGGAAGAGGCTCGTGACCTTTCACCCTTAGGCTCATACCCTTTCACCCTTAATTTGTGCAGATAGTAGAACAGAGAGGGAAGGAGAGAGCCCTGCACCAAAGATAGCCCTGCTGCTAAAACCTGTCGGGGGCGGAGCCTGGGCCCTTCCTGTGGGGGAAGGAGCCCTGCTCTGTCCGGTTAAAGGTGCCGGAGGAGAGTCCTAATGTGGGTCAACAACAAGACTGGAAGAACCAGGAGTGGAGGCTCAGGACACGGGAGCGGGTGTACACATGGGGGTCTGGGTCCCTGTGGTGCTGCCCCTGCTTCAGACCTGAGTCCTAGGGAAAGCAGCCAGGCTGAACCCATACACGGCCCCCAGGCAGAAACAACTCCAGTCTCCAATTAGCAGCAGAAAGTGCCCAAGGGCATCAAATATTTACCTTGTACAGGGCAGAATGTTTGCACATGTGTGATCGAATAGAATTTGCACAGCTGCCTCAGGACACAAGCTGAGGCTGTGTTGTAAGGATGGGCAATGAACGCAGAGCAGTGAAGTCACTTCCTAGAGACTATCTGACTAGTTTAGTCTTGGAACTGGGAGAGAAGCTGGGTTTGCTGCCTTGGTCCAGTTCTCTGCCCTGGCCTCTGGCTGGTCTCCACCTCTCTACCTCCTCCCAGCGCTGTGCCCTGGGGCCTGTGGACAGAGGTGGCAGGAGACGCTGGCAAGTGTTTGTGGAATCAGGATGGCACTTTCTGTCCCTGCGTTGAGAATGTTCTCTGTACCCCGACTCGCCACCACCCACTGAACCTCCTCCCAGCAAGGATGTTGGCGCCCGCCCCCCCCCCTGCCCTGGAGGCCTTTGATGATACCTTTGGTCTGCTGACTGGCCTGTTCTCTCATTGGACCGTGAACTCCTTCAGGGTCAACAAATTACAGACAAACAAAGCTGTTTACAGTAAGTTCCTGACATAGGAACGAGTCCCATTCCAAGAGTGTTCCATGGCCATAACACCCTGAACGCGCCCGATCTCCTCCAAGAGCGTGTTTGTTAAGTTCAAAAAAGTGAGCCTAGAGACCCAACTAACACAGGCAGCTGTCCTGTAATAGGTTTATAATACTTCTCACACAAAAACTACATAAAAAACAAACACAAAAATAAACACTTTTGATCTTACAGGACAGGACGTTGAAAGGTACGCCAGACACGTGAACTAACTTATGTGACTGGACGTGTGAACGCACATTCTCATGTTTGAAAGTTCACAGCCTGAAGGTTTGTGTGTAGGGGACTCATTGTAAGTTTATGAAGCAGGGTAACCTGCCTAGGCCCCATGGCTTCACACAGGAAGCAATAGCTACTTGTCATCCATTTCCCAAAGGGCCATGCGTTCTTCCTTCCCTGGCCCTTGCACACAATAGACACAGGCAGGCCTCCCCTTTAAAAACATCTTGAATTAACTTAGAAGGAGCGCAGTGAGGGAGTGCTGGAGCGGGGTGATCCGTACGGCAATGGACTCCCTACAGTTCATTCAGTTCAGTCGTGTCCAACTCTTTACGACCCCATGGATTGCAGCACGCCAGGCTTCCCTGTTCGTCACCAACTCCCAGAGCTTACTCAAACTTATGTCCATCAAGTCAGTGATGCCATCCAACCATCTCATTCTCTGTTGTCCCCTTCTCTTCCCACCTTCAATCTTTTCCAGCATCAGGGGCTTTGCAAATGAGTCAGTTCTTCACATCAGGTGGCCTAAGTATTGGAGTTTCAGCTTCAGCATCAGTCCTTACAATGAATATTCAGAACTGATTTCCTTTAGGATGGACTGGCTGGATCTCCTTGCAGTCCAAGGGACTCTCAAGAGTCTTCTCCAATACCACAGTTCAAAAGCATCAATTCTTCAGTGCTCAGCTTTCTTTGTAGTCCAACTCTCACATCCATACATGACGACTGGGAAAACCACAGCTTTGACTAAATGGACCTTTGTTGGCAAAGTAATGTCTCTGCTTTTTAATATGCTGTCTAGGGCTTCCCTGGTGGCTCAGTGGGTAAAGAGTCTGTCTGCAGTGTGGGAAAGCCATGTTTGATCCCTGGCTTGGGAAGATCCCCTGGAGAAGGAAATGGCAACCCACTCCAGTATTCTTGCCTGGAGAATTCCATGGACAGAGGAGCCTGGTGGCCTACAGTCCATGGGGTCACAAAGAGGTGGACACAACTGAGTGACTAATACTTTTCACTTTCAGATTGGTCATAGCTTTTCTCCGAAGGAGCAAGCATCTTTAATTTCACGGCTGCAGTCATCATCTGCAGTGATGTTGGAGCCCAAGAAAATAAAGCCTGTCACCATTTCCATTGTTTCCCCATCTATTTGCCTTGAAGTGATGGGACCAGATTCCAAGATCTTAGTTTTCTGAATGTTGAGTTTTAAGCCAACTTTTTCACTCTCCCACAGACTCCTTTAAATGTCAAGCCTGCTGGATATTTTTCTAATCTCAGACTGAGGAAAACCTTTATATACATAATGTTAAATCCAGAGGTCGTAACCTATCAGTGAATGTGATCATGTAAAAAGTAAACCTGAAAAGTGAAAGTGAAGTCACTCAGTCATGTCCGGCTCTTTATGACTCCATGGATTATAGCCTACCAAGTTCCTCTGTCCATGGGATTTTCCAGGCAAGAGTACTGGAGTGGATTGCCATTTCCTTCTTCAGGGGATCTTCCCGATCCAGGGATTGAACCCAGGTCTCCTGCATTGTAGGCAGATGCTTTACCGTCTGAGCCACCAGGGAAGTCAAAAAGTAAACCTATTTGAATACAAATAATTGAAACCTATTTGAATACAAATAATTGTAATAATAGGGCTTCCCTGGTGGCTCAGCTGGTAAAGAACCCGCCTGCAGGGAGACGGGAATCCAGTCCCTGTGTTGGCAAGATCTCATGGAGGAAAGAACGGCTACCCACTCCAGGATTCTTGCCTGGAGAATCCCATGGACAGAATCCCATGGATAGCCCTGGTGGGCTACAGTCCATGGGATCACAATAGAGTTGAACACGGCTGAGTGACTAAGAGTGCACGTGATCATAGTAACAATAGCATATACCCTCACAGCGGTTTTTTTCATGCGAAGTGCTGTGCCGGACACTTTCTATACATTAACTCATTTTTTTTTTTTTTTCTTTCGACGCTCCAGCGCCATCCATTTTCAGGGCTAGTTGATTCGGCAGGTGAGTTGTTACACACTCCTTAGCGGATTCTGACTTCCATGGCCACCGTCCTGCTACATTAACTCATTTTATCCTCATAAAAACCTGTGAATCTGAGGTTCAGTAACTGAACCCATGGTCACTGAGCTGCTAAATTAGACACACCAGGATTACTAAGCAGTCTGCCTTCAGAGAGGCAGCAGAGGGCTCAGTCCAGGACTGAAGGGTCCTCGGAGGTGGCCAGACGGTGGGAGGTGAGGCTGGTGGGTTGGGGGTGGGGCAGATGGGGCAGGGCCTGTAAGGAACTTAGACTTTATCCTGAGAGCCCTGGGGAGCGGTGAGAAGATTTTCCTTGGCAAAGTGACATCCTTACACTTTAGCAGGGTATCCACCATGGGCAGTACCACTTCCAAGCAGGTGGCGAATAGTGCACTGCGATCCGGGTTGTGAGGGTCATGTGGTGGTCCTGGCGCTCTGGCTCCTGTCTGGATGTCAGGGTCATGGGAGCGCCTCTTCTTCCCACAGCTTCTGTGAACTCACAGCGGAGCCAGCTTTAGGTCCTGCAGGCTGAAGGGCCCCCAGCCCTCAGCAAGGTCCCAGCAGGATTGTGTCTAGATTTCACAACTCCCTGCAGCCTCACCCCTCACCTCCTGCCTGCTGACAGCAATCTGCTGGGGCATAAATAGCCCTGCACGTTCACAGCGCCTGCCTCATACATGTTGTACACGTCAGCCAGCCAGAGTGCTGAGCCTCCTGATGCGAGGCCCCTGCTCTCTTCCAGCCCAGGACCGAAGGCTGGCTGGTCTGCTGCCTTGGCCAGAGGCTTGGGCACCTCCGATTGCAGAAGTCTCTAGAAGGGCAGCGCTATTGGAGCTCCAGGAGCTGGTCCTAAACAGAGGCCTCCTTGCTGAGCCCTGAGCCCCTAGGGGGATGGTGTCTGCAGCGGACGGACGTCACTGAGGGAGCTGTGGGGCGTCACCAGGCTGGCTTTGCTCCCTGGTCGCTCCTCCTGTCTTGTCTTATCGTGCAGCTGGGCTGTGCATGCTGCCAGACTTCGTGGGAGCTGCCTCTGAAGGCCAGGGGTGGGGGGCAGGGTTTGGGCCTCAATGTAAGAGGAGAGCTTTCAGAGCAAAGCAGCTAACCGCAGGTGTGGTGTATGACATAAGCTATCAGTTTGGGGCAGAGATAGCCCTCCTCCATTCTCAGCTCTGCTCATCCCTCCAACTGTCTAAAATTTAGGTCAGGCTGTAGGAAAATGCTTTTCTTGTTTGCATTCTTGTTGCATTCTTGCAAGAATCTATGAAGAGAAGTGAAAGTTGCTTAGTCGTGTCTGACTCTATTGCGACCCCATGGACTGTAGCCTACCACACTCCTCTGTTCATGGGATTTCCCAGGCAAGAATACTAGAGTGGGTTGCCCTTTCCTACTCCAAGGGATCTTCCCGACCCAGGGATCAAACCTGTGTCTTCTGCATTGGCAGGCGGATTCTTTACCACTGAGCCACCAGGGAAGCCCCCCAAAAATCTGCAGTGAATAAAAATATGGACTTTGAACTGAGTGGTGTCTAAGCCTGGCTTTCCTGCTCACCGGCTTGGTGACCGTGGACAAGCTGAGTTCCCTGATGGAGACAAATGATGGTCCTCACCTCACTGGGCTATGTGCCGATGAAAAGGGAAAATACATGTAAAACGATTGCAGTGCCCTTGGAACAACACTGGAGATATTAATACTAATGATAATTGCTATCATTGTTGGAGGGAGTCAGGGTTGAGCTTTTTGTGCTTTTCCCACCATTTCCAGAAGCTGTTTTGTCAATTTGTTAATCTTTCCAGGTTATTTTGGTAGTCTCTGTTCTTCCTCTCGCCTTTGAATCTTCAACTCGATTCCTTCAAGCATGTTAGTAATTCTAAGTCTCTAGAATTCAGTGTGTGCTTTATGCTTAGAGCACATCTCAATGGGATAGTTTTATGCAAATGGCTGAAGTTGGGCCCTGGTCTCACATCATACAAAAAATTAACTCAAAATAGGATATAGACCTACATTAAAGAGTTGAAACTATAAAACACTTTGAAGAAAATATAGAAGTAAATCTTTGTGACCTTGGGTTAGACAGTGTTTTTTTAGATATGACACCAAAAGCATAAATGATAATAGAAAAATTAATTGGATTTTGTTGAAATTAAAAACTTTTGAGAATTCGCTGGTAGTCCAGGAGTTAGGACTCTGCGATTCCACTGCAGGGGGGAATGGATTTGATCCCTGGTCAGGGAACTTAGATTCCATTTGCCTTGCTGCATGTCCTAAATAATAGATGAATCATTTAAAAGTAAAAAAAAAAAAATTTTTCTTGTGTTTCAAATGACACCATCAGGAAAATGAAAAGAGAATAGAATGGGAGAAAATATTTATAAACCATATATCTGACAAAGGGTTAATATCCAGAATATATAAAGAACTCTTCTAACCCAATAGATGAGACGAAAACCCAATTGAACATGGCCATTTTCTTAAAAAGCTGCACAAACAGTTGATAAGCACTTGATGCTGACATAGTCATCATTAGTTATCATTGCAAATCAGTGAGACACCACGTCACACCCACTAGAATGACGGCAATAAGAAAGATTGAGATACCAGCTGTTGATGAGGAAGTGCAGAAACTGGAACACTCACTGCTGGCAGGGATATGAAATGGTGGGAGCACTTCGGGCTGCTTGGCAGATTTTCAAAAAGCTAAACATAGAGTTACCATGTGCGTTCAGTTGCTCAGTCGTGTCTGGCTCTTTGAGATCCCATGGACTACATGTAGCCTACCAGGCTCCTCTGTCCCTGGAATTTTCCAGGCAAGAACAATATAGGAGATGTAAGAGACATGGGTTTGATCCCTGGGGCAGGAAGATCCCCTGGAGAGTTAACTATTCTCTCTCTTGTTGCTAAATCGTGTCCAACTCTTGCAACCCCATGGACTGTAGCCCGCCAGACTCCTCTGTCCATGGGATTCTCCAGGCAACACTACTGGAGTGGGTTGCCATTTCCTTCTCCAGGGGATCTTCCTGACCCAGGAATCTGCATTACAGGCAGATTCTTTTTTTTTGCAGGCAGATTCTTTACCAACTGAGCTACGAGGGAAGTGAGTTACCATATGATCCAGCAATTCCACTCCTAGATATACACCCAAGAGAAATGAAAACATTTGTCCATGTGAAAACTTGTACATGGAGAAACCACCCACATGTCCACCAGCCAAAGCAACTTGATATAATAATCCTATTGTTCATTGGGCAAAATAGTGAGGCATGATTGCTAAGAACACTTAGAAAAAAAAAAAGACTGAAGAGGGAAGACTTGCCCTACAAAATAACATCTATTAAATAAACAGATCAGTGAACTTTGAAGCAGGTCTTAGTATAAATAAGAACCAAATTTAATGTTAAGGAAGTATCACAAACTTACTACAGGAAAAGAGATATACTATTAATGAAATAAATGTCAAATAGCTCAAATTGCTAAAGATAAAAAAAGAAATAATAAAACTAAAAGACAAGGGTTTCCCTGGTGGCTCAGTGGTAAAGAATCCGACTGCCAATGCAGGAGAAGACATGGGTTCAATCCCTGATCCGGGAAGATCCCACATGCCCCAGAGCAACCAAGCCCATGAACTACAACCATCGAGCCTGTGCTCTAGAGCCCAGGAACTGTGACTGTTGAGCCTGTACTCTTCATCAAGAGAAGTGGCCCAGTGAGAAGGCTCCACCACAGAAGAGTAGCTGCTGCTCGCCACAACTAGAGAAAGGCCCCTGTAGCAACGAAGACTCAGCACAGCCAAAAATAATTAAAATTATTTTTAAAAAAAAACAACCCACAAACCCAGAAGACAAGACAGTGACCCTGTAAGGGGGAAAGATTTTCCAAACATTAAACCAAGTGGCAGAAATCACTAAGAAGAAGACTAATAGATATCAAAATGTTAAAACTTCCACCACATGAAACACTTCTTAAAAGGCGAATATTACAGATTTATATTCTGAACAAAGAAACACACTTAACACCTTTTAAGTATATTTATGATCCCAGTTTTCTAAAATAAAGTGGTTTACATACACAGGTAAAAAGTGCAGTTGGGGGCTGTGAGCTCACTGGTACTGTCTGGTTCTACCACCTATGTGACCTTGAGGGGGGCAGTTAACCTCTGTGCCTGATTTCCTCACAGGTAACAATAGTCCCTTCCTAGTAGGGTTGTTGAGAGGACTAAATGGGTTCATGCACATCAAGGACATAAAAAACGGAACCTGGCATGTAGTTAAGTGCTCTGTGACTCTAGAATTGATGTTCTCTTACATACAGGCTTCTTTTTGGTTGACCAGGATACTAAGGGTTATACTGAAAACTTGGTAACACGTGAGAATATTGACATTGACAGACTTAGAAGTTACAAGGAGTGAACAAGTGAAAATAGGTCAGGAACATCAAGGAATAACAGCAGTGCATATTATATTACATACAGCCAAGGAGATGTTTTATACTTGTGATAAGTTGAGATTGTCTGCAAAATATGGCCAAGTGGAGTTCCCACTTCCTGCCAGTGGCCAAGAAGATGTCATGGAGGAGGTAGGGTTTTCGAAGACAAAGAAGGGGGTTTCTTAGTTGGAATTGTGCCTGTGTGTGTGCTCAGTAACTCAGCCATGTCTGACTCTGAGACCTCATGGACTTTAGACTGATGGATTCTTCTGTCCATGGGCTTCTCCAGGCAAGAAAACTGGAGTGGATTGCCATTTCCTCCTCCAGGGGACCTTCCCGACCGGGGGATTGAACCTACGTCTCTTGTGTCTCCTGCATTGGCAGGTGGATTCTTTACCACTGTGCCACCAGGAGTAGTTAGCACTAGGAAGCAGCTTAGGACGTGGAGGGAATTCTGGAAGGTGAGGATGGGCTGGGGTGTGGCTGGTCTGCCAGGCCACTGGACTGTTACAGGCCAGAGGGCCCCGAGGCCTTTGCCTGGCTGCTCCTCCAGTGTAATGACCCTTCCAGCATAAGGGACCTCCTCTGATCACCATTCGGGTTTTCTTTATGACTCTGGGCTCTTCTGTAGGTGTGAGGTCCCCTCCAGAGACAAATTAATCTCTCACATATAAACACATTTCACAAGCATCTGCAGATAAGTTTTCCGCAGAGAAACGAAAACGTGTTGATGGATGGCAGGGGTGGCAGGTGGAGGTAGGGAGCTTGGTGCACAGAATCCTGGCACTGACGCTCTCCAGTGACCTGCTTCTGGTGTGCCCAAGGAGCATTGCAGACTTGGCTGCATCTTAGGGGCTTTGGTTCACTCCCCACCACTCCTGGCTGCGGGGGCAGGTGCCAGAGCCTGTGTTTACTGGGGGATGTCTCCTCTGCTCTGTCCTGCTGCCCCTTCCTGGCCTGGGCTGTGCGGGGCATGTGAATGGTACAGCCCTGGCCACAGGCCACCTTCAAAGAAGGAGCTCACTCATGACTCAGCCTGGGCTTCTGAGAAATGAGGAAAAAGGTGGGGAGACCTTTAAAACCTGGCTATCCATTGAGTCCAACCACTTGATGTTGTGTGCGTGTGTGTGCGTGTGCGCGCGTGCGTGTAAGTTGCGTGCTCAGTCGTGTCTGATTCTTTGCGACCTCATGGACTGTAGCCCACCAGGCTCCTCTGTCCATAGGATTCTCCAGGCAAGAATACTGAAGTGGGTTGCCATTTTCTTCTCCAGAGGATCTTCCCATCTTAGGAATTGAACCCGCATCTCCTGCGTCTCCTGCATTGCAGACGGATTCTTTACTACTGCACCACCTGGGAAGCCCATCATATGAGGTACTCCTAATATACACGAAATGATTAATAGTATTATCTCTAGGTGGTAGAATTCAGGGAAAGCGTAAATCCTTTTTAATACATATTTCTGCATTTAAGGAAAATTTTGGATGAGAACATATTCTTTTATAAGTAGAAAAAGAGATAGTATTAAACAGATAAAACACAAACATAAAAAATATTTCTTCCCCAGTTCATTCATGAGTGGGTCTCAAAAGCTTGAGGGTAGTTGTTCCATTTTAGGAATTCATCCTGGGAAAATAATCAGAAATGTGTGCAAGGATTTAGCTTTAAGAGTGTTCATAAAAAAAAAAAAAGAGTATTCATGACGGTACTATCTATAATAGTGAAAACTGGACATAGCTAATAGTATTGGATTGGTTAAGTCATTACGCTCTAATCATACTGTGGGATAATAGCATTTTAAATGCTAATTATTTAAAATGCTTTTTATGTAAGATTATTTTAATATAGGTTTAAAAAATATTTGTTTATTTATTTTTGGCTCTGCTGAGCCTTCCTTGCTGTGCGTGGGCTCTCTCTGGCTGCGGTGAGTGGGGCTACTCTTCGTTGTGGTACCCAGGCTTCTTGCTGGCTTCTTTTGTTGCAGAGCACAGGCTTTAAGGGGTGCGTGCTTCTGTAGTTGGAGCACACGGGCTCAGTAGTTGCGGCTCGTGGGCTCTAGGGTGTGGGCTTCAGTAGTTGTGGTACAGGGGCTTAGTCCTGGTGGCTCACGGGCTTTAGTTGCTCCATGGCATGTGGAATCTTCCTGGACCAGGGATCAAATCTGTGGCAGGCAGCTTCCTATCCACTGTACCGCCAGGGAGATCCCTGAAGTTTATGATGACATGGTTAGTGTTCAAATAATTTCATTAGGATACAAAGTAGGATGTTAAAGATGCGTAATTTATCATGTTGTGCACACAGAGCAAATAATGGGACAGTCTACATGACAGTGTTAACTGGTTGTTTCTGAGTGGTCAGATTATAGATTATTTTGATTTTGTGTTGTTTTTCTGAAAGTTTCAAAGATTCTATAAAAGGATGTATTACTTTGTAGTCATATTGTAAAATAAGCATTTTAAGATTATAAACAAAACCCCAAAAAAAACCCCAGTCCCAAAGTGCTGAGAATAACAAAGCTGACTCCCAGAAATTTACGGGGCTCACAGCCCCTGAGAACAGGGTAAGGGTCATAGCACAGCACAAGCTGCCGTTCTGAGAACCGAGACTGCACCAGGCTTTATTTACATCATGTCTCTGACCCTTGAACCTCCTGCCAGGCAGATCCTGCCTCCACAGAGCTGGGTGCTGGAAGCCCTGGATACCGCAAGGGTGGGGAAGCATGGCAGCTCTCTATTCCCCTCCTCTCGTCCCCCACGTCCTGGTTTCTGAGTGGGTAGGGAGCCCAGTAGCAATTTGGCGCTGGGCTTCAACTTTACAGCCTCCTGAGTCTTGGCTGCCACCAGGCCTCAAAGCCCCAGGTCTGAAATTCTCAGTGAATCTCAGGAGTTACTTTGAAGGGGGTCCTCTGGGAGACATGGGGACAAGGTGGCCAAAGCTCTGCTGGACATGGAGCTGAAGCTGTAAGAAAATAAGGTGGAGCGGAGAAAAGGTTTGAAATTAGATGGATGGGTGGGGTGGGGAGGGGCAGGTGGCAGAATCATTGTAAACATTTTCCCGTTGCTGTTAGTCTTCTTCTAATACTTATATAATTTGAAAACCTCAACCTTGAGTTCTCAAAGGGAAAAAAAGCATGTAGATAGTTCTCTGAACCTCTCGATAGTTAAGAAACACCACCAGGTCCTCTGGCAGGGAGACCGCTGTCCTTTGAAAGCTGTGTCCTCACGGACCTGAAGGCTTGTTTATTTAGCCTTTTCCTCTCTGTAATTTGCTCATCACTGCCTTCACGGTATCTGGCAGAGCAGCCAGTGCACAGTGATCGCTCGATAAATATTTGTTGAATAAATGAATGAACTGGGTGTGTATCCTCATTCAGAATGCATTCCCCTGCTGGCAAGTAGGCGGGTGCTTTTTGTATTAGTTGCTATTCGTAAAAAGAGATACCTTCCTTAAAAATAAAAGAAACCATTTTCTGCACAATGAGATAGAAAAGTCAGGCACAGTTTATTGATTTGTCTGACTCTGTAAACACCATTTTTAGATACATCCCCTAATGAACCTAATAGCAACCCTGTAAATTACCATTAGATTAAGAACGAGCATGTGACTTCAGATATGATCCCTAACAGGGTGGTAACTGAGAAACCCTTGTGTGAGACATGCTGGAGATGCCTACAGTCATGGCTGATGGTGTTGGAGACCTGCAGTTAGACGTGGTAGACTGATTCCTTTATAACTGCTTTATTGACAAGCCATATAATTCACCTATTTAGAGGGTGCAGTTACAGTAGTTTTTAGTATATCCACAGAGTTGTGCACCCATCGCCACAGTCAAATTTAGAACATTTTTATCACCCCCAAAAGAAACCCCATGCCCATTTCCTCCCACCCACAAGACTCCAGCCTAAGCAACCAGTAATCTACTTTTGTGTCTGTATAGATTTCCCTATTCTGGACATTTTATATAAATGGAATCATACAAAAGTGATCCATTGTGACTTCTACTTAATATGTTTTCAAAATTTGTGTTGTGGCATGTATCAATGCTTCATTTCTTTTTCACTGTTGAGTAATAGTACTCAATATTGCCATATTTTATTTGTCTGTTCTTCAGATAATGAACATTTGAGTTGTCTCCACTTTTTAGCTGTTATGAATAACATTGCTTTACAGTCATTCACTGTGTGGATGTGTATACCTAGGAGTAGAATTGCTGGGTCATATGGTCTATGTTTAACATTCTGAGGAGCTGCCAGACTGTTTTCCAAAGTAGCTGGTTTGGAAAGTGGTTCACATTCTCACCAGTAGTATGTGTGGTTTCAGTTTCTCCACATCCTTAACAACAACTGTTAGGATGTCTTTCTGATAATAGCCTCCCAGTGAGTCCTGGAGAAGGAAATGGCAACCCACTCCAGTATTCTTGCCTGGAAAATCCCAATGGACAGAGGAGCGCGGCAGGCTATAGTCCCTGGGGTCGCAAAGAGTCAGACATGACTGAGCAACTGACACTTCCCAGTGAGTATGAAGTAGTATTTCATTATGGTTTCAATTTGTGTTTCCCTGATGGCTAATGCTGTTGAGCAGCTTTTTGTGTGCTTGTTGTATATCTTATTTGGGGGGAAAAAAAAAGTCTATTTAGATCTTTTGCCTGTTTAAATATTGTGTTGTTTTGTCTTTTTATTATAGGTTATAAGAGTTTTTTAAAAAATATTCTTCATACCAGTTTCTCGTCAGGTATATGATCTGCAAATATTTTCTTGCACTGTGTCCGTTCTTTTTTCATGTTCTTTTTTAAATTCTGATTTAATTAATTTATTTATTTTAAAATTATTTGTTTATTTATATTGTGGCTGTGCTGGGTCTTTGTTGCTGCGCTTGGGTTTTTCTGTGGTTGTGGCAAGCAGGGGTTACTCTCTCATTGCGGCGAGCGGGCTTCTCAATGTGGTGACTTCTCTTGTTGTGGAGCGTGGGTTCTAGGTACATGGGTTTCAGTAGTTGCAGATCCTGGCTTCTCGAGTGCACGCTCAGTAGTTGTGGCACTTGGGCTTGGTTGCCCTGCATATATGGAATCCTCCCAATCCAAGATTGACTCATATTTTTTTCTAAGAGTTTTTAAATTTTAGCTCTTACATTTAGGTCTGTGATGCATTTTGAGTTAGTTTTTGTGTATGGTGTGAGGTAGGGGTTCAACTTCATTCTTTCGCATGTGGGTATCTGGTCATCCCAGCAATACTTACTGAAAAGAGTATTCCACACCCCGCCCCCCCACAACTGAATTGTCTTGGCACCACTGTTGAAGATCCATTGATCATAGAGCTGAGGACTTATTTCTGAACTCTCAATTCTATTCCACTGACCCATATGTCTATCCATAGGCCACTATCACACATGATTACTCAATTACTGTAGCTTTGTTGTAAGTTTTGAAGTCGGCAGATATGAGTTCTCCAAACTTGTTCTGTTTTTTCAAGAGCATTTTGGCTAGCCTGGGTCCCTTGAAATTCCATATGAATTTTAGAATCAACTCTGCCAAGAAGTTCAGTGAGATATTGATAGGGATCCCTTAAATCTGTAAACCAATGTGGGGAGCACTGCACTCTTAGCAGCAGTAAAGGTATTTTTAAATGTTTAAACTACAAGGAGATCGCCAGTCCAGGTTTGATGCATGAGACAGGAGCTCAGGGTTGGTGCACTAGGATGACCCAGAGGGATGGGATGAGCAGGGAGGTGGGAGGGGGGTTCAGGATGGGGAACACATGTAAATCCATGGCTGATTCATATCAGTGTATGGCAAAAACCACTACAATATTGTAAAGTAATTAGCCTCCAGCTAATGTAAATAAATGGGGAAAAAAAAAAAACTACAAGGAGAAAGAGACTGGGAGCAGAAACAAGTAGAAAAAGGAGGAGTACACAGTTCGGCCGAGCAGTAGAAGCTGTGTCCTGGTGCTGCAGAAAGGACCCAATAAAGGGACATGAGCCATCCAGGAGGGCACTAAGTTTGGAGACACAGGGTACCAAGGCAAGTGGGAGTGACATGCGAGCCGAGGCGGGGGATGGGCCTCAGGTCTGTTTACAGAGCCGTTCAGCCAAGATGGGTAAACCAGACCACCTGACCTGCCTCTTGAGACATCTGCATGCAGGTCAGGAAGCCACAGTTAGAACTGGCCATGGAACAACAGACTGGTTCCAAATAGGAAAAGGAGTACGTCAAGGCCGTATATTGTCACCCTGCTTATTGAACTTATATGCAGAGTACATCATGAGAAACGCTGGGCTGGATGAAGCAAAAGCTGGAATCAAGATTGCCGAAAGAAACATCAATAACCTCAGATATGTAGATAACACTACCCTATGGCAGAAAGTGAAGAAGAACTAAAGAGCCTCTTGATGAAAGTGAAAGAGGAGAGTGAAAAAGTTGGCTTAAAGCTCAACATTCAGAAAACTAAGATCATGGCATCTGGTCCCATCACTTCAGGGCAAATAGATGGGGAGACAGTGGAAACAGTGGCAGACTTTATTTTTGGGGGCTCCAAAATCACTGCAGATGGTGACTGCAGCCATGAAATTAAAAGATGCTTACTCCTTGGAAGGAAAGTTATGATCAACCTAGACAGCATATTAAAAAGCAGAGACATTACTTTGCCAACAAAGATCCATCTAGTCAAGGCTATGGTTTTTCCATTAGTTGTGTATGGATATAAGAGTTGGACTATAAAGAAAGCTGAGCACTGAAGAATTGATGCTTTTGAACTGTGGTGTTGGAGAAGACTCTTGAGAGTCCCTTGGACTGCAAAGAGATCCAACCAGTCCATCCTAAAGGAGATCAATCCTGAGTATTCATTGGAAGGACTGCTGTTGAAGCTGAAACTCCAATACTTTGGTCACCTGATGCGAAGAACTGACTCATTTGAAAAGACCCGGATGCTGGGAAAGATTGAAGGCAGGAGGTGAAGAAGATGACAGAGGATGAGATGGTTGGATGGCATCACCAACTCAATGAACATGAGTTTGGGTAAACTCCAGGAGTTTGTGATGGACAGAGAGGCCTGGCATGCTGCTGTCCATGGGATCGCAGAGTCAGACGTGACTGAGCGACTGAACTGAACTGAACTGAATTGACTCAGTCCTTCAGATTTCCTCCCCCTCCCCTTCTCAGCCTGGGGGCAGCTCCTCCTTCAGGTAAGAGATTTGTTCTTTTCCAGGGCAGCGCTCGTAGAGTGTGGTTGTGAACTGGCTTAGGTCCATGGACTTTGTTACTAGCCCCAGTAAGGTATAGATGTACAAAAAAATAAGAGTGTTTAGAATTTTTAGAGAAATTTGAAGATGCCTCCACATTCAGGTGCCTGCTCAGTGGTCTCCTCTTGCTGAATAGTATACAGGCTGGTTTGGATGTTTGAGCTCCTACTGTGAGTCATGTGTAGTGGTGGGTCATATGTACCATCACGTCCTGTAGGACCACTGTCGGTGCTGCCAGATTGGGAGATTAACCATCAGTGTCCAGCACAGATAGGTTGAGAAGCATGTTCTAGAGGCTGACAGGTCAGTTGTCTGTGTAGCTGGGAGAAGCCTGAAGTCCCTGGCTGAATAACCGTGTTCTTAACAGTGGGCTATTCAGCCTTCCTTCCACCCTCGTTTAAGAAAACTGTCAGCCAAGTGTATACCCTTCGCCAGCATCTGTCCCCAGGCAGGAGTCCAGAAAATTCTCATCAGAAAAGACTTGATGACCCAGAGAGAAGACTCTTAAACACTGACATTTACAAGTTCCCGCCATTTACCTACAGTGAGGTTCTTCAGTGAACGAGCCATACTCACACACACAAAACTTAAACTCTAAGAACTTTTGTTTTTTGAATAGTCTTTCTGCTGATACAACTCAGAATTCAAAAGATTCAAAAAGGTATAATGAAGAGGTCTTCTCTATGTCACCACTTACTTCCCCTTCTCTTTAGTGACTCACTCACCCTTTAACATAAAGTTACATGAAAAAGACCATAATAAAGAAATCAGAAACTCAGAGAAAAGATTTAAGGATATAGAGATTTAAGAAGTTCAAAAAAGGAAAACAATATCCCTGGAGACTAACACTATCCCTGAAGAGAAGCTATTACATCAATCAAATAAGAACAGTATCCTATTAAAAGAAGGAATATTCCAGAAACAAAAAAAGAAAAAAAAGAGAGAGAGAGAGTGAACTCTTAGGAATTAAAAATATGAAATATAAATATATTTAAAACTCAACTTGAAAAGTTAGGAAAAGAGGTTTATGAAATCTCACAGAAAGTAAAACAAAGAGAGATGGAAAGTTAGATACAGAAGATAAGAAGATTAAAGAATCTGGTTAAAAGATGCAACATCCTAGTAACAGGAGCTCCTGAAAGACTGAACAGAGGAGAGAGAGAAAGAAATAACCAGATACATAATTAACGACTTTTTTTTTTAAGAGCAGAAGCATGTAAGTTTTCAGGTCAGAAGGACTCCTCAAGTGCGCAGGATAATGAAACGAGACCCATCCCAGGACACATCCCTGTGAACCTTGAGAGTACAGGAAGCCAGAGAAGAATCTGAACACTTTGAGAGACCAGATAAACAAAGGACAGAGAATTGAAATGGCCTGGGTCATCTCAGCAGCCACTCTGGAAGCTAAATTTCTACACTCAGGCAGACTGCAATCAAGTGCATAGACATTTTCAGTTATGTTAGTAGCAAAAGTTTTACTTCCTTTGCTCACCTTCTTAGGACGTCCCTGGAAGGTATGAATGATCAAAACAAAGAGTAGATCAAGGATGAAGATGTGGAGTCCACAAGTGGGGAGAGCTACTTGGCACTAGTCAGAGCAGAGGGGAAGGAGGGAAGGGATAGAGGAAGAATGAAGCCAGGAAGTGGGTGCATGGAGAAAGCAGAGTCAGTAGGCTGGGAGAGGGGCTTCTGTGGTGGTCCAGTGGTTAAAACTCCACGCTTCCACTGCAGTGGGCACAGGTTTGATCCCTGGTCAGGAAACTAAGATCCTGCATGCAATGCAGTGTGTGCCCCCACCCCCCACCCCCCACCAAAAAAAAGAGGCTGGGAGAGTCCTCCCCAGCTTCTCGTCTTCCCAAGGCTCAGTTTTCATCCATAGCTGGCCTTGCGAGACACTTGACATCCTCGTATTGAGTTCCTCTTCCTGCTTAACCAGTTCACGCAAGATTTCAGGCTCTTGCAACCAAAATGTTCCTCCTGATACCTCAGCTCCTCAGAGTTGGAACCAGCAGCATCAGCATCACCCAGGAGCTTGCTAGAGATGCAGGCTCACAACCCTCCCTAAGACCCACTCAACAGGATCTGCATTTTAACAACATTCTCAGATGACAGCACTGTCCTAGTAGATCGACCTTGTGAGGATGGGCGGATTAAAGATAGTATGTAAAATACCTAACCCCATAGCGGGCCCTCTGTGAGGTGTTCTGTAGGTGGTGATGGCGAGGATGTTGACGGGGCTGAGAACACTTGGAATGACAATCTAGGGAGGCATTCCTGGGACCATGGCGCATGGCGGCTCAGCACCTAATTACAGAGAGAAGGCAGAAAGCACGTCTGTACCAGAAAACGGGTTTCAACTCCACTCCAGGAACCTGTCGGGTTAGTCAGACCAGGTGTCAGCATGGGAAACCATGAAGAAAACCGCCTCTCAGGTGTGGCAGCTGGCTATGAGTGAGTGACAGGCTGGCTCAGCACCTGGGATGACATCTGATGGGGTGGGGTGGGGGGAGATGTTGGCTAGGCCACTTTCTCAGCAGAGTGGGCGGGCGTCCTGGCCCAGCGCTCAGGAAGCGGGTCAGGAGGACGTGTCCTGAATGAGCCACTCCTAAGTGCCTCTTCAGGCCGAAACCCATGGCCCCGTGGGACGGCAGGGCAGGGGAGGGGTTTAGGAATGAAAGGTGGCTGGGTCGCCCTACGGGGGCAGGGGATCCCTTCCCATCTTGGCAGGAGCAGGGTAGCCTTGCACATGGTTTTCCTGGCTCCAGTCTTTTTAGCTTTCAGTCACCTTTTTTTGTGCTAGGGGTTCTGTTGATTTTCCAGTACTGAGCAAATGTGACATAGAGCTGGGATTTTAAAGATTTTTAAAGGAGAAAGTGATGTGCTCATGGGAAGCTGGAGTCCCATGCGAACCCTCAGCGCGAGTGGATAGAGGGCGTCATCCCAGGTGCCTGCCTCGTCCAGAGTTACCGGGCAGGCTTTCCACTGTCCACCAACCAGACGTTGCTGTATCAGTCCTTGTCCGGCTCTATCCAGGAAGCACCCAAACCCTCCCAGTGTTTGCACAGTAGAGTCCCAGAGCTTTAGAACACCTGTAGGAATCTCACCCTCGGAAACAACAAACTGTCCTCAGCAGAAGGCTGCCCTGTACAGGCTTGTTGTGGTCACCACCTGCGTAGACACAGCAGCTATAGAGGCCCGACATTAGCCTCAAGGAGCTGTGGACACAGGCTGCGTGCGCCCTGAGTGTCAGGACTTCCTTGTGAGCTGAAATACAGTCTTGGTCCCATTTTACAGATGAGAAAACTGAGGCATAAAGGGATGTGACAAGGTCACACAGCTTGTGAGTAGCAGAACTCACAAGTGACAGAACTGGCAAACCCAGGCAGTCTGGCTCCAGAGCCCCTGGTGGATAGGGGTCCAAGAGAGCTCCTGTCCACTAATGCCATTCTGGCCTGAACGGTGTTAGCCAGCTGAGCTGGAGGCAGTGGGGTGAGGCTGGGAGCAGAGGCATCCCCGCTGGCCCGTGTAACACCCGGCATGTCTCCATCCCTCACTGACTTCCAGTTTCCTTGCACTGTAAGTAGAGTAGGTGATACTGCAGATTCAGGCCACACAGCGTGCATGGCAGGGTCACTACACACAGGGAGGTGCGTCCACTTGTAGGTGTGGAAGGACACAGGGACCAGAGAGCACAGACCCCGCCATTGCCGGCCGCATTCAGCAAGGCAATTAGTGTCCCATTTTATAAAACGGGGAAAGTGGTATTTGAATGTGGACGGTTGCTCACTTCAGTCGGAGCCACGTAGGTGAGGCCCCAAGTGGACCTCCAGCCCAGCTCCATGCCACCAGCTCTCCTCCCACCGTGGACATCATTGTGTCCGAGAGCTACGAGGTCCACCCCCAGGTCCTGCTCCTGCAGGCATTTTATCCACCCCCTGCCCTGTCCCAGCCAGATAGGCACTGAATCAGTGCTGCCTGAGAACTGGCGTCACCCCCGGCTCCTTTCTTGCCCAAAGTGGTGTCTGCTTGGCCACAAAGCCACCTTGTGCAGCGTCACTCCTGACACATCCATCCGCTGATACCAGCCAAGCCTCACACCCGTCATGTAAGGACCAACTGGTGAGCCGGAAGTGTGTGGCTGAAGAGAAGGTCGGGCTAGAGGCTGAGAGGAGGATCAGCGGGCACAGCCTGCCCCCCATATGGCATGTGCCCTGCATGCAGAAGGCGCTCAGCACAGCCTCACTGCTGGATTCGTTGCTCCCATCACAGCGGCAGGATGGGCCCCGCGCCTGCAGGAGGTGACTTCAGCCCCCCAGGTGAGCAGCCTGCATGGGCTGCCAGAACCGCAGCCCTGGAGCCATCTCTGTACAGAACTCTGTGTTATCGTGTTATCGCAGCAACTTCTGCAATCCGCTCAAGAACTTCCTGTTCTGCACCCGAGTGAGGGGAAGAGGCACTTCCTCCCTACAGCTTAAGAGAGCAGGAGGTTTAGACATTGCTGGCGTGTGTGTGTGTGTGTGTGTGTGTGTGTGTGTGTGTGTGTGTGTGTGTGCGCGCGCATATGTGTGGAAGAACCCTCTCTGGTTTCACTGTGATGATAGAACTGACAGTCTCTAGTTGTCTCTCATTTCAACGTTGTTCAGTCTCTCAATTGTGTCCAACTCTTTGCAACCCCATGGACTGCAGCACCCCAGGCTTCCATGTCCTTCACTATCTCCAGGGAGTTTGCTCAAACTCATGTCTATTGAGTCAATGATGCCATCCAACCATCTCATCCTCTGTTGCCTCCTTCTCCTCCTGCCCTCAATCTTTCCCAGCATCAGGGTCTTTTCCAATGAGTCAACTCTCTGCATCAGGTGAGCAAAGTATTGGTGCTTCAGCTTCAGCATCAGTCCTTCCAATGAATATTCAGGGTTGATTTCCTTTAGGATTGACTGGTTTGATCTCCTTGCAGTCCAAGGGACTCTGAAGAGTCTTCCTCCAGAACCACAGTTCAAAAGCGTCAATTTTTTGGCATTCAGCCTTCTTTATGGTCCAACTCTCACCTCCGTACATGACTACTGGAAAAATCATAACTTTGACTAGATGGACTTCAGTGAGTGATTCTCAAAGGAGAGATGCAGGTCTCATGATGAAAGGACATCAGAATCTCAGAAGTCAGAGTGATAAATGAGAATATATACACACACACACACACACACACACACACACACACACACACACACACACACATATATAGTTGTTGCCCTAGGTCTTCGTTGCCGGGCAGGCTGCTCTCTAGTTGGGGTGAGTGGGTTTCTCACTGCTGTGGCTTCTCTTGCTGTGGAGTGCAGGATCTAGAGCACAGGCTCAGAAGTTGTGGAGCACAGGCTTAGTTGCCCTGCAGCATGTGGGGTCTTTCTGGACCAGGGATTGAACTCGTGTCCCCTGCACTGGCAGGCAGATTCCCAGCCGCTACACTTCTGGGGAAGCCCAATGGAAACCTATGTTTATCAAAAGGAGCATGATTTTTTTAAAGGACTGACCCTGCCCTTTCAGAAGCTGTTCCTGTTCTTTGCTCTACTTGAAGAAACTCCATTTACCCCTCGGAGCCCAGTTCAACCGGGAAACCTTTCTCAGCTCCATGGGCTAAATTTCTCCCTCTTTCTCAATCCTCCCAGAGCATCGGGTTCACCCCCCCTGCCCTGGGACAGCATGTCCTGTCGGTAGTGCAGAGGGCCACCTGTGGGCTGCATGCTCCTGGAACACAGGAAGCGTGCCCCACAGGACTTCCTGTACCTGATTCCGGATCCACAGACATGCAAGAGCAGGCCCTGCTGATTGACAGAGAGGTGGTGTGGGTGTAGGAAGCATGGGAGGGACAGGGCTGAAAAGTGAGGACTACTGTCTGAGACACGCGTTGTCCATCCCAATGGACTCTGTCTGGGGTAAACGGTTACAGAGAGCTCTTTTAACACGATGTGCTAGAAGCAAACTGGTACAAAAGGTAATGAGAATTTCCAGAAACAGAGGAAGATCTCAGGAAGGTGAGGGACTAGTTCAAGCAGATTTCTGGATGTGGAAACCCAGAACCACACCACCATCCTGAGTGACTACCTGGCCAGGATGGGGGCAGAGTCCTATAGGCAGAACAGCTCTAGGAGCAAACTTGGACTTCTCCAGGAGTGGGGGCTCGAGGAGGGACGCAGGAAACAGAGGCCATGATGATGACCTGGTCATTGGGGCCAACTGTGTCACGCTGCATTGAGCAGCTGTGTGGTGCACTTATAGATTACTAACCTCCTCTGGTTTGTGCCTCACAGTGCCACACATTCTACTGATTGATTATGGGCTGCAGAGGAGAGGAGTGTGTGTGGGTTCAAGGGCCTGACCCTAGACCCTTGGGTGTGTGCCTGTTCGGTAGCTTCAGTTGTGTCTGGCTCTTTGCGACCTCATGGACTGTAGCCCACCAGGCTCCTCCTTGCGTGGGATTCTCCAGGCAAGAATACTGGAGTGGGTTGCCATTCCCTCCTCCAGAGGATCCTCTCGACCCAGGGATCTAACCCACATCTCTTATGTCTCCTGCATTGGCAGGTGGGTTCTTTACCACAAGCACTGCCTGGGAAGCCTGGATCCTCGGTTGATAGCAGCACAAAGTTTCCAGGGAGGGAATGTCAAAAAGGCGTTCATTTATCTCTTTAGGACAGTGAACATGTACACTCTGTCCCAGAGCAAACAACAGCGACAGTGTTACAGTTGCACCAAGAAACCCACTCCCCCCCATCCCCAAATAGATTGGGGCCTCTTGATTATGAGGTGAGCCTGTCCCCCAGCATCTAAATTAGAAGCTGAGTATACTACCCAAAGCAACCTATAGATTCAATGCAATCCCTATCAAGCTACCAATGGTATTTTTCACAGAACTAGAACAAATAATTTCACAATTTGTATGGAAATACAAAAAAACCTCGAATAGCCAAAGCAATCTTCAGAAAGAAGAATGGAACTGGAGGAATCAACCTGCTAGACTTCAGGCTCTACTACAAAGTCACAGTCATCAAGACAGTATGGTACTGGCACAAAGACAGAAATATAGATCAATGGAACAAAATAGAAAGCCCAGAGATAAATCCACGTACCTATGGACACCTTATCTTCGACAAAGGAGGCAAGAATATTCAATGGAGAAAAGACAACCTCTTTAACAAGTGGTACTGGGAAAACTGGTCAACCACTTGTAAAAGAATGAAACTAGAACACTTTCTAACACCATACACGAAAGTAAACTCAAAATGAATTAAAGATCTAAATGTAAGACCAGAAATTATAAAACTCCTAGAGGAGAACATAGGCAAAACACTCTCGGACATAAATCACAGCAGGATCCTCTATGACCCACCTCCCAGAATATTGGAAATAAAAGCAAAAATAAACAAATGGGACCTAATTAAACTTAAAAGCTTTTGCATAACAAAGGAAACTATAAGCAAGGTGAAAAGACAGCCTTCAGAATGAGAGAAAATAATAGCTAACAAAGCAATAGACAAAGAATTAATCTCAAAAATATACAAGCAACTCCTAAAGCTCAATTTCAGAAAAATAAATGACCCAATCAAAAAATGGGCCAAAGAACTAAACAGACATTTCTCCAAAGAAGACATACAGATGGCTAACAAACACATGAAAAGATGCTCAACATCACTCATTATTAGAGAAATGCAAATCAAAACCACAATGAGGTACCATTTCACGCCAGTCAGAATGACTGCTATCTAAAAGTCTACAAGCAATAAATGCTGGAGGGTGTGGAGAAAAGGGAACCCTCTTACATGGTTGGTGGGAGTGCAAACTAGTACAGCCACCATGGAGAACATTGTGGAGATTCCTTAAAAAACTGAAAATAGAACTGCCATATGACCCAGCAATCCCACTCCTAGGCATACACACCGAGGAAACCAGAACTGAAAGAGACACATGTACCCCAATGTTCATCGCAGCACTGTTTATAATAGCCAGGACATGGAAGCAACCTAGATGCCCATCAGCTGACAAATGGATAAGAAAACTGTGGTACATATACACCATGAAATATTACTCAGCCATTAAAAAGAATACATTTGACTCAGTTCTAATGAGATGGATGAAACTGGAGCCCATTATACAGAGTGAAGTAAGCCAGAAAGAAAAACACCAATACAGTATACTAATGCATATATATAGAATTTAGAAAGATGGTAACAATAACCCTATATGAAAGACAGAAAAAGAGACACAGGGGTATAGAACAGACTTTTTGACTCTGTGGGAGAAGGCGAGGGTGGGATGATCTGAGAGAATAGCATTGAAACATGTATATTATCACGTGTGAAACAGATTGCCAGTCCAGGTTGGATGCATGAGACAAGTGCTCAGGGTTGGTGCACTAGGATGACCCAGAGGGATGGGGTGGGGAGGGCGGTGGGAGGGGGGTTCAGGATGGGAAACACATGTAATTCCTTGGCTGATTCATGTCAATACGTATGGCAAAAACCACTACAATATTGTAGAGTAATTAGCCTCCAACTAATATAAATAAATGAAAAGAAAGTATAAAAAAAGAAAAACAACAGCATATGTCCATATTTATACACAAACTTTATACAGTTTTTTAGGTAACAGCTCCAAATTGGAAACAACCCACATGTTCAACAATAAATAAAAGAATAAACAAATTGTAGCATACCCATAATACTATTCAGCAATAAAAAGGCATGAAGGTTCTAAGATATGCTACAACATGCATGAATCTTGGGAGGGAAGGAAAAAAAAAACAAAACAGGCTGAGTGAAAGAAGCCAGACCACAAAAAGCTTCTAGAAACTAACATAAAGTGACAGAAAGCAGATGAGGGCCTGCCTAGGGAATGGGAGATACAGGGAGGGAGAATGGAAGGGAGGAATTATCAAGGATCACAAAGAAACTTTTGAGGGTGACAAATATATTCATTATCTCAGTTGAAGTGATGGTCTCAGGAGATATAAACATGTCAAAACTCATCAAATTGTACGCTTTCAACATGTGTACTTCATCCTATGTTGATAATACCCCCAATAAAGCTATTATTTATTTATTTATTTATTATTTTTTTAAAAGCTATTTTTTAAATTAAAAAAAAAATTAGAAGCACAACTTCTGAACACTCTGGGGAAACTGCATGGCGCCCTCCTTCCTCGTACCTTTAAGATGAGTACACACAGAACACCCTTCCATGCAGCAGCCTCTTCAGTGACCTCTTCTGAAGATAGGAATCCCTGGTTAGGTTGATAAAGGACTAACAATCCCTCAACGTTCACCTTCCCAAGTGAACGTGCCAAGTCTCTGGCACTCGCAGCTCTCAAGCCGCCTGTGTTTGATTAAGAGTGTGGTCCCCGCCGCTGTTGTCCCAGGTCCCCTCACCTAGGGAGGGGTTGTCGGGAAGCCTGGTACCTGCTTTGATGGCATCAGAAGAAAGAGGCTGGGGACCATCATATGCTGGCAGAGGCTCCCAGGCTCGTCCCCTTGGAGTCGAAGCCCTGCTGAGCTGAGAAGCCCAGTCCAGCACCTGACCCCCATCCCCACCGCCCAGCCTCCAGACCTATCCTCACACCAGCTGTAGAGTCCCCAGTCCTGCCCAAGCACAGTCCTTGTGCCCTGCCCTCCCAGATGTATCATTAAGGGCTTTTGGTAAAGCTCTCAGGCTCCTCGAGATGAAAGGACTAGCCTGGCCCCGGGGGTTTTCTCCCAGGTCTCCGAGTTTCCCAGTAGGTGGCTGCAGGCAGAGGCTCGCAGGGTGTCCTCCACTCCCATGGTGTCGATGGATTCTCTGTTCCTCACGTGCTTCCCAAACAGGATGTTCTGATTTCCTCACCAGCTCTCTCTCTGTTGAACTGCAGAAGGTGGGCGACTACCATGGGGTGGCAGAGTCAGGCCCTTCTTCCTAGGAACTGGCTTCTGCTTCCCAAGTCCACCTGAAGCCACCACTGTCCAACGGGCGGCCTCGGTCACCACCAAGCCCTGCTGTCCCCAACTCTGGGCGCTCCTCTGGTGTTGGAGGTCAAAGACCCCACCACCACTTGGAGGCAGTACTGTGCTCTGGGCAGTAGTTCAGGCTCCGGGGTCATCTGCTCTATGTATCAACCCTGGCTCTGCCCCAGGCTAGCGACCTTGACTTTTACCCGCTGTAAAATGGGGTCCAAAAGAGTTCCTTCTTACAGAGGTATTTTGAGGATTAAGTGAGATAATGTTAAAGTGTCAGCCTTCAGTAAGGACGAGCACAGTGGTTTTCTTTTCTGAGAAATGTTGTCTATGTTAGCCCTGCGGTCACCCTATGGATTCTGGTCAGTGGGTCTTTCTTGGATGGCCCAGGCGAGTGGCCTTCCCTGCCTGACCCAGGGCCCTTCCTGCCGCAGAGCAGCTGACTTCCTGCCTGGGCCTGGGGACAGTGTAGACAGATGCGGAAGAGCTGCCCCAGGGTCACTGACCTCCCGCTCCAGACTGGACGTGCTGTGGGTATGGAGGTCTTGCGTCACCTTTCTAAATTTCTTTCTTTATTTTTCGGCTGTGCTGGGTCCTTGTTGCTGTGTGGGCTTACTCCAGTTGCGGCGAGCAGGGGCTATTGTCTAGTTGTGGTGCACAGGACTCTCACTGCAGTGGCTTCTCTTGTTGCAGAGCACGGGCTCTAGGTGCACGAACCTCAGTAGTTGCAGCACAGGGGGGTTTCAGCAGTTGTGGTGCACAGGTTCAGTTGCCTCAGTCATGTGGGATCCTCCCGGACCAGGAATCGAACCATGTCCCCTGTATTGGTAGGTGGATTCTTAGCCACTGGACCTCTAGCGAAGTCCTTGTGTCACCTTCTTAAGGGTCACCTTGTTTTCCTTTGCCCAGTTTGGGTGATGACATAGTTTAACTCAGCCGCCATCTTCAAAGTCTTTCTGGAGAGAAGGATTAGACTTTGCCGTGTGCAGGTAGGAGGCTTGGTCCCAGCACCGGCCCTGGAGAGTCAGAGCACGTGGATGGAGCATGGAGGGGCCACAGCCCAGCCTCCCTCCCTCCCTGACTTCCTGTGGTGGGGGTGGCTTTGAGAAAGCTGTCACAAGAGCTCCTTTCTCTTTTCCTGGCCTTCACCAGCCCAGATCTTTCCCTCCCTCCCTCCCCATGGCCTCTCTCCCCCACAAGAACTGTCAGGAGGAAGAACAGGGCAGCCAGGAAATGGCCCCATATCCTCTTTCTGCTTCTCTGAGTCCCACCTGAGGAAAGGATAGAATGAGAGCTGCCCTGTCCTTCTGCAGTGCCTCCAGGGCCACCCCTCGTGTTGTTGGCGTAGCGCTTATGTATTACTGAGCTTGGTTCTTCAGATGCTCCACTGACTTCTCCCTGACACAGTAAGCTCCCATAAAGGGGTGTGTGTTTGTTCCTGGCTTCCAGGAACTTGTGGTTGCCACTGGGATACTCTCTCTCAGCTCTGTTACTCTGGTTGGGTAACTTGGGTTAATCTGACCATTCATCTGGCCTATAAAATGGGAACCCCTGTCTTCTACGTGAGGTTGTCAGGAGGATTTTAAGTTGAGTTAGCAGAGGTAAAATCATTTCATAAACTGTCAAGATGAGGTCAGAATTCCAGCTGTTATCATTATTAAAATTATTCAGTGAATAACAGCGCTGCAGTCGTCTGAAAGGAATAAAACACTTTCCAGAGGCAACTGAGGATCTAACTTACTAATTCAATGTCCAACTGAGTGAAGGCCCCACGTGCCCCACCACTGCCAAGTTCTTTAGGGTGCTGGACCGCAGCAGCCTTATTCTGTCAACAGGCCTGTCCCAGTGTGTTGGAACCCCTAGCAGGAGAATGCCAAGGTTTTGCCCTGACTGCCCTGTGGTCAGAAATCCTGGGGAAGTCAGTGTCGGAGTGGGGGTAGCAGTGGGGTTGGTGTTGAGAAGGCCTCACAGTTTTAGGCTCCAGAACGTCACTGCAGGAGGAATCTCGTGTGCAGTGGTGCCCAGCCCCTCCACTTTACAGATGGAGAAACTGAGGTTCAGAGAGGCCTATGGCTGGCTCAAGACTCTGCCAGGCCTTGGTTAGCAGACTGGGTGGACCCAGTAAGGTCTGTGGGGCAGCACCCCACAGCCGAGGGCCGTCTCAGCCCAGCTGTAGCGCCAGAGCGTGGACTCAGGGGAGACGGGGCCGTTGGCTCAGCAGCTGAACTGCCTCTTACCCGAGACGTTCCGTCTCAGTCTGCAGAGGAAAAGAGGCTCTTGGCCTCCCAGGGGAGCAGAAGGCAAACACACTCGGTTCACAAGAGCCCCTGAGAAGTGACGAGAGCTAACTGACCACACCTCTCTGGGCTCTGCCTGACCTGCCATCGCCGCCCTGACTCCTGAGCCACCATCCCGGTGCAGAAAAGCAGGTCTCATGCCCTCCAGGCAGAGCCAGGGGCCCACAGACAAGAGGTCCTCAAAAAAGTCAGGTTTCTTTCTGACAAAAACAAATGCCAGCAGGCTCATGAGCCCTGTGGGGACGGGGCAGGGAATGGGGTCCTGTAGTGTCTTTGGAGAGAGGGGAAGCCTGAATGACATTTCTCTCTGGAGTGGGGACATTTGTTCTCAGGACTGTTGGGTTTAATTCAGTAAGTCCTTGTTTGCAGGCCACAGTGTGTCCAGCCTCGAGCCGGGCGCTGGGGGTAAGGGAGACAGAACACATCTAAGACTTGGCGCCTGCTTCCAAGGAGCTCGCTGGGGTTTAAGACTCTCACATGGGAGTCAGAAGAGACAAAAGGCAGGTGCTGTGTTTAAGACCAAAGAGAAGATGCTTTGGAAGGAGTGGAAAGCCAGTGTGGTACCACATGGTTCTGAAAGTCATCATGGAAAGAGGCTTTTTCCAAAAAGAAAAAAAAAAAAAGGAGGGGAGGGCTTTTAAAAATATTCGTTTAGCTGCACTGGCATGCGGAGCTTTAGTTGTGGCCTGTGGGGTCTAGTTCCCCAACCAGGGATGGACCCCGGCCCCCTGCGCTGGAGTGCTGAGCCTTAGCCAATGGACCCCCAGGGAGGTCCAGTTATGGGTCTTATCTGAGCCCATCCATTTTAGTTAGTGAGTTAGTGAGGGAGGGGACCTCTTAGGACAGAGAGCAGCCTGGGTTCTCAACCACAGTTTCTTCATCTGTGAAGTGAAGAGCTGAAATTAGACCAAAGATTCCTGCTCTGTGAGGGGAGGGTCCTCGGTTACCATACAGGGTCCTTGAAACCTGATGCCCACTAAGCATTGTCTCTAGAACAAATAGATCGCCTCACACAGAGCTGCTGTGCTGTTTTCCAACCACACAGATGCTGCTGTAATTTTAAGACGCATTAGAAGAATTATTGAATGCCCTGTAGCTTTCTATCATCATGCAGCTTTTCGTTCACGAACACTAAAAGTACAATTACAACTACTTGGAGGAATCCAAAAGAGTGTTTTTTAAAAAATATTTATTTCTTTGGCTGCACCAGGCCTTAGTTCTGGCATGTAGGATCTTTGGTTGTAGCATGTGGGATCTAGTTCTCTTGACCAGGGATCAAATCCGGCACCCCTGCATTGGGAGCTCAGAGTCTTAGCCACTGGACCCCCAGGGAAATCCCCAGAAAAGTTTCTGAAGTGTTCAAGAGGTACAGGCTGGAAGAGTTTGGCTCCTACAGGATGAGATAAAGGGTGTGCGCAGCCTCTCCTGGACTGGTTCCTAATCCAGCCTGATCACCTAGCCCCTCCTCTCCTGGCCTCAGTCTCCCTGCAGAGGGAGCAGAGACTGGAGCAGGTGGTGTGTGGCAGTAAGGACAGGATGGAAGGAGGGGGACAGGCGAGGAGAGGAGGACAGCTTCTGTAAGAAAACCCAGGAAGCCTCAGGATGCTGCGCATGTGAAGGTCTTTTTAAAAAAGGCGACCTGTCACTTCCCTGCATTTGTCATTGTTTCCCACTGCACATGTCCGCAGCACGTGGGAAGTGGGAGGGGTTGGAATGTCCTACGAATTCCCCCGACACCCGGTTTCCCACCTTTATCCTCTAGAAAAATGCCTTGTGTTGTTTTGTTTAACTTTTCAGGTCACAGGCCCATTAAGAATCTGATAAAGGTTACAGACCCTTGTTCCAGAAAGTATGCAGCCACACCTAGCAGTGCAGGGTTCATTCTGACCATCTCAGTGGGAGCCCCCGTGGCCCTCCCCGCCCCCCTGGGGTGAGGAGGTCCTTCTCTCACATGGGCTGTTTTCAATACATTTGCATTTACCTTCTCCTTGTTTTCCACAGATCCAAGCCCTAAAGTCCCAGAGGACTTTTATTTTATTTATTTATTTTAAAAATATATTTGTTTATTTGGCTGGGCCGGGATTAGCTGAGGCATGAGGGATCTTTAGTTGCAGCCTGTGGGACCTTCCTTGTGGTACACGACCTCTCCTTAGTTGGGGCACGAGTGCTCTTGGCTGTGGCATGCAGGATCTAGTTCCCCAATCAGGGATCGAACCCCAGCCCCCCTGCATTGGAAGCACAGAGTCTCAGCAACTGGACTACCAGGGCCATCCCTCAGAGGATATTAATGGGACCTTGAAGTGTCCCCTTTCCCAAACTGGTTATTACAGGCTCTTTAGGTTTGGGAGACTTATCAGACCCATGCTCCAAGATGGAGTTTCGCACACACTGGCCTCCCCTGGTGCCGGGCTGTCTGGGCGGCTGGTGGGAGATGAATGGAGTCAAGACAGGGGCTTGCGAGCAGAATCCACCCCAGAGCCAGGAACCCCCGACAGTGCTGTTTTTGTACATTTCTATTCTTGAAACTATGAATCTGCAGTGCTGTGATCCCTGGAATAGCAAGAAGGTCTTGTCTCCGAGAAGGACCCCAGCTCCCATGCCCCTTCCCACCCCTACTCTGCAGGGCAGCTCCCCTTTTGCCTTCAGATCCAGGTGAAGACACCTGTTCTGCTGAGGCAGCCTGGTCAGTGCTGTGAGACCCCGAATGAATGAGCCAAAATCAGGGAGGGGCTTCTCCCATCCACACAAGACATTGCTCTGAATCTGAAGGTCCAGTGGTCGCTTATCAACCTGGGCCCAAGCTCAGTTGGCCCAGGAGCACCCATTGTCAGACTTAATTTCCATCCATCTTGTTCCCTGGGTTGAGGGAGGGGCAGGAGGCCTGGAGGGGCTTGGAGGAAACCAACCGGTCCACCAGGGAGGGTGTGGGCAGCTGGGCTTGGTGAGGGTGCCATGGTTCACACTGCACGGGGGAGGGTCATTCCCCAAATGCCAGGATGTCGGACAACATTGCAAAGAATGAACTTCATTTCTATTGCGGCCCTTCCTCTCCCCCCTCCCTGAACTCTGGTCCCATCCTTTTCCTCTGCAGTGAGCTGTGCAAATGACGCATTGTTCTCCACAGTCTCACCCTGCTGGGCCTTCTAGGACCCTAATCTCATCGTTGCCTAGACATCTTTGCAGGTTTTGTAAAGCCAGGAGCACCTTGAGGGCAGATTGGCAGGGGGGATCCACATACCAATCGCCCCCCTGGATTATTTTATTCTTTGATTTAGAAAATTTAATTTATCCAATAAATACTTATGGAGTGCTGATCAGGTCAGGATGCTAGGATACGAGGAACACAGAGCTATACTAGGATGTGGGCAAATATAAGAACAAATGAGATTTGGGTTCAGTTTTCAGAGAACCAGCTGTCTGTTGGAGGAAATAAGATGCTTAAATAAGTTGTTGTGGTTCAGTTGCTAAGTCATGTCCAACTCTTTGTGACCCCCATGGACTACAGCACACCAGGCTCCTCTGTCCTTCACTTTCTCCTAGAGTTTGCTCAGATTCACATCCATTAAGTTGGTGATGATATCTAACCATCTCATCCTCTGCCACCCACTTCTCCTTTTGTCTTCAATATTTTCCAACATCGGGGTCTTTTCCAATGAGTCGGCTCTTCACATCAGGTGGCCAAAGTATTGGCGCTTCAGCTTCAATAGCAGTCCTTCCAATGAGTATTCAGGGTTGATTTCCTTTAGGATTGACTGGAGGAGGAAATGACAAACCACTCCGGTATTCTTGCCGCAAGAATCTTGGCGCTTACTTAGCTTCTTATACCAAGTAGTCAATCAATGAATATGAAAGAAGTAGATAACCTGATAGTGAGTAGCTAGAGTGTGAGCAAGGTTTTCATTTAACGTCAGAGAACCTGTCCCCTTGAATAAGGACTGGTATTTTCTTGCCTGAAGTGCTCTCTGTTCTCAGACGTACAGTCCCTCTATAACTTGGCAGCTCTGGTGAGATACCCCGAGGCTGCTGGAGGCTGGACACCTGGGGTGGCTGAGTCTGTTCTCAAGACAACGTTGTTCCCAGTGCCAGGCGCTGTTAGGGTTTCCTTGGGCCTGGGGGGCATTAACCTGAAGTCACTACAGCTTCCGGGCCTGTTCCCAGCGGGCCTTCGTCACACAAAGTCCTCCTAAGGCCAAGCTGGTCACCTCCATGATCTGGTCCAGAGGAGAGAACCGGGTGTGTAAGAAGGCAGTGTGAGCTAAGGGTCAGTATGGAGTGTGTCTGGGCTCTGGCCTCCTAGACTCCTTTCCGAGTTCTGTCACCCCAGGACTAGGAACCCGTGGACAAGCCCTTCTCCCCTGCTGGCTCGGCCTGTTGGCCGCAGCTTCCCAGACACTGAGCGCTCACGACAAGTACGGGCCTCCTGCTCACAGAGGCCGAGGTGCACCAAGGGCCACAGCGCTGAGTGGAGGGATGAGGCAAGGCGCCTCCACGGGTTTCACTCTTGTTGAACAGAGAAGGTGAAACCCAAGAAAATCATGGCACAGCAGTTACGAGCATAACAGCAGAGGCTGCCTGGTTCACGTATGGCTGTCTCACGAGCTGACGCCGGGCAATCACCTGACGGTCTTACAGATCAGGAGACTAAGGTACTCAGCATCTTAGTCTCCTGATCTATAAGATAATCACACTTAACCGTACAGGAGGGCTACTGCAGGTCAACCAAACCATGTGAAGTCCTTAGTATAGGGCCCGCACACATGAGAACCGCCCAATTGTTTATTATTATTACCGAGTTAAATAATAACATCAGACCTGAAAACATATGGCACGAGGGAGTTTTCCAGGCCATCCCTTTAGAGTATAAGTTTTTTTGTTTGTTTGAATTGTTTTTGTTTTGGCTATGCTGCGTGGCCTGTGGATCTCAGCTCCTCAACCAGGGTTTGAACCTGGGCCCTCGACAGTGAGTGGGCAGTGGTCCCACTCACTGGGGAATTCTCCAGAGTCTAATTTTCCTGATAGAAGATGGCCCTGTCCTTTCCTTTTAGAGATTGCCCCAACACATATCCAGGGCCTGGCAGTCAAATAGGTGCTGGAACATTGGGGGAAATGTAATGAAGCCTGTTTCTAATTTCCAAATGAATGGCACAGGTAATAGGGAATTTAGGATTGTGAGACTGGTGGTGTGAGCTGGGCAGGCAGGGAGGGCTTCATGGAGGAGGTGAGACTGACATAGACTTGACAGATATGGGTAGGATTTGGATGGACAACGCAAAGCAAGGAGGACTCCACTTGTAAAAGCCCAGAGGAGACGGGATTCAGGACAGGTGGGGCAGACTTGGGGGACACAATTGTGGCCCTCCACATACACACACACAGGGTGGCAGTGGTGAGCCTAGAGCCTGGTCTCTGACTGTGGGGCCAGGCCCAGAGGTGGAGCCAGAATCTGTGGGGCAGATTTCTGGCCCAGCAGCAAGAGCCCATCAGCTGCTCAGCAGACCCTGGCCAGAGCCCTGGTCAGTCGGCAAGGCCAAGTTCTGTCTGTCTGGCTCCTCTTTCACAACAGACAACCGACTGCCTGGCGTGAGGAGCAGCTGTCGCCAGGGCAGGGGTGCAGACCCCACATCAAGGCCGGGCGTGACCTGTCCGCAACTCGCTCCGATCCTGGGCTGAGCTGTGTTCTGCTCAGGGTGGAGAAGTGACCTTGGGCCCAAGCCTCTGACCAGCCTCTCGGTCACAGCCCTTTCCCCAGGGGTGGGGAGCGGGTTTTCTCTTCCTGCACATGCTCTGAGCATCTCTCTGAGGGGTCTGTACACAGGGCATCTCCTCAGTTTACTGACAAGGAAAGAGAACGCATCATCACAGTGACGCTCATGTGCTGCAGACCATGCCCTCCTACACACTGTCGTCATCACAGTGACCCTATGAGGCCAGGGCTGCCGGGGAGGAGTTCACACAGCTAGTAAGCACGTCACACAGCTGGTAAGGAAGTCACACAACTAGTGAGCAGGTCACACAACTGGTAAACAGGTCACACAGCCAGTAAGCAGGTCACACAAGTAGCAAGATGGGGTTTGAACCCAGGCCGTCTGGCTCTGCTGGCCGCCGTGCCACCCGGCTGGAGGCAGCAGCCTGTCTTCCTGGTCCACCCACCAGCAAACTGAGACTTACTGACCATCCAGGTGACAGAAACGAGACCCCAGTCCCTGGCGCCCTGCAGGCCCCCTGGCCTCTGCTCAGGGAAACTGAACCAGACCAAATCCTCCCAGGCTCCTTCCTAGAGGTGGAGCGCATGGAGCCTGCCTGCCTGTGAGGGTTTAACACCTGAAAGTAGAGTTTTTGAAGGAAAGTGACTCTCCAGTCATAATTATAACTAGAGTGGCCGGCTGCCCTCCACAAGCAGGAAAGCTGATTCTAAACATAGTGGGACGCTGACCCTCCCCTTTGTAGGTGCCCTCACTTGGGGTGGGGGGTCAGCTGTGTGCCTGGGCCTTGGGCCCTCTTGCCTGAGACCCCAGTTCAGCCTCTCCCCTCCTGGGCAGGCGGCAACTGAGTTACCAACCCCCATAAGGGCGGGAGGAGGGGGTCAGCCTCATGCCTGAGGCTCTGGACAGGAAAGAGCTGCTGCTTAAGTAGCTGTCCAGATCCAGGGTGCATCTGAAAACAGAGATGCCTTCAACTTTTGAGCGAGGAAGGGGTTAAGCTTGGGATCTGGAGGAGAAGGGCGGCAAATGTGGGTCTGGTGGGAAGGAACCATAGCTCCTGTCTCAGGCTTGGGGCCCGGGGCTTTCAGCTCGGTTTCTATTTCTAACCCAGCGCCAGGCCCCTGAGCACCACTTGCTGTACTCAGCCTAGCAATTTGGCGACGGCCACAGGTATGTATATAACAGAACAGGATGCTCTCAGGACAGAAGTTCTGGAAGAAACCCCAAACGGAAGGCCGGCCCCCACGCCCCCGCTGGGCAGTCTCTAATGACCCCTGGGGAATGTTCTGGACATGCGTGGGCATCTGCAAATTTACTCACCTGACAGTCGCCTCTGCCTCCTGACCCCTGGGAGCAGAAGTGGGAAATACAGACTCCTCATGTTGTGCATGATGCTTTTTAATCATTCTGATTCCATCTTCAGTTAAGGAGGAAAGGTGGTGAAAAAAATAACACCAAAGCACAAAGGTTTCTAGGACATTTTGACTGAAACTCCTGGAAGGCTGGAATTAGGTATGAATAGGGTAGAACCCCAGATTTCTGCAACACCCCTTAGGGGACTGAGCTTACTCTATGCCCTTTAAAATTAGAGGAGATTTTTCACCACTTCAGAATCATAGCAGAACAGCTTGCAGATTTGAAGATAACATAACTGTGTTGTGAAGAAGCCCAAAATATTTGGTAAGGATGCTCAAGTTAGGGGAGTTCAGCTGAAATAGCAATTTGTGGGTGAAATATTAGCCAGGAAATTGGCTGCAGAATCACCCACAGATTGAAGGAAGGTTGGGGGTGGATGAAGTTTGTACCAGGCTCAGGACGTGGAAAAGGATTCAGTAAAGCTAGGAGTTGAGTGTGCTCAGGGTTTAAAGTCCTAACGAGCCCCAGGGTGTCTGAGGCATGACCAGTATAAGTAGAGTCAGAGATTCCATTCAGCAGTAGCAGACAGGAAAACAAATCTCTTTTCTTTGTTTGTCCTGGTTGAAAACCAAACACGGTAGCCATGTGAAGAGATGCCAGAGCCGGGAGTGTCCAGGCAGGGAGGGGAGGGGCAGCCAGCCTCTGACCATGGGGGATGCCAGCCTGATGGCCCTCCCCCTGCCATCGTCCCTATGCACTGCGCTCTGGAATGGTCACCGGTGTCCTTGCATCTCCCCCACAGGACACTTCCTGCTTAGCCTCTCTTCCTGTGATCCCCCAGAATGTCACCTGGCAAGACTCAGCCTCCCTGTCTGGGACTGAGCAGCTTGAACCCCTTGAGTGTGTCCCAGGTAGTTCTCAGCTGCTGTGGGAAAGCACTGGATGAAGAGGAAGCCCCAGGTCCCACTGAGGTGCAGCATCTCAGGAAGGGAGTCGGGAGTAGGTGGGGGGAGGGAGGAGAAGTGGGGAGAAGGTTCTCAGGTCAGCTGTAGGGTCCCCCAGTTTTCACCTCAATACAGACAAGTCCCAGCTGACCCACTAATAGCTTTACAAAACTTGACCTTTTATAGAAACGAAGAAACTTTGTTGTTTCTTCCTTGCTTCAGTCTGTAAAATTATAGCCCTCCCCATAGCTTGGAAGTGCTGGGAGCACGGCACCGCGATGAGGCGATCTGGGAGGGTGCCAGCAGAACCGACAGTGGAAATTTTATGCCATTAACACAAAAGACTAGTGGGCTGGGTTGAATGTGGGCAAGGCGTCATAGGATCTTAGGTCCAGCACGTTTCCTAACAGCAGATTTCAATAAGCAGGGCTGCGTATACACCTCAGCCTGGAGTCGGACTTGGGGCAGAGATGGACTGCGTTTCCTTCCAAGGAAGCCCTATGAGAAATAAATCAGTTCTCTTCTCCAGTAATTTCGCCCACATCCCCTTTTGGACCAACCTACCTATAAGGGGCCCCACACTCCTATTCAAAAAATTAGTCACACCTTTTAAGAACTTTTAAGGCTGACCTACTGTCTAAATAAATCAAGTGCACATTCCTTTGCCTGGTTATTTAAAATCCTACATAACTTAGCGCGCCACCCCCGCCGCAGCCATCCACTTGAGCTCTCTCCTACATACCTGCCCATCTAGTCCAGCTGCCTTCCTCACGTCTCCAGAGGGCTCACTCCTTCCTGCCTTTGTGTTTCAATACCCAATATCCTTCACTTTCAACCTCGAATCTTTTTTTTTCCAAATAACTTTTCACTTTTATACAATTTTAAAAGGTTACTTTCCATTTACACTTATGACAAAATGTTGGCTATATTCCCCATGTTGTACAATACATTCTTGAACCTATTGTACACCCAGTAGTTTGTACCGATCACTCCCTCACCCTATGTTGTCCCTCCTCCACACTGGTAACCCCTAGGTTTTTCTCTACATCTGTGAGTCTGCTTCTTTGGTTATATTGGCCACTTTTCAACCCCCCCCCCTTTTTTTTTTTTAATTTTACTTATTTGTTTATTTTTGGCTGTGCTAGGTTTTTGTGGCTGTGAAGGCTTTTCTCCAGCTGGGGGGTGCAGGGGCTTGTCTCTAGTTGTGGTGATGGGCTTCTCACTGGTCTGGCTTCTCTTGTTGAGGAGCACAGGCTTCAGGGCAAATGGGCTTCAGTACTTGCAGTCGGGGCTCTAGAGCACAGGCTCAATAGTTGTGACACATGGGCTTTGTCGCTTTGTGGCATCTTCCCAACCCAGGGACTGAACCTGTGTCTCCTGCATTGGTAGGCAGATTCTTTACCACTGAGCCACCAGGGAAACCCTTAACCCTGAGTCTTAATTTACTTTTCCCCTTTGCCAATCCCCTGAAGACCCCACCTTTGGAGATTTTCCCAACTATTTCAATTTTCATCTCTCCCATCTCCAAGTATTCTTCAAGACACACACACACACACACACACACACATATACACACTGTGCCTCTCCAACTACACTGTAAGCTACCGCGAATATGAATTTAATGTTACAGTACTCCACACAAAGTAAATGATTGTTGGTTCATTGTCATCCTCCTACTTCTGTGAGTTAAAGGCTAAACACACATACACCACCAGTCCTGTCCCTGTTGTGTGGAATTTCAAAACAACATAACTTGAAGCATATTTGGGTCCTCTAAATTTGGTAACAGGACAAAAAAATGTAGAGAATGTTTGTGCCCAAGATAGTAAGTGGATGGATTCAGATAGTATAAACAGCTTGCTCAACACTGACAATTTGGATGCTTATCAAAAAATTGGGCACCTTGAGAATGTGGTACTCATGCTGGCATTCAAATCCAGGGCCCCCTAACATTAAATCCCTTTGAGGTTAAGACTTTTCCTCCTCATTCTCCTTCTTTTGGAGGGAGTGGATGCAAGTATTAGAAGGAGATTGGAAAAAACTATATATGTCTTAAAATAGAACAGAGCAAGCATATAGACCAGTGGAGTAGAGAGACAGAAATAATTTATTTTTGACAAAGGTTCTGAGACCATTCAATGGGGAGAGGGCAGTCTTTTCAGCAAACTGGAAAAAGTGGATATTCTCACATGTAAAAGAATGAAATTGGACCCTTTCCTTACACCACATACAAAAATTAACTCTGAATGAATCAAAGACCTAAACTTAAGCCATAACTATAAAACTCTTAGAAGAAAACGCAGAAGGAAATCTTTGTGACACTGGATGTGGCAATACTTTCCAAGACATGATACCAAAAACACAAACAAATAGGTAATAAAGAAAATAAGTAATTTCAACTCCATCAAAATTAAGAACTTTTATGCACTAAAGGACAAACAAAAACAAACAACCCGATTCAAAACTGGACAAATGACTTGAATAGGCATTTCTCCAAAAAAGATGCACAAATGGCCAATAAGCACATAAAAAGACATTCAAAATTATTAGTCATTAAGGAACTGCAGATGAAAATGGTAAAAAGATACCACCTCTTACCCATTAGGATGACTATTATAAAAAATGAAGACAAAAAAAGAACAAGGAGGTGGAGAAATCATGAAATCTCAAGCCTCAGGAGAATCGCAAAGTGGTAAGAATTTAAAATGATGCAGTTGCTGTGAAGAACAGTCAGGCAGTCCCTCCAGAAGATAAACAGAGTCACATACAATCCAGCAATTCCTTTCCCAGGTGGAATTTCAATCCCAACCCCAAAGGATTCAAAGCAGGGACTCAACAGATACTTCTGTCCCAGTGGTCATACCAACAATGTTTACAACAGCCAGAAGTTGGAGGCTACCCAAGTTGTCTGTCAACAGATGAATGGACAAACAAAATGTGGTCCATACATACAATGGAATATTACTCAGCCTTGAAAAGGAAGGGATTTCTGACTCATGCTACAACATTGAAAACATTATGCTAAGTGAAATGTCAGTCACAAAAGGACAAACATCGTATGATTCTACTTATGTGAGGGACCCTAGGAAAGGTAAAGTCATAGAGACAGAAAGTAGAATGACAGTTGCCAGGAGCTGGGAGTTAGTGTTGAATGGGTATGGAATTTCTGTTTGAGATGATGAAAGCCTTCTGGAAACAGAGTGGTGATGGTTGTGCCCTGTTATTAATGTATTTAATGCCGCTGAATTGACACTTCAGCATGGTTAAAATGGTAAATTATGTGGTATAGATGTTTAAGAAAAAGAAATAGAATATAAATTCTATCATGAGGAAACAATCAGACAAATTCAGACTGGGGGTCATTCACCAGAGTGACTCTTCAAAAATGTCAAGATGATGGAAGGGAAACAAAGGGGAGTTGGGTCCTGTTACAGATGGAAGGAGATGTAAGAGACAGGACACCCAGATGCAATGACTAGTCCTTGATTATATATATAATGTTTATTTATTTATGTGGCTGTGCCTGGTCTTTTTTGCAGCATGTGGGATCTATTAATAGTTACCTGACCAGAGATGAACCCAGGCCAACTACATTGGCAGCCCGGAGTTGTAGCCACTGAACTACCAGTGAAGTCCTTCCTTGATTACATTTTAATTTACAAATAGAGGTCATTGTGTGGACAATTAGGAAAAGTGAATATGAGCTGTGTATCAATGTTGAATTTCTTTAGAATGAACGTGACACTGAGGCTGTGTAGGAGAATATTTATGAAAGCCGATCTATGTGAAGTGTTTAGGGATGGTATCTGCAGCTTACTTCCAACTGAGGGAGGAAATGTGTATCTATGGAAGGAGATAAAGTACTTATGACAGCATTGATGAATGCAGGTGAAGGGTTTAATGATATTATTGTACAAGCCTTTCCACTTTCCTGTACTGGAAAATTAAAAGTTAGAGGAAAAAGTGGTATAGTCATTCAGATGAGGGGGAAACGCTGACTCTCTGTGACCCTGGGGGGAAATGCTGACTCTCTGTGACCCAGAGAGCAGAATGTGGATGTTTGCCACATTGGGCCATCCTGTCTTACCTCGCTCTCTGGAGGAGCTGCTGTGAACTCTTTCTTTCTTTTTAACACTCACCTATCTATTTGGCTGTGCCACATCTTAGTTGCGGCATTCAGGATCTAGTTCCCTGCCCAGGGATCAAACCCCAGCCCCCTGCATTAGGAGCTCGGAGTCTTAGCCACTGGACCTCCAGGGAAGTCCCATGGTGTGAATTCTTTAGGAGGTGAGAACAGAGGCCTGGCCAGAGGCCCTCCACCCCCAGCAGCGTGGCTTCTCTGCCCCCCTCAGCAGTCCGTCCACACCGCCCACTTTGGTCACTTGAGGATCTACTGTGTTTTGCTCCTCTGCACATCGAAGTTGTAAGCTCCTGTGGCAGGACCACCTCTCTCTTTTCCTATAACCCTCCCTCCCCCAACACCCCTAACCCTAGGCTTTGCACAGAGCTAAATCCATATTAAGTGCCTAGTAAATATTTCTCTGTTCATAGACTATTGACTTTGTCAACACAGAGGCATGTGTGGAAGTGTAAGCGGTCAAGGCTGAGGTTAAAAGATTTACCGCCACTAAGGTATTAAAAGGCTGCTGGGTAGGGCCTTGCAGAAGGAATGTCAAGTGTAGGCTTTGACACCCCCTAATTCTCTGAGGCAGCCAAGTGTGACTGATTTAGGTAGTGACTTGAGCTCAGGGGTGGAGTAAAAGAAATACAACCTTGGCAAAAGCTTACGAGTACCTACGCACAGAATGTCCCCAGCCCGGTCTACGGCGCAGCTATTCTCACGACCCAGGAAGCAGGGCCAGACAGAGGACAGCGGGCCACTCGTCCTGGCTCCTGGAACAGACTTGCTGTGCTTGGAGGGGTCTGCACCCCCTGGGATTCAGGCAGAGCTGCACGGGCCCCCAGCAGAAGGTGGGGGGGAGGACAATCCCCAGCAGCACATTGGCAGGAAAGGGCTGCCCACGCCTTCGAGCTGCAGGAGCCCCCAGGCCTGCTGCATTCCACCTCCAGCTGGGACACCAGTGCTGCTGTGTCGCAGCTTGTAAGGGAGTGCAGGCGTGTCCTTCCTGTCCTGAGTAATCTTTCAGTGAGGCTGGAAGAACTAATGGGTAAATTTCCTCTCTGTCCCTCCCAGTCAGGGCTTCCAGGAGGCAGGCCCTCAGCTGCATCGTTACAATCTGTTGTTATTCCTATTAAATCACTAGCATGGACACTTAAATTTTAAATTCAGTTGAATATTTTATTACATGCCTTCTTGTATTGGTCTCTGATTATTTCATCCAAGTCCTGGGTTCCCCCACAGAATTACCAGCTTCTTGGGGAATATGCTCTGTGTGACTTTGCCACCTACGCCTCCTCTCACATCCCGTATGGACACAGTAAATATTAGGGGCCCAATAAATACATGAGAATGGATAAATAATCTATTTGTATATCCATATTGTGTAATACTGTGCAGCACTTCAAAAGAATGAGATGGTCCTACACATTCTGATACAGAAAGATTTCCAATTCATATGTCAGAAGAAAAATGAAAAACAATCCGGCCTTTATGGGGGCTCCCCTGGTGGTCCAGTGGTTTGAGAATCTGCCTTGCAGTACAGGGGTCACCGGTTCAATCTCTGGTCTGGGAGGATCCCACATGCTGAGGGGCAACTGAACCTCTGCATCACCACGACCAAGTCTAAGCACTTGTGACTGCTGAAGCCTGTGTGTCCTAGAGCCTGTGCTCTGCAACAGGAGAAGCCACCCTAAGTAAGGAGAAGCCCCCATAAGTAAGGAGAAGCCCCTGCACCCCTACTAGAGAGTAGCCCCCCACTTGCCACAACTAGAGAAAAGCCCTTGCACAGCAATGAAGACCCCGTGCAGCCAAAAATAAAAATTAAAAAAAAAAAAAGAAAGAAACCCTTTATATATTATAGAAAGGACTAACAGAAGAAATAAGGGCTTGGTCCAAATATCTGTTTATTTCCTTTCTCACGTACACCCCCAGTCACAGACATTGTTATAACTAGTGTAGAACATAGTTATTTCCTGGATTTTCCTTTTGAAAAGAAATTGTTGTTAATGTTAAATAAAAAAATATGTGTAAGGTAGCTAGCAGAGGACTTGTCACGATAATGGTCACACTCATAGAGCACTTACATGGGGCAGGCATTTCTTAGTGTTTCACCAGAATTAATTCATTTCACCCCCATAACAATCCTATAAGAAACTGAGGCACAGAGAGGTTAAGTAATTTGCCTTAGGTTAGACAGCACAGCAAGGAAATGGAAGACCCAGGATCAAGTCCAAGCCTTCCAGAGCCAGAGCCTGCTTTCTTGACCACTGTGCTGAACATGTTAAAATGTGTGCCCCTTCCTCACTCTTTCCCTTCCTTCTCCTTCATATACTCAGTGATGGCACTCAAAACACTGTGTGACAATTAACTGAAAAGAAGAATCCTGTTTCCCACCCTAACCTGTGGCTTCATCTGTGTATTTAAAGGTGTGAGGTACCCATAAGGAGCTCCTGGTACCTTCTGGAAACTGTGTGTGGGTGGTTACTGAGAGAACATGACCATCTACCACGATTGTGTTTGTTGTTTAGTTGCTAAATCGCATCTGACTCTTTGTGACCCCATGGACCCCGCCAGGCTCCTCTATCCATGGGATTTCCCAGGCAAGAATACTGGAGTGGGTTGCTCTTTCCTTCCTCAGGGGATCTTTCCGATCCAGGAAACAAACCTGAGTCTCTTACGTCTCCAAGTTGGCAGGCGGATTCTTCATCACTAGTACTATCTGGGAAGTATGATTGTGTTTGCGTGTGTGGTGTACACAGATTCTCTAGCAAGTGCCTCCTGAGGACGACTTTAACCTCAACTGTGGGTTCTAAAGGGGCTTCTCTGGTGGCTCAGACAGTAGAGAATCTGCCTGCAATGAAGAGACCTAGGGTTATATTAAGTAGAATCTCGGCTTAGCAGACAAGGTTGATGATTATGGGTATAATGAACCCTACCTGATGGAAGTGGGGGGGTAGACTGGACAACTTTTTGAGGATGGTAGGTAGGTAGGTGGATGGTTCTGGGCTCTTCCAAGCCCTGAGGCATGACAACCAACACCACCTGCAAGTGAATCAGGGGACTTTGCCCCAGGCTCAGGCCCCCGGGAGCCTGCATTATGTGCTGTTTCACGTTAAACTCAAATGCCTCAAATTTGCCAGATCTATCATCACAACAACATGTAGCCCCAGCTCATACATGGAATGTTTGCTCTCTGGCAGCCAAATGCATTGGAACAGGCAGGGGTGATCTCATAAGGCAGGGAAGCTGAGCAGTCAGTCAGATGATTCACACATTATTGAGATGGAGGAGGCGAGCATCATTTAATGAAAATATCTGGGCGCTGCAGAATCAGGAGTCTCCAGATGTGTGGCAGCTTAGGAACCATCTTATCTGAAGTCTTTTTACAAATGTGGAAACTGAAGCTTTACAAAAGGGTAGGGATTAGCTTCCCACCTGAGAAAAGTTAAACTGTTGTTGGTTTTTTTTTTGGATACAATACCCCTGGACCCCAGCACTATGGGCTCATATCTCCCCCTCTCTGGCTCCAGGGCCTTCAACTACGGTCATCAATTCATCTCAGGTGCCTGATAACTTTTTTGTTCCTCCTTGCCTTTTAACGGTGTTTTTACCTTTTGAATACTCTGTTCATATCATTTTACTCATATGTAGAAGGGGAATCACCCCCCACCCCACCCTCTCTGTAGCTCTGAAGTTGCAGATGCCCCCACCCATCCCTGCTAGATGGAGGGCTGGAGGTTGAACATGAGATAAGAAGGGATCTGCATAAGTTGTTTGCATCCCCTTTGTCTAGGGATCTGAAGGTATGGGTCCTCCAGGTGGTTTTCAGGCTTCTCTCTTATGTAGTTATGTTTACAAGGTGGAATTACTTGGTGATTTGCTTGTACTACTTTTAAATAGAAAAGACCAGCCATGGCCTTACAGATGTCCCATCAAAACACAAAAATCCTGTCTTCCCGGTGTACAGCGTTTCTGACTTTTAAAGCTGCCACTTTCTCACACTTTTCTGCCTTCCCACTGGGAAGAGGTTTCTCCAGGGGACATGAGATGTGTCTACTACAAGGGGACAAGGAGAGGACCTAGGACCCGGCTGTCTTTCTCAGGCACTCTGAGCACTGGAGGGTGACTGTGTCTAAGCCTCGCTTTCTCCTCCTCTGGGTTCCCGACCTTTATGCCTGATTTGCAGATGAGCTTCAGTGGGAGAGGCCTTGGACACATGCGGGGCCTTACCTTTCTCTGCTGGGTCAGGGGGCAGGAAGGGGCATGAGGCTGGGGGGAGGAACGTGCCTTAAGCCAGGATGCTCCTCACAGAAGCCAGGAAAGAATTCCAGATCACTCACTTTGATTAGATCCCTGTGCTGAAGAAAACAGGCTCCAGGGGAAATCTTTGCCAACAACTCCCTAGAGCTAGGTTATTTCCTAGCCTGCCCGCCCCCCGCCAACGTCTCTGAAGACAGTGTGACTCGAGGGTAGAATCTGGCAAACCACAACCATTCTTCAGCAGGGTCCTGGCTTGGCCTCACCCAGAGGGAGGGCAGTGCAGGGGAAAAGTGCGCGGTGCTGCAGCCAGCCAGCCAAGGAGGTGAACCTCAGCTGAACCACTTCCGAGCTGTGACATTCAGCAAATTAAGTTCCCTGAACTGCATGTTTTCTCACCTGTAATGGGAGGGGGGGGTAAGGATATCCGCACCGTTGCCCTAAAAAAATCAGCACCCCCCCCCCCCAAAAAAAAAGACGCAAACAAGACGCAAATGGTCTGTTTGACATAAAGCAAGTTCTCTGAAAGCGGCGTCTGTGGTCACTGGTGAGCTAAGGGAAGCCTAGGGAAACTCAGCAGGAAGCCAAGGCCGCGGGGCGGAGAAGGAACCGAAATAGCCCCAGCGGTTCCACGGTCAGCGCGTCCGCCCGCCCCAAGGGAAGAGGCCCTCTACCCTCGGGCTGGAGCCGCCGAGTGGGGAGGGGGTGTTTCGCTCTAGAAGAGGGTTAGGATTGGCCTCGGCCTTCAGCGGGGGAAGGAAGCGATAAAGCCACGTAACAAAAGCTCAAGGCCAAACCCACCGCCCGCCCAGCGCCGCACCGCGGCTTCCTCCCGAAGCTCAACCGAGTCAGCTGACCTCGCTGTCACGATGCTGGGCCCTGCAGTGGTCCAGCGGTCTCCTCTCAGCCAATCGGCGGCGGTCCAGCCTCCTCTCAGCCAATCGGCGGTGGCTCTACTCCTCTCAGCCAATCTGGCCCTGCGCGCTGGCCTCTCGTGGCGCTTGGGGCGGGAAAGGCCCTCTGTAGTGCATTGCTTGTAAAGGAGGCGGTCGGGTCCGTGTAAAGAATATTGCTGTTTCCCCAGGGCCTCTGCCAGAGTCCGCACTGGTCCTAGTCTGCTCTGGAGCCCTCAGAACATTCGTTAGGGACTGCCAGGCATGGGAAACATCGCCCATTCTCCTCTCTCCAGAATCAGCCAGCCACCAGAGACCCTGGCTGGCCCTAGCTGACCGCCCCGCATCTTGCTAGCTGACAGCCTCTCAGCCCCGCAGCCTGGACTGGGGTGGGGGTGGCGTGGTCTTTGCAAGTACACATCGGAAGAAATGCTTGTAGCCAGCCCTGAGGTCCAGCCCGCGCGGGCCCAGATGATGCGCGGGCCCGAGCCGAACTCGGGAACCTTGGCCTCTGTCTTGCTGTGTGTCCTGGGAGTGGACCTCTGAGCCTTCACTTTATCCCGACAGGAATGCTGTAGGGGCGGATATTGTTTTCGTCCTGCAATTGAGAAACCCCAGCTGCCCAGAACAACAGTTTTACTACTGAGGGTTGGTTTGCAAAGAAGCCAGAATTAATTCTAAGTGACTGGGCTTCATACCGGCACACCCCGTAGGGTTCAGACTCAAACCCCCAGGGCTCCCTTGTTTGCATGGGGGAGCAAACCGCAAAGCCAGTGGATCTAGATCTACACATTATGTCTTTTGGCTTCTGAGGTGGAGCAGTGGTAAAGAATTCACCTGCCAAGTAGGAGATGACTCTTTGATCTCTGGGTTGGGAAGATCCCCTGGAGAAGGAAATGACAACCCACTCCAGTATTCTTGATTGAGAAATCCAACGGACAGAGGAGTCTGGTGGGCTACAGTACGTGGGGTTGGAAAAGAGTTGGACATGACTGAGCACGCGTACACACACACACACACACACACACACACACACACACACACACACACACACACAATAGGGCTTTGCTCCTTGGAGCAAAGTTGAAGGTCTTTAAAGCTCCTCTCACACTGTGGGAGCAGTCAGTCCACTGTTTAAGTGGGGACCACATTGCCAGTTTTGGGGAGAACCCTGAGTTACTAGCTCATCTTTCAGCTCTTAGATTAAGTAGAACTTTCCTTGACTCTCCCCTCAACCCCCACCGGCCTGCCCCTGGATCAGCTGCATCCTGGAGCGCCTTGGTAGCCCTTTTCACCCCAGCTGCTGCCCTGCTGCAGCTGCCTCTATCCTTGTGTCTCTTGCAGATGGAGGGAAGCTGCCTGAGACCAGGAAGTACCCCTTGATGGCAGCCTCAGTGTTTAGCTGGGATGCACCGGGGAAGTCAGTGTTCCCCAGGAACTCCATTTGAGAACCACTGAACTAGAGCTTGGAAGTTAAAAGTAAGTCAAACAGGGAAACTGGAGACAACCGTAAAAGCTTGACTACTTTAGTAGTCATGATGATAGTGATCAACACAGTTGTCACTGAGTGTTTATCATGTAACAGGTGTTGTGGTCAGTGCTTTAGCTCAGGGCTCCACAAACAAATGGCATTTGAATCTCAGGGGGATCTTGTTCCGATTCAGTCCATCGGGGTGGGGCCTGAGATTTCTAACAAGCTTCCAGGTGATGATTCGTGAATCTCATTATTATGTATGAACCTGTCCTCTTAAAAGCCCCATGAGGTGGGTGTCACTATAATTCCTGTTTTACATACAAGGAAACTGAGAGGTTAAGTATCTGTGAACTTGGGTCAAAATAAATAAACTACAGAGCAGTGTGGCAGGGGACAATGGTGTGAGCATTTACAGCTATAGAAGGAAAAACAAAAGCAGAGGAAACAGTCTTTACAAAGGCCTGGTATGTGGGGAGGGGGGGGGGCATGGCCCCAGCGCTGCACAGACCACTCCTTCACCCCTTAGGCATCATGTGGACTATACTAGCCTGCCAGTGCAGGAGCCAAAGGAGATGAGGGTTCGATCTCTGGGTCAGGAAGATCCCCTGGAGAAGGGAATGGCAACCCACTGCAGTATTCTTGCCTGGAGAATCCCATGGACAGAGGAGCCTGGCGGGTTACAGTCCTTGGAGTCGCAGTCAAGAGGTGACCAGCATGCACGTGTAGTAATTAAGTGCTTTCCAAAGACCCCAAATATTTGAGGCATGAAAAAAATGTATTAGCACCTGTGTATGAAAACTGAGTATTTTAATTAATTTTTCAACGTTCAAATGATTAAAAAACCTTTCAAGATTTTTTTTTACATGAAAGCATTTGTATTTAGTGAATGGTATGGGTATATTTTCGTACATTTGATAAAAAACAGGATAGGGCTGCCCCCCTGGCCTAGGACCTACTGAGGATAGGTCAGGCCTTGGCCGCACTGGGTCTGGATGAGATCCTGAGGGCAGCCGGGAACCACGGCTAGAAGCAGGACAGTGTTCTCTGTGGCTGCAGTGAGAAGAAAGGGCTGGAGGGGGGCCAGACTGGAGGCCCGGCGACTTGAGAGCAGATAGTCACTTACAGCCTCCAGAAGGCAAGAGGATAAAGCCACAGCATTATACAAGCCAATTAGTCTTTGATTCCTCCAGCCCCAGTCTGACTCAGCATTCTAAATTTACTTAAGATTTGGGCACATGGGTTTTGCAAACCCTTTCTCATTAAGGCCAGTGATATTCCAGTGGGGGTTGGGGTGGGATTTGAGAGCACATGTCTGGAGCGGACAGTCAGGAAAGTGAACCTCAGCTCTGCTCCTGGCTGTGTGACTTTGCATAAATGATTTAAATTCTTTGAGCCTCAGATTCCTTGCCGGGTCGCTGTTATCCGTGGGTGCTGTTGTTCTGAGACCCAAGTCGAGTTTTCTTTAGGAAGGAACTGAGGGTGGGGTACATAATTTCTCTTTTCATCATCTTCCGAAGTAGAAATTATTATCCCTGTTTTGCAGATGAGGATATGGGTTCAGAGGTGAGATACCTCAGGTCAGTGCTCTCGGGGCAGTGTGTTGGAGAGCCTGCAGGAGTTGGCAGTTTTCTGTGTGATTTCCCTTGGGTCTGTGCACTCCCTCGACTGCTCCAGCCCCTCCTTCTGGCCCCATATCTCTTCCACTTAGTCAGGCTGTGACTCGGCCCAATGGCCAGGAGCCACAGATGAGCACTGTCCTTGGGAGCCACAAGCCTCCATCCCCCTTCTTACCAGCCTTGCCTGACCTCCCTAACACCTTACAGGTCTAGCATTCATCGCTCAGTCATGTCCAATTCTTTTGCGACCCCATGCACTCTATCCTGCATGCCAGGCTCCTCTATCCACGGGATTTCCCAGGCAAGAATACTGGAGTGGATTGCCATTCCCTTCTCCAGGGGTCTTCCCGACCCAGGGATCGAACCCACGTCTCCCACATTGCAGGCAGATTCATTACCATCTGAGCCACCAGGGAAGCCCCCTTACAGTGTCTGGATTTCCCTTATTAGAGAACTCGTCTTTTTGACACTCAGACAGCCCTGCCCTGGACTGGGATGCTGTCCAGGGTCCCTCCCTAAAGGGTGTAGGTAAGTAGGTCACATTGGGGTGGCGGGGGAGGATGCTGACTCCTTACAGGAGGAGGAAAAATACTGCAGGTCCCTCCCATGGAGGTTGGAAAAGGCAGCAACAGGGCTCCCCTCCACCCTGTCTCTCCATCCCTCAGCCTCTCTTTCCCTCTGTCCCTCACAAGAATGGTCTCCTGCAGGCTGCTATTACTGTGAAATGCCTGTGGGGACAGCACGGGCAATCCTGGACTCCTGAGGTCTGAGGACACAAGTGGACACTGTATTGAACTGAAGCTTGTCCACCCTCTGCTCTCCTTCCCCACCCCCACCCCCGCCTCCTCTTCACTCCTTCCTACCCCCACAACCGCCAGATCCTGGAGAGGAGAAAGCTCAGCTTTCACGGAGAGTCCAAAGCTTCTGCTCCTTGAGCCCCATAGCCCCTGGAGGCCCATGGGACTGGGAGGGCACTGACTGTCTGGCCAGTGATTGCCTGGAGCTACTGCCAGAATCCGGTTCACAGAGACTGTTGTGGCAACAGAGCGATCATGGGTTTAGCAAGATCTCTGTTCCCCACTCCCAGCCCTCACCCTGTTGAAAACCGTTCACAGCAAGGGGTGTGGATGAGCATTCAATTGTGTGGATTTCTGTGAAAACCAGAGAGGCAGAGACAGGGAGTGGCCTGAAGGTCCACGGCTGCCAGCCCCGCCCTGCCCTGGCACCCCTAGGGACTGAGCCCTGTCTGAATCATAACACGGGGCGGCCACATTTCTAGGAAACTGCAGCTGAAGGAGAAAGTTCCCAGTTGTGTGCCTGAGACTAGCTAGCTGCGTGCGGAGGACTGAGGACCTGTGTCCGGGCAGCCTTCAGGTCCCTGGACTTGCTGCCCAGGCAAGCACACAGAACAAAGACCGAAGCCTGACCCCGCACCTGGGGCGGGGAGCTCCCCCCGGTTCCTGGATGGGGGCTGTGGAAACAGGGAGTTCACCTCGGCCAGGCCCACGGGTTTTCCATTTTCCTGGCGTGGGGCCTGGCAAGCGCCCAGCTCTGAGGCTGGCTGTCCAGGACACTGCAGCCCTTTTGCAGAGACACTCCATGTTGCATGACCTCATCTGGCTGCCCTTCCTCCTCCTGTCCCCAAGACCCTGGGCTTTTTTTTCCCCACCCCAAGAGAAAGCAAGCGCCCCCCAACTCAGGGCCATGCGGATTGCCCTGTGGGAAGTCCCTACTCTTGCCCGGAGTTGCCCTCTTGGTGTGAGAGGCAGGGCTGGGTGACAGAAGAGAGACATGCATCTTCACAGTGTCTTCACGCTTAATCTTCCCAGTGGGGTGGGCCTGCCTGACACCTCCCGGACTGCAGTACCCCGATGCGTCTCTCATCAGAGTGGGTGTGAACCCCCCAGCAGTAACAGTGCAGTGGTATCCGCCTCAAAATAAGAAGGTTGGACTGGGGGGCTGAGGCCTTTGTGCTCTCAGAAGGTTCGGAAGGCGACTGACAGCCCCCTTCCCTGGCGTCTGCTCCAGCCTGGGCCCTGGCCTTGCCCCCAACCCTTCTGGACCCTGGGTGGGCTGCTCCCTGCAGGTCTGGTGCAAGAGCTCCTTCATGGATCTAGGAGTACCTTGGAGAAAAGAGGCCAGTCTTGGAGCCTCCATGCCACCTCCCCACATGCCCCCCCCCAAGCCACCCCACCTCCCGTCTCCCAACATCAATCAGCCATGTCTGTAAACAGTGGCTCTGAAACTTCACGTCCATCAGAATCACCAGGGAATGTGCTACGATACAGATTACTGGGCCTCATGCCCAGGGCTTCTGATCCTGTAAATATGGAGGTGTTCAGTTGTTAAGTCTTGTCCCTATTCTTTGTGACCCTCTGGACTGCAGCACACCAGGCTCCTCTGTCCTCCACTATCTCCTGGAGTTTGCTCAAACTCATGTCCATTAAGTTGGTGATGCCATCCAACCATCTCATCCTCTGTTGCCCTCTTCTCCTGTGTTCACTCTTTCCCAGCATCAGGGTCTTTTCCAGAGTCAATTCTACCCATCAGGTAGCCAGAGTTTTGGAGCTTCAGCTTCAGCATCAGTCCTTCCAATGTATATTCAGGGTTGATTTCCTTTAGGATTGACTGATTTGATCTCCTTGCAGTCCAAGGGACTCTCAAGAGTCTTCTCCAGTACTACAATTAAAAGGAGCTCAGCCTTCTCTATGGTCCAGCTCTCACATCCATACATGACCACTGGAAAAACCATAGCTTTGACCAGATGGTCTGGAGTAGGGACTGTGAATTTGCATTTCTAACAAGCTTCCAAGTGACCGGAGGCAGCTGCCCCAGGACTGCATCTCAAAACCACTGAGCCGGAGCAGGGCAGAAAGAAAACCTGGGTTTGAGCCCTGACCCCGCCACCCTCCTGCCCTGATGCGGTGTTTGGACTCCCTGAGCTTCAGCTTGTCCCCTGTTAAAGGCGGAGTCATGGTTGATGGGTGGGTGGGAGGTGGGTGGGAGGATTATTTGCTTCGTGTTTTTAAAGGACCCTTTCACTGTGCCTGCAAATTGAATATGTGGTTAGTCAGCAGACACCGTATTTACTGAAGCGTTGTCTGCTGTCCATCGGATACTTGGCTCAATGGGGGACTGATGTGGACAGACTGTGTGCGTGAGGATTCTAAGGTCCAGCTGAATATCACATGTCTCTGGACCTCAGTTTTTTTCCTCTATAAACAAGGGCTTCATTCTGCTAGGTCTGCTAGGTCTGCCCTATTTCAATGCAGGTAGCCATTCCAAACTTGGCTCTGGGAGGAAGTTAGGTCTTAGGAGACACGGCCACGTTTTTCATCCTTGCTGACCCCTCTCCAGGGCCTCCATCTGAAAGCCCGGGTGCTTTTGCAGAGCTCAGAACATCATCTGTCACCAGAGTCACTGGTCAGTTTACCCCAGAGGAAGGTGGCATGGCCTTCAAGGTCCATCATGGTCTGGTTCCAGCCTACCTTTATAATCTTATTTCTCACTATCTTTTCTCCATTCACCATGTAGTCTAGACAAACTGGGCTACTTGTCCTTCCCCAAAGATGCCCCATGATGTCCTGCCTTTGTTCATACCGTCCTCACGGCTAGAATGTTCTCTGCTGCTCAGTCCTGTTCATGCTTCCGAGTCTACCCAGTGACTGTCCCCTCCAAGAAGGTATCCCAGATCTTTCTGTCATCTGTCTGTCTGTCTAGCTATCACCTCTGTATCCCTCTATGTAATACAGTGATTTTTGCTTTTTTCTGTGGATGATAGCAGACGTGTTGCTGGGGTCGTCAGGCATGAGATGTAATTCCATCAGGGATGCAGCCACCACCCCACCACCCCCCATTTATGTCTGATAGTGTTCCTCTGAAGGAGTTTAGTGGCCTGCAGGCCTGTCCCTGGACCTCACATTTCTGAAGTCTGTTCTCAGAACATTCTCAGATATGAAAAGCTAGAGTTGAGATATTTATACTACATAAAAATTTTTAAAAGTGGGACAACCACTTCAAAGGAGAAACCAACTAACACAAATTAGTCAGCTGTTTATTTCCATGGTAGTCAGAGATGGGAAATAAATATCCATGTATGTATGTATCTGCTGTGGCTCATGTTCACAAATCTCATTTGCATGTAGGCACAGCTACTTCTCTTATTTTTCTTTTTTAACTTGCAGGGTTTTTTTCCTACTCTAAATATAATATATGGGTTAGGAGAAAGTGTGTAAAGGAAATAAAAAGTAAAAATAAAAGCAAGAGAAGAAAATAAGTATTTATAAGTCAGAAGTAGCCAGTATTAACATTTTGATATATTTCTTGTGAATAGTTTTCCTGTACATATTTATCCTATATGATTTTTTCAAAGTCAATTGGGATAAATGTTCTGTATAAACATTCTCTATAAATTAATTTTTTGACTTAAAATATAGTTAGCGTTTTGCTGTTCTTCCTTTAAACTTTTTGTTTTATATTGGAGTGCATGCATGTTAAGTCACTTTATTTGTGTCCGACTCTTTGTGACTCTTTGGACTGTAGCCCACCAGACTCCTCCGTCCATGGGATTCTCCAGGCAAGAATGCTGGAGTGGGTGGCCATGCCCTCCTCCAGGGGATCTTCCCAACCCAGGGACTGAACCCATGTCCCTGTGACATTGGCAGGCAGGTTCTTTATCACTTAACTGCCACCTGAGAATTCCCATCCTGGAGTATAGTTGATTAGCAATGTTGTGATAATTTCAGGTGAACGGAAAAGGGACTTAGCCATACATATACACGTATCCATTCCCCTCCAAACCCCTCTCAAATTCAGGCTGGTATTTGTTGAAATATTCTTTCCAAACACTGAAAAAAAAAAATTCCATGATATCTATTTTTTAAAATTTATTTATTTTTAATTGAAGGATAATTGCTTTAAGAATTTTGTTGTTTTCTGTCAAACCTCAACATCCATGATATCTATTAACAGATGTGTCAAATTTTATTTTGGGCTTCCCTTGTGGCTCAACTGGTAAAGAATCTACCCATAATGCAGGTAACCTGGGTTCGATCCATGGGTTGGAAAGATCCCCTAGAGAAGAGAAAGGCTACCCACTCCAATATTCTGGCCTGGAGAAGTCCATGGACTGTTTAGTCCATGGGGTTGCAAAGAGTTGGACACTGAGTAACTTTCACTTTGACTTTTCACTTTTAAAATTTATTTAACCATTCCTTCATTGTTGGTTACTCCATTTTTTTATATTTCAGTGAACATGCTTGGACATCTGAACATGTGTCTGATTATTTTCTTAGGCTGATTCTAGAAGTGGGGTTACTGGCTTGTTTTTAAGCCTCTTGATATGTACAACCAAATTGTTTTCTGGATGTCGATTGCAAGATACTTGCCAAGCACTTTCTAGGCCTCCTCTTCATGAGTCACTTTTACCTCCACTCCCATTATATTCTGTCTCTTGCTGTACTACACTCCTTCTGTACTGAGTTTGCATTTGATATGTACCAGTCTTGAGGGCTTCCCTGATAGCTAAGTTGGTAAAGAATCCGCCTGCAATGCAGGAGACCCCCGTTCAATTCCTGGGTGGGGAAGATCTGCTGGAGAAGGGATAGGCTACCTACTCCAGTATTCTTGGGCTTTCCTTATGGCTCAGTTGGTAAAAAACCCGCCTGCAATGTGGGAGACCTGGGTTCAATTCCTGGGTTGGGAAGATCCCCTGGAGAAGGGAAAGGCTACCCGCTCCAGTATTCTGGCCTCGAGAATTCCATGGACTGTATACAGTCCACGGGGTCACAAACAGTCGGACACGACTGAGCAACTTTGGCGTTAGGAGACTGTCTCCTATCATCCTCCTGTCTCCTTCCACCTCCAGCACAGGTGGAAAAGAGGGGGCTGAGGACTGAATCCATTTAGGGGAATGTGCAGGCTGGAGAAGAGCTCAGTTTGGGAAGGAGAAGGGAGAGCATCTTGGTGTCCACACTCTGGGTGGGGACGCATCACTGGTTCAAAGCGAAGAAAGGGCTGGTCCTCAGCCGTTCATGCATCCAGACTCTGGGAGCCGGGGAAGATGGAAAATAAGTCAAGTCCAGAGCCTGGGAGGGGGCAGTTCCTGTGTGCCTGGATAGCAGTAGTCTGCCTTGAGGACCCGGTCACCCTTTCCCTTGCAGCTGGTCCACTGCAGCCATCCCATGCTCACGGTCCTGACTTCGGAAAGCACCTGCATTGCTGATTGCAGACGCTGAAATTTGTGATTTTTAGGTCAGCATTTCCCAAACTTTAGCTGTACTTTATTCAAGATTTTGGGTTTTAGCGAAAAGAAATCAGCAATACGCACAGTCACACACCCCCTGATTCATATCACCCGAGCCATCACACTTCTCTACAGTTAAAACGATGACTGAAACATTCAGGGTGTGCCCACGTCAGTCACAAGGTCTGCCTTAAAGCATATCATGTCACTTGCTTTAGCCTCATCTAAGCAGTAAAAATTTTGAAATCACAGGTTTGGTAGATTTGTTAGATCTTCTGTAACACACACTAAAACTATAACGAAAGCTGTGACTAAAGAAAATTGTCAGCCATTGCTAATACTTTTACTACCAACTGGTGGTAATTGGACCACATCTTTGGGAAACAACTGTTTTAACTAAACAGTTTCTTTATATTATAGTTGACTATGTGTATTTCCTTCACTTAATCATAAGCTTTCCAAAATCAGGTATCACGGTTTTTTTGGTGCTTTGAGTGTTGAGACTCAATAAATATTTTCCTTCCTTTGGTTTGGTTTGTTTTGGTGATGGGATATTGGTCAATAAGAGTTAATCTAGGTGCTTAACATAAGTGAAGCCTCCAAGGTCAAGATTATAAAGAGGAGAGCAACATTTATATGGTCAAGGAAGTTGCCCTGGGGCTTCTTTTGTGGTGCAGTGGATTAAGAATCCACCTTTCAATGCAAGGGCTACCAATTCGATCCCTGGTCCAGGAAGGTTCCACATGCCTCAGAGCAGCTCAGCCCATGCGCTGCATCTACTGAGCCTGCACTCTCTAGCCCGTGCTCCGCAACAAGAGAAGCCACCACAATGAGAAGCTCAAGCACCGCAACTAGAAAGTAGCCCCTGCTCACCGAAACTCAAGAAAGCCCATGTGCAGCCGCGTGCAGCCCACATCCAGTACAGCCAAAAATAAATATTAAGAAAAAAATAATAAATAAATATGAAAAAGAAAAGCTTCCCTGGGATTTCCCTGGTGGTCCAATGGTTAAGAATCGCCTTGAATGCAGGGCACTCAGGTTCAATACCTGGTTGGGGAACTCAGATCCCATGTGCCACGGGGCAACTAACGCCACACACCACAACTACTAAAGTCCACGTGCTGCAGTGAAAGATCCCACACGCCACAACTAAGACCCAATGCAGCCAAATAAATATGTAAATAAATATTAAAAAAATAAAAAGTAAATAAAATGGTAAGTCACCCTGGTTTAAATACTGTGTTGTCATAATTTGGACTGGAGTGATCAGGCTGGAAAACAGTAAGTCATTCACATTCTATCTGTCCTTCTTGGAATAAATAACACATCTACACATTTAAGAATTAGTCTTGGAGCAACATTTAGCTCATGGAGAAATTGAACCCACTATACTGACCTCATGAAATAAGAGGAATTTTCCATACCTTGAAAGCACGGAGTGCAGTATATGGCCATTGATCAGAAGACACGAGTTGGATGAATGGATAAAGTGCTGATCTACAGTCAACAGACCTTAACTACCCCTGGAAAAGCATCCTCAGACAGAGCAAGAACTGTTTACTCAGTACGTGACATGCCGTGGTCTTTATACGCATTGCTCCTCTAGATCCCATGAGGTAGCCGCATGGGAGGAGAGGGTAAAATTCTGCCAACAGGTGACAGAGGCCCCACCACTGCCTGCCACCTCAGATGGCTGAAGTTTCCTGAAAGATCCAAGACTTAGTGTGACCCAGAAGCCGGTCAGGAATTTGTGGAAACTAGTGGATAGCCTTCTGACCGGCCAAATAAACAAAGATGACCAAAGGGAAGTGTGACTAAGATTCCAGAATAAAAGAGTGTATTAAGAGAGGGAGAGAAGGGCACCCTTGTGTCAGTCACCTGCAAGAGGTGGAGACATTTGTCAGGGTCTGGCCACCCCTGCCTGCCCTGTAGCCCTATTTGCCTCTTTCTTTCTGAACCTCTCTCCCAAGTGTGGAGTCCTTAGCCTGTAACTTAGGATAGCTTAGCCCAGTCGCACATAAGAAATCTGTTCTTCAGAGACTCAAAATGAGCAATACTGCTTCCCCAGCTACTTAGGATCCAGTGGAGGTGAGAACCAGATGAAGTACAGAGAGAGTACACCCCTGGGTCAGAGACCTGCGTTGGAGCCCTGAGTCCTTTCACCTTAGAGTTGATCCCCTCTAACTCATGGTTCATTTAACAGGTATTTTCTCCTATCCAAGTTACTAACCAGACCCGACCCTGCTTAGCTTCTGAGATCAGATGAGATCGGGCATGTTCAGAGTTGTATGGCTGTAGACCATTTAACAGGTATTTTCTGAGCAAAGGCTATGTACCCAGTACAGCCCTGGGCACTAGGAAGCCAGCAGTGAATAAACAGGAGGTCCTGCTGGCCCAGACTTCACATCCTAATGAGAGTGATTAGGTTGAATAAGCAATAAACAGGCAGTGTAACTGCTTCCCTGGTGGCTTAGATGGTAAAGAATCTGCCTGCAATGCAAGGAGACCTGGGTTCAGTCTCTGCATCAAGAAGATCCCCTGGAGAAGGGAATGGCAACCACTCTGGTATTCTGCTTGGAGAATCCCATGGACAAGAGGAGCCTTCCAGGCTGCGGTCCGTGGGGTTGCAAAGAGTCAGATACGACTGAGTGACTAAACATGCACATGCAAGGACAAATCAGAGGAGGTTCCTCCTGAGAGCAAGGAGGGAAGGTCTCCCCAACACAGTGACATTTGAGCTGAGACCTGAATGTGTTAGGAAACCAGTCGCGGGCAAGAGCCTTACCGGCGGAGGGAGCAGCCCACCCAGGATGGGACCACATCTGGATGGACGACAAGGAAGGAGACACAGAGATGAGATGCTACTGCATCAGTGGTTTGGACACAGTTTTCCAGGCAATCCTAGGACCTCCCCGGTTTTGTCCCAGGAGTGGCGGAGCCAAGGCGGAGGCCCCCCTACCTGGCCCAGCACACATTACACCTCTGCTTCAATGAGAAGCATGTACTGGGTGCTGCTTAAGATTTTGCTCAAAGAACAGATCCCATGATCACAAATTCCCGATCTCCAGACTCCTCCATCCTTCCAGTTGCTGGACTCTGAAAAGTCCTTCTCCACCCTCTACGGTCCGACTCTGTTCAGTAGACAGAGTCAGAAAGTACAAGTCCCAGGGACCTGACCCTCCTTGTCGGAATCCCCTCTGCCTCCTCCTGTGGTGCTGGACTGGACTTGCTGATGCCCCCACACCCATCCCCCTGGGGAGGGACTCAGGTATCTCCCTCCTCCCGATCTCGCACTGTAGGAAGGAGACGCTGTGTCCCACACCGGAGAGCTTTATCCGGAGATGAGGGAACGACTCCAGCTTCTTCCAACCTGTGCTATGGAGAGCTGGCCAACTGCCCCCTCCCTAACCCCAAACTCCTCTCTTTCCTCTTCTCCGGAGCAGAACGGCCCGCAGCCTTCACAGAAGCTCTGGGGTGTGGGGAAAAGCCCCGGGAGGGATGTGCAATCAGCTTCTGGTAACAGCAGCATGATTAACTTTGACTGACGCGAGGAAGCAGAGCCCAAGAGGGATTCTAACAGTCCCTTTCTCACACATTTCAGAACAAGTGGAGAGTCTGGCAGGGAGACAGGGAGAAAAGGGATAAACCGGCGCAAGGGGAAGTATCCAGTATCAGAATGTCCATCCTTGCTCCTCAGCATCCCCCTGTGCCCCCGGCCCCTCTCCCCTCTGTCCCAGGAAGACTTACCTGAGGGTCGACGATCCCTCTTTCTGGTTCCATCCTGCTGCTCTCACCGGCCGGGTGCGGGTCAGACTGCGTGGGCTCCAGGCCCTGCCGTCCGGTCTCTGCCATTTCCTCTGGGTGGGAGAGACCTCCCAACGGCAGGACAGACATGCTGTCCGCCCGTCTGATGTGGGATGCTGTGCTGGCCTCGGCCCCTGGGGAGCATACACATGCATACACGTGTGTGTGTATGTGTGTGTGTGTCCGCTCCTGGCAGTGGCATGTGGCACGTTGGCAGGTGGCCTTTTGAGTCGGTGGCGACAGCACCGTTGACCCCAGTGGCCCCAATGCCCCAGAGACGCTGTCTGAGGTCACTCATCCTGCTTTTAGCAAGAGCGGTTACTCCTGGCAGAGAAATCCTGTGGGTTTATCCCGGAAATTGAGAAACAGCCTGAAGACACCATCTGGTTTCCTGCTGGTGGAGCCAAATAGGGTCCCCAATCACCAAGGCCGGGGGGCCTCCAGCTTATTTCGAAGATTGAGGCTCAGGGATTTCCGCTTTCCTTAGTTCCCTCTGCCCCTAAAAGTTAAAAAAAATTGTCATTTACTTAATAGACCCAAAGCATAAGCCTTACTCTACTAAGTGTGTGAACAATACATTTGTATTGACAGTTCAGTTGTCATTTTCTCCCTTGATTAGCTAGAAAGAGAGGAGGAAGAAGTTGTACTTCTAAATTCTGTTTATGCAAGGAGTTGCATTTCCCCTGTTTTTAAAATAAAGCTACCAGGAATGAGTCTTTTTTTGGAAAGATTTTCTTCCTCTTGTTTACCTTAGAGCCAGAAACGCCTCTGGTTTGTTCCCAAAGCTGGTTTTAGACATCAGCTTGTGTGTGTGTGGGCGTGAGAGGCCGCGTGAAATGTATAACCCAGTTTAATGGTGGGGGGAGAAGGGCAGTCACAAGTGTACTCCCACCACCCTCAAACACAGCAGTAAAAGGGCAATTTCTCTGCTTGTATGAAGTGATGTAACGTATTTATAAGTCCCCATCCTGCTGGACAGGTGCTGAGAGGGAGGGTGGACTGTGGGATGAGGGTTAATCTATCAGACACACTTGCATTTAATTTAAATAACAAACAGTCCAGCCGAGATAGAATACACAGTCTTGGGACTTCCTTCGTGGTCCACTAGCTAAGAATCCACGTTCCCAATGCAAAGGGCTCGGGTTTGATCCCTGGTCAGGGACCTAGATCCCACCTGCTGCAACTAAGAGTCTGCCTGCCACAACTGAGACCTTGCACAACCACATACATAAATAAATATTTTTAAAAAGAGAATGCACAGTCTTTCCAGTTTCCACTCCTGTCCCCCACAGGGGAGGGGTGTGATTTCTGTATGTTTGTTGGCAGAGGGGTGATGGCCTGTCCATCTCTGCTAGTTTCTACTCTGGAGCTGCTAGGCAGAGCCCGACTGGGTCTGCTCCTTGCTTCTGCTGAATAGCCTTGGTGGCTGGTGTCTGTGGCCAGAGTACCTCCTGGTCCTTCTCTCTTTGCTCTTACGGACCCCAGGGGCTCCCTTGCTGACTCTCCCCATCTGGACTCTGGTGGTGACTGGACCGCCTGAGACTTGCTATGACTCCCATGAGCTCGTCTCCAGGTGGTCTCAGATCAGTGGTCTCCTCGCCCCTCTCCCCAGCCCCCAAGATGGTTCCCTCTAGAAACCCTCCTACCAGACACCTGGCTCTTGGTCCTGAGTTTCTGATGAAGGCCAGGCCCAGCCCCACTTCTGGCGAAGAATTTACTTTGACAGGGCTGCTCCAGGTTGGTGCGGGGGCAGCCTTTAGGGTGACCTCCTTCCAGACCCCAAAATGGGAGTGAGAGACAGAACCCACCATCTGCTGAGCCTTCTTTCCAAAATCTACAGCAACACCCACCCCCCACATCTCCACTACAAGGCCACTAAGTGACCAACACTATTCTAAGCACTTCGGCACTCACTCAGTCACTCGGTTCTTATTACAATTCTGCAGGGCAGGTGATACCATGACCCCGGTTTCACATCCGAGGAAACAGAAGCACAAAGAGGTTACGCTGCCCAGGATCGAACCAAGATTTGAACCCAGGAGATCTGGATTCAGAGTCGTGCTCCCACCCATGATTTCAGCTCAGAGAGGGGAGATTAGGACTCACGTCTGAACACCTGCCTTCTCTTTCTCTGCTTCCCTTCTTCCCATAACCCACATAACCTTGGGTCAGAAAAGGTGGGCTTTCTCTTCTTTCTCTTTCTGTTTGATTGGGACTTGCCTTATGTGGAACACCTTGATAATAATTCAAAAAGGAAATAAAGACATTTAGAAGATCCTCATTCTTGGGACTTCCCTGGAGGTCCAGTGGTTAAGAATCCCCTTTCTAATGGAGGGGTCATGGGTTCCATCCCTGGTCAGGAACTAAATTCTATATGCCATGGGGCAACCACTGAGCTCACATGCCAAAACTAAGACCTAATGGGGTATGTGTGCTCACTCAGTTGTGTCCGACTCTTTGAGACCCCATAGACTGCAGCCCGCCAGACTCCTCTGTCCATGGAATTTTCCAGGCAAGAATACTGGAGTGGGTTGTCACTCCCTCCTCCCAGGGATCGTCCCCACCCAGGGACTGAAACCACATCTCCTGGGGCTGCTGCATTGGCAGGCGGATTCTTTACTACTAGCCCCACCTAGAAAGACCCAATGCAGCCAAATAAATTAATATTTTTTAAAAAATCCTTATTCTCAACAAAACCTGGCTTTCAAAAATACAGTCTCAGTGGAAAACCTTCTTTTGAATGTAAGAAGCAAAATATTAATTATTCCTTTCTCCTTGCAGTTCTGTTTGTAACAACCTCAGTCATCCTTTAGACAATATGATACATCTGGCTAAATAGAGGGGAAATCAGAACAAAAAAACGCAAAAAGAGTAAAGCACCTGAAGATATTTTCCCTCCAAACCCCTATTAAAAGCACATTGGTTTTAAAAGGAAACAGCTGTAATTGGCTACAGTAATGGTTTCAGTTTGGCAAGATCTTCTTGGATTTGGACTTTCCCCACCTCATAAGCATCGTTTGGAAGTAAATTGCAAGCAGGATTTGGGAGATGGTTTACCTCTTCTGACTGGACCAGGGCTCAGCAAACTTCTGTAAAGTGATAAAAGGGACAGAGAACAAATTTTTTTTTACCCTTATAGGCCCTCCAGTTTCTGTTACACCTAGTACATCTGTCTCAGCTCTGCTATTGCAGCCTGAAAGCAGCCGTAGACAATATGTAAATGAAGAACTATTGCCATGTTCCAATAAAACTTTATTTACAAAAACACAGAGTGGACCTGATTGGGTCCCGCAGGTTGTACAATCTGCTGACTTCTGTTTCTAAACAGAAAGAGGATCTAGAGTCTTCATTATCGCAACTAGGTCCAAGTTCCCAGACCATGTCTTTTTTTTAAAGAAAATTTTATTTATTTTCTATAACCTTAAAAATATTGAAACATAATTAATTTACAGTGTTGTGTTAGTTTCAGGGGTACAGGAAAGTGATTCAGTTACACTATACATATATCCATTCCTTTTCAGATTCTTTTCCATTATGGGTGATCACAAGATATTGAATGCATATATTCTATTTCAGATTCTTTCCCATTATAGGTCATTACAAGATGTTGAATATAGTTCCCTGTGCTAAACAGTAGGTCCTTATTGTTTATCTATTTTTATAGAGTAGTGTGCATATATTAAATCGAAGCTCCTCATTTATCTCTCCTTCCGCCCCCCCCACCCCCACCCCACACCCCGGCCATCTCCCTTGGTTACTCTAAGTATGTTTTCTATGCCAGACCAGGCCTTTCAAGTCTTAGTCCCACTTGAGAAGTGCCAGCTGAGCCCCTACTGCAAAGATGTGAAAGTGTTAGTCCCTCAGTCATGTCTGACTCTTTGCAACCCCATGGACTGTAGCCCACCAGGTTCCTCTGTCCGTGAAATTCTCCAGACAAGAATACTGGAGTGAGATCTTCTCCACCCAGGGATTGAACCTGGATTTCCCGCATTGCAGGCAAAATTTTTTTTTTTACCATTTGAGCCACTGGGGAAGCCCTGCAAAGATGATATGATATCAAATAAAAATACATGCCCTTGTGAGACACACATGGCAAGTTAAGCTGTCGTGAAGAGTACTTCTGACCTTGGTTTGTAATACTGAAACTGTTCAGTATAACAACGGAGGCTGTTCAGTCTGTTTCTCTTTACTGCCAAGGTGACTTCTGCAGTGGGAAACCCATGGGACATTTTTAGGGAAACTGCCTCTTGGAAAGTATGTATTTTTTTTTTTTTTAATGTGCTTGAACTTATAGGTAAGTAAATACTCAGAGCAACTCAGAAAGGGGTCATGGAGTAGGAGGCCCACAGTGAGACCCTAGGGCTAGCTTACCATGTAGGAGGCACAGAGAGGAGACCCCTTAATGCTGAGTTGCTGAGACAAACCCTGGGTGAAAACTGGGTGACCTGGGATCGTGTGTGCTGAGTCACCGAGTGTTCTCAGCCATGTCACTGAACCTCTCTGGATCTTACATTCTCCTTCTTGAAAAGTAATGCTGTCCCGAAAGAGGATTCCTAACATCCCTAAAGCTCTTAAATTCTGTTTCTAAAGTGTATTTTTATCGAACACTTCCTGTGTAACAGCATACGATCTCAGATCCAAGTCTGAATTTTAGTAAAAGTTAAGAATTTCTAAGGGCTTCCCCAGTGGCTCAGTGGTAAAGAATCTGCCTGCCAATGCCGGAGATATAAGAGACCTAGGTTCGATCCCTGGGTTGGGAAGATCCCCTGGAGAAGGAAATAGCAACCCACTCCAGTATTCTTGCTTGGAGAATCCCATGGACAGAGGAACCTGGTGGGCTACAGTCCATGGGGTCACAAAGAGTTGGACACGACTGAACAATTGAGCAGTCACACCAGTGCAGGGACTGATGAGGAGCCCAGCTGGCCAAAGGCGTCATTAAGAATGAGGCCGGGTGGCTCTGACACCATCCAACAGAGCATTTACATCTTCAGTGTTTCGTGAAAGCAGCCATTAGCCACGTGTAGGGACTGAAATATGACTCGAGATATGAAATATACATGAAACATGACCAGTGTGACTGAGAATCTGAATTTTAAATTTTGTTTAATTTTAATCCACTTACATTCAAGTAGCTGGTAGCTACCATATTGTACAACAGCCAGGAGCTTCTGAAGCAAAAATCACATTTTCAAAGCTTTGCTGAGCAATGGCCACCACTATTAAACATTCCCATCCTGGACACGAATCTAGCAATGGATGTTCATTAGGTGAAGGCTGATTTGACATGAATAGGAACCCAGGGCACGCAGGTCTCGCAGGAATGCCCCAGGAGGCCTGGGGATGCTCTTGGTTGTGGTTAGTAAAATTCCCCTTTGTTCTTTTGCATTCAGAGTACGGGGATTTTAACTGTGACTCAGAGCTCCGTGAATGATTAATACCTGGTTCTCCTTGCACTGGCACAAAACACCTCTCACCTCATGATGAAAAGGCTCCTGGCACTCTTTCGGTGGCTCAGGGGTGAGAATAGCTCATCTCTTCTTAGTCATAGAAGAGAGAGAGACCTCAGACTCTTCAGAGCAAGGGGATCTTTTCTTAAGTGAAACCTTGTGGAGACATTACTGTCAAGCGGCTTAAAGGGAAGCTGGTGGGACCCTAGGATAATATCACTCCTGTCCCTGCTGACCCACTGTCTGTTTCTCAAGTTATCCCTAAGGTGCCTCCTGGGAACCACTCGAATTCCAGGCAGGTAGTGTGGTTTGTACGCCTCTAAGCACCTCTGGCTATGTTGGGGCTGTGTAATCACAAGTCACACAGGATCACGTGGGGTTTTTCAAGTCTTGAAATGACACATCAGGGAAAAAAAGAGAGAGAAAATGGGAGGAAGTCGATTGTAAAAGCACAGTGAAAATTATGACTGTTTACCCCAGCAGCAGGTGGGATACTGGTCCACAGGGCCTCGTTGCTGACAGAGTGTCCCCAGCCAGTGACGTCTGCGTGTCGCTGTCATACCAGGACTTGGGGAGGGTGTGGGGAGGGTGAGGCCAGCAGGTGCCACAAGGGAGCGGGGGCGAGGGTGCAAGGGCTGCGCACACAGCCGGAGACCAGCGGGAAGGGCAGGGCCGGGGGCTCAGACGGTACCGCTGCGGGTTCTGAGTAGACTGGAGGTCAGAGCTCACAGACTGAGATGGAGGTGCCAGTCCAGCCACTCCGTGTTACAGGTGGCCGGGGGCTCAATGGGGAAGGTGGAAGTGGAGTTTCCTGGTTACCCTTCAATCCCATGGATGTGTACGTGTGATTGTGTGTGGGTATGTATGGGTGTGTATGTGTCGGGGGGCACCAATATGGGGAGAGTTGCTTATGGTTTCAGAGTATTCTATACACACTTTATTTCATTTGAGCCTCCCAATGACCCACTTGCAATTTACAGATGGAGAAACCAAAATCAGAGTGACCAACCCAGGATCACTCTACTTTCAGGTGATGGAGGCAGGACTCGGTTTAAGATTTCTCCTTTCCAGTTCTTTCTCTTTTCTCTCTGGTGACTACTTAACACGCACACAGACACACCAGTGTGATCTATAATAGGGTGTCACACACACACACACTATCATTATTTCTGCCTGTGCAATGCAGCTCAACGAGTTTTTGAAGAGAGTATCTCACCATCACCTAAGGAGACAGACCTAGTTTTCTTTTGTTGCTTTTTTTTTTTAAAACTTTTTTTATTTTGTAATGAGGTATAATGGATTAGCAAACAATGCCATGATAGTTTCAGGTGAATAGTGAAGGGATTCAGCCATACATATATACATGGATCCATTCTCCCCTAAACTCCCCTCCCATCCAGGCTGCCACATACCATTGAGCAGAATTCCCTGTGCTATAGGGCAGGAGACAGACCTAGTTTTAACTCCTGGGCCTTACCAGTTGTGTCTGTCTGTGTTTAATAGACTTTATTTTTTGGAGCATCTTTAGGTTCACAGTACAATTGAGTACACACAATGTGGAGAGTCCCCATAGACCTCCCCGCCCTGCGCCTCCCCCCCATACACAGAGCATAGTCTCCCCCATTGTCACACCCCTGCTGCTGGGGTGCACGTGTTACAAACAATGAACCTATGTCACAAGTCATGATCACCCAACGTCCGAGGTGTGAAATGGGGTTCCGCCTTGCTGTTGCATGTTCTGTGGGTTTTGACTCGCTGTGTTTTGAGCACTTTACTTTGCCTCTTTTCATCCGGTAAGAATGGGGGCCTTAGTACCTAATTTATCAAGATCATGGTGAAGATTAAACTAAGTCAGATCATGGATGTAAAGTCAACTACCTGCCTGGATGGTGTGAGAGGGACTCCATAATGGAGCTAATGTTAATTTTCGTGTGACCCTCACAAGTCTGAGCCTGGCTATTGAGCTCCCCCAAGTCCTTCCCTTATTCTGTTGATCTCAGGCCAGAGCCTCGAGTCTGAGCCTAGAAAATTCTGCCAGAGATGAGTTCTAATGGTCCTTAAAAATTGCTAGTCTATGGAGATTCAGGGGGCTGCTGAGAGCAGGCTTGGTTCTTGGAGGAGGAAGGGTTGGGTGAAGTAGGAATGAACTGTAAGGACCTTCAAGGGGCATTCATGGGGTGGGAGTGGGGGAGCCCACCAAAAATTCTGATTTGGATGCTTGCCAAGAGACACAGGCGGGGAAGAGAAAGTGCAGGAGGGAAAATCAGAGTGTGAAATAAAGAAACCATCCTGGTGGCATTTGTCGGATGTTTAATACTGTGAACTGTGGGGAACACAGTGGGATTATCCCTTGCGTTCACGTCCCCTGCTCCTTCACACTGCTCACCTCTGGAAACCTTCAGGTGGGGAGGGAGCTTCAAAGGAGCCTTCATATTTTCCTTGTGGAGAACCTGACCGAAAAGACTGTGCTCAGTGCTCTACGTTTCTCTTTTTTTTTTTTTTTTTAATTATTTATTTGGCTGCACTGGTCTTAGTTGTGGCGTGCTGGAACTTTGATCTCCATATTCACTGTGGCATGTGACATGTGGGATCTAGTTCCCCGACCACAACTGGAACCTGGGGCCCCTGCTTTGGGAGTACAGTGTTTTAGCCACTGGACCCCCAGGGAAGCCCCTCAGTTGCTCAACCAGGTCCTCCCTGCTGTTCTCACAGCATCTAGAGTGTGCACAGCCTCCTCATGCACAACTCGGCTGGAAGCCCTCTGGGAGCAGGACCGTGGCATCTGCTTTCAAAGCTCTGAGAGCAATCAGCCTGTGTGCATGCTCACAGGCCAGGGATCTGGGGCTCCCTCTGCAGAGTGTGGAGCTGGTTCCCCAGACCAGGTCAGATGCCTAGAGACATTCATGCTGGAAATGCTGGGTAACTCAGACCGTGGTGAGGGGAGCAGGACCAGAAGGGGTTCACTTCCCCTGCCCTTGTCTTAATGTGCCCTGATGTGAGTCATTTCCTATCTATCTGCTACCTTGGTTTCACTCATCTGCAAAATGGGGAGAACTGTTTTATAAAAGAACATGTGTTCACTTTTTTTCTCCTCAAAACCAAAGTAATAGACATTCAAAATGGAAAATGTAGACTATACAGAAGACTAAGCAATGAAACAGAAATCACCTTTAAAATAACCCAAAGATAAACTGTTAACATTTTGATGTATTGCTTTCCAGTCTTTTCTGTGTGTGTGTGTGTGTATGTATTTTCTCAGAACCAGTGATGTAATTTGTAAGTCCCAATGTGAAAAGGTGGAGCCCCTTGTTAAAAAACCGTTACGCATTTTAAGATGGCCGCAGCCCAGCTTTAAACCAAGTTCAGAACCCTTGCCAGGTACCAGGCGTTGTGTGACCCATGAATCTGGCTCTATCTAGTCCCTCCTCGGAATAATAACAAGATCAGTTACTGAGTGCTTTCTATCCTCAAAGTGTTTTACGTAAATTAGTTCTAATTTAATTCAACTTTCCAGAAATAAATGTAGCTCTTTCCCCACCCTTCCATGTTGCAGATAAAACAGGAGAGCAGAGTGTTTATGCAGCTAGTAAGTAGCAGAGACCATATCCACACTTCAGTTCTTCTGACTGTAGGCCCGTGCTTTCTCCAGCTACAGCACACTGCTTCTCATACTAACTTATAAATTAGTAAAAAAATAATTTTTTTCATAAAATTGAGAATATACTATATGTAAAACCTTGTATTCTTTCTGTTTTTATACCACCCGTACCTTTTCCCTAATGAGTCTGAGTCTGTTCCGGCTGCTATAAGAAAAAAACCACAGACTGGGTAGCTGATGAACAACTGAAATTTGTTGCTGTCTGTTCTGGCGGCTGCAGGTCTGAGTTCAGGGCCCCAGAGTGGTCAGGTGAGGGTGGACTTCCAGGGTGCAGAGACCTTGCTTCGTAACCTCACGTGGTAGAAGGGCTGGGGGCCTGTGTGCTTTTTTTGTTTATTTCTGGCTGTGTGGGGTCTTAGTTGCCACACTCGGGATCTTCATTGCATCGTGCAAGGCCTTTCATTGGTGTGCGGGCTTTCTAGTTGCTCCGAGGTATTTGGGATCTAGTTCCCGGACCAGGAATTGAACCCCTGTCCCCTGGCTTGCAAGGCGGATTCTTAACCACTGGATCACCAGGAAAGGGTCAATGTTCTTTTATAACAGCACTGATCCCACCCAGCAGAGCTCCATCCTCATGCACTAATCACCTACCAAGACTCCACCTACTGGTATCACCTTTGGGGGTTACTGTGATTTCAGCCTGTGAGTCTGGTAGGGGACACAGACATTCAGACCATAGATGGTGGCATTAGATGTAGGAGAAAAATAGTGGCTATTGGTTATATAGTGGTTAATAGTGGCTATATAGGCAATAGTTCCAGATGACACAACATTGAGAACAATTCCATTGCAAGATGATGTTAAATACAAAGTGTGAGTGAGCCAGGGCAGGACCACGTGACCAGTGGAGATGGCACCTACCCCCCGCCCCCCATCTGATAAATAGACCACGAATGCCTCACTGTCTCTGCTCTGGATGCCCTCCATAGTAAGGAAGATGTCTTTGCACATCCCCAAGAGCCAAGAAGAGTTCTATCAAACTTTATTTTCTACAGTTTGCAAACAAAGTCAGTAGGGTTTGTTTTCCAAGCACTCATTAAATTATTATATTGAATATGATTTCAGCCTTCACCTTACACACACACACACACAAATATCCCTGTAAGGGGTGTGCACTCATCCTCCCCCCTTGGCAATCACAGAGATACATGTAAAAAGAACTGGTTCTGAAGCTAATATTAAAAGTCTTACCATACACCATTCCAGACTCTGGGGAATTCAGTCTGAGTCTCAGTAGCCACAAATGTAACATGGAGCTCATAAGAGCTACTCCACCAGTGTAATGAGCCTTTTCCCAAAGCAGGGGATTTCTAAGAGCCAAGCAGAAGTCACTGCAAATTAGAATTGCTTTGGAGGCCTTAACTTTTCATTGAAAACTGCCACCATATTTGTGGTCCCTGGGATTAGAAATTGGGGGTGGGGTGGCAAGTAAGGCCTGTTACTGTACACACTTCCTCTCACATGTTACAGTCTGGTGTGTGTGTGTGCTGGTGAGCTGTGGTTTAAAGGGAGACAGTGCATAGTTACCTTTTAGGGGAAAGAAAGATCACCCAGTGCAGCCTTAGGGGTGTGAGAGAGAGAGAACACAGGTCATCATGTCTGTCTCTGGGGTCAGTGGAATCTTGGGGAGCTGGGCAGCTGAGTGAGGGACACCAGCCTGAGGCCAGTTTCTTTGTTAACAATATCTGGTGGTGTCACCCCTCCCCTCCAGAAGCCGAAGGCTTTGGGGTAGGAAAAAAATCCTTCCTCGTTTGGTTTTAAGTTTCCACCTGTCAAAATGCATCTTTCTGGATGACATGGTGCCCTTTTAACCCAGTGTTGCACAAAGAAATCTAATGAGGGGACGTCCCTGGCAGTCCAGTGGTTAAGACCTCACCTTCCAATGCAGGTTCAGTCCCTGGTTGGGGAGCTAAGTTCCCACATGCTCAGGGCAAAGGACCAGACATAAAATGGAAGCAGTATTGTAACAAGTTCAATAAAGATTGTAATGGTCCACATTAAAAAAAATCTTAAAAAAAGATTTAATGAGGAATAGCATCATTAGACTTTAGACACAGCACAAGAACAAAGTATTCTTACCCCAAAATGCCGTGGCCTAAGGGTGTCCCCCGCAGGATGGCCCTGGGTCAGTCACAGTGAAGAAGGTGGGACAGGCATGGGTTGGTTCCCATGCCGCGTGCACCGTTCTCTGCCATGTGCAGCCCTCCTGTCCCGGCCCTGGCTTGCAGCTTTTTTCTCTCTGCTGTTTGCTAGCACTGGCGCCCTTTTCCCACTAATAATAACTCACATGAGTTATCAAAGGGAGCTTCAATGTCTACCAAGTGCTTTCAAGGACATTGTTGCGTTTGGGGCTCACGACAACCCAGAACGTCACCTGCATTTCACAGTGAGGTTGAGCAGCCCACCCACAGTCCGTCAGAGCCCAGGCTTACAGTCGAGGCTTCGCGCACCAAATCCCCTGGCCCTCTTTCTCTGTACATGCTGCCCTGCTCAGGCAGGTGTGAAAACTCCTCCAGCACCCCCCTGAACCTGGCCCCCTCACTCCATTCTGATCCCCCTCCATCACAGCACTTTTTCTCTGCGCTTTCAGTTATAGCATGTGCCCACTTCCGCCGCCATCCTGGGTGAGCCTGCAGGTTTTTAGCACTTTCAAACTGACTTTGAAAAACTTACAAATGGGAAAGGCCCTTAGACTTTTCTGCCTTTGATTTCTGCCTCCTCTTGAGGTGAACACCTACATGAGAAACCAAGAATCCTTGTAATCACAGTGGGTCACATTTTGGTTTCATTTCTCATTATGATTTTTTAACTATTAATATAGTATAGGTCTACTGTATCCATACTCTAGGCTCAGACAGTAAAGAATCTGCTTCTGATGCAGGAGATCTGGGTTTGATCCCTGGGTCAGGAAGGTCCCCTGGAGAATGGAATGGCAACTCACTCCAGTATTCTTGTCTGGAGAATCCCATGGACAGAGGAGCCTGGTGAGCTACAGTCCATGGGGTCTCAATGAGTCAGATAGGACTGAGTGACTGTCTGACAGGTCTATTACAGGATATTTGGAGACTAGAGACAAGAAAAGAAAATGCCATAAAAACATCACGATCCTAACATATGACTGCACAGAGTCAACTTTAACAATGATGATGTTTTAGGTAAAATTTGAAACTCTCCTTATTCCTATAATTTTGTTGTCGTTGTTCAGTCACTAAATCATGTCTGACTCTTTGCAACCCATGGACTGCCGCATGCCAGCTCCCTCTGTCCTCCACTATCTCCTGGAGTTTGCTCAAATCCGTGTCCATCAAGTCAGTGATGCTATCTAACTATCTCATCTTTTGTTTTGTTTTGTTTTGTTTTCCCATTTATTTTTATTAGTTGGAGGCTAATTACTTTACAATATTGTAGTGGTTTTGGCCATACATTGACATGAATCAGCCATGGATTTACATGTATTCCCCATCCCGATCCCCCCTCCCACCTCCCTCCCCACCCCATCCCTATGGGTCTTCCCAGTGCACCAGCCCCGAGCACTTGTCTCATGCATCCAACCTGGGCTGGTGATCTGTTTCACCCTAGATAATATACATGTTTCGATGCTGTTCTCTCAAAACATCCCACCCTCGTCTTCTCCCACAGAGTCCAAAGTCTGTTCTGTACATCTGTGTCTCTTTTTCTGTTTTGCATATAGGGTTATCATTACCATCTTTCTAAATTCCATATTTATGTGTTAGCATACTGTATACTATCTCATCTTTTGCAGCCCCCTTCTCCTTTTGCTTTCAATCTTACCCGGCATCAAGGTCTTTTCCAATGAGTTGACTGTTCACATCAGGTGGACAAAGTATTGGAGCTTCAGCTTCAGCATCAGTACTTTTAATGAATATTTAGGGTTCATATCCTTTAGGATTGACTGGTTTAATCTCCTTGCAGTCCAAAGGACTCTCAAGAGTCTTTTCCAGCACCACGATTAAAAAGCATAAATTCTTTGGCACTCAGCCTTCTTTATGGTCCTACTCTCACATCCGTACGTGACTACTGGAAAACTCATAGCTTTGATTATAAGGACCTTTGCTGGCAAAGAGATGTCTCTGCTTTTTAATACACTGTCTAGGTTTGTCATAGCTTTTCTTCCAAGGAGCAATCATCTTTTAATTTTATGGCTGCCCACTGTTTTTAATAGCCAGGACATGGAAGCAACCTAGATGCCCATCAGCAGACGAATGGATAAGGAAGCTATGGTACATATACACAATGGAATATTACTCAGCCATTGAAAAGAATACATTTGACTCAGTTCTAATGAGATGGATGAAACTGGAGCCCATTATACAGAGTGAAGTAAGCCAGAAAGAAAAACACCAATGCAGTATACTAACGCATATATATAGAATTTAGAAAGATGGTAATGATAACCCTATGTGCAAGACAGAAAAAGAGACACAGATGTATAGAACAGACTTTTGGACTCTATGGGAGAAGGTGAGGGTGGGATGATCTGAGAGAATAGCATTGAAACATGTATATTATCAAGTGTAAAACAGATTGCGAGTCCAGGTTTGATGCATGAGACAAGTGCTCGGGGCTGATGCACTGGGAAGACCCATAGGAATGGGATGGGGAGGGAGGTGGGAGGGGGGTTCAGGATGGGGAACACATGTAAATCCATGGCTGATTCATGTCCATGTATGGCAAAAACCACTACAATATTGTAAAGTAATTAACCTCCAACTAATAAAAATAAAGGAAAAAAATAAAATAAACTTTTAAGTTTGACATGTTAAAAAAAATTTTTTTATGACTGCAGTCACCATCTGCAATACTTTGGAGCCCAATAAAATAGAACATGTCACTGTGTCCATTGTTTCCCATCTATTTGCCATGAAGTTATGGGACTGTGATCTTTTTAAATGTTGAGTTTCAAGCCAGCTTTTTCGCTCTCTATAGTTTTACCACATTATTATTTGCTCTTAGAATGTCTTTTAAGCTAATGTTCCCTTTGCAAGATACTATTGCCAATGCATGAGCCCAGGGCACTGTTGACTGCTTTGTTGGTCTGTTAGAGAGTAACCACAAATCCAGTTTCATTTAAAGGCCTGGTCTGTTCATTTTAAGCAGTTCCGTTGTCCAGTAGGGCAGAGAAAGCCTCCGTGAAGAGGGCATTTGGACTGGCTGATCTTCAGGTAACAATAACTGTAACAAACACAGCCATGTCCAGATCTGGCCATTCCAAAGTTCTTTGTAATTTAGGCAAATCCAGGATATGTCCCCTGTGGAGGGAAGAGATTGCTTAGGGATAGAAGGAATATATATAAAATGCATCTATGTATTTAGTAGAACTGTTTGCAATTTGGTTTCAAATAACTTAGCTTTGGGTATATATATATATCTGTGTCAAGTCATGACATGGATACATAAAATGTTAGAGATGAAAATGACTTAAAAAATGAGATAAATGACTTTAGTGGTGATGGGTTATATGTAGGTGGAGAATGTACTAGAATTGCCTCAAGATGCCACTTAGTAACAGTTGAATCATTAGATTCAAAATGTATAACAAATACTACAAATCCACATGAAAAACATAAACCATCCGAAAGATAAATGGGCAAAGAGCTTGAACAGTGATGCACAAAAAGAGAAATGCAATTGCTAATTATTAAAAAATGCTCACTAAAAACAACAATGAGATGCTGTTTCCCACTCATGAGATTGGCCAAAAGTAGAATGTCTGACAATAGCAAGGGTTGGCCTAGGATGCAGCAATCCCACTCCTGGTCATATATCCAGATAACAACTATAATTTGGACCCCAGTGTTCATAGGAGCACTAGTTACAGTAGCCAAGATATGGAAACAAGGTAAATGTTCATCTACAGGTGAATAGATAAAGAAGACATGGTACTTATATACAATGGAATATTACTCAGCCATAAAAAGAATGAAATAATGCCATTTGCAGCAGCATGGACGGAACATAGAGATTATCATACCATGTGTCTCAATGCCAGAGGATTTGATGAAGGGTGTTATAACACTTCAAATGTGGAGTCTGACAAGATCAGGGTGTGAGCAAGGTTTGCAGTCCCTTAATCTCAGGTGGTTGGTTTCCTTGTTTTTTCATTTGTTTTTTTATTCAGTCTCCTAATCCCGATGAGCTTCTCTGGTTGCTTAAATTTTGCCTCAGGTGTTTCCTGACTGCTCCTCCCTTTATTAGCAACTGTTGGAATCCAATCTGGGTTCTTCCTGTGAGCCATGGAGCAGAGACAGTTAACTGAGTGTTTTCTCAACTCTTCCAAGAATTACGTTTATCTGATATCATTCTAGATGCTTGCTATTGTTGTTCAGTCGTGAGAAGCAAATGGACTTTTCGAAACCATGAACTGCAGCACGCCAAGTTTCCCTATCCTTCACCAACTCCTGGAGCTTGCTCAAACTCATGTCCATTGAATCAGGGATGCCATCCAATCATTTCATCCTCTGTCATTCCCTTCTCCTCTTGCCTTCAATCTTTCCCAGCATCAGGATCTTTTCCAGTGAGTAGGCTCTTTGCGTCAGGTGGCCAAAGTATTGGAGCTTCAACCTGAGCATCAGTTCCTCCAATGAATATTCAGGGTGCTTAAGAGAGAAGTTAACTTATTACACATAGCAATTGCATTTTGACATTTGTCTTGTTAAACCCAACTGAGAAAGACTGCCAGGGGATGATCCCAAGTATGTTTACAATACACACTACCAGTAATTATAGAAAGTTAGAAACAGTGTGTTCGTGTGTAGGGGAGTGAATAAATAAGTCACAGTCTATGATAATATGGAATTCAATGCAGCAGATTAAATAAATAAGCTAGATCTATATGACTCAGCAGAAATAAATCCTGAAAGCAAAATGTTGATTTTAAAAATTGCAGGGCTATATAAAAGTGTGTGTCTTCAACCAATGTTTTGTAAAATACATAAACTGGTGCTACACTATTTATAAATGCTTATTTGTAGTAAAAACATAAATAGGGTCTAGATATGCCCCCTAGTTCATGGCATTGACTGCCTCTGAATGGAGAGGAAGCTTGATCCGGGGATATTCATCGCGGGTCTGTCCATGAATATTCTGGTTTTCCTCCAAGGCACAGGGGGACCGCACTTGCTCACATTCTCAGCAGGTAGGCATCATCCTATGACTTACCTTAGCTAGAAAAATGTGAATAGAGGTGCTACTTCTGGGTGGAAGCTTTTTTTTTTTTTTTGGCTGCATTGGGTCTTAGCTGTGGCACGTGGGTTCTGGTTCCCTGACCAGGGATCAAACCTGGGCCCCCTGCATTGGTAGCACAGAGACTGAGCCACTGGACCACCAGGGAAGTCTGGTTGGAAGATTTGAGAAGCATATGGACATGACTTGGAGACTGAACAATAGCAACTTCATCAAAGACCAGTCTGATGCCATAGCCACTTGACTTTGATATAAGAATCTTAACTCCAATCCAAACTTGTTATAGGAAACAGTCCTATGAAAACTTTCTGCATTTATTATAAACCTACTGTCCTGGACATTGTTCATTATATTGCATAGTAGCCACTAAAATAAGATCTTAGGTTAAAAAAAATTTTTTTTAAGAATTCCAGGAAAATCTTTTTCTATTGTGGGTAATTAGTAGGCATCCACCTTTCTTTATTTTTTATTTATTTAAATTATTGTTATTATTTATTTTATCTTTAAAAAAAAACTTATTTTAGCCCATGTCCCATGGCATGGCATGTGGGATCTAATTCTCTTACCAAGGACTGAACCTATACCCCCTTCATTGGGAGAGCAGAGTCTTAATCACTGGACTGCCAGGAAGCTCCACTATCCAACTATCCACCTTTGTTGATGACATGTTTCCCATTTTGCTGTGGTTGCCAGGAGGCTCAAAGACAAATGTATCCTCAGTAGGTACAGAGCCTTCCTGCTTCACTTCCTCGTACTTTCAGAAATCCTGATACTAATGTTATGTGTGCGCTGTCCTTTCTTAAAGCTGTCTCACACCTCTTGAGAAAACAGAAGTGCATGGAGCATGAATCCTCTGTCACACCACCTCCGCTTCAGGCGCTGTCTGTTGATTGTGCCCACTTCTACAGGGAGGGAGCCTCAGCTTCAGGAGGTGGGGGACTGCTCACTGACCCTTAGGCCAGCCACTAGGCTAAGGAAGAGCGTGACGCAGCCCGGTGACTGTCTACTGGGACTCATGCTCACCTTTCACAGCAGTATAGCAAGGGGGTTCCCCTGTAGAGATGTATTTTGGGGTCCATTTGTATTTCTAAAGCAGATGTTTCCACAACTGTCTCTTTTTCCTTCCCCACACAGTACTTCACATGAAGCATAAGATGAGAGACACAGAGTCCCCGTAATTCAGAGGACTCGGTCATACCCCTGACCTGCACATTTAAGTTGAGGAATCACTTCAGTTGTGTAAAGCAGCCTTGTGCCTGGAGACAGGGTATTTCACTTCTGTTTCTAGGAATGCTGTGGTCTTGCTATGAGACTTGGTCTCCTTAGGATTTGGCATCATTTCCTTGTAAAATGGCATATCTCCTATCTCTTTCTATCAATATTTTATTTTTTAAAATTAGAAATAATTTTATTACAATACTAAAATCATGCTTATAAATATAATATAATATATATTAAATAATAATTTCTTATATTATTTTAAGTTCTTTAAAAAATTAATAAAATTTAAAGTTGGGGGACTTTTTTGGTTGTCCAGTGGCTAAAACTCTGTGCTCCCAGTGCAGGGGGCCCAGGTTTAATCCCTGACCAGGGAACTGGATCCCACAAACCACAACTAAAGATCCTGTGTGCTGTAATTAAAGAACTAGTGTGCCTCAACAAAGATTCCACGTGGTGCGACTAAGAGCTGGTGCAGCCAGGTCTTATTTATTAAATAAGATCTGGTCTAGTTTATTAAAAAAAAAATAACTTTTTTTAAAAAATGAAAAAATTTTTGTTAAGTTGGTCTTTTTTTTTCCTTTTTCTTTTTTAATTTTTTTGGCCATGCTACACATTATGTGATATCTTAGATCTCCCATCAGTGCTATAAACCATGCCCCTTGCAGTGGAAGCTCGGAATCTTAACCACTGGACTTCCAGGGAAGTCCCTAAAGTTGGTTGTTTTTGATTTTAAAAAGGACCAAATAAAGAGTTGAAATATTGCACATTAGCAAGCGTGTGACTGAGGTGTGGAGGGACTCAGCTCCCAGGGTGTATAATGGCTGTGTATTATGGGGTGTATTATGATACAGGAATGAGACCATAGTCTCTGAGGTGGGACCATGGGAGTGTGGGGGTGGAATAACTTCAGACATGGCTATTTTTCAGCGTTTTAAGAGCAGCTTAATCATATAAGGGAGTCAAATGAGTAGAATTCATGCCAGTATGATCAGCTCAAGCTCTGTTTCCAAACAAGAGCTCTGAGAATATGTATCATAAGAATTGCTAAATAGGTAGGGTTGTGGTCATTGGAAGGACTGATGCTGAAGCTGAAGCTCCAATACTTTGACCACCTGATGTGAAGAGTCTACTCATTGGAAAAGACCCTGATGCTCGAAAAGATTGAAGGCAAGAGGAGAAGGGGTGACAGAGGATGAGACAGTTAGATAGCATCCCCGACTCAATGGACATGAATTTGAGCAAGCTCCGGGATATAGTGGAGGTCAGAGCAGGCTGATGTGCTGCAGTCCATGGGTCAAAAAGAGTCGGACATGACTTAGAGACTGAACAACCACAGGGTTGTGGTCACATGCACTAAAGTAAGTTCTCTCTGTCTCCCTGTTGGAGAATCGTAATGCATATTAGCATATGAACAACTGAAGTCTCACAGAAAAGAAACCTGTCTTAACTGTGTTTGATTCAGTGTTCATATATATTTTAAAAAATCTGGCTACATCAAGTCTTAGTTGAGGCATTTGGGATCTAGTTCCCTGACCAGGGATTGAACCCAGGTCGCCTTGCATTGGGCATGTGGAGTCTTAATGACTGGACCGCCAGGGAAGTCCCCAGTGTTCGTATTTTATTTATGAACCCCCTCCCTGCACAGAACCCCCTCCCTGCTCTCTTCCAGAAGGCTCACAGGACCTTCCACGTCACATGGGAAGGCGGTATGGTGGCCTCTGAAGGGGGTCCTGAACTCCTCTGTGAGGCTCTGTCACTGTTGCTGAATAACCAGACCAGGCCCATTAGGGTCTTAATTCCCACACCTGATAAAGGAGGAAGATAATGCTTGTCCACACTTACTGGGGTTGCATTCAATTATGTCTGCAAGGCTTTGAAAACCTTCAGAACAAGGTTCTGTGGAGGCAATGTCATTATCTTGGTCACTGCAGCAGGCAGAGTAATAAGTCACGTCATTAAATGCCACCAATCTGGACCTCTCAAAGGCTGCACACTTAGCTTTCTATCCTGGCCTCTGGGAGGGATCTGTATACATTCCCTACACTTCAATAAACAAACCCACTTCATGCTGGTGCCTTGATTGAGAAGAGAAGAGAGGGAAGAAAGAGGAGTGAATGTAGTGAAGAAGTGGGAGGTGCAGGGCCAGCAGCCGTGCCAGGCAACATCCACCCAGCGTTTCCTGTATGCTGGTACCATCTGCAAGCTGAGTACGCTGTGTGTACCACTACCCCATTGCATCCTCACCAAAATCCCGACGAGGACACACTTACGCTTTTATTGTTGTTGTTGTTTTAATATTTATTTTGTTTTGTTTATTCAGTTATTTTTTTATTTGACTGCACCAGGTCTCAGTTGCAGCATGTGAGATCTTTAGTTGCGGCCTGTGGGATTGGGTTCGCTGACCGGGGGTGGAACCCAGCCCCCTGCATTGGGAGTGCCGACTCTTAGCCATGGACCCCTGGGAAACTGTGACAAAATTGAAGTTTACAGAGATTGAGTGACTGGTCCAAGGTCATGCAGGTATTAAATGGCAGAGCTAATACCTGAACCAAGCCTGGCTGATCCAAAACCCACATGATACTAGTGTTTCCTAAGGTGGTACACATGAGATGATCTTAGATGGTTAAAAAAAAAATACATTTTCTTTTTTTGGTAATAGTTTTGCATTTAGGTATTTATTAGAAAAAATATAATATACCTTATAAGCCCATGGTTTTATCAATGAATATTACAGGTTAGGATAAACAAAAAAATTATGTATATATATTTTAAATAGTAAGGAAATAGTACCATTGGTATGTGGAAATATCAAAAATCATAAAATTAGTGCTAGTGACTGAGGTGGAGAATCTCTGCTCCCAACAGAAGTTAGAGGCAAAAAGCCAAAACCAGTTGGATTCCCTTTTTTCTTTTTTCATGTTTATTTATTTATTTGGCTGTGTCAGGTCTTAGTTGCAGCATTCAGGATCTTTTTTTTCTTCTTGTTTTAGTTGCAACATGTGGACTCTTTAAATTGTAGCATGCTAACTTAAAGCATGCTAACTTTAGTTTTGCCATGTGGGCTGTAGTTCCCCAACCAGGGGTTGAATCCAGGGCCCCCCTGCATTGGAAGCATGAACTCCCAGCCACCAGACCTTCAGGGAAGTCCCTGGATTCACTTTAATAAGGTTTTGGGCTTGCTTTTGTCCCCAAACAAGCAAAAGTGTCTTCTAGGTGCTTCAGAAGGAAGTGCATGAGGGGAAATTAAGTTCTGTGAATGCTGAGGGCTGGCAACTGCTGCTCTGTTTACCTGGATGGGGTTCGGAGTGGACAGAGGAAAATATCTCAGGTTGAGAGCGCCGATGTACAGAAAATCCAAGCCTAACCAGCACCTCTGCCTACAGAGAAGGAAACAGTTACCACCTTCCAGTCCTTGGCCAGATCACCCTGACTTCCCAGCCAGGGTCGGCTGCCTGGTTCACCTTTCAGCTCTGGAAGGGAAGGGTCTCAGTCCAGACTTCTCTGTTGCAGAGGAAACCCGCTCGACTAGTTCAGGTAAAGCAGCAAAAAAAGAAAGAAAGGGGAATAAACAGGTTTGGTGGACTTATTGGATTTCCTGCAAACCACAGGCTTCCCAGGTGGCTCAGCGGTAAAGAATCTACCTACCGATGCAGGAGACATAGGAGATGCAAGTTTGATCTCTGGGTCAGGAAGATCCCCTGGAGAAGGAAATGGCAACCCACTCCAGTATTCTTGCCCGGAGAATCCCATGGACATAGGAGCCTGGTGGGCTGCAGTCCATGGGGTCGCGAAGAGCTGGACACAACGGAGCATGCATGCATACAAGTCACAAAGAGGTGGAACCAGGAATGAGAATCCCAAACGGCTGTTTCTTTGAGTGTCTCGCCTCTGCTTCTCTGAGGCTCTGCTTCACACCCTCTTTCACAGTATCATCAGGCAAGGCCACCTGGGCCCTAACTTTGCATTACTGGGTAATTCTAGCCTCCAAAGGACACGTACCAGTGTGTGAGGCCTCAATTCTAAATTGCCATAACAGAGTCTGATTGGCCCAATTTTCGGCCTGAGTTCCTTGCTCCCAGTGCATTATAGCTGGGTCATAATGGCTCTTCTGAAGTCTGGCACCGTCACACTAGTGGGTATCAGGTCCTGTGAATCCTATTAGAGGAGCCTTGGGTCAGTATCCACAATATGATGTCCCCTGTGAGCCCCATCTGTCAGGCTCTTCCAGTTCAACCAGCTGTATTTTGATATTTCATGCTTCAGATAAAGGAGTGGATTGCCTGCATCAGTAGCAGTGTTTCTTTTGCTGTACCAACTCCTTAAGGCTTGAGGGGGATGGACCGTCTTTGGAGGATAAAGCTAGAGTCATTTGGGATGTAAGGAGAAAGAATTTAGGGAGTGGGCCATCAGCAGTGCCACTGTGGGTCCCACGTAGGGTACTCTGGGGAAATGCTGAGTTGTGATATTGATTGAGATTTATCATGTCACCAGTAATGGTGACAAAGGAAACTTGAAAAAACAACCTCATGTAAAGATATAAGAAGAAGAATATTTGGACTTCCCTAGTGGTCTGGTGGCTAGGACTTGGCGCTCCCAATGCAGAGGGCCTGGGTTCGATCCCTGGTCAAGGAACCAGAAGATCCCATGTGCTGTGACGAAACACAAACCAAAAAAAAAAAGATCCCACAGTGGGCAACAGAGATCTGGAGTGTGGCAACTAAAACCTGACAGTAAGTAGATAAGTAGATAAAAAATTTTAAAAGACATTAGAATATTGATGGAGAAAAGAAACACAAATAGACACTTTCATGTAATGAAAACAAAATCCTGAGCTGTGGACTCAGAGGCATGAGTTTTAGACTTGACTTTATTCCCAGCTTAGGGACCTCTGACTAATGACATAGCTAGTTGGGGTCCTTATCTATTAAAAACTGGGATCATCCTCCAAGTCAGAAATTTCGATGGTCCTACTGTGTATCATTCTTTGCTTGGAAAAGAAAGAGAATCTTGGAGTAAATGGGATGAACAGAGTCTGATGAGGATCAGAAAGATCTGATTGCTCGGAGAAGCCGAATTTTTAAGAGGTTTGAAAGGTTTGAGGACAGGTTTTGGTAGAAAGGAAAAAGCAAGGTTTGGGGTTTCAGGGTGGAGAAGGAAATGGCAACCCACTCCAGTATGTTTCCCGGGAAAATCTCATGGAGCCTGGCGGGCTGCAATCCATGGGGTCACAGAGCCAGACACAACCAAGCAGCTGAGCACACCCAGGGAAGGTTCCAGGGAAGGCTTAGGACGATGACTTAGGGGTCGGGAAGAGAGGTGTAATGCTGGATGGAGAAGGAGCCCTGGACCCAAACATGATCTGGGTCAGTCACCTCTCTTTGCTGGGTCTGAGCTGCCTCCAGCTCTGTTTTCAGAGAAGGAAACTGCATCAGGAAGGAAATAGTATTAGGCTTGTCTAGCTGAAGCAGAGCCCGAGTTGACGTATAAAAGAATTAAGGTGAGGAAGGCTGATGAGACATCTCGAAACCTGCATTCAGGAATCTCCCTGGCTCAGAACAGGGCAGTTGATTTTTAACCACTAAATTCCTGTTGGTTTTTACCAATAAAAGCCCAAGACCGTAAGTAACCATCTCTTCCTCACTGTAAACGTTGGTTAGTTTGCTGACTGTTACCACTGCTCGGGGGCAAGGAATCAAGACTGTGATAAACTATTTTAGACACTGGCAGCCACAGCAGGTCTCTAGGAAGAGAGTGTCTGGGAAGGCAGTCAAAAAGGGGCTGCATTCCTAGGAGGAACCCAAAAAAAAAGGCAACTTCTGGAACTTCCCTTAGTCTCCTTGTGGTCTAGTGGTTAAAAATATGCCTTCCAATGCAGGTGATGCCAATCTGATCCCTGGTCAGAAAACTAAGATCCTGAATGTCATGGGGCAACTGAGCCTGCCTGAGCCTGTCTGCTGCAACTAAGACCCAGTGCAGCCAAATAAATAAATAATTAAAAATTTTTTTTCCAACATGCAGAATTAGATTCTCTGAATATAACACCTTGCGAGGCTCCTGTTTGATTTTGTGTGCTAAGTCACTTGAGTTGTGTCCGACTCTTTGCGACCCCATGGACTGTAGCCCACCAGACTCCTCTGTCCATGGGATTCTCCAGGCAAGAACACTGGAGTGGGTTATCATTTCCTTCCCTAGGGAATCTTCCTGACCCAGAGATCGAACCTGTGTCTCCTTTGTCTCCTGCACTGGCAGGTGGGTTCTTTACCACTAGCGCCACCTGGGAAGCCCCTCCTTTGATTTTAGTGACTTCAAACTCAGGATGAAGGAAGGGCTGGTGAGTTGAAACCTGGATTCTCCCTCAGCTCTGTCTGGGGGGTCGCAGGGGTGGTTGGCAGTAGACTGCAGTCACCCATTGGTCAAAGTCTTTGAAGATCCTAGCAAGCCAGCTGAAAGGAGTTTCTAGTTCCTTAGGCGGAAGGAAAGCAGAATGAGGAATTGCCTGGTGGAGGCAGCAGACAGGAGGGAAACCGGAAGGATGTAAGGAGTCTAGGGACTGGCTTTTTCACTGTTTATGAAGGTCAAGGAGCTCAGTAAAATAGTCTGAGTTCTCTTTAAAGGACCTCAGTGTGTTTTCCCCCCTCTAGCCACACTGACACCAGAGTCTCAGCTTTCCAAACACACACACACACACACACACACACACACACACACACACACACGGGGTAGTGGGGGAAGAAGGGGAGCCGCGGAGTGGAGGGAGAGAGATGAACATAGTAATTGTTTTCTCTGAGATAAGCCCCAAGCTCTATTCTATTCTAAAGAAAGAACACTGTCTCTCTGGGTTTTTTTTTTTTCTTTCTTTCTTTTTTTCCTTCACCCTTCATGTTTTGTTCAGGGATGAATACTGAAAGGGAGGGAAAGAAAAGAAAGCTAGCATTTACTGAGGGCCTCGTGTGTGCTGAGCACTTTTTCTCATCTACTGTATTTCTTTTCATCTCCATGTTTTCATAGATGAAGAAGCTGCAGGGTCAGAGTATTTCAGTCCTTTAAGGTCTCCCCATTGTAAAACACAGAAGTGGGATGTGAACTCTGTTCTGACTTTTAAGCCATGACTCTTTCCACACGGAAGGAGAATGAGTCAGTTCCACTGCAGGCCAGCAGTCACTGGGGACCAGAGGAAGCTGCCTGACTTAGAGAGCAGTGTTCTCAAACTTGCGCATACAGCAGGGTCTCCTGGAGGGCTTCTTAAAACCCAGATTGCTGGGCCCATCTCCAGAGATTCTGATCCTGTAGCTCTGAGTGGGGCCCGGGAATCTACATGTTCTTATTTTAAAAATGTTTTAGTTGGAGTAGAGTTGATTTTCAGTGTTGTGTTTATTTCTCCTTTACAGCAAAGTGATTTAGTTATGCATATGTGTATATATATATATATATTTTTTTTTTTTTTTAATTTACTTACTTGTTATTTTTGGCTGTGCTGGGTCTTCGTTGCTTCCCAGGCTTTTCTCTAGTTGGGGAGCACAGGCTCCAGGGTGTGTAGGCTTCAGTAGTTGTAGCTCTCCAGCTCTGGACCACAGGCTTAGTCGTGGTGGCGCACGGGCTTAGCTGCTCTGACGCAGGTGGAATCTTCCTGAACCAGGAATTGAACCCGTGTCTCCTGCATTGGCAGGTGGATTCTTAACACGGGACCACCAGGGAAGCCATATTTTTGTTTTTTCATAGTCTTTTCCATTGTGGTATATCACGGCATTTTGAATATAGTTCCCTTTGCTTACTGTACAGTATAGCCCACCAGGCTCCTCGGTCCATGGGGTTCTCTAGGCAAGAATACTGGAGTGGGTTGCCATTCCCTTCTCCAGGGGATCTTGCTGACCCAGGAATCGAACCTGGATCTCCTGCATTGCAGGCAGATTCTTTACTGTCTGAGCCACCAGGGAAACCCACAGTAGGACATTGTGTTTATCCTATAACAGTTTGCATCTGAATTTCTAACAGTTGCATCCAGGGCCATACTTTGAGAATCGTTGACTTTGAACCAGTGCATGGCCAGTAACAGGAAAGCATCTCCTCATAGGTGGTCTAGTGACTGTGGAGTCAGGGAACGTGGCAGTATCACTTCTGTGCACAGTGGCCAGTGCTTCCAAAGTGGCCCTGGAATAGAAATCTCCACATTCTGAAAGCTGATAGAATCAGGATTTCTTGATTTCAGGTTCCATACGAGTTCGCCCATAGGCTTCCCTGGGTGGCGCAGAGGTTAAAGCATCTGCCTGCAATATGGAAGACCTGGCTTCGATCCCTGGGTTGGGAAGATTCCCCTGGAGAAGGAAATGGCAACCCACTCCAGTATTCTTGCCTGGGAAATCCCATGGAGAGAGGAGCCTGGTGGGCTACAGTCCACGGGGTAGCAAAGAGTCGGACTCGACTGAGCGACTTCACTCACGGGCTCGCCCACAGGACATTCTCTGCTTCATGCAGTTCCAGGATTCTGTGCCTGTGAATTTGTCTCCTTGTTAAAGTGTACTTGTGACCCCGGAGTCACAGCACCCTGGCAGGGCTTCTGAGGATGTATGCAGATGCGCACAAGTGCTGCGCAAACACACGCGTGTTCCCGGTTGCAGTGGGGGCGGGGGGTGATGCTCACCTTCTCGGTTCAACCCTTCTGGAAACAAGTGTCCTAATCTGTGTCTACTTGGTGCCATGTTTTCGTAGTTGTATTCTTGTCGTTGATGTTTCTGCTGTCGAGAATGGGCGTCGTGGGAAAGTGCTGCCTGGGGTTCTCAAGTGCAGAAAGGTTGGGCCAGGCCTATCGGAGAAAATCTGTGTACCTGGTAAACTCCAGTTGTGTGCTGTGGGCCCTAGGTTCAATGTTAATGACCCAGCAACACGTGTCTAAGAAGATGTCTTTAAACAGAAACACACACAGTTGGTCAGTTGACAGAAATGCTGTGGCAAGAGACTTGCAGGCCCCTCGCCTGGAGCGACTTCACAGAGCACGGGGACCCCAGGAAATGTAGATTTACTATGTATCTGAGGAATCCGAGGGGTAGGGGGCCACGAAAGTTAATTAGAAACGGAGAAAAACTTTACCATTGACTCAGAGACTACATAAGGCTGTGTGTGTGTGTGTGTGTGTGTGTGTGTGTGTGTGTGTTGGTCCTTCAGTCATGTCTGACTCTTCGCAGCCCTACAGATCTTGTGGAGCTCACCAGGCTCCTCTGTCCTTGGGATTTTACAGGCGAGAACACTGGAGTGGGTTGCTGTGCCCTCCTCCAGGGGATCGTCCCGACCCAGGGATTGAACCCAGATCTCCTGCATTGCAGGCAGATTCTTTATCATCTGAGCCAGGCAGATGCAAATACACATATATAAATTATGCAGAACTATGTCGTTCCTCTAGTTATTGCATGTGCAGAATATAGGAAAATATTAGTGATGACGGCTGTTGTGACTGCCCAGCCTTTCCCTGCAGAGGATGTTCTGTGTTGAACGAGTGGTCTGATGTCCCCACCTCCTCAGCTCTCTTTGGAGAGCCGTCAGAACCGGCTGTACTGAGGCCGGGCTTCTCACATTCCATACCCGGGCCTCCGAGGAGGAAGGGCAGGGGCCTCACAGCTGCTGTTTATCCCACTCGCATTTGCAGCCAGAGGACAATGGACCTGCTGGTGGAGGGAGGAGAGGAGCGCTCCATTGTTGGCGCTGTGGAAAGCGGGGCTCTGGGCGTGGGGATCTCTGCATGTTCCTCTCCTCCCATCCCGAGTTCTCTCAGGAGCTCAGCCGCTTTTCAGAGATGTGCTATCATACTGGAAAGTCAGAGGAGAAATCCGCTGTCCAGTGCAATGCTGAACCACACAGGCGCTAGGAACACAGTCTAGAACTCGGAGCACGCTTAGCCCAGAGGAGCCCCTCTCACAGGCGTGGGTGGGCTCGCTGTGCAGGGGTGAGGCATCTGCAGGGAATGGCCCTGCTCACGTGAATGGGACAGAGCAGGACTCCTTTGAGTCAGGACAAGGAAAGCTCATCTGTCAGTTCAGTGTATGTGATGCTCTCGCTCCTTCCTTTTGTTTTGTCTGTGTTCTATCTTGAAGGGTTTGTGACTTTTATACACATTGTCCGTCTCTGATCGGTCCCAGCACCAATGCTGACCAAGCTCCTGGCTGTTCCCTTACTCCCGCCGTTATGGGCACCTGATGCCCATGTGTTCAGCTTTGCCTGGAGCCCCTGCTAGATGGAATGATGTCTTAGTCTCTTCTTTGGTGCATCGATCTTCTTGTCCCACCTCTCGCTGACCCTTTGCATGGCATCTTCCAACTACTACAACTTGTAATAGATGTGCCTACAAAGGCAGTCCCCCATGTGGATCTGTAGGGGTTGGGACTTGCAAAGCCAGGAGGAGGAAGGAGAAAAGTAGTGGGGTCACTGGAAAGAGGAGAGGGAGCCGGAGTAAGAAGTGATTTTGCTACAAGGAAGATCCCGGAAATATTCAGAGAACCAGCTCCCAGGTCATGTTTCCAAATTGTTTTGTTTGTTTCCCTTTGATTTTAAAGTTCAATCGGATATTCTACCCAGCCATTTGTGTTATTTTCTCTTGAGTGTCTCATTTCTTACCTCTGTGCTGCCTTGTTCATCTTTCATTGTTCATTTTAGCCTCACTCTCTGAATCCTCACCCTCCTAGTTTCCCGTTGCTTCCACAGGTTCTAGAACCCCACCTTTACTCTAAGCATCTGTGGTGATATTACACATACAGAGCTGGTGATGGGTGTGATGTGGCAGTGAGTGCTTATATGAGGCAGATTCTAGCATGACCCTTGTCATAGGAGGAAACCGGAGCACAGCGGGGGTCAGTAACCTGATCAAGGTCACCCAGCTGAGGAGGACAAAGCCGAGGATTCCTACCTAGTGCTCTGTGCTCTTCACCAACCCACACAGACCCTCTTCCAGCAAATGACCTGCTTTGTACTAACATGGCCACACTTAAAATTTATTGTACTAAAGTATAGTTGATTTACAATGTATCAATTTTTTCTGTACAGCAAAATGATTCAGTTATACATATATATTCTTTCTCTTTCATAGTCTTTCCCGTTATGGTTTATCATAGGATGTTGAATATGATTCCCTGGCTATACAGTAGGACCTTGTTGTTCTTCCATTTTGTATGTAATAGTTTGCACCTGGTAATCCCAAATTCCCAATCCAGCCTTCCCCCAACCCCTAACCCCACCCCCTGCTTGGCAACCACAAGTTTGCTGTCTGTAGCTGTGAGTCTGTTTCATTGTTGTTTTTCAGTTGCTAAGTAGTGTCCGATTCTTTGTGACCCCATGGACTGCAGCACGCCAGGCTCCTCTATCCTCCACTATCTCCTGGAGTTTGCTCAAACTCATGTCCATTGAGTCAGGGATGCTGTCTAACCATCTCATCCTCTTTCGCCCCCTCCTCCTTTTGCCTTCAATCTTTCCCAGCATCAGGGTCTTTTCCAATGAGTCAGCTCTTTGCATGAGGTGGCCAAAGTATTAGAGCTTCAGCTTCAGCATCAGTCCTTTCCCTTGGCTTGGCAGTCACACACCCACTCTGTGTCTGTTCCATAGACAAGCTCATTTGGTCATGTTTTAGATTCCACATATAAGTGGTATCAAATGGTAGCCTGGCCACCTTCTCGTTGGTGCTTGTGGTCAGCAGTCTTTCTTAGAAACTGCTATGGTGGACATGGTGATCTGCCGCACAGACTCTGCTTCAAGGATGGAGATGTGGCCCCAGCTGCTGGCTTCAGAACCCATCTCAGCTCCACAGGGTCCCCAAGCTCAAGGTCATGTTCTTTCCTAGACAGCCCACATTCAGTGACCAAGGAGGGTGTGTAGACTGCTGTTTCAGCCCAACACAGAATTATGTGACAAGGTATTTTGGTTCCTGAGTGCCCTGCCAGGCTGGGCGAGACTGCCACCAACACCTGCTTGGCAGCTCAATTCCTCCTTCTGCTCAATCCTGCTTCTTCCTCCACTATAGCCCCCAAAGGCATTCTCCAATAAACTGAGACTGTTACCATGGGCCTCAGGCACTTGGAGAAGAGTACCATCTTCACTCTATAGCCTGAATTAAAGGAAAGGGACAGATCTAAGGAAAAAGCCAAGGTCAAAGGAAATATTGATGATGAGTTTTAAAGATGCCAGACTTATCACCTTGTGTCACTTTAATCCAGTCTCCTCCACTGATCATTTCTGGGTGATTTTGTTATCCTCTGAAACTTTTATGTAACAGTATGGCAGTTCCTCAAAAAAAATTAGAATTACTGCATGATCCAGCAATCCTGCTTCTGGGTATGTACCCGAAGGAAGTGAAAAATATTTAATACACCCATGTTCATAGCAGCATAATTCACTGTAGCCAAAAGGTGGAAGCAACCCCAAATCCATCAGCAGATGAATAGGTAAGCAAAATGTGGTGTATGTGCATGCTGGAGTATTACTCAGCATTCAAAAGGAAGGAGATTCTGACACATGCTGCAACATGGATGGACTGTAAAAGTATTATGTCAAGTGAAATAGGCCACACACAGAAAGACAGCTATTGTATGATTGCCCTCAAATGAGGTACAGATCAGTCAGATTCACAGAGACTGAAAGAAGAATGGTGTGCCAGGAGCTGGGTTGGGGGAGGGGAGTTGCTGTTTAATGGGGGCAGAACTTCAGTTTTACAAGACGCAGTGGGTTCTGGGGATTGGTTGCACAATAGTGTGAATATACTCGATACTACCCAACTGCACACTTAAAAATGCTTAAGATGGCACATTTTACGTTTGGTCTATTTTACTGCAATTAAGGAAAAAAAGGAAAAACTTTCATGTGGCAAGATGTCAAAATTAAATTTCAGCAAGGGAACGTTTTAGAGAGCATGTCTCAGACTTTTTCCTGTGTACACAGTTCTGTGAAAATGGTCACGATCTGAGATCCTGCCTGGCGTAAGCCTTTGAAGGAGAGAAGTGAATCCCCCCACAGGATACGGCCGGAGAAAGACAAAGCCCTGAAGCATCACGGAAAAGAACAAGCAGGAAGTTCTCAGGGGAAACAGGGCCAAGTGCAGGAGGGCCCGCCACAGGGTTGGCCGTGCGGTGGCTGCAGAGACAGGCGCTTCTTGTGTCTAGCGAAGACGATCTGAAGGCAGGAATAGAGCGGGGAGAGCACCTGGGTTCCTGGCTGCACTCCCACTGGGGCAGGGGATGCATCATGGTCAAAGGAAATAGCCAGGAAGAGTCATTTTCTGTGCCTCTTGCAGGAGGGCAGTCACAACAGCAGGTGCTAAACAGGAAGGACCGGAACGACGGTTTTGAAGTCCATTCAGCACCTAGAAGGGCTCAAAGAGTGAGGTTTTAAAGGCAGAGGTGACAGGGGCTGGGGGGTGGGATGAATGGAGAGACTGGGATTGACGTAGATACACTACTATATGTAAAATAGATAACTAACGAGAACCTCATTAGTTAACAGGAGTTGGTGATGGACAGGGAAGCCTGGCGTGCTGTAGTCCATGGGGTCGCAGAGTTGGACCCAACTGAGGGACTGAAGTGAAGTGAGAACCTGCTCTGCAGCACAGGGAACCCTACTCAGGGCTCCGTGGTGACCTAAATGGACTGGGTGTGAGTCGTTCAGTGGTGTCTGACTCTTTGCGACTCCATGGACTGTAGCCTGCCAGGCTCCTCTGTCCGTGGAGTTCTCCAGGTGAGAATATTAGAGTGGGTTGCCATTTCCTTCTCCAGGGGATCTTCCCAACCCAGGAATCGAACCAGGTCTCCTGTGGCTCCTGTATTGCAGGCAGATTCTTCACCATCTGAGCCAGGGAAGCCTGACCTAAATGGGATGAAAATCCAAAAAAAAAAAAAAAGGGATATATGTGTACATATAGCTGATTCACTTTGCTGGACAGCAGAAAATAATAACATTGTAAAGCAATCATATGCCAATAAAATTAGTAAAAGCAAATAAAATGACACAAATAAAATAATACAAAAATATACAAATAAAAGCAGAGATGACAGAGCAGGATGGATAGTCAAGTGTCAGACTGAGGATCCTAGCCTCCTGTGGTAGAAGCTGAAGAGACACCTCAATGGTGCATCTGAGTGTCTCCTGAATCAGGCGGTAAGCTGGCCTTGGCCTTGGCTCATTACAATGAAAGAGCAGCCAAACAAGGAGGTCAAGAGGGGAGCTCAACCTTGAAGGAGTTGGATTTCAGAGTAACCGGAGCCAACCACCCAACCTGAAGCTGCTTTTCTCAAAGCATCGTCATCACCAGGCACGGATGGCAGCTGCAGATGCCCCCACTTGACACACAGGTATGTACTCATCACGCACCTGTCCTGCTCATCACTTGGCCTTATCGCCTATTCCAGAGGTCTGTAAAAATTGCTTTATTAAAGACGTTATCTGGGTGCCCTGGATGTTACTGAAGGGGTTCCTTTGAAGGGCTTTTAACATTATTCTCTTTCTTCCTTTCTTTCTTTTGGCACTTTTCCCTTTTTTTCAAATTGTGGCAAAATACATAAAATATAAAATTTGCCATTTTAGTCATTTAAAAAAAAATATTTATTTGACTGCACTGTGTCTTAATTATAGTATGCAGAATCTTATCTGCAGCATGTGTAATCTAATTCCCGGACCAGGAATTGAACCTGGGGACCCTGCTTTGGGAGCACAGAGTCTTAGCCACTGGACCACCAGGGAAGTCCCTGTCTTAACCATTTTTAAGTGTGTAATTCAGTGACATTAATTACCTTCACCATATTCTACAACCATCACTAATATCTATTTCCAAAACATTTTTGTGACCCAGCATGGACACTCTGTACCCACTAAGCAGTAACAACCTCCCTCCCTCCCCAGACCTTGGTATAACCTCTGGTCTGCTTTCCGTCTCTAGGAGTGTGTCTGCTTCAGGTAAGTCAGATAAGCACGTTCACTCTTTTGTGTCTGGCTTAGTTTACATAGAGTAACTTCTTCAGGGTTCATCCCTGTTGTTGCCAGCACCAGGATCTCCCTCCTATTTAGGACTGAATAATATTCCAGTGTATGGATGGACCACATTTTGTTTATCCCTCTGTCTGTGGAGCTCCTTTTGACTGTGGTGAGTGATGCTGCCATGAACATGGGTGCCAAATATATGTTTGAGTTCCTGCTTTCAATTCCTTTGGGTGTTTACCCAGAAGTGGAATTACTGGATCATATGGTCGTACTATGTTTAGCTTTTGAGGAACTGTCAAACTGTTTTCCATGATGGCTGCACTATTTTACATTCCCATCAGCAATGAGCAAGTGTTTGAATTTCTCCACGTCCTTACCAACATTTGTTACTTTCGTTTTTTTAAAAGAATACGTTAAGTATAATAGCCATTCCAGTGGCTGTGAAGTGATTATTGACTGTGGTCTTGATTTGCTTTTCCCTAATGACTGTTGATTTGATCATCTTTTTATGTGCTTACTAGTCATCTGAGTATATACTTTGAAGAAATATCTATTCAAGCCTTCTGCCCATTTTTATATTGAGTGGTTTTTTTTTTTTTCGTTATTGAATTGTAGGCATTCTTTATATCTTCTGGATACTGATTCCTTATCTGATATATGATGTGAAAATATCTCCCCCCATTCTTTTTTTTTTTTTAATGTTTATTTGTTTGGGTGCACTGGGTCTTAGTTGCAGTAAGTGAAATCTTTAGTAGGGGCATGAGACTCTTAGTTGCAGCATGTGGAATATAGTTCCCTGACCAGGGTTCAAAGCCGGGGCCCCTGCACTGGGAGCTCAGAGTCTTAGCTACTGGACCCCCAGGGAAGTCCTTCCCCCCATTCTGTAGGCTGTCTTTTCATTCTCTTGCTAGTATTCTCAGATGCACAAATGTTCTTTTGTTTGTTTGTTTCTGAAAAATAACTTTTATTCTGAATCAGTGATAAGCTACATATTCATCTGCCACTATTTCAAGTCACAGTTATGTTGACATCTCTCCTTTGAAACACTGAACTGTTTTTTCTACAAAAAATATGGAGCGCTTCACGAATTTGCCTGTCATCCTTGCGCAGGGGCCATGCTAATCTTCTCTGTATCATTCCAATTTTAGTATATGTGCTGCTGAAGTGAGCACGCACAAATGTTCTTAATTTTGATCAAGTCCAATTTATTAACTTCTTTTGTTGCCTGTGCTTTTGTTGTCAGGTGCCAAGTCACTGTGAGATCCAATGTCATGAGAACTTCCCTTATGCTTTCTTCTAAGAGGTTTACAGTTTCAGCACTTATGTTTTGGTCTTTCATCTATTTTGAGTTAGTTTTTGTGTATGGAGTAAGGAGAGGAGCCAATTTCAGGCTTGTGAATATCTAGACTTCCCAGCACCATTTGTTGAAAAGACTATCCTTCCCATTTCTTATTTTCTTTTATGTTTACATATTTTTAAGTTCCCTGCTAAGGTAAGGAAAGTGGGAATTACTTAAACTGTAAGCAGTCGGTGAGCAAAATATATTACATTTAGGTAAATACAGTATTGAAACCAGATAACTCTTCTGTGGATCTGTGTTAATATTACAGATCTAAGTCACACCTCTTCCATGATGCCCTACTTCTTTAACCTAAAGCAATTCCTCCTGTATCAGACTCTTAGCTTTCATGGCCTATATTTTTTTGCATGAATTTTTATTTTTTAAAAAGTCATCATACCATTATTATTTTAATGTTTTATCTAGTTACTTACTTATTCGGCTGAACCAGGTCTTTGCTGCAGTTTGCGAGATCTTTTTTTTTTTCTGGTTGCAGCATGTGGGATCTAGTTCGCTGACCAGGGGTTGAACCCAGGCCCCCAGCATTGAGAGTGTGGAGACTTAGCCACTGGACCACTGGGGAAGTCCCTTGTGTGAATTTTAAATTGAAATGTATTTGACATTAGCACTATGTAAAGTTAAGGTGTTTTAATTTGTAAAAAATTATCAATTGGCCACTTATTACTCCAGGGCCCCAATTATTTTTCTCACAAACTACAGAAGTTTATTTTTCACAGTGTTTGATGAGGACTCACTTCCTAGACTACGCCTTCTCTGTAGCTGGCAGACCGATGCTGGCAGGAAACCTTAGCTCTTCTTCGGTTTTCTCTATAAGGATTCTCAAGTGTCCTCACAATGTGGTACCCAGCTGTCCCCAGAGGAGCGATCTAGGAGACCAAGGAAGAGGCTCCCATGATCTCTTAGACAGCTCATTATGACTCACTGAATGTCAGGCTGAGGATCCATGTTAGGCATGACTTTGCATGCATCCAATGTCCTCTAATGCAAGGTCAGGCCGAGAAGTCTCACTGTCTGCCATCTGCAAGATGGAGGCCCTGGAGAGCTGGTGCAACAGCTGCATCCAAATCTGAATTCCCGAGAACTAGGGGGGGCAATGGTATGAGTCCTGTGGAGAAGCCACTGGCTCTTCTTGGGCACAGTTCTCGGGGACCAAGGTGGGGGATACCCACAGAATCCCCTCGGCGCTCAGGCACACACCGCCTGGGAATGCAGGTGAGTTGGTGCCCCGTGGGTGAACCCTGGCCCATGGGATCAGGAACCAGTCCTTCCTGAGCGAAGGGGGTGGATGATTCTGAGGCCTTTTAGCACGGCTCCTCGCAAAGTGCTAAGGACACGCAGCCTCAGTTCCCTACGACAGTCTTCCCGAAAACACACCTTTGTGTTGGATTTCCTCCTTTCCTGTCTCACCCTCCCCAGTTCCTACCCACCTACTCCCACCACCTACCGCCAACGCTTCTACTCAAACTTTGGTCTCAATCCTTGCTTTCCAGGAAGAACACAGGCTAACACAGTAGCCCTAGTCTTCTGAAAGCTCTTCTTTTTTTTTTTTCAGTCAGAAACAAATGATTTCTTGTAAGCAGTGATACAAGACAAAAGTAAAGTAACTGTTAAGAGTCAGCAAGGAAGGGTATGGCTCTGTGATCAAGAGAGAAATACTTGGTTTCTGTATCAGGCTCAGCAAAGGCAATAGCCTGAAAATAGCCACTTTTATGGAATCAGCTGTTCTGAAGTCACTGTCAGTTGACCGGAAGCTGTAATTTCCCTGGTCTGTCCTTACAGCGCCTCCGCCCAGGGCATTGTTCTGTGCAGAGGCCGCCGCTGTGATAACTTCTCCTGTGTAAGTTGGTTACATACCAGCCTTTTGGTTTTCTAATCAAAGGTTTATTTCCTTATTTATTTATTTCTTACTTGGTGGCCACGCCATGTGTCATGCAGGATCTTAGTTCCCTGACCAGGGATCAAACCCATGCCCCTGCAGTGGAAGCTTGGAGTCCTAACCATTGGACTGCCAGGGCAGTCCCATTCCTTATTTGTTTCTAAAATGTAAAATTTAGTGGTTTTCAGTATATTCACAAAGTTGTATAATCGTCTCCACCATCTAACTCCCAAATCTCCTCATCTCTCCGAACAGAAACCTGTGTCTATAACCCATCACTCTCAGATCCCCACCAACCACTTGGCCACTCTCTGTGTCATAAATTGGCCCATTCTGGATGCCTAATATTAATGGAATCATATTTGACCTTTTGTGTCTGGATTCTTTCACTTAGCATAATGGTTTCAGGATTCATCCACGTCGTAGCCTGGGTCAGTACTTCTGAGTTCTTTCTTCCTGACACCAGCCAATTCTTTGCCACCAGCTGGTTGCCCAACAATTTTATTCAGTTATTGAACTACCTCCTGGAGTTAGCTCAGACCCCACAGATGAAGTACTCAGTCCCACAAGACTGCCCCCACATGAGAAACCAGCTGCACATGGGGTGCCCAGGCTACCCACATTTCTGCCCAGGCAGCTACAAATTCAGAGGTTCCTGTGATCCCCTCCCCCACTTAAGTTTGATACCTCACTGGGATGACTCCAGCTCACAGATCGGGAGAGTGCTTGACTTACTAGTTTGTTGTAGAGACCACAGCTCAGCACAGACATGGAAGAGGTGCAGGCGGTGAAGTGTGGTAGGCCTCTCAGGGCATACCTCCTGCCAGCACTTTGATATGTCCATCAACCCAGAAGCTCTCTGAACCCTGTTATTTAGGGGGTTTGGGGGAGTTGATGATGCGATTGATTCAATCATTAGCCATTGGTCATTGAATTCAATCTCCTGCCCCTCTTCCCTCCTTGATGTTGGGCATGGACCTGAAAGCTCCAACCCTCTCACAATAGGTTGGTCTTTCCTGCTGCCAGCTTCCATCCTGAAGCCATCTAAGAGCCACCAAGAGTCAGCTCATTAGCATAGACGCAGATGTGGTTGAAAGAGGATGGTTATCAATAACAGAAGACTCTCCTATCACTTAGGAAATCCCAAGGACTTTAGGAGCTCTGTGCCAGGAGCCAGGGACAGAGACCAGACATATATTTACTATTGTTCCATAATACTTTATTCCTTGTTATGGCTGAATAGTATTCCATTTGTTTATCCATTCCTCAGTTGAGAGACATTTGGTTTGTTTCTACCTTCTGGCTATCGCAAATAGGGACGGCAGAGCCTGGTGGGCTGCCGTCTATGGGGTCGCACAGAGTTGGACACAACTGAAGCGACTTAGCAGCAGCAGTAGCAGCACAGAACGTTTATACGTAAGTTTATGTTTTCTTTTATCTTGGGTAAATACCTAGGAATAGAATGGTAACTCCCATGTTTAACTTTTTCAGGAACTCCTAAGCGGTTTCCCAAACACTTATATATATTTTTTAATAATGACTCTCTATATACATTATTTTGGGCTTTTCCAGTGGCTTAGCAGTAAAGACTCTGTCTGCAATGCAGGAAATGCAGGAGATGTGGGTTCGATCCCGGGTCGGGAAGATCTTTTGGAGAAGGAAATAACAAACCACTGCAGTATTCTTGCCTGGGAAATCCCATGGACAGAGGAGCCAGCGGGCTACGGGCAACAAAGAGTCTGACGTGACTGAAGCGCCTGGGCGCGCACTATTTAGGCTTTATCTCCCCATGAACCTTATAAACTCTTTGAAAGAAGGATCAGTGTTTTCCACTCTCCTGAACCCACCAGTTTTTATCCTAATGCTTTACACCTCAGTATTTGTGTGTGATCATTTTATTAGGACAGTGTGCCCTTTACCTTGGTTGTTGTTGCTATGTACTCGCTCAGTTGTGTCCAGCTCTTTGTGACCCCCTGGACTGCAGCACGCCCGGCTCACCTGCCCTTCACCATCTCCCGGAGCTTGCTCAGATTCAGGGGCAACACCAGTCTCACTATCAGCGGGTTGGTGGACATACACACGGCTTTCTTTGCTTCCTTGCTCTCCATGGTGGAGGAATGCAGGCAGTGGTTGGTGTGTGTATGTTGTGGAAACGGTCAGAGTGTGATGATGGTATTTGGATGGTGGTTAAGAGGGAGTGGGCTTCCCTTGTAGCCCAGTGGGTAAAGAATCTGCCTGCGGTGCAAGAGACCCGGGTTCGATCCCTGGGTTGGGAAGATCCCTGGAGAAGGAAATGGCAACCCACTCCAGTATCCTTGCCTGGAAAACCTCATGGACAGAGAAGCCTGGTGGGCTGCAATCCATGGGGTCACAAAGAGTCGGGCACAACTAACAATAACACTTACTTAAGAGGGAGTGGGATTAGAAAGAGTTCACGTGCTTGTCCATACCCCAGAGAATGTTGATCATTTCTCACTCAAAGTGATGTGTCCACTCATGTGAAATATGTGTACTTTGAGGGGATCTATTTATGTTCCACTGGGAGTCATCCTTTCCTGTCAGGAATCTCACCTGCTGCTTTGTCTGTTTGGTCAGATTCCTGGGACATTTTTGTTTCCTGTTGTTTAGTAAAGGTGCTTTTTTTGGGATGTACCAAACCTGGTGATTTTTTTGAAGATTTTTTTTTTCGTTTTGATTCAATATATTGAGAAAGAAATGGGAAGGTCAGATCCATTCTAGGAGTGTTTCGGGTTGTGTGTTAAATAGCCACTCATTTTGAAACACAAGGACAGGATTGTAATAAAAGGACATGGAACGGTAAAAGCAAAAAAAACCCAACAACAAAACAAACAACAAAAACCAAAGTGATGTGTCCAGTTCTACTGTACTCATGTTTGGCAGTATCTTCCCCGTACCGTCAGCTCAGCTCAGCTCTCCATTCATGCACATCTCGGAGCCTCACCCCAGGCGTTAATCAGGCAGGACTCTTTCATTGGCATGTGACAAAAAAACCCAACTTCAACTTCTTCGTGAGAAAAGACAAAAGCAGAGGAGCAGTTTCTTGGCTGTAGGTCTCAGAGTTACCGTCTTCAGTGAAGCTGAGTCCACCATCGTCAGATGGATTGCTCACGTCCACTGTCCCCCTGAGTCTGTGGGCTCTGTTTTCTTCTCTCTTGACTTTATTCTCAGAAAGATTCTTTCCCTGGCAGCACGTCGTCCCCTGGAAGCTCCCTCTGGTGCTCACTGTCTCTTTGACATAAATCCTGGGAAGCGAGGCAGCGACCAGGAGCTCGGCGGGTCAGAGGAGCCCATGGAACTCACACTCCTCATCCCACCACCCACCCAAGAGGGGAACAGGAGTGAATGAATGAAAGAAAGAGGGGGCAGGAAAGAAACGAGGAGAACCAGCGGGCCTTTACTTGGCAACCAAGCCACCATCTAGGAAACCACCCTCTCAAGAGAAATGTGGCTCCTTGTTGACCTTCTCACTGCATTAGAGACAGGAGGCTCTGTGTACCAGGCCCGTGCTGGGCTTTGGCAGGAGCGGGCAGGACACTGGAGCTCGAGGGAGAAGGACAGCTGGTTGCTGGTGAGGCTGGAGGAAGGCCTGGAGCAACTCCTTTGTCGCTGGAAACCCGAGCCACTTGGGAGCAGTCACACGAGGATGGCCTTGGCTGGGGATGTGCTGAAACTGGCCAAGTTCACAATCAGCCTCCCTCAGCCTGGACAACCTTTGAGAGAGGCGTGTCTCTCTTGAATTTGAAGAAATGAGCTGCAGCAGAGGGGAGAACCAACGTTTCTCATGGTTGCAATGTGCAGACTGTGTCAAAACGTGTTGCTGCATCTATGTTGCTCCAACCTTGAGAAAGCAAGGCTCAGCTCAGCCATGAACAGAAAACATAGTTGTAGGGTTGAGAACTTAAGGAGTTCCAGAATGGCTCCTCCAGATAAATTTATCTTTGCTAGGCATTATTTATTCCACTGAATTTTTCACTTTTTTTATTTGAGTGGAAATACATATTTTACTTGTCATTAAAAAAATAAGACATATAAGGTTTAAAATTCAAGCAGTACAGAACGGTAAGCAATGCTAAGCAATGATATGGACACAGAGAGTGTCCGTTATACAAACATGTACAGTCTTGCTCATTCATCTATATTTTTGGTGTTTAGTTTAATAGTTAAGTCATGTCTGGCTATTTAGTTTAATAGCCCACCAGGATCCTCTGTCCATGGGATTTCCCAGGCAAGAATACTGGAGTGGGTTGCCATTTGCTTCTCCTGGGGATCTTCCTGACCCAGGGATCGAACCCATGTCTCCCATGTTGTAGGTGGATTCTTTACTGCTGAGCCACTGAACGCTATTCCAATGAAAATGCCTTCAGAACATTTTTACAGCTAGACAAGGTGATGCCAAAGTAAATGTTGAAGGGTAAACGTGCAAAAATTGTGATAAAATTCTGAAAAAGAAAAATAGAGTAAAATTAGCCCTAGAAGATTGAAATATATTATAAAATTACCATTATTAAAAGTTTGCAAGTGACACAGGTATAGAAAGATTAGTGCTTTAAACTAGCTATTCAGAAATAGATCCAAACATATGTGTGGGCTGTATGTGTATAAGATAAATGTAGATATTTCTATATAAAGATAGAATTTCAGGATTTGGGTGGTGGGGAGATTACTAATAAATGGAGTTGAAACATTTAACATACTATCTAGAAAAACAAAACAAAACTGGATCCCTACCTCATTCCTCATATACCAAAACAAATTCCAGATGTATCAAATGTGTTAGTGTTAAACTGCTTCAGTTGTGTCTGACTCTTTGAGACCCTGTGGACTATAGCTTGCCAGGGTCCTCTGTCCATGGGATTCTCCAGGCAAGAATACTGGAGTGGGTTGCCATTTCCTCCTTCAAATACTTAGATGCTAAAGTATCAAATACTTAGATGTTAAAAATAAAACCATAAAAGTAAAACATTGGGAGAATTTAAGAAAATAATCTTGGGTGATACCATGGGCTGAACTGTATTTCCCCAGTATTTGTATCTTGAAGTCCTAACCCCCAGGATCTCAGAATGTGACTGTTTGGGGAGATAGGGAAGATAATTAAATTTAAAATAAGGTTGAGGCAGTGGGCTCTAATCCAATATGTTGCTGCTGCTGCTACTCAGTCCTCAGTCGTGTCCGACTCTGTGCAACCCCGTGGACTGTAGCCCGCCAGGCTCCTCTGTCCATGCGGAGTCTTCAGGCAAGAGTACTGGAGTAGGTTGCCATGCCCTCCTCCAGGGGATCTTCCCAACCCAGAGATCAAACCCTGGTCTCCTGCATTGCAGGCAGACTCTTTACCACTGAGCCACCAGGGAAGCCCAATGTGATATAACTGGTATCCATGTAAGAAGAGACTAGGACATAGACACTCATAGAGACAAGACACAGGAAGAAGGCAGCTGTTTACAGCCAAGGGGAGAGAGACCTTAGAAGAAACCAACCCTGATAATACCTTGTTCTTGGGCCTCCAGGCTCCACAACTGTGAGGAGATAAATTTCTGTTGTTTGAGCCACCTTGTCCATGGTACTTTGTTATGGCAGCCTTGCAAGCTCATACAGGTGACTAAAATCTTCTAAGTGGTGTATGACATTCGGAAGCTATAGAAGAAATGCTTGATAAATTTGGCTACATAACAGTTTAAAATTTCTGCACACAGAAATAAAAACCTATGACAACAATGAAAAGCCTCCCCAAATTAAAAAGACACCCAAGGGCTAATTTCTTTTATTTAAAAAAAGAGCCCTTGATTGGCCAGATCTTCCTTCCTTTCTTTCGTTTTCTTCCTTCTTTCCTTCCTTCTTGATGGTTTCCCGTTGAATCCTAATTTCAGTTGTAAGCACCCTATACAACCTGACACTGTGGGGCTCCTAGTTTAGAACCTGTAGTCTAGACACCCACCAAAGGGTGGTGGACCTTTAGCAGATCTGTGGACCTACATCCTTGTAAGTTCTCATGCCATTAAGAGATGGAGAATTGGGGTTTCTTCCTAGACACCCAGAATCATACGTACACACGTGCACACACACACCACAAATATTAACTCTCCAATACAGTGCTCTTTGGAGCAGCCTTATACTGAAGAAACCATTTTCTTATAAGCACCGTGATGCTTACTCACCTGGGTGGGAGTAGCCCCCGAGTTGCAGAGCAGAGCCGAGTCATCCACTTCCTTTGCTCTCACCTACGAGAGGCCCACCTGCCTGGGAAGCAGCCTTTGTGCAGCTGTGGTTGATGGATGGTTGCAGAGAGAGCCTGAAGAGGCTCTAAAAAAACCCCTTCTCTGTGCTTTAGGTCGAATCACACTCCCAGGCAGAAGTCTCTAGAAGGGAAAGAGGAAACAGGAGAATCTGTGATCCCCAGGAACCCCCTCTCTTGAACAAACGTGAGGTGAGGGGAGGGGCAGTGTGCTGTCTGTGGGGGGCAGGGAGGATGAGTGGGTAAAAATGCATACTTTACACAGTTAACTGTGGTTAATCTCAGGCAGGGAAACTTGGAATGATTTTGATTTTCTTCTTTTTAATTTTCTGTATTTTCTAGGGTAAAATTGGATTGCTTTTCTAACATGAGAAAGAACAATAAATGTTATAAAAATCATTTTGTATGTGAATCTTACCTTCCTAACTAGACTATATAAACTCCGTAAAGTCTTGAGTGTTTCCCAGACTGAAGTCACTTGGGCAGAAGATGCCTTGCCCGGGGTCAGAATGACCCATGGAGCCATCTGGGCAGCAGGATCGGGGGACTGGGTGTGTGTTCCCTGCTTCTGATCTCAGAGGCATGTCATCATGCCCAGTGTGCACCTGGCCTCATGGTGCAGTGTTCCAGGGCTCCGTTACTTGGTGGTGTTTTTTGTTTTATTTTATTTACTTTTGTCTGTGCTGGGTCTTTGTTGCTATGCGCAGGTTTTCTCTAGTTGTGACAAGCAGGAGCGGGGGCTGCTCTTTGTTGGGGTGCACGGGCTTCTCATTGCAGTGGCTTCTCTTGTTGCTGAGTGTGGGCTTCCGTAGTTGCAGCACGATGGGCTCAGTAGTTGTGGCTGGAGGGCGTTGGAGCACAGGCTTAGTAGCAGCATGCGGCCCCAGCAGTCGCGGTGCATAGGTTTAGTTGCCCTGCAGCATGTGGAGTCTTCCTGGACCAGGGACCAAACCTGTGCCCCCTGCATTGGCAGGTGGATTTGTTACACCTGAGCCACCAGGGAAGTCTGGTGTAGTTTTAAACTTTGGGTGGTACTTCCTGGTTCATTAGAAGTTTGCCACTTACAGGTTTAAGACTGGTTGGTGTGAATATCATCCATCAACTTGAATGCTATTTTATGCAAGATGTCTTCTCTGATTTCCTCACGGAGAAGTAATCGTTCCTTCCTCTTAAGTTTCAGCACGTGTGATTCCTACCACCATAGCATCCATCACCTTCTAAATTTGTGTCAAGTCATGTACACACACATCTTATCTCCTCTCCCAAATGATGTGTTTCTTGAATCAGGATCCATCCTTCTCTTTACAAGGACACCACTCTATGAGGTGGGTGTGTTATCTTCACTTTATACGTGAGAAACCTGAGGACCCAGAAGGTTAACAACATCTAGTGCAGTAGATTAATATCTAGTATCTAGTATAGTAGGTCTTTGGGCTTCCCAAGTGGCACAGTGGTAAAGAATCCATCTGCTGATGCAGGAAATGCAAGAGACATGAATTTGATCCCTGTGTCAGGAAGATCCCCTGGAGAAGGGCATGACAACCTACTCCAACATTCTTGCCTGGAGAATCCCATGGACAGAGGAGCCTGGCGGGCTATGGTCCATGGGGTCACAAGAGTTGGACTGAGCACACACAGTACACACATAATACATCTTCAGTAGGTCACGCTGCTCCTGAGTGATGGAGGCTGGATTCACATTCAGGTTGTCTGACCCGAGTCCGTGCCCTTCCTTCCTGGGCCTCAGCATCCTCCTGCCATGCTCCCTGCACACCGCAGGCAGCAACAGTGCAATAGACACTCGTCAAATGAGTTCATTATTCCGTGACACAACAAGAAGACTGGGCAGCTGGTGGGAGACCCTTCCAATTTCCCACACCTCCTCTGGTGGCCAGCGTTAGGACACTTTAGACAGTAAAGGATTTCAGAATAAAGTCAGGGAATACTAAAGGGCTAGATCTGCCTCCAGACCACCATTAGACCAAGTCTGACCAATGTGGACATGAGTTGCATTAACCTAGGGCACTGTTTCACAATCACACGGAAACCTAGCTAAGCCAGTAACTTCCTAAAGAGGAGAGGTTACACATCTCAGAGAACTAAATTATGTCACTCTTTGAACCTTGGTGTTGACTGTGTGTTGGGGGTCGGGGGAGGGCATATATATTGTACATGTTATACACACATATTGGAGTAGAAAACATTCTTGCCTGGAGAGTCCCATGAACAGAGGAGCCTGGAATGCTACAGTCCATGGGGTTGCAATGAGTCAGACACAACTGAGCGCGCGCGCGCGCGCACACACACACACACACACACACACACACACACACACTGAGGTTTAATGAGAGCATGCACACACACACACACACACACACACACACACTGAGGTTTAATGAGAGCATGCACACACACACACACACACACACACACACACACACACACACACACACACACACACACACACACACACACTGAGGTTTAATGAGAGCATGTGAAGGGCCCAGAACAGAGTGTGGTATACAGAGGAACTGCACACCTATGAGCCCTGCCCTCTGCTCCACCCTCATTTCCCAGCTAAGCTGCAGGAAGGCACACAGCCGGGGAGAGATGAGTGCTGGTGATAAAACAGATGAGGACAGCTAGTGATAAGAGAGATGCTGGTCCAGCTCCACAGGACTCAGTGGATGTGAATCAAAGGTGGTGAGGTCCACTGCCAAGACCCCATAGAGCAGCTTTTATTCTTGTGAGAAAAGTCTGTCAGGAGAGGGGTGAGGGAGAGGTCTGCTGGAGGAAAGTGGGGGCAGTTTTCTCCTGGCAGAGGGTGAAATCGGTTCCTGGGATGTCTTCCCTGTAACGAGTGACTGGTTTGGTAGCCAGGACTGGATTAGGTCAGGCATGTTTAGCCATCTACACCTCTCACTGGGTCCTCGGTACCTTAGTGAGGAATAACAGGAAGATTAATTGCAGGCACCTGCCGGTCTGCTCATCCCACATAAACCAACCAACCCTGGATGGTTGCTCTCATTCCAGAGCTGCTCAGTCTCCAGCCTCTGTGAAGTGTGCCCATCTGTCTGGAAGAAGGCAGTCCAGGCTGTGTTTTTCCCAAGCAGTAGAAAAAGTCAGGCTGAACAAAGGAAGAAGTTTGTCCTAAGAAACTGGAAGTTTACTTAAGAGATATTTCAACAACTTATGTCTTTGGTAAGTCTCCCCTGAAACAGACTCCTAGGAGGAGACATGCATGCAGGGTGTTGGGGTTGTCTTTATTTTTGAAGTTTTTTTCTTTGATGTGGACTATTTTTTAAAGTCTTCATTGAATATATTACAATATTGCTTCTGTTTTATTTTTTTTGGCCATGAGACATGTGGAATCTTAGTCCTCCGACCAGGGATTGAACCTGTACACCCTGCGTTGGAAGGTGAAGTTCCAGCCACTGGACCACCAGGGAAGTCCCAGTTATTTTTGTTGTTCTTGTTTTTTGGGAGGTGGAGTATCCTCTCAGGAACGACACATGAATGGCAGTAAGGGAAGCAGGTTTGGGCAGAGGGAGGAGGTGAGTTTGCATGCTATAGCACCAGGGCCTCTGCTGAGCCCACGGTGGCTGGACAGCAGTGCAGAGTTGTCCCCAGTAAAACACGGTGTGACCTTGCATCCCCAGTGACCAGCCATTGCATGCTGGCCGCCCCAGAGAGGGGTAGAACCTTGTGCGAGGCAGCCCCCTCACCCTCCCTGACCCTTCGGAGGGGGCTCAGCTGTGAACCGTCAGCAGCTAACACCTCAGCGGCTGGAACCTTCTCTAACCCACTGTGAGGTGGTGAGCCACGTTCAAAGTTCAAAATCTAGGGAACATGTCAGACTGTCAAGATTTCAGAGAGGAGTCATGAAGGAAAAATGAAGAGAAGCCCACTTAGGAGCGAAGATTTGGGAAGGGGAGGAGAAAGGGCCATTGTGTAATTGGCAGCTTTCCAGAGTGCTGACGGGCTAGAGCCTGGCCCAGGTGGCCTGAGTACAGGCCAGCGAGGTCTGGGGTGTGATGGAGAAATCTGCATGTTCCTTGCCAATTAAGGAAGTAGAATCAATGGACTCCTACACCTGGGAACTTATCCCATAGCCTGGAATCAGAGTAGTCACTCAACAGATGTCTTTTTTAATTGAATAGCATTTCACTGGTTTGGAGTTTCTGTCTGAGGAATCCATTGGTGCTCTTTGTGGAAAGTGTGGGGTTTTTTCCCAGAGTGTGGATGCACCAGTATGCTCACCTTGATTTAACTGTATAGGGATTTAAAAGTCCTATTCATAACACGTGTCAAGCCCTAGGACGAAAAGGTAAGAAGATGAGAGTTTGTTAGATCTTGACAAAGGAAAACAAAAAACCACAACTGAACAAACAACCTTATCCATCCAATGGCTCCCTCTGAGGCTGACCCTTTATATGCCCCAAAACAGGCACCAACCAAATCCAACGGACACGCATCTCGGCCAATTGTTCAGCTATACTGGTGCATATGGCTGAGTATCTCTTCTGCACACGGAAGGCTTCCAGTAAATGATTGTTGGATTGAATTTCATTGCTTTGGTAGTCCTGGCCTTGGCATCTGATGGCTTTCTTTCAGAAGTCAGGTTACTTTTTCTTGCCAAAATATGACCATGACCATTTTTCCTCCTTAAAATAATCCAATGGGAGTTGTCGAGTAATTTTGAAGAAATTCAGGTCAATCCATTCTTACCTGCATTGTCCAGTGTCACTAGCCACACATTTAAGGTTGCTGGATAAAAAACAGGACACCAGTTACATTTGAATTTCAGATAATTAAAGACTAAATTTTTAGTGTAAATGTGCCCCATGCAATATTTGGGTTATACTTATACTACAAAATTATTGGTTGCCTACCTGAAATTAATAATTAACTCTGCATCCTATATTTTGACTTGCTTTTTCATTCCAATCCCAAAGAAAGGTAATGCCAAAGAATGGTCAAACTATTGCACAATTGCACTCATCTCACACGCTAGCAATGTAATGCTCAAAATTCTCCAAGCCAGACTTCAATAGTATGTGAACCGTGAACTTCCAGATGTTCCAGCTGGTTTTAGAAAAGGCAGAGGAACCAGAGACCAAATTGCCAACATCTGCTGGATTTTCAAAAAAGCAAGAGAGTTCCGGAAAAACATCTGCCTCTGTTTTATTGACTACACCAAAGCCTTTGACTGTGTGGATCACAGCAAACTGTGGAAAATTCTTCAAGAGATGGGACTACCAGACCACCTGACCTGCCTCCTGAGAAATCTGTATGTAGGTCAAGAAGCAACAGTGAGAACTGGACATGGAACAACAGACTGGTTCAAAATAGGGAAAGGAGTACATCAAGGCTGTATATTGTCACCTTGCTTATTTAACTTATATGCGGAATACGTCATGAGAAATGCTGGACTGGGTGAAGCACAAGCTGGAATCAAGACTGCCGGGAGAAATATCAATAACCTCATATATGCAGATGACACCACCCTTATGGCAGAAAGCGAAGAAGAATTAAAGAGCCTCCTGATGAAAGTGAAAGAGGAGAGTGGAAAACGGCTTAAAACTCAACATTCAGAAAACTAAGTGATGGGCATCAGGTCCCATCACTTCATGGCAAATAGATAAGAAACAATGGAAACAGTGAGAGACTTTATTTTGGGGGGGCTCCAAAATCACTGCAGATGGTGACTGCAGCCATGAAATTAAAAGACGCTTGCTCCTTGGAAGAAAAGTTACAACCAACCGAGACAGCATATTAAAAAGCAGAGACATTACTTTGGTGACAAAGGTCCATCTAGTCAAAGCTATGGTTTTTCCAGTAGTCATGTATGGATGTGAGAGTTGGGCTATAAAGAAAGCTGAGCACTGAAGAATTGATGCTTTGGTGTTGAACTGTGGTGTTGGAGAAGGCTCTTGAGAGTCCCTTGGAGAGCAAGGAGATCCAACCAGTCCATCCTAAAGGAAATCAGTCCTGAATATTCATTGGAAGGACCGATGCTGAAGCTGAATCTCCAATACTTTGACCACCTGATGTGAAGAACTGACTCATTGGAAAAGACCCTGATGATGGGAAAGATTGAAGCCAGGAGGAGAAGGGGATGCAGAGGACAAGATGGTTGGATGGCATCACCGACTCAATGGACATGAGTTTGAGTAAATTCTGGGAGTTGGTGATGGACAGCGAAGTCTAGCATGCTGCAGTCCATGGGATCGCAAAGAGTTGGACACGACTGAGCGACTGAACTGAAGTCTGATAACCCTACACACGTGGCTAGCTAAACTTAAATTAATTGAAGTGCATAAAAATTTTAAAATTTATTTTCTCAGCCTTGCTCACTATATTTCAAGAGTTCAATAGCCATCTTGAATAGCACAGATATAAGAAATTTCTGTCATTGCAGAAGGTTTTATTGGACCCTAATTTGCCAAGCAAAAGATCACAGGAAAAGTTTCTTTTTACATAAGAAATTTCTGTCATTGCAGAAGGTTTTATTGGACCCTAATTTGCCAAGCAAAAGATCACAGGAAAGGTTTCTTTTTACACACTTAAAAAAAGTTGTATTTGGAACCTAGAGGACCCCTTGTAACATAGCCAAGAAGCCTCAGTCTCCATTTGTTACTTTTACTGAACATGCAGGGTATTTATTTATTCCCAACAAGTGGGTCTCTATGACGGAAGCAGTTCCCGTACACTGACTTTTGTGGAGGCAGGCATCCTGCTTTTCTCCTGGGACTACCAGGAACTAAGTCAGCTCTCAGATCAGAGCAGATCAAAATTTAAAGTGTCCTAAATGAAAAATGAATGTGTTGTTATTTGACTTATCAGTCTCCTCACTCACAGATTTTTCTTAAATTGATAATCAGATGACATCATCACCTAGATTATCTGTTTATAACCCAAGTCTGAGATGAGCTTGGAAAACACAGAAGTCGTCCCTCCCTTAATTAGCCTTTCGGGAGAAAACCTGTTTTGCACTGCTGCCTGCAGTGCTGGGAGTCTTACAAGGAGCAGGAGTCAATTAAACTTCAGAAGAGACACTTGCCAAAAGTTGTGTTTTTACATATGACTCTGTGGATATTAAGTAGAAACTGGCCAACATGCCAAATGTGACCAACTTAAAAGTGAGAGGACTATATCAACATAAAGGTCAGAAATCTAAAGGATTTTACATAGTCAACAGTTGTACACCAAGATATTATAAAAAACAAAATTGAAGACAAGACTTAAGTTTCAAAATATTGCTACATGTGTCACAGAGTTGATGCCATCTATATATGAGAAATTCTCATAGATCAATAAGCAGAAGACAAATACCTCAGCATAAAAATGACCAAATGATTGGAAAGTCACAAAATAAATACAAAAGTCTAATAAACCTTTAGTGTCTAGGATAGTGACTGTCACACAGTGGACACTCAGTAAATACCCACTGGATGAATGAATGTCTATGAAAAACGCTTGATTTCAGGAAAAATAAAAAACTGCAAATTAAAATAACAGTGAAATATCATTGGTTGTTGTTTGTTGGGTCAGTCTTTTAATGTACCCTCCAGGGCTTAGTGGTTGGTATCTAGACATGTGCATGCATGCTCAGTCACATAGTTGTGTCCGACTCTGTGACGCCATAGATTATAGCCCACCAGGCTCCAGGCAAGAAATACTGGAGTGGGTTGCCATTTCCTCCTCTAGGGCATCTTCCCGATCCAGGGATTGAACCCACATCCCCTGTGTCTCCTGCCTTGGTGAGTGTGTTCTTTACCACTAGCACCACCTGGGAAGCCGTACATAGACATGGGATACATCCACATCAAGCCCTTTCTCACACCGAATTTTCCTAGTTGGAGAAGGAAAAGGAGGTCTGTCTTTGTCTTTGGCATGCTGGCTGTCAGGGTGAGCTCTAGAGCCAACAGTGGCTGTAACCCCCACTTGAATGTGGCCAAAATATAGAAGTAGAAATGAGACGGAAAGACAGAGGGAGAGAGAAAGAGAAAGTGCTCTGGTGAAACTTGAGTCGATATATCCAGTCAGCTTTAAGGCTAGTGTACTTTCTTCCTTTCTGTGGTTTTGTGAACCAGTTAATTCTACATTTTTTTTTTTTTTTTTTTTTTTGCTAAATTTAGCATGAACTTCCACTTCCTATCAAGATGGCGGTCAAAGGGACCAAAATTACCCTCCCACCAGAAGCAACAAAAAAATCTAGAGAAAGTATTTTTTTAAGTAGCCATTTTCAAGATATTGGATATCAACACACTGCTATATTCAAAATGGAAAACTAACAAGGACCTATTGTTTAACACATGGAGCTCTGCTCAATGTTATGTGGCAGACTGGATGGGAGGCAGGTTTAAGGGAAAATGAATACATGTATATGTAGGGCTGAGTCCCTTCACTGTCCACCTGAAACTACCACAACATTGTTAATCGGCTGTACCCCAAAATGAAATAGAACATTTAAAGTTTGAAAAAAAAAAAGATATTGGACATCAGACCTGATGAAAGGGGAAAAGAATGAGTTAAGCCCTATGCGCGCCCAGCCTACTGCCTTGAGAGATTTTCCAGATGGTGACATGGAAAGGTGGAATCTGGGTAGAGCCTGGCAGATTCCCTGAGTTGAGAAACTGAGCTAGAGTCCAGGGAGACCAAGACAACCGGAGTTTGCAGGGCAGAATATCAGAGAGGAGAGCACTACACACACACACACAGAAAAATGACAACCACCACCATAGTCTAGAGATGTGCAGAGGGTCCCCCTCAGCTGTTCAGCAAAACTGTCACCAGCACATGAATGTGAGGGAACTGTTCAATGAGAAAGAACCACCTGAAGGTATTGTAGGAACAGGAACTCATCCAGGGCCTGCAGAGTGCCTGTTCCCGCCAGCCAGACTGGAAATCTTATAACTCACAGATCATTAAGCAAAGTATCAGAAGGATCTTACCTCAGTTGTAGGGGCAAAGTTGGCTCTCAATTAAATGCAGGTCTGGTCCTGCCTAACAGATTTTTTAAAATAAGATGAAAGGATCAGATTGTTTCCAAATAACCGTGCTCCAGAACATACTCGAAAGTTAAAACTACAAAAATATCCAGCACTCAACAAGGTAAGTTCATGATGAATGGCATTAATGAAAAAATTACTGGGCATATGCACAGATAAGTGGGGAATATGACTGGTAATGAGAAAAGTAAATAATCAAACTGACCCAGAACTGATGCAGATGTTAGAATTAGCAGGGAAGGACATTAAAATAGTTATTGTAACTCTGTTCCATAGGTTCAAAAGGCTAGAGAAAAGGTTGAATATGTTAAGTAGAAACATGGATGATATTTTTAAAAGACCCAAATTCAGCTTACAGAGGTACAAACAATAGTGTCTGAGATAATGGGTATACTGGGATTATTATGGCAGATTATTCATAATGGCAGATTATTCATAATGTTTTCAAAGTTTGTCCATGTTGTAGCATGTATTAGTACTTCATTCATGTTTATGCCCGAATAATATTCCATTGTATGGATATACCACAATTTATTGATTGATTCATTGGCTGATGGACATCTGTTTCTACCTCTTGGCTGCTATAAACAACACTGCTATGAAAACTCATATACAAGCTTTTGTGTAGGCATGTTTTATTTCTCTGGGGGATATACCTTCGAGTGGAATTTTCCTAAGCTTGTTTATCCTCAGTCCCATTTATCAAGTACATAAATAGTCCAATTCCAGCTGGAATTGCTGGAATTACACGGTAACCCTGTTTAACCTTCTGAGGGAGCAGCTGCACCACTTTGCATTCCTAACAGCAGTGAAATCCAGTGAATCTATTTTTTGCTGTCGCTGCTTGTTCTTTTGGTGTCATATCTAAGAAACCATTGCCTAGCTACAGCTCGTAAAGACTCACTCCTAGGTTTTCTCCTGTTTTCTTTTACATTTGGATCTATGATCCATTCCGAGCTAATCTTTGTGTGTGGTATGAAGTAGGTATTCACTTTCTTTTTTGTTTGTTTGCCTGTGGCTATCTTGTTGTCCCAGCACCATTTGTTGAAAAACCATTCTTCCCCATTGAATAGTCTTGGCATTCTTGTTGAAAATGAACTGATCACAAATGGGAGGGATTATTTCTAGTCTCTCAGTTCCATTGAGCTGTATGTTTATCTGTATGTCAGTTCCACCCTACCTTGATTACTGTAGTTTTGTAGTATGTTTTTGCAATCAGAAAACTTGTTTTAATTTTACTCTTGTTTTTCAAGATTGTGTTTGCTATTCCCTTGAAATTCTACACACATTTTAGGAGCAACTTGTCAGTGTTTGCAAAGAAGCAAGCTGGGATTTTGATAAGGATTGTGATAATCTGTAGCTTAATTGGAGAGTATTGCCAGCTTAACAATATTAATTCTTCCAATCAATGAACACAGGACATCTTTCTGTTTATTGAGGTCTTCCTTAATTTCTTTTTGTAATATAAGGACAAGTTTTACACTTCTTTTGCTAAATTCTAATTATTTTATTCTTTTTGATGCTATTGTAAATGGAGTTGTTTTCTGAATTCAGTTTGTTCATTGCTAGTATATAGAAATACAATTGATTTTTGTATGTTGTTTGTGTATCCTGTAAACTTGCTGAATTCAATATTAGTCCTTATCATTTTTTAGTAGATTCCTTAGGATTATCTATATCATGTCACTTGCAAATAGGCATAGTTTTCTTTTCTAGTCTGTTCTTATTTAATTGCCCTGGCTTGAAACTTCAGTACAGTGTTGAACAGAACTGACAACAGCAGACACTTTTGTCTTGTTCCAGATCTTAGAAGAAAGCATTGTCTCTCACCATCGAGTATAGTGTTCGCTGTGGATTCGAATTATGTTTACTTTTAATTAAGCATTTTGGTAAATTCATCCAATATTTTACACACAGTTTTGAAATTTACTAATCTCTCAATTACCTATTGAGAATGAACAGAGCTAGTTTTATCTTCTGAATGTGACTTACAAACACGTGAGCCCTTCTGCAAATTTGTTTCTATTTGGTGCTGGCAGTAACCAAAGAAAAGATATTTGACCATACATTAACATTCCTGGAGGCTGTCTTAAGCCTGATGCTAATTTGGTGTAGTTAATTTTTATAATCCCTTTAATGGCTCTGTGAATGATCACAATGCTCTGTGCACAATAGGTTCTTGATAAATATTGATATATTGTTGGGAGTTAATTGATCATAGGGGAAGGGATAACATGGAAAAATAAAACCCAAATATAATCCAGTATTCAAATTTTAGCCACTAATTTTTATCCCAACATCACTCTCCAATTTCCCTTCTAAACGTCTATATCCTTTTGTGCCCTTTATCGAATGTATAAGTAGCCTAGAAGATAGACACTCTGAGAAGAGAAGAGAAAGTTCTGATTAATCCACAGACACTCTAATTCGAATAAGTTATGAAAAGGGGTTTGTACACAATTCTGTGATCTTAAAACAAATCCTTATTATCAGGATTTGGCACTCAACAAATATTTGGCAGTTTAAAAAGTAATATTCTAGATTTAACACACCTGGATAGCAGACAAATGTAGGATTCTTGGGATGATAGTTTCCTTAGGCCATAGTTTCTACTTTTTAGAGTGGGGTGGGGTACGGTAGGGTGTGGTGTGGTGGGGGATGGGCTTCCCAAGTGGCACTGGTGGTAAAGAACCTGCTTGCCGATGCAGGAGCCACAAGAGATGCGGGTTTGATTCCTGGGTGGGGAAGACCCACCGAAGGAGCGCATGGCAACCCACTTCAAAATTCTTGCCTGGAGAATCCCATGGACAGAGGAGCCTGGTGGGCTACAGTCCAAAAGGTCACAAAGAGTCAAACACGACTGAAATGACTTACCACACACACACGGGGTGGGGAATAGGACCAGATTATCTCTAAGGGTTTTTCAATTTTCTTCTAAGACCCTATTTTACGATTCTATTTAAGTCATCTTTCTTTCTTGGAAGCTACTGCTTTATATGCTCCATTAATTGTAACCAAAAAACACCAGGTAGATAAAAACACTTCTCATTCTTATTTGGGGGTGGTGCAAAGGGGTGCTAAGGAAATCTGCCTGACATTGTCAAGGATCAGGGAATGAAAAAAATGTTAAGAGTTGAGAGTCCTTCGATCAATGCAAAGAAATAGAGGAAAACAACAGAATGGGAAAGACTAGAGATCTCTTCAAGAAAATTAGAGATACCAAGGGAACATTTCATGCAAAGATGGGCTCAATAAAGGACAGAAATGGTATGGACCTAACAGAAGCGGAAGATATTAAGAAGAGGTGGCAAGAATACACAGAAGAACTGTACAAAAAAGATCTTCATGACCCAGATAATCACAATGGTGTGATCACTCACCTAGAGCCAGACATCCTGGAATGTGAAGTCAAGTGGACCTTAGAAGGCATCACTACGAACAAAGCTAGTGGATGTGATGGAATTCCAGTTGAGCTATTTCAAATCCTCAAAGATGCTGTGAAAGTGCTGCACTCAATATGCCACCAAATTTGGAAAACTCAGCAGAGGCCACAGAACTGGAAAAGGTCAGTTTTCATTTCAATCCCAAAGAAAGGCAATCCCAAATAATGTTCAAACTACCACACAATTGCACTCATCTCACATGCTAGTAAGGTAATGCTCAAAATTCTCCAAGCCAGGCTTCAGCAATACATGAACCAAGAACTTCGAGATGTTCAAGCTGGTTTTAGAAAAGGCAGAGGAACCAGAGATCAAATTGCCAATATCCACTGGATCATCGAAAAAGCAAGAGAGTTCCAGAAAGGCATCTATTTCTGCTTTATTGACTACGCCAAAGCCTTCAACTGTGTGGATCACAATATACTGTGGAAAATTCTGAAGAAGATGGGAATACCAGACCACATGACCTGCCTCCTGAGAAACCTGTATGCAGGTCAGGAAGCAACAGTGAGAACTGGACATGGAACAACAGACTGGTTTCAAATAGGGAAAGGAGTACGTCAAGGCTGTATATTGTCACCCTGCTTATTTAACTTATATGCAGAGTACATCATGAGAAACGCTGGGCTGGAAGAAGCACAAGTTGGAATCAAGATTGCCGGGAGAAATATCAATAACCTCAGATATGCAGATGACACCACCCTTATGGCAGAAAGTGAAGAGGAACTAAAAATCCTCTTGATTAAAGTGAAAGAGGAGAGTGAAAAAGTTGGCTTAAAGCTTAACATTCAGAAAACTAAGATCATGGCATCTGGCCCCATCACCTCATGGGAAATAGATGGGGAGACAGTGGAAACAGTGTCAGACTTTATTTTTTTGGGCTCCAAAATCACTGCAGATGATGACTGCAGCCATGAAATTAAAAGACGCTTACTCTTTGGAAGGAAAGTTATGACCAACCTAGATAGCATATTAAAAAGCAGAGACATTACGTTGCCAACACAGGTCCGTCTAGTCAAGGCTATGGTTTTTCCAGTGGTCATGTATGGATGTGAGAGTTGGACTGTGAAGAAAGCTGAGCACTGAAAAATTGATGCTTTTGAACTGTGGTGTTGGAGAAGACTCTTGAGAGTCCCTTGGACTGCAAGGAGATCAGTCCTGGGTGTTCATTGGAAGGACTGATGCTGAAGCTGAAACTCCAATACTTTGGCCACCTCATGCGAAGAGTTGACTCGTTGGAAAAGACCCTGATGCTGGGAGGGATTGGGGGCAGGAGGAGAAGGGGACGACAGAGGATGAGATGGCTGGATGGCATCACTGACTCGATGGGCATGAGTTTGAGTAAACTCCAGGAGTTTGTGATGGACAGGGAGGCCTGGCGTGCTGCGATTCGTGGGGTTGCAAAGAGTCGGACATGACTGAGCGACTTAACTGAACTGAACTAATGTTCATCCAAATCAATCTACCATCCATTGGTAGATTGGGAATTCCCTTCAATATCATGTACAGATCAGTCATCTAGCTTCTGCCTGAATGTTTCCTACAGCAGGGAGTTCACTGGTTCACAGGACAGTTGATCCCAATTTAGGGCAGTTTTAATTATTAGCAAATTCTTGCTTATGTTAAGCTGAAATATTTCTCCTTGTACCACCTACCAGTCTGGCCTTTGGAGACAGCCAGTTCATTTGCCTGGAGAATGCATGTGCTTGAACAACCTTGTGGGACTTCTGTTGTTGATATGTATTTGACTGTACCATGTGGCATGCAAGATCTTTGTCCCCGATCAGGGATCGAACCCATGCCCCCTGCAGTGGAAGCACAGAGTCTCAACCACTGGATGGCTGGGGAAGTCCCCCAGCCTTGTGTCTTAAAAATCCCAAATTCAGTGTTAAGGAAAAGTCTTGGATCATCATCTACAGATGTAGTTTCCTCTCTCAGGATTTTGGCTCTGGTTCCAGATTGCATATCAGTCAAAGAGAATGAAAGAGCAACCTTGGCACTTGCTATTTGCCCAGAAAAGTTTTGTTTTCAGATAGGTGAGTGTCTTTCTCACTAACAAATACAAAGGGGAAAAAAAATCCATAAGATACACTAAGATCCAATGCCTTGGTCTAGCTAGATGTTATAATTTGGACATAAGAGAACTCACTGGTCACTGACTGGGTGACCAGGGCACCACGCTTCCCTTTCTGTGTATTCATTTTCTCACCTGTTTTATCTGCACCCCTCACCCCTCCTCAGAGGGAGTTCAGGAAAATAAAAATAATAGTATGACTATGTGAAAAGCTTTGAGTTTGAAAGAAACACACAGACATGCAAACCCAGCTGGAAAACCATCTCATCCTAAATTAAATGTGAGGATTAGGACTGTATTCAGGTTGAGTCACATGGATTGCCCCTGCAAGTTTGGTGACTACTGTCAATTTTAACTGTCCAGCGGACTCTTGTCAGGATTAGGCAGGTCAGACTTTACTGGACACAACATTGACTATTCCTGGTGCCTGTATTTTTACCTGAAAAAAAAATAAAGGTCTTTAAATAAAAAGTTAATAATAAATACTGAAAGATTACAGTGTGTTAGAAGCTAGCAAATATCATAATATCTAAATGAATTTATTGACCTTAAATGGAGTTTGGCCCACATGTCTGTTTGTCACAATTTCCTACTTACTTCCTTCCCTACTTTTTCCCCATTGCCAAGTTTTGTTATTCTCAATGGTCATGGAAAAAGAAATATATTAGTTTGAAGGCCTTAATGTGATGAAAACAACACAGGCTGGCAGGTTCTCTCTTCCTTTAATGAACTATTTTCTTTCTTTCTTTTAAAATATAACTGACATACAAAAAAAATAAAATAAAATATAACTGACATACAACATTATATCAGCTTCAGGTGTCCAACATAATGATTTGGTATCTGTATATATTTCAAAGTCATCAGGGCAGTAAGTCTAGCTAACATCTTTTAAGAGCTATTTCTAATCAGACTCATTACAGAGCTTCTAACAGTAAGAATCAAAGACTCTGACACAAGCTTGTACTGACAAACACAATCTCAGGAAGAAGTTCACTTTAGTTCTCTCCCCAACTCCTCAAGAGAATGTGCTAGTGATGATATTCAGTGAAATAATATCCAGTGAAAATATTATATATTTTCTATGTGTAATTACAATGCAACAGGACTATCAGATTGCATTAAGTTTGAAGTGTTCTTTTCATGAAGGAAATTGGCATCAGTATTAGTGGAGAGAGAAACCAGTTTTGAAGGAGGAATGAATATAAAGATGTAGGGCAAAGTGGACAAGTGAGGTTAGAAAGGCAAATAAATTGAAGCTTTATGTCCTATAGGTAGTACTTAAATAATAATAATTTTAAAAGCTGTCTTAAGGGAATTCTGTTGATGTGCTAGTCCTGGAAGAGAGGAAGGAGGTCTCTGTCACAGTGGGGTCAGCTCACATTTTACCCTCTTTCTATTCCCCACCACAGGTAGCTTCCCCTGTGGGCCTGGAGATAGTGACAGACCCTCCAAAGGCATCTTGTTTATGCTTGTATATGGGGGTTAAATGTTGGTAACAAGTCAAAGTCCAAAACTGAAGTTCAGCCATGTGATGAAAGATTATTCTGACACTTAAAATAATATTGTATATTTAAACATTAATGATAATTTTGATGGAAATATGATTAGTTAGGTTAAAAATAAAACAACACATACATTTTAAAAAAAGAAAGTAAGAAATATACCGACAAATAAAAGCACAGATAAAATATTGGAAGGGAATATATCAAAACATTAATGTGGTTATTTCTCTATTCTATGGTAGAATTATGAGTGATTTTTACTTTTCCCCCCTTATATCTATTTTATAGATTTTCTAAAAATAACATGTATACTCCTGGAATAATAAAACAGTGAAGGTTGGTTTCTAAAGAGTATTAACAGATAAATAAAATGGTTTTCCATTCTTTAAAGAGATAAAATAATGTAATTTTTAAAAATATGTCCTTTGCTGTTCCAATGAATAGAATTTATTATAAACCTGGTTTGTTATGTGTGTGTATAAATGTGTGTATAAATATGTGTGTGTATAAATGTGTATAAGTGTGTATAAATGTGTCTGTGTGTGTATAAATGTGTGAGTGTCTATAAATGTGTGTGAGTGTGTATAAATGTGTGTGTGTTGTGGGGGTGATCTTGGATACACAGAGTTAAATTTAACCTTTCAAATTAACCACATGGTTGACATCTGCTATGACCAGGGCCCCTTCCCAGGTATTGTACAGGATACAGTTGTTATGAAGCACGTACCTTGTTTACAGAAGGCCGACACCTGATGTGGAAAAAAGGCTTAAATATGTGGGAAAGTCAGTAACAATCCCCATAGCAAGCTTATGAGTTTTTCTGCCAGTTGTTACATGATGTTCTGTTCATGTAATTTGATGAGCAGAAGATGCTTTTTTTTTTTTAAAAGAAGATGCTTCTTGAGACAACCTGTCCACTTGAAAACATCTTAGTCAGTGTTTTTTGGGATGTTATCTGTCTTTAGGTAGTAACCATGTGTCACAAGAATTTGCTGAGGTAAGACATTTTCCCCCATTTATAAAAAGTTGAACTAAAATTGATTTGGCAATAAGATAGGGGCTAAGTCTTTACAAGGGTTTTAAATTTCTCTTCGGGCCAAGTTCAGCCTTTGGGCCTCCTTCTAATTACTACCTGTGACAATTTTTTTCTAACCAGGGCCTAGCACTTATGTCTTGATTCTTGGGTAGCTAATCCAACACTTCAATCTGTCCTGGTTTGTTATAGGCAGAGACAAGTGATAAGATTGCCCAGTCCTGTTCTGTCATAACTTAATACCTCTGTTGAAGCTCGGTGATCAGGGCTGCAGAGATGCGCAGATAGAGAGCTAAAATCAGCCTAGCAGTTGAAAAGGTCTGCTTTGACAAGCTGCTCCCAACATGTGCTAAGCTATGAAGCAATACTGTCTTGTCTTTTTCTAGGAAAGCCCTACATCCAAATTTAGATACCACATGCACATCCCTAACCCGGCCCTTAGTAGCACCATGGCTTTTGTTACTGTTTAGCACCCTTACTCAAGAATCAAAATCATATTGCACATAAAGTGTGAAATCAGACATACTCTCTCTCCAGTGGGAAGCTTATCAGGAGATGCACATAAAAGAAACTGGCAAGTGCTTTAGGGGGCGTGTGATGGAGGGGGAGTCTTGGAAAGGGAAAGAAATAATCATTTTAGGATTTTCTTAGAGAAATTATAAACTTCACTGGAAGTCCAAAAGGGAATAGGCTGAAGTAACTTGCCACTCTGAGAAAGGAAAACCAACTTGTTATGAATTCAGTTCAGTTCAGAGTTCAGCTCTGCTAGAGTCTCATCCACTGTAGCTGTAGGTGGTCCAGGTTCCTCTTCCTTCATCTTTCCCTATCGTTGCCTTGTGCATGTGTGTGTACTAAGTCGCTTCATTTGTGTCTGTCTGATTCTGTACGACCCTATGGACTATAGCCCGCCAGGCTTTTCTGTCCATGGAATTCTCTATGCAATAATACTGGAGTGGATTACCATGCTCTCCTCCAGGGGATCTTCCTGACCGAGGGGTTGAACCTGTGTCTCTTGCATTGGCAGGTATGTTCTCTATCACTAGCGCCACCTTGGGATCCTTGTACTGTGTATAATTTTAGGAGCTTTGTGATTAAACTGGAGAAAGATGAGACTACTACTTAAGGACTACTAGTATTGTCTAAAAATAATGTATACTTTTGTCTACTGTAGATCATTACTCAGTGTAGAACTTGGAGCTCTTTTCCTAATTCTCAGCCGTCCTAAGAGAGCAAATTTACAATGTCTTCAATTGGTCTAAACGCATACAGACATTTGGAAGATGAACTATTATTGCTGTTGTTACTGAACTTGCTAAATATTCTTTCTAGTTACAGAGTTAATCTGACTGTGGAGATTAATAAGCAAATTATGTTCAGTAAAATCATCATCTTAAGAGAAATGTTATTAAATTATGAATGTTAAAGTAGCACATATACTTTTCCTTGATCATAAATGACTGGTTTGGCATTATTATATGCCACTGAAAAAATCTTCTTTGTGTAGTTTTTGTTGTTGTTCAGTCACTAAGTCATGTCCCATTCTTTGTGACCCCATGGACTACAGCACTCTAGGCTTTCCTATCCTTCACTATCTCCCAGAGTTTATTCAGGTTCATGTCCATTAAGTTGGAGATGCTATCTAACCATCTCATCCTCTGTTGTCCCTTTCTCCTCCTGCCTTCAGTCTTTCCCAGCATCAGGGTCTTTTCCAGTGAGTCAGTTCTTTGCATCAGGTGGCCAAAGGATTGGGGCTTCAGCTTCAGCATCAGTCCTTCCAACAAATATTCAGGATTGAGTTCCTTTAGGACTGACTGGTTTGATCTCTTTGCAGTCCAAGGGACACTCAAGAGTCTTCAGCACCACAATTCGAAGGCATCAATTCTTCAGTGCTCAGCCTTCTTTATGGTTCAACTCTTACATCCATACATGACTACAGGAGAAACCATAGCTTTGACTATACCTTTGGTGGCAAAGTGGTATCTCTGCTTTTTAATACGCTTTCTAGGTTTGTCATAACTTTCCTTCCAAAGAGCAAGTGTCTTTTAATTTCATGGCTACATTCCCTGTCTGAAGTGATTTTGGAGCCCAGTAAAACAAAATCTGTAACTGTTTCCACTTTTTCCCCATCTTTTTGCCATGAAGTTATGGGACCAGATGACATGATCTTCGTTTTTTGAATGTTGAGTTTTAAGCCAGGTTTTTTTTTTTTTTTTTTAACTCTCTTTCACCTTCATCAAGAGGTTCTTTAGTTCCTCTTTACTTCCTGCCAATAGAGTGGTATTATCTGCATATCTGAGGTTGTTGATATTTCTCCCAACAGTCTTGATTCCAGCTTGTGATTCATTCATCCAGCCTGGCATTTCACATGATGTATTCTGCATATAAGTTAAATAAGTAGGGTTTTAGTATACAGCCTTGACGGACTCCTTTCTCAATTTTGAACCCATAAGTTATTCCACGTCCAGTTCTCACTGTTGCTTCTTGACCTGCATACAGGTTTCTTAGGAGACAGGTAAGGTGGTCTGATATTCCTGTCTCTTTAAGAATTTTCCACTTTGTTATTTATTTTCTGCTTTTTGAGGTATAATTTATGTACAGTTAAAATTCACCTATTTAAAGTGTACTGTTTAATGAGTTTTGAATGAATACAGCCCGTACAACCACCAAAATCAAGATAGAAAATATTTCCTTTACTTTAAAAGTTCTGTGTTCCTTTGCAGTCAGTCCCCTTTGCCCCTTCTCACCCCTGACCCAGGAATAGATCAGTTTCTATAATTTTACGTTTTCTAGATTGACATGTAAGTGAAATCAGTCACCTTTCACGTCTGACTTCTTTCAGCTAGCATCATGCTCTTGAGATTCATCCATATTACCGTACTCATCAGTGGTTTGTTTGTAAAGCATTCCAGTACATGGAAATACCACAGTTTACTTATCCATTGAATTCAATAGATATTTGGTGTATTTCCAGTTTTGGGCTATCATAAATAAAATTTCTCTGAAATGTCTTTGTGTAGACACACATTTCCATTTCTCTTGGGTGAGTACCCAGCAGTGGATTTGTTGGATTATATGGTTAAGTGTACATTCAACTTTATTACAAAGTCATACTATTTTCCATACTGGCTGTACCATTGGATGTGTGATAGAAACAGATGCTTTGCATTTTTGCCACCACTTGGTATTCTCTCTTTTTAATTTTAGCCATTCTAGTTCAGTTGAGTTCAGTCACTCAGTCGTGTCCGACTCTTTGTACCCCATGAACTGCAGCACGCCAGCCCTCCCTGTCCATCACCAACTCCCCGAGTCCACCCAAACCCATGTCCATCGAGTCAGTGATGCCATCCAACCATCTTATCCTCTGCCCTCCCCTTCTCCTTCTGCCCTCAATCTTTCTCAGCATCAGGGTCTTTCCCAATGAGTCAGCTCTTCGCATCAGGTGGCCAAAGTATTGGAGTTTCAGCTTCAGCATCAGTCCTTCCAATGACTATTCAGGACTGATTTCCTTCAGGATTGACTGGTTGGATGATCTTGCAGTCCAAGGGACTCTCAAGAGTCTTCTCCAATACCACAGTTCAAAAGCATCAATTCTTCAGCACTCAGCTTTCTTTATAGTCCAACTCTCACATCCATACATGACCACTGGAAAAACCATAGCCTTGACTATATGGATTGGCTGCAAAGGATATAATCAATCTCCTGGGTGCTCTAAATGCCACCTAAAATCCTTAGCTCTTGTGAAGGTATTTTTGCATGTGGATATTCATTCAAATTGATATTTCTGTGAGGTAGCAGTCATTGGAAACTTGTTGAAGTCTGAAAGTCAAACGACATGTTTTAAAATTTTTAATTTTCAATTGTCCATTGCTTGTATATAGAAATGCAATTGGTTTTTGTATATTGACCTTGTATCCACTATCCATGTTAAATCACTTAGTTCTAGTAGGGCTTTTTTTTTACATTCTTTGGGCTGTTTCTTTAGTCTGCATGTATCTCATCTTTTTTCCTCTCAGTGCATTGGGTAGGACTGCTAGTACCATGTTATATAAAGTGGTGGGAATGAATATTCTAGAAAGCATTTGTTCTTCCATTATTAAGCATGATGTTAGCTCTAGGTTTTTTGTAGATATACTTTATCATGTTGAAAAAGTTCCCTTTTATTTATAGTCAGCTGAAGAATTTTATATATATATATATATATATATATAATGAACAGTTGTTGCATTTTTTGTTTTGTTTTGGCTATGCCATGTGGCTTGCAGGGCTCTTAGTTCCCCAATTAGGGTTTAAACCGTCAAGCCATGGTAGTGCAAACCTGAGTCCTAACCACTGCACCGCCAGAAACTCCTAGTAGTTGAGTTTTGTCAAGTGATTTTTATGCATCTCTTGAGGTGATCGTATGATTTTTCTCTTTTTTGTTTGTTGACAGGGCTTCCCTGGTGGCTCAGTGATAAAGAATACGCCCACAATGCAGGAGACACCGGTTTGATTCCTGAGTTGGGAAGATCCCCTGAAGGAAATGGCAGTTCATTCCAGTATTTTGCCTGGAGAATCCCATGAACAGAAGAGCCTGGCAGACTACAATCCATGGGGCCTCCAATGAGTCGGACATGACTTAGTGACTAAGCAAAAAAATTAAGTATTTTCATCCTTAAAGAAGAAGGAGATCCTGTTATATGCTACAAGATGGGTGAAACTTGAGGACATTATGCTAAGTTAAATAAACCAATCACAATAAAAAAACCAAAAAATGGCAATTACTTTTGTTTTATGCTTACTGTTAAATCTTGAGATAAACCCAACTTGGACATGATGTATTACACTTTAAAAAAAATATCTCTAGATTTTATTTACTAAAATTTTGTTCACGGTAGGTATTGAACTGTATTTTCTTTTTGTGTAATATTTTTGTCTGGTTTTGCTAACTAGATAATGCTAGCCTTATAGTATGAGTTGGCAATTGCTTCTACGCTTCTGTTTTGGAAAAGTTTGTGCAGAATTTGTATTATATGGCTATATTTCCTATGTGCTTGGTATAATTCACCAATTAAGTCATCAGGTCTGGAGTTCTGTGAGAAGATTAACTATAAATTCAGTTTCTTTGATATAGGACCACTAAGTTTTCTTTTTTTTTCCTTCAGTGAACTTTGATAGTTTGTGCTTCAACATACTTGTTCATCTTATTTGTCAATATATCAACATAAAGTAGTTCAGCATGTTCTCCAATTATCCTTTTAATTTCTGTAGGATTTAATATGATGGGCTCTCTTGTGGTCCTGCTATTAGTTAGCTGAATCTTTTCTCTTTGGGTATTGCCCAGACTTTAATACATACAGAAACATAATTTAAAAATATATATGATCTTATAATTATTCTGAAACTTGAGTTTTTTACTTACTGTTTTTATGGGACTACATATCTATTTACTTTGTGCTCTTCTATGGCTGTATGGTATCAAAATTTATACCATACTTTATTTTCTTGTCAACATACATGCAGATTGTTTCACTTCTTGGTTATAGACAAAGCTATAGTGGACCTTCTTAGAGTTATTTTTAGTGCATATGTGCAAGCATTTCTTTAAGGTAGGTACCAAGAAGGAAGACTACTGGGTCAATGGCTATGCACACTGCACATTTTAATAGGCACTAACAAACAGCCCTCAACAATAGTCGTACTAACTTATGTTATCATTAGTAGTGCATGAGTTTCTCCACACCTGTCAAACCTTGATATTATAAATCTGTAAAAATTTTGCCATTTTTTTTGTGGGAAAAATACATATCTTATTTTAACTTGCACTTCCCTAGTTACTGGATTTGTGTTTTTTTTGGTCATATTCATTTCTTCCTGCCTCAGTTAATTTCTCCCCCTTTTCTATACAGCTATCTTTTTCTTTATATTTAAGGTGTTATTTATGTATTTTGGCTATTAGGCTTCTGGTATATAGGTTCCAAGTTTTTCTGCCAGCTCATCCTTGTGCTTTATCGATTAGCACTGTCAATTCTAACATAGTCAAATGTTTTTCTTTATGGCTCTTGGCTTGTTCTTTGAAGTCCTTTCCTATCCTATGTTTCCCTATGTTTTAAAAATTCAGAGTTCTTTTAAAAAAATTAGCTCCCTGTGTGGATATCAATTTGTAAATGGTGTGAGGTAGACATCTAATTTCTTTTTCAAAGGAGTAACTAATTGTTCAAACACTGTTTATTAACCTTTTCCACTGACCTGAATTGCCATCTTCCTCATTTATGGACCTCCCATGCACCCAGTTTCTGTATTCTCTCCATTATCTGTGCTTATCACAATAAGCAGATTTAATCTTATGGTTTTCCAATATGCTCTGATATAAGGCAAGTCCCACCCCCCCTTTATTTCCTTTATAAGAAAAAAAGGTTTCAAAATCTGTTCTTCATTGTTTAACTGCCTGATTCTCTCTTCTTCCTTGGGTTGCAAGTGACAAAGAGGTGAAATAAGAATTACCATAGGCAAGACAAGGGAGCATGAAAAATGGGGAGAGAGAGAGACAAAAAAGCACAATTCTCTTAAGATGGTATTTTTTTTTTCCTCTACACTTCAAGATGCTACCCTATGAATATGCCAGATAAACATGAAATAAGTTTGTGTGTTAAGCCACTGTCTGAATCATAGGTGGTTTTCATTGCTGTCCAGTTACCAATGGCAGGGACCACATAAACATCAAATGGGAATGGAAGGGAACTAGAAAGAAACATGAATCAGGGTGAGAAGATGAACAGGGACTAAATGAGTAAAGAACATGGTGAGAGAAAATAAAATATTTGTATTATGGACCCACCTGCCAGGCAGTCCAGTCTCTGCTTAGAGCATCCACTGGGTTCTTTCTGCTACCTCTTGATGCTTTTTACATATGGATTACAGAGAGGTCGGTTCTTTACTGGACACCTGACGCTACAGAGAAAGGAAAAGAACGATTTGGGATATAATAGTAATGACTCATAGCAAATACCACTGAAAGTGGGTAGGTGTTAAAAAGGGAGCCCAACGAACAAGTGTGGTAGTAAAATATTCACATAAACAGTTTAATCTTCAAATCTAACACTGTACCTGTTTTCCCGGTGAAGCTACCATTACACAAGTCAGAAAAGCCGTCACATGGGTTTTGAGTTAACAGTTAAATTACTTACAATGAATTTAGCTGTTCCTGATTGTCGATAGGGCCTGGTGGTTGTCATACGGTTTGTGATCAATGCAGTGTGGCCAGAGCTTCATGGTCCGGTAAGTACGACCAGGTAGTAACAAAGGCTTTCAATGGCCGTTCACATAGAAACATCCTCATTTTTTATGGTGCCAAAACACGAACATTTTCTGATCTCCTTTTAACTCACCGATTTATAATCAATTGTCTCATGTTTTAAAGCAGGTTATTTTCCCTAGTAAAAACCAACAATTGCGTCAAGTTCTAAGGAGCTGCCTCAAGAAGTCCCAGCAAGAGGCATTTCTCCCCTTTGCACCAAGTTTACAAATGAAGACAAACCACTTAATACACCGTAATGATATTTACCATTACCACAGCAAATGAGAGAAGGGGATAGTCTCTAAAACAATGGAATTCGAACACTAAGACTTCAGTGGCCCCTAGTGAACTGTGTTTTAAAATGTTGATAATCTGCTAGCTTCATGAAACCTAACAACCCCTGGTTTTAAACTTTTTCGTATACCTACAGGGTAGCTTTTGATTAAAAAAAACAGTGTAACTGTTCTACGTATCAGATAAATCGCTCTGGATTGTAGAGCCAGACTTCTCTTAAGTGGAGCTCATGCAGCTAGCTTTGGGCATTTGCTAGGAAACGAAGCGCTAACGAATCTTCCGTCCGGCTGCTTCCAACCGCTGCTTTTCCAACGCGGCCGCGCGGCCCGTGCGCTCCGGAGCGGGTCGGCGGTGGGCTCGGGGCCGGAGCTGGAGCCCGGGCGGAGCGCACGCGCGCTCGGAGCGGTTGCGCACGTTTCAGCGCTTCCCGCTCCTACCGTTGGGCTTAAGACTTTCAACCGCCGTCTGGGTCCGGCTTCCTGCTCCGTCGGGTGCCCCCTGGTGCTCATCACCTGCACCACCTTGAGTGGCGGCTGCGCGGAGCAAGGGGTCCAGCGAGCCCGAGGATGCTTTCGAGAAAGCCGCCCGTCCAAAGCCGGGGTGTCGATCACACGGGCACACTCAGGCACCTCCAAAGGAAGAGGGAGGCTGTTTTTACTAAGCACCAAGAGAGACAGGAGCACATTAAGTTTCATCCAAGTCAACTCAGCTCTCTCAAGTTTGTGGTAAAAGCCGCAAAGATACGTAGACCTCGTTTCTTCTCGAAGCCACCCCCTCCCGAGCGCTGTGCGCTTTTTCCGGGCGGAGTTCGCTGTGACCCTTGACTGCAGTGGGGCGGCTCGTCTCTGCGAGTCAGAGGATCTGTCCTGGGCTTCGAGCCCAGGATGCGGCCTTAAGTGCCATGGAAGGAAGCTTCCCCCCTCCCCCAGCCAATCAGTGTTATGCACAAAGTCTGTGGCCCGAGCGGAGGGGTCCGGCACCACCCGGCTCTCCGTCCACGCTCCGGTCGCGACACCGTATTTAAATAGGAACAGCAGCTCGTTTTCCATCCATAGCAGTCCCAAGAGCTCGCTCTCGCCTCAGCACAGCATGGTGGGAGCCTCTCCCCTCTTTCTGAGTCCTTCTCCTGTTTTCTCTTCCCTTCTTCCACAATTAATGCCTAAGTCATGCTTTTCCTAGCTAGCGCCCACTAAAGGATGAGGCTTAGCGACCCGCGGTGACGCTCCCATCCGCCTTCCAGAAGAGGCGGTTTGAAAAGGAACTACAGCTCCCGTGGGGCCTCAGGCTAAGCCACCGCAGGGCATCACGGGAGTCGTAGGCGCCTTCCTGCTAAGTTCCTTTCATTACTCAAGGTGTCAACTACAAGTCCCAGAGGGTCTCGGGGCGAGACAGCCTGCGCGAGAGCCCCGAGAGCGGAGTGGGGGTGGGGCGCCCCGGGCGGCGGGGGGCGGGGCACGAGCGGGCTGTGTGGAGGCTTCAGATTCCCGGCGCCATTTAGCGCGGAGTTTCGCCGGCGGACGCGGCTCTTCTTTCGCGGCCTCTCTGCACTCATCTCCGTGACAGAAGGCGCCCGACCGGGTGACTGGCCTTACTTCTCCCGGCCCTCCTCGGCCCGGAGGAGCACCGGGCTCGGGCCCTCCCCTACCGGCTCTCCCTCCGTTAGCCCCCGGCCCCGGCCCGGAGAGGAAGGGGTCCGCCCGGCCCGGGGCGGGCGGTGAGGCCCGGGGCCGGGGGCCGCTCCTCCGTGTCGCGCTTCGGCCCCTCGCGTCGGGCAATGGGCGGCCTCTGAGGCCGTCCAGCAGGGCGGTGAGGAGGAGCGGCCTCCCGCCTGGCCGCGAGCCCCAGGGCGGCCTCGTCCGCCTCCGCGCCGAGCGGCCGCCGCTCGAGGGTCCAACCCGCCCCGGGCCGCGGCGGTGGAGAGCCGGCCGCCGCCTCCTTGACTCGGTGCGGGCCGCCGCGCCGCCCCCATGACCGCGCGCCCTCGGCGCTCCAGCCCGCCCGTCCGCCGCTTGCCGCACGATGGGTGCGGGCCGTGAGGCGCCAGCCCCCGTGCCTCCGCCCCGCCGCCGCCCCCGACAAGCGCGCCTCGAGAGCCGCAGCGGCCGCCGCAGCCGGGCCCGCGGGCCCGCCTCCCGCTCGGGCCGCCGAGTCAGTGCCGAGTGAGGGGCCGTCGCCCCGCCGCCCCGGGCCGGCCCCCTTCTTCCGCGAACTCGAGCCGCCCGCCTCGTTCCCGCTCCCACCATGTCTGGCGGCGCCGCCGACCAGCAGAGCAGCGCGCCGGGCTCGCTGTTCCTCTCGCCGCCGGCGCCTGCCCCCAAGAATGGCTCCAGCTCGGACTCCTCGGTGGGGGAGAAACTGGGCGCCGCGGCGGCCGACGCCGCAGCCGGACGGACGGAGGAGTACCGGCGTCGCCGCCATACCATGGACAAGGACAGCCGGGGGGCGGCCGCGACCACCACCACTGAGCACCGCTTCTTCCGCCGCAGCGTCATCTGCGACTCCAACGCTACGGCGCTGGAGCTACCCGGCCTCCCTCTGCCGCTGCCCCAGCCCGGCGCGGCTGCAGTGGTCCCGCAGCGGAGCCCCCCGGAGCCCCCGCGCGAGGAGACCCTGACCCCAGCTGCCGCCGCCCAGGTGACCCAGCAGCCGCCCGCCGCCGCCGCCGCCGCCCCCGAAGAGCCGGTCGCCGCGGGCCCGGCCACATCTTCGGCCCCGGGTAGCGCGGGCAGAGACCGCCAGGCTGTCCAGCCCGGCCCCGTGGGGAGCCGAGAGGAGCCTCCGTCGTCTAGAAGTGGCAGCGGTGGCGGCAGCGCCAAGGAGCCCCAGGAGGAACGGAGCCAGCAGCAGGATGACATCGAGGAGCTGGAGACCAAGGCCGTGGGCATGTCCAACGACGGCCGCTTTCTCAAGTTTGACATCGAGATTGGCAGGGGCTCCTTTAAGACGGTCTACAAGGGTCTGGACACCGAGACCACCGTGGAGGTCGCCTGGTGTGAGCTACAGGTATACCCCCACCTTCTTTTTCTTACAGTGCTGTGGGTTCCACATTTGGTTCGGCCACTTGGCCGAACTCTCTCTTAATGTGTCTTCCTCTTAACTGTTCCCTGCAAGTGGGGGGGAGGCCAACTTTCGAAAGAGTCACCAGGATTTGGGGTGTTGGGACAGGTGAGGCGTTAGTATTTGTAGCCAGAAATTCGCTTGTAGGGAAGGAGTGGTGAAAGTCATCCGGATACCAGCGCATTGCCTCCTCGTCATTGTTTTAGCGTCTGGCAGGAAACGAAAAGAGCGGGGAAGTTTTTGAGTTCGGAAAGTACAGTCCTCTTGCCTTGTGTTCATCAGAGGTCTGCAGCGATGAGCTGCTGGTGTGTTCGATGCGTGTTTCCATTCCTGAGAACAGGCTGTCTTTTTAAATTAAGAACGACCTTGTTCACGAATGACCTTTTCGACGTATCTTATTAGTTGGTGGTCGCACCGGCATCTAATAAACTAAAAAAGGCTTCTTTCCCTGAATAGTTTGAGACTAGAGAGTTACAGTTGGGTGTTTGATATCGTTGCACCTAATGATGTTGAAGCAAGTTTCTGATAGCCGTGAGCTGACGTTATTATTAAAACTAGTGTGTCTTTAGCCCACTCGGCTGTACTGTGGGTAATACAGGAGCTTATGTAAAATTGTATGTGTGCTTTGAGAGTTGTAATGTCATTATCATTGTTTTAATCTTGTGAAAGATTTTTAAGCTAAACTTTCTCAAGGGTACAAAGGAGTGACAAAGGCTTCAATTTTAACCTCAAGGAGATTTTCATGGTGTAAATTAATGGTGTGTCATCCTCGTTGACAAGGATATAACGGGGTTTGGGCTACTTGTTGCTTAATCTGTAGCAGCTTGACTGAAGTTGTCCTCACATAGGTTATTGGAAGAAGCGGAATTGAACTGAATGAAAAAACCGCTGATATTATATGTGAAAAATGCCAGTATCCATATTCTTCTGGCAAAGGAAATGAACCAAGCTGAAATAGGATATGAAAGTACCTGAGTGATCTAGGAATTTATCTATTATCCGTGAACCAATATGTTAACATTTAACCTTTTGAATGTCACCTTCCAAATGACCAAGGTCATATCAAGTGTGAAGGAAAATTAACATGTGAAAGGAAGTAAACTTAAAAAACTGAGAAGTTTTTTAGGAATATAATTTCTTAAGTTTTATAGTTAGTGATACAGAACTTCTAAAGGCATTGTGAAATAAAAACTACTCAATTTTGTAGTGTTTTAGAGTTGGGAAGGTGGTAGACTTTTTTTTACTTGTCAAATTATAACTTTATTCCTTGGTCATTCTTACTTAGAAATTTAGGTCTGATTTGTTTTGGTTTACAGGCAGAGTTTTAGTTACAAGCAAACAAACACCTGTTACTTTTTTTTAATACCTAAGGTGCTTATTGCTACTGATCCTGGATTGTATTTTTTATAGTTTCATATTTGAATAGGTGCTTTTTAATAATTTTTTCCCCTCAATTAGTTACCTTACTCTCAAGACTAGACCCAAGTAAGTGTTGAGCACTTTATGGATTAATTTTGTTAGTTTCAATTTTTAACTTTTAAGACTTCTCAGAATGTGTTTTTTTTTTTTTGTCACCTGGAATCTTCAGATAGTTTATTATCTTGAAACTAATGATACAACAGGGGAAAAAACCTCAATTTGTCTAATGTCACAATAATTTTGTCTGAGCTTCTCATTTTTTTCCTAGAACTCATGAATTTATGATTTTTGTTCTCTAGGTATGGTCATGGTTAAACAAAAGAATATCTTCTATGTGTGCCATTGCCATATTATTTTTATGCTAGTTTGGAATTTGGCTGGAGAACCAAATGAAAATGCATTGAGTGGTACCCTGCTTTGGAACCTTCCTTATATGATCCTACTTCTACAGTTTTTCATTTTTGTTTTTAAAATGTGATTATCTTAGTCCCAAGATCTTTTATAGCAGTAGTTGGACAGTATTTATGATGTTTTGGCCAAAGCACTTGCCTAACAACCTACTCAGTAGGTTATTGTTTGAGTTATTGTCTTTGGATCTAAATTAAAGGACAAGCCAAAGGATTACTAAATCATTGGGGGAAAAAACACTTTTTCCACTAAATGTATACTTACTACAAATTTTTCTGTAGGAAGACTGGAGGAATATTGTGTTAAGTTGTTGACTTAAAAATATCATGTATTTATAAAACTGGAAGAAATCTTAGGCTATTCTGCCCAGCTTCTTATTTGATAAATGAAGAACCTGAGGTTATAGAGTTACTTGTAAATGACTTGCTTCGGTTGATAAGGAATAAAATTAACTGGTTAGGATCTAATAACTTGAGAAATGTTAAAGTATTTGTAGTCTAGTAGATGGTTAATTAGTAAATCTCAAATCAAGCAGTCCTGTTTTGATGTGGAAGTTACTGTCAGATTTTTGGAGAAATCTGATCCTGTAACCCTGGCAGATTCCAGACTTATGATATGGGTAGTGATTTTATCACTTCAAATGGAGAAATAAATAGGCTTTTGGGGATGAAGGATGGGTGAGTGTGGTATGCAAGTCAAATTTGTTTCCATCAAGCCTATTTTTAGAGTCACAATAGCCATAGTTATGTGTTAAAACAAATACTGACTCTTAATATGTGGGTAGTACTTTGATACTACAGGATCTTAAGTGATAACAGAGATTTATTAAGATGCATATTTCCTTACCTGGTTTTACTAGGCAGGTGATGTGCCTTAATTTTACTTCTCTTTTGGCTTGATCAGAAAATGTTGTTACTGCTGGACTTTACAGAATTTACATTGCCTATTTTAGGGAGGGTTTGTTTTTTGTTTTAAAGAAACATAGCATAGTTGCTTTAATAAAACATAATTATACACTGCGATTCAAGAATGATTCATTTACTTTAAGCACTTTTCTGCCCATGCTGCTTCTAAATACAGAGTTCATTGGATATATTGATAAGATTGTTTCCAGAGCTGCATGAAAGAAGTCAAATCATAAATTTTGATTAAACTCCAAAATACTTAGTGTGTACTTTTTTCTGGCTTTTAGCAAGTTAAGGCTCATGTCTCATCATGAGTATATGATATCAGTGTTTTATGACAAGTTTTTCGGTGGTGTAAAAAATTGTTGTGGTTCTGTGATTAAGAAACCATAACTTATTCTTTCTTCTTAATTCATTGAATACCGTTATTCCTGTTTTGAGTAGTGAGGTTTTTTCTTACCTTAACTTTTAAAATTTGTTCCACATTCCTTGGTTTTTAGGAATCTGTACTAACTTTTAGTCTCAGAAACTAAATTTCAAAGAATAGTCTTCGGAGTCTTTTTGCTTTTAAATTCTCAGAGCCATTGATCTGTTGGAGGATGAGCAAAATTCAGGTAGCTCAAGGGTAGCTGCTGTGCAAATTAAAGAATGGTGACTTGTTTGAGGTAATCCTTTGTCCCTTCTCAACAGGCAGAATAAGAATTAAAGACAGGATAATTTTGACTAGGTAAGAGTTAATTTAAAATATATGTATATTTATTGTTTTAAGAGTAACCTTTGTACAGGAGAAAGTTATATTTAGTTTTTTTTTTTTTTAATATAGTTCTTTGTCTTAGGGGCTTAAATGTTTTCCATTTTTCTTTTTTACCTTTTTTCAGACCCTTAGTATCACAATTGCTTGTAGTGTAAGAACTTGGAAAGAGAGATTGATTTTGTGTAAAACAAATTGGGAATCTATTGTTGCCTGGTGACTGAGTTCATTTCTTGACATTCAGATTCTAGTGCAGGATCCTGGTTGTTTAAAGTCATCTTGGTTAATCCCTGTGGAAACATTCAACTAAAACTGGGCTCTCATTTTCAGAAATCAACCTAAGTGTGTTGTTCGTGTTTCCTGATAAGTTAGTATTTTAGATAAAGCTGTAAAAGCTGCAAGAATGGTTATGTTCAAAGTATAATTTCTGAAAATGTTCATATACTGTGAAAAATTCACAATAATTGATTAGTGGGTTTTGCTATGCCAGTTCTTTATATTTACTTATTGTTCGCATTTTGCATTTTGTTTGGTCCCGTATTAAAAATCAAGTGTGCAGGATTAGGTGAGACTTAGCATGACCTGCCCTTGGATTTGGAAAAGGCACTCTTTTTCTGCAGTGTAACACAGTGATTAAGAACTAAGGAAAGCATGACTTTCCATTCAAATCCTGGCTCAGCTAATGATTGTGTATGTAACCTTGGATAAACTTCTGTGTTAGTTCCTTACCTGTAAAGTGAAGTGTAATGAGTGCCTATTTTACAGAGTTGTTATGATGATTAAATGAATTAGTATATATAAAAAACTTTTAGGACCGAGCATGGCACATACATATTAACTGTGATGATGCAGCATCTTTTTTTAGGCTGCCTTTTTGAGGGTATTGATGAAAATTTCGATTTGTTTACATTTATGCCTGAAAAATATAGCAAAACTCCTTTCTTACAGGAGAAATGTTGGAATTGAACGTGGTGTCATCAGTGTTTTCACATCCTTTAGCTTTACCTGTCCTCTGCCTAACTTTCTCTTGCTAACTTCATAACTTGTTGCTCCCAAATGGCAGTCTTTCTGAATGACTAGTTTCCAGAATTTGCTGAGATCTTTGCTCTTGGGATCATTCTTACAGTTTTCTTCACATTGATTAAAAATCATTTACATTCTTTGTCTACTCCATTAGTCTTTGAGCTAGACATAAGTAGATGCTCCATATACTTTGGTAAGTACTAAGTTTTTTCTGTTATTAAGTTAGAAATAGTTGTAGATCTCAGGAGTTTTTCATCCATATTCCTTGCCTTTCATTGGTCCACAGCAGATTCTCTAATCTTGTATCTTGAGATTTCACTCTGGTATAATACAACACATATAGCAGAAACCAGCTCTGAGGCAGAAAACTTGGGTTCTGTGTTACCCAATTATCTGACCCTGAGTAAGGAACTTAACTCTGTAAGACTGATTTATTAGCAACATGTCTTACTGACTTCACAGGATTGCTGAGGAGCAGCTGAAATACTATGTGAAGGTACTTTGAAAAATGTAAAGTATGATACTTCAAAGAAAAATCCATTTCGAAGGCTATTATCACTTGTTACAGATTAATTATTTTAAACTTCGTAGTTAGTTGGGTTTTAGGAGCATTTTGTTCAGTTTAAGGGTTTTATTAAATCTTAAGACAGCTTTTAGACTGAAGAGCAGCTTTTGGACTGAAAAGAAATTGCCAGAAGCTTTTCTTAAGAGTGTTTTTGCTTGGAAGAGGATTATGCCTTTGACAACTGGCAGGCTTAATTTTGTGTGTGGCTCTAAAAAGATTAGTTATTGATATGTTCTACAGGAGAGAAGAAACTTTAGTATTTGCTTGGTTTTGTGGTTGACTTGATTGTAGAAAATCTCTACCTTAATTTGTATTAATTTAGCTTTTCAGGTGGGCTTTCATAAAGAATTTAGTTTTTGATGTTCTGAGTTGAGTCTTGGCATTGTAAGATTAACATATTAAATGTGCTGTGCTAAATTAATGTGCTTAATGATTTTTAGAAAAGAATCATCAGATAAGCTTTGTCATCACAAACAAATACAGTTTTCCTTGAAATTTAAGAAGTATTAAGAAACTAAGATTTTAAGAATAATTTAAGAAAATACTTGGAAATCTGCTTGGTATAATCGTATTCAGGTTAGTTAAAAAAATCCACTGTTTTTGTAGATGCCTTTTGTGCAACTAGGTTGCAGTTTCTCAGACACAGATAATCTGTGTTTTGGTCATTATGTACCTGGTGAATGGTGTTGAGTTAATCGAGCACTAATATATAAGCCAAACAGTGATAAGTGAAATGAAGTAGTCAAGCACATCATTACTGTTGTGCACATTGTCTCTCTTAGTTGATAGAAGTAAACACGTTGTTTGAGGTAATGATAGGATTCTCTTCATAGCTAATGGTTTTGAGCCAGACAACATGATGTGCAGTCACCCTCCATATCTGCAGGTTCTGCATTCACAGATTCAACTAATTGTAGATGGAAAATATACTGGAAAAGAGAAATACCAGAAAGTTCCAAAAAGCAAAAGTTGAGTTTTCTGCACTTGTAGCAACTGTGTGTATTATATCGTGTTTACAACTCTTTATGTAGTGTTTGCATTGTGTTAGGTATTACAAGTGATCTAGAGATGATTTAAAGTATATGGAATATGTGTATAGATTAAATGCAAGTAATGCACCATTCTGTAGACGGGACTTGTTCATCTGTGGATTTTGTTATCCATGGGGTGGAGGCTGGGGAGCGTCCCTGGAACCAGCCCCCTGAGGACCTTGAGGGGTGACTGTATTCATCTCTGTGGATTTTCTCTCTACTTGGACTGGGGTTACGGTCCAAGCATCCTGGGTTATGGTAGACTTGGGAAATGCAATATAACATCTCTTTAACATGCTAATAGCCTCCAACTAATTTAAAAAAAAATAAGAGAATAGTAAAAAAAAAAAAGAGTTCCTAGACATTATCATATTTACATGCTCTTTGAACTTTCCACACACCCTTCCCACACAAATACTCAGTTGTAGGCAGTAGAGAGAATTTGAAGCAGAGAAGTAGATTTGCATAAAATTAATTGTGGAGAATTATTTAAGGAGTACGAATATGTAGGGTTTAGTTTTATGTATGAATGTGAGATTTCTAGGGCCTGAACTAAGACAATAGAAGAGGAGTGGAATTTTTAAATACTTAGTAGAGAAAATGAGGGCAGTGTTTATTGATGAAGTGGAATTTGGAGGAAAAATGAAGCACAGGTGAGAGGGTGGGAATAGAAAATGGTACTGTCAACTGAGGGAGGGAATAGGAAAGAATGGAGGGTTGGCCTTTGAGGGGCAGGGGTGTGGAGATGTATTCAGTTGACATGATGAGTGTGAGGTGCTTGTGATACCTCCAGGAGGAAGTTCAACCAGGCCACTGGATACATTACTGAAGCTCAAAAGAATGGATCTGAGGTAGAGATAGAGGCTGTCTGTATTAGTCATAGCTGAAATAATGGAAGTAAATGCAGTTATCTAAGGAAAGGATATATATGAAGAGAAACAGAGGAAAAAACAGGGAAGAATAATGGGCCTATGGCAAAATAGGAATAATTAAAGGGTGGGTAAAGGAAAAAGGAGCCCAGGGAGACTAAACAAAACAGCAGGAGAACAGAACAGAAAGAATAAAATTTCCAGGAAGGAATATAGCAGAGAAGTCCAATTAGCATAGTAGTAGTTGTGGAGAGTGGATGTTAGGAAATGTAGGGGAAAAGTGTGGAGATAAATTTAGGCTGTTGAAATTGTTTATTGTTTTTGGCTATTAAGTCATTCACAATATTCTGGATGGTACCTAAATGAGAGGGGAGGTTGCATAAGGGGGGCGCACATAAGTATCTCTGTCTCTGGTAATGTCCAATAAAGTTCTTTATCCATAAAGCCTTATGTGGCTATTTAAATTTCAGTTTGGTCGCTCACTTGTGTCAGACTCTTTGTGACCCCATGAACCGCAGCAAGCCAGGCCTCCCTGTCCATCACCAACTCCCGGGGTTTACCCAAACTCATATCCATTGAGTCGGTGATGCCATCCAACCATCTCATCCTCCTCTGTCGTCCCCTCTCCTCCTGCCCTCAATCTTTCCCAGCATCAGTGTCTTTTCAAATGAGTCAGCTCTTTGCATCAGGTGGCCAAAGTACTGGAGTTTCAGCTTCAACATTAAATTTAAACTAATTAAAATGAAACAGAAACTTTAAACTTAATCCTTCAGTTTTACTGGCCATATTTCAAGTGATCAAAGCCATGTGTGGCTACCATATTGGATGGCACATATAAAACATTTCTATCATGGCAGAAAAAATTGTGGGTTAAGTTGTGCTTTAAAAAGCAAAATAGCTTTATTGAGATACAATTCACAGCACAAAGAATATACAGTGTGATGCTTTTATAACTGAAGTTATACATTTTAAAAAGCTGTATTCTATTAATAAAACAGTATTTCCTTTTTTGGAAAAGATACACAAAGGATATTACCACAAATACACATGCAGAATTAACAGTAACTAATGTATGTCACATTCGCTCTAGATATTTGGTGATCTTACAGTTTCAGAAGATTTGCAGTGAGTTTAAAGAGTAGCTGAGGAAGACGGGCGTGGCCGCCCACTCCCGTATTGTTGCCTGGGAAAATTCCATGAACAGAGGAGCCTGGTGGGGCATGGTCCATGGGGTCGCAAAGAGCTGGACATGAATGAAGTGACTGAACACGCAGGCGCGTGGGAGGTTAAGAAGTAGAGACGATTAGAGTAGGCTATTTCTTTAGACAAGTTTGAACAAACATGGGGCAAGAAAGATTGGGTAAGTAGAAGGCATGATCGCGGAGAACACAATAGATGAGCAGGGAAAGCTCTTTAAAAGTTAAAGCATTGAAATATAATATTTTGTCTGCTTTCTCTGCCTTAGACTAGATGAGAGTCTGTTCTAAGCCAGTTACTGTTTTAGTTTTGGTTATTCTTTATGGATAAATTCAATCCAAAATAGTTTTCATACTTCATATGCAACTTACTGTAATTCTCAATTGTTGGGTGTGATGTGCTGATTCTTAAAACAGCTCGTATCTCTCTATAGTTAGTTGCTGGCATTAATGCTGCATTTACGTGTTAATCTGGTGATACAGACTTTATTAGTGGGGCATCTCTGAAATGACCGTCTTTGTGTGTCATTTGAGGAAGCAGATTTGACATGAAACTATTACAAGAAAGATCTTAATTATTGTACTATTTCTAGAATATGGTTGAAATGGACATATCTACAACAAAAAGCCTAAATAACTGTGTGAACTTCTTTAAACCCTTGTCTTTTTGAAGATTGTTCCTTGCTAATTAATCTGGAAAAGTATTAATAATTACTAATACTTACCTGTTAGGACTTTTTTGGTGATAAGCATAGTCATATGCCCATAGCATATTATTTGTAATTCTCAGAGGAACAGTACAAGGCAGATTTTTAAACATTTTATATTTGAGGAAACAAACACAGGTTTAATAACATGTTTAAGATCATATGGCATCTGAGTCCTTGTTTTTTCCACTGCAAAATACTTCAGTTAAACTAGGAAGAAGTTTGAGTTATAGTGGAATTGAATCTTTTTGTTCTGTTTAGCGATTACAATTTGTTATTGAGCAACTTACACCTTTTATACTTTGAGTTCATGAAGTAAATCTCCATTTCAATAGCCTTTTAACCAGTTTACATATGTAGATGCTATAAGGAGGGAGGTGGTGTGTTTATTAACTTCTTGGTGTGTTCTAAGTTTTTTAGATATTATTTACGTTGGTTATGATATAGAAGGTTCTGTTTATCTTTGATTACTTTTGTTTATTTTTAATTTTTTGGCGGCTCCCTGCGATATACTGGATCCTAGTTTTCTAACTTTGTATCAAAACCACAGCCTCTGCAGTGAAAGTGTGGAGTCTTAACCACTGTATCACCAGAGAAGTCCCTTGAACGTCTGTTTTAAGCCCTTGAACGTCTGTTTTAGACTTAAATCTTTGAGAAGGGATATTATTTTTAGTGGCTTCTGTGTATCAAATTTCCACCTAATATAGACAAATTGAGTGGTTATAGTGTTGGTGTGTGCTCAGTTGTGCAGTCATGTCCAACTCTTAGGCAGGAATACTGGAGTGGATTGCCATTTCCTTCTCTAGGGGATCTTCTGGACCCAGGGATTGAACCCAAATCTCTTGCTTGTTAGGTGGGTTCTTTACCACTGAGCCACCTGGGAAACCCCCATAGTGTTGGTAAGATCTGTCTGTCTGTTGAAAACCATGAGTTCACATTCTTATCTCCATTTCTAGACTTCTTTCTAGCTTTCCCCTTTTCCATCTATATATACACCCTACTTCTGAGAGTGACAGACAGACTTCTTATTATCCTAAATGTATGGATGAATTGGCATAATCTAGAAATACATATGTGGTCTTTGTTCCTGTTTCCTGACAGAGCTCGTAAAGGCCTTGAAAGTTCCAGAGAGATGGGAGTATCTTGTTCTAATGAGGTGACTCTTGACTGACTGGCTCAGAGATAGCTTTAGGGTAGGTGCTAGTCACCAGGAAGACCATGCCATGATTAGAGGGTTGGAGCTTTCAGCCCTTCTCCCACCCTCAACTTCTGGGAGTGGAGGAGGAGAGGAGCTGGAGACTGAGCTACTCACCAATGGCCAGTGATTTATTCAGCCATACCTGAGTAGTAAAACCTCCACAAAACCCCCTGATTTACAGAGTTTAGAGAGCTTCTGGGTTCATGACCACTTCAGGTGCCAGGAGGGTGGCACACTAGAGGGAGAGCATGGAAGCGGTGTGACCCTTCTCAGAGGCTACACCTTGCCCTGTGGACCTCTTCTGTCTGGCTGTTCCTGAGTTCTCTGAGCCACTCTGGCAAGTTCTCAAACCTGAGGAGGGGGTTATAGAAACCCTGCATTTATTGGTCGGTCAGAAGTGTAGGTGGCAACCTGGGACTTGCAGCTAGTGTCTGAAGTGAAGGCGGTGTTGTGGGACTGAGCATCTGCAGGGGTCCCTGCTGACTCCAGGTGGTTAGTGTCAGAAATGAATTGAATCAGTAGGACACCCAGTTGGTGACCAAAGAGCTGAAACATTTGTTGGTGGTGTGAAAAACACCATACAGTTGGTGGCAGGGAGTTGAGAATAGAACAGTTCAGAATAGCCAGTCTCTTAGCTCCTCTGGGCAGAGGTCCCTCAGGCACCCTTCTCACTCCAGCAGGGCTCTTTGAAAATTAATTCACTTTCTGTCCTTTTATATTATATCTGCTGCTGCTTTTGGGGATATGGTACTGCCTTTTTTTTTTAAGCCTGCAGTAAAACAGGTGACATAAATTGCTATGAATTTGCTTTGTAACTGTAGGAAAATATTGCAGTAATCCAGGAGAGTTTTTTCCTCACCCACATTCATAATCATTTCCTATAAATACAGTTAGCATCTGTATTTAATTTCTACCAGGAATTAATTACATTAATTATTAATTCCTATTAGGTTGGTGCAAAAGTCATTGCAGTTTCAAACATGAATTTTAAATCATTATAACTGGGCTCAAGCACATCTTTATTAATCTAAATAGGAACCATTACAATCAGCACGTTTTTGCCAGTGAGAAGTAAGTTTATTCCTGTAGCATAAAAACAGAACAAGACCAGGAGCTGACTGTGGCTCAGATCATGAACTCCTTATTGCCAAATTCAGGCTTAAATTGAAGAAAGTAGGAAAAACCACTAGACCATTCAGGTATGACCTAAATCAAATCCCTTATGATTATACAGTGGAAGTGAGAAATAGACTTAAGGGACTAGATGTGATAGAGTGCCTGATGAACTATGGACAGAGGTTCGTGACATTGTACAGGAGACAGGGTTCAAGACCATCCCCAAGAAAAAGAAATGGAAAAAAGCAAAATGACTGTCTGAGGAGCCCTTCCAAATAGCTGTGAAAAGAAGAGAAGGGAAAAGCAAAGGAGAAAAGGAAAAATATACCCATTTGAATGCAGAGTTCCAAAGAATAGCAAGGAGAGATAAGAAAGCCTTCCTCAGTGATAAATGCAAAGGAATAGAGGAAAACAGTAGAAGGGGAAAGACTAGAGATCTCTTCAAGAAAATTAGAGATACCAAGGGAACATTTCATGCAAAGATGGGCTCAATAAAGGACAGAAATGGGCTGAACCTAACAGAAGCAGAAGATATTAAGAAAAGATGGCAAGAATACACAGAAGAACTGTACAAAAAAGATCTTCACGACCCAGATAATCACAATGGTGTGATCACTCACCTAGAGCCAGACATCCTGGAATGTGAAGTCAAGTGGGCCTTAGGAAGCATCACCACAAAAAAAGCTAGTGGAGGTGATGGAATTCCAGTTTAGCTATTTCAAATCCTAAAAGATGATGCTGTGAAAGTGCTGCACTCAATATGCCACCAAATTTGGAAAACAGCAGAGGCCACAGTACTGGAAAAGGTCAGTTTCCATTCCAATCCCAAAGAAAGGCAATGCCAAAGAATGTTCAAACTACTGCACAATTGCACTCATCTCACACGCTAGTAAAGTAATGCTCAAAATTCTCCAAGCCAGGCTTCAACAATTCATGAACGGTGAACTTCCAGATGTTCAAGCTGGTTTTAGAAAAGGCAGAGGAACTAGAGATCAAATTGCCAATATCCTCTGGATCATCAAAAAAGCAAGAAAGTTCCAGAAAAATATCTTTCTGCTTTATTGACTATGCCAAGGCCTTTGACCATGTGAATCACCACAAACTGTGGAACATTCTGAAAGAGATGGGCATACCAGACCACCTGACCTGCCTCTTGAGAAACCTGTATGCAGGTCCGGAAACAACAGTTAGAACTGGACATGGAACAACAGACTGGTTCCAAATAGGAGAAGGAGTACATCAAGGCTGTATATTGTCACCCTGCTTATTTAACTTATATGCAGAGTACATCATGAGAAACGCTGGGCTAGAGGAAGCACAAGTTGGAGTCAAGATTGCCAGGAGAAATATCAGTAACCTCAGATATGCAGATGACACCACTCTTACGGCAGAAAGTGAAGAAGAACTAAAGAGCCTCTTGATTAAAGTGAAAGAGGAGAGTGGAAAAGTGGGCTTAAAGCTCAACATTCAGAAAACTAAGATCATGGCATCTGGTCCCATCACCTCATGGGAAATAGATGGGGAAACAGTGTCAGACTTTATTTTGGGGGGCTCCAAAATCACTGCAGATGGTGACTGCAGCCATGAAATTAAAAGATGCTTACTCCTTGGAAGGAAAGTTATGACCAAACTAGACAGCATATTAAAAAGCAGAGACATTACTTTGCCAACAAGGGTCCGTCTAGTCAAAGGTGTGGTTTTTCCAGTGGTCATGTATGGATCTGAGAGTTGGACTCTAAAGAAAGCTGAGCGCCGAAGAATTGATGCTTTTGAACTGTGGCGTTGGAGAAGACTCTTGAGAGTCCCTTGGACTGCACGGAGATCCAACCAGTTCATCCTAAAGGAGATCAGTCCTGGGTGTTCATTGGAAGGACTGATGTTGAAGCTGAAACTCCAATACTTTGGCCACCTGATGCGAAGAGCTGACTCATTGGAAAAGACCCTGATGCTGGGAAAGATTGAGGGCAGGAGGAGAACAGGACGACAGAGGATGAGATGGTTGGATGGCATCACTGACTCAATGAACATGAGTTTGGGTAAACTCCGGTAGCTGGTTATGGACAGGGACACCTGGCGTGCTGCAGTTCATGGGGTCACAAAGAGTCGGACACAACTGAGCGACTGAACTGAACTGTAGCGTAAAAATCCATGCTTCAGGATTCAGCTAATTCAGGAAAGCATTTTTTGCCTCCTGCTGGTTGTGGAAGCGTTTTCATGGAAGAAAGTTGTTGAGATTCTTGAAGAAGTGGTAGTTGATTGGCAAGAGGTCAGGTTAATATGGCAGATGTAGCCGAGGTCATTCAACTTTTGAAGTGTTGGTTGTGCCATGTGTGATTGGTGGTGTTGTGGAGAAGAATTGTGCCTTTTCTGTTGACCAGTGTTGGCTGCAGGTGTTGCAGTTTTCAGTGCATCTTATTAATTTCCTGAGCATACGTCTCAGATGTTATGGTTTCACCAGGATTCAGAAAGCTATAGTGGATCAGTTGGGCAGCAGACCACCAAACAGTGACCACGACCTTTTTTTGGTGCACGTTTGGCTTTGGGAAGTACTTTGGAGCTGCTTCTTGGTCCAGCCACTGAGCAGGTCATCATCAATTGTCGTATACAATCCACTTTTTGTCGCACGTCACTATCCAATAGAGAAATGGTTCATTGTGTAGATTAAGAGAAGATGACACGTCAGAATGCTGACTTTTTCAATTTCCGGTCAGCTCATGAGACACCCACTTATCAAGCTTTTTCATATTTCCAATTTGCTTCAAATGCCAAATGATCATAGAATGGTTGAGTTCTTGGGCAACTTCTCTTGTAGTTGTAAGAGGATCAGCTTCAATGACAGCTCTTAATTGTTCGTTGTCAACTTCCCATGGCTAGCCACTGTGCTTCTCATCTTCAAGGCTCTTGTGTCCTTTGCAAAACTTCTTGAACCACCACTGTACTGCACCTTTGTTAGCAGTTCCTGGGCCAGATGTGTTCTTGATGTTGTGAGTTGTCTCTGCTGCTTTATGACCTAATTTGAACTTGAGTAAGAAAATTGCTCGAAATCACTTTTTGTTTAACATCATTTCCATAGTCTAAAATAAACAGCAAGTAAAAAGTCTTTAGCAAAAAAAAACAAAACGAGAAATGTGTATTAATGTATAACATAACCACATTTATTTAAGAATGTATTCCAGTATCAAATGGCTAATTTCAACAATGCAAAAAATGGCAATTACATTTGTATCGACCTAATAATTAGTGGGGTTTTTTTTCAGTCTTTTTCTGATGAAAATTTAGCATCCGAATTAATATATTCTGAGTATTAAAAAGAGCTTCCCTGGTGGCTGTGTATTAAAATAAAGACTCATTGGATTTTGAAGACTTTGTATTTTTTTTTAAAGTTAAAAGATTCCAATTTAAAAAATTGATTACATGTTAAAATGATAATGTTTGGATATATTGAGGAAATATTAATTTTTTTCTTTTTAAAATATGGCTACCTGAAAATTTAAAATTGAAAAATTGCAGCATAGTTCACGTTATATTTCTGTTGGCTACCACTGACCTAGACTGTTCTGTTAAAATGTTGTAAGAGAGCTGATGCTGCAGTAAATTAAGTTTACTACTTCCTTTTAAAAAAATATCTTAGCACCTTCCTTTTTGTGGTTTCTTTCATTAGCACCCTTTGCAAAGCATAATTCTTTTGCTGTTGCTGAACACAGAAATTTGGGTTTTTAAATATCTTTTCTTTTTGGCTTGTGGTGCTTTTAATACCTGATTATTATGAAAATTGGCATCCAGTTCATTAAAATTTTATCTTTTGTTATTTACCAACATGTCTATATCAGAAATATTTCTTGTGATCTTGCTCTTTGAATACTTTATTTAGTTGTTGCCAGGAGAATGTTAGAAGTTAGTCTTTCAGCAAATATCTTGAAATATTTTCTGTAAATATTTTATTTCAAATAAAATGCATGTCTGGATGTATATTGAATGTGTAAACTTGCTGCTTTATTTATATTCTTTTATCATTAATAGCCACTGTGGTTTCTTAAAGTTGTTGGCTAATTTGGTGTCCATATTCCTAGTTTAATGATATTGATAAATAGGTTACATTGATGTATTGGTATCTTTTGCTTATAAAAAGAGACATTATTTATAGTTCACCAACTTATTTGCATTAAGTTTCTCCAAAATAGTTAATGTTTTGACTAACTGTTCCTGTACAGTAAAGAAGGTTGAAAAGATTAGTGAAGATGTAGCTACCTGCTTTAATAAAGTTGTAAAATATTTGAGATACCAAGACAAAGCTTTTCAAACTCTGTATGGTAGTTTAATGACCATGGAAAACAGTTTTTCTTTTTGTATAAGGACATTTTGGTAGTCACTTTTTAGAGCTACCCATTAATTTGATTTTGACTCAGTTATCTGAATTATAAGCTTCATTTATTTCCACCATAGATTTTACAACCTTCCTTAAGGCACAGACAAAAAAAGGTTTATAAGAAAATTTTATAAAAGTAATGCATTCTCATAAAAATTAGTAAATTAGAGGGCAAAGAGAAAATATAAATTACCTAGAATACGTCACTTCATCTACAGATAAGCATTGTTAGGATTTGTAACAGTCTAATTTTTATGTGTTTGATTTTTGTTTTTATAGTGGTGATCATATTGTATGGTCCTACAGTTTGCTGGTTTCATTGCATAGCAGAAACATTTTCCTTAAACATTTGAGGTCTTTAGATCAAAACCAACAAATTCTGTTCATAGTTATAATTGGCGTGTGTGTTAATGTCGCTGTTAATATACTGTTAAGGTCACACAATTTTCCTGATTTATATAGAAAAGAGCATTTCTTATGTTAAAAATTTGAAATTTTAGATTAAAAAGTACTAAATATTTAGATAAAAATATTATTAGTGCACTGTTACAATTGTTTTTGATACTTTTAAACCACTACATGCAGTTATGACATCAGTTTCAGAACTCATATTTTAATAATAAGTTAGCATGTAAAACACTTGAATTCCTACTTGAGTATGTATTAATTCTCCTTAGTTTTCAATAAGAGAAAATCAGAATGTTTGTCTCACAAATACCTACATTAAGTGCGGCTAAATCTTGGAAACCGATCACTGATGCATTTGATCACTCTGAACAGAGAAGTTTAAAAGTCATGGTTGATACATTGCAAAGCTGATTAGTTTTTCACCTTTAGCCTTTGTCAAGAGATTAGCAGAGTTCATTCACTGCCTCTTATGATTTTGGGAATGGTCAGAGTATTTTAAATCAGTCATTTGCCTCTAGAACAGTTACTGTGGTTGAGAAGTTTGTAAAAGTTGAGTATTAGGGGCTTTAATAACAGTACATTGAAAGTTTTTTGAGGAAGTTTAGTTTTGTACATTGACTAAATTGCAGGGGAAAAAGCCTAGTGTGCTTTTTTTTTCTTCCTATCCACTTCAGATAACTTAAATCTGCTTCCTTTATTTAAATTTTTAGCAAAGTCTACTCCCAAGCTACTGTAGAACTCTACAGAGAAGTTTTAAAAGTACAGGAAATTCTTAATGCATTTAAAGTGCACTGCTTCCTAATTGTTTTTTCCATTATACAAGTTGTGTATGCTCAAAGACATCTTAGAGGACAGGGAAAAATTGGAACTAAATCCTGCTGAAATTCCATCACTAAAAAAGTAATGCTGATGTATCATTTTGGAATACTTTCCTTTTGTTTCTCCCTGCCCAAGGTGGGTTTTATATTTATTCAACAAATATTTACTGATAAACTCTTTGTGCTAGGTACTTAGTTGGCAAATAGAGGAAAAACCCTGCCCTCCTGGAACTTATGTTTTGCTGGGATCATGGGGGGGGGGCGGGGGGGGTGTGTGCACGCGCGCATCCTATTCACTGTATAATTGCTTTTGCTTCTTAGTACTGCTGCATATGCTTTTGTGATGTCAGTTTCAGAACTGACATTTTGATCTTAAGTTAGTATGTACAACACTTGAATGACATGCTCCTTTATGTTAAGCCTGGAAGGTTCTTTTGAAGGCCAAGTTATAGGGACTGTTGGGTAATAGGATCTTCTCTAGAATTTTTGAAGCAAAATTACCATCATTTTCTCTCCCCTTACCGGCTCACCTCCCAGTCAGTGTAAGGGTACCAATAATGGTCTAGTGAATCCTCCTATCCCCTTCTTTCCCTCCCATCTCTACCTCCTCAAACTCCTCAGTGCTTTCACCACCCCTGCTTCTGGTGTCTCTCTTTGGGCTGTGCTTTCTCAAACAGAACCCAGTTGAAGGGATTGCCTTCTAATTGCTGGTTCTAAAATAACACAAAAGACCTGGAGGCTAGGGACTTCAAAGGCTGGGAATTGAGGCAAAGAATTTACCTGTTGCTTTGTGAACAAAACATGAATTAATACCTCAGATTTCACTGTTCAGAACTATTTTCTTAGTATTAAATTCAGAAATGGAATTACTGGGTCTGAGAGTATGAACATTTATGTACTTTCTACACATAGTGAGATTATTTTCCAAAAGAGATTTGGTGACCTCAGAGAGACTTCACTGCCCTTATTATCGTGAAACTCTCATTGCTTTATATTTTGTCTTCAGAACTTTATTCTGTTTTCTTCATTACTTTTTAATTGTAGCAAGTCTTACCTCTGAAGTTAGGTAACTATTTCTAATTTCTTATTTTTCTATTCTTAGTATTAAAATTTGTTGTGTTGTTGTGGACATATTTATGCTATAGTATTGATTCAAATTTTAACTTATACACAGATTTTTGATGAATGTATAGCTTCTCGTCAGTGTTTAAAATTTTACTTTTGCAATCACATTAGTGGTTTCCTCATTTCTGTTTTCTTTCAAATAGTTTTAGAGAGTAAATTAAGACATTACTTAATGTGATGAGTTAAATGGTATGTCAGGTAATACTGTTTTTTTGACACAGTGATTTTTAATTCAGTTTGCTTTAGATTTCTGTGTTTTTATGACAAAGTTGTGTTTTCATTAGCAATTCCTTCTAGGGTCTACTTTTTATTGACCAGGCACTATGTTTTATATACAGTCTTATTTAGTTCTTGTGACACATAGAGATCAGTCACCATTTGCAGGTGAAGAGACTGGAAATTAAATAATTGGCCCAGATCACAACTGGCAAGTGATGGAAGTGGGAGTTGAGTCCAAGTCATTCTTGTTTCTGTTTTTTCTTTTTGTTCGTGTTTTAAAAGCCAGTATGCTTCTCTTCAGACTTTATAATTATCTAGCAGTGCACATTAAAATGGATAATGTAGGTAGTCTGTGTGTGACCCAAAAGCCAAATTGGTAATTTTTCAGTTTTTAACCTGGCATTTGATGTTGTGTCTTAGGTACATGAGGTCAAAGTTGAATCTCAATGTATTGTTCTTGCTTTGTATGAAATTTGTAACAGGGCAGGTGCTTTGGGAGAGAAATTACTTGTTTTCCAAGGATTTCCAAAGGCAGTAAAAGAAAATGGGATTTAGAAAAGAATATGGACTATAGAAAATTAATTGGTAATCCTATTTGAGAGTTGTAATTGTTGACTAGAATGCAAAGACCTACTATACAAAGTAGGTGCTCATTCAGAAGAAATGTGGAAGGTAAAGGCTTGGATTACATGACCACAGATGGCTCAGCAGTAAAGAATTGGCCTGCCAATGCAGGACACAAGGGTTCCTGGGTCAGGGAGATCCCCTGGAGGGGGAAGTGGCAACCCACTCCAGTACTCTTGCCTGGGAAATCCCATGCACAGAGGATCCTGACGGGCTACAGTCCATAGGGTCACAAGAGTCAGACGTGGCTGAACAACTGAGCATGCCTGCACACAAATATAACATAAACCTAGAAAAGTTGACATATTGTGTCTAGATTATCATACCAGGTGAGTAATTTGTTAAAAAGTGATTTCTTGAAATTGAAGGAAACACTCTATGTGATTAGGGTTTAGGATTATGAATGATTTAATAATGTAGGATAGGACATACCCATTTTGTAAAGAGATTAACGTAACCAAACTATGGAAAAATAAAAGATTAAAAAAAAAACCAATAAGAATATATATTCTAAACTGCAGAACAAAAATTTTAAATTCTTAGTAATACTGGTAATAGTCTAGTAACAGGTATAACATCTCCCTGGTAACATGGTGAACTCCACCAGAGGGCCAGGGTGGGGTTCAAAAAATATTACTGTCAAAGTCACATATTGCCAGGTAATTAAAACTTAGGAAAATCTTGGAACTGAGGGAGGAATAAACATGAGAGAGGAGTAAGCAACAGTGGGGAATATTGTTGGAGGAATGGAAATGGGCACTTCTGCTGATTTTACTACTATAAAATGGAAAATGAATTGATTCCTGTTGCTCCTGCCCCACCCCCACATTCAGGAGGATGGCATTCTTTTCTGTTAAAACTGCCACTGATTATATATTTCTCCTGACAGTGATGATCATATTGTCAACTCTCTCAAAAGAGTTGAACACTGTATTTATTGTTATATTTTAGAAGAATTAGTATGTGAACTTTGGCAACTCTTTTATTTGCATATGAGGAATCCCCTGCTGGGAAAATAAAATATGTTGCTGTGAATATAATTTTAAAATATACACATACATCTCTTTATTTATAAATTCTCTTTCACTTAATATTCTAAGAGGAAAATCCATATACAGTCTTGTGAATTGAATGGACTGGAATAAAAATACTGTTTTTAAAAATATCTCTACCATTACCCTGGAAGTTTGAGAAGTAAAAAATAACTAAGACATTTTCTTTTGTTTGAGTGTGAAGGACACTATCTCAGTCAACTCCCATTTCCTCTTCCCTGCATTTGTTTGAAATATTCTATGTACTACACTAATTTGACTACTCAGTGTAAGGCTCAGAAATCAAAAGAAATAACTTCCATATCTCAACCATTCCCAGTGTTTAGCAGTTTTTTAAATCTGGAATTTTGATGGTAATCATTAATAGAATTGTTTAAGGGTGAGCAGTTAATATTCTTTATAGAAATAATTTTGAGGTATCTTTTTTTGGGATTCCTTGCAGATGATATTATGACTTTATGACTGTTAGGAGGAGGAATGTGGAGACCAGTCATTGCTTGTATGACCACTCCAGTATGGAGTGGTGATGTTACGCCCACCACGGGCAGGGTTTAGTGTTTCTTGCTCTTTGTAGAGGGATCACCCTTGTTTAGACTGCAGTCCTTGCAAATTTCTTTTCTTACTGACTCAGTTAGTTGATGAAGATTTGTTAGTAGATGGGAATGAAGTCTTTTGTATTTACATCCAGGTTTATTGTTCTGAACGAGACCACTTAAAATATTTATAATGTTTCATACTGAGTGAGATACACAGATTACCAAAACCCCCCATTTGAATTTTGTAGTACTTTGCTTCTAAAATTGGGACAGAATGTAGAAGTTTAGGAAATTTTCATTTGTATTGTGGCCCTGGTCATGCATTTTCCAAAGCAGTGAGTTGCATTCCTAAACTTAGTGTGTTGCATGCACTGCTGAGCATAATGGGAAAAGGAAAGGGCCATAAAAAGCTAAGTACCAGGTAACTAGCTGGGAAAAACTCTTAATGGGAGAGCTGGTGTGGTCATTAATCCACTAGAAGAGTGCTTGAGGAAATGGCTGCATGTGTTAAACTGCAGTTTCTTTTTGTTATTAGAAACCAAAATAGGAAATTCAGAATTAGCACTTACGTACTGATAGCATTTTTTCTGCTGCCTAATACAGTGCAAAGAGAATTAAAATGGGAAACTTGGTCCTAATGCTAACTATAGAAGAATGACCTTGGGTGAGTATGTTGTCTTACTGATGAAATGAGTGGTGAAATTGTTTAAGGGTCCTTTCAGCTTTTGTTTGTTGCCTTAAATATGCTTTGTTTCCGCATGAACAATCAAAAAGGAAGATTTTTACTTTGATTCAGCCTGATTTCCTCTAGTCACTTGATGCCTAGAAGGTTTGATACACACAGACTGCATTGCAGTGCTTTCAAACCTTTTTTGTGTGTTAGTCGCTCAGTCATGTCTTACTCTTTGTGACCCCATGGGCTGTAGCCCCCCAGGCTCCTCTGTCCATGAGATTTTCCAGACAAGAATACAGGATTGGGTTGCCGTTTCCTTCTCCAGAGGATCTTCCCAACCCAGGGATTGAACCTGGGTCTCTCTCTTTGGAGACAGACTCTTAACTGTCTGAGCCACCAGGGAAGATTCCTTTTTAACTTTTAAAGATTTCAAACCTTTTTAACTGAGCCCTATTCTAAGAAATACAGTTTACATTTAGACCAGGCGTATACACATTTTAAATGACAGAAGTTTGACAAATTACCTTACCAGTGAAGAGTTATGTATCTCTTCAGTTTCATTTGTGTGTGTGTGTGTGATTTACAGTCTACTCTTTGAAAACACTTTATTTAAAGTATAAACTTGAAACTGGGTTCTTTTTTTTCCTTAATAAACTGAGTTAGTTAAATCAAGCAGTAAGTTGTTGATAAATATTTTCCCCAAAATTAAAAATATAGTGGCCATATGAATTTTAGTCCTGCCGGTAACACAAGCTCTGAACATAGTGTTCATTCTTAGTGAGGAACAGATGATAATGATTTTTAATAACATCTGAAGTTAGGCATATGTAAAATCTATAGTTGCTTAGTCTTCAGTGTAGATAATTTAATGATGTTAGTTTTATTTCTGCATTTTCTTTAGTCCCTTATTAATAGATTGGCATTAGCTGTGACAGAAACTGGTGGCACAAAAACCCTTAAGCACCTTTTTGCATTTGAGTTTTTAAAGGTATTTTGTAGAAAACATATACAATTTTAATGCATACATGTGCTGCTATTTTAAATAAGTTCTTTCCTTTTGGGTTCTAACCCTCAAGGTAGGTAGAGAGATTTAACTCAAACTTGCCAGTCTTTTAGTCCTGTCAGATTCCTTCTTTCCCCATCCTTCTGCTCCCAGGTTTGCATTTTTATGGAATTTGTGGCTTACTTTTTTAATGTAAGGATTAAAATGAACTTCTCTTGGAATATACTGACTATTGGTGACTCTGGACCTCTCATTTCCTTAAATTCTAAGTCTTTTTCCTCATCTCAAAATGATAATTTGTATAGTTGACTGGGTTTTTTTTTTTTTTTTTGGACTGGGTTATTTTAAATATCAATGAAATAATTTTAAAATGACAATATACTCATAGTACAGTGTGATATTTTATGTAATTTAAAGTCATAATCATATGCTTCTCTGGTGGCTCAGACAGTAAAGAATCTGCCTGCAATATGGGAGCTCCCAGGTTGGGAAGATCCCCTGGAGAAGGGAATGCAACCCACTCCAGTACTCTTGCCTGGAGAATCCCATGGACAGAGGGGCCTGGCAGGTACAGTCCGTGGGGTCGCAAAGAGTCAGACACGACTGAGAGACTTAACACACACACACAATATGGAAATTAACTTCTGAGGTTAGGCTTTGGAAATTAACTTCTGAGGTTTTTTCATGACCTGATTTTCATTTCACTGAGTCTTGGATTTGAATCCTGAGAGAAAATTGTATAGTATCAGTTAGGGTAGATAACTGTTTAATCAAGTAGCTCTGTAATAGTACTACTTTACATGTTCTGTAGTACATCATTTCATTCAGTTCCCTAAGTAACCCTGTATGTAGTATCTTGTCATTTCTATTTTATAGCTGAGAAAACCAAGGAAAATATTTGGTGGAATAATGTTTCTAAAATTGAGGATCCTCCTATGGGGCTTTGGTGTATGTCATTGAGTATGTCACTATGGGATTCCTAAGTCAGTGAAATTGATTAGAATTTAGATGTCGAAGTGAAATTCAAGGAAAATAAGACATCAAAGTAAAATTCAAGGAAAACATAATGGAAGTGAAATTCAAGGAAAACAAGGTGGAAGTAAAATTGTAGTGAGAGACTTGATATTAATTATATTTATGTATAACAAATTACACTCATCTCACACACAATTAAAGTAATGCTCAAAATTCTCCAAGCCAAGCTTCAGCAATACATGAACCAAGAACTTCCAGATGTTCAAGCTGGTTTTAGAAACCAGAGGAACCAGAGATCAAATTGCCAACATCCATTGGATCATCAAAAAAGCAGTAGAGTTCCAGAAAAAAAATCTATTTCTGCTTTATTGACTATGCCAAAGCCTTTGACTATGTGAATCACCACAAATTGTGGAAAATTCTTAAGAGTTGGGCATACCAGACCACCTGACCTGCCTCTTAAGAAACCTGTACGCAGGTCAGGAAGCAACAGTTAAAACTGGGCATGGAACAACAGACTGGTTCCAAATTGGAAAAAGAGTACATCAAGGCTGTATATTGTCACCCTGCTTAACTTATATGAGAAATGCTGGGCTGGAAGAAACACAAGCTGGAATCAAGATTGCTCGGAGAAATATCAATAACCTCAGATATGCAGATGGCACCACTCTTATGGCACAAAGTGAAGAAGAACTAAAGAGCCTCTTGATGAAAGTGAAAGAGGAGAGTGAAAAAGTTGACTTAAAACTCAACATTCAGAAAACTAAGATCACGGCATCTGGTCTCATCACTTCATGGCAGATAGATGGGGAAACAGTGGCAGACTTAATTTTTTGGGCTCCAAAATCACTGCAGATGGTGACTGCAGTCATGAAATTAAAAGATGCTTGCTCCCACCCTCAATGGTGAAAAATTGAAAGCATTTCCTCTGAAATCAGGAACAAGACAAGGATGCCCACTCTCACCACTACTATTCAACATAGTGTTGGAAGTTTTGGCCACAGCAATCAGAGCAGAAAAAGACATAAAAGGAATCCAGATAGGAAAAGAAGAAGTGAAACTCTCGCTGTTTGCAGATGACATGATCCTCTACATAGAAAACCCTAAAGACTCTTCCAGAAAATTACTAGAGCTAATCAATGAATATAGTAAAGTTGCAGGATATAAAATTAACACACAGAAATCCCTTGCATTCCTATACACTAACAATGAAAAAACAGAAAGAGAAATTAAGGAAACAATACCATTCACCATTGCAACAAAAAGAATAAAATACTTAGGAGTATATCTACCTAAAGAAACAAAAGACCTATACATAGAAAACTATAAAACACTGATGAAAGAAATCAAAGAGGACACAAACAGATGGAGAAACATACCGTGTTCATGGATTGGAAGAATCAATATTGTCAAAATGGCTATTCTACCCAAAGCAATCTATAGATTCAATGCAATCCCTATCAAGCTACCAACGGTATTTTTCACAGAACTAGAACAAATAATTTCACAATTTGTATGGAAATACAAAAAACCTCGAATAGCCAAAGTAATCTTGAGAAAGAAGAAAGGAACTGGAGGAATCAACCTGCCTGACTTCAGACTCTACTACAAAGCCACAGTCATCAAGACAGTATGGTACTGGCACAAAGACAGAAATATAGATCAATGGAACAGAATAGAAAGCCCAGAGATAAATCCACGAACCTATGGACACCTCATCTTTGACAAAGGAGGCAAGGATATACAATGGAAAAAAGACAATCTCTTTAACAAGTGGTGCTGGGAAAACTGGTCAACCACTTGTAAAAGAATGAAACTAGAACACTTTCTAACACCATACACAAAAATAAACTCAAAATGGATTAAAGATCTAAATGTAAGACCAGAAACTATAAAACTCCTAGAGGAGAACATAGGCAAAACACTCTCCGACATAAATCACAGCAAGATCTTCTATGACCCACCTCCCAGAATATTGGAAATAAAAGCAAAAATAAACAAATGGGACCTAATGAAAATTAAAAGCTTTTGCACAACAAAGGAAACTATAAGTAAGGTGAAAAGACAGCCCTCAGATTGGGAGAAAATAATAACAAATGAGGAAACAGACAAAGGATTAATCTCAAAAATATACAAGCAACTCCTGAAGCTCAATTCCAGAAAAATAAACGACCCAATCAAAAAATGGGCCAAAGAACTAAACAGACATTTCTCCAAAGAAGACATACAGATGGCTAACAAACACATGAAAAGATGCTCAACATCACTCATCATCAGAGAAATGCAAATCAAAACCACAATGAGGTACCATTACACGCCAGTCAGGATGGCTGCTATCCAAAAGTCTACAAGCAATAAATGCTGGAGAGGGTGTGGAGAAAAGGGAACCCTCTTACACTGTTGGTGGGAATGCAAACTAGTACAGCCACTATGGAAAACAGTGTGGAGATTTCTTAAAAAACTGGAAATAGAACTGCCATATGACCCAGCAATACCACTTCTAGGCATACACACTGAGGAATCCAGATCTGAAAGAGACACGTGCACCCCAATGTTCATCGCAGCACTGTTTATAATAGCCAGGACATGGAAGCAACCCAGATGCCCATCAACAGATGAATGGATAAGGAAGCTGTGGTACATATACACCATGGAATATTACTCAGCCATTAAAAAGAATTCATTTGAATCAGTTCTAATGAGATGGATGAAACTGGAGCCCATTATACAGAGTGAAGTAAGCCAGAAAGATAAAGAACATTACAGTATACTAACACATATATACGGAATTTAGATAGATGGTGGCGATAACCCTATATGCAAAACAGAAAAAGAGACACAGAAGTACAGAACAGACTTTTGAACTCTGGGGGAGAACGTGAGGGTGGGATGTTTTGAAAGAACAGCATGTATACTATCTATGGTGAAACGGACCACCAGCCCAGGTGGGATACATGAGTCAGGTGCTCGGGCCTGGTGCACTGGGAGGACCCTGAGGAGTCGGGTGGGGAGGGAGGTGGGAGGGGGGTCGGGATGGGGAATACGTGTAACTATATGGCTGATTCATGTCAATGTATGACAAAACCCACTGAAATGTTGTAAAGTGATTGGCCTCCAACTAATAAAATAATATTTAAAAAAAAAAAAAAAAGAAAAAAAAAAAAAGAAAGTCTATAAAGAGAAAAAAAAAAAAAAAAAAAAAAAGATGCTTGCTCCTTGGAAGAGAAGTTATGACCAGCCTAGACAGCATATTAAAAAGCAGAGAAATTACTTTGCCGACAAAGGTCCATCTAGTCAAAGCTATGGTTTTTCCAGTAGTCATGTATGGGTGTGAGAGTTGAACTATATATAAAGAAAGCTGAGCGCTGAAGAATTGATGTTTTTGAACTGTGGTGTTGGAGAAGACTCTTTTTTTTCCCCTTAAGAAATGGAATAATCCTATTTTAAAAAAATTTTTGTTTCATTTTTTATTTTAATTGGAGGCTAATTACTTTATAGTATTGTGGTGGTTTTTGCCATACATTCACATGAATCAGCCATGGGTGTACATGTATTCCTCATCCTGACCCTCCCTCCCACCTCCCTCCCTCCCCCCCATCCCATCCCTCAGGGTCATCCCAGTGCACCAGCCCTGAGCACCCTGTCTCATGCATTGAACCTGGACTGGCAATCTGTTTCACATATAATATACATGTTTCAAAGCTATTCTCTCAAATCATCCCACCCTCGCCTTCTCCCAGAGGGTCCAAAAGTCTGTTCTTTATATCTTTGTATCTTTTGCTATGTCGCATATAGGGTCATCATTACCATCTTTCTAAATTCCATATATATGCGATAGTATACTGTATTGGTGTTTTTCTTTTTGACTTACTTCGCTCTGTGTAATAGGCTCCAGTTTCATCAACCTCATTAGAACTGACTCACATGCATTCTTTTCAATACCTGAGTTTTTAAAAAAAGTTTTTGTTGAAATATAAGTTGATTTACAGTGTTGTGTTAGTATCTTGTGTATAGCAGAAGTGATTCAGTTATGCACACACACACAAGTGGGCTTCCTTGGTAGCTCAGCTGGTAAAGAATCCGCCTGCAATGCAGGAGACCCGGGTTCAATTCCTGGGTTGAGAAGATCTCCTGGAGAAGGGATTGGCTACTCAGTCCAATATTCTTGGGCTTCCCTGGTATCTCAGACAGTAAAGAATCCACCTGCAGTGTGGCAGACCTGCGTTTGATCCGTGGTTTGAGAAGTCCATGGAGGTGGGCATGGCAACCCACTCCAGTATTCTTGCCTGGAGAATCCCCATGGGCAGAGGAGCCTGCCGGGCTACAGTCCTGGGATGGCAAAGAGTTGGACATCACTGAGCGACTAAGCACAGCACACACACAGATATATATTCTTTTTTTACATTCTCTTCCATTATAGGCCATTATAAGATACTGAGTCTAATTCCTTGCCAGCAACATTTCAAAGAAGTATTTTACTAGCCATGTTTGGCTAGTGGCTACCATCACTGGACAACTCAGTTCTGATAGTCTAAATTTTTCTTTTTTATCTTCTGAATGTTAAGGACCTCTTGTTAAATTGTTCTTGAACAAAGTTTCCCCACCATCTCAAGAAGTTCGTGATAAAAGTTTTAGATTATCCCATATGATAGGCTGTGATTGCAAGCATAGATGAAATCTGATTCTCCTGAGTTCTCCTCAGTTTCAAGTTGAAGAAAATGTTTTTAAATATTTTCATTATTAGAATAGTAATACTCTGTATACACGTTTTGGAAGATCTAGAGATGAAAAGAAAAGCACTTGTGTTATTTATATAGAATGAAATATTATTCATAAAAAAGAATGAAATCTTGCGATTTGTGGCACCATGGATGGACCTTGCAGGCATTATACTAAATGAAATAGAGAAAGTGAAACACCATATGACCTCATTTGCATGTAGAGTCTTAAAAAGAATAACAGACATTGAACTTGTATATAGAACAGATTGGTAGTGACGAGAGTCAGGGTCAGGGGAGTGGGTAAAACAGATAAAGGGGATCAAAAGGTACTGACTTCCAGTTATAAAAAAGTCATGGGATTTAATGTACAGCATGGTGATTATAATGAATAATATTGCATTGCATATTTGAGTATTACTAAGAAAGTAGATCTTAAAGATTCTTGTCAGAGGAAAAAAATTTTCTTGTGTTTGGTGATAGGTATTAAGTGGATTTACCATGGTGATCATTTGTCAGTTTGTACAAGTATCAAATCATTATGTTGTTTACCTTCGTGAGCCACTTCCAGGCGGCTCAGTAGTGAAGAATCCGCCTGCTAATGCAGGAGATGCAGGTTCGATCCCTGAGGCAGGAAGAGTCTCTGGAGGAGGAAGTGGCAACCCACTCCAGTGTTCTTGCCTGGGAAATCCCAGAGGAGCCTGGCGGACTAGAATCCATGGGGTCGAAAAAGAGTCAGACTCGACTTAACGACTGAACAGCATATTGTCTGTGTCAGTTTTTCCTACAGTTTTGTTTGTATTTGCTTTTCATGTGTTATGAATGTCATATAATTCATCACTTAACAAGAATATTTCTGCTATGATGTTTTCATTTTAAAAGTTTTATATGACATACAGTAAACTGCACATGCTTAAAGTGTATAATTTAACAAGTTTTGATGTATGTGTAGATCCATGAAATCATCTCAGCATTCAGGGTAATGAACGTACGTGTCACCTCCAAAAGTTTCCTTGTGCCTCTCTGTTGGTTTTTTTTTTTCCCCTTCCATATTCACTGTAACTGTTTAGAGTACTATCAGTGTTGTGTGGAACTGTAGTTCATTCTTTTTTTTATGACTGAGTAGTATTTTGAATGGCTGTATCACAGTTTGCTTATCTATTGTTGATGAATATTTGGGTTTCTACAGTCTTTGCTGTTTCACATAAAGCTGATATGTATGTTTGTGTTCAAGTTTTTTGTACGGTTATGTACCTTCATTTTCCTTGAATAAATACTGTGAATGGAAAGGTGGGGCTATATGTTAGGTATACATTATATATATATTTTTTGAAATATCATCAAGCCATTTTTTAAGTGTGTTATTTTACATTTCTGCCTGCAGGATATGGGAATTCAGTTGATATAGCATTCTCACTAATGCATGGTATGGTCAGTCTTTAATTGTAGGTATTTTGATAGGTGTGTAGTGGTATGACATGGTTTTTATTTGTGTTTCTCTAATGACTAATGTCGTTGAGCATCTTTTTCTTGTGCTGCTTTGCCATCTGTGTATCTTTAGTGACATGTCTTGTTAAAATTTTTGCCCACCTTTTAAAAAATTGATTGTTTTTTTCTGAGTTCTTTATGTATTCTAAATGCAAGTCTTTTAATAGGTGTAAGAATTTATAAGTGTTTTTTTTACAGTCTGTGGCTTTTTTCATTTACTTAACATGTCTTTAAAGAATCAATAGTTATTAATTTTGGTGAAGTCAGTTTGATTTTTTTAGATTATCCTTTTGGTGTCATATCTAAGAAAGCTTCACCTAACCCAGTGTTAGAGATTTTGTAATTTTAGGTTTTGCATTTAGGTCTATTTGAATATGGTAAGAGGTATAGAGTGAAGTTCATTATTTTGCATGTGGCTATCTAATTGTGATAGCACCATTTGGTGAAAAGACTGTCCTTCACTAAATTGTTTTTGTGCCTGTGTTCCTCATTCATTTTTTCGGTAGCTTTACTGAGATACTCATATACCATAAATTCGCCCACCCACAGTGTACAGCTTCGCTTTCAGTATATTCACAGAGTCGTGCAGCTTACACTGCAAGCAATTTTACAACATTTTTACCACTCCAGAAAGAAACCCTGTACACATCATAGCAGTCAGTCACCAATGAATTTTTCCGTAAATTAACATTTTTTTGCAAAAGTTGAAATATTGTTACCACCCCTACACCTTCCTGCTTAAATTTAAAACTTGATAGTTTTCTGTATCACACTGACAGTTTTGCAGCTTTTATTGTATAATAGTATAACCATATCATAAATTACTTCATCATTTTGAGGGAACATTTAGTCGATGTATTCAGATTATAACCGTAACAAACATATATAACTGGGGACGCACATTTAATTTTATGATAGGTTGCTTGCTTACATAATTGGTAGAGATAAATAGTTCTGTGAGGCTAATTGCCGAAAAAGCAGCCACCATTCTCTTTCCACCTTCCTCTTCCTATTTCCTAGTCCTCAGAGGTACCTACTTTCAGGGTTCTTTTTTTTTCCTTTTTTTTTTTTTCTTTAGATATTTACCTCCATATATCTACTTAACATACTACAGTTGTTGTTTTTTTCAATTTTTGATACCATCTTTTTGATTCTCACCATGGGTTACTCTCACATCCATCATGCATCCTTTTCTGTCATCTCCTGCAAAGAAGTTGAAATATTTAGTGTTTACATCCTTGTTCAGTTGCCCAGTTGTGTCCGACTCTTTGTTGACATCCTTATGACTATGGAAATGCTCTGCAAAGTTGAGCCTAGTAATATATGATTAGTTTTCATGTATTGTACAACTTTTGCTTTCTCTGGAGTTAAATGTCTGGGTTTTTGTTTAGTTTCTGTGTATTACATTTTTTCCCCTAAGTTCTTCTCCTGGCTATTTAAATCTCCTGTCAGTGTGTTGAATCTTCTAGATAGTCTTCCATTTTGGAGATTCCTCTTTTAGAAACTTAACGTTCACCAATCCATATTGCTTGCTTTCCAGGTTGATGCCCGAGTTAGGGGTCTCCTTTCGCTCATTCACTCAATTTGTTTATCTCTAGCTAATGGTGGGTCCTGTTTCCAGAATTCTGTTTCTTTTGGTCTCTTCCCTCATTTTTGAAGTGTACCTTAATATTTGTCTGAGAAAGGGTATTTGGGAGATACATATATTTTTGAAACCTTGTATTTCTGAGAGTATCTTCACTTTTCTTTTCTTCCCTTCCTTAATTGGCAGTTTAGATACCAAATTCTAGATTGGAAATAGTTTTCCTAAAGAATCTCTAATTTGTTCTAACTTCCAATGTTGCTGTGAAGTCTGATACTGGTAGGATTCTCTGTCCCGTGTAACATGCTTTTTCTCTAGCAAAGATTTTAGCTTTCTCTGCTTGTCCTCAGTGATGTGCCTTGGTGTGGGCCTAATTTGTCCATGTTTCTCTTTGTGTCTGAAAATTCCTTGGCCATCAGCAGATAATTTTCACTTTGTTGCTTTATTTCTTACCCCTTATTTTCCATGAAGTTGGTGAAGGACAGGGAAGCCTGGCGTGCTGCAGTTCTTGGGGTTGCAAAGAGTTGGACATGACTGAGCAACTGAACTGAACTGATTTTCCCTGTTGCTTCTTCTGAACCCCTGTTATTACATATGTATGTTGGTTCTTCTAAAACAATGGTCTAATAATATCCTTGTCTTTTTTTCTCTTGTATTTTAATATCTTTTGTTCTCTAGTTTGCTTCTTAGAAAATTTTGGCTTGACCATCTATTGCATTTCACTTTTGCTGTCATATTTTTTAACTTCCAAAGGGTTTTATTTAAACAAAAGTCATCTTGTATCGTATATACAAGATTTTCTCATTTGAGAATTTTCTCTCCTTTTTACTTTACGTTTTCAACTCTTTTCCTAGCTTTTACTTTTTTCCAGTTACTTTTTTTAATTGAGTTTAGTTGCTCCTTAATTTTAAGTGTTTTCTTCAAGTTGATGAGCCTTAAGGTGCTTGTTGGCATTGGAATTAGGCATTGAAAAATGAATAAGCAGTTAAATGGCTGGGGCTTGTTTACTCTGGACCTCACTGTGATCTGACTGGGCTGTTGGAGAATCTTTTGAAACTCAGATGTTAGTATTTAGATGTTTTCATTTAGGCAAGTCAGAATCCTAGGTTTATTGCATATGGCCAGAGAATAACTTATGGTTGGTTTCTGTCATCTGCTTTAGAGGAAGTTGAAGTTCTATGATCATGTGCTCTGTTATTTATTAGAGGAAAATATTCTGCATTTGTTCATCATATTGCTTAAATCCATATATTCTTGCCTTGTTAGACTACTTGGTTAGCTAATGTTTGAGGATCATGTGTCAGCCCACTGCCTTCATGTGGGCTGCCATCTTATCATGATGTTTGGATAATCTGACTGACTCCTGCATTTAGCTGCATTAACCCTTGCATATACCCACCATATTTCCCCACCCAGTCATACATATAAATCTTCTGTTACTGTGCTGCCACGATGTGTTTTTATGAAACAACTTGATGTTCACGTTACTTTCCGTTGCCTGAACTTGCTTTTTCCTAACATTTGGGAGTTGAGTGGATATTGTGTATCGTAGATTCATAACAAGTCCTGCATTAAAGAAGCCTGTTTAACTTAGTTTTTACCAACATTTCCCAAATGTATTTGGTGCTCTTTCTTGGTATGTTTTGTAATATGTCAGACATATACCTTACACACATGCACCAGCACAGTTATTCACGGAACATGTATTGAGGTTATATTCTTAGCTCAGACACTGAGAAAATCAAGAAGCCATTCTAAGTTGCAAATAGTCAGTGATAAGTCCTGTGATAGTGTTTCTAGATACACGTACTGTGGATCACAATAAACTGTGGAAGATTCTGAAAGAGATGGGCATACCAGACCACCTGACCTGCCTCTTGAGAAACCTGTATTCAGGTCAGGAAGCAACAGTAAGAACTGGGCATGGAACAACAGACTGGTTCCAAATAGGAGAAGGAGTACATCAAGGCTGTATATTGTCACCCTGCTTATTTAACTTATATGCAGAGTACATCATGAGAAACGCTGGGCTGGAGGAAGCACAAGCTGGAATCAAAATTGCCGGGAGAAATGTTAATAACCTCAGATATGCAGATGACACCACCCTTATGGCAGAAAGTGAAGAAGAGCTAAAGAGCCTTTTGATGAAAGTGAAAGAGGAGAGTGAAAAAGTGGGCTTAAAGCTCAACATTCAGAAAATTAAGATCATGGCATCTGGTCCCATTACTTCATGGCAGATAGATGGAGAAATGGTGGAAGCAATGGCTGACTATTTTTTTGGGCTCCAAAATCACTGCAGATGGTGATGGCAGCCATGAAATTAAAAGACGCTTACTCTTTGGAAGGAAATTTATGACCAAACTAGACAGCATATTAAAAAACAGAGACGTTGCTTTGCCAACAAAGGTCCGTCTAGTCAAGGCTATGGTTTTTCCAGTGGTCATATATCGATCTGAGAGTTGGACTCTAAAGAAAGTTGAACGCCGAAGAATTGATGCTTATGAACTGTGGTGTTGGAGAAGACTCTTGAGAGTCCCTTGGACTGCAAGGAGATCCAACCAGTCCATCCTAAAGGAGATCAGTCCTGGGTGTTCATTGGAAGGACTGATTGTTGAAGCTGAAACTCCAATACTTTGGCCACCTGATGCGAAGAGCTGACTCATTTGAAAAGACCCTGATGCTGGGAAAGATTGAGGGCAGGAGGAAAAGGGGATAGAGGATGAGATGGTTGGATGGCATCACCGACTCGATGCCATGGGTTTGGGTAGAATCCGGGAGTTGGTGATGGACAGGGAGGCCTGGCGTGCTGCGATTCATGGGGTTGCAAAGAGTCAGACACGACTGAGCAACTGAACTGAACTTTGATAAAAGTGTCTTCTGAAAGTACGATAAAGTGTCTTCTGAAAGTGCTGAGAGTTTTCAGGATGTTTCTGGTAGCAAGTAGCCAAAAGGCCAGCTTTAGTGAATAAAGATTTATAATATTTAATAAAAGATAGGGCATTTCCAGATAGGTTGATTCAGCCACGTCATCAGCAGTATCTTTGACGTTCTCAGGCCAGTGCCCATTATGGCGCCAGTCTCAGGCATCACATGTGTCCTGGATGGTATTCAGCAGCAGAAGAAACCATTTCTTTCAGATTGTCTTTTGTTTCACTGTCCAGAGTTGTGGTCATGTGCCCATGCCTAATTCAAATCCCAGAATGGGACTCTTGACTGGTTTAGGCCAGTCGTGATTCCTTTGCTTGGACTGGAGGTAGGACCCGCTTCTCTTCTGTCACAAGGTGTGTGCTTGAACCAAGTAAGTGAACACTCTTAGCAAGGAGAAGGAGTTTGGGAATGGCAAGTAGGCAGTGGGCAGTGCCTGCTGCTTAGTCTTGAGGGATGGGAAGGAACTTCGAGTAGGAGGAGACAGACCGCTTGTGGATAAAGTGGTTTCTAAACTGAAGTTTTGTGAACAGAGGAGGTTGGTAGAGAGACTTCACCTTAGTCTTCTAAGCCATCCTCTTTGCTGTTTGTCTTTTCTTTGTTAACAATGGTAAACATGCTTAGTATATTTCCCTGTGAATCTGTCTTCACTTTCTATGTTTGTGTGTCTAAAAGCTGTGTGGTGGGCTTTAAAAGGAACATGTAGCAACTGGTTTAGTTGAATGAAATGTCTTCTGTGAGATAGAGGCCTTATAGGAAACTGCTCATCACTGTTTTAAAGTGACAAAAATCTTTCGATGTCCCATACCTTAGTATTAACTTTTTTTTTTTTACCTTTGGGAGATTCCAGTTCACAGCCTGAAGGTTACTTTGTCTGTTTCTTCCTTCCCTCCCTAACTCCCTTCCCTCTTTCTCTTCCCTTCTCTTCATTTTCTTCCTTTCTCTCTTTTTTTGGAATGCAGCTTAAGTACATCTTTGGCTCTGCCTGATCTTGTCCTTCTAATTTTAGAGGTGAAGATGTAGAAATCCCAAAAGATTAAATGATTTGCTTGATATTATTTGGCGAGTAGAGCTAGGTTTAGAAACTGTGGTGTTTAGGGAGATGAATTGCAGCTGCAGTGGAAAACTAAGGAAAATGTGCTGTTAAGATGCGAAAGATGATTGTCTTTCGATCTTTTTAAATTACAGAGAGCTAATATTTTAAAAAGGGACATAAAATTGTTTCTGTTAGGGTTGGTGGGGTATTATAAATTTTGTGGACGGCATAATACCACAGTATATCGTTATGAAGTGGCAAACTTGAAAAAGAAATCTAGAAATGTCAGTAATAGAATTTTACTGTTTTTAATTATGAAACATATTAAAAAATGTCTTTCTTGTAACTAAGAAAAAGAGGCAATTACTACACTTATAGGCTTAAATGGAAATTTTCATGTATATACTCAAAAGTTTAGCCATATCATAATGCTGTTATAAATGTTAGTTGTTTGTAAAACTTATGTGGTAAGAACTTCTTGTACAACACAGTCCTTAATTTATCCAAAATCTAGATCTGTGCTTTTCTGTAATTCTGGTTCAAGTTTATATTTGGCCAAGAGGTACTTTGCTTGAAAGAGGTTCTTTTTTTTTTTTTTTTTTTTTTAAGAAAAAAGCAAAAGGAGGAGGCGGAGTACACTTCATACATGCAGTATTAGTCACTCAATCGTATCTGACTCTTTGCAACCCCATGGACTGTAGCCTACCAGGTTCCTCTGTCCATGCAATTTCTCAGGCAAGAGTACTGGAGTGGGTAGCCATCCCCTTCTCCAGGGGAATTCTTCCAGCCCAGGGATTGAATCTGAGTCTCCTGCATTGCAGGTGGATTCTTTATTGTCTGAGCCACCATGTTGTTGTTGTTCAGTCACTAAGTCATGTCCGACTTTTTGCGTCCCTGTGAACTGTAGCGTGCCAGGCTTTTCTGTCCTTCACTATTTCCCTGAGTTTGCTCAAACTCATGTCATGATGCCATCCAGCCATTTCATCCTCTGTCACCCCCTTTTCCTCCTGCCTTGAGTCTTTCCCAGCATCAGGGTCTTTTCTAAGGAGTCACCTCTTTGCATCAGGTGGTCAAAGTATTGGAGCTTCAGCATCAGTCCTTCCAATGAATATTCAGCGTTGATTTCCTTTAGCATTGACTGGTTTGATCTTGTTGTCCAACGAACTCTTGAGAGTCTTTTCCAACACCACAGTTCGAAAGTGTCAGTTCTTTGGCACTCAGTTGTCTTTATGGTCCAACTCTCACATCCATACATGACTACTGGAAAAACCATAGCTTTGACTATACAGACTTTTGTTGGTAAAGTGATGTCTCTGCATTTTAATACCCTGTCTAGGTTTGTCATAGCTATTCTACCAAGGAGCAAGCATCTTTTAATTTCATGGTTGCAGTCACCCTCTGTATTGATTTTGGAGCCCAGGAAAATGAAATCTGACACTGTTTCCACATTTTCCCCATCTGTTTGCCATGAAGTGATAGGACTGGATACTTTGATCTTAGTTTTTTGAATGTTGAGTTTTGAGCCAACTTTTTCACTCTCCTCTTTCACTTTCATCAAGAGGCCCTTTAGTTCTTTGCTTTCTGCCATAAGGGTGGTGTCATCTACATATCTGAGGTTATTGATGTTTCTCCCAGCAATCTTGATTCCAGCTTGTGATTCATCCAGCTTGGCATTTCACATGATATACTCTGCATAGAAGATAACAGTATATAGCCTTGACATATTCTTTCCCAATTTGGAACCATTCTGTTGTTCCATGTCCAGTTTTAACTGTTGGTTTTTGTTCTGCATACAGGTTTTTCAGGAGGAAAGTAATGTGGTATGGTATTCTTATCTCTTGAAGAATATTCCACAGTTTGTTGTGATCCACACAGACAAAGGCTTTTAGCATAGTCAATGAAGCAGATGTTTTTTTCAGAATTCCCTTGCTTTTTCTGTGATCCAGTGTGTGTTGGCAATTTTATTTCTGGTTCCTCTGCCTTTTCTAAACCCAACTGCTACATCTGGGAGTTCTTGGTTCATGTGCTGTTGAAGCCTAGCTTGAAGGATTTTGAGCATAATCTTGCTGACATGTGAAATGAGTGCAATTGTACATTCTTTGGCATTGCCTTTCTCTGGGATTGGAATGAAAACTGATCTTTTCCAGTCCTCTGGCCACTGCTGAGTTTTCCAAATTTGCTGGCATATCGAGTGCAGCACTTGAACAGCATCATCTTTTAGGATTTGAAATAGCTCAGCTGGAATTCCGTCACCTCCACTAGTTTTGTTTGTAGTGATGCTTCCTAAAGCCCACGTGACTTCACACTCAAGGATGTCTGGCTCTAGGTGAATGATCACACCATTGTGGTTAACTGGATCATTAAGAGCTTATTTGTATAGTTCTTTTGTGTATTCTTGCTGCCTTTTTAAAATCTCTTCTGCTTCTGTTAGGTCCTTCTGTTTTTGTCCTTTGTTGCGCCTATCTTTGTATGAAATGTTTGTTCCCCTTAAGGGAACAAAAATCTCCAATTTTCTTAAGGAGATCTCTAGTCTTATTCCATTGTTTTCTTTATTTCTTTGTGTCACTTAGGAAGGCTTTCTTATCTCTCCTTGCTATTTGCTGAAACTCTGCCTTCAGTTGAGTATATCTTTCCCTTTCTCCTTTGCCTTTTTGCTTCTCTTCTTGGCTATTTTAAGACCTCCTCAGACAACCACTTTGTCTTCTTGCATTTCTTGATCGTTCTGTCACCATAACTTGTCACAAAATGGTGAGCCATTTTAGTTTTCAGGTATTTATTATTTACTTTGTGAAAAATATTGAGTAGGGCAGATAAAGTTGTCTGTTTTGTAGCTTATTTAGCACAGAACATTGTACTAAAGTATATAACGTTAACTGTTAATATGATTGGGCTTCCCTGATGGCTCAGATGATAAAGAATCTGCCTGCAATGCAGGAGACCCAGGTTCAATCCCTGGGTTGGGAAGACCCCCTGGAGAAGGAAATGGCAATCCACTCCAGTATTCTTGCTTGGGAAAGCCCATGGACAGAGGAGCCTGGCAGGCTACAGTCTTTGGCATTGCAGAGAGTCGTAAACGACTGAGCAACTAACACACATTAATATGACTGATGTGTCCCTTCCTGATAATTTTCTCTCCATTTCTAATCTTAAATTGGAAGAGTGTTGGCTGTTTTTAGTCTTTGTATTTTTATACATGTGGTGATACAGGAGTCATTTGTTAGTCCAGGTTTAAATACATGTCATAATATCCCACTTCTGGGCTTCAGTTGGGAATAGCAGTTTGATTTTACTCAGACTTGTAGCCAGAATGCCCACCGTGGAAGAGAAGAACTGTGGGATTTCCCGTTGTACTGAACTGTCTGTCTTCCTAAGGACAGGAACTTTCTTAACCATCTGGGTAAATCCGAAACACTGCTACTTCCTACCTCCCCCTCAAAGTGCAAGAGTTTGTCAAGGACGTTTTCTGGCGGAATCAATTAGCCACATGAAAGCAGGGAGGGAAATACATGTGTTACAGGCTGAGGAAGAGCAAAGATATAAAGGTGAAAGAGCTTGGCACAGAACCATAGTAATTTTACTTCTGGTTAATAAGACTTTTTTTTCTTATTATTTTTTTAATCTGTGACTCTTGTAAGAGAAAGCCATACAAATACAAATAAATTTGAGTTGTTTAATAATAAAGCTACATGCACATGTTTACAACAGAACCTGAAAGTTTCTCCTTGTCTGTTCCGTCATCCTGCTTTCACTGCTTTTCCCAGAGGCAACCATGTATTTTGTACATTTTCATGTGCTTCCAGTACTCCACGCCTTTGCACAAAAACATATTCATTTTTTAAAAATTGTAACCATTTTTCTGTGACTTTTCTGTCCTTAACTTGCAGGGTTTTTGTGAAAGTCTGAGGAAAAGAGACATGATTTGGATTCAGATTCCAGCTAGGTCATTAAAAGCCTCCATTTTCTTCATTTGTAAGATGAAGATTATGATAGCATCTACCTTTTAGGGTTGATACACAGATTAAATGGGACTACATATGGACTCTTTAGTATGGTAACTAGTTCTTGGTGAGTAGCACATGGTAGCTCCTGTTATAAAGAAATAAGGCCAGAACACTTTTGTGTCATCCTCCTATAGCTAAGTAATAAACTTGTAGCAGGGCAGAGGGCAGCCAGCCCTCTCCATCTAAAGAATAAAATCTCCGGGGTCTAGCAATGATGGCTGTTGCCAAGTGATTAAAGGGCTGTGTCATGAAGAACAAATCAGACCTTTTCTTTGTGGTTTTTAGAATCATTAAGATACCAGATTGTCAGCTGTCTATGGAAGAACTATTTAAGGCAGAGCTTAGCAAAGTTGGATGACTGGAAAAATCTATAAAATTATGAAGGAAAATGTGTTATTATATTGGTCTCTCTGTTGTCTGTTAAAATGAGACATGGTACAAGAGAACTAAATAGTAAATTTAGGATAAAAATAAGGTTACTGTCATATAATACACTAAGAAAAAATGGTCGATTTCCTTTAGAAAAGATTATGAAAAGCATCCTAAAACCATAATATCACTCATGTAAATCCTTTAAAAATCTGTTATCAGCCTCTACTAACTTGGAATAATTGGTTCTCATGAGCGTCCTTTTTGTTTTTACCTTTTCTCTGCCATCCGTTGTGTTGGGCTGTTTGTTAATGGACCCTTGTAAATGTTTTCCTGCTTTGGGGAATGTTCTCATTTTTACTCCTGTTTTTTTCCCTATTCTCTTTTTTTTCTGGGGCATATTTATTTGTACGGTGGAAGGACTGATGCTGAAGCCAGAACTCCAGTACTTTGACCAACTGATGGGAAGAACTGACTCATTTGAAAAGCTACCCTGATGCTGGGAAAGATTGAAGGCGGGAGGAGAAGAGGACGATAGAGGATGAGATGGTTGGATGGCATCACCAACACAATGGACATGAGTTTGAAACAACTCCGGGAGTTGGTGATGGACAGGCAGGCCTGATGTGCTGCAGTCCATGGGGTTGGACACGACGACTGAGTGACTCAACTGAACTGAACTGAACTGACAGTTCTAAATCCTTTTCTCTCCCCTGCCTTCCTCTCCCACCCCACGTTTTTGGCTTCATCTTTTTTGATCACCTTGCAATTTGGCACCGAGTTTATAATATTTTAAAGAGAAAAAAATAACATCATTGAGCTTTTCTCTAGCATTCAGGTTTCCTGCTGCCTGGCTGTCAACTTTTTTTCCCACCCAATCACCTGCCTTCCACATGTGTGGCTCACAGTGGGGCTATAAACAGAAGTTTGTAAGATCTATCTTCGTTCAAGAAAAAGTCAAAAGAAAAAAGCATGGGGAAAAAAAATTAAAAAAAGAAAAAAGCATGGGTATAAGAGAATTCGGAAGAATCATGCGGGATTCAAAAATATAAATTAAAATGCTAATGTATTCAGTAAGATGCATGGAGACTTGGGTTTCTGTCATGAGAGAAAGAAGATCAGACTACTTTAAGGAGGGCTTGAGAAGACAATGTAAGACAACAGTAGCAGAATTTAAATCTACATTGAATATCATTTAAAAAAAAAGCTGATGCCATAGAAAGTCAATAATAACGAGAAGTGAATTCAAAGAAGAGAGAAACAATTTATGAATAGTTGTGTTTCTAAAGGGACCAATAATTGATAGCCTAGAAGATGATTTTTCTGACTTAAAAAAGTTCTTTGCATACAGACAGAAAGAACTCATTACATCATTCTCGTCAAAAACCAACAGATACACATCTTATACAGAATCTAGCAAAACAATTGAACTCTAAAGATTTGGAAGAAGGGCAGCTTATAAATGTCCATATGGAAAAATACAGTTGTTTATTAATACTAAAGATCCAAAGTCAGACTCCCAGAAGACCATGGCATGTACTATTTAAAGGAAGTAGAGTATTGAAACAGGACTTAAGGCATCAAGAATTGAAGCCATTTTATAATGACTGACAGTATAAATGAAGTTGTTAAAAATGTAAACATGGCTGTAAAGGGAATTTGTGATGAATAATCTATGGAATCAAAAAGGAAGCACTAGTCGATCTCCAGATAACTGTAGCAAGATGAGGTAAGGAAGGTGGTAAACATGGTTTAAACTCACTGTAAGGCACTCCAGAGAGCCTGACTCTAGATGTAAGGTGAAGAATGTTGTTGGACAAGTAAAAGGAAACTGATAGAATTAAATAAGGCGCCTACCAAACTGCTGGGAGAGGACATGGAAGGGAAGATAATTCAGTCATACATTAGACTGACTCACACGACTGTCTGTATTCAGCCATTATGACTGACAGATCTGACAGTTTTATTTGGTTCAATAGTATTCCATTTTACATGTTTACCAGGTTTTGTTTTCCATTACTCTGTTGATGGGCAGTTGGGTTTTCACATTTTGTCTACTGTGAATACTGTTGCAGTGAATAGTGGTATAAAAGTTGTTATCTGTGTGAGTCTCAGCTTCAGTTTCTTTGGGTATAAACCTAGAGGTGGAATTGCTGGATTATATGGTAATTCTGTGTTTAGATTTTTGAGTAAACTTGCCAGACTTTTCCACAGTGGCTGTACCATTTTATATTTCTATCAATAATACCCAAAGGTTCCAGTTTCTCTGTATTTTTGCTAACACTTAAATTTCTAAGTTGTTTTTGTTTTTTGTTTCTATGGTAGCCTCCTAATGGGTTTGCAGTTAACTTAAATTGTTAACATATTATTTGCATAAGTAGAAAACTATATATATTCCTTGTGCTTTATAGATCTTATACAACTATAAAATCAAAATATACTTTCAGTTTTGCAAATTAAACTGAAATAAAATTAATGTTTATTGTTGCAGTCTTCCTTGATAAATACTTTATTCCTATGAGAATGTCTTTTTAATTACAAATGATAACTGCAGAAATACTCCCTTTAACTGCCAGAGGAATTCAGAGTAACTAATTGGGAAATTTGCTGACATTTTAGGGCATGCCAACCTGCTAACAGCCAAACTTAATTTATTAACAAAATTAACAATGACTTGAATTTATAAATTGCCACTTAGTTATCATCTGGTTGCTAATGTAATTAAAAAAGCGAACTGCCTTTAGAAATCTTTTGTTCAACTAGTTGAGCCAGAATATACATATATAACTTGGGAAACCCATAGCTCAGACAGTAAAGAATCTACCTGCAATGCAGGAGACCTGGGATTGATCCCTGGATCAGGAAGATCCCCTGGAGAAGGAAATGGCAACCCACTCCAGTGTTTTGTCTGGAGAATCCCATGGACAGAAGAGTCTGGTGGGCTACAGTCCATGGGGTCACCAAGAGTCCGACTAACACTTTCACTCTCATATGTATATAAATTTGTAATTCATTGTCTTAAGTCAGAACACAGAATTCTTTCAGTTCTCTTCAGTCATTCAGCCGTGTCCGACTCTTCATGATCCCATGACTACAGTATGCCAGGTTTCCCTGTCCTTCACCAACTCCTGGAGCTTGCTCAAACTTACATCCTTCGAGTCAGTGATGCCATCCAACCATCTCATCCTCTGTTGTCCCCTTCTCCTCCTGCCTTCACTCTTTCCCAGAATCAGAGTCTTTTTCAAATGAATCAGTTCTTTGTATCAGGTGGCCAAAGTATTGGATGGAGTTTCAGCTTCAGCATCAATCCTTCTAGTGAATATTCAGGACTGATTTCCTTTAGGGTGGACTGGTTTGATCTCCTTGCAGTCCAAGGGACTCTCAAGAGTCTTCTACAACGCTCCCATTCAAAAGCATCAGTTCTCCAATGTTCAGCTTTCCTTATAGTCCAATCGTCACATCATACATGACTACTGGAAAAACCATAGCTTTGACTAGACAGACCTTTTAATATGCTGTCTAGTTTGGTCATAGCTTTTCTTCCAAGGAGCAAGCATCTTTTAATTTCATGGCTGCAGTCACCATCTGCAGTGATTTTGGAGCCCCCCAAAATAAAGTCTGTCACTGTTTCCATTGTTTCCCCATCTATTTGCCTTGAAGTGATGGGATCAGATGCCGTGATCTTAGTTTTCTGAATGTTGACTTTTAAGCTAACTTTTTCACTCTCCTTTTTCACTTTCATCAAGAGGCTCTTTAGTTCTTCTTTGCTTTCTGCCATAAGGGTGGTGTCATCTGCATATCTGAGGTTATTGATATTTCTCCTGGCAGTCTTGACTCCAGCTTGTGCTTCATCTAGCCCAGCATTTCACATAATGTATTCTGCATGTAAGTTAAGTAAGCATGGTGACAATATCAGCTTTCACGTACTCCTTTCCCAATTTTGAACCAGTCTGTTGTTCCATGTCCAGTTCTCACTGTTGCTTCTTGACCTGCGTACAGATTTCTCAGGAGGCAGGTCAGGTGGTCTGGTATTCCCATCTCTTGAAGAATAATCCACAGTTTGTTGTGATCCACGCAGTCAAAGGCTTTGGTGTAGTCAATAAAGAAGCAGATATTTTTCTGGAACTCTTGCTTTTTCAGTGATCCAACGGATGTTGGCAGTTTGGTTCTTCTGCCTTTTCTAAATCCAGCTTGAACCTCTGGAAGTGCACAGTTCACGTACTGTTGAAGCCTGGCTTAGAGAATTTTGAGCGTTACTTTGGCTAGTGTGTGAGATGAGTGCAATTAATTGTGTGGTAGTTGGAACATTCTTTGGCATTGCCTTTCTTTGAGATTGGAATGAAAACTGACCTTTTCCAGTCCTGTGGCTACTGCTGAGTTTTGCAACTTTGCTGGCATACTGAGTGCAGCACTTTCACAGCACCATCTTTTAGGATTTGAAATAGCTCAACTGGAATTCAATTCCATCACCTCCACTAGCTTTGTTCATTGTGATGCTTCTTAGGGTCTACTTGACTTCAGATTCCAGAATTCTTTTACCCATTCCTGATATTTCTTGTGGTCCCAAATTAAGGAAATGTTAATTCCAGATGACTTCTTCAGTAGTCTGTTCCACTGCAGTGTAAAACTGGCCAAATGTGGATTATATTCAGGACTATATAGAGAGGAGTAAATCCCTATGAATGGAGTATCTGACATAAAGATTCTGTTCTTTTGTGTAATGATTTTCACAGTTTTAAAAGTTTGCATGCAGTATGTTGATTCCTCAGAATAACTTAGTCAAGAAGGATGTTTGCATTTTACAGCAAGAAAATTCATGGCAGTTTCTTTAGTTACAGAAGTGCAGAAAAAGAGAGGAGTATGCTGTGTGAGATTACAGGATTCATTCCTACCTGTATGGGTTGTTTTGGAAAGTGTGGAAGAAAAGTTGGATCTGAGTGGCTTTGGAATATGGATTTGATGTACCCGAGGGTTTCCCAAACTTAGTCGTCGTTAAGAAATTCTTTCCCCTGTTGATTGATTCACTAGGGTGAAGGCAGTGCCTGAAAATTCTTGGCTACGAAACCCACAGAAGATTCTTATAATGAAGCAAAATTGGCTAATTTTACACTCACTATTTCAGAGCAGGGGGCTTGGTGTGATTAAAAAGTGTTTTGGAGAACATGTGAATCTGAAGAATAGAATGAGGTGGAAAAATGTGTAATTAGGCAATAGTTATTTTGATAGGACATAGTTGTACCTTTTACTGGGTTACAATAATGTAAATGAAATGTGGAAAATGATGAAATTTCAGAGATTGCAGGAGATTCCACCTTTACTACTTGGAAAGACAAAGAGAAACAGGGAAATTAAAGTGGATAAGCTGACTTGTGGAAGAAACTTTGTAGAGTAGGAGATATATTGAGTTTTTGACGGTAAAATGTGCAGTAGACATTTGTAAATAATAATTTGTACTCCAGAATTAGTAAAACAGTACATTAAAATAGTCTGACCTTGATAAGCATGAGGATATCAAGTATTTATTCTCCATATAAAACTCTAAAGCTGGATGTACCTGTGCAAATCAGGCTTTCTGATTTTGTTTTTCATTCCTTACTCTTCAAATCTTACTATTGTCTGTACTTTGAGTTTCCTTGGAAAGCTGAAATATTTATTCACTGCCCCTGAAGTGGGGTATGGTAAAGAGAAAGGTTAAGGCTGAGCTAATGAGAAGAATTTAGAAGAAAAGAGGGTGTATAAGTATTTAAAGTTCATATGAATGGCTATGTTAAAGAGTCTTCTCTCCTTTTTTTTAATTAAAAGTTTTTTTCTTTGTTCTTATTTTCTTGGGTTAATATCTTGTCAGGAACACAGAAAAGCTTCTGCATTGCATTCTTATATGCTTAGTTGTATCTGGCTCTTTGTGACCCCCATGGACTGTACCAGGCTCCTCTGTCCATGGGATCTACCAGGCAAGAATACTGGAGTGGGTTGCCATTTCCTTCTCCAGGGGATCTTCCCAACCCAGGGATGGAACCCGGGTTTCTTGCATTGCAGGTAGATTCTTTATCACTAAGCCATCAGGGAAGTCCATGTTCTTATATATTGGACTTTATTTTATTGACTTCTTTCCTGAACAAAACAAAACAGTTCGGATATCAGACTCTGAATTCTGTGATGCGACTCTGGCTGTTTTGTGATGTGTACCTACCACATTTAAGTTCCCATGCTGGCCAATTCTTACCAGGATGACCCACTAAGTTTTTGTTTTGTTGGTCTCTCCCTTGGTGACCATTCATCAACCCTATTTCATTTGGACTTTGTTTTCGGTATCCATTGCAGAGTAACTTCTGTCTCTGAAGTGTAAAATTTTCTTCTTGTAAATAATCAAGAGTTTTTTGATCTTGGCATCCACCTTCAACTCTCCTTGACCCCCCTTGGCCTTCTTTTCTTTGCTTAGAAAGTTTTAAAATAAGTTCCTACCCTACAAGAGTTGGAATTTAGCCCTCAGTTAACTGCATTCACATTCAGATAAATATGATTTATCTCAATGAAATCTATTTATGAGACTAGGTAGTGTTCTGAATTTTGCTGTATTATAAACAATAGATATTGTAAATCATTTAGTGAAAATAGCTATTTTCTGATAGGACTAAATATGTTTACTCTTTTGTGGTTCAGCTATTACAAGTATCTGCTATATTTTTTAGCCTTAACATAAAGCTTTCTATATGTACCAGGCTTTAGATATTTTTAATTTCCTTTTGGTTTTGTGCCTCTGAAAAGAGAAGGGTGGTGAAATCTGAAGCCCCACATTTACTTATTTGTGGCCCAGATTTGGGGTGAAGTGGAGGATGCTTAGTGGTAGAACTAAATAAATTAGCACAAGTCTGGTTTGAGAGAGCACTCTAGACTTTCTTGTGTAAGTAGATTATTTTTTCTTCCTGCTTTGAAACAGAGAATGTTTTATAAGAAAATAAAATGCGAATTAAGATGAGCCAGAGGGAGAAGGGAGCAATGGAGGAGGAGTTAGAACAGCTAGGTTCTTTTCTGTTCTTCTTTTGATGACCTTTTCTTTTTTTTTTTTTTAAATCTAGCTGTTTACCTATTGAGGAAAATTCAAATAGACTCTCTTCTCTACAGGATAGACCCTGTTCCTAAGGGTGTCATATTGGAAGGTCATAATGAAATTTGTAGAAGGAGTTTGTTGTTCAGTAGCTCAGTTGTTTCTGACTCTTGCGACTCCATGAACTATAGTCAGCCAGGCTTCTCTGGCTATGAGATTTCGTAGACAAGAATACTGGCGTAGGTTGTCATTTCCTCCTCCAGGGGATCTTCCCGACCCAGGGATCAAACCCGTGTCTCCTGCATTGCAGGCAGGTTCTTTACCACTGAGCCACCATGGCTTTACTCTGTAGATTTGGCCATGTAAAACTTAGGTTTAATTTTCACACGGTATTTCACAACACTTTAAAAGCCCTATTAATATTTGTTGTTGTTAACAGTTAAAGAGTTTTTGCATGAGCACCCTTATTTTGCTTCTATTAGTTATTTTCCCCACCTTTCCTCAAGTCTTCAAGCCTCAAGTCTGATTATTTGGGGATTTTCAAGAAGAAGAATATGTTACCTGTAGTTAAAAAGCAAAGTATTTAGTAGATAGACGTCTTTAGGAGTGCAAAATACTTTTCTACTATCTTTGAATTGTTATTTTAGACCATGAAGGCCTATAAGAGAGAAGAATCTGAACTTAGTCATTTACATGAAAACTTTATGTGATAACTTTCTTTCAAAATACAGAATAATTCTTTTAAATTTTTGGTAAATACTTACTGGAACCCATGCTGCATGGGCCCAAACAGTGGTTCAAACTGCTGTTCTCTATGCCTGAAAACAAGTTTTTATTTCCATATTCCAACACCCAACAATTAGTATCACTGTAAAAGATGGAATACGTGCTCAGGTCTTTGCGAAGTCAGTGTGGTGCAGATAATGATAAAGAGGGAGGACTCCAATATTGACCTCAAATATTCTAATCAAGGAGTTCCAGACACTACTCTCCACCCATATTTTGATGTGTAGACTTATCGTATGTGTTCTTATTTTAGTAGTAAAATTTTGAATATTGCTAAAAATAAAATGCAATAGAAGTTTAAATGTTAATAAGTCTCAAGTGTCAAATTTTCTGGGGGTACAGATATTAATTAACTAATAAAGGAAATATTTCTGATTTGATTTTATGAAAATCAAGCTCACTGTTTCAGTTAAGCAATTTGTTTGGAAGGTTTGTTTCTGGGGCTGATAACCAATAGGAAGGCATAGGATTGCCATTTTAGAGAATACTGAAATTTAGGGATGAAAAAATGCCCCCAGAGGATGTTTAAAATATACAAAGCAAGGAACTGAAGATGTCAAATTGCTTTAAGCCATTATACATTGCATTTCTCACCCAAGAAGAAATTGCATCAGCAAATCTCCTGAGCACTGTTATTTGGATGGCACTGAGATGAACAATTGTTTCAGTTGTTGTTAGGCTCCCCACCTCCACCCCTTAGCTGCCTGGAACTGTGCATGTTATGGGAGGTCATGTGACAGTGATCCTTGGTTTTGTTCATTTAGCCTGTCAAAACAATTTTATGTAGGTGGAAAGAAATGAATGAAATGAATAGAGTGGGTTAGCTGCATCAGCTCTCATTTACACCGAAGGTAATGAGTTGCAGTAGGGATAGTGTATCAAGCTCCCAGAATTACCCAGTTTGATAATGTTGGAGAAGAAGATGCCAAAAAGCAACAGCTGTGGTAATCTGCTCGAAATTTTCTTTGATACTTAAAGTTAAAAAGAGGAACTTCCCCAGTGGTTAAGACTCTGCTCCTAATGCAGGGGCCTTGAGTTCAATCCCTGGTCAGGGAACTAAGATGTCACATGCTGCATGGTGTGGCCAAAAAATAAAATATGAATTTTACCATTGACTTCATGATAATTTGATTGTCACTTAGCAATGTTTTTTTTAAGTGTCCAAGTCTTTTTTTTAATAGAACTTTTAAAGGTTACAGTCCATTCACAGTTATTACAGAATATTGACTGTATCTCCTGTGTTGTACAGCACATCTGTGTAGCCTGTCACACACCCAGTAGTCTGTACTTCCCACCCCCCATGCCGCATTGACCCCTCCCCCGCTGGTAACCACGAGTGTGTTCTCTGTATCTGCGAGTCTACTTCTTTTTTGTTATGTTTGACAAATGATAGTATTTAAACAATATATACTCTTATTTTGCCTTCAACTATACTTTATAATTTAGTAAAGTGCCTAGTTCTTTTTAGTGATCCCTAGTTAATAACAAATATCAACATGGCTCTTCTGAGAAGATAAATGTTCTAGGAGCTATATAAAAATTAAAATATATTTGTCTAGTTTAGTGAATGGACATGAGCTATGAATCAAATCTTCATTTAATTTGTGCTTCTGCTTCTCATTGTGAATTTGAAGAAGACGCTAAATTTCTGAGTCTGTTCATCTGTTTAAAGTATTTCCTAATATCTATGGGTTTTCTGAGAATGGGAACAGAAGTAAAACAACCAGTTAGTGTAAATAGCAAACACTTGACAAATATTAATTAAAAAGCCCCAGGTGTTCTTATGGTCTGTGTGCTTATGTTAGTTTTGATCTCTTTTACATTGTTTTACAAAGTAATTCTTGTGGGTGCTAAAATAGTGTAATTCTCTGAGATATGAAATTGTCCTAGATTAAGAAGTCTTATAGATAGAACAAGTTAACAGATGATTTAAAGAAACACCAAATTACTTGGTAGGGCTTTTTCCCTACTTAGTTGGTAATCTGTTTTCATAGTTGTTGTTGTTGTTGTTTTAATTTACTCTGTATTTATTGATGCTTTTGAACTGTGGTGTTGAAGAAGACTCTTGCGAGTCCCTTGGACTGCGAGGAGATCCAACCAGTCCATCCTAAAGGAGATCAGCCCTGGGTGTTCATTGGAAGGACTGATGTTGAAACTGAAACTCCAATACTTTGGCCACCTGATGCGAAGAGCTGACTGATTTGAAAAGACCCTGATCCTGGGAAAGACTGAGGGCAGGAGGAGAAGGGGACGACAGAGGATGAGATGGTTGGATGGCATCACTGACTCAATGGACATGGGTTTGGGTGAACTCTGGGATTTGGTGATGGACAGGGAGGCCTGGCGTGCTGCGGTTCATGGGGTCGCAAGGAGTCGGACACGACTGAGCGACTGAACTGAATTGATATTAATTTTTGGGTGTAGTGAGTGTTACATTGCTGCACATGAGCTTTTCTCTAGTTGCAGCAGTAGGGGCTACTTTATGGTGTGTGGGCTTCTCATTGTGGTGGCTTCTCTTGTTGCAGAGCACAGGCTCTGGGGCCTGAGGGCTTTAGTAGTTATTAGGTGCTGGCTCAGTAGTTGCTGCAGGTGCTCTCAGTAATTGTGGCTTACGGGCTTAGTTGCTCCACGGGATGTAGAAATCTTCCTGGACCAGGAATCATACCGATGTTCCCTGCATTGCAAGGTGGATTCTTAACCTCTAGATCACCAGGGAAGTCCTGTACTCATATTTCTAATGTTAAAGACTTAAAGCAAGGTTCCCTTAAAATAAGTCATCAATAGCTTTCAGGGAGGATAAAAATCTGTAACAGACACATAAAATAGTCTCCATTTACAGTATAGATGACTTTGAGGCAAAATTAGGTAAAAGTTGCATTCAGTGTATTTAATCTGGAGAAGAAAATTGATTGTAGATTTTTGTCGCGGAAGAAGTCCCTGTTTGGTTACTAGCATGCCTGCCCCTCTTTTATATTTTCCTATAAATGAGTAGTTGGCAGACTTTACAATGGCTTCTAACAAATCCTTTTAAAAATCAAAATGGTGGCAGCCTTGACCTTTGCAGATTGGCTGTAATGTTTGAGTTGTGTTAAGTTACTCAGTCTCAGAGGCCCAAATTTAATCCTTACCTTTCTTTTAAGTCGTAAGAATTTCTTTTATTCCTTAGGAAATGCTAACTACTTGTTAAGAATGTACACACACTTTTTGCGGGGGGGAGGGGGGGGGAAGCACACATACTTTTTTTTTTTGGAAAGCACATTCATGAATTCATTTAACACATGGCAGTTGAGCAATGCTAGGTTATCAGATGCTAAAGATAGAACACTGAAAAAACATTTTGTCACTGCTTTTAGAATAAGCCTCACTATAATATTACTTTGTGACTAAGAGCTCTGAAAGAGGCATATACATAGTTCATGTCACCGTACAGATAGGTGGGAGGGGATGATTTAACCTAGAGTGCGGGGCAGTCAACAATTCTATCCCTGTGGGAATGGCTGGACATTAACCAGGCATGAAAGGTCCATGGAAGGGCATCCTGTATAGAAGGAAGCATGTATGAGGGACCCGAATGGGAAGAAGCATGCCATGCTTGAGAAAGGAAACATGAGAGTGACAAGAAATAAGGCTTTGCAAGTGGGCAAGAATTGTATTGTGTGGGACCTCGTAGGTCATGGGGTTTTCCACCTTTATCCTAAAGGCTGCAGAAAGCTATTAGAGAGTTTTAAACAGGATTATGACATATAGTACTTCACTGAGTCTAAGATTCCAATTATATGATGCACTCTAATTTCAGAGATGTTAAAAGTGTGGAAAATGACATTTCTAAGAATCAATGAAGTGGGCATACCATAGAATTGATTAAATTGACGTTAAGATATTCTGACTGCATTTGGACAGAGTGGAAAACACATTGTACAGGGGTAACAAGATTAGGCGTGTGGAAACAGCTAGTAGGTTTACTGCAGAAATCCAGGCAGAGATCCTGACGGCTTGAATGAAATAGGATGGTGGCAGTAGAGAAAGACATGAATAAATTACTTTGGTTTGAGTTTTCTGCAGAAAAGGTTTGCAAACCTTGTATAGGTTAAAACACTTGTGGATATCATAGTGCCACCTGGGAAGCCCTAAAGAGGAACAACACCTTTAATATAAAGACAGGCTAGAGAAAATTTCAGTTTCTGAGTCAGGGAAACGACGGTTTTTCCCAAGTCACGTGAAAAAAAGTTTGCCCTCAGAGTTCATTGTCTGGGAGCTGTGTTCATGCAAGTATGAGATAAGGATTTGAGCTTGAATTACTTGGAAGTCACAGTCCAGCAAAACCGAGCAACTAACAGTGTCACTTTTCACTTTTACATGGAGTCATGGCCAAGACTAGTGATAGCACTGTAGTGCCAGGCCTGGCCCCTTTGAAAAGCAGTCTGTTAATACCTGTTCCCTGTGATCCAGCAGTTCTACTGCTAGCTTAGCCTAAGAGATGTACTTACAGAGTTTTTTATGCCCCAGAAGGCTAAATAATGAAAGCTAGAATAATGTTTTAAGTTCATATAATAAAATACATAGCATATTGAAAACAAATTGTATTAAAATAGTTATTAAATCATTTGAATTTGTGATATATAGTATGCATTATTAATATATATATATAAGATCTCCTAGAAGATCTAATGACTAGCATAATTTCAAAGAATGCCTAGTGTGGTATTTTGAGATAGAAATGGTATATCTAATCAGGGTAGTAGTAGTAGTGAAAGTTGGTACTAGTACTGGTGAATCGAACCCAGGTCTCCTACATTGCAGTCAGATTCTTTACCATCTGAGCCACAAGAGAAGCCCAAGAATACTGGAGTGGGTAGCCTATTCCTTTTCCAATGGATCTTCCCGACCCAGGAATCAAACTGGGGTCTCCTGCATTGCAGGCAGATTCTTTACCAAGAGTTATTCAAGGGTAGCAATGGGAAAGGCCATCTGGTTACACAGGAGAGTTTACATTAAGTCTTTAGTGTTTAGACACATTATGTTATTGTATGCCTGGAATAGTTTGCCAAAATATGTATTACGTGCTTTGGTAGTTGACAGTTTCAACTTTAATTTACAGGGCAGTGCAGAGTTTGTGTGTATGGTGCTTTGTCAAGGGAAGAACATCAGATTAAGTGCTTTTCTCCATTTATCTCAGATTAGAAGTGAATTAACCTGTAAGGTGCCAGGCACTTTAAATATGTGATAGAAACATGCCTAGTAGATTACTTCTTAAAACAGTCCTATGAGGTGAAGGCATACACAGTCATCCCTCAATTTTCTTGGTGGGGAGAGGGGAGAAATTTAGATCTCACCACTTCTAAAATACAGTCTTGTTTCATTATTAAATTGCATGTCTCTGTCAATAGGTGACTTACATTAGAATTGGTAAATTAACTGTACCTAAGAACTGTGTATCTGAAGCACACAATAACCGTAAAGATACCAAAATAATCTCAAGCATGACTTTATAATCGAGAGTTTTCTTAAATACACTTGAGCCTGTTCTCACACTCCTTGTAACAGGCTAATGAAGTTATTATTAGTAACTTCAGTGTTAGGATGTTTTATTTTAACATTGTTGGTCATTATAATATAGTACATATTTAGCATATAAGTGTGACTATGTGGCTTGGTGTGTTTTTTTATTTTAAACCATATTCTGTTTTGTGTTTTTTTTTGTTTTTTTTTTTTAGTTTCAGATATACAGCAAAGTAATTCAGTTATACATATACATGTATCTATTCATTTTCATGTTCTTTACCCTTTTGGTTTATTGCAGACTATTGAGCAGAGTTCCCTGTGTTATACAGCAGGTCCTTGTTGGTTATCTGTTTTAAATATGGTAGTATACCTATTAGTCCCAAACTCCTGACCTTAAACCATATTCTCTTTTCCTTTTTGATTATAGGATCGGAAGTTAACAAAGTCTGAGAGGCAGCGATTTAAAGAAGAGGCTGAAATGTTAAAGGGTCTTCAGCATCCCAATATTGTTCGATTCTATGATTCCTGGGAATCCACAGTAAAGGGAAAGAAGTGCATTGTGTTGGTGACTGAACTGATGACATCTGGAACTCTAAAAACGTAAGTCTATCACTGTTAGAAAAGCTGACCAGGAAATAGAAGAGAACTTGAATCTCTTATTTCAGGCCTTATCAGTTCTTGTTGTTGCGCAGCATCCTAAGGAGGAAACATTAGTAAGGGAGCACAGTCCCTGCTCACAAGGTCCTCTGGTGTATAAAGTGGTCTGGTAATTATGTGTTGGTAAGTATGAACTGAGACGTAGCAGAGTAAGCCTAGTTACTTTTAAGTCATGGTGATTGGCGTTTCTAAAGTTGAGTGGCTGAGAGATCAGGCATCAAGTGACAAGGTAGCCCTCTAGTGGTTGAAATGAAGCTGAAGCTTATTGACAAGTTTTACTGATTTATTTTATCACTTCATATTGGGCAGTTTTTGCTATGTCCTTGCAAATTTTGTATTGAATGCCAGTTGTATTGGCACATTTATACAGATAATTCAGTTTCCCACAGGAACATCAGAATTGAAGCCAAACAGCTAGACCTATCGCCTCTTCCAGGAATATGGATAGGTCAAGTGTGGGCAGTCCTGTATCTCCTGGGTGTACCCCTGTGCTCGTGGATGCATAGACGTGACATGTGAAAAGCCCACAGGTTATCTCCCCCTGCAGATTCTAATTTCCCTTCCAACTTTTCTAATATTTATGGCAACATCTTTATTCTAAGTTGTCCAGGATTCTTCTTATTTACATGTCTATTTCTTGTCTTAGACTGTGCTCCTGGTGCTGTACGTGAGACTTGATGAATATTTGAATGAATTAAGGAAAATTGTGTGGTAATAGTTATGTATATCTTCATCTTGAGATTCTTTTTCTGGTTTGAATACTTAGTGGGTTGTCATTCTGTCAGGACACAGTAGTTTTTTTAATTTTCATAAAATTGTCCTGTTTAAGGTATACAACTCATTGGTATTTATTACATTTACAGTGTTGTATAACCACATCTGTCACGTTCCTAAACATTTTTGTCACCGTAAAAGAACACCCACTTCACACGCAGTATATTTTCTCTTTAATTGCACACAATTAAGTGTTTAGGCATTTTTCTTTTAAGTTTAACATTCTCTTTTCCCATCATCATCTGTTTCAGTTTCTGAGCCTCATAGCAAAGACAGCAAGAGGTAAAGTAGAAAGAGCTCTGGACCACAGTTGAAGTCTGCTCCCTGCTCTGACTTCGGCCAGCTGTGATTTAGGGCATTGAGAGCCCCTTCTTTGGGCCTCAGTTCTCCATGTGTAAAATGCATGGTTGGACTAGCTAATCTCTAGGATTTATGGATGGGAATTTTTTTTTTTTTACGGTGGTAAAAACACATAAAATTTACTGTCTTCATCATTTTTAAGTGTATATAGTTTAGTACTGTTGGATACATTCATGTTGCTATGTAAACAAATCACATGAAGGTGAATTCTTCATCTTCTGAAACTAAAACCCATCAAACAACTCTCCATTCTCCCTACCAACTGTTTTGTCTCTAAGGGTTTATCTGATCAAGATAATTCATATAAATGGAATAAAAAATATGTGTCTGTTCTTGGCTATGTTCACTTACCATCTTGTGAAGGTTCATGTTGTGGCGTATATCTATGCTTTATTCCTTTTTATGACTAAATAATGTTTTATGGATAAACCACAATCTGTTTATCCTTTTACTTGCTGATAGATATTTGGGCTGTTTGTACCTTTTGGCTGTTGGGAATAATGCTGCTCTGAATATTTGTGTACAAGTGTTTGAGTACCTGGTTTTATTTCTTTTAGATCTATGTTCCTATGAGTAGAATTGCTGAGTCATATGGTAATTCGTTACCTTTCTGAGGAACCACCAAACTGTTTTCCACAATTTTACATTCCTGCTGACATTCAATTCAAAAATAGGCAAGTAATTTGATCATATATTTCTGCAAAGAAGATACAAAAATAGCCAATACACACATGAAAAGATGTTTAATGTCCTGTCATTAAGGAAACACAAATCAAAACCATAATGTGATAACCTGTTAGGATGGCTATTATCAGGGCTTCCCTGAGGATCCAGTGGTTAAGAATCGCTCTTGCAATGCAAGGAATACTGGTTCAGTGCCTGGTTCAGGAAAATCCCACATGCCGTTGGCGACTGACCCTGTGTGCCACAACTAATGAGCCAGTACTCTGGAGCCCATGGGCTGCAACTACTGAGCCCACGAGCTGCAGTTAGTAAAGCCAGCATGCCCTAGAGCCTGTGCTTTGCAACAAGAGAAGCTACAGCAATGAGAAGCCTGTACACTGCAACTAGAGCAACCCCTGCTCACCACAGTTAAAGAAGGGCCACGTGCATAACAAAGACCCAGCAACCAAAAATAAATAATTTTTTTCTTTTAAAGAATGGCTGTTATCATAAAGACAGGTAACAAGTACTGTGGAGAAAAGGAAAATCTGTTGTGCATTGTCGTTGGGGATTAAATTGGTGTAAGCACTATGGAAAACAGTACAGAGGCTCTTCAAAAAATTAAAAACAAGTCGTGGCCAAGAGGTTAAGGCGATGGACTAGAAAAAATTAAAAACAGGACTACTATATGACCCCACAATTCAGTTTCTGAGTATTTATCCAAAGAAACTGAAACATGGACTTAAAAAGATAATATGCACCCCCTTGTTCATTGCAGCATTATTTATACTAGCTAAGTCATGGAAGCAACCTACATGTCTACTGATGGATAAATGGATAATAAAGAAAATATGGTATGTATATCTGCAATGAAATACTATTCAGCCATGAAGAAGAAAATCTTGCCAAAAACATCGATGGACTCTTGAGGGGTTTGTGTTAAGTGAAATGAGAAAGACAAATACCATATGAACCACACCAAAAAGCCAAACTCATAGATAACAGAGAAGAGATTGGTGACTGCCTGAGGCAGGGGCAAGGGCATGGGAGTATGAAATGGGTGGATGGACAAAAGGTGTGAACTTCCAGTGGTAAATAAATAAAAGTCTTAAGAATGTAATGTATAGCATGGTGACTACAGTTAATAATACTGTACTGTATATTTGAAAGTTACTAAGAGAGTAGATCTTAAAAGTTCTCATCACAGTAAAAAAAAAAAGTTGGAATTTTGTGATGGACTTTAACTATATTTACTGTGGCCATCATTTCACAATATATACATATTTGAATCATTATGTTGTATACCTTAAGCCAATATATGTTAATTACATCTCAATAAAAAAATAAAAAATGGAAAAGAATATGAAAAGGAATATATATATATGTATAACTGAGTCACTTTGCTGTGTAGCAAAAATTAAAGCACGTTATCAACTATACTTTAATAAAATTGTAAAAAATAGAATTAGCATATGGTTCAGCAATTCCACTTCTTGGTATATACACAGAAGGATTTAAAAGCGGGGTCTTAAAGAGATACTTGTACACCCGTGTTCATAGCAGCAGTATTCACAATGGACCCAAAGTAGAAGCAACCCATGTGTTCATCAGTGGAAGAATGGATAAGCAAAGTGTGGTGTATATGTACAATGGAATATTTTTCAGCCTTTTTAAAAGAGAAGGAAATTTATGGTATATGCTGCAACAGGAATGAACTTTAAGGGCATTGTGCTACCTGATATAAGCCAGTCACAAAAAGATAAATACTGTATGATTCCATTTACATAAGATACTTAGAGTAGGCTAATTCATAGAGACAGAAAGTTGGGTGGTAGTTGCATGGCCTCAGGGGGAGGGGAAGTGGAGTGTCTTTGTTTAATGAGTATAGCGTTTCAGTTTCACAGGATGAGTTCTGGAGATGGATGGTGGTGATGTTTGTGCATAATAATATGAACATAGCTCAGATAGTAAAGAATGCCTGCAATGTGGAGACCCAGGTTCAATCACTGGATTGAGAAGATCCCCTGGAGAAGGGAACGGCAACCCACTCCAGTGTTCTTGCCTGGAGTATCCCATGGACAGAGGAGCCTTGTGGGCTACAGTCCATGGGGTCACAGAGTTGGACACAACTGAGTGACTAATACTTCAACACTTCAGGTGGTACATTTTTTGTTCTATGTATTTATCATACTTTATTTTAGTGGAGGGGAACCAAGTGTGTTGACTTTTCTCAAAAAGACAGTGTAAGAATAGTGTCCAGTTCCTTTTTTGAAGCCAGCATAACCCCAAAACCAAAATCCTAAGACACAGCAAAAGAACTTTATAGAGCTGTATCCCCCGTGAATATAGGTACCAAATTCCTTTACAAAATAACAGCAAATTGGATTCTAGTCATCACACTGTTGTTCAGTTGCTCGGTCATAGTCGACTCTGTGCAACCCCATGGAATGCAGCACGCCAGGCTTCCCTGTTCTTCACTGTCTCCCAGAGTTTGCTCAAACTCATGTCCGTCGAGTCAGTGATGCCATCCAAGCATCTCATTCTCTGTCGCCCCCTTCTCGCCTTGCCCTCAATCTTTCCCAGCATCAGGGTGTTTTCCAGTGAGTCATCTCTTTGAATCAGGTGGCCACAGTATTGGAGCTTCAGTATCAGTCCTTCCAATGAATATTCAGGACTGATTTCCTTTAGTATTAACTGGTTTGATCTCCTTGCTATCCATGGGACTTTCAGTATGTCAATGACAAATAGGGTTTAATCCTAGGATCACAAAGTTGGTTTAACAGAATGAATTAATGTTTTTCAGCACTTTAACAGAATAAAAACTATATGATCATTTAAGTATATGTGGGAAAAGTATTTGACAAATCAGAATCTATTCCTTACTAAAAACTCTTAGCAGACTAGGAGTGGTAGGAAACTTCCTCAGACTAAATAAGAGCATCCGTGAAAAAGCTTTATACATCACTGCTTCCTGGGAGATGAGGAACAAAGCACAAATGCCTGCTTTCACTGCTTACATTCCGTACTGTTCTAGAGGGCCTGCCCAGAGCAAGAATGGGGAAACCAGGAGAAAGCAAAAAGATGGGAAAGGAAGAAATAAAACTGCTCCTGTTTGCAGATTATGTAATTGTTTACCTAGAATATTCCAGTGATTCTAAACAGGTTTAATAAGGTTATAAGATATAAGGTTAATAGACAATCTATTATATTTTATCATTTTATAGATGTGAAAGAGATACAAGCTAGCCTCATCTTTTTCCTAATAGTTTTTCTCTTAAAAAGTCTTAATTTTAATTCTTATCTTTCATTGTTTTCTTCATGCATATATAAGCTTAAATGTGCGTATTTATATATGTGTGTATTCTTTGTTTTTTCTTCCAGTTGTAATGAGAACTAATTGACGTTTCCCAACATTTTATCTAAAAAATATTCAATTATACATAAAAGTTGAAAGAATTACATAGTGAACACATACATGGTCTCTCCCTAGATTCTTTAATTTAGTTAACCTCTGTTGTGTCTGCTTTACCAAATATGTTCATCTAGTCATTCCCCTCTTTTTTCATTCCAGATTAAGTTGCAGACATCCATAAACACTTGAGTACACATTTCATCAAAGTTCCAATATTTGTATGCTTGATTTTTCCTTATAATGAAATTTATAGGCAGTGAAAATATTAATCATAGTTCTATCATTTGATGAGTTTTGATCAAAACTGTTTAAGAAAACACCAACTGTTAACATACAGAACATTTCCTTCATTTCAGTAAATGCCTTACTTTATTTCTTTGACAGTCTTTTCCTCATTCTCCAGGATTAACTCTCTATATATTTTTAAACCATAAAACCAACTTTCATCTTAAGTTTTCTTTAATTATCTCATATCCCTCCCCCACAAGTGAAGCAGAATTTCATTTTTAAATTTGTTTTTAAAATTTCTTATTAGTTTCTTTATTAGCTTTTTAGTTAAACTTCCTTGTGTGTATGTGTACATTTTAGGTATTGTTTTCACAGTTTAAATCTTCAAATCTTTAAATATTTATCTTTTCACAGCATGTTTATGGTTGATACAGTATAATTTCATGTAAAATAAAACTTGCACAAATATAGGCCCATTATCCCTAGTACTTATAATTTATACTATAAGCTTTATGTTACATATGTCTATTGTATAGATCTGGTAACAGTGTTATAAATTTTCCTTTAGGTAGTCACATGTAACATAAAGATAGTGCTAGGAAAGTGTATTCTTTTATATTTACCATTTGTGTGCTTCATTTTTTCCCCTGAGTATTTTCAGATGAAAATAGCATCTGGCCTCAGTTCGTCAGAAAACTCTGTTCCTTTAGCATCAGCTAGGTTGCTTGTAATCTGCATACACACATATTTCAGAGGTTAGCCAGAGATGTGGGCAGAGTGAATATGCAGAACTTTGGAGTGCCCCTTCTGTACCTCCTTTCTGGATTCCCCCACCCCGACCACCTTTCTAGATCTCTGCTGTCCAGCAGAACTGTCTGTGGTGATGGAAATGTTCTATAATCTGCACCATTCAGAATGATAGCCACTTGCCATGTGCGGTTGTTGAGCACTTGAAATGTGACTGGTGCAGCTGGGAGATGACCTTTTTAAGTTTAATGTATCTAATTCATTTAAATATAAATATTCTCATTTATCTAGTGGATATTGTATTGTACGAACTTTTATTGTAGAAAGTTGTATTGAACACAGTGTTTTAGATGCTGCGGTCATCTTGAACTCTGTCCTCGTATTTCTTCCTCAGCCAATAAAGCAACAGGGTTGTGTACAGGTTTGAGCAACCTGCACAGACTAGTGCTTACCCTTTTTTCTCATGTGTCCTCCCTTCCAGTTTGTGCCTGATTCTGATTGGTCTATAGAATCTTCAGGGGTGTGTGTGTGTGTTCGCTCATGCACATATATTCACTGGAGTTTATATCTGCATCCACCATTTACCAGAAGTCAAACTCTACCTCTTGTCAATCATCTTGGCAGTGATCTAATTTTAAGGGGTTTGTTTTTTGTGCTTTGTTATCAGAATTTGCTTGCCAACTACTAGTTATCCTATCCTCTTTTGCCTTGCTAAAAGTAGTACTAACCTTAGGTTACTGAATCTTAATATTCTAAATTTGATATTCCCATCTCAGATATGCTAGAATTTAATGAAACTCTTCAAAGCAGTAAACACATATCATCGATAACCATTTGGTGTACCTTGCCTTCTCTAGGTACCTGAAAAGGTTTAAGGTGATGAAGATCAAAGTTTTGAGAAGCTGGTGCCGTCAGATTCTTAAAGGACTTCAGTTTCTTCATACTCGAACTCCACCTATTATTCACCGGGATCTTAAGTGTGACAACATCTTTATCACTGGCCCCACAGGCTCAGTCAAGATTGGAGACCTAGGTCTGGCCACCCTGAAGCGGGCTTCTTTTGCCAAGAGTGTGATAGGTATGTTTCACAGGTACATTGTGAAAGTCTAACTGGCTTTCTGACATTCACTTTATTTAGAAACCTGACTCTGTCAGAGCTTTTATAATGTGAAATAAACCTTCAAAAATTCATAGCTTGAACCCAGGAAGTGATACAGAGTTCTCTGTGTTTATGCCTTTAGAAGCATCCTGAAGACAATTGTTGTTTTGTGAAGTTATATGAAGAGAAGTAAGGTGAACTTTGTTGACAAAACCTTATGTAATAGAACTATCACCTTCCTGGGTCATTTTGTTGATGCTTCGTATCATACACTTAGTTAGATAAACTGTGTTAACTTTCCCCATGAAAGAAATTGAGTTTATATATAATTTAGTTTCTGAAAAGGTCTGTTGTATATATTTGTATTCAAAAAAATCTGCCTTTTAAAACTTTCAATATGTTAAAATATAATGGTTCATTATCAACTTTTTCTTCTACTCTTCAAAAGAGCTACTTAAAACAGTTTTCAGTTTCAGTACTATTTACACTTTGGTTTGGATAGTTCTTTGTTGTAAGGACTGTCTTGTGCGTTGTAAGATGACTTAACAGCGTCCCTGGTCTCTGCTCTGTAGATGCTGGTAGCATGCCCACTTGTCCATCTCCCTCCTGTCGTGACAGCCAAATATGTGTCCCCTGTGGGGCAAATTGCCCTCCTTGACAGTCATTGATTTACGGAACAAGGCTGTGTGTTAGGGCATTGCAGCTGGAAATATAGTTCAATGCCTATTGTTTTATAACCTTTCCCTTCTGAAGAGGGTGCGACAGTTTGAAAGCTTGAAATTTTCATGAACTCTATTCTCTCAAAAGGTGACGATGACAACAGCAAGAAAACTACTCATTTTTAAGTGGGCTAGAATCCTGTTTTAATAAGAAAGAACATAGAATACCAGTAATTTGCACATCCTTATAAAATAGTGTTCTGGGAAGTTATTTAAAGCTGTGTTTCCCTTCTGCCTTCCCTGTTGCCTATAAAGGAAACAGTTCTTTGTCTCTGGTATGTTAATCTCTGGCCCAAGAGTTTTTTCTTCTTTCTTGTTTAAACTGTATTATGCAAGTCTGTTCTTAGAAATGTTCTGTAATTTGAGGTGTCTGGACTTAATTTCTTTGGAAACATTGGAAACTTGGTGTGTGGAATCACACGCTCCACACTCTTAATTCAGCATGAGAACACAAATGCAGACTGAATGGTGTGTGTGTCTATAGGGTGTCCCTCACTACATTTCTTACATCTGCAGTAGATTTGCGAACTATGGGGAGGGTGAGTGGCCTCACAGACGTTTACACTATGTTATTTTAAAAATGCACTGAATGTCAGGTTTTTTTTACTGCACAGCTGCATTTAAAGTGAAATTGATCAGTGGACTGTTATTGGCAAGAGACTAGCTCTAAATGTTAACCTTACAGCTCTCATACAGTAGGGGGCAGACAAGTATTTTCATCTTTTTAACCTATCCTCCTGTCTTACAGATAGATGCCATTTTCTCTAGTTTACTCTTTGCTGTTCTCACCTTTTTCTTCCATTTGTTTTCATATGAGTTATATCAGTTTATCTTTTATGTGAGGCTCTATTTTGACATTGTATAACAGTAATCCACTTGAAACAGTAAATAAACAGATGCTTGGTCCTCTTCTTACTTTTTATAAAGGAATTGCTGTGAGAGGTCTGTAACAGATTTGATGGAGCAGACTAATGTGATTTCTCTTCTCTCCCCCCACTTCCTCCCTGTCTTTCTTTTATCTTTACCCCTTCCACTTCTCTCTCACAGGGCAACTGCGCTCCCCGCCCCCCATGAGTACATCTGCAGTTTCTCCTCACATTGAGTCTGAATCCTTCTTTTAATTTAAGGTACTCCAGAGTTCATGGCCCCTGAGATGTATGAAGAGAAGTATGATGAATCCGTTGATGTTTATGCTTTTGGAATGTGCATGCTCGAGATGGCCACATCTGAATACCCGTACTCAGAGTGCCAGAACGCTGCACAGATCTACCGTCGAGTGACTAGCGTAAGTCCCGTCAGAACTGACTGGTGATCTTAGGCCATATCTAAGAAGCTGGGTAATGTCAAACCATGCAGAAGGGAACAACAGTAGAAAGCATCATATGGTGTTCATCCCTCATCTCTCTGTGTCTCCTCTTTTTATAAGGACACTGGTCAGATTGCGTTCTGTCCAGCCCACTCCAGATGGGCTCTTCTAACTAATTGCACCTGCAGTGATCCTGTTTCCAAATAAGATCACATTCTGAGATACTGAGGGTTAGAATTTTAACTTATCTTTTGTGGGGGTGACACTGTTCAACCCATAATAGCTCATGGGTTCATCCAACAAATATTTAAGTCTCTGTTATAGTCCAGACTTCTTTCTAGGTTCTAGGTATTGAATATTATTGCTAAGTAAGACAAACCTGTCTACCAAGAGCTTACTGCTCAGTGAAGGAGAACAAATAAGTAAACCAGACAGCTACCATAGGGTATAAAAACAGTTTTCCTAGGGTCAGTATATAACAAGCATGTAGTAGTTGTGCCTGATTGAGTTTGATCAGATTAGGAAAATTATGTGAAATAGGGAGAGACTAAGATAATACTGCATGTGAAAAATTCTATAATTTGTGTGTCTGCAGTTTGGAAATAGGAAAAGGAAGAGACAAGGAATAAGGGAGGAAAGGAAAGTTGAGACTGTGCTTGAGCGCTGGGAGAACCATTGCAGCCAATATAAGACGTGGTAGTTGTCATGGGACTTCCCTGGTGGTCCAGTGGTTAGGACTCTGCGTCTTCACTACTGAGAGCCTAAGTTCATTCCCTGAACTGGGTACTAAGATTCCACAAGCCACTTGGTACAGCCGAAAAAAGAAAATCCCACATTTGGTAGGTGTTGTAATATCAGACCTAAATTTTTAAAAGATTATTTTGACTGGAGGATAGAGGATGGTATATGAGGAAACTCTAATAAAAGCTGAAAACCCAGTTAAGAGGTATTGCAGTATTCTGAAGGAATAACTTAACAGACTGAAATAAAGGATTAGAGGCGGCCAAAGCGGATGGATGAGAGATCAGTTTTCTTTATAGATTAGAATTCAGTTAAGCTAAGGTGTTCTTTTCCACTTAATCTTTATGAAAACAAAGAATAATATGAAAATACCCTTTTAAATACATATACTCTGAACGGAGATCAAACTAAATATTGAACTTGATTTTAAGGTTAAATATCTTAATTTTAAGACTGTAAAATTTACAGTTTGTATGTAGAATGGTTAGTGTAATTTATTTACTCACTTAAACCATCTGTAACTTTTCTTAATTCCATTATACTCTAAACCAGGAATTAGAAAAGGTTCATGGGCCAAATCCATCCTGTTAGCCATTTTTGTACAGCCCATGAGCTAAGAGTGCGTTTTGCATTCCTAAATGATTGAGGCCGGAATCAAAATAAGAATAATATGTGATGACATGTGAAAATTATATGAAATTCAAATTTAAGTATCCACGAAGAAAGTAAAGACAGCCACTCATTTGTTTCTGTATTTTCTATGTCTGTTTTCACATATTATAATAGTAGAGTTGAGTAATTGCAACAGACTGTTTAGTTCCAAACGCCTAAATTATGTACTCTTTGGCTCTTAACAGAAAGTTGCCAACTCCTAAACATATGCCACCAAAACTTAAAAACTTCCCTGAAGAGTTCTGTAAATAATTACCAATTTGCCGAAGTAGTGGTAATGTTCTGTTAGAATGCCGTTAGCCTCTATACTTGGAGTGGACAGGAGAATCTCAATGTGCACAAGTAGTTACTTCAGTAATCAGCTCTGATAATTTGTAGGCAGTCTTTTCTCTCTCTTAAGAGTAGAATGATCACTTCAGTGGTGAGAACATAAGATATTTTAATGTAATAACCATTTTTCACTGGCCATATTTATTCTTTCTATTGCCAAAGAATAAATAGCATCTTAAACCTAGTATTACTGCTTTGAGGTGATCATTCTAGATTTTAAACACAAAGACCTATTCACAGAAATACTTTGTTTACCTTTCAGCAATGCTGAATGTTTTGATAGTGAACAGACCAGAAGAGTGAAGTACACATAAGCTAGCCATATACTTAAACATTCTCTACTGTCTCTTTGAGCTACTGCCCTTCTTTGTGGATCTTGCAGTATTCTAACTTGAAACTTGGTAGATTTTGTTAATAATTAACAGATAGTGCTTTGCTGTCAGAGGCACTGCCCAGGTATAACTGGGTGGTCTAGGGGTAGGTGTCTCTGATTAATCTTTTGAATTCAACTCCTGATTATTTCTCTAAACAAATACAGGTTGGTACTTAAAATATCTCAAGGGATCGTGGAATTTTAGTGTTTTTTTTTTTTTTTTTTTTTTTTTTGTTAAATGAAGTCCAAAAAATAACTCTGCTATGTAAAGAAATTAAGTTATCAATTACGTGGTAGTACCAATTTCTTTTAATGCAGAATGAAAAAATGACCTGTATTAAATTCTGCCCTGTTCCATATTTACCCACCAAATATGCTTACCTAGTTAAAATAATGACTGTGTAAGATGAGTGTGTGACGGATGTAGTCAACCCTATTGGGTAAAAACCTGTTGACCAGGCTCAGGGCTGAAACCAATGGTTTGAGTTCTTTGACTTCAGACTGTCAGGCACAGATAGCACTGCCATAAGATTAGGTAAAAATTTTAGTTTATATAAGCAGTTATTTGGTAAACGTAAAGAAAACAAATTAATTTGATTTTAGGATAATGCATTTGAAACACTGTAATCAATTAACAGATGAATCTTTATTTGCAAATGCGAGCTCTAGCTCAGTTGAGAGGAGAATCCCCTTCTCAAATGACAAAGTCTGGTGTTAGCTTAATAGACCCTAGGAAGACCAACATCACAGTTTCCATAGTCTTAGTATGGTATTAACCTTTTTTCAGTCTTTCAATGGGTTGTGTGGGGTTTTTTTTAAGATAAAAATTTACATACCATAAAATTAACTGTTTAAATCACTTTAAAGTGTAAAATTCAGTGGGTTTTAGTGTATTCAGTGTTCTGCAGTCATTACCACTAATGCCAGAACCTTTCTGTCACCTCAAGAAAGAAGCCCTATACCCATTAGCAGTTGTTCCTCTGACAACCACTAATGTGCTTTCTGTCTCTGTGGATTTGACTTACCTGTTATGCACATTTCAGACAAATAGAATCATTAAATATATGGCCTTTTGTGTTGCACTTTGTTTTTGTGTTATGCTTTGATATAGCATAGTGTTTTCAGGGTTTATCCATGTTTTAGCATGAATTGGTTCTTCAGTCCTTTTTATGGCTGAATAATATTGCATTGTATGCATGTCCTTTACATTTCTGTAGTTTCTTCCTTCTTTTCTCATTGTTTAAACTGTTTGAACCTATAGCCACCCTCACCTGGAGAGGAGTTGGGAACAGAAGGGATGAAATGTACAGTGTTTTAAAAGGTACTGTCCTAGAGCCTGATTTATTAAATCTTTGCTTACAGTGTTGTGTTTGTAGCATAGCATTCAGTGTGTTGTAGGTACTCAGTGATATTTTTAAAAATAAACGATTCAGTTAAAGGAATCCCAGATATAGTCAATTCAGACACTAGTAAGTATCGAGGAGTTGAATTTACCCTGCAAAATAAGATCACCTTAGAAATATTAACTTTATCCTACTGATGTGAAATCAAGTAGTGGCTTAGAAACTGATACACTTTATATATGTACATACACAATGTATTCTGTGAAATGGGAAAAACTATTTGGTATAAATCAAGCAGAAAACAGTAACTTTGACAGAGTCAGAATTCCAGCATTAGAAAGGCATTTGATAAAGTCGTCTGTTCATGTGTTCTTCCATCAGTTCTCACATCACTATTTAGATCTTTGCTCTGCAGTGTACAGTCCCCAAAAATGTAAAATTTTGGCCCTATACCAGACTGATTGGATCACAACCAGCATTTCACAAGATCCAAAGATACTTTAGGTGTATGTTAAAGTTTGAGAAGTGTGAGCTAGAACAGTGATCACCACAGGTCCCTTCCAGGACTATATACCTTATTTTTGGTTAAAAAAAAAAAAAAGACTATTGTAATAGCAAACGTTATTTGAATAAATTTTTGTTCCATTGTTCATGGAACATTTTTACTAACATAAGTAACCAAATTGACTTCGAAATCTAACCCTATTTAATTGCTTTTTTTCCTGTGTTACTCAGGAGTTGCTTTTTTAAAAACACAAAATAGTAAATAAGTCAAGCTGCAGAAAAGTTGGAATAAAAAGCTTGAGGCATTAAGTCAGTTGGAACTGTTGGAATCCTTAATTTCTAAGGATACTGAAAGCATTTGTTTGTTCTTTATTTTTCATCTTAGCTGTGAAAATTGAGTTCCATATTACCTACAGTTCATTATTCTGTACTGTCAATTATTATATTTCTTATCTGGGAAGTGCTGTCTTGGTTTCACCAGCCTCCATTCCCATTTTCTGACTTTCATTGAAGAAATAAAAGGGGCAATTTTTATTAGTCCTTTTTAAATTTTCTAGTGGTTTTTTTTTTTTTTTTTCATGTTTTGGATGCTGAGATAAATGTGTGGGGAGTTTTTAAGTACCTAGGTTATACAGTGATTTATATGATTATATAAGCAATAGTGATGAGTCTACTGAAATACACCTTGAAATAGTATACTACATGTCTGACCTTGCAGTGGTACAACTGCCATGTAAATAGCAGATGTTAGCAGTGTAAATATTAACGCATGTACATGCTAGTCTCAGACATTGCATTAAGCACTTTGCATATATTATGTAATTCTTCCAACAACCCTGGACAGGAGCGATTTACTAGTAGTATTATCTACATTTTGTAAATAAATAGTCTGAAGCTCAGAATGGATAGCTCATGATTACATATCTAGAATATAACAGGGTTATTTGTTACTCTGTTATTCCAGGTCCCCTGCTCATATCAAAGTTCTGTACTGAATCCATAAATGTCTAGGGCAGTGTCAGTCTGTGACCAGAGGGCCTTAAACCTGTCCGTGACTGCCAGCTTGAAGGGTGGAGATGTGTTATTTGCCAGTTGAGTGATTATATTCTGTGGTGCACTGATGATAAACTGTTGTGTGTCATTGCTGTACACATGCACTTCATTCAGGTTCTACTCTCTGGGCTTGCTCAGAGAGGCCTTAACCTGTCCATCCATCTAAAACGACCTTACATGTGCACACACTTTACTTCTGTCTCCTTATGATTTTCTTTTTCTTCATGACCTTTGTCACAACCTTACTGTGTTTACCTAAAGCCCCAATTAGAACACATTCTTGGGCTGGCGGTGTTATTTGGCTTATTCTTGGCTATATTCCTAGTTTAGAGCCAACGGATACAAGGCACTCAGTATTGGTGAGATGAATGCATGAATACAGAACTACAAGAAGTGAAACACAGTGTTGCTGTGGAGAAAGTGGGCTCTGGAGATGGGTCTACTTGTGATCAGATCCCACCACTGTCATTTCCTGGCTGTGATACCTGGGGCAAGTTAATTAACTTCTCTGAGCCTAAATTGGTAGTGAGGATAAATGAGAAAAGTGCCTAAATACAGTTAGCAGTCAGTACCTAACTCACACGCTAGTAAAGTAATGCTCAAAATTTTCCAAGCCAGGCTTTAACAGTACGTGAATCATGAACTTCCAGATGTTCAAGCTGGATTTAGAAAAGGTAGAGGAACCAGAGATCAAATTGCCAGCATCTGTTGGATGATCAAAAAAGCAAGAGAGTTCCAGAACTCTGGAAACATCTACTTCTGCTTTATTGACTACGCCAAAGCCTTTGACTGTGGATCACCACAAACTGTGGAAAATCTTCAAGAGATGGGACTACCAGACCACCTGATCTGCCTCTTGAGAAATCTGTGTGCAGGTCAGGAAGCAACTGTTAGAACTGGACATGAAACAACAGACTGTTTCCAGATAGGAAAAGGAGTACGTCAAGGCTGTATATTGTCACCCTGCTTATTCAACTTATATGCAGAGTGCATCATGAGAAACGTTGGGCTAGAAGAAGCACAAGCTGGAGTCAAGATTGCCGGGAGAAATATCAATAATCTCAGATATGCAGATGACAGCATCCTTATGGCAGAAAGCAGAGGAGAGTGAAAAAGTTGGCTTAAAAGTCAACATTCAGAAAACTAAGATCATGGCATCTGGTCCTGTTGCTTCATGGCAAATAGATGGGGAAACAGTGGCAGACTTTATCTTTGGGGGCTCCAAAATCACTGCAGGTGGTGACTGCAGCCATGGAATTAAGACACTCCTTGGAAGAAAAGCTATGACCAACCTAGAAAGCATATTAAAAAACAGAGACATTACTTTGCCAACAAAGATCCATCTAGTCAAAGCCATGGTTTTTCCAGTAGTCATGTATGGATGTGAGAGTTGGACTGTAAAGAAAGCTGAGTGCGGAAGAATTGATGCTTTTGAACTGTGGTGTTGGAGAAGACTCTTGAGAGTCCCTTGGATTGCAAGGAGATCCAACCAGTCCATCCTAAAGGAAATCAGTCCTGAATATTCATTGGAAGGACTGATGCTGAAGATTATGCTCTGATACTTTGGCCACCTGATGCGAAGAGCTGACTCATTTAAAAAGACCCTGATGCTGGGAAAGATTGAAGGTGGGAGGAGAAGAGGATGACAGAGGATGAGATGATTCGATGGCATCACCAACTCAATGGACATGAGTTTGGGTAAATTCCAGGAGTTGGTGATAGACAGGGAGGCATGGCATGCTGCAGTTCATGGGATTAGGAAGAGTTGGACACGACTGAGTGAGTGAACTGAACTTAGTATTACCATTATTATTAGCATTAGCATCATTATGGCAGGTAGCGAAATAAGCTGTCTCTTGTTCAATTCTTTTATCTAGTGACATTCAACAAACAGCAGTGTTTAATGAACTAAGTTTTAAATGAGTACAAATGAGCTAGCATTTATTATCTTGCCTCTTGCCAATCACCTTGCAAAGTGCTTTACATATACTATCTTATTTTAATCTTTTATATTCTGATAAGTAGATAATACTTTCATTTCACAGGTAAGAAAATAGATTCAGGGGTTAAGCATTTTGCCCAGGGAAATGAAGGAGAAATACTAACTGTAGGATCAGAAATCCTTAATGTTATGCATGTTTAATGCATGCATAAAATCCATGTTAAATGGAATTTAATCCATTTAAGATTTAATCTTAAAATCCATTTTAAACATCTGTTAACTAATACAAACCTTAGAATTTATTCCTTTGCTTGCCTTTGCTTTTAAACTCTCAGGTTTTCTTACCTGAGAGTACATGGGTTTGGTTCAGTTCAGTCGCTTAGTTGTGTCCGACTCTTTGTGACTCCGTGGAATGTAGCACGCCAGGCTTCCCTGTCCATCACGAACTCCTAGAGCTTGCTCAAACTCATGTCCATTGAGTCAGTGATGCCATCCAACCATCTCATCCTGTTGTGCCCTTCTCCTCCCGCCTTTATTCTTTCCCAGCATCAGGGTCTTTTCCAATGAGTCAGTTCTTCCCATCAGCTGGCCAGAGTATTGGAATTTCAGCTTCAACATCGGTCCTTCCAAAGACTATTCAGGACTGATTTCCTTTTGGATTGACTGGTTTGATCTTACAGTCCAAGGGACTCTCAAGAGTATTCTCCAACACCTCAGTTCAGAAGCATCAGTTCTTTGGCGCTCGGCTTTCTTTATGGTGCAACTCTCATATCCATAGCTGACTATTGGAAAAACCATAGCTTTGACTAGATGGACCTTAGTCAGCAAAGTAATGTCTCTGCTTTTTATTACACTGTCTAGGTTTGTCATAGCTTTTCTTCCAAGGAACAAATGTCTTTTAATTTCATGGCTGCAGTCACCATCTGCAGTGATTTTGGAGCCCAAGAAAATAAAGTCTTTCACTGTTTCCATTGTTTCCCCATCTATTTTGCCATGAAGTGATGGGGCAAGATGCCATGAGCTTCATATTTTGAATGTTGAGTTTTAAGCCAACTTTTCCACTCTCCTCTTTCACTTTCATCAAGAGGCTCTTTAGTTCTTTGCTTTCTGCCATAAGGGTGGTGTCATCTACATATCTGAGGTTATTGATATTTCTCCCAGCAGTCTAGTTTCCAGTTTGTGCTTCATCCAGCCCAGCATTTCACATGATGTCCTCTGCATAGACGTTAAATAAGCAAGGTGACAACATACAGCCTTGAGCCTAAGATTGGTAAGTCTAAGATTGGTATCATAGGTTTGAGCCCCTATTCAAAAGAGAAAAAGTTATCTTGAAATTTCCCACCACTGGCCATGAAAAGATCCAAATAAGAGTGCTGATGTACTTAACACACTTTTTGTCTGCAAGTAAAGGAGTCGCAGTGGCATCAGTTTTTGATGTGGAGGATAGTGCATTTGTGTTTGGAGCAGTGCACAGGCTCCCATGGATCCAGAGAGTAATCAGCCTCAGGGAACCAGGAGGTCAGCTAATTGCCTTGGATAGAGCCAGTCAGATTTGGTAGGGAGTTTGAAAAGGCTTGTTTTCCAGTGGGATCATAAGGTTTGTTCAAATTCCTGTAAATTAATGGTTCATACCAGTAAGAATCTGGCTGAATCCAGCCTTCTGACAACCAAGGTAGAAATAATGGGGAGTTTTAATTACTTTGTGTAATTTGACTTTGTCACTGATTCCATTAGCCTTTGGATTGCAAGATTCGAACATTCTGTCTAGGAAAAACAAAATTAAAGCAGTTGGAGTGAAATGCCTTTTGGTCTTTATGTAACAGATTGCATTTCAGCCTGCTTTTTTACAGAAACACGTGGAGCTGATTCCTGATTAGATAGGGATTGAAAAGTTGAGGAAAACTTTGTATTTTTTTCTTTAGCAGTTGGAATTTTTTTGGTGATATCCCAGAGATGTAAATCCCAGAGATCTAGATCCCCTTGAAATTAGCTGAAATGATTGCTTTATAAATTTTATTCCTATTTCCATCCAGTAAATTTAGATTACACACATAGGCAAAAACTTTATATATCATCTGGTGTATCCTGGAAACATTTTTCATGATTTTCAAAGTCATTCTAATACTCTCCTGTGATTTGATTAGTATTAAAGGGTCTTAATATTCAGATGTAATAGATCAGACCATTAATCTTAAACCACAGAGTTGGAAGTCATTGCCAACATTTTAGATGCTAAGCAATAGTTGTGAGATCCTTGTTTGAGAATTTCTCAGAAAAAGTAATTTTACTTCTCCCAACTAAATGTTGATCTGTAATTCTCACAGCATTAGACTGCAAATAAAAAGTGATAGGATGTAGAAAGATGGTTGCTGCTGTGTTTTAAGTGCAGTATATAGAGTGTTGAGCTTCCTGGGATCTTGTAGATAATCTATGTGCCAGAAGGTTGATACAATTACATTGTAGTTGTTCTTTGTCTCTGGGTGGTTTGAGGTGTACCTTGAATACTGAGGTAGGATTCAGTTGACTAAAAAGAGGGGCAGTAGAAAGAATATGCTTGTGAAAATGTGCAGTATTCAGTGAAAAAGTAACCAGTTTGACTGGATTTACTTGGGGAGATAGGAGTAGGTAGAAGTTGGCTTGTGAGGGCTTTCTGCCCCAGGTTAAGTTAATTAAAGGTACTGTAATATGGACTGAAACATTGAAGTAGACATTACTGAATCTGGATTCTCGTTTTTACTTTACCATGGACTAGGCCCTTAGCCCCTAGAATATATTCTGTTGTATTCTAGGTGCTGCTGCTGATGCAATATATTTAGTAGGTGTCTGATACATACCAGACTTCTGGACATGACTCCTCATAGGTTCCAGGAGGTACTGAATTCTGACCTTGACATGGCATTAATGTCTCTGGCCTACACTTAGTTGTCTGTGTGAGCAGGTAGGGACTCTAGCTCAGATTCTTTCTAGTTCTCTGTTCCTATGGCCATCTTCTAAGTGTGGGGAATTATTAACCATATTTGAGTCATGTGATATGAATTAAATGATATCAGACAGTTGGGAATGGTTAAGTGTCAGATGATTGGATGAAGCTAGGTGATTGAACAGGCCATAGTGTAAAATAAATACTGGAGAGAAAAGCAGCAGTGAGGCCCATCTTAACTTGGTCTTAGTTTAAGGAGGTGAGATGTTGACGAAGATCTACAAGACCTTCTAGAACCAACACCAAAAAGGATGTCCCTTTTCATCCTAGGGGACTGGAATGCAAAAGTAGAAAGTCAAGAGATACCTCTAAACAGGCAAGTTTTGCCTTGGAGTAAGAAATGAAGCAGGGCAAAGGCTAACAGAGTTTTGCCAAGAGAAAGCACTGGTTATAGCAAACACCCTCTTGCAACAACACGAGACGACTACACATGGATATAACTGGGGACTCAATAGTGAAATCACATTGATATATTCTTTGCAGTCGAAGATGGAGGAGCTCTATACAGTCAGCAAAAACAAGACTGAGAGCTGACAGTGGCTCAAATTGTGAACTCCTTATTGCAAAAATCAGACTTAAATTGAAGAAAGTAGGGAAAACTACTAGACTATTCATGTATGACCTAAATCAAATCCCTTAGGATTATACAGCGAAAGTGACAAATAGATTCAAGGGATTAGATCTGATAGATATAGTGCCTGAAGAACTATGTAGGTTCGTAGCATTGTACAGAAGGCAGTGATCAAAAACCATCCCCAAGAAAAAGAAATGCAAAAAGGCAAAATGGTTGTCTGAGGAGGGCTTACAAATAGCTGAGAGGAGAAGAGAAACTAAAGGCAAAAGAGAAAAGAAAAGATATATCCATCTGAATGCAAGGAGAGATAAGAAAGACTTCTAAGTGATCAATGCAAAGAAATAGAGGAAAACAATAGAATGGGAAAGACTAAAGAGCTCTTCAAGAAAATTAGAGATACCAAGAGAACATTTCATGCAAAGATGGGCTCAATAAAGGACAGAAATGGGATGAAATACCAACAAAAGCAGAAGATATTAAGAAGAGGTGGCAAGAATACACAGAAGAGCTATACAAGAAAGATCTTAATGACCCAGATAACCACGGTGGTGTGATCACTCATCTGGAGCCAGAAATCCTGGAGTGTGAAGTCAAGTGGGCCTTAGGATGCATCACTGTACAAAGCTAGTGAAGGTGATGGAATTCCAGCTGAGCTATTTCAGATCCTAAAAGATGCTGCACTCAGTATGCCAGCAAATTTGGAAGACTCAGCAGTGGCCAGAGGACTGGAAAAGGTCAGTTTTCATTCCAATCCCAAAGGAAGGCAATGCCAAAGAATTTTCAAACTACCACACAGTTGCACTCAGTCTCACATGCTAGCAAAATAATGCTCAAAATTCTCCAAGCTAGGCTTCAACAGTATGTAAACCAAGAACTTCCTGGTGTTCAAGCTGGATTTAGAAAAGGCTGAAGAACCAGAGATCAAATTGCCAACATCCGTTGGATCATAGAAAAAGCAAGGGAATTCCAGAAAAACATCTACTTCTGCTTCATTGACTATGCTAATGCCTTTACTGTGTGAATCACCACAAACTGTGGAAAATTCTTCAAGAGATGGGAATACCAGACCACCTGACCTACTTCCTGAGAAACCTGTATGCAGGTCAGGAAGCAACAGTTAGAACTGGATGTGGAACAGTGGACTGGTTCAAAACTGGGAAAGGAGTACTTCAAGGCTGTATACTGTCAACCTGCCTGTTTAACTTATATACAGAGTACATCGTGCGAGATGCTGAGCTGGATGAAACACAAGCTAGAATCAAGATTGCCAGGAGAATATCAATAACCTCAGATATGTAGATGACACTACCATTATGGCAGAAAGTAAAGAAGAACTAAAGAGTTTCTTGATGAAAGTGAAAGAGGAGAGTGGAAAAGTTGGCTTAAAACTCAACATTCAAAAAACGAAGCTCATGGCATCTTGCCCCATCACTTCATGGCAAATAGATGGGGAAACGATGGAAACAGTGAAAGACTTTATTTTCTTGGGCTCCAAAATCACTGCAGATGGTGACTGCAGCCATGAAATTAAAAGACATTTGCTTCTTGGAAGAAAAGCTATGACAAACCTAGACAGTGTAATAAAAAGCAGAGACATTACTTTGCTGACTAAGGTCCATCTAGTCAAAGCTATGGTTTTTCCAATAGTCAGCTATGGATATGAGAGTTGCACCATAAAGAAAGCTGAGCGCCAAAGAACTGATGCTTCTGAACTGAGGTGTTGGAGAATACTCTTGAGAGTCCCTTGGACTGCAAGATCAAACCAGTCAATCCAAAAGGAAATCAGTCCTGAATAGTCTTTGGAAGGACCGATGTTGAAGCTGAAATTCCAATACTCTGGCCACCTGATGGGAAGAACTGACTCATTGGATAAGACCCTGATGCTGGGAAAGACTGAGGCAAGAGAAGGGGATAACCAGTCAATTCTGAAGGAAATCAGTCCTGAATATTCATTGGAAGGACTGGAACTCCAATACTTTGGCCACCTGTGTTAAGAACTGACAACTGACTCTCTGGAAAAGAGAGTCTCCTGATGCCGGGAAAGATTGAAGGCAGGAGGAGAAGGGGCAACCGAGGGTGGGATGGTTGGATGGCATCACTGACTCAATGAACATGTGTTTGAGCAAGCTGTGGGAGTTGGTAATGGACAAGGAAGCCTGGCGTGCTGCAGTCTATGGGGTTGCAAAGAGTTGGACATGACTGAAAAACTGAACTGAACTGATGTTGTCAGTCTGGATTGGTGGTCACAGTTGTTATCCAGAAAAAGCAATGATGTTGAAAAGTAACAAAGAAGCCAGTAAAAATCTCACTTTTGTCCAGCCAGAGACCTTTAGCCATTGAAGGGAAAGTAGGAGTACTAACAGCTAGCTGTTACCTGCTGTTTTAAATGTTTCTCTTTGTTTAAGGAGCTCCCAGAGAATAATAGTACTTAAGTGTTGCGAAGAAGCATCTGAGCATAAGTAAGGTCTCTGTTCTGGATCGTGGAAATAATGATGGCTTTGGAAGAAATTGGTGAAGTCCAGAGAAAGGCAGAGTTAAAGAGAAGGACAATTTAGACCTGTAAACTGTTACACGTATGTGAATGGTATTTTTTTGTACATGGTGAAAACTCTTAATTTTGGTATATTAAAAATGCTGCTTTTCACAGAATTAGATATTTGTGCCTACATTTTACCTCTGTCCAAAAGCTGCCTCAGTTTTGGTTTTGTTTGTTGCACAGTAAAGTTTTAAAAACATTCTCACATACTTATATATAAACCTATGAAGCAGAGAACATGATACCTGTAGTCCTCTATTTCGTTTTCATTATCTAAGCATAGTCTTGAGCAGGCTTGCTCAAACACCGAAGTTAAAGGTAGTGGTGGACTGCATGCTATAGTTAGGACCAGTATTGGCCTTCTGCACTACCTACTTGGTGTGCTTGATAGTGATGAATTATGTTGAGCAAGAAAATTGTTAGAATTAAGTCATTTCCAGCCTTTAGAATAGAGATATTCCTATCAAATAACTTCTAAGCTGTTATGTTACTGTTCTTGAGTGATTGAAGCCTTAGTATCCACTGTCTTGATGGGGATTCAGGCTTAGCACATTACAAGGGATGGCACTTTGTTATGTTACCCAACCTAACACTGCCATGAGCAGTGATTTTTCTATCATCTTTGTTAAATTCCATGAGGAAAAACCTTTCCTTAATCACCAGGATTAAAGCAGTAGTCATTGGGTCCAAGAGCTCTTCCTGGCAAATGGAGATGTCTTTAGGTAGATCTATATGTTAAGGCTTTTAGGGAAGGAAAAGGAGAAGAATAAATTCTTACCACTTCTGTGTACTAATTCACAGCTGTTTAAATTTTTTTAATCTACCATGAGACCGTGATAAGACAGTTTACCTTAATGTCACCACTTTCTAAATTAGGTAAACAGGAACTGTTATGCTCACTTTTCAAGTGAGTTTAAAGAATATGGCTCCAGTCACACAGACTTGGTATCTATAGGCTGAACTTTATGTACTGGGAGCTCAACCCCACTACTTGGGTTTTCTTGTCCAGTGTTCTTTAGGCTGTATATTCTGAGTTTACGTTTTGGTCACCGAATTCATTCCCCATTTTCTTTTGAAGCTTAGTTTCAACATGAGGAAGGGGAAGAGGGGTGTTTAGATAAACAGATTTCTAGTGTAGGTATTGGTGTCAAGGAGGCAGAACCTGTGGACATGGCAGGGGTGGAGCTTTGAGCAAGTGAAGAATCTTGTTTGTCTAGGGACCTGCTGCTGTTGGAGGAGAGGCAGGAGGAGGAGTAGCAGAATAAATTTGCCTGCTATTCAGCATGTAGTTGTGTTTAAAGGGCTGATCAGTAAGTAATAAGGAGATTGTTGGCTGAGCAGATCAAACCCATGTTTGAGAGTCGTGGAAGCATGGCTAGTGTTAAACAGGAAATTCAGCTTCAGCCTGATTTTGATGTCTGCCTTGCTTATGCTGTGGGCTAAGTTATCCTGTTAACTTACATCTTATATGACCCTCTCCCCCCTCCATTTTCCTCTAACAAGTCTGTTTTGCCTTTTCTGATGGATTTTACAAAGAGAGATTTTTGCTCAGTGTTTGTCTTCGTAAATTCTCATTGCTGCTGCTGCTCTCAAAAGGATTGTGTAAATGAGGTGGGTAAGAATTTCCAATATATACCAAAGGTGTGTTGTGATATTTATGTATGAAAAGTTTCAGTTAAAGTATTGGGATTGTTAGTTCAGAATGCTTTCCAAAATAGTTCTGCAGTTTAGTTAACTTACACAGCATTTTCTATGAGGAGGAAGGAGACTTTTCTCAATTCTGAGTGGTTAGGAAAATTTTTACTCTTAGGAAGAGAAAAATGTTACCCTGACACACACCGCAGCTTAAGTTTTTAAGAATTCAAGTGCTGACAGTTTTTAAGAGCTAGAAGATTGAACTGGAGAATACTATATTATGACTCACTTTTATTTTTTATTATGACTCACTTTTATTTTTTATTATGACTCACTTTTATTTTTCCAGCAGATTAGCTGCAAACTCTGAGTATATAGAATTGACAGAAAACTCAGTCTGTGAGATGCATATATGTTTGGAGTTTTTCTTAGTTTAAATAAAGCAACATATTTTATAAAGATTTATGTCAGTTTTTTTTTAAGTATCAACTCTGATGTACCCTTGGAGAATCACAACTATTGTTTTTTTCTTTTTGTTCTCAATTTAAGATTACATAAAAGTCACCTTTTTTGTTTCGTTTATGAGAATATATCATTTTAATCCCAAAGGTGTCTTAAATGGATATACATTAGCTGTTGAAGAAGTACTTTTGTGTAATGCAGAATAACAAGCTGCTGTTTCATGTCAAAGAAACATTTTACGGCACTTCTGCCTGAAGAGAGGTCTTGTGAATCACAGCAGTGAGAAAGATTGTTTCTGGAGTTGGCAAGTTGCTAGCTCTGGAAGGGTGAAGGGACAAGGTGCCAGTCTTTAACTTAGGTTTTCTTATGTGTAAAACATTAGCCCAATTTAATTTAAAGATTTATCAATTATTAAAAAATCAGTTCTCTTAGAACAAGAAGCTTCTGAGTATGATACATCTTATGTATTGAAACATGTGCTTGTTGATTTTAAGTGGCTTTCCATCAGGTGCCCCAGATGACTTCAGTAGGTCACATTCCAGGTCATTGATGTTTTATGCTTATTTTTACTTTTTTTTTTTGGTCACTTTTAATATACAATTCCTGTATATCCTTGCTTCTTTCCAAATGATTCAGAATACCTCTGTTTGATAGTTTGATAAGATATGTGGATAATCCTGGCTTCTTGCTGCTGGTGAAATTTCTTGTCTTTCTCATTGTCTCAGTGGGTGCTGTTTGAATACCAGCTGCCGGACTGCCCCTTGTGCTGGCTGTCTCGGCACCTGCGGTGTTCTCTGAGGCGGCAGTAGCAGCTGAACATGGTGCAGAGCTGAACAGCAGCGGTGCAGAGTTTTCTGTACTTGAATCTTGGCTCTACGTTGAGAAAGCAGCTTACCCTGGTAGAGTCAGTGTGTTATATGATGCATAGTTGCTGGTTTTGCAACTGTGATCTGGTGATTGTTCAACTAGCTTTTCTACCTGTAAATAGAAATTCCTGTTTGTGAATGTGTTTGTCTGCATAGGTTGGATTAACAAGAGGATTGTTTTTAAGGATAAGCAAAGTTGAAAGCATGTTCACTGTGGATCTTGGTGATTATTTTTCAAAGAGAATTTTATGCTTTCTTTTTAACTCTAAGCCTTATTACCATTGGTGATTACTTTTGAAGCAAAAGGTGCCTTAGGTCAGCAAACTTAATAATTCAAAGAGCTTTCAACCTGGACAATCACATATGAGTCTAGTTCCCATGAATATAGTTAAACAGTTATTATCCCCCTTTGCTAGACAGGGAAATGAAGCTCAGAGCTACTTCTGTTTGTCCAGGTTGCACTGAATTCAAGTCTTATGCTCCATCCTTTCATCTTTCCAGTATGCCTGTGCTAAATTGAAATGGAGAAGTCTTAATATAGTCAGTATATGTGTGATTTATTAACTCAATATGTAGAGTTGCCAGAAGGTCAGACTCATTCCTCTAAAATGTCTGTTTTTATGGACGCGGGAACATGTTTTCTAATCCTATTTTGTAGCCTCTTTAACTTCTTTCCTGTACATTTGAAGTGTCCTTACATGAAAGGCCAGCTGTGTATTAGTGTCTAATTTTACCAAAGAACAATCTTTCAGATAGTTTTCTGCCAATAGTGAATGTTCTATGAACTTATACAGTGTCTTATTTTATTTTATTTTTTAAGTATTTTAGACTGTTCTTCCCATTATATTTGTAAAATTCTTCCCATTTTATTTGTATATTTATTGTAAAAATTAAAAGCAAATATAAAAATGTCCAGTGTTTCTGCTACCAAAGAACTTTTAGTGAGCATCATCCTTTTTTTAAAAAAACAAAAAACAGTTCCTGTTTTCTTTAGCTTTAATTTAAAATACCATGCCATACCATACCAACTTGCTCAATTAAAGCAGGCTTTTCCTTCAGTGACATTGTTTTTTGTTTTTATTAGAATGATTATGTAACGACAAGGACTGGTTGAGAAGACTTAGCTAGACTTGAAAAATAAGAAGATTGAGGAAAAATTCAAATAATATGTTTTGTCACTGAGACATTGGGTGATTATTTCTAGTCCCTGTCTCCTCCTCGCTGTGTGTTAGGTGGTCATAGACTTACCTTGCCTCTTGAAAAGTATATCGTGTTGCTATTTCAGCTCAGTCTGTGTGACTTAGAAAAGGCAGGGGTAGATAATGAGATGTTCTTCTCCACACCATCTCTCAGACAGGAGTAGGTTGTTATTCTTCTATCTTACATACATTTTCTACACACTGCTGAAATTTTCGTTTGCAAAGAATTTACCTTTTGTGAAAATTCTAAAATATTACAATGGTACTGTTTTATGTAATAGTGATGTTAAATTTTTTTCTGAAATTAATTGGAAAGTTTGTCTTTCAGATGTGTCTGATATGTTATTTGTCATTTTATGTTTTCATATGTACAAGACAATTTGTTCTTTAGTTACCATGCCAAACCAGTCTAAATTCTTCACTTCTTACTGAGTTTGTTAAGGAGTACTATATTGATAGAATACCTGCCAGACTAAGCATGTGAATTCATGCCCACACATGGGTCCTCTGTTCAAAAGAGTTGCATGTTACGTTGATTAATGTGTTAGGGAACAAGGTTGAACAGAAGATCTAACCAATTAGAACTTTGGACTTTGTTTTAGCCAAAATTTCCATTACCTGAAACACAGCAAAAGATGCTAACGATAGCCTACTTTTGTCACTGGCAGTGTGGTGGCCATGGAAGTAAGTGACTCCGCTGTCTTAACTATTCCCTATTGTTACCTTGTAGGGGCTAAATAGCTACTACCCAGCTCTGACCCTGTATGAACTAGATCCTGCAGGCAAACCAGGAAAAAGCCAGGATGGTGAGAAGGCAGTTGAGTAGAACCTTAGGAGGCAAGTTCAAATTCAAGTTCAAAGTCCCTGCCTTCATTAATGTGTTCCTGTTGCTATTTTTATGATTTTCAGGGAGTGAAGCCAGCCAGTTTTGACAAAGTAGCAATTCCAGAAGTGAAGGAAATTATTGAAGGATGCATACGGCAAAACAAAGATGAAAGGTAAGTTGCCTCTTTTGACCTGGATATTGCTTAAACAAAAACTTCAAGTATAATATGCTCTGAATAGAACCCTCAGCCTAAGGTGTATGTAATACTTTACTTGTGCTTAGTTTCTCTGTTTATGTCATTTAATATCTTTGAAAGTGAACTTCTGTCCACTGGAGGTAGTATTCAGATTTAGTATACTGAAATATTATAAAAGTGTGATTTGATAGACTTTGAATAATCCAGAACCACCTTAAATGTAGCTGCTGCATTCTGTAAGGGCTACTTTATACCATCTACCTGATTTGTAAAACTCACTAGGTTCTATCCTGACACAGCAGATCTCTTCCTTAGCTGTTTACCAGTTGAATTCTAAAGATGAAGTAAAATTTTTGGCTCTTTAAAATCAACTCAGCTATGCAGGTATTGATTTACTGTTGCTATGCCAGAATTGAAGAAGAGCAAAATGTCAAAATTCCTTTGAGTAAGAAGAGACAACTTCACCCAGAGCTTGGGAGGAGATCTGGCTTAGTCATTATGCTAACAGAGGGCTTTTCTCAGAGGAGTGGCAAGTATCTGATCTGCCATATAGCTGATTCATCACCCGTTAGGCATGGCAAAGGTCCAGTGTCTGTTTTTGAAAAATAATCTACCTTCACCATCCCCCATCACCATCCACAGAAGAAAAAGTAGACCCACTAGTACAAAGTGTAAATTGAACATAATCTACCTCTTGAAAAATATGAGTGATCAGGTATTTCAGCCAAATTAAAGAATTCCATATCTTTTCTTCTCCAGTCTCATATTCTTTTCATAACTTTGTTATTTGGAAGAGCTTAAGATCTTGATCTTTAAAGCTTTTTAGTAGAAATTTAGTTTGGGTTTCTGTTTTTATATACACTGATTGAAAAAGAGACGCCTTAATCTCTTTAAGAACAAATAAAGGAATATTTGTCTCCAGTCATAGAATGTGGTACTCTTGTTTCTTGTCTTGATGGAACAGTTTACTAGATTACTGGTATTTTGAGAGCATTTATCTAGAGAAAACTGTTCCATAATCAGACTTCTGCTTGCCTAGTACACTAGGTGCTGAACCAAGAATTGAGAGGATTTATTGTGTAAAGAAAAATTGCTATATTAGAAGGTAATGTACTATAGAAATAAAAAGGTTTTTGAGTTTTGATTCCATGATTTATGACTTTTATAATTGAGCAAGATGGTCAGTCTCTCTGAGAATCCATCCATTTCCTGCTGATCAGGAAATGGTATCTCATTGGATACCAGAAATCAGATGAGATCATACATACAAGAATTTGGTTAACTATTAATATAAGCACTATATAAACACATTTAAAAGTATCACTTCCAGGGAGAGTAGCACTGACATATATATACTACCATGTGTGAAGTAGGTACCTAGGAGGAAGCTGCTGTGTGGCACAGGGAATTCAGCTGGGTTCTCTGTGATGACCTGGAGGGGTGGGAGGCTCAAGAGGGAAGGGGCCGTACGTGTACATACAGCTGGTTCACTTTGTTGTGCAGCAGAAACTAGCACAATGTTTTAAAGCAATTATACTCCAGTAATAAAAAGTATCACTTTCAGCCCTTATTCATAAATGAGATTGTTTTGATGTTCCATAACTTGAATAAAACTATAATCACTGCTTAAATGAAGCAGTGTAGAGATGAATTAGAAAATTCCTGTTCTTTTTTGCAGTCCTTTTTCATTATATTACATAACATACTTGAGAAGTATCTTTTAAATCTAATGGCATTTTGTTTTTTGTTTCTTTCCCTTCTCTTTTGAAGATACTCTATCAAAGACCTTTTGAACCATGCCTTCTTCCAGGAGGAAACAGGGGTACGGGTAGAATTAGCAGAAGAAGATGATGGAGAAAAGATAGCCATTAAATTATGGCTACGTATTGAAGATATTAAGAAACTAAAGGGGAAATACAAAGACAATGAAGCTATCGAGTTTTCCTTTGACTTGGAGAAAGATGTGCCAGAAGACGTTGCTCAAGAAATGGTAAATTAGCACCGATCAAGCCATATAAATTTTATGTTGATTTATGTACGTTAATACTGTTGATATACATTGATACTGTTGAGCAGAAAAGCAGTTTATGAAGCAGTGTGTATGACATATTCTATTGATATAAAATTCCATTAATGGTCCCAAGATTTATTCTTATTTTAGAAGACATGTATATGCATAGATATGTATAGTGATAGATGGATGAACAGGCAGGCAGATATACAGAGAAGGAATGAACTGGAGGACATTTTGAAGTCATTTTCAAAGTCTGTTGACTGACTTCTAATTAGTGTAACCTATTTAGTTAGAATGAAAAATTGTTTCTACATACTGATACATTAGCCTTTGGTCAGTCATCTGGGTAATAAACCCAATAATCAGTTCACACATTGTTTTTACTTTAAAGGAAATTTTCAGGATCGCTCGTTAGTAGGCAGCTTTTGGCCAGTCGTTTTCAAGGAAACACTTTGCCAAGCTTAGGCTTTTCATGGTGCCTTTTTTTTTTTTTTTTCCTTTCAAGTATTGCACATGGTCTTTTTATTTCATGGTGCCTTAATAGCCATTTACTGTGCAGAGATGGAGACAGTCTCTGCCCAAATGTGTCAGAGCCATTCAGTACTTACATTTGAGAAGGGTTCAACATGAGAGAGGTACTTATTTTTAACTGTCAGGTTTTTATATTATTTGAGTTTTTATTTTTAACCTTTACATATTTACCACAGTTGTTTTGTTTGGTTAAGTGGTTGTCTAGTGAAAAGACAGTAAAGCATCGGCCCACAGTGTGGGAGACCTGGGTTCGATCCCTGTAATAGGAAGATCCCCTGGAGAAGGAAATGGCAACCCACTCTTGTGGGTACTCTTGCCTAGAAAATTCCATGGATGGAGGAGCCTGGTGGGCTACTTTACTTTTCTTTTCTTTCTTTCTAGTGAAGAGAAGTAAAAGCAACACAGGTTCATATTGATGGTTACATGTGAGTGGGAAATTGAGTATAATAAAATAAGCCTTTTGGTTTTACCACTTGGATGCTTAGGTTCCCTATTGATTTGTTATAATTAGTGAAAGTACATGTACTTCATGAGTTCGTATAAAGATAATAGCATCCACCCCATGAGTATCTGCAAAAATGGTGGGCAAGTGCATAGTGCAGACCAGTAGTTTCACTGTTTGGTTAAGGTCAGTCCTCAGACAGTTCTTTCTTCCTCTCCTTCTCTGTTTTTCTTTCCCCAAAGACTATTTTTTGTGTTTGGTTTGTTTTCTTTCGCTATCCTGCTGTTTCCTGATGTACCCTTTCATCCTGTAGGTAGATTCTGGATATGTCTGTGAAGGTGACCACAAGACCATGGCAAAAGCCATCAAAGATAGAGTATCGTTAATTAAGAGAAAACGAGAACAGCGTCAGCTAGTGCGGGAGGAGCAAGAAAAAAGGAAGCAGGAGGAGAGCAGCCTCAAGCAGCAGGTGGAGCAGCAGCCCAGCACCTCCCAGGCCGGAGTCCAGCAGCCCCCCGCCACCAGCACTGGCGGACCCGCTGCCTCTGCTGTGTCTGCATCCGTCTCCACGCAGGTAGAGCCAGAAGAGCCTGAGGCCGACCAGCACCAGCAGCTGCAGTACCAGCAGCCTGGTGTGTCCGTGATATGTGAGTATCAGGGGCCCAGTGAGGTTGCTAAGCACGCTCTTAACTGATGCTCTGTCTTCCTGGTCATCATTTTTCACTGGCCTCTCGGTTTTGAATTGTGAATCTAACATATAAATAAGAGGCTTGAAATGTTTGCTGTCTCCTTTTCCTTTTGGTTTTTACGTTCACAGCTAATAGCATAGAAGAATGGGAAAGTGAGGAAATGGGATTAGGATGTGAGAAATTCTGCAGGTTCCAGCATCTTGGATGTTCTATTTGTAGATTCCTACCTTTTACAGTTTCTTAAATTAATAGTGAAATGTGACAAGTTTATCTTAGCTACTTAATATTGAACCTGTTAATCTGGTTCAGCTCTTTTAGCAAAGCTGAATAACATATAAGCTAGAAATTAATGAGGCCACTAGTTACTAATTGAGCCATCTTAATAGAGCCCACTGGTCTCCATGGTTAAGACTTTGGAAGCTGTGTCAAACTTCAGGCCTATTAACAACTTTCTGTTTTATTCCCCCTTGTTCATTGGGTGGTAAATTCAGTGATGGCCCGGGGATTTTTTTTTTTTTTTAAGATGAAACTTTTCTGTATGGATTCGTCAGTTAAACATAGAAATCTACTTAGTAAAACTAGTCATTCTTTATTTAGTTCAGATCTGTGCAAAGATAAGACCAATTAACTCTAAAATCAGGGATTTGTGATGGGAAAATATGAATCTCCTTTTCATGATTTGTCTCTCTGTCTTGTATTTTGGCAACTTCTCCTTCAGCTGATGGGACAGTTGACAGTGGTCAAGGGTCTTCTGTCTTCACGGAATCTCGAGTGAGCAGCCAACAGACAGTTTCATACGGGTCCCAGCATGAGCAGGCACCTTCCACTGGCGCCCCCCCAGGGCACACAGCATCTGTTGTCCAAGCGCAGGCTCAGCCCCATGCAGTATATCCACCCTCAAGTTTGGTGAGTAACTGTGCAAGAGCGCGCACGCCTGTAACTTGCTCAGGGCATACTCTGTCACTGAATGAGTGACAGCACGAGTCCAGAGTGAAAAGTGCAAGTGGTGCCTTTCCAGAGGAGGCAGGTTGTTTATTATAGTCAGAGTGATTCAGGCAGGGTGGGGTACATGCATTACTCTGTGAAGACACTGTTCACAGGATTTAAACTCATCATCATTTGATTAAAGATAATGCTCTTTAGCACTTTAAAGTTGAAACTGTTCAAAGCAGTCTAAGTTAGACATACAAATGGTTTGGGAGTGGGGGGCAAGGAGAGTTTTTAAGAAGTTACTTGAAAGAATTACTAAACATTTTCTGTAAGACATCTTATTGTATAAAACACAGGTAAGACCTTCAAACCATTATAGAATGCTGCATGTGAGTACACCAGAGAAAAGGAATGACCATTTAATTTAGCGCTTGTGTTTAATCATCAGTTGCTATGCGTGTTCTTGCCTTAAAGTCTGTGTTGGACACAAGTTCTTTCCCCAGTATATGTTCATTTGCTTCTTCCCTTTATTTTGGTATCTGTCTTATGACTGATTTATTTTCAGATTCAATTTGTAGCAATTATATCCTGATGTATATATTGTACATTTGTACCTATGCGTATATACACATACACACACATATTATCACCCATGTTTTACATTAGCCACTCTTGCTTCTCATACAGAGAATGTTCAAATAGACCAGTAGATAATACCCTATTTCTTTGGTCAACCTTCCATGAAGTCTTCAGAAGTGAACAAGATGCATCTTCTGCCTCAGGACGGAATTGAGAATAACTGGTCACTACAGTGCTCTTGTTTAGTGAGATCTTTAGGCAGATAGCTTGCCCCTCTGTCTCAGAAACTTTGAATTTGTGGAACTCTTGTTCTTCATTGAATGAAACCCTTTCTCTGGTAAGAAAATACTTCTGCTTGTTCTGGTCTCTTATCCTACAGCTTGGAATAAAAGATGTTTGCTTGTTTTAGAGTCCATTAGTTAGTTCTGCATTGGCTACATGTTAAGATAAATGGCCACAGTAACAGAAAGAAAACTTCCGGTGTAATAGCAATCTACTTCTCTGACCTTTAAAATAAGTAGGTAGGGTAGAAGAGCTTTATACAGACTATACAGGTGTATTTCTGTGATGTAACAAATATTATTTGTCAGCATTTCTTATCAGTTTCTACTCTTGTTGATTTCTTCTGGATCATCATAACTATAGATTTCTTAAAAACTTTTTAATCTCTTGGCTTCCCACATCACAGGATATGAACTTTGGGTCTCTCTTTTAGAAATGGAAAAGGACTGACCATTTATGAAGATGTTAAATATTTGAGCCACAGATACAGCTATATTTATTAATGTTCTAAAAGCATACGATTAATTAAATGAAATGAAAAAAAGCAGATATTCTTGCCTTTTAATGATAATATTCTATGGAAGTATCATGAAGAATTACTAAACATTGAGGATTTTTCAAAGCTTTTATAATCAGTCCTTTCTAATTCTAGAAAGTATTTACCATGGCTTGCAATAGCATATCAATTACAAGTAAAATTAAAAAATACAAGAGAAGCAAGAGTGGGGAAAAAATGTAATTAATTACACAGTTCACAGTTTCTAAAAGGAAACAACAGACATGCTCAGGACAGCCTTAGAGCTTTAGATTTGCTGCTTTGTGGCTATATTGAGACCTTTATATTAATATGCTTTAAACTTTTAAACCAAAGTCAACTTTGTTGTGGCTGAAAAAAATTTAACGTTATTCTTTAGAGATTCACAGTTTAGATATTTTTCCATTGACTACTTTAGTAAAAATACAGAATATTTCCTGTATCTACTATGAATTATGTCTAGAAAACTAATGCTTTTCCTGGAATATGACTTTTGGCTTTATAGACAAAGATAGGCAAATGTGATAAACTATTCTATCAGCCAACAACTTTTTGTTTACTGCCTTCTAAAATAGGATTGAGAAATCCTGTATGTCTGAGGTTCCCAGAGCTCCAGAAGAGCAATTCAATCTTAAGATATTCTGTATCTTATAATGTGCATTAAACTGATAGAATTTATTAACAAGTTTGCAGAGACTACAAGCCAGTATTCATCGTTTTCCCAGTCTGCTTTGCTGCCTCAGTCGGTCATTCTTATTCATACACTCATAACAGTTAATGTTATTTCAGAATGTTTAGGAAGGTACTTGATCATTATTTTGGTGGTTAATTTTTAAAAACCTGCACTTGACCAACAGTGTAGAGAGAATAGCATGGTCTGCCAAGTGCGCTTTGTGGAGTTCTGTCTCCTCAGAAAAGGACTTCGTGGAGTGGGGGGAGGATGGAGCATTTCCTTATGTCAGCTGTGCCCTGTCACCATTGTACATTTTGTTTTGTTTTCAGAGTGCTGTGTTTTTCACGTGTGTGTTTGTTTTCTGTTTAGCCTCGTCGTGGCCGTAGCATGTCGGTTTGTGTCCCCCATCTTCCTGCTGTCCCCTCTCTGTCCCGCATCTCTCCCAGTGCTCCTTCCACCCCACCACCAGTGCTGTCCGCACCTCTTTCTCCTTCCCTCCTCCGGACTGCCCCCGAGGAAACTTTTGCCGAAAAGCTTTCTAAAGCATTGGAGAGGGTCCTGCCTATGTACTCTGCCTCTCAGCGCAAGTGCCGACGCTCCAGCCTGCCTTCCCTCTTTGTCAGTGCTGTATGTAACACCAACTTCCTGACAGATGAGCATTTATCACCAATGAATACATCCAGGCATCAGGAGTTGTAATAATGATTAAAGAACAGGACTGAACTTAGTAATATACTACGCTTTTAGGAAATAGGTTTTTCTTGTAATGTGTTTGTTATAAGACTGTAATGGGGAGAAAAGCAAGGAGGTAATCAGAGAGAATGCTTATAACACTGCTTGGCACATAGCAGTCTATGAGCAGCAAAATTTAGCCTTTATTATAATCTATCCCCACCAGTGTATTCAACTCCTTGCATTTTCATCTTAGCAAAGAGTATGTGTATTATTTAATTTTAAACTCGTTGGCTTTTTTGAAAGCAAACTTTCTCTTTATCAGAAATTATCCAAATATGTTTTCACTTTGTTCTAGAGAGATACCAATAATACTGCTTGAGTCCATTTTTTCCCGTAGTCAGTGAGAAATAATGGAAGAGAGAAAGTTGCTTTTAATTTGTTACCTATTTAAAATGAGGGATCAACAACCTAAAAGGCCACATAATGTTCCCTCTTGGCAAAATTTTTTTTTTTTTTTTTCGATTGAATAGTGGACCTTGATTGTAATGCAATACATTAGGTGCACATAAAATACTTGCAGTTTGTCTTGGCCCCATTAATGTCTGTAGATGTGTTTATCTCTTAAGGTTATTTCAAACACTGTGGGACTTTGCTGCTGCTTTTCCAGATAGAGGATTTGGTTAGCATTCTGATCTAGGAATCCCAAAACCTTCAGATTTGTACCTAGGAGAGTGATTAACTGTGTAGTGTCTTGTGGCCTTGGGATACTGTTGACTAAACAACAGTAAACCAGAACATTCTGATTCAAAATAGAAACCTCCTTTTAACTGTGGTGAAGAAGTAACAGTGGAGCCGTTTTGCAATTTTGATAGGATCTTTCCTATTGAAAAAGTGAAACTGATATACCCTTTAAAAAAAGGGCCCATGAAAGTGAACTATTACAGTGTGTACCATTTGCATTTGACAGGGTAGAATTCTAATTTTAGAGTGTTTAACCTAGAACTGCTTCTATGACCAAAAAATAATGTCAAATCAAGGTGGCTATTTACATTACCCTTTTCACCTGATTTGAATAGCAAATTAGTCGATCCTTAAAATGGTATCAGAAAAGTGGACATTCAGTGGTTTGGCATCTGTAACATGTTTCATGTAGTAAAACTAACTGTATATGGTTTGGTTTCCCAAACCAAATGATGGTCACTAGCCAAGCTGTGTATCTTTTACTACCCATCAGATATCTCTTCTGATTTCTAGTTAGAAGACATGACATTAGTTAATCAGAAATGAACCCTGGAGCCTCTTAACACAGCAGAAGACAATAAGGCTTCAGGGTAGGAAGATTTGGTACAGTCATAAGTGACCATGTTACTTGTGGGTAAAAGCAGAATAGTCACTCGGAAGGTTAAATTCTTCATTTCCTTTGAGGAGGGGAGTGTTGTGGAAAAGCAGCTCTTATCTAATGCAAAGATGCCCACAGAATAGTTTTATTGACCCTGGATGTATTTAATGGGTTTTTACTATGCACATAATTTCCAAAAGCATTAAATTTCTTTATTAATTGTAAATTTGGTGTAACCATTTTGTAGGGTTACACAGAGCTGCCCAGTTGTGCATGTCTGATGTAATTTCACATATGAATGTATGAATTACTTGTCTTATTCATGTTGATACAGCCTCAGTCCATGGCGCATCCGCGTGGGGGGACCCCAACATACCCAGAATCACAGATATTTTTCCCAACTATTCATGAACGTCCAGTTTCTTTTTCACCACCTCCCACCTGTCCACCAAAGGTGGCCATTGCCCAGCGGCGTAAGAGCACCTCCTTCTTGGAAGCCCAAACTCACCAGTTCCAACCCCTGCTGAGGACTGTCGGCCAGAGTCTTCTTCCACCTGGTGGCAGCCCGCCTAACTGGACTCCAGAGACTGTAGTCATGTGGGGCCCTGCAGCCAGTAGAGTCGCTGGAGAGCTGTGTGAGGTGCAGGCCCATCCTGTGTTTGAGCCAGCTCCAGTTTACAGTGACTACAGAGCTGGACTGGTGCTTCCAGAAGAAGCTCACTACTTCCTCCCTCCGGAAGCAGTGTATCTAGCCGGGGTACATTACCAGGCCCAGGTGGCAGAACAGTTTGAGGGTATTCCATACAGCTCACCAGTCCTGTCAAGTCCTATGAAGCAGACACCTGAGCAGAAGCCAGTGCACGGGGGCCCCACCTCCAGTTCTGTCTTTGAATTTCCATCGGGACAGGCTCTCCTGGTAGGACACCTCCAGAATGTAAGATTAGATTCGGGACTGAGCCCAGGCTCTCCCCTGTCTAGCGTTTCTGCACCTGTCAGTACAGATGCCACACACTTGAAGTTTCACCCTGTCTTTGTTCCTCATTCTGCACCTGCTGTGTTAACTCATAACAACGAAAGCAGAAGCAGTTGTGTGTTTGAGTTTCACACTCATACTCCAAGCTCCTCTTCAGGAGAAGGAGAGGGAGGAGTTTTACCTCAGCGCATTTACCGAAATCGGCAGGTTGCTGTGGACTCGAACCAGGAAGAACCACCTCCTCAACCTGCAGGATTACACAGCCGCCTGCAGCCTGTGACTGAAGAGCAGCAGACGCCCCAGGCCCCAGAGTTGACCATCTCTGTGGTGGAGCCCACCGGACAGACCTGGCCCATAGGAAGCCCAGAGTACTCCAGTGATTCCTCCCAGGTCACTTCTTCAGACCCCAGTGAATTTCAGTCACCTCCCCCTACAGGGGGAGCAGCTGCTCCTTTTGGCTCTGACGTCTCATTACCCTTTATCCGCCTGCCTCAGACAGTGTTGCAAGAATCCCCACTCTTCTTCTGTTTCCCCCAAGGAGCCACCTCTCCGCAGGTTTTATCCGCCTCATTTTCTTCAGGAGGATCTGCACTCCATCCACAGGTTACAGGAAAACTTCACGGTTCTTTTACACTACCCTGCTGTGACAGTTACATTTAAGTTTTCTGTCCCTCTTTTCCATTCGTCAGGGATATTGTTTAATTTATTGTGGAGTTTCTCCATTGAGTGGGGAGGGTGATTTTAAACTACTTGTATTTAAGACCAAAATATGAGACCAAAGCTGCTTGATTTACCTATAATGTGTACAAATCCTTGGGAAAAAGAACACAAAAACTTAGAATTTTAATTGCTTGTCAGAATCCGTTATTTCTGTCCATACGTATTGGGTTGGCCAGAAAGTTCATTTGAGTTTTTCTGTATGATGGTATGTGAAAACCCAAACAAACTTTTTGGTCAGCTCAATAGAATGGATGGAGTTTTCAACTAGTTAGAACATGTTAGTGTCTATAAAGTTGACAGAGCATTGATTATTTACAAACAGTATTGTAAAATGTTTCTTTCTCCCTAGAAACAAACATGGCTAGTTTTTAAAACTTGGAGGAGATAATTTTTTTTCCCCTAAAATGAAAAGAATGGAAAATAGGGAATCTTTTTTTTTTTTTGAAGTAGTATTAGGAATATATAGAGTTTCCACTAGTATGAAAGGATCTTAAAAAACAGAAAACACCTTAGGAATTTGTCTTAACAAATGAAGATGCCTTTTAAAAATGGCATCCAACAAGTCACCATGTATTATATGTTCAAATAAAATGTTAATCCATAAAATTGACTAATTCTAATTTTTAGTAACTAAATTAGAATCTAGTGTGGGTGATGGGGCTTCTTTTGTCTTAAGAATTTGTGATATATGTTGCAAGGTAAGGAACATGAGATACCTCAGTTCTTAGATTTTTTCCTCAACAAATTAAATGTTGTTTATGTATGTGAACATATGCAGCCTCTTGCAAGTAAAGACAAAGTGATGGACATAATAGGATTCAAGAAGTGGAATCAGTATTGATTGTTTCATGTATTCCCTTGATACATTGTGTCAAATGTATAAGTCTTATAAAATCTTTTTAGGAGACTTTGCAGTTAATTAAGAAACTTTGCAGTTATGTATTCAGGATGTTATTTAGATGTTTTAAATGATCTCATCTCACTCTTATATAAATTACTATATGTTCTTCATACTTTCTTCCTATGTTCTTCCCTCATCTAAGGCAAAAGTATCCCCCAAAATATACATCAAATATTAGTTACTTAGAGCAATACTAAGCAGCAGAAAGATGCAGAGCTTGAGAATTTGTACTGCGTGCACATGCAGTGTGATATGCTCACGTTAACACACTGGTTGCCAGCTCTACTGTAAATGTGTGCACTGCAACTTTCACTCTGTAAACTTCCAAAATGAAATTTTAAACATCAAGTACTCTACAGGAAAGGTGAAGCAGGAATGTATGCTCAGGTGGTTAAGATGCAGTTGGATTGGATGTCCTATCCAAATAGGCTTCAAAGAAGTGCCTCTGAACTGAGATGAGACAGCAGAGGTGGGACTTCTCATCTTCATAACTCACCTCTGTCAAGTTCTTCTTTCACTCTCACCTTCTTGGTTAACTTAAGATCTCTTCTAGGTGAGAGTTTCTCAGATTCACCCTTATTGACATTTTAGGTTAGGTGATGCTTAGTTGTGGGGGCTATTCTGTGCATTTGTCAGATGTTAGCAGCATCTGTGGCCTCTACTCACTAAACACCAGAAGCAGCTACCTCACCCAGTTGTGCCAGCCAAAGACACATTCAGATATTGCCAAATGTCCCTGGGAAGGGTGTGGGGCACCCAAAGTGACCCTGGTTGAGAACCATTGCTCTAGGTACTTGGCAGTTAATAGTAACAGGTTTTTGTTTTTTGTTTTTTACATTTTTGACAAAAGTCACTGTATCACTATAAGAAATAGCAAAAGGAACCAAAGTCACATTATCCAAATACCCCCTTTTCTTTGTTCAAATAGGTTTTTCATATTGATAGTCTGGTTACTTTTTTCCTCATTTTCAGTAATAATTTTATTATGAATCTTACTATTTAGGTCAAAGTTATAGTCTGAGCAATGGGATAGGTTAGGTTTTAACCATCAGTGGTTTTTTGCATGGTATATTCTCTAATATGATCCTTCTCTACCCTTCTCTTTAAAAACCTGCCCCAGCCATCTCTCCCTCCATACTCGATCAAGCTAATGTTTCATCTTGCTCAGTCAGACTCTCAGGAACTCATATGTTTATTGCAGAACCCTGACCTCTGTATACGGGTATCTTTGGGCTGCTCTAATTTTTTGTATTCACTTCTTTCCTTCAGGCACAGGGGCAGAGCCAGGGTCAGCCATCTTCAAGTAGTTTAACAGGGGTTCCATCCTCCCAACCCATGCAGCATTCTCAGCAGGTGAGAGCAACTCATTGCTGCGCTTTATCCAGAACCCTGTTTACATCTTTCATGAATTGGGTTCCTGATGTAAGTGGCTTGCTAAGTTTTTGAAAGGAAAATCAAGAAGCATAACATTTCTTGTCTTCGGTAACATTTTAAAGAATCTTTCGTTTAATGTATTTTTGAACAGTCTATTAGATTAGACGTATATTGATATTCAAAAGAATTTTTCCTGAAATAATTTATGTGCCTTCTTAAACAGATGATTCTATGCTATTTTAACAATGTGGTTGACCCTTGAGCAACAACAGGGGGTTAGGGGCACAGGCCTTCTGTTCAGTTGAAAATCTGTGTGTAACTTTATAGTCGGTCTTCCCTATTCATGGTTACATATCCATGGATTCATTAATCTTGGATTGTATAGTACTGAAAGAAATTCATGTATAAGTGAATCCGTGCCATTCTAATCCATGTTATTCAAGGATCAACTGTACAAAGAATATTAGTTTTATTTCTGTATATTTCATGATTTGTCCTTTTATGAGCATTTTACCATTGCTTTCTTTGTGCTTGACACTAATGATTCTACACACCTTTTTAATTATTTCTTATCTGTGGGATGAGGTGTCAGATTTTATGCTAAAATGAATGCAAGCCTAAGGAACCATTTTCAGAAACTTTTATAACATGTTCTAAACTTCTGATTGGGGGAGTTTGGTCCCAAAGGTTCAGAGAGCTTGAGAGATTGGTACAGTGCTGAAGTATTCAACAGCAAAACTGTTGATTCTAAAATTAAGAGTCTGTAGATCATCATTGCTATTAGTTAACAATAGTTATTTATAAGGAAATAATGCTTTCGGGGCACAATTGAGTATTTATTATCCATTACAAATAAAATTTATAGTTACTATGTGTGGCATAAAAACTTCCCAATGAATTATATTGTTGATAGTTCCCTACAAAGTGTGTTTTCAAACCACCAAATTCTGAATTGGCTTGTTTTTATTAATTTTTGAAACTTAAGTTTTTAATTCTCATTATAAATGGCCTGCTTACCTTAGCGTGTGATCATGTAGTCATGATGCTGGCTTAGATGAGGTATTCTTCGTACAAGAGTAACTTGGCTATATAGCCAGACCTTGTTCTGTTGTGCTCGTAGGTACCACTTTTTTTTTTTTTCAAACAAAAAATTGAAGGTTTGTGTTAACCTTGCTTCAGGCAAGTCTGTCGGCACCACTTTTACAGCGGCATTTGCTCACTTTGTGCCTCTGTGTCACATTGTGGTAATACCCACAGTATTTCAAGCTTTTTCATTACTGTTGTATTTGTTATGGTGATCTGTGATCAGTGATCTTTGTTACTATTGCAAAAAGATTACGATTTTGCTGAAGCTTCAGATGATGGTGATCATCTGTTAGCAATAAAGTATTTTTAAATTAAGGTACGTACATTGTCTCTTTAGCCATACTGCTATTTCACACTTTTAATAGACTACAGTAAGGTATAAACATAACTTAAATGCGCAGGGAATTCAGTCCAAAGAATTCATGTGACTCGCTTTATTGTAATATTCACTATATTGCAGTGATCTGGAGCCAGTGATCTGTATTATCTCTGAGATACCTATGTAATCTATTTTCTCTGTGACCAACATCTCTGTCTTATAGAATGGAAGGGCTGGAAATAACTTGTTTTGTCTTGCTCCTGTCCTTTCTTCCAGACAAGTATCTTAATCTGTGTGTAATTATAGTTAAATTCAAGTAGTCACATTTTTGCCACCCTTAACAGGTTTAATTATAATAACAACCTCTGATAAGAACACAGATTTAAAGTTCCATAAAGCTGGATGAGAACAGACACTGTCATTGGTACCAGTTTCCTACCAATACCAGTAAAATGTACAGGTGTCAGTGTATGCTGTTTCTCCTTTTCAGAGGAGTTTGGTAGATGTCTTATATTCAGGCATGCAATGAAGCAGACAGTGCAGGAAGCCCTTGAGTGTAGCAGTGATAAGAGTGTGCTCAGTTAGGTGGGCAGCTCCGCAAACCCTGTCAACTGAAAGGAATTAGGTGGTTGACTCTGGGAAAAGGTGTGACTATCTCTGCAGTAGAGACGAAAGTGCCTGTTTGTTTCAGTGATGCTTTCTTCAGACACTTTTATTTTAAATATAGGATAAATTAAGTAGAATCACAGTCTGCATGAATGTATGCAGTATGGACTAACTTTTCCAGGGTTGCATAGCCAATAGGTAGTTAGAATGAAATGTTACAAACCAGAACCTAAGATTTCTTCCAGTATTTCCCCCCCCATATTAAAGTTCCACAGGGACTCACGATTATGCAGAGGTGCCCAAGAAGCTGCATTTAGTTAGTTTTATCTTCTGGGATTCCATATATAGAAAAGAAAGATGGTAAATCTTCTGTAGTATTCAATTAGAGTCTCTTTTTAGATGTGATTTATGTTTTATATACTGTCAGGACCCAGTGCCTCCTTAGGAAACCATATCTCTAATTTTATTAGTGTAAGGAAAGAGATGAACTTTAGCTGAAATTTTCTTTATTTCTGTGTTTCTGAAATAAAATGAATAAGGCATTGCTTCTTCTCAGGTTTTCCTCAGGAATCTCTTCTAATGGTATGTTGTGTCTTAATGTGGTACCAAAAATAGATTTCTCCTGGAAAACAGTATTTTGCTGCCAAGAAGGGTCATGAGCTACCCTACTGGCTTAATAATTTCATCCAGCAGAACACATGTAGAGACTTAGGTATTTCTTACTTTCTGTTCAACTCAGGTGTAGGAGTATTTTTTTTTTTCAAGCACCCTTGTCCGACAGATAGTACACAGTCTGTATAGGTTATGTGAACTGGTTTTATGAGGCAGTTTTATGCAAAGCATGATATCAAGCTGTTATGCTAAAACAATATTTGTTTGGCTAAAGTGTTGATTACTAGCCAGGGTGATTGTGCAAAAAAACACCCCATATACTCCTGGCTTATTGAGAGGTGCCACTTTTCTATAAATGCTTTAAGGGTTAACTGGCATACATGCCTCTCAGTTACTTTAAGCAAGGAGTGAGGGTATGTCTGTAAAACTGCTTATTTTTGACAGTCCACACACACACACACAGCAACTAATTGAACAGTTTTTTTCCAAACTGAGTTCATGCTCTGAAGGACCATGTGCTGAGTGGGCAGTGATGGACAGCAAGATGGCCTGTGGAAGGTTAGTTTCAGGGAGCCTGAGTCATCTGGTAAACATGTATGTCAGCTTCTACAAAAGGATTGAGGATAATAGTAACATTGTACATAATGCGTGAAGCACTCTACCTGGGTTTTTATTTGGTCCTTATATGAATCCTCCAAGTACCATCATTTCCATTGTACAGATGGGAAAGCTGAGACGAGAGCTGGAGAGGAGAGGCTGCGTGCTTTACCCAGATGTACACAGCTTCTCAGAGGGTATTTAAACCCAAGCAGTCTGGCTCCATGAAAGGAGGAAATTATATCTCTTCTGAGCAGAGAGGTGGATATCAGTAGGTTTATGAAAGCCTTTGAACTGGACTGTGATTATGAGTTAGATTCAGATGAAGGATATAAAGAGTCTAGACCCAAAGGAAAGAGTGGGCTAGGGGGCAGTATAAGCAAGGTAGAAGGTGAAAGGGTAGATAACTGTGAGACAAACAAATCTGGGCTTCAGTGTAACCAAAATACAGATAAGTCAGGACTTCCCTGGCAGTCCAGTGATTAGGACTCAGCACTCCCAGTGCAGACCAGGGCAGGGGTTCAATGCCTGGTCAGGGAACTAAGATCCCACATACTGCCTAAAACATAGGGGGAGGGAGTGAATTTGTAAGTTTTAAGAAGAGCTAATTAAGTCCAAACCTTGATGTAAGCAAGGTTCTGCACTGATAGAGCTTGAGGGAGAGGCAAATCATACATACAAATATAAGGTGGAGGTTTTCCTCAGATTTACCCCTTATAACAAAGGGAACCTCCCGATAATCAGACCTTGAGTCAGTGTTCATATCAGAGGGCTCTCACTGGTTTTTGTTTTGAACAATAACATAAAAAATATGAATGGACTAAAGTAAAACTGTTGAGAACAGATGTGTCTGTAAGGACCTTAAATGGTATGTGTAGGGTTGGGAATGTCTGTAGGCAATGTCTAACAGAGTTGGTTTTATATAAGCCGAGACATCATACATCTTATTCTTAGGGGAACAACCTCACTATTCCAGGTTCACTGTAAATAACTTACAGATCACTTAAAGGTTACATGAATATGCTCCTGTGAAGCAATTGCAGAACACTACAGCTATCCTAATATTAACCAAACAGATGTCAGACAAATCTGCTATCACTGCAAATTTCCCCTCAAGACACAACTTAAAGGAAAGGCACTGTGTTGTGTGCCAGAAAAGTGAGACCATCCCCAGTGCAGGTCTCCTGAGGATAAAGGTGAGTGAGACCATCCCCAGTGCAGGTCTCCTGAGGATAAAGGTGAGCGAGACCATCCCCAGTGCAGGTCTCCTGAGGATAAAGGTGCTGGTGTACTACCTGTGGAGAAGTGGAATGAGGCAAGGGGAGCAGTATTTCTGAATTACTCTGCTTATATAATACGCAGTTTTATTTAGCTATGTAAATTAATGACTTAGGTAACTTAGATAGTTCCATGTGAGTTCCTTAAAGTTTTAATATATTCAGGTTAACTGTTTTCTACTTTCTTAGTTTTTAGTGGGAAAATGGGCATAATTGTCTTATATTCAGAGTTGCCTTATAGTTGGGTATTTATGATATATCTTAGTTGCTGAAAATAAATTTTTTATAATTCAACAGCCATTGGTTCCTTATTTTTTAAAGTTAATAAGAATACATTATCAGAAATAATTAAATAAAAATAAAACATGATTACTGTCACTACTACATTCCAGAATTCTTTTGAAGGTTTTAATTTGTATAATAAGAAATAAGAAATAAATATCATGGAGAACAGAAATATTATTTACTGATTATTACCTAACAAAATCTAGGATGCTTATTGAGGTGTCCAGATGCATAATGTAAAAACAAAAATCTTGGGAGTGTAGTATATAGCATCATGACTATAGTTGATAATACTGTACTGTATGTTTGAAGGCTGCTAAGAGAAGATTGTAAAAGTTCTCATCACAGGAAAAAAATATGAGTTATATGTCGTGATGAATGTTAACTAGACTTATTGTGGTGAGTATTTTGCAGTATGTACATATATCAAATCTTTGTTACCTGTCAGTTGTATCTCAATTAGGTACATATACACAAACACATACACACAGATAACTTATCTTTATACCAGATATAACTAATTAGTTGTATGGACCAGGAAATACGTGAAAATCTGTTATTGTTTGTAGCATTATTTTAAGTAACAAAATATTGGGTCAACTAAAATGTTCATCATTAGGATATTGGTACCATAGATAAATGAAATGAAATTGGTAGGTCAGAGAATAGTATTTATAAAAATGGGCTTTTTTTTTTTTTTTTTTAATCAATGTGTGTAAGTGACCACTTATGCATAGCAGAAAATCCTTAAAGCAAGTGCACCGGACCACTAATTGTGGTTATATCTGGAGAAATGAGGTTGGGTTTTAACCGTATTTAATCAATCATTTAACTCTATTAATTAATATAATGGTTAAAATTTTATTACAAACAAGTGTTTGTTTTGTATTTAAAAATTAATTTTTAAATTACTGATAGGTATTAGAGAATCTTGAAAGTCAGCTGTGAAGTACTGAGTTTCAGCTAGAGGGAGCCATTAATTTTACTGCAAAATTTAGTATTTGGGTACAGTTACATGTCAGCGTTGAGTGTAGATGTATTATACCAGAGTGTCCAGCACATGCTGGATTCCCAGATGTCATTCCCTTTGCTTCACTTCAAATTGAGTGATTGTGCCCTTGTTTTCAAAGAAAGAAACCTCATTTTGTCAGTAAAATGAGCAATCACAAAGGTATCAGAGCTAGTCTATGGTGGAGTTCAAAATTCAGTGCTTTTCTTCTATTTTGTAGCTATTGTCAGAGCTGTTCTTTAAGCAGATTAATTATACAGTTGAGAAACTAGACTAAGAGATTACAGGAAGAGATTCAGCGTCAGCATTAGTCGCTCAGTCGTGCCTAAGTCTTTGTGACTCCATGGTCTGTCCATGGAATTCTCCAGTCAAGAATACTGGAGTGGGCTGCCATTCCCTTCTCGAGGAGATCTTCCTGGCCCAGGGATCAAACCTGCGTCTCCTGCATTGCAGGCAGATTCTTTACCATCTGTGCTACCAGGGAAGCCCATTGGATTGGTTTAATATGAACCACATTGAGAGCTGCTATCAAGAAATGGGAGCAAAGAGGGGAGGGCATTTGGAGGAAAAAACATCTATTTGACCTGTATCTGAGCTGCTCCTGGGGTAAGGAGCATGTCAGATGAAGAACCAGTGGTGACTCAGACTGGAAACATGGGTTAGTTCTTGGTTGTCCCATCACACAGAGCAGCAGAGGAAAAATGAAGATGTATAAAGGGGAATTGGTGAGTGTGACTTTGTGCATGTCTTGATTACTAAAATTGCCATCTCTTACAGACACTGATAAGCAGATATACTGCCTTAGAAACGTGCTATTAACGACTTGAAATAAAACTGAGTGGTGGTTTTCTTCTCAGCAGCAAGGAGTGCAGCCGACAGCCCCCTCTCAGCAGGCAGCACAGTATCCGCTCCCTCAGGCATCGGCCTCCAGCGAGGCCGCGATTGCTCAGCCCGTGAGTCAGCCTCCACCTCCACAGGCCTTGCCACATGTGTCCGCGGGAAAACAGGTGAGTGCCACATTTCTGGAAGGAGCACCACATGACTTTTGCTTCCCTGGTGGTAAAACTGCTGAGTGGAATGAACATTACTTCTGCGCGTTGTTCCCGTTCAGTCGCTCCGACCACAGCCTGCCAGGCTCCTCTGTCCATGGTGTGTCTTTTGTACATATGAATTGGTTAATATAAATGGGTGTTTATACAGCAGTGGTAATCCAAGAATCTTCAGCTTTTAGGTTGAACAGAAAATAAGTTTGACAGATGTAGAACTGATTAAGGGTGCTGCAGTGATGCCATTTTCTAGAATTGTCAGTTGTATCTGTTCCAGGTTTGCAATTATGCTGTTTTCACGTAGACTTATGTGTTGTTCCCTGCCCTTATTGTCTTCTGACAGTCATAAAAAAAAAAACGCTATATGATTTTTTTTTTTTTTTTCTAAATAATCCTTCTGGTCACTTGAAAAGTAGCCCTGTTGAAGATACACCTTTCTGAAGGACATTTTTTCAACTTTAACCTTGGGACTTGGGCTTGTATTTTGATACAGTGTATTGTTTCTGTCGTATTTGGTCACATCTGAGACTCTGTCAGTTGTAAAATGCACCATTATTTTAGGTAACACTGAGAGCTGACGCACCGTTAATTGTAAGGTATATCTTAATTTCATAAATGTTAAAATGACCATGTGGAAAGGCATGATTACATCCTGCAATTAGTGGAACATGGTCATAGACCTACTCTTAGAGGCCTGGGTGGGACATGAGAACTGTGGAAGCAATATGGATGAGCTATAAGTCCACTGGGGAGAAAGTCCTTTGAATTTCAGCCATTACTATAATAGCAGTTGTAAGCTTAGTGACAGCAAACGTGCCAATGGATTATGGCTTGTGAAACATGCCTCATTCAGGATGTGAAGAAGACATTTCCTATGCAAGAACTGTCTGCTGTTGATGGTAAAGTGTGAGTGGAGTTTTCTAGCGCAGATTTAGAACAGCAGCAGTCCATCAGCCGCCCGTCTGCAGCTGCCTCTCCCTGCTCCTGTTGGCACGTTAACTTACACTAATGTATGCAGGGATTGGTGTTTGTTTTAATTTTCTTTCTTTTTGGCTAATAAACAAGTCTTGCTTTTGGCAGCCTTGCTTTTTTTCTTTTTTTTTTTTAAGTCTATCTGTTTTGTTTTTCTTTACCTTCCCAGCTTCCAGTTTCCCAGCCAGTACCAACTCTCCAAGGCGAACCTCAGATCCCAGTTGCAACACAGCCCTCAGTCGTTCCCGTCCATGCTGGTGCTCACTTCCTTCCTGTGGGACAGCCGCTCCCACCCTCTTTACTGCCCCAGTACCCCATCTCTCAGCTGCCGCCCGTCTCTCAGCTCCCCTCTGCTCCTCCTCACGTGTCCGTGGCTCAACCAGGCTTCCCACCCCTGCCCGTCACGATGGCAGCTGGCGTTAGTCAGCCTCTGCTCACCTTGGCTTCATCTGCTGCGGCGGCGGCCGTCCCAGGGGCACCCGCTGTGGTCCCTAGTCAGCTTCCTGCCCTCCTGCAGCCTGTGACCCAGCTGCCGAGTCAGGCTCACCCGCAGCTCCTGCAGCCAGCAGTTCAGTCCATGGGGATCCCTGCCAGCCTTGGACAGACTGCTGAGGTGCCACTTCCCCCTGGAGATATTCTCTACCAGGTATTGTGCTGGCTGGCAGAAGAAGGGCCACGGAGGGTTTGGTCATAATGACAGAACATCAGGGACTTAAAAAATGAATAACTGAATATCATAATAACCAGCAATAACACAGGTTGCTGTTCTCAACCAGACATGCCAAAATAGTCCACATCTGAGAAAGGACCGGGTAGAGATGTCTGGTTCCTTTGCATCTTCTCCAAGACCCCTCCTTGAGAGAAAAATGGCTCTCTCCACATTCACTGTGAGTGAGAGCTTGGTATGACTCACAGTACATTGTATCAGGCTGCATTTTTTTATGGGAAGAGTAATGGTTGGGTAGCCAACATGGTGTTGATGGAAACCTTCAGGGTTTAGATTTAGAATACTAGCAAGTCGTTATGTGACTGGCATGACTGATACCTTCAAGAGTTTTTGCATTTTCGTGTTGGACTGCCTGGAAAGTAGATGTTTTTTTGGAGGAATTATGTTTGTTCTTCCTATTTAAAATCATCTCCAGAAGGGAAGAAAAGCAGCAATTTAAAAGTTCAGTTACGTACAATCCTATCCTCTAAATCGAAATCAGTCAGTCATTTCGTTTGAAAATGTTTAAACTATTAGAGATTGGGCTACTTTTCTTTGCTGTGTGCTTTCCTTTCTTTTTCTTTTTCCCTTGCATGTCTTGCTGTTTTGCTCATTTGATGACCCAACCTGCACTAATTTCCCTTCCTCGTTTCTGTCACAGGGCTTCCCACCTCGACTGCCATCACAGTACCCAGGAGACTCAAACATTGCTCCCTCCTCCAGCACAGCTTCTGTGTGCCTGCCTTCTGCAGTCCTGTCCCCTCCCATGCCAACAGAGGCGCTGGCTGCCCCTGGTTACTTTCCTGCAATGGTGCAGTCCTATGTGGAATCCAGTCTCTTGGTTCCTGTGGGCAGTGTAGGAGGACAGGTCCAGGTGTCCCAGCCGGCAGTGAGCTTAGCACAAGCCCCCACCACATCCTCCCAGCAAGCAGCTCTGGAGGTAAATGGAGTTCCTGCATGTTTACGTCTGAAGCGTATGCACAATGGGATATAAATGACAAAGGAAGAACATAGGTTCCCTGACTTAGCATTCATTTGGAAACTATTTCAAACTAACTTGTGAATGACTTTTTCTTACAGCAGAATGAAATGCCAGTGTGGGGGCCTTGTTGCCACTGGCTGTTCTGTTGGGAAGTGAGTGTGCCTTGAGAAGATTAACCTCGTTAGCACTTCACTTCTCTAGCTGGCCCTCTAGCCGTCGTTCTTAACCCTTTCTTTCACAAGTTCCTGCCACGGGCAGTCACCAGAATAGCTTCCCCTGCTATGCTCCCAGTGGTCTTTTCTGTCCCACTCTGAGAGCTCTGAGCCGTTTTCCGCACTTTGCTCTGCCTGCCCTGTTGCACATTGTGGTGAGAGGCTGGCTGCATGGCAGGCTGTAGTTCCTCACTACCTAGCCGCTCCTCTGGCTGATGACACACCATGCAGTCTGTACCAGAGACTAGCTTTAGAAATTTCCTTCGCAATTTAAGACAACTGTCTGTAGATGCTGATTTTGAGAGTTATTAGTAAATGTAGTGCTTCTAGGACTTAAGGGAGGGATGAGGGAAAAAAAAGACTAGCTAGTTGGGGATGGTCAGTAATAAACTGCTTTACGGCCGAGGTGTGAATTTCCGTTTCTGTTCACAGAGCACTCAGGTCGTCTCTCAGGTGGCTCCTCCAGAGCCAGCTCCCGGGGCTCAGCCACAGCCTGCCCAGCCAGCCACGGTGGTCTCTTCTATAGACAGGTATGTGACAGGGCAGTTGTCCATTCTTGATGGGAGGATGGAATAGAAGGAAGGTTGAAATCTCACTGTAAACTTTGGTTTTGCAGCGCACACTCAGATGTGGCTTCAGGCATGAGTGATGGCAACGAGAACATCCCATCGTCCAGCGGGAGGCACGAGGGGAGGACGACGAAGCGGCTGCATCGGAAGTCTATAAGGAGCCGCTCTCGTCACGAGAAGCCTTCCCGCCCCAAACTGAGAATTCTCAATGTAAGTGTTGCTGACTTCTGGCTTCATGCAGTTGATTAATAACGTTTAAATATTTCTAAAGCTTGTGTATATTGATGAAAGTTTGGGATCTTTTTTTTAATCACCCAGATGATATTGTTAAATTCGATTATTTCTATGAGAAGGCACTGTCTTATCTTTTAGGAAAAAAATAGGGTTTTATTTGTAGAACAAAGACCTTACATTTCTTCCAGACCCTTTAGTGAAAGACGTATACAAGTGCATGCTAAGTTGCTACAGTTGTATCCAACTCTTTGCGACCCTATAGACTAGCCCAGTAGGTTCATCTGTCCATGGGATTCTGCAGGCAAGAATACTGGAGTGTGGCGCCATTTCCTTCTCCATAAGTATATAAGTAGCTGAAAGGCTGATACTTTCTTCAGGTTTCCTTGTTAGTAGCATAAGAGGCAGTGCTTGGCCTGTGTTACCTGTCACGTTAAGTCCCAGAGCTGAGTGTGGTGGTCTGAGATATGAAGTACCTTTCCTTTTTTCTTCTTAGGTTTCAAATAAAGGAGATCGGGTGGTAGAATGTCAGTTAGAGACTCACAATCGGAAGATGGTTACATTCAAATTCGATTTAGATGGTGACAACCCTGAGGAGATAGCCACAATTATGGTATGTCTCTGTCTGGAGTTCCAGACTTTTCCTGTGTCCTTGATCTTCATATCCACTGCCTTAGGCGCATGTGCAGTATTCTGTGAACTATTTTGACAGTAACGAATTTATTTCAGTGTGAATTTAACTAGCACACCAAACCTGTGATTTACAGGTGTTTTTTTCCTAGGGCGTGTGTAACTAGGTGTTGAAGAACCGACTCACATAGTAATCAAATCACAGCATGGGTGTTACACAGATGGGCAGAAGTGGTGATGGGATGACTAAAGCTCCAGCACTATACGAAAGGTGGACGTCACGTTCCTTTTACAGGTGAACAATGACTTTATTCTGGCACTGGAGAGAGATGCGTTTGTGGAGCAAGTGCGGGAGATCATTGAGAAAGCTGACGAGATGCTCAGTGAGGATGTCAGCGTGGAGCCAGAGGGTGACCAGAGCTTGGAGAGTCTCCATGGCAAGGATGACTATGGCTTCTCAGGCGCCCAAGTAGGTTCATCATTCCCATGGTGAAGCTCTGTTTACGTAAAAGTATGCCGTATTTGCCTTGCAGAGTCTGAGCCATCTAGTCTGACACTTTCCGAGTGTCTGGTGATACCACATCACACCTGTAACTGAGATGATCAGCATTTATATTCTCTTTGCATGTGGCCGTTTGCTTTGCTTGATCATTAAGATTGAGTGAGAGAACACATTTAATCCCTTTTGTTTGTTGTAGAAATTGGAAGGAGAGTTCAAACAACCGACTCCTGCATCTTCCATGCCACAACAGATAGGTGAATTTCTTTTCTTTTTATTGTTCTTACCTTTTACCTAAGAAGTTGTGTGCTAATGATGAAATTTTGAAGTTTTGTGTTGGTGACAGTGTATGTGATAATAGCACAGTTAAGTGGTTTATTTCTTTTTAAGCAGGCGTTCCTGCCAGTTCTTTAACTCAAGTTGTTCATTCTGCTGGAAGACGGTTTATAGTAAGTCCTGTGCCAGAAAGTCGATTACGAGAATCAAAACTTTTCACTGAAATTTCAGATACGGGTAAGAAATCGTTTCTCCCACATACATGTCTCTTCCTCCTAGATTGGAAGCTTGGTCAAATGATGACATAGACAGGACAGAAGGGTAGAAAATTGAGACTAACCAACAGATAAACATATGGAGAAGGGAAATAGATGATGAATAGAGTGGATTTAAGCAAATGGGCCCGGAAGGGTGGCCGCACCAGACACAGCCTGTGTGACCTATGCTGCGTGGGGTCAGCACCACGTGTGTCTCCATTTAGCGCTACCGTGGATGGCTTGCAGTCCCTCCATGTCTGTTTCAGAAGTACACATTCATACAAGATGACCTGCTCTGCTCGAGCTCCCCTGTCACATGCTGACACCTGCTTGGGAGAGCTCGTGCACCTTGTGGGGGTGTGGCACTGTTAAGAAGCCCAAAGATAGGTGAGGGCATCCTTCTGAGTTGGCTTTTTACAATGGACTGAGTCTGAGTTTTTCTTTTCATTTGCAGTTGCTGCTTCCACATCTGCGGGCCCTGGAATGAACTTGTCTCACTCTGCCTCGTCCCTTAGTCTGCAGCAGGCCTTTTCTGAACTTAGACACGCTCGGATGGCAGAAGGGCCGAGCACGGCTCCTCCCCACTTTGGTCAGACAGGCCCCGTGTTTCCAGCAGTGCCTCCCCCACTGAGCAGCGCCCCTGGAGCCCCGGCCGCAGCAGCCGCAGCCTCAATGTCAGCCCCTGCCCCGAGCCACCCTCTTAGTGACGTGGCCACGTCGGTCATTCAGGCTGAGGTGACAGTGGCCCCTGGAACAGGTGTCATGCTTCCCAGTGGTCTCCCTGTACCCCCTGCATCTGAGTCCCTGGCACCTTCCAGCGTGGCCCCCAGCATCACCATCCCTGCAGTTCTCTCGGCACTGCCGGTGCCCCAGGCAGCGCAGGCTCCCACCCCCGGCGGCGGGGCCTCCAGTGCAGGCACTTTCCCCGCTGCACCCGTATCCCTGGCACCAGCCTCTGCTGCTCAGCTTCCACCTGTGCCGTCTCAGCCCGCAGCAGGCAACTCGGCCGGGGCGGCCACGCTGACAGCCGTGCCCGCTGCCGCTCTGGGCCCCAGCCTCGTGGCACCGCCGTCCCTTGCTCTCAGCAGCAGCACCTCCGCCCCGGCTCTGGCGGAAACAGTGGTGGTCAGCGCCCACGCCCTGGATAAGACGGCTCACAGCAGCACCACTGGACTGGCTCTGCCCCTTCCCGCCACCTCGTCCTCCCCTGCCCCCGGAGCAGGAGTGTCCGGCGCTGTTTCTCAGCCTGCCGCTGCGGCTCACCCTTTGGCTCTCCCCTCAGTCATAGCCTCTCCTCCCGTACTCTCCCAGGCAGGGCCCGTGTCAACACCCCTGCTGCCCCAGGCACCCGGCATTCCACCCCTGGCACAGCCTGCTGTCAGCGTGCCTGCCGTGCAGCAGACCCTGGTTCATAGTCAGCCTCAGCCCGCTCCGCTCCCCAACCAGCCCCACACTCACTGTGCTGAGATAGACACCGACACTCAACCCAAAGCTCCCGGGATCGACGATATCAAGACTTTGGAGGAAAAGCTGCGATCTCTCTTCAGTGAGCATGGCTCATCTGGAGCCCAACATGCCCCCGTCTCGCTGGAGACCTCGCTCGCTGTGGAGACCGCGGTCACAGCAGGCCTCCCGACCGCTGCTGTTGCATCAAGCAAGCCTCTGACTTCCTCTGCCAGTACTTGCTTGCCGCCGGCCAGTCTGCCCTTAGGAGCAGCTGGCTTATCAGTTATACCAACGGTCACTCCTGGGCAAGTTTCCACCCCAGTCAGCTCTGCGCCAGGAGTGAAACTGGAAACTCCTCCAGCAAAGCCACCTTTAACTAAGCCTCCAGTAAGAGTCTTATTTTGAGATAGTTTGGAAAATATTGCTCTTCCCTACCCCCACCCCAAAGTACACTTTTTCAGTTCAGCCTTGCAGTATAGTTATAATGATGCTTGGCTTCCTTATAGTAGATACTTATTAAATTAATTGAAGGTAATTTTAGAATATATGTTCCTTGAACTTGAGATTTTTCTCTTTTGAAATGTGGCAGGATTTGGGGTTAACTGTAAGATTTTCTAAGAATGTATAGTAGGTAAAATACAGTCATTGTTTCTAAATCGGTACAGACTGATACTGAAGAAACCCATAAACCACAGGGCATGGGATGCTCCTGCTGGCAGCTGCACCTGGTGACAGCAGTTCACAGTCTTTGTTTCCATGAGAATGAAGCAGGTTTTCTGCTTTGCTCAGATTCCATAGACACACAATTTGGAGTTTATAAAAAGTTGGAAGTTGGTGGTAAATTTGATGGAAGGAGAAGTGAATCTAATGTGAAGGATACGATTACTAGAATGTGTTTGCTGGTTCTGCTGTGGTGCCTTCCTCTTATTCTGCCATCTCCAGTCTCTGCTCTTCTCCAACAAGGCTGTGTTTCTCCTGTTGTATGCCTCCCCCTCTTTCTGCCTTGCCTTCCGTGTGAGATCTCTTGTACCGTGGGGTTGTACAGCGGCTTCACTCAGACAGCATACAGATGACTTGATAGCATTAGATTTCTGTTGCCTTTTGCTGTCAGACCTGCCCCATGGTTATTTCTGAACTGTGCTGTGCCCTCAGACACCCTGATGACACTGTGCCAGACAGGCTTGTGAGGGCCTGGCCTGTGCCTCGTGTCCAACAACCTTCATCCGCTCTGCTTTCCCTCAGGAACAGCCTTTTACTAAGTTCTGTTCGTTGTGTTGGTATATCATGGTAACCCCTCTAAGAGTGCCGCGGTTATAATGTCCTTTATTTATGATAGATACCAGATTGTGACCCAGGCAACAAACTTCCCTTAACCAATGCGTCCTGTTCCTATGCTTCTGCCTTTGAATTAGTTGGTTTGCTCTCTGTATGCTGTCTCTGCTCAGCATCTCACGGACTTGAATTTGCCTTCATTGTCTGTAGGTGCTGCCCGTGGGCACTGAACCTCCAGCTGGTACTCCACCCAGCGAGCAGCTGCCACCTTTTCCGGGACCTTCAGTAACTCAGGTGCCCTTCAACTTGGCAGATTTCTGTTTGTGCATCTCCTTTCTTTCTCAAAGCTTATTGTGGTTCTCCACTGCGTGAACTTGCCTCTGGCTCCCGTTTGGTTTTGACTTAGTAACAACTTGCTTTTAAAACACCGTAGCTGACAATATAGGTCCTACTTAAAGTCAGAAGTAAATCATCTAGAAATCATTTGATGTTAATATTTTTTCATATCTTATGGAAAAAAAAATAGTAAACGTGACATTCATACTTCTGTAGAATACTGAAAAGATTTACACCATTGGCAAGTGAAAAATTTTTATGTAATCAAAATTAATGGTGAAATTTCCTAAGAAAAGGGTGCCACCCTGGTAACTGATAATGGCCTGTTTTTTCTTGAATTTTGACATTTCTCTCAGTGTCCTCTTCATGAAGTAATTGGGTATGAGAGGGTCACAGTTATGAAAAACAGATACTAATCTTAAAATCCAAAACCCAACAGAGCTCAGCTAACACAAGATTGCTCAGAGACAAGTGAGACCAGTGACGTAACAATGAGATCCCATCTCATACCCGTTCTGCTCACTTGGGGTCAGAATCACCTGCAGTCTGTGAATTAATATGGCTTTTCCCAATCTACCCCCAACCCCACACATGAGTCAAATTCCTATAAATAAAGTACTTGGCATGATCCCATTATAACTATGTAAGAGCTTGTGACACGGGACAAGTTAGTAAACAGCGAAACTAAATTAGGGACTGACTTTAGAATAAGATGTAAGAAAAAATATGATAAATTGCTAACTTGAAGTCCGAGTTTATCCTTACTTCTTTAATCCCAGATACACAGTAAAACAATTTAAGCAACTTGCTAAATAAGTAATCACTCTGATAGAGAACCCACTCCATCAGCTGCTAAACTTTGAAAAAGAATGTGAAAGTCTTGAACCTGTTATCTCATTAAAAACATGTATTCCAGTTCCTCAGAAGGCCCAAAATGTGAAATGAGAAACAGCAAATTAGACCTATGGGAGTGAGGCTAAGGGGACGAAGGCTAGAGAGGCGCATGGTTGATGGAAGCCGAGGCAGTGACAGTGTGCTGCTGCCTCCTGTTATTCACAAGGACAGGTCCTCAGGGAGATGGACCAAACTGAAGAAGAAAATAGGGAACCATATGGCTAATCTGCCCGTCAATCTTGATACATGTTTTAGAATATATTTTTATGGAGAGGACAGATATAAGAAAGAAGACCTCAAAACTGTAAAAATATAAATGTAAATGGGTTTTTGTGTGGCTTGAGAACTTGATGATACTGTTTTGAGAGCTTGGTTAATCATTCAAGCAGGAAAGCTAAGGTGAGTGTAGATTATTGGGCTCAGTACTGAGTGAGCAGAGAAAGTCACGTGTGTGGTCTGAGCAGGAAGCAGTGTGTCCCGTGTGTGTTAGCACTGGCCGTGCCCAAGAGGATGCTCACCATGCTGTGTCCTTCAGCCCCCACAGCCCCTGGGAGACCTGGACGCTCAGCTGAGAAGAACCCTCAGTCCCGAGACTGGTGTGCTGATGTCTGCCGTTGGTGTGAGTTCTGACAAGCTTGATAAAATCTCCCCATAACCCTCATGTCTTAACATTTCTGGGATGTAAGCTGTGACCTTGACCACTTTGAATACCTTTAGCACCAAAGCAGAATCTTTGCTTTTGTTCCAGTCAACAGAAATGAGATTAATGAAGGAGTAACACTGACCTAGCAGCGTAACCAAGCAAGACATTAGTTTTGATTTTCTTATCTTCCCTGTAGTTAGAGCTCTCCCACAGACCAGCCCTGTGGATGCTGTGTTTATGCCTGGCAGGAGGCCACACTTTTAAGTTTGAAGTCTTAACGTCTTCCTTTTAGGCTTGTAACAAAATAATGTTCTGATTCAGATTACCTTTCTGTGAATATCCATGTTTAAGCATTCCATGAGAAAAATTAGGAAAGCAATTTGGAAAGGTGAAGACTCAAAATCTCTTTAAAAAATCTCTAAAACATCTGTCTGTCTTTATATCAGACTAGTTTTTAGGTTATTAAAGAAAAATTGCCTTAGATAAAAGTGTTTCTTTACATATCCTGTCTGCTCTTTCTGACCAGCGGAAAGGCAGCAGGGAAAAGACCCTCTTACCAAGCCTCTGACACTAAAGCTATCGTGGTGTCTGTGTGTGTCTTGCAGCCCGTGTCTGTGGTGGCTCCAGCAGCAGTTGTGGAGACAGGAACCCAGCTTCCGAAGGATGGTGAGAGCACCCTTCTTCCTCCCTGTTCCCATGCCAGGCCTTCCGATAGTTGATGGTGGGAGGTACACGTTCTTGAGAGTTTGCAGGTGTGCTTGAGCCTGTCAGAGGACATTCTTATGTATTTCCTGATTGACAAGAACCGATACTAACATCTAGAGCAATAGTGTCAGTAGGGTCATGAGGTTTTTACTTCTTTTTGAGCAGTGGCTTGCCAGGGGGTAATGATAGTTTCTTAGCATAAGACTCTTTGTTTTTAGCTAGGCCAGATCCTTGCTAAAACATGACAAAGAAATTCAAGCATATTTATAAAAGTTAATTTATTCGCAGCCTCTTGGCTTTTGAGATGTATAGAAATATAGAAGCTTAAACAGCATGGATGGTGAAAATGCACATGTAAGAGTTCAGATTCTCAGTTTTAAACATTATTTTTATCTATTTCTGAATTGTTTAGAATTGGCATGTCCATAAAATAATCTTGTTTTAAAAAGGTACATTTCCAAAAAACTTTAGCTCTGTAAAAATTAAGCATATCAACAGCTTAAATGTTTTATTAGAACTTTTATCATGATGTTAGTTGTAAGTTCATATCAGCTATTGTTGCTGTAAAGTTGTTGTAAATCTCTCTTCACCATCAGTCCCACAGAACATGGGAAATTTAACACTTTTTTTTGCTGCCTTTTCCAAATAACCATCCTCCTCAACACCACCTGACATAAGTGTAATTCCCCGTATAACTATTAGTAAGATTACCTGAATGCTCTTACTACTTCCTGTCTTCCTTAAAGGTGCTAACTTTCACTTAAGACCTTTCTAAATTAAATTATTTTCAAGACAGTCACACTATGAATTGGCTCTTATTTTAAAAGAAGTGACTTGAAAATGAGTGGAATAGACTAAGAAGTGACTTGAAAATGAGTGGAATAGACTAGAAAGTCTAGAAATGGACAAACTAAAAGGGAATGTAGAATATGAAAAAGGTAGCCTTTCAAATCGATGAAACGAGATGGGGTATTTCAGTAAGTGGTTTGGACAACTGGACAGCCATCTGGGAGAAAGTAAAGATGTATCACTAGCCTAGGCCAAAATAAATTCAAAGTGGATCTTTATTTTTTTCAACTATCTAGAGCAGAGTTGACAAACTTGTTCTGTAAGAGGCCAGAGAGGAGATATTTCAGGTGTTGCTGGCCATACAGTCTCTGTCACAACTACTCAAATATCTAACCTATTGTAGCCCCAAAGAAATAATAGATAATAAATGAATGAGCTATGTTCCAATAAAATTTATTTATAAAAACAATCTGTGGACTAGATTTGGTTCACAGATCATAGTTTGTTACTCCCTGATACAGAGAAAGATGTTATTATTATGTTTAATACCCAACCCAGAAGCATTTATAGATTTTCAATTTCTGCATGGGGGGAAAAGGACTGTTATGTCCAAAGATAAAGATAAATGAAAACCTGGGAAATGTGTGTGTTGTGGATGCCTGTCACAAAAAGGACTTAGTTTTGCCAGGATAAAGAATTTCTGTAAATTTGGCATAGAACAAAATTTTAAAAAAGATAAAGGGGGGAAAAAAACATAGACATGAAAATATTTGACTTCCTTCATGAAACAGAACAGTAGAATAAAACTACAAGTCATCATATTTTTCCCCTGTCTTTAGTAAATTCAGAAGTTAATAACCACTGGTGACTTGGTATATATATAGCCTTTTTGGAGATCGGTTTATGTCTGTCAGAGTTTTAAATGGCAGAGATTCAGTATGCCCATTCTTAATATACTCCATGGATTTTTAATATAAGAATATACACATTAGAGCAGTTGCTGCTACAAAAGTCTGCTACAGCTAGTTCCCATTTAAAATGGGTCTTTAGTGTCCTCAACAGACTCTCATGGTTTGCTTCATTTATTTACATCTTTAAGTTACAGAACAGAGCTATAGTGTCCCTGCCTGTCAGCCTTAGTATCTCTTCTTGTGTGAGTTAAGCCGGGAAGCCGCGTTGCTGCTGTGTGGCTTTTATTCCTCCACATGGTGCGCTGTCCTGTGTGTGGTCAGAGGGTTACACAGAAGGTGTCTGGTAGGAAGGCGGGCAGTAACCGTTTCCCCTTGTCAGGCACAGTGAGGGGGGACGGATACAAGGAAGTGTTCCTCTCCTCTAATGAGTTTTTTCTTGGAATGCACAGTTTCTATTTGCTGTGTTTCTGGCTAGGGAAAGGAAGCTGCTAAAAAGATGCTGACATTCGTTCCTTTCCTCCTCCGTGTAGTTGTTTCAGTCTCTCAAGTCACAGAAGCTCCTGTCCTTGCACCCACTTCCACAGCTGGTGTTCTGAAGATGGGGCGATTTCAGGTGAGACTCTCGCTTTTAGAGGGTAGTGTGTGTGTAATGAAAAAAGGATCCCCAGTACAGGGGGGTAGTGGTGTATATATGATAAAAAAGGAATTTCCCATTTCGGGGTGGGAGTGTGTATATAAGAAACGCATCTGTGTTTGGGAACCGAATTGCCATCAATGACATGTCTTTTTTATAGGGAGCACTTAAGAGCTGTTTATCATTTTCCTCTCTTAAAATAATACGTGCTGATTAAGGAAAATGAAGAATAATTAGAGTGGTAGAGAAACAGTAGTAGGCAGTTGTATCCCTGCCTATCCTCTTTTCCTTCTGCTCTGTGCATGTGTGGACCTGACGGTGACCCTGCTTCTTTTCTGATGGCTCTCTGTAGCTTTTCCCATTTAGGGCTAGGGTTATCTAGCCATTCTCCTATTGTCAGTCATTAGGCTGTTTCTAATTTTTTAATAAGTAACAGTAAACATCTTTGTATAAAATCTTTGTATAAAAACAGTTTTCATGTTTAGGATAACTTTCTTAAGTTTGATTTCCATAGTGAAAATACTGAGTCAGCATCAAATGACACCGTGTAATTATATTTTCCCAGTTGGGAAACAAATGAATATTTTCTGGGTTAGTGATAGGAAACAGTGCAGGCTTTAAAGATCTTTTTCTGTTTTCTTAGCTACTTTCTAATTATTCTCAGGATAGCACTTGAAGCTGGGAGTATTGGGTCATGTTCTTCTCATTTGTAAAGTGTTCTCAGAGTTTGTGGTTGCCCTGAGTTTGTATTTATAATACATTGTCGAACTAGCACAGGAATATGGATCCTTCCTTTAGCACTAACAAGTTGTGTTGTTTCTTGAAGCTTAGCTGGCCTTTAACATTTATTGGATTTAATCTTTGTAGTTTTAATCTCACTTTGGTCTATTTATGTCAGGTTTCCGTTGCAATGGATGATCCCCAGAAAGAGGGTAAAAGTAAGTCAGAGGACGTCAAGTCTGTCCACTTCGAATCCAGCACGTCAGAGTCCTCAGTTCTGTCAAGCAGCAGCCCCGAGAGCACCGTGGTGAAGGCAGAGCCCAATGGACTGGCCATCCGGGGCGCCTCTGCAGATGTGCTGGACAGCGCCCGCCCGCCGCCCACCTCAGAAGCTGGGCAGCCTAGCAGGGTTGGCCGCTTCCAGGTGACCACCACAGCGAGCAGAGTGGGCCGCTTCTCTGTGTCCAGAACCGAAGACAAGATGGCTGAGGTGAAGGGAGAGGAGCCAGTGGCCTCTCCTCCTTTCGTGGACTCGGAACACGACCTTCCTCCCACCGTGACACCAAAGAAAGAGAAACCCGAACTGTCGGAGCCTTCGCATCTGAACGGGCCGTCTTCTGACCTAGAGGCTGCCTTCCTCAGCCGGGATGCGGATGCCGGCTCAGGGAGCCCACACTCCCCTCCACAGCTGAGCTCCAAGAGCCTTCCTGCCCAGAGCCTCAGTCAGAGCCTCAGCAATTCCTTCAACTCCTCCTACATGAGCAGCGACAATGAGTCAGACATTGAAGACGAGGACTTAAAGTTAGAGCTTCGCCGACTACGGGAAAAGTGAGTGTGTTTCTCCTATGAGGGTGGAGACAGAGCTGTGTGAGGACCCAGCTCCTGGTGCTGGAGAGGTGACGCAGGAGCGGGGCCTCTGGATGTAGTTCTCGGGAGGACTTGGAGCATCCCTTGTTACAGAACTGCCTCAGCACCTGTGCATGACTGCTACCGTGTGGTTTTTAACAATAGCACTTTATTATTATTATAAGATTATTAACCTAATCTTAACCATTTCCTGGCCTACTGAATGAATCTGGTAATGGCACTGGGGTGTAGATTACCTTAGCAGGTTTTCTTGGTCACAGTTGAAAAACTGGATTTGAGTTGCCAATTTAGTATCCCTATATAGAGCCTCAAAGTCACGAAATTCTTCTGGAACATCATCATCCATTTGTGGTTGGCTAGGAGCTTGTTGGAATTTGGCTTGGGTGATGGAGGCCACCAAGAAGAGCTGAAAAACTAGAATCGCAAGCTAGTAGAAATTAGATTAAGTGCATTTGAGGGACAGATTCATTAGTAAGTAAAAATGTGGGTAAAGGTGAAATAATGTTAATTTTTGTTGGAACAGAGTTGGTTATTCTATTTTTAAATTGTTTGGTTATCTTTTGTAGACATCTTAAAGAGATTCAGGACCTGCAGAGTCGCCAGAAGCATGAAATTGAGTCTTTATACACCAAACTGGGCAAGGTTCCTCCCGCTGTCATCATTCCCCCAGCAGCCCCCCTTGCAGGGAGAAGAAGGCGACCTACCAAAAGCAAAGGGAGCAAGTCCAGTCGCAGCAGCTCTTTGGGAAATAAAAGCCCTGGACCAGGTCAGCCGTGGACATCCTGTCTTCTGTTTCTGTCTCCATCTATGTATACAATCTTTTGAATATTGGCTACTTAAGTTGAATTAGTTGTGAAGGAGATTGACTCTCCCGTGCTCTCACTTCCTTGCTCTGCTCCCCATATTTAATTGTAGCACCTCTTTTTGAGTCTGGGAGACAGGGTAGTGCTGTGGCCTTCTCCTGGGCTGTCCACACCTCTGTCTTGTGGTTTCCTTCACGTGTAGTTGTTCTTGACTCACAGAACTCACTTGTCCCCAAACTCCTAGGCGGCCGGAAGAAAATACGCTGTTCTCTGTTTAGTAAAGTCCAGGTCAGTTCTCTTTTTAATGAGTGGAGTGGTCATAATCACAGTTGGGATGAATGTAAATTTCATATAGGTGTTTGGGTATGTCATGTGATAATGTCCTTGATTAAAGTTGTGTTTTATTTAGCTATATTGGAATAAAGAACATGCTAGTATTTATAGTTAAAAAATAGTTAAATCATAATTTCTTGAATTGTGATTTGCCTATTTTTTTAATTATGTAGAGAGTTTTTACCCTTCGGTGAAGTTAATGGTAATGTTAGATAACAGTTGTAAGTAAAAGCAGCTGGAACACACTTTGACTTCACACTGGCTCTTCAGTTCTCATGGAACTGTATTGGAAAGCACTTGCAGGCTTAACAGTTCCCCATTCTCGGCAAGTTTTCAGGGGCCCAAACCTTTTCTCTGGGATGTTAGAGCCAGTTCATTATGAGATGTGAGATCATAAGTCACAGCAGCTAATTTAGATTCTGATCTCAATTTCAACCTTCTTTTGGAGTGCACTTCCTTCTGTTTTACTAGTTACTCTAAGGAATAGCCAGATGTCCACACTTTAGGACGTCTGGCTAATGAGTGAAAGCCACTTATCAAAAATAACTCTAAATATGCATTACTCTACAATCCCTGTATCATTTCTGACACCTCTTTGTACTTGTTGACACATGTACCAGAAAGACTAAGGAGAAGCTGTCTCTGGACCAGTCTCAGCTATAAGAGGGTAAAGGCAGGGCTGAGGCTGCACAGGGGAGTTCTCATGTCTCGTACATGTGCTGTCATCTTACCCAACTTGGACTCCTGAGTCCCCCAGGTTATCTGCAGCTCAGCAGCTTCAGGGATGGGGCCCTGCAGCCCTGTTGCCTCTCCTCCATCTCTTACTTCCCGTCCCGTCCGGAGGCCTTTGCCCTTTGGTCTATAGCTTTTGACCCATTATCACTCCCTCAGTGGGACAAGCAGTGGACAGTAGTTGTCCCGTGCAGGGGGACAGCGGTGCACCTCCCTCACACCACTGTGTCTTCTGACAGGTACCCTGTCTGGTCAGAGTGCAGCTTCAGTCTTGCATCCTCAGCAGACCCTCCCTGCTCCTGGCAGCGTGCCGGAGACAGGGCCCAACCAGCTGTTACAGCCCGTGAAGCCATCTCCTTCCAGTGACAACCTGTATTCGGCATTCACCAGTGATGGTGCCATTTCAGTACCAAGCCTTTCTGCTCCAGGTCAAGGTGAGAGCCACGAGCAGCCACCATCCTCCAAGAGCCTTGAAATGGAGACAGAGCCACATGCAGGACAGAAGCCTGTAACAGGCGGGTGGCTTGGGGGAGCAGCGGACCTGGTACCAGCCGCCTGCTGCCCAGACGGTTCTTTGGGCTGTCAGGGGGGTGGGTGGCAACCCGCTTGAGTGAGATCACTGCTTCCTTCTGGTGGAAGTAGGTTTTCTTCAAGGGATTATAGCAGAAAGTGCCTCTGTGACGCCTCAGTGCAGTGCAGGACTCCTTTGGGATTTGGAACTTATGATTTAATACTGGACTAGGGTTTCCTGCAACCAGATTCTTAGGTGTTTTAGCCCTTGCTGAAAGTTAATGCATTTGTTCAGTCAGTGTAGACTTTAGTAATTTCCAAGTGTGACAGAGACATACTAAAGTGAATAGCCCTAAAATTCAAGTTACTGCCTTTAACCTGCTTCCCAAGTGTAGGTTGTTTAATAAACCGAGATTTAATAAAATGATTACTCAGAACACTCCTGTAGAGGAAAGACCTTTTAGTAACATTAGACAGAACTTAAAAGGTGTTGGGCATCTGGGTGGAAGAGAATGAAGGGGACCAAATGGCAGACGGAGGTGCTTTTGCCGCAGCTTTGCGGAGGTTAGAGGTCAGCCTGTCTCGCAGGACGCGCGTGCTGGTGGGTGGTGCAGTCTGGGCCGGGGGTACAGGCCTGACCCCTGCCGCTGCGTGCAGGCCTGTCCTGCAGGCTCATCCCTCTGTGTGCCGTCCTAGCACATCCGGCTCTCAGCTCGGGTTCTAACGTCTCGTAGCTGTGTTCTGTCTCTTCTCTCCCTGTTCTCCCCGTTCTTCCCCTCTCACAGGCTGTGCCAAGTTTAACTGTGCGTCCGAGCAGGTGACGTTCAAAGCTGGCGGCAGGAGGACGCGATTTCTGAGTACGCCCTGCTTGGCTCTTTGTGTGTAACACCTTTACTCCTTCCTCGTCCTTGTGTCTGCGCTGGGTCTGTTTCACGCACTCCATTTTCATCTGTGTCTGTGCGTCATCTCCGCAGTGGCTTGGCTGAACTAGTATCGCCCTCGGAAGTTTGGGCCTCTGTTAATTACGATAAAAGATGGAGAACTGATCACAGGTTTCTATAAACGTCAAAATGAATTTTCTGATAGAACTGCCTCTTCCTCAGCCTGTGCCAGAGGGCAGCCTGGTGTCCAGGGCAAGGGAGTGCTGGGTCACTCAGCATAGTGATGTCCGCGCACCCACCCACGCATAGTGCTGCCCCTTGATCTGGCGTTAGAAGTCACAGAAAGTTTCCTGATCACTGGTGCAGGGAAAACTGAAACCCTGTTTTTGTATTATTTTTCAGAGTAGATTGAAAGTTTTTCTTTTTTTTGTAATGTCAGTTAAGCATAACCATCTTATCAATTGTAAAGATGCTGGAATCTCTTCACTGGATGCTTTCACCACAACTGCCCTCTGATTCCATAAAGTCAGTATTTCAAAGAGGGTTTCAGTGCAGTTCGTCTTATAAATTATGCTCATTAAGACCGAGGGCCAGCACCTGCAAGCGAAGATGGGCTTTTTAACAAAATTGCTGGGACTTCTCAGCTTTCTTCCCCAAAACAAGGCATCTGCCTCTCCAGCCCACCTACCTGTGTGAGGAGTGAGGGCGGTCCTGCACAGACCCGGTGAGATCACAGGCGCAAGACAGGAGCCCAGGGAAGCACACATCATTGCTCTCTGATGAGCCTGGCATGTTCTGGTAGTTGATAAATGTATGTTGAAATGAGAATTTTAAAAACAAAACTGAGGTTTAAATAGAAAACCTTCATTCGAGCTGAAAGATCTTCTCTGTTAAGGCCTCAAACTTCTGATGTGGTTGTTGACATACTTTTTAAGTGCATGTGCTCTGGACTGTCGTCGTTTCTTGAGTGTGGTTCAGAGGTCCTTGGGCCTCATGCAACACTAGTCCAGGACTGTGTGGCCAAGAGGGAGGTAGAAGGCCTGCCCCTCTTGGTAGGTCAACAGCTTTCCTGGCAAGGCTGAGTGGGTGAGTGAAAGTCGCTCAGTGATGTCCAGCTATTTGTGACCCCATGGATCACACAAAGTCCATGGAATTCTCCAGCCAGAATACTCGAGTGGGTAGCCTTTCCCTTCTCCAGGGGATCTTCCCAACCCAGGGATCGAACCCAGATCTCCCGCATTGCAGGCGGATTCTTTACCAGCTGAGCCACAAGGGAAGCCCAAGAATACTGGAGTGGGTAGCCTGTCCCTTCTCCAGGGGTGTCTTCTGGACCCAGGAATTGAACCGGGGTCTCCTGCATTGCAGGCAGATTGTTTACCAACTGGCAAGGCTAGGTTGAACCAAGAATGTTATTTCCTCGACACTTAAGCATTTAAGTCCTGTGTCCAGTTAGAAAGATGACTGAAGAGACAGTAATAGCAGGAGACAAGTGTTTGGAGGTGTCAGCCCTGTGTTATGTAGCCTGTAGTGTCTCGGGGAAGGAAGAGCACCAGGGCATTTTTGTGAGGGATGTGTCATGTGATAGGGACCTCTTCTGTTAGCTCAGAACATTCTCGTCACACTCCGAAAGGTAGGTGGTGTTACAGTGTTGTTCAGATGAAAGTGGTTTGAAGTATTAAATCTGATCGCTCCCTTAGGTCTAACATGAGAGAGAGGCCCTGCCTCCGTTGGAGGCACATCAGCGTTCATCATGGAAGCCTTTGTGAGCAGATGGCAAGATGCAGATTTAAAGCAAACAAACCCAGTGGTTTCGGACTGTCGAGCCCTGGTTCAGTCCCTGTTGGGGAGCTAAAGTCCACAAGCAGTGCAGTGTGGCCAAAAAGAAGAGAAAAAGGCGAAACAGCAAATGTGGACAGCGATCGGGCTCTCGGGCATGGGGTCTTAACTAGTCTGGGGTGCTTTACTCTATGCTCAAAATAGATAATGGTTTGGAAGCACGGCTTGGCTTCATGCTTTATTTTTGTTCAAAAGTTGCTCGTTTTCCACATACTTTTTAAAAAAGATTTTTCTAGGGGGGATGGGGTTAGTATGTATATCTAGGGTTTGGAAATAGTGTGTTAGCCAGTTTAAATGAGAACTGTAACAATGGTACCATCTGTCAGCCTCCTGTGGTAGAATTGCTAATGCATTTAATGCAGTGCGTCTTAACAGCCCAGCAGGAGAAGCAGGAAGGGGCCAGGGCATGGAGAGACTGCCTGGGTACTTGAGGTTCCAGCAGTGAGGCCAGAGCCCCAGAAGCCTGGTGCAGGGTCGCTCCTGCAGACAGAGAGTGGGGTGGGGCCGTGGGCTGGGGAGGGGGCCTTCTGCGCAGCCTGGCGCCTGTGCCAGTCCCCGTCCTCTTCCCTCCTGCTCTCTCCTGCTGGGCCCTGGTGTGCTGTTTGGAGAGTCGATAATTATTTTATACTTCTGTTTCCTTATCTTTAACACACTGCTCTCTCTTTGTGCTTCAGGGAAGATGGTGAAAAAAGTCTGCCCTTGCAACCAGCTCTGTAGTAATTATCCTTTCTTTCTGTTACTTCTGGTCCCTGACTGTGAAGCGTGTCACCCTGAGCTCTTTGCGCCCCGCAGCCTCTCGACTCCCGGACCCCAGCCCTGCACCCTTTTCTGGTGTCGTCTTCAACACGCTCAGTGGTTGCCACTGGCTCTCCTTCCAGATTCTGAGTCCCCTCACAGTCCATGCTCTCGGTGGCAGCCCGCACCCAGCACTGTGACTGCTGTGGGTGGGGGCGCCCACGGGGGTGTATAGGGTGAGTGGGGCTGCCTCGCGCCCCCTGAGGAGTCAGCCAGCTGTGTAGACAGTGTGAATAGTAGCAGCTGCCGCCAAGGGACTCTTCCAGAAAATGGTGCTTGGGAGGCAGCAATAAGCGTGGCTCATAGTGGGCTCTTGTTACTAGGAGGGGGCAGGGGTGGGGGGCAGACTATGGCAGGAGAACATTTTGGTGGGAAAGCATGCACTGCTTTTAGAATTTTCGAGCAGAACTGAGAAGGGTTTAAAGGACAGTGAGTGTCCTCTGAAGGCTGGCCGTGTCTCAGAGACGCCTGCTCTGCCAGTCTCATCACCGCTTTCCTGCTGCCACGGACCACATGCACCTCCATTCTTCTGGGTTTAGTAGCCAAGCCAGCTTTTCCCAGAGTTAATTTCTGCTTGGAAAGGGGTGTGTGTGTGTCATCGTCTCACGGGAAGGCGGTTTTCAGAAACCAGAATGAGAAGGTTGCCTGTGTGGCTGACGCTCCCCCGGTGTCCACCCCGCGCCATGTCGAGGGGCCTCGGCACCCAGCTGAGCCCAGCCTGTGACCAGCAGCGCTCCCCTCCGCGGGCTGCTGACAGCTATGCTCACTTGTGATCCTTTGTGTCGTCCTCATCGTCTCACTCGCCACCAAGCTCACGCCGCCGTGGTCACTCACCCGGGGGGCGGGGGGTGAGGTGGTCCCCATGCATGCGCTGCGACACCCATCCCCACCCCCGTCCCCCGCCTGCGCTGTCTCCCTCCTGCCGTCCCGGAAGCCTGTGTCCTGTGCATCCCACGTTTCCTCCTGGGTTCTGCTCTGTAGGGAACTCAGCCCCCACCCCCTGCCCCCGTGTTGCCTGGGTGCTGAGAAGCACGGGACCTCTGCGCCGGGCAGCCTCACCTCACAACAGCTGTTCCTCCCGCACTTGGGCTTGGGTGCCCGACCCAGGCGGGTGAGCCTCCCCGTCGTGGGGCCTGGGGGTGGGGGCGGAGTTGCTTCTGGCACCGCTGGACTGTGACAGCGGGCAGTGTCTGCGTTTAGACATTCAGCCCTGGCTTTGACTGGGGATCTGAAGTCCTCTTGGCTCACACCTTACAGTGGCCGCTTACAGTTACTCCACAGCACTTGTGAGATCTGGTAAGAAAGTGGGGGTGCGGGGAATACACGAGACCCTGACTCTTCTTTCCCTCTTCCCTCAAACCTGCCTCTCGAATAATCGCCAGTGTGCCCTCCAGCAGAGCCGAAATCAGGCAGGACACAGACTCCTTTCTTCCTCATCAAACCATAGAGTCCCTTCATCACAGCCCCGGAGCCTCCTGCTCCCCGCACCCCCCACCTCCCTGGGTGCACAGAGAGTGCCTGCTCTTTGGGGAGGGGCAGAGTGGGAGAAGCCAGCCACGGTGCAGCTGGGGTCGTCCTCGGGGACGCTGCGGCTTCCTGGAGCCAAGAGGCTCGGGCGCAGCAGAGAGAACCTTCGCGTCCTCGTGCTGCTTCATTCACGGGGAGCTGGGAGAGGTTGAGCCTTCACTCTCCCAAGTTCATGTTTGCGTTCATGTTTATGGGCCCAGGTGAAGAAGCTTTCTGAACAGAGCATGCGTTCTCTCGTCTCCCTCTCTGTGGAAGAATGGCTGAGTGCGTCCCAGACCCCGGCCCCCCACGGCTGGGGAGCCCGGCCTTCCTCGGGCCTGTGCTCACAGTGCTTCGGCTCCCGCGGGGACCCTGCCTGTGCTCGGGGAGCCCTCGTTGCGTGCCCTGTCCTGCAGCGTCCAGAGCAGCCAGGCTTTGCGGCTACAGCACACAGCTCTCCTCAGCGGGTGCTGGGCACAGAGGCCCAGAGCAAGTGTCCGTGCTCCAGGCGCAGCGAGGCCCCCCGCCCTCATCCCTCCCCGGCAGCTCCTGAGGAGAGCCTCCCCCGGCCCTGCTCCGCCGTGGCGTTTGGCTCCTGAGACCCTGAAACCTCCTTTCTGCATGGCTCCCTGGTTCATTCCCCATCCTGGGCTTGCCGTTCATCATCGTGGGAGGTTTCTCCTCTCCCTGAAGTCACCACTCAAGTCCCTGCTAACGGGCGTGCCTTGTTGCTTCTTCTGACCTCAGGGACCAGCAGCACCAACGCCGTCGGGGGAGCCGTGAGCAGCCAGGCCGCCCCGGCTCCGCCTCCTGCCGTGACGTCCAGCAGGAAGGGCACGTTCACGGATGACCTGCACAAGCTGGTGGACAACTGGGCCCGGGACGCCATGAGCCTCTCAGGCAGGCGGGGAAGCAAAGGACACGTGAGCTATGAGGTCAGCGCGCCCGAGTGTCGCTGGGCACACGGGACCCTGCCGTGACCACCTCCAGGGGCTCCTGAGTTCTAGCACTTCCAGTGAGAAAGAAATCAGCCAGGTCCCTTAGTTTCTTTCCCTGGATTCCTTTCTCTGAACTGAGTCAGCCCAGCCTTTCTTCCCCTTTCCTTAACACTCTGAATGGCGTGTGCTCGCGCCGCTCACATGAGGCATGCGACGCCACCCCCTTCCAGTCAGAACAGGTATGTGGTGAGTGTCAGGAGCCAGTGATGGTGACCGAAGGCTGTCTGGGAGTTGTTCCCCCGACTCTGGAAGGTCAGAGCAGCGCAGTCCTAGAACTCTCCCTCGCCCTGTGCCTGTCCCACCCGCACGGCTTCACCGGCCTATTCTCTCCCCAGGGCCCTGGCATGGCAAGGAAGTTCTCCGCGCCCGGTCAGCTGTGCGTCTCCATGACCTCAAACCTGGGCGGCTCTGCCCCCGGCTCTGCAGCGTCAGCTACCTCTCTAGGGCACTTCCCCAAGTCCATGTGCCCCCCTCAGCAGTACGGTTTCCCTGCCCCCCCGTTTGGCACGCAGTGGAGTGGGACAGGTGGCCCGGCACCCCAGCCGCTTAGCCAGTTCCAGCCTGTGGGAACAGCCTCCTTACAGAATTTCAACATCACCAACTTGCAGAAATCCGTCAGCAACCCCCCAGGTTCCAACCTGCGGACCACGTAGGCCCGAGGTGACCCTGGGGCAGGTTTGGGGGCAGGAGATGGAATGTGGGGGGTGGGGGGAATAGCCTGTATGCTAACTACTAGTGCTGCATTTAACTGGTCATTTCTTGCCAGAAAGGAATGTTTTAATCCCGCTTAGAGCCCTTGGAGTGGACTCTCTCCCCTGCCCTCACCGCCGCCTGGAGTGGGAGGAGGAGAGAGGGCAGCTGTCTTGTGTGCTTTGTCGTCGCCCAGACCCAGCAGTGAGCGCTTGGGAAGTCGGGTTGGTCAGAAGGCTCCTAGAGAGCTCTGGAAAAGCAGAGCCGTCTGCATTTTCAGGTGGTGGGGCTCTTCATTTTGGGAGCCACCCCAACCCCTTACTCCCTCAAGAATATAAACCACAAGACAAAAAATTTAAACTATCGGGCTCTCTCCTACCCCGTCGCACCCACTGTTTTTTTCTTTTTCTCCTGTCTCCCCCACCCCCCACCCCAATCCAGCCAATCTTTAGAACCCAGTGAAGACACGGGGGGGGGGGGGGGGGGGGGATGGAGGTTTCAGCCCTTTCTTACAATAGGTCATTAGTGCTTTAAGCAAATGATACTCGCAGCTTTGACTGCAGCGTTAGCAATTAGGAAAAAAATTAAGTTCCCTGCGGACATGTAACTTTGCCATCAGTTTTGATGTGGAAACACTGTGATGTATAAATGTTGTTGGACAACAGTAGTTTAAGAGTAAAATATGAAAGGCTTAAAAAGGCTAGCTCTGTCCTTACTGAGGTTTCACTTTTCCCCTTTGTATCTCCATTGTACTAGATAAATAAATGTGAATGTACACTTGTAAAGTCACTCGACTTGAATCCTTCCGTCCTCCCAGTGCCGCTTGCTGGACGCTTAGTGCCTTGGACTTCTGTCGCTTCTGCCATTGCATCAGCTTCTCGTCAGACCCTGGTCCGCGAGGGCGTGTGGAAGGACAGCATGGGTCCGTGTGACCCAGCAGTGGACTATGTTGTAAGGAAACTGGAAGGGTATTTTTTTTCAAGTCACTTAACAATTTTGTAAGATGAGCAGGATGAGAAGTTAAGTTGACATCAGTGGTTAAAGCAGAAAACTGTTTCAGGACAAGAGAGGAGGGATGCTGTCACCAAATCGGGCAGTTAACAGACTGAGTGTGGTGTGCGATAGGTGCTGAGAGGCTAGAGGCTGGAGAACAGACGTGTTCTGAAGACTTGGTGCTTGGCCAGCGGCTGCCCTAAGCCTTACTTACCTGCGCTGGGCTTGAACACAGAAGATTGAGAAGAAATGGCTGAAGAGAAAGGAAGGGGGTGGGGGCTAGTTTTTAAGTTGGGAGGTGTGATAGTGAAACGTCTCAGATGGAGAAAGTTGCTCTAAGAAAAATTGTTTGGCTTGCTTTCCTCTTGGTGCAAACGTACCGTGTATTTCTCAATGTGGGGTCCTGCAGCTTGTGGCAGGTGGTCCCACATCTGAAATAAGCACTGCAGGAATGGCTGCTTGTTCGTCCTCACTTCTGTATAATGTCCAGAGGGTTGCAGGGTCATAATCTCCTGGCTACCTGTGTTTCTAGAATGACAATGGATACTCTCATATAAAGAGACTCCCCTCAAGTAATAACTGCAACCAGCCAGTATTATTTAGTGCTATGTCTAATTGTGATGGGCAGTTCTCTTTACTTTCAGAAACTTCAGGAAATACTCTCCCAATTGCCTGTTTTGGGGGTCTCTGTTCTCCCAGCAGATGGGGCAAGAAGCCAGGACTCTTAATCTTGGGGTGCTGCTTCTCTTGACTCTCAGCCACCTCAGTGGCCCATCCCAGGAATCTCCCATGACAGGAAGAGCCTGGCTGTCCCGTCCTTCATTGGCCATTTCTTTATTAAGTTAGCAAGGCCCCAAAGATACAAACGAAAGCTGAGGTTTTAGGAAGGTAAGAGATGAGAAGGGCAGGTGCTCCAAGCTTTGCTTTGAAACTTTACTTTTTCTCTGCCTATAATCCTCGGGAAATGGTAAGAGTAAGGACAGAACAAGAAGTGCCGAGGAAATGGGAAATGGACACCTGGACAGAGGAGACAGGACTTTGTACCAAAGGAGGGAGCCAAATGCAGCACAACTGTTTTGTCACTTTGGTTTAATGATTTTGAGGTCTCTTCACGCACATGCAAAGTAAGAACTGGTTTTACTTACTGTTGATTTTTTTCCCCTCCTGTGGATGAAATAACAAGCCTAGAGGAATGAACCAGTGCTACTGAACTGTTTAAATTATTTTCGTGTTAATAGTACACTTTGAGTATCTTTTTCCACATTAAAAAAATCTTTCTGAATTATAAATGTTTTCCTTACATTATTTAACAATGTACACTGTTTAAAAAAAAAATAAACTGAATTCAAACCTTAGGGATTCTTGGCAGCTGTCACTCATATGTTTGGCACTAACTGTGGGTTGCACTTTCTGCTTGTGGGCATGTGATGAAGCCATTCGAATAAACCGAACTTGGTTTTGTTGAGCTGTGGGGATTCATTTTCAGCAGGTGCCTTTTCGTGATCACATTAGCTCTGATATGACTTGTGTGCAATTTATAACTGGATTCCTATCTCCAGAAACTTTTTCAAACAGCAGTTCTGACCCGAACTAAGATGCTGCAGATGAGGAAGATCGTGGTAACGATACCAAAACCAGAAAAAAAAATCTCTGCAGCTCAGGTGAGGGATCGGGGGTGCTGGCGTGGCCAAGGCCATGGCTCCAGCTGCCTCTGGACTGGATATGAGGCCCCTTTGCATCTGAAACAGGTAAATGTAAACAGCTGCTTACACCAGATTTTTGGTTTTCGGCTACATGTGGACACTGTTGACATGACAGTGTAGTTGAATGCACTAGCACTGTATCTTTAAAAAAGAATCTTTAAAATGCTTGACATGGGGTGGCCAGAAACCTTCCGTTTGTTTTTTTTTTTTTTTTTCAATTTGTTTCAATTGTTTTATTAACTGACCAGATTACAAAAATAATCCTGGTAGATACCTTAGTTCATCCTTCTAATAAGCCTGTTGATCTGGTCTTCCCTGTTGCCAGCATCTCCACCTTCTACAAAATGGGTGGTCTTTTTCTTCATTCCACCTCGTGGAGAAGACAATTTAAAGGGCCACAGGAAGTTGTTTGCTTCTTTGAAACGTTTTCCAACAGTATAGATCTCATGAATCAGATCCTCCATGCAGATGATTCCGTATTTCCCAAGAGATCGAGCAATCAATGCGTTGTCTGTCAGGGCAATTCGCTTTTTGTTGATTTTGCCATAACCACGCTTGTAGATCAATTCATTTACAGACTTCAGATTTGGGTACCCCCATGCAATGTATGGCTCCACAATTCTCAACATGTTAATTGATGCCTTGTTGAGCTTCACAAAGGTGCCATTGAAGATCTGCCGGAGGCGAAGGAGCTGCAGCACCTTTCGAACCTTTGGGCTCACACCGTTGATACCTCTGATCCTGATGACAAATGCCAATTTGGGTTCCGCGGGTACATAGAAGTTGCCAGCTTTTCGTGCCATCCTAGCCATTCGAATTTCAGTTCTGTACATCTGCCTGTATTCCTTGTGGTAATGCTTAGCTTTTTCATAAATAAGCTTCCTCCTTGCCTTTCGAAGCATCTTTTGGGCAAATTTCTTTCTCAGGCGTTTGATCTTAAGCTCTGCGAAATTCTTTCGCTTTTTCTTAAGGGTTTCTGGCACAGCAGGAACCTTCTTTTTCTTCTCTTCTGCACCCTCCATGGTTCCAGCCGGGAAAGAGGAAGTCCTTCCGTTTGTTTTTAAAAAACAATGTGAAGTGCAATAAGAAGAGATATGCCTATTACTGTTACAGGGTACGATTTAATTTCGCTTTCTTAAAAATGCCTTTTCTTTGGTCTTAGGAGAAAAGGGAAGTTGTTTCATGATTAGCTGATGAACGATAGTGATGAAGACTGCAATCCTGCATGGCAGCATTAGAAAACGGGAGGCCCCACAGCAAGAGGTCAGAGGTCACTCAGGGATTTACCACAGGCCGAGGTGATTTCTGTCTTCATTAACATAATAGCTTAGGAATAAAGAAAGAGTAAGGAGCCCAAGAAAAGGCACTGAGTCTCTGCAGAGCTTCCCAACTGCCCGACTTGATGTGAGCAGGTGCCAAGTCCTCCGGCAGAGTTCAGGATGAAGCAGGCAGAGCCCTGAAGCGGAGCGCACTCCTCAGGCAGGAGCAGTCATTTCAGGACCAAAATGAAGTCCCGTCAGGACCGAGTTCAGGAGGTGACCTGAGCCCTGGTTAAGGTGGATCCAGTTTCCTCCTCTTCACGTCCTGATTCTTCCTAGAGGAATCACAGTTCCCTGTGGAAGAGGAAACTGTTCAAACATCACTGCGGTGACTTTAAAATCAGGAGTAAATAAGAACTGATACAATCCAGAAGTCATTAGCTAACAGTCCTAGTTTACCTACTTTTAACCACAAAAGCCCAAGAATGAGAATTGTTCTATGAGGACAGATCCCTCCATTAACATGAGACCAAGTTGCAGGAGAAATCAAGATGGGCCTGTGTTTTAACCACAGCTGTTAAATATAGCTGAAGAGTTACCCCAGGGGAGCTTGTGGCTCTTAAACCAGTTGTCCCCTCCATGTTCTTACACTGCTGCCCCTCTTGACAGGAGTCCACCGGACATCTTAAAATGGAATGTCATCCTGCTTTTAAGATTCACTGAATCAGTCACCCACACCCAGGTTCCCTTTGGTGTTTGCTCCTAGAACACTCGGCTACCTCTGGCGTGTTGGTTAAGGCTGGAAGTTTGGAGGTGCCAGGGTCCAGACTGTGCCTGTGGAGTCTGGTGGCAGAGGCTTTGTGGAATCCGATTCTGGGTCTCCATGTGGTTCTTCAGGACCGAGATGGTAGGGGTCTGCAGTGGTTCTGGTTTCAACAAGGGCTTGAGCCCGCTGTCCTCTGCATCCATAGCCATGTCCCACATTTCAAGACTGTCTGCAAGGATGGCGGTCACGGGAAAGCGTAACACAAACGAGAGAAAAGAGGTCATGAGAAGTTCTGTATCGTGAGGGCCCCGTGACGGGATCTGAGTTTCTCTGCCCGTCCGTCCTGTGGAAGTACACCAGGCCTCCACGGTGCAGCAGAGGAGCTGCACACGCGCTAGCACTCAACCCAGCATCGGGCCGCTCGCATCCCCGTGGTACAGAACCGACAGAAGTGAAGACCCCTGTGCCTCTTTTGAGATGTGTGCGTGACAGCCAGGGACTCACAGGCCCCTGACCTGTTTACTGACTAGGCCTTAGGTAGGTCCTCTAGCTCCGCCTACCTGGGAGCAGGTCTCTCTGGGTGAATGGCTCCGAAGGTGAGTGGGTCCTGGGGAGGCTGGGCTTGGCAGGAGGCTCCGGTGGCGGCTGCGCTGCAGAGAGAGGGGACAGGCTGAGCTCCCATCGTCATCGGGGGGCTGGGCAGCCTCAGGGGTGCCCGGCTACCCCCCCGCACAGCCACCATCAAGCTCGGGGCCCTATGACCCAGTCCCACCTACTCATCTGTATAAACTAGAGCTGAAAACACCATGTTCTTCTCATCAAACGAGAAAAAACTGAAAAAGTCTGGGTTGGAAGCTAGAGACCCAGAATAATAATTCTAAGAACAGCCCCAGCACAATCCATTGTTGACTTTCCTTTCATTAATTTCGGATGGCCAGTGCTGAGGGGAGTTTTAAAGAACTAAACAGGAACCAAGTCATCAGAATCTTAGTAATTTTTAAGGAGAAGCTGGGAAAAATCCGTTTTGTCTTTGTTTCTAGTCTCTGGAAAAGACTTCAAAACAATCTGTATCTACTACTCCCAATGAATCTGAAATAAACACAAGTTCATGAAGAAAGAACTGCCAGAAGCCCCATCACCTGCACACCCAACTTCCTGCCTTACAGTCAAAGAGCTCATGTCCATGTGGCCAGAGTAACTGAAGCCCGAAGAAGCTCTGGCACCGGAGCGGTCCAGCTCTTGGTGACGTCAGGGGCTGTTTCCTTCCCCCGAGGACCACTGTCTTCACCCACGGGGAAACGCAGGGCAGGACCCGGCACTCTGAAGCCCTGGCCCCATGTGTGCTGGGCCCTGGTCTGGACCGAACCTGCCGCTCCAGGCAGAGGTGCCCCCAGCCTCTCACCCTGGTCCTTCGTTCCGGCAGACAGGGCAGAGGTGGCAGCCTGCTGCTGTCTCTCCATCTGTTCCCGGAACTGCTGCTGCAGCTGCTTCTGCCGGAGCTTCCGCTGGAGCGTGGCTTCGCTCTCCATGGTGCCGGGGGCCAGGCTTCTGCAGCAGGAGACCAGTGGGGTGTTGGGGGAGTTCCGAGTTACCTGGTCAACAGCACACAGTTCCCAAGGGGGTTCACGGCCCCAGGTGCTGCTCAGAAGGTGCAAGTGGAGGGAGGAGCAGAGGTGAGGGCAGGTGGCCGTACCGGGAGCTGCTCTCCTTGTCTCCCTGAGTCACACCGTGGGGGCCAACTGAGTGGCTCAGTCTGCACGGTGAGGTCACCTCCCGGGCTTTAGGGGGTTCCAGAGTCACATTCTGCTGGCAGCTGCTGTATCTGGCTTGTTCAACAGATGGTTCAAAATCTTGTCTCTTTGCATTAGTTAAATCCACTTCAAGAGGCGGCTAATAAGGAGAGAGAATAATTTCCTTCAGTTGCTCCTGCCCCTTGGTTGAAGGCATTCCGCATTTCTCTGCCTTTGTCTTCAAGGTCCTGAGAAGCTGAGACAAAGGATCCACAAGTGCAAGTAACCAACTCTGTGTGGAGTAAAACAGCTCCATTTCCCACCTGAGCCATTCTGTGTTAACGGGGTTTTCATATGAAGGAATCACACTGAAGTTTTTATTTAGGGCAAAATACTCTGTAAAATCTAACTTCAATCTTTCCTTGGCAACTGGGCCTGACACACTTTTCTATGGAAATGATCGTGCATCATCAGAGTACAGAAACCCAGAGCCTGTGCTCCACAAGCGAAGCCTCACTCTGTAATGTGAGGCTCACAGAAGAACAGAGTATTGGGTGGAGATGACTACATTTTAGTAAAGATAACCTGAAAATGAACATTACACTGTGAAATTTCTTATCTACACAGGGAAGTCAGTCAGTCAGAAAGAAATGAGCTTCTGCAGGGAGTTCCCTGGTGACCTAGTGGTTACAACTCCAGGCTTTCATGCCAAAGGCCTGGTTTCAATCCCTGGTCAGGGAACTGAGCCCCACACGCCGCATGGTGCTGCCAAAAAGGAAACTCAAGGGCAAATGAGCTCATGCCAGGAACCTTGAGGAGGATACGCTCAGTGAAACAGGCCAGGAACAAACAGATGACCCCACTGACAAGAGGCACCGAGGGTAGCGAGCAACAGAGACGAGGCAGACGGTGGTGCCGGGCTGTGTGGAGAGGGAGCTGGGGTCACTGGACAGTGGGTACGAGTTGTTTTATAACAGCAGAGTTACAGACAAAGATGGTAGTGGTGAGTACCCCACGTTAGGAATGTGGCTTGTACAACTGAACTGCACCCTTAAAACGTCTGAGAAGGTAAATTTTATGTTTATTTTACCACCACAAAAAAAACCTGAAAATGAGCACTGAAAAAAATTTTAAGAGTGATAAAGCTAAATATTGTATATTAGCTAAATCTGTATATTGAATATACAGAATAATTGGAACTCACATACTGCTATGTGCCGTACTGGACAACTGGAAGTAGAACCTACTAAAACCAAGCATATGCTGGACCCTCTGAGCTTCGATAATAATTTCCACAGTAAATGGGTGTGTGTGCACCGAAGCATGCTTAAGAATGCTAACGGCAGCCCTGTTCAACAACCAAAAGCTACGAAGATCTCCAGCGTCTATTGAGTCAGAATGGTAAAACCAACCGTAGACTTGTGTCACATAAAACGCCACTACATTCAACACAAATGAATCACACAGGTGGAATGAAAGCCAGACACAAAACAGTTCATAATGTGAGTCCAAAAAGTAAAGGACAATCAGAACTAGCCTGTGTTGCACGTGGTTTCCTCAGCAGTGACAAGGGAGGGGGTGGCAAACCCGGAGACTGCGGGAAGCGGGGATGCTCGACCTGATGCAGGTGCTGGCTACGGCGGTGTCTGCCTCAGAATTCATCCAGCTGAACATTTTATCACGTGTCCATTGTCTACATATCTGTGTTGTACTTTTTAACAACACGTTTTATAAAGTGCAAACCAAACACTTCCATTTATATAGTTTAAAAGCAGGAATAAACCTAACTAAAAGACTTAAAAAAAACAAAACAAAACACATTACTTTAAAAAAAAAAAAAAGTCAGACTTCCCTGGTGGTTCAGTAGTTAAACTATGAACTCTTGCAATACAGGGGACACGGGTTCAATCCCTGGTCCGGAAAGACACCCCATGGAGCAAGTAAGCCTGAGCGCCACAACTACTGAGCCTGTGCTCCACAAGAGAAGCCACCACAGTGAGAAGCCTGTGCACAAAAACCACGGGGGTCCCCCGCTCACTGCAACTGGAGAAGTGCTGAGCACAGCAACGAAGCTACAGCATGGCCAAAGGTTTAAAAAAAGAGAGAAAAGAGTGAATGGAGTGGGGGAGCAAAAAAGTTCTAGAGAGCTGGCTATGTCCTGTTTCCCTAATCTGAGGTGTAAACAGCTATGTTCACTTACAAAAATTCACCAGGCTGTGCCATTATGACTTTCGCAGCTTTTCGTGTATATGTTATACTTCATTTTAAAAAAAGTGAAAAAATAGTCATGTCAACAAAACGGCTGACTAGGAAGCTCCACGCCCTCCCTCACGGAGACACCAAGGTAACAGTAAACAGGCTAGAATCCCCCTGTAAGAGCTCCAGTGACCAGCTGAGACCTGCCGGCACTCAGGCCAACGTGAAACTGAAAGTTACAGCAAGCAGGTGGGATGTTCATGCCATTCGCCCCCAGCCGCGGCCTGGCACAGGGCAGAAGTGGAGTGGGTTGCCCTTCATTTCTCCAGGGATCTTCCCAACCCAGGGATCAAACCTGCTTATGCGGTGGATTCGTACCACTACTCCACCAGGAAGCTCCTATTTGTTTCTTACTATGATTACAAAACAAAACTACAATATCCCTCATGAATACAGATGCAGACATCCTAAACATTATTATTAATAGCAAACTGAGTTCAATGAGACATTAAAAAGATTTTAAAAAAGGAAAGAAACAGTTGAAGTTCTGCCAATTGACACACACCTCTGTGAGGGGCAGCACAAGAATGCCCCTCAGGGGCAGCAGAGGGAGGCTGCCGGGCGGGTGGTGGCCCTGCAGGGGCCCAAAGACCCACAGCCACACGGCAGCATCAGGGGCATTCCTGCGCCCGACCGGCCCAGCTCATGCTGGGCTCCAGACCCCACTCTCCGAAGGCAAGCGCACAGATCACGTGGTACACACCTACACAAGCGGGAATCCAGCCCTTCCAGACAGACAGCTGCGGAAGAGCAGAAGGCTGGGCCGCTGAGGCTCTAGAGGCCTGTGAGAAGTGGCAGTGGGCTGAGAGGGCCCTGTGCTCCCATCTCGGACCTCTGCCAAGCACACTCCTCTGCACCTTGGACTCTGGGCCTCATCGTCCTCGGCTGTAAACGAGCCCACTGGTCCCTGCTAGGTCTTATGTTCAAAGACGGTGGAAGTGCACATTCCCGACCCTCTCCAGAGCTGGCCGTGTCTTCACGTCCCTTTCCGTCACCACGTACTCAGACACAAGGGCAGCAGAGTCACCATCCCCACTTCCAACATACCTGGCATGGAAACTTGTTCAGTGACCTCAGATAGTCTTTGTCCAGAATACAGTTTCCAAGTGCGTTCCCAAAACTTCTAAGGGTAAGACAAGAGTGGAACCGGGTTGAGAACAGTTACGTGTACACACCAGAGAGCAGGGCTACAGCCTCTGTTCAGGCTGCTTCTCGATGATGTTCTGAGAAGACAATAGTGAGCGGGACAGTCATAGGTCCCTGCCCCAGAGCACAGGGCACGAGTCAGCCACTCACAAAGCCCACTGGTCCTTCCTGCCGCGGAACACAAGCTCCAGGGCCGAGATCCCTTCCCAGGGACGGCTGCGACCCCCAGTGCGTGAGCACATGTGCTCGGCGGCACAACCTTCACGACTAGACTTCTGTACTGGGAGGCTAGGATCACCTACAGGCTGTGGCACTGCGAATTTTTAAAGCAAGTTTTACCTGTATTTTTTTCTGGTAATTCAATTCTCAAAGGCATCTTTAATCCCCAAAAAGGTTAAAACCCTGCTCTGTGTAACTAAGTTAACTATGTTACATGCACATAACAAAGAACCACATAGGTGCGCCACAAGGAGGAAGCAACCTGTGGCGGGGAGGGGAGGGGAGGCAAAGTCCCGCACAGAACAGGATCCTACCATGTATTCCCCAAAGAGGGCCTCGGAGTAAAGGCGCAGCAGGGAAAGACAGCAGGGCAAGACAGGGAAACAGGCTGCCTGGGGCTAAGGGTGGGGCGGGGCTGGGGACAGCTCTGAAATGAATGGTGCCTGCCTACCTCAGCGCCCGCTTCAGCCCATCTGTTACTGCCTCCTTCCTGGCTTTTTCCAAGGACAAGGCTTTTGACTTGAGGCCCTCGCTGACACCGTAGCCCACGTCTTCATGATACGAGCCATCCTGGGGGCAGAAAAGGCGGTCAGGCCCCACCCTCACGGCTCTCTTCCTCTCCAGGCAGCCATGCTCAGACAGGACAGCCCTCCAGGGCCGCCTCCTGGACTGGATCTGCGCTCTCCCCTCTCTTCCTCCACATAAAGAGGCACAAGTCTAACCCAGCCCAAGTCTTACTAAGATGCACTACCGCACAGCAGAAAAACCTTGTGGGGGAGGGATAATCAGAGTTGGGGATGGACATATACACACTGCTGTATTTAATCAACAGAGAGGTACTGTACAGCACGGGGAACTCAGCTCAGTACCCTGTAACAACCCAAACAGGAGAACAACTGGAGGAAGAATGGATGCACGTATAACTGAGTCCCGTCTGCTGCGCACCTGAAACTGACAACATTACTGGTCAACTACACTCCAATATGAGAAAGTTAAAGAAAAAAACCTTTGGGATACCATTTGAAATATTATATTTAACTGATTCTAATGACTGGATAGCAAATCCTCTCACAAGTCAGGTGGAATCTGCTTCTCGGCTTCCACCAAAAAGCAAAGGTAGGCCTGACAAAGAGCTGAATATAATTTCTGATGATAACACTGTGATTCTGAAATATAACTCAGAAGCAGTCAATGAATAACACTAAAATGAAACTCTTTCCAGTCCCAGTGTATGTGAATAAGGATTTCAATCTGTGTGTGTGTGTGCTCAGTCATGTCCAACTCTTTGCAACATGTCCAACCATAGACCACCAGGCTCCTCTGTCGGTGGGACTTCCCAGGCAAGGATACTGGAGTGGGTTGCCATTTCCTTCTCCAGGGGATCCTCCCGACCCAGGGATCGAACCTGTGTCTCTTGCGTCTCCTGCATTGGTAGGCGGGTTTCTTTACCACTGCACCACCCGGGAAGCCCAAGGTTTTCAGTACTCTTTACAAAAATAAGTCAGAACAAAATTAATGGTAGATGTTTAGGAATAAGTAATATTAACTATACATATATTAACAATAGAAAAAAGCTTCATCCATCTTATTAAGAAATGCGTTTTCCATAAAATTTTATATTTTGATGCAGTTTTGCTGTCTCTTCAAAATAAACACAATTGACTCTATTGTGTGTTAATAACACCTGTAATATTAACAGTATCTCAATCCGAAAGAAATGTCTTAATAGACAGCCTTAAAGTCACTGGAAATTTACTCCCCCCTCCAAATTTTTACACATACACAGACGGACACAGGCAGAAAAGCATAACAGTTACTAATAAAAGATTCTCAATCATATAATATAAGCCAGTAGGGGACTTCCCTGGTGGCACGGTAGATAAGAATCCGCCTGCCAATGTAGGGGACACGGGTTTGATCCCTGGTCCAGGAAGATCCCACATGCCATGGAGCAACTAACCCTGTTCGCCACAACTGAGCCTGAGCTCTAGAGCCCACAGCCATAACTGCTGAGCCTGTGCTCCACAACAAGAGAAGCCACTGCAGTGAGAAGCCCAAGTACTGTAACCAAGAGTAGCCCCCGCTCACTGCAACCAGAGAAAAGCCCTTGCAAAGCAATGAAGACCCAACGCAGTCAAAAAAACAGCATCACTTTGCATTATTTAAAAAAAAAAAGCCAGTGGGGAAACGGAATGGAATTATGTGTTCAAGAAGAAGCAACATAAAATTTCTAATGACTAGAGTAACTTGCTCAAAAGAAAAGTAGCTTGTATACATATTTTTTAAAATAGATGACAGCATGTAATCTATGGTATTAATATTTAGAATCCATTGGTACATTTTAAAAACATGTAGCATATTTATTTTAGAACGTAGAATTTTACAATATGCCAAAAAATGCACCCTTGCAAGTATTTGTCTATATGGTGAAAATTCTTAGTCACTTAAAAATGTGCAGAACGAGCTCCTCGAAATTTTCTCGGGCGCCTGAGTAAGGCCGAGTGAATGCACAGCCTGCTCTGGCCCAGAGCCTCCGCACGCGCTCACTCTCCCCCCGCACGTCTCCCCCATCGCCCTCACCTTCAGCTGGACTCGCACAAACGCACAGACGCCCACGTAGAACTTGCCATTGTTAAGGTCAACAAAATCTAGGGTGGGAAAGAAGCCAGGTGAGGGCGTGCTGACCCCGCCTCACCCATTCCTCCTGCCAGAGACAGCACGCCCACCAGGCCCGCACCCGCGGCCATCCGGCTGGAAGCTGGCCGATGCCAGGAGGGGACGCACACTCACCCACGTTCTGCTGGGTGATGGAGTGCGCCCAGCCATTGTAGCCGAACATCTCATTGGCCAGATTAATGACCCTGTGACCCTCAATGTAACACACCTGGAAAAAATGAAGAAGAAAAAGCACCTTGTTAAAATTCCTCGCCATACCTAACTGTGGATCAGAATTTACTTATTCCTTACCAGCTCTTTTGTCAAAATCACCCTACACACTCCAGGGAAATTCCCAGTGAACTTACCTCAGAGAACTAGGGTCTGAGACTAGAGTCTCAAGGCTGTGGCTCGGCCACTTCAGAGGACAATGAAGGATGGATCCCATCCCTTTCCAGAGATGAGAAGTGATAGTGAATGAAAGACCCACTGAATCCACGAGGACCAGAGAGGGAGCCGGCAAGTTCGTCCAACAGTCAGCATCATGGGCCCCCACTTTTCAGGCAGTAAACTCGCCTACCTTCTGGCCTCCTCCAGCCATGCGGCTACTGATGTACTCTGGGCCCAGCCTCTGCCTCAGGGCGTTCTGGATGGCCTGGTGTTCTTCCACTGTGTACTGGTACTGGAACCAGAAAGGGGAAACTGAACCGACATTTCTGCCATCCCTACGCTCAGATGTACTGAGGATCCTATGAGCTGTTGTTCATGTGGGTTGTCTATCGATACAAGGAATTAAAACTTCAAAGGAACACATTCCAGTAACTACCAGAGCAATGACATCGGCACATGCTATGCAGTCTCTGGAAAATTCCACCCTCACTCATGAAAGAATGAGAGTGAAAAAGGCAGAGTACTTTGGTAGTATTATGAAAATAACTTTGATTTCACAGGCTCTGGAAGGTCCTGTGGACCCCAGGGGTCACTGGACCACAATGTGAGAACCACTGCCTTAGATGTGACCAGTGTGTTATCACAGCTCTCTCCAGCCAAAACTAGGAAACTAAGACTTCTTGTCTCAAGAGTCTCTCGTGACATTTACGTAGACGTGGAAGAGGAGAAAACAGGACAGGAAGTCTTGCTTCCACGTGTCCTCCAATTCAGCCACTTCCCATCCTGCACACGGAGAACTGCACCACTGTTTGATCAGATTTTCGTTCCCTTGGTAGTTTTCCCCTGGCCCTATTAAAGTGGAACAAATACACACAGATCTCTGGTAAGACAGATAGAATGTGGGTGGACAAAGCAAGAATCTCCCTTATAAGCACAGAGTATCTCCATAAACCCCAGAAACTTTGGCTGCCTCCAAAAAGAGAGATCCAAGTGTCATGTGGACAGGAGTGACAGGAAACACTGAGACTTTTCACATAGAGTCTGTTCCACTTGGAATGTTAAAAGCGTATGAAAATGCAACCTATCCAAAAACAGTTTATATCTAAATGTAGCCCCCAGCACTGATAAAGCTCCCATACACGCTGAGAGCTCAACAGAAACGCCCAAATAATGTCTCTAGATGAAAACAGCAGCTTACATACATGATGGCGCTTACTCACTGCTTCCCCAGACTGTCTTGGTTTCCACTTACCCTCATCCCTTCCAGGGAAGAGGGGGACACACTCACCTGACCAAAGCATAGCACGGGGCTGCCCCCAGTAGGCTGGCTGCCACGGCCTCCAAGGACTGCTTCCTCAGGCCCGGACATGCTGATGCAGGTGGACTCTAAATAAACAGAAGAGCAAAACAGAGATTTCAAAGGATGCTAATGGTGAAAGGCAAGTCTCCGCTACAATCAGATGAAGTCACTTTCTCCACGGACCTTAAACACAGGTCAGGGGCACAGCTCCTCAGTGCCTGGCTGTCACCAAATAGGCCTCTGAATCCTTCAGGGCCTAGTCTACCTTTCTGCTGAGTTCTTCCAGCGTGGTGCTGCTACTAAAGGTGATTTTTACAGTAAGAATGTGTTATATGTTATAATTACAGTGTTTGTAATAGAAAAAGTCGAAACTACAGAAGCATGCCAGGGAAGAGCCAATAACCAGCTTATGATCACCTACTGTATGAGCATCATGACCTTGACCTCTCTGGGGTCAAAGAGGAAACACACGCCACAGCAGCTGAACTGTCATGGAGACATGATGCCATGGGAGAGTCGCGTGGCACAGAAGACCCCGTGTTCAGAAAGGACACAGCACTGAGCCCCCACGGTCCCCGCAGCTTCGCTATCTCCTGGGACCGTGCTCAGGCCCCACTCCAGACCGACTGAATCAGAAGCCAGAGACGAGATCCAAGCCCACCCAGCGATTCTGCCACCAGCTCCAGTCTGAGAGCCAGTGTGTTAGACTGAGACCACGCCAGTGTGCAGGCTGGTAGTGCACAGACTCGCCTCAGGAGAGTCAGCTGCTCCCTGAGGCCCTGCGCCTGCCGCACACCCAGCAGATTCCACGCGGGGCCTCAGCCGACCTGCGCGTGAATCTCTGCATATAAGTCCTCAGATTACCTATAAAACCAAAATCTGTGGCCATCAAGTAGCACATGATTCCACACATGGCATTACAGCAGAGTGTTTAAGAGCTCACATTCCTAATGCTGACTTCTGGCTCCATCACCCATGAGGTCTTGACCAAGAGAAGTATCACATAAGCTCTCCAATGACATTTCATCATCTGGAAGATGGAGGTAACAATAGTACCTACACTTCCTAGGGGTTCTGTAAAGACTGTGAAACTGCATAAAACTGCATCAGTGCAACTAGAGATGATCATACCAAATGAAGTCAGTCAGAAAGAGAAAGATAAATACCATATGGTATCACTCACATGTGGAACCTAACATATGACACAAATGAACCTATCTCTGAAACTGAATCAGGAGCACAGAGACCTGACTGGTAGTTGCCGAGGGGGTGGGGGGGAGTAGGAGGCTGGGGTTAGCAGATGTAAGATTCTCCAAACAGACTGGATAGCAACAAGGTCCTACTGCACAGCACAGGGAACTATATTCAAAATCCTATGATAAACCATAATGAAAGAGAACATTTTTTAAATGCCTGTATATGTGTCAGTGCATGACTCTGCAGCACAGCAGTCATTAACACTGTAAATCCACTACATGTCAGTTTTAAAACCTGCGTTAGAAGAGTGCCTGGCACAGATGAAGTATTAAATAAACGCTAACTATTGCTGAGTGGTTGTTAATTTCTTTATGTAATTATGAAAATGCAGAAAACTATTTAAATAATAAAACGTTACCTTTCAGCTAAGAAATGGTAAATTTATTTATAATCTTGCACTAAAAAGTAACGAGTGGCCTATACTAGTCAATAATTAGTGTCTAAAATTATTAAATCAAAAAATAGTGCAGTGACAATATTATTAGAATGTAACTGTAAATGCCAAAAAAGACAGTTAAAAGAATGAAACGTCCCTGAGGAGTGGTGCCAGTGTGAACAACAGTGCATCAAGGCTCGTCTTTTTATTTATTTATTTTTCATTTATTTTTATTAGTTGGAGGCTAATTACTTCACAACATTGCAGTGGGTTTTGTCATACATTGACATGAATCAGCCATGGAGTTACATGTATTCCCCATCCCGATCCCCCCTCCCACCTCCCTCTCCACCCGATTCCTCTGGGTCTTCCCAGCCCACCAGGCCCGAGCACTTGTCTCATGCATCCAACCTGGGCTGGTGATCTGTTTCACTATAGATAATATACATGTTTCTATGCTGTTCTCTCGAAACATCCCACCCTCGCCTTCTCCCACAGAGTCCAAAAGTCTGTTCTGTACATCTGTGTCTCTTTTCCTGTTTTGCATATAGGGTTATCATTACCATCTTTCTAAATTCCATATATATGTGTTAGTATGCTGTAATGTTCTTTATCTTTCTGGCTTACTTCACTCTGTATAATGGGCTCCAGTTTCATCCATCTCATTAGAACTGATTCAAATGAATTCTTTTTAACGGCTGAGTAATATTCCATGGTGTATATGTACCACAGCTTCCTTATCCATTCGTCTGCTGATGGGCATCTAGGTTGCTTCCATGTCCTGGCTATTATAAACAGTGCTGTGATGAACATTGGGGTGCACGTGTCTCTTTCAGATCTGGTTTCCTCAGTGTGTATGCCCAGAAGTGGTAAAGAGGGTTCCCTTTTCTCCACACCCTCTCCAGCATTTATTGCTTGTAGACTTTTGGATAGCAGCCATCCTGACTGGAGTGTAATGGTACCTCACTGTAGTTTTGATTTGCATTTTTCTGATAACGAGTGATGTTGAGCATCTTTTCATGTGTTTGTTATCAATCTGTATTTCTTCTTTGGAGAAATGTCTGTTTAGTTCTTTGGCCCATTTTTTGACTGGGTCATTTATTTTTCTGGAATTGAGCTGCAGGTGTTGCTTGTATATTTTTGAGATTAATCCTTTGTCTGTTGCTTCATTTGCTATTATTTTCTATCAAATACATACATGTATTACTTAAAATTTTAAAAAACAGGGGTCAGCAAACTTTTTCCATAAAGAGTCAGGAAGTAAATATGTTGGGTTTGACAGGTTATACAGTCTCTATCACTACTTCACTTTGACATTTTAGCATGAAAGCAGGCATAATGTTGGGTCATGGTGGAGAGTTCTGACAAAATGTGGTCCGTAGAAGGGAATGGCAAACCACTCCATTATTTTTGCCTTGAGAACCCCATGAACACTATGAAATGGCAAAAAGATACAAAACTGAAATATGAGCTTCCCAAGTCAGTAGTGTCCAATATGCTACTGGGTAAGCGAAGACAAAACTTCAGAAAGAATGAAGATGTTGAGCCAAAATGGAAAGGACACCCACTTGTGGATATGCCTGGTGATGAAAGTAAAGTCTGATGCTGTAGAGAACAATACTGCACAGGAACGTGGAATGTTAGGTCCCTGAATGAAGGTAAATTGGATGTGGTCAAAGGAGATGGCAAGAGTGAACATCGACATTTTAGGAATCAGTTAACTAAGATGGACAAGAATGGGAGAATTTAATTTGATGACCATCAGCAAGAATTCCTTAGAAGAAATGGAATATCACTCATTGTCAACCATAGTCAAATGCAGTACTTGAGTGCAATCTCAAAAATGACAGAATGATTTTGGTTTGTTTCCAAGGCAAAACCACTCAACATCACAGTAATCCAAGTCTATGCCCCAACCACTAATGCCAAAGAAACTGAAATTGAACAGTTCTAGTGAAGAAAGCTGAGTGCCGAAAAATTGATGCTTTTAAACTGTGGTCTTGGAGAAGACTCTTGAGAGTCTCTTGGGCTGCAAGGAGATCCAACCAGTCCATTCTAAAGGAGATCAGTCCTGAGTGTTCATTGGAAGGACTGACGCTGAAGCTGAAACTCCAGTACTTTGGCCACCTCATGCGAAGAGTTGACTCATTGGAAAAGACCCTGATGCCGGAAGGGATTGGGGGCAGGAGAAGGGGACGACATAGGATGAGATGGCTGGATGGCATCACCAACTCGATGGGCATGAGTTTGAGTAAACTTCGGGAGCTGGTGATGGACAGGGAGACCTGGCGTGCTGCAATTCATGGGGTCGCAAAGAGTCGGACACGACTGAGCAACTGAACTGAACTGATGAAGACCTACAAGACCTTCTAGAACTAACACCAAAAAAAGATGCCCTTTTCATCATTGGGGACTGGAATGCAAAAGTAGGAAGTCAAGAGATACTGGAGTAACAGGCAAGTTTGGCCTTAGAGAACAAAATGAAGCAGGGCAAAGATTAACAGAGTTGTGTCAAGAGAACACACTGGTCATAGCAAACACCCTTTTCCAACAACAAGAGATAACTCTACACATGGACATGAACAGATAGTCAATAGTGAAATCAGATTATATTCTTTATAGCCAAAGATGAAGAAACTCTATACAGTCAACAAAAACAAGACATGGAGCTGACTGTGGCTCAGACGATCAGCTCCTTATTGCAAAATTCAGACATAAAGAAAGTAGGGAAACCACCATGCCATTCAGGTATGACCTAAATCAAATCCCTTATGATTTACAGTGGAGGTGACAAAAGATTCAAGGGATTCAATTTGGTAGACAAAATTGACCAAAACCATCCCAAAGAAAAAGAAATGCAAGAAGGTAAAGTGGTTGTCTGAGGAGGCCTTACAAATAGCTCAGAAGAGAAGAGAAGTGAAAGACAAGGGAGAAAAAGAAAGATATAGCCATCTGAATGCAGAGTTCCAGAGAACAGCAAGGAGAGGTAAGAAAGCCTTCTTAAGTGAACAAAGCAAAGAAATAGAGGAAAACAGTACAACGGAAAAGACTAGAAATATCTTCAAGAAAATTGGAGATTCCAAGAGAACATTTCATGCAAAGAAGGGCACAATAAAGGACAGAAACTGCAAGGATCTCATAGAAGCAGAAGAGAATAAGAAGAGGTGGCAAGAATACACAGAACTGTACAAAAAAATGTCTTAATGAACCAGATAGCCACAATGGTGTGATCACTCACCCACAGCCAGACATCCTGGTGTGCAAAGTCAAGTGGGCTTTAGGAAGCATCACTATGAACAAAGCTAGTAGAGGTGATAGAATTCCAGCTGAGCTATTTCAAATCCTAAAAGATGATTCTGTGAAAGTGCGGCACTCAATATGCCAACAAATGTGGAAAACTTGGCAGTGGCCACAGGACTAGGAAAGGTCAGTTTCTATTCCAATCCCAAAGAAAGGCAATGCCAAAGAATCTTCAAACTACTGCACAACTGCACTCATTTCACAAGTTAGCAAGGTAATGCTCAAAATTCTCCAAGCTAGGCTTCAACAATACATGAACCGAGAACTTCCACATGTACAAGCTGGATTTAAAAAATGCAGAGGAACCAGAAATCAAATTGTCAATATCTACTGGATCACATAAGAAGCAAGGGAATTCCAGAAAAACATCTACTTCTGCTTCATTGACTATGCTAAAGCCTTTACTTTGTGGATCACAACAAACTGTGGAAAATTCTTCAAGAGATGGGAAATATCTGACCACCTTACCTGCCTCCTGAGAAACCTGTATGCAGGTCAAGAAGCAACAGTTAGAACTGGACATGGAATAATGGACTGGTTCCAAATTTGGGAAAGGAGTATGTCAAGGCTGTATATTGTCACCCTGCTTATTTAACTTATATGCAGAGAACATCATGCGAAATGCCGGGCTGGATGACTCACAAGCTGGAATCAAGATTCCTGGAACAAATATCAACAACCTCAGATATGGAGATGATACTACTCTAATGGCAGAAAGTGAAGAGGAACTAAAGAGCCTCTGGATGAAGATGAAAGAGGAGAGTGAAAAAGCTGGCTTAAAACTCAACATTCCTTGGAGAAGGAAATGGCAACCTACTCCAGTATTCTTGCCTGAAAACATTCTATGGACAGAGGAGCCTTTTGAGCTACAGTACCTGGGGGTCGCAAGAGTCAGATATAACTTAGCAACTAAACCACTACAGAAAATGTATCAGTGCTGCCAGAAGCTGGGGCAGGAGATGCAACAGAGCAAATGGGGAGTAACTCCTACTGGATACAGGGTTACTTTTCAGGGTGATGAAAATGTTCTAAAATCAATGATGGTGATAGTTCCACAACTGTGCAAGTATACAAGCTATTGAATTATACACTTAAAGTGGGTGAATTGTATGGTATTTAAAACATACATCAATAAAGCTATTATATTTTTTAAAAAAACTCAACATTCAAAAAACAAAGATCATGGCATCTGATCCCATCACTTCATGCCAAATAGATGGGGCAACAATGGAAACAGTGACAGACTTTATTTTCTTGGGCTCCAACATCACTGCAGATGGTGACTGCAGCCATGAAATTAAAAAACACCTAGACAGCATATTAAAAAGCAGAGACATTACTTTACCAACAAAGGTTCATCTAGCCAAAGCTATGGTTTTTCCAGTAGTCATGTATGGATGTGAGAGCTGGACTATAAAGAAAGCTAAGTGCTTAAGAATTTGATGCTTTTGAACTGTGGTGCTGGAGAAGACCCTTGAGGGTCCCTTGGACTGCAAGGAGAGCAAATCAGTCAATCCTAAAGGAAATCAGTCCTGAGTATTCACTGGAAGGACTGATGCTGAAGCTGAAACTCCAATACTTTGGCCACCTGATACGAAGAACTGATAGGCAAGCAGGAAGAGAAGGGGATGACAGAGGATGAGATGGTTGGATGGCATCACTGACTTGATGGACATGAGTTTGAGCAAGCTCTGGGAGTTGGTGACGGACAGGGAAGCCTCGCAAGCTGCAGTCCATGGGGTTGCAAAGAGTCGGACACTAGAGAGCAACTGAACCGAACTAAGACTTCCCCAAATGCTTTTATTCTTATCTATTTCCTTATCACCTAAAAGCACTTCCAATTAATGGTGGAGGGAGGAAGGAAGGTGGGAAGGAGACATGCCACATAAGGATGGTTTTCTCTTTTGTCTGGGCTTCCCAAGTGGCTCAGTGGTGAAGAATCCACCTACCAATGCAGGAGACACAGCTTTGATCCCTGGGTCGGAAAGATCCCCTGGAGAAGGAAATGACAACCCACTCCAGTGTTCTTGCCTGGGAAATCCCATGGACAGAGAAGCCTCGCAGGAGGCTTTGTGCATGGAGTCACAAAGAGTCGGATACAACTGAGTGACTGAGCACGCTCTTTTGTCTGACTTCTTCTCATCTTTATTAAAAACAAGACAGGACATTACTGAAACAGAGCAGAACCCTATGGTCCTTGCCCCCCACTATGTCCTCTGCCTGACTTTTGTCTGTGGAAAACTTTGGTCAAAGACTAAGTTTAATCAGAAAAGTGAAAAATGAGGAAACAAAGGAAACAGTCAAAGGAGACTAAATAATAATGTGGTCATTAAACATAATCAAAGACCTTTAGCTCTTTTTCAAGGGTTATAGATACTATTCTGAGGCATATCCTATGAGCTGTCTTATAAATACTAAAACATCAGGTGGAGAAGTTAACTATATGATGACCAGACTGTACCCAGGACATGAGCTGCCACAATTCCAGGAACTGAACACCAAGTTCAGTTCAATCGCTCAGTCGTGTCCGACTCTTTGCGACCCCATGAACCACAGCACGCTAGGCCTCCCTGTCCATTACCTACTCCCAGAGATTACCAAAACTCATGTCCATTGAGTCGGTGATGCCATCTAACCATCTCATCCTCTGTCATCCCCTTCTCCTCCTACCTTCAATCTTTCCCAGCATCAGGGTCTTTTCAAATGAGTCAGCTCTTCACATCAGGTGGGCAAAATATTGGGGTTTCAGCTTCAACATCAAGTCCTTCCAATGAACACCCAGGACTGATTTCCTTTAGTATGGACTGGTTGGATCTCCTTGCAATCCAAGGGACTCTCGAGAGTCTTCTCCAACACCACAATTCAAAAGCGTCAACTCTTCTGCACTCAGCTTTCTTTATAGTCCAACTCTCACATCCATACACGACCACTGGAAAAACCATAGCCTTGACTAGATGGACCTTTGTTCCAAATAGGAAAAGGAGTACATCAAGGCTGTATATTGTCACCCTGATTATTTAACTTATATGCAGAGTACATCATGAGAACGCCAAGAAATGGGAACAAATGGATCCTGGAACTGTACCTAAAACAATCAAGATGATGCTCGTCAGACCACTGATGACCAACTGAAGACGACTGTCAGAGCCGACTGTGCTGTTTCTACATGGAGGCCGCCCCACAACTCTGTCTATAAAAGCTCTCACCCACTACTTGTGTGCCGGGGGAGGGGGGATGGCCTTCAGACAGATGTCCTCCCCCACCCACCCCAGTTGTCGGCATCTGAAATAAAGCAAACTTTCCACCAAACCTGGCCTGTTTATAGACAGCTGGTTACTTGTGTAACTAACACGCACAGTGCTACTTGGGCATTCTTGACAATTGGTTCTGATGTCCGACTACCACTGAGTACAGTTTGTTCTGGGGAAGTATTTGTTTGCGACTCCGTACTGGTCACCCTCAAAGAGGGTTTTTGACAGATCTGTCAGTCGGTGTGTGAGTGTGTATTCCATCTGTGTGACTGGTATTCTTGTTGCCTTGTGTGAAATGGAAATTCAGGTTCAATTCATTAAGAAAAATTTTAGCTGGAAAATTATGACTAAAGAAAGATGATTATTTTTGGACCATGTATGGCAACAGTCTTCTTTAGACTCCAGAGAAGATTGGTTAAAATGGAACTCTTAAAATTCAGTAAAAGCCAGGTTTTTTTTTACATATACAGTTAGGAAAAGCTAGCTTGATAAAATGCTTTTTTCAGACCCTGAGGAAACAAAAGTAAGCCTAGGTGAAAATTTGAAGTTAACACTTACCACGTCCCTAAAATACAAACATAATCCATGTTGCTTGGAACTCCAGCCTTGGATTAATTGTAAAATTTAAAGCTAAGAAAAAAAAAAGGGAAAAAACTCTTTAAAATTGAGTATGTAAACTTGGCTATTCTATTATCCATAAACTGGTAAGATTAATTGCAATGCCTAATTCATAAAAGGTAAAAAGATAAAACAATGAGATCTCTGGATATTTCCATGTCTCAGTATTTGTTTTTGTCTTTGGATGATACTGCTGAGGTTAATTTTTAAAGAAGCTCTACATAATAGGTTTAAAAAAGTATAAGCGCTCACAAATCAAACAACTCTAAATTTACCTACTTTTGTCTTCTTATAAAAGCAAGAGGAAAACTAAAGATGCTTGGGTTTATTAAACATACATGTACTATTTTAAAAAATTATGCTATTAAAAGTGTATGTTTTTTGAGATTATGAAGTATGTTCTTAAGTTTGCCAATCAGAAAATGCTGGTATAACATTTCAATCACTTGTTTCTTGGTTTTGTTACAGTTTCTAGGGTTAAAAATTGTAATATGTAAAAATAATAAGGAAAGCATTTCAGTATGTAAAAACAAGTAAGACGTGTTGTTGGCAAAAAAAGGTATACAAAAATAATTTTTATTGAAAACAAAGATGATAATAATTTTGTCCTACATCTGTTTCTGGATGGGGGAAATATAGGAGTAATTTATTCAAATCCAGAAAATGATAAAAGGTTTATTAAAAATTTTTTTTGAAAAAAATTTATGTTGTCAAGATTAAGATTAGACTAAATTTAATTAGGTATATAAATTTTGCTATTAACAGTAAACTGATACAAGACTAACTTTCTTTTTCTTCCCCTCTGTTAAAAAAGCAAAGTTCTCCTGGAATATTGATCTGATTTTGGTAACAGAGACACCCAATGGAAAGTAACTGCTTTGTTTCTAATGATACTTTTGAACTAATGCTTGGGATAGAAAAACTGTCCAGTAATGTTGTCACAAAATCACTGCAGATGGTGACTGCAGCCATGAAGTTAAAAGACGCTTGCTCCTTGGAAGAAAAGTTATGACCAACCTAGACAGCATATTAAAAAGCAGAGACATTACTTTGCCAACAAAGATCTGTCTAGTCAAAGCTATGGTTTTTCCAGTAGTCATGTATGTGAGAGTTGGATTATAAAGAAAGCTGAGCGCCGAAGAATTGATGCTTTTGAACTGTGGTGTTGGAGAAGACTCTTGAGAGTCCCTTGGACTGAAAGGAGATCCAACCAGTCCATCCTAAAGGAAATCAATCCTCAATATTCATTGGAAGGATTGATGCTGAAGCTGAAACTCCAATACTTTGTCCACCTGATGTGAAGAACTACCTCATTTGAAAAGATCCTGATGCTGGGAAAGATTGAAGGCTGGAGGAGAAGGGGACAACAGAGGGTGAAATGGATGGATGGCATCACGGACTCAATGGACATGAGTCTGAGTAAACTCCGGGAGTTGGTGATGGACAGGGAAGCCTGGCATGCTGCAGTCCATGGGGTAGCAAAGAGTCGGACACAACTGAGGGACTGAACCAAATGTTGTCCCAGGATATAACTACTCATGATGTGTAGGACTGCTGGCTTTAAGTTTAATGCTTAAGGCGGGGGGGGGGGGGGGGGGGGGGGGGCGTGGAATTGAAATGGAGCAGGACCATATGGTCCTTGCCCCCCACCCATGTCCTCTGCTTGCTTTTTGTCTGTGGAAAATTTCAAATAATAAGTTTAATCAGAAAAGTAAAAAACGTGGAAACAAAGGAAAACAGTCGAAGGAGACTAAATAATGATGTAGTCATGAAGCATAGTCAAGGACCTTTAGTTTTTTCTCAAGGACTATAGGTAATACTCTGAGCCATATCCTGTGAGCTGTCTTACAGATACTAAAACACCACGCGGAGAAGTTAACTTCTTGATGACCAGACTGAACCAAGGACTTGAGCTGCCACAATTCTGAGAACTGACTGCAAAGAAATGGGAACACGTGCACCCCAGAACTGAAGATTAACTGTACACAAAACAACCAAGATGATGCTAGGAAGACCAGTGATGACCAATATGAAGATGACTTAGAGATGACTGTGCTGTTTCTGCATGCAGCCCCCCCCCCCCCCCACAGCTCTAGCTATAAAAGCTCTCATCCCCTGCTTGTGGGGGCGGGGGGTGCAGAGTCAGTCTTTGGACAGATGTCCACCACACTCCCCCTCAGTTGCTGGCATCTGAAACAAAGCAAACTTTTCTTTCCCCCAACCTGGCCTGTTTATTGGCTTTTGAGTGGTGAGCAGATGGACCTCCCATCACACACACCCTTCCGATAACATTATCATGAATAAGCCACCTTTAAAAGCTTAAAACTTTAGTTTATAAACATGGGAGAGCAGTGGAAATTTTAAGTTGAGAATGATACAATATTTTCGCCTGGAAATATTCCTTGTCAGCAGTGGATAACTGCAGGAGAGCACAGTTGGAGTCTACAACAGTCGGCAGAGGAAACCACAGAGGCGACCAAAGTGACAGCCACAGATGACAAGTATGGACTCTGTATGTGCGTCACTGAGGCTGAGCTGACCAAGCTCAGTGATCAGTTAAGTGCTGACTATGAGGATCAAGACCACCAAGACTAGAAACCAAAATTCTTTATTTTCATTTACGTACATGCTGCTCACATGTTTGTAAAACTTTTTTAAATTTAGCAAGAGTATAAAAAGCATTATTTAAGTAAGAGGAAAAAAGATCTCAAAATGTCCTCTCCTCCTTGAAACCTGACACACCTCACTACACTCTAAACAGAATTAATCCTAAATTCCCATAGCATTTAGACAGACATCACAGCACATGGGTTTCCCAGGTAGCCCAGCAATAAAGAACTGGCTTGCAAATGCAGGAGATGCAAGACACATGGGTTCGATCCCTAGGTTAGCAAAATTCCCTGGAGGAGGAAATAGCACCCCACTCCAGTATTCTTGCCTGAAGAATCCCATGGACAGACGGCCTGGTGGGCCACAGAGTCAGACACGACTGAGCACACGGCACAGGTAACACTATAACCCATTCCACCGCTGAGAACACAGGGGCCGTATACTAACTACTGACTGGATCTCTAGGACTTAGCATAGTCCCTACCCAACCTGTAGAATAAAGAGAATGGTAGCTTTATTTTTAGCTCTTTTCCACTTCAAAACTGCCAGGACTTTACTAAAAATGAATATCTTGGGTGGAAAAATGTTAGAAGTCACAGAAATGGAATAAATATCCCCACAAAGCTTTCTGAGTAATTAAACTGGTCACATGGTCCGCTCTCACTGTTGGTGGTGGTCTGTTCTACAGGTACCCTGAGCACTGACTGATTCAAGACCCAGCCACTGCTCCTGCAGAAACACTGGGTTAGGTTCCCTCCAGCCTCCGGTTGCTTCATTTCCATCAACCAGTCAGTACAAAGCCTTGCTCTTCATGTTTCTATTAAAGGCACCCTATTTAAGTAAGACACTGCTGATTCCTTAACACTGAACTCACAGCTGACAGCACCTAACTCACACCTGAACAAAGCTCATCAGAAAGAAGCCTGCCTTCCTGCACCAACAAGCTTGGAGGACCTTCTAGACAGGGATGGACTTGGGAGGGCGTTATACTATGTCCGTCAGAGAGAGAACGACAAACACCATGTGATGTCACTCACAGGTGGAACTGAAACAACACAACACACTAGTCAACAAAAGAGAAGCAGACTCACTAGTGAACTCAGTGGTGGTACCAGTGCGGGAGCGAAGGAGGGAGGGGCAAGGCAGGGGTAGTGGGAAAAAGAGGGTTGTTAACACAACCTTATGCCCACGATCTCGTGTGAGCGAAGCTGGAAAATTGTAAAGAATTACAGAACTTAAAGAATCTTTGAATCAATTTTTTAGAAATGGGCTAAAGAAACAGTGGAATCACGAATAAAAAGCTTAAACTGTGGCACTGAAGGACAACGAGGCCGCTGGTTTACAGTCTGAAATAAGCAGGCAGAGGGGCGGTCCGCCAGACTTCGGCAGGGACAGCGCGAGGGTCACCCCGCACACCGGCCAGGCGCCCTGAGTGCTGGTTCTGTTCGGGGGCCGGTCCGTGAACCCACAAACACCGAAGGCGCGCTAGGTCTGCTCGGAGATGAGCCCCGCCCCCCGAACCCCGACTCTACATCATCCGTCCGCTCGTGTCCAGCCCACCCGGTGAGCATCACTGGACAGACGGCCTGGCGGCGTCTCCAGCGAGCCCCGCACACGAACGCTGCTCCGGCCCGTGACCACCAAGCCAAGGGTCCAGGAGTGCTATACTGAGAAAAGAAAACTGTACAAACCTTTCCGAAAAAACCAGACCCGATGCCGCCGAAACACCTGACCCGGACCCAGAGCTCCAGGCTGGGGGAGAATTTAGATTTCAGAAGTTTGTGCCTCGGTCTGTGAGTCCCCGGGAGGAACAGACCTTAAACGGACTCGGAGACCAGAAAGCGCAAAAACCCAAAGCCCATCAGTTAACGGATAAAGAAAGCAAGGCTCCCCCCTCGACGAAACGCCGCCCAGCGGCCGTGGACCGAGGAGCGCCGACCCCGCCGGACCAGGTGAGCCGCGTCAGCTAACGAGCTCGCGGGGCTCCGGGTGCCCCTCACGCTCCACACTAGCGGCGACTGCGGCGCTGCCCGGCCCGGAGAAGGCGCCGAAGCCACGCAGCCGGTGTCTTCAGACTGAGGGATTCCACCGTGTGTGGATTCCGGCTCGTTTGTTTGAAAGCGCCACAAGAGCTGACGCGCTGACCGGTCAAACTACGCCGAAACACCAACGCCTTTCCCGCCTGGCGCCAGTGGGCGTATCAGCCCTCGGTCCCCGCCCCGAGCATCACTGAGCCCGCGACCCCGGCCCCGGCCGCCCGCCCGCTCGCACGGCCCGAGGCCCTCACGGCACATCACACACCGCTGGGCGCGGAACTGCTAAGCCGGGACCAGCAACGCGAACTCCCACCCGACGGCGACTCCACTTACGCGCCTCAGCCGCGCAGGCCGGACCGAGTTCTGTCCAGACTGAACGCACAGAAACTCCCTGGGATACGGCCGCCTGGAGAACCCTGGGAAGAAGGTCTGGGCAAGAACGCGCGGGCGGAGGGGACCTGAACGTGCGGACGGGCACTAGGCACGGCCGCCAAGAGGACTCTGGAAAAAAGGTCTGGGCGAGACCACACCAGCGGATGCGGTCTGAACGCGCGGAAGGGCACTAGGCACGACCCGCAGAGGATCTTGGGAAGAAGGTCTGGAAGAAATCGCGCCAGCGGTGACGGCCTCAATACGCAGCAGGGCGCTTGAACGGCCGCGCAGAGGATCCTGGGAAGAAGGTTTCGGAAACACCGCAACGGACGAGGAGGCCTGAAGGGCACGCAGAGGACCATGGGGAGAAGGTCTGAGCGACAACGCCCCGGGGCGGGGTGGCCCGAACCCCACCCTGCTTAGGATGGCTGAGTGGAGGACCGTGGGAAAGGAGTAGGTCCAACTGAACTCGCGCCGGACCACTGCGGGGCATAGAAAGAGAAGCCGCAAGTCAAGTCGACAGATGGGAGCAGAGCCGTCTGTTGAAAGCCGTAAAGCAAGCTGGCAGTACGACCCGGACCACCGTGCCCGCCGCTCGGCTCCCGCATGTCCTACGTCACCGTGACCTCTGCTGCCCCCTGGCGCCCAGCGAGCTCGCCGCATCGCCCTCTGCGCCCCAAGCCCAGCAAGGACTGCCCGGTTGCTTGGCGCCCCCGGTGCTTCGAGGCTGCTATGGTCATCAGAGCCCGGCAGGGACTGCAGGGGGACGGGCCCTCCGGAACATGCCCCTTGCCGCTCGGTCCCCAGGCCAACGGACTGGTTTCAAATTGGGAAAGGAGTCCGTCAAGGATGTATACTGTCACCCTGCTTATTTAACTTATATGCAAAGTAGCTCATGTGGAATGCCAGGCTGGATGAAGCATAAGCTGGAATCAAGATTGCCAGGAAAATGTCAATAACCTCGGACATGCAGATGACGCCATCCTTATGGCAGAATGACTTCTCTGGTGGCTCATACGGTAAAAGCGTCTGCCTACAATGTAGGAGCCCTGGGTTCGATCCCTGAGTTAGGAAGATCCCCTGGAGAAGGAAATGGCAACCCACTCCCAGTACTCTTGCCTGGAAAATCCCATGGACAGAGAAGCCTGGTAGGCTACTATCCATAGATGGGGTCGCAAAGAGTCAGACACGACTGAGTGACTTCATTTCTTTCCTTCCTTCCTTCCTTCCTTAGCAAAGAGGAACTGAAGGGCCTCTTCATGAAAGTGAAAAAGAGTGAAAAAGCTGGCTTAAAACTCAACATTAAGAAAACGAGGGTGATGGCATCCGATCCCATCACTTCATGGCAAATAGACAGGCAAACAATGGAAACAGTGACAGATTTTATTTTCTTGGGCTCCAAAAATCACTGCAGATGGTGACTGCAGCCATGAAATTAAAGACGCTTGCTCCTTGGAAGAGAAGCTATGACCAACCTTGACAGCATATTAAAAAGCAAAGACATAACTTTGTCAAAGCTATGGTTTTTCCAGTAGTCATGTATGAATGTGAGAGTTGGACCATTAAGAAAGCTGAGCGCCAAAGAATTGATGCTTTCAAACTGTGGTGTTGGAGAAGACTCTTGAGAGCCCCTTAGACTGAAACGAGATCAATCCAGTCAATCCTAAAGGAAATCAGTCCTGAATATTCACTGGAAGGACTGATGCTGAAGCTCCAAGACTTTGGCCACCTGATGTGAAGAGTCTACTCAATGGAGAAAAAACCCTGATGCTGGGAAAGGTTGAAGGCAAAAAGCGAAGGAGAGGGCAGAAAATGAGATGGTTAAATAGCATCACTGACTCAATAGACATAAATTTGAATAAACTCCGGGAGATAGTGAAGGACAGGGGAGCCTGGCATGCTGCAGTCCATGGAGTCACAGAGTTGGACATGAGCTCAATAACACATAAAACACATACAATAACAACAACAATAACACATAAAACATATAAAAATAGGCAGATGAATATCTAAACTCTGAATGAAGAAAAGCTTTCTAACTGTAAAAGCTGATAAATTAATAATAAAGTAAAAGATGAATAAATGTACCTATATTTAACTTCTTTAGCTTCTGAAGAATAAACAAGAAAAAGGGGGAAATACAATTGACATGTATGATGAAGTGAATTCATGTATAAAAAGTTCTAAACTCAAGAAATTAGACAAATGAAGTTGAGTGGATATTTTGCAAAAGGAGAAAGATAATAAATAGGAAAAAATGTTTAATGAAACCAAAAGAATACATATTGAAATAAGTGTATAATTTCAACCATTTCTTTTTAAATTAGGAAATTTAAATGTTTTATATAAATTTACATTAATAAATTCTTACTGAAAAATATAAATGATAAAAATTCATCTAGCATTTTACATAACCACTTGTATGTCAAAACCAAAATTATTCTCACAGTTGACCAGTGTTATCTATTGATATATATAGTCTTTCTGACCTTGTATTTATGATCATACATTGAAATAATTTTGGCTGATAATATGCAGTACAGATGATACTTTCATACTGCTAGTAAGAATATAAACTGATGGAGGTTTTCAGAAAAGCAATCTTGCAATACGTATCAAAAACATACCCACTCATCCAGGAATTCAACCTCTAGAATGTTAGCCACTAAAGAAAATGTAGCTAGCTGGGATGTACACAAAGATTTCTTTATAAGAATACTCTATATAACATTATTTATACCTGAAAAATGACTGAACACAAAATGTTAACATTATGAAATCTGTTAAATAGGACAGCCATTAAAAACCAGGTTTTAAAAAATGCCTATTGACATGGAAAAAAAATGCTCAAGATCATTTTCTGTGGAAAAAGCAGGGCCTAAAACTATACACATATAACTGCTTGCCCACACTCATTAGGATGGCTACTATGTAAAAAAAAAAAACACCAAATGTTGACAAGGATGTACGAAAACTGGAATCCTGTGCACTACTGATAGGAATATAAAATGGTGCAAATACAATGGTAGGCCTTCAAAAAATTAAAAATAGAATTACCATATGACTTGACAATTCCACTTCTACTTATATACCTAGAAGAACTGAGTGGAGTCTTCAAGAGGTATTTGCACATCATGTCCATAGCAGCATTATTCACAGTAGTCAAAAGATGGAAGCAGCCCCAGTGTCTGTCACTGACAGATGATGGACAGACAAAATGTGGTGTGTATACACAAATGACTATGTTTCACAGCCTTAAAAAGGAAGTAAATTCTGACACGTTGGACAATATGATGAACCCTGAGGCCATTATGAAGCCTATCGAAAAAGAGAGACATAGTACGATTACGCTTACAGGACCGGAAGAAGTCAGATTCATAAAAACAAAGTGGAAGAGTGGTTGCCAGGGTCTGGAGGGAGGGGGAAATGGACAGTTGCTGTTAAGTGAATATTGAACTTCAATTTTGCAAGAGGAGAAGAGCTGGAGATTGTATAACTATGTGAGTGTCCTTAACACTTCTGAGATGTACACTTGAAAATAGTATGATGGTAAATATTATGTGTATCTTATTGCAGTTTCAAATTTTTAAATTAAAATATTTTTTTAAAAGTTTACCTACAGTGAGGCAAATCAGAGAGCTTCCATATGAACTGATTGACTACCTTGTTCTTAACTATAAAGACAGTAAAGGATCACAAGGAATATCTTTGAGATAAAAGCTATTAAATGAAAAAAGAACCCAAGCAAGAAGGAAAACAAAAATATTTTTCCAAAGAAAACATAAATAACATTCTAGGATAAGAAGATATATGTATTCTGTTCACAAGACAGTATGCTCTAAAAAAAGAAAGAAAAGAAAAAATATATTAGATGAAGAAGGCATTGAGAAACTTAAAATACAATACCCAACATAAAAATGTCACTAACAAGTTTGGAAGATAAAGTTAAAAAAAACAACTCCGAGAAAGTTGGTTGAGATGGATAATAAAAAAGAAACAATATGAAAATTAAAGCATTAATCAAGGAAGTCCAACATCTGAATATGTGTTTCAGAAAGAGAGTAAGAAAACACTTGGAAGAAATGAACAAAGAGAAAACAAAAAAACCTCTTACGACCTGAAAGACATAGGTCTTCAAACTGAAAGTTCCCACCCCAGACTTCAGTGGGATGAGTTAACAAGGAGCTACACTGAGAAATTCTAGATCATAAGAAGTAGAGGAAACAAGAATCTTAAATGAAAATATGCAGAATGAAAACAAAAACTTGATATACAAAGTCTCAGTTTACTTCAAAAGAACCAGGAATCAGACTGGCTTTGGGCTTCCTGTGCAGCAAATAGTAGAAGCTAAAACACACTGAAGCAATGTCTTCAGGAGTCTCGGGGAAAATGACTTCAGACTCAGAATTCAATACCCAAATTATCAATAAAGTGAGAGAAAAAGCAAAGACATTTTTAGACACACATATGCGCCAAAAAAAAAAAAAAAATGTTGCCTGCCTTTCTCAGAAGGTTAGAGAAAAATGTCTTCTCACTGTGAAAGAGGAAGGTGCAGGTTTTAGGAAACATGATCCAACACAGGAGGGGAAAAAAAGAGGCGTGAACTTCCTTAGATGGTAAGAAGTGAGAATCTCAGGGAGGCAGCTTTGCGGCAGCCAGCAGACCACGGGTCTGAAGTGGAGAAGAGAGGAAGAGCTCCCTCCAGGTGAAGGATCCATAGGGGGATGTGGTGCTGACAGATTATCTGTTTTGGATGTCTGAGAAATTGTGTTGAACAGAATTAATGAGTCTTTACCAATTAAAAAAAAAATAGAGTGATAAGGGCCAACTGGCAAATGTTGAAGAGGCGCAAGAGTGGATCTGGCAACTATCATGGTCAAGGTTGAAGCAGGCAAGCATCATCAATATATGCTTAATCTCAGGGGAGATTTTGGTGAGCAGCAGAATATTTGCATGATCCTAAACTGTCTCTCCCGGAGAAAGCAATGGCACCCCACTCCAGTACTCTTGCCTGGAAAATCCCATGGACAGAGGAGCCTGGTAGGCTGCAGTCCATGGGGTCGCAGAGTCGGACACGACTGAAGCGACTTAGCAGAAGCAGCAAACTGTCTCCCCACAGACATAAACTGCAAAGGATTGGAAAACACACAAACAAACAGTAATGGCACAGTGGAGAAACCGGGCAAACACGAGCCCTGACTAGGTGATCAGATTAACGTCATCAGTGAGGACAGCAGGACAGTCTCCAGGTGTGTCACCCCAAGGAGGACACAGCTTCACCTACTCGGTGTCCAATGGAGAATGCATGGCCTCAGTCGAATCACAAAGAAACCCCAGACAAATGCAGAATAAGGAACATTCAGTTACAAGGGAAAAGCTGTGTGTTAGGGGGCAGCGGTGGAGACACTGCTTTCTTCAAATGTCAGTGTCACAAAAAGATAAATATATATATGTCCTGGCTTCCCTGGTGGCACAGCGGTAAAGAATCCACCTGCCAATTCAGGAGATGCAGGTTCGATCCCTGGGTTGGGAAGATCCTCTGGAGGAGGAAATGGCAACCCATTCCAGTATTCTTGCCTGGAAAAGAGGCAAGAATGGAGGCTCCTCTCCCCCATGGACAGAGGAGCCTGGTGGGCTACAGTCCACAGGGTCACAAAGAGTTGGACACGACTGAGGGACTAACAACAACATGAAAATGTCCCAGGATCAGGAAGGCTAAAGAGATCTGACAATCAAATGTAGTACCTGACCCTTGACTGGATCCTGTGCTGGAGGGAAAACTGCCATAAAGGACATTTTTCTCTTAATTGATTACATTGGGATATGGACGATAGATTAAATTCTTAAATCAACATAAGCTTATGAATTTGTTAGGCTGACAACTGTGGTCACGTTAAAGGAGAAAAATCCTTTTCCTTAGGAAATACACACTGAAGTGTTTAGGGGTAAGAGAGCCTTGATAGATGAAACTCACCCTTTAATTACAGATAGATGAATATATGATGGATGGCTAGCTGGAGAGAACACAGACAATGCAGATGAGGTAAGGGTACACAGGTATTCTTTGTGCTGTTTTATTTTTGCAACTTTGTGTCGCTTGAAACTATTTCAAGTAAAAGTTTTAAAATACTGGAAATACAATATGGTACTAGTTTTGTATCATATGTATGATGTATTACTAATCTTTATAAGATGAAAAGGAAACATCAAACTTTTCTGGGGGATGGGACTATATCAGTTCAGTTCACTCAATCACATCCTACTCTTTGTGACCCCATGGACTGTGGCACACTAGGCTTCCCTGTCCATCACCAACTCCCGGAGCTCGCTCAAACTCATATCCTTCTAGTCGGTGATGCCATCCAACCATCTCATCCTCTGTTGTCCCCTTCTCTTCCTGCCTTCAATCTTTCCCAGCAATGGGGTCTTTTCCAATGAGTCAGTTCTTCGCATCAGGTGGCCAAAGTATTGGAGTTGCAGCTTCAGCATCAGTCCTCCCAATGAATATTCAGGACTGATTTCCTTTAGGATGGACTGGTTTGATCTCCTTGCAGTCCAAGGGACTCTCAAGGGTCTTCTCCAAAACAAAAGCCTCAATTCTTTGGAACTCGGTTTTCTTTATGGTCCAACTCTCACATCCATACATGACTACTGAAAAAACCATAGCTTTGACTAGACGTACCTTTGTTGGTAAAGTAATGTCTCTGCTTTTTAATATGATGTCTAGGTTGGTCATAGCTTTTCTTCCAAGGAGCAAGCGTCTTTTAATTTCATGGGACTATATAGGTGACATTATTTTTCTTTAAATTTACACATTTCTGTATCCTCCCATAATAAGCAGGTATTATTTTTATAATAATAAAAATACAGTTTTATGGCAGTGGAGGCATTCACGTTTTCAGTGCCACCTCCACACCTGGAGCCTGACCCTTCTGCAAGTCTTCTCACAATGGCTGAGTCAGCAATATTAAAGCACCTGGTGTTTATCAAGCAACTTCCTTCTAAGATGCTCCAGGATTTTATAATTACACTTTATCCTGAGCCTGATTCTTCGTAGTAGAGACAGGCCACGTTGAATCATACCTCAAAACAAGAGGATTATTTTATCAACTTGGAGCCCACTCTGGCAAGTTGGGCAAATTCTCTGCTTCCCAGTACCGCTGATTGTTTTTGTGAACCTGCCTGCAAGCTCACACTTAAACCAGCCACAATGAAAACTGATTTTCCTTATCTGGGTTGTCAATCTGGTGTAAATGACGGAATCCTCATACTTTTCGAGCCAGTAAGGAGGGAGCTGGAGAAGGGTGGATGGCAATCTAAAATACTTTCAGAGCTTACTGGCCCTTCATGTCTTTATTCCACTGGTATCCTGGGATGATAGAGCTGGCAGGTCTCCCGAGACCCTCGACTTCTTCCCCAAACCTTGGAACCTTCCCCCATTGCTTGACCCTCATGAAGATTTGGCAGAAGTGAACTTAGTGCTTGGAATAAAACCAGGGACATTTTAAGCAATGACTGGCTAACTGCTGTGTGCTGCAAAGCAGGGGCTGACACGCTAGAAGACACAATATACAGGTGTGAGTCTCAGCCCAGGCGGTACACATAATGAGTCCAGTTCCCTATGCATTCTACTGCCTATTTCTTAACAAGGAAGTAAGAGGCTTTAAGAACACAAGAGCAGCTGTCAAAGGGAAATCTCCATATTGTGTTCTTTCAGTAATTATCATCTCACACCCAAACAGGTGTTCTGAGATGGAGCCGGCTGGTATCAGAACCACTCTGTTTCAATGCAAATCATCTTTTCCCAACTAAGCTACTTCCTGGGAACAGGTAGCTTTGCTGGGTCTGAGGCAGGGGCAGGCAAGGAAGTGTGGAGAAGCACTGGCTTTCTCCTATTGCTGCAGGCTCAGCCGGTGTTTAGAGTTAAATTGAGCCTTCTATAAGTGATAAATCTTTGGGATGGTGGAGTCCTTGCCAGGCTGTGATGTGGTGGAGGGAAATGTGGGTCAGCGCAGAAGCTGCTGAGAATGGGAGAGAGAAGGCCGGTGCTGCCACAACCCTGATTTTTAAAATTTAATTTTGGTTGTGCTGGGTCTTCGTTGCTGCACCCGGGCTTTCTCTAGTTACAGAGTAGGGGCCACTCTCTAGATGTGGTGCACGGGCTTCTTGTTGTGGTGGCTTCTCTTGTTGTGGAGCACGGGCTCTCGGGCTCATGAGCTTCAGTGGTTACGGTGCTTAGGCTTAGTTGCTCAGCGGCATGTGGGATCTTCCCAGATCAGGGATGGAACCTGTGCCCCCGGCATTGGCAGGCGGATGCTTAAACACTGAGCCACCGGGGAAGCCCCAACCTCGATTTTTTATTTCCAGAGTCTTCTTTTTCGATCAGTCTCGTTGAGTTTAAAATGTCTGGTTCTGTAAGAACTTCCTGTATTGTCAGAGGCTTTCCTCAACTTCAGTGGCATCAACTCTGAATTTCTGAGACTCTATTTTAGAGAAACCCTGACTGTCCTTTCGCAATCTCCATGACTTTAATGCTTATGGCACCCCTTCAGAAGCTAGATGAGAGGCAGCAACTGTTGAAATCAATGATGACTAAGTATTTAAAAATAAAACAACACAGTACTTGCATGGTGCTGACTTTGTACCAGGCCCCATTCTAGGCCATTTACAGATAGGTGTTAATCCTTACAACTTTACAACCTTTATAATAACCTCAGGAGGTAACTAGTGAGATGCCACATTCACTGAATCTCAGATGCTCTCAAGTTCAAGATTTATCATTAGGTTATTAACCCTGAAGAAAAGAAAAAAATCTAGTCAACAGTAAACAGCATTCACTAATCTGAAATTTACACCCCACTGCTGTTCCCTTATCTTTCTGCATACACACACACAAAAATGTTAATTTTCAATACCGATCTATGCCACAGTCTTTTCAAAGACCTTTTTTAAAAGACAGTCAAGCTCAGTACACATGGATTCCTACAACTGCACACAGCTCATTCCAAGTATGCCCGACATGGGCAGACAACTATGCCACTGCTGCCATCTGGCTGACAATGACTGTGATCAGCATCCTGACTTAGAAATGCTGAAATAACTGCATCTTAGCATCAAAGAAAGCATTCCCACTTTGTAGACACAGAGCCTGGCACAGCCAGATTTAGTGATTTGTCCCAAAACCTCCCAGATAGTAGGTGGCTGAGCCGGACTTTGAACTGGGGTGGTCCGACCTCAGAGCTGAGAAACATTCAACTCTCTGCATCTTCAGTGATCTCCCCATTTCTGCTGGTGGAGACCTCACTTCACAGGTCGGTAAATCTATCTTTGGGAACCGGAACTGGAAAAACACAGCTTCTCTATCAGAGTTCTGCACTTCCTGATCCGTCCTTCGGGACCACACAGAACAAGCTGAATGTCTCTTTCACGAGACAGTGGTTTCGTTTTCCCAAATAAAAAGTGAACCAATTGTACTGCATTCATTCAACAAATATTTATTGATCACTTAGTAGGTACAAAATACTGTGCAGGGAACTACTTGTTTTATTGCTCTTCACTTATCTGTAGTTTGCAGATACTGCAGTTTTGTTTTTATAAATTGAAGAACTGTGGCAACCTTGCATAGAGCAAGTCTATTAATCCATTTGTCCAACAGCATTTGCTGTTACATTTTGTGTCTCTGAGTCACTTTGGTAATTCTCACAATATTTCAAAAATGTTCACTGTCAGTATATCTGTGATGGTGATCTGTGAGCAGTGGTATTTGACGTTACTGTTGTAGTTGTTTTGGGACAGCATGGACTGCACCCGTGTAAGACAGTGAACTTAATGCATAAATGTCATACATGTTCTGACTGCTCCACTGACCCACCCTTCCACATCTTGCTCCCTTTCCCTGAGCCTCCCTAGGGATCCCCTGAGACACAATTAAGAACCCTACAATGGTCTCTAAGTGTTCAAGTGAGAGGAAGAGTCACACTCTTTTTTAAACAAAAGCTAGAAATGAACTAAGCTTAGTGAGGAAGGTACGTTGGGAGCCGAGATAGAAAAGCTAGACTTCTTGCACCAAAGAGATAGCCAGGTTGTGAGTGCAAAGGGAAAGTTCTTGAAGGAAATTAAAAGTGCTACTCCAGTGAACACAAGAATGATAAGAAAGTAAAACAACCTTATTGTTGATATGGAGAAAGTCTGAGGTGTCTGGATAAAAGAAACCAGCACATCTTTTGACAATATGGTTTACTGAATATTTTAATCCCACTGTTGAGACCTACTACTCAGGAAAAAAGAAAAAGATTCCTTTTAAAATATTACTGCTTATTGACAATGCACCTGGTCACCCAAGAGCTCTGATGGAAGATGGGCAATGAGATTAATAGTGTTTACATGCCTGCTAGCATGACATCCATTTTGCAGCCCATGGATCAAGGGGTAATTTAAACTTTCAAGTCTTATTATTTAAGCAATGTATTTTGTAAAGCTATAACTGCCATAGACAGTGATTCTTATTTTTAAAATTTATTTATTTAAATTTATTTGGCTGTATAGGTCTCAGTTGCAGTACTTGGGATCTTTTATCTTTGTTGTGGCATGTGGGATCTAGTTCCCCGACCAGGGATTGAACCCCGGGCCCCCTGTCTTGGGAGCATAGACCAGCTGGTGGCTAAGACCCAACAGTGATTCCTCTGATAGATGTGGGCAAAATAAACTGAAAAGCTTTTGGAAAGGGTTCACCATTCTAGATGCCATCAAGAACACTGGTGATTCATGGGAAAAGTTCAAAATATCAACATGAACAAGAATTTGGAAGCGCTGGCTCCAGCCCTCATGGATGACTTTGAGGGGTTCAAGGCTAGTGGAGGAAGGCACTGCAGACCTGGTGGCAATAACAGGAGAACTAGAATTAGAAGTGGAACCTGAAGATAGGATCGATTGTCACAGTCTCACAATAAAACTTCAAGGAATGAGGAGTTGCTTCTTGTGGATGAACAAGAAGAGATGGAATCTCTTGAGATGGAATCTACTCCTGGTAAAGAGGCTGTGAAGTCTGTTGAAACGATAACAAAGTATTTAGAAAAAACTTGGTTGACAAAGCAGCAGCAGGATTTGAGAGAACTGGATCCAATTTTGAAAGAAATCTTACTGTAGGTAAAATGCAAACCAACGGCATTGCTGCTACATAGAAATTGTTCACAAATGGAAGAGTCAATCAATGTGGCAAACATCACTTTTGTCTTATTTTAAGAACCTGCCATAGCCACCCAGCCTGCAGCAACCACCACCTTAATCAGTTAGTAGCCACCGACATAGAGGCAAGACACTCCACCAGCAAAAAGCTTACAATCTGCTGAAGACTCAGATGATGGTTAGCATTTTTCATCAATAAAAGTACTTGCATTTTTGGTGCGTGTTTTTTAAAAATTTTTAAATTCTATATTGGGGTACAGTCGATCAACAATGTTGAGAAAGTTTCAGGTGAACATCAAAGGGACTCAGACATAAATATACATGTATCCATTCTCCCCCATGGGGTTCTCAAGGCAAAAATACTGAAGTGGTTTGCCATTCCCTTCTCCAGTGGACCACATTTTGTCAGAACTCTCCACCACGCAGAGTACATCATGAGAAATGCAGGGCTGGATGAAGCACGAGCTGGAATCAAGATTGCCAGGAGAAATATCAATAACCTTAGATATGCAGATGACACCACCCTTATAGCAGAAAGTGAAGAAGAACTAAAGAGCCTCTTAATGAAAGTGAAAGAGGAGAGTGGAAAAGTTGGCTTAAAACTCAACATTCAGAAAACTAAGATCATGGCATCTGGTCCCATCACTTCATGGCAAATAGATGGGGAAAGAGTGGAAACAGTGACAGATTTTATTTTGGGGGGCTCCAAAATCACTGCAGATGGTGACTGCAGGCATGAAATTAAAAGACGCTTACTCCTTGGAAGAAAAGCAATGTCAAACCTAGACAGCATATTAAAAAGCAGAGACATTACTTTACCAACAAAGGTACGTCTAGTCAAAGCTATGGTTTTTCCAGTAGTCATGTATGGATGTGAGAGTTGGACTATAAAGAAAACCGAGTGCCAAAGAATTGATGCTTTCAAACTGTGGTGTTGGAGAAGACTCTTGAGAGTCCCTTGGGACTGCAAGAAGACACAACCAGTCCATCCTAAAGGAGATCAGTCCTGGGTGTTCACTGGAAGGACTGATGTTGAAGCTGAAACTCCAATACTTTGGCCACCTGATGCAAAGAGCTGACTCATTTGAAAAGACCCTGATGCTGGGAAAGATTGAAGGTGCGAGGAGAAGGGGATGACAGAGGATGAGATGGTTGGATGGCATCACTGACCCAATGGACATGAGTTTGAGTAAACTCCGGGAGTTGGTGATGGACAAGGAGGCCTGGCATGCTGCGGTTCATGAGGTCACAAAGAGTCGGATATGACTGAACTGAACTAAACTGATTCTCCCCTAGAATCCTCTCCCATCTAGGCTGCCAACAGCATTGACCTGAGTTCCCTGTGCTCTACAGTAGGCTCTTGTTGTTTATCCAATTTAAATATAGCAGGTGTACAAGTCAATCCCAAACTCCATAACTATCCTTTCTCCCATCCTTCCTGCTGGAAACCATAGGTTTGTCCTCTGTGAGTCTGTTTCTGTTTCATAAATAAGTTCATTTGTATGATTTCCTTTTAGATTCCACATGTAAGAGATATCATATAATATATCTCCTTCTCTGTCTTACTTCACTCAGTATGACAATCTCTAGATCCACCCATGTTGCTGCAAATGGCATTACTTCATTCTTTCTAATAGCTGAGTAATAATCCATTGTATATATACACCATATCTTTACCCACTCTTCTGTCCAATCCAACCATATTATATATATCATTTTCTTAAGGTGAACATTTAGGTTGCTTCCATGTCTTGGCTATTGTAAACAATGCTATGATAAACACTGGGGTGCATGTATCCTTTTGAACCATTTTTCTCTGGATTTATGTCCAGGAGTAGGGTTGCAGGGTCATATGGTAGTTCTATTTTTAGTTTATTAAGGAGAAGAGTTCCACACTGTTCTCCACAGTGGCTGTACCATTTTACATTCCCACCAACAGTATAGGAGAGTTCCCTGCTCTCTTCTCCAGGATTTATTTTTTGTGGATTTCTTTTTTTTTTTTAACTATTTATTTGGCTGCACTGGGTCTTAGTGGCAGTTCCCATAATCTCCAACCTTCTTTGTGGCATGTGGGATCTAGTTACCTGACCAGGGATCGAACCCGGGTGCCCTACATTGGGAGCTCTGGGTTTTAGCCACTGGACCATCCCTGTTGTTTATGGATTTCTTGGTGATAGACATTTTGACTGGTGTAAGGTGGCACCTCACTGTAGTTCTGATTTGCATTTCTCTAATAACGAGAGACGCTGAACATCTTTTCATGTGCCTCTTGACCACCTGTATGTCTTCTTTGGAGAAATACCTATTTAGGTCTTCGGCCAGTTTTTAATCAGGTTGCGTGCTTTGATGATATTAAGCCTCATGAACTGTTTGTAAATTTTGGAGACATCCCTTGTTGGTCACAGCATTTGCAGGTATTTTCTCCTGAACGTGGGTTGTCTTTTCATTTTGTTTCTTCTTTCCTTTGTTGGAAGAGGGTGTTTGCTAGGACCAGTGTGTTGTCTTGGCAAAACTCTGTTAGCCTTTGACCTGCTTCATTTTGTACTTCAAGGCCAAATTTGCCTGTTACTCCAGGCAGCTCTTGACTTCCTACTTTTGCATTCCAGTCCCCTATAATGAAAAGGACACCTTTTTTGGGTGTTATTTCTAGAAGGTCTTGTAGTTCTTCATAGAACCGTTCAACTTCAGCTTCTTCAGCATTACTGATCAGAGCATAGACTTGGATTACAGTAATACTGAATGGTTTGCCTTGGAAATGAACAGAGATCATTCTGTTGTTTTTGAGATTGCATCCAAGTACTGCATTTTGGACTCTTCTGTTGACTATGATGGCTACTCCATTTCTTGTAAAGGATTCTTGGCAACAGTAGTAGCTATAATGGTCATCTGAGTTAAATTCACCCATTCCAGTTTATTTTATTTCACTGATTCCTAAAATGTCAATGTTCACTCTTGCCATCTCCTGTTTGACCACTTCCAATGTGCCTTGATTCATGGACCTAACATTCCAGGCTCCTAGGCAATATTGCTCTTCACGGCATCACCAGATGGTCAATACCGAAATCAGATTGATTATATTATTTGCAGCCAAAGATGGAGAAGCTCTATACAGTCAACAAAAACAAGACCAGGAGCTGACTGTGGCTCAGATCATGAGCTCCCTATTGCCAAATTCAGATTTAAATTGAAGAAAGTAGGGAAAACCACTAGACCATTCAGGTATGACCTAAATCAAATCCCTTATGATTATGCAGTGGAAGTGACAAATAGATTCAAGGGATTAGAGCTGATAGACAGAATGCCTGAAGAACTATGGGTGGAGGTTTGTGACATTGTACAGGAGGCAGTGATCGAGACCATCCCCAAGAAAAAGAAATGCAAAAAGGCAAAATGGTTGACTGAGGAGGCCTTACAAATATCTGAGAAAAGAAGAGAAGCCAAAGGCAAAGGAGAAAAGGAAAGATATACCCATTTGAATGCAGAGTTCCAAAGAATAGCAAAGAGAAATAAGAAAGCCTTCCTCTGTAATCAATGCAAAGAAATAGAGGAAAAAAATAGAATGAAAAAGACTAGCGATCTCTTCAAGAAAATTAGAGATACCAAGGGAACATTTCATGCAAAGATGAGCACAATAAAGGACAGAAATGGTATGGGCCTAACAGAAACAGAAGATATTAAGAAGTGGCAAGAAGATACAGAAGAACTATACAAAAAAGATCTTCATGACCCAGATAACCATGATGGTGTGATCACTCACCTAGGGCTAGATATCCTGGAATGCAAAGTCAAGTGGGCCTTAGGAAGCATCACCATGAAAAAAGCTAGTGGAGGTGATGGAATTCCAATTGAGCTATTTCAAATTCTAAAAGATGATGCTGAGAAAGTGCTGCACTCAATATGCCAGCAAATCTGGAAAACTCAGCAGTGGCCACAGGACTGGAAAAGGTCAGTTTTCATTCCAATCCCTAAGAAAGGCAATGCCAAAGAATGTTCAAACTACATTTGCACTCAACTCACACACTAGCAAAGTAATGCTCAAAAATCTCCAAGCCAGGCTTCAACAGTATGTGAACTGTGAACTTCTAGATGTTCAAGCCTGATTTAGAAAAGGCAGAGGAACCAGAGATCAAATTGCCAACATCCGCTGGATCACTGAAAAAGGAAGAGAGTTTCAGAAAAACATCTGCTTTATTGACTATGCCAAAGCCTTTGACTGTGTGGATCACAACAAACTGTGGAAAATTCTTAAAGAGATGGGAATACCAGACCACCTGACCTGCCTCTTGAGAAACCTGTATGCAGGTCAAGAAGCAAGAGTTAGAACTGGACATGGAATGATAGACTGGTTCCAAATCAGGAAAGGAGTACATCAAGGCTGTATATTGTCACCCTGCTTATTTAACTTACATGCAGAGTACATCATGCAAAATGCCAGGCTGGGTGAAGCACAAGTTGGAATCAAGATTGCCAGGAGAAATATCAATAACCTCAGATAGGCAGATGACACCACCCTTATAGCAGAAAGTGAAGAAGAACTAAAGAGACTCTTGATGAAAGTGAAAGAGGAGAGTGGAAAAGTTGACTTAAAACTCAACATTCAGAAAACTAAGATCATGGCATAGTCCCGTCACTTCATGGCAAAAAGATGGCGAAACAGTGGAAACAGTGAGAGACTATTTTTTTGGGCTCCAAAATCACTGCAGATGGTGACTGCAGCCATGAAATTAAAAGACACTTAGAAGAAAAGCTATGACTAACCTAGACAGCATATTAAAAAGCAGAGACATTACTTTACCAACAAGGGTCCATCTAGTCAAAGCTATGGTTTTTCCAGTAGTTATGTATGGATGTGAGAGTTGGACTACAAAGAAAGTTGAGTGCTGAAGAATTGATGCTTTCGAACTGTGGTGTTGGAGAAGACTCTTGAGAGTCCCTTGGACTGAAAGGAGATCCAACCAGTCCATCTTGAAGGAAGTCAGTCCTGAATATTCATTGGAAGGACTGAGGCTGAAGCTGAACCTCCAGTACTTTGGCCACCTGATGTCAAGAAGTGACTCATTTGAAAAGACCCTCATGTTGGGAAAGATTGAAGGTGCGAGGAGAAGGGGATGACAGAGGATGAGATGATTGGATGGCATCACCACCTCGATGGACATGAGTTTGAGTAGGCCCTAGGAGTTTGTGATGGACAGGGAAGCCTGGCATGCTGCAGTCCATGGGGTCACAAAGAGTCGGAGACGACTGAGTGACTGAACTGGTTCTTTCCTTTGCTGTGCAAAAGCTTTTGAATTTAAGTAGGTCCCATTTGTTTTTGCTTTTATTTCCATTATTCTGGGAGATGGACTGAAAAAGATATTGCTGCAATTCATGTCAAAGAGTGATCTGCCTGTGTTTTCCTCTGAGAATTTCATAGTGTCCAGGTTCACATTTAGTGTTTAATCCATTTTGAGCTTACTTTTGCGTATGGTGTTAAAGAATAATCTAAATTCATTTTTTCACATGTAGCTGTCCAGCTTTCCCAGCATCACTTGTTGAAGAGACTGTCTTCCCATCGTTGTGTCATCTTGCCTCCTTTGTCACAGACTGATGACTACAGGTTAGTGGGTTTCTTTCTTGGCTTTCTGTCCTGTTCTAATCTAACGTTATATCAATTTTGCATCCCTGGGGAAAAAACTCACTTGGTCATAAAGGTTTTTATTTTGCTACAATTTTCTAGAGACCTCTGCAGTATGTACATGGGAGATATTGGTCTGAAGTTTTCTTATATTTGTCTAGTTTTGACATCAGGTTAAAGTTTGTCTCATAACATTAGCTGGGAAGTGTTCCACCTCTTGAACTTTTTTTTTTGGTAACATCTGCCATAGCAGACTCGGGCCAGGACATGACGTGGTTGGCCGGTGACTGGCCTATTATGGACTTCACATTTAATGCAGGCTGCAGTTGGGAGCGTCTGGGTGGTGTGGAGCTGACATGGTGATTCACAGTTTCTTCTGTTTTACGTGAAATGGGAGAGGGCAGTGCTTCAGTGACTGGGTGGAGTCTGGCTGCTGGAGGCTGGGAGGCGGCTTTCTCAAGCATCACTGTTTTAGTGTGCGTGACTCAGCCAGGTTCCCAATTCAGTAATAACATTCTGCCCCTCTGAATACAGCCATGATCCCCAGGGGATAGGGAGTTCTTTCATTTCCTGTCCTTGTCTGTTGTATGATGGCAGCTCCACTGCTTACCAAGTCACTGCCACTCCACTCACTGGAGAAAGAAGCATTTAGGCATATGGTTTAACACCTTCACGGAGAAATTCCAAAGACATAAAAATAACATTGACATTAATTGTTAACTCAACAGTATGCTGTGTTTAATATGCACTGTCATGCTAAATTTTCAAAAATACTCTAAGAATTAGGCACTGTTACTGCTATTCATAGTTAAGAAAAGTGCATTTCAGAGAGGTGAGATAACTGGCAAGGCTAGAGAGCATCAGAGTAGAAGTCAGGAGAGAGGTCAGAGCTAGAAACATACACACAGGTGTTGCCAGTATGTAGGTGTCAGACTGGCCAAAAAGTTCCTTCAGTTTTTAGGTAAATTAAAAGACTCATTTTCATTTTCACCAAGAACTTTATTGAACAACATATTCACCATTTTGTTCCACTACTTTCTGCCATTTCTCAGGCAACGTCATAATTCCATCTTCCCAAAACTTTTTATCTTTTTGAGCAAAGACCTGTTACAGGTGACTTTACAGCCTTCTGGGAACTGAAATTTTTTTCCTTTAAGAGAATTTTATAAAGACCAAAACAAATGGAAATCCAAGGGTGCAATGTCTGGTGAAAATGGTGGATGAATCAGAACTTCCCAGCCAAGCTGTAACAGCTTTGCCTGGTCATCAAAGAAACATTCAGCCTTTATCAGCTGAGCCACAAGGGAAACACACACAGAAATTCCTTGCATTCCTATACACTAACAATGAGAAAACAGAAAGAAATTAAGGAAACAATACCATTCACCATTGCAACAAAAAGAATAAAATATTAGGAGTATATCTACCTAAAGAAACAAAAGACCTATATACAGAAAACTATAAAACACTGATGAAAGAAATCAAAGAGGACACAAATAGATGGAGAAATATACCGTGTTCATGGACTGGAAGAATCAATATTGTGAAAATGACTACACAACCCAAAGCAATCTATAGATTCAATGCATTCCCTATCAAGCTACCAAGGGTATTTTTCACAGAACTAGAACAAATAGTTTCACAATTTGTATGGAAATACAAAAAACCTCGAATAGCCAAAGCAATCTTCAGAAAGAAGAATGGAACTGGAGGAATCAACCTGCGAGACTTCAGGCTCTACTACAAAGCCACAGTCATCAAGACAGTATGGTACTGGCACAAAGACAGAAATATAGATCAATGGAACAAAATAGAAAGCCCATAGATAAATCCATGTACCTATGGACACCTTATCTTCAACAGAGGAGGCAAGAATATACAACAGAAAAAAGACAACCTCTTTAACAAGTGGTGCTGGGAAAACTGGTCAACCACTTGTAAAAGAATGAAACTAGAACACTTTCTAACACCATACACAAGAGTAAACTCAAAATGGATTAAAGATCTAAATGTAAGACCAGAAACTATAAAACTCCTAGAGGAGAACATAGGAAAAACACTCTCGGACATAAATCACTGCAAGATCCTCTATGACCCACTTCCCAGAATATTGGAAATAAAAGCAAAACTAAACAAATGGGACCTAATTAAACTTAAAAAGCTTTTGGACAACAAAGGAAAGTATAAGCAAAGTGAAAAGACAGCCTTCAGAATGGGAGAAAATAATAGCAAATGAAGAAACAGACAAAGGATTAATCTCAAAAATATACAAGCAACTCCTGCAGCTCAATTCCAGAAAAATAAATGACCCAATCAAAAAATGGGCCAAAGAACTAAACAGACATTTCTCCAAAGAAGACATACAGATGGCTAACAAACACATGAAAAGATGCTCAACATCACTCATTATCAGAGAAATGCAAATCAAAACCACAATGAGGTACCATTACACGCCAGTCAGGATGGCTGCTATCCAAAAGTCTACAAGCAGTAAATGCTGGAGAGGGTGTGGAGAAAAGGGAATCCTCTTACACTGTTGGTGAGAATGCAAACTAGTACAGCCACTATGGAGAACAGTGTGGAGATTTCTTAAAAAATTGGAAACAGAACTGCTATATGACCCAGCAATCCCACTCCTGGGCATACACACTGAGGAAACCAGATCTGAAAGAGACACGTGTACCCCAATGTTCATCACAGCACTGTTTATAATAGCCAGGACATGGAAGCAACCTAGATGCCCATCAACAGATGAATGGATAAGAAAACTGTGGTACATATACACCATGGAATATTACTCAGCCATTAAAAAGAATACATTTGAATCAGTTCTAATGAGATGGATGAAACTGGAGCCCATTATACAGAGCAAAGTAAGCAAGAAAGATAAACACCAATACAGTATGTTAATGCATATATATGGAATTTAGAAAGATGGTAATGATAACCCTATATGCAGGACAGAAAAAGAGACACAGATGTATAGAACAGACTTTTCGACTCTGCGGGAGAAGGCGAGGGTGGGATGATTTGAGAGAATAGCATTGAAACATGTATATTATCATGTGTGAAACAGATTGTCAGCCCAGGTTGGATGCATGAGACCAGTGCTCAGGGTTGGTGCACTGGGAAGACCCAGAGGGATGGGATGGGGAGGGAGGTGGGAGGGGGGATCAGGATGGGGAACACGTGTAAATCCATGGCTGATTCATGTCAATGTATGGCAAAAACCATTACAATATTGCAAAGTAATTAGCCTCCAACTAATAAAAATAAATGAAAAAAATTAAAAAAACAAAAACAAAAACATGCAGCCTTGCCTTATCCTGATGGAAGACTATGAGTTTTCTGCTGACTAATTCTGCATGGTTTTCATCAAGTGATGCTTTCAGTTGGTCTAACTGGGGGCCGTACTTGTTGGAATTAATAGTTTGGTTTTCCAGAAGGAACTGTAAGAGAGGACTCCCTTCCGATCCCACCACATATGCAACATCACTTTTTTAAGATGAAGACTAGCCTTTGATGTGGTTGTTGGTGGTTCATTTTGCTTGCCTTATGATCTCTTCCATTCCATATTACTGCACAGTATCCACTTTTCGTTGCTCATAATTTGTTTTAAAAATGGAACATTTTCATTAGTTTAAGTAGAGAATCATATGTGGAATTACAGTCAAGATTTTTCTCACTTAACTTTCGTTGAACCCAAACATGAAAACGATGAACATAACCAAGCTGGTGCAAATGATTTTCAATGCTTGATTTGGATATTTAGAGTATGTTAGCTATCTCCTGTGTGATAGAACATTGACTTTCTCAACTAGTTTTTCAATTTGACATTATAAACTTCAACTGGTCCATCCCACCGTAGAGCACCATCCAGCGAGAAAGCTCAAGCATGAAATGTCACAAATCAGGTTTGACAGGTTCAATCTTTATACACTACACAAAATCTTGTTTTGCATTTCAGTTGTGTTTTTACCTTTCTTGAAACAATAAAGCATAATATGTCAAAAATGTTGCTTTTTCTCTTCCATTTTCAATATTAAAATAGCTACACAAAAATTCATCAATTTTGATTTTTTTTAAAAAATGCATGCTGATCTGATAGCTGTCACAATACAATCTAACAAAATTGTTTCAAATGAAGTTAAAGACACCTAAGGGCTAGGAGAGCCATCTTACAGAAAAAAGGAAACAAGCATTCTGGTCAACCCAATAATATTTAGAGCCATGAGAGTAGATGAGATAACATAAGAATAAAGTGTAGATAACAAGGAGAAGGGCCCCCAAAGACTGAGTCCTGAGCAGTGCAACATTAGAGGCAAGACAAAAGAGAAGGAACAAAGAAAGCTCAAAGGGAATGGCCAGCGAGGTTAGGAGGGAAGCCCAGAAGCTACTTGTTGTGAACTGATTTGTGTTGCGCCAAAATTCATGTTGAAGCCTGTACCCCAGTACCTCAGAGTGTCACTGTAACTGGAGAAAAGGCCTGTAAACAGGTGAAAGGTGAAAGTTCAGTCGCTCAGTCGTGTCTTACTCTTTGCGACCGCATGAACTGTAGCCTACCAGGTTCCTCCGTCCATGGGATTTTCCAGGCAAGAGTACTGGAGTGGGTTGCCATTCCTTCTCCAGGGTATCCTCCCAACCCAGAAATCGAACCCAGGCTTCCTGCATTGTAGGCAGACATTTTACCATTTGAGTCACCAGAGAAGTCCAAAGGTATGATCTGTCCTCTCTGAGGCACGAACTCAAGACCTTCAGATTATGAGACTGAGGCGCTCCCTACTGCGCTAAGAGGACACAATGAGGCTGTTAGGGTGGGTCTTGATTCAATCTGTCTGGTGTCTTTGTAAGAGGAGGAAATAGAGACACCAGGGCGGGACACAGGAGCACAGAGACCACGTGAAGACACAGAGGAGGTGGCCACCTGGAAGCCGAGGAAAGAGGGAAGAGCCCTCAGGAGAAGCCAGACTAGATGTGAGGAGCACTATATGTAAGCTGTAAGAAGCCAGACTACAGTAATGAGAGACTGGAACAAAAATAGAGCAGTTTTAATTTTCACTGAAGTATAATTGATTTACAATGTTGGATTAGGTTCAGGTGTACAGCATGGCTTGCTTTTTTTTGCAGATTGTATTCCATCATACCTTTCTTGGTTGCTGTTTAGTTGCCAAGTTGTATCTGACTCTTTGCGACCTCATGGATATAACTCCTCCATGGATGCCAGGCTCCTCTCTCCATGGGATTTCCAGGGCAAGAATACTGGAGTGGAAAATAAAAAGAATACTGGAGTGGGTTGCCATTTCCTACTCTAGGGGATCTTCCCGATCCATGGATCAAACTCCTGCTTGGCATGGAGATTTTTTACCACTGAGCCACCAGGGAAGCAGGACAAATAATTCCTGGTGCTATAAATTTTTGTTGCTTATCTATTTTATGTGTGGTAGTTTGTATTATTAATCCCATACCCCTAATTTGTCTCTTCCTCCCACCCACCTCTGGTAACCACTAGCTTGTTTTCCGCATCTGTGAGTCTGTTTTTTTGCATATACATTGACTGGCATTATTCTTTGGATTCCACATATAAGTAAAGTCATACAGTATTTGTCTTTCTGATTTATTTCACAAAGCATAATATTCTCAAGGTCCATCTGCATTGCTGCAAATGGCATTATTTCATTACTTTTATGTCAGAGTAATATTCAATTATGTACATATATATATATATTTCATCTTCTTTATCCATTTATCTGTTGATGGGACACTTAGGCTGATCTCATATCTTGGCTACTGTAAATAGTGCTGTCATGAATGTTGTGGTGAATGTATCTTTTTGAATTAGAGTTTTCATTTTTTCTAGATATACCCAGGAGTGGGACTGCTGGATCATATGGTAGCTCTATGTCTAGTTTTATAAGGAACCTCCATCCTGCTCTCCATAGTGGCTGCGCCAATTTACACTCCCACCACCACCTTTCCTCCACACCCTCTCCAGCATTACCTGGAGACTTTTTGAGATGGTCATTTTGTCCTCACTGTGGTTTTTGAGTTGGCATTTCTCTAATGAGCAAGGTTGAGAGTATCCTTTCATGTGCCTATTAGCCATCTGTATGTCTTCTTTGGAAAAGTGTCTATTTAGGTCTTCTGTCTAATTTTTGATTGGCTTGTTTGCTTTTTGATGTTGAACTGCATGAACTCTTTGCATATTTTGGATATTAACCCCTTGTCAGTTGCATCATTTACAATACTTTCTCCCATTCCACAGGTTGTCTTTTCATTTTGTTGACTTCTTCTTTGCTGTGTGCATAGAAGAAAAAGGTTTTAAAAGAAAAGTGCTCATTTATGTAGTTTAAATGGTCTTAAGCTTCCATGTGAGATGTGTGGGGCTTCGCAGGTGGCACAGTGGTAAAGAACCTGCCTGCCAGTGCAGGAGACACAGGAGACTTAGGTTCAGTCCCTGGATTGGGAAGATCCCCTGAAAGAGGACATGGAAACCCACTCAAGTGTTCTTGCCTGGAGAATCCCACAGATAGAGGAGCCTGGAGCACTATGGTCCATAGTCTCACAGAGTCAGACATGACTGAAGTAACATCACGCACGCACACATGAGATATGCGAGTTTCTTCTATTTTGTGTAGAGTGCTGTGTAACATGTCACTTCCAAATATATTACCAGTCAAAGGCTCCCATAGTATAGTAAATGGGTAGTACTTATTATTCATTCATTTATTCATCTTTCATCAAATAAATATTTATTAAACCATTCCTATGTGAGAGGCACTAATCCAGGAGCTGAGGATGGAGCAAAGAACAAAGCCTGGGCTCACCTGGAACTTGTATCCTAGAAGGCAGAGAAAGGATGAGCAAGCAAAGTTATAAAGTCTGGCTGGTAGAAGGAGGTGCCATGACCAAGACTGAGGCAGAAGCCAGGGTAATGAGAATGGTGGTGCTGTTTAGATCGAGGGATGATGCGTCTCTGATAAAGTGACTTTGCAAACAAGTAAATGAAATGAGTGAGAAGGTACATGGGAAACCTACCCTTCTCCTCCTGTGTATTTCTCCTGTATTCTCATAATACTGACACACTCACTCTTCCAGCATCAAGTGTGTGGGTTTCCCACAGATCATGCAATTCTCTACACTGCTAGCTGATACTACAATTCCATTCAATCCTGACACTAACTGGAGTTAGGCAGACTCTATGGGTTAAGGGTTCAGTCTCACAAGACTGCCCCTCACTTCAAATGCCGTTTGCAAGTAATAGGTCCCCAGGTTACCCAAAAAAGCTGTCTGAGTTGGCTACAAATCAGAGGTTCCTACTGCCCACCTCCTTGTTTATTTGCTAGGTCACAGAATGCAGGGAGACAGTTACCTGCATTTACCAATGTATTATGTAACAAAGGACACAGATGAACAGCCGGATAAGATGATACACGGGGCCTGGATTTGGGAGGGCCCCAAGCATGAGTGCCTCTGTCCCTGGGGCGTCCCTCCCAATATGTGGACATGTTCACCAACCAGAAGCTCTCTAAACCCTAGTTTTGGGGGTTTTGTGGAGGCTTCATCACAGAGTCATGATCACTCATTAGCTCTGTCCTCAGCCCCTCTCCCCTTCTCAGAGGGGGTGGGGGGTGAACTTCTAATCATGGTTTGGTCTTTCTGGTGCCCAGCACTGCCCTTGCCCCATCCTGCAGTTATTGAGAAGCCCACCACAGTCACCTCACTAGAACAAAAGACACTCCTGTCACACAAGAAATGCCAAAGGATTCCTAAGTCTCTGTGTCAGGAACCAAGATCAAAGATCAAATATTAGGACAAAAGATGCTCTGACACTCTTACCACTGAGCAAGATACAAGGAGGTAGGAACAGAGACCAATATATATTCATACATTTTTCTCACGGTATGGTCAAAAAAATCCAGGGCTGTGGGACTTCTGTGGTGGTCCAGTGGTTAAGACTGCCTGCTCCCAATGCAGGAGCCCGGGGTTCCATCCCTGGTCAGGGAACTAGATCCTATGTGCTGCAACCAAGAGTTTACATGCCACAGCTAAAGATTCTGCAACTAAAGCCCAGCACAGCCAAAGACAGAAAAAATACACCTGTATAAAGTATACTCAAGTGGTCATATATAATCTATACATATGTTCATATTAACAGGAAAAAGAAAATATCGTGGGGAGGGACCTGGTATTTTTTAAAAGGGCATAGTCAAGGAGGCAGAAAAAACTGCCTTTCCTTCCAGTGTGAGAATTCTATAAGATAAATGCTAATAAACAGGACTTAGAATCCAGAAATTGTGAGGCCAATATGACCTTTAGTGCAGGAAAACAGGAAGGAGTGTTTAAATAGGTTAATAAGTTCATCTTTAATTAAAGTCACTACGACCCTTAGTGCAGGAAAACAGGAAGGGGTGTTTAAAGTAGGTTGATAAGTTCACCTTTAATTAAAGTCACTATTGATAGGAGGAGAAGGGGACAACAGAGGACGAGATGGTTGGATGGCACCACTGACTCGATGGACATGAGTCTGAGCAAGCTCCAGGAGGCGGTGAAGCACAGGGAAGCCCGGAGTGCTGCAGTCCACGGGGTCACAGAGTCCGACACGACTAAGCGACTGAACAACAAGAAGGATAGGTCAGAACCAAAAAGGTGAATGAACATGAGAAAGCCTGTGGGTGAGACTTTAATTTTTTAAAGTAATATTATATTAATTTATTTAAGTATACTATTGATGTTCTCATCAAAAGGAAACCATTTTGTCTTTAATTTTTCTATCTGCTCACGGTGATGGGTGTTCACTACACTTACTGTGATTATCATTTCATGATGTATGTAAGTCAAATCATTAGGCTGAACACTCTAAACTTACATACTGCTGTATGTCAACTACATCTCAATAAAACTGAAGGGAAAAAAAAACAACAGCACTGTTGATGGCTACAGATAAATATGGAAAAATAATCAGTTTTGCTAGTCTTTCCTACAAAACATATGGAAAAGTTTCAACCAAGAATGTCTAGCAGGAGCATCACATAAGTGGTTCCTTCTGCTTGGGCTCAGTCGTGTCCAATTCTTTGTGATTCCATGGATTGTAGCCCGCCAGGCCCCTCTGTCCATGGAATTTCCCAGGCAAACATACTGGAGTGCGTTGCCATTTCCTACTCCAGGGGATCTCCCTGACCCAGGGATCGGATCCACATCTCTTGCATTGACAGGTGGATTATTTACCACTGCACCACCTGGGAAGCCCCCATCTTTTTTTTTTTTTTTTTTTCTTTCTTTTTTTTCTGGGGAAAAAAAAAGTCTTCTGATGATCCAAGGCAACACATTCTACATTAGGTCTTGTTATAAATCAACTAAAGACAGTTACACCAAGATACATAGGGAGGTAAATTTTCAGGAGGTAATATTTTATTTCTGCTAAACAAACAACAAAGCAAGTATGTTAATCATTCTTAAAATCTGAGAGGCAATTTAAAAAGAAGTTTGAAAGTCTCTCAGTCATGTCCAACTCTTTGCAATCCCATGGACTATAGCCCACCAGGCTCCTCTGTCTATGGAAATGCTCAGGCAAGAATACTGGGGTGGGTTGACATTCCCTCTGGCAGTGGATCTTACTGACCCAGGGATGGAATCTGGGTCTCCTGAATTGCAGGCAAATTCTTTACTGTCAGAACCACTAGGGAAGCCCTCATTCTTAAAATCCAAGAGGTGATTAAGCAAAAATTTCCAAGAGATTTCCTAGTAAGCTTCTTCCAGAGGGGAGGAAAAAGGAATTAAGCCCAGCAGATCCTGATAATAGGAATAGAAAGCAAAACAGTGTACTGTTTACCTATCATCTAAATCTTTTTAGTTAAACTACTGTCAATCTCATCAGACCTTAATGATTAATTAAATCTTAGGCCCATAAAAGATAAAAAAATAAATAAATAATCACCTCTCTGAAAAATATACCAAAGATGAAAGTTATCACCTTTGGAAAGCCCCCATCTTCTACTTAAATGGCTTAAATATTTTGAAAAGCAGTTTGATAACTTTTACTAGAAGCCAAAAAATGTCTTTACCTTCTCATTTTGAGAATTATTCACAAAAGGTATCAACCATAAAATATGGAAAGAATATGCACAAATCTTTGTACAAAGCTTAAATAACCTGAATGTTCAGCATTGTTTGTTCATTCATTTAGCAATGTTTTCCCCCAGGTGTCTACCAGGTTTCAAGCACTAGGGTTAAAACAGGTAATAAAAGAAAGTTCCTTCCCTCACAGAACTTACATTTCTGTGGGAGAGATAGGAAAAAAGTAAGGAAGCACACGCCTGCTGCCACTGCTAAGTCGCTTCAGTCGTGTCTGACTCTGTGCGACCCCATAGACGGCAGCCCACCAGGCTCCCCCCTCCCTGGGATTCTCCAGGCAAGAACACTGGAGTGGGTTGCCATTTCCTTCTCCAATGCATGAAAGTGAAAAGTGAAAGGGAAGACGCTCAGTCGTGTCCAACTCTAAGCGACCCCATGGACTGCAGCATACTAGGCTCCTCCGACAATGGGATTTTCCAGGCAGGAGTACTGGAGTGGGTTGCCATTGCCTTCTCCAAGAGGCACACTACATCCTTGTATATAAATATACGTACACAGCAAGTCAGATGGAGAAAAATAAAACAGTGGGAGGCAGGGAGGACAGGAAAAGGTCAGGGAAGGTGGCAACAGTGGGGACAAGGGGGCCTGAAGGAAGCAGGGGAAGGGGTCAAGCTCTGTGTGTTTATCAGGAGGAGTGGGTCTTGAGGTGGGACAATGCTCAGCAAGACTGAAGAACAGCAAGGAAGTCAGTGCGGCCGGGAAGAATGAGCTAGAAGGTGAGGAGCAGGTGAGGTCAGAGTCAGGAGGACTGACTCTCTTAGAGGAATTGTAGGCCATGAGAAGAAACCGGGTTTTACTGAGTGAGATTGAAGAGTTTTGAACCAGAAGGTGACATAATTATGATCTAGCTTTTAAAAAGACAGTGGGGGTAGGGAGAAAGCAGAGAGCAGTCAGAAAAGGACAGAAATAATGGAGGTGAGGAATGATGGTGGGTTGGGTCAGCACGGTAATGACAGGGGTGATGGGAGTGACTGGATTCTGGATAGAATCTGAAGGCAGGTCTGACAGCATTAATTAACTAGTTGAATGTGACGTTTAAGAAAGAGGAGTTAAGGAGGACTCCAGCATTTGGTCTGAGTAACTGGAAGGATGGAGTGTCAGCTACTGAGATGGGGAAGAGCAGATCTGGTGGTAGAAATTAGAAGTTTGTTCTTGAATCTGTAAGATTTCAGATGCCCTTTATTTAAAACATGTTTCCACATTATAGTTCATTATAAGATACCGAATATAGTTCTCTGTGCTATACAGTTGGACCTTGTCGTTCATCTGTTTTATATGTAGCAGTGTGTATCTGCTAATCTGAAGCTCCTAATTTATCCCTCCCCCACTCCCTTTCCCCTTTGGAAACCACAAGCCTGTTCTCTGTCTCCGAGGCTGTTTCTGTTTCAAAGATATGTTCATTTCTGTTATATTGTAGATTTCACATGTGGGTTATATCACATGATATTTGTCTTTGTCTTGATTTATTTCACAAAGTATGACAACCTCTAGGTCTATCCATGTTGCTGCAAACAGCATCATTTCTCTCTTTGTGGCTGAGTAGTATTCCAGCGAGTACACGCCCAACATCAGATGCCCTTTCAGTGGCAAGTGGGTGCCTCGAGCATCTTGCTCGTTGCGTGGACCATATCAGTGCACTTAGGACCACCAACAGTCAGCACTTCCATTTCTTAGTCAGAGGGCTTTCTCAAACTAAGGCAGTCTTCAGAACAGAACACAACTCACCGAGAAGTGGTTTCCTTCCTAGCAAGAGAAAGGCACCAGAGCAGAAACTATTTCCTTGCCTTCTGCTTTCTGCCTTTGAATGCCTCTGTTTGAGACTGGCGGGAGTGTAATCACAAGGGAAAGTTTAAGGGAACTGACATGGGGCAAAGCCCTGGCATTATAGAGATGAGCTGGTTTTAGCACCACCTAGCTCCAGGGTGCCTGCAGGTCATCTGAACAATCTCTTCTTATTGAAGCCATTGTAAGTCATGCCTTCTCCTACTGACAGTTGATTCACTGCTCAGTAATAACACACTAGCTAATTTTATCAAGGACTTACTATATACTTGTGTATGTGTGTGCTCAGTTGCTCAGTTGTGTCTGACTCTTTGCAGCCCCATGGACTGTAGCCTGCCAGGTTCCTTTGTTCATGGATTTCCCAAGAAAGAATACTGCAGCAGGTTGCCATGTCCTTCTCCAGAGGATCTTCCTGACCCAGGGATTGAAGCCTCATCTCCTGCATTGGCAGGAGGAACCCTGCCAATGCAGGGTAAAGAGGTGCTCTTTACCATGAGCACCACCCGGGGAAGCTCCACTATGTACTCAGGAAGAGTTTACTAGTCCATAGAGTCTCAAAGAATCACATGCACTAGTCTGAGTACTTTACATGCATTGATCTTTTCCTATTTAATCTTTATAACATCTTTACTATTTTTGTCTCCAGTTTCAATAAAGAAACTGGGCAAGGATAGATTAAGACACAATATGGACCCCAGCACTCATCCTACACACTAGGAAAGTAATGCTCAAAATTCTCCAACCTAGGCTTCAACAGTATGTGAACTGAGAACTTCCAGATGTTCAAGCTGGATTTAGAAAATGCAGACGAACCACAGAGATCAAATTCTCAACATCCGTTTGGATCACAGAAAAAGCAAAAGAATTCCAGAAAAACATCTACTTCTGCTTCATTGACTAAGCTAAAGCCTTTGTGTGGATCACAACAAACTGTGGAAAATTCTGATAGAGATGGGAATACCAGACCACCTGACCTGCCTCCTGAGAAACCTGTATGCAGGTCAAAAAGCAACAGTTAGAACTGGACATGGAACAATGGACTGGTTCCAAATTGGGAAAGGAATACATCGAGGCTGTATATTGTTACCCTGCTTATTTAACTTCTATGAAGAGTATGTCAAGCAAAATGCTGGACTGGGTGAAGCACAAGCTGGAATCAAGATTGCTGGGAGAAATATCAATAACCTCAGATATACAGATGACACCACCCTTATGGTAGAAAGTGAAGAGGAACTAAAGAGCCTCTTGATGAAGGTGAAGGAGGAGTGATAAAGCTAGCTTAAAACTCAACATTCAAATAACTAAGATAATGGCATCTGGTTGCTTTATGGCAAATAGATGGGTAAACAATGGAAACAGTGACAGACTTTATTTTCTTGGGCTTCAAAATCACTGCAGATGGTGACTGCAGCCATGAAATTAAAAGACACTTGCTCCTTGAAAGGAAAGCTATGACAAACCTAGACAGCATATTAAAAAAGCAGAGACATTACTTTGCTGATAAAGGGTTGTCTAGTCAAAGCTATGGTATTTCCAGTAGTCATGTATGGATGTGAGAGTTGGACCATTAAGAAAGCTGAGCACCAAAGAACTGATGCTTTTGAACTGTGGTGTTGGAGAAGACTTGAAAGTGCCTTGGACTGCAAGGAGATCAAACCAGTCAATCCTAAAGAAAATCAGTCCTGATTATTCATTGGAAGGACTGATGCTGAAGCTGAAGCTCTAATACTTTGGTCACCTAAAGCAAAGAACTGAATCACTGAAAAAGACCCTGATGCTCGGAAAGACCCTCAGAAAAGGGAACAACAGAGGATGAGATGATTGAATGGCATCACCAACTCGATGGACATGAGTTTGAGCAAGCTCCGAGAGTTGTTGATAGACAGGGAAGCCTGGCCTACTACAGTTCATGGGGTCGCAAAGAGTCAGAAATGACTGAGCGACTGAACTGAAATGTGTTGCCCCTGAGACTGCTATTAATGCCTTCTATTATTTGTACCTACTTAATCTGACATAAAACTGTAACTATTAACCTCACTGTGGCAAATCCTTTTTCACACACACATAAATACAGACATTTATCAGGTATAAAAACTTCAAATATAATGGGTAAAGTTAGGTAATACTGTGTATGGTGAAATAATGATTTAAAAAAAACCATACTCATACTCCTCCTCCCTGCAGCTTTGGAGTTAAAAAGTGCTGTAGGAGGTACTTATTACTAAAGTTTAGTTATCGTCTCATTATGCAAATAAAATAGGTAATAAAGGGGGATCCCAAGCTATCACACCAGCCAGTATGCCCCCATGTACAAGCCCCAAACCAGAAATGCAGAGGTGGATGATGTCAGATGGAATCTTGGAAGAGGAGAAAGGAACAAAGGGAGCACAATGCTGACCTCCATCTCCCCATTCCTGTTTATAACAGAAATCCTCTGAAGAACTGCTAATACAATTCTATCTCCACCCACTCCAGCCTCCCTTGAACCAATTAATCAAAGTTTCGACTGACTCACCTGAATATCTGCTCTTGTCATGGTCCATGTGATGCCATGTGGCTGGACCATACTGACTCCATTTTGTCAGCCCCATCTTGGGCCCCCAGTCCAACCCTCCCCTTTCCATGTGATTGAGCTGCAGTTCACTCACAGGCATGCATCTAAGTCCTCTAAGTTTCCTATCAACATTTACCCTTGCCTTCATCTGATATGGAAGCTGGAAGAATGCCTTGTTCTGATGCAGGTGGTTAATGATCACGAGACACCCCTGGGGGAAGAAAAACCCTGGGTTCCCATCACTGTGGACGTGATTCCCACTTGGTAGCAGGTTCTATTTTTAGCCTGGCCCCTTCCAGTCCCAGTATCCCTTCTGGTGACACAGACTGCAGCTGTGAATGCCCCTGGATGCTGGTCCACAAAATCACGCCTGTAAGTGGCAAACATAAACTTCCTGACTGCATTTCATGGGGTTGCCTCCTTCGTGTTTTGGTCGCAAAGCTCCTTCTCAGTTTGGCGGACATTATTCAATATCTCTGGGTCCCAACAGATGTTCACAATGTCAGTTTTTAATGTGTGTTGATTTATCAGCAGTATATGATACAGGCAGTGCCCAGTCTCTGCTGCTGGCTCTTCGTCAGCTCGATGGCCTCTTACTATTGGAAGTTTCAGAGCTTTTAGCTCATCCCCGTTGACACCTTTGGTTTCCTATCTCTGCTCACAGTTTTACCTGCAGAGGCAGCTGAATACCATGGAATGACTTACCTTAGGTGATGTCCTGTGGAACAGAAAAATTGCCTGGCTGACAGGCTTGAATTTCTGATCCACAAAAGTGTGAGTTACAAAAAAAAAAAAAAAAAGTGGTGTTTTCAGCCATGAAATTTTAGGGTAATCTCTCGTTGCAACAGATAACTGGAACAAATACCATCTTTCTGCTGGCGTCTCTTAAATTGTGTGAAACTCTCCTCTGAATTCCAGACTCACATCTGACTGCATGTTTGACATTTCCACAGGGACATGTCTTATTTTAAGTTCTACTAGAATGGAGCTGAGACAAGGATTCAACTAGAAGTAGCTTATTTGAGAGGTAAACTCAGGAAACACCAGTAATGTCACAGGGAAGAGAGACAGGGAAAGAGACCAAACAACAGGGTGTGTCATCAAGCTAGTTATGATGGAAGGAAGTTGCTTTCTACTGTTGGGGAACTCACGGAGTTAGTTACAACCTGTGCCTCAGAGTCACCCACACAGAAGGCAAGGGACCTGGGGTAATCTATGTTCTAACTTTTATCAGTCATTGGTCATGCTGCTTCTAAAGGAGCTGACTCCCCACCAGCCTTACACAGCAGCTCAGGCAAAAAACACTCAGGCAAAGAAATGCCAAATCTGGAAGAGAGACACCAAGAGAGCACACTGAGGTGGAAACGTTGAGGGAATGAGGGCAGGACACTAACAAGGTTTGCTTGGACATTAATGTTTTTAAAATGCTTTTACTTCATTATTATTATTATTGACTGCAGCGGGTCTTTGTTGCTGTGTGGGCTTTCTCTAGTTGTGGCGGATGGCCTTAGTTGCTCTGCAGCATGTGGGATCTTCCCAGACCAGGGATTGAACCCATGTCTCCTGCGTTGGCAGGTGGATTCTTATTCACTGGACCACCAGGGAAGTCCAGACATTAATATTTTTAATGAACTATGACTGGTTGCTTAGAATGACCCACAAACTGGCTACTGGGAGATAGTTCTCCATGACTGAATGTTTCTTCATGACTTGTGGGTGGAAAGTCACAAATTGTCCTTTTGTTTTGAATTATCTTTTCAAAGTATTTGAATAATGATGTGAAAATTAACACAGGAAACCTCAACTACAACTAAAGTCAGCAAATTCTTTAGAAGGAACTCTCGTGCCCTAACACTCCTTGTCAACTACCCCAAATAGGACAGATCTGTTTGCATCTCCAGCAAGAAGTTCCCTCTACAAGCCAGTAGGAGGAAGGAAGGTTTTCTTCTCGCCCAGCAACAAGCCCATCCAATGGAAAACTCTGCAGCTCAGTCAATGAGGAATTAGTGCCACCCTGAACTCTTACTTTCCTCCAGTGAACTTTCATTTAGAACAGCCCCTCCTAAACCCCAATTTCTCTATAAAAGCAGGTTCCCCTCCTTTGTTCTCTGATGCCCATGGTCTGCCAGAGCTTGTATTCCTGAATTGCAATTCCTCTAGCTATTCCCAAATAAACCCATTTTGCTGGTGACATAATGACCTATCTTATTCTTAAAGTTGACAGTGAGTAGCCTTGGAGTTCAGAGGTAATGTATCCCACCAGAACAAGATTATTATTATTCAGTATAATAAGACAATATCTATAAGGCATAAGGCAAAAGTCGGGCATGTCTGCATGCAGCCTGTTATAAAAACCTGGAGTCCCCCTAACTCGGGATTCCTCATCTGTGACCCACCCCACAGCGTGTGCAGGTATCACCCGGCTCTTGCTGTGTTGTCCCTGCTACTGGAACTTCTTTGCTTGCAGACCCTTTGAGTGGACAGGTCCGGGGAAAATCAGTTCACACGGACACCTTCAATCCAAATCCCACTGCAGGGTTCCTCTTCCTCTTCCCCCATTCCACATGTGAACTTCCTACGTCACATAATGACATCAGTATAGTCACTTGTTTGCTCTGTTCTACAAAAAAAAAAGATGAACTAATCCCAGAACTGCTACTCCACCGATGCTACCAATAACAAACGGAAGTAACTTTCAAAATTTCTTTGTAGCTGTTAGACTATCTACCAGGGTGTACATGAGAACACTATGTTCAAAAGTGACTTAAATGAAACTTTTGTCAATGTGGTTACATATCAATTTGATAAAATTAGGTTCATTTGCTTCATTGTTTTTTGAAGTCATACATTTAAAATATGTAAACCATTTATGTTACTAAAAATGTAAAACTTATAAATAATGATACCCTCTGAGAAATCTCATTACTGTATCCATCTATTCCACTCAAATCCCAGAGGTAACTTACAGATTTGTGTTCCTCCAAAATGTGTATTGGGCTTCCAGAATGAGTTGGGCTTCCCTCATAGCTCAGTTGGTAAAGAATCTGCCTGCAATGCAGGAGACCTGGCTTTGATTCCTGGGTTGGGAAGATCACCTGGAGAAGGAAATGGCAACCCACTACAGTATTCTTGCCTAGAGAATCCCATGGACAGAGGAGTCTGGCAGGCTACTGTCCATGGGGTCACAAGAGTCGGACATGACTTAGTGATAAACCACCACCAAAATGTGTATGGTGAAGCAGGAATCCCTAATGTGACTCTATCTGGAAACTGGGCTTTTACAGAGGAAACTAAGGTCAAATGAGCACATACGGGTGAGTCTCTGATCAGAGAAGGCTGGTGTCCTTAAGAGAAGAGACATCCGAGACTCTCTCCCTCCTTGTACACTTGCACGGGGAAAGGGCCAAGTGAGGACACAGCAAGGAGGCCATCTGCAAGCCAGGAAAGCACGCCTGACCAAAACCCAAAGTTTTCTGGCACCTTGTCCTGGGCTTCCAACCTCAGAACTTCAAGAAAGTTTCTGTTGTTGAAGCCACTCAGGCTGTGGTATGTTAAGGCAGCCCTAGCAGGCTTATATAGGAGATAATTTATATATGGTTTATCATACTAAATAATTAACAATTAATATATGGTTTATCCCTCCTGTGTTTCTTTTCAGGAAAATAAGCAAACACTTCTTTTTTTTTTCTTACACAAAAGGTAACATACTACATGCTCTTTTGCGCTTAACAATGTATCCTATACAGCACTATTTTATCAGTCTATAGAAATCTCTCATTTGTTTTTACCCCTGTATTTTTACAAATTGAAGTACAGTTGATTTACAATGTTTCAGATGTACAGTAAAACTTAATATATATTTATACACATGTGCATGTATATTTTTCCAGATCCTTTTCCATTATAGGTTTATTATACTTGCATTTCTTTATTGTGTATATTTATCATAGTTTATACTATGTTTCCAATGTTTTACTACTACAAATAACGCCTGAGTGGGTAATCTTATGTGTATGTTGTGTAATGTTTGTGGAGGTGCCTATTCAGGGTAAATCCCTAGAAAATGGATAGCAGAGTTAAAAGATGCACACAAGTGGTTTTGTTTGATAATTCTTAACGACCCCTTTGAGGGGCTGCACCATTCTATATCCTTACCAGCTGTGTATGAGGGTCTCTTTTGTTTTTTTCCTTACTGCCACACCCAGAGTGCTGTCAAGATTTTGAATTTTTCCCAATCTACTAATTAGAGATATTTCACTGTGCTTCTAATTTACATTTCTTCTATCATAAGTTGCAGCTTGTCATATGTTTGTGTTGTTCAGTTCTCAGTCGTGTCCTACTCTTTACAATCCCATGGACTGCAGCATGCCAGGCTTCCCTGTCCTTCACTATCTTCCAGAATTTGCTCAAACTCTTGTCCATTGAGTTGGTGATGCCATCCAAATCATCTCATCCTCTGTTGTCCCATTCTCCTCCTGCCCTCAGTCTTTCCTAGTGAAGTGAAGTTGCTCAGTCGTGTCCGACTCTTTGCGACCCCATGGACTATAAGCCTACTAGGCTTCTCCATCCATGGGATTTTATAGGCAAGAATACCGGAGTGGGTTACCATTTCCTACTATCAGAGTTTTTTTCCAATGAGTCAACACTTTACATCAGGTAGCCAAAGTATTGGAGCTTCAGCATCAGTCCTTCCAATGAATATTAAGAGTTGATTTCGTTTAGGATTGACTGGTTTGATCTTCTTCCTGTCCAAGGGATTCTCAAGAGTCTTCTCCAATGCCACAGTTTGAAAGCATCAATTTTTCATCACCAAGACTTCTTAGTGGTCCAATTCTCACATCGATACATGACTACTGGAAAAACCATAGCTTTGACTATATGGACCTTTGTTGACAAAGTGCTGTTTCTGCTTTTTAATACACTGCCTAGGTTTGTCACAGCTTTCTCCAAGGAGAAAGTGTCTTTTAATTTCATGGCTGCAGTCACCATCTGCAGTAATATGTTTATGGGTCATGCATATGTATTTTTCTTCGGTTATCATTTTTTAAAACTAAATTTTCTAATTAGGGTGTAGAATATGCTTGATTCTGTATATTTATCTTTTATACAGTACTAAATTATTTTAGTAAGTCTGATTTCAGTCTGTCAATTTTGTGTGTTTTTTTGGCCATAGCACCCAGCGTATGGAATCTTACATCCCCAACCAGGGATTGAATCTGTAGTGCAAGCATGAAGTCTTAATCACCGACTGACAGGGAAGTTCCTAGCCTGTCAATTTTTTAATGCAGAAAACCCTAAGATGATAATCATATCATCTGTGAATAATAATAGTTATATCTCTTCCTTTATTATCCTTATAAATTTCCTTTCCTGTGTTAGTGTGCTAGTTAGGATGAGGATAGAACACTGATGGAAGTGACAGCAGTGGCTTTGTCTTATCCCTAAATTTAAAGAAATGCTTCTTTTGGGTTTTTCCATAAAAAAAAATAGTTTGCTATACACATCTATAAATAGCTTTTTATTATAGCTTTCCTTCATAATTATTTTGCTAAGTTTTCTTTGTCATAAAAATATTTTTTCTGCATCTATTGATATGATTTCTTCAATATATTATGGTAAATTGCATTGATTTTCTAATATTAATTCATGTTTGTACACTTGGGTAAACTCAACTTAGTTATAAAATACTATTTTTTTTTTTTTTTTTTTTTTTTAAAATACTATTTTTTAAATACATTTTATCAGTTTGCTACTAACATCTTTGCACCTTTCTTCATATGATTGCTTTGTAATTTAATGTTCTTATACTATCCCTGTCTGGCTTTTGTATCAATATTTGATAACTTCACTAAATGAGTTGGAGTGGAGAATTTTCTCTCACTCTATTTTTTTGGGGGGGCGTAAATTCTCTAGAAGACTTGGAATAAGTTTAAAATGAACTTCTCCTTGAATATTTCCAAGAAACAGATCTATAAAACATTCTGGACATTTTTTTGAGTGGAAGATTTTTGATTGATTTACTACCAACCAAATTTCTTTTCTAAAGGAACATTCAGACTTCTACTACTTCTTCAGTCAGTTTTGGGAAGTTACAGACAAATAGTGTCTGGTGATACATCCATGTTCACGAATTTTTCTGATCACCATCTTGCTGTCTTTCAAACCCTTTTCTAGGATTATTTTTCTCTGAAGTATCATTTAGATTTTCCTTTAATGAAGATCAGTTGGTAATAAATCATGTGCTTTTGTTTATTAGAAACTGTCATTATTCTGTCCTTGATCTCGTCCATCAGTGTTACTGGGGACACAATTCTGATGACAGTTATTTTCTGTCAGCAATTGGAGGCATTATTCTACTATCTTCTGGCTTCCCTTGTGTGTTCATAAGTCTGCCATCAGTCTAATTACTATTCCTTTGTAAGTGAGTCAATCTTTTATTTGATCTCCTGTTATAGGTTGAACTGTATTCCTCAAAAAGACAGGTTAGAGTCCTAACCTCCAGTGTTTAAGAATGCGACCTTATTTTGGACACAGTTAAGGTAAGGTTGTACTGGAGGAGGATGGGTCCTTAATCCAATATAACTGGGTTCCTTATCAGAAGAGGAAAAGGGACAGATACACAGATGGGAGGCAGACAGTGCTGCAGATGCAAGCCATGGAATGCCAAGGACTGCCTGCAGATTACCAGAAACAAGGGAGGGGCAGAAGGGACTCCCCCTCCTGTTTAGAGGGAGCAAGGCCCTGCTGTCACCTTGATTTTAGACCACACGCCTCTAAGGCAGAGGAACCAGAGATCAAATTGCTAACATCCACTGGATCATAGAAAAAGCAAGAAAATTCCAGAAAAAAATCTGCTTCATTGACTATGCTAAAGCCTTTGACTGTGTGGATCACAACAAACTGTGGAAAATTCTGATAGAGATGGGAATACCAGACTACCTCACCTGACTCCTCAGAAACCTGTATGCGGGTCAAGAAACAACAGTTAGAACTGGACATGGAAGAACCGACTGGTTCCTAATTGGGAAAGGAATTCGTCAAGGCCGTATACTGTCACCCTGCTTTTTTAACTTCTATGCAGAGTACATCATGTGAAATGCCGAGCTGGATAAAGCACAAGCTGGAATCAAGATTGCGGGGAGAAATAACAATAACCTCAGATATGCAGATGACACCACCATTATGGCAGAAAGTGAAGAACTAAAGAGCTTCTTGATGAAAGTAAAAGACGAGAGTGAAAAAGCTGGCTTAAAACTCAACATTCAAAAAACAAAGATCATGGCATCCGATCCCATCACTTCATGGCAAACAGATGGGTAAACAATGGAAACAGTGACAGACTTTATTTTCTTGGGCTCCAAAATCACTGCAGATGGTGACTGCAGCCATGAAATTAAAAGATGTTTGCTTCTTGGAAGAAAAGCTATGACTAACCTAGACAGCATATTAAAAAGCAGAGACATTATTTTGCCGACAAAGGTTCGTATAGTCAAAAGCTGTGGTTTTTCCAGTAGTCATGTATGGATGTGAGTTGGACCATAAAGAAAGCTGAGCACCAAAGAATTGATGCTTTTGAACTGTAGTGTTGGAGAAGACTTAAAGTGCCTTGGACTGCAAGGAGATCCAACCAGTCAATCCTAAAGGAAATCAGTCCTGAATATTCATTGGAAGGGCTGGTGTTGAAGCTCCAATACTCTGGCCACCTGAAGCGAAGAACTGACTCATTGGAAAAAACCCTGATGCTGGGAAAGACTGGAGGAAGGAGAAGGGTATGACAGAGGATGAGACGGTTGGATGGCGTCACCGACTCGATGGATGGGAGTTTGAGCAAGCTCCTGAAGTTGGTGATGGACAGGAAGCCTGGTGTACTGCAGTCCATGGGGTCACAGAGTTGGACACAAGTGAGGGACTGAACTGAACTGAACTGAGCCTTGAGAACTGTGACTCTTAATTTCTATGATGTTAAGCCACTCAGCTGTGGCATTCTGTTCCAGTAGTCCTGGGAAACCAACACAAGTGAATTTAAGACTTGTTGTCCTTTAGGTTCTCAGTTCCACTGCATTGTATCTAGGTTGGATTTCTTTTGACTGATTCCGTTCTTAGCAACTCCTGATCTGTAGATTTATTTTGCTTATTGGTTTGGAAAATCCTCACCCATTATATGAACAGACACTCACCTCCTTCCATTATAATCTCCTTAAAGTACTCTTAGTAGGCTTAAAGTAGGAGACTGCCTTTTCTACCCCCTCTTTAAAATCATCATATTTTCATCTCCTTTTCTCTCTGTGCTGCATCCTAAGCAGTTTGAGAGTTTATTAAGCAGTTTAATTCTCTCATTGCATCTTCTACCTCATTTTGTTCTTCAGATGCATCTAATGTCTATGTACAGTTTTAAAATATCATTAATTGTTTTAAAGGCTTCCCTTGTGGCTCTTTGGTAAAGAATCTGCCTGCCAGTGCAGGAGACATGGGTTTGATCCCTGCGTCAGGAAGATCCCCTGGAGAAGGAAATGGCAACCCACTCCAGTATTCTTGCTTGGAAAATCCCATCAAGAGCCTGGTGAGCTATAGTCCATGGGGTCACAAAGAGTTGGACATGAGTGAGCAACTAAACAATTGTTTTAGAAGTTTCTGGCAGATTGATAGTTGTCTCGCAATCTATATTACTGTTGTTAGAGAGTAGGATCTATATTATTTCAGTAATATAACTTCTTAATTTTAACTGGATACATGCCCATCCACAACAAAATCTGTTTTTCCAATTTGCCCTCCAGCAAGGAATAACCATGAGCTAAGCTCTTACCATGGGATATAAACAGAAGTGGTGTGCACAATTTTTTAGGCAGTTTTCTGAAGGGGAAAGGCATATACTTTCCTACACCACTACGCTGGACCTTGCTGAGTGACTTACTCTGGCTAATGACGTGTGAGCACACAGGACATACGACACACCTAAGCAGAGGCTACAGTGAGTTTTCTCGGCTTACCTCCTGTGTGCTTGTTTTCCATCACGAGGAAAACGAAACGCAGGTGACTACTCCTCCTTTAGCCTGGCACCTTGAATGGGAGGCAGGTGGATCTGGTACAGCACAGCACAGCAGCTGACTGCCCCTCCCTCCAGCTGTCAAATTCCAGCTAAGTTAGAAATAAATATTTGCTTTCTTATAAGCTACTGAGTCTTTGAGAACAATTCCTTTACTTTCTTGCAGGCCAGAAATTTAAAATTATACTTTTTGGTAATTTATTCATGATTTAGTTTCCACTGCTCAGTGACTGTGAATAATGATGCTATAGCACTCATATACAAAATACTGTGGTTTTGTGTGGATATTTTAAGTTCTCTTATGTATACGGCTAGGTGTAGAATTGCTGGTTTGTTTTTTTTTTTTTTTTTTTTTGCCACACCATGTTGCATGTGAGATCTTAGTTCCTGGAGCAGGGATCAAACTGGTGCTCCCTGCAGTAGAAGGTCAGTCTTAACCACTGGACTGTCTGGGAAGTCCCTAGAAGACAAGGGTCAGACTGTTTCACAAAGTGACTGCACCATTTTACATTTCCACCAGGTGTCTATGAGAGTTCTGATTTCTCACTGACAGTTACACACCTTTTTGGTTATGGCCATCCTAATGGTTGTGACACCACCCTTCTGGCGGAAAGTGAAGAAGTAAAAAGCCTCTTGATGCAAGTGAAAGAGGAGAGTGAAAAAGTTGGCTTAAAGCTTAACATTCAGAAAACTAAGATCATGGCATCTGGTCCCATCACTTCATGGGAAATAGATGGGGAAACAGTGGAAGCTGTGTCAGACTTTATTCTTTTGGGCTACAAAATCACTGCAGATGGTGAGTGCAGCCGTGAAATTAAAAGACACTTACTCCTTGGAAGGAAAGTTATAACCAACCTAGGCAGCATATTAAAAAGCAGAGACATTACTTTGCCAACAAAGGTCCATCTAGTCAAGGCTATGGTTTTTCCAGTGGTCATGTATGGATGTGAGAGCTGGACTGTGAAGAAAGCTGAGCGCTGAAAAATTGATGCTTTTGAACTGTGGTGTTGGAGAAGACTCTTGAGAGTCCCTTGGACTGCAAGGAGATCCAACTAGTTCATCCTAAAGGAGATCAGTCCTGGGTGTTCATTGGAAGGACTGATGCTGAAGCTGAAACTCCAATACTTTGGCCACCTCATGCAAAGAGTTGTCTCATTGTAAAAGACCCTGATGCTAGGAGGGATTGGGGGCAGGAGGAGAAGGGGACGACAGAGGATGAGATGGCTGGATGGCATTACCGACTCGACGGACATGAATTTGAGTAAACTCCAGGAGTTGGTGATAGACAGTGAGGCCTGTCGTGCTGCAATTCATGGGGTCGCAAAGAGTCGGACACGACTGAGCGACTGAACTGAACTGAATGGGTGTGAAGTGGCTTCCACTGCATTTCCCTAATAACTGATGATGTTGAGCATTTTTATACGTACTTATTGGCTATTTCTATAACTTCTTTAGAGAAATATCTATTGAAATCCTGTACCTATTTTTTAAAGTTATATTTTATTGTTGAGTTTTAAGAATTATTTAAATGTTCTAGATAAAATATTAGGTATATGGTTTGCAAAATTTTTTTCTCATCCTGTGAATTGTCTGTTTTTTCCTGGTACTGTCTGAATCAGTCTACTAGGGCTGACATAACTAAATACCACAGACTGTATATGACCTCATTTAACCTCAATTGGCTCTTTAACAACCCTGTCGCCAAATACAGACACATGTGGGTTAGGTCTTCCACACATAAATTTTCAGAGAACCCAGTTCAGTCCAAAACACTCTGTCCTCTGGATACCCCAAATTCTTGTCCTTCTCACATGCAAAACACATTCACCCCAATCCCAAGTCTTAACCCATTCCAGAATTGACTCTAAGCACAAAGTCTCATCTGATCCTTGGGTATGGTTGAGACTTGAGATATGATTCATTCTAAGGCACAATTCCTCCCTAGCTGTGAGCCTGTGATACAAGCATTGTGCTTCCAAAATACAATGCTGAGACAGGCATACAGGGATATTCCATTCTGCAAGAGAGAAATCAGAAAAGGGAATGGGTTCAAAGCATGCCCCGAGCTGAGCCTCTTTTAAGGTTCTAGAAGAACCCTTTTGGGCTTAATGCTCTGCCCTCTGGGCCCACTGGGGTGGCAACCTTATCCTCTTGGTCCTGAGTGGTGGCTCCATCCGCTCAGTCCTGGGCAGCAGTTTTATTCCTGAGGCACTGGTTGGTAGCAGGCTCCACTGAAACCAAGGAGACAGCCTTGCCCCCCAGACTTGTATTCTGTGGGCTGGTGGCTGGAGTAGCAGCTGTGTTGATCTCTGAATCCCGTTTGTTGTCATTTTTCTATTTTCTTGACGGGTAATGTAACTGGCAGCCAGATAGCTCTAGTGTCCTATCCTAAGAATCTCAGAAGTCTGACAGCATTCCTCCATTTTCTTGTCTCTATGCCCTTAGTCAAAATTGGCAGCATTTCTGCCGGTATAATCTTAGTTCTATTCCTGGCTACTTATGAGCTAACTGATGAAATCCATGAATTGGAACCATGATCTCTTTATCAAATGGTTGTCCAGCTACACCCTTGACATGTTTCCCAGGACATTTTCTTTTTGTGTAATATGGATAGTAACTGGGTTCTGTGCATAATTCCAGCATGTGAGGAGTGGGGTGGTTCCCCACACCAACAAGGAGCAAGTCTCTGGGTACCAGCTGGGTGTCCTACATCTCGACTCAATTTTGACATTATCTACACAGAGACAGCATCAGGCTGTGCAGGTCACAGACTGCTGTATGCCCCTCTCCCCCATCTCAGGATGCCAGGTGCAAGCTAGGTTGTTACCTGTGCTTCTGACACACTGGCCACAAACTACAGGTTCCAACAATCTCTCCCAACTCAGGATGCCAACTGTAACTCCAGGCTGTGACCTGTACTTCTGACTGACTGGGTTATTAATCAGAGATTCTTACAACTGCCTTCTTGTGTTTGATTAATTTGCCAGAGTGGCTCACAGAACTCAGAGAAAAATCTTTACACACTGGACGACTGGTTTATTATAAAAAGAACAGCCAGATGGAAGAGACGCACATGGCAAGGCGTGGGGAGAGGGCGCAGAGATAACAAGCCCCCTCCTGCTTGCCTCTCCCCACTTCTCCAGGCAGTCACCAACAGGCAGCTCTCTGAACCCTGTCCTTGAGGAGGGTTGTGGAGGCTTCATTACTTAGATATGATTGATCAAATCATTGGTCATTGGCAACTGATTCAGCCTCTAGTTTCTCTCCCCTCTGTGGAGATAAGGGGGTGGGGCTGAAGTTCCAACCCTGTATTCCCTGGTTGGGTCCTTTGCTAACGATCTCCATCCTTAGGGCTTTCCAAAAATCACCTCATTAACATAAACACTCAAATAACAGGATACCCATTTCACCTTTATGGCTCTGAAAGTGATTTCAGGAACTGAGGAGAAAGGACTGAACACTACAAGAGAAGTTCCTGTTGCTCTTGTCCCTCCAGAAATTCCAAGGGTTTTGGGAGCTGTGTCAAGAACCTTGGATGAAGACCAAATATATATGAGAGATATATTTTAGTTGTCTGAATGACCAAATGTGTATTTCTTTTTTTAAAACTGAAGTATAGTTGATGTACATTATGATAGTTTCAGGTGTACAACATAGTGATTTGACATTTAAACATATTACAAAATGTTCACCAATATATTTTTCTTACAAGTTACAGTATTGCAGATAAGCTAAGAATTTTCCAAATCTTCAGCTTCTGGTTCATTTTTGCTTAACAAGTCCTTTAATTTCTCTCTCACCTCCTGTATACTCTAAGGAGTAAGAAGAAATTTGGCTGCACCACAAACACTGCTCAGAAATCCCTGCAGCTAAATATCAAAGTTTATTACTTTTAATTTCTACCTTCCACAGAACCACTAGGAAACAGTTTGGCCTTCTCTGTCACTTTATAGAGTCACCTTTCCTCCGGTTTCCAATAGCATGCTCCTCGTTCCTGAGATCTCATCCCAGTCACCTTTTAACTTGCATTAATTCTACCAAGAGTGTCTCTTCAAGGTAATCTAGGTTTTTCCCAAAACGCATCACAAAAATCTTTCAGCTTCTACTCATTGTGTGTTGTGTTGTGCTAAGTTGCTTCAGTCATGTCCAGCTCTTTGGGATTCTCAAGACAAGAATATTGGAGTGGGTTGCCATGGCCTCCTCCAGGGGATCTTTCCTACCCAGGGATCGAGCCTGAGTCTTCTGCGTCTCCTGTGATGGCAGGCGGGTTCTTTATCCCTAGTGCCACCTGGAAAGCCTCTATTTATTACTCACTAGCAAAGCCCCTTCCATATTTTTTAAGGTATTTGTTATAGTGGTACCCCACTTCTCAGTACCAAAATCTGTTATTAGCCTGGTAGGGCTGACGTAACATCACAGACTAGGCAGCTTAAGTAAAAGTAAAGTATTTTACACATTTCTGGAGGCTGGATATCCAAGATCAAGGTGTTGGCAGGTTTGCTTGGTTTGCAAATGGCCATCTGCCTTTCCTCAACCTATGGCAACCATTCTTATGCTTTCTGTCTCTATGACTTTTACTATTACCAGTACCTCATGTACATCCCATGTACAGTCCTTTTGTGATTGGGTTATTTCATTTGGCATAATGTCTCCAAAGTTCACCATATTGTAGCGTGTGTCAGAATATCCTTCCTTTTTAAAGCTGAACATACAAAAGTTTTGAATATTCCATTTTGATGGAGTCCAGTTTTAAAATTTTGTCACAGTTTTGGTTTCACAGTTAAGAAACTATTGCCTAATCCAAGGTCATAAGGATTTACACCTGCTTTTATCTAAAATTACTGTAGTTTCAGCATTTATATTTAGGCCTGTGATCCATTGTGAATTAGTTTTTGTGTTGTGAGGTAGGGGTTCGGTTTCATTTTTTTTGCATGTGGTTATACAATTGTCCCAGCACCCTTTGTTGAGAAGGGTTCCCAGTGAATCAAATGCCCACAGATGTGTGGGTTATCTTTGAACTCTCAATTCTTTTCCACAATATATACTTCTATTATTATTCCAGTACCACATATTACCTTGATTATTGTAGCTCTGTAGTCAGCTCTGAATTCAGGAAGAATGAATGTTTCAACTTTTTTCTTCATGATTCTTTTGGTTTTTCTGAGTCCCTTGCACTGCCATGTGAATTTTAGACTCTGCTTGTCAATTTCTGGGGGAAAAAAGCAACTGGGATTTTTGATAGGATTGCATAGAAACTGTAGAACAAATAAAGGAGTACTGCTTATTGTAACAATGTCAAGTCTTCTATTTCTTGATCACAGTTTAGCTTAATTATAAACCCTATACTTTGTGTCTTCCCATCCTCTCAATAAGCCAAATAATTCCTTGCTCCATCACTGGTCATTTTTCCTACTTCTTACAGTACATTTTAGCAACTGTTTCTGATTCTGCCAACTACAGACATCTCTGGAGTGCTTTTACCTTTACCTCTACCTTTCCTGTTTCACATCTTCAACTGCCAGTCATATTTTTTACCTTTACATTGTCAACATCAGTATGCTTTAACTACAGCAAGATTAGAAACCTGCACTAAACTCTCTATCGAGTAATTATTCAGTTCAACTCTTTTTCAGATTTCTCTCCCAGAATGCCTATCCTTCCACCCCAATCCAGCCTAGCTATTTATTTATTAATTTTGGCTGCGCTGGGTCTTCATTGCAGCACAAGGGGGCTTCCCTTGTTGCAGAGCACCAGCCGTAGAAGGCGCAGGCTCAGTAGTTATGGCACAAGGGCTCAGCTGCCCTGTGGCTTGTTGGACATAATTCTGACTAGGTATCACACTCATGTCCCCTGTGTTGGAAGGCAGATTCTCAACCACTGGACCACCAGGGAAGCCTTAGCCTAGCTCTTGGGACATCCCTTTACTTCTGAATTAGATCCACTGATGTCTGGTCAGTAGTGTTGTCAGATACCTCATTTCTACCTCATTGTTAAGTAACTTTGGAAAAAAAAAAGTCTATGTGGGCGCTTGACGTTTTCAGTCTCTGCATATCTGAGAATGTTCTCATTCTGATCTTTTAATGATAGTTCAGCTAGGAATAGTTGTTTTTTGAATAAAAAAAATTCCTAGAATTTCAAGCTCAAGAAGTATTTCCCCCAGAAACTTGAAGGTCTTTGCTATCTTCTCATATCTATTGTTGCTGGTAAGAATTTTAATCACAGTCTTACTCTTTTATGGATCACTTTTTTCCTGGGAAATTCAGGACCTTCTTGTATCGTCAGCGTTTTAACATTTCACAAGGTTGTTTTCTGTTTTTGCTCTCCATCAGTGGACATTTTTTAGCTCTGGGAAAGTTTCTTCCATTATTTTTGGGATACTTCTCCATCTTTTACTTACTGTTTTCTCTTTCTCTTATAATATTAGTCCTGTTGGATTGACTTTTTTTAAATATTTTCTCTTGCAATTTCCATCTCTTTGCATATTTCTTCTATTTTCCTTAAAACTTCATGGACTTTACCTTTCAATAAAAGTGAATTTACAATTTTGGCAATTTCTTATTTCTAATTTAAGATTTACTTTTTGTTCCTGGAGTGTTAACTTATATGAGTATATTATCTTTGTTTCATAGCTGTAATAAGTTTGGGAGCATACTATATTTTTTTAAGTTCTCTGAAGTTTCTTTTTCCTCTATGGTCACAATTTCTCTTCTGTCAGCCCCAAGTTGGAGACTTCCCTTAAATACCTAAAAGCCCTTGGTTATCTGTTCAGATTTAAGATGAGATAGCTGAACGCTGATGACGAATTTTTAGAACCTGGGAGGGTCTTGCCAACTTCACTCTAGGGTGAGTGGGTAGGAAGCTGGCTATTGTGCCAGAAGAAAGAATGCTTTACTCTTAGTCATTAAATGCTCCCCAGAGATTATAAGAACTTGACTTTTAGCTTGGGATAAATGCCTAGCTATTGTATCTGAGGTATGGGGTGGGGAGGGCTGGGGTACTGCTGTTGTACATAGAAACCTTTATTTAGTTTCCTTGTTTTCATCCCTGCTTCTCCCTCTTGGTCTGTTGTGCTGATGTCTCCAAATTTCAGTTTCTTTAAATCACTTCCAGCTGCCAGGCCTCCTTCCTCAACTGCAGTACCCATTCCCTATACCTATTCCAAACCATGATTTCTTCCATTTTGTCTAATCAGACCACACTCTCAGTGTAAAATTAAAAAAAAAAAATTTGGTGGCTCCCTTCTCATTTTCTGTCCTGTACTGGTTTGCATCATTTTTCATTTCTTTATGAGCATTTTAACAGGGTTTTAGGAAAAAGAGGCAATTAAAGAACTTACTCAGCCAGCTTTAATTAAAACAAAAACAAAAACAAACCCTGGGACTTTCCTGGTGGTTCGGTGGTTAAGACTCCAAGTTTCCAGTGCAGGGGGAATGGGTTCCATCCCCGGTCAGGGAACTAAGATTCTGAATGCTGTGTGAGGTGGCCAAAAAAAAAAAAAAAAAACTTAAACGTAGATTAAAAAAAAAAAAAAAGATATGTAGGGCAGAGTAGGGAACAAGAAACAAGAACAGTGGAATGACAAAAAATAGAAACCAAAAAATTTTCTAAGCCTGTGATGTGGACAGTATTCCTGTGTAGGCAGAACAATGCTTAACTTAGCATCTTCCACTCTTCAAACCCACACATTTCAGGGTTTGAAGATAAACCTGAGACATCTCGTCCACACCCCACTTTACAGTTAAGAAAAGCAAGACCTATAAGTACTGTGATCTTCCCAAGGTCACACACGTAGAGGATGGGCGAGGGGAAACCAGGTAGATAGCATGAAGTCCACTTTGCTTTCCTTCCGCCTCCTCACACTGCTGGGGAGCTTACAAGACGAGCGGATCCGTAGTCAGGTGAGGAGGACCGTGAGAAACGGTCACAGGGGCATAGGCTTTTCCTGAGTGAAGAGTCTGACAAAATCAAATACTTTAGGACGCTTCGTTTGGCAGGACCGCGCCGTCCCCCGGCCGCGGTCCTGACCGTACAGAAGGGGGCGACTGTGTAGCAGGACCCGGGCCGGGGGAACCCGAGGGCGGCGACGCTGGGCCGAGGGGGACGCGGTGACGAGCCAGGACCCCGAGGAGGGGCGCGAAGGTGGCGGTGGGACCACGAGAGACACGCTGCTGTGACTCAACTGCTCTCAGGGTGTTTAGTTACTGATAAAACACTCGCTGGCAGGGGCTGCAAACAACCCACATCATCACTCTTGGGGCGGCGACAGCTTACCTACAGCCTCACAGTAACGGTGCGCGCCTCAGACTAGGAAACCTGCCAGCGCTTCGGCACCACAATCTGGGGCGCCCGACGCGGGGCCGCCTGCCACTCGCGAGGACAGGGAAGGCCGCCGAGGTGAATCGCGGACAGGCCGCCGGCAGTGTCTCCCGGGCGGTGCGGATAGTCCGAGGGCCTCGGGGCGGGAAACCCACCTGCCCCGGGAGACCTGGGCCCCTGCTCCGCGGCACCGGTCCGCCGAGGCGGTGGTGGTTGCCCACTGTCGGTGCCGCGCCGCCTCCTACGGCAAGCGGGAGGAGACAGACGCCGAGCGCCCCGCGCAGGGAGTGTGTACGCGTGTGCGCCCGCAGCCGCCAGCCCCCAGCCCACCGGCCCCTTAGAAGGGGCCTGAGGCCCGCGCACGGCCGAGTCGCCCTCCCAGGAGGCTGCGGGACGGCAAGCGGGCGCGGTCGGGCGGGGGCGGGGCTCGCGCTGACGTCGGCCCGGGGCGGGGCTGAGGACTCGCGCAGGGGGCGGGGCGCGGTGACGTCGGGCGCCCGGGCCGAGCTGTGGCGGCGGCGGTAGTGGCGGCGGCGGCGCCCGGGCGGGCAGCGGCATCGGCAGCCCAGAGGAGGGTGAGACGGCCGCGGTGGCGGCAGCTCGGGATCGGGCGGCGCCTGGAGCTTCCCGCCCGTCGCTGGTGCCGGGGCCCTCGTCTCTCCTGCGCCCGCTCCTCCCCACGGCCCTGGCTGGGTCCGGGCAGCGCGCCCCCGGGGAGGGCGGAGCCGTAGGTGAGGCGCGGGGACCCCTCCCCCTCCGCGCCCTGCCGGGGGGGATGGGACGTCCGAGAGGGCGGCCCCACCCAGCCCACCGGCGGGTGCCCCTGGACCGGCTGGAGGGGCGGCGACGGCGGGGACCCGCGGGGGCTGCGGGCGGCCGGCTTCAGAGGCGTGATGTTGCGGGCGAGGTGGGGACGTGCACGCCTCGGGGAGCCCCGGGAGGCTGGGGTGCGGTCGGGTGGGTCTGGGGTTTGGGTACCGATGTGCAGCGTTGAAAGAGACGAGGATTCTGGTCTCTCCTGTGAAGTAGTAAGATAGGAGATGGAGGGTTGGCTTCCAGAAAGGAGATGAGCTGTGGATGTTGCCTTTTAGGCAGTTGGAGAAGCTATTGCACTAGGTCTCACGTTTCTACTTAGGGCTTGGGGTCTTTTTTTTCCCCCCTTTAGGCGGGGTGGGGGTCGAGGAGGGAAGCGACTCCCTCAGCTTTTGGCTCAGAGTGGGGAAATTGTGGAGCCTGGACGGGTTTGGAGTTTTACACGCTTGAAGAGGAGCAGAGATCTTGGGGTAGACAACTTCATTCTGGCAGCAACATTAAGTGATAGGTCCCTTTACACTTAATTCCTAAAAGGCGTTATCTTCCAGTCTTTTATTTATTTTGGTGCCTAAACGATCTGTGTACCTCATCTTCAAGTTTTATCCTGGCCCCTTAAGAGAAGGCCCGAGGATCAGGTGGTTCCTTTGGAAGTCACGTTTCTGAGGAGTAGTTGCAGGTGGTTGTGGTTGACTGCTTTGGATGGATGAAATGAACAATTTGCACATTCCTGTTGGAGCTAATTACGTGAAACATACTTAAATGTTTTAAAGCACTGCTGTCTTTTGCAACTCAGTTTTTAGTAGATCTTGACAGTTAGCTATTCTGTGTTTGATAATTACTGGAGATTTCTGAAGTTTCTCAATTGCATGTCTTTATTAGACACTTAAAATGAAGTGGAATAAAAATTTTTGGTAGGTCCCTCCATTTTTGAGAAACATTCTTAAAGTCATGTGCTCCTAAAATATTTTTGGGAGCATGTGTCTGTCACTGCATAGGGAGAGGTTACTAAGAGTAAAGGTTCTTCACAGCAGTGTTTCACAACTTAGCACATTAAATCAGAATCTCCTTTTCTGGATTTCTGCTCCCCATCAGATTACAGAACTCCCTGTCCTTACCTGTCAGTTAATATCATTTAAGCTATTTCTTGCTGGGAAAACAGGCCCTGAGATGGACATGTATTATGTAATGGATGGAAGTAGGTATGACTCCCTATAATTGATTTATGGAGGAAGAGAAACCGTCATGAAATGGAATTTAAGCAGTGACTTTCCCAAGGCTTATTCAATTTATTTGGGAACATAGCCAGAGCAGTGCTTTCCTATAACCCAAGAGAGAAATATACAGGGTGAGTGTCAGTGGTTGCCTTTTTTAATATGTCTACTTAATGAGCAGACTGTTATCCTCCAGCAAATACTTCTGCTTGAAGAAACTTATAGGAAACAGATGATATAATAGCTATTAAGTGAAAATAGGTGTGGTCCACTTGTAATTATGAACAAAAGATTTAATTAAATATTCAGACAAGTCAAATTACAAGTTGATATAATAATGATTTTGATACTGGATTAGTTACTTGGAAAGATTAACATTCACATACCTGGTTTTGGCTTTTGTCTTATATTTTGACTTAATTGAGTATATATGGGGACAGATGTGAACTGAGATACCAGGTGAAATTATGTGTGTATTTTGCTAAAATGACATTTCCATGGCTGACAGTGGGAGGTGGTTCTTGTTGGAATGCAGTCATATAATTTCAGAAAAGTGTAGGGTTATCTATTTCTCTTTAGGATTTCTTATGCCTGAGAAAATCAGTATGTTTTATTCTTAAGAAATGTCATTTACTAGTCATTACTGTGATATCTTTGTTGAGTCTACTGGGGTATTTCCCCCCCTCTCTTTTTGAATTACTAAAGTCAGATAAGTATGTCAGTCTGTTAGGTCAACTTTAATACTGAAATGAAAAGCGAAGATTCTTAAAGCAACAACTGCTCTTTTTCTATGCTACATTTATGCTTTTAGAAGCAGTATAAGAGATATTACATGTGTTTTGCACATACTGTGACAAAAATGGAGAAAGATGAGGGAATGAAGTATTTTGGCTAATTACAAGCAGTGGATTGATTATGGATTTTCAGACATACAGTGTAATAAAGTAAATTAAGCTTAAAGTTATGTGTAATATGGTTTATTTCTATAGCTTGCTTTTTCAAAATGTGAGCCTTTGGGGTGCTGCCTTATTCATTTATTCATTCAGCAGTTATTTTTTAAGTATGGTTCTGGGTACATTTTTTAGCCATTGGAAATATAGTAGTGAACAACACTGATAAAAATTCTAACCTTCATAGAGCTTACCTTCTGGATACCTTCTGGGGAAATGAAGAGGAACTCAGCAAAGGAGATTAATAAGGAAATTAATAAGAGGCCATTGAGGTAGAAGGAAAACCAGGAGAGTATGATGTACTGGAAATGAAGGAAAGGAAGTTTTCAAGGAGGAGGGAATGATCAACTGTGTCATTGTTTAAAGATGTGTCAGACTGTTGGGCAGGAAAGAATTCTGACTGATGTCTAATAACAGAGAGATGACTAAATACTTTTTAGTGTGAGATGGAGGCAAATGGAAGAATCAGTTTTTTTTACTTCCTTGGATTGATTTAAAATAAATATATGTATAAATATATATATTTAAATTATATATAAATCATATTTTATGATTTATATATGATAAAATAAATAATATAAAATGTATATTTAATATTTAAAAATCATATATATATTTAAAAATATATACTGCATACTGTATTCTTTTCAGAACAAAATATGCATCCTGGGAGTTTATACTTGTACTAAGGAGAGGGCTTCCCTTGTGGCTCAGCTGGTAAAGAATCTGCCTGCAATGGGGGAGACCTGAGTTCTATCCCTGGGTTGGGAAGATCCCTTGGAGAAGGGCAAGGCTACCTACTCCAGTATTCTGGCCTGGAGAGTTCCATGAACTATATAATCCATGGAGTCACAGAGGGTCAGACACGACTGAGCAACTTTCACTTCACTTCAAGGAGAGGTATGATGTTATTGATCATATATACACTTATTTTTTTAAACACATATATCAAATCAGAAGTTATAAAAATACACAGGGAAAAAAATAAGTCTCTTCTCCATTCAGTTGTTCCTGAAGGCAGACACTGTTTTCAGTTTCTTGTTTTTCCTAACCAGTGAAATTTTGTGCAATAATATGGCATTAAGCTATTTTAAAATTGCATAAAAATAACAAGTATTTTATCCTCTAGGTATTTTTTTTCACAGGCTTAATATTTGTTTTTATAATTTAAGTCTTAACTACCCACAGATCTTTTTTAAATATAATGGCTTTATTGAGGGATAATCCACATACCATAGAATTCACCCATTAAAGTGTACAGTTAAGTTTTTTTTTTTGGTACATTCATCACCATGATCAATTTTAGAACATTTTCATCCTCTCCAAAAGAAGTCCCAAACCGATTAGTGGTCATTCCCTGACGTTTGGTTTTTAAGTATTGTTTTGCATAGTATGTGGGAAAAATGTTTGTGAATTACTTTATTTTCAGTTAAATGGCAGTGAAGCCATTTAGTGTTTACTTTTAATATTCCCTTTTTAAAAGCAATTTTTTAAAATATCTATTTACTTGGTTGCGGGTCTTTTAGGTGGGATCTGATTCCCTGAATAGAGATCGAACCTCAGCAAGGAGTTTTGTTGTAGTGGGAAAAGAGGAAAAGTTAACAGGCTTTTGTGGTCTGCTATGTTAAGTGCTTTGATAGGTGACATACAGGTTTCTACATCAGCTTATAGGATGGATCCGTAATAGGATTGTAGGAAGATCTAAGATGAGATCTCCTAAGGATAAGTACGATTTGGCTAGATGAAAAGGATGCACGTGGAGGAAACAACATGTGCAGGATCCAAAGGCAAGAAAGCGATAAGGCAGGTGAGTGATATGAAGATGGTTTGACCTGGCTGGAATGTTGTGGGCGTCACTTTTCCTTTCTGTGAAAAGGTGTGCTGTCTTAAAAAAAGCAAAATAATTATAGTATTAATTTACTTAACCTGTGGATTGCTGTCTCTTCTTAGCTATAGAATTTTGGGTGAGTTTATTGTCTAAAACTCAGTTAATTTTCTCATCTGTAGGATGAGAATAATAGTCCTATCTGATGTGATTGTTGTGAAGAATAAATAAGATAGTGCTCATAAAGCTTGGAATATAGTGAGTACTCTAAATCCAGCTGCCCTGATAATGACATTGGGGTGGTGGTTTTGATGATGTCGTGACAATGATCCTGAAAAATGGAATTCCTTAGGGTATTTTGGAGCCTCAGAGTGCTCGGGAGACTGGAAGATGACCTGTCATTTAAATTTTTTTTTTTTTTTTTCTGGGAAGAAAGAAGTGACTACCCAAAACTTGAGACCAGCACCGTTCAGCGGAACTTTGTGTGATGGTAGGAATGTTCTCTTATTCACCATCAAGTACAGTAGCCACTAGTCACACGTGCCCTTCTTTTGTAAAGATTATTTGGTGTGAACCATTTTTAAAGTCTTCGTCGAATTTGTTACAACAGTGCTTCTGTTTTTTATGTTTTGGTTTTTTGGCCCCGAGGCATATGGGATCTTAGTTTCCCCAACAGGAATAGAACCTGCATCCCCTATATTGCAGGGTGAAGTCTTAACACCAGGAAAGTCCCCTTATGGGCCTTTTGAACACTTGAAATGTGGCTAGTGTGACTGACAGGCTGTATTGTTAATTATTTTACAATTAATTTAAATAGCTACTGTGACTATTGGCCACTATACTGGGCAGCACAGTTATACACTTAAAGGTTGAGGAATCTCATATTGAATAGTGGCAGTATTATAGAGTCGATAATTCTAAAAGTTAAAAAGTAGTTTTAGAAGCCTCACCAGGGGAGTGGATTACAGCATGGATGAACTAGGTCACATCAGACAATAACGCTGTAGTTTCCTAGAATTGACATGGCTCCTAGACTGATAAAGGAAATGTAGTAGTTGTAATGTGTCTAGACTTCAGCTAGATCTTTTCACGTTGTCTTTGTGGCAAATATGAAAAATTAAGTCGGAGATTTCATGAGAATAGGAACTGTCATGTGTTCTCTACTGAGCAAATAATAGATGCTTACTAAATATTTGATGACTGAATGGATAATGGTACACTTAAGTGAAGTCCCAGCTGGCTGTAAATGGCCCTCCCCAGAGAATAGAGAGTAGCTCACTGAAGATGATGGATTAGGGGAGCTGGTGTTAGATGGACACCTCATCCGTGTGTGGAGTGTTGGAATGATCCAGGAGCAGTGGCACAGCAGGTAGTGGCCATGAGAACCAGTGGCCAGTCTAAGTCTACCCTTACTGAGCATGGAGCATGTCCAGGTCATCACTAGCTGATGGTAAAGAGGCGGTGGTGGAAAAGGCTGTGTTGCTGAGTAGCATGGAAGGCAGACTCACAGGATTTTTATACGAGGGTTCAGAAATAGTGGTCTGGAGGTGGCAGTGGAAGAAAGGAGGGTACCAGCCTCATTTTCCTGTATCGGGCGTGTCATGTGGGCGTCTTCACAGCCTCCACTTGAGAGGACTGCGTGGGAAGAGCATCCTGGAAGAGCCAGTTCTCCGTGAAGGCAGGGGTACTGAGCACCTTGAGAGGAGTTCTTTGGTAATAGAGTGAAGTTCCTCGAGAGTGTACTTCCCCACCCGAGTGGCTTCTTTTTTTTTTTTTTTTATCATTACTTAAACTTTAAGAGAAGCCTCTCTCATCTTAAACAGATTCTTCAGCTCATACTTTCTCTGTCTCTTGCTTTAAGTTGACTTTTGCTCTTTGCTTTACAGCCAGACTTTGTTGAGAGAGTTGTCTGCATTTGCTTTATGTTTCCATTTCTTCACCTGCAGTTTTTTTCTCTGTTTCTGTCTGGCTTCTGTCTCCACAGTTTCACTGAAACTGTGTTGCTTGAATTACCAATGTCTTTCTTTAAATGCACTGGCTGTTTTTCTATCCATTTATTCAACCTCTTAGCAGCCTTACTAATAGTCCATTGGTATGCAATGAATTACCCCCAAACTTAAAACAACAAATATTTATTGTTTCATAATTTCTTTGGGTCAGGCATCTGGGTTTCATGTGTCTGATTCAGGGTCACTCAGGAGGCTGCAATCAGGTGTTGACTAGGACTGGTTATCTCAGCACTCCACTTGGGGGAGGGTCTGCTTCCACCTCAGTTGTGTGACTGTTGGCTGACCTGAGGTCCTTGCTGGATGTTTGATGGAGAAGTCAGTCTCTCTGCCATTTGGGTCTCTGTGTAACATTACTCTAGCAACTTGGTACCAGTTTCTCCTTGATTGAGGGGTCTGTGGAGGAGGAGGGAGGTACTAGTCCTTCTTTTTGTAACCTAACCTGGGAAGTGACATTGTATCACTTCTGCTGTATCCTGTTCACTGGAAGGGAGTCCTAGGTCAAGCACAGGCAAGCGAAGATTACACAAGAGCAAGAAACTCAAAGGTAGATGTCATTCAGAGCCATTTTCAGAATTGCATACTACAGCTGCATTTGACACAGTCAACTTCTTCTTTGGTAGAACTCTCACTTTTTTCAGAGTCTTTAGATCACACTTCTGTTTTCCTTTCTGGTTCTCTGGGCTCTCTTTCCAGTCATCTTTGTTGAACCTTTTTCTCACAGTGATTAAATGTTTGAATTTCTCTGGTTGATCTCATCACCTATTCATTTTTCATGTGTGTGCTGAGTATTCGTGTTGCTTTACCTCTTCAGCTTTACCCCTCTCTCGTGTCAAAGAGCTATTGTCCAGTGTTTCCACTCGAATGCCTCTTATACTCAACAGATCCAAAACTAAATGTGTGTGATTCCTGCTCTTCTCTGGGGTTCCTTAATTTGTTAAATGACACTACCAGAAATATGTGTAGTGTTAGTTACCTTGCGGCATGTGGGATCTTAGGTCCCTAAACAGGGATTGAACTCACATCCCTTGCATCAGAAGGTGGATTCTTAACCACTGGACCACCAATAAGTATAAGTGTTAGTCACTCAGTCGTGTCCGAATCTTCATGACCTCGTGGACTGTAGCCCACCAGGCTCCTCCGTCCATGGGATTCTCCAGTCAAGAATACCGGAGTGGGTTGCCGTGCTCTCCTCCAGGGGATCTTCCTGTCCCAGGGATCGAACCCAGGTCTCCTGCATTGCAGGCAAATTCTTTACTGTCTGAGCCACCAGGGAAGCCCCTGACAGTGTCTTTTGAACCAGGTTCTTAATTTTAGTGTAATCCAGTTAGTGTTTATGTGGTTAGTGCTTAAAAAAAAATTTTTTTTTGATGTGGATCATTTTTAAATTCTTTATTGAATTTGTTACAATATCATTTCTGTTTTATGTTTTGGTTTTCTGACCACGAGGTATGTGGGATCGTAGCTCCCCAGTCAGAGACTGAACCTGCACCCTCTGCACTGGAAGTAAAATCTTAACCCCTGGACCGCCAGGGAAGCCCCTGGTTAGTGCTTTTCCTGTGGAAGAAATCTTTCCCTACCCCATAGTCCTGAAGTCACTCTTCTGTTATCTTCTTGGAAGTGTTACTATACCTTTCCCATTCAGCTCCATGATCTGCCTATAATTGATTTTTGCATATGCTTCAAAGTTTATTTTTGTTTTTCCAATATGGTTCCTGATATTCTCAGCATCATTTATCGACAGTTCCTTCCTTTTTCAACTGCATTGTAATAACTCGAGGCTCTGGTCTGTTCCACTCGTTTCCCTGTCTTGGTCCAGGGCCAGACTTAGTTACTGTAGTTTTATAGTAAGTCTTCATGCCTGTTAAAGTGTTCCCACCTTGTCTTTTCCCAAGAATGTCTTGACAGGCATAGTCAGTGACCATCATGGTCAGTGATCAGGAATGGTATCAACATAGGGACAGATGTAGACATCAATGGAAATGAGTAGAGAGTCCAACTATGGACACCTATTTATAGTTAATTAATTTTCAACAAAGGTGGGAGGGTAATTCAGTGGAGGAAAGGATAGTCTTTTTTTTTGGTTATCTTTTTTTTTTTTTGCATTGGAGTATAGTTGCTTTACAGTGTTGTGGTGTTTTCTGCGATACAGCCAAGTGAATCACCTATACGATGGGCTTTGTCAATCATGTTAGAGTCTAGAGTTTGACCTTGGGGCAGTGGCAGGACTTTGGAGACTTTTGAGTAAAGGAAATAACAAACTTTATTTACATTTTACAAAGAGTGGGTAGGAGGAGGCTAAGTGGAGAGGCCGATTAAGAGGCTGGGCCTTAATCTTGTTAAAGCTTGAAACAGAAAGTAGTGACAGTGAGGACAAAGAAGCATCTGGAATTGAAAGCTTTAAAGAACACAGGACTGGCTGGCTGAGTGTCTCTGTGTGTGTGTGTGTATATGTACGTGTGCGTACATGTACTTCTGGGGAAGAAAGGGCGGTTGGTGGGGAGGGAGGAGACAGGTGACACCCAGACTCTTGGATGAAGCAGATAGGTTAGCAGCTGTGCCGTCTTCATACAGTAGTCACTAATATATGGATATTTACATTTAAACTGATTTAAATGAATTAAGATTTGAAGTTTAGTTTTTCAGGCACACTAGCTGTATCTCATTTGGCCAGTAGCCAAACGGGAGTCGTGATATCTGTATCAGACAGTACAGATAGAGAATATTCTCATTGGCACAGAAAGGTCTGCTGCAATTTTTGGTAGCAACTAGCTCTTCCCCCTGGAGAAGGCAATGGCACGCCACTCCAGTACTCTTGCCTGGAAAATCCCATGGACAGAGGAGCCTGGTAGGCTGCGGTCCATGGGGTCGCTAAGAGTCGGACATGACAGAGCGACTTCACTTTCACTTTTCACTTTCATGCGTTGGAGAAGGAAATGGCAACCCACTCCAGTGTTCTTGCCTGGAGAATCCCAGGAATGGGGGAGCCTGGTGGGCTGCCGTCTATGGGGTCGCACAGAGTCGGACATGACTGAAGTGACTTAGCAGCAGCAGCGCTTCCCCCAGAGGAAAGTCAAAATAATAGGTGGTGTTCGCCAGTCTCCAAAGAGCTCTGGCTCCAGAGCAACCTAACGGATTCTGTGAGTCAGACACAATTACTACCACCACCACCACCATCATCCAGTCATTGCCAGATACACAACACTTTGATGATCAGATAAGGAGCCAGAGGGATGGTGATGCTGTTCAGTGGGCTGTTGGTGACTGTGGTGGGGCAGCCGGAACCTCTGGGAAGACTGCTGTCCAGTAGACAATCGTGTGAGCCACTTATGTGATTAAAATTTGAGTAGTCACATTACAGAGTTAAAAAATAGTGGTTAAGAGTTCATAATCTTACAATGTTTTTTATTTAACCCAGTGCATCCAAAATGCCATTTTCAACACGTTGAAACATGTCATATTTAAAATGAGCAACTTTACATTCTTTCTTCATACTGAGTACTGAGTATTTAAAATCAATCGCATACTTTAGCATAAATTAATTCAGATGCTGTGATTTATCAGAAATAACTTAATCTATACTTAGAGTTCATAACATCTACAGTTGGAAAAGTAGGTTCACACGCCCAGCCCATTCCAAACATGCTTAAAAGTTTTCCCGTAATTATCAGATTTTTAAATTTAACTTTTAATTAACAATGAAATAACAAATTCAGTTCCTCAGTCTCACTAGCTCTTTTCAAGTAAACAGCCATGAGTGGCTAGTGGCCACTATATTGGACAGTGCAACTCTGAAACAACCAGTGACATTCACTTGATAGTTGGAAATTCAGGTCTGGAGCTCAGAAGAGAGGTGCAGGGACAGACAGGTGGGTGGTAGGGACCGTGAGGAATGTGAAAATGAAAAAAACAAGCTTGATTTTGGACAAACCAATATTAAGTTCTCTGTGTGTTAGTTGCTCAGTCGTGTCCAACTCTTTGCAACTACATGGACTGTAGCCTGCCAGGCTTTCTCCATCCACGGGATTTTCCAGGTAAGAATCCTGGAAGTGGAGTTGCCATTTCCTTCTCCAGGGGATCGAACCCAGGTCTCCTGCGTTGTAGGCAGACACTTTACCATCTGAGCCACCAGGGAAGCCCTAGTTCTCGGTACTTCCTTAAAAAAATCTGGAAGTCTGTCTGGTGAGAGTAAGGTGGTTGATGAATGTGTGGCATATTGCAGTGCTTGAATCAGATGTGTCATCTTGGGCAACTCACTGAGCCCTTCTGAGCCTTAGTTTCCTCATCTAGAAATGTAATAATACAGTCTCTGCCTGAAAGGTTTCTTGGGAGTGTTAAAGGGAGCCTTCATGGCGGGTATTAACCATGTATAGTGCTGCGTCTCCTCACTTCTTAGTTGACGTTTCTTGTGGAAAGTGATCATGTGCTCGGTCGTGTCCGACTCTGTGACCCCCATGGACTGCAGCCCATCAGGCTCCTCTGTTTAATACTTTATTCTTTATCTGTTTGAAACTTCATTTTTTTTAAGGGAAAAAACGTATTTTAATTATGCACATTGTTATGAGCTGAATCCCAATTTCTGAAGCTTTAAATTATGAAGAAAAGTATATCTTAAAGTAAAGGAAATATACTTATTATTCACATGGATGAATGCTCATTATGGTCTACACTCTATGTTAAACGCTTTATATGATGCTGTGAAAGGTTTTTTTTTTCCTGTAATGTGACATGTAACATATTTCTTTTGTAAAGTTTCACTTAAGTAGAGTTTGTAATAGAAAATCTATTTTCATTCTGGAACTTTGGAATGTATCATGGTCTCATTCTTTTTCTTAGTTATTCCAGGAGCCACTGTATTCTGCTTGAATCTTTTTGGATATTTTTAAAATTATGATTTGATTGTATTCTGGGCTAAATCTAGAGAGTCTCTAATTCTACATATGGGTATAAACATGTAAAAAATTATGATGAAAAAATCCCCATGTAATTCATGGTATTTAGAGAAGCATGGTAACCGAGAGGAGAAAAATGGACTCTACTGGGTCAAAGAGGAAGGAACTGTGATTACTTCCTCTGGTCTGTCCCTCAGCTCCCAGCTTGCCCATTGTATCTGGCACTGTACCATTTCTCGAGTGTGTTGGATAAGATGACAAACATTTTTACAGCGCCCCCGTGTACTGCAGACCTAGTGTGTGCTGGAAAGTCTTACTGTCTTTTTCTCATCATGTCCTGTGTACTTCTTTACATCTGATGTTAGGCATCTGTGTCTGTGTTGTAAATAATGAAAAATTTTAATGACGCATTTCGGGCTAGCAGATAGGTTTGTTGTTACATGCCAACCGCATTTTGTGGTGGCAGCTGGAAGTGCTGTATGGGATGGGTTTTTGAGCCCATGTCCCAAAGGAAGAAAAGCTCACCCTAGATGACAGTGGCCTTTCCCTTTCGTTTCTGTTTAAATATTTTGAACATTTTTTTCCTTTTCAAAAAGCCCTATATGCCCATTTGGAAACATCTGACAACTGTTAAGAAGAAAGCGAACAGATTGCCTACCATTCTTTGTGATGAGCTTATGTGTACGCAGTTGACCCTTGAACCAGTGGGGGGTGGATATTGGGGGCTCTGACCCTCCCTGCAGTCAAAAATCTGTGTATAAGTTAGAGCTGGTCCTCTGTATCAGGGGTTGCTCCATGTCCACAGATTCAGCCATCTGGGTATTGTGTGATACTGTAGGATTTAACGTTGAAAAAAAAATCCATGTATAATTGGATGCATGAGGTTCAAACCTGTTGAGTTCATGGATAAACTGTATTTGCAAAATGGAGAGTATATGTACAAATGTATGTTCACTTTTATTTACTGTATTATAAACATTTTTCATATGAGACATTGGTTATAAATGTGTTTTGTTGATGGCATGTAATCATAAAGATTTCAGTTAAACATTTCCCAATTGAACAAGTACTAATAAAGTTGGTATATCATAATGTAGTGTTTTTTCCTACATTTTGGATCATTTAAGTAGATAGGGTTTCCTGGTTTTGGAATTATTGGATCAAAAGATGAATGTTTCTAAGACACTTAACCATTTTCAAACTTATTGCTTCCCAAATGCTCTTTATTTTTTTGAGGATGAAAGCAAGCACTTAGAATACAAATACTTTTATTATTTTAAGGAAGAAAATAAAACATTGGATATTTACAGTTTTTCACCTAAACTTTTAAATTTATGAAATGTTTCTTTTCATACATGCAAAAAAGATTGAGTTGTCTAATAAATACCTGTGTACTCACCACCTAGTTTAATATATAATTATATAGTTAAAAACTTTGTGTTTAGTTCTCCCTGGTTATAAATGTGTTTTTACCAACAGTGATGTGACTGTTTAACCTTATCCCATAACACAGGTCTATATCCAAGACCTTTTGGGCCAGAATTCAGAATTTCTTAGGTTTCAGAAAGGTGATCGGCTTCATCTGCTTTGTATTATCTAACTTTGAAGCAAGGTCAGGGGGCACCCTCCAGTTCCTTCATCAAACACATTAGTATTTCGATATCAGTTCAGGTGTGATTTTTGTCATGAAATTACTTAAAGAATTTGGTGGTTTTCAAAGGTTTTTAGAATTGAGATACATGGTCGTGAACATGTGCGTCTTTCCAATATACTTGTTCAGTGTGATTGGTTTGGTAGCGTTTGTTGAACTGATTGTAACGTGGTATGAGATGTGCTATAAAATGGAAAGTAACTGCTGTCCAAACCGTTTAGTATTTTTAGGATTTGTAGAAATCAAATAGCAGTGAGGACTGGAGTCACTGGGGAAGGCTAACACAACCTAGAACTTGGCTCTTTTGAACTAAGTAAGTAGTTCAGGTCGCTCACTTCAGTAGAGAACAACCATGATTAATAACATTGTGTTTACTCCAAGTATCTGCTTGACAAGATATTTGTCATGGTGAGAGCTTTGATAGACCTTATAATTAGCTTAACTGATTGATAAGAATTATCAAAAGCCATCATTAAGTTGATCGTAACTGAGTCACTCAACCTTCTCACCCTTCCATAAAAAAGAGTGAAGTGACACCTGTGATGGGTGTGGTGATGGGTGTGGTGATGGCTGCCGTTAGCAAGGGTCCTCTCTTCCTATCGGTGTGTGATCACAACATGCCCGGCCTCACAGGTCTGTAATTTTTGGTCTCCAGGAGGATCAGACCAAGATCATACAGCCTGATGTCTGGTGTTAGCAGAACTGTTAGGCCCCATGCCGGGGGTGGAAGCAGAGACATCTGTGCTTCTTTAACTTGTGGGTCTGTCTGTAACCTCTTACTCATCACAGAGACCTTGTCAGCTTAGGGCCTAGCCCATTAATTACCATATTATAGTGTTGAATGGTCGAGGGCCTTATTGAAGCCCTTAGTTGTGGTGAGCCTGTGAGTAAAAGTAATATATGCTCTCTGTTAAAACAATAGAAAAAGAAAAGAAAAAGAAATGCATGTGTACAAGGGAAAGAGTGGCTCTATTTGACCTTTGAGAAATGGCTCCTTGCCATCCAAATCATTGCTGTGTATATGCGAACATACCTGTCTCCTTTTGTCTGCTGTTGGGATTATATTTTACAATTCTTCTGTAACATGCTCCCTACCCCACACTTCACAATACATCATAGATGTCTTTATAGAAATTGTCAAATATAGAGATTTACTTATATGTTTGTTTTTTTTTCACAGCAGTATTTTATAGTGTGGAGATAGGATAATCTATCTAACCAGTCTCTTGGTGGTGGAAATTTAAGTTCTCTCTTTTTGCTGGTACAAAATAATACAGTAATTGAACATCATTGCACTTGTATCCTTAAACTTGTGAAATATGTTTCACAGAGAATAACTTTAAAAGCAAGACTTCTAGGTCAGAGGGTGTGCACATTTAAAATTTGATAGATTCCACCAAATTGTACTTGAATTGGATTTTAAAATTTGGTCTGTTGTTAGTCTTTTAATAGAGGGCTTAATATAGCAGCACATTTCTAGTCCCTAGTGACATTTTTAACCCTTGAACAAAATGAACAGAATCTTAAAAGTTGCAGAGGAGGAATAAATTAGTTTGGGACTAACATATACACAATACTATATATAAAATAGATAATCAACAAGGACCAACTGTATTGCACAGGAACTCTACTCAATATTTTGTAATAACCTGGAAGGGAAAAGAATCTGAAAAGGAGTATGTGTAACTGAATCACTGTGCTGTACATGAAACTAACACAACATTGTAAATCAACTATACATCATTTTAAAAAGTGTTGAAATACGGTCTTTTAAAATACTCATTTTCTGATAGTTGATGCTACTTAGTAATAGTGTGACTCGTCACAGCAGGTTGGACTAGTAATTTGGGGATTTGGGTCAGAATTCCGTATGTAAAGCTTTAACTAGCCAATGGGTGATGTGTTTTCTAGTTCCCCTTATAAATATCTGCTAGCATGTGTATGTCAGCCTTTCCAGCTGTCATTAACTGGAAGTAGGTTACTGTGTTGTGTTAGAGGGTTTTCTGCCCTCCTTTGATTTATGAGTACTTGGTGCTCCTCTGAGGACTCAGAATGTGGAGCGCTGTTACTGTCCTTTAATCTGCAAGGAGAGGGTGAGGGCGGCTGTGATGCCCACACTGTTTGCAGGAAGAGTGAGCGTGGAAGGCTAGGACACGACCGTCGTGTGTGTTAGTGTGTTTTACTTTTAGGCCCCTGGTTGGACTCCAGGATTCTCAGTGGGTATGTATTTGTATGTGGGCTGCAGCCGGGCTTGGGGGGTAGGTGTTCTTTCTCAGCATGTATATAGATTTTTGAACCAATGCTTTTCTTGTAGGGAGAAATGATCCTGGAATTTTCCAGTATTCTTCTCTTTATGGTTTTCCTGACCTAGATGACAAGCTTCGTGGTGTGAATATATAGGAGTGGCCAGGTCTGAACTCCATTTTGTTGCTGCTGTTTTAAGAACTCACGGAAACATAGTAGTGACTATGAGAAGTAGGATTTAAAATGTTAAGAAAAATCTTAGATGACAAAGAATCGACCTCTTGTGCCTTCCATGTTCTGCTTTGTCTCAGCAGCATTTATTCCCCTCATTCCTTTGGGGTATCAGAGTGGATTATTCTATCACTGCTGCTTTATGGCCATCTATATATTCTGGTTAAGGGAGAGAAAAAGCAGTTTTCTTCTTAGCAGTTAAGCTGGATGTTTTTTAGAAGGAACTGTACGAAAGAGCTACGGGAATAAATCTCAAATCCTGCCCCCCATGTGTAGAAGGGTTTTTAGAATAGAAATGAGTTATTAAAACCAATAAAAGTTGTAAAACTTTTATAATTACAGAAGCAGGGTACCACATTTTTTATTCTGATTTAACCTTTAGTTGCCATTTGCTTGATTGAAAGATCTCATAGGATATGAAGACCCAGCATAGCCCCAAAATAAATAAAAGGTGACTTCATTGTTTTAAAAATTAAGTTCATTCTTTCAGATGTTTGATGTTTGTGATTTTCAGGGCATAATATGAGAGGACAAAAATATATCACAGTGCACACAGAGAAGAATGTTGTCAGTTTATGGAATTTGGTTAAAATTAAAAATGAAGTTTGTTAATATGAAGGAAATGACAAGTTTTCTTTACAGTTGTCTTAATTGCTTTTATTTGCCGTTTCCATAAATTCATTTCAAGATTACCACTACCTCCTGAATGTATAAGAACTATCTTAATGAATTTACTAGAATTTAGGTTAACTTGTGGAGTTAGCAGACACTTTTGCTGTCTTGTTTTAGGCACGTTGCTGGGTTTTGAAGATAAGACTGCTTTGCCTGTAAGGAAAGTAGTTAATTAACTGAAACACAGTAAATGTATTGTTTTAAAAGTCCCTGCTACTTTAAGAGGGGCGCCTAAATTAGACCGGGGTTAAGGGTTTGTGTAGGATTGTGATGACTAAGCTTACTTTGGAAGAATGAGTTGTAAGAGGCTAGTTGATGGGGAAGAAGCAGCTCATGGAAACAAAAGAGAGGATGGTATTTCAAGAAATTGCAGGTACTTGAGCATGGTTGTTACGCGGAAAAGGAGAGTGGTTAAGAAGTGACCCATCTTTAGAGAGGCAAGCAGGGCCCAGATCGTGAAATGTTTTGTCTGTAGTGCCAAGGAGTTTAGATTCTTATTTTGGGATGCCATTGCAGGAAGTATGTAGGTGTGTGTGATTATGTCATATTTAAATTTTAGAGCAGTGGTTCCTAGTTTTTTGTTGTTGTTGTTCCAGCATCTGTTTGCACTCATAAATTATGCAGACTCTAGATAGCTTTTTTTGTGTGGGCTGTATCCATTACTGTCTACCATATTAGACAGTAAAGCTGAGAAAATTTAAAAACATAGGACTACACATTCCATTAGCCGTCGTGTAGCCTCTGGAAAACACTACTATACACCTTTGTGAGAATGCACAATGGAAAAGCAAGTAATGTGTGAAAATAGTTCTGCACGCACGCATCTCCTGTTTGGGCCCCTCTGTGTCACCCTGTGGGCTTGGGGGGAGCAGGGAGGCTGACTCGCTTGGGAAATCATCGCGTTAGAGGACCATTCTGGCAGTGATGTATAGCAAGCACTTTCAGTTGTGATCCAGCGTGCACATGTGTGTTCATGCACACCCCAAACAAGTTTCAGGAAACAATACTGTCTGTGTTAGTTATCTCTTACGTAAAAAGTTATCTAAAAACTTAACTGGATTAAGAAAAAACACGTCATCTCACAGTTTTTGGAGAAGGAAATGGCACCCCACTCCAGTATTTTTCCTGGGAAATCCTATGGACAGAGGAGCCTGGTGGCTACGGTCCATGGGGTCACAAAAGAGTATGCTACAACTTAGCGAGTAAACAACAACACAGTTTTTATGAGGAGCACAGCTGGGTGGTTCTGGCTTAAGGTGTTTCGTGAGGTTGCAGTCGTCTGAAGGCCTGACTGGCGTCAGAGGGTCCCTTTCCAGGCCTGCTCACGTGGCTGTTGGTGCTCTCTGCAGGGGAACTGGAATACCCTTTCAGCGTGGTGGCTGACTCCCCCCATAGCCAGAGATCCAGGGGAGTGACCAAGACAGAAGCCGCTGTGTCTTTTTGAGTACATTTTGGAAGTGATACATTGTCAGAAGCAAATCCTTTAAGACTGGTGGTACACAGAGGAATTTTGCCTCCCCTCTTGAAGGGAGGAGTAGCAGATGATTGAGGCAGGTGCCTTAAAATACCACGGGGTGCTTGTCAGGAGGGCGTGTACTCCGTGGGTCTCTTCTTTCCTGCACGCCCTGAGAGCAAGGCCCTGACTGCTCTTCATCTGGGCCATCGCTAGACCATCATTCTGGCGGTGGTTTACAGCAAGCACTTTAAATTATGATCCACAATGGTGCATATGTGTTCCTGTGCACGCCTGAAACAAAAGTTTCAGGAAACAATACCATGTTAGTTATCTCTTATAAAATTACCTGAAAACTTCCTGGATTCAGAAAAAGCGTGTCTCAGCATCGTGTTTGCAGCAAGCCACCTTGCGGGGGGGGGGGTGAGGTAATGCCTCCCCCTGGGAGAGATCAGGCTTGCTTACTGTCAGGTGGCGGGCTCCCTGAACTCCATGCTCCTCTGCAGACCCACTGCATGCGTAGTGTCTGCCCAGGCCCCGCGGTGCCGCCTTGTGGGGCCTCGAGTGGGTGGGTAAGATGCTCATGGTGCCGGCTGTGCTGTGAGTAACAAAGTTCTTCGTCTCTGACCTGGGAGGCTCATGTGTGCTGTCTGATGAGTAGAGTGAGGAGGTGTGAAGGAACCACAGCAGATACGGGTTAGGGAGCTAACAGAATATTGGATAGGAGGCCAGCTGAGGGGCTTGGAGAACTCAGGGACCAGTTTATCATGGGCTCAAACTGAACAGCTGCACGTGTGTGGTTTTTTTTTTCCCCCAGCAGCAGTCAGGAAGCCAGGTAGGTAATCAGAGAAGGTGTTTCTTTGGATTAATTCACGGCAGGGGAGTTTGGAACGTGAAAGTATTTTTTTCAAGCTTTTGTGGTATAATTTATGTGCAATACCCTGAACGCATTTAAAGTGTGCAGTTTGAATTTTGACCTGTGTACCCCTGGGAAGGCTCACCCCAGTCAAGATAGTGAACATTTTTGTCACCACAGAAGTTTCCTTCTTTCCCTCCTTGATCCCTGATCCGTCTTCATGATCCATTGCTCAACCCCCAGCCCCAGGCACATACTGATTCGCTTTCTGTCCTAATAGATTCCTTCTGGAATTTTATATAAATGGGATCATATGGCTTAATTTTTTTTTGGTCACTTTTTTTTTTAATGTGTGTGTCAGCTGTTTGTTATAAAGTACAAGGATTATTATCTTGTGGTTGTGGATCTGGCATATTTTTAAAAGAAATTTGAATTTTTTAAACACTGTCTTCCCTGAAGCTCATATTAGAAAACCAGGATGAAGCCTTTGGACAGAGCTAGTGGGTTTTCTTTTGTGGTGTTACTAGAAATGAACACAATTCTAATAGTAACAAAGACTCCACGTGCAAATGCTGTTTTGGGTCTGAAAGTGGCTTGAAACTCTGGAGTGCACCTGCTCATGTTGAACACTCGACCTGGATTTGTGCTCCTGATCTCAGCCTCTTTAGTATGATTTAGTTACTCAGCTACGGGACAATAGAGTTTTGCACCAAGCACAGCTGGGAATTTTTTTCTTGAGCGTGACAACTTCAGAGTTCTGGTGGCACGATTCCTGAGACATTTACTGCTCTTTATTTTGTTAGTTTTCCTGACTCTGTTCTTCTACCCACCATCTTTTAAAAAAGACTTTCTCCTTAATAGAGGGATAAGTATGATTATTTAAGCATTATACCCGAGAATACCTAAGGTATACCTTAAGTTTAGGTTTAGAGTCCTAGATTAGCAGGACACACTGCCTTGAAACTGGACAGTTGAGATGAGCAGATGACGGCAGATAAGCACAGTGTAATAGTTGGGAGCTCCCAGGGCTCTGGAATTAGATGCCCTAAATTCAGATCTTGGCCCTACCTCTTAAAAGCTGTGTAACTTTAGATGAGTCACTCAACACCCAAAGGCATCACCTTCTTCATCTGTAAAATGGAGATAATGGTAACACCTGTGTTGTAGGAGGCTTCCCCGGTGGCTCAGTGATGAAGAATCCGCCTGCAAACGCAGGAGGTGTGGGTTCAGTCCCTGTGTCAGGAAGATCTGGAGATGGAAATGAAAACCTACTCCAGTGTTCTTGCCTGAGAAATCCCGTGGACAGAGGAGCCTGGCATGCTGCAGTCCATGGGGGCGCAAAGAGTCAGACACGACTTAGTGACTAATCAACAACAGCAAGGGGGCTTATAAATATTAAATCTTATAAAATTCTTAGCACAGTGCCTGACATATGGTAAACATTTACTGTACATCGGCTTTTGTTATCATTTAAGGGGCTCTGGGTAATGAGTAGCTGTCTTGTTTTAAGCAATATTCAGATTACTTAAAAGAGAAAAATCTTTGCAAACCTCTTTGATCTTGAAGTTGAATTTGCTTGAGCAGTAGTATGTAGATTACTGCTTGTTACCTACCTTACAGTCCAGATTTCTGCTTCCTGAGCTAGATTCCTCCTGGGAAGGAATTTCCTAACATTACTAGCAGAGTATTGCAGTGTCTGAACTTGGTGTCCTGTTGCTATTTCTGAGACAAGACTGTGTGTTTCCTGTCCTGCTTATTGTTACCTCAGGGCTGTCTTTACTGGATCACCAAAGTGGAGATGGGATTGCCAGTGTATTCACATTTCTGAAGATCTTTAACTCGTTTGAGTTTGGCTGGACTATATAGACACTTTAAAATCTTATTTTTGACCATGTGATTTACTTGGATTGTATTTTCAGTTGCTTATTAAAATATTATTTAATATGTTGAAGTCTGTTACTTGATTTAAGCCAGTTCTTTGATAGAAAGCTGTTAGGAAATGACAGAGATCTAGTTTAGATCTGTATTGTTTTATGTTTGAGATAAGTGTACAATAGATGGCTATGCTATGTGTGTTTAAATTTTGTCTTAATTATTATACTTTAGAATATGAACATTTTCCTATTAAAAAATTCAAGTATTTGTGCATTATGGGTATAAAGCTTTACAAGTGAAGCTAAAAGCCTCCACAGACATTTCCCCCCAACCCTTTGAATTTCTTCTTGCCTCTAACCACTGATGTTCAGATTTGGCTTTTCACATGTAGGAATTTTGTATATATTTTGTATACAAATCTTTATACATGTGCTAGATTTTTTTTTCCACCAAGAGTTTGGGTTTTCTTTTCATTTTTGGTATACTTTGTCATTTTGACATAATTGAATGTATTAGTTGTTTTTCTTTATGTATTTTTGCCTTTTGTTCTTAATTAAGAATCCCTACCTTTACTCAAATTCACAGGGATTCCTGTAAGTTTTCTTCTAGTACTTTTAATAGTTTAAAATTTTATATCTTTAATGTACATAGAATTTATTTCTGTGTACTATGTGAAGTAAAGATATAACTTATTATTTTTTTTCAGCCACCAGTTGTTCAAACTCCATTTATTGAATGATTTATCCTTTCCTCACTGTTTTGAAATGTTACTTTTAGCATGTACTATACTTTCATGTATAATTTAGATTCTATTCTTGGGCCAGTTCTGTACAATTTTAATCACTATAGCTTTAAAAGGCTTTGAGTCCTTATGAGAAATCCCAGGGTTCAGATGTGGTTTTGGAGTCCAGGTTTTTTCCCCACAATGTCCAGTGGGCGTTACGCACTGTCCTGTAGTCATGCATGTTGTTTTCTCAGTGAAGTGTATGAATAATTACACTAGGTGAGGTACCTATAAATGGTAAGTGACCTCATATAAGATCATGCCAGATATTGCTCCTAAATGAGTTAAAGAGGGGAAAAAATTATTTTCAGAGTTTAAAAAATTTTTGCATTGTAAATAAAGGATCATGGACCTATAGTGTATCAATATCTTGCCATTTAGGGGACATCTTCCTTTGTTCTTCTGTTTCAGATTGTTTTGGTGGTGGTTGTGCCTTACTCCCATTTGAATTATAGAGTTCGTTTGTCAGGTTATGTGAGGAACCCTGTAGGGATTTTCATTGACTTGAAAGGAGGAGTTGGAGAAGAAACGACACCTCAGCAGTGTTTGTCTTCTCATCTGTGAACATGGATAACTTTCCTTTTGTTCAGGAAAGTTTTAGAGTTTTTCCAAAAATTTCTTGCACATTTTTGTTAGATTTATGTCAGAGCATTTTTATGGTTTTGCTGCTATTGTGAATGGAATTTAAAAATTGTGTTTTCTAAAAAAAAAAAAAAACTTTTCTAACTTTTCTTGCTAATGGACAGTAAAGTCTCGATATTTATATATTGATCTGTGCGTAAGTAGTTTGTTGAGTCCTGTCTTTGTCAGTTGATGACCTTGGATTTTCCAGTTAGAAAACGATATGTTGAAACATTGAGTTTTATCTTCTTTTTGCCAGTCTTTATGCCCCTTATTTCATTTCCTTTTCCATTTGCTTGGTGTGGTTTCGGCGTTCCGTTCTGAGACGTGTTGGATGCTTTAGGAATGATGCTTACTGAGAAGTAAGTTGTGCTGTGAACAGATGCACCCGTCAGCAGATGATAAAAGGGGAAATCCTCAAGTGGGGGCAGTGAAAGTGTCTGCGAGGGGAGATGTTTCCTCCTGCAAGAGCTAACGTGCAGTACCTTCCATTACAGATAATGGCATGAGCTGTTTCTTCAGGGTTGGACAGCGAGGACCTGATGCTTCTGATGAGCCTTAAGCTGACTTAGAGCCACAGCGCAGCCTCCCAGAGCTCCGTGTTTGCTTTCTGCTGCACACCTTTCCCGGCCCGGAGCTCATCTTGCAGCCATGTATGGAAGTGCCCGCTCAGTGGGGAAGGTGGAACCGAGCACCCAGAGCCCGGGGCGGTCCCCTCGACTTCCACGTTCCCCTCGCCTGGGTCATCGGCGAACCAACAGCACCGGAGGGAGTTCTGGAAGCAGTGTTGGAGGAGGCGGTGGGAAGACCCTCTCCATGGAGAACATCCAGTCCCTCAATGCTGCCTATGCCACTTCCGGCCCCATGTACCTAAGTGACCACGAGAACGTGGGTTCAGAGACACCCAAGAGCACCATGACCCTCGGCCGATCCGGGGGCCGTCTGCCTTATGGCGTGCGGATGACCGCTATGGGGAGTAGCCCCAACATAGCGAGCAGCGGGGTCGCCAGCGACACCATAGCGTTTGGGGAGCACCACCTGCCTCCGGTGAGCATGGCCTCCACGGTTCCTCACTCCCTCCGTCAGGCCAGAGACAACACCATCATGGATCTGCAGACGCAGCTCAAGGAGGTGCTAAGGGAAAACGACCTCTTACGGAAGGACGTGGAGGTCAAGGAGAGCAAGTTAAGTTCCTCGATGAACAGTATCAAGACCTTCTGGAGCCCGGAGCTGAAGAAGGAGCGAGCCCTGAGGAAGGATGAAGCTTCCAAAATCACCGTCTGGAAGGAGCAGTACAGAGTCGTGCAGGAGGAGAACCAGGTTAGTTCACATGTGTTCTGGTATAAATGAATCAGAGTTCATGCAAATGAAACGACTTTTCTCTTCTTGGTTCATTTATTTTCATTTTTCCTGTTTTTCTTAGTACTATATTTTGCACCCCCATTCTTGGCCTTTTCCAGACTGATTCTGTGCCTTAATTTTTTTCTGGTTACCATGTCTGCTTGCTCATCATTCTTTCTCATTTTGCTTCTCTTTCTCTTCCTGTCTTTTCTATCAGCACATATTTTCTTTTTTCCGTTCTTGTGAGAATGTACTTTTGCCACATGCTCTAAGATTTACCATGTGTGTGCATGCTTATTACTCAGTCACGTCTGACTCTTTGTGACCCCATGAGTCTGCCAGGCCCTCTGTCCGTAGGAGTTCTCTAGGCCGGAATACTGGAGTGGGTTACCATGCCCTCCTGCAGGATATCTTCCCTACCCAGGGATCAAACCCAGGTCTCCCGTATGGCAGGTGGATTCTTTACCATCTGAGCCACGAGGGTAGCCCAAGAATACTGGAGTGTGTAGCCTATCCCTTCTCCAGGGGACCTTCCTGACCCAAGAATCAAACAGGTCTCCTGCATTGCAGGCGGATTCTTTACCAGCTGGGCTACCAGGAAAGCCCAAGATTTACCATAGCAAATGTTTAAAAAAAAAAAAGTGAAAGTCACTCAGTGTGTCTGACTCTTTATGACCCCATGGACTATACAGTCCATGGAATTCTCCAGGCCAGAATACTGGAGTGAGTAGCTGTTCCCTTCTCCAGGGGATCTTCCCAACCCAGGGATCAAACCCAGGGCTCCCACATTGCAGGTGGATTCTTTACCAGCTGAGCCACAGAAAGTCAATCTTAATAAAATCACCACAAGGCAAATCTGTGTTGACTGTACCGGAGAACGGAAATTAATTTTAAATGTTGAAGATGTAAATATTTATTAAGTACCAACATGGAGTAGCAGTTCTTTCTGTTGACATTTATAACAAAGTTTAACTTCTGAATCTTTTTTAAAGAAAGATTCTTTAATTAGTCAAATTTGAGGATTTTAGGTGGAAGAAAGGCAGCTTGGTGTGATTGGTTATGTATGAGATATAAATTACACTTTGCTAGAAGTTGAATGTTAAATTGATGTTATTGAATTTATCATTGAGTTAACTAGCCATCAATATACCTTTCTGTTGGTGCTGAAAATATGCCCATCACCAAGATGATTTTTATCATTAACCAATCTGAAAAAGTCCATATTTACGAGGAAAAAAATTATCGGCTTCTTTATTTTCCAATAATTCAGGCAGCTAATTATGCCTGTATTTAAAAGCTGTGTAGATAAAAAGCAAATAACAGTAACCTTCTTAATTATCAAGCTACATTCAAAGGCAAAATATTCAAATCTTTCTAAATGACTATGGTGGGAACTTAGCACTCGAGTCCAGTGGACGTGAAACAGTCCACAGGGCTCTGGTGCCAAAAATACCATATGCGCTGAAGGAGGGTGAACACTGCCTTATCTGGATTCCGCCCCTTGCCCTAATTAAACACCCGTGTTGGCAGGAACAGATTCTTCCTGCACCCACTATAATTACCACACAATCCTAAAATTGTATAACTTTGCTCCAAAAAACGAAGGGTGCAATTTTAAAGTAAAGTGAAACACAGCAATGAGATATAGAGAATTGAGAATGCTAATGAATAGATTACAGTGAGCCAGTCTGGGCCCTAATTAAACTCTGCATTCATCACACCCTCTGCAGCCCTCAGAGGTCGGAGATTTCCACTTTACAAAGAAGATTGGTTTAATAGGATTTACAGTAATTAAACAAATTTCCCCATTTCAGTTTGAGATTGGGGATTTAGATACATTCTGGATGTTTGATCTGATTGGACCACAGAGATCTTGGTCTAGAATCCTGTCAAATGAAAAAAACACATTGCTTAGAATTGCCTGATGTGTACAGTTCATTATTATGAAATCCTTTTAGAAGATTGTTTCAAAATGTATATCCAGTTGTTGTTATGTTTCATACTCCTCTTGTTACTGAACTTTCAAGTACTGGTGATTGGAGAAATGGAACAATATATGTCTTCACAGGAGAAGTCTTTTCTTTTTCTTAAATTGAGAATGGGGAAGGGTTTTGGTGTGTTTATTTGATGGAGAATAAAATAAAAATCCAGCTGTGAGCTTGGTTGAACTACAAAACTAAGACTTTGGATGATTTATATTTTTTAATTTTGTTCTAATCAGTATCTAATAAGACATTGTCATACTCCTTTTTTGCTTATAATGCCTTCCTTGTAATATTCCTGCATATTGAGTTGAGTTGGAAGTTTATTTTAAAAATAATTGTTTTAAATCACTTTCATTGGCATTTTGTGTGATCAGAGTAATTTTTAAAAAACAGTGTAGCAGGTGAGCTTAATGTTTTGTTCTATGTATTTTTTTTGCTTTTGGAGTTTGATTTTATTTGTGTAGACAGCAAGAGAAACTATCTGTAAATCTTTGCTTTGTCATTTGTTCTCACTCTTTAGGTTCTGCCTTGATTTGTCACATGGGGAAGGCCATTATTTGAATTTAAATCAGTTTTTCCATAAGGTTGCTAATTTTTTCCCTGTCATTTAAAGTCTGATTTGAAAATATGAGATCTCTGTCTTGGACTGTTTGTTTAACTTTTCTTTCTGCTCATCCTTTTGTAACATAAGAGATGAATTATGAATGATTTTTCAGAGTACTGTGGATAGATCTGTATTATAGTCTATTTTTTCGGATAGATTTGATCTTTTCTGATGTTCCAGAAATGAGATGTGTTAGAGGCACTGTGTGGGATGCCCTGAGAAAATTAAATGTAAGATAGATATGCTCCTTTTGGGGAATTAACAATCCTTTTGGGAAGCAGAATTTGTCCAGCTTATAGAAATAGAAGCTACCCATCCACTGGACTTTGTTTTGTGCAAAGGTACATGAATGGGATGGCAAATTGGTTTCTTGTAGAGCTGGTAAATTTGCTTACCTGGGTTGTAGTGGACTGTTATGAAAAACGATCCAGTGAATCTAATTAAAAAAAAAGTATGTACAAATGCCTGATAAGGCTTATCTGTGAGGAAATAGAATTTGCTGGAGGACTGCAGCCTCTCTTTCCCTTTCTCTGTTACAGTTCACAGTGCAACGTCATGGGGATTTCGTCTCAGTGATGGAATTGGTTTTATGTGTCTGCTTATTTACACAGTCTTTGCAGGTGGCAGCTTAAATACGAGTTGGGAAACCCATTTTTTATTCTTTTGTGCCAAAGAAACCAGAAAATGCACTAAGTTGTTGATCAAGAACACTGCTGTTGATCAAGGGAGGTCATAGTTCCGTTTTACTTTGATATCATGCCACGGGTGCTCTATTTGCCTGTAAGAGTATTGGAGGGGCCCAGAGACCCTGCTTTCTAACAAGTGATGGGGGTCCGGGGGGGACTCTAAATAAGAGACTTGTGACATTTTACTTATGCTCTGTGTTTTCAACAGGCAGCTGTGAGGAAGGAAGTTTTTTTTCCCCATCCTTTCTTTCTTTTTTGGTATTTTTTTTGGAAAGTCAGTACTGGAAAAATGAGTGCAAATATGAAGGTTTTAGGTTCTGGCTGCATGGAGGAATGTATTTTCTCCCAGAGCTATATCCATTTGATGGATGAGTCAGCTTCACAGAACAGTGCTTGACCACCGCTGGTCCTGGTTCCTGGGAGGCCAGATTGCCGCTGACAGTGGTGTCGGTGCGCTGGGTCTTTCGGCTCTGCAGGATGACTGCGGGGACTTTACCGGGAGCGGGATGGAGAGCGCCCCTCCTCCTACCCTCTGTTGCTGCTCCCTGCCTCTCTGCCTTTGTGACAACTTTATTGAGGTAAAATTTAATTGATCCTTTAAAAGTATATAACTTCTTTCTTTCTTAATATGGCTTATTCAGAGAAGAATTTGAGGAAAGGAACAGAAAGTTGCCGGAGGGAGGGAGGGAGGGAGGAAAGTTGCCCTAGAACATAACCAAAAAATTGTTTAGGAGCAGCCTTTATTGCTGATCAGCAGAGAGAACTGAAGGCAGGCAGGCAGGCAGGGAGAGCAAGTGTGTTTGCAGCAGAAAGTCTGGAGTTATTTGGGTTATAGGACTGGAGAAGAAGGTACACATCCATGAGATGTTTTCAAAGAAATCTTTGAATATAGATGATGAGGCAAGAGAGGACTCTTTGAGAGTCCCTTGGACTGTAAGGAGATCAAGCCAGTCAATCCTAAAGGAAATCAACCCTGAACGTTCACTGGAAGGACTGAAGCTGAAGCTCCAATCCTTTGGCCACCTGATGCTATGAACCAGCTCCTTGGGAAAAACCCTGATGCTGGAAAAGATTGAGGGCAAGAGGAGGAGGAGGCAACAGAGGATGAGATGGTTGGGTGGCATCACTGACTCAGTGGACGTGAGTTTGAGCAAACTCCAGGAGATGGTGAAGGGGACAGGGAAGCCTGACATGCTGCGTGCAGTCCATGGAGTCACAAAGTCAGACACAGCTTAGCACCTGAACAGCAACAGTGAGGCAAGAGAGAAGACTAGGATGCACGTAGTGATGTGACTTAGGAGTCACTTGGTGACTTAGGAATCACTTGTGAAGATTTTTGATTGAAACTATGATTTTTAAATTTGTTCACTCTGTGGGAGCTTTTTAATATCCATAACCCAACTAAATAAAGGAGGACTTAACGTCTTCAAGAATCACTGCCTACTTTAAAAACTGTCTTGTAAGCAGAGCTTGCATGTTATAATTTGTTGCTCAGAAAAAGAGAGCAGATCATCAAGAATTCCTTGACAGTGGGAATCTCTATTCCTGTTGCTTAACTATTAGAAGGCAGTGTAAAATTCTGGAAGAGAGAGAGCTCAGCTTTAAAGACGAAGAATATTGCCAGGCAATGCACATGAAGCCATCCTCATGGAGAAGTTTGTATAACTTTCTATTACCTACTTTGTGCTTGAGGCATACCCATTAAGCTTAAGATGGGGAACTGCTGTTGAGTACAGAGCCCAGGATGTGTGCTTTTTCTGCAGAAGTTCCATGGTGTATCTGTAGACCTGTTGTTTTGTATGTTTCATCTTGACTTGGTTTTTAAATTCTCTCAATGGTAAAAAAGAGAAAATACATACTTTTATTTTCTGATACGGCCAGCATAAGATATGACGAGAGGTTGTTGCCCACCGGTTTATCACACTTTGGATAAGGTTAATCTCTTAAGTTTTCCTCCATGCTGTAAAATTTTGTGATCAAGAAGAGAGATGTGTCTGTAACTCAGGTATACTCATTGTTAAAAAATATCAATAACGGTACGTTGTAGTTGATCTGTTTGAGGTAAAGAGTTTTGGACAGGTATTTATATATGTGTTATTCTTTGTGCACCAGTATCATTCCTGTTGTTGATCTGAGATAGTGGTATTAAAATGAAAGCAAAATTGCTTTGATTCGCTGTTCACAGATAAATCTTTGTTTAAGCATAGTATTTTAAATTTTTTATTACACAGCTGCACTGTTTACATTATCAATATCATATAGTATTCACTCTATTTCAAAGGACAGCATTCTTTGGGAGCTATGTGAAAACTTGTGTAGGATATAAAATCTACTGAGAAAGTAGAAGAATATGTTCAGAAAATGTTCCCAGTTTCAATTCTCTTTCGTAGATTTGATTATCTGAGTAATTAGTAATGTATTCTTGCCACACGGCTCATCATGGGCACAGGAACTTAAAATAGGTGCCAAGTTCCTAAGAGAGAAGCATAGTTTAACGAGCTCCAGTCTTTTCTGCCTTGTAATTTCATGAAGTGTATTTCTTATTTCTCTGTGTAAACATGCTGCCCATGGTACAGAGCATTTTCAAGAAATGAGGCAGGCAGAAGACAATCTATTTAAGTTGTATTGGATGAATTCCTGAATTTCTCTTGTCATTTTTGGTGACAGGTGCTTGTTTTCAAGAGTAGCACGTTGGTTCTCAGTTGTTCGAGAGTCATGGGCACGTTGGCTGTCAGCATAGTTTCGAGGCAGAAGGCATTTTTTAGATTTGGGGTAGAGAGAGCCCAGGATTGCTAGGTACCCTGCGATGCTTAGGGCAGTCCTGCTCTGAAAAAGTCTCCCTCATTCCAGGTGGTTTTCAAACATCTCACCCAGAAATGTGTGTAGATGAGAAATCTGTTTTTAATGACTTGAACCCATTTCTAACTACACAAGTGTGCATAAATGCATTAGCATTTTTAGAATAACTTCAGTATACACTGAACTTTCCAGCGTCGAAACTACTGTGTAAGTTGATGGCAGATAGTACTTTTTTTTTTTCTTTTACAGTAAATGTGATGTTTGCTGTTAATTAAAAAAAAAAAATTATTGTACTTTGTTTTGTTTGGAACTTGACGTAGAGTTTTTATTGTTTTAGAAAATGACTTCAGCATTGCATTGTTGACCAGGACGTCTGCCAGACAGTCTCTCTGTGCATGTGCCCGTGTCTTTTGGTGTGGCCATGTCTCAGGGTTTTACCTGTTAACATACATGTTTGTTTCTTATAAAACTTCTTTTTTCTTTCACAGAGCATTATATTAATTTTTTGGATTGCCTGTGAGAGTAGGCTTATTATCTATGAATTTTATTTCGAGATAATAAAGGACACATTACAAAATATTTGTTAGAAGAAGGGGGACGGGTGGCATTGGGTCTGATGAGCTTGAGAATCGCTGGTGTAGTGGATAGGATACCTGTCCTAGAAAAGGAGACTTCTGTGTTCTCATTTCTGTCCTGGCTCTGCCGGTCAGTAAGTAGCTGTGTGACCGTGGGTACATTGTGTAATCTTTTTGGGCCCATTTTCTCATCTGTGATCCCCGGAGGGTTGGACGAGGTGGTCTCTAGGGATTCTTTCTTTCTTGTACAGTTAGCTGACTTGTTTTGTCCAGTTTTCCTGATGGAATTGTCTTGAAGTGTCTCTTCATTTTGATTTTAATGCCCTAGTTCGAGTTTAACTCACATAACTGAGTTAGGCTTTTCTGGGAGTGAGAAGTACTTGACAGTAGATCTCCTTTTCAAAACCAGTGCTTGTATATAAAGTGCAAAGAATTTTCATGGAGTTTCATCAGTTGTCACAGGGAGAAAAGGCTTTTATGATTGTTGTGATAATTAAATGAGATTAAAGGAAATAATATGTATAAAATCATGGATAAGGCTAAATGGCACAGTAGGTATTTGTTGTTGACTGGCTAAGTTGTGTCTGCCTCTTTGTGATCCTACGGACTGTAGCCTGCCAGGCTTCTCTATCCATGGGATTCTCCAGGTAAGTCTACTGGAGTGAGTTGCCATTTCCTTCTCCAGGGAATCTTCCCAACCCGGGGGTCGAACCTGCATCTCTTCCTTGGCAGGCAGATTCTTTACCACTGAGCCACCGGGGAAACCCCCTAATAGGTATACAGAGCAATAAATGTTACTTAGAATCAAGTCAAATATTTCCTAACTTCAGAGAATACTGTAGAACATTTTTGAAGTTGGCATGTATCTTACAGTCTGCTGCAAAGAGGGAAATGGTAGCCTGGGACCTGTACAGTGTTGCTAGAAAGTGGGTCACAATAGATAAGAAGTCTCCTTCGGATAACTAATCACAACCAATGTAACCTTAATATTCCTGAAGGAGTTACCAGAAACGTTGAATAGGGTAATTAGCTCTCAGGATTTTCAGTTACAGTCTTATCCATTATTTAAGATTTTTATTTCCACAGTGACTCATCCGTGAATTATAGAGTGCTTTCCCAAAAGGAATGTAATATTGCTGGAAATAATTTTTTTACCACTCTATTTTCTCTCTGTGGTAAGGAGTTTCTGGCTGGTTAGTTGGACCTAAAACCCTCTGTAAATAATTTAAACTATGTGCCTTTGTATGAAGAAGACTTAACCATTATGAAACAATGGAGAATTCTTGAGAATGGGCCACATATAATGTTTATATTTACTCACTGTGTTTATTTAAAACTGTTTCTGTGCTGTCACCTTTTTTCTAGCTGAAATTTTTATATAACTATGTCACGAAAAAGTGCTCTTTGCTTTACATTATCTCTGTTGTTACCTCACTGACATAAAAAATGTCACATTGCATCTGATTTTCTCTTTGGTTTCTGGGTGTCATCTGTTTTACCTTTAAAAGTAGTGTAGTAGTTTTGTCAGTGAAAATGAAGTCTTACAGTGACACTGTTGTCAAATACGTCTCTGAGTACTTCTAGAAACCCGGTGAACATGTTAATAATAACTGCTTTTATAGAGTATTTGGGCTTCCCTGGTGATTCAGCTGTAAAGAATCTGCCTGCCAATGCAGGAGATGAGGGTTCGGTCCCTGGGTTGGGAAGATCCTCTGGAGGAGGACATGGCAAGCCATTCCAGTATTCTTGCCAGGGAAATCCCATGGACAAAGGAGCCTGGAGGGCTGTATAGTTCATGGCTTCGCAAAAGAGTTGGAGTTGATTTGGCGACTAAACAAATAGAGCATTTACAAATACCATACTAGCTTCTTTTGTATGTTATTTCTAATTCTAACAGCCTTCCTCTAGGGAAGTGATACCGTGCTCACTGATAGGTGAGGAAACTAAAAATCAGGAAAGTACTCTGTTCACATCTCACATCTGGGAAGTGACAAAGCTTCATCTCTCTGGTTACAAAGCCCAGTAAAATGCCATGGTGTCATTTTCAACTAAGAACAGCTGAGTGAAATCCAAATACTCACTTAAAATATTTATTGAAAAATTAACACGTGTGCAGTCATTTATTAAATGTGAAAGTAAAAGTGTTAGTTGCTCAGTCATGTCCGACTCTTTGAGACCTCATAGACTGTAGCCCACCAGGCTCCTCTGTCCCTAGAATTCTCCAGGCAAGGATACTGGAATGAGTTGCCATTTCCTACTCCAGGGGATTTTCCTGACCAAGGGATTGTGCCTGGGTCTCCCACGTTGCAGGCAGACTCTTTTCTGCTTGAGCCACCAGGGAAGCCCATTAAATGTGAAAAACTACATTAAAATTCCTGTCTGTTTTAGTTGGAGGAGGAAGTACAAGAATGGACGTTAGCAGAGGATCTGAAGGCTTCTGGGAAGGAGTTAACATTAAGAGAAGGGACCGAGGGGAGAGACACAGGTGGCCAGCTTAGCAGATGCTGAAGATTGACTTGATTAGCTTACATATCAGCAGGTGCCAGTGATTCCAATCACTACTCTTGCTTCAACTAGGCAGAAAGCTTTAGGTTAACAATTCCTAGACTTGGGTCTCACACACCAGTAAAATAAGAAATGAACAACAGCTACCCTCCCTGCAAAAAAGTGGGAAGGGGGCAGACTTGGCTTGGGATTGCCAAATAAAGACAATTAAAAAAACTTAAATGACCCCATACTCTTAGCATCATTTTATAAGATGAAAAACACTGTGACACCAACGGAGTTGAAATTGCGTCATCACAGAGTAGAGGACAGTCCTCCCCAAGAAAATACAGCTTTTAAGTTTACCGTGATGACTTTATTAAGGACTGGTGGAAGCCTGGTCATGGATGTGCATTTAAAAGGCACTGATTTACACCAGGAGTTCCGTGTCACAGCCTGTGGGCCAAATCTTGCCCACAGGATTCTTATATCCTCTGCAAGCCGAGAATGGTTTTTACATTTTTAAGTGATTGAAAAAAAAAAGTCAAAAGAAGGGTGATGTTTTGTTAATGTGAAAAATTACATGAAATCTAAACCTCAGTGTTCATAAACAAAGATTGATTGGCACACAGCCGTGCTTATTTATTTGCCTGTTGTCTGCGGCCACTTTCCCACTACAGCGGTGTAGCTGAGTAGTTTTAAGCAGAGCCCATGTGCTCTGGTAAACGTGAGGTATTTCATCTCGCCATTCACAGGGAAGGTTTGCCAACATCTGGTCTACATAGCAGGATAAGTAGTGATAACTTGCAGCTACTGCCACTCAAAGTAGTAATAGTTGTGTGGTGTTTGCTAAGAAGCAGGCCCTGTTTTATGTGCTCTGCCTGCGTTATCATCATAACAATCTTTTGGAGGTAGGTACTGTTATCTATCTATCTATCTATGCCGATTCTTAGTTGCCGCACCTGACCAGAGATCGAACCAGCACCCTGCATTGGGAGCTCGGAGTCTTAGCCACTGGACCACCAGAGAAGTCCCTGGTACTGTTATCTTTATTTTACTGATGTGGAAACAAAGAGGCTTAGAAGGAACACCGAACTCACCCAAGGTCACACAGATGTAGAGTGTCAAAGGCAGGATTCAAGCCCAGGTACGCTCCACGTCTATGCTCCTTCCTGCTAAACTAGGTAGTCACAGAAAAGAAGCAAACGGCACTTCAGGACACTGGATGCATGCTTCACATTTACTTTTAATTCTTTCAGGAACAGAGGGGAGTAACCTTGTGCTGTAGCTGATCAAATGTTATCAATGAGGAGCAGAATGAAGTCAACACTGATGGCTTCATTATTCATGAACCTTTTGGTTTGACTCAGTAGATTTTCCCCATAGGTTTGTTGATTGAGATGATCTACTTAGCTGACATCCTACTTACTGAACTTTTGAGCAAGTTGAAGTCATTTCTGGACCATATTGTCTAATTTTCGGTATAATTAGACTAATAACTATTAACATGGAGAGTAACTATGTTCTTCACTGTCATAAATATTTGTTATTTTGTTCTTGAGAGAAGGTATACCTCCCAAGCCATTGATTATATTAAAAGATAAACTTTTGTTGACATATGCAGATATATTTTAATCAAAAACTAATATATTCTTTAATTATTTATTCATTTGGCTGTGCTGGGTCTTAGTTGTGGTATGAGAACTCTTAGTTGTGTAGTGACTTTTTAAAAATAGAATAAATATGGCTTTGCAAGCCAAAGTCTGGAAAAAAATTGAATCCACCAGCAGGTGGATATTTAGGTGAATCTATTCTAGAGGAAGTAACTATTTTCCTTTTAGGGAAGAAGGTCTGAAGGGAGGAAGTGAATTTTGAAAAGTCACTTGAATGTGGAAAGGAATATTAACAAGCAAGGGACTAGACTGGAGTTAGTGTGACCAGTTGTAATTTCACAAATACTGTATTATATTCAAAAGCAGCTTTTGTACATTCTGTCATGCATCATGCTCAGTAGTGTCTGACTCTTCTGTGACCCTGTGGACTGTAGCCCACCAGGCTTCTCTGTCCTTGGGATTCTCCAGGTAAGAATACTGGAGTGGGTCACCATTTCCTCCTCCAGGGGATCTTCCTGATCCATGGATTGAACCGGAGTCTCCTGTGGCTCCTGCATTGCAGGTGGACTCTTTAAGTGAGTTGAGATCTAGTGGCTACACTTAAGTTAAACATCACCTGTATTTTGAGATTTTAAGATGATCGTAACACACTCAGTGTTGTGATCCCCTGCAGCCTAGAAACCTCCTGTGTCCAAGTTCACTTTTAGTGGGCTTTCGGACCGTAGAGAAGATAGGCCTGACACTTCAATAAGGTCATTTTTCCAAATCTTTTAAATTGCCCAGTGATACAGCTGGTGTTCCCAAGTAGGGATCCTGGTGCTCTGCAGGGCTTGGGGAGTGACTGGGGTCTTCAGAGGGGGTTGGGTGGTGGGTGGGGTAGTTGTGAAGGTTGATCTTTGACTTGGGGTTGACTTTTACTCTCATATTTGGAAAGTCGCTTTTTTCATTTTGGGCCAATGTTTATTGGCTAGAACTATAATGCAAATAAAACTGCCAGTCACTTTTATACTGGGGGACATTGAATTTGTCCAAGTGTTGACTTGTTCCTGATGTTTGGGTGTGAGTGGTTTCTCTCTACTGTGTTGTTGCTCTTCCTCATAGCAAGGCAAGTGTTCCAGTGTTGGTGGGTTTTCTTCCTCTTAGCCATTCCATACATGAAGTGAAAGTGAAAGGCGCTCAGTCGTGTCTGACTGCAACCACACGAGCTATGCAGTCCATGGAATTCTCCAGGCCAGCATACTTGAGTAAGTGGTCTTTCCCTTCTCTGGGGGATCTTTGCAACCCAGGGATCGAACCCAGGTCTTCCGCGTTGCAGATGGATTCTTTACCAGCTGAGCCACCAGAAAAGCTCAAAAATACCAGAATGGGTAGCCTATCCCTTCTCCAGCAGATCTTCCTGACCCAGGAATCAAACCGGGGTCTCCTGCATTGCAGGCAGATTCTTTACCAACTGAGCTATGGGGGGAAGCCCTTGTTAGACCATCTATAATTTGACACTAATCATTTTGAAAACTGTTGCTTATTACACGAGTTAGCTGGAATTGGAATCTAAAACTCAACGCTGCCCAGGTTGAGCTGGCATGCTTTAGTCCTTGAGAGCTGCCACCACCTCTTTTTCTTGTGACAGATGGCTTCCTCTCCTGGTTGTAATCCACTGCTGACTTTTTTTTTCCAAAGAATGAATGCCATGTGTTCTCCATGTTGGCTATGATGTTTTTTCCTGCCCACTCATTGGTCTCAGAGGAACTTGAAATTGGATGTACTTGCTCTTGGCATTTATGGCAGGAAGTAGATACAACTGTGACTCTCTCTGCCAAGTGTTCATTTATTAGAAGCATTGTAGCTTCCTAAAATTAAACATCATTTCTTTGTCCTACCAAGAGTAAAATGAGTTTTATTACTTTTTTTTTAAGAATATGCTTTTCACTTGATGTTGTATAGTAAATATTTTTTGTGGCTAATTTATTAAAAATCAGATTTTAAAGTCTAAATTTCACATACTCAAAAGATTTATAGTATATGAGACTGCAATCTGTCCAGGATATTGAATGACTAGATCTCGTTGTACTGAGTATAATGAGTATAAACATGAAATGGGTTTGTATCACAGACACTCCAAAAACAGTGGAAATTGTTTGTGAGTATGGTATTGAACTTTGAACTTCTATTTAAATACACTTTGTGGTCCACGTGGGCAGTCGTGTCTGGTTGTTTTAACCTTCCTGCTCAGTCTCTGTTGTCCACTGGTGGGTGTGAATGAAATTGTCTTAGGCACTGGAGATAATCTTAAGCCTAAACCTGAGCCAATTTAATTCTATAAAAATTCTGTTTGTATTTGGAGGTCTGGTGTTTGACTTTAGAAAAGTGCCTGCCACGTCAGAGTAAACAGTGGAGGGCATTCCTGACCAGAAGAAGGTTAGATAAATATAAAACAGATTTGTTCGTATCACCTTCATTCGTGTTGGAACTTGGGATTTTTGTCCTCAGAAGTCCCTGTTCTGTCGATGTCCTGTATTTGGCTGAGTGACTCTCTCTGTAGGTCTCCCTTGTGGCTCAGTGCTAAAGGATCCACCTGCAGTGCAGGGGACTGAGATTCAGTCCCTGGGTCAGGAGGATCTCCTGGAGAAGGAAGTGGCAGCCCACTCCAGTGTTCTTTCCTGGGAAATCCCGTGGACAGAGGAACCTGGCGGGCTACAGTCCACGGGGTCGCAAAGATTCAGACATGACTGAGCAACTAAGCAACAAAGAACCTCATGCAGTAATGTCAAAAGTGTTGCCTACCCATGGGCAGCCTCTAAATCTGTCTTGTAATCTTGCTAGATGAACCCAGGTCAGTGACTGTCAACTTTGGCTGCATGTCCACGTCACCTGAGAAACTTAAGTGGGGGCCGGGGGAAGAGATGCCTGGTCTCACCCTCATCCCTGGAGATTCTGATTTACTTGGGGCTGGGGCTTCCATGTAGGGAGTTTTAAAAGCTCCCCAGGTAGTTCTAATGTGCTGTCAAGGCTAGAACCACTGGCTACTTCTAATGGATAAGAGCTGGTGGGTGATCTGAAACCTCTTCTTTGTCCTCTGTCTAGTGGGTTACCAAGCAACAGTACACAGATAGTCAAAAACAATTTCAGTTTGGATGGATAGAGAATGTTTATCACTGGAATTTGAGACACAGATATAACCTGGAGGTGATTAGATGATGTTAGTATTTTTCAACATTTTAAAAGCATTAGCTTCACAGGGTACTGGGAGATGTGGGTGAGCAGGAGGAGACAAGAGGTCTGACTGGAGTGGAACTGCTCAATGCATAGGGCTGTTGTTAAGGAGGATGAGGGAATGAAAAGAAGAGAGCAAAGTTAGACGCTCTTACAGAGCTCTGACTTCTGTGAGACTCGCGATAAAGGGATGAAATGGAAAGTCAGGATGGGTCTTCAAGTAGAAACTGCTTCTTCCTCACCCAGCAGGTGTATCTGGGGCTCATCCTTCTGTGAGGCCAGGAAGGGATAGTAGTGAAATGAATGGAGTAAGAGGGTCCTTTTTACATCCAAACTTGTTTTCTGCCTAGTGACACAAGGCTCAAATACCTCTTACTAGAGTGTTGCTAAGCTTTAGTGAATAAGAATCACAAAGGAGCACTGATAAAAATGTAAATTTTGGACCGAACTCCCAAATTTCTGGTTTAGGACTGCTGGGTATGACTTAGGAATCCATCTTTAACCTTGGTTAAGGTTAACAAAGTTGTTTTTTTGGTTTCCTTAGCATCTTCACCTTGTTTGCCCTATCCCTTGTGTTATTCTTTTAGTTGTTTTTTTTTTTAAGTTGGCACACTTTAAAAAGTGGAATCTTATTTTAAAATGAAATTCTCACTGCTCTACGTGGAAATCATATCACGTGTAAAAAAAACAAACCCAAAACCCCCTTATAAAAGTAAATGCATAGCTATTTGTAAAAAAAAAAAAGTCAAACGTATGTATCATTGAAGATCATCTTAACTATCATCTTGAGAAATGTGCCCCTGGTGATTCTGATGCAAGTACTTTCCTCATCATACTTGGAAATACATCAAATAGAGACCAAAAAAACATTTATTTATACTGAGTGGTTTTTCTGCTGACTGTACACTAGAATTACCTGAGGAGCTTTTAAATACTTTTGGCCAGGCCCCAACCCCAGAAGATCTGACTTAATTGGCATGGGCTAGGACCTGGGCATCAGCTTTGTTGTTTGTTTTTTAAATAAGCAGCAGACACTCTACTTTTCATAGTTCTGGAGGTTGGAGGTCAGGATGCTGCATGGCAGGGTCAGTTCTGGCAAGGACCCTCTTTGGGGTTCCTTCTCTTTGCTTGTCCTCACGTGATAGAAGCAGTGGGCATCAGTATCTTTGAAACACTGTCCCAGGTCATCATAATATAGATTTTGTGCTGAGAATTTAGAGATTAAAACAGAAGTAGAATGTAAATAGACTTAAGCATAAATTTACGAATCCTAAATAAATTTGTCTGGTAGAGTTAGAAGGAAGACGCTGTCCACCTGGGGGTGTGGCAGGAAGGAGGGAAAGAAGGTGAGTTGGTAAGGCACACATTATTTGTCTGTATTTATCCTCAATATCTCCTCTGCCCCAGTCTGCTTCCCTTGTTCTCTGGTCTGGGTGAATGTTAAGGTGTTTTATCTAATCAGACGGTGCTCAGACTTAAGTGTGCATCAGAACTACACAGGTGTTCAGTCGCCGAGTTGTGTCCGACTCTCTGTGACCCCATGGACTGTAGCACCCCAGGCTTCCCTGTCCTCCACCATCCCCCAGAGTTTGCTCAAACTCATGTCTTTTGAGTCGGTGGTGCCATCCAAACATCTCATCCTCTGTTGCTCCTCTCTCCTCCTAACCTCAGTCTTTCCCGGCATCAGGGTCTTTTCCAGTGATTTGGCTCTTCTTATCAGGTGGCCAAAGTATTGGAGCATCAGCTTCAGCATCAGTCCTTCCAGTGAATATTCAGGGTTGATTTCCTTGAGCACTGACTGGTTGCGAGTTTGTTAAAACACGAATTGCTGCACCCCACCCTCTGGGTTTCTGATTGAATGAACCTGGAGCAGACGATGTCCCAGGTGATGCTCATGCTGCTGGACCAGGCATCACACTTGAAGAAACTGTCAGCTAGTCAACTGAGCCGGAAACCGAGTGCATTAGACTTTGGTTTGTTTTCTCTGTGTGTGTCCAGAAAACTTGAAAAACAAAAAAACCCGGCACAAACCCATGTATACATTATGTAGAATTAGCAGATGTTAATGGTGTGTGGAGATATAGTCCTTATGAATTAGTATTCTCTTTTTGGTTCTTAATAGGCTGCTGTATCTTATTTCACACTTTTCCAGTTTATTTCACAATTTCACCGTATTTCACAACTTTCCAAGGAGTTAAGTATGGCAGGTTCCCTGGGCTTGAGGTCAGTGTTCCTTTGGGTAAACTGTCATGATCCGGGAGAGGTAACTGTGCTCTGTTAACTGGTTCGATCGGTCTTGTAGGCAAGAGTGAGATAAGGACAGGGGAAAAGTGCAGTCAGAATCATTATGCTCAATCTGAGAAAAACATGAAAAAGTATTATATATTTAAAAGTGAAATTGTCATATACAATCATTTTATCCTATTTTACACTTACATAATTTGTTTATTTGAATGGTTCACAGAATTAATAAGCCAAATTTATTTGTATGTCTAGAAACCCAGGAGCAGAAAGAGTAACCTGCTATGTATGGTGGTATAAAAATGTGACAGTTGTGAAAACATAGGAACCCAGAACCCTGGGTTCTGGGATGTATCATTTGTTCAGTTCTGAAACAGTTTGTTCTTCCTTAAATATAACTGACACTCTGTGCCAAAGGGGAAAAAAAACAAGAGGAAAAAAATCTCTGAATTCATAATCAATGCTGTCAGCTTGATTCTGGAATAATTAGAATGGTTTTGGTTAGTCTAACCTACGCTTTTTTGTCCTTCTTTAAATAGATGGCTCATTTTGGTAGAGACCTTCCCAGCCAAGTTAGTTTTGCTAGATTGAAATAATGCTGTTCTTGATCAGAAGAAGCATTATTGATCGCCTCTGTGTGTGTGTGTGTGTTTTCTTTCATCTTGGAGTTAGTCACAGGATTCCCTGAACTTGCTAGGTTCTATCAGTTCTCCTCACCATTCTTTGAAGTGAGGATTTGTATGTGGCTTTGGAAAATATGGGATTACTACCTTGAGGAAAAGCTCTATTTGGCTTCAGTTCCTCTTCCTCCTTCCCATCCACCCACTTTTCTGTTGATTCTTTCTGAATATCACATATTTCCTGTAATTATCCTGTGGACACTCTTGTTTCTTTCTACTTTCCACACTCTTTGTGTTTGTTCTTCTTCTTGGAATATTTGTTCCCTCTTGCTGAAAGTCGTATCTTCTTCATAGAGTAGACCTTAGGAAAATGACCCTTTGTTTACATTTTCCTTTTAACAAGGAGGCAAGCTCATATTTGCAGCTCCCATTCTGAGTATTCGTAGGTAGTAGAAGACAAAAGTAGAGTCTTTGCAAGTTACAGAGGTGTTTGCTCCAGTTACTACATAGTCTGGGAGATTGGTCTCTTTTCTCTGGAAACCTTTTTTTTTCCCCCCTTGCAAATGAGAGTGTGGTCTTTAAGCTACCCTGCCTTTCTAGGCAGTATTTGCGCTCATGTGTTTCCAGTAATTTGCTGTGTTTTCTCTAGTGCCCTGGCCTTCTACATTCAGGGAAAAAACAGGCTGTTTTCTTAAAGAGAGAATTCCCTGTGTTCATGGATAAGGATCTGAAAATTCACAGAGAGAAAATTATTTAAATGTTACATGCTATAAAAATTCCGTATTCAAAGTTTGAACTGTGCTACTTGTCAGTTCCAGAGGATTAGCCAGACTTGAACCATCAGGAACTTGCCTTCCCTCGTTGCAGAGGGCTGCCTCCAGCCATGTGGTTCTCCAGGACCCCCCCACGCCCTGCGGTGTGACAGGCATCCCGGAGCGCCTGCACTGGCCAGGACTGCCTATTGCAAGCCTTCGCCCGTCGCTTGTGTGTGACTAGGCCTCTCACCTCACACCACCACTCCATCCCCCCTCCACCACCCACCCGCCTTTGAAAAAAATTCTTCTAGTCTGTATCTTGCCTGTGTGAGTATTGACTGACCTTAGACTGTGTGGTCAAAGTTCAGCATTTACTCCACGTGAGGGGCAGGTTGGCGGTTTTCCTCGTGGTGTGTCCCTGCACGTCCGCTGGGATGGACTCGTGTCCACGGGGCCCATGTGGTTTCCCGATGAGAGAAAGGAGGCTCAGCCGCCTTCCCTCGCACAAGATGACCTTTGTTTCTGCCTCTTCTCTGTCCAGCAGGGCATTGTCCAGCCAGTCCATCAGTAAGTGTTTATTGAGTGCCTCCCATGAATGCCCAGTGTATGCTGGTGCTTTGAGAGTTTTCTTAAGAAAGAGAAGGGAGGAGAAGGAGAAACAGTGACAGCATTTGAGGACTTTTAAAAGCATGTTATAAAATAGATATGCTCTTGGGGTTTCATAAAGATGAAGTTTTGGAGGGTCCAGGATTCTAGTGTATTTTGGCCTAGACTAATTTTAAGAATTGAATTATTCATAAGGATAAGTATTTCTTAATGTTAAAGGTTTCTTAAAATTAATATCTATATACAACTTTAAAAAATTAGCACATCAAAATATGTAGTGTATGTCCCACAATTTCAGGATTTAAAAACATTATTGGAATGGAAAACTATTCATAATATATTAGGGAATACAAATGGTACATAGGTATACTGTGGTCAGTTTTTTTGAGGCAGTGTAGAGTCATTGTCATGTAGTATTAAAAGCCCAAAACTGTTGGGTCAGACTGCCGGGTGATGTGCCACTTATGATTCAGGTGACCTGCCGCTGCTGCTGCTCAGTCGCTTCAGTCGTGTCCGACTCTGTGCGACCCCACAGACGGAAGCCCACCAGGCTCCTCTGTCCCTGGGATTCTCCAGGCAAGAACACTGGAGTGGGTTGTCATTTCCTTCTCCAATCAGGTGACAGGTTAATTTTCTTCTGTCTCTTGGTTTCCTCATTTATAAAATGAAAATAGTGCATCGTGGGGAAATATGAGGACTTTATGAATGAAAATACACAGTGCATTTATGTGGTAAGCATTATAATCTTTTTTTTTCTTAAAAGGTGAATTTCAGCTTAGGAAAAATGTTTTGAAGGATACCCAGCAGAGTATTTTCAGTGATTTTTCTCAGATGGAGTATTATGGATTTTTTTCTTATTATTTATCTCTAATTCCTTTTTTTTCTTACAGGGACATGCATTCATTATGTCATAAAGTAAAAGAGAAGGAAGAGTAAGATTTAGTCTGAGCATTTAAGGGAATTGTTACAAGACAAAAGCTAGAATCAGTTGCTAGTAAACTAGTAACTGACTGAGTGATATTGAACAGGCTACAGACCTGTGGTTTCATGCTTCAGTTGTCCACAGTGTGACTGAGGAAACATGGTAGAAATACAGAGGTGACCGTCCCGAAGGGACGAACGTCCCGAAGGCCGGCTCTTCTGCTCTCCATCCACCTTCTCCACAGTGTCTGTGACAAATGTCACACTAGTGTAAAATCTGGTTGTTTACAGTAATGTATTCAATTAAAAAAAATTTGTTTGGTGGACATCTAAGTGTTAGAAGTTCTCTTAGATCAAAGTAGACCTGCCCCTGTGTAACTCATGTGACATTTATCTTCAATTTCTCTTTGGAGCTAGGTGGGATAAATTCAGTGCTTCTTCCAGAACAGTGATACAATAGAAAAGGAGTTTATCAAATGAATATTGAATAACTCAGAGAATTACTGGTAGGGCTGGAAAATTAGGCTTGAAGCTTAGTTTTTACAACATTCTACACGTGCTGATGAGGGACCTCCCACTATTCCTGCTGCTTTACCGAACCTTTCAGGTGATGGCTGATGCCACTTCAGAGCCAAGAATTGACCTTGTGATCCCTGGGAAACTGCTCTGTTCCCACCTCCCAGAGCCAGGTTCACCTGTCACCATCTGTATCAGTAAAAACGGAAGTTAGAGCCTCTTGACTCTAGTCACTCAGTTCCACCTCAGTCTTTGTGCATATATCCAACTGGCATAGTCTGGGTCCTCTGCCTGGGTCTGGCTACAAGGCAGTGTGGGGGTTTGAGTCTTGACTCTTGATGGGAAGCAGACCTCAAAATGAAGGGATTTCTTCACACGTAGAAAGACTACTTAGACGATTACGAACACAAACATGTGAAAAGATGTTCAGCATTACTAGTCAGTTGTTACTCAGTTGCTGAGTTGTGACTAACTTTTTTGTGACCCAGTGGACTGTAGCCCATCAGGCTCCTCTGTCCATGGGATTTCCCAGGCAAGGATATTGGAATGGGCTGCCATTTCCTTCTCTGGGGGATCTTCCTGACCCAGGGACTGAACCTCTGTCTCTTGCTTGGCAGGTGGATTCTTTACTAGGGTGCCACCCGGGGAAGCCCCGCTGGTCGTTAGGGAGATGCAAGTCGAAACCCAGTGAGGTACCACTTCACACCCACCGGCTTGGCTATAGTAATGATTTTTTAAAAAGGAAAAGCAGTAGTGTTGGTGAGTATGTTTAGAAACTGGAACCCTGGTACCCTCCTGGTGGGAGTGTAAATAAAATGTTCCAGAAAACAGTGTGACAGTTCCTCCAAAAGTTAAATATAGAGTTATGATATAACTTTGCAGTTTCACTCCTAAGTATTTATATATACTCAGAAGAGCTGAGAATTGAGGAACAAGTTCATGTATATGCATGTTTATAGCACGATAGTTCACAGAAACCAGTAATCATAATTAACATATTTATTGTGGATGAATGGATAAGTAAAGTGGGTATATACAACAGAATATTATTCATAAAAAGAAATGAAGTTCTGATACACACTGTGATGTGGCTGTGCTGTGCTTAGGCGCTCAGTCATGTCTGACTCTTTGCGACTCCATGGACTGCAGCCCGCCAGGCTCCTCTGTCCATGGGGATTCTCGAGGCCAGAACACTGGAGAGGGTTGCCATACCCTCCTCCAGGGGATCTTCCCAACCCAGGGATCGAACCCAGGTCTCCCACATTGCAGGCAGATTCTTTACCGACTGAGCCACCAGGGAAGCCATCAGTGATGTGGGTGTAACTCCAGAATATTCTGTTAAGTGAAAGAAGCCGAATATAAAAGGTCACCGATTATATGATCCCAGGTATATGAAATGTCCACAATAGATTAATCTAGAGAGATAGAGCACCAATTGGTGCTTACCAGGGGCTGGGGAAGGGTGCAGTAGGGAGATAGTACTTAGTGGGTAAGGAAGGAATTGTAACGTTGATGTGTTGGAAATATTTTGGAACTAGATAAAGGGGATGATTGCACAACATTGCAGGTACACTAAATGTCTGAATTATTCACTTTAAAATGTTTAATTTTATGTGATGTGAATTTCACGTGAATAGATTATTTTTTTTTAAGGTTACAAACAGCCATTAATAAGACATGCTCTTACGAAGATGATAACTGTCATTTGTTGAGTATTTACTAAAGGCTAGAGTCTTCACATTATTTCTTCTAATCTTTATGGCAGCATTGCAAGATAGGTATTGGGAAAGGAGAAACAAAGAACTATATCATGGGCTTAAAAAGTTCTTTAAGATACTGACTTGAATCACTTTAACCCTAGTTTATCAATCAAATTGAAGAGTGAGCTTGAAATCTAACCAGAGACTGGCCAGTAGGGAGCAGTGTTGTTCCTTACCTGGCTCTGGTATGTTTAGAGCATCTTAAGTCATAAATTTACACCTGTTGTGTTAATTTGATACTTTGGAAATGGCCAGTTTGAAGCATCTGATCATGAATATACACTGTTTAAATTCTTTTTTTATCTTCCAGTTTTCAATATTTTAGTTGAAAAGATTTTTTTAATTTAAAAAGAAATTATGAAAATTAAAATTTTAGCAAAACTACATATATGTTGTATTAAATACCTTAAATGGCTGATTTGTTTAAAAGAAATAGTAATTTTTTTAATCTCTGAAAGGAATTTCCATTTTGATAGTTTATTTTCTTTTTTCCTTTTTTGGCACCCAATTCTAACTCCTGGTTAAATATACTATTTGCAGGTTTGTCAGATGTCGATATTTTAGACATGACTGGTCCATTGAGAGCATTATATGAATGAATGCTTGCTTCATTCAGTAGCACTTCGAGTTTAAAAACTGGTGGTCATTTTATGAAAACTTTTAGTAACTTGCAGTAGTTAAAGTTAATCTTCCTTTTTAAGCTGTTTAATTATAGCTAGTATTTTGAATTACTTTAGCAATGTATATCTGGCATTAGCTAAGCACTTTTAAGACTTCCCTGGTGGCTCAGACAGTAAAGAATCTGCCTGCCGTGCAGGAGACCTGAGTTTGATTCCTGGGTCAGGAAGATCCCCTGGAGAACGGAATGGCAACCCATTCCGGTAGGTACTCTTGCCTGGAGAATCCCATGGACTGAAGAACTTGGAGGGCTGCAGCCCATGGGGTCACAAAGAGTCAGACAGGACTTAGTGACTAACATACGTATATACAAGCACTTTTAAAATCATAATCCATTATAGAAATATTTATATTTATATCATGTAATAAAATGCGTATGCCTGAATTATCAAAGCATAAGCTTCATGATAAAACATTGACTCTCTCTGTGGGAGATGTACTTAGGTATTTTTAAATTTTATTGTTTAACTGAAAAATACGTAGGTTGTCAACTACCAGATTGATTTTACAGCTCATGATTAATAAGGCAGGTTGAAAAGTCACCAGTGTCTCTGAAATTTTTCTGTAGGAAAGTAGTTAAAGTTTGGGGGAGACTCCTCAGAAATCTGTGCGACTTTGCAACCACAACAGTTAGCAGAGGTAATAATAAATGGTACCTCAGGAGACATTTCCAGTGGCCCCAGGATTGCAGGTCCTTGTGGCTGGAGGCTGCTCCGGTGGGTACTGAAAACTCTTAAAAATAAGCAAGTGGAGGTGGAGACGGATCTCTGAGCACAAGACCAAGTGCAGCCTGGCGGGAACAGAGAGTTGAGGGTGCTTGGGGTGCGCTCCTGTCCGAAGAGAGCCCTACTGTGGGTGTCCCAAGAGAAAGCTGGAAGGATTCCTGTCTGCGGGTCCTGCTGCGGGGTGTGACCCTGCGTCTGTCCTCTGTTGGCCCTTTGCTCTGGAAACACTGCTTATGAACCAGACGAGCTTTGATGTAATGACAGTCGTCTGTTTACCATGATTGTGTATGAGCTGATTCACAACATAAAAACACGCTTTATGGCAGAACAGACTGTGTGTGTGTCTTATGGAGCCTGCCACGCTCAGCGTGTTCCATTGTAGCTACTGCTTTTTGCAGGAATTTCTCTAGCTGGTTGTGTCAGCTTGACATTTTGATTTCAAAGATCTTATTATAGTCTTTTTCCAAATGTCACACAGGGACTTCAGACTTTCTGAATGATAGGCATAAACTCTCCGCAGTGCTTTTGTTAGGAGCAGAAGATGATTTCATAGTTTCTTTGTTTCTGTCTGTGTCTGTAAACTCTGAATATTGCTCAAGTGAGAATTTCTCTTGAGTCTGTGGATCCCATTGATTTTGCCTAATGAAGCTTTTATATATTGATCTCATGTTGTTTGCCACCTAAGTTTTAAACTTATGTGAACTTTGAACTTGATTAGGACCTTAATGACACTCAATGGGGAAAGGACTTCCTAGCAGGCAGATTGTACATATAGGTCAAATCTCAAGGAAAACTGTACCTTAATAGCTTCTAAATGTCCTTCATTAGTGTGTATTTGAAAGGTCAGTGAATTGCGTAGTTTATGTGGTTGTAATCAGTTTCTTGACTGGAGACTGACTTTAGAGTATGTGGCAGGCGTATTATCAGAGAAGTGCTGTTGAGAATATTGCTCTTTGTCTTCTTTAATTCAGTCTCTTTTATGAAACACAGTTATGTCATCTTTAGCAAGCAGATACTGTATTTTTGCAGTGTTGCTTCTTTCTCCAAACACAGGGTAGATAATACAGTGATTTGTGCAAAGTCATTTTTAGAACATTTTTTCTCATTACAAAGTAATAAATACATACGATACACATTTTAAGAATACATAAACGTGTGTAGGAAAAAATAAACTCCTGTAATTACATACCTAGTTGGGATTGTATTTATGTGTGTACTTGTCTATGTGTATACACACACTCTCTCTCTCTCTCTGTACTATCTTTAAAATTTAATGTGAGGTAAATAAGCATTTCTCTTCTGTTAGTGCATATTCTTCAGGAGCATTATTTTAAATGACTACATAAAATCATCATATTTTTAGCCATTCTACTGTAAGATGTTTAGGCCTTTTCAATTTTTTTGTTATATGTATTACTGTGATGGTCATCTTTATTAACACATTTTCACATATCTGATTATTTTCCTGTGATAGGTTTAAAAAAAAAGGAATCCATTAATCAAAGAGGATTGATGTAGTTAATTATAGGAGAGTTTTTCCCATATAAATTTATGTATTCTTAAAATGTTTACCACATGTCTTTATTAACCCTGTAGTGAGAAAATGTTATGAAAATGACCCTACAAATTACTATATTATCTGCCTTGTATTTGGAGAGAAAAACAACATTGCTAGCAGATAGGTTCTGCTTCCTAAGGGTGACACTGTTGTGCTTGTAAAATGCAAGAGATGAATACTGACACACTTTGCAGAAGGATTGGACCACTTTAGATGATCACCAGCAGGTGTATACGAATGCATATTTTACCTTATCTGATCATGTAATGTTCAGAAACTTTCTGCCTGAAAAAAACTTAACCTCTTTAGGGCTTGGTTAAACATATTGTTTTCCTTTGTAACTCTTTGTTTACATTTTCATGTGTTTATTGACAGCTTGCTGTGATTGGTACATTCTTATTTGTTAATCTCTCTTGGGGACAGGAAGGTCTTAGTATTTCATTGACTTATATGGGCTTTGTCAACAGTGAAGATAAGGTTCTTTCACTGTTGTGAATAATTTTTTTTTTTTTTTTTTTTTTTTGTGAATAATTTTTAGTTTTGTCATTCGCTCCTTACTTTTTGATTTTTAATGTATGTAGTTCTAGGTTTCTAAGCAGTAAAGCATAACATACTTTCTTACATTTGTATTTATAATTTTTTGGTAATTTCTTACATTTATTTTTTTGTTTAGAAATCCATTCTCTGAGTATCATTAAATGTTTATATTTTCTTCTTTTTACTTGCTGATTAATTTACATTTTATACCTAGTTCTTTAATCTTCCTGGAACTTATTTTTTATTGCATATGGGGAGAACATACTTATTTTGATGTTTTCCTGATAATTGAAAAGCTTTCTAAATACTGTGATCAGTCTCTTTCCTTTTTGTGTGGCATTTCCTTTTTCTTAAGGGTTTAATTATTGTGAGATTTGTTGCATTGATCTCTTTGTTGATATTTTTTCCAGGACCACATTGATGGATTATAACAGGTTTATAATTTGTATTAATGACTGGGCATTGAAAAAAATTTCCTTTATACACACACAGACATGTACACACACATATACATATATGTATACACACATGCGCACACATATATACACATACACATATACATTTATACACACATACATATACACAAATGTATATATACACACATGCATATATATATATATATATATATATATATATATATATATAGCCATTCTCAACTCTTTTCTTATGTGCTATCAGACATTCTTACCACACTCTTCTTATATGCTGGCTGCCTGAGGTGTTAGCTTAAATGTTTCTTCTTCAAAGAGACCTTCCCTGTCTAAAATAGGGCAGCCTGCACCAGTATAAGCACAAGTAAATCAACCACTGTTCAAGGTTATTTCATTTTATACCAAATCTTCTAGATGCACTTCTTTTGTTCTTCATCATTAGGTGAGCTGTTAAAATGAAGACAGCTGTTGAACATCGTCAGCTCCTATTTAATTGCTCAAGATTTCCTTTATGCACTATGTCGTAAGAATATCAAGAATATTTCAAAAGCATAGTTTTAAAATACATAAAAAGAAAGCTATAACTAAGGCCTTTAAAAAAAAAGTAAAGCCTGTCGTAATATTTGCTTTTTAATCTGCCAATGGAAATTCTATCCACTAGCAAATTCTGTCATTTAAGAGAACTGTCTTTTACTATGTAAATTCTAAAGTTGTAGTTAAAAAATGATGTTACATTTTAAAAAATGCAGTACACTTCTGATCATGTTCTAGATGAAAAAAGGTCACCAGTGTCTGGGACAAAGATCAGCAAGGCTCTGTAAAACTTGAAGACAAAGTATTAGGACGTATTAGGACATCTGTGTCATGGAGCTTCCCTGAGAATTTTCAGCTGCACCAGAGCAGCCATTGCACAACAGAATAAACTGAGGAGTATGGGGTTTAGCCAAGAGGACCAGACAGAGCAATGACAGAGAAAGTGATTAGTTACAAGCTATCAGTAGCACAAGAAAAGGACACTGAGTTTTTAGAGGTACCAATTTCAGTGAGAAAAGTCCAGGCAGATGTTCTGACGCTCTCTTAAGTGGTTCCTTCACACAGGGCTTATCGAAAAGAAAACAAGTCATTTGCACACACTAGCCAACATTACTTTTCATGAAAGAGAAAGCCCTATGTGATTTTAATGGTGCTTAACTCTTAACTCTTTTCCTCACTCTTCATGCCAGTTGTAATCTTAAGCAAACAAACAAAAAAATTGCTGATTTTAAGACTGTGGTGCTTCAGTGACAGGAATGGCACTGACCCCAGTACAGTTTTCAGTAGATACACAGAGCTAGTTGATTTATAACCTTTATTCTCATTAAGTAATTATCATAAATTATGAGGTTCATGTTAGGGATTATGCTACCAAGCAAGTTGTTTTGTCGTTATTTCTCGCATATTTTACTTTGGTGTGAAACATTATAAGCTAATAGTCCAGATGACTTGAAAGGGCTATTGAGATGATCCAGTCAGTGCTTTGTGAAAAACATTTTAAGCCATAGACCCATGTTTTCAAATGGATATTATTCAGGTATGGAAATAAAACTTCTCTGAAGGAGTAAAATGAAAAAGAAAGCAGATTGCTCTGAGGCAGGACTGCGGGCCCAGGTGCCTGGGTGTGGCCCTGCCAGGCTGTCCCTGAAGATGGTCTTTAGAATCCCTGGGGCTTCTTAGGGCTGGGTTCTATGAGCCACTAACCAGACCTTTTGATTTTATTAGTACAAACAGCAGCAGCAGCTGCCACTTATTGACAGTTGGCAGTGTGATAGATGTTCTCTCTTACTGCTGATTATTGTATAAACCTGCAGGGCTCATAGTGTAGATTACTCAAGTAGAGCTCAGAGTGTTTAAGGAACTTCACTCAACTTGTCCTGTTGGAACCAGGAATTGAACCCATAGCCAAGTCCTTCTTTCTTCGTGTTCTCCCCTAACCTTGAGGAGGGGTCCTTATCCGTGTCCTTCAGCTCCTGTGATGCTGTGTTCCTGATTTCTGCTCACTTTCCAAACTGCTCTTGTCTCCTTTGCCAGCCCCTCCTCTGCCTGCATCTAGTGTTGAATCAGGCCCGTGACTATCTCCTCTTACTCTGTTTTCTTTTCCTAGGGCGGCTCCATCACTACTTTGGCCTCAGTTGACAAATCTGTGTATCAGAGCTTCCACAACTTTTATCTTTATTTTCCCAAGAATTTTAATAATTAGTTTAATTCATTTAAAAAAACAACTTTATTTTACATTGGAGTAGAGCCGTTAACACTGTTGTGGTAGTTTCAGGTGCAGAGCAAACCAACGCAGCCATACACACCTGTATCTTTAGCTCATTTCATTCCTCGAAGCTCTAGACCCACATGCACAGTTGTTCCTTAATCCTTTTCTCAGCGTCTCAGAAGCACCTCACATTTCAGCTGAAGATCTCCTCTCAGTTCTGGTCCTTGCTTATTTTCCCCCATTTTTGTTTATGGTTCCACCAGCTTGTCTGTGGTGTTAAAGTCAGAAACTTCAGAATCTTCCTTGATTGCCACCACCCTCCTTTCCCACCCTGCCAGTTAAATCCTGATAATTTTTTTCTCTGAAGTATTTCTGTAAATCACCCATTTCCCACCCCAGAGTACTGTCATATTTCGGTCCTGCCATTGTTGGCAGAGGTCTCCCGATTTTATCCAGTCTTTCTCTTTCCCCAAGCGTGCAGCCTCATTGCAGCCGGTGAAAGTGTTAGAAAATGCACTTGTGATGTGTGAATCCTGGCTTACTCACTAGTTACGTGACCTTGGCTGCTGAGTCTCTCCAAACCTCAGTTTCCTCATCTGTAAAATGGGTATTCAGTCTTACCTCATGTGACTCTGTGTGCCTGGCATGTGGCCGGCACTTGGTGACTATTAGTGATGATAGTCATTCTCTGCTCAGAACTTTCTCAGGGCTTCCTGTTCCCCTTAAAAGCCATTACACCTCTTGCCACACTTCCCTGGTGCTCATCCTCCTTAGTTCCTCTGTCTGCTCCTCCTTCAGAGTCTTTACCTAAGTAAGGATACATGTTGAGTCTTTAAATAGTTAACAGAAGTTAACTTCTTCAGATCTTACCCAGCCCCAAATCTTCTCTTATCTCTTACTACCTTGAATTTATAGCTTTTATTCCTGTTTGCAGTTATAATTGTGTGCATGTGTGTGTTTGTTGTTGCTGGGATTAAAAACTATCTTATCTACCTTGATGTGGACACAGGCCGTGTTTGTTATGCCCATCTGCCATTGTGTCTCGCAGGGAGCATAATGCCTACTACATGGTAGCTGATAAAGATCTTTCTTCCATCAGGAAGGGGTTAGTTACACTTTTATTTTCTTCTCTGTTCTTCAGTGTTTGGTTAAGTTTATTTTTCAATAGCACAGCCTCTGTGGGCAGAATTGTCTGAAAATGGACTCTTTCAAGTTAATTACTAGCTCTTGTTGATGGAGAGAACTCCCAGGGTGGCCAGAGTCCTCTTAAAATCCGTTTTTCTTCTGGACTGAAACACACTTGGGGTTAGTTTTCCCTCTTAGGAGAAAACACTCTTCTTGGGTTCCTGTAGGTTTCATGTTTTTGTGGCACTTGTCTGTAGGTTGGGATTCAAATTTTCTTCTGCTTAAATCTGTGTTAGAAATATGAAATATTTTAGGTTCACTAACGTCATCAGATATTCCTTTGTGAACCTCTAATTTAAGTTTTTTTGTTTCAGTTTAGATACCTTGGATCAAGTGTTATTTCAAAAAGTCAATTTTCCTTATAATATGGAGATCAAAGAATTTGTTCTTAAAAGTTGTCAGAAGAAAATTATATAAGCATCTATCCCAGTTCATATATTTAGTTTCAAAATAGTTTAAACATTGGTAGTGAATCAGGTATCCCTGTATGACTTTTTGTTTTTCAGATACCTGATAGAAAAAAGAAACTTGCTTATTTAGTTTTTCAGTAAATAGGAAGAGGACAGAAAGGAGATTCTTGAAACTACTGGTTATTGTTGCTTTCAGATTTTCAGTGTCCTTATCTCCAAGATCATTTTTATAGGAATCTTTGACCTCAAATTTTCGGTAGGAAGATGGAAGTAGTTGTATTTTGTGGGAATTCTCAGGGAAAGATGCCATTTCAGGATGTAGGATGAGAGAAGTTAGGATTCTTCTCAGTCTTTTCTATCCTTTCTCTCATTCCTTCTTTCAGAGAGAGAAGATCCTATGGGTTGAAAATTTTTTTCTTTAAAAAAAAAAGGCTTTTCTTGCCATAGAGCAAAGTTTAAGCAGTTTTTCCATCTTCCAGATCAAGCTGAGTATGAGAGTGAACAGAAGCAGGCCTGTGAGGGTCGATATAAAGTCTGGAAGGTGAGAAGTGTGAGATCACTTTGGAGAGTGTCCTGAGCAGAGTTGTCAACTAGAACGTCTGCTAATACCTGACACGTGACATCTTCCTCCAGAATCCATCACGTCTCTTTTTGGTTGATTGTGGTAAATGTCTGTGCTGTGTGTAGCTGTGCTCACTTCGTCTTCTGTGTCACGTGCTAGAGCAGCCTGGCTTCTCGCCTCTGCTGCTTTCTCCTCCAAGGTTGTTGGCAGGGGTTCTTACAAAATGAAGCTAGCTTGAATATAGCCCAAAGAAGAAGGGGTGTTGATTCCCATTTCAGTGGAGAAAATTGCTGCATAGCCTTTGAGGTCACCAGTTCAGAGCATTGTTTTCATTCTGTATCCCAGTAGGGTGGGCGAAGCAGAGCTGAAGAAGCAGGGCGCGCTGGCAATTATATTTTCTTCCTTCACCAGAATAGTGATTGCCATGCTAGTTTAATCACAAGTTTAATCACAAGTGGGTACGTAACTCCATGAGCTGTGGTCAAAGTCTGTTTCTCCTGAATTAAATTAATTCGATGATGGATGTTCAGAACAGACAAACAGTTGTAACTAGGAATCAATTTCGTTGTTAAATTTAACTTCTGGTACATCCCTTTGGGGTAAATTTGGTCAGAATTTATTTGGATTTTTTTGACTTCCAAAGATTAAGAATGAAACTAGGAATTGAACTCCGGCAACTGTTGAAGAATCTTTACAGTGTGATGTGGGCAGTTAAATGTATTTAAAAATGATATTCCTGAATTCAGATACCTGATAATTTTTTTTGTTAATTCATTTTTCACAAGAAAAAGCAGTGCTTTTCAAGAGTTTGAAGACTACCATAATTGAATCTTTACTACTTGCTAAGCATAATACTCAAACCAGAAATTATAAAAGAAAAGGTTCTTATCTTGGCATTAAAAAAATGATCCATTTAAACTTGCCATAAACTATGTTAAAAGAAAAACAGATTTGGAAATATATTTGTAACATGCACAGCACGTGGAAGGTTATTTTCCAAATATAAAACCTCTTGAAGTGTTAAATGTCCTCAAACAAAATGGGAAAGAACAAGAACAGGTGAGTCACAGAAGCGCCTGTAGATAGATGAATAGATGTTCAGTCTCACTTGTAAGCAAAGAAAAGCCTGAAAAAGAAAGAGAAGAAAGAAAATACCCTGCTGTCAAAAATATGGGAAAGTGCTCAGACATTGTTTGGCAGAAGCTGATACAAACCTTTTTAGAGATAATTTGTTGTCTGTGTTAAAATTATAACTGTTTATACTCTCTGATCCAGCATTTCCACTTTTCAGAATTCATCTCCAATAAAAATTTGGATTTATGTGCATAGATGTACATATGAAGGTGCCTGTTACAATAGTGAAGAATGAGGACCAACCTAATTATCAGTAGTTACAAGTAAATTATTAATACCAACACACTAGAATTCTGTGACAAGCATATTATTCCCCCAGGTTTTAAACTGCCATAAAGTACATCAGGCTTTCCTGGTGGCTCAGTTGTGAAGAATCTGCCTGCCAATGTCAGAGATGCGGGACACTTGAGTTCTATCCCTAGGTTGGAAGATCCCATGGACCTGGTGGGCTACAGTCCATGGGGTTGCAAAGAGTCGAACACAACTGAGTGCACTCACGTGTGTGCACATGTGCGCACACACACATCTTACATTAACCACCTTGAATTTACCACCTTAACCAGTTTTCAGGTACACAGTTAATAGGTGCATCCACACTGATGTGCAGCCGTCACCACCATCTACCTCCGGAGCTCTTGTCATCCTGTTAAACTGAATCTCTGTGCCCATCAAGCAGTCACTTCCTGTCTGCCGCCTCCCTCCTCCTTCCCAGCGCCTGGCAGCCACTCCTGTACTTTCTGTTTCTTTAAATCTGACTGCCCCAGATCCCTCATGTAAGTGAAATCGTATAATGTTTGTCTTCTGTGACTGGCTTATTTCATCTGACATAATATCCTCAGGGTTCTCCCATGCTGTAGCATGTGTCAGAATTTCATTCCTATCTGAGACTGAAAAGTATTAGTAGGCATTTTTTTAAAATTTAACTTTTGAGTGGCTAGTACATCCATCTATGTAGTACATCCATCCATTCTCTTGAGCTCTTCAAATTGAGGAGGAGGGTTAGGAGGCAAGAAAGATGGGAAGTGACTGCAAATGTGTGTCTCTTAAGTGGTGATGGCAGTGTTCTCGAATTAGATAGTAGTGATTGATGTAGAACTTTTAATACCCTGAAAACTGCTGATTTATATACACACTTTAAACCAGGGAATTTTATGGTATATGTGAATTATGTCTCAATACCCAGGTGGTGCTAGTGATAAAGAACCTGCCTGCCAGTGCAGGAGACATCAGAGATGAGGGTTCGATCCCTAGGTTGGGAAGATCCCCTGGAGGAGGAAATGGCAACCCACATCAGTATTCAAGGAACCTGGTGGGCTACAGTCCATAATGTCTCAAAGGATTAGACATGGCTAAAGCAAATTAGCACACATGCACAAAGCTATCATCAAAAAATTTTCAATCTCAATTTCACCTCAGTTAAAAACATTTTTATGCAGAATAGAATAAAGTTTCTTACAGGTTGTTCCTGTCATTCCAGTCTCTTCCGCCTTCCTTCCCTCCTTCTCTCTCTCCCTCCCTGCCTTCTGTCCCCAAAATAACAATTAAATTGTTGTGTAAAATTTAGAGGTATTTTTATTTCTTATGAATATTTTATTTTTACTTATAGTAAATACTTATTGTCTGTCCCTTTTCACCAAAGTGGTAGTAAACTGAACACAGAGAAGCAGGCATCTCTGAAGTCTTTTTCTCTGTGCATGTATATACTTTTATAAAAATTAGAATTGAGATCATCCTATACTTGCTATTATGTAATCTGCTTTTTTTTACACTTAATATGTTGTGATTATAGTTTTAACAGTAAATATAAACCTGCATTTTAAAATATTGATGCATGGTATTAAACTGGGTGGTCATTTCTCATTTACTCAACTCATCACCTATTAATATCCCTTTAGGTTGTTTCTAATCTTGTCAGTGGTTTAAACAACAGTGAGCATCTTTGTACACTTGCCAGATCATTTCCTTGAGATATTTACTATTGTTTTAGAGTTTGCCAAAAATACTGAACAATGTATGTTTTAACGTACACTGGTTTCCATGATGTCTTTAGCTCTGTGAAAACACGGTGCAGGTATTTCTGTCCTCAGTTTAAATACGAGAAATCTGAAACTATAAAAGATGGCCACATGTCCCAAATTGGGTAGCTCTTTGGTACGAGAGCTGGAACTGAAGCTAGTGTCTTCTGATTTGGGGCTAGTTTCCGTCCAGCATGGCACACTGCCAGGCTTGAATACCTGCCTACAAAGAGTGATTTTCTGTTGTTGCTTCTTCATTTCTAAAAATAGGGTTCTCAATGTAACTTCCTTTTGAATTCTTTGTATAGTGTTCTAGGGACTTCCCAGGTAGCCCCAGTGGTAAAGAATCTGCCTGCTAATTCAGGAGATGCAGGAGACGCAGGTTTGATCCCTGGGTCAGTGAGATCCCCTGAAGGAGGAAATGGCAATCCACTCCAGTATTCTTGCCTGGGGAATCTCAAGCACAGAGGAGCCCGGTGGCCTGCGTTTCATCAGGTCGCAAAGAGTTGGACACAACTTAGCGATTAAATAGCAGCAGCAGCATAACGTTCTAGAATTTATCAATTCAGATTAGAGGTTCACATACTGTCTTTAGGGATATAGCTAAAGATACAACCTCCGCAACGTTTTAGGAGTTCATCTGCACAGACATCTTATAATTACTCACCTATATTGTTACCCTCTTCTGAATCAATAGCTCCCACAGTCTCGTTATTTTGTGTTTTGTTTTTTGTGGTTAAAGCTTCACGTTATCTTGGTACTTGTGGGTACTGGCATCCACGGGCTGGGAGGATTGCTTTAATTCGATGCCAGCCCTGTTGCTGTGTGATCTTGGGGTGAGTTATTTAAGTCTCTGTACGATTGGTGTCATTATCAATAAAATTCGAATCATGGTGCATGTGTTACAGTGAGGATTAAATGAATGAACATTTAGAGTGCTAAGCACATTCTGACATGTACTTTTTAAAAAATTTTTTTATTTTCTATTGGGATAATGTGGTAGTTTCAGGTGAACAGTGAAGTGATTCAGTCATACTGGCATGCACTGTTAACGTTTATTATTTACTGTGGAAATTTAATTGTAAAGCACTTAAAAGTCATTTTGTATTTTGGTATCCCTTGTGGTTTCTAGTGAAACTTTTTTATGGTATGTTTGCATTCCTATAGATTTCCCCTATCTTCCCCCTTTCCTTTCCTTCAGTTCTAGCTGATACACTCTATTAATTTTGAAGAGTATCTTCATTTAGTCGTAGCTTAAGCACAGTGAAGAGTTGCTGGAGTCACCTTGTTTCCTGTTGATGATAAACACAAGTTAAATTACTGACATTTTACAGATTGTAAGGGCTTCCCTGGTGGCTCAGGTGGTAAAGAATCTGCTTGCAACGTGGGAGACCTGGGTTCAGTCCCTGGGTTGGGAAGATCCTCTGGAGGAGGACATGGCAACCCACTCCAGTATTCTTGCCTGGAGAATGCCATGGACAGAGGAGCCTGGTGGGCTACAATTCATGAGGTCACAAAGTCGGGCATGACCGAGTGACAAACACTACAGATAGGAAAGACAGTGTGGAACAGAAGAACGCGATTTCTGGTTTGTTCAGTGCGGGGTTCTGAGAGCTGTGGTAGCCGCCTCCTGCCTCCGCTGATCCCGCTCTGTTTGTGCTCCTGGAGGGGGAGAGCTGACCTGGGTCTTCTTTTCTGTCTGGACCCAGCACATGCAGATGACCATCCAGGCTCTCCAGGACGAGCTGCGGATCCAGAGGGACCTGAACCAGCTGTTCCAGCAAGACAGCAGCAGTAGGACCGGCGAGCCATGCGTGGCGGAACTGACGGAGGAGAACTTCCAGAGGCTGCACGCGGAGCACGAGCGGCAGGCCAAGGAGCTGTTCCTGCTGCGCAAGACGCTGGAGGAGATGGAGCTGCGGATCGAGACTCAGAAGCAGACCCTGAACGCACGCGACGAGTCCATCAAGAAGCTGCTGGAGATGCTGCAGAGCAAGGGGCTGTCTGCCAAGGCCACCGAGGAGGACCACGAGAGGACACGGAGGCTGGCGGAGGCAGAGATGCACGTGCACCACCTTGAAAGCTTACTGGAACAGAAGGAGAAAGAGAACGCTCTGCTGAGAGAGGTGAGTGGCCACTTTCTCAGCCGTAATGGCACTCTGTCTTTTTTCCCTGATTAGTTAGCATCCTGGCCTAGATGAATTTATGTGCTCTCTAAGCTAGTGGAAGGGGAACTCTTTCTTTGGTACTTAAATTCTGCACCGATTTCTGTTCTGATTTGCTGTCTTGTGTGAGCTGACATTGACTGGCATGTATACCAGCTTAATGACTTTCTGGGTTTTTCTTTTCCCCTCTTGTAGACTTATTTTGTTGCTTAGAGGGGCACAGAATATTCTTGATTGGTTACTCATCTCTTGATTTGTTCATAGAGACACACACAACAAAATCAGAATCAGAGTAGCTAACTATTGCTCAATTTTTAAATGTATTAATCATTGAAAGTGAGCAATGACCTCAGTTTTAAGTATGCCTGTAAAGTCCTGGGCAGCAGTAATGGATGTTTGCCCTGTGGTTTCTATGGAAACTGTTGCCTTGCTGTAAAAGATACGTGATAAAAATCATCTGCTGCCATGGAGGCACAGCGGGAGGAATGACATAGAGGCAAACTATCACTTATTTTCTAGAGAGGAAACTTGGGCTTTAGCTGACCACTGTGACTACTGGTAATGTTTCACTTTTCTATGTAATACTTCATTTTAAGAAATCATAACTGAAGAATTCATCTTACGTTGAATTAAAAAAAAATTGACTGCTCTGACTCTCTATGAGGTCAGAGACTTGAGCTAACTCACTTGTGAACAATGAAGAAACATAGTTTCTTCAGTATTGGAACACTTGTTTAAGCAAATGTACTTTATATTCAACGATATTAAAATGTGTGGTACTGGCACAGTAATAGATAGCTAAATTGATGAGACAGAATTTCTATTCTATTCTAAAAAATAATGTAGTTTTAAGTTATGATGTATGTTTTGGAATAATAGCCATTGGAAAATAGTTTACATAGTCACATCAAATTAAATTCTAGATGAAATAAACAGTTATTTTTTAAAAAATGAAAACAGCTAGAAGAAAATTTAAGTAAAAAACTTTTAATATAATCTTGAAATAGGAAAAAGTCTTTATTGCCATAGCAAGATGCTTGAATAATTAAATGTGTGTATGTTAGAAAAAACAATTAACAAAAGTTAAAATGACTGTTTGGGGTGGAGTTTTGCAATTTGTGCCTCGACTGTTACATAAAGATTGTTTCCAAAATAGTAAGGTGCTAGAGGCACTTAGCATCACCTTTCTGTTCCCATTTACTCGGCAGGTGTCCCTTGGAGCCTCTAGTTTATATTCAGTCCTGGGATAGGCACTGGGTATACACTTCTTAACATTTTTCATGTCAGAACACATGGTCTGTGCCATCCCAGAACTTAAAAGTTCGGTGAGAGGCAGTGAACTGATAATTATGAGATGACATAAACTAGTTGAGTCTGATTATGTCGGGAGAAGGGTTAACAGGGTACACAAGCACCTTTGAGGAGGTGCCCTTTAAGGGAACACTGAAGAAAGATGAAACGGTCTTTCTGAGCATTTGTGTAAAATCCTGTCCTAACCCGAACGCTAACCCCGGAGAAGGTTAACGGTTTCAATGGCCTGAGGGGAAGGAGTTTGAGCAGACAGCGAGGAGACGAGAAGGCAAAAACCATATTGTCTCGGGGAGGTGGGCATGAGATTGGATGTTGAAGAGGTCGCCGGGGCCAGGTTCGTTCCTTCCACTCATGAGTTGTCCGTTGGGTGCTCACCCGGTGCAGAGCACGGGGAAGCCACAGTGAACACAGTCCCTGCCCTCTGGAGACAAAAGTGCTCGCCTCCATGATCCTTGCAGGTAATGCAACAGTTTTATTCAAAGTCCAAGGGAAAACTGCCACAGTGTTTAATCAAGGGAGTGATAAGATCTGGTTTAGCTTTTAAAATTTACTCTGGTTGTTTTGAGCATAGATGGGGGAGGGGGTGTTACAAGTGATCAAGGAAGTCTAGTAGACTCTTAATGGCTCTAATCTGTTGATGAGTGGTGACTTGAAACGACTGTTGTACATTATAGCACCAGTGTGTGAAGAAAGGTAGAAAGAATTATAAGTTGACAACACTGAGACATCCATAGGTTTTATTCTTATTAGATTATCATCCACCTCTGAAAAACAGCAGTAATTCATCAATTCCAAGACTCACTTTTCCCCATTTTAACATTGTGAAATTAAGTCTTACCTTTGTTGGGGCTTCCCTGGTGGCTCAGACGGTTAAGGGTCTACCTGCCATGCGGGAGACCCAGGTTCAATCCCTGGGTCAGGAACACCCCCTGGAGAAGGAAATGTCTACCCACTCCAGTACTCTTGCCTGGAGAATCCACATGGACAGAGGAGCCTGGTGGGCTACAGTCCCTGCGGTCGCAGAGTCAGGCGTGCCTGAGTGACTTTCCCTCTCACTTTCCCTTGGTGGTATCTCGGAGTCCCTGTCAGCAAGGCCGCAGTCCTGCTTTACCTGTGCACCCGCACGGTCACAGCTGCTCGTTTTGTCACCACTGAAGCCCATGTTCTGAGCATTGTTGCTGTTTTTCTCGTTAACTTTAATTGATGTTCAGTGCCCCCTCAGTAATACTGTGGTGTGAATCTGCACTGAAACAAAAAGTTATCGGTATGAGGAAAGTTGTAAAAACAGTTTAGGGTTGTATATGGTTAAACTTTTATGGTTAAATAAGTAAAAAAGAATCTTGCAATCAATATAAAATAAAAATTCTAAATGAATCTTTGAGTCACGATTTATTTGGAGGCATTCCCTTCTTTTCTCTCCAGCACATTGAACAGTAGTTTGCCATACAATTGGTGGCGTCTTAGATTTGAGATACAGTAATATTAAAATGGTTTTCCTATCCAGAAATATTTGTGATTAGTTTTCCATTTTGTTCATGACCATGATTCTGTTGCAGGAAGGGGGACCCCTTCCAGGGCCCGAAACTGGGCTCTTGTCTAACACTCGGAAATGAATTGTCCGAGGAGACACATGTTGACAAAGCAAGAGATTTTACTGGGAAAGGGCACCCGGGTGGAGAGCAGGAGGGTAAGGGAACCCAGGAGAACTGCTCTGCCGTGTGGCTCGCAGTCTTGGGTTTTATGGTGATGGGATTCGTTTCCGGGTAGTCTTTGGCCAATCATTCTAATTCAGAGTCTTTCCTGGTGGCGCACGCATCGCTCAGCCAAGATGGATGCTAGCGAGAGGGATTCTGGGAAGTGGACGGACAGGTAGTGTCTCCTCTCGATCTTTCCTGAACTCTTCAGGCTGGTGGTGGCTTATTAGTTCCGTATTCCTTATCAGGATCTCCTGCCATAAAACAACTCATGCAAATGGTTACTATGGTGCCTGGCCAGGGTGGGCGGTTTCAATCAGTGTGCTTCCCCTAACAACTCCCCCCTGAGAGACTTCATACTCAAGATGCTTCTTGGGAATTGGGGCGGAGGTCTCTTTCTTCTGTAACTTCTTCCTGCTGTGCCTGGGTGTAGGCCTGCCTAGCAGAGCAGAAGTCTCTCTATACCTGACCTAAGTTAGGGTATTCCACATCTGAAACCTGCTTTCACCCCTTGTAATAACAGCAATTTAGTTTGAAACTGTTGGCGCCTCTCAGAGATGAAATAGACAGGGGCCAAACAGACCTAAAAGGATGGTCATCACTGGTCCCCAGAAACAGGAGGCAATATTTGGGGTGAGGGCTGCAGGGTTTGTGACTTTTTTTTTTTGATTGGCTGGTGGTGAAGCAACAGAGCTGTGCTCCAGGAATCTTGTGTTTAGTCTGAAGTTACCATCCTCCACCTGGGTGGGGGCTCCAGTTCTGTAGAAGAACTCAAAAGACGTTATGCATATTTCTTTGAGTAGGAACTAGGACCCCGTCTCAAGGCTGTACCACCATTTGATTGTTTCTCCTCTGTTTCTGTATTCCCTCCCTTCCCTGATTAGCAACCGTTTGAATCTACCCTTTGGAACTCAGGGAAGGTCAAGGAGGCTGAATGAAGCCTATATCCTACAGACAAGAAATGGAGAACACAGAACAGATCTGTACTCCAGAGTCACCACCCCACAGAGTCTTGTTCAGTTTTAATTTAGGGAACAGGGCAACTATGACTGTGATAACTTCCTGTCAAAATGGGGCTTAGGACTGTCTCAGCTTGGAGAGGAGACACTGAATTGGAAGTATTCCTGAGTTTTAAGTCTTAAATCTGAACTTTGTATGATTAAAATCTCAATCTTTTGGTCTGCCATTTTGTTGTAACAGACCCAATTAGTAATAGCTGGTGGAGGGATAACTGGAATTTTAATAGACAAAATAAGTCTTTTTTTTTTTTTTAAGGAGAATAGGCCTGAAACCCAGTCTGGACCTGGCATTTTGGGGAAACTTTTAGCCAGGTGGCCAGTTGCCTAGTTTTATAAAAAGTAAGGTATAAGTTACTAGCTTTCAGCAGACATTGCTTGGAGAATGGTGGCATCCAAGCCTGACACGACTCAGAAAACTCAAGTGTCTAGCAATACAACATCTAATCTGAAATTACACCCATAGTAACACCTGGTTATTTCCCAGGATGTCTGAACCATAGCTGAGTACTCTATTTTGACTTTTAATTGTAAAATTTTTTCTTTAATAGCTAAAGCAGATGGCACCATTAATGATGTCAGTGTTTCTCTAGGTGTGAGAAGATGCAAGAATTGGGACTCATAAAATCTCTTGAAAAGATCTATCTGAAGGCCTGTTCTGCCAGTTTTTCCCAGAGCACGGAACACCTCATTCTTGATCTTCACCCTGAACTCCTTTCAGGGCCGTTGAAAGTCAGCAGTTGCAGTGGCCATGATATAATAGCTGTAGATGTAGATGGCAAGTGTCAATCTTCAGTTGGCAAAGCCCCTTTTTGCTCACAAACTTGACCACGACTTTGAGGGGGGCATTTCATGACCATTTTATCCCATGGTGCTGAGAATGTCCATTCTCAGATTTGGCAAAGATTTTGTCGACCGGCCTCTCAATGTGCTGTTACTGGATTAGGCCATAAAACAGTATCTAAAATTCTCTGGACCACCTGTCTTACTAGCCTCTTGGTCCAGGAAAACATTCCCTCTTGTTGCTTTTTCTCATATCTAGAGTTACACTGTCATCATCATCGATTTCAAAAGGGACTATATATTATTCTATCAGAGGCCTCAGTCACACATTTGGCACTGTAAGAAATAGCAATTCTGTAAAACAGGTGAAATACAAAGAACGTAGCCAGCAGTATTAGTAAAGTCACAAGTAAGACCTAAGAGCTTCTATTAGATGTAGCCCAGTATATCCCAGGTCATCTGACTTAGTCTACTCTGTACGAATCTTTATCTTTCAGGGAAATTATACATTGGCACCACCATCTATAAGGCACATAGCCCAGTTTTCTAGTGTTACTAGACTGATTATCCTTAGTATGATTTAATTGTTTTTAACACAGAGGAGACTTTAAACCTAAATATATATATAAATCTATCTCATAATTGTGGGAGATTTCTTTTTCCTTTGCTAAAACTTTTCTTGTTGCTCTGATTGAGCTTGAGGAATAGAAAAAGGCTCAAATTTATGGCCAGAGTCAGAGTAGGCATTATTTTTTTTTTTTTTTTAAATATTATTTTATTAGTTGGAGGCCAATCACTTTACAACATTTCAGTGGGTTTTGTCATACATTGACATGAATCAGCCATACAGTTACACGTATTCCCCATCCCGATCCCCCCTCCCACCTCCCTCTCCACCCGACTCCTCAGGGTCCTCCCAGTGCACCAGGCCCGAGCACCTGACTCATGTATCCCACCTGGGCTGGTGGTCCGTTTCACCATAGATAATATACATGCTGTTCTTTCAAAACATCCCACCCTCACGTTCTCCCCCAGAGTTCAAAAGTCTGTTCTGTACTTCTGTGTCACTTTTTCTGTTTTGCATATAGGGTTATCGCCACCATCTATCTAAATTCCGTATATATGTGTTAGTATACTGTAATGTTCTTTATCTTTCTGGCTTACTTCACTCTGTATAATGGGCTCCAGTTTCATCCATCTCATTAGAACTGATTCAAATGAATTCTTTTTAACGGCTGAGTAATATTCCATGGTGTATATGTACCACAGCTTCCTTATCCATTCATCTGCTGATGGGCATCTGGGTTGCTTCCATGTCCTGGCTATTATAAACAGTGCTGCGATGAACATTGGGGTGCACGTGTCTCTTTCAGATCTGGATTCCTCAGTGTGTATGCCCAGAGTGGGATTGCTGGGTCATATGGCAGTTCTATTTCCAGTTTTTTAAGAAATCTCCACACTGTTTTCCATAGTGGCTGTACTAGTTTGCATTCCCACCAACAGTGTAAGAGGGTTCCCTTTTCTCCACACCCTCTCCAGCATTTATTGCTTGTAGACTTTTGGATAGCAGCCATCCTGACTGGCGTGTAATGGTACCTCATTGTGGTTTTGATTTGCATTTCTCTGATGATGAGTGATGTTGAGCATCTTTTCATGTGTTTGTTAGCCATCTGTATGTCTTCTTTGGAGAAATGTCTGTTTAGTTCTTTGGCCCATTTTTTGATTGGGTCGTTTATTTTTCTGGAATTGAGCTTCAGGAGTTGCTTGTATATTTTTGAGATTAATCCTTTGTCTGTTTCCTCATTTGTTATTATTTTCTCCCAATCTGAGGGCTGTCTTTTCACCTTACTTATAGTTTCCTTTGTTGTGCAAAAGCTTTTAATTTTCATTAGGTCCCATTTGTTTATTTTTGCTTTTATTTCCAATATTCTGGGAGGTGGGTCATAGAAGATCTTGCTGTGATTTATGTCGGAGAGTGTTTTGCCTATGTTCTCCTCTAGGAGTTTTATAGTTTCTGGTCTTACATTTAGATCTTTAATCCATTTTGAGTTTATTTTTGTGTATGGTGTTAGAAAGTGTTCTAGTTTCATTCTTTTACAAGTGGTTGACCAGTTTTCCCAGCACCACTTGTTAAAGAGATTGTCTTTTTTCCATTGTATATTAACTGGCCCAGTGAGGGGATCTCGTCTGGTAGTATCACAGTGACCTGAATATGACTATAAATTTTTTTTTTAAAGTAAATTTCCTCAGGGCCAACCAGTTAGAGTCTTGTAGTAGAGAAATTTACCAAGGTAACCCAGAGCTAGACACAGATAATTGGCCACAAGCCCAGCAGTTGGATTGATTTTTAAAACGAGCATAGTATCAGGCCTACGATAGAAAAGCATTTGATTTATATACAAAGGTCTAAGAAGTCAAGAGAACACTATAAACGATCATTCGAATCAGGTCCAGTATCTTGGACAAGCTGTCTACCTCTGACGTCGTTGTCGTCTCATCCTGGTGTACTGTAGTTTCTCTTGTTTGAGCATCATTTTAAGGTGAGATCAGGTCAGCTGTCTTCTCTATAGACCAATCCAGTGTAGGGGCTTTGGAAGTGGGAATTAATCTAAGAGTCAATTTCTCTTCAGTTTTATTGTGTATGAGCTAGTTAAGAGTACCTGATAAAAAGTCTTTCCATCCAGGTTGGAGACAGTCTCTTAAATTATGTCTTTTTCCAGTCCTGGTTGCAGGTCATGAGGCATCTGATCTTCGTCCAAAGATAGATTACTGAGATAAACTTCAGAAACAAACTTTCACATTAATATCACATAACAGAATTGATCATAGACTTTTTATTTTGTTGAAACACTTATAGGATCTCAGACTGAACTTTTGATATAAAACAGGACTGGGAAACTCACACCAAAAGCTTATCACAGATTTTGCCTAACAAATCTAGGTGAACTCTTCTTTTAAGGTCTCAAAAATTCCTTGAGATTTTTGTACCTGTTAGTGAGATAACCTTTTTAGCTCATTTGATAAACTTACTGGAAACCTAAGAGTTTCAAATTTCTGGAGGAGTCAGATAGAGAGAAAATATAATTGTTTTGTTTATAACATATAATTTTACCAAATTATTTTCATAATTAGTTTGAGAGGAATGTTTTCCTTACTCCCAGAAAACACAAGATTCAAACCTGTAATTTTTCAGATAGAAACCATAAAAATTATAAGCATATTTGCTGGTTCATTTAGTCTCTTGTTAACTTTTGTGAAGTCATCAGGTTTCTCATTAGAACACCAAGACATATCAAAATATTAAGAACTCTATATAATTTCTAGGATATCTGTATTAGTAATTTTACCATACATTATAACATGAGTAGATTTATTGCTCATTTGATAATCTTTTTCATGTAATTTAACCAATCAAATAAACACAGTTTAATATCTCCCTTTGGGATGTTTCAGGGGCCCTCTGAAGCACCCCAAAGTTAGCTAGAGGTCAAAGGAACTTCAAAAGAATTCGATTTAGGAATTTTTATCAAAAAGATCAATTAAAAGCATTTAGAACATTTGGTCAGATTTAGTTAATGTTGATGGCTGCATCATTTAGCTTGTTGATATGTTACAATGGGCGTAAATACCAAGACTCAAGGTCTAGTGAAAGTCAGCTCTGCCATCTTGGACCTAATTGGCTCTAACCAGTTTTCTTATGACCGTGTCATTTTTAACAAAATCTATTTATCTAACTAATTGTAATCCAATTTTAGAAAATCCTGATCATGCATAACTCTTTTTAGTATTTTTTATACTTTTTTTTTTTTACTGAAAGCACACTTCCTGCTTTCCTTTAGCAACCAAGAGCTAACTTTTATATTAGCATTTTATAGATTGGTGCGCATAAATACCAGTGATAATTTCTAAAACCCTTGCTTTCTTAAAACATTTTAGGATGGCATCAAACATTATTTATAGTCCCAAATCTCTTTAGTTTTTCTGTAAAAGGAAATCAGTGTTTAGTAGTAAATGTTTCAAAATTTTATTTCATTTGGAAATGACCTAATTATTTAATAGACTTCCAATACTTAGTTTAGCACAACCCTTAGAAATTCAAGTTACACCAATCTGGGGAGACTATTGTAGACAGATATTCTTAAAGAATAATTATTCTTAATAAAGTTTATATACAAACTCATACCTCAGTTACATTTTTTTTAGAAGTTTTTTCACTCGAGGTAATTTCTTTGTTGACAAACTTGTAATAGGTATAATATTTAACTTATATTAAACCTAGGTACAATGAAAATATTCTACTTGATATTAATTACTCTAAGACATGTCTGTATTAGATAGGTCAAAAAAAACATTAATATCAAGTATTTAATACTGAATATTTCCCAGTTCACCTGAACCTGGAATTTACTGTTTAATTTAGAATTATTTGATTTGTAAGCACTTACCTTTTTTTAAGCCAATTAAATAGAGCTCATTTATAAATTAACCTAAAAATATTACCCAGAGACAAAAACATACCAAGACATATTTAGACAGACACACTGCAAGATCTAGCTTCATTTTCTAAGTTTGGTGGTGAATTAGATATTACAATATAAAATTTACTAGTTTATAAAAAAAGCTGAAATAAATAACATTTTTAAAGGCTTTTTTCTTTTTTCTCAGTCTCAGGAGTTAGAGATGGTCTAGATAAGTGTTCCTGAGAGCCCTGGCCTCAAGGCACAGGGAAAGAAAACCAAGCTCTAACAAAATGGTGGCAGGTCTAAATGGTGGCCAGACAAAGCAAAATGGCCATCACAAATAAAACACACACATATAAACCTGGCAGTCCTCATCAGACACTCTCTTAAATACAAGAATACAGTCTCTTAGAAAACCTTTTATAGAGACACAAAACTTCAGATGTCCTCAAAGATTTCAAAAGGAGGAAAGGAAGCCAGGTTGAAAGAAGGGGGAGGAGGCAGGAAAGGGGGGCAAAGGGGGTGGCCTTACAGACGTCTCCTGCCACCTGCAGACACCCAGGCATTACGGGACTTTTCCCTGGGCTTCCAGAAAAGGGAGGACTGGAACTCGGCCCTACCAGAAACCAGACTAGAAAATTCGAGTTCTCTGCCAAAAGGAGGTGATCAGTCTCCAATCCTCAGCTCAAGCTGAGGCCCTTCGACCAGATTCCTGCGTCCAGGACCGGGGGATTAGAAAAACGGGAAGGATAGGAAGGGCTAAGCAGAGGAAAGAGAGAGGGAAGGGGAGGGAGGTCAATAAAGTCTCTTGTTTCTTACCGGTCGGGGCACTCTGGCCAGTTGTCCGCGTCAGGAGGAGACCAGGGACAAAAGGGTCCCAGATGTGGCCGCTGGGTCTGGTTCATTGTCAGGCAAGCTGGCCCCTGAGTATCCCGAGTGGTCAGGATGTCAATCTCAGCGAAGATGTCCCTTCGTGGTCGCCATTTGTTGCAGGAAGGGGGACCCCTTCCAGGGCCCGAAACTGGTCTCTTGTCTAACACTCGGAAATGAATTGTCCGAGGAGACACATGTTGACAAAGCAAGAGATTTTATTGGGAAAGGGCACCCGGGTGGAGAGCAGTAGGTAAGGGAACCCAGGAGAACTGCTCTGCCGTGTGGCTCGCAGTCTTGGGTTTTATGGTGATGGGATTCGTTTCCGGGTAGTCTTTGGCCAATCATTCTAATTCAGAGTCTTTCCTGGTGGCGCACGCAGCGCTCAGCCAAGATGGATGCTAGCAAGAGGGATTCTGGGAAGTGGACGGACACGTGGTGTTTCCTTTTGACCTTTCCCGAACTCTTCCGGTTGGTGGTGGCTTGTTAGTTCCGTATTCCTTATCAGGATCTCCTGTCATAAAACTCATGCAAATGGTTACTATGGTGCCTGGCCAGGGTGGGCGGTTTCAATCAGTGTGCTTCCCCTAACAATTCCGTCAATAGCAGGTAAATAATTCCCCCAAGTAAAAGCTAAAGAAGGAAAAATAAAATTTAATCCTGTATTTTCTGTTTGTAGTGGAATTACATTGTTAGGTGACTTATGGTTAGATTTTGTATTGTTTACTGGAGTGTCTTTCCTTTGATGGGTAGAAGAGTGAAGACATCTATTGGACAAATACTGAACTACAGCCCAGATGTGGTTAGGGCCTGGGGCCTGGGCATGTGGGGTTTTAACAGACTTTCCAGGTGGTTCTGTGACACACCCAAGTCTGGTTCTCAATCTGTTGGCAGACCGTACCTAATCTGGCTATGGAATTCTTGGATCAGCAACCCATATGCATTCTGTGCATTGTCTATAAGTGGAATAAATATTTCAGATTTATGCGTGCTGTTTTTTTTTTCTTAATGTAGATCCTATTGTGATGAATAAAATACTGGTTTGTATAAAAACATTTATTTACATGTATGCCAATTTTTGTCTGTATGATATCTCAATCAGCAAATCTTGTTTAGAACAATTGTATTGTTCTAAAGTATTTGAGGTTAAAACACCTATTGTGTGACTAGTTCTAGGTAGGAATTCTGACTGACTGACTAGCACATCTGAGGAATGCCTGTCTGTATTACTGGCAGTTATAAGGTAAAAACAGAGGACTTGAGAGGGAAGAAAGAGAAACAAATACACATAGAGAAAAGATGGAAACAATGGACAAGGAGAAGGGAGAATTAAAAAAGGAAAAGGGTCCCCGGTGAGCGTGTGCTTCCCTAGTAATTTTGGAAACTGCAAACAGCTACGTTGCTCACCTTTGTGATTCAGCTTATCCTGTCTCATTGTGTGTGTGTGTGTGTGTGTGTGTGTGTGTGTGTGACTTGTGCCTCATTTTGGCAGGAGGGTGTGTTTTCTCAAAATGATGCTGTCGGTCGAGATGGTGAGGGGTTACAGTGCAGTGCCCCCGCCTGATATCTGGAGTTCAGGTACAGGCAGAGTACTGAGGGTTCTTTCCCACGTGTCTGTGTTGAATACAGTCAGCCCTGAACTTGTGTGGAGAATTAAATCTGGTGAAGGGACATCTACCCGAGAACCAGGGGTGCTGGAGGCTAAAACCTGAATGTTGAAAAAAATAAAGTTCAGACATAAGTGCTGCTTTTCAACCCCAAATACTCCTTTCTCTCAGCTGTGTAAGCAAGTGTTGACTGACTTTTAAAAAGAAAGAAGACTACTAACAAAAGGGAGATTTTGTTTCTACCTTATTTGTTTTCTTTGTCTAGTCATTATTCTTTAGGGTATGAATGAGAGGAATTAAAGGCATTTTCTGGTGTGCACCACAGTTGACAGTATGACAAGATCCAGATAATTCTACCTGTACTTGAATTTGTTTTGAATGAAGATTTTCAGGCTAAAGAGAGTGAAATAGAGCAAGCACATAGCATATTCTGCTCTTTACATTTGTCTGAATAGTACTTTCACTTTTATTTCCAGAGCCGTCTCTCTCTACTGACAGTGCACATGTCAGAGGGTTGATGTGTCAGTGGGAAAGGGGAGTTGATGAGTCTATGGACTGCAGGACATGTTCACAATGAGCTTTAATGTGCAGGCTGTTGAACGGAAATCTGTTACAACCGATAGGTTTTAAAATGTTTTAGTTGGAAGGTTTTATGCCTGCAAATGGTTTAAAGTACACCCAAGTTCCTTGTTAGACGAGGGTTTTTTTTTATTCAAATGGGTTTTTTTCTTTTCTTTATATACTACAGGTATGCTTGCTGGAGTTTAAAATGAAATTGTAATAGTTTCACCTTAAAGCATTTGGAAATTTCCCTAAATTGGAAGTCGGTTGTGGGGAAAAGTTCAGATAAAATTAATTCAGTGTCTGAATTGTGAGATATTTCTAAGAAATGCAGTTTTAATATTTCAAGTAGATAAATGTAAAGTGTAGGGTCAGTCAGTCAGTCAGTGTTAGTCGCTCATTTGTGTCCAACTCTTTGGGACCCCATGGACTGTAGCCCACCAGGCTTCTCTGTCCATAGGATTCTCCAAGCAAGAATACTGGAGTGGGTTGCCATTTCCTTCTCAGGGGATCTTCCCAACCCAGGGATTGAACTTGGGTCTCCTGCATTGCACGGTGGATTCTTTACCATCTGAGCCCCCAGGGAAGCCCTTAGAAGACTTTATTAATAGGTGAAGATTAGTTAACAATTAGCAGAGTTCATTTTCTTTTTGTTAATACATTTTAAAGTTCTGTGCTCATTTATTAAACGTATATTATTAAATATCCGTTTGCCCACTTTATCACCTGTTGACGGTGTAGGGTGTGTGGACAGACTAGAAGCCGGGAGGTCACTGATGAGTTTGTTGTCTTAATGCAGGTGACAGGTGATTATGATCTGAACTCATGGGTTCAGATTTTGTCCTGGATTAACGTGTTGTGGATTTTTCTGTCTTTCTTAGTGGAATGTTTTGCCTGGCAAGAGTTAATCGTGGATGAACTTGACTGTTAACGAGACTTACTTTTACACTCTGTTGGGGCTGGCCCAGGTGGCTGTCTCTCCAGGGCTAGAATGTCTCTGCTCAGCACCGCTGACCTCTCCATTGGGCTGTTTGGAGCTTGACTCTTGCCAACCCCTGTGAGCTCAGGTGGTTGCTCACTCATCACTCTCTGATCCTGATCATTGTTCTGCCCCCAACAGTCGCTCTTTGTCTGACATCATGGAGTCTTTCCCTGTGTACCAATACTTAGCTTTTATCTGAAGACTCCAGGGGACCCTGTCGGATCAGACGCTTTACCAGCTAGCTTCTTCCTCTCTGTTACTCTGCTTCGCACATTGCCAGCATCATGGGGACTTGGACCCACTGGTCTGTGTTCCAAGCCCTGTAGGACTGCTGTTTTCCATTTGCCTTCTTCTCCGCACATCACACATCAGATAGCAAGTCTGGATCATAACCTTGTTAGTTTCTCTTCTCTCAAGGCTCATGGTCCTCTGCTGCTTGTCTTCTCAATGTCTGAAAACAGTTGCTTCATGCATTTTTGTCTAATTTTAACATAGTTTACACCAGGAGGCCAGTCCTCTGTCCATTTGTGTTGACCTTGTAGAGAGTGATAAGAAAATGGGAAACTCATTGAAGGGTTTAATGTCAAGTGCCATCATCTGTTGATGCTTTATCAAGATTACCCCATGGCTTTCTTTAAAATGGATAGAAGAAAGGGAAAGAAGCTTAACTTGAGGCTGTTGTAGTAATCTAGGTTCAAACTAGACTGGAAATGAAGTGAAATGGTAAATTTGAGGAGTATTTTGATGATGGAACAGTTAGGATCTGCTCTGGAAGGTGGTAGGAGATGAGGATCTGGGAGGACTTGAAGGAGACCCTCTGGTGTTTGGCTTGAGCCACCAGGAGGCTAGTGTCCTTTAAGGAGATGGGCAAGACTCACCAGTCTTCAGAAGAGGGACCAGGTTAAGTAGGAGGAAATCAGGAGTTTTGTTTTGGATGAAGTAAGTTCGAGTGACCCGGTAGACATCTATATAGCGATGCCAAACGGGCAGAGCAGAGGGCAGGCCTGGGCATTCAACAACAATGTGCCTTCCCTGTGGTCACTTGGGCTATCTCAGGGGACCTGGGAAGAACCAGCTGACTCAGAGACAGTCTCAAGAGTCTGACAGGAAAGGTCGGTCACCCCAGGGGGAATCTCTTGAAGATCGTAACTGTGATGTTCTTCCACCCCTTCCTTCTTTTCTGATCCTCAACTCAAGGAAATTTGGATTAAAAAAATAACTCTGTTTTTTGACACTAGCTAACCATAGACTACTTCGGACACTCATTCAGCAGCCTTACTCTCTTTTTCTTTCTGACTGTGGCCCCTACAAAACCGGAGACGTCCATCGTGGTCGGCCAGGGGCCTGTGGTTCTCAGGCAGATGTTATGCAGAGGATGCTATCAACACAGATGCTCTCAGTAGCTCGTGCCGTGCGCACTGGACTTCTGTGACTTCTTCTGAAAAGGGACTATTTCTAATCCCCTTGTTGGATTGCTTGGCGTCCTGAAATAGGCTGCCAAGTTGTGTGGAAGAGTGACACGGCAACCTGGGGGCTTGCCGGAGCATCACCTGTTATGATGGCTGAGGCCTCTGGGATGCATTGTGTGTAACCAGGTGCTCAGAGATGGGGGCCCTCCTGTTCCCCTTAGCTGAGGGCAGTCTCTGGGCTTCCTGGTCCGCAGGGAAAGGGCAGGGAGACAGGAAGTGATCAGTGTCTCACAAGCCTGGGAAAGTCATCTCTGCATGCACCCACTACTCCCTCACCACCCCTACCTTCTCTTGGGAAAATGGGAGTGAAGAGGAGGACGCTTACTCTCTTTCTTGCTTTTTGTGTGTAGGAGATGCATCGGAGATTTGAGAACGCCCCTGATTCTGCCAAAACTAAAGCTCTGCAAACTGTTATTGAAATGAAGGTAAGTGGGAACCTAATGAGGAACCTTACTGTATCAGTTCGCACTTTCCAGTGACCACACTTTGATGTGTGAGTTTTAGAAAGTGGTACTTAGTTCACTCACATTGTAGACGAAGAAATAGTGAGACTTCATGAACACGACACATGAAAAGAGCTTCAGTTTCATTTCCTCTTGCCCAGCATTTCTTGGAATGAGCTCTTCTCAAACCTTTTAATCTCAAGGTCCCTTATTCTCTTAAAATGACTCATTTTGCTTGTTTTTAAGAAATTGTCTGCCAGGGACTTCCCTGGCGGCCCAGTGGTTAAGACACTGCAAGGCACCTGGTTTGAATCCCTGGTTGGGGAACCAAGATTCTGCATGCTAAGAGGCGCAGCCAAGAAGAAAAAAAGAAAGGAAAATGTCTGTTCTTCTCTCAAGTAAGGCTGTGCTGTGCTTAGTCGCTCAGTCGTGTCCGACTCTTTGCATCCCCGTGGACTGTAGCCCACCGGGCTCTTCTGTCCATTGGATTCTCCAGGCAAGGATACTGGAGTGGGTTGCCAGGCCCTTCTCCAGGGGATCTTCCCAACCCAGGGATCAAACCAGGTGTCCCACATCGCAGGCGGATTCTTTACCATCTAAGCCATCAGGGAAGCATAGGTTTTCATGAAAAAAAGTACCTGATTCAGTTGCAGCCCATCGAGTGTCCTGGGAGCCGTGTCATACTCAGGACACAGCAGGCGGACCTGGCCCCTTCCCATTTCCTCACAGAATGATGAAAAGATACATACTTAAGGGTTAAGTACGTATCCGGGACATCTAAGTGAGCCAGTGTTCTGAAAATGTTCTTTCTTTCTTTGTCTCTCTTCTTCTGAGAGCTGTGACCCTGAGAACACGCTGCCTGCTAGCGCGGTTTCGTGCTGTTGCCGTTGTCCTAAGGCACCCAGTCTGTTGCCTTCCTCCACCTTCACTGCACGTATTAGCACCGTGGGAAAGGCCCGCAAGTCAGAGAATTAGTGTGAAAAGAGTTTCAGCTTTTCAGAAGGGTTGGGAAGCACCCCTGGGGTTCCATGGACCTCTGCTTTAAGTCACTGAGTAGTTACAAATCGTTATGGTGCTTGGTGACAAAGAGCTTGCCTTCTCTATGAAATTCCCTGTATTAAAAACCTGACTTTATGTAATCAGCCATATGATGTAGAACAGGTAACCTAACTTCTCTATACCTCAATTTTTTTATTGATAAATGGTGATGATACTAGTACCTATCGCATGGGTTGTTTTGTCATTTAAATTAGTTAAAACAACTAAAACACTTTGAACAGGGCCTGGTACATAGTAAACATTATAGTTTTTATTAACAGCATATTCTTTCTTATAAGAGCTGAAGACTTTTTTAGACAGGGACCCTCCCTCCTCTCCTTTCCCCATCTCTGTTTCTCCTTTCACCTTCTTCATGTCCCTTAAATAGTTTGATACAATGTTTTGCATTGTGCACCTTCATTTAATATTTGTTGATGTGACATGAATATTTAGCTTTTGGTATATAAATAGTTCTGTGTAAATAGATGCTTCTTAAGTACAGTTATGATAGCGGTTTTCTTAGATGATTTCCTCTTAAAACTTATATTGTATACATCTGTATTCTTGTTGGGGAAAGGGTTTTCCAGACAAATTCCAAATTAGTGGATTCTGGGTTCTTTGTAGTCAGACAATTAATAGTCCTGAACATAATCTTGATAAGAGCCTTTAGGAAGGATGGACTGCACACTCACGTTCCCCTCACGGTTATTTGTGCATATTATTTACTGAGTTGGAACCTAAAAGTAAAGCACACGAGAGTGCCCATGTTCACAGAATCATCTTGCTTGCTTTTGACAGCTTGGAAGTGCAGTGGATCTATTTTAAGTTGTGTTAACCTCCAGCCATTTTGCTAAGAAGCAAGAGACGGAGATTCCGGTGGCCCAGTGGGGTCAGGTGGATGTTATGTTGAAATAACAACTGAAGAAGCTGAGATGCAGCTGAGACACCTTTTGAAAAAAGGTTGAGGATATGAGAAATTTAACAAGGAGCGGAGGATTTCAGTGGGCTCAGTTGATTATTGTTGGGAGACCAAGGACTAGGGAAGAACAGAGTAGTAAGATGGTAGAGAATTTATTTATCTAGTTATCATCCGTTCTAAAACCTCCTTTGGAAGGACTGTCCTCAAATAAGCCCAGCCTGAGGACCAGTTGCATTGATGCCGAAACTAGTCCAGCATAGCAGTTATGGCAGGATCTCTTTCCGGGCAGTCAGAGCTGGAATCTTGGTCCCTTCTGCGTGATCTTATGGTGCGTGAAATGGCAGCAACGGTGCTGATCCAGTCCACAGTTGCCCCCCCCGTGTGTGTTAGGATTCAGGGAGAAGATGGGAAACGTGTCCTGGCCAGGGCCTCGCGGGGCTTCATAGAGGAAGGGGCTGCTGATGTGTGGGGCCGGAGTTCTTAGCTGGAGGCTGTTTCACTTGTGTGGCACCCAGCGGTGCTAGAAATACGCCCCCCTCTCTCTGCTTCCCCTTTCATTGCTGCCTAGGCTACTGTCAGAGGAGAGCCATGTATCCCTTTCTTCATTGGCAAGGTAATTACATGCCTGTGTCTATTATCTTAGTCTTTTCTTGAGGGACAACATCTTGATCTATCCAGGAGGATTTATAGTCATCTTAATTTTCAGATAGTGCATTTGAAGTTGTTTATTTATTCTCTGTGAGCTGAGGTAATTGTAAACAAGTAAATCAAAATCCTAGTTCAAGGGGGCTGCCCTGGTGGCTCAGTAGTAAAGAATCTGCCTGCCGAGGCAGGAGGCGTGGGTGCAGCCCCTGGTCCGAAAAGGTCCCACACGCCATGGAGAAACTGACCCTGTGCCACAGCTACCGAAGCCTTTGCGCCTGGAGCCCAGGCTCTGTGAGAGAAGCCGCTGCAGTGAGAAGCCCACACATCGTAGCTAGAGAGTAGCCCGTGCTGGCCACAACTGGAGGAAAGCCCGAGCGGCAGTGGAGACCCAGCACAGCCAAATATAAATAGAATCCAAAAAAGTAATGGCAGTGTTCCATATGTCAGGCAAATATTAAAAAAAAATCCTAGTTCAGGTTTAGAATGTCTCTGATTGTATTAATACAATGTTTAATTTGAACCAAGTAGAAGTTTCATTTGAATAGTTTTGTAAGAGAAAATGTTTGTTGCATTATTTTTAAAGGTCATTCAATGCAAGTTGGAGGAATTCAGCCCTTACCTCTCCCCTGAACCTAAAAATAGCTAGTTACAACTGTCTAATGATAAGTTTTTTAACTCTTATCTGCATGCTTTTAGAGGGCAAGAAAAGTCAGTCACGACAGCCTGGAGGTAAAGTGAAAAAACAAGTCAGTCTCAAAATTTCTTCTTAAAGGAGTGGTTTCTCTGAATTTCCAGATAAAATAAAGTTCTACTGAATTTAATACTCTTTAAGGTTTTTATTTCATAGGTGAATAAGCATATGCAACTATCGATGTAAAAATATCTGTTCTTTGTTGGAGTTTTTCCGTAACTTATGACATCTAAAGTAATCTGGGGATAAGCTAGGTACTGTGACAGACAAAACCAAGAAAATGGTATAGAAGGTATTGTACTGGGAGGTGGATATTTGTGGTGAGGATGATTTACAACAGTGATGTTTCTTTTTAAAAATGACTATGAAATATTTCAAACTCATGGTAAAGTATAGAGAATAAGTAAGATTACTAACATAGTAGCACTCCCCGTTGTCTATGGGGGGTATGATCCAAGACCCCCTGTGACCTGAAGCCAGACAGTGTAATATCACACCCTGTATATTCTGTATTTTTCCCTGTACATTCCTTGGATACATTTTATAAACTAGGCACAGTGTAAGGGATTAACAATCATTAATAAAATAGAACAGTTACAACAGTATACTTTATGAAAAGGTGAGTAGTCTCATGCTCTCTTGGTATCTTACTGTACAGCTCTGATGCTGTCTCCATCTGAACTAAGTGCTTATCATGCACAGTACCCTTAACTTTGGCAGTTTGAGGTGCAACAGCAAAGCTGGCACGAATTTATTTTTCCTTCATCACAGTTTCACTGATGGAAGATTCATTTGTACTATAGATCTTAGCAACCTCAGCATATGATTTTTTTTCCTTATTGAGAACTTCCATTTTTCCAGTTAAAAGAAGCATCTTATGGCTTCCCTTTCGCTAGTCTGAGCTGCCGGCATCACTACGCTTGTGCTGTGGGTCACTTGAACACAAGCACTGTGGTGCCCGGACAGTCCGTCTGAGGACCAAGACTCCCACTCGGTGACCAGTGGGCAGGGATACAGTGGATGAAGAGATGACTCACGTCCTGGGGCGACAGAGGTGTGAGACTTCGTCACGTTGATCCGAACAGCAGTATGCAGTTTAAAACTGATGAATCGTTTCTTTCTGGAATTTTCCATTTGATATTTTCAGACCACAGTTGATCTCGGGTAACTGAAACCATGGAACGCCAAACCACAGAAAATAAAACTGTGGATAAGGCAGGACCACTGTAGGGTAAACCGCAACTTTTGATGTAATCAACGATTCATCCCTTTGCTTTTCTGCAGTGGGATAATATCAGGTCTTTGTGATTGTAGATAGTTGGACATGTTACTGTAAGTCTTCAAAACCTTCTTACTCTTCTCCCTACTCCATTGGGGGCAGAAATAAACCTTTTAAGGTTGCCAAGTAAAATGATAAAGTATTATAACCTGGGAAGGTTTTCCTGTTAATATTACAGATGTTTTCACCAGAAGTTTGTTGGCCATAAAGTGCTCAGAAACTTGAACTAGTTGTCCATTGCTTTTGCTTCTTTCATTAATACTGTTAGCTTTAATCAGAAGGGCACAGAGTAAAGAATTAAAGGAAAAACATACTATGGTCAGGAAGGATATATTTCAGAAGCAGGGCACCTCTTGTAGTTTTTCTACATATGTGTTGATCTTTATTAAATTTCACACTGTAAAGGCCGGCTTGTTCAGCCTTGCTGATTTTTCACGAAGACTTTAATGTCTCAATCTTGTGTTGCTCTCAGGATTCAAAAATCTCCTCTATGGAGCGTGGGCTCCGAGACTTGGAAGAGGAGATCCAGATGCTGAAATCCAACGGGGCTTTGAGTACTGAAGAGCGAGAGGAGGAGATGAAGCAAATGGAGGTCTACCGGAGCCATTCTAAATTTATGAAAAACAAGGTAATGGTATGAGATACCTGATTTTTAAAGGGGAGGGGGTTGAAAAACTGATGTGTATTCCTGCCTCTTTAGTGATGATGGACCTCACGCTGCTTTATCAGGCTTCAGGGAAGAATACTTGAAACATAATTCTTTCAGATAAAACTTTCCCAGTATTAACATCAGAATTACTGATGTTGGATGGATATTTCAGATTTCACTTAAAATTACTTGTGTGAGGCTAGGTGTGTATTATCATGATTTAGCTCTTCATGTCTGTCAGTACTTCTGAGGCAAGCAGAATTACATCCAGATGAGTTTTTCTCCTTGTATGAAACGTCACATTCTCTTGTGAAACAGTTTAAAAGTCAGAACACCAAAAGGCTGAACCCACACCTCTTTTTTCCCCCCTGAAATGTTAAATAAAATTGCACCTTCCCTTCAAACACAGTTCCTTAAAGGAAAGTCCTTTGCGGTCCTCCTTGGGGAAGAGCCGTGTATATCAGGTTTATTGTTTGCCACGTGCACTTGGCTATATGTACAGTAAAGAAGGCTGAGACACATCAGTCTGCGTTATAACCTCCATCACAGTATTCCTTTCTTAGATCCAAAGGCACTTAGTTTGATTTTCTCAACTATTTTAGGCAAGTTGGAGGGTTTAGTTTATTATCGTTATCAGTTTATCAGGTTTGTGGTATTTTAATTAAAGATCATAATTTCAATTATAAAATACTAGCTAGAAAATAAGTATCCCCCCCCCAACACCCCCCCCAATATGCCAATTGTGTCAGTTCCCCAATTTCTCAGAAGTGGAAACTGTTCCTTTAATTGTACAGTTTCTGGCTTCTTGCTGTGATCCCCATACCTGCATATAAGTCAGCAGAATATTCCTCTGTTATCTTCAGAATCTGTTACGTGTGACCACAGCCAGTTTCATATAACTTCCAGAACTGAAAAATCCACACATCCAACTTTCTGTTAGCTCGATTTGTCCCTCTCACTTGAGAACAAAATAAAATGTCATCTCTGCTTCCCATTTGCCGGTTAGCACATTCCAGGCCCTGGAAAATGCCCTGTGAAAAGAGCAAACCCATCCAGGGGCCCCCTGAAGAGGGAATTGGGGGACCCAGTCTGATTGTGTTCTATGAGTTATTGTTTCCAGTTCCTGCTCTGGCTCAAAAGCAGGGAAGACGACGACCCAGGTCGACACCTGAGTGAAAAGGAATAACACTGTCGTGACAGGTAGAGCAACTGAAGGAGGAGCTAAGTTCCAAAGAGGCCCAAGGGGAGGAGCTGAAAAAGAGAGCGGCTGGTCTGCAGGCTGAGGTCTTTGCCGTAAGATTTACCCTCTGCGTGCCGTGGTCCCGCGGCGGGACCCGCGGCCGGCTCTGGGTGCCCCCCTCTCCCTCTGCGGTCGGCGTTTCTGCCCGGCGCTGCACTAACCAGCCCGCTCTGCTCTTAACCGACTCCTCTTCTCCCGCTGTGTGCAGTCAGCCCTGCGCGCTCCGGAGGGCCTGTCCTTGGTTCTCCATCGTTGCTCTGTCACTGCGTGGATGGCGCTTCAAAGCTTGTTTTTTTTTTTTCCCTCGGCTTCTTTCCTGTCATCAGACACTTGATGTTTGTGGATGGTCTCTTTCTCTTCTTAGGTACAAAGAACGTGCAGATGTTCTAGGTCCATGACCCAGGGTTTGTTTGAATCTCACTTCTTGAGTGAAGTGCTTTACCCGCCTAGGTAGACATCACCTCCTAAGTCCCTGATAGGTGATTTTTGCAACACATTATACTTTTCTGTGGAACAGATGTTAGGAAGTAGTTAGCTTAATTTATAATTATCTAGTAAATTAGTCTCCAAATCTAGTTCCATCTCCTGTCTAGAGAAGTTGGAATTCCACTTCAAACTGTGATAAAATGATTATTAAAAAATGGCTAGCACTCAAGTACTTATTATAAGCATTTTGTAACCTGCTAAGTTAGGTATAGGTAGATACATTATCAACCCACTCTATAGATGAAGAAGCCGAGGGCACACAGGGCTGCTCCGGAGGCTCAGCTATAAGAGGCAGTTTGATTTTTACGCCAGCCCTCTGGTGCCAGGACCTGTGCCAGCAGGGCCTGCACGCCACTGCCCTGAGTTCGTCGGGCACACGTTTATCTCACAAGTGTCAGGGGAAAAACACATCTGAAAATAACGGTGGGATAAGACTGGAATGCAGCATTTAAAAGAACAAAAACAAAACACTTGTACTAATTTGGTGTGTTTGCTATTTATTGACCCCTTTATAGTGTAGACAGAAAAGTGAGATATTTTGTCTAAAAGGGTCCAATTTGGTTTGTGGTAACCATGAATTGTCCAGAGGAAAAGTTGGTCTATAACTTTTTTTTCCCTCAGCTATTATTATTAATATCTTTTTGTGTCAAACAAAAGGCTAAACATTCCATACATTTTTTTCTTGTTTGTTTAATCTGTACACAGTACAGTGGCACAGATTTGGTTTCTCCCTGTCTTACTGATGAGGAAACCAAGGCTTAGAGAGGAAATTATTCTAGAGGACACATTTATCCCTACTTGGGATTGACTGCAAAGCCTTGTACTCTTAACTTTTTTTTTAACTTCTTATCTTATCTTGATGTATAGCCGATGAACACTGTTGCGATAGTTTCAGGTAAACAGCGAGGGGCGCAGTCATAGGTGTCATTATCCTTTCTCCCCCAGATCCTCCTCCCATCCAGGTTGCCACATAACGTTGTATGCTCTTCACTTCAAGGGAAATTTTGTGCTTCCAAACTCCTCTGTTCAGAATATTTTCTTCTCTTTCTCAGTCTTGATGGTCAGTATAGCATTATTTGAGGATTATTTAATAATGCAGATGAGGAGGAAACTGAAATTTTATGTTTATTTTTGATCACATGGTCAGAGGTAGCTGGAAATTTGAGTAATCTGTAAGCCATGGGTTCTTTTTGTGTTGTTACCATTTTTTTTTTTTTTTGTATTGGAATTAAGCCATAGGTTCTTTAGCTGATGAGGTGGGAGCATTCCTTCTGTATATTCATTCATACAACAAGTACGTTTTTCATGCCTTCTGTTTGTTAGGGATGGGATAACACAGTGTGTGTTTTTTTGTCAGTAAAGGGATGTTGTGAAAGATGCCACACCACCAGTACGTGGTGACTCCTGGGCACCTTTCTGTATTCCAGGGTGGAGACAGCTGCTGTTATCTTTCTCTGATGTCAATAGTATCAGCCAGTACTTTGCATTCAGTGAGCTCACAGGAATACTTGTTGAATGAATGAATAATTAGATTTATAAATAGAGATTTCATGCATATGAGGAAAATGCTTGACTTCCTGCTGAAACAGAAGAGCAAATCAGAAATTTATTTTTAGTGCCCCTTAAAAAAGTCCAGTTTTAATTACAGTAAAATTTATTTCATACTTTCTCATGGGCAGTTGTTCTCAAATGCTTTGGCCCTGCTGCTGCTGCTGCTGTTAAGTCGCTTCAGTCATGTCCGACTCTGTGCGACCCCATAGACGGCAGCCCACCAGGCTCCCCCATCCCTGGGATTCTCGAGGCAAGAACACTGGAGTGGGTTGCCATTTCCTTCTCCAATGTGTAAAAGTGAAAGTGAAGTTGCTCAGTCGTGTCCGACTTGTAGTAACCCGATGGACTGCAGCCTACCAGGCTCCTCTGTCCATGGAATTTTCCAGGCAAGAGTGCTGGAGTGGGGTGCCATTGCCTTCTCCGGCTTTAGTCCTAGTGCCTAATATTATTGCAACCAAAATAGTTTAGATACATTCAACTTTTAAAAAAAGTATTTTTTGTTTCCTCAGTGATACTGTGGTTACTGACTTCTTACCAAGTTTATACTTCCAGTAATTTAGTCTGTATTTTAGTGCATGAATGCCTTGCCAGACAGTAGACGTAATGTAAAAGCAGATGTCATTACTGTTAGGTTGGCTTTCATTTAGAATAAAAGACTAAAAATTCTTAGAAACACAGTAGAATGTAAAGGAGATGTTTGAATTGAAATGTTTTCTAGGTCAAGGTGGGACTTCTCTGGTGGTTCAGTGGTTAGACTCTGACTTCCAGTGGACGGAGCACAGGTTCAATATCTGGTCAGGGAGTTGAGATCCCACGTGCCATGCAGCAAAGCCAAAAAAAAAAAAAAAAAGCAAAATTGTTCACCATTCTGTCAGTTAATCAAATCTTTGGACTTTCCTGGTGGCTCGGTATTAAGGAACCTGCCTGCCAGTGCTGTAGACACAGGTTTGATCCCTGGGTCAGGAAGATCCCCTAGAGGAGGAAATGGCAACCCACACTCCAGTATTCTTGCTTGGAGAATCTCATGAACAGAGGAGCCTGGCAGGCTACAGTCCATGGGGTCGCAAGGAGTTGGACAGAAATTAGCAACTAAGCAATAAACATGTCAAGATGAGAAAAATTTGCAGGAGGGGGTGAGTGGCACCTGTTGATTTATGGATTACTCTGTCAGAGTAATTCAACGTCAAATTACACATATAGACTCTTACAGAATGATTTTATGCATTCTTTATTTAGGTTATATACTTTTATCCATTTAGTTGATATGACATGTTGTAGGTGATACAACTTTGTAGGTGGAGTCTTTTTTTTTAGATGAGTATCCCTAACTCCTCAAAATGATATGATTTTTTTTAAAGCATGTTTATAATGCCTTATAACACTAAAAGTGGCTTTTTGAGACAGAGACTTCATGTAAACTTTCATTTCAAAATGAAAAGATAAAAGAACTGCAGTAGCAGCTTTTGAGTTTAAATAGCAGTGCTAGGAAGTTTCTTTTTTCTCTCTGTATTACATCTATACTAATCCTGCTTTATTTACAATTTTAAGTTTATTATGACTTAATAAAATGAAAACTGGTTTAGTCATGATCAGATGCTTACTGTTATCTCATCATCATCTAAGTGAATTGGGATTTTTCATCATCCATTCCTTTTCTAAAGGATTTCAAAAGTTTAGGAGACAATAAATGAAAGCTGGGAATTTTCCTATTAGTTGAGTAAGCTTTGATTTTTTTGGCGGTGGGGGGGTGGCCATCTAAGTTTAGATGATGCAAAAAGATGATTTGTGCCCTGTCCTAAAATTAATGCTGCATATTTTGACCTGGATCTGTCCGAGATCCAGATCCAGAGGTTCTTGGTTTTATTCCTTTTTTCCTTACACTGTTTTATTTTTCTTCTCTAGATTGGTCAGGTGAAGCAGGAGCTGTCCAGAAAGGACACGGAACTACTAGCCCTGCAGACAAAGCTGGAAACCCTCACCAACCAGTTCTCAGACAGCAAGCAGCACATCGAAGTGCTAAAGGAGTCCCTGACGGCCAAGGAGCAGAGGGCTGCCATCCTGCAGACCGAGGTGAAGGCGTGCTGGGCCCCGCAGGTCACCGTTCCTGGGCACCTTGGCGCTTGTGCTACTGTGCGCTTTTTGTTGTGTTGAGATATGGGAGCCATGGATGCTGTTAGGAGGGATTCTATAGCAGTGTGATCAGTTATTGTACTAAACTATAGTCATCTTGTTTCTGTCATTCTTGGATCTAAGAAATTAAAAACCAGTGCAGTTTACATATATTTCTGATAAGTATACTTTAGGACTTCCCAGGAGACTCTGGTAAAGAACCTGCTTGCCAGTGCTGGAAACAGGAGACGCAGGTTTGATCCTTGGGTTGGGAAGCTTCCCTGGATAAGGGAATAGCAGCACACTCTAATATTCTTGCCTGGAGAATTCCAAGGACAGAGAGGAGCCTGGCGGGCTATAGTCCATGGGGTCAGAAACAATCAGACCTGACTAAGCATGCACACATGCAAGTATACTTTAAACTAACATTAAGAAATGAAAAGATAGTTGTAACAGCATTTGTTCTCACCCATGGTAAATCTTGCAGTCGTTAATGACCATGAGCTTGGGCAGCCTGTGTTGGATGATTAAGTGTCCTTAATTTTTGGTACTATGAATAGCTTTAAGTATGCAAACTGCAGAATACAGAAATGTTCAAGATTCATCTTGTTTTGAACTGCAGATTGTTAGATACGTGCCTTCACGTCCTGTTTGAAAATAGGGTTAGCGTTTTTAGAAATCTTAGAAGATGATCTAGGCTCTCAGCCTAGATTTAGCTAAGAACATACTGAATAATTTCATAAAGATGAGAATCTGTCATATTTGCAATGATCTGTTTGGATTTACTGTCTAAAGGAAAATATTTTCTAAAGAGCTCAATGATGTAGAGAATTTAGGTAGGAGTAGGTAAGCAGTTCTGCTTTCAGTTCAGTCCAGTCACTCAGTCATGTCCGACTCTTTGCCACCCCATGGACTGTAGCACTCCAGGCTTCCCTGTCCATCACCAACTCCTGGAGCTCGCTCAAACTCATGTCCATTGAGTCAGTGATGCCATCCAACCATCTTATCCTCTGATGTCCCTTTCTCCTGCTGCCCTCAATCTTTCCCAGCATCAGGGTCTTGTCCAATGAGTCAGTTCTTCACATCAGGTGGCCAAAGTATTGGAGTTTCAGCTTCAGCATCAGTCCTTCCAAGGAATATTCAGGACTGATTTCCTTTAGGATTGACAGGTTTGATCTTCTTACAGTTGTGCTTTACAGAAGAAAAAGCAGTAGTGTGGATTAAGGTTTTCTTTTAAAGAACTGGATAATCGACAGAGGTATAGTTTAATGAGAAAAAGGAACACATAGTAAAAAGAATGCAGAAAAACATCACAGACCCAGAAGTTCAGTATCTTCAAGTGAGGAGGAAGAGAAAAATGACCAAAATATTTCACATATTATTTTTATACTGTGAGATTTTGTTGAAAATGAGCGATTTAGATGGTGTGTTTATAATTTTCCTTATGGCTTACTTATGCCTTTTCTATTTTGATCATGTTTCGTTTAATTATGGCATCAGCTTCCTACCTCAGAAGCACATTTTGGGTATGAATACAGCTCTGGCGTCAGCGTTACCGAGTTTGACCACTGGCCAGCAGGTGCAGACTCTGACCTGTTGCTGAAGTTCATTGTGCCTCGTTTCACATCTCTAAGGTGAAGAGGAGTGCCGGCCTCGTTAGGTTGTTAGCATTAAGCCAGTTTATCCACACCTGGTGCCTGTCACATAGTAAAGTCTTTGTACGTCAGCTGTCGGCATCATCATAGTTCTTAGGATACTGTCAGCTCGTGTATGTAAACTGCTAAAACAGTGAGAGAATGTGGTCACTTTTCATTGGCATAAATTTTATGTGGAAGTTCTGCTGTTTACTATTTTATCAAGCAAAATTAAGGTTTACTCACAGAATTGCAGATGCAGAACTACCTGGAAAATGTAACCTGTAAATGTATTAACTTAGAGCTTTATTAAAGAGTTTTTCACATCAGTACCTGGTTGCATGCAGTTCTACAAAAGAGTCAGAAGAGGGCGCTCTCGCTTTAGAAGTGAGCCTGCTTCTAGGCTTGCTGCTGTGATGGCTTTGGATGGAGGTGGCAGGTGCGTGAACCAGAGTCCCAGGCAGTTGGTTAGTGATGATGCAAACACTTAAAAGCTTGTCACAGTCTAATAGACGACTTCTTCCCCTTGGCAATTCATCCTTCTCTTTGTACCCCTCTCAAATAATGTTCTCATTAACGAGGTCTCACACAGATGGGCTTGTGATTGGCTTCTTGTACCGTGGAGAACAAAGACTGTATTTGTGGTCATTCTTGAATGGTTTTTATATTTGCTTTTAGCCATTGTGGGAATAACTGAGTTTCAGCAATTTACCCCCACAGGTTATCAGGATAACTGCTCGAATATAAGTGTCTCATTCTGAACAATAACAGTAGGAAAGCTAGCTTCCTTTTGAATTGGGGTGATTTTATGAATGTTATATGCCTGTTTATTAGTATTTACTTTTTTTCGTAAATTACTTTGATGACACTTGACAATAGCTTTCTCCTGTTGGATCCCCTAAAAGTCAGTTTGAACCAACTCTTGAAAAGTTCTCATCTATTTCTGTAATTACTAATATTTCTCTTGCTCTTAATTGATCTCATCTTCCTCTCTGAAGCTATCCTGGACTTTCATCTGGCTCTCAAGTCACTAAATTAAGCCAGGATTGAGGTCTTTGGGAGCAGTGTGTATTAATAATATCCGTGGAATTGTTCCTGTTTTGTGAACACCTCTGTTGATCTGTTAACCTCCACAGAGCTGGTCTGGATTTAGTAGCATTGTGGTCAAAAGCCTGGGCTTTGAGGTCAAACCTTGGCTTGAAACACAGTGTCCTGCATTTATTAGTTATGTGGCCTAGGATGAGTTATTTTACCTCTTTCCTCTTCCATTTTTTCATCGGTCCATGAAATTAATAATAATGCCAGCTTCTTAAGGTTGATATAGACATTTAATGTGGCTAGAATAGTTTTTTAATTATGATGCTCTTATCTGAATTTGGAGGCTAATATTAAATATCACTGGGTTAAAGTATTGCCATTGGTTTTTTTTTAGACTATACATTTGCAACCCCCTCCTACCCTTGTACAAATAAACTGTGGAATGACACATCTCTGCCTGTGGTCTTATTGAAGTTTTTCTGAGCTCTTCAGCTTTTCATTGGGATGAGGTGTCAAACGAACTCGCTGAGTTTGTTAAAATAGACTTTTTAAAAGGTCTGCTTGTGTATGGTGTTCTCCTGGCCCAGTGCCCTTCGTTCATCCTTCTTTCTAGGTGGAGACAGTGGGAGATGTGGTGTCAGGAGGTTATGCTATGACCTTGGGCAGGTCACTTAGTGTGGGCTTTGCTTTTTTTGCATTCTTAAAGTTAGGAGTAGTTTATTTAATTTTTTTTTTCATTTATTTTTATTAGTTGGAGGCTAATTACTTCACAATACTGTAGTGGTTTTTGTCATACATTGACATGAATCAGCCATGGATTTACATGTGTTCCCCATCCTGATCCCCCCTCCCACCTCCCTCCCCATCCCATCCCTCTGGGTCTTCCCAGTGCACCAGGCCTGAGCACTTGTCTCATGCATCCCACCTGGGCTGCTGATCTGTTTCACCCTAGATAATATACATGTTTCAATGCTGTTCTCTCAAAACATCCCACCCTTGCCTTCTCCCACAGAGTCCAAAATTCTGTTCTGTACGTCTGTGTCTCTTTTTCTGTTCTGCATATAGGGTTATCGTTACCATCTTTCTAAATTCCATATATATGCGTTAGTACACTGTATAGTAGTTTCTTTAACTTTTAAAAACCTTGCAAAATACTGTCAAATACAGGAAAAATGCAGAAAATAACATAATAGACATAACTCAGATTTAATCTGCATTAATGTTTGACCACTTTTAAAGGTCCTTTAAAAGCAAAGATTCTTAAAAAAAAACAAAAACTCATTCTAAGCGGAATATTCAGTGGAATATCTGATTTAAGCAGAAACTTTTGTTAGAATCTCAGGTTTTTAAAACTGGTTGGGACCAGGAATAAATATATGGGTGCTGTTGTTATGGGGGTGGTGGCTAAAGCCTTAGGAATGAAGTGATTTCTCTAGAGGAAGTTGAAGGGAGTGAGACATAGAGGGAAATGACAGAGGGTCCAGTGAAGGACAGGCTTCCCAGGTGGCGCTAGTGGTTAAAGAACTCACCTATTAATGTAGGACCTGGGTTAACGTAAGAGACCTGGGTTCAGTCCCTGGGTTGGGAAGACCCCCTGGAGAAGGGCATGGCAACCCACTTCAGTACTCTGCCTGGAGAATCCCATGGGCAGAGGAGCCTGGTGGATTACAGTCCATGGGGTTGCAAAGAGTCAGACATGACTGAAGTGACTTATCACTCACCAGTGAAGAACATTGAAAAGGCATGGTCAGAGAGTTGGAACCAGAGTGAGTCCTGTAACTCCAAGAGAGGAATTATAGGAAATACACCATTGTTTCCAAATACTACTGTGCTCTTAGGTAGATCTATTTATTGATATAAAACAGAAGAAGAAAAAAAAAAACAAAACAGAAGAAGGCTAAGATGGGTTGCGTTTATTATTATTGTTTTTTTTTTGGTGGGAAGGGAGTTGAGATTATTAATAGTTTTGTGATCAGAAGTAAAAGACGAGAACAACAGGCTAGCCGTTTTTCTTTTCATGTCCATTGGTAGAGAAAGCCCTGAAGAGGAAAAGCCTCCTACTTTTGTTGAAGTTGGCATAACCTGCTTGCCACAGACCTTGATGCTTGGCAAGCTGGATAGATGCTGTTCCTCCAGCCCAGCGGACATGAATAAACAAGGCATTATTCCCCCTGCCAAGAATGGTGTTAGGGTGATGACTGTGTATCCTGCTAATCTCTGAGGGGTTTCCCTGAATATGCTCTTTTTGTGTGTGTATGTGGTTTGTGAAATACGGACCTCATGCAAAATTACACTATAAATTTGGTTCAAACCAAAAGATCAGTGTAGAATTCAGAGCGATTAATCTAGTAGTAGCAAGGTGGTTTTTGTGGTTATTTTTAATCTTAGATCTCTCGACCAGCACATTTAAATTCTGCATTGCACAAAAAAGCAGACCAAGAAAAAGTGTACACAGGTGACTTGACTTGAAAAGATCATTTAGCGATTAGGGTATATGTGGGTGCGGGTAGTTTGTGCCTAATCTTTGAGATATAAAATATTTTGAATATCAAAACCAGCATTTCCCACTGCAGTAACACCAAAAGTTTATGTGTCTATAACAAGAGTTTTCACTCATTACCTTTTTCAGTCACCAGTTCCTGTGGGTCTCATACCTGACATTCCCTCAGAACAGCACGCAGGCTTTAGTGAGTGGTTAGCACAGGCCCACCACCAGGTCACTTAGCGGAGTCAGGAATCTGATGCAAAAGCGCAGCAGGGCATCTAGGTGCTTTTCGCAAAGAAGCAGCACTCTGAGGTCTCACAGTTACTGTCCTCAGAATTCTGAGGGCTTTCGATAATACTCTATATGTGGTTGACAAGCACATACATGACCACATGCAAGAAGGTTCAGAAGTGTGAGGGTAGAATGAAGAAAACTGGTTAATTTAGAAGTAAAGATTTGTGCAATCAACATGACTGCAAAAAACAAAACAAAACAAAATGATGTGAAGTTGTATTTGAAATGATTGCTCAGGCTGGGAGAGAAATAAAACCACAATGGAGGTGGATAGCAAAAAGGGTGGTGGGTCAGGGGTTATGCTGTGAACAAAGAGTAGGCTCAGCAGGCATAGAAGAAGGGAAAGAGCTGAGTTTCAGAAATAAGATTTTCAGACTTTGAAAGTTCTTAGGTGAAATCTTTGCAGAATATTAGAAAGCTTGCCATGTGTCATTTATTAAACCAGAGGAAAGTTACAGATGAAGGAGTGTTTATTGAGGGGACAGTGGAACTTGTGGTTAAGAATTAATAAATGAGCCCTGAAAAGATGGCTCCCCATCTTTTCCGGCATTGAAGTGGTTGAGAGAAATAGAGATTAGCAGAGTGAAATCTTTTCGTTTATACCTTTTTCCTCTCTAGCATAATTTAAGATAATTTGTAAGTGCATGATGGCTTATCTATAGCAGTGTCAAATGAGACTAGTTTCCTAGGAAAATTTCCTCAGTATCTATTGTGCAGTAAATGCCACTACACACATACAGTATTGCACACACAGTATTGATACTCAAGATACCATATTTTTATATAATGTTAGATTTTTTTTTGCTTTGTTGTTCAGTTGCTAAATCATGTCCGACTCTTAGTCACCCCATGAGCTGCAGCACACCAGGCCTCCCTGCCCCTCACTATCTCCCGGAGTTCACCCAAGTTCATATCCATTGAATCGGTGGTGTCATCCAGCCATCTCATCCTCTGCCACCCTCTTCTCCTTTTGCCTTTAGCCTTGCCCAGGGTCTTTTCCAGCATCAGGGTCTTTTCCAGTGAGTTGGCTGTTCATATCAGGTGGCCAAATTATTGGAGCTTCAGCTTCAGCATCAGTCCTTCCATTGAGTATTCAGGGTTGATTTCCCTTAGGATTGACTGGTTTGATCTCCTTGCTGTCCAAGGGACTCTCAAGAGTCTTCTGTAGCACCACAATTGGAAAACATCAATTCTTGGACGTTCAGCCTTATTTATGGTCTCTCTGTCTTATTTTCTTTGTGTTTTTTTTTTTTTTTTGCTAATACTGGTTATTTGTTTAATTTATTTATAATTGGAGGATAATTGCTTTACAGTGTGGTGTTGGTTTCTGCCATATGTCAACGTGAATCAGCCATAGGTAAACATGTGTCCCCTCCCTCTTGAACCTCCCTCCATATCCTTTTGATATGCTATAGTTTTGATATATTATTGACATTATAGTTATAATACTATTATTTGCGGATGTTTTGGTACCTGGACAGCAAACTTTGGCTGTCTAGTCTGAGGAACTGGTAGTAGAGTTGCTTTGCCTCAGAGATCTCTAAGTGTGTGATAACATTGTCAGCTGCAGGTAGATTGTAGTATCTGATACAGCAAGTGTCATGTTTGATGGCAGTTAGACAGTTTTCTTTGTAATTTTTAAATTTTCTAAAGCAGTGTGGCATCACTTGGGCACTTGTTAGAAATACTGATCCTTGAGCCCCAACCTTGCTGGATTAGAAATTCTGATGGTTTGACCTGGCATTCTTTTCAAATCTTCTGAAGGATTCTAATGCACATAAAATTTGAGAAACATAATAGATCATACCTGCTCATATAGAAGTAGCAAAGCTCGGCCTGTATGTAACAATTCTCTATTCTGTCTGGTTTATTCAGATCTATTTATCTTGATACCATCATAATTTAACTGATGTAAAATTTTTATTTCATTATGAAAGAGCTCACAAAATTTTAGAATTTAATTTCTAAGTAGTCATGTTTATATATAGTGGTACGTAGCCTTTCCCTTCTCCAGAAAGTGAAAGTTGCTCAGTCTTGTCCGCCTCTTTGCAACCCCCATGGACTAGTTCTCCAGGCCAGAATATTGGAGTGGGTAGCTTTTTCCCTTCTCCAGCAGATCTTCCCAACCCAGGAATTGAACTGGGGTCTCCTGCATTGCAGGCAGATTCTTTACCAACTGAGCTATCAGGGAAGCCCCGTTATTTGATTCTAATGTAAGCTTGCTGCAAAAATAGCACTTAGGCAACAGCGCACATCTATGGGGAAGGAATTACATTCCTTTCTTTTCAGTTGTTGTTGTTTAGTCACTAAGTCATGTCTGACTCTTTGCGACCCCCATGGACTGTAGCCCACCAGGCTCCTCTGTCCATGGGGATTCTCCAGGCAAGAATACTGGGGTGGGTTGCCATGCCCTTCTCGGGGATCTTCCCAGCCCAGGGATCGAGTTGGAGTCTCCTGCATTGGCAGGCAGGTTCTTCACCGCGAGCCACCTGGGAAGTCCTTCTTTTCAGTTAATCACTTGTAAAAATCTCCACACTCGTAGGTGGACGCTCTGCGGTTGCGTTTGGAAGAGAAGGAAACCATGCTGAATAAGAAGACAAAGCAAATCCAGGACATGGCTGAAGAGAAGGGGACGCAAGCTGGGGAGATCCATGACCTCAAGGACATGCTGGACGTGAAGGAGCGGAAGGTCAACGTCCTTCAGAAGAAGGTGAGGTGCAGGTGTTCTGGACCCAGGGCCCTCTGCATTGTACCCGCATGCTTCCACGTCTGTCTCATTCCTCTGCTGATGCTTTGCAGGTAGGAATTAAAAACTGTTGTTGAAGGAGGTAGGTTGTTAAAACTGCTCTGCAGATTCGGTTCTTGAAATTTCCAGTTAAACACTGTCTGGTATCTTCAGGCGTGTTCTCCGTGTTACTATTTGTGCACAGTGCCTTGTAAATGGCCCGAGCGTTTGCACTGACGTCCCTCTGCCCCTCCCGGTCTTCTGTCTCGTACGGCAGCTGTGGTGACATGTTAGTGTAGCGCGTGGGCCGGGTGCTTGCTGCTCCATCCTTGGGGTTAAAAGGACTACAGTTTTGAATAGAGACACGTGCTAGTGTCCTGACATGTAATGTGCATGTCTCAAGGAAAAGAAGACTTTCTTTCTTTTTTTACCTTCATCACTCCTGGGAAGAGGCTAACAGTTTATAATCAGTCAGGAAAGTACTGTTGATCATCTGCCCCTCCCACATTTAGCTTCATCAAGGCTGCCTTTGAGGTGACAGAGTAGGCACTGCTGTTTATTGTTCTTCTCCATTGAGGGGATGGATGAGAAGTATTTGATGTTGTCCCCGTTCATTTTTAACCTCTAACGATAGCCAGGAAAGATAACTCACCTTATTAAACTTCAAACTCAGCTTTTCTTTGGTGTACAGAGGACCGTGTTTAGTATTTGTCCTCTATTAGTTTGGTTTTCATCTGCTTTCAAGTAAACATAAAAGTTACATCACTCTAAATAGTTGGCTATGATATATTGTTAGTGGATGCTAATTTGTTGTACGTTTTTGCTAGTTTTAAATTATGAAAGTAATATATGTTCAAGGTAAAAAAAATTCAAGAAGTACAAAAACATTGGAAATGAAATTATTTTTTCTCATTCTTTAGCCCTGTCAGTGCAGCTCCTTAGATGTAACTTGCTGTTAGTTATTGTATACTCTTTTATTAAACATCTGGGCATATATGTAAGCCTGTATGTGTCACACACCTTTTTAAAAAAAGACAATTGGGATCATACTTTTTTATTCGTTTAAAAGTAAACATGTTTGTGTCTTTTTATATATATCTTTTTCTCATTGTTTTTAATGTCTGCATGGCCTTCAGTGTTTTACACCATAATTAACTGATGTCCTATAGCTGTGTCAGTAGATATTTATAGATTTTTTTCCTTATTTACATATTTGTCATGACAGCATAACAGATAGCGACATAAATATACCTCATTCAAGAATGACACTGTATGAATCCAAAAAAAAAAAAACAGGATGCTCAGTTGTTCTGTACAAAGCCTGTGGCTTTTTTACATTCAGATGACTTTCTTCATAGCTTTATCAGACAATTGTTGCCAAACCTCTAAAAATTTCCATTGACCTGGTAGATAGTTAAAAATGTCTACCTTCCTGCTTAATATTTGTTTAAATCTGAGTGCATTTCATAGTTTTCTTTGGGAACCTACATGTTCCTGTCACTTTTACATTTTCTATCACATGGTTTAATTTTTTCCCATGTTGAATTGGCCTCTTCCCTCTTGCATTGCAAAATATGTTTTGTTTGTCTTTTTCTTCTTTGTTTCCTTGGTAGTGTTTGTCTTAGAATTTACACTTCAGACTTAGTAGTCCTTTCCTGTGTCCTCTGAATTTTTGGTCGTGCTCAAAAAGGCCTTATGCCTGCCAAGGTTATTAAGTAACTCACACATGCTTTCTTCCGGATGTTTAAAGTTTCTTTTTTCTTTACATCTAAAAGTTATTTTATAAAATTTATGTATTGGCAGTAATGATTCAGCTTTTTGTTCTTATATGTGGCCAGACAGCCTTCATTATAATGTTTATTAAGTAATCTATCTTTTTTCTTCTGACTTGAGATGCTACAAATAAATTGTCCTATAAATCTGGGCCTATTTCTGTCCTGTTCCATGTATCTGCCTCTCTCTCTGTCCCAGTAGCAAGTTTTATTAATTATTGTACCTTCCTCATGCTTTTAGTGTTCAGTAAGATTGTTCTGCTTTATTCTTTTCCTTTTTTTTGTAGCAATTTCTGACTTTTCTCACTTGTATCTTTCTCCACATGAACTTGAGCATCATTTTGTCAAATCCCTCTCTTCAAAGAATAAGTTAATGACTTAGTCACTGAAATGTGATGTCTCAGAAATCAAGTTAAGGAAATTTCAAGGGGGTGATGATTAGCCTTGTCAGATACTTCCGATGAGTTAAATAAGATGAAAACTGAGAATTTGCCATTGGGTTTAATACTGCAAAGGTTCCTTGTAACCTTGATTACAGCAGTTTCATGGAGTAGGGAAAGTATAATTTGTGTCTAGTTTTCCTAATCTTCATATTATTTTTAGCAATGTATTTAATTTTTATGTCCGAATTTAACACATTTTAAAGTGAAGCAATGTCTGTTGACTACTTTATGTGAAAAATACTTAGTGTATTTATAATCACCCTTCCTGATTTTTGCTGGTAAGCTTTGTTGTCTTTCGCTGTGTCTACAGTACTTTTCATATTTATATTGTGTCTCTTGTTGAGGGGAAAGATCAGTCTTTTCTATCATGGTAATTCACATTGTGTAGCCTTCATTTCTGTGTTTTAGTGAATTTAATGTTTACCTCTAGTTGTTGCACCACAGCCTGCCTTGTTTCCAAGGTTTACATTTCATTTAATTCTTGGTTCCCCAAGAAATCCTTTGAACGCCTTTCCCAGAGTGGTCGTGAGTGCTTGCTTGTTGACCATGCATTATATTATCTTTTTACATTTCATAATTTAGTTATTTGAGAGATACAAAAAGCATAGAGAATAACATAATAAGTAATTATAGTTATTCGACTTGGGAAGTAAAATTTCAAATACAGTCCAAGTTCTTTGGCATAACTTTTCTTGATAGTATTCCCCTCTGTTATCTCCCAGAAATAAATATTTGCTTTGGTGTTTATGCATACACCCATACCTTAGGCCAGGATAATGTGTTTTTGTGCAACTTATGTATGTACTAAGAAAATACATGTAAGAGGATATACACATGGCAAGTAAATATGAACAATTATTTACCCATTTACCTACACTGTCATCAGGGGAATGTAAAGTAAAAGATTAAAAAATCATTTTATACTTATCATTTTAAGCTATGTTGGCAAAAATGGAGAAGTCTGACAGTATCAGGTATTAGTAAATATGACAACTAGATTTCTTTTTCATGCAGTGCTGTTGGGGTTTTAAATTAGATACAGATATTTTGGAAAGCACTTACTAAATGTAAAGGTACCCTGCCATATACGTATACTTTAGATGAACCCCAAGGTATATATAGGAACGCTCATAGTGACCTTGTTTGGGCTGAGGAAAAATATAAAACTGAGGAAACAGTCTCCAGTGCACGCAGACACTCACTGACAGAGCTGAGTGAGCTGTGGCAAGATCACACAGTGGGACGATACTATTCGTTTCAGGGCAGGGAGCATTTGTGGACACAGGAGTCTCCTTGGCTTCTCTCCTTCCTGAGGACATCTGTAGTCACACCGTCACTCTCTGTTCTGTTGGGCTTCTGGGCGCCCAGGCATCCTCAGCCGTCTTCACTCATGCCGACAACACAGCGCCTGGTGCCGCGCTGAGGCGGACGCAGACCAGACAGGCCCCTGCTCGCAGCCTCTCAGAGCTGTGGGGGTCACAGAGGCTGCTGCACGGCCGGCACGCGTGGGCGCGACGCCGAGCATTTCACATTTGACCTTGCGTGACAGGAGTCTGAGAAAGGTCACAGCGGCCGAGAGTCTGAGAGAAGCCACAGCGGCCGAGAGTCTGAGAGAAGCCACAGCGGCCGAGAGTCTGAGAGAAGCCACAGCGGCCGAGTCTTGAAGATGTGTGGTTTGCTCGGCAGATGGGGAAGGGGTGAGATGTCCCAGGCTGAGGGAGTGCTGTGAGTGAAAAAGGCGGGCCGTGTCCTTGCCAAGAGGGTCATGTCCCGGAATTGCACCTCCCTCCTTCATTCATTTGTAATACGAATTCTTAAAAATTCCTGGTATCTCTATCTCTGAATGCCTTTCTTCTCCCCCGCTTATGAACTCTCTAGAGAGTCTCTGGGAAAGTTATTCCCACTTCTCACATCATGAGAAGCTTTTCAGTGAATGCACTCATCTTTGTTATCCTGTTACTTTATTTAGGAAACTAGTAAGTAGAGTTCAACTTTTCTTTCCCCTGGCCCTGAAGATTTTCCGTTAGAAACTTTAGAAATTTAACTGCAGTGGGATATTAAGCATAACATTTTAGGTATTGGGTTGGCCAAAAATTTTACTTTGGATTTTCCATAAGATCTTAAGGAAAATGCAAATTGAACTTTTAACCCAACCCATGGAACTTGAGATATTCCTGAAGACTGTCTTAATTCTACACAACACTTAACTTGCTTGGCTTCTTGGTTTAGACACTTATTCCATAAGGAAGAAGGAGATGGTAACTACTTTCATCTTCTTGTTCTTGGCATCTACATTCTCTGATCATCTTTTCACAAATATTACTTATAACCATTTATTTAAGTAATATCTTAGCTATTTTAATATTTAAGGAGAATACCAGGAAATAATGTATTACTTTGGCCTATTAAATATGCGTTAAACTTTGTTTTTTGAGAAGAGTAGCAGCTGTGGTAATGGCTGGATTGCCCCGCACTCTGGACTCGTTTGGGCTCTGTCTGGACCATCCCTGTTCATTGGGTTCTCAAGGCAGTAATACTGAAGTGGTTTGCCATTCCCTTCTCCAGTATATTCTCCAAGAATACACAGAAGAACTACAAAAAAAGATCTTCATGACCCAGATATTAACAATGTGATCACTCACCTAAAGCCAGACATCCTGAAATTCGAAGTCAAGTGGACCTTAGGAAGCATCACTATGAACAAAGCTAGTGGAGGTGATGGAATTCCAGTTGAACTATATCAGATCCTAAAAGATGATGCTGTTAAAGTGCTGCAGTCAATATGCCAGCAAATTTGTAAAACTCAGCAGTGGCCACAGGACTGGAAAAGGTCAGTTTTCATTCCAATCCCAAAGAAAGGCAATGCCAAAGAATGTTCAAACTACTGCACAATTGCACTCATTTCACATGCTAGCAAAGTAATGCTTAAAATTCTCCAAGCCAGGCTTCAACAGTACATGAACCGAGAACTTGCAGTTATTCAGGCTGGATTTAGAAAAGGCAGAGGAACCAGAGATCAAATTGCCAACATCCACTGGATCATTGAAAAAGCAAGAGAGTTCCAGGAAAAGCATCTGCTTCTGCTTTCTTGACTACGCTAAAGCCTTTGACTGTGTGGATCACAACAAACTGGAAAATTCTTAAAGAGATGGGAATACCAGTCCATCTTACCTGCCTCCTGAGAAGTCTGTGTGCAGGTAAGGAAGCAATAGTTAGAATTGGCCATGGAACATGAACTGGTTCAAAATTTGGAAAGGTGTATGTCAAGGCTGTATATTGTCACCCTGCTTATTTAACTTCTATGCAGAGTACATCATGTGAAATGCTAGACTGGATGAAGCATGAGCTGGAGTCAGGATTGCTAAGAGAAATATCAATAATGTCAGATAGGAAGATGACACCACCCTTATGGCAGATAGCAAAGAACTAAAGAGCCTCTTGATGAAAGCGAAAGAAGAGAGTGAAAAAGTTGACTTAAAATTCAACATTTGGAAAACTAATATCATGGCATCCGATCCCATCACCTCATGGCAAATAGATGAGGAAACAATGGAAACAGTGAGAGACTTTAAATTCTTGGGCTCCAGAATGAATCACTGCAGATGGTGACTGCAGCCGTGAAATTAAAAGATATTTGCTCCTTGGAAGAAAAGCTATGACCAACCTAGACAGCATATTAAAAAGCAGAGACATTACTTTGCCAACAAAGGTCCATCTAGTCAAAGCTATGCTTTTTCCAGTAGTCACGTATGGATGTGAGAGTTGGACTATAAATAAAGCTGAGTGCCGAAGAATTGATGCTTTTGAACGGCGGTGTTGGAGAAGACTCTTGAGAGTCTCTTGGATTGCAAGGAGATCCAACCAGTCCATCCTAAAGGAAATCAGTCCTGAATATTCATTAGAAGAACTGATGCTGAAGCTGAAACTCAAATACTTTGGACTCCTGATGTGAAGAACTGACTCATTTGAAAAGACCCTGATGCTGGGAAAGATTGAGGGCAGGAGGAGAAGGGGACGACAGGAGATGGTTGAATGGCATCACTGACTCAATGGACATGAGTTTGAGTAAACTCTGGGAGTTGGTGATGGACAGGGAGGCCTGGCGTGCTGTAGTCCATGGGGTCACAAAGAGTCGAACATGACTGAGTGAGTGAACTGAACTGGGCTATCCCTGCCCGCCCACCATCTCTCTCTTTCTAGGCAATGAATGTATTTGTATGCATGGTGATAGCCTTGTGCCCCGAGAGTGAAATGAGACAATAGCAGATGGCCAGGCGTGCTGTACAACGGGATTAGCGTCAGCCCCTCCTTTGCAGGGCTCTCCCCGATGGTTTAAAGTAGTTTTGTGTTACAGTAGATCCCTTATTTTTATAATAAACCACTGACCTGGAAAATGTAACTGAGCATTTGCATGTGAGCTGCATTCAGAATGTGTGTTAAAATTGTACCGCTCCTTGCTTGATGGATTATAAATGGTAATGGAGCTTGGAGTTTAATTTGCTGACGCAGGTGTTATCATCTCTCCCGTCTCTGTCCGGTAATGTCTGTTTTTTTCGCCTGGCCTGCATCTCCAGTGTCCTAAGTTTCAGTATTTAGAGTTCAGATCTAACGGTAACGGAAAGCTACTGATGTATAGAATTAGAAGGTTTCCCCTTTCTTGGTTCTAGATCGGTTCTTTAAGTCTCCTATTATTTTGTTTTCAGCAGGAAGTCAGGAAGAACAGGTTCTTTATATACTTTGTTTTCTGTGGAGTCTTAAGACTATGTTAGTTTCTTCAGTTTTTCCATATCATAAACTGAAAAGATATGTTTTATCATTGAAAACAACATTTACTAATTTATTCTAGGAAAATTAATATTTTAAAAATTGTGCCGCCTTGTCTTTAACAAGGGCTTCCCTGGTGGCTCAGTGGTGAAGAATCCACCTGCCAATGCAGTAGATGCAGGTCCAATCCCTGGATTGGAAAGATCCCCTGGAGAAGGAAATGGCAACCCACTCTAGTATTCTTGTCTGGGAAAATTTCATGGACACAGGAGTCTGCAGGAGCTACAGTCCGTGGAGTCACAAAAGAGTCGGGCTTGACTCGGTGACTAAATAGCAAGAATGATTTTTAATAAGAGTTACTTGCAGTGTTTTCTAAATATTGTTTTAAAGTCACAAGCTATTAGCTAAGTTAGAAGAAAACAAGGTCAGGCCCTAATTGCGTTTAAGTTGAAAGCTTAATATACTTAGGCATTAAGATTTTCCCTTTTCTTTCTTTTACTTATTTTTTTAAAAAATTAAAAATTTTTTCTCAGTGGAAAATATATATAGCTAAATTCTTGCAGTATTTTATTGAAAATGCATAGTCAATGAAATCTGATTGACGGTGGTATTTTTGCTGGGGAGTGTGCTCCATGTGGATTTACTTTGCTTATGTAACTTTTTCCACCTCACCTTTTCAAGTAAACTTTAAGGAGGGTAGATAGTTGAACTTGCAAAGTCTGATTTAACTTCGTTTTTGTCAGCATCATCTATGTGTGTGCTCAGTCATGTCTGACTCTTCTGTTGATTGATTTTTGTATGTTGAATCAGTCTTGCATTCCTGGGATAAGAGTGGATGTGTTTTTAAAGAGCTTTGTTATTTTTCATTTGGGGAAATGTGGAGCCCTGTTCTCCCAGCGTTATCATGGAGGCACTAAGGGTGGACCTGAGAGAATGTGGCCTTTGGATAAATTCTGTATATTTTCAATGGCTAAGGCATAATGTAAACAAGAACCATTCCAAGGCTTATATTGTAATGCTTCGTACAACATAGAAGTAATTTTGACCCTTATTAAAACATCATTTCTTTGGACTTTTGAGCAGCTTAGTAAATAATTTGAGGATTTATGGAATGTGTCCATTTTCGGTTGATCGTGTGCCATATAAATATCCTCAGATTCTTGCAGGCTGTAGTTTGGAGTATCCTGAATTCTGTTTTGACTGAACACACATTTTAAACTTGAAAAAATGGTAATTAACAAGTCAATAGAAAAGGGTCGGGTCCCTTTCGAGACCAAGGTTGTTCTTAGTCTCTCAGGAGACCTTGTAGGAAGAACTAGTCAGAGTATAAAGACATAGATAGGTATCTGGAAAGGGACAAAGTATTTGGGGAAAAAACAAACAAAAAAAAACGCTTGATCAAAGTTTCAAAGCACAGTTAATATTCTGCTTAAAACTGCCTCTCGTTTGACGTGAATTAACTCACATTGCCTTCTCACCTGTGGGAATCCCGGTTTGGATAGATGCCTGGGTGCCTGTCAACTCTAGTTGAGAAGCTGAAATAATGAACCACCTGAAGAAGCTAGTATGAAATCAGACTTTGGTGAAGTCACTTTCTGTGCCCTTCCTTCTCTCTGCCACACCAGAAAATACCCTTCTCATACCCTCACCAGAAAATAGCTTCTAGCATCAGACATGTATTTTATTCTTTATCTGTTTCATCTTCCTGTGATTGCCAGACCTCCTTACTTTTTTCTCCTCTAACACTTCTTCTTTTCCTGCAGGGGCTTTTTAGCTTAGAAAAATCATTCAAGTTGACCAAGGAAAATTCACTAAATTTGATGAGGTTCTTGGGTTTCCATTGCTTATAATGAGGACCTGCTGTTCCTGTTGTTCTGTCCTCCCAGCATCCCAGCCAGACCAGAGTCTGACACAGCAGCTAAGCAGGCAGTTCTAAGTGAAGTGACTGTTCATTGTAGACAGTATTGTGGGCATTTGATAAGAATGCCACCGATTAATGGTTTTTATCTTTTCTTCTACCCGTTTTGACAGTCTCATGAAAGCAGTTGGTGCTCTTCATGTAAAGACGTCCATGGCTCATTTGTGTGGACTGGAATGTGAGACATACCTTAAGGTCATCACTGAACTCCTGCTTCAAAATACCCAGAATTTGTGAAACAAGCAAGTTGGGATACAAGGGTTCCTGTGTGCATTTGCTCAGTTGTGTCTGACTCTTTGCAACTCCATGAACTGTAGCCCACCAGGCTCCTCTGTCTGTGGAATTCTCCAGGCAGGAATATCGGAATAGGTTACCATTTCCTAATGCAGGGGATCTTCCCAACCCAGGGATTGAAACTGCGTCTCCTTCATTGGCAGGGGGATTCTTTACCACTGAGCTACCACGGAAACCTAGCAAATACAGGTGCAGAAGGATAATTAGAATAAACCCAGGATATGCTGATAATTAATGTCGGAGAAAAGCACCAAGTAAATACATGATTAAAAAAAGAAAGGAAGAGCCTAAGATTCCTGAACCTGCTTTACACAATAAAATTGACACTGATGACTGCTTAGAATAAGAGTGGCGGCATCACTGAAAAATTCTTTTCCTTCAGATGATGCTCAGAGTAGGTAGGTGACTGAGAGAAGTATTTGGGGATTTCTTGTCCTTCGTGCTACAACCTATAGAGAGTCTCCTCTCCCTTCCCTCAGTGATTAGGGCCTGGCAGAGTAATCAGTTCCACTCGACTAGGAATAAATCACCCATGTTGAAACATGATAGTTTCTGACAACTGGCAATGCTGATAAAAGCCAAAACAAAAGATGTTAAGAAATCTGTGCCAATATGGAGCTGCTGTGCAGATCGATGGATTCACGTGTGGCCTGCATTCAACATCAGTCTTCATCCTCCTCCATCAATTTTCTTCTCTCTTTGTAAAATAGAAATTGTGTAAGGAAAAGAAAGGCTCTATATAATAGTTATATTATTTCTCTTTTCTTTCCAGCCCGGTTACCAGGGATATACTTTAATTAGAGGGATCATTTTAAGGAAAATGTCTTTTTTCTCTAAATAATTATTTAAAAAATATTTCCTTCTTGAATTCTTCATTGTTAGTTCTTTCCTATGATATTAGGCTGTTTGTATTACCTAATTGGACCTCCCCATTAATCATCAGGTCCACAGCTTCCCTGGTGCTCAGACAGTAAAGAATCTGCCTGCAGTGCTTGAGACCTTGGTTGGGAAGATCCCCCAGAGAAGGGCATGGCTACCCACTCCAGTATTCTTGCCTACAGAGTTGCCTGGACTGGGGAGCCTGACGGGCTACAGTCCATGGGGCCACAAAGAGTCGGACAGGACTTAGCAACTAAACAACAAATAAAGCAAGGATATATAAGAGGAGTTCTTAGTAGGATTAACTATTGTCCATCCCGATGCTGGATAACTAAAAATGTTTTGTATACACCCTCCTCCCGCATAGGAGGAAGTTTGATTAATGCCTGTGCAGCTAGTTTGCACATATCTGCGTCTGTTTCAAGTCTTCCTCACAGATGGTAACTTGCCCAAAGAAGGCAGTTTTAGTGACCACTGCACTTTCTTCATTTTGTCAGTTCCTTTCACTATGGAATGTTTATTTCTGCTCTTTAGAAGTAAATAGGAGTCCAAGAATAGCCATCCTTTTCCTTCCCTCCAACTCAACAATCTGTTTAGACAGCTGAGTGATTGAATAAGAAAGCAGCTTGGGGGAACTTGTTAATGGGGATTTTACCTAGTTTAGCAGCTTCTGTACCCGAGTATATCAGGAAAGGTTTGTTTTTTTCTTTTTTTTTACCAGCAGAGAATAAATGGATTCCTTTAATAGCTGGACTACATATAATTATACAAGTAAACTTGTTAACAGTTAATGTTTTAATTTCTTAGATGTTGATGATGGAGGAGAACGAAGGGTACTGTCCTTATTAGGCATGTAAGGGCTGTTTATATATTAGGCAGGCTCATAAAACAGACCTCTTGTTTTCTTACATGTAAAACTTGGTTTTGGGAAATTCCATTTTGTAAGAAAAACTGTCGTATTGCTCTTTCTTGGTAAGAAGGTCTAATCGACATCATGATTGTATCTTTTTATGAGTAGGGTTAATATGTTAGCAACTAGAATGACGTGCACAGCTGGTTAAACATACAAACACTAGGGCTTTGAATTCTGTGTGTATATGACGTACTAGATTTTTAAGTGGCAAAACTCTTTAGTGGTTGTGAGTTTACCTAAATATTGATCCATATGAGATTCCAGTAGGAGGGTCTGATTAAACTAAAGGAAACTAATGCTTCTTCATATGTGATATTCTTTTCTCAGACAATAGGCTTGGGACTTGATTGGCGTTGAAAAGACTGGAACCAATTTTAGTGGTTCACCTGTAGGATTATTTCCTTGTTAAAGAATAAAAATTCAAGCCTTACAGTATTCATGGTTCCCTATTGTAAGATCACTGAATGTTTTTTGCTTAGCTTATTTCTTCTGCTGTGAAATTCTCGTTGACTCTAGAGAGGGGCCTTTGCTTTTCTTCCCCTTTGGAATGAAGCAGACCCTTAAAGAGCTTATAATACAGTATTAAGTTGATAGAGGTAGGAAATTATTTTAAGGTTGGATCTAGGGTTCTTTTGTAGTTCCTTTCTTGGCAAAAGTTTATGCATATGCCTAAACACAGTTTATAAAAGTCCAAGCTTATGTATTCAGTTCAGTCTCTCAGTCGTGTCTGACTCTTTGTGACCCCATGGACTACAGCACTCCAGGCCTTCCTGTCCATCACTAGCTCCCAGAGTTTACTAAAACTCATGTCCATTGAGTCGTTGATGCCATCCAACCATCTCATCCTCTGCCGTCCCCTTCTCCTCCTGCTCTCAATCTTTCCCAGCATCAGGGTCTTTTCCAATGAGTCAGCTCTTTGCATCAGGTGGCCAAAGTATTGGAGTTTCAGCTTCAACATCAGTCCTTCCAATGAATATTCAGGACTAATTTCCTTTAGGATGGACTGGTTGGATCTCCTTGAAGTCCAAGAGACTCTCAAGAGTCTTCTCCAACACCACATTTCAAAACCTTACGTATTATTTACTGTTTAATGAACCAGATTTATCATGGACATGACGTATGCCAGATATGAAGGTACAAAACTGGAGTGGAGAAGTCAGATTCAGTCTACTTGTGGAGATGTGCATAAAATGAATAATTATGGTTGGAGATTAGTATTACAATGTATAGATCGATGGATTAATGGAGATAAATGTGATAAAAGTACAGATAGACAAAAGAACGTGTATGTGTGTAAATATGTTCATGTGTGTAGGAGTGTAGACTGATCATCTTGTCCATGGGGGTAAGACATGTTGCATTTTGAAAGCTGTGTGAGATAAACCAGCTAGTTCAGCAACACACGACGACTGTATTCTCCTGCTTCATTGTTCTCTATAGGACTTACTGCCATCCTGAGTACTATGTTCATTTCATTTATTCATCCACTGTCTACCATGTAGGTAGGATGTAAGCTCTTTGAGGATGGGGTTGTCTGTTTTAATTAATTCTCGGCACCTGGATAAGTGCCTGTCCTGTAGCTGGAGTGCAAATATATGCTGAACAAAAGAATGACGTGTATGAGTTTTAGGAGTCACCTTATTTATTATTTTCCTTTAGCTTATCAAGAACATCTAAGTTCCTCCATATCTTTTCTTACTGTTTTTTCACTGTACCTACACCTGTCTCCTTACTGATAACATGCTGTTTCCACACTTTCACAAGCCCATCCCATCTTTTCCATCTCTCTTAGCTCATTTAGTTTCCAGACTCTGTTACCTGCATTGATAGATACAGTCTCCTAATTGTTGTCATGTCTCTACATAAGTCCCCTTAGATATCTTCTCCACAGCCATCAGAATTAATCAGTCTGAAACAGAGAACTTGACTAGACTGTTTCTTTGCTTAAAAGTCCCTCATAGTTCCCGTGTGACTATCCATGTCCATGCCCTGGGTTCAGCTTCGGAAAGTCCTCTTCCCATCTTCTAAGGAAAATGGGTCTGTTCACTTTTCTTCGTGTCACCTGTACCTGGCATATAGTAGAGAATTCAGCGCTACTTGTTTTGATTAAATGAATACATGTAAGTGTATATGAAAGAATGAGTAACTACCATAATAAATTTCATTGAAAATCCTTGCTGTTTAGATAAAAGGTGATATAAAAATCTAACTGGAACACTATCACTTAAGAACAATTGCTCCTTTACACGCGGGTTTGTTTTTCTTACTTTCCCGCTGTTCCATTCGCTGTCCTCTCTCAGCACTTTTTAGAGGAGTCCCTCTGGGCATACACACCATTGCTGGAAGTAATCCAGTTATTGCTCATGGCTCTTCTCTTTAGGTCTTCTCCTTCTCCGCTTCCCTGTATGTGCGGTCTTTTCTCCCTAGTTACTTCTTGAGAGAGTCATGACTCTACATGTGTGCCCACTAACTCCCCCTCTCTCCGCCCCCTTGCCAATGTGTGTGTCTTCTCTTTATCGGCTATAAATTTTCGGCTTAAAGATTTGCATGAAATTCTGAAACCCTTAGGATTAAGTTATTTCTACAGAACACACACTCACAAACAACCCTGACCTGTCTGTTTCCAACTTAAAATGACTTTTATTCGCAACTCAGATCGAAAACCTCCAGGAGCAGCTTAGAGACAAGGAGAAGCAGATGAGCAGCTTGAAGGAGCGAGTCAAGTCCTTGCAGGCGGACACCACCAACACCGACACCGCCTTGACCACTCTGGAGGAGGCCCTTGCCGAGAAGGTGGGTGACCGGCCCAGATTCCTCTCACACACGCACGTCTGCCTCCTTGTGAATCCAGAAGTCACTCGGGTGATGAGACTTGGGTGGAGAAGACAGAGGAAGTCGCTTTGGCAGAAGGGAGAACAGCTGCCCGTACTGCTGACAGTGTGAGGGAGAGAAGATCCATTTTATCGTTGGCGGTTTAAGCATCTATTGCTGGGCAGAGTGGAGTCCATACTGGAGGGCAGGGGCTAAAGTTTCTAGAGAATCAGCCATGTGCTACCTGTTGACTGTCTTCTGAAGACAAACTTTTTTTTATTTGAATAATATTTTAATTACAGGATGGAGTATAATTGCTTTACAGTGGTTTCTGCTGTGCAACAAAGCGAACCAGCTAAATGCATACATACACTTCCGCCCCCTGAGCCGCCTCCCACGCCCACCATCCCCATTCCCCATCCCGCCCCTCCAGGTCATCACAGCTCCCAGCTGAGCTCCCTGTGCGGCACGGCAGCTTCCCACTAGCTGTCTGTGTTACACGTGGTCGTGTATCCGTGTCATTGCTGCTCTCTCAGAAACGTCCTTGTGTATGATCAGCTGGACTTGGTCAGGTGGGCATGTCAGACACTGACCATTGAGAGGCATCGTTGGTCCTCTTACTGTGCCACATTGGGACCTCTTATCTTTACGGGCTTTAGTTTTTAATACAGTGTGCTTGCTGTTTTTCAAGTTGTGGCCTTGCCATTTTATTTTGCCTTTGTGAGCAAACCTAGTTTTTTCAGGTATGAGTGAGTAAATAAAGAAGTAGCCCAGTGTGACAAGTATTAATGTCTTGGAAAAGGTTTAAAGACTCTTGGTGGGACATTGTAATTGGAATTTTTTTTTTTTAATTTAAGGAATAGAGTTACTGTTCTTAAGCCTCTTGGATGCAGAATGCTTCAGGCTGCCTGCCCAGGGATCATAGCTTGATCCTCAAATCTATTCAGAAATAATACCCAGAAATACACTTAATTGCTTCAGCTTTCAAACTTCCTGAGTATCTGTTGACAGAAGTTTGAATGGTTTCTTTTTTCTTTATCTTTCTTGATGCTTTAAACTCAACAAATCATAATCTATCCAACCTCCTCCTCTTTGGTGTGGGAATTGTTTCCATTGTTTTGTAGCAACAGTGAATTGTATATAGAGAAGAAATATTTGGTACTTACTGTCCTTAGGGTATATATACATGTAGGTTTTTTGTTACTTAGAAATTGAATAAAGAAATTATTCAAAAAGAATACTTTAGCGGTATCTAATACTAAGGTTATAGGGAAAGAAACTTAAGGGAATCAAAAGAACAAAGCCAGATGTATGTTACAGCAAGATAGGCAGGAAGGATGAATTCTTTAAAAAGTAAATTCTTAACATACGCTTTTTTAAGTGGAGGATGGAAGTGTGAAACTGCTTGAGCTCAGACCTGAATTGTAGTCAGGAGGTAGAAGTAGAAAGGAATTTTCTATGCACTGATGTCCTCTCTTAACAGGAGCGGACGATTGAACGCTTGAAGGAGCAGCGTGACCGAGATGAGCGGGAAAAGCAGGAGGAAATTGACAACTACAAGAAAGACCTTAAAGACCTGAAAGAGAAAGTCAGCGTGCTGCAGGGCGACCTCTCAGAGAAAGAGGTCGGGATCACACCCAGAGGATTGCGTGATCTGCTTAGTCAGTGCACCGTGTGTATGTTGTTGGTGTGGACATAATGCATGCAGAAAAGGGTCTGATGGAAGGTTTACAGAATCTTCTTAGAGCCAAGGCTATTTCAGGAAGCGTGGATGAAATGATTCATTTCCTAAGCTTTACCTCCTGCCTCTTCCAGCTATTAGGAGTTGGTTTCTTAGTTGTTAATGACACTTTGTAGATTCCAAAATAATAGTACTTCTCCAGGTACATTTGGAGAATTATTGTGCCAATGGTAAGAAAGGTGACAGATGGAAGGAATATGCACCAGGAAGAGTCTGTTTACAAACAGTCTTAGGGATCACCTCAACACCAGCAGGGAAACCTTAGACAACTCTTGACCAGATAGGTGCCTGCATATATTTCCATCTCACTTTTGGAGAACCTGATGTATGCCACCTGAACAGCAAAAGTGCCTAATGCCTCGTGATCAGATAATCATGAGCTTTAAGGACATTCTCAGGGTTTTCTTTCTAATACCTTTAGGAACATGTATAGAAATTGGAGTTTCTAATAGAATATTTCTTCTAAAAGAGAAAGAACAGTGTAGCCACTAAGGTTGACTGCTTATATTCACAGAGCTTGACCTTCTTCCATTTATTTTGTGAAAATGGCTATGTATTGCTAGAACTCTGTAAGTCATCATTCAGTTGGCCTTTCTGGGGGATTCATTTTGTTTCAGTTAGGACTTGAAAGCCAGAAGTAATGCTGCTGTTTTATATTTTGTGTTCTTGGAAATATGTCAGTATATGGTAATGGAAAGAAACTAGGAACCACCAGGAAAATAAATTTAAGAAGTTCAGCCTCCTTTTGGTTAATAAATAGTTTTTATTGTAGATATGCGTTGCTTCTTTTAGGCTTCACTGTTGGATCTGAAAGAACACGCCTCATCCCTGGCTTCCTCAGGACTGAAAAAGGACTCACGACTTAAGACTCTAGAAATTGCTTTGGAGCAGAAGAAGGAAGAGTGTCTGAAGATGGAATCACAGTTGAAAAAGGTTAAAGAATACATATCCATTTTCTTGCTCTGCTTTTAAATAAGAACATAGTAGAAAACTTTATAGTATTTGGATGGAATAACTTACTAATGGAGTAATAATACTATTTATACCTTGATTAATTCTTGCAGCATTAATATCTTTACTCCTTAGAGTCCTCAAACTCTTAGAAAATTAATAATTCAGAGTAAGATTCAAATATGCACCTCCTTTGTAGAGAAACAAATGTAAAAGACCACCATGTAAAAGTCTCAGTTGATATTTTTCTCCCATTAGCTTTAGGCTTCCTGGAAAAAGGTAATTTTACAGTGATAATCACCCATATGGTGAATATTAGAATATGGTAGGGATACTTAACTATCCATTTCATTGACTTATTCCTCTGTAATATTTATACAGCCATTTGTAGTTTTCAAAACACTTGCATATTTGTTATCTCTTGAGTTATCAACTCTGATTAACTGGGTCCACTTCATATGACTACTGATGAAAGGGGGATCAAGCCTGTTGTTGACACTTTGGTGATGTTCTTTTTCCATAATCCGCTTGCAGTGCAGGAGACCTGGGTTCAATCCCCAGGGTGGGAAGATCCCCTGGAGGAGGAAATGGCAACCCACTCCAGTATTCTTGCCTGGAGAATCCCCATGGACAGAGGAGCCTGGCAGGCTGCAGTCCATGGGGTCGCAAAGAGTTGGACACAACCAAGCGACTTCCATTCACTTTATCTTCCCATGTATTGGGTGTATTCAGCATGAAACCATAATATGAGTCATTTTTTAGGATATGCCAAAAATAAAGTCATATTTTTAAAGAAAAGAAGAAAAGCCATTATTTTAAAGTTCATTTCAGTTCAGTCGCTCCGCCGTGTCCGACTCTTTGCAACCCCATTGAACCGCAGCACACCAGGCCTCCCTGTCCATTACCAACTCTCTGAGTCCATCCAAACCTATGTCCATTGAGTCAGTGATGCCATCCAGCCATCTCATCCTCTGTCATCCCCTTCTCCTCCTGCCCTCAGTCTTTCCAAGCATCAGGGTCTTTTCAAATGAGTCAGCTCTTCGCATCAGCTAGCCAAAGTATTGGAGTTTCATTTTAAAGTTACTTTTGAATAAGAAAAAAAATCCTTTTTTTTTTTTTTTGAGATTAACTGATTCAGACTTGATAATTGACTTTCCCCCTCCCCCATCACTAAACAAGTGGAGATAATTTTCTATTTAATACCGGAATATTGAAGGTAAAACTGTCAGATATATTTAGGATTATAAAACTAAGCAATAACTATCAAGAGCAGTAATTGTTGTTCACTAATATTCCAAACTCACCTGTGTATGACAATCCCATGTTTTCTGTTTGTTTACTTTTAATCTCCTTGTTACCATGGTAGTTCTACAGCTGGTTATTTCTGATGATCTCTTACACTTTGTGTTTAGGTTCATAAGAAAAATTAAAGTTATCTTTGGGTAGAGGAGTTGGTGACTTCTCCTTTCTTTGATTTATTAGTTGTTTTTCTACCATTGCTGTTTTTCTTTTCATGTTTTCCCTTGTTTCATTTACTTTGTAGCTAATTTGTAGGTTTACTGGAAGTAGTATTGGCATATTTTCTTTTTGCTGAAAACCATATCTGGTGTAAGGTTGGTGTTTATATTTATTCAGAAGGCTGTGCTTATTGTTGAAATTCTTTAGCACTTAGCCCTCTTTATGGTCCAACTTTCACATCCGTACATGACTACTGGAAAAACCGTAGCTCTGACTGTACGGACCTTTGTCAGCAAAGCAATGTCTCTGGTTTTTAGTATGCTGTTTAGGTTTCAGAGGTATACTGTTTTAAATAACAAATTTGTTCAGATTCTAATATAATTATTTCTCTCTGTATTATGAATGTTTTGTCTGTGTAGTGTTTAAGCAGAGAAAAACCTTATAAATTAAAGACTTGCCATTAGGGATTTGATAATGTCCTGTTTACAATGGAGTATAGGTGGCTTCCGGGGACTTGGTTTGTCCACTGCCACTCTCTGCTTGTCTCATAGAATTTGGACATTTTCTTCGTAGGCACATGAGGCAACATTGGAAGCCAGAGCCAGTCCCGAGATGAGTGATCGAATACAGCAGCTGGAGAGAGAGATTGCCAGGTACAAAGATGAATCCAGCAAGGCCCAGGCAGAAGTTGACCGCCTCTTGGAAATCTTAAAGGAGGTGGAAAATGAGAAGAATGACAAAGATAAGAAGATTGCTGAGTTGGAAAGGTAAGGTAGGGGAGGCTGAACGGGGACTCACTGTGTTAGGAAGGGTGAAGCATGGTTTTAAAACTGTGTAGTTTGGGGTCATGTTTTTCCAGTATGTCTGCCTCTCCACGTTTACATTCTCGAGTGCCTAGTGTCTTCATTGCCTCCATTTTATTCCAAGTGAGTGTGAGTCTCTAAGAGGCCACACAGAGTGGGAGTAGATGGGAGAGCTGTGGACTTCAGTGTCATTGATTGGACAGAGAAAGTATCCTTTTATTTTATCCATTTCAGGAGCAAAGGAGCCTCAAGTTCAAGCAGCTAGCATTTTTTAGTTCACTCAGGCCTTTTTCTGAGCCGATGATGGTCTTTTGGGCCATGAATTTTTAGACTCTGTGTTGTGGAGAAGCAAGCTGTTAAAGCAGCTCAAGCTTAGAAGGAGAGGCATTTTGAGGACAGTCTGTGAGACATGGATGTGTTTGCCGAGCTCTACCTTTGACTACTTGAAAGTGACCTCTCTTTGGACAGAGCCAGCCAGACCACCGCTCTCTGGGAGTTTTCTTTGCCTTTTTTTTCCTTGTTAGGGTATTTTGTACCAAAGATAAAGCTTACGCCTCTTGGCCTCTTCCTTTACACCATGTATTAAATTCACGAGTGCATAGAAATAGTTCTTCCAGTAGAGCTATGCTAATCACTGTATTCTGAACAGAGAGACTAGCAGGACAGTGTGAACTCACTAATCCTGAGGCTCCCTTGAGCCCGTTTTAATATTTTTGTGCTCTTGAATGTCAAGAGGTAATAGACTACTTTCATAAGTTGTTTATTCAGTTTTAAATTTTAGGGTTATGGGTAGATTTGATATTTTCCCCTGGAAGTCATTTTTTCCTTTTGTTCCGTAACTGTAGGATTTTGATTTTTCAAGAAACTATAAGACCAACCCTCATGGTTCTTCTTAACTAAGGTTGAAAGTATGAATAACATGAGCTGATCACTTACTCATTTGTTTCTTCTTATTTTGATAGTAAGTCTGGAGAAAATGGGTGGATAACATTCTTAAAGTCAGAATTAGTAAATTATCAGTCTCAAGATTAGATTTTATACATTTTTGTGTGTCTTCTTCCATGTTTGCCCTGTATCTTTACCCCTCAAATGGACACACATGCCCCTTGCATACTTGTCTCTCTTTGCCTTTGTATCAGCCTGAAATCAACAGCAGTACTTCATCTTCATAGATTTTAAAATGTAGTACTTTTTATGGATAATGACTTTCCACTAAATCCTCTAAATGTATTTCAGTATTTCAGAAAAGACATTCCTTGATAAAATTTTATTTTTGTTTGACTTTTTAAAACTTAGAGTTATACATTGAAATTATCACTGGCTATTCAAGATAGTTTTCTTGAAAAATGTTTCAATTCATTTTTGGACCCAGTACTGATTTGGGAGAGAATGTGATTTCAGTGAGAGTGAGAAATAGGATTAAATCTTTATCTTAGATGCAGAGCACACCAAATAGCTTTTATTAGTCACTGCATTTTTCACATTTTGGGAAAGAGTTCTTAATGATCTGCTCTTTCCACAGAATATAATATACTATAGAGTTTTGTCCTCGGGTCATGCAGTGTCATAATCTTGTTTTAAGATTTGACACATAATTTCTTGGCTACCAAGAAAAGATACAGTCCTAAAAAACTCAGTTGCTCCTGGCTTTGTAATTTGTTTACTGAGCAGCACAGTTCAAGATAGGAATGAAATGATTGAAACTATTTTCTGCCTTTTGTTCCCAGATTTAGAGCATGTGTTTGGCTCCCTCATGTCTTACTAACAATTTTGCTTCTCGTGTTGCCATTTCCACTGTTTTCCTGTGTGTGGGTGTCCTCTCCCTGTCATTTATCGTTTGAGTTTCTTCACCGTCCTCTTGATTTGGCTTACCCTGGTCCCGCTCCATTGGGTTTTGGTCTCTGTGTCTGTGTCCACGCCCCTCAGAACGCCAGTCTCCCGCCCTTTGTGGCTTCCACGCCAGGCTTCTGTCCCTGCACCGTCGGGGGGCTTGGTTTGGGACTTCCTGGGAAAGTGAGTGTCGAGTAAGGTGACAGCTCTGGACTTGAGGAGTTGCTGCTGCCGCTCTGCTGCCTCTGGGGGCTTGCTGGGGAGTCTGCTTGATCAGAAATAAAGACCAGCCTGTTGTATGTCCAGCAGAACAGTACCTGTTAGGTCCACCACTTGTGGATTGAGTATGTGTCCTCTCTGGTAAGGGTCAGATATTGCTAGCTGTAATTGTCTCATTCTTGGCTTGAAGCCCGTCTTTTGTGTGGTGGTTCTTTTGCCGGAGTGCCCGTTAAGGAGTAGCCTCTTAGCTGGTGTGGCTGTGATGCCAAACGCCAATTCATTTGGGAAGCAGATGCATTTTTACAGGGCATTCAGCCACCTCCTAAGTGCAACAATGAACACAGGCTGTTACAATCATTGGACTAAAGAAAATTCTTATTATTCTTTTAAAATTTTCTCGTACTTATGTAAGATTCTCTTAACATCGAAAGGTTTAGATTAAGTCATAAAGAATTCCCAGACATATTCTTTGTGGTCTTGGAAAAAATAGCCCCTTTCACTGCTCGTACAAAACAACAGGAGCTTCTGTCAGATGATTTAGTGTTGTACCAGTGTCTTGAGCTACTGAGGATTAAGTAAGCCTACCCATACATCCGCAGATGTAAGATGTTTTTCCCAATTAAATCTAAGAAGTACTGTTTCTAAATTTGTATTCTGTCCTATGCTGTATATCAGTTGGAGTTCAACCAAAGAGGCAGAACCAGTAGAAGAGATACGTACATATATTTATTTATATAAGGTACATATGGGCTTCCCTGGTGGCTCAGTTGGTAAAGAATCCGCCTTCAGTGCAAGAGACCCAGATTCAGTCCCTGAGTGGGGAAGATTCCCTGGAGAAGGAAATGGCAACCCACTCCAGTACTCTTGCCTGGAGAATCCCATGGACAGAGGGGCCTGGTGGGCTACAGTCCATGGGGTCACAAAGAGTCAGACACGACTGAGCGACTAAACCACCAGCAAGATATATGCAAATATATATCTGATTTATTACAAGGAATTGTCTAGTGTGACTGTCAGCATCCGGCTAAGCAGGTCTAAGACCTATACAGGAAAGCTGCCAGGAGGAGGAGACCCCTGCAGAATAGACTCCACAGGCCTGGGCCATACTGTGGTCCACAGGCAGAGTTTCTTCTCTTTCCTTGGGAAGCCTGCTTTTAGGGCCTTCCAAAGGATTCAGATATGCCCACTTCGATTATCTGGGATAATTTCTTTTACTGAAATGGATTATAGGCTTTAATTATATTTATAAAATACTTTCATAACAGCATCTAGATTAGCGTTGGATTAAATTAATGGAACGCTATAACCTAGCCAGGTTGACACTTCCGGAAGGTCATCACCTGGTGGTTCTGGGTAGTCTGCTAGATCAATTTAGGTAAGAAGAGAAGAAAAACAAACCTGGAGATTGACATGTTATACAGGGTACAGCATTACTATAGAAAAGACTTCTTGTTGAACTTCAGACTCAAGTCTGGTCTTTTAATTTTTGTGGCCAATACTAAATGATAGTGGCTTGAGGGGATGTTTAAATGGAAGGCTAGTAGGTTATTTTGGATCCTAGATTGCTCATCTTAGGTCCTAGAACTGTAGTGTACATAGAGATGTAAAATGGAGAGGAAAAGGCAAGATAGTGTACTACTGCTGGAACTGTTCGGACAAAGACAAGAGAACCAGGGGTTGGTGGTGTGTTATTGACACACACACACACACACATTTTTGGGCCAGACTTGTGAGTAGTTTTACTGTTAGGAGGAAACTTACTTTTTCTGTTTGTGATGGTTAATTTTATTTCCTTTGCTAATTGTCTTTTCCAGACCTCATCTAGAACTATTATTAATTCTAGGCTTTTGCATCATGATTAAACTTAGATTTTGGGGACTAGCAAGAGTACTTGTGTTTATAATGTTTCTAAGGGAACTGTTAATACATTCTAATTTATAAACAACTGGCTTTATTTAAAAATTGATACATGATCTGTTCATAAGATTTGGAGCTACTTGATTTTTTTTAAATTTCATCATTTTTTTAGTCTTTATTGAATTTGTTACACTGTTGCTACTGTTCAGTTTTTTGGCCCTGAGGCATGTGGGGTCTTAACTCCCTGACCAGGGAGAGGGAGCAACCCTGCACCCCCTGCATTAGAAGGCAAAATCTTAACCACTGGACCACCAGGGAAGTCCCTTGATTTTTTTTTTTTTTAAAGCAAGAGTGTTTCCTGTTTGCTCAGAGTTCAGGCTCAAGGTAGCCCCTCAGATTAAGTCTAAATGGTTGAAGCAGTCATTTTTAACTTCATTTTGGTGAGAAGAGTCTATGCTTCTGTAGATCAAGATCAACATGATGAACTGAGCTTGAACCCAGAGAATGGGGTTGTTTTCCCATCACGCCACCCTTAAACCTTGTGACTTGAGGATGTGGTCTTTTGTGGTTTTTTATTTGCTTTTAAAACCTACCAATACCTGAATTTCATGTAATGAAAATGGACTAGAATTTTCTTTCCCCTTATTCATTTGTGGGAATCTGACACTTTGTAACTGTTATCTTTTTCTGGAGGGGAAGCTTTAAAAACCTCCCTTAGGTAGTAATTTCTTTCCTTCTTTTATGCCTTCTGATAGTATCTTTCTCAGTCTCTCCCAGCACTGTACATTGTTGAGGACCCAATGAAGATATATGTTAAAACAGAGATGTGGCTCCTTTCTCATTTCACTCTCTAATCATTGCACATTTTATCTTCCCATTCCCTGAACATTCAGACCTTTCATTAAATCGATACTAGTCGTCTTCCCTGTTTGTTATATTGAAAATAATCTTATGTTCATTTCCTGTATATGTTTGTAATATGTTTACCATTGCACATACACTTTTTTTCTGTAAAAATATAAGTAAACCCATATGCATTAAATAGTCTTATTTAATATAATTCAGTAGGGTTACTTTTCTTTCTTCAGGCTAAACAAACATGTAGATAAACTCTTCTGTCACAATAAAATACCACTTCTAAGTTTTATTTTTATATTTTAATATCTCTGAAACTGGGATACATGGCTAAATAACGGCATGATTTAATTGGTATATATTTTTTATTTCTTAATCATACTGGTCATCTTCTCTCTTTGGTGAATTGAAGGTGTCTGCAATGAGAGTGAATAAAATTGTTTCAGTGAGTGTGGGGATAAAAGAAAGTATTTCCAAATCAACATTATTTTCTCATGTATTCCATTTTAAATGTATGTAGCCAAAGGAATGTGTTTACTGTTATAATTAGGTATTTGACTTTTGTAACTGCATCCTGAAAGTTTGTTTGTTTAGGCTGACCTAAAATTTTTTGACATTTTCCTTGGGAAAGTGGGTTTCATGTTTGTGATTTATTTTGGTATCACGGTGTATTCAGGCCTCTATGGCACAGTGTAACCTGGAAGTATAAACCTACATCTTTAGTCTTCATATTTGTAAATATGTTTTCTGTAAAGAAATCCTGAATTGATCATGCAGCTTAATGTCTTCAGAAATCTCCCATAAGGAAATTAAGCTGTATGTAGATTTGGCATAAATTAGTATACAATTCATGAGGGAAAAGATTCATTAAAGAATTTCCTTAAAGTTTGCAGTTGTGTATCTTCGATCCATGAAGGACAGTATCAGGTCTTGATATAGTTGGAAAAGAGGAAAAATGAGCATGGTGGTTGTATGTTCTTTCTTGAGGGAGAATGGATGGTGTTTTTAAAAAATGAAAGAGGAAAAGCAAGATGCTTTGAGTGTCATAACTGGAAACGACTGTTCTTTATCTGATCCTGCTTGCTTTAGCCTGCTTTCTTTTTCCTCCTCCTTGATGAATTTCACTGATTTTCATTTAAAAGAAGAATAAATTATACAGTTTTACATAGTCAATTCCACTACGCCATCTTTCCACAGTTTCTTGTGGGCACAGCACCTTATAATTTATTACAGTCTCGATAGAAATTTTGGTGTTACACTTTAAAATGTAAACATAAGAATTATATATAGTTACTCTATATGCAGATTTTTTTCTCCTAAATTTATTTCCCAAGAGCTAAACACGCCAACATAAACTATGACTCCTGAAGTATAAAATAGGTAAAAAGATCCTTAAAGTTGCTCACTCTTGACAAGAATAAACTTAATTTTTTTTCAGGGATTTTCCCATGTTTCATATAAAGCCTTGCATCTGTATGAGATCTCAGTGAGTGTCATTGTTGATTTAAAATTATTCTAACTTAATCTGTTATAACCAACAAAAATAAAAAAGATCATTGGGAACAGTCATTTAGATAAATGATTGACCTCACTTTGAACATTGTCTGCGTTCTGCTAGAGATCCATGGATTTTTGTAGATTCCTTTTCAAGAACCTGTAAGCATCAGAGAACAGCTAAAAGTATGTCCAGGTGTGTTTGCAGACCTGCATTCCTCTCCGGGATTCACCGAGTACTCGCTGTGTGGTTGCGAGGAATTTTGTTTTCATTTTTTGTTTTTCTCTTTTTCTCTTTTATAATGGCAGTCATACATTTTATCCTTGCCTTCCCATTATTCTAACAATGAGTTTTTAAAAAACTCATTTTAGTATTGAAATGTTAGAAAACATTAAAGCACAAATTGAAATGGTGCTGGCATTCAAGAAATAAGCCTCTCGTTTTAGACTCTTAAAGTAAAATTTCAGTCCTGAAGACAAGCTGGATGGCCCTGGCTCTTAGGAGTCTAAGTGTTTGGAGAAGACCACTTTCAGTGAAATTGATTAATTGTTAAAAAGGGAAGGCTGCCTGTAACTATGAATACGAAAGCAATAATGAACCTCAGGGGTTTGTGCTCGGTACGGATACGAAGCATGACTACTTTGCATCTCTGTCTGCTGAGCAGTATCAGAAACCAACTGGTATTTGTAGAGCCATTTCTTCTTCTTCATTATTGCTGTTAGATTGCACCATTTGGGGGCAGATTTGATCGATTTGAAGTGAGACATAATGGGTGTAATTAGCAAAACATTATTTTCACATTTGAGAAAATTATGTCAAATTTTCCAAATGAATGAGAGTTCTGTATTCTATAGAATCATTTCCGTGTTTTTCTGCTTTTGCTCCTAGGTAAGTTGGGTCTAAGAAATGGGCTGGGGTGAGTAAAGGAGTTGTCAGTTCTAAGACAACTTGGGTGTGTATAAACCCAAGCTGACTAACGTCATTAGATCACAGGTGGCTGTTAATACTCAAACAGGAAGGGCAATGACAGCTGGCCTTCCCTTCTTTTCCTTTGTGTTTGAGAAATTATTTTTTCTTTTTCCTGCCCCAGGAAATGGTAAATTTTAGACAAAATTCATCCCTTTAGAAACTTACATTAGGGTACAATGGTGTAATCTAATATGAAAATACACTTGTTGAAAGTCTGAGGTTACTCACTTTTGGTGTCTGTGCCGAATCTGCGTGTCTCCCTTCCTTTCTCTAATCCTGTGCTGTATGTTTCCTCTGTGTCTGTGAATAATGCGAATTCTGAATACTGCCCTCATTAACACTTTCTAACTTTTCTCTTTCACATTTCCTTCCTGGATTGGCCGTTTCCTTCAGTCTCACCTCAAGGTCAGTATGCTTGTCCTAAAACAAAGATATGTAACAGAACGTTGTATATTGACATTGTCTTGAACCCTCGTAAGCAGCTGAAATGATAAAAGGAACAAGATGTCTAGAAATTCAGGTATGAGTGTAGAAAACGTCATGAGTGTTAGATTGATTGGAAGAGTGGCATTACAGTTCTACCGTTCAAGGTCATGAGAGTGGTCAGAGAGCAAGAATCAGACCGACCAGGTTTTGACTGAGAGAAATGAAGGTGAAAAGCAGTCCCTGGGGGAACAAGGAGGGGAAGATACTGCTTTAACTTTGTTACAGTTTCATCAGAGACATTATGGCTCTTACACTAGCAGGTAAAGTGCAGCATGGACACGGGAGGGAGAGTAGCCACAGTGTAGATGTGTGTAAGAGCCTTGGAGTGATTGCACTGCACAGACCTATGCATACCCTTTCAGTTTGGGAGTTGTTTTGTGACTGCCGAATGCTGGCCACAGAAACAGTCCCCAGTGCTGCTGTTCATGTGTCAGGGGCTTGTGGTAGAGGCTTCACAGGTTTTATTTCCGTTGATCTTCCCAGCAGTCGTGTAGCATGGTTTGTGATTTCCACTTTTCAGGTGAGTAACACAATTACAGAGCCCATTAGGTAACTCAGCCATCTTTATTACTAAGTGAGTTAGTAAGAGAAGCTGGCAGAAAACAATCATAAATCTTCATTTTAAAAGTTGTTTATTCTGCCTGTGAGCCATGGCAGTGTAAATCGTGGTATGAGAATTTCTGATCAGGTTCAGGAAATGATATTGTTAATACCACATGCATTTTACCTTGGTGTTCAGTCATTCGGTCGTGCCCAACTCTTTGCGACTCCAAGGACTGCAGCACACCAGGCTTCCCTGTCCTTCACTATCTCCCAGAGTTTGCTGAAACTCATGTCCTTTGAGTCGATTGTGTCATCAAACCATCTCATCCTCTGTCACCCCCTTCTCCTGCCCTCAATCTTTCCCAGCATCAGGGTCTTTCCAGTGAGTCAGCTCTTCGCATCAGGTGACCAGGGTATTGGAGCTTCAACTTGAGCATCAGTCCTTCCAATGAATATTCAGGGTTGATTTCCTTAAGGGTTGACTGGTTTGATCTCTTTGTAGTCTGGGGACTCTCAAGAGTCTTCTCCAGCACCACAGTTCAAAAGCATCAATTCTTTGGCATTCAGTCTTTTACCTTTCTCCTAGCAGCAGTTTTCTAATATGTTTGCTGTTTATGAAAGCACTTGTCTCTGATTCTCACAAATAGCATATGGATTACACAGATCAGATCATTATTCTGATGAGGATCTGAGACTAGGGAACATGATTTCTACATCTAGAGTCAGCTGACTACTTGGTAGTAGTCCTCAGATTTGAAGCCAGATATTCTCACTTCAGCCTCAGGGCTTCTCATATGATATACAGTCTAGCCTAGGAATTAATCTGAGCTCTGGGGTCCCATACTGCTCAGAGGTTCTTAGGTACTTTTCTCACTGTGATATTCCCATCTGTAAAGTTGGGGGTAGTTTTCTCCAGTCTGAAGGGCTGTTGTGAATGTTGAATGAGTTAATACAAATAGCCCTTGGACCAGCATCTGGCACAGGCTGAGCAGTCAGTAAACGGAGCTGTTGTGATCACTACTTTTTGCTTTTTTCAGAATCCTGTTTGGTCCAGGGTACCACCACATGGTGCCATACACTCCAGGTTTGTAAAACACCACACGGGGGGCCCTTGATTCCTGTCAGGATTGATAGCAGGTACAGAGGAGAGCCCGCCGCAGAGTTGTATGTGTGCAGCTGAGGAAAGAAGCCTTGTTTCCTCTGTAATGATATTTTCAGGCGCTGAAGTTTCTGTTATAGGTAGAAAGATGCAGTTGAGGCTTTTTGGGGGGAAAAAGGTTGTCTCTCCCATTTCTGTTCCCTGATGTTTATTCTCAAGACTTAACGATATTTTTTAAAAAGTCCCCTTACCTTTGACTCTTAAAAAATAGTTTGTTTAGGGTATGATGAGTTTGTTAATAAAATCAAATCTTTGTTTTGTAATTACTTATGGAATCTGATCCAGGAAGGGGTTCTCCAGTCACTCACACCACCCTCTGCTTTCTCTCTGCACTGTAGCAGTCTCAGAAGGTCTGTCTGTGCTCCTCCTCCCCCTGCTTTTGTCAGAGGTCCTCACGTCCCAGCTCTGTTCTGAGGCTAAACTTCCTGTTCACTCCTTCCCTCTGACCAGTTTTCAAATCCTTGTTCCATAAATTGAATCCTCCTCTTCCTCCTCCTCATTTCCTTTGTTTCTCTTCTTTCCTTCCCACAGACGCCCAAACATAAAGCATAATCTAGTCTTCCCCATCCTTATGGAGCCGTGTGAGCAAGCGTTCCATCATCTTTCCCTTGGTTTCAGTTCACCACAGTGTCTTACTTTTACCTTTTACTTTTTCTTTCCCATTTGCACAGTTTTTGAAAGAATCATTTTTGCTCGATGCCTCCACGTTCACACTTCCCATTCATTTTCCAGAGCAATATAATTTGGGATCTTCTCTCATTGCCGGGCTAAAATTTCCTCAGTGATGTACCCTTTGCCAGATTGAGTAGCCTTGTTTGTCTTGAACCTGTCTAAAACCTGTCGGTTAGGTTAGGTTAGGTTAGTGACCATCTCCCTTCTTTTTGTAACTGTGCTTCTATAGTTTATGTGACATTGTTTTCTGCCAGCTCTTACCACCTCCTTGACAGTTTTTAGCCTATTTTGCTTTTCATCTTTTACACATTTCTCAATGTTCTGTAAAAAAATTCCTTTTTTCATCTAAGTTATCTGTCACTTGACTTGTTAACCACCAAAGACTTGTTAACCATCTTTGACTCTTTTTAAAAATAAACAGCTTTGTTAGGATGATGAGTTTGTTAAAAAAAAATAAAACTTGTGGAAACATTTTTACGGAAGTGTCCATGAATAAACCGTTTTCATTACAGAAGAAATCCTAAGTGTTTGCAATAAAAGTAGCAAGCACAAATGGTGATTTAAAAGTGATTTTCCAATTTTCTGCTTTAAACATTTTCTCCACATTGTAGTAAATCAGTTAGGGTACCACATAAGTAATTCCAAATCTGAACACAAGTCAGCTTTAGTAGAAAAATATCATGAAGGTTTTTGCTTTGTGTGTGAGGACTTTCTAAATTAAGCTTCAAGGGTACTCATATTTTTACTGGGAAGTTTTATTGCTTTGTCCCACATTTTGTCTTTTGCATGTTTTGATCTAAATGTTACTAAACAAACCGTTATGAAAGGCTCCAAGAGAATCTTTCCATGGAAGTCATTGGTGTAGACATAATTCTCTGAGTTACAAGTTATCTTAATTATAATATTGTTAGCTGTTCATTTTTATTTGGTGGTAAAAGCCATTAAACTATACTTATTCCTAAATAAGTTTTTTCCAAGTAATAAAAAACACAACAAGTTTTGTTCTTCCAGTGGCAAGGATCATTTTGGCTGTATAGTATATTAAAAATCCTCTTTTCACTTCAGAGTAGAATTTAGTGCAGTATTTTTTTTTTTTTTTCTACATAGAGGCATTTTAATTACGGTTTGGTTAAGTCTAGTTGAATAGGCCATCAAGAGAGTCTAATTTATTGATGGATTAGATGTTTAGATTATTATATGACTTTGGGCAAGATGCTTAACCCTCCACTGTTTGTTTTAGCCTGTTTGTGTTAATAGTGAGTTACCTGTAGTGTTTGTGTTTTTGTGTCTCCGCTAAGCTTTTCCAGTTTGAATGGGTTGGTTTGTTTCTGCTCTTCCTCGCTTGTCCTACCCTGCGCTCCTCTGTCCACCTTTCCATTCAGTACAGAGCAGAAAGATTTTATTTAGAGTGACGACGACTCAAGGTTCACACTCGGAATCCTTAGATACACATCTCGTTAGTTCCTGTTCACTGACATTAACCCCAGAGAATGAATACAAAGAACAGATTCCATGTATTGACGAAAAGATAGGATTCAGTCCACAATTCATCTTTACTTTTTATTGTATAACAGCAGCTTCAGCTAAAGGCAAGACATTGAGAAAGTGAAGCCTGTAAATGTCATCTCTGTCACTCTTAGATCTAAACAGATTGGGCTCAATATTATTATTACTCATGCTTTATTTAGCCGTGACCTCTGCAGACCTCTGTTCACAACAAATGTTTGCAATCTGTGGGATGCTTCCTTCTGTGTTAAGCCCAGAGTCCCTATTTTGTTATGTAATAAAAGTTAAATAACATAGTCTTACTGTTTTGAATGATACATTGGTAGAAATAAGCGTGTGAACATAGACCTGTGCTGATCCACCAAAGTCTTCCACTGAAGAGTTGAGTTTCACGCCATCACACATTGAGAAGTGGTAAACGTTATTTTTCTAGATCGCAGTTGTAGATACCTACCTGGTGTTCTGTAGGTGAGCTAAAGCTGGTGAATCCAGTAGAGAAGGGAGGAAAGACTAATTTTCATTTAGTCACGATTTGAGTTCCTGTGATGGACAGGAAGGTCTGGTGTGCTTCAGTTCATGGGGTCGCAAAGAGTCGGACACGACTGAGCAACTGAACTGAACTGAACTGAACTGGGTTCCTGTAGGGGTGCCAGATTTAGCAAATTAAAATTTGAGATGTCCAGTTAAAATTGAATTTCAGAGATGGAATGAATACATTTTTTGTATTAATATATCCTATGAATATTGAGATATTCTTATCTAGAATATTATTTGTCATTTATCTGAAATATGAATTTGCCTGAACGTCTTGTACTTTATCTGACAAACCGTGGTGATCTAGTTTGGAGATTAAGCAATGAGCGTGAGAGAACGTGCCACAGGCTGTCATTACCTGATTTTAAAGGATGTTAATTAGATATAAACCATGATGGCTTGTTTTCTCATTGTTAGTTCAGTTTATTGATGCAACTTTTGGGCAGAGTTGAGTGGATTTTTCTAATTGTCACATCCTCCCCACTTCATCCCCCTTCGATTTGTTTCCAGAAGTTTGGAAATCTGATTGTATCATTTCCCTTCTTTAAGTCTTTCACACTTAGGATGAACTGCAGCTTCCTTGCTCAGCAGGATACAGTTATATGGCCTTTGTTTACTTTCGGCTTCCTTTTTCTTTGTTCTGCTGGTCCGAGTTTATGCTGCAGTCACACTGAGTGTGGCTTCCCGCAGAGGGACACACTCTCCTTTTTTCAGGGCTTTATCACCGCTCTTCTCTCTGCCTAGTGGCCTGGACCAATCCCTCAGGAAGTTCAGAGGCAGGTCATTTTCCAGGAAGCTTTTCCTGATCCCCACTGCCACCCCTGCCCCCTTCCCGGGGTCCTTTCCTAGCACTTAGCATATCCTGTATTTGCTCAGATGCCTGGGAGATATTTGAGAGCAGAAACTGTTTTTATACATGGATTGATATTCCTAGTGTTTGATACGTGAGAGTGTAGTTCCACTAAATACTCGTCTCCTTAATGAGTAAGGAAAATGTGATGGGCTTAGCAGAGTGTCAGAGCTCAGGTAGATGTAGGTCCTCTTGCATTGCAGAGCCCAGGTTTTCTTGGGCTGCGCCTTACATATATTTCTTGCTCGTTAGTCATGATTCCACTCTTGAATGAGATTAATCTCTACCTATGACCTGGAGTTTGGTCTGGTCTTCTTATCTAGTGTGGAGGCAGTGGAGTCCAATAGGGGGCTTCAGAAGTAGATGGAATGACCTGGTGCTTAAGCTGTGGCCTTAGATCTTTATGCCATAAGTTCATATACATATATGTTACATAAGATGGTTGCATGGCATCACTGACTCAATGAGCATGAGTTTGAGCAAACTCCAGGAGACATCAAAGGACAAGGAAGCCTGGCGTGCTGCAGTCCATGGGGTTGCAAAGAGTCGGTTACAACTGAGCGACTAAACAATGTTACATATAGCTTTTGAAAGTTGAAAATATTTAATAACAGTAAAATTAGAGTTGTGTTACAAACCTTTCTTCATCAGCCATTCTGCAGTTTCATCACTTTGATGTCAAGAGCCTGTTTTCATATGCCAGCAAAAATCTCTGAATTGGTTTCCTTCTTCTGCCATCTCACTCTGTCCCAGGCCTCTTTCCGTTCTGTTTCATCGTGCTCCACAAAGCACTCACTTGCGCAGGTGCTCCCAGAGCACTCTGGTTAACAGCTAGCTGCTGTTGGCATGGAGAGCTTGGCCAGGTTGGGAGGACTTCACATCAGGAACTCTGGCTGCTTCTCAACTCTTCCTTGCATCGTGGTGTCAATTAATAAACACCTTTCCTGTGCATGTATACAAAGAGCTTGGGTTTTCTCCCCTTATCCACAGGCAGGTGAAGGACCAGAATAAGAAAGTGGCCAGTCTGAAGCACAAGGAGCAGGTGGAGAAGAAGAAGAGCGCCCAGATGCTGGAGGAGGCCCGGCGGCGGGAGGACACCCTCAGTGACAGCTCCCAGCAGCTGCAGGTGGGCGAGGGGCCGGGCGGGGGGCTGGGCAGGGGACCAGGCCTGGCAGGGCCCTCCCCACGGGCACGAGGCTCTCTGCATCCTCACCTTCTGCGCTTTTTCCTTCTAACCTCTTTTTCCTTCTGCCTGCTACCTTCCTCTCAGTCCAGCTGCTTAGCAGTAAAGGAGAGGCTTTCAATAGAAAAGGCCAGTTTTATTGCACAGCTTTGTTGAGGAAACCTGAGCAAGGGAGAAAATCGTCTCCTGGAGGGAATCTGCCTGCTTGGTGAGTTCAGTGTCCACGGGCTCAACGGGGTCTTCAGGTGGTCAGCATCGATTGACCTTTTCCTTCAGTAAAGCACATCATTCATCTGGTGTGTGTCAGAGTGTTTTGCACTTTTTATAGATGAGGAAACTGTCTCAGAGAAATCGAATTACTTACCCACATGCACACAGGCACTTACAGCTCAGCTGAGACTTGAACTGAGATTTCCAGGATCTCTAGCCTGTCTGAATGAAGGTTTAAGTTTAGGGCATGCCGTGGACAGTGGAGATCTCTAAAGCTCCTGCCAAGACCACTAGCCGCTGCCAGTTTGTGTTTCTGTAACTGGTATGATAGAATGTTTATGCCACACTGCATAGTCACAAAATCTTTACTGGAGGATTTGGAGGAGTTATCTGTTATGTAGAAGCCATTTTTAGGCTTTATAACAAATTGACTTCAGACATGAAAATCTGACTTTTTAATTCCTTTTTTCATTCTTCTTTTATACAGCTTTTACTGATAACATACTCCTTATAGAAACAGTATGAAGTTCCTCCAATGTACCAACTTTTGAAAAAAGCCACTACCAGTTTTCCCTCACTCTTGCCAACAACAGTTGATACTATAAACTTTTTCCTCTTTTTTTATTTTTTAGTGCCAATCTGATAGGTGGAAAATATTTAATTTTTGTTTTAATTTATATTTATCTGATTTACCAGTGAGGGCTGAGTGTTTTTTCATGTCTTATATTTTCATTTGTTTAACTAATATAGTTAAAATCGCTCTTTTTCATGATGGCTTTTTCCATGTGGGTTTTTTACTTAGTTTATCCCTGTTTTGAGAACAGATATATATTTACCTATGAATATTTTTAAGTTGTTTCGGTCTTTCATTTCTGACCTTTTAATTTAAATAATTTTAGGTTGTTTTGTGTGGTGAGGGTCTTATGTTTTTCTTCTTTGCTAACAATTTCACTAGAGTATTTATAGAAAGTTATTTCACTGCTCCTAAGTTTGAATTGATATCTTTGTGTTTTATGAAATTGTTTAATAATTAGGTTGTTTCTGGATTTCAGTTTAACCTCATTTCTGGACTAGGATCACATTGTTTTTATCTATAGAGAATATTTGTTCGTTTCATAAGACAAGCCCTTCTTTATGGCAGCCCCTTACCTGTTTCATGTCTCATTCTCCCCCTCCACACTCCTACCTACTGTTCTCTGCTACCATCCTGTCTTTGTAAACCAAAATGTGCCCTGTTCATCATCTGTTAGTTGGTATGATAACATCAAAAGTGCCCTCATGTGTCATCTCTTATTTCCTCTTTATATAACTGGGCAAGATAAGTAAGTCAGGTTATCTGTTTATGTATTACATACAGATAAGACTAATTTATAGTGGATGAGGACTTTCCAAGGTTCTCAGTAAGTGGCAGATGTTAAGGTTATGAAAAATGATAACTGATGGTCGTATGTGAGATGCACATGCATGCAGTTCATTCGAACATGGGACAAGAGCGCTGGACTGAAGTGGGGTCCTTCAGTTCTGATCTCAGCTCTTCTGCTAATGAGCTCTGCTGCTTGTTTCTTAACCATGTCATTGCAGGTAACACCCCAGTGGTGGTGAGTATGACTTGCACCCTAAGGTCACCTCTAAATGGAAGTCCCCACTAAGGGACCCTGAGGATTCTTGGAGAAGCAGCTGAGGGTAGAACCCTTGGTGGGGACCAAGGGGTAGGAAAGCAGTTTATGGAAGGTTTGTGTTGTACACAGAGTTCTCATTACCTGAATTTGTTTTTAAGTTTCTGAATATACATACAGGTCCATCTACTGATATTTTCACGAAATAGGTGAGATGGAGGGACGGAATTATTTTAGTGTTTCCAGTGTAGGTATCATAATAATTCTAGTATTACAAAATATTCTTCATCATGTTAAAAAGACATCCCTTATAGTAATGACTAATGTTTTGAACTTTGATGATTAATGATTAATTTTTATCAAATGCCACCTTGGCTTCTAGAGATTAATTCTGCTAATCATGTTAATAAAGTCATAGTATTTTTTTTGTTGTTCGCGAAGAGGAAAGCTTGATTTAAACTAGAAGGTTGGTTTTTACCTTTCGTTATTCAGCGACTGTCAGTTATGGTCTTAAGTTCATTGGTGTCCTCACTCTTTCTGGCTACATTTTGCCACAAAGCAATGCTATTACTTTTCCATTTAACTTTCTTTATTCTGAAGAATAATACACATTTTTAAAAGTACATAAAACACACACATGCACAGTGTGAGTAATACATGTAAAGTAACTGTCTCAAGGAATTGGAACACGACTGACATCCAAGAAGTCATATGTATATTCCTTCCCAAGTCATCATTTATTCCCTTCCTTCATCATTGACTTCGATTGTTCTTTGCCATTCTTTACAATCTGTGTATGTATTTTTGAAAGTATAGGTTGGTTTTGCAAAAGAAAACAGGAACAGTAAACTAGAAACTAAAGGGATCAGTTGCCTAAGGGAGTGGTTAGAGGATTAGTAGAAAAGGAGGAAAAAGGGATGGGCAGTCAGTTGAAGAAGAAAGTGACTCTTCACATATCTCTGTAGTTCTGACTCTTTAACAGCCGAAATTGTTTCCCATCCTCTTAAAAACTAGAGAAACAAAACCAGTGGAAATGTGGGGTTGGGGGAACCCCACGGAGGAGGACAAACACTACCCAATGGACCAGTTTTATAAATGAGCAACATATCCACCCTCACAGGAGTGGGGAAGGCAGAAACGAACCTAAGGAGCTTTGGGAGCCATTTTCCTGAATACTGTGAAGCTCAAGACAAAAGAGCATTATTAGAATATAAATGTTGTGATAAAGAAATACATTGTAGACAATGAAGGCTGGGTTTTTTCATTATTCAAGAAGGAAGCTGCAAGTGAGTAAAGTGGGAAGACATAAAGTGCTGGAATCAGAAGTACTTGTAAGAACTCAGTGTTAAATTTATGTGCAGACAAAGAAGTACAGAGATGCTGGTGTGTGTCTGCACAGGGTTATTATAAATCCATGTATTTCATGCCTCTGTACTTGAGAAGCTGTAAGTACACCCAACACCCAGATTTTGGTTTCTGCGTACCTTCCTCCAGTAAAATGAACTGAGGCATCTTACAGAAGCAATCGATTTCAGGGCTGGGGCAGGGAAAGACACGTGAGTCTTGACCACCTTGTGGTTTCAGAGCTCAGCTGAAGGATGATGGCTGTGGGAAGACCATGTAGCCAACCTGGAGGAATATGTCCTGTGCTGAAATAAGCTGAGTCAAGAACAAGCAATGGTAGTTTTTTAATTTAATCCATCCTATGAAATAAATATCCATGAGTCTGTGCCCATGTAAGTAAATTTGAACAGGATCTGCTTTGCATTTTGACAGTACTGTTTTTTGCAGTATTTGGATATAGATTAGAATAAGTGTGGTTATGAAGAATTTATATGCCAGGACTTCCCTGGTGGTCCAGTGGGTACAACTCCATGCTCCCAAAGTAGGGATCCCGGGTTCGATCCCTGGTCAGGGAACTAGATCACCCAGGCTGCAACTAAGACCTGGTGCAATCAAATAAAATATTTTTTAAAAAGAAAGTATATGTGAATAAACATGTGTTCACATGTGCTTTGTGTAAATAGTGATGATGTAAGATGATCAAGGTCTCGCCTCTGAAGGAGCTCAGATCACAGTAGGAGGCCCCGTAGTAAGAATGAAGGTGGGAGTTGAGAGAGCTTTCTGGTAGTGAAGAGAAGAAAGAAGAGAGAGCGAATTTGAGATGTGTTACTTTTAGGTCAGAAGGCAAGATTGTCTTACAGATTGGAATGTGGGCACTAAGGGAGAGGCAGGAACGGGAGTGGCTCATAGGCTCTTGGTGTGGGGAACTCTGTGTGTGCCGATGCTCAGTGATAAGATGGGTTAACCCCAAGGCTGAGATCACCAGGTTCTCCAGGGAAAGAGAACAAGTCCATTTCCAACAAGTGAAGCTGTCTGAGAGCTTTTCTAATGGAGGTTTGAGCCAGCGGTGGGGTGTGCAGATTTGAAGTTTAGAGAAGCCTGGTGTTGTTAATTTTGGAGACTTGAGCTCAGAAATCATATTTTGATCTGTAAGAATCAGACACCTTCTAGAGATAAAATACTGACAGAAGAACATGGAGTTAGAGCTGAACCCTTGGCATCCTCACTGTTTAGAGCCAGAGTAATTAGGAGAGGCGCTCGAAGCAAATGAAAATGAGGAGGCCAGACGAGGCAGGAGAGGAAAAGGAGGTACAGCATCCCCGAGGTCAGGGGAAGACTGGGGATGCTTCTGGGAGGCTGAGAAGGAGGTCAGCATCCATGCACGCTCTGGTCCACCGTATCCAGGATGGTCAAGAGAGGGTACTCAGCAAACCCTCGGGGCTTGGCAAGGGGTGCCTTCCATTCTGACCTCTTGACCTTGGGTGTCATAGATGGTCCCGCATCCATCCAGACACTTTCCTTGACCAGTTTTCTGTTGGACACTCACCTAGATTCACTGCACCTTCCAAGATCTTTGGAGTATCTGCTTAGATGTATTGAATATATGTGACTGTTCTAAGACATGGTTACACAATGGATCTTTAAAGGATCTCTGCCACAACCCATGCATACTGACATTTAAACCGCTTTATGCTTCCAGTCGATACTCACAGATGCCAGGCATGGATGATAAAACATTGAGCACAGCCTGGAGATGAGCCTTTCCCTCTGTCATGTTTTTCGATCATTGCTCCTCTTCTGTTGACATTCTGCAGTGAGTTTCGCCTAACTTTCCACTACTCAGGAATTTAGCTCTGTATTAGTTAAAGTCAGTTCTAAGTTGTTTCATTCATTTCTATAAGTCATGTATCCCTGTAATTGGCTAAATTGGAAAATGGAAACCCACTCCAGTATTCTTGCCTGGAAAGTCCCATGGACAGAGGAGGCTGGCCCATGGGGGTCACAAGAGTTGGACATGACTTAGTGACTAAATGACACCTGTCGTCGTCCTCAGTAAGTGTTCATTGAGAGCCCGTTATGGAATTGTCATTTCTTTGAGTGCTGTGAGGAGAGAGATAAATAAGAATTATTTTACTCCCTGTGAATATTAGATATGCTTATTAAAAGCACTTTTTTTGTGTGCTGGATATGTGAAAAGATGTGACACAGTGCAATTCATGAGTAATTGCCAAGTGAAGAGCTGGAATTACATAAACCCCAGCAACGGAAACCTCCCAGATAAACAGTATAGGGAAGCAGGTCTTAGCTGATTTGACCGATAGTCATTTTGGGATTAGAAAAGCTTTGTATTGAAAGCCTACCCATCTTTTAAAGTTCAGATCAAATGTCCCCTGCCTGGTAAAGCCTGCCTAACTCCTCTCAGTGGGAATTAATCACACTCTGTGTTGCAGTTCCATTACAGTTTCTGCTTTAATTCAGAACTCATTTTCTTACCTTGTATTTATTACATGCTGTTAGTGTGTGTGTTGTCTTTTGCATATTTGAGTTTGGGAACCCTGTCTTTGTACTTTGCACGTTGTTCTTTACAGAAAACTGTTCACTGATTTCGGTTGCATCGATAGATGTCAAGAACTGTTCATTCACAAGCATCTTAGCCTGGCCTTGGGAGCTTCAGTCTTTTAAGTATTTTCTAGCTCATTTTTAGGTGAGATACTCACCAGCATAGCTACCCTATTCTATACTACCTGGTGGTGTTGGTCTTCCTTAAATATAGTTTACTGTTTTTCTGATGTACACTCTTTTGCTTAGGCACAGTCTTTCTGTGGTTTTCTAGTTTTACCACCTAAAGGTCTGGGTTAAAATGAACTTTTGTTGGTGAATTCTATTCTTGTTACTGTCTTCCCTGTTGCTCCTCAGCCTGTGTGTTTAATTATATTTTATTGCTTTTTATTTTTCAATACCCTGTTTTAGAAATCTTCCTTGGTGATTTAATCCTCCCTTCCTTCCCCCTTTTTGTTTAGTTTATATCTGCCTTAGGTTAAGGGCTATTTTTTAAAATTTCTTTTTAGCCTGCCTTAATGTTTTGCATATGTTAAAAAAAAAAGTGAAAATGTTAGTGGCTCAATCATGTCCAACTTTTTGCAACCATAGGATTTCCCAGGCAAGAATACTGGAGCGGGTTTCTATTTCCTTCTCCAAGGGATCTTCTCGACCCAAGGATTGAACCCACGTCTCCTGTATTGCAGACAGATGCTTTACCATCTGAGCCACTAGGGAAGCCCCAAGCTGTTCATTAATTACAGCTATAGTTATTATAAATATTAAATTAAAAATTTAGTTACAGATTTTAAAAATCATGTATAATGATCTTATATTTAGCATCCTAATATTCTTGAAAATTTCATAGGTTACCCGTTACGAGCCTCTCACATTTTAACGAAGGAAACACCATCCTGCCTTGGTTCAGAATGGTCAGTCACCTTATGTATTTTTATTCTTTCAGCCATGACACTTACTTTGTCTTTTGACAGAACTGCAGGTTTTAGCCACATTCTAATATGGCAGGGCAGACTGAACTGGGGGCAGGGGCTCACGTCAATAGCATTTGGTGCTCTGTTTTTATTTATAACAAAGGTAGGTATCTGGATTTAACCTTGAGAGAGGGCGCTGTCAGGGAGACTGATGGGGCTGCTGAAAAGACATGGCGGCCTTCACAGCCAGCTCTCCTGAGACCAGTGAATATTGAGGACAAAGTTCAGAGAAAGTAGAGATGGAGATAGGAAAAAGCAGTTTTTCATGTATTTAGGTATATTCTCCTCTTGGTGCAGAATCAGTGAAGCATCTGTGTTTTTCTTCAAAATTACATTTTATTTGCTCTACCTACAAAATTTTTTTTCCTCCATTTTGGTAAAAGTTTTTTGTTTTTTTTTTTAATAAAGATTACTTATCCTTGGTTTGAACATTGGCCATGGGGATAATTATTTAAGAAAACCATTTAAAAAATTAAGATTGACATCTTTCTAGAAATAGTACATGATGTATCACATGCCAGATGTTGCTGTTCTTCCTGTTTTTGTAAAAATAAATTTTGGCTTCTTAACAGATCTTCTCAACCTATTTAAAGATTTAATTCTACATTATTTCTTCCATTTTGGTTAATTTTCCTCTTAGGGCTTCGTCTGTCTAGAATGTGAGCATAGGTGGGTTTTATGGAGTTCTCAATACATATTAAATAGAATTAGGGATTACACAGGAAAAGTGTAATACAGATCAGCATCTGTTTTTACACATGTGTGGATAGTTGTTGAAATTAATCCGAAATTGTGTTTTCCTGCAGATAAAGCACCTACTCATACTGTTGACACATGTGTAAGCTTTTAGCTCAAACTGTGCCCTTTCTTACCATTTAAGAAAAAAAGTAAAACAAGTCTTAAAATTATTTAAAGAAATTCTGCCATGTCTGAAATATCCTCAATAGATACATTTCCCCCTGGACAGAATTCAGTTCCATTTGTTAGCCAGTGGAATTTACTGAAAGAATGTTTACTGATAGTACAATTGTATGGCCTGCTAAGCTGTTTCCTTTAGTTAAGTTTAGTCCTATTCTATGGGAACTCTTAGTCACATCATTTGAGCTTATTTCAGGAATGTGCCCCATAAAACGATGAGTGGTTAAGGTTACATTTGGCAGGAAAATTCTGAAAAGTACTGGGGTCTCCTTCAGTGAAACAAATGGTTTAATCCTTTCCTTTGTGTTATTGTGGAAGCTCCTCCTCTGAATTTTGAAGGTGAAATCTCCAAGGAGAGCCCTTAACAGAGAGCAGAAGTCGGTGTCTCTGCAGCCCCTTTGCCAAGACCTCAGAGACAAGAGACACCCTCTTAGAGATGACATCAATTGTTTATTACATTAAGTAAAAGGTTATCTTTGGGATTTTTGGTGAAGACTTGGAAAAGGTGTGCTTGTTCTTTTTATAAGCATCATTGATCAGAGGAGATGTCCTACGATTAAGTAAACCACATGTCCTTGCCCAAGCTTCTGATAGTCAGCTACCAGAATTTTCAAGATGAGAACCTGGCCATCCATGGGGGCTGTTTGTCCTAGATGTTCTATACACATGTTCTATACACGTTATATGTATAAAGCATTGCTTTTCATGTATATGTTTCCATTTCTTTCATGAAATGCACCTACTTTTGTTTTGACTTTGATTTTTAACAAATTGAACTGTGGGAGATATTTGAGTGACTTTAAAGAGAGCAGAGAAGAACATATCTTTTGTTTTAACCCAAGGCATTTCCTTAAAATAAAAAGTAGTCTGTGTGAAACCAAATTCTGTCCCTGTGTTAGGCTAGCGTTCCTTTCTTAAAATTGACTTCATCAGTGCATCTGGCTTCAATTTTTTACACCCCCCCTCCGCCCCCCACTAAACATCTGAGAAGTTGGCCATTGAATTCTGACATGTTGAATGATTTTAATGAAATCTTCCTCATGTGTATTTGTGCTCGGGGGTTGAGAAGGAGGAAGGAAGGGTAAGCAGTGGGGTGGAGGACGATAAAGAAGCGCCGTCTCTTCACATTAAGGATGATGGATAGCGGTTAACATTAGTATCTCTCAGCGCAAGTTGAACTCTCTGGTGAGTGCTGTTCACCCCAGAGGAAGCGGCTCTCAACGATTACCCGTTTACCCGAGTGACTGACCTCCACCGGCAGGACCAGGGACAGGGTGATGAGTGCGTGGGGCTGTTACCTCCAGTGTCCTTCATGAAGTCTGCACTGCCCTTCCTTCTGCTGCTGAGAAAAGTTTAATGAGATCCGTCCGTATCAAGTGATCTCTTTTTATGTTACTGTATTACTGAGTCTTTTCTTTTAATTTTGAAGGAGATGTTTGAAGGGAACAAAAAATTAATTTTTAATTGCCGCTGTTCCTTTTTTTTTTTTCCTTTTTCCTTTGTTTTTCTTTCTGAACGTTTGATCTGAAGGCCAGGCAGTGGGGAGTAGTCTCACAGCTGGCACAAAGCTGATGTTGACAGAACTGATGTCAAGAAGCAAAGTTCAGAGGAGGGAAGCAGGGGGGTGGGATTATGGGATTTGCCAGCGGGTCCGCCCTGTCTTCTTGTGGAATTGCCTGAGCAAAGTTACAGCTGTCGCAGCTTGTGCCTAATCTTGTGTGAGTGTAGGAGGCTTGCTGTTTAAGGAATTCTTCAGTAGCGTCTCTTCTTTCTCCCTCTCCCATCTCCAACCACCGCTCCCCCACCCCACCCAACTAATCACAGAAACCTCCTCCTCCAACCTTTTCCTCTATGCATGAAGGGGCCGCACTGGATCCCCGCTAGTAAGGAGAGCTGGCATAACAGCAGGCCACAGTGCCTAATCCAGAGCCAGAGAACTGGCCTGTGTTAGTATTGATGAGCGTACACGTCATCTATAGCAGCTGACATAAAATTCTGCAGGTACCATACAGGTATCGCTTTCATTTGAAGTGACAGCAGCCTCTTAAAATGGTAAAGTGTGTTCCTTTACTGTCTCCACCTGGCTCTTTCCTGAGTTGTCTGTCGCGCACAGGACACGTCTTAAGTTTAGGATTGCACGGATCAGTTCAACCATGTGAAAAGTCAGTTTGAGAGCCAGTGAATGTACATCGCTTTCTCTGCTTAGCTTCCCTGACCCCAGGCAGCCAGTTTCATATTTTTCTTCCAGATAGTGAATGCTAAAAAGTCGATTAACTCCAAAAAGTCGATTAACTCCAAACAGGACAAATCAGCCCTGTTTTTGTAGTTTCCAGTTAGATTTGTTTTTGGCTGAATTTTGTGACTTTACCTCCTGTCTGCCTAAAGAGTAGATAGACTTTGTGCTAAAAATTCATGAGGGATCAGGAGATTACAGAGGGCAATACCTAGGGGGAGTCAACAAGACTCTGAATATTTCATTCTCGTATTTTCTTTAAAAAAATGGGTCCATTCCTCAAAGAAAGGAACTTCACTGAAATGTGGAGGACGGAGGAGCCCAGCATGCTACAGTCCATAAGGTGGCAACGGGTCAGACACGGCTTAGTGACTGAGCAACAGCAACTTATTAATAAACCTCTATTGTATAGCTATTAGACAGTGACCCAGTAGTTTTTTTTTTTTAGTTGAACTATGATTGGCATATTGTTGTGTATTCCTAGGACTGAAGTGTCATTGAATTAAGTTGGATTACTCTATTTTTTACCATAACCACAACACCTCTCATTAGAACTCAAGCCAGTTGCAGGTTTTCTTCTAAATCTTGACAGAATGTGTATTTTGCTAATCTCATATCCAATGATATGCTGGTATATAACTCAGTTTTGTGAAGTCTTCTGAATATCTGCCTTTCACAATTTCAGTATGTTTGGATTTCATTTTAGTTTAGTGTTGTTTGGTTTCCATGCTAAAATAATCTCCTAACCAAAGCTGTCTTTTCAGTAAGGGCTCTGTTGTCCAAACAGTTAGGTTTCTCTCAGAAGCACTTTTGATAACCTCTGTCTTCATTCTTCATTAGTAATCCACTTTTCTTATACTGGAGCCTTATCCTTGGGTACCATGAAAACTGTCTTCCAAGATGGCCCCAGAGCATCCTCACCTTTTGGTTCTCAGGCCCTTGTGTAGCCTTCTGTCAGGGTCAGCCCTCGTGCATAGTAGAAAGTGTCAGAAATGACAGCTTGTGACTTCTGAAGCTGGAACAAGAGACATGGACGCCCTGCCCTCCTGGGTCACCTGCTCTGAGGAATGCCAGGCACCATGGGGAGAGGAGCCTCAGAGGCCCTTTGCCAGTGGTCATCACCAACTTGCCCCCATGTATGGGGAAGCAGAAGGCTGAACCCTGGCTGACATCTCAGCTGTCCCCATCAGAGAACCTGGAGCCAGAGCTGTTAGATTAAACTGCTCCTAACCCACAGAAACTGTGTAGACAAACAATTTGTTCTCCATTATTATAAGCTGCCAGGTGTTGTAGTAACTTGTTATAGAACAATAAATAAAAAATAAGCACTTTATATCCTAGGTATTAAAGTGATCCACCACAAACCTGAATTCTTTCTCCTTGCAATTCACAGTTTGGTCTTCTCTACTGGTAGAAGAATAAGTGCTATTTGAATTTGTTAATGTTACCATTGCAGTAATTTTCAGTCACTTGTTAGAGCTTTGGACAGTGTTTGTCATAAGAATTCTCAGCTAGTAATTCATATTTGTGTGTAATAGGCTATGTTTGCCTTTCTGATAGAAATCCATATTTACCTCCCCAAAACTTCCTTCTTAGTTTGTATAGATTATCAGGGCTAGTGGTTTTGGTTGGCTAACCAAATTACTCATCTTTAGCCAGACCAGTTACCTACATCCAGTTATCATTTGTAGTTTTCTTGTATGAGATTGAGAAAAATCTTTGCTCTATTGAATTCATTAGGGAAAAAAAATCTTTTTCATTTCTTTCTTTTAGAAATTAGTTTGCCAACAGTATGTATGTAGAATATAATCTGTATGTAGAATATAATCTGACTGATCATGCGGTTTACTTAACTTTTTTCATCTAGGCTTAACTTCAGAGGGAAAGAGAATGTTTTGCTATTGAGTCTTATTACTTAGGCTTCATCAAAGCTGGCCTTGAGCCCAGTTTAGAGAGTAGTTCAAAAACAGCTTTGTGTTTTTACCTAATCAAGCCCTATCTACCTATCTGCCTAACACAATATTCTTCTGTCTGTCGATGGAGAAAGTCCATCACAGGTTTCTCTTGCTTAATTAACTTGACGCTTTGCTTTCAATAACAATATACTTCTTGAGCTTCTTTACTCTTCCTTCCCTTGTCTTTCTCTTCTGTGTCCACATCTTTCTGCCCTAGATTTACGTCTGAAGGGAAGAACATTTTATCAGTAGATAGCCCTTTTCTTGATAAATAGGCTCTCTTTGGTTAACCAATTAGCCTCCTTCACCGAGTCTTCCATCGTTTTCCAGGACAGTCTCCGTAAGAAGGATGACAGGATTGAAGAGCTGGAAGAAGCCCTAAGAGAGAGTGTGCAGATAACCGCAGAGCGAGAGATGGTGCTGGCGCAGGAGGAGTCAGCCAGGACCAGTGCTGAGAAACAGGTCTGCGATTCTGTGCAGTTACAGGCCATGCTGCTGGGTAAAGGAAAGGTAAAACCCAACCAGTGTAGTCTAGGTGAACTGTACATAACGTGTGTTCGCAGGGTTTCAAATACGTCATCGAGTGTAAGTATTCAGACGTAAATAAGCATTGAAATACAGTCGTGTGAGAATTGATTCATGTTCATGCAAAGGTCTCTGCTCTAAGTGTCTGGGGCTGACTTGTGTATATTGTTGTGTATGTAGACACATACATCTGATGAGATGAAATGGAATTTGCCTGTTTGTTACCAGACTAAGCACAACTCTGCTTTTAAATGGGATGGGAACACATACACATTTCTGAGTCAGACATGTTGATTCAAAGAGCAGAAAGTTTCTTTTGTAGTCTGTCTTGTCCACAGGAGCAGTTAAAAGTTGTAGCAAGTTGAGGTTGATGACAGGTGTGAGGGACATAGGTGTCATGACACCTGGAGTCCCAGATCAGCGTGTCTCCACCTCAAGGTGACTTGGTAAAGAATTCTAAGTTCTTTGTTGGAGAAACACAAGTGCTAAACCGGGTGAAAAGTGTTCACTGAGAGGGTAACGTGAATCTTTCGGGGAGCCCTTTGCTCAGACCACCATGGCTCTTTATGAACTAGGGTAGCTCATAGCCGGGAAGAAGGGTGCCTTGCAAAGCAGACATGTCATGGTGTCCACCAGGCAATCCCGTCGTATGTTAGACACAGGCATGTGGCTTCTTTTAGTGTTAAGTGTAGAAAGGCTGACATTTATTAGCAAAGTTGACGGAAAATCAGTCTTTCCAGAATGAGTTTCTTTTAGCGCCCTATTCTTAGATAAATGCCGTGGTCCGCTTTCTATTTGAGTATTTATTAATGTACTATTAAACAGATCCTGGGGTAGTGGAGAATCTCAGAGAAGGGAGTGGTGTCAGCCATTGTCCCAGGGCAAGGAGGGATTTTCTTGGGTATTACCTTTTTTACATTCTTTCCTTTTCTTTTCAGAATGCCCCCCCCCCCCCCCCGCGCCCCGCCCCTGGTTTGTTTGTTTTCCTATCAAGATTTTTTTTCTGCCTTGGGATCATTATTTAGTGACAAGAATTCCACACCAGGGGCTTCCCCTGGGGGCTCAGATGATAAAGAATCCACCTGCAGTGCAGGAGATGTTGGTTCAATCTCTGGGCCGGGAAGATCCCCGGGAGAAAGAAATGGCAACCCACTCCATTATTCATGCCTGGGAAATCCCATGGACAGAGGAGCCTGGCAGGTTATATAGTCCATGGGGTCGCAAGAATCAAACATAACTTAGTGACTATACAACTTTTGTTGTAGAAATGTTGGCAATTAGTAATAAATCACGTATAAAGACCACTGTTACATGTTCTTTCTTAGGCTACTGTGTGAGCTGCTTGTAATTTGCTTTTTGGGGCTGATTGATAATTAGATCAGTTTTTTAGTTTAGAGAGAAGTTGAGCAACGTACAGAGAGTTTCCACATCTGCTTTCCTAAACCTAAGTTTCCATTTCTGTTAACATCTTGCCTTGATGTGATGCAGTTTTTAAAATTGATGGGCCAGTATTGATATTTATTAACTAGTCCATAGGTTACATCTTGGCTCACTCTCTGTTACGCCTGTTACAGGTTGTACTGAGTCCTTAATGGCATGTATCCATCATCACAGGATCCTACAGAGTAGATTCAGTCCCTAAAAATTCCCCACGCTCCTCCGCTTCATCCTTCCCCCTACGTCCCCACTCCCTAATCTTTTTCCTGTAGCCTTTTCTGACTGGATTCTTTCCTTCAGCCTCTGCATTGAAAGTTAGCCCACATCTTTTTGTGGTCTGAGAGATTATTTTGTTTTTTCTCTGAATATATTCCACTACATGGATGTGTCACAGTTTTCTTATTCCTTCACCTATTGAATAACACCTTGGTTGCTTCCAGTGTTTTGCCAATTGTGAATAAAGCTGCAGTTAACATCCATGGTTTCTGTATGGACGTCAGTTTTCAACTCATCTAGGTAAATACCTGGGAGTGTGATTGCTAGATTGTAGGTAAGACTATATTGAGCTTTGTAAGAAACTGGAAATATCTTTTGAAGTGGTTGTAAATAATTTGCTTTTAATTGCATGCCTTTTTCTTTCTCTCTTTCTTGTTTATCTTCTTTCCACCATTTTGCTTCTCACTGCCTGTCTGAAGCTGTTCAGTGAAATATTGCATGAAACCCATCATTTGGGCTTTAAGTGGTTTAAGGTATGAAGACACCACTTTTATGTCTGTTCTTCTGGACCTCATAACCCTCATCCACTGTCCTCCAGCTTTCATCATCTGTCCTTTTTTTTTTTTTTATCTGTCTTTTAATCCTACTGTTAATTTGCCTGAATGTACTAATTATATGCACCAAAGTAATCTACAAGTATTTGTTTGAAATATCTTAAAATGGCTTTTTTGGCTAGGGACATTCTGTTGGGTTGGCCAAAAAGTTCTTTTGGTTTTAAGTACAAATAAAAGGCCTACATTTCATTTTTACCAAGAACTGTATCAAAGAACGTATTCCCTAACCGAGCAAACTTTTTGGTCAGCCCCAGTGCTCATTATCTTCCTCAGGTCCAGCATCTCTGTCTCTTGCCTCAATTTAGCCTCTGACAAGAAATGCCCCTCCTGACAGGAGGAGGATATGTGCATCTTGAATTTCTCAAGGAGCAATGGGAAATTGGGAACCATCTGTCTCATTAAAACAAAATACAGAACCTTTAAAGCACGAACAGAGGAAGGCCATCAAAGGAAGATGATCCTTCCGCCTTTCCTGGGTTCTTAAAGGACCTCCTTACTTACCCGTGTTCCTGCTACTTGCTGCCCTATGTGGAGACCACGCCTCACAATTAGGGAGGTGGGGCGATGATCCAGGGAAGGAAAACCTCCCCTCACCTGTGTCTGCCGATGGAGAGGATGAAGGGAATCATTCTGAGGGGAAAATGGGGGGTCCTCTCTCCTTCGCTTTGTTCTCTTTCACATGGTTTTCTTCTCTGAAACTTCGTGCTGCTCAACTTGTGGCAGGTTTTGTGTTTTGTTCAATTCGAGAGTCTGTACGAACACAGAGTAAAAAGTTGCTCTCTTGTAAACTAGTTTCAGAGTTGCCAGGGGGTAGAAGCAATGTCTGCTTTCAGCAGTGTTGCTGTGAAGTTAAAATTTTGGACATGGTTTTGTTTTTGTTTTTTAGTGCTTGAATGTTGTAAATATCTTTGCTGGTATTCTTCTAGAGTGAATTTATTTTCTGAAAGAGCACATTGCTAACTAAATGTTAAAGAACGCCTCTAAAATAGCAAGACTTTTTCCTTGTCACTCAGTAAGGTGGGTCTGTATCTGTTCCTAAAGTATATTTTTTAATATTTTGAACAGTGAAAAGATCTACTCTCAACATGACTAATGTGCACGAGTTCTGAGTTTTACTTTTTTTAAAATCCCTTTGTCTTTTTTGGGGGGGGAGTATAATTGCTTTACAATGTTGTGATGTATAGCAATGCAGTTCGTGTGATATATAGCAATGCTGTACAATGATGTGACTTGGCTATATGTATACACCTATCCTCTTGGACCTGCCCCCCCATCCCATCCCCATCCCCATCCTCTCTCGTCCCACCCATCTAGGTCATCACAGAGCACCAAGGTGAGATTCCTGTGCTATATAACGGCTTCTCACTAGCTAATTTATACATGGTAGTGTATATATGTCAGTACTACCTATTTTAGTTTCAAAGCTCATTTTTAACAGCAGTATTCTTTTTTTTTTCTTTTTTTCAAATTGCCATTTTGCCATTGTTTGACATGTATGTTAAGTGTAAATTCTTGACCTAGAAGATAATGAGGTTTTACCAATGGTTTGCTAGATGTCTTTTTTATTTTTAACACAGATTTTTAAAAAATTTTATTTGTGTATTAAAATTGTGCAGATTTTAAAAATTATTTGAACTAAGAAGTGACACGTGACTGAAGTGCGTATTACAGCCTGCAGGACACCTTGGACCAGTGTCGTCTCCACTCCAGGTCTCCCTGTTATCCCCCCAGGTGCTCCCTTCACCTTGCAAGTCCTCTCCCTTCCCGGTCAGCCAGGCCGGCAGAAGGGAGAGGCAGGCGCACCTCCTTGCCAGTAGTTTTTGGTTCTTTGATGTGAAAATGGGCAGCACAGTCACTTAAACGTGATGCAGCTTCCTTTTGTGGATTGCCTGGTGTGTATGGACAGCACACGCCTCATTACAACTCGCCTGCTTGCTTCGCCTGCTCGACTGTCGCTTCTGAAGGCAGTAAACGTTCCTCTGCGGTTCTATCTTCCTCACTGGTTTGTCAGGTATGACTGCAGAGGAAGTGGCGCTGGACGCAGGCGGGTGGGGTCTGCAGAGTGGCTGCCGCCGGGTGTCCTCTTTTTATCCTTAGGGTCTTATTGAATCCCCTACGGCTGTGAGTCTACCCAGTCAGTTTCAGAGCAGTTATCACCGTGATCCGGCGAGCACTGTTTCACACGGACCAGGCGGCCCCACGAAGCAGGACTGGTATCGGGGCGGCCTGGAGGAGACCGTGTGGCCACAGGCCTGTAACTGGCTCCCCAGCCTTCCCGTCGCCTTCTTTCAGCTGCCGCCAAAATGGACAGCTTGTAGTCTGGTTTTGTAAACCTAATCCTGTACTGATCTGAGTATTTATAGCAAATTATATTTTCCTCATTTTTAAATTGACAGTCAGGCTCAAAAAATAAAATCCTTTCACTTATGCTGCCTTTTCCATAAGCATTTATTGAATACCATGTATTTTTCCAGATACTGAGCATTGAAAACAAGAAGGTATGGGATACAGCCTGTGCCTCAGGAAGTTCACGTTTATTGGGAAGGACTGGAGAATGAACCTGTCTTTAATCATGGTTCCGTTTGTAAGTGCCACTGGTCAGGATCTGAATAGAGGGCTTTACAAGTAGAAGAGGAAGGGGCACTCTCGCCTTCTGAGAGGGGCAGCGTTGTGCCCATGGAATGTGTATGTCTCTCTAAATAAACCTGCTGTCACTTAAAAAACAAAACTAGAAGCCGAAGGGCAGCATGTAATCCAGTGCAGAGAGATCCACAGAAGGCTTCCTGGAGGAGGTGGCTTATGCACGCGCCCAGTCTTATTTAGTGTCATGCAAAGAAGAGATTTTGTTTATTTGTCTATTCTAGGTTATTCTTTAGGCTTTGCTGAAGAATGTTAGCTGTATTATATGGTAGTAGAATTGTGACCTCAGGTTTATATTTTTAGCCCAGTTCTCTCTGAGATCCCAGCAAAGTCTCCTTCATATCAGCCATGTATCTTTACTCCAGTATTTCACTACCATCTCAACTAGAAACCATCCGAATTCAGAGCTCTTGATTTCTCACCCTCCAACCAGCCTTTCCCTCAGGCTTTTTCATCTCATCTGAGAAAGCGCTCTCATCCTGAAGAACTTAGGCGCCTTTGGTGGGAGGGGAGTTGAGTCCAAGAAAGGCAGCAGTGACGGCTCAGGTGCTGAGACTCTGTGCTGTGACTCTGGTTCAGAGGCCCCTCCAGAGCTGCGGGGAAACCATCGTGCCTGGTGCCTAAGAAGTGGGCTCTCGAGCTACACGCCTTGGTTGGAATTACGGATCCATCACTTACAGGTTGTGACCTGAGGCGAGCTGCTTTGCCCCAGCTCCTTGAGCGGTCAGAGAAGGACCGCTGGCGTGATGTGGTGCACCTGCCACGTCAGGAGAGGCTGTGTGTATACAGCCCTTAAAGACAGGTAGTCCGTAGATATCAGCAGCTTTGACGCTTCTCTTGTGTCCACCATGGCCCTTGACAGCCCCACAGGGAGGGCTGGTCCCACCAGTCCAGGGCCCCAAAGAAGCCCAGAATCCATAGACCCTACCTGGTTGATCCGGCGACAGTGATGACATGCCTAAGTAACCATTTTCATACGTATGCTTCATACAAGTTTTCATCCTTGTCACTTGAGAAAATACTTGTCCCCTCCCCTCACCTGGCCTGGAATCTGTAGCATCTTCATCAGCCGAGGCTGCCAGAGCCTACTAACAGGCAGGCCGTATGGACATCATTCCAGCCACCAGATTCTTCTTTCTCTCATGTCTTAGGTTAGTGCAGGAGTGTACTCTGTCCATAATTTTCCAATTTACTTTCAGGTTTTCCTCTTGGAGATAGTTTGGACAGCTTTAGTAAATGACGAGAAACGTGTGCTGTGAAATAATGGGGGAATATGAGATGTCATCTGAATTGGTGCTTTCAGACTGTGGTGCTGGAGAAGACTCTTGAGAGTCCCTTGGACAGCAAGGGCAGTCAGTCCTAAGGGAGATCGACCCTGAATACTCATTGGAAGGACTGATGCTGAAGCTCCAGTGCTTTGGCCACCTCATGGGAAGAGCCGACTCATTGGAAGACTCTGATGCTGGGCAAGATGGAAGTCAAAAGGAGAAGGGAGCAGCAGAGGATGAGATAGTTAGATAGCATCACTGACTCAATGGATATGAGTTTGCACAAACTCCAGGATAGGGGTGTGTGAAGTGAAGGACAGGGAAGCCTGGCGTGCCGCAAAGAGCTGGACACAACTGAGCAGCTGAACAGCAGCAATGGAAGGAAGTTTGGTTGTCAGCAGCGTAAGCTCTGCTTTTAAAGCAGTTGACTGATTTCTGCAGCCTTCATCATTTTTCATCAGTGCAAAGATGGAAGATGCTGTTGTCATGAAACATTTTATTGATAAACATATGGAACATTCAAGGGTCTGAGGAGATGTGATAGTTAAATTTGCAGCCCTGATCTCTTTGCCGTGTGTAATCATTCCAATAATTAAATCAGGCTCCTTCAAGATGCACCTAGTAAGTTTCATTGTAGATGGTTGCTCTGGTGTCAGAGAGTTCGGGTCTCCTTTGTTATGGTGACTGGTTATGAAATGAGGCACTTGACAGACTGAAGTGAGGCTGCTGGAAATACATCATGTCTGCCTTCATGGTGACAGCTGGCTACAAGACAAGCCCCACCAGAGCCTCTCTGCAGTTGACAGGGGGCTTCAAAGGACACCAGTGCTGCCACTTCAAAGGGGGTCCTGCCATCCCTGGCTGGCTGAAAGAGGCAGTTAAACGGCCATGTCCAGCAGCAGCAGAAATCTCTGTGTTTAGACTTCTCCTTTTGATCTTAGAGAGGTGTATGAAATGCGTGTTAAGTTAAAGGAATGATACAGTCTGCAGTGATGGCAACCCAATATTATTCTGCATTTCAATCCACTTATTAGTGGAAATCACTCAAATATGTTCAAATAACAGCAAGTCTAAAGACTCAAGTGTCTCAGACAGAGAGCATTCAAAAAAGAGTTGAAACTGTTTGAATGCTGTAGTCACCTTCACAAATGCAGAATAAGTCAGATGTAAATTAAAATGAAACTCTCAGGGTGTTTTAAAAACTATCCTTCAGTCTCTCCTTGTAATTTTTATCCCCCTTTAGTTAGAAACTAGTTCTGAATGTTGATAGTAAGAATGAGAGACAGCAATCAAGGCTGATTTGCATAGTTTAAACTGACATTTCTCTGTATTTAACAACTCTGTACTTAAAAACCTAAGTTTGTTCTATTTAAAATCTTGCCCAGTTATGCTGGATACACTTTTGAAATAATCTTCGTATCACTATTGAACAAGCAAGCAAGCAGAGATCTCAGTTTTAATAAAACTTGTAATAGCAGATCAGAATCCTAACAAGCATCTTTATGATAACAAGGAAAAGGCAGCAACGTGAATTCTTCCAGTTATTACTGGAATGCTGTGACCTTTTGTTATTTACAGGGTTCCCCTCTTACCATATGGTAGAAGGGTTAAGCTAAGAAACCCTCAAATTCTTCCACCCTGAGCTTCTGTTTTCTTAGTTTCTTCCTGCATAAAATGAATAATTTAGACTTGTCAGAAGCTTGGGCCAGTGTAACTTCCTCTCTAGTTTTGCCAGATGGGGTCAGTAGACAACAGCTAAAGAAGTTAGAAAGGAAACCTGAAGCCCCCAGGAAATAACCACATGTGATGGTTATGATTCCTCCCCCCACCCCCTGCAAAATCCCTATATTCATCAGTAATTTGCAAAGTAATTCTTAAAAAGAAATTAAGAATCACTTTAATTCTTTAAAAGACAACTTCTGTTTATCTTTCTCTGTTCCTGTCTTCCTTTTAGAAACTTTCTGATAAAATAGTGCATGCTTATATTATCCTGGAACTTCAGGAAATATCTGTTTCTGAATTTCAGCTTATTTTTTTTCTTGTTATTCAACAAAAAGACCACATCTGCGTTTTCAGAAGTTAAATGAAAATAGTGACTGCAGTGGAGACGGACTAAAACTTTGGCATGCCTCACGTTGAGCCCAGAGTTGAGGGCTGCAGTCTGTAGATACTGGATTTCCAAGCAGGCGGTTTTTAACGCTTGTGTCCACCACGTGTGACCGCTACTGTACTGGGAGGCGCTTGTGGAATCTTCCTGGCAGGTCTGTGACAGATGATGATCTGTTTGCTCGTGCTGCGTCCTTGGGGTATTTGGCCCTTACCCTTGGGCTCTTCTCCTGAGCAGTCTGATAACCCAAGTTATTGACGACAGAGGCAGTCATCCAAAATGCAGACAAAGGTACAGTCGTGGGAGCCAGATGGCTTCCCGCTGGTGTTTATATGCAGTTTATGTTCCCCTTGGCTGCGCCTTCCTGGATGTTTTTAATGAAACCTATTCTCCTAGAGAAATCCGCACAGCAGGGCTAGTCTCACATAGCAGAGAGTTCTCATGTATGTGTGTGTGGCGTGGCCCAAGCTCTGCCTCGGTGCTCACGGGTCTCTTCCTATGGCCTCCACCCTCTTAAGGGAATGAAGGTGTGCAGGGCACTGAACTAGAATCAGGTGACATGGGTGCTGTGTCGCCTTCTGTTTATTAGCTGTGATGGAGGGTGAGGCCCCTGGTGCCTCTAGGCCTCTGTGCTCTCACCTGTGTGGAGTCAGTTATCACCCCACAGGTGTTCTGGTTTTCTGTAAAGGCAAGACACAGATGTTGAGCCTCATTTATTATGGCCAGACCAGAACAATCCTGTGTAGTGTGTGTGTGTGTGTGTGTGTGTGTGCGTGCGCGCGTGCATGCTCACATGTGAGTTCCCTCTTCATGTCCTTGGGTTGCCAGATACTAAATCTCACACTTTTACTTTTCTCCTTTAGCTAATAATAAACTTTTTATACAGACAAACAACTGTCTTTTGCCAATATTTTCTTTGTAACCATTTTTCAAGGGTTATATTGAAATAATGTTTTCTCCACAACATGTATCTCTAATTAATGAAGTACTGCTTTTTACTTCTAGGTAGCTGTTTGATTTTTTTTTTTTTTTAAGCTGTGCAAATGATAAGGATTAAAATTTCCAGTTAAAATGTCAGTAGTTTTTTGTTTTTATTGGTGAAAACTTAAAGAAACAGTCTGAAACTGTTTGATGCAGATTGTCCATTTGACCTTAGAGGAGGGGCTCTAGCCCTAAATGCTCTGACTTCATGCTGGGAAGAGGACTGCTGTTTTCTGTAATAAAGTTGAATTAAGGTTTTCTCCTTGTGAAGTGACCATATAAATTTTTTAATTTCTTTTTAATTTGAGAGTAATTGCTTTACAATGTCATGTTAGTTTCTGCTGCAGAGCAAAGTAAATCCGCTGTCCATGTACGTATATCCCCTCCCTCTTGAGCCTCCCGCCCACCCCTCATCCCAGCCCTCTGGGTCATCACAGAGCCCCGGGCTAAGCTCCCTGGGCTGTAGAGCAGCCCCCCACTAGCTGTCTTTCTGCACAAGATAGTGTATATATGTCAGTGTTGCTCTTCCGGTTCGTTCCATCCTCCCCGTCCCCCACTGGGTCCACAGGCCTCTTCCCTGTGTCTGTGTCTCTATTCCTGCTCTGCAGATAAGTTCATCAGTATCATTTTTCTAGATGCTGTACATATGTGTAGCCAACTAACTTTATGGAAATGTCTTCCCCAAACCAAGACAGCTTGCACAGCCCTCCTAGCATCTTCTGTATCCTGGTGTGTTCTGTATCTATACCCTGGTGGTTCAAGTGGCAAAGAATCCACTTGCAATGCAGCAGACCCAGGTTCAATCCCTGGGTCGAAAAGAGCCCCTGGAGAAGGGAATGGCTACCCACTCTAGTATCCTTGCCTGGAGAATTCCATGGACAGAGGAGCCTAGCGGGTTACAGTCCATGGGATCGCAAAGAGTCCGACTTGACTGAGCGACTGACATTTTCACTTTGACTTTCCAGCAATGCACAAAAAAATTTTTTTTCAGGAGAGAACTTACCAGAGCTTGAAGTTCAAGGAAAAGTCTTGTCCTGCTTCTTTTTGTGTTTCTCTTCCTGAGTTAACTCACCCAGATGCAGAAGAGGTAAAATGATGGTTGCTACATCTTCTTCACTGGAGAAGAAAATGTAATGTCATCTAGATTATTTCTGCCCTCCTTTCTCACAGGTTCTAGTGGAAGAGGAGCCATGCAGTTTATTGGGACCCAGGAAATTATTAATTTTATATTTTACTTGATTCTGGCACAAGTTATTTGTTGCTAAAATAAGCAGTTTATAGGAGAAATTAATCAAGTAATGGTCTCTGCAGAAAAAATAGTTTTTACTTCAGATTTTGAGCTCTTAGTTTTGATGTGTTACCAGGAAATCACCTAAATAGAATCAATCATGAGATAAACATTGGCCCCTCCACAGCCTCTTTCCAGCCTCTGTGACTCAGATGATGAAAGTCCTGCCAGCAGGGGGGTGTTTTCGCTTTGCTTTGATAACATGCACCCACATTTTATTGATGCCTGAGTTTTTAGGCTCCACAGTGGAGTAATGAGTACTTATTATAGGATTTATCTACCCACGCCCTCTGCGAAAATTAAGACGGCTTGAAAAAGAAGCATTTCTTTCACGTTATGTTTCCACTCTTTTCAAGTTTATCTCCAGTTGAAGATGTGTCAGCCACAGCATGCTATTCCTGGAAACGTAAAGGCAGCCGCCAGCGGAGGGGCACAGCCAATCAGGGTGAATCTAGCTCCTTGGCGAGCTGGCCTTAACTGGACGGGTGTTCGGGAGCCACATGCAGCATCAGACATTATGGAGCATCCGAGGGGAATGTGAAGCCTATTTTGAAGGACATTAAAAAAAACTTTTTTTGTACATTTCTTACCCATGGGAGCACATTAATTATTTAAAGTGTCATTTGCTGATTTTTTAAAAATATATATATATTTTTTTAAACATATGTCGCTGCACCAGGTTGTAGTTGGGACATGTGAGCTCTAGCCCTCTGGCCAAGGATCAAACCCAGGTTTACTGCATTAGGAGCATGAGGTCTAAGCCACTGGACCACCAGGGGAGTCTCATCATTTGCTGATTTTATTTGGCACTGTTGAATGTTGGAGAAATCCAACAGTGTATCAGAAAGCAAGAAATCAAGGGATTCCCCGAGCCAAACGGTAGTTTCTGCAGTTTCTTCTTTGCGACTTGTGCTAAGGTTTGGGTTCCTCATAGTGTCAGGAGGGTAACAGACAGCAGTGGTATCTGACAGTTCCCAGATTTAACACACTGCTTAATTCAGTGCTCTTTGTTACCATTAGGTCACCTCAAGTATCACTTATATCTTATTTTCAATAAACAGAATAGGAAGTTAAAACTAATGCTATCATATAAGTCATGTGCATTAAAATGGAAACTAAACAAACAAAACTTTTAAGTTCCTATTTTGGTAGCGTCTCATTCATTTTGACGTGCCCACCCTCTTCAGGGAACCTAGTGGAGTTAGTTTTACTGTTCCTCTCATCTTGGATTTTACCAAACCCCACCCCCCTCAGCCCCTGATAATCTGAGCTCTGCTCCATCACCCCCACACTGTTGAGGGCTTTCTTGCCTTAACCTAGCTCTTCAGCTCCTCTTTTCCCTTTTATGTTTCCTACTAGATCACCGGAGCTTACAGATTCATGTCTCTTTCTTCACCCCTTCAACAAATATTCACTGAGTATCTACACTGCTCCAGGCCCTGGCACTTATATTCTTACTTTACCTCTGGAGCCACTTTCACCTTTTTTCCCTGAAGTATAATCGTCTCTCCCCTGGGATCTCCCGACAACCCTTTCTGGTGATCTTTGTCGCTGTTTAGTCGCTAAGTTGTGTCCAATGCTTTGCGACCCTGTGGACTGTAGCCCACCAGGCTCCTCCAACCGTGGGATTCTCCAGGCAAGAATACTGGAGTGGGTTGCCATGTCCTTCTCCAGGGGATCTTCCCAACCCGGGGATCAAACCTGCGTCTCCTGAGCTTTATCTCTGAGCCACCTGGCAAGCGCTTCTGGTGATCAGTAGATGTTTGTTCTGCACCTTGGGGTTGGAGGACGGACTGTCAGCTGTCCTGTTTCCTATTGCCCTTTATACCGCTGTCCATCACAGCCTCATGGGAACCTCTGCTTCCTCAGGGCTCAGGCTTTTCAGCTGTGGTGTGAAGCTTTTCCGTGAAGTGTTTCCTGCCTCACTGACTTGAGCACCCACGTGGATGACCGATCTGTCTGTCCTCTCCAATCCCTGGCCCGAGAGGTCACTGCCTCCACGGCCTTTCTTCATCCCACCTCTGACACCCTTGACCTTATTACCGCAGTCCACCCCCAGCCACCTCATGACAGCGCCTTCCTCTCAGATCACACTTTGCTGTCACCTCAGCTTTCAAGGTCCCCCGACAGCAGACTTTGTGCGTCATTAGAGCCCCTGTGTCTTTTTTCTATTTATACTAGCCCCTCTCTGTTCAGCTTAGATTCCTTGGTCCATTGTTTTAGTCGTTCTGATTTTAACTGTAAATCCTCTTGTTCTTCTGTTTCGTCCCGTCCTTTGGTACCTTCTTGTTGCTTTGGGGAGAAAAGCCCAAACCCCTCGTGGGGCCTTCTTGATGCTTCTGCGTCTGACCGATTCCTGCTTCTCCTGCACGTGGCCTCCCTTCTCCCCGTATTCTCAGGGCTTTGCTTTCATCTTTTTTATCTTCTCAGATAGGCATGCACTTTCGCACTTCAGGGCTTCTAAACACGCCAGGCCCAGGGGCTGGAGTGCAGTTTTCCTCCCCACCGGCTGCGTGACTTCCTTGGGGGATCTTTCCCTCAGTCCCCCACAGCATAGATGAAGGCCTCACACTGCTTATCCTCATGGCACCCTGTGCTTCCTTACATGAATCTGTATTCATGATTACACATTGCTGAATGTGATTAATGAATGATTGTATCTCTGTGTGGACTCTGAGTGCAAGGGCAGTCGGGAAGTGTGTATTTCTGTTAAGCTCTGGCAGTATAACACAGTGCCCGGCACATGGGGGAGAATTAAGTATCTGGATGGGGGAAGAAAGGGGGAGAAAAGAAGGATAGAAAGATGCAGAAGTGGGCCTGGGAACACTCCCCGGAGGAATCATTAGGTGCAGTCATGGAAAACTGTCTTAGGACTTTTTTGGACGCTGATGCCCCCCGGCAGAGCAGCATCAGCTGTGCATGCAGTAGCGCCTTACTGCCTCTTGGAATCCCAGCTCTGCCTCCTCTGGCCGTGTGACCCGGAATAAGGCACTTAAACCCGCTAAACCCCATTCCCTCTTCTGTAGAATTGAGGATAATCTTAATACCACCTCATAGGATCCTTGTGAGAATTTAATGATACAGCACATGTAAAGTGCTTAGAATATTTCAAAGGACTCAAATAGTATCAGTCACTATTATTCTTATTGTAATAGCTGTAACTCTTCCATATTCATAAAAGAGTGCACTGCTGGTGTATATCTTACGAAAGAAGTACCATGCATTAGCCAGAAGAACATACTGGGATAAAGAGAATATTTCTTATATAAATACTAGCATAAATCTCTTGGGAATTCTCTAAATTCAAATTCTCATATGAGTTACTGATTGTAAGACGCCTACAGCAGTTTGTTAGGAGAAGGTAGTGGAATGTGTATGTGTAGGTATGTGTGTCTGTGCTCATTCATGCTTCAGTCAAGCTTCTCAACTCAGGAGCTAGGTGACTTTTTTTTTTTTTTTTTTGGTGATTGTGTGGCAGAGTGAGTCTTAATCTAGAATTTTGTTGAAATCAGGAAAACAAGTGGACTTGCGGTGTGAAAATCTGACTTACGAGTGAATGCCTAACCTCTAAATAATCTTCTTTTTGTGCCCTTCCTTTTTTCTTCTGATTGTTTTCTTTTTCTCTTTGGAGACTTAGGCCGCTTAACTTCCCAAGAAATTCTAACAAGATTTTCCAGAAGCATCCTGAAAACTGCAGACCGCGTTTTGCTCTTGGTCGTGGGAAACATGGAGACACAGCTTTGCCAACCCTGCAGCACCCAGGCTCTTCGCTGTCCTAGGGGAACTGGCCCGTGCTGAAGCCATAACTTGTTCCCTTCTGATTCTGAATCGAAGTTTATTAGCTTGTGATTTAAGCAAACCATCTGGTGCTGCTGGCACTGCACACTGTCTGCCTAGAGCTCCCTCCTTAATGTCTTAGTGGAGGCAGTTTAGGTTACATACTTGAATCCCTGCTCTGGTCTGGGCTTTTTTTTTTTTTTTTTAATGTCTTAAAACATGTGCTTTTGAAAATTGTACTGTGACCTGAAGCACATTTTAAAATTGTGGAGAATTTCTTCATTGTTTGGTATGGTGTGTATCACTTCTTTTCTTCTACTCAGCTTTCATTACCTTCATGTCTCAATTGTTGTTCATTTGCTAAGTCGTGACTCCATGGACTGCAACACGCCAGGCTCCCCTGTCCTTCACTATCTCCTGGAACTTGCTCAGACTTATACCCATTGAGTCAGTGATGCCATCCAACCATCTCATCCTCTGTCACTCTCTTCTCCTCCTGCCGTCAATCTTTCCCACCATCAAGGTCTTTTCCAATGAGTCAGCCCTTTGCATCAGATGGCCAAGGTGTTGGAGCTTCAGCATCAGTCCTTCCAAGAATACTCAGGACTGATTTCTTTTAGGACTGACGGGTTTGATCTCCTTGCAGTCCAAGGGACTCTCAAGAGTCTTCTCCAGCACCGCAGTTCTGAAGTGTCAATTCTCTGGCACTCAGACTTCTTTATGATCCAGCTCTCACATCCATACATGACTACTGTACGGTGTCTGTATCCAAAACTACATAACACCTGTTGTAAGGTGGGCATGAAACGGGATGAATGTCCTAGTGGAGACAGCTGACTGTGTTCTCTGCGACTGTGGAAAAATAACAGAAGGTGAAGAATTTCAGTTTGGCTTTGAAGCTGTTTCCCTGGCCTGGAGCCAGAGTATAAATCAGGTGATTAGTTGCAAGTCCTGGTTTACGGGACCATTCTTGCATTAGATGCCAAAATGCTTTAAAAGTTATTTGGATAAATGCATGATCTGAGGTGAAACTACCTTGAGGGTCTGGCACTCAAATGGATGGGAAATTAAGCGATCCTTAAGAAAGCGATGTTTTACTAACAAGCAGAATTCTGTAAGTTTAACTTTGGAATGAAAGGTAACACATGTCTGTAACCATGGCAGACTAGATGCTGGGAAAATAATTCCAGAGAAACAATTGAGGATGGCTAATAAAATATGCATTCATACATTGTCAAGAATGTGGGAAATTCTCAGGCCAGGGGGTGAATTGAGAGGGAATTCAAAGATAAGTTGTTGTTAAGCTGTTGAACTTAAATGCTGGATTTTCATGTCTTGGCAGGATGGAAGAAAAAGTCCAATGTAGCCCAAGGTGAAGAGTCTTAACAGACAATCAGTTCTCTCTTTCTAATAAAAAGGGTCCATGATGCCCAAAATTGGTCCTATGAAAACACTAAGAAAATTAACTGGCCTTTGGTGAGACTAAAGAGAAAAAGAAAGAAGGCTCAGTGATCAACTGTTGAAGTGATACAGGGCTCATAAGTCCTGCAGGTATTAAAAAGAACAGGGATATCATTGCCAGTATATTTGAAGGCTTAGGCTAAATGAACAAATGCCAAAAAAAAAAAAAATGAAACTTTAGCAAAACTAGCTAAATATGAAAAAGAAAACCTGAAAAAAAAATTGGTAATAAAATTTTTTCCAACAAATTTCAAGCCCAGAGAGTTATATTGGTGATTTTTAATAAACATAAAGGAGCAGATCATTTCATTCTTACAGTAACAATTCCAGAAACTGAAAAAGGAGGGACATGTTTCATAAGGCCAGCATAATTTCCCGTCAAAACTTGACAAAGCTAATGTGGGAAAGGAAAAGTTTAGGCCTGTCTCAACCATGAACATAAATATAAAAATTCCTAAACAAAATATTGCCAGTCCACAAGTAGTATATGCGAAAAAGAAATGCTTGAAGTGAGGTTTATTCCACGATTACAATACTGGTATCATCAGAAGATGAATTGCTGTAGTTTGGGACAATAAATTTCACTATTTTCACACCGTGTAATATCATACAGTCATGAGAACTATAGAACTACAGTTTTACCCATCTATGTAGATGAATCTCACAGATATAACACCAGTGCTTTAAAGTATATACTATGTAATTCCATTTGTATAATGTTAAAACAAATAGACTAAACTAGAGTGTTGCAATAATGGTTACACTTTACCTAGAAAAGGGATATGAGGGTGGGGGTTCTGGTGATATTCTGGTTGTTGGTTTGTGAGCTCTTTACATAGATTTGTTCACTTAGAACTCTTCAGATTGTACATTTATTATTTGTGTGTTTTTAGCTTAATAAAGGTTTACTAAAATTTAGAGATACATAAGATATGTGTAGAGTGGGGCTTGGGGCTTTCCTGGTGGCTCAATCGGTAAAGAATCCTCCTGCAATGCAGGAGACCTGGGTTTGATCCCTGGGTTGGGAAGATCCCCTGGAGAAGAGAATGGCAACCCACTCCAGTATTCTTGCCTGGAGAATCCCATGGACAGAGGAGCCTGGTGGGCTACAGTCCATGGGGTTGCAAAGAGTCAGACATGACTGAGCGACTATAGCTTTCACTTTTCAGAGTGGGCTTACCTTTGTATAGAAAGAGGAGGAATAATGTATTATACATGCTTGTGTATGTATAAGATATCCCTTCAAGTTACCTAAGAAACTGATACCATCACTTGCCTAGAGCAGTGAAAGACAGAATATGAATTAAACTGATAATGCGGAGTCATCTTTATTGACACTCTTCAAAAAGGCAAAGCTTTTTTGTTGTAAAGCTTGCAGATATGTAAGTACATTTCCGAGGAGATCTGCATAATAACAGAAGTCTCAGAGCAGGTGGGACAGTCAGGATGCTATTAGCTGAGAACAGTAACTTGACCACTTCTGAAAAGATACTCAAAGTAATTCAAGCGCCAGCAAACTAAATGTATCTGTTTACTGTTCGTTTTTAACAGCTATTTGTTGTTGTTCAGTCACTCATTCGTGTCCGACTCCTTGTGACCCTATGGACTGCTCATGCCAGGCTTCCCTGTCCTTCACCATCTCCCAGAGCTTCATCAAACTCATGTCTATTGAGTCAGTGATGCCATCCAACTGTCTCATCCTCTGTCGTCCCCTTCTGCTCTTGTCCTCAGTTTTTCCCAGCATCAGGGTCTTTTCCAGTGAGTCTGCTGTTACCAAACTACTTACACTCACCTCTACCTCTGAAAAGGATTGTATTAATAACCAAGATTATTTCTTGTCAGTAATCTTCTGATTGGTATACTTGGCTGTTTGGTTATCTTGCTGAGGTTGCTTTTAGATGATAACAGATACTTTTTGTCTGCATATTTTGGCCTCTGAATTAAGGTGAACTTGTTTATTTAAATAATTCTAATTTTTGGAACCACATGTGGAAATAACTGATAAAGTGCTTACCTTGCTCTCTTAGTTTTTTCTTTCTTCTCAGCATCTGTCCTCTTTCTCTCTGGTGTGTTTACAGGTCTTTCTCAAGCATCCTGTCTCTTCTCCATCTGCTCATAGAGATATATTTCTTCTTTTCTTCCTGTCTTTCTTGAGAAAACTCTACCTACCTGGCTTTAGAGCAAGAAATTATCTGATTGAATTCTAACTGTTTCTTTAACTCAAAATGGTGATGGTGTAAACAGAAGAACCTCAGTTTGAACAAATAAAAGTGACTCATTTATGTTTATTCTGCATCTGGTATTAGTCAAATTTATGGTTTTTATGTCCTAAAACCCTTCTAGAAATGTTTATTATGATTTGGGGCCTTATATTTTTATCTGCATTATAGTGTTATTTCCATGGAAGTTTCTGGACTATTTCCACGTAAGTTCCTTTAAAGGGGTTGTCTGTGGCAGGGTGTTACTTCTTGAACTGATGCCCTTGCATTTATCAAAAAGAAAATGAAGTTCTTTCTGTCCTGAAGTGAAAACAATTAAGAGCAGGCATGAGAGATGTAGTTTTTACCTGCCGTGTGTGTGATACAGCGGGAGAGCAGGATTTCCGACATATGTGTCTTCAATGTTGTTGGCCCAGGTGTTGCCCGCCGCCCAGCTCCTCTGACTGTCTCCAACCTGGGCGCTCAGTTCTGTCTTTTCCATATCTCTCGCAGGTGGAGGAGTTACTGATGGCCATGGAGAAGGTGAAGCAGGAGCTGGAGTCCATGAAGGCGAAGCTGTCCTCCACTCAGCAGTCGCTGGCTGAGAAGGAAACGCATCTGACCAACCTCCGGGCTGAGAGAAGGAAGCACTTGGAGGAAGTTCTGGAGATGAAGTAAGTATTTTTACCATGTTCTCCACTCACTAGCAGTGCTGGTCCTCATCACTTTCATCTTCTGACCGTTGGCTACCTCGACCCCCTTAAGGCTAACCTGCTCCTTAGATTTGGGACAAATCCTAGTCAAATAGAAACAGGTTTTGCTTCCTTCTCGTTGAAAAATAAGTCCTCTAGAGTATGTATCTGTGTCCAATTGTATCTCTGAAATTCCTAAAACCTTCTGCAAAGTTCAGACAAGTTTTTGTTCCTGAGGTCTCTTGACGGCTGCGCGATTTTAAAACTATTTTTTATTGTAAACACTTCCAGAGGTTCACAAAAGTAGAGACAGTAGTGTCACGAACCTCCTCATACCACCCCAATATGTAATCATTAATATTTGCCAGTCTCCAGTCAGTTTGGCCACGTAAGGTGGCATGCAGGATCTTAGTTCCCCAACCAGGGATCAAACTTATGGCCCCCGCAGTGGAAGCATGGACTGTTAACCACTGGAATGCCAGGGAAATCCCCCAAATGGTCAAATTTAACAAAATCTTTCTTTACCTACTTTTCCCCTCCTCTTGTGGCTTTCTGAGATGGTCCATGTGAAGCCGCAGACGTTTGCTACATGGGGTACAGCTGCTGTTGCTCTATGATTCTAAAGAGTCTTGGTTTCCTACTGTCTAGAACTGGTGTGGCTCTTGAGTCCCTTTAAGACTTTCTCTATCACTGTTCCCAGCCCCCGGCCCCGGGTGATTGTCCTGCTCTCATTTTCCCGAAACCAAGGCTCTTCTGGAACCTCTCAGCCACCTTCGTGACCTCTGACCTCTGCAGTTGCCCATGATCTTGTTGTCTTCTCTTCTGACCCAGGGGAGACACTGTCCTTAAGTAGGCTGCCTGCCTGCCTCTATCAGAGATTTAAACTCTGGTTCCCTCCTCTGCAGTCTTTCTCTGTTCATTTTCTTTCACATAGCCTTTGCTTGCTGTTGGTTCCTTCTCTGCCTAAATCCACAATCTCCTTGACCTAAAATAAATAGAGGTTCTGACATCATCTCTTCTTTCCTCCTACTTTGAACCATCAGTGAAGGTTGATGGTGAGAGTTCAGAGGAGTGAAGGTCTGCTGTGATACCTCAGTGTGCATTTTCGTGGGGCATGATTGTTGTGATGTCATGACAGGGACCAGGAGTTGAGGAAACAGATGATGAAAGTTGAACATTTTCCCATTGCAGAGGGAAGGACCCAAAGATACCCACTTCAGTCCCTTGTTCATTATTATATTGGAGAGCCTAGTTTTTTAGTACATCAGGAAATAATAAAATTCAGAAGGAAGTAGCAGAATTGTCTTTATTCACTGACAGTATGATCATCAAGCAACACATAAAAATCAGTTGTTTTTCTCTGTGTTCACAACCAGCAAATGAAAACTGAAATCTTAGGAAATGTTATTTACGATGACATCAAAATGTGTAAAGCACTGCAGAATAAATTTAACAGAAGTGGCACAAGATGTCTACATAGAAAACCACAAAATATTACTGAGAGAAAATAAAAAATATCTAAACAAATATAGGGATATACCTAGTTCACGATTTGAATTATTCAAAGTTTAAGCTGCCCATTTCCCCCAAGTTCATTTATTATTGCAGCACAGTCCCATCCAGTGTCACAGGGAGCTTTTTGTAGAAACTCACACACCTGGAATTTTAGATTTGCATTGAATTGCAGTGGATCTAGCCAAAAAGAACAGAGTCAGAAGACTTTTACTGCCTGACTTGTAGTCTTGGTATACAGTGAGTAATAAAAAGTATGGAGGGGTGTGAAGGCAGAAGAGGGGAGCAGAATAGAGAATATATTACAGACCCACGGGTACACAGTCACAGGCACCAATGTAATTTAGCGGGGAGCACTAAATGATGCAGATACAGCTCAGTGCTATGTGGCAGCCTGGATAGGAGGGGGTTTGGGAGAGAATGGATACATGTGTATGTATGGCTGAGTCCCTTGGGTGTTCACTTGAAACTATCATAACATTGTTAATCAGCCATAGTGCAGTACAAAATAAAAAGTTAAAAAAATAAAAAATAAATGACGCAGATACAACTGAATGTCCGTAGGGTAAAGTGAGGTAGGGGCCTCATACATATGCAGAAATTAATTCAAAGTGAATCATAGACCTAAACATAAAAGGAAAAACCATAGACTCTGGAAGAAAGTGGGAAACTTTGAAACAGGCAAAGACTTCTTTAGTTCATATAATATACTAACCATAAAAGAAAAAAATTGATGAGTTGTACATCTTCAAAATTAAAGGTTGTTCTTCAACAGATACCATTAAGAAAATGAATGATAAAGATTTAAGGTATTTACGTGAAAAGAATTTTCGTATGTAACTTTGCAGATGATTGTTAAATTTCTCTGCTGTCTGTTTTGTCTGTTTCTGTAGGATTTACCCCATTATGTTAGTCATTGATTTGTAAACTTTGTCAACTTCCTCTATACTCCTGACATTCGGCAGTGTTGCTCATCTTGAATTCTGAGCAGCAAGCACAGTACCCAGCACGTTGGCACTCAGTAAATATTCTTTGAATTGTGCTGAATTACTTTTCCATTATGTGTTCTAAGAGGATTTGTAACCAGATCACTGATGGTTTTAAACAGCTTTCATATTGTTTGTCCTTTCTGCACATTAAACCTTCAAGACAGATGGAACGTTGTTTAGATCCAGAGTTCTTCTTTTCTCCCCAGCTTAATATTCTAGGATGCTATTTGGTTAGGGTGCCTGTTAGGATAGGAACAGTTGCCGAGAAAACATCTGTAACGTACACCTCAAGTTTATGCCGGAGTCACTGTCGGGGAACAGGTGAACCCCTCCTCTTAGCAGAGGAAGTTATGTCTGGCTTCATTCTGTTTCTTCTTTGCATTTTCTTCCACATAATGACATTCTCCCAGGACCCGTGGACGTTGGTATAATTTTTCACAAAGAATTAAGTTATTTGTTCTCAACGTTTGTGGCCATGCATGTTTGATTAGAGATACTGGTGGTCTCCAGAGCAGGGTGGTTACTGCCTAGCAGAGGCAGCAGTTTGATCTTGAAATTAAGCTTAGCTTCACGGAGGGACAGCATACACATCTGCAGTGGACCTACCAGAACACAGCTGCCCGCTTGGGCTCAGGGGCTTGGGATCACTTTGGTGTTGCCTCTCAAGCTTGCAGCATTCCAGACAGACCACAGTCTCATTGGTCTTCCTTGTCTTCAGCCACATCCACCCTGCACACCTTCCTCCTCTCTCACCATTTCTTGTTTTTATCATCCTGTCTTGCTTGTTTATATTTCCTATGTGTTTGCATTTTCTTAGCTCACTTATAAAATATTTACAATCCTCGAATGTGTCTTAATTGCCTTTATCCAGTGTTCCAAATCTGGAATTGATGGTTAACATTATGAAAAGAGACAGTTAAAACAGGACAGTTCTCTCATAAAAGTGTGATTGATTCATTAAAAAAAAATCTTACACATTGGGGAAATATTCATGATACAATGTTAAGTGAAAAAAAAGGCAGAACACACACCATAAAACTGATTTTTCTGTGCATATATGGGTGTATCTTTAACAAAAATAATAATAAAAACTGAGAAGAATAATCATCAAAATGTTAAAAGTACTCATCTTTGAATGGTGGAAATATGGATCTTTCTCTTCTTTCTTTCTCATACTCGTTGCATTTTCTAATTTTTCCATAATAAGCATGTATTAATCTTAGATAAAAGATGGCTCTCCGTGGGGACAGAACAGGGGTAGTATGGTTGATTCAGATTCGTGTATGGATATTATTTATTTACTTTTTAGAAAAAGAATCAAGCTCTTTATGCATTGTCGTGTGTGTGTGTGTGTGTGAAAGGCAGATTTATAGAATTGTATTTGTGTTAAGGTTTTGTTTCCTGAAAGCCTAAAATACCTGAAATGTATTAGGTGCAGAGAATTTTTCATTTCAGTTTTTCTCTGTGGAAAGCATGTAATATCATCCATGTAATGTGGTAGGTACCTGTGTGTGCCTGAGTCTTTTCTGGACTCTGTACGGTTTTCCATTCACCTGTATGGCCGTGTTAGTTGGTCACTGTTTTATATACTGTTCTTTAAGTTCTGGTGTATGACAGGACAGGGCTTCTGCAGTAGCAGAAAGTAAAGAATGGAAAGATGGTCAGATGGTAAAGAATCTGCCTGCAGTACAGGAGACCCTGGTTCAATACCTGGACAGAAGTCTCCTCAGTGTTCTTCAGTCAGAATCACCTGGAACTTTACTCTTTCATAGAAATTAACACTGACTAGGTTCTTCTTGAAAAAAATTCCTTTTGGGACTTTGATAAGGATTTGCATTTTTTATAGACATAATAGGCAAAATTAGATATTTTTATAACAGCAAGTCTTGCCATCTACTTACATAGCCTATTTATCCATTTACATTTTCTTCTGTGACCTTCATTGGTATTTTGTGCATTTTGCCAGCAAAATTCTCACACGTCTCTATTAGATTTATTTCTAAATAGCTCATTTGCTGCTATCATGAATATGGGCACTTCTGGTTTATTTTAGCTCATGCTTGATCCCTCATTGTCATTTTCTATTTTATGGAGTGTTTTCATGAGTCTGGAGCAAGAGGTAAGGGTCCTTACATGTTGGCTTGGTTCATAATATTTATCAGAAATTTAAGTTCCCATTTAAATCAAATTTATTTTCAAAATTTTGGTTTTTTTCCTTCTGTCAGTTTTTTTTGCCTTTTATTTTTTATATATTTACATATTTTCCCTTCTTGAAGTCTTCAAAATGCATAGCAAGGACTTTGATTGCTACTTTTTAGACAGAACATCTGTTGCAAAGTTTTTGCCATTTCTTCAGGGATGGGGTAAATTACAACTCTCTTAAACCAAAATTTTATGTGGAAAGGCAGCAAGAGGGAGTGATGAAAGATGTGCCAGCCCTTCTTCGTCTCTGTTTCTGAAATGTTGTTTTGTTCTCTTAAGTTTCTGTGAGGTGGGGAGTTGATTCTGCTTAAGAATTTTCACCTTTACCCAAACTCTGTGTGTCTTGTGGAATAGTTTATTTTTCCAGTGTACTGTAAAGAAAAAAACCTTTCTGTTCCCAGTCTGCTCATGATACGGAGCTCCTGTTGCTTTGGCTCCGAGTTCCATTTTGCCTCATGATAAACACCTTCGTATCTCATTCTGTCTTAGACTCTGTGGGCTCTGGGAGCAGACCCACAGAGGAGACTCACTGTGCTGTCCAAATGAGCCATGACAAGCATGGGAGTGGAATTCACTGCTGGGAAGTAGACCAGGTGGTATTCAGGGGGCTAGTTCCATGTGGTAATTGCACAACCCATTTGTACCAAAGCAGAAACTAGAGGAGTGATGCTTTCTGGCCACTAATCTCTTGGAGAGATAAGACAGTCACACTGCTCATGTGTTTCCACTTCTCCACGTGCAATTGTGCTGGAGGACATTTCTTTATTTCTAGGTCTGATTTTTTAAAGTTGTTTTATTTTTATTTTATAGGCGAGCTTAATGTGACTAAACCCCTCAGTATGAAGACCCTAAGACACCAGGGTCAAGTCGTTGTGTTATTAAGTGGGCCCTCCAGTCCCTTCTGCTGGGGATGAAGCCCCACTGCGATGAAGCCCCATGGCTCAGGCTGTCAGCGGTTCCAGATGTGGAAGAGGATCTCATCAGAGGGCTTCTTCACCAGAACAGATGTACTCATCCAGTTGGGCCTGTGCTAATTAAGGGAGTGTTTTCTTCCCCTCTTATTATTGCTCCATCTGTTAGAAAGTATCCAGATAATTGCACAACACATACAGACTTTGATGTATCCATTACATGCAAACAGTGGAAGCGCTTCAGCATGCTTGTTTTGGGGACAGTTCATCCGAGGACAGTGGGCAGATCCTCCTTACCAGGCACCGTTCTGGAACGCCCGGATGGTCCAGAGGAAGAGCAGCCCCCAAGCCTGTGTGTCGCCCACCAGGGCTCACTCACACCCGTCTCTGTTGTCATGGAAACAAGGGCTGTATTACCAGTGTCAGAGGTGGTCCGTGTCTTTGTGTGAGACACCACCCCAACCTCACCCCACCTCCATACCCCTTCTCTGACATTTTGAACAGAATGCTTTAGTGAGACTGTAGAATCATATTAGATAAGGTATCTGTTGCTTTTTAGTGCTCAGGAGTTGGGGAGCACGGGCTTAGTTGTTCCATGGCATGTGGGATCTTCCCGAACCAGGATTTAAAGCCATGTTCCCTGCCTTGGCAGGCGGGTTCCCAAGCCCTGGACACCAGGGAGGCCCTGCACGTTGGACTTTGAATGAACTGACTCTTCCCTTCAGTTCACCTGGGATGTTGGTGTGAAGGCATGTCTTGGCCACGGCAGCATCTTCTCTTCCTACCACGTTTTAGCATTGGGGGCTTCCCTGTCTCGTCTTAGTTTTCACTTTTAAAGCATAAGAAAGATTCCAGAGCTGTGCTTTGTTTTCATTTTAAACTAAGTCCAGAGCAGCCTTTCAGTCACCAGTCATTGGTTAGTTACGTCAATGATTCTTTTATGCTTCCCAAGAGTTTTTATTTAAAACTGAGCATTTTTACTTGCTCTTTAGGTCAGAGGGATCATATCCTCTCTGGGATTCTTTCTCCTCAGCTTCTTAAAGAAGTGCTGTAAATAGAGGCTTTTAACTTCGACCCGTGCATTTCATGGGTTCAATCGGAACCGAACCGTAGGCTAATAAAAAGTACCAGGTGAAATTACTGTGGTATCCTATTGCATTCTGGCCTTCCCAGGTGGCTCAGAGGTAAAGAATCTGCTTGCTGTGCAGGAAATGCGGCCACAGGTTTGATCCCTGGGTCAGGAAGATCCCCTGGAGAAGGAAATGGCAACCCACTCCAGTATTCTTGCCTGGAGAATTCCATGGACAGAGGAGCCTGGCGGGCTAACGTCCTTGGGGTGGCAAAGGGTTGGACGCAACTAAGCGACTCAGCGACAGCAGCCTTCATACTGATAGAGCTGGTTAGAGTACGTGGCTATGTTTGCGGCCAAGAGCAAGCCTTCGTGATGTTTCCCTCCTGAATTAGAGCACAGCCGATGACTGCAGGCAGAGAGAACAGGGCGTACATTCTGTGTAGAAGGCAGGAAAGCAGAAGGACTGAAAGGAGCCTGTTTATCTCCCTCTTCAAAACTTGCCAACCAGATAGGTCTCATGGGCGTGAGGCTGGGAGCTGAGGGGCAGACGTGGAGAATGAGGAATGTTATCCTGAGAGGAGGAGGAATGTTTCACAGGGATTCAGGAGGCTCATAATCAAGTTGGTGTTTCATAACTTCTAGCAGCCAGGTACCTTTCCTGATGTGAACTTTGCGGATAGACACACAGGGTCTGAATCCTGCCTTCTCACTTAAGTGTGCTCACTTGGGCAACCTGGGATTTCCAGGAGCCCTAAAACAGATACAACTGCATTCCGAGAGAAAGGGACCACTGACTTCTCTTCCCTGTCTATTCATAGAGTGTTAAATATATTCATGTTTGCTCTTCTCAAACTGCAGTGGAGTTAGGGGCATGAGACCCACCTTGGTTGAGCAGTAGTTACTCTGATAGTGTGTTTCTATCAGTCTGTCCCTGCATTTGATGGTTTCTGGGAAGTTGTAGCTAGTAGAGTGGTTGTTGTTGTCAGTTGCTAAATCTCGTCCAGCTCTTTGTGAACCCGTGGACTGTAGCACGCCAGGCTCCTCTGTCCTCCGCTGTCTCCCGGAGTTTCCTCAAATTCGTGTCCATTGAGTTGGTGATGCTCTCTAGCCATCTCATCCCCTGTCGCCCCCTTCTCCTCCTGCCTTCAGTCTTTCCCAGCATCAGGGCCTTTTCCAATGAGTCAGCTCTTCATATCAGGTGGCCAAAATGTTGGAGCTTCAACATCAGCCCTTCCAATGAATATTCAGGGTTGACTTCCTTTAGGATTGACTGGTTGGATCTCATTGTAGTCCAAAGAGTGGTACATAATGCTTAGTCCAGCTTATTAAATTTTGCCATGTTAGTATATATACAGCCCATCTTTTTCATTACAAAAAGTGGTGCAATATCTTGGCTTATTTTTCATAAACATACTCAACAGTGGAACAGTTTTTCCAGTAAGTGTTTTAGTTAGTTCCTACTTCTCCCATCCTCTCCTCTCCCTCCCTCCCTCTCTCTTCTTCCTTCCTAGTCTTCGTTTCTTTCTTCTGTTTTAATAAACATCTATAGTAGTACCTGTGTTTCAGGGATCTTACTGAATCAGTGTAATTTTGAACAAGATATATTCAATCCCTTTATCTAATACTCTGTTGATAAGAGGGCATGTTAAGCAGGTAGGAGTTTAGTTATGATTGTAATATCTAATTAACAGTGTTTAGTATTAAAATTCCTAGCAAGGAATCTGAGCTTCTCTGCAGTGATCTTCTGGGTGAGGTGGCATTTAAGACCAGAAATGGTGTCAGCACAGTGGTGACCCGGGGCTCCCTAGCACTCTTGTCTCTGCCAGAAACATTAGCTTGAATGACTGTCCCTGCACAAAAGTACCGTCACAAGAGTCGACTCACGTTGAGGGATCCAGCCTCTATGTGAATGAAGCACAGAAATAACAGTGCATTGAGGAGCGAAGGAGTCTTAATACATTAGTAATAGCTCAGTAAGCTGGAAAACCACTGGAAATCATTGAAAGATCTACATCGAAGAAGGACCTGAGGCATGGGTAGGAGTGCTGTGTGATGGAGACATATTGGAGAAGAACAGAACTTCCTAGGCATTGGAGTCGGCATAAGGAGAGGCCCAGTGGTGGGTGGGCTGAGAGTGCTCTAGGGTCTGATGGAGGCCAGTGAGGTCAACGTGCAAGGTGGGGTGGAGTATTCAGGACGCATGAGGAGGGCAGGGTTTACATCACACAGGGCCTCCGAGCCGATGTCAAGGATGTTATGTGTGAACCCTGAGGTAATTTGCTTAAATTGTAATCTTCGCCATCTTTCGTGTTAAATTTTATGATAAGACTTCGTATAATGTAGTGATTGACATGGATACGCTGCTTTCTTATTTTCCCATTGAGACAGTCTTTGGTCTCATTTGTAATGAATGAACCAGACCCCTTGGATTACTGCTTCAGCTGCATCATGTGAAGTAGGTTGGTAACTGTCATTAGAAATCTAAGGTGTCAGTGTTTCTTGGTTCATAGAGTTGGTTGCAGAAACCTCAGATAGTAGAGCTGACATGATCAAGTGTAAGGAATTTTTTCTGGTCGTGAGATACTAAAGGCCTTATGAACTTAGAGAACAAGAGGGACGTACCTTTGGTCTTTCTAGATATGTCTAGGAAAATAGTTTATCAGTACAACTTTTATTGTCACTTGTAATCTAAATCCATTGTTGCTTTATTAAAAGGAGTCTTTCTTTTGCCTGCACGTATCAGACTTTTTTTTCCCGTATGGGTTCTGGGTTACCAGAATTTAATGTGTACAACTTATTTTAGACTAGGAATTTCTTGGAGTGGGACTATATAAACACTATTCTGGTTTTGTGTTGTGGTTTTTTTTTTATTTTTGCTCAAAAAAAAAAAAGAGTAGTTGCTTTATTGTATAGAGTTATCAGTTATCTTTCTGGCTGTTTCTCTTAAACTAATCATGCCTCTGTTCCTTCCTGTGGAGATACATTATATAACCAAAAGTGTTTTCAACAGCTGAATGGACTGGAATTTGATTATATTTGAGTAATATAAAAATGTTTCCATTGACTTTGTGATGGGATTTGTAGTATGGAAAATTAAACCAGTTATTGGTTATGCTACCCAGGGTTACATAATTGTGTTTTGTCTTTTGTGTCTCAGCTTGGATGTTGGATAGCATAATTTCTTCCATTAGCAGTGCATTTTCTTCTGTTTGTGGCTCCCATTTGTATGGTCCCCTCAGTAATGGGCGTAAGCGGGACTGTGTATCTGTGATGGGGCTGTGGTGGCATACAGCAGTAGAGTTTTTGTTCTGAATTTAGTACTACTGAATGCCCTTCAGTGCCTTTTGCTTGACCTCTGGTTTTAAGCAGGAAGGATGTTAGAAACAAGTAAAAGAAGGTGGTATGTTTGCTTATTGACCTCCTAACCCATTGCGGGTGATTTTAAAATGTGTTTGTTTCTCAGAGAAGAAAAGTGGTTGTTTTTAAAAATACATTTTAATCTATTTAAATACATAATTGAATATGTTGACTTTGGCTGATTGTTTCATTACTCCTTAAAAAAGTACCCCCGTCTGTTAAATCATGTGTATTTTTAGGCTTGAATCATCCACCCTCTTTTTGAGTTGTTCCATTCTTTCACAGGAATTGAATTTGGTTTTAAGCATTTCACTGTTCTTTCCCATTCACAGTCCAGATCCCATTAGTACACTAGGGTGAGGGAGTGGGTTTGAGCAGGCCGCCAGCCCTCCTGTTGAGAACTGCGTCACACTCCACTGTGTCCAGCAGTTCTACTCCTCGGCTTAGACGGGTTTATAGGACCAGCACCAGGCCTTCAGAGGCATCCCCAACTCACCTCCCATTCCTAATTCAAACTTTATACAAAATTGAGCAGGATATGTGTGAAGAGGATCCTAAACAAAAAGTAGACTTTTTTCCCATGACTGTTTCATTCTTTTGCCAAAATATCAAATATTCTTTTCAGGCATTGCTCTGCCTCCTTGGTTGTAGTGGTGGTTGTCGACCTAAGGGGGTGGTGACCGTCCTTCATTCAGGCTGGTGCTGAGATTACCACCCGTCAGGACTGCAGCCTGCTTCCTGCACACACTCTGTTAGAAAGATGAGAGGGATACCAGAACTTTAACTCCAGGAATATGAGTCATTCACTGTAAGAGCCTTCAGAAAGTTATTTAACCTCTTTGGGCCTCTGTTTCTTCATCTGTGAGATGAGAATACCAGTGCTAATAGAAAACTGGGCAAAGAATATGAATGAGTCATTAACAAAATATGAATGCAGATGGCTGGTAACACTATGGGAAAATATTGTGTCACGTATGACAAAAGAAAATTAAAAGATTTTAATTTTTCTCAAATATCTCACACGAAAGGACAGATATGATAATATTCCCATTACAGTAAGAATGTGTTTTAAAGTATATACAGTAAGTTATGAGTCTGACCAAGCTAGTAAGTATTTCTGCAGTCAAGTTGGGTTTATTTATCAGAAGCTTTAAAAGCAGACCTTTTGACTTTGCAACTCTACTTCAAGGAACTTGTCCTTAAAAATGTAGACAAGTGCACAATGACTGGCCTACTGGACTGATAACAAGTATTTTAAACTAGTTTTTTTTTTTTTCTTTCATGTAGTAATTAAATCACATGGAGCGTTATTATAAGACATAAATATATAATTTACGGTCAAACGTTTCTCCTTCTAGAGAACATGTAAGCCGTGAGCATTTAGTCTATTTTCACATTCATGTTAGAAGGATAATGGCAACCATCTCTAATTAGATTCAGATGTGTAATTTAAAAAAAAAAGTAATTGTGGCAGATTTCTTTGTTCATTCATCTATTTTTGCTTTAATCTGTCCACTGGTGTTGTCAGTTTTACCTCTTGTGAAGCCTCCACATTTTTCCAGATGAAACTTGCCTAACTGTCTGGTTCCATGAGAGCCTTATGCCTCTGTCTTCTGTTTCTTCTTTGGTTTTTAGAGTAAGCAGCATACTCAGAGGGTTTTCTTTAAATTTTTAAAACTTGAAGCTGTGGCCTGTCCCAAGTTTATCCTTAGACTTTTTCCTTTCCATGTGCTGGTCTACCTGTAAAATAGCCTGTTCATTTATTCTTTATTTGGCACATTGAATGATAGAAATAGATAGGAGACAGATGGTGTAATGAAGTTTACAGGAAGACAAGAACATGAATCATGGCTTCTCCTCTCATCACTTCATAAAACTGATAGCAATTATTTTATCTCTAGAAGCACAGACCCACAGTTTGGAATAGTAACTTTTTTTTTTTACCCTAGTGGGCACTATTAGGGTAACTGAGCACTACTGTTAATACTAAATATATGAGAAGCCTTTGGGACCAGCTTCCCCTTAACTCTTAACCTGCTTGCCAGGTTAATTGAGGCTATATTTTCTCTCTGTTCCAGACAGGGACTAATAGCTAGGACAGCTGTGAGACCACTCCTCACACACCCCCAAGCATTGCAGCTGACTTGCTGAGTGACTACTAAAGTTAGTTTGTTTCCATTCTTGTTTATTCCACTTACTCAGGCTATTGTAATCATGCTCTTTTATCTTTTATGAAACCAAAGATATTCTTGTAAGAAAAAAAATATTTTTGTGAAACTAAAGCTGAATGTTTTGGAAAGAAGATAAAAGTAAAAATCATTGTTTAAAAATCGTTGCTGAATTAGGTAAAAGTGAGGTAATTGTTGACTAAGGAGGAAATTTTTTTTTAATATAAAAACGTTTGAAATTGAAATTGCTTTCAAATGTCTTTAAGTACCAACCCTTCTTTAACAGAACTGGGGCTTGAGAGGGTGCTTTCTGTACAATGCAGGGTTTAAGGCATTGGATCACACAGTGAGCTTTGGACCTTTCCTGCATCAAAAATGCTAGCAGTAAAGAACCCGCCTGCCAGTGCAGGAGATGTCAGGAATGCAGGTTCAATGCCTGGGTCGAGAAGATCCCCTGGAGGAGGGCATGGCAACCCACTCCAGTATTCTCGCCTGGAGAATCCCATGGACAGAGGACCCTGGTGAGCTACTGTACGCAGGGTCACACAGAGTCAGACACAACACAGAAGTGACTTAGTACACATGCATGTATATTTTTTCATTCTTTAATGAACCTTTTTTAATCAGCAGAATTGAGTTATCACAGAAAGGGGCAGCTTGTGCAGTTTCCTATAATTTGTTGATTCTGGCAGCTCCAGAAGGTACAATTTTTATATAGAATATTGTCTTACAAATGATCTATAAAAACATTCTAAATAGCTGATTCTCAAATAGTAAATAATGAAAAACTACAGCAACTTTTCCACAATGTGTTAAATCTTTTTTTTTCCATTGCCGTCACATCATTTATTCAATAATTGTTTCTTTTTTTTTTCCATTTATTTTTATTAGTTGGAGGCTAATTACTTTACAATATTGTAGTGATTTTTGTCATACATTGACATGAATCAGCCATGGATTTACATGTATTCCCCATCCTGATCCCCTCTCCCACCTCCCTCTCCACCCGATTCCTCTGGGTCTTCCCAGTGCACTAGGCCCGAGCACTTGTCTCATGCATCCAGCCTGGGCTGGTGATCTGTTTCACCCTAGATAATACACATGTTTCGATGCTGTTGTCTCGAAACATCCCACCCTCGCCTTCTCCCACAGAGTCCAAAAGTCTGTTCTATCCATCTGTGTCTCTCTTTCTGTTTTGCATATAGGGTTATCGTTACCATCTTTCTAAATTCCATATATATGTGTTAGTATACTCACAATGTGTTAAATCTTACACACAAACTAGGTTAAATTTATTCATATAAATTTGGTTTTAATTCCAAAGACAAATTTATTAAAGCAGGGGTCCCCAACTTCTGGGATCTAATGCCTGATGATCTGAGTGGAGCTGATGTAATAAAGTGCATGGTAAATGTAATCTGCTTGAATCATCCTGAAAACCTCCTCCTCCCCGGTCCGTGAAAAAATTGTCTTCCACGAAACCGGTCTGTGGTGCCAAAAATGTTGGGGACCGTTGTATTAAAGAATATTGTAATTTCTTGCAGTTTGAAAAGTCAGGTTTTTCCCAGCCTTTCACAAACACTAATTCTAAACCCAGGAAGTCAGGACAGCTGCGTTGGGGCATGACTTGCCTGGGTTTGGTAATTTACTGAGATAACCTGCCAATTGCAATTAGAACCCTCCGAGCTTAACCAGGATAGACTTAATTATTGGCTTGCTATATTTAAGTCAGAAAGAAAAGCTCATAGAGGAATTTTGTACCCATACCCTGAAAAAAAAAAATGTGAAGCTGTTTTTGGACTAAAATTTCATCGCTTTTGTGGCTAATGAGGCATGCAGTAAATTGGCAGGCTCAGCCCGCTCCGAACACAGCGGTGCAGTGTGCGCCTTCTAATTCCCAGCCCTCGGGAGTCCGGCAAAGGTCACAAATTAAACAAAGTCAGGATTAATCAAAACTACAATCAAATAAAACCCAATCATTAATCCTCTCCTGAGTTACAGAGGAGCGATTGTGTCGGCGTGTGAGAAACAGCCGGAGAGGGCTCTTTTGTAGTCCGCAGGAAAGTCCACATTAGGCGTCAAACAGAAAAATGAAACCCTGCAGGTGAAGGAGCTGAGAGACACTGGCAACTTAGGCAGGGTTGCAAGTGAGCCTGTGGAAGATTGAATGGGCTGTTGGCAGGGGCTGGAGAACCTGTAGGGCTCTGGGGAGGGGGCCTTCTACTGAGACGAGCACCATTCGCTGGGAAGCTTAGTGTTTGGGGCTAGCAGCTCCAGGCAACAGTCTCACCCAGGTTCACTGCCAAAAATGTACTGTGTGATTCTCAGCTCTCAGTAATTGTGAAGAAGAGTTCCTGGAAAAGCATTTCCTCTGTGGGAGTCATTAAGTGTTTGGAGTATGTCAAACCCAAGAAAAAGGGAAAAGTTCCTAAAGAAGAGAACTTGCAGCCTGTATTTCTTCCATGTTTCTGACTTTTGACCTGACTGATGCTTGCTTTATTGTTATTGTTGTTCAGTTGCTAAGTCATGTCAGACTCTTTGCAACTCCATGGACTGAAGCACGCCAGACTTCCCTGTCCATCACCAGCTTCTGGAGCTTGCTCAAACTCATGTCCATTGAGTCAGTGATGCCATCCAACCGTCTCATCCTCTGCCACCCTCTTCTTCTCTTGCCCTCAATCTTTCCCAGCATTGGGGTCTTTCCCAGTGAGTCAGCTGCCTTGAGTATTGGTCTCCAACTCCAGAGAACTGAAGTGATGTTAAGTGTGATTCTTTGTTTGTGGTTTTTCTTTTATTTTCTTCTCAAAATTATGCATCTGGTACATTATTTGGGAGTGTTTCAGTTTATCCACTCCAATCTGTTCGTCACTTCAGATGGGTCAGCAATTATAAAAGATAAACTATTTACTGACACAAAGTAGCTATGAAAGTCCTTCTTTTTATATTTACTTCTTAACAGAATGTGATTTTAAGTGACTTAAAATGACTTCATAGAATATTAATCTAATTACGCTCTAGACTTCCTTCTGGGATGTTGTAAGAATTCATATTCAGAAGCATGCTCAAAGGTGGTAACTCATTCTGAAGTTAATACACTATCTACTTTTCCTGCAAGTCTCTAGATGACCTTTGTTTAAATTCAGTGAAGTATCTAAACATGTCATATGTATAGGCACACACACTGAATTCTGTATTACTGAAGGAAGTCTCACTTAATAATACTTTCCTTTCTATAGTACATGTAGAACATTTTGATATTTTATTTCTGTTTCACTTATTTCAGCAGTTAGAACAGCACTAAGTTAACGGATAATCCTGTGTTCTTCACTTTGTTTATCAAGCATTCTGGTGTCCACGATTTCTAAGTCTTTGAAGATGTTGCAGTACTTGAGGGTTTTCACATATTTTCCTTAGGAGGTCAGCCTCCACATGGGCTCCCTTATCTAGAAACATTACAGTTTCTACGTGTGGACTATAGCATGCACAGTTATGCCCCAGGTCTGCAGTTTGTATTCCATTCTACCTATGTAATATAGAAGAACCATCCAATGTATACAACATACAAAAATATTTTTTGGGGGGGTAACTTTTGCAGTTTTCATTTAAAAATTTTTTGTGTGTGCAAAGCTTAGCTAGCGATTAAGTCTTTTATTCTTTAAAAAATTGCCAATTTAGGGGTGCATATTTAGAGCGTAAAAGCAAGGAAAAACAAGCAGATCAGTAGTTACTTCTTGAGGAAATGTATTAGGATAAGGGATGGAAAAAGGCATGAGGACTTCTAGGCACTTACTTGCCCCTTTCTTGGTAGTTATATGGGTGTTCGTTTTATGATGTGTCAGTTTACATATTTATATTTTATGCACTTTTCTGTATGTGCTGTATTTCTAGTAAAAATAAAGATGTTAATTAAAGAAGAGAAAAAAAAAATGCCATGCACTCCTTCCAGAGTGACTCCGGGACACTTCTGACTCTCCTGCTCACTTGCCTTTTGATTGTGTGTACTTGACTTCTCTCATCTTCTCTCTACCATAACTGGTACCTTCACGCTGATTCTTGCTGGAATTTCCTTTATTGTCTCCTGTGTGGTCTTCTTGTCTTATTGTAATACATGCATCACATCGCCTGACGTAATGATTGGTGTAAAATTCAGACCTCGTGAGTCTTCAACTTAATATCTTTCGGTGTCCACATTTCCTCCCTTTATGTCCCCACAAAAGACTTACTTGCTTAGTATGGTGTGTGCAGCTCCCTGTGAGCTCTCTCCTGCTTTCTGCTGCCCCGGTTCATTTATTCTCGTTGCTGTGTGGTATTCCAGCCTGTGGCTTTACTTTCTTTATACACTTCAGTCATAGATAGAAATTTGGGTTGTTTCCAGTTTGGGGATCTTAGAGAGAGACCACATGAGATTTTATTTACCTCTTTACTTGCAGTCTCTTCCAGTAGGTTCTGAATTTATCGAGGCTCTCATTTTAATCTTGTACCTTCTCGCATGTTACATGGCATGTGAGTGTTTTTTGAAAAAATGGAGAGAGGGAGGAGGAAGTGTAATCCGAGGAGATAAAGCATTGAGAGTTCCAGGTTTTTGTTCAGATCCGTTCATAAACGGATCTGTCTTGTTCAGATCCGGTCTTGACTGAGTTCATCCACAATTTTCTTTACGTGTTCTCATTCGGGAAGTTATAATGTTGTGACTGAGGCATGGGAACCCCTCAGGTATTTTGTCCTGGGTTTAGCTTAGTTTCTTCATGTGCAACTGCTTTGTTTCTTTTCTAAACTAGAAGCAAAACTGAAGCAAAAAGAGATGCCTCCCTCACCCCTGTTAACTCACAGTCACTCTAATAGGAAGCAGGATTGATTAATGGGGTGGAAACTACAGGTTTGTTTTCTTTTAATGCATTTGAAACAAGTGAAGTCAACCACCATGATCTGTGGGTGTTCCGTATGTGCCAGTTCACCTGCTGCTGACATTTATTCCTAACTGCACATGCGCTTCTCAGACACAGCCGTTCATGAACCTGGGAGGGCGGCCGGGCTTTGAGACTCACCTCCATGCACATCCCAATGGGGCTGAGCCAAGTGCTGCCTGCCTGCTCTTTCTGGCACTCATCTCAACACAGGTCCTCCTCACGGCCTGTGGGGGCCCCTTGCTCCCCTTCTTTGTACGGAGGGCTGTGCAGTCTGGCATCCATGTGATGCACCTTATGGAAGAAGCCCGTGTGCTGGCTAAGCTCCATTCAGGTGCAAGCGGTAGTGCCGTTGGCCATGAGTTCAGTGTTCATGAGTCAGCAACACACGTTAAATACAGTTGTGGTTATTTAGTCGCTCAGTCATGTCTGACTCTCTGCAGCCCCAGGGACTATAGCCTGCCAGGTTCCTCTGTGCATGGGATTCTCCCGGCAAGAATACTGGAATGAGTTTCGATTTCCTCCTTCAGTGTATCTTCCCATCCCGGGGATTGAACCTTCATCTCCTGCATTGCAGGTGAATTCTTTATCACTGGGCCACCAGTGAAGCCCATTAAATACAGTGCCTTTAACGACAACACACGGAAAACAGTTCGGTGTGGATTGGTTGATGTAAATGTTGTAATCAGAAGCTCATGGGAACCTCATCCTGTGTCTCCCTTAGGAGCAGCGGTCCAGGATTTGTTAATTCAGTGGCCACACCTGCTTTATAGGTCATCACCACCACGAATAAAGAGCATTGTCTGTGCTTCACTGCCTTTACTTCTGCTGTTAACAAACTAGATTTACTCCTATTTTCCCAGTCTCTTTCCTCTACCACCTGTTACAAAATCAGTTGACCTTCACTTTGTACACACATTATGTAACTATCTCAAGCTGAGATTTCCTTTGCTGCATCTTCTCCTGGAGACACAAGTGCCTCTTGGGAAAGTAGCACTTGCCTGCTACTCATGCACCATGGAGCCTGATTGTCAGTGGTGTTTTTAAGTCATCGATTGTGTGTTGACTTAGCTTAGGAAATACAGCTTCTGCTTTGAATGATCTGTTTTACTTCTGAGTGTAGTTTAAAGGCAAACTGGCTTCATTCCTGGAAACTTGAAACCTTTAAAGGTTGCTCTCCTCCCAGTGAAGATTCACTGTGGGCACTTCGGATGGGGTATCTTTTACCCGTGGTTTCAGGTGCTATAGTGTGAAGGCAGGCAGTTGCTTTAGAAATCTTTATAAAGAACACTTGGGTGTTCACATAAAAAAATGCTTGTCTTCCTTTACTGTTCCCTGCTCCCATAAGCTCATTGAATTCATTGTACCCAACTACACAGCATGGACACTTCTCTGCTTTCACGCTAATAAAATGAAATAAAGGCTAGGAATTCACTCTCACCTTAATAGCATATTCCTAGAAATAAGGAATTAAGTTTTTTTTCCACATCAGTCCTTTTAGAAGCAATGATCAGATCATTTTCTGGGTTTTAATGCATTGAGAAGTAGTCACCTGCTTCCAGTTTGTGACAGGGAAGTGCACAAATGTCCTTGTGCTGTTGCACGATTATATACTCAAACTGATACCTGCGTGCTTGATGCAGTGAGGGACTTAAAGTCCCATTGTTAAAGTACTTGACGTTGAGTTAGTCTAGTCATATGTGGTGTTTAGAATTATGGGAATTTCTGATCTACACTTAGCGGGGAAAAGTGAGAGTGTTAGTCACTCAGTCATGTCCGACTCTTTGCAACCCATAGACTGTAGCCCGCCAGGCTTCTCTGTTCATGGAATTCTCCAGGCAAGAATACTGGGGTGGGTTGCCAGTCCCCTTTCCAGGGGATCTTCCCAACCCAGAGATCCAACTGGGTCACCTGCATTGCAGGTGAATTCTTTACCAGCTGAGCCACCAGCGAAGTCCTTACACCTGGGTTTTGTTAAGTAAACAAACTCTGAAATTTCATAGTGAAAAAGGTGGTGTCTCTAATTACACCTCGGGAAAATACCTAAGTAGAGACGCCACCTTCTTCACTATGAAATTTCAGAATTTGTTTCCTTAACAACAGTTAAGAAGCAAACTATTACCTTTTCCGTCCTCCTTCTCTGTGGATGCTGTGTAATATATGGTCCCCTACTAATCATTACCACCGTTTGTCCTGGAAGCTGTTTCTTCCCTCTGCCTCTGGTACCTTGCTCTCTCTACGTCTTGTCTCTGATAATGGCCTTTGTTGTTGTTGAGCCATGATTTGGTATGTTAGTTATTTGTTTGTAATCTGTTTTCCCTGCTTGACTGTGGATTGCTGCTTGTTTATCTCTGCGCATCTCAACACCTAGCACATGTTAAATGTTCTGTAGCTGGTAGGTAGTGAGTACCTGTTGGGGTGAACTGTCTCCACCCAGAGTTGCTGGTGCTCCCTTCGTGTGGCCAGAGCTTGCCCATCTCCCATCTTCTCTTGCTCTGATCAAGCTCCCTCCCTTCACTGCTGAGACGTTCTGCTGAAGAAGGGGAGCCCTCTGTCTTCAACCTGTTTCCACCTTTGAATTCTTACTTCAGTCTGCTGCCCAGCAGCATTCTGCATCGGAAATGTGGCCGTGTCGTTCCCCAACCTAAAACCTCCTGTAGGGTAAGCCTCAGCTGGTTGCAGGCCCGGCACAGTCTAGTCCAAGCTGTCTCCTTAGCTCGTTCTGCCCCCTTTCCTCCTCCCTGTCCCTTGCCCCACGCACGGAAACACCCTAGGTAGGATGATGTGTGCCCTTTCGTGGTTTGATGTTCTGCTGGAGATGGGCCACTGCAGTGTCGATGAGGAAGCAGAGGTATTTACTGACGAGGAAGGCATTTCCCCCCCTCAGATTTACTGATTAATCTTAACAGACTTTAAGTCAAGACTGCTTTCCAGACACTGACAGGTGGTAAGAGGAAGAGGGGGCAGTGAGACTAAAGTAAATAAAACCCCGAGGGCTCCCAGTAGAGAAGATAGTCTCACCGTGCGTGTCAGATGGTACCTTACCAAGGTGTGGAAGCTCAAGGCAAGAATCCGCTCATTGGGGATTTGATGGGAGGAGGCTGAGGAGGGGATGAGCGACAGCTGAACTGCAGTTCAAAGATCTTTGCCACGAGGAGGAGGAGGAGGATGTTCTTTCTGGACTGGTCAGCACGGTAGCCCCACAGATGGAGGGAAGCGCGTTCCCAGGTAGCGTGCAGCACGAAAGGCAGAGATGTGTTTGGGCAGCGGCAGGCGGCCCGTGTTACTGGGATGATCGGAGACTTAGAAGCGTTCTACAGAGACACTGGTGCGTGTCTCCAAAGCTTTGGGCATTTCCGCTGTACTTTGAGCCTTTACTGTAAGGAATCTGTATCTCTTAGAGGACCCTCTGGTCACTAGTGGGCACCAGGCGAGGAAGGATGGGGACAGGGCAGCAAGAGCCTGTCAGCAGTGGGTACAGGTTCCCAGAAGAGGCGCCTGCAGTGAGGAATCGGCAGGAGGGCCAGCGGCGAGATCAGGAGAAAAACATAGAAAGTCAAGGTCGCTGGCAGCTTCTGAGGCTGCCAAGGGGCAGGACGGTGTTTTTTACATTATGGACTTCAAAGCCAAACAGCTGGACACACAGCCTGGCTCTGCTGCCCACTCTAGGTGTGACCACAGGCGAGTGGCCCTTGGAGCCAGCTTCCAAGGAGGAACCACGAGGTTGCCCCCCTCCCGGGTGCTGTCGGCTCCTGGACAGGGTGCTGTCCTATCTTCCCGTCTCTTCGTTTGCAGGGAGGGCCACTGGTGCTCGGAATGGCTGGGTGATTCACACACAGTCAGAGCCAGCTTAGTGACAGGACTGGCACAAAGCGCCCACTTTGGTTGCCACCAGATTCTTCCCACTATCCCAGGAAACATCTGTGTTCATTTATTCTCGTGTGTACAGTTTTCAGTGAGAAACAAACAAAAGCTATTGATTCCTCTTTTTTTCTTTGCTCTCTTGATGAGATCTGGTGCTTATAGAAATTGCTATGGATTAAGCATTCATTACACTAACCCCATTCCAGAGAGATGGGTGCTGAATTCCAACCTATGAAAATCTCCAGGAATGGTAATTCCACAGTTCTCAACAATTTCTTTTAGGTTCACCTCTTCCCAGCTGACACAGTTTTCCAGTTCTGCACTTTTATCCTTATTGAAAACCGCTGTGACTTGCTTCAGTAGTCATTTTCCCATTTGGGGCATGTTTGTATTTTCTAAACTTTTGATCTCTAACATGGTTTTCCAGTTTGCCAGCCTAACTTGTCCCTTTTAGATTTTATTGCATTAATTCAGTTAACCTCTTGCAGACTTCCTTTTTCACACACGATTTTCTTTACTCTTGCTGATTAAACACTAATAAGAGTTTGTGTGCCTTCATAGTGGACTGGTAGAATTCTAGTCTGGGAATTGAGAGAACTTCTGTTTCTTCCATCTCTATGTTTATTGCTAGGCTTCTTCAACATCAGACTGGGAAAAAATTACATTTCTAAAGTAATCTTTTGTCTTAAAAAAGAGAGTCCAAGTTGGTATATAGTATGTGTTTTGTGAGGAATGTGAATATTCTGGATACTTTTGACAATAGGGCTTGAGTGTATGGTGTCTGAAACCTGAATAATTCTAATTTTAAAGTCTGAGTGTGGGCAGAAAGAATAGTAGTTAGTTACAGAGAAATTGTGTGGCCATGTTTTACCCAGAGAAAAATTAAAGACTTAACCCACATTCTAAAATAGAAAAGACTCTGGGAAAATTTTTGCTTAGAAGGAATAATTGCTTTTTGTTTTTGTCTTCTTTAAAAAAAAAAAAGCAAAACCCCACATTTCTGCTCTTAAATGTGCAACACGAGTTGTCAGCTGTTTCTCCCTCCTACTGTTCTTCTTTCTCTACCACGATTTCACTTCTGCTCTGTCACCTTCTAAGCTCTGAGTCTCTGTCAGGCTTGAGCCCACGCTGTTAGTCACGCTTCTCTCTCCCCCCAGCTCACCTGTCAGCTTTCCTATCCTTAGTCCTGACCATAGTGTATTCGAATGGTGCCCATGTAATGACAGAACCATTGTTAGTCATTTCCAACTCTGAGCTGAGTTAACTGATCCAATAACGTGGATAAATGGGTGCAGTAGGTTTAAAATGTATCCATCTGTTCTGGATTTGCTTTTGCTTTCGAGAAGTCAGAAAGTCCAGGATGCCGTAAGAGGCCTGGTCTTCTCTCACCCTTGGCAGCAGACAGATGTACTGGTAAGGAGATAATGAACCCGAGAGTCTGCCCTCCTGGCCAACCAGGAGGGTAACCCACACAGGGTGCTGGCCTCACTCTGGAGCCTGCCAGTGTTTTTACTTCTTCATAGGATGCATCTCAAGGAGGTTAACAGGTGGACTTTTCCAGGTACCTATCACTTATGGAAACCAAAGAAGAATATATGTTGTGTTACTCTTAATGTGCCAAGTCAGAGGTCTTAAGTCGCAGTGACTGTAATCCAGGCAGTGGAAACACTGGAAGGAGGGTGTGTGTGTGTGTGTGTGAGAGAGAGAGAGAGAGAGAGAGAGAGAGAGGGAATGAGAATGAATTTCTTACAGTGAATTAAATAACTGTGGCCACCTTTTGCCCAGGGTGAGGATGGGGGAGATGCATGTATTTAAAAACTATATTGATACTGTATACAATGTGCCAAATGAGACATTCCAGAATTATTAGGTACTCCTGTTTATCTGATTTCTGGAAATGTTTTCAAACCATCCCAAACTCAATTGAAAACAACGTCAGAACTTAAAAGTAAACTTTCCAGTGTTGTTTTCAGTTTCAAATGCTAGTGAACCTCTCATTATTCTAAATTCAGTTTCCACTGAGCATTTTTTTTCAGGTTTCACAACAGTGAAATATTTACTCCTTCTATATCCATCCATGGGACTTCACTGATGGCTCAGCAGTAAAGAACCAGCCTGCCAATGCAGAAGACACGGGTTCCATCCCTGGGTTGGGTGGATCCCCTGGAGGAGGAAATGGCAGCCCACTCCAGCATTCTTACCTGGGAAGTCCCATGGACAGAAGAGCCTGGCAGGGCTATAGTCCATGGGGTCGCAAATAGTTGGATGCAACTAGGCGAATAACGCTACTACTACTCCTCCCTTAATTTTTTTTAATAAGTTGATTCTTAGATTTACAGGTTTGTCAGATTAAATTGTTTTCAGTAACCCTGTTCTTGCTGGTAGTGATGAAATTTAGTGATAGAGGTCAAAATGAAAGTTAAAATCTCAGCCATTTTTTAACTATGAGAGTTCGAATAAATTAATTTATCTTTGTCTTTCCCGTCTCTGAGATGAAAATAATTATAGCACCTCTTTGGGTTGTTGTGAGAATTAAATCATTATCAGTATCAGTCATGATTGTGATCATAATAATCAAAGGATTGATCAGTGGCTTGAAATTGATTTCAAGCACTAATTTCAAGAAATATTTGATAGACCATTTCCTACTCCCTATTTAATGAAACAGTTTTTTGTTTTTGGTGTTTATAGAGAGGCTCTAAAGCTTCTCTTCTTTGGTTTTACAGCATGAACTTTGGGAACTTTTTAAAAAATTATTTTATTGTATCCATCAGTTTCCCTTTGTCTTTGATTTTCATAGTGGTCCCGCAAGGAGACTTGATAAGGGAAGACCAGAAAATCACATTTTAAGACAAAATTTTACGAACAAAAGCAATTTATGTGTTAATGTGCATCTCTATACTAATAGACATTAAAGAATTATCTATTATACTAATACAGTCAGGGCCTTTCTTGTTTAGCGTCCCTTTGTAATTTCAAGGAACCCATAATGTGGGTTTTTAACTAGATTAAAGGTTGAAAATTCTAAGTGGTTGTGGATCCAGAGGTTAAGTCAGATTTGCCAATCTTGTCCAGTAAGCGTCGAGTTTGGCTTTGTTTCTTATTCTGCTTAATAGCGTTTTCTCTGCTGTAGTAAAACAACCCACAGAATCCAAGACAACTGATTTTATTGCTCAGCATGTAAATGAGAGCCTGTTTCATAAAATTTGGTAAATATTAGAAGGACAGAAATTGGAGAGGACAGTTCGTTCCATAAAGGGAATATTATGTATATTTTAACTTTTTTTGATTCCATTTGCTTTTCAGATTAGCTTTTTTGTTGTCGTTTTGGGGATTTTTTTAGTTACCGGGTCTTACCCTGCTGCTGCTGCTGCTGCTAAGTAGCTTCAGTCGTGTCTGACTCTGTAACCCCATAAACCGCAGCCCACTAGGCTCCCCCGTCCCTGGGATTCTCCAGGCAAGAACACTGGGGTGGGTTGCCATTTCCTTCTCCAATGCATGAAAGTGAAAAGTGAAAGTGAAGTCGGTCAGTTGTGTCAGACTCTTTGCGACCCCATGGACTGCAGCCTACCAGGCTCCTCTGTCCATGGGATTTTCCAGGCAAGAGTACTGGAGTGGGCTGCCATCGCCTTCTCCGGGGTCTTACCCTACGCTGTTAAACCGGTCTCTTGTGCATTGAAAGGATCAAACCGGTGTCTCCCACCAGAGAAGTCCCTAGATTAGATTTTTAAGGACTGCGGTTCTTATAATTGACCACACCAATCACCCATTCCTCTTTCTTGAGGGAAAAAAGCAAAAATAAGTAAAAATTGTATAGACATTAAAGAATAAGGGTTATAGTATCTGCCTGCAATGCGGGAGACCTGGGTTCGATTCCTGGATAGGGAAGATTTGGAGGAGGGCGTGGCAACCCACTCCAGTACTCTTGCCTGGAGAATCCCATGGACAGAGGAGCCTGGCGGGCTACAGTCCATGGGGTCACACAGAGTCAGACATGACTGAGCGACTAGGCACAGCACAAGGGTTCCAGAGCAGCATTTATCGCTCATGAGTGTAGTATATCTTTCATTTCTTTCCTAACAAAGGTACAGATTGCCTTATCTGTTCATCCCTCTCCACTTCCCCACACCTGCTTGCTTCTTTGTGTTGTTTCTTTACTTGGTCATTAATCATCACCACTTTATATGGTTAGTTCAATTTGATGTTGCTTTGATTTAACAACATGCAGACTCATATGGAGTCAGGTTAGCCCATTGGTTTCAGTGACCCGCCTGTGATATAAAACCACCAGTCTTCTACTTTGAAAATCATGGTTCAAACACTTCTCATTCTTTTGGAGAAAATGAGCCATCAGTGTGGCATCAATAGTCCTAGAAATACACTTGGATTTCATTTCTGAATCTTTTACAGGTTGATTTATATCTGAATCTTTACTTTGTGACAGTAAGTTAGAAAGATCCTCGCTATACTGATTTGCAGCCTGTTGCAAAGTGGAACAAGGTTAGAAGCAAGGCATTTTTCTCAAAACCCATTCATTGAAAAGGGGTAAGCCAGAGTCTGGCCAAACGGTCCTTGACCTAACAACTAGACTGAATAGCTCACTGTATTATGTCCTGTCATTCCACCTAAATTCCCTGACTGTCAGGTGCTGGACTCTAGTTCGTCTTGGATAATCCTGAAGCTGAAGGTATTCATCAGGATCAGGCCTCGGATGCAGAAAAGAAGTTCATCTGTTTCTCAAAAGGATGCAGACTCAGTTTTGGTCCTGCATGATAGCACTGTTTCCAAACTAAACTTGGTTAAACCTTCTTAATCAAAACCAAAATGATTACATACAAGAAGAACTTGGGACAGATTCCGTGCCCTAATTCTTGATGTTTGAAGCTGATTCTTGAGACAAAGAAAAAGCTGTCCCTTTAGTTTTACTAGGAACTGCTCAGGACAAATGTTTTAAATTAAAAACTAAGTATTTGTTGTTGTTGTTGTTTCCTGTTTATGAATAGTTCACAGGGTAATTTCTTCAGCTGTTTAAAATTCATTATTTCTCCCTCTTGGAAAGGCTTGACATTGCCAACAGAAAGTAGAACTTCCTGTTTCTACATGCCTTTCTCCCAAATGAAGAGTGTGGCATAATCACTCACATTACTCCAGGCTCAACTTGATGTAAACTTTTACCATGCTGTTTAAAAATAATACTGATTTCAGAAGTCTGTGGATATGCTATTACAAGTTGACCTACATTCTTCTAGAACCAAAATGTTTTAGTTGGTGATGAATGTGTAGCACATAGCTTGCTAGCTCATGTATAGTTGTCTCTGTGTTATTTTATTTTTTTCCATTTATTTTTATTAGTTGGAGGCTAATTACTCTACAGTACTGTAGTGGTTTTTGCCATACATTGACATGAATCAGCCATGGATTTACATGTATTCCCCATCCCGATCCCCCCTCGCACCTCCCTCTCCACCCGATCCCTCTGGGTCTTCCCAGCTTTTTTTTACTTTTTATATCTATTATTGAAAATCAACACCATTTAAAATCATTTCACATATAATGGCCTGGCTGTAGTTTTAAACCTTGTATGCTCCATTTACTAATCACTCCATTAATCCAGAGTTACAACCCCTTTATGTTTCAGGGGCCAGTTTCTCTGGAGAAGTAAAGTATAGGATGTTCCTGTGAAAATCACTCTTCTCTTACGTCTTTGGGGACCCATCCCTTTAGAGTCATTTCTCATATCTTTATGTTCTAACAATGAACTTCTTATAAGTTTCTTTTAGCAAGATAAATGTGTATTTACAGAAGCATTTTAGTTACTTAGAGTAACATTTAGAGGCCTTTTACCCTAGTGAGTATAGTGCGTTTAATGATAGCCAGCCTCTAAATAAGTTCTTATGTTGAAAATTCTTTCCATTGCTGGAAAATTGATCTTTGGTTCTTTTAATTACTGGTTTCCCTGCCGTCTCTTTGACCTTTATTCAAAGGACTCATTTTTCTCCCCATTGTGGTTGCCTCTCCCAAAGAGTCCATTGTCAACTCTGTCCTCTTTCTGTACTTCGTCCACCTTCATCCGCCCCCACCAAGCAGCTTAGCATATAATGGCTTCTGCTACCATCTGTAACTGCTAATGACATCCAAGTAAAAATAGACTCTCTAGCCCATGTCTCACTCCCAAGCTTTGGACCTCAGGTTAGCTGCCAACTGGAAGTGACCTCTTAAATGCTTCACAAACAGTCCCAATATGTCTAAAATTATGCCCACCATTTATTTTACAAAAACACTCTTCCTCCATATTTTCAACATCAGTAAATGTAATCTGCTCACTCACTGAGATAGACACTAGTAGGCACTAGTAAATAGATAGACACTTGTAAATAATCCTTAACTTTCTTTCTGCTGTGCCCCCCACACAGCTTTTTCAGTCGTAATCCTAGAGACTCGGCTCCTCTGAATTATACTGCCACATTGTTTTATTTTCCCCATAATCGTATTTCTGATATTTTATCACTTTTGTATTTGCAGCAGAATCTTAATTGACTTTCTAACTCATGTTGCTCTTTTCTAGTCCTTTTTCACTGTTACTTCTAGATGAATACTTGCTAAAATACACAGGCATCACGTTATATCTGTTGAACTTTTCCGAAGGCTTTGCTTTCAGGGTAAGTTTCAGGCTCCTTAGCAGGTTGTTCAAGGCTCTCGTCTGTCCCCTTCCTTTTGTCCACGTTTCCTGGCCCGAGTGCCTCAGCCTCTCTGCGTCTCCTTTCTTCCCTCGCTCCCCTGTTTCTTTCTGTCCTCCCACCCCCTTTTCCGTCAGGCTGGTGCCACAGCAGGACCTGGTCACCACTTTCTCTGAGTGTGACAGGAACCTCTCTTGTTTCCTGCTACTTTCCGCCACGGCTGAAGTGATCTGTGTGCCTGTTTTCTGTTATTAGCATCTTGAGTCAGTGTTAGGAACTGCTTTGCATCCTGGCAGTATAAATGTGAAGATCAGTCTCTCATCTTAAGGAAGAAGGGAGAGTTTCTTGTGTTTTTCATTCTTAGAACTCCTTAAGAGTTTGTTTCATAAACAAATGTCTGTTTAAAAATTAAGGTGTTAAAAAAAAAATTGTGTTTTTTTTAATCTTCAAAATAAGTTGTATTTTCCCTCAATTCTTCAATATAGACTCATTTAGTATCACAAAAATAATTTTACATGCGCCTAAAACAAATCAGCCACACATCACAAATGCTTAATGATAGCTCTCTATAGATGAAATTCATTTTGGTATGCAAAAAGATGTGATAAGTACAGTAATAATAAATCATTGCATTTTTTCACATTGTGCAAGTATGTATTATGGTGAATGAATTTCGGGAAGCCTTGCAGGTCTCGCTCAGGACCCTGAGTGAGAGCTGCCTTCAAGCTTCTCATTTCAGGGTGGAGGCTATGGAGGCCACAGTACAGGAGTAATTTTACCGTTTTTCCTGATAAGTGACAGGGAACAGATCTAACACCTTGGTTTCCTTTTGCCTAAATCCTACCTCATTGAGGAAAGTGAGAAAATGTGTGTGAGTAATTAAGATACTAAAAGAGGACACCTTAAAGTAATTCAGGCATGAAATCATGAATTACCATTATATGGTAGACAGAGGATTCAATCCCTGGGTTGGGGAGGTCCCCTGGAGAAGGGAATGGCTACCCACTCCAGTATTCTTGCCTGGAGAATCCCATGGTCAGAGGAGCCTGGCAGGTTACAGTCCATGGGGTCACAAAGAGTTGGACACAAATGAGTGAGTTTCAATAGATAGGTAGGTATAGGCAGAGGATGAGGAAAATTTGAGGAAGTAGAAAGAACAGAAGATTCTATGATGAGAATACATGGCATTTGAAGGAAAGGGATGACCAAAGATGATTTAAGCGAGAAGCTCCCAAGACTTTTGACCTCAGGTTTTCTAGTATGCTTGTTGTTGTTTAGTCACTAAGCCGTGCCCCTCTCTTTGTGACCTCATGGACTGTAGCCTCCCAGGCTCCTCTGTCCATGGGATTTCCCACCAAGAATACTGGAGTGTGTTGCCATTTCCTTTTCCAGAGATCTTCCCAACCCAGGGATCCAACCTGTGTCTTCCGCATTGCAGGCGGATTCTTTGCCACTGAGCCACCAGGGAAGCCTTCTAATATGTTTGGTTTCTCCTTAAAGAAATTCTGGAGACTAGCTTAACAGTTCCCAATGGAAGCAAATTATAAGAGCTGAGGCGGGGAGATGCGCTCAGGGCCCAGCGGAAAAGTGCTTTAGCCATCACTACAGTTAAGGGTGTGGGGCAAAGATCTACCATGTGCTGCTGAGGAAAGCGAACTGGACCTCACCAGGGGAGCAAGACAGCTCATCCTGGGACTTGGTGCAACGGGTGGTCACTATCATGCAGAATCCACACCAGTACAGGACCCCAGACTGATTCTTAGACAGACAGAGGGTCTGACAGGGGGAAAACACAGCCAGGTCCTGGCCAAGGGTCTGGAGGAAAGCCCTGGGAAGACCCAGACTGACCAGAGAAGACTCAGGCCCCCAGACTGAAGTCCAGGGGACTTCATGTCCGAGGCCAGCACTCCAAGCTGCTGTGGCCACACCACGGGTGTGTCCAGGAAGAAATAAGTGTGTGGAGGTTGTTGGTTAGTAAACAGTTTATGCAGTTAAAAACTTGCATAGCATAAAGTTTTTTGAGCTGCTTTTATCACATAGCATGATGAACTCAGGTGTCATTCATGTTGTAGCATGTGTCAGGAGCAATTTGAGGCTCCAAGATTAGCCTGGCATTCTTAAGGCAATTCTGTGGACAGGTTTGTTTCTGAACTACTGAATGGATATTCAAAACTTTGAACTTTGGAAAAATATTTATAAGAGTTTCTTCTTGTATTTCACAGAATGGTTAACAGTTTGTGCCTGTTACTGGTTTGTTTTGGTAATTCACATATGAAAAGCAGCAAATCACAATATATTATGTTAATAGATACAAATGAGATAAGAGCTGGGTTCAGTGGCAGTTCTTTGCTTTTGTTTTTAACCTAGGTAGGTCCCTTAAGAATTATGGGACTTCTCTAGAAACAGGTGATAAGCTGTTTATTTTATTTTTTTTTGGCCACATCCTGGCATGTGGTATCTTATTTCCCTGACCACAGATTGAGCCTGTTGCCCATGCAGTGGGAGCACACAGTCTTAACCACTGGACCACAAGGGAAATCCCTCAGTGGGAACCTGAAGCAAGGGCGGGACCCAGGCTACCTGGGATTGTTGAGACAGGTGTCAGGGACCCATCAGCTATCTCTCAAGCAGAATATGAGAAGAGAGCATTGAAAGTAGTCTTGATAGACAAGATAGAATATGAAAAGTCACAGGGGTGTGAATACTAAGGTGTTTTTGAGGAACTATGAAAAATTTAGTATTGCTGGAGCAAAGTCTCAGTTCAGTTAAGTCCCTCGGTTCTGTCTGACTCTTTGCAACCCCATGGACTGCAGCACACCAGGCCTCCCTGTCCATCACCAACTTCCGACTTGCTCAAACTCAGGTTGATCGAGTCGGTGATGCCATCCAACCATCTCATGCTCTGTCGTCCCCTCCTCCTCCTGCCCTCAATCTTGCCCAGCATCAGGGTCTTTTCCAATGAGTCAGTTCTTTGCATCAGGTGGCCAAAATATTGGGGCTTCAGCGTCAGTCCTTCCAATGAATATTCAGGACTGATTTCTTTCAGAATTGGCTCGTTTGATCTCCCTGCAGTCCAAGGGGCTCTCAAGACTCTTCTCCAACACCACAGTTCAAAAGCATCCATTCTTCAGTGCTCAACTTTCTTTATAGTCCAACTCTTAACATCCGTACATGACTACAGGAAAAACTGTAGCTTTGACTAGATGGGCCTTGTCAATAAAGTATTATCTCTGCTTTTTAATATTCTGTCTAGGTTTGGCATAGCTTTTCTTCCAAGGAGCAAGTGTCTTTTAATTTCATGGCTGCAGTTACCATTTGCAGTGATTTTGGATCCCAAGAAAATAAAGTCCATCACTGTTTCTGTTGTTTCCTTATCTGTTTGCCATAAAGTGATGGGATCAGATGCCATGATCTTAGTTTTTTGAATGTTGAGTTTTAAGCCAGCTTTTCACTCTTCTCTTTCACTTTCATCAAGAGGCTCTTCACTTCCTCGTTGCTTTCTGCCATAAGGGTGGTGTCATCTGCATATCTGAGGTTTTAGAGGCAAATTCTGAAGGACAGTGCTAAAAGGGTCATGTGAGCTGTGCTACACGTTGAAAATTTTACTCTGTAGCCACAGGGAACAGGGATGTGACATGATCCGATCCACATTTCAGGAAGGCAGTGCTGGTTCTATCTGGGGTTGGAAAGGGGAGAGACCAAAGCAGAAGACCAGTAAGGAATCCATTGGATGAATGCAGACAGGAATACTCTTCTACATTTAAGAATCAAGCACACTCGAACTTTAATGAAATAAACTTCTAGGTAATCTATCTTTTTTACCTGCCACTCATGCTGTCCACAACTCCTGACAGCTCCTGAGCTAGCCAGTCCTGGCCCTCAGCAGCTTTGAAGTGTTTATTCAGAAACATCCCTGTTTGTCCAGACAAGCATGGGAGCTCCTGGCTCGAGCAGATACACTGTTCCAGGTTTTCTCATGTCGGTGCCTGGAGACCCACAGGGCCCGGTGCAGACCAGCATCCAAAGCAGAGGACGGTTCTCTCCCATCACAGCCTAGTCCATTACCCCAAGGAGAGAACCATTGGTTACACTTCGTTTCCCCCCTTTAAGCTGTATCACTGATTTTAAAATATTTCACGGCACGTTCAGATGACAGCAGTTTTGATATGAATCTAGGTATTTTACAGTTTGGGAGATAACTGCTTCTCATTATTTTGGCATGAAAATATCCCACCCAGTCATCATGCCGCTTGCGATTTAAAAGGTTTCTTGAGGAAAACTGCGTCTACCTTGGAAACTACCTGTCTAGTCTTCCTTAAAGCAGGTTGTGTTGTAACTTTGGAGTTTAGCTATGTTTGTACTGATGCTGAGTCATTTTTTTAAAATTGGAAAATGATTGTTTACAATGTTGTGTTAGTTTCCGCCGTACAACGGTGTGAATCAGCCAGAAATATACATATGTCCCCTCCCTCTTGCGCCTCTCTCCCACTCCCCATCCCATCCCACCCCCCTAGGTCATCACAGAACATGGAGCTGAGCTCCCTATGCCATACAGTAGCTTCCCACTATCTATCTGTTTTACACGTGGCAGTGTACATATGGGAAGGCCCCCTGGAGAAGGGAACGACCACCTACTGCAGTATTCTTGCCTGAAGAATTCCATTGAACAGAGGAGCCTGGCAGGCTACAGTCCTTGGGGTCGCAGAGAGTCAGATGTGACTGAGCGACTTTCACTTAATGAATGTATGTCAGCGCTACCCTCTCAATTCATCCCACCCTTTCCTTCCCCCACTGGGTCCACAAGTCGATTGTCTACATCTGCGTCTCTATTCCTGCCCTGCAGATGGGTTCGTCACTACCATTTTTCCAGATTCCGTATATATGTGTTGTTGGTTGTTGCTCAGTCGTGTCCAACTCTTGACGACCCCGTGGACTGCAGCGCGCCAGGCTTTCTTGTCCTTCACCATCTTCCGGAGCTTGCTCAAACTCATGTCCATTGAGTCGACGCCATCCAACCATCTTGTCATCTTTGCTTTTCTCCTTCTGACTGACTTCACTCTGTATGGCAGACTCTAGGTTCATCCATCTCAGTACAACTGACTTGGTATTGAGTCATTTTTTAAAGGAAGTTACATCACTGATACTGACTCATCTCTCAGTCACTTAACCGCTCTTTCTCCCCTCTGCACACAGGTGTCAAGAATCTTCTCCTTTCTCACCCACCTGACTTGGGTCTCTGCACCTCTCCTTTCCTTCCACACAGCTCTGGTTCTGTCCAGGCGCCTCCATCTCCTAGTGCTTCCCGGCTATGTGCTGAAATGAGCTGTTGTCTGAGACTTCTTTTCTAAATTACAGAGTTCATATGTTCAAATATTTTCATTTTTGCTTATAAATAAAACCTCTGACATGTTGTTTTATGGACCTCAAGGTGGGGAGGTTGTCCAGTTTGGATAAGGACCTTTTTTTTTTTTTTTTAAAGATAACGTGATCAGTTTTGTGGTGGTGGTTTCTCTTTGCCAATCATGACCTTTACTCTCAGAATCCGGTAGATCCTGTCAAACTCTCTGTGGAGAAAAAGATATTTTTAATACACTTTAAATGTGATATTCTCTTTGCATTGAGTCAAGAAGATACAGATTTCTCAAGAGGGAGGAAAGGAAAGACTGGAACCACATGGAGGTTTATGTTGTTTACATTGAAAACTCGTTCTAGTACATTTTCATCATCATGTTGTAATAAAACTAACAGCCCTCAGCCACACTAATCTTCGGAGATAAAACCCATATCCATTTGGCTCTTGACTAAAGGTTAAAAAGTATAATTGAAGAGAAATACAAGACCAAGAGTATAAGTGGGTTTCTTTCTACTTGTGTTATCACAGCCTGAGCTTTCTAGGAAATCTAACACTTGTTAAGTGCCTTCCACGTGCCAGATTCACAGCTGTAGTAGAGGTGCTGTATTTTATTTTTATTTTTATTTTTATTTTTTTTTTAATATTATTTTATTAGTTGGAGGCCAATCACTTTACAACATTTCAGTGGGTTTTGTCATACATTGGCATGAATCAGCCATATAGTTACACGTATTCCCCATCCCGATCCCCCCTCCCACCTCCCTCCCCACCCGACTCCTCAGGGTCCTCCCAGTGCACCAGGCCCGAGCACCTGACTCATGTATCCCACCTGGGCTGGTGGTCCGTTTCACCATAGATAGTATACAAGCTGTTCTTTCAAAACATCCCACCCTCACGTTCTCCCCCAGAGTTCAAAAGTCTGTTCTGTACTTCTGTGTCTCTTTTTCTGTTTTGCATATAGGGTTATCGCCACCATCTATCTAAATTCCGTATATATGTGTTAGTATACTGTAATGTTCTTTATCTTTCTGACTTACTTCACTCTGTATAATGGGCTGTATTTTAAACTGTCAAAATCTTGACTCCTCTGGGAAGTTTAGACATTTGTGTTACCATTTCTTTTTCTTTTCTTTTTTTTTTTTTTTTTTTACCACTTCATAGATAAGAAAAATGAGGTTAGAGAAGCTATTGTCTCAGACCACAGAGCCAAGTATATGGCAGAGTTGAAGTCCAAACTTGCTTTTTGCTTTTTCTTGTCATACTGTGTCTTAAGTCAGGTTTTTAATTACGTATTTATTATTATCCTTTTATTTTAAACATTTTTTGCAATAGCAAAAGTAGAAGTAAGAAAGTAAAAAATAGCCCCAAACTCAGCTGTTTGGGAAGTAATCATTGGTAGTAGATACTGATTCCTGTCGTTATTTCTAAACGTATATTGTTGTTCAGTCACTGAGTTATGTCTGACTCTTTGCAGCCCCTTGGACTGCAGCACACCAGACTTTCCTGTCCTTCACAATCTCCTGGAGTTTGCTGAGACTTATCTCCTTTGAGTCAGTGATGCCATCCAACCATCTCATCCTCTGCTACTGTTTTCTCCTTTTGCCCTCAATCTTTCCCAGCATCAGCATCTTTTCCAATGAGTCAGCTCTTCACCTCAGGTGACCAAAGATTTGGAGCCTTAGCATCAGTCTTTCCGGTGAATATTCAGGGTTGATTTCAGGAAAGCTATGACAAACCTAGACAACGTATTAAAAAGCAGAGACATCACTTTGTCGACAAAGGTCCATCCTGTCAAAGCTATGATTTCCCAGTAGTCATGTATGGATGTGAGACGTGGGCCATAAAGAAGGCTGAGCGCCAAAGAATTGATGCTTCGAATTGAGGTGCTAGATTGGAGAAAACTCTTGAGAAGAGTCCCTTGGACAGCAGGGAGATTTCAAAGCAGTCATTCCTAAGCATATATACAGATAGAAAAAGAGGAGAGAAATTAATGGGTTCATCAGAACATGCCATTTTAGATAAAAGTTGAGTTTAATTTTACTTGATTGTAATAGAATGAACAAATGGAGTTTCAACTGACTGTTCCTTTCCAGGAGAAGAATTCCTGAGACATCTTCCCAAGGATAAGAAAAGATTAGGAGATCTAAGTCATGTTTTTCAGTGGCATGTAATCATGCTCTCACAAATGAGGGAGTTACCATTTCTCACCAATTTTTTTTTTTAATATTTTTATTTATTTTTTTGGCCTTGCTTTGTGGCATGTGGGATCTTAGTTCCCTGACCAGGGATTGAACCCGCATCCCCTGCACTGGAAGCACAGAGTCTTAACCCCTTGACCGCCAGGGAAGTCCCTCTCACCAGTTTTTAAAGTTACATTTTAATTTCAGCTTCATGGAGGTTTACAATATTTTTATTTATAGCTGTAATTTCCAATTTTTACTCAGTGTTGGTTTTGCATCTAAATTCTGTACTTTAACATCTGCCCTTTCCTGAATTTTCTCTTTACTTTCCTGAATTCTTTGGGGGTTTTTGTCTTGTTTTGTTTATTAAATGTTTATCTTTAATTGACTTTTTCAGCTGAGACTTAAAGATATTGAATTTTTCTTTTTCATTTTTTTGTTTTTGCACACTCGATAATGTTTATCCTGCCATTGTACTTGAAGATCTAGGTAATCATGAAATTTCCGGGTCTGATGCTCCTGATATGGAGTGGAATGACTGCTGCCTGATAGCTTTGCTACCTACCTTGTCTGAAACCTCGTTGCTTCCTCCTCTGAGAGTGGTGTGAGGGCTGGAAGCCGCCTTTAGTCTGCTCTTCTGGGTCTTAGGGTGTGTGGAGAAAGGGCAGTGCCTCCACTGGGGCAGTGCAGAGTCTTTGTCAGAAGACCTGGGCTTGTTTTTTTCTTCTGGAATTTTGATAAAGGGCGTACGTTCATCCTGGTAAAAGTGAATAGGGTTCAGATCATTTGCTAAATTCTTTAGTGCTCCTTGTGTGTCCCAGGCCGCTCAGTGGTAAAGAATCCTCCTGCCAAGATTCAGGAAAGATGGGTTTGATCCCTGGGTCAGGAAGATGCCCTGGTGGATGGCATGGAAACCCTGCCTGGTATTCTTGTCTGGGAAATCCCATGGACAGAGGTGCCCAGTGGGCTACAGTCCATGGGGTCATTAAGAGTCAGACACAGCTGAGCACACACTCAGGTTAGTGTTCCCTAGAAAATAGCTTATCCTGGTAGTTTCTCTTGCCTCCACCGAGGTTTCCAGAAATAAGTGTTCCTCCTGACTTTCTTCTCTTGAACTGTTAATGTACATACGTTTTCAATCTTTTTTCCTCCAAGGTTGTGATCTTTGTGTTGTTTGGTTCCCGCAGGTGAATGTTCTGCAGGCTTTTGCAATGTTTTCATTATTTCTTCCCAGTATTGGCAGGGGTTGGAGGGAGATTCTGAAATCTGCCACTTTTAGGTAAATTTGCCGTGTTTAATTACAAAGGTGATCTGAGAGAAGACCGGGTCCATGCACCACATAGCCCCAGCTCACTGCCATCTCCCAGACAGGCTTCAGTGCTGGGCCACAAGCAGCCTCAGCCTTTCGCTAGTTTTCTCTGCAAATATTATCACTTTCCATGTGCTTCACGGGGCTTACCTGGTGCCTCAGATGGTAAAGAATCCGCCTGCAATGTGGGAGATCTGGGTATAATTCCTGGGTTGGGAAGATCCCCTGGACAAGTGCGTGGCAACCCACTCCAGTATTCTTGCCTGGAGAATCCCATGGATAGAGGAGCCTGGCAGGCTACAGTCCGTGGGGTCACACAGAGTCGGACACGACTGAGTGACTAAGCACACACAGCCAAACACACGTGCTTCACGACGTGAAAAGGGACCTAAAGTTTACATATTTTTTTCCATTGACCATAAAATCCTTTTCTGTTTGGGACATGAATTGCCTAGTATACACTGACTGCATCTCTACAATCTGTTCTTTTTCCTGTGAATGAAAAGTTTGTGTCTGGAGTTAGAATTTAAAATAGGAGATGAAAGTTTTTAATTGCTAATATTGCTAGTTCTACAGTTCTTGTTCTTTACAGTTGTATATTTTAAGTGTTTGTGTACTATGGTTATGTTGAAACTTTAACACAAGTCTGTTCATTCAAGTGTTTATTGAATACCTATTTTAGGTGCTAAGGAGAGGTACATAAACAAATACATAGAAGAATGATCAAGTTCAAAAACGGGAGCACGTACACAAAGATGCTGTGTGCTTGATTCACATGCCGACTCCAGCTCCAGTTGCGCCCTGCAGCTGGCCCTGGGTGTTGCCGGGGGTGAAGGTAGCAGAGTTGTAGCCGTGCTCGAGTTATATGAGACACCAGGGAGATGGGAGTTGATGATCAGGACGACTTCTCGGCAGCTACAATATCAGGAAAGGTTTGTGAAAAGCTGCTGACAAGACATGGAGAATTACAAGTGCTTCAGTAATGTTGGAGCATAAATTATAATGGATCATGGGAAGAAGACAGGCAGTGTTCAGGCTCACGAAGGGCCTTCTGTACTATCCTATGGAATTTGGCCTTTATCCTCTGTATTCGTCAACAAATTATCCCAAGTGTAGTGGCTTAAAGCAGCTATCGTCTCAGTTTCTGATGGCCCGGTGTTCAGGAACCATTTGGTTGTGAGCTTCTGGCCCAGGTCCTCTCATGAAGGTGCCGCTCAGGTGCGCCCTGGGCTGCAGTCCTCTGAGGCGTGCTTGTGGCCTAAGGAGCTCTGGCCACAGTGTCTGCCCCACATGACTGTTGAGAAGAGTTGTTTCCTTAGTGGCTTTAAGCATTGTTTGCAAAGAGTTCAGAACAACAAAGCTAGCTTGGTGATTATACTTAGAGTTTAATGTCAAAAGCCCTTTTCCACCAACACATAACCTTTACAACTGGTTATTATCTCCTGTTTCCTAGACGGGAGGCTGGTACTGTGGCCAGTCTCGGTTTGAAGTATCTGTACTGTCTGCACGGGCCACACTGATAGCAGTGCAGGTCTCCAAGCAAGTGACGCCCTGGCAGGTTCATCCCCAGCGTCACTCCAGCTCATTGCCTTACCTAGATGGAAGCCAGGCTCACAGTCCCTTGCTTGTTTATCTTAAGCAGCAAAAGGTGGCCTTCTTGGTTTGAGTTTTAAAAGCTGCAAAAAGGCTTGAGAGAGATTTGACTTGAAGTGCGTGTGTGCTGTTGTGGTCATCTCTTTCCAAGTCCATGGAATGTATCCCACCAGGCTCCTGTGTCTGTGGAATTTTCCAGGCAAGAATTCTGGAGTGGGTTGCTGAAACCTCCTCCAGAGGATCTTCCTGAACCAGGAATCAAACCCCTGTCTCTCGCATCTCCTGTATTGGCAGATGGATTCTTTACCACTGCGCCACCTGGGAAGCCAAATTTGACTTGGGGAATATGGTTTTCTTGAATGGATAATTAAGTCAGGAAAAAACAGAGGACAAAGGAGATCAGAGGCCTGGATACATTTTGGTCTATTTTGTAGTTCTCTCACCACAGTGATTCACTCAGAAATGATCAATTTTGAACAGTGTTAAAAGGAGCTGGCCTGGGGCAAGTGTAGGCCAGCCCTGAGGAGCCAAGATGAGTTGAGACCTAGTGCATTTTTTAAGTGATTTCCAGGGCTGTCCAGGTGTCCTGATTTAAAGGCTGCTTTTTGAGTCAGGAAATTGTGTCTTGTTCCGAGGTTTACTGTCATAAAGCACACAGTCCTGGGGGGTAGTGCTTCAGCTCCGTGAATCACAGGCTGGCCACGCAGACCCAAGCCCATGATTTATTCATGCCATGCTATAGTAGGAATGACAAATATATGAGCCACACGTGGTTCCTGGGATGGGTCTTTAACTGGGAAGGGGCCATAAATCCATAAAGTGAAATGAGGCAGAGCCAGCCACAGCTCATATCATGTCCAGGAGATCTCTTCCTGTTTGATGGGGATGTTCATTCCAGGCCTGGTGAAGTTCAGCATCCTTGCAGTGTGTCCCTGGGCTTTTCGTGTGCTGTTTCAGTCTGTCGATCAACAGTCTTTGATTCGTTGCTTACAAACCTAAAAAACAGCTCTGAAAAGTAGTTGTTACTAATATTTTGTCTTCTATAAAGTAGACCTGACTTGAATATTTGCTCATAGGCTTTTCAAGAAATTTTTGCTTAGAAAATTCTTCATTGGATTGCCAAGCCATGATCAGTCATCCTTCTTTGCATCTAAGTTTGTGATTGCCAGTGTTGCAGTAAGCTTAAAGTCCTACCTAGCTTTATGAGCTTCATTTAATTCCCCACCTCTGATAAAGAGGTTCTGTTAGAATTTGGCTCGATTTGTATGAGTAATACTCAGTTGAAGAGAAAGAGATCCAGGGGCTGTGTCAGAATATGAACACTCATTGCTACCACCTTCTATGGTTTTAGCATCTTTACTGCTCTAGGTAGTTCCCTGGAGATCCGGTGGTTAAGACTTTGCCTTCCAAAGTACGGGGTATGGGTTTGATCCCTGGTCAGGGGGCTAAGATCCCACGTGACTCACAGCCAAAAAAACAAAAACATGAAAAAACACCCAGAAGCTTTTCGGCCGGAACCGCCATCTTCCAGTAATTCGCCAAAATGACCAACACAAAGGGAAAGAGGAGGGGCACCCGCTACATGTTCTCTAGGCCTTTTAGAAAACATGGAGTTGTTCCTTTGGCCACATACATGCGAATCTACAAGAAGGGTGATATTGTAGATATCAAGGGAATGGGTAGTGTTCAAAAAGGAATGCCCCACAAATGTTACCATGGCAAAACTGGGATAGTCTACAGTGTTACCCAGCATGCTAATGGTATCATTGTAAACAAACAAGTTAAGGGCAAGATTCTTGCCAAGAGAATTAACGTGCCTATTGAGCATATTAAGCACTTTGAGAGCCGAGATAGCTTCCTAAAACGTGTGAAGGAAAATGATCAGAAAAAGAAGGAAGCCAAAGAGAAAGGGACTTGGGTTCAGCTGAAGCGCCAGCCTGCTCCACCCAGAGAAGCACACTTTGTGAGGACCAATGGAAAGGAACCTGAGCTGTTGAAACCCATTCCCTATGAATTCATGGCCTGAAGGGTGTAAAAATAAAGACCTGGACTGTAAAAAACAAAAGAAAAAGAAAAAATACCCAGAAGCAATATTGTAACAAATTCAATAAAGACTTTAAAAATAGTCCACATCAAGGAAAAAAAAAAAAAAAACTTTAAGAAAATAAAATCTTTACTTCTCTTGTTAAAATAAGCAAAGTTTAAAAACTTTTTTAGTTTCCATGGGGGCCTCCCTGGTGGCTCAGACGGTAAAGCGTCTGACTACAATGCAGGAGACCCGGGTTCGATCCCTGGGTTGGGAAGATCCCTTGGAGAAGGAAATGGCAACCCACTCCAGTACTCTCACCTGGAAAATCCCATGGACGGAGGAGCCTGGTAGGCTACAGTCCATGGGGTCACAAAGAGTCGGACACAACTGAGCGACTTCACTTACACTTTACAGTAAATTCTAAAACGTCTTTTGAAAGAATATTTCCAATTATCCTTTCCCTGTATCTTTGAGAAGTACAGTGATAGTTGTTGCTTTATTAGTTTCAAACGTATTTCCAACATTATAAACAGTACCGTTGCTAATGCAGGAAAATGTCAAAATTTTTTTTAAAATTTTATCAGAAGATTCTACGTCTCCCCCTTCTTCAGTGCCTTCCATCACCATATACACCTTGTGTATATATATATATATATATATACACACACACACACACACACATTTATATATACACACACAACGGAAGGATGGGTGTAGGAACCTACTTCCTAATTTACGTCTGGCACTTGACAAGTGGCTGGAATGTGAGGGAGGATGCAGAGAAGACGAGATTCTAGCTGATGGGAGTAACGATTCATCTAACAAATGCAAGCAAGCCACTTGCCTTTTCTTTTCCTATGGAGTTTCCCCACCAGATGTTTCATTCCAAACCCATGTAGAAGAGCAGTTGGTCTTATGATTTTCACCAACCAGTTGATAGCAGATGAGTGATGGAATTGTTGAATCATTAATATAGGAAGGGAACAAATTGCAGAGTTTGTCTTCATCTGTTTTGGTCAACAAACGCCTTGGTGATCTTCAGCATCTCTGAAGCCCCAGCATCTCCAGCACCCTAGCAGTCACGCAAATGTGTCCCTAGAGCTTTCAAGGCTTCATAGGCAGCTTGAAGAGTATCTGGGATGTTTACTCATTGGAACTCTTCCTACTCTTTTTTTTTTTTTCCAGATAGTGTACCACAAATCCAGACATGAGATGTTCTGTGTAATGTCTGCTGCTTTATGAAACTGAGGCGCACTTAGCTCTCACTTGCGCCTGAGATGGAGAGTGAGTGCCACGTACACTGGCATTCTTCTAGCCAGTGTCCCAGCAGGCAGATTGGAGTGCCGTGTGAGCTAAAGGCAAGGCAGGCAGCCCCACGGTAGCACCGTGTGGACAGCTGGCATGGACATGTTATCCATCTCCAACTGGAAAAGGTTAAGTAAACACGGGGACAGTGACAAAGTGCAGGGATTAATTGCTTAAAGCATTCAGTGATTCTTAAAACAGACATCTAAATAAACGGAAGGGTTCTGGTGTTTGAGTTCTGAGGCACAGTGTAAGAAGACTTTATTTTCCTTTGGAAGCAGAAACTTCCTAAGAAAGAAGACACAGTAAATGATCCAGCCCAAAGTAAGAATGTGACGATAACCAGGAGACCGTTATTTTGAAGGGACTGTATCTTTATAAGGGAGGTTCGTGTTCTGGAATGTTCTGTTCACATTATACCATCAAACATGCAGCAGGCCTAAAGGACATACTATTATAAAACAGTAAAGGCAAAATGAAGGAAAAGGCCATATAAATCTTTTTGTACACATCATCCCCAGATGTTACTATGAGCCCACTACTTAACTTCATCTCTTGAGGCTCATGCTAAGCTGTTTTTACCCCCCAACCCCAGATTTCCAACACAAATCATTGGGTTTAAGACATAATTCACTAGGGATTTTGGTAGGATTTGAGTAAATCCCCAACAAAAAAATCCCTGGGCTTGCCAGCTATTTTTAAAGGCAGAGATTTAGAAAGCAGAAGATCCTCAAGTTCACCTGTCCTGTGATGGCCCTTGCCATGAAAATGGCAAGGAGGAAATTTGCCTGTAAATACGTTATAAAATGCTTGCCTTCCAAACCGTCTGTTGGCTGGAGCTACACCACAGGAGTCCACAATATTTTGAAGTCCAGTGATGGTCCATTTTATGAGGATCTGCAGTGTCGTCAGAATTTTAGAGTAAAATAGCTGATTGTTTTTACAATGGAATTGGAAGGTTTTGATGTACTTAGTGAATTTGGAAAAGCAAATACAAATATTAAAAATGCAGTCTTGGCAAGAGTGTGGGTCTACTGTTGGTCTTTTAAGTCAGTTCTTTCTGTAAAGTAGTGTGTCTCAAGTACTTTCTTGAAAGATTCTCAAAAGTATAGAAAGCCATCCTCTGAGATTCAGATCCCATGGGTCAGGAGCAGAGAACAGCCTTCTGTTCATAGTCATTTCTGTTTTGTTTGATAACCACTGTTGGCTCACACACCTTTCCACTGCTGTGGACTTGAGCATCTTTGAGGTCTCCTTGGGTTCTACAGGTAAACCCGCTTCCTTCTCAGCAGGCACTTTGGGTCGAGTTTCAGGAGCTGAGAATTTGCATGTTTGTTTCCTCTGTATGTGCTCTACTTCAGTATGTCGTAAACCTTGCATCATCAAAGGTAGGGTTTGTCTCTGCATTTTGTTGTCCTGGTGTTCTGGGACGGTTTTCCAGAGGAGCGGTGGGGGGCTGACAGGTCTTAGTTCTGCCGTCTTGAAATCAGGACTCCAGTACTGTATTGAAAGTCTGAAAAACTGTGACCAGGATGGGGAGAAGGAAGGCACAGCAGCTTTAGGGGAAAGTCAGTGAGTGGAGGCTTGTTTTTCTTTAAAGACGACCATCCATAGTTGTGGTATGAACAATTCATTTTAGATCAGGTAAAATGTGTTCTTCATTTTCATGCGTTCTCTCTGGAAACAGGTGAACATTAGGTGGAATTCGGGAATCACGTGTACACTGAACCCGAGAGAAAGCTCACTAACAAGCAAAATCTGTGTAGAGAACCAAGCCTGGGACTCTCACCTGAATGTACTGTCTTCCTTCGTGGTGTAATGCTTCACCGTAAATTCCCAGCTTAACGTTATCAAAAGGGGCTTACCTGGTATAAAGAATCCACCTGCAATGCCAGAGACAAGGGTTTGATCCCTGGGTTGGAAAGATAGCTCTGGAGAAGGGAATGGCAACCCACTCCAGTATTCTTGCTTGGAGAATCCCATGGACAGGGAAGCCTGGTGGGCTGCAGTCCATGTGATCACATCCTAATCAGTAAGCAAAACGACCTATTAAATGAGCAGATATTATATCTTAACAAGGTATTCCCTCCTCCTCTAGCCTCCCCCCCCCCCCCCCCCGCCCTGCTTAGGGCTGTATTCTGAGGCTAATTCTTGTCTCTTAATTTCTTTTCTAATTTTTAGATGCCAGTTATATGTGTGTTCTGCTGTTTGCAGGTTTTTCATAGATTATCCCTCATGTGTACAAAATGCTAAGTGGATTTGAAACATTTAATTAAAGTAGTTAGGGCATATGGTCATCTGCTCCAACAAAATTAACGGAGAATTTTGTCTCATTTCCATTTGATGGTAATTCTGTAAAGTCGTTAGGGGTTCAGAGCCATCCTCTCGTTGCCCTGCCATTCCTGCAGTTCTACCTTCATCCACATGATCCACAGTGGCTCCCGGCCGCGTGACACCCCAGCAGCCGTGGGGCGGGGGGCCATGCTGAACTACACTCGGGGAACAAGCTCCTTTAAGTAAAATTCAAAAGGAAGGAAACTTAGAACGTCAGAAACAGGAATATGGATGTCCTGCCCAGAGAAGGGACTCTCTCGGTACAGGTCTGTTTAGAGGAGATCTGAGTTACCTGATCTGCTGTGAGGAAGTGGTGAGGGTTTTTCTTTCTTTTTTTTTTTTTTTTAAATTTTATTTTATTAGTTGGAGGCCAATTACTTCACAACATTTCAGTGGGTTTTGTCATACATTGACATGAATCAGCCATGAAGTTACACGTATTCCCCATCCCGATCCCCCCTCCCACCCCCCTCTCCACCTGACTCCTCTGGGTCCTCCCAGTGCACCAGGCCTGAGCACTCGTCTCATGCATCTCATCTGGGCTAGTGATCTGTTTCACCATAGGTAATATACATGCTGTTCTTTTGAAACATCCCACCCTCACCTTCTCCCACAGAGTTCAAAAGTCTGTTCTGTACTTCTGTGTCTCTTTTTGTTTTGCATATAGGGTTATCATTACCATCTTTCTAAATTCCATATATATGTGTTAGTATGCTGTAATGTTCTTTATCTTTCTGCCTTACTTCACTCTGTATAATGGGCTCCAGTTTCGTCCATCTCATTAGAATTGATTCAAATGCATTCTTTTTAACGGCTGAGTGATATTCCATGGTGTATATGTACCACAGCTTCCTTATCCATTCGTCTGCTGATGGGCATCTAGGTTGCTTCCATGTCCTGGCTATTATAAACAGTGCTGCGATGAACATTGGGATGCACATATCTCTTTCAGATCTGGTTTCCTCGGTGTGTATGCCCAGAAGTGGTATTGCTGGGTCATATGGCAGTTCTATTTCCAGTTTTTTAAGAAATCTCCACACTGTTTTCCATAGTGGCTGTACTAGTTTGCATTCCCACCAACAGTGTAAGAGGGTTCCCTTTTCTCCACACCCTCTCCAGCATTTATTGCTTGTAGACTTTTGGATAGCAGCCATGGGTTTTTCTTTTTAAGTGAGAATGTTGCGAGCTTTCCTGCTGGTCTGGTCTTTAATTAAGAGTCCACCCGCCGGTGCAGGGGACACGGGTTTGATCCCTGGTCAGAGACCTGAGATTCCCGCGTGCCGTAGGGCTGCTAAGCCCCACGCTGCACACTTACGGAGCCTGCGATGTAGATCCCAGGAGGCGCAACTGCTGACGCCCATGTTCCCTAGAGCCCGTGTTCTGCAGCAAGAGAAGCCACCGCCATGAGAAGCCCCGCACCGAGGCTAGAGAGTAGTCCCCGCTGTCTGCAGCTAGAGAACAGCCCACGTGCAGGAACGAAGCCCCAGCACAGCCAAAAATAAATAAATAAGCTTTAAAAAAAAAAAAAAGAATGTTGGAACAGAGGATCCAGCTGAGCCTCAGAACAGTCGTCTGGACAGTTTCACACTTATTCCCTTAGTGCTGTTGTTGCTAAAAATATATTTGTAATTCTTTTCTCGAGGGTTGCTTCCAGAGCCAGTTTACTAGGTGCCTCTGAAAATAAACATATTCTTAGACCTCACTGTGGTCCTGAAAACATACCGTCTTGATTTGTTGTCTAACTGCAGTGCCCAGATTTGAGGTCAGAACTTAAATTCAGTTTAATAAAAAGAACGTTTGCCATAATTCCAAATACTTGAATAATGTAACAGATTTTGTGGCCAATTTTAAAGAAAAATTTGGCAGCATTATTAAATAAATGTTTTTATGTATTAATAACTTCCTAAAATGAATTCTTTGAAGAACTTATCTTTCACTTGAAGTTTAAGTACAGGTATATTGTATGAAGGAAGCAAATGGATAATGTTTGCTGTATTTTAAGGAAATACAGGATAAAAAGGATCATCTTTAGATACTGGTAATACTAAACTTTCAGTGGTCTCAGCAGAGCTGGAATCAAGGACATTTATTTTGGAGCAGGAAGACTTAATCATGGAATGTAGTTTATGCCGTATTTATGGTGCCCGTGTGTACAGTATGGTGAGTTTTGACAAATGTGTACTCTCTGTAGTTGCCACCATAGTCGAGCTGGACTCCACTTCCGAAGGTCCCCATGTCCCTTTCCAGGTATTCGGCAGCCCCCACCCGCAGTCCCAGGCGCTTACTGATCTGCTTTCTACCTCTTTGTGCATTAGATTACAGTTTTTATATTTAAACAAATGGTAAAGGTACAGGCTTCTGGGTTTTGTGCCCCCCCCCCCTCCCCCCCACCACACACACACAAATTGGAGATACGGTCATCAAGTTCTTGCCCTTTTCAGAAGCAGGCAGAAAGCTCTATAACCGAAGTATCAGTATCACAACAAAAGCCGGGTTTTCCAAAATTGTCATAATCTGTGGTGGGTTGTTGGGTATATCAAAATGTTTATTTTTCAGAAAAAAAGAAGTGAGGAAAAAACCTGAACTCCGCTTTCCTGCACAGAATAGTGTTCAGTTAGGCCCCTGGACTGAGCCCTGGGTGCCGTGTTTAGTTGCTCAGTCTCGTCCGACTCTTTGCTACCCCGTGGACTGCAGCCCCCCGGCTCCTCTGTCCACGGGGATTCTCCAGGCAGGAATACTGGGATGTGTTGCCATACCCTCCTCCAGGTGATCTTACTGAGCTCCACCTACCAGCAGTTTCTGCCTTTGTGTTAATTTTGATTGTTCTCAGAGACTTCTGAAGTACTGGATGACGTCCATCCACACCAGAATGACGTCTCTCCCCCCTTCTCTCACCAGTGTGTCTCTCAGCAGAGATCAGTCTCTTCCCCTTGCTTCAGGAGGTGGAGACCTGGGATATGCAGCACAGCTGTGTGGGCAGAGGCCTGGCCACTAGCCGGGAGCAGGTCACAGGAGCCAGGACCCCCGCACGTGCTGCTGGACCCAAGTGTCCTAAGACAGTCTGTGTTCAGTGATGTTTGCAAGTTTCTTTCCAGTGGCAAAACAGAAATGCATTACCGATTCTTTGTCCCATATTCTTTGAATAGAGTAGTGATTCGTCGCAGTCCTCCTGTTGGTCCAGGAATCCAGAGTCAGCCAGCATTCTGTTCCTTGTCCTTTAAACCGTGTTTGTAACGTGAGAGTTCTGCACATCTGTAACATGAGAGTTGGCGCATCTCTAGCAACAGCCTCCTGTCCCTTCTGCTTCCAGAAACATCTCTCTCCTTGCCTCTGAGTCTGTCTCTCTAGACCTCACTGTACTTTTCTGGAACTCTTGATGCTTCTGTATTATATTCAAAATCAGATCATTTCTTCTTTAGCATTTTGAGTACCCTCTGTCTGCTGGGTTCTGGTTAGAACCCTCAAGAATTTCACAGCCTGTGTTTACTCCTTCCTGCTATCCCAGACCATCTGTGCTCCAGTTCAGAGCTACCTTCAGCATCCCCCTCAGTCTGTCCTTCCTTGTAGAAACCCACTCATCCAGTCATGTAGTGTGTCCTCACGTGACTGCTTCTATGGATGTCACTTTCTCTGTCTTTATTATTATCTCTGCCAAAATAGGCCCACTGAATTGCCGTGTCTTCAGCCCAAGGCAGTCTTCTCTGTCTGGGGTATTACCTACTTCAGTACTTAACAGTCCATACGATTTATTGGCACTTACCATTTTTGTTTCATCTCACTCATTGTACTGAAATCTCACAGTTAAAAGAAGTGAAATTGCTCAGTCGTGTGCGACTCTTTGCGATTCCATGGACTGTAGCTTGCCAGGCTCCCCCGTCCATGGAATTTTCCAGGTAAGAGTACCGGAGTGCGTTGCCATTCCCTTCTCCAGGGGATCTTCATGACCTGGGGATGGAACCTGGGTCTCCCACATTGCAAGCAGACGCTTTACCTGCTGAGCCTCCAGGGAAGCCCTAAAAGGACAGACTTTTAAAAAAAGTACAAAAAATTAGCAAGCCAAATAAATTTAGAGATCAATAAGCTCGTAGAAACGTTAAAAGGAAACTTTAAAGACCCCATATGTGGAGATGGGTTGAAGGACACCCACAGTGCAACTGCGCATTCACCTGAACCATGAATGCCCTGGAGAGGAGTGCAGAACAGAGAGAAATCAGCAGCCCAGGAGAGATCCCAGGCCTTTCAGGTGGAGCATGACCCCACGTGGAAACACATAGTCCTGGAGGACATTCATGAAAAAGTGGGTTGAAAATCATCGCTGGTCCGGTATTAGGCCCAGGTGTTTGATGTGGAGTAAAAAAACCTGATGAGGCTGGACAGTGAGAAGGGGGTGAAGTCAAAGCAGGCATTTTAAGAATCTCGCAGGCTGGTGATAAAAGGCAGGTGGGACCACAGTAGTGAGCATGCCAGGTATACAGCAGTGGGCTCATTAAAAACTATTCAAAAGGAGGATCCAACCAAACTTGCGTATTGGTTCTGGGGAACAAGAGGAAGTCAAATCATTTCAGTGTTGGCAGTCTGTGGGCCTCAGATTCAGTTAACATTGAATGAGAGATTCGTTATAATGGCTGGAAAACGTGATATTTACATTAAAGGTAGTTCTGGGTATCTTAGTAAAGACAGCTGGAGAGGACAGAAGACGCTCAGGAAACAGAGTTTGGAAGATCAGGCATTCCAGCCAGGCTCACCCTCCCAGGCCCACCGACAGCCACACTCACTGAGCTTTCGCAGGTGGTGTGTCCGCCTTGCTCCCCCGAGACTTCCGTCAAGGGAGGCTGGAGGAAGCAATCCCTGCAGGGGACCTGCTCACCAAGTGAAATGAAGAGCGAAGGATTTCACTCTGGATAGTTAATTGGTTAAATTCGAGTCAAGGGGGCCTTTGTGAGAGAACCAGGACTTCAGATTTACCTTAACATTGGGGTAGATTTAGACTCTGCCTGCACATCCTTGACAGAGGTCCATCCAGAGCCACCAATCTCATCATTGCTTCCTCTGCTCGCTGTCTGGAGGTTTTCTGGATTATGGAATTTATGAAACAGGATGATGTAATCAGGCCATTTGAAATACCCAGTTGGAGGAAGAGGGAAAAACATACCCTTCTAACATGCCTTCATTCTTACTCCATTTCTGTCTTACGTTTCTGTTACACCCACAGGCTTATCTAGGACTCTTAAATTACTAGTCACTGTCATTCCAACACTGCGGTTATTTCTCTCAGTCATTAGTGAGAGAGGGCTCATGGGTCATCCTCAAAGATTCAGGAATCACTGGAGGATTTTGAGCCTCACTTGCCGTGGATTTTTGCCTTTTGCTTATGAAATCTGCTGGAAGAGGGAGGGGACAGAGGAGGTGGTCTTACCATTTTTTGAAGCTGAGTTGCCACAGCTGAACTTGTTGAGACATATTGATTCTGTTAGCATTCACAGGTCAAAGGGCAGGTTCAACTGTTCGGGTAGTTAAAGCCCCAGGGATGGAGTGACCAGACTAATGACTTAAAGTTGGATTTCTGTTACTGCCTCCTCATTATGCAGGTCAGGTGGCCTGTTGGTCATGCAGTGGGAGGTCACTAATCACCTTGAAGGGTTTCGTGTGCACATTTTTCAGTTTTTGCTTTATAACTGAGGAAAATCCACTAACAGAACAAGGGGAGTAATTTGGGTGGAAGAGCGTTTTGGTTCCTGTTTTCTCTGTGGCCTGTATACGTTCCCGTTTCTGTTTTATGTGTTACTCCTGTGGGCTTATGGGGGCTGAAGACGGAAGGTGTCCTACCAGCAAGTGCTCTTTTCTATAGAGATCCTTCAGTTAGCAAAGCTGCTGAGGTCAATTATTCGTCCTCACCAAGCCTCATTTTCTCTGAAATAAGCCTTAGTGTAGTAGTAGAATAGCTGACCTTCAGATCACAAGTCATTGACTGATTAGAAAGGAACTGTTTAAGTTATTTTTTTCGTCTTCATACTTTTCTGTACCTTTCCGTTTTTCTCCAATGAATGGATGTGACTTCGTTGACAGAAAGTATCTTGTTTTTCAAAGAAGCAATTATATTAAGAATGCATGCATGCATGCTAAGTCGCTTCAGTCATTTCCGACTCTGTGCGACCCCATAGACGGCAGCCCACCGGGCTTCTCTGTCCACAGGATTCTCTAGGGAAGAATACTGGAGTGAGTTGCCATTTCCTTCTCCAATATTAAGAATAGATGGTTACTAAAGTAAAGTTTTTTGCTGTTTGTCTTTTTTTTTTCCAGTCTAAATTCCATTCCTCTGAAATGCAGGGTATTCTTAACATTTTAATTTAGACACTTGAATGCTCCCTGTAAAGCTTAGCCATGTAAGTTTACCTACTGATATTGTCTTTACTATCACTTGTACTGAAGGAACAAGACTTTTTCTTATTCCCCAAAAGTTAGATGAATTATGGTTTATCACCTTTACTTTTTGTGCCCATCCCCCAAATTATTCTCAAGAAGTTGTTCTCCCCTGTGGTGTCTGTTGCAAATTTACCAAAATTTAGATAGACTGATACTATCTCTATCCTCTTCCAAATGCAAGAGAAAAACCCAAAAACTAATAAACTCAGAAAAGATATTGACATTACCAAGTTAACATCATCATATGTACAATGTGTGATCAAAACCTTTTATTCTCTTGACTTTGAATTGCCCTTTTTAGGCACATACACATGTAAGAAATCAATATCAAGAGTGTACTTTTAAAATGGAAAGGACAGTGGTATGTTAATCTGCTAGGGAATTTTTAGAGGGTGAGAGCCTTGGGTATTGGGAGAGAAATTTTGATTCTGTGCAGTTCATAGCATATTATCAATGAGCTATATAATGAACACTCAATAAGAAATAAATAACATCCATGACATAAAATTTCTATTTGAATCGTATAGAAAAAGGAAAAAGTCTACAAAACATGTATCTTATTAAGGAGGCACCATTCCAACGTCCCAGACGCCAATGCCACATCCTTTATTTTAAAATTTAGAGTCTGAGTTGTCATCTGTTATATTGCATTTGAAGAATGTGACATTTTACCCCAGAGAATAACTCTGCCACATTAGCTGGCCAAGCATATCATTTATAAGAGTCAAGATGTTTGAATTCAGTCAAGATGCTTCAACAACATAGGCTGCTTATTAGTATTTCATACTGTCATGCTTCTTTCCTTAAGCACAGAATGGAACTCAGATCCCGTGGCCTTTTGTCTGGCATTCAGCAAGCATTCTTATGACTTGGTCTAACTGGACAGAATAATTTCTCTTTCACTAGTCTTCTGTTACTTGCCTGTTGCTAAATGTGTGATTCTGACTTGGATGCACAGAAATGCAGCCCCCTTCTTGAAAAAGTGCGTTTCTCATTCCAGCTTGTCAGTCTCCGCACTCCCCGAAAGGGAACAGATGACAGCAATCAGCAGGAAACCGCAGAGCGAGACCATCTTGAACTCCTTCACCTTTAAGCTCATTTCACCACTTAACATATTTTTTTCAAGTGGTCAGTGGATATATTTAGACTGTCGTTATCCCTTTGGTGTCGACTAGAGCTTCATGGGATAAGCCATCTGCCATTTCTTAGAGTCACAGAAAGTGGGGACAGTGGAAAGTTATCCTGGGGTCAATGAATCTTCCCTTCCAACAGCAAAGACTCGTTAAACAAATCTTCATTTCCGTGACGTAAACTGACCTACATCTTCCATTTGTTAGGACCGCTTGTTCAGAGTTCCCCAGACCTCCCCATCCAAATACGGAATATCCTTGTCAGAACATTCAAAAGAGAGCCTTCCAGTTTGTGGCTGAACTAAAACTCTTCCATATGACTGCTATTGAAGCCTAATTATCTTAACAAGAGACAGAAGCAAGGTTAAACTTGGGCAGTGCCTTCTCAGATTCAGCACTTCCTCGGGTCAAAAGCTCAGGCCACTTATAGAGTTCCTGTAAATCAAAGCTGTCTTCTTCCAGATGACTTGTTCCATAAAAGATGAGCTCCAGAGGAATTCATTTGGACTTTGAGACTAATTGCTCACCAGCTTCCTTCTGATTGTTTTGTGAATTTCTTAGTTCTACATCCCACCCCCACCCTAAAATCCCACCTTCTTTTCCTTCTGGATATGAACCAAAAATAGTTGTTAGCTAAACCACATGGAATCAGTAGAGTTTAAGTTGTTGTTTCAAAGTGTGCAGATCATTGCCAAATAAAGTCCCATTGTTGTTCAATCACTAAGTCGTATCTTTTTGCGACCGCCATGAACTGCAGCACACCAGGCTTCCCTGTCCTTCACTATCTCCCGGAGTTTGCTCAGACTCATGTCCATTGAGTCAATGATGCCATCCAACCATCTCATCCTCTGTCAGTCCCCTTCTTCTCCTGCCCTCAGTCTTTCCCAGCATATGGTCTTTTTCAATGAATTGGCTCTTTGCATCAAGTGACCAAAGTATTGGAGCTTCAGTATCAGTCCTTCCAATGAATGTTCAGAGTTGATTTCCTTTAGGATTGACTGGTTTGATCTCCTTGCAGTCCAAGGGACTCCCAAGGGTCTTCTCCAGCACCACGGCTGCTCAAAAGCATCAGTTCTTTGGCACTCAGCCTTCTTTATGGTCCAACTGTCACATCTGTAACTGCCTACTGAAAAAACTATAGTTTTGGCTAGATGGACTTTTGTTGGCAAAGTGATGTCTCTGCTCTTTAATATGCTGTCTAGGTTTGTCATAGCTTTCCTTCCAAGGAGCAAGCGTCTTTTAATTTCATGGCTGCAGTCACCATCTACAGTGATTTTTAGAGCCCAAGAACGTTAAATCTGTCACTGTTTCTGTTGTTTCCCCATCTATATGCCATGAGGTGATGGGATCGGATGCCATGATCTTCATTTTTTGAATATTGAGTTTTAAGCCAGCTTTTTCACTCTCCTCTTTCACCTTTATCAAGAGACTCTTCAGTTCTTCTTTGCTTTCTTCCATAAAGGTGGTATCATCTGCATATCAGAGGTTGTTGGTATTTTTCCCAGCAGTCTTGATTCCAGCTTGTGATTGATCCAGCCCAGCATTTCACATGATGTACTCTGCATAGAAGTTAAATAAGCAGGGTAACAGTATACAGCCTTGATGTACTGATTTCCCAATTGGGAAATGGCAAACCACTTCAATGTTCTTGCCTTGAGAACACCATGAACAGTATGAAAAATACAGCTCTGTCTGGAAACTTCTTTGTATTGATGAGATAAAGAGATCCATAGATGCCCCAGGAACAGCTGACTGGTTTCCTAAATCCTGTTTACTAATGTTTGCAGTTTGTTATACATTCTGTACTTAAAAATGTGTTCAGTTTTAGTGGTACCTGGTTTCTCTGGAAGCTACAGAATACTTATCAAAGGATGAGTCAAATCAGTAAAACATGTAAATGACAGGATAGTTCTTACCTGGAAAAAAAAAAAGTTGTTAATTTTGTATACTTTTCCAAGTTTAACTACAACTGGATCTAAGGAACTCTTTATTCAGATGTCAGTATAACAAGCTGATAAAAACATTTAGAGTCAAGAGGACCTGAATGGGATTCCTGCCCAGACCCCAAGCTCAGGTGTGAACTTGGGCAGCTGTGTACTCTGAGACCTAGCTTCTACCCCCATAAATGGGGTGATGATGGTAGTTAGCCAAGAGGATGGCCGTGAGGGCTGAAGTCTGGGCGTGTTCTCTCTCATGCAGGCAGGAAGCCCTTCTGGCCGCCATCAGTGAAAAAGATGCCAACATAGCTCTCCTGGAACTGTCATCCTCAAAGAAGAAGACTCAGGAGGAAGTGGCCGCCCTGAAGCGGGAGAAGGATCGGCTGGTACAGCAGCTAAAGCAGCAGGTATGACTGATGGGGGTCAGGGGGTGGGGGCTGCCCGCATCCTTGCCAGCTGTGCACGCAGGTCAGACGTCTGACCCATGTCCGGTTCGTCTTCCCCAGCAGAGCCCTCAACCTTCAAGCCTCTGGCTCCGTCCAGGAAGCACAGAGCCTTCTTGGTAAGAGGACTGGTTGAGGAGGTGTCACTCATCTTAGGAGAATGTTTCTTAACTTTTGCAGTGGCTGGAGGAAATTACTGCAGTTCTGCCCACTTGAATTGAAAAGGGTGTTTTTGGTTGGTGGTGGTTTTTATTCATTTCTGCACATCTCTCAGGGTCAGGCCCCAGGGGTCCACAGCACTGGCCGCTGTATGGCCTTGGCGAGCGCTGTGGGGTATCTTCAAGGGTTGTCAGAGTCCTGAGATGTGCCTCTAGGTCCAGAGGCCACATGTCAGGGCAGGCGGCAGTGAAGTGGAGCAGGTGTGCTCATACCACCGACTGGCGAGAAGGTTTGTTTTTTGCATCTCATCAGATGGCACCAAGTATATTTTCATTTAGCTGATTTCCTGTTCTTCAGGGCTCTGACAGTGAGAGAAACGTTTTGCCCTTTTCTCTTCCACCCAAAACCTTCCCCAAATTTAATGCTGGATACTTTGTGAGCCCCTTTATTTGTGAAAATAAAAACTAGAAATCTCCTCTTTGATGATGGTTGCACAACAATATAAATATCCTTAACAGACATAACTATACACTGCTTTAAACAGGGTTAAAATGGTAAATTTTATGTATACTTTATCACAACTTTAAAGCTGGTGGGGGGGAATGTTTTCCCCTTTGAAAGTAAGGAGAAAGCTGACTGTTGAAATCCAAGTCCTCTTTATCTGTGCTGCTCCCACTTCAGGGGCCAGTCCTGTGCCGCTGGCTGGGTCCACGCCCACCTGCTCACTTCCTCCCCTGCTGCTCCATCACTCTTCATGTGCACTTTGGCTGCCCACGATTGCTCTTCTGCCTGAAGTGATCGGAGTAGAAAAGAGTTTTTCAAGTTAAGGAATTTCTTCTTTTCTACTTCTCGAGGATCAGTCGTCAGTTGATAGCATAATATTTAACATTCAAATTAGCAGAAATCAGTATTTACACAATAAAGAAATTTTCTCTATTTGTAGACATTAAAATTGCTTATCAATAGACTTTATTTGTGTGACTGATTTTGCTGAGAAAATACAAGATGTCCCCTTCTACAAGATGGAAGGGTGACCAGCAAAAACAACCCAGTGCTCATGAACAAAAATATTTGCCGCTTACATAGGTAATACCTGCGGCTCAGCTGATAAAGACTCCACCTATAACGTGGGAGATCTGGGTTCAATCCCTGGGTTGGAAAGATCCCCTGGAGAAGGGAAAGGCTACCCACTCTCGTATTCTGGTCTGGAGACTGTATAGAGTGTGGGGTTGCGAAGAGTCAGACATGACTGAGCAACTTTCACTTTTATGTAGGTAATACCCACTTAAGCACTGGGACCCCTGGATCATCACCCCTTTAAGAGACGGAGTCACCGTGAACTTCTGTCCTCTTCCGGGTGCTGGTGACGCAGGATCGGGAAAGCTTCCCCTTTGTGGAAGGTTCACCTATTTTATTCAGCATTTCTAAGAATTCTGACACATAAGCATTTTCATATCACCTTGTCTGACCAAAAAGACTTCTTTCATATTACAGCAGGAAACTGAGCAAAGAAAATATCGCTTTGTCCCTCAGTCCCACGTTGCTCATTCTGTCTCATTTTAAGAGCCATGATTGATTCTAATTGGTCCTTATGTCATATTTTCTGAACAAATGATCAGTTTCTGTTACACTCAGTAGAAGAATTTCAAATGAATGAGCCTGCTTAGCTGACTGAGGAGTCTGAGGGGTGGTAGATAACATGCCTGTACTTCTGCAGTGACTGCAGAAAACTCAAGTGAGCTGCCCTGTATCTGTATGTTTATATGTTATTCATCCCTGCCGCTCCCCCCCTCATTTTATCAGGGGACAGCTAGTGGAGATCAGTTAGTGTCTCCAGAGAGAACCAAGATCTCCAGACAAGCAGTGTGTCCCACACAGCTGCGTGGTAAGCTGAGGTGTCCCGATGCGTGTCCTGCAGAAAGGTGTCTCCCCTGGGGGAAGCGAGCTGATGCCCAAGCCTGCTCAGGTCTCCGGCTTTCTGGTTTTCTCTCCCAGGCCAAACATCACCTTCTTTCCCTGCAGTCTTTTCACAGTGGTTTTCACTCTCCTTCCTTGCATCCTGCCCCCTCCCGCCCCCCTGGCCACCCACAGGGTCCTTTCAGAAGTTGGAGACCCTGTCCTCTTCAGTTGGGTATTTCCGTAAGCATCCTTAGTTTTCTGTTGTGGTGTGTGTGTTTTACTTGTCGAGCATTACAAGGCCGCTTAATTTCCCTGATCTCTTGAAGTTCTCAATGAAAAAGAGGTACTTTACTGTTGCCCCACGTATTTTCAGTAGGTCCAGCATGGAAAAGCATCTGAATTCGGTGAGTCAGGCATTAAGTAACCGTCTGTTCCCACATTGTGCCCGCCACCTGGTTACCAGGTGACCCATCCCAGGGAGCTGCTGTGACACATGGGCCAGCTTCACGGTGCTCCCCCAACTTGTGGCTTCATCAGGCAGAACTGAGGGCTCTGACAGCCGCCACGCGGGCCCAGGATACCCGCCCAGGCTGGCCGTTCTCACCCCGCACCCCCATGAGCACGCAGTCCAGCTCTTGGCCAGGCCTGCACCTACCTGGCTTGTGGCTGGGGCCACAGGGCTTCCTCCCAGAGTTACTCCCATGGCCCTGGGCTCTGCTCCATTTGGGCTCCTCTATGGGGTGGCTCAGTATGTGGGGCTGGCTCCCCCTTAGTCAAGCGATCCAGGGAGGGGAGAGAGCAGCCAGGATGTTATAACCCGTCTCAGTGAGGCCACCACCACTCCCCTCATCCTGTTGACCATGTCCACCTGCCCTACAGCGTCAGGGTCATTGCAGGCTGGCCACCCTGAGCAGTGAGTGAGCAGCAAATAGCAGTGTCTTCCTGCGTGAGACACTGCTCAGCGCTGGACAGGAACACATGTGACAGAGAGGGCATGGCTCGGAAACACTGAGACGTGGAGAAATACGTGCTGTGTGATTTCAAGTGTCTGCTCAGGTCTCAGGAAGACTGCTATAACCTCAGAAAGCAGATGAGACATCACAGCAGAGCCCGCTTGTCTCCTGCCGCCTCCGCCCCCAAGAGGGCCTGTGGGGGCGGACAAGTGTGTCCTCACCAGGCCTGTCGCCCTCTTCCTCTGTGTTCAGGGCCTTGCTCCTCGTCAGATCAGCAGGTCTGACCCCTGAGTATGTGCTCGTCTCCGTTCCCTCACTCACCCCTGCATCCTCAGGACTGAAGACTCTAGGGCTTAGGACTGAACTCTCTGAGCGCTCCCTCTCTGAGCAAGGGGCCCTCATGTGTGACTGTTTACTCCCTGTGACGTCAAGATTCCTTCTGCCAGACTCAGCATCACCCACACACCAGTTTCAGGCCAGAGGAGGTGTGTGCCCAGGGCCGACCTAGCAGACAGTGGTGCCCCTGAGCGGACTCTGTCTGGGATGCAACCTACTGGACACTCTGTTGTCCCCAGCGTTGGGCCCTGGCCACCAGCTCTGGAGCAGCTGGGAAAGCCATTCATCTGAGTATTAAACTAGCTTAAAAGTGACATCTAGGGCCTTCTCTGGCAGTCCAGTGGTTGAGAATCCTCCTTCCAGTGCAGGGGACACAGGTTCCACCCCTGGTACGGGGACTAAGATCCCACATGCCATGGGGCAACTAAGCCTGAGCGCTGCAACTAAGACCCAACACAATTAATAAATAATTTTTTTTTTTTTAAGTGACCTTTATGGACAAAACTGGAGCCTATTATACAGAGTGAAGTAAGTCAGAAAGAGAAACACCAATATAGTATATTAATGCATATGTATGGAATTTAGAAAGATGGTAACAGTAACCCTATATGCAAGACAGCAAAAGAGACACAGATGTAAAGAACAAGCTTTTGGACTCTGTGGGAGAAGGGGAGGGTGGGATGATTTGAGAGAATAGCATTGAAGCATGTATATTACCATATGTGCAATAGATGGCCAGTGTGAGTTCAGTGCATGAGGCAGGGCACTCAAAGTCGGTGCTCTGGGACAACGCAGAGGGATGGGATGGGGAGGGAGGGGGATTCAGGATAGGGGTACACGTGCACCTGTGGGTGATTCATGTGTGGCAGAAACCACCACAATACTAGAAAGAAATTATCTCCCAATTACAATTAATTAATTTTTTTAAAAAGTGACCTCTGATGTTGAAGGAAGAACAATACAATGATTTTTTGTTCTATGAGAAGAGAACAGAAACAGTAAGGCTACAATGTCAGTGAACAAAGAAAGCAAGCAAGCAGCAAGTGCAGAGGTAGCATGAGTGCTGTAGCAGGCACTCTGGACGTGTGTCCCTCTTACCCAGCATCTCCTCCTGATGACAAGGCCAGCCTTGGGACCGTCCGTGTATCCACTCCCCACATGTCGCCGAAGTCAGGTGCTTGGCCAGGGCAGTCATTCCTCGGAGGACACACGGTGCCCAGCATGGCCAGAGGACCCTCCATGTGTGGCCCTGGCCTGCCTGCTCTGTCCTGGACCTGCTGTGTCCACAAGCCACCCTCCCAGCTGTCCTGTGAGCCCTTATCCCCTCTGTGGAGAGTGAAACCTGTCTGGTTAGGATATACTGCATCCAGAAGTTGACAGAATAGACAGTTACAGGTCAATCCCTGTTTCATGGCTCAACTGCCTGTACTGACTTGGTCAGATAAACGTGCTCATCTCGTTTTAATTATCCTGCCTCCGTTCAGTCCTAGATTCTTACATATTAAGTCTTACATATTTAAGTCTTCAGTATACATACTTCTTCCTCTTAAACCACCGCAAACATTAGGATCAGCTCCATGTTTCCTGCCAATGGCATCCAGATTTATTTGAAAGGAACTGGATGCAAAGCATTTTCCGTTCCCCGTCCTCCCCCCTGGAATTGCCTCCTACTTCCTCAGCTTAATCTCTGCTTTAATCTTCACTTCAAGACTCATCTTTGTAGTTTGGAATTTCCTAGCCGTGGAATCAGTTTTCTTACTTACCTTTGGAAAGCCATCCTTTGCTTATTTGCCCTCACACATTTGCCCCCTCTTGGGCAAAAGCTATCCAGGGAGGCAGGGACTTTGTTTTATTTTTGATTGGAGTACATTTGCTTTACAGTGCTGTGTTAGTTTCTGCCGTACAACAAAGTGAATCGGCTGTGTGTAAACGTGTATCTCCTCCTCTTTGTATTTCCTTCCCACTGATGTCACCAAGGAGCGGTGAGTGGCGTCCCCTGCGCTGTACAGTAGGTTCTCATTAGTTACCTGCTTTATGTATAGTTGCATATTTGTGTCAATCCCAGTCTGCAAATTCATCCCCCCCACACACCCCACTGCCCCTCTTGGTGCCCCTACGTTTGTTCTCTATTTCTGTCTCTGTTTCTGCTTTTCAAATAAGATCATCTACTTCCAACTCGTTGTGACCGTGCAAGACGTGAGCCCGTTACCCAGCACCCATTCCCCCCACACCGCGAATCCACACATGTGACGCTCTTTTTTAAAAACCGAGATGTAATTGACATACAACATCATGTTAGTTTTCAGTGTGCAACATAGTAATTGTATTTATGTGTGTATTGTGGTCAGTCTACATCTATCACCACAGTTTTTTCTTGTGATGAAAACTTTTAAGATCTTGACTCTCAGCGGCTTTCAAATATACAAGGCAGTGTTGTTAACCGTTATCACCATGCTGTATATCACAGCCCCAGGATTTAATAACTGGAAATCTCTACTCTTTGACCCCTTTCATTTATAAATCTCTTGATATCTAAGTGTTGGACACAAATTTATTCTTTTGGTTTTCTTAATCAAGTCACAAGCTTCTTCACTTAACCTTTCTGGGTCTTATCTTCCTCATCTGTAATATTGGATGGATAGATAAAACTGATTTTGAGGTCTAAAGTCTGTATTTTCCAATTTTTGACAAGTTGGTATATTTACCTATAGCTGTATTATCTGCTAACTGCTGAAATTAGGAACAGTTTTAAAAGAAGCAGTTGTAAAGCATAAGGAAAAACATATGTAAGGATTGTATAAATCTGTCTATAGACATTTGCTCATCTTACGAAAGTAGTAAATATTGCATTTTAAAGTTTGAAAAAAAATCCTGGTTACTCACTATCCCTCTGAAACCTTTTTCATATCCTACAAAGAAATGGATCCCATTTTGATGAGTTCTGCCTGCCTGGAGTTTGGTGAAGTCCAGAGGCTGGGAGACACGGGGAAATCTGAATTCCTCCCAGTCTCCTTCCTTCCATCTGTTCCGTCTCTTTTGTCATCAGTTCCAGATGTAGGCAGATTCTTCACAGAATTTGATAAGACCCTCTCTTCCCCTCATTTCGAGCATCACATCTCGCTTGCCGTTCCTATTGTGAGACTGCCGCCTTCTGTGATGCCGCGGGGAATTTATAAATCTTTCTGATCCCTCCTGAATTGTCTCAATGCAAATAAATCAGCCTCGATTTCCTGCCCCTCTGCATGTGCCCCTCCTGTCCCTGCCCCCTCGCTGTCTGTCAGGTGGCATGATTTATAGCTGCTTCCTGAGCCCCTTGACCTTGGTCTGAGGATCTCATTAAGCGTGAGTAAGAAGATAGGTTCAGGGTGGTTCACCTTTCTCCCACTCAGCTTCTCTTGGTAGGAATCAAATCAGTACGCGCCAGAGAATCTTCCTGCTGCTTTTGGTCTCTTTGAAAGAATGTGAATACTTATTAAAATCGTGTATGGAATTAAGTGATACTTGTAATCAAGGAAATAAGAAGAGTGATGTTAGATAAACGGCAGCATTAACTGTCACAGAGTACCCTTCCCATGGACAGCCCACATGACCAAATTAAACCATCTGTACTACTCTGGCTTTCTTGAAAAAGCATTCACAGATACGAATGTCCAAATTTTATTGAATTAAAGCTTGTTTTGAGTGCTTCACACAAATTAAGTCATATAATTTCATAGAAACTACCCTGTGGAGTACAATTATCCTTATTGTACAGAGGAGATGCTGAGAGAGCGAGAAATTTGCCCAGAGTTACATGGCTGGTAAGCGACGGAGCTAGGATTCAGAACAAACCGTGTTACTCCACTGCCAGCATTGATGATTGCTACACCAAAATGTGTTGCCATCATCACGGGCTTTTGGTTAGAGATTTCAGTATCCTTTGTGTGTGTTAGTTGCTCAGTCATGTCCGACTCTTTGCGACCCCATGAACTATAGCCCACCAGGCTCCTCTGTCAATGGAATTCTTCAGGCAAGTATACTGAAATGGGTTGACATTTCCTCCTCCAAGGAATCTTCTTGACTCAGGGATCAAACCCAGATCTCCTGCCTTGCAGGCAGATTCTTTACCCTCTGATCTACTCAGTAGCATTTAGCTATATCATTAATAACCCAGTAATTCTGTCTCATGATAAATAGCACTTTAATAAATTTTTTCCTAAATTACAGTGACAATAAATTTGCATAAAGGACTGTGCTCAGTCTGAAAAATTCAGAATCTCAACAGACTAAATCTCTTCCCCACCTTATATCAAAAGATATCTTCTCATTTCAACAATTATCCGAGAAATTGTTGACTGAATGAGAGAGAAGTCTAATTAAGAACTCAGTATCTGAAATCAGTTAGACTGATTGATTCTAAGCAGCCAAATTTGAAAAGCTATGTGCTTAAAACCCTAAATTACCATTACAAATAACTCTGGTAATAAAATACTGTTACTATCATATATGTACATGGACAGAGAAATGAAATGGGTGTGTCAAGAAAATGGTGTGTGGAAAAAATGGAACTATCAATAAAGAGAGAAAATCTCAAGAGAAACCAAAAAAGAAATTCTGGAGCTGAAAAGTACAGTATCCAAAATGAAAAATTCACTTAGAGGAAAGTGAAAGTGATGTCACTCAGTAGTGTCCGACTCTTTGCGACCCCATGGACCGTAGCCCACCAGGCTTCTCTGTCCATGGGATTTTCCAGGCAAGAGTACTGGAGTGGGTTGCCATTTCCTTCTCCAGAGGGTCTTCCTGACCCAGGGATCAAACCCAGGTCTCCTGCATTGCAGGCAGATTCTTTACTGTCTGAGCCACTCAGTAGCATTTAGCTATATCATTCAGTTCAGTTGTCGCTCAGTTGTGTCCAACTCTTTGCGACCCCATGAATCGCAGCACGCCAGACCTCCCTGTCTATCACCAACTCCCGGAGTTTACCCAAACTCATGTCCATCAAGTTGGTGATGCCATCCAGCCATCTCATCCTCTGTCGTCCCCTTCTCCTCCTGCCCCCAGTCCCTCCCAGCATCAGAGTGTTTTCCAATGAGTCAGCTCTTCGCATGAGGTGGCCAAAGTATTGGAGTTTCAGCTTCAGCATCAGTCCTTCCAATGAACACCCAGGACTGATCTCCTTTAAGATAGACTGGTTGAATCTCCTTGCAGTCCAAGAGACTCTCAAGAGTCTTCTCCAGCACCACAGTTCAAAAGCATCAATTCTTCGGCGCTCAGCTTTCTTTACAGTCCAACTCTCACATCCGTACATCACCACTGGAAAAACCATAGCCTTGACGAGATGGACCTTTGTTGGCAAAGTAATGTCTCTGCTTTTTAATATGCTGTCTAGGTTGGTCATAACTTTCCTTCCAAGGAGTAAGTGTCTTTTAATTTCATGGCTGCAATCACCATCTGCAGTGATTTTGGAACCCCAAAAAATAAAGTGTGACACTGTTTCACTGTTTCCCCACCCATTTCCCATGAAGTGATGGGACCAGATGCCACGATCTTAGTTTTCTGAATGTTGAGCCTTAAGCCAACTTTTTCACTCTCCTCTTTCACTTTCATCAAGAGGCTCTTTAGTTCTTCTTCACTTTCTGCCATAAGGGTGGTGTCATCTGCATATCTGAGGTTATTGATATTTCTCCCGGCAATCTTGATTCCAGCTTGTGCTTCTTCCAGCCCAGCGTTTCTCATGATGTACTCTGCACATAAGTTAAATAAGCAGGGTGACAATATACAGCCTTGACGTACTTACTCCGTTTTCCTATTTGGAACCAATTTGTTGTTCCATGTCCAGTTCTAACTGTTGCTTCCTGACCTGCATATAGGGTTTCTCAAGAGGCAGATCAGATGGTCTGGTATTCCCATCTCTTTCAGAATTTTCCACAGTTTATTGTGATCCACATAACCCAGTAATTCTGTCTTGTGATAAATAGCACTTTAATAAATTCTTTCCTAAATTACAGTGAAAATATATTTGCATAAAGGACTGTGCTCAGTCTGAAAAATTCAGAATCTCGACAGGCCAAAATCTCTTCCCCACCTTATATCAAAAGATATCTTCTCATTTCAACAATTATCCGAGAAATTGTTGACTGAATGAGAGAGAAGTCTAATTGAGAGAACTCAGTATCTGAAATCAGATAGACTGATTCTTAAGCAGCCAAATTTGAAAAGCTATGTGCTTATAACCCTAAATTACCATCACAAATAACTCTGGTAATAAAATACTGTTACTATCATATATGTACATGGGCAGAGAAATGGAATAGGTGTGTCAAGAAAATGGTGTGTGAAAAAATGGAAATATCAATAAAGAGAGAAAATCTAAAGAGAAACCAAGAAAGAAATTCTGGATCTGAAAAGTACACTAGCCAAAATGAAAAATTCACTTAGAGGGGTTCAGAACAAATTTGAGCAGGCAGAAGAATCCGTGCACTTGAGGATAGGATAATGGGAATTATCAGGGCTGAGGAATGGAAAGAAAAATGACTTAAGAAAAGTGAACAGAGCCTAGAGACCCCTGGGGCAGAATCATGTGGACCAGCATGCACATCATGGGAAGGAGGAGGTGTGGCGGGGAAGGGGCAGGGAGAATATCTGAAGACATAATGGTGAAAACGTCCCATATTTGCTGAAAGCAGATTCCAAGTTACATGAATTCAAAATGAGACACATTGTAGTCAGACTTTCAAAAGATGAGGAGAGCAATCATCACATACAAGGGATACTCAATAGGGTTTTCAGCAGATTTCTCATCAGAATCTTCAGAAGCCAGAAGACGAAGACTTCTTTGGGGAGGCTGATATATTCAAAGAACTAAAAGAAACCAAGAATCCTATATCCAGTAGAGCTATCCTTGAAAAACGAGGGAGGAATTAAGACATTCTGAGTTAGGCAAAAGCCGGGGGAGATCATGACCACTAGATCTGCCCAACAAGAAATGCTGACAGGCGTCCTGCAAGGTGAATTGAAAAGACACTAGACAGTAGTCTGAAACTGGCATGGAGAAATAAAGACCTCAACAGAGGTAAATACTTGGGCAATTATAAAAGCTAGTATTGTTGTAACAATGTTTTGTAACTGTAGTTTTTGTTTTCTACATGATTTACAGAAGTGAAACCTACATGCACATGTGTAGGCAGTCCAGAGGTGACTTCGGTCCTCGGGTGGAGTGTGACTACCACCAAAATAGAGCTACAGTTTGGGGTGATTAGATGAACCCAGTTGCAGACACGGGTACCCATGGTGATGTGGCTGCTGTGATGTGAACTGGATAGGCTGTTCTGACCCAGAATGTTCTAGAAGCTGTTGCTAAGAGTTGGGTCACCTTTGGACACATGCAGGGCCCACTTCCTAGTCCCTATGCCCCCGCCCCAGCCTGAGTTTCCAGTCTGTCCTGGGACTGAGAGGAGATGGACCAGGGCTTGCTGGTGGAAGAGAGGTGCTCTATGGCAGGGCTTCCAGGGCACCTTCCAACTTCTACTGACCCTCACAGCCCAGCTGTGGTCACTGATCAGCTACTTCCAAATAGCTGTTGAGAAGAGTGTTTTCCAGTCCCCCTCGCCTTTAACCACAGTTGTCTTTGCTCATTCAGTTCGAGAACCAGTTCGCTGCTGGTTCTTACTCTGATGTGTACTTTTTTATTGACTCCTAGACGTTTGGAGTTTCACGCTGTGTGACTCTGGATCCTGTGTAAACCTCCTCTTCACGTTTACTCTATCCCCCAGCCCCAGTTCCTTATTGATGTGTTTTAGAAAATGATGCCTCCAGTAGCAGGTGTGTTTTGCTGTCTTATTGCTCATTCACTCAGTCGTGTATGACTCTTTGAAACCCCATGGGCTGCAGCACATCAGGCGTCCCAGTCCTTCACCATCTCCTGGAGTTTGCCCAGACTCATGTCCATCGAGTTGGTGATGCCATCCAACCATCTCATCCTCTGTCGCCCCCTTCTCCTCCTACCCGCTGCAGTCTTTCCTAGCATCAGGGTCTTTTCCAGTGGGTCAACTCTTCTCATCAGGTGGCCAAAGTATTGGAGCTTCAGCATCAGTCCTTCCAATGAGTATTCAGGGTTTTCCTTTAGGATTGACTGGTTTGCTGTCGAGTTTCACTAATTTATTCAGCCACTAATTCCTTTTAAATGATCCTTAATGAGTATTCATTCCTTATTAGAATCAATCTATGCCGAGTACTTCTTGTTTACTTCTAGAAATCAAAGTTTTTCAAATACTTGAGTTAATTGAAATGATCAGTGAAATATTTCTGCAGCTTTAAGTATAGGAGATCATTTAAGATACTTTTTTAAATTAAGATTTTTTTTTTAAGAAAGGCCTGATTTTAATAAATGTCAGGGTTATTTTCTTTTACACAAAAGACTAAAAGCTATTTAGCTCAATTTCACACACACACACAAAAGTAACTTTGGAGACTAGAGAAGATACCTAGAATGCATTGGTCAGTGTTTGTTGATTCCAACAACTTAACCACGTATAAAAGTTTGTGAGAGCACACAGGTACAGAGAAATCCTTTTGTGGTGAGGTCTCAGAACAGGAAGACAAGCTGGAGCTGAGGGTCTGGCCCTATGTCAGTTGCTCTCAGTGTAGGTGGTTTCCATTAAGAACCCAAATGTGTTCACATCCCCAGGTTTGTTTGAAGGTACTTCAGTGTACGTGCATGTGAGTGTACGTTTTATAGTTAACTCTGAGTCAGTTCCATTCGTTCCTTTTCCATGATTTTGTAAAAAAGCATAAAATTCCCTCAGAACTTCTCACTTTAAGAATTTTGATCCTTCTTATCTAAAATGCATCTTTTTTCTTGTGTGTGTTTGTGTTTAAAATGCTTAGAATTTTTGAAGATTACCCCGTTGCCTGCTTAGCTATTTCTCAGACGGGAAATGTTTTTTTTGTTTTTAATGAAAAGCATTAAATAAATGTTTACTAAAGGAAAGGGTGTCTTGTTTGAAAGGAGAATACTGAACTTTTCCACTTTGCAGCACGAAATTGTTGGGTTAAAATGCATTGTAATTGATACCTGTGGTTTGTGCCACCATTCTTGAGAAAGTGATTTTTTTAAGATAATGTTTGACACCATCTAAGATTTTTTTTTAACGGAGGGATCTGTCTTTTCTGTTACATGTGAAGGAATTTAGTGTCACTTCTCTTTTTTTGTGGCCCCCATATCTGTAAAATTTTAACTGTGTGCTTAGCCACCCAGATGGCCTGATCCATAGACAAAACTCTATGGGAAATGCTCTCGGACCCTGACCTTTGTTCACTGGTTTCTAGAATAACAGAAAACGCCTGCCTACATTGTCATCTTTCCTTAGATGTGACGGTGAGTCTCACTGTATCTGGCTAGCATTCCCTTAAATATTTTGCAAAATGTGGGGCTTCTGTTTCTTTAAGGACACACAGAGCTGGAAGAAATGATGCTGGTAACATTAAAACTCGAATAGGGTTGCTTCAGGTTTACTGCAAAGATGAGAAGTGTGTGCTAGAAAGTGAGGCAGTGATCAGGAATAAAGTTTCAATCGCACTTTGTTTTAAACAGTCTCATTTCAGACACTGGTTTGGGTCAGTTTAGCAAGTTGGCCTACGAGCTATTTCATTCCTGGAACGCTGTGGCTTTGTGGATCTGGCTCTGAGTTTTTACCTTGGTGTACTGCTTCCACACCACAGCCCTGCCAGAAACAGGACAGCGCTCAAAACTTAGAAATTCTTACAAAGTATCTTTTAATTTTTAAACACTGGATATATCTTTATCTTCATGTTAATGTTCATTGAAAAAGAGAAAGTAAAGGCTGCTATCCCTCCAGAGTTCAAAGTTAAAGTCTGCATGTCATATAGGAAAGAGTCAGACGTACCTAATTAGCAGGACTATGTATTAAGATTAATAAATACTTTCTGGTGGCTAAGGAGGAAGGAATATGTGATTGTCTGTTGGGAAGGCAAGGAATCGCACACAAACCTTTCTGAGAACTAAGGAATTATATAATAAGATGAAAAAACCTAAGCTCCTTTTTTTTTTAAAAAAAAAAAAAAAGGAAAATAGAAAGTTTGCTGTGTGTGTGTTTTCTTTGCTTTCTACCAAGAGTGGGGAAAAAAGTAGGGTTTTGATAGGAAACACAGAATATGTAGAAAGAACAGACATCCTATGAACCTAAAGCCATAAATGGTGACATATCCAAGAATACCCTTGAGATGAGAGAGGAAGATTACATGAAGCCTTAAGAAAAAAAATCCCCTAAATACCAAAACAAATACCTGAATATCCATAATCAAAAGTTCTCCTTTTTCTTACATAAATCAATTTGTATACGAGGAAATCAAAGGAAAAAACTTTGTGAAGCTAGGAAAACCAGAGTGCCTGGATTCTGGGGTTCTTTTTGAAGCTATTATAAGTAGCAGCAGTTATGTTTTTATTTGAGATAAAACTTTGCTGGTTAGTTAAGATGTCCATTTTCTTTAGGCTGAGACAACTCATTGTGGTAATAATGCTAGATTTTTCATAGTTTTGAGAAATTCTGTTTGGAAAGCATGTCTATTTTTAATTAATACAAATGGGGAGACAGCATTATTTAATAAAGATAATTTCAGACGAGATCGGGCGCGTTCAGGGTGGTATGGCCGTAGACAATAAAGATAATTTCATAGAAAATGCTTTCAAAATATAAAACTCATTGCTGGAACAATAGTAAAATACAATCCCAAATGTACCAACCTTAGAAAATAGATTCTTGAATTTGACAAACATGTGTTAAAAGGACTATATAAATACATATGTGTGTACACACACACAGGTACTAGCGATTTTACTAGGCACTGGGTTGACACATAGCTGAAGGAGTGCTTGTCCCAGCCCTCACAGACTCAATCCATGGGAAGAAGAGACATGCAGACAGGTTGTTAGAATCTGACAGATTCAGAGAATCTGAAATGCTTTTGTTACCAACCTAAAGATACTGAATATGCTTTAACCCCCTCTCAGAGTCTGTAATGTGTGATTGAGCTTATTGGCAGAAGAGGAAATCCGCAGGTGTCAGAAGCAAAGACGGTGTGCATGAGAGCAGCAGCAGCCCTAGGGTGCTGTGACCAGCTGTGATCAGTTCAGGTCCACACGGCGAATGGAGATGGAACATGAGGATGACATGAACCGGGAGCTGAAACAGAACCTCTGCCGGGGCTGGGACATCAGAGGAGCGCTGTTCAGGGGGAAAGAAAGCAAGGCCAATTCAGCCAAACTTTTACTGCCAGTGAATGAGAAAAGCTTTCCTCTGCTGTGACCCTGGGAAGGATCCCCAGGTCCCCAGGAAGGTGCCAGAATTTCCAGCAGATTTAGAGTACCACTGGGTGTGGGAAGTTCCTACCTGAAGTACAGATACATTTTCACAATTACAGAATAACATTACACAGGGTAACTCAGCAGGTGCTACTGTAGTGTTTGCTACAGTGTTGTAATAGCAGTAGGGTGGGAATAACCCAGGTGACCGACAGTGGGTGCCGGTTGACAGTAGAGTGGAGGTAACCCAGGTGTCCCGCAGTGGGTGCTGGTTGAATCAGTTATAGTACATCTAACAGAATGGAGGGAGAGATGGAGCCATCTCTAGAGTACATTGGTAAATGAAAGAGCAAGGTGCAGAATAGTGTATTTAGTATTCTACTTTTAAGAATATTATTTATTTGGCCATCCTGTGTCTTACTTGCAGCTCCTGGGATGTAGTTCGCTTGTAGTTCCCTGATTAGGTGTGGGACCTAGGCCCCCTGCACTAGGAGCACAGAGTCTTAGCCACTGGACCAGCAGGGAAGTCCCCAGTATTCTACTTTTCATGTGAGAAAGGTGGGTGAATGCAGAAATGTTTGTGAGAGTGAATGCTTGCTTACAGTACATAAAGAAAGATTTAAAGATGAATTTAAAATTTACCCCCAAAGTTTCCTATGAAAAGAGGAAATGAATAGAATGGAGAAGCAGGGTTGAAGGCAAGTCTTCTCTGAAGGGACTTAGTTTTATATATATAGTTTTGACCCTAGAATCATATGGATGTTTTACATAAATAAAAATAAAATCATATCAGAAAGCGGGGAAAGCAATTCTTGAGTTTTGTAAACAGATGAATCTAGTTATTTGTTAAATTGTTGACATAGCCACATAGAGGCTAGGATTATTTCAGCTAACTGTATATATTACAGATCTTTCTCTGTACATTCTCAGTAAGATACACGCCAGTGAGAAGAAAAAGAACGCAAAGAAATTTTAAAGCTCATCCTGAAGGCATGTTGATAGTGGTTACATTGATATTGGTATTTTCGAAGAATTATTCTGATGGATAAAGCCAATAAAAGCTAATCACATCATTATTGTGAGGAACCAAGGTTTTTCAGCTTAAGAGGAGAAAGGATATATGAAGTATAAGATCAAAGAAGTTACGTAAAACCTTATTCTTTAAGGGCCAGATCTAGACTCAAATCTAAATTGAAAATACTACTGTTCGTTCATAATCTTCTTCATCTTTACAAAAAAAAAGTTTTTCCCAGCTCTGAACTGAAACAGCCTGGAAGCAGCGATAATCCTGCAGCCCTGAGCATCCTAACCCGCTGGTGTCCCGCTGACCAAATGAGCTCTTCGATAAAGTGGCTGATTCTAGATCTGGAGCAAGAAATGGACAGACAAGATGAGCTTAGTGCATATTTGCCAGAATGCAGGAGTGATGTCACATCCAAGGACACAGAAAGTCTGCCACATAGAAAGTGCGCAGGATGGTTCTCCTTTCCTGTTGTGATCCTAACCAGGACCACGATTAAGCTACCAAACTCGTTTCTGTAAAAAGCAAAACAGGATCGTTCAGGGGACTTCCCTGCTGGTCCAGCAGTTAAGACTTCACCTCCCAATACAGGGGTGCAGGTTCCATCCCTGGTCAGGGAGTTGGGATCCCACATGCCCCATGGCCAAAAAGCCAGAAGGTAAACAACAGAAGCCATGCTATAACAAATTCACTAAAGGCTTTAAAAATGGTCCACATCAAAAAGAAAAAAGATCTTAAAATCAGTGAGAAATGCTTTTTTCTATTCTATACTTTGCCCTCTAGTTGAGAAAATAAAATAGGATGTGAAGGTAGCCTGACAGTGACAGCTGTTGGGCTGAATGCAGCACAGTTCTCTCTTCTGATCCAGCTCTTGTCCTCTGCCTCCTGCACTCTTCCAAGGGAGCCCCCAGAGCTGTCCACCCAGCGGAAGAGGAGCTCTCCCAGCTGGAAAGATAAATGAACAACTCAAGAATAATTCACAGGGCTTCCCTGGTGGCTCAGTGGTAAAAGAATCCGCCTGCCAGTGCAGGAGACACTGGTTTGATCCTTGGTCCAGGAGGATCTCACTTGCCACGGAGCAACTAAACCCATGCACCACAAGTACTGAGCTTGTGCTCTAGAGCCCAGGAGTTGCAACTACCAAGCCCACACACTCTTGAGCCTGGCTCCACAAGAAGAGAGGCCCCTGCAATGAAAAGCCAACACAGTGCAACTAGAGAAAAGCCCTCACAGCAGAGAAGACCCAGCACAGCCAAAAATAAATTTTAAAATTTAAGAAGAATAACTAATTTATACTTTTTAATATAATGAAGTTTAAAATAACACTCAAAGGTAATTTGTTGAAATTTTGTAAAATTTATAGCCAGCGCTGAGTCTGACCCACCTGAAAATAATGGAGAGTATGCTTTTCTCATTTTATAGATCAAGTACCAATATAACAAAGTTTAACTGAAATTCACTATAATATTAATGATTTCCAAGGTTCAACAAATGTAGGCAGAAATCATTTTATTGCTTTCTTCAAGATAATTATAACTGGAAATAACCCTAATTAGTAAGGCTAAGTTTTATTTATATGTTTTCTAAAATATCTCAGAATATTTCTAAGTATTATTCTTTCTAAAGCTCATTTAGGTAGGTTAATAGCATTCTCACAAGCCAAAAAGCAAAGATTAATGAACAATCAGATAACTGATCGGAATTCAAGCATTTTTTAGTACCTGGGTTTGGATCACCAACATACACTGTTTCTGAGCCTAACATACTTTTCTGTGAAGTGTTGCTTCTGAACTGCTGTGTCTGAGCACTGACATCTCAGTCTCAGAGAAAAGGTTAGCCGTCTAAAGGAGGAGCTCCTTTTCCTCTGGGAGGGTGGTGGTGGTTTAGTCGCTCAATCGTGTCTGGCTCTTGTGACTCCATGGGCTGCAGTCCGCCAGGCTCCTCTGTCCATGGAATTCTCCAGGCAGGAATACTGGAGTGGGTTGCCATTTCCTTCTCCAGGAGATCTTCCCAACCCAGGGATCGAACCCAGGTCTCCTGCACTGCAGGCAGATTTTTTACTGACTGAGCTACCAGGGAATTCCCTGGAAGGGTATGTATAACTATATACAGAGGTACATGTTTATGGCTTACAAAGTTTATTTCAGCAAGTTTCTTCCCATCTTTTCTTTTTTTATTCCCTCTCTTTACTCCTTCAAACAATCTTACTCTTCATGTCAGGGACCAAGGGAGTCCAGCTGTCTGCACAGGCACGTGGCATGGTTCAGGAGGGAAGATATTTGGCTATAAAGCACCTTTCATGCTTGCTGGCTTATCTAAAGAAGAGCGGTACAAGAGCTCCTTGAGAACAGTGTTGTTTATAGGGTCTGTGTAACATCTACTACTCTGTGAGCTGTCGGGTGCTTAGCGTTCAGCCTCTGTCTGAGCAGGGAACAGACTTCACACCAAATTAATGAACCTTAGGCCTGGGAACCCTGGCTCAACTTGGATACACTTCGGGTCTTTTAGAGATGGAGACGTTCTTGCATCTACTTCTTCATTCGCTTACATGAAATAAGTAGCCTTTGGTCTTATCTGTCTCCTATGATCAGTTCTTGGAGGCTTTCAGTCTCATGCCTCAGAGCTACTTGAGATACATCCTGCCCTGAAAGGGGATTTTCATGTACTTTATCAGTTCTTCTCTAAGTTTCTAAACTCGCACTGGGTATCAGGCCTTCGAGATTGTGTGTCACGTTCTAAGATAATAACTCTTCAAGTGTGCTGCTGCCGCACGTTCCTATTAAAGTTTCCGTGGAGGTGTTTCTGGTGTGCCCCTGCCCTTTGCTCTTCCCTCCCTCGTTACAGAAGGCTCTCCCTCGGTCACGCAGCAGCACGTGACGTGAGAAATGTTCCCCTGCGTGTTTGCAAGGTCACTCTAAGTCATCTCAGAAAAGAAATTTCATATCATAGACAATTTTTTGATAAGGATTTTCTCTGCTGTCATTATATCCTGGAGGGAGGAATTGGCTACAAATGTATGTGTATTGTTATTCAGTAAAAATCTGAGGAGTCCAAGTGCCCAACAGTATGGGGCTCATTAAGCATCCATTCAACTGAACACCGAGCAGCCGGTTAAAATTAGAGTTTGTTGTTGTTCAGTCGCTCAGTCGTGTCTGACTCTCTGTGGGCCTCATGGACCGCAGCACGCCAGGCTTTCCTGTCCTCCACTATCTCCTGGAGTTTGTTCAAATTCATGTCCTTTGAGTTGTTGATGCCATCCAGCCATCTCATTCTCTGCTGTCCCCTTCTCCTCCTGCCCTCAATCTTTCCCAGCGTCAGGGTCTTTTCTGGCGCACTGGCTCTTCACATCAGATGGGCAGAGTATTGGAGCTTCAGCATCCTTCCAGTGAATTCACAGTCCTTCCAGAGAATATTCAGTGTTGATTTCCTTTAGGATTGACTGGTTTGATCTCCTTACAGTCCAAGGGACTCTCAAGAGTAGATTTTTAGAATAATATTTAATGACATGGAATGTTCATAATAATGGAATAGCTAAAATTAGTTGGGTATTGATTTTGTGCCAGGTGCCTTTGTAAGAGCTTATGTTAGTAACTCAGTTGGTTAAACCTCACAGCAGTCTTATGGGGAGAAGGTATTGCTATGCACATTTTAAAGGAGAGGAAACTGAGGCTCAGAGAACATGAGCAGCTTGCCCCAGCTGAGCTGGCTGGTTAAAGGCAAAACTAGAATCCAGGCCTGGGCAGTTTGGCTCTAAAGCCTCTGCTTAGGCATCATTATGTGAAAAAAATACCAAAGAAAAATCTCTGCAAGCTTTTTTATGGAACTAGACAAAATGTCTTACATTTACCAAGAAAGTAAAATGTTTTAAAGATACCCAATCAGATTTTGACAAAGCAGAATTGGTGAAGAAGGCCATGTCCTATCAAATGTCAAAATATTCTGCACGATAATCACAATTTTAAAATACTGCATTATAGCAAAAGCAAAGAATAAATCAGAACATGCTGCTATTTTTGTTCATAGGAAAGAGACTGAACAGATTCATGTAGATATTAACAATGATTATCACTGGTTAGAGGGACTTGGGGTAATTTTTTTTCTCTGTATGTTTTAAATTATCTACAATGAACATTTTTGAATCATATAACATTAGCAAATGTATTTTTAATGCTTTCAGAACCTCAGATTTTTGACAATATTGCTGTTTGCTCATATGCACAGGGTTCTGTAGATTTTCTAAATTGCTTGCTCTGCAAAGTAAATTCTCTAAAATGTTTTATAGATGTGTGTGTGTGTGTGTGTGTGTACACACACATACATTCACTTAGGGCTTAAGTTAACCAACCACACAGAATCCAATCTGCTCCTCCATTCTGGTGAACTTGGAGAGAGGCCATGAGAGAATAATCCTCTTCCAGTCTTAGGACTGAAGCAAAGGATTTCAGAATCTTCAACTCATTTCCAAAGTCTGAAATGTTTATTGATGGTATGAAGAAAATGGTGATGTCATTGAGTTTTAATATGACACTTCTGTCCGATCACCTTACTGAACTCTGTCGTAAGTTGTAATCATTTTTCAGATGATTCTCTGGATTTTTCTCAGTATATAATCGTTTCATTTACAGATAAGGATAACTTTTCCTCCGGTATTTATGGTCTGTGTGTTAAATAACATCTCCCCCAAATGGAGTAGTTGTTAAAAAGGATGAGTAACTCTCACAGTAACCTGGCAAGATGGGTCCTGCCCAGCACGAAGTGAAAAAATAGGGTCACAGCATTCTCTCCCAAGTGTGGTGTCATCCACTCTTTATTTTAAAAAATAAAAACCGGCACTGCATAAAGTGCTTAATTTAAGGAAATTAGTCTTCCGTCCAGAATTCCCGTGCCAGTTCAGGCACCTGTCGTAGCCTGCTTGGGCTGCTGTAACTGAATACCACACTGAGTCACTTCAACAGCAGAAATTTGTTTTCTTACCCATCTGGAGGCTGGGAAATCCAAGGTCAAGGTGCCAGCCGACCCAGTTCCCATGAGAGCCCTCCTCCTGGCTCTCAGAAGCCCCCTCCCCGCTGTGTCCTTCCCCCTTCATAGAAGGCCACAGTCCCATCAGATCAGGGCCCCACCCTGACGACCTCACTTCACCCTAATCACCTCCCGAAGACTACGTCCATACGCGTGGAGGCGGGTGAGGCTTACAACCTCACATGGGTTTTGAGGGGGCACAGTTCAGTGTGAGGCAGTGCCTGAGCTTCCCCCCACCACCACCCGGTATCCTCAGAAATCCCATGTTTAACTCATTTCAGACAGGATTCGTTAGACGCTTTCTCGGTACATTTTTAAGGTGCTTGTTACTGTACAGTGTGTCCTAGAGATTTTGCCTGAGCTTGACCTTGTGGATCATTTTCCTCCTAGACACAAAATCGAATGAAGTTAATGGCCGACAATTACGAGGACGACCACTTCAGATCCTCCCATTCCGGTCAAACCAATCACAAACCCTCCCCAGACCAGGTAAGGCTGCTTTCAGTTGTCTTCTAAAAGACCAGCGTGCTTTTGTTTTGATGTATTTTGTAGTAGCGTGTTACAGACTCTGGGGTACAAGTTAGAAAAATAAAAATAATCAAGTTTCTGAAAACTTTTTTTTTCTAAATACGGAGTCCATTTCTGTATAGGTAGGTGATGCCTGATGCTGAGTATTTTCAGAGGAGTTACCCAACAGGTTTGAAAGGAACACTAAAGAATCCTTAAATTGAGATGAGAAAAAAAATTAATCTTCTCAGAGAAACTCACTAATTTATGTGTGTCCTGCTTCAGTAGAAAAAGAAAACTTTCCATGTAAGCTCAGTGAGGCACACACAACTCAATGTAGCAGTAATCAATATTTAACTGCAGATTTGAAAATCTCTGCTCATCACCTGTTAAACGGGAAGGTTGAGACTTAGTTTCTTCGTTCCTGGCTCCTTGGTGGACCTCTCCATCTATGTCCTTCTTAAACTGTTGCCTTCAGCTCCTCATGAGTGCAAAGGAGGCACTGAGTCAGCCTGAAGGGAGCCATATCCAGCGTCAGTTCTTCTGGAAGAAGGGAACTCTCCCAAGATCTTGAGTATGATGGATGGGAGAGAGTAGTGAACAGATTACCTCATATCCCATTGCCAAAAATCAGATTTCAACATCTCCATCACACTCAATCTTAACATATACAGCTGAGGGAGAAAAATAATAGTTAAGTAATTACATCCATATGATCGAAGAGTCCAGAGGAACTCCCCCACTAAGCCCCTCCTCTAGATGATAGCATAGCTCCGACTTAGGAGACAAAGAAGAAACATTGCACATGAAAGCACAATAATATCAAAAATGTGGTTTTTTTCCTAAGGTTTAGAAGGTTATAATCATTGTATGATGACATTCACTAAGCCCGTAGAGGCGGCTTACACTTTAGAGGGAAAAAGTGCAATCTTTAATGTAGGCAAAGCAGAGAACTGTCTGCCCAATGGCAGCAATCTGTCCTTGCCAAGAAGCCATTTGCTTTTCTCTGACTGTTTCTTGATACCTGGAACTGAGTTTATGCCAATTTATGTAGGATGAGGATTTTAGAGGGCTTCCCCGGTGGCTCAGTGGTAAAGAACCCGCCTGCAATGCAGGAGATTTGGGTTTGATCCCTGGGTTAGGAATATCCCCTGGAGGAGGGCATGGCAACCCACTCCAATATTCTTGCCTGGGAAACCCCATGGATAGAGGAGCCTGGCAGGCTAGAGTCCATGGGGTCGCACAGAGTCAGACATGACTGAGCAACTGAGCACACACGTAGGGTGAGGATCACAGCTGTCCCTTGAAACAGGTTTTGCTAATAAATACCAGGATTGGATGCCTGGGAGGAGCGGGAGGCAAACAGGAATGGGGAAGGGTTGAGGAAGAATAAAGAAAAGCCTCCAGCTTGGTCGTTTTGCCCAATAGACAAGAGTGTGTGTCAAGGAAGTGGGGAGGTTGGAAGTGCGGGGACAAAGTGAGGGCAAGTCAGCGCTTGGTGGGGGGGGGTCGGGAGCCGAGAGACCGTTCTCTGCGGCTGCATCGTGCCTGTGTCTCTGTCTTGAGTACTAACCAGCTCTTTTTCGTCCCCACGCTGCTCTGGGCCCTGCGTCCTCCCCGTAGGACGAGGAGGAGGGCATCTGGGCGTAGACCCCACGTGCTCTTAGTGCAGCCATTTTGTTCAGAACGGTGAGAACAGCTTTCCTGAACTACAGAAATGTGTTCTGTTTGCCTTCACTTTTTTTTTTTTCTTCCTTCCACACAATCATTTCACGTCCTGTTTCTCAGTAATTCACTGAATCCTTGGATTGCTCTCTGCTTTCTCATCTCACCTGGTTCCCGTGTGTATCGCTCGCTTGTGACGTAGCGGGGTTTGGGTTCTGTGGCTTTTTTTCTTTTTCCTCGTTGTATGTTAATAGTCACTTTTGTCATTTCTTTTTGTACATTTTGGAAGAACTTCCAGGGCGTGTAGCTAAATTTCCCCTGTTGTTTTGTTTATAATCTCCCCACTCTGGTGTGATTTTACAGTGTCCTGGTAAAGTTTATAGTGACTCACATCAGATAGAAGAAATCAATCAGATGCTCTGCCAGTAGGTTTGGGATGTACTTTTTATGATAATTAATACTGTATAGTCTTAAAAAAAAAAAAAACGAACCTGCACTATGGACTAAAAGCTGCAGTTTCTGTGTATAGAAGAATGCTCTGGATTCTCAGGGTCAGTGCTTCTTCCACAGTGCCCACCCGGGACAGTCCCCTGGGGCTTGGACATTGCTCCCAAACTGTCGTAAGCAGAAAGAGAAGTGAAGAAGCGATACAAGACTTTTTGAATAAAGAGTCAGTCTCCAGAGCTCCTCTCCCCTCCTCTGTGGATTGCTGCCGTGTCAGGCAGTTGCCAGGACGCTGTCTAGATTCTGCTGTACCGGCCAGTTGGCTAGAAAATGCGGTCCAGCTGTGTCAGCCTCTCTCTTTGATCCGATGCCCTGGAGGTTTGACTGAGGAAATCCTTTGCTTAGAAAAAATAATAATGATGATGAATAAGTTCACACATCCTGATGGCCTTGCACCCCCTGGATTCACTGCCCATGCTTATTGGCCATCTCGCTCTGCTGAGGTCAGTTCTCCCTGAGAAGTCTGTGTCTCGATGTTACCCCCCCCTTAAAATCACATGGGTGGTGTAGAGCTCTCGTGGCAGACACAGCCGAGGAGAACCATGAGGTAAGTCGTGGCAAGGAGCGTGCATTGTGAAGATGGGAAACCTTCCACATGGCTTCACCCTGAGGCTGTGGAAGAAGCTGAAACACGCTGCCAGGCAGGAAGCTCTTGGGGCTGGAATGCTGCATGCCAACCAGAGCTGAGGCTGAGCGAGTCAGCGCGCTAGTTCACTGCGCCCCGAGAGGGGCGGGATTGTCACCGTGGCGCCTCGGGGGCTGTGCCGGAGTAGGGCGGAGATCACCAGGCCCCTCACCTAGAGCAAAGCCGCCTTGTCTGTCCTGGGAGAACACGGGCTTCCATCCCGCCCGAGCAGGGCACCACTCCCCATATGCAGGAAGGAGGCTGGGTTTGGATTGCTGACCCTTTATCCAGCCATAGAAGAAGACCTGATGGTGTCAGAGGAAATAGGGCCCACAGGTCCGGAGCCTCCATCCTCCCCGTCTCCTCCCACAGGAGACTCTAACTCCTAGCAAGTGGGGCTTCCCAGGTGGCGCTAGTGGTAAAGAACCCGCCTGCCAGTGCAGGAGACATAAGAGGCGCAGATTTGATTCCCTAGGTCAGGAAGATCCCCTGGAGGAAGGCATCCCCTAGAGGAAGAATCCACTCCAGTATTCCTACCTGGAGAATCCCCATGGACAAAGGAGCTTGGTGGGCTACAGTCCATGGGCTTGCAAAGAGTCGGACACAACTGAGCATGCATGTAAATATTACAGTGGAATATTACTAACCGTACACACCATGCTTTATATCCCCAGGACATGTTTATCATCTTAAACTGTAAGTTTACACTTTTTGACCCCCTTTTGACTGTTTCGCCCACCCCCAAAACCTACCACAGGCAACCACCAAATCTGTTCCCTACATCTATGAGTTTGGCGTTTTTTTTTTTTTTAGATTTCATATGTAAGTGTGATTGTGCAGTGCTTATCTTTCTCTGAGTCACTTCACTAAGCATAATGGCCTCAAGGTCTATTCGTGTGGTCACAAATGGCAGAATTTTCTTCTTTTTTATAGCCGAGTGTATGTGTGTGTGTGTGTGTGTGTGTGTGTGTGTGCAGTTGGCCCTTGAACAGCACAGGTTTGAACTGCACAGGTCCACCTATGCATGGAATTTTTACAATCGTAAGTACTACAGTACTGCATCGTCACCATTGGCTGAATCTACAGGTACGGAATGAGGGACACACAGGCTCCGCAGGTATGAAAGGCCGACTGTTGGGTTAAACATGGATTTTTGACCATGCAGAAGGTCAGTGCCCCAACCCCTGCATTGTTAAAGGGTCAGCTGCATGTATACCACATTTTCACACGTTTACAGACCCCACCACGTTTGAGGTCTTAAAAGGCCTCAGTGCAGTTTCATACAAATTTTAGAATTCTCTGCTCTGTTTCTGTGAAAAATACCACTGGAATTTTGGTAGGGACTGCATTGAATCTGTACATTGCTTTAGGTAGTAGGAACATTTTAACAATATTAGTTCATTAAATCCATGAGAGCAGACTATCTTTCCATTTCCCTCTCTGCTTTATTGAGAGTTTTTTTGTTTTGTTTTGTTTTGTTTTGTTTTGTTTTTTAGTAAGGGGATGTTATTCTGTCAAATGTTTCTTCTGCACTATTGAGATGATTATATAGCTTTTTTCCTTCATTTTGTTCACTTGGTGTTTCACACAGACTGATTTCAACCATCAATGCAGGTGTTAAACCATCCTTGCATCCCTAGAATAAACCCCACTTGATCATGGCAAATGGTCCTTTTAATGTGTTGTTGAATTTAGTTTGCTAACATTTTGTTGAGAACTTTTCCATCTGTGTTCAGCAGAGATATTGGCATGTCATTTTCTTTTCTTACAACATCTTTTTCTGGTTTAGGTATCAGGTGATGCCAGATTATAAAATGAATGTTGAACAGTTCTCTGGTCTTGTATTTTTTGGGAAAACTTTTCAAAGGATTGGTGTGAATTTTTCTTTAAATGTTTCATAGAATTCACTAGTGAAACAAGCTAGTCCTCAGCTTTTTATTTCTTGAGAGGTTTTTAATTACTGATTCATTTCCCTTACTTGTCGTTGGTCTGTTCACATTTTCTATTTCTTTGTGATACAGATGTGGTAGGTTGTATGTTTCTAGGAATTAATGTGTTTCTAGGTTGTCCAGTTTGTTGAAATATAACTGTTCATAGTAGCCTCATAATTGTTTGCATTTAGTATCAGTTATAACGTCGCTTTTCTCATTTCTTTTTTTAAAAAATATTTATTTATGTATTTAGCTTAGCCAGGTCTTAAGTGCAGCATTCAAGCTCCTCCGTCTTCATTGTGGCATACAGGATCTTTAGTAGCAGCATGTGACCTCGTCATTGCAGCATTTAGGATCTAGTTCCCTGACCCAGGGATCCAACCCAGGCCTTTGGGAGCACAGAGTCTGAACCACTGGACCAACGGGGAAGTCCCTCTTTCTTCATTTCTGATTTTATTTATCCTGCCTTTTGTAGTTTCTCTGTTATATCCCACCTGTGAAACTGACAAAACATGTTTTCTTTTGTGTCCCTTGTATGGCAGGTATATTATTTTATGGCTGTTTAGTTTGGTATTAAATAACATGCTTTGCCTCTCAAACTAATTTGAGCTCAGTAGCTGTGGAATTTCCCTCAAGTCACTTCACCTCTCCTCCAAACATCAGGTTCCCATCTGCTAAGTGGCAGCGATGAAACCTACAGCGAAGGTCCTGGTGGGGTTACAAGTACAAACGTGCTCAGTGCACTTAGCCCTTGGCCCGGCACCCTGGAAGTCCTCAGTCAAGGGCTGTGAGATGTTGGTAGTGATAGTGCTTAAAACCCTCTAGGATTCACAGGATCCTCTGATGCTACTGTTTCCTTCATAGATTTCTGCTAATACAGTAGCATTCCTCTCATTGCACAAGTCACGCACAGTCCTAGTAATTCATTTTTCCTGCAGCAAGAGAAACTTCTTTTCGGAATCTCTGAATTGTTGATGACGTCACCTGTCTTGCCTGAGCAGCAGCGCAGACCCTTCCTCCACCAGGTGTCCCTGCGGGAGGTCAGCCGCAGACCTTAAGTCAGACCCCATCGCCTTCTAAGAAGCAACCACGGTGGCAGGCGCCTTTTCCTGCTAAAGTTTTCTCACCTGAGGATGGTTTACAGGCTGCCCCGACACAGAGGCTCTGAGTAATTCTTGAGAGACTTGGTGATCACGTGAGCTCAGTGAGGCAGGGGCCTCTCAGGCCACGTGATCAAGTTGTAACTACTCTGGGGAGAGACCTTTCAGTGTAGTTTTAAGACATACTATACAGTGTTCCACAGGATCCCCCCTACATTTTTATAGTTTCTGCTGAATGATTTAAGGTGACGTTGTCCTGAGACTTACTTGATTTATTTCTTAAACTGAAAATTGCAGTGTTTTAAACATCTCTGGAACATGGTTCCTTAGCAATTAGGAGCATTTGACTAATGAGGACATACCCTCTTCTTCCTGTTTGTGGCCTTATTTGTAACTCAGACATTCTCCCTGGATAATAAGAATATTCTTGTGCTTCATGCAAAATAAAATCCTTCACATCCTAATTGTTTTTCACAGTCCTCTGGGCAGACCCTTCGGAGCTCAATAAATAGTTTTTTTGTTTTGTTTTGTTTTGTTTTAATAAATAGTTTATGAAAGAAAAAACAGGGGAGCTTTTGCCCTAAAGAAAAGTTGCATGTATTGGAAGTTTCATGCATGTGTAGTAGGTATTTTTAAACTTTTAATGTATTCTGTACCCTGAAAAGCTCTGATGCTGGGAAAGATTGAGGGCTGGAGGAGAAGGGGGCAACAGAGGATGAGGTGGATGGTATCACTGACTCAGTGGACATGAGTTTAAGTAAACTGTGGGAGATGGTGATCGACAGGGAAACCTAGCGGGCTGCAGTCCACAGGGTCGCAGAGGCGGACATGACTTAACAACTGAACAACAGTTCTGTACCCTGACAGGTCATCCTGTGATCTGACACAGTTCATGTGTGGGGGTCCCAGTCAGTTCCTAGCCCACCTTCTAGGATACACTGTCAAATTTATCACCTACCCCTCATCTAACATGTGACAAGACCCCTTTTAATACCAGTTCCAGGAGACAGCCCTCATGCTTGCCTATTACATCATGTTTTTATTTTATAGAGTTATGTTTTGGAGGATGTGATCTGACTCGCATCTTATCTGAGCTATTAAACAACAGTCGTGTTACACTAGGGTTCTGCAGTATTTCTTTCATTAACTTGTCCTCAGCTTCTCCCTAATTTGTTATTTTCTGTACATTTCTCTCTCTCTTTAGGATTACTGTCTGTTTTGGGTTAAAGGACTGTTTTCTTGAACCCAAAAATGCATCATCAACCAAAACAAAAAAGCCATTCCCTCTTGATGTCTCTGTCCTTCCTCCTGGTCCTGCGATGACGAGGTTGAAGCTTGCAGCTGGGCCTGGCGGTCGGCGTTTCTGGGATGAATTAAATGCACACACTTGATTGAGGTGTAGCTGGACTGTATCACTGTCTTCCTATTATCCTAGGAGATCAAAGCACAGCTCAAATAGAGGCTTAGTCTTTAAAATATTCAAAACAGATGGCTGGTTCTTTTTGGTGAAAATTCAGGTTTTAAGGCAAACCACTTGTTAGTGAGACTTCATGTCTTCTCATTGAAAGATAGCACGGACCATGTACCTCCCTCTGTTCCTCAGTTTCAAGACTAGAATCACAGACTTTCTGCCTGAGGAGGGATTTGGCAAGCCCAGAAAACTCTGACACTGTCTGGGTTCCTTTTCATGTGACTGTAAGTTACGCAGCTTTTTCTTAAGGCATCTTGGGTATTAAACGAAAACCTCTTAAATGTTTATATCTCATAGTCATTTGTTGGTGGGTCACTATTTAAAATCTAGTGTTCACACTGTGACATCCTCCAGAATTGAACCAGGCTGTTTATCCCTGACATCACGTTTTTACAAATTAAAATACACATTCTCCATCCACTCTCCTGCAACTGACTCCTGGGTCCAAAGGTACACAGAACAAGTCCTTAAGTGTGGTCTGAGGTTTTTATCGTTTGGTTTAAAATGGACTGAAATGAGAAAATTAGCTCAGAACTCTTTACTGGGAGTCTTCCCGTGTACCTATACTGCACTAGGTAGGTGGGTTGAAATACACGTCTCAGGACTATGAAACAAATACTGAACAACAGATTTTCTCCAACAGAAAAAATGATTATCCGAGGTGCAGTAGAAAAACCCAGGTCTGCACCAGAGACTCGAGGGTCACAGAGGAAGGGGCAGGTAGTGGCGGGCTACAGGCCATGGGGTGGCCGAGTCGGACACAACTGAGCGGCTAAGCATGGCAGGTGTGTGCCAAGCAGTCATCATGTGAATCTGGGGACCTCTCGGTGGTTCCCTGTGGGTGCTGCAGAGGGGGTATCTCTATTTTTCTTTTAATGAATTAGTTCACTTCACTCTGTATAATAGGCTCTAGGTTCATCCATCTTACTGGATTAATTCTCTATTTCTGCATAATGCATTGCCCCAGAACCTGGCAGCATTAAAAAACAATACACCTCTGTTATCTCGGTGTTTTCTTTGGGTCATGAGTTTGGGAGCAGCTTGGCTTGGTAGCTCTTGCCTGAGCGTCTCTGGGTCTGCAGGCAGGTTGTCAGCTGGGTCTGTAGTTTAAAGCTCGATGGAGCCAGAGCCCACGTGGGTGCACATTCACTCACGGTCCATGCCAGCCGCTGGCGGGTACCTTCAGTTCCTCTCCATGTGGGCCCAAAGCGAGCAATGAAAAGAAGGCAGCAAGGAGCCACCATGACTCTTAGGACCTGCAGTCGGAAGTCACACACGCCCACCTCTACTGCATCCTGTTCCTTCAGGGCGAGTCACCGAGACCTTCTGTCGTGGAGTAGGGCAGAGCATCTCAGGCTTTACTTTCTGAAGGCAGGAATGTCAAAGAATAAGTGGACTCACCGTCGGCCTCCACAGTTGTCGGGGCGGGTGACAAGCCACGAGCCTGGGGCTGCCCTCCGGGGGTGAATCACCGTGGCCTTCGTGTGCTGTGGCAACTGGTAGACAGTGGGCGGGAGGGGAGCAAGCCAGAGACACACCAGCCCTCTGAATTTTCTGCTTATACCCATTGCCACGTCCAGTTCTCTATTCAGCCAGTGTTTTATTTTGTGTTGATATTACTATTTTTTGAAAAGGAAGAAGCTACAGAAATTTATTGGCATTGGGAGATAGGAAGCAAATTGTATGTTTCTTTAAAACAACCAACCAACCAACAAAACTGCTGTTGTTCTTGTGCTCAGTCGTGTCCGACTCTTTTGTGACCCCCTTGGACTCTAGCCCGTCAGGCTCCTCTGTCCATGGAATTCTCCAGGCAAGAATACTGGAGTGGGTTGCCATTCCCTTCTCCAGGGGATCTTCCCGACCCAGGGATCAAACCCACATCTCTTGCGTCTCCTGCATTGGCAGGCAGATTCTTTACCACTGTGCCCCCTGAGGAGCCCCTGATATTACTATTGATAGCAGTGATATTCATTATGAATTGAAATTTTAACTGTAATTATTTACTTCTTAAATAATTTGAGAAGATTGTAAGCATTTCCTCTCTGATATTATATTCACCCGTTATCTGGAATAGGTCTGCTTTAGGGATTGGCAGACCTTTTTGTAAAGGTACAGAGGGTAAATGTTTTATCCTTTGTGATCTGTACTCTTTGTCAGATATAGCCAGCTCTGCTCATGAAGTAGGGAACCCACCACAGACAACATGTAAATAGTGAAGGTTAATATCGTTGTTATTCAGTCACTAAGTCGTATCCGACTCTTTGCAACCCCATGGACTGCAGCATGCCAGGCTTCCCTGTCCTTTACTACATCCCAGAGTTTGCTCAAACTCATGTCTGTTGAGTCGGTGATGCCATCCAATCATCTCATCCTCTGTTGTCCCCTTCTTCTCTTGCCCTCAGTCCTTCCCAGCATTAGGGTCTTCTCCAATGGTCAGCTCTTTGCTTCAGGTGGCCAAAGTATTGGAGCTTCAGCTTCAGCATCAGTACTTCCAATGAATATTCAGGAAGGAAATCCTGATTTCCTTCAGGATTGACTAGTTTGATCTCCTTGTATTCCAAAGGACTCTCAAGAGTCTTCTTCAACACCATAGTTCAGAAGCATCAATTCTTCAGTGCTCAGCCTTCTTTATGGTCCAGCTCTCACATACATTCATGACTACTGGAAAAAAACATAGCTTTGACTAGACGGACCTTTGTCGGAAAGTGATATCTCTGCTTTTTAATATGATATCTATTTGTCATTGCTTTTCTTCCAAGGAGCAAGTGTCTTTTAATTGCATATCTGCAGTTACCGTATCAGTGATTTTGGAGCCCAAGAAAATAAAAGTAACCCTGGCTGTTACCCTGTAAAATATCAGTCACAACTTGCAGGTTTCTTTGCTGAGCCTCTTTTGTCATAGTCACTTGTGTATCCTCAGATAATAAAGCTTTGCTTAAACCTCAGCAACTAGTAATTGAAATGGTGATGTCTGTCAGAGTTTGTATCATGCCAAAGAATTTTAACAGAGAATAGGGGGAGGAGAGATTAATTCAGTGACTGTGCGGGAGGTTTAATTCTCAAATAGAAAAACTGGGTAGGGAAAAACATAACGGAAAGCAGTCTTCCTAATTTTTGTTTTTCCCAAATCTTTTTCTTCCACCCAAAGCCTGGATGACTCCCAAGGTGAAGGGGGTGATGTCTGGAAATCGTTAATCCATGGGATTTGTTCATGGTGTATAAAATTTTCAGAAAGCATTTGCTTTTTCAGGATGATTTCCTGATTGACTGTGGCAGACCTAAATCCAGGCAGGACCACTCAGAGCAGCCAAGATCCTGCTTGGGTTCTCAGATTCATGACACTTCCGGTGTGTGTGGACGGAGAGGAGATTCTTCATGCTGGGGGAGGGGACGAGGACACAGGCAGAGCAGAGGGTGGAGGCGGGGTACTGGTTCAACCTGGAGGGGTGGAGGCCCAACCCTGATGCTCCTGCCCCCCACCCCCATGCTGTTCTCTGTCCCTGAAGTGGGTGATGTCCTGGAGCATTTCCTGCCTCTCAGTCAAGCAGGTCCTGAGCTGTCCTTGAGCTTAAATATGGGCTCAGGGCCATTGTGCACAGGTCTTTCTCCCCATCTTGCCCCCTGGCCCCCCATTGCCCCTACAGGTTGTGTACAGGTGTGTCCTTACACACGCCGAGTCACAGATGCTTCTGACCTGTCACAGGACATGCCCTGGCTGTCTCCAACTTCAGCATCAGGAGACTCAATGCCTGTATGTAGCTCGTTTCTGACACCACGGGTACTCGTCTCTTATGTGTACACAGGGATGCAGGCTATAGGAACCCCCCCTCCCTTCTGTACCCTCCCAGTCCAGCTTCCTGTCTGATGAGGCGCCAGAGGGCACAGTGACCCTCGGGGGCCGGGGTGGTCAGGAGCTTTCAGCTGGAGACACTGGCGTCAACACTGGTGCTGCCGTCACTTGGGACTGGTGGTGAAATCGCTTGTGTCTCCTCCGGCTCCTCCGCATGTACACAAACACACACACACATACACACACACACACACACACACACAACCTCTAAATAACTGCCCGTCACAGAAGAGTCTCCTCCAGAGGCTGGCCTCCACTTGGGAGCCCTTGACAGATCAGCCATTACATCTCCTAGTCACTAGATAACCGCGCTTGCCTCTTTCCTCCTCTGTCTTCCCGTGGACCGTGAGGCAGACGGAGTGGCTGGGTTCCCAGTAACCTAGAGGCTCCTCTCTGGTGACTCATTGAGATCCTAGCTAGGTCAGCCTTTCATGCCTTCCCTTCACTCCCAAAGGTTAGAGAAGAAAACAAAGTGTCCTGATGAGGTTGGCACTGGGTTCCACCCAGCAAGCAACAAGCATGTTGCTGTCTTCTCAGATCCATCTTTCTGTCTTGTAAACATGTGATAAGCCAAGAAGTGATTGACCGCAGCAGCAGTCCAGCAGGAGCTGGACTTCAGGCACCAGAGGACCGGCGGGGTGGGAGCTGATGTGGCACATGGTGTGTGCACAGACTCGCAAGGAGCTGAGGCCGCTGTTCTTGCTTGTGGCCAGCTGCCTACCTGGTTTTTCCTGTGAAATTCAGTATCCACCTTCAGCTGGCCCGCCCGCTCAAAAAGTGTGAGCTTCTCCCTCTTTTTCTTCATTTTCTCTCCCGTGCCCAGACATTTTCCCCATAATTTGACATTCGTTAGTATACAGCCCTGGAACTTGGCTGTGGGAAAGTATATATATATTGATGTGCGTGTACACACACACACACACACACAAGTATTTAACCCCTACATTGTTTACTAGAATGCAATAAATAATTTATTGTGAAGACGCAAGCCTCAAGCCAAGAACTAAATTGAAGATGTTTCTTTCCCATCTTTATTTAAAGAGCAGGGAAGAGGAATCTTGGAACGCATACCTGCTCCTAGCAGCTCTGTCTCACAGAGTGGGTGCTCCCTTGACTCTTGTGTCCCGTCTGAGCACCCCTTTAGGGTGCCCGCCGTGCGTCCCCTGGTGTTGCCTCCAGGGGTTAGCTTGTCCGGCTTCTCTGCCTCCAGCAGTGTTCTGTCCACTTGCTGCCCTTTAATCTGCCCCGTCTTCATCTGGATGTACTGTCTGCCCTCTTGTTGGCGAGTCACCTCATTTTCATGTATTTTGCAAGTTTCCAAGTACTGAAGCAAGAACTTAGAAAACCTGCCCTCTTCGCCGCGGGGAAGTAGGCTCAGCCGGAGCCTCCTTCCCTCACACTGCGCTCTGTTAAAGTGGAATTTCTGGATCTGAATCAGATACGATGGTTTTAACTGAATAAGGAATAAATCGGCACAATGCAGTTAGCAGTCCTGTGGTTCAGATTCCAAGATTCATCTTATTCTGAACCCCACTCCCCATCTCCATACGACTCTGAGTACAGAAAATCTGGATCAGGAAATAGAGGAGGTTCTGTTTTGTTCTGCTGGAGTGGTAATGTGCGCTTAAAGGAAAATTGACAACAGATTTCTGAGCTGTAAAACTGAGAAGAAATGATTACATTTTCGTTTGTATACGATTCCCACTGGTTTTTGTTTTTGTTTCTTTTTTTCATGTTTCAAACCTATAACCTTTTCCAGTTTTCCTAAACACACTTACACTTTAACAAGCCATGAAACCCTTTAAATATGAAACCTTTGGAGAGAGTTTTTACTCCTAGAACCAGGTATTTTTGTATATAGTAAGTTTTCTGATTAACATTTATTCATATCAGTGACCACATGTCACCAAACCAAACTTGGGTCTGCTCACCCGCATGCAGCAAAGCCAATCTACTAACACCAATTTGTGGTGAGGCAAGAGGAGTGTTTATTACAGGGCCAAGCAAGGAGAATGGACAACTCATGCTCAAAACCCACAGTGAATATTTATAGTAGAAATAACATCATCCTGGCTTCCTTGGTGGCTCAGATGGTAAAGAATCTGCCTTCTATGAAGGAGACCTGGGTTGGATCCCTGGGTCGGAAAGATCTCCTGGAGAAGGGAATGGCTACCCACTCTAGTATTCTTGCCTGGGAAATTCCATAGACGGAGGAGCCTGGCAGGGGTCGCAAAGAGTCAGACACAACTGAGCAACTAACACTTTCAATGTCATTCTGGCTTTTGTATTTGTCATGACTTTTTGTTTTGAAAGAGGAAAGCAAGACAGTTTCCCATTCTGTAAAGTTTGTGTGGGGAGTGAAGTAGACCCACATGAAAAATGGTTATGACGTTGGGAGTCAGGACTTGGAGCTCTGAACTTGTTTGCATTTAACTCTAGGTTACCTTTTAACTTTTCATGAAATTTTTAGAAGTTTATCGACTTTTTCCCCCAAAAGAAATTTTTTTTGTTTTCAATCACTGTAGTCCTCTAGCTAGGCACAAACTCAGGCTAATGCTGATGAAACGTTCCTGGTTTTCATTGTTAATAGTGAAGTTTGGTTTTTGATGAAGGTCATGCGGGTGTACAGCATGAACCCTTCTTAGTTTGGCTTTATTGGTTATTGTGAGGGTGCAGCCCCACGAGGCTTGTGTTTGCCCAGCGTCTCTCTTGGAGATGCATAAGACAAAAGGCTGTTCTGGAATGCACAATTGTCTTCAGTTTGTTAGGATTAAAGATGACTAAGGACCACCACGCCAAAAACATGCAGGGGATCCACTGAGTGTCTTGTTTGTGCTGCAGATAGGAAGGCTAAATAAAACGTTGGATCTCAGAGAACATTAAAAATAAAAAAGTTGTTGAATTTTATAACCTTATCTGTGAAGAACAAGTCAAACCAAGCCTCAAATTAAGATAAAGAGGTTTATTTGGCAGTTTGAAGGTTTGCCTGAAGGAAACCTCAAAACTAAAGTTAAAACAGAGATAAATCCTGAATTAACACATTTTAATTCTCATGTACACTCAACACATTAGCTCCATTATCTCATGATTTTTTTTAATGCCAAATAGGACCACATCTCCCTGGAGGAGGGTGTGGCAATCCCCTCCAGTGTTCTTGCCTGGAGAATCACATGGACAGAGGAGCCTGGTGGGCTACAGTCCATGGGATCACATAGAGTCTGACATGACTGAAGTGAGTTAGCATGCATGCATGCGGGACCACATGTCATTCTTAATATTCCTGCCAGCAAAAGCTGTGTGTGGCCCGGCATAGAGGCACTCACTAAATGTTTGTTAAGTCAAATATATAATTTTTTTAGTGTCAATAATACGGGGTTAATATGTGTCAATAAGTGAGTTAATATGCAGTGTATCTAATTAATGTAGCAAAAATGTCATTTCTGTTCACTCTGTTTCTTTAAAGAACTGCATTGTTTCACAAAGTAACTGCATTTAAGTGAGAAAGTTAACACCTGCTCCAAACCTTTGTCAAGAGACCTGGTACCATCCTTCATCTTCCTGGTCCTGATGCACATTATAACCAAGAAGATAAGCTCAGTTCTTGACACGAAAAAGGACTTTGAGGCCAGGCCGCCAAATTTTGTTCCTGTGCCTCTTTTTTTACCCCCAGACTTTTAAAACTTCTTATTTTGTAATGGGGAATAGCCGATTAACAATGTTGTGGTAGTTTCAAATGAATATCGAAGGGACTCAGCCATATACAGACATGTATCCGTTCTCCCCCAAACCCGCCTGCCATCCAGGCTGCCACGTAACATTGAGCAGAGTTCCCTGTGCTGTCTGGCTAGGTCCTTGTTGGTGATCCATTTTAATTATCCAAGTGTGTACATGACCTTTCCAAAGTCCCTAACTATCCCTTCACCTTGGTAATCATAAGTTCGTTCTCTTAAGTCTCTGAGTCTCTTTCTGTTTCTTTTGTATGTAAATTCATTGGTATCAGTTATTTTTAGATTCCACCTAAAAGGAATGTCATACAGTATTTCTCCCTCTCTGTCTGACTTACTTCACTCAGTATGACACTCTCTAGGACCCTCTATGTTTCTGGTGCTGTGCTGTGCTAGTCACTCAGTCATGTCAGACTCTTTGCAACCCCATGGACTGTAGCCCACCGGACTCCTCTGTCCATGGGGATTCTCCAGGCAAGAATACTGGAGTGGGTTGCTATGCCCTCCTTCAGGGGATCTTCCCAACCCAGAGATCAAACCCAGGTCTCCCTCGTTGCAGGCATATTCTTTACTATCTGAGTCACCAAGGAAGTCCCCCAGTTCAGTCATTCATTCATGTACGATTCTTCGAGCCCATGGACTGCAGCATGCCAGGCTTCCCTGTCCATCACCAGTTCCCAGAGCTTGCTCATACTCATGTCCATCAAGTTGGTGATGCCATCCAACCATCTCATCCTTTGTCATCCCCTTCTCCTACTACCTTCAGCTTTCCTAGCATCAGGGTCTTTTCTAATGAATTCAGTTCTTTGCATCAGGTTGCCAAAGTATTAGAACTTCAGCATCACTCCTTCCAATAAATATTCAGGACCGATTTCCTTTAGGATTGACTGGTTGGATCTCTTTGCAGTCCAAGGGACTCTCAAGAGTCTTCTCCAGCACCACAGTTCAAAAGCATCAATTCTTCAGTACTCCACTTTCTTTATAGTCCAACTCTCACATCCATACATGACTACTGGAAAAACCATTACTTTAACTAGATGGACCTTTGTCAGCAAAGTGATGTCTCTGCTTTTTGATATACTGTCTAGGTTTGTCATAGCTTTTCTTCCAAGGAGCAAGTGTCTTTTAATTTTATGGTTACAGTCACCATCTGCAGTGATTTTGGAGCCTAAGAAAATAAAGTCACTGCTTCCATTGTTCCCCTATTTGCCATGAAGTGATGGGACCAGAAGCCATGATCTTTGTTTTTTGAATGTTGAGTTTTAAGCCAACTTTTTCACTCTCCTCACTTTCATCAAGAGGCTCTTTAGTTCCTCTTCACTTTCTGCCATAAGGGTAGCGTCATCTGCGTATCTGAGGTTATTGATATTTCTCCCTGCAATCTTATGCAAACCTGTTTCCAGCTTGTACTTCATCCAGCCTGGCATTTCACAAGGTCCCTGGTGGCTCAGATGGTAAAGCGTCTGCCTGCAATGCAGGAGACCCAGGATAGATCCCTGGGTTGGGAAGATCCCCTGGAGAAGGAAATGGCAACCCACTCCAGTACTCTTGCCTGGAAAATTCCATGGACAGGGGAGCCTAGTAGGCTACAGTCAGTGGGGTCACAAAGAGTCGGACACGACTGAGCAACTTCACTTTCTTTTCACTTTCACTCTGCATATAAGTTAAATAAGCAGGGTGACAGTATACAGCCTTGACGTGCTCCTTTCCCAGTTTGGAACCAGTCCATTTTTCCATGTCTGGTTCTAACTAGAAACCCCCATGTTGCTGCAGATGGCATTATTTCGTTCTTTTTCATGGCTGAGTAATATTCCGTTGTGTATATATACAACATCTTCTTTATCCATCCCTCTGTCAATGGACATATAGGCTACTCGCATGTCTTGGCTACTGTAAATAGTGCTGCGGTGAACATTGGGGTCCACATATCTTTTCAAATCATGTTTTTCTCCGGACTTTTGCCCAGGAGTGGGTGGGGTTGCAAGGTCATATGGTATCTCTGTTTTTAGTTTTTTAAGGGACTTCCATACTGTTCTCCACAGTGGCTGTACCAATTTACATTCCCACCAACAGTGTAGAAGCATTCCCTGCTCTCCATACCCTCTCCAGCATTTGTTGCTTGTGGATTTTTTGATGATGGCCTTTCTGCCTGATGTGAGGTGATACCTCATTGTGGTTTTGATTTGCATTTATCTAATAACTAGTGATGTTGAACATCTTTTCATGTACCTGCTCTCTTTTGCTTGCCTCCTTTTTTATTTTTCAAAGTTCAGCTTTCTGCTGGGGCCTCTGGACAAGAGCATCATTAAGAGAATAATGTTTCTGGGAAGTCAGTGTGTTGGTTGTTCTGGGACTTTCTTGATGAGCCTACCTTGGGGGACAGCAGTGTGATGGTGACCCAGTGAGGAATCAGAACTGCCTCTGGTGTTTATGCAGTAATTCAGGTACATCTGAATGTGCCTTCCAGGATGTCAGCAGACAGAAGGAAGAACAAGAGGATCTTTTAGTGACAGAGAAGTCATCAGTACAAACATACTTTGCCAGGAACACAGTAAATGATAAGTAAATCTTAATTAACTTAAAAAATAGTGGCATCTTTTGAACAGTAAAACATTAATACCACAAGAGAAAATGCATTAAGTCCCACATAATGTTCAGTACAAGGTATAAAACCTCTGCTCTCAAAATGAGCTCCCAGAATGTGTCACAACCAGCCACCCTGTACTTATGAAGGTCTAATACAGAAACAGTGGGGAGAGGAGAGCAGGCCATGGACTTGATCACATGTCCCATCCTGGCGCAGGCGGGTGTGTCCCCATCTCTTAGACGAATGGGCTGCAGAAACAGGATGCTGTAGAGTTTTCCATTACAATCTGTATCACATAATACAGGAGCAACTTGCCTGTCTTCTAAAACACCTCTGGCCATCCAACCGTACTCAAGTGGCGGGGAGGTTAAGATAAACCCCTTCCAGAGGTCACTTTATGTCATCACACACTGGCCTCTGAAGCCATTTTGAGGATCTGATTCATAAGCAAGTAAATCCTTGCCAGAAGAAACAAAGCTTTCAGGACGTCAACTGAAAGGCTCTCATCCATTCTTTTAATTTAAATGATTTTCCTTAACAACTTGGTAAATGTAGGATTTGGAGAATGTTGCACCATTTTGGCATTCTGTTTGATAGAAGCAGAGGTTATCTCGACAAGTTCATTTTTAAACTTCTTTTTGCCAAAAGAAAAAAAAAATAACTCTAGTTCTGCACAGCTGTAGAACTGTGATGTGGCCTGACCACCTTGCTTTTGGTGGGACTTCTTACCAATCCTCTGAAGTTTGTGTGGACCAAAGACTTAACTTCTGGGTCCTATGAGCATGCTCTTCCTACTTGGCAAGTGTCCCTCTTCCCTCCTGAGGTTAGGCGGTCACATTTCTTCCTTGTGGGAAATACAGTTTCTTTTCTGAGTGGTCAGCCCAAGTTAGACTTGGAGGGGGAGGGGAGAGATAAGGGCGTTTTCCCCATGATGGACATGGCTAAATGTGTCTCAGAGAGGCTACAGTGCCTTTCCTTAATGGACACGTTCAGAGACTATGCTGGTTGGGCAGTTTCATATGCTTTCATGGAGTAAGTGCTCTAGTTTTTTGTTTTGATTTTAAAAAGCAGTTCCCTTTAACATGAGAAAAAAAGGGTGTCTCGGCCATTGCATAGAAAGAATTTTTATCCTGGAAAAAAATTTTCAAATTCTGTTATTTTTGTAACTTTTCAATTGGACTTTGAAAAATTACAGAGTGCAGAACACTATGTATTTTGTTATCAGTTAGCACCTGAGCATGAAATATATTTAAGTCAGTGTGAAGTTCATCTCTGATTAAGAACAGAGGCCTGAGAGTCCACTTTTTCATTCCCAGCCATAGAGCAGTGAGCTAGCATGTTTCCAGATTCCATTTTACTATAAGAAATTTGACCTTCCCCTTACCACCATTTATCAGATTGTCTTCATGCTTTTTTAATGTCAGTTTTCCAGCTCAAACAGTAATTACCCAGGGTATCAGCTCTTTCTGCCTTGTAGCCCAAATGTGATGGCAACTATATGCAGACACACACACACACACACACACGAAATGGGAGTAAGTTGCACAAATCCACTGAGTGATTTTTTTTTTTTAATCAGTGTGTCCATGAAAGAGGCTGGAGGAGGCCAGGCTGGAAACACGGCCGCGGTGCGTGGCGGCATGAGGGGTGTGGAGGGGACGACCGGACAGCTGGCTTGTTGACATGCTCGGTGGGCACGCACTTAAAGAAGTACGGCCTGGAACTTGCCTTTAAAGATGCTGCTTTAAAAAAAAAAAAAGATGTTGATTTGAAACTCAGTTTCTGAGCTCTCTACAGTGTGAATATACACATTTGTGGCCAGAAAGAAAACCCGAGTCTTTTCTGAGAGATTACCGTTGTTTGTGAAAAGCTGTCCGATTTCCCCACTCTCCAGACCTGCATTATTGAAACAGCCCTTCCTTCTGCGGTTGGCAGTGTTGACACCACAGGCAACACAGGGCTCGGACCTGGAGGGGTCCCTTAAGAGCCCAGAGCCTTCCCCCCACCTCCAGCCCCTGAGTGTATCACCTTTGTTCCCAGACAGTTGTGTGAGTGAGTGTGTTTCAAAAATAATAATGCTAAATTGATTCACTTGCTCTGGTTTTCCTAGCTAGGCTCCAGCTTCTCTATTATATGCCACGTGGGTCTGCACTCTGATCTGTCTAGTAAGTTAGAGATTGTTTTAGCCACTAAGCTGAGGCTCTTGCCTGTCTTAATTATTTCACGGAAATAGCATTAGAAACAGGAAATGTGATATATTTATAAAGCAACCATTAAAAATCATGTTTTCCAGGAATACGTAATGTCGTGAATAGGACTCACAATGTAACATTAAATGGATAAACAGGGTCTTAAGCAAAATGTGAAGTATGATACAGTTAAAAGTTGATTTATGTAAGTTTATAAAAAGACTTGGAAGAAAATCAGCAAAATGTTGCAAGTGCCATTCTTGATGGAAAACCTATAGACTGTTTATTATTTCTTTCCTGTTTTCCCCCATACTTTTCAGAGTAAAATCTGCATTGATTTCTTAATAAAAAATATATATAAAACTGTATTTTAGAAACTCTTAAAAGGAAATAAGGGAAGCAGCAGGGGAGTCCTCTGGAGAGAGGGGGGTGGCAGAATTCAGCATACCAGACCTCATTTCTCCTGACTTGAAGATTAGTGAGCTCCTTGTCAGGGCGTTCTACTGGTGAAAAATGCCAGCCCGGCGACACCAGCAGGTACAGACTCTGCCCTGAGCCCAGGGAGCGTCAGGTATGTGCCAGCATCTGCTGGGTTGGCAGCCCCCACAGGGGCTGGATGTCAGGCAGACGCTGTGCCTGTGGTTTAGAATCGGAGACAGGGGGCCCACCCAGCTCCTCCTCCACCCCCAGGTTCATGCAGCACCGGGGACCTGGCCAAAGCTGTCCCGAGAGCTGTCCGATGAGGTTGTGTGTCGTGCGATGTGCTCTCCAAGGAAGCCGAGGGGATGGTCGTTCCTAGAGTGAAGGGAATGCGAGGCAGCGCTGGCCCGTCTCTGGAGAGAGACCGACCCAGCGTGGAGCTGGTCCTGCCCGGCAGGGGCTCAGGTGTCAGGGCTGTGCGAGGATTCGTCCGTCACTGTCTAAAAGAAGGGTCGATGCCTCTGTGAGACGAGTGCGGGGGCTCCAGCCAGGACAAGGCAGGTCCCATCGTGAGTTCACCCGTCACCCCTCCCGTAGCCGAGAGGATTACACTCCCTCCAGGGACAGAGGCGTCCTTTGTTCCAGGAGGTGGAGGGACACGCGTGTGCGTCAGGCTTTCAGATGAGCACGTTTCACTTGCAGTGTTTGTGTGTGTGTGTGTGTGTGTGTGTGTGTATGTGTGTGTAGTTGTGTAGTTGCTAAGTCATGTCCGACTCTGTGTGACCCCATGGACTGTAGCCTGCCAGGCTCCCCTGTTCATGGGATTCTCCAGGCAAGAACACTGGAGTGTGCTGCCATTTCCTCCTCCAGGGGATCATCCTGACCCAGGACCGAAGCCGCATCATTAGCAGGCAGGTTCTTCATCAGTAACCCACCGGCAGAAACAAACCTGAGTTTGTTTCTGCTTTGCGTGTCTGTTCATTTGTATGTTGTTCTTTTTTTTTTCCCATTTATTTTGATTAGTTGGAGGCTAATTACTTTATAATATTGTAGTGGTTTTTGCCATACATTGACATGAATCAACCATGGATTTACATGTGTTCCCCATCCTGAACCCCCCTCCCACCTCCCTCCCCATCCCAACCCTCTGGGTCATCCCAGTGTCATTTGTATTGTTTTTAAATTGCACATAAGAGATATCATACAGGATCGTACACATCTCTTCTCTGCTCTTGGCTGCCCTAAATCCAGTGCAATGCTGTGGGATGGAGGTGGTGGGAACAGAGCATTACCAGGTAGATAACGGGATCATTCATAGGAAAGCCATGAATGTTGCTTCCTGATGGATGATCGTGACCACTGTACATGGAGTGCAGCGTATGAGCAGGACTCTTGAGGAGGGGGGAAGGAACAGAGGGTGGTCTAGGTATTCTTTGAGCTCTCAAAGCTGGGTTGGAAGGAAAAGACAAGGGGACAGGGGAAGTCTGGTCACTGTCATCCTTTTTCCCTTCCAACCCAGCTTTGGGAACTCAAAGAGTAGCTAGGGTTTTTGTAGCTGCCCGTAAATAGGTGCATGAGCAGCTGTAAGGGGACTGCAGTGTTTCTGTAGCAGGAATGTCATCTCTGCAAAAACAAGCCAGTCCTGTGCTTACCCCCACCTGAACATGGACTCCCATCTCACGCTGATGTACATGCCCGTGTCCCCACGTGGCTCCCGGTGGGGTGGTGGGTGGGTGTGGCTTTGTAGACACGCAGGCGGGCGGGCAGAGAGCGCGGTTAGTGGGTACCAGAGCTCTAGTCTCGCTCTGTCTCTTTGCCTTCGGAGGCACGAAGAGACTGGAGCTTCTTGTTTCAGACTGACCTTGACTTTCCTCATTTTTTTTTTTGCCTCAGATCATCCAGTCCCTCCTAGAACTTGACCAAAACAGAAGCAAGCTCAAGTTGTACATCAGACACCTGATCGCCCTCTGCCACGACCGAGACCCCCTGATCCTCCGAGGACTCACTCCACCAGCCGCCTATAAGCTGGACGATGACCAGGCAGCATGGGAGAATGAGCTGCAGAAGATGACCCAGGAACAGGTAAGACCCCCACCTGGGCTCGGACGACAGCCTCGCTGAAGCCAGCTGCTCTGTAAGTTGATGCAGCAGAAGCTGCCTTGGGGAATTCAGGGTTCAGAATCAAGATTCTTAACAGGGGTTGGTTCTTCAGAGTAATTAGGAGCCACCATTTGAAGTAAGTCCCATTTTGTTCTTCCTTCAGTGTAACTTGCTAAAGAATCCGAAAGGGCTGGTTGAGAAGGCAGAAGGTTGTGGGGGGCTGGGGGGCAAGGGAGGGTGGAACAGGTAGCACTGACACATATACACAACCACGTGTAAAACAGAGCTAGTGGGAAGCTGATACATAACCCAGGGAGCCCAACTCGGTGCTGAGATGACCTAGAGGTGTGGGATGGCCGGGGGAGGGGAGCTCAAGAGCGAGCATATGTGTTTACATGTGGCTGATACACTTCATTGTATAGCAGGGACTAACACAACATTATAAAGCAATTATGCTCCAAAAAAGAAAGAAAATTAATTTTTCTTTTCTTTCTTTCTTCTCTCCCAAAAAAAGAAGGGAGACAGTTAAGGGGCGTGTGATGGTGGCCACGGACGGGAAGTCTGACCTGCAGGACCCCTGACAGGTCAGCTGTCTCTCAGGAACTGTGGGTCATGACCTACTGAGTTTTTCAAATAAGAGAACCATGAGATGAATGAATTTAGGTGATCCCCTCCCCTTGCCCCCCCGCCACTACATTTTCTGTTTAGTGTTGCCCATAAAATCCATCAGTTCTCTTTTTTCCACGTTATGATTTTTTGAGTTCAGTAGAGAAATGAGACGGCTAGTCCAGAGACAAAAACCATGAGTAAAAGAACCAAGGAGAAAACAGGATGAGGACAAAGGTAGAGAGCAGCCTTGGAAAGTGAAGGAAAGAAATTGAATCAACACTGAGAAATAAAAATAGAAAAAGAACTGGAGTAGTGTTCGCGTGTTTATCTTCAGCTTCTTTCGCTCCTGGCTGCAGAGCAGGGGTCATGGTGTCCAGCCCCTCGTAGATGGTGGTCGTGCCGTCAGTCGGCCGCGCCTCTGCCCCAGGGGGTTGCAGCCATGCTTTTCTCCCAGCTGAATGCATCCTGTTTGTTCACCGGTAATGGGAGACGGGAGGCTGTGTCAAATAGGACACTTCTGTGATTCAGGGTTGCGGGCAGCGATGACAGCAGCGGTGGTCGATAAGTATGCTGTGGGGTCACGGTGGGACTGACTCCCAGCTGTGGACGTTACCTAAGACCAAGCACATTTAAGGGCCTGTCCGCCACCCACCTGATTGGTGTGATGGAAAAGGCAAGGCCTCCCTCTCAAATTTAAGGTGTTACCATGGAAATTTTACTTTCTTCTTGAAAGAGGGAAAATTCTACAGGACAGATTTAAATTTAATTCCTGATAGGTTCTTTTGATATTAGTAACTATGTAGTTAAAATACCACTGGAAACCCACTGAAAACAGAGCACATGACTAGTTAATTTTAGAAACTTTACTTCAAAATCTTGCAGAGATAGGGCATCTCAAAGCAGGAACAGTGATGTATCAAAGTTTGTTGTTGTTTTTTTAGTCGCTAAGTTGTGTCCAATTGTTTTCAACCCCATGGACTGTAGCCCACCAGGCTGCTCAATCTATGGGATTTCCCAGGGAAGAATCCTGGAGTGGGTTGTCATTTCCTTCTCCAGGGGATCTTCCTGACCCAGGGATCAAACCCGGGTCTCCTGCTTTGGCAGGCGGATTCTTTACCACTGAGCTGCCAGGGAAGCCCCATACAGTCAATTACAGGTGAGGAAATGAACTCCCCATAGACAGCCTGTTTACCCCACACCCGTGAGTAGACATCATGAGAAGGCAGACTTCGGCAGAAAGAACATACAGGTCTGTCCACAGGAAGACTGGACAGCACGTGTGGGATAACTTCTTGCCTGGAGGAGAAGGTTGTGCCCGGGAACAGCACCGGGAGGTGATCGCAGTCAGATTAGTTCCTGGCTCTTTTCCAACCCTGGTTGTCAGTTATTCAAGTGTAAAGGGGATGTACACTAACCCCTCCGTTTAGGGCTGTATTCGAATGTGAGCTCCTAGCCCAGACTCCACCAAAAGAAAAAAACTTGGTAAAAGACTTGAAGAAGATTGGAGTATTAAAAAATAAACATTTTTAAAGGGTGCATTATGTAGAAGAATTTAAAAGAAAAAGCATGGAGCTCAGTTACTGGATGGAGGTTTTTGTCTCAATGGTGAGGAAGCCTGTGTTTCTCTTTTCATTTTCTCCTGAGGACAGAAGATGAGAGTATGCGTGCATGCTAAGTCGCTTCAGTTGTGTCCAGCTCTTTGTGAACTCGTGGACTGTAGCCCTCCAGACTCCTCTGTCCATGGGATTCTCCAGGCAAGAATACTGGAGTGGGTTACCATCTCCTTCTCCAAGATGAGGGTGTATTCAATTATAAAATAAATATTTCAGTTAGACATAAAAAAGAATCTGAATGTAGAATTGTGACCCTGGGACAAATTGCAAAGAAGTGTGTTAATAGAATTTCCTTTCAGAGAGCTTTAGAAACTACAGTTGAGCCCCAGACACTCTCTGGTCCTCCCCAGCCCTGTCATACCTGTCAGCACTGTGCCCGATTGATACAGATCATCTCATCCTGCCAGCAGACATGTGTGACCTTCGTGCTGAATGAGTGAATATTTTTTAAAGGGCACTTTTTGTTTTTAAAACCTTAGTAGCCCTGGAATTTTAGGTGAAGTCAGTGTTTTGGGTTCTAAAATTGAGCGTTTGTAAACCAAGACTTCCCAGGTGGCTCAGTGGTAAAGAATCCACCTGTCAATGCAAGAGCCCTGGTTTCTATCCCTGGGTCGGGAAGATCCCCTGGAGAAGGAAATGGCAACCCACTCCAGTATTCTTGCCTGGAGAATCCCATGGACAGAGGAACCTGGCGGGCTGCAGTACATGGGGTCGCAGAGTCAGATAAGACTGAGCGACTAAACACCCAAACCAAGGATTAGCAGCAGGTGGTTGTTTTCAAGCCTTACTAAAGAAATGTGTCTAAGTTCTAGATATTAGCAAAATGCTGAGATTACCCCCAGTTCAACAGACATAGAGACATAAAACACTAAACATGAAAGGAGAAAATGAAAAGTTGTACTTCATCAAAACTTTAAATTTCTGTTCATCAGAATACTGGGAGGAAATTTTCACAGTATATATATCAAACTAAGGACTTCAATCAAGAAGATATGTTTAAAACCAGGAACAAAAAGACAAAACAGCATAGCTTTCAAATGGGCAGAAGACATCAACCGACACTTCACAACAGAAAATACACAAACCTGGCACATGAACAGAGTGCCCACATACAAGTGAAAGCCACAAGGAAATAGCACAGCAGTCCCACAAAAGTGGCTAAAATTCACCAAGTGTCCATGAGGACATAGAACTCTTGCTCACTGTGTTGAGTGTTTAGAATGGCCCTGATGTTGAGAAAGACTGAGGGCAGGAGGAGAAGTGGGCAACAGAGGATGAGATGGTTGAATGGCATCACTGACTCAATGGCCATGAGTTTGGGCAAACTCCAGGAGTTGGTGATGGACGGGAAGTCTGGCATGCTGCAGTCCATGGGGTCACAAAGAGCCAGACACAACTGAGTGAACAACAGTAGCCCAGGGGGCTCCTGGGGCCCTAACTGCCCCTTAGGTGATTGTTTCAGGCCTTCGAACAACCAACTTCCAGACCGACTCTGGAAATGGCCCTCCACATGAATCCCGGGGCCTGCCTTTTGGAGCAGGGGGTGCTGGAGAGCCTTGCTCACGTTCATTGATTATGGCATCCTCCACCAGATGCCGTGGGGTCTGCTGGTGACATCAGTAAAGAGTGCTCTGAACAGAACTTAGTAGCTGGGCCTTTCCCTAAAGCTGCTTCACAGACATCAGGGCATAAAGTGTGGCTTCACCCACGTTTCCGGGGACCTGGGCTCCCCGTGTGCTGACCCTTGAGCATCCGCTGAGCCAGACTGGACTGGAGGGTCCCTGGGGTCTCCCATCTTGAGCTCTAGTGGCTGTGGGAACGTTTTCCTTTCAAACCCAACGTTCCCCAAGAGCTTTCAAATCACATCACACACACTTCCCTTTAACAATCCCAAATGAATGACTGTCTGGCCCCTTGCAGCCCTCTCCGCATCAGTACAGCTGCTATATTATGCGTTGTGCCTGCCCTCCACCACTGTGCGTGGTCCTCTCTCCAATGGTCGTGGGTCCCTGAGGTCCCTCAGCAGCCCACGTGACCCCGGAACTTTGATCAGTACCAGAGCCCCTTCTGTAGCCCCTCTGAATTGCTGGGCCAGGAGCTTGTAAAAGGTCATTCTGTCGTCTCACCAGGGAGCCAGGAGACCACCCAGAGGAGGTGTCGAGTGGGTACTAAGAAGGCAAAAATCAAGCAAGGGAGGGAGCCTTGCCCTCCTCCCTCCCTGTCACAACGCCCTGGAGGCGGGGGCCACGTGCTGGATGGAGAGTGTTCACTGACCACACGCCACTGCCGCCGAGGCCACTGCCCTCTCTCCTGCTTGGCCAGTGACTCGTGGGCGTGGGTGAGCCGTGTGCTGGTTTAGCACTTAAACCTCAGCCACAACAGAGGCTTGCTCTTGCCGTCCTGAAGGCTTCAGCGTTAGAGGTCTCACTAGTTGTCTGGGTGGTTTGTTATCTGTTTCTGATCCTTCCCCTCTGACACGCTCTGAGAGCCAAACCAAACCCGCTGGACTGGCCGGCCGTGTCCGCGGTTCCCAGAACCCAGCTGCTGCCCTTCGGCCCCTGTGGCAGAGAGAGACGTTCTCCTCCGTGTGGGCAAAGCCGGCTCTCAGCATAAATGTCTCCGCTCACGTTAGTTAACAGTCTTGTAGGAGATGGTGTGACGTGTTACCCATTGAGATTCTGCCGGGCAGGAATCCTGCTTAAACTTCCACCCTGTAGGTGTTTGGAGTGCTGCATAAGCTCCTTCCAGAATGAGGAAACATTTTTAAAGAATGGGTCATGGCATACATATATTTTATCCATTTTGGAACCGAGTCCAATGTTATAAATACTACAGCACTAAAAGATTGAATAACAAAGTATAAAATTAATTCCTAGAGCTGTACGATGCTCAAATTCTGTGCTGCTAAAGAACCATAGGTATCAGTGTTGGATAGTATTGTCTTCGAAGGTATACAGGAAGCATGGAGAAACAGGCAATAACATTGACATATTATAGAAAATGTGTTTTAACACAATCTGTGTCCTAACACTTACAAAGGAAAAACGCTTCCACACGTTCTCAAGCCCCCAGCGCTGTGCCAGCAAGTGGGGACAGGGAGGCCTGGCACAGGCCAAGGTCCGTCTCTGCCTAAGGACGCGCTGCATCTGAATGCCCCACCCATTGGGTACCTGGCTTGTTCTTTCAGATTCACAGGGAGACAGTTGACAGATAAAATTGTAAGATGTTTCAAGAGGGCAGGGTGGTGATTGCTGACTTTGTGAAAGTATTCCCCTCATCAAGTTAATGAGCACATTTATCACCTCTCATTACCTCCCTTTTTTAAAGTTCTATGTTCTTAGCAAATTTCAGTTACACAAGACAGTGTTAACAACTGTAGTCACAACTGGCTTGTTTTTTGAGCAGGACGATACATCAGTCTCTTTGGTGTTCTGGGACATTTTTACATGAGAGGATTCCACCTTCTCCTGGCTCTTAAAATTCAGTATCTTGGGAGCCAGTCAGATGGACATTAATGCCCCGCTGTGTGTGGAGGGGGTGTCCGTTCCCACTTCCTTCTTTTTTCAGCAAGTCTTCCATCTATTTCTCTGTTCATGCCCTTCCCCAGCTCTAGGCTGGAGATGAACACATTAGTACGTTAGTGACATCTGCAAGTCCAGCAGAGAATTATCAGGAAGCAGGAGTTGGTGGTGGTTTATGGCGGATGACTGTCTAAACCCAGGCTGTCCCATCACTGTCCATGCCTGGGTCCAGCCCCTGCTGTCCCCAGGGAGCTTACTTTGGGGGACAGGTGTCAGCAGCTGTGTTTCGGTCCCGTACGTCCATTGACCCCAGTTCACGTGGGTCATTTGACTCCAGGTTGTTGACTCTCACAAAACCACGACTGACCATTGCCTTCAGAAGACGATAAGCGGCCGTGAATGACAGGGGGACTCTGAGACACCCGGTGGTTAGCAGGCAAGACCAGATGTCCTGTGAAACTGGCCTCTGAGGTGGGGACAGGCCCTCTGTTTCTCTCCGGAGCACTTGTGTCTGAAGACAGCAGAGTTTGACCCCCTGGTTGCTGGCTGCCAGGACATGGAGGACGAGCCCTGGGTTTCCTGGGACTCAGGCTCCGTCAGTCTACACGACAGTGGCCACTCAGCCTCCTCGGGCCTCGCGCACCTTCCCTGAAGATTAGAGAACTGAACTGCAAGTCCTGTTAGCTCCCTTCCAGGCGTAGGAGTCTCAGTTTTGGAATCGGCCTGCTTTTAGGTCTGGTGGGTCCACCATTGGACGTTTTGTCGTGGAGGGGGTTAGTGTAGAAAACTAAACTGTGTGCTCTGTACAGATACAGGGTCACCACAAACCTGATGTGCTTTATTCTCTTCAGGCCGCGAAGTTGCCACGGGGTTTTCAATGCTGGGCAGCAAAGACACCTTTGGTTTGTTTTTATCTTTGCTCTGTTTTTAGCCATTGAAAAGCCTAGCTCCTCCCCCAGGGCACATGGCAAGTGTTCATCCAGAGGCTGTGTAGGCAGCACCTCCCGTATACAGGGCTTAACTTAACGTGCTCTTGACAGTCCTGAGATGGCATTTGTGATATTCATGCTTCAAGAGGTTTCAGGGCTGGGCTTTGCTCCCTCCTTGTCACCTGACATGAGGGAAGGAGAAGAGGACAGTCCTTTATGTCCCCAGGCGCACCTCAAGACGGTCACCGTGCAGTCCTGTGTTATCACCGGGCAACCAATGGTGATGGATCCTGATGGTAGAGTGAGCGGACCCTTTCCAGATTCATCCTGGAGGAGCCATGACACCCTGTTCACTTCTGGCCTAAGCAGCAGCAGCCTCTCCTCGTTAGGAAGACAGACCCAGCGTTGCCGGGCAGAGGGTTTATTGCGAGTCAGGGAAGGGCGAGGAGAAGGCCCAGCAGCAATGTCCCAGCCACCAGCATGGCCAGTCAGTTTGCAGAGTCCAGGGCAGGGTGGCTGGCAGCTGGGGTCAGGGAGGCCTTGAGAAGGAACCCGGAAGGTTCAAGCTGCATGCTCAGGCTTGAGATAGAAGGAAGAGAGGGCTTCTCAGTTTACTGTAATCCATGGGAAGCGATTGTAGGCATGTTCTTCAAGGTCAACTTCCATTTTCCCTGTTACCAAATGCCAGAGGGATGCCACAAAGCACAAAAGTGACCAAACTCCTGTGGAAAAGTAAATGAAATATTTACTGCCTGGACATGAATTGTGCACCATGCCGTCAGGTCCCTCTGACCACGTAAGCTTCATGTTTCATTCAGCAGATAATTGGGCATCCCTGATGGCCCAGATGGTAAAGAACCTGCCTGCCAATGCAGGAGACTTGGGTTCAATCCGTGGACCAGGAAGATCCACTGGAGAAGGAAGTGGCAACCCACTCCAGTATTCTTGCCTGGAAAATCCCATGGACAGAGGAGCCTGGCTGCAGTCCATGGGGTCACAAAGAGTAGGACATGACTTAGTGACTATAAACAACAACAGCAGCAAATAATTATGGCAGAATACATAGCAGTTTATTCTAGTTGTTCAAAAATCCAAACTTGGATTGTTTCATGTCTTCATGTCTCCTGGGTCAGTGTAGTTTAAACAGCCTGTGAACTGGGGCTGGGGGCTATAGCCTAGATCTGACCAGGATAGAGGACCACTCCGATAGAAGACCATCACCTCTACAAGGCTCCAGTCATCATGTCCATTGACAGCTCAAACCTCACGGCCTCTGCATCATGGGACCTCGCTGTTAGAAACCTCAAGTTCAGATTCCTGTCTGCTAAAACCAAACCAAGCATCTCTGTGTGATTTTCCCGCCCACCACCAACCCAGCCACAAACACGAATGAATCTGAGTCACTGCCAGGGACAGCAGTATTTGTCCAGTCACTGCTCTTATAACCAGCCCTCCGGCCCTTATACCCACCCCTCCACCCTCTTCTCTCTCCCCTATCCTGTGTCTGCAAACACAGGGCTATTTGCCTTGAAATAAGGCTTTTCCTCTCATTTAAGACCGTCCTGTTTCGTGGGTCTCTGTTAGCTCTCCCTTGGCCTTGACTGGGCTGTGGAGAGAAGCCGTCCCCGCCCTGACTCCCTGACCCGTGCTGGGCGGTGGAGGTTCTGGGCTGCTTCCAGGGCCTCCAGCCCATCCTCCGCTGCCCCTCTGCCTCTGCATCCCACCCACAGGGTCCTGATCCGTCTCCCCCCATCAGCTCTGCTCTCTGACATGGAAGGCAGCTTCGGAGCCCGCACGGTCTCCCTCACAGCCAGCCTGTCGTGATGTGTTTTTGTGGATTGTGGGGCATCTTCTCCCTGCCCTTCCCTTCTCCCTTGCTCCATCCCGTGCGTGTTGGTTTGAGAATCCAGATTGAGTTGCTGTTGCATTTGTGATTCTTGGCCCGAGTCCCTCTAGAAATCATATTACTACTATGAATTCAGCGAGGGCTGGAATAGCTACTAAGAACAGAATACATTATCATAACATCCAGCAGACAAAGCCAGAAAATTCGTGCCAGAGGCCAGCTTGGTATCCTGTACTGGTCCCACAGTCCATCTTTTGAGAACTTTAAGAGCGTGGGTGTCTCGGTGATCGGTTGACATGTCCTGCTACAAGGCCTTTGCCATCAGACAGTCTTTACTTGGAGATGCTTCAAGTTTATCTTTAAGAGCTCTTGGAAAAGTTGCGGGTGTTCCCCCTCCCCCAGCATTAGCATCTGTTCCTTCAGTTCCTCCAGTTGTTTTTCAATTGTCTGCTCTGTGCAGGCCGCTTTGCTCGGCAGCCTTGGTATATAAAAAAGAATTCATTGAGGAACTTGCCAAAGCATTGGGGAATTAAACATGTAGCCAACTCCTCAGACAGGAGACAAAATGAATACTTCAACAGCAGTATTCACTTCTGACACGGGGCGTCTCCGTTGACGAAGGATAAGTTAGATGGGAAGCAGGGGTGTTGGAGGTAAGATGGTCCATGTCCCAGGGTGAGGGAACTGCATCAGAGCGAAAACACAGAGGATGACCCGGATATACTGGGAGATGAAACTGGGAAAGTAGGACGGGATGAATGGTGGCCACTGTGCCAGAGGGACTGGACTCTGTTTATAGGGAGGAAATCATGTAAGATCTTGGAAGAGGAGGAGCAAACTTAACCCAACCCATCTTAGAAAGGGTTGAGATGGTTCTGTATGCTCAGTCGCTTTAGTTGTGTCCAGTTCTTTGCAACTCTATGGACCGTAGCCCACCAGGCTGCTGTGTCCATGGGATTCTCTAGGCAAGAATACTGGAGTGGGTTGCCATTTCCTTCTCCAAAGATGGTTGTGAAGCTACTGCAATAGGCAGAAGGTGCTAAGATCCAAGAGCCAGTGTCAGGTTTGTGACCAGGAGATCAGAGAGGGAGAAACTAAACCAAAAGAAACATGGCCTGAAAAGGGCGTTCACAGGAATTCCTCAAAAGAGGAAATGGCCTTATGAACATATTTTTAAATACTTCACCTCTGTTTTTGGCTTCACTACACAGAACTGCGAATGAAAACAGTCCTTTCGCATTGGCATGGTTGTGGGGGAGATGGGTGTGACCCCAGGGGACCAGAAGGATGGGAAATGGTCACCCTTATTTGTTGACTAAAAGTTAGTACTGCTGTTCTGAACAGTTTGGTGACATGTCCAGAGCTTTAAAAAGGTATATACCCTTTGATGCAGAGTTCTAAGAAGACAGCCATAGATATGCACAGATTTATGTTTAGAAAATTTCAACACACTAATGTTAATAGTAGTGAAAACTATAGACTACGTTTCTAATAACTGAATTGGTGAAATAAATTATAGTGCATCCGTAAAAAGAAATACAATGTAGCCCCTTTAAAATCTGGGTTCCAGAGGAATATTTAATCATGTGAAGAACTGTTTTGTAGCGCTGCTTCTCCGTGGTCGTTCCGCTGCTCCGAGCTCTTTACGTTTCCTCTCGTGCCCTGAATCAGCGTGTCAGTCACACGCACTCACACACACACACCTGCCACAGCTGTGATCGGAGTGCACTGTATCGGCAGGTAGTCTGGGCAGAATTAACACTCTTAGAATGTTGAGGCTTCCCATCTGGGATTGTGTCGTATCACCAGTTAAGGTACGTGATCCTTCTGCACACAGTGCCGTGTGGCTTTTCAGCCCAGAGGTCTTCGTTTGGTCAACTTTTGAGAGAGCAATTTTGGTGAAATGACAAAAAGCTAAATTCTTAGATGTTAAGGAGGAAAATGGGAAACAAAGGTAGGAAATGTAGCGTTATTTTAGATATTTGATGGTGAATGAAAGGAAAATGACTTAACACACATGCACGTGACAGAGGCAGGTTCAGAAAGCTTGGGGTGAAAGAGCCCCTGGAGGCTGTGGTCAGAGGCCGGGGAGGGGAGAGGTTGGGAACAGAGTTAGTTGATGGGCCAGGGGCGTGGGAAATGGCTCCAGGTGACCTGGAGGAGGAGGAATAGGAGCGTCATGGGGTTGTTTTGAGATCAGATGTGTCACGTCTGTGTTACCTTAGTAATGAGTTCCTCAGGCTCCCATCTCCTTGCCAACAAAGGTCCATATAGTCAAAGCTATGGTTTTTCCAGTAGTCTTATACGGATGTGAGAGTTGGACCATAAAGAAGGCTGAGCACCGAAGAATTGATGCTTTCGAACTGTTGCTGGAGAAGACTCTTGAGAGTCCCTTGGACAGCACGGAGATCAAACCAACAACAAGTGAAGTTGCTCAGTCATGTCCAACTCTTTGTGACCCCATGGATTGTAGCCCACCAGGCTCCTCCATCCATGGAATTTTCTAGGCAAGAGTACTGGAGTAGGTTGCCATTTCCTTCTCCAGGGGATCTAACCAGTCAATCCTAAAGGAAATCAACCCTGAATATTCATTGTAAGGACTGATGCTGAAGCTCTGATGCTTTGACTACCTGATTCAAAGAGCCGATTCACTGGAAAAGACCCTGATGCTGGGAAGAATTGAAGGCAGGAGGAGAAGGGGACGACAGAGGATGAGATGGCTGGATGGCGTCACTGATTCAATGGACATGAGTTTGAGCAAACTCCCGAAGATGAAGGACAGGGAAGCCTGGCGGGCTGCAGTCCACGTGGTCACAGAGTCAGACAGGACTGAGCAACTGAACAACCACAGGCTCACGGCTGCCGGCCCCCTGAGCAGTCTGTCCTTCGCCACGGACACGAGTAGCACCCACATGCAGGATGCCCCCCTTCCAGTCATCCCCAGCCACATTTCCAAGTCCCTGTTTCTTTCTTTCTTCTTATTTTTTTAATTTTTAAAAGCTATTTATTTGGCTGCACCAGGTCTTTCTTAGTTGAGGCATGTGGGATCTAGTTCCCTAACCAGGGATGGAACCCGGGCCCCCTGCATTGGGAGCGGAGAGTCTTAGCCACTGGACCAGAGAAATCCACCCCCATTTCTTTTAGCCAACCCTATTTTCTATCTTCTCTACTGGAGGCAGATGTCTGTACACCTCTTACTCCAAGATTCCCTTCCTCCAGAGTATCTTAGTTCTCTTAAGGTTAAGTAGGAAGAGGCCCAAGGCACTTGGGGAAGATTTCATGTTAGGTGTTTATTTATGGAGAAAGCAGAGATGCTGAGGTATGGGATTTGATGCTTCTGTTACAGGAGCTTATGGGATTCATGGGAAAACGTTTGTTTTTTAAATGTATTTGGAAATATTCTTAGGGTTGTTGTTGTCTGTCTTTAGATGCAAAGCTCTCAGCACATACCCAGAAAATTGCATCTCTGGACCTAGAGGGGGATATTCTGTGAACCTACATACTGCATATGATTATGGTATTTTTAAGAAAATAAACAAGACGGTAGTGTTTCTTCACTGTAGTACTTGCGGAGGTAGAACTGGCCTGCCAGTATTAGAAAGAAGAGAGTAGGAAATGGTAGATGTTGTTGGCTTACTCGGCTGAGTTTATATCCACTAAGTTGGGATTTGTCACTTTAACAAGGAAGGGAAGAGGGACAGAGGAGCATTGCAGCTAGGATGGAATAAGCTTTTTCATTAAATCCCCAATATTGCATGTCTGTATGTTTTGGGAAATCCTTCTCTGAGCTAAGACTAAGGGACTTTTCTTTGGGGAGGAGGCGAAGGATGGAGAGACAAGCTGGTAAGTTCAGTTTCGGAAGCCAGAACACATCTTCTCTGGTTCGTCCACGGGGTCTACTATATGCTGAAGCCACACAGAAACTGCCTTTTTTTTTTTCTTTTTTGCATGTGCTATGCATGCTAATGAAATACTGTTAAATAACAAGGTACTAATCCCTCTCAAGGTTTGTTCTCACACCTGTGCTTCAAGAGCACAGCTGTCTCGAGTCTTCGTTTGGTTTCTTCATGTTGCCTTTCTTCCCTAAGTGGTCTGAAGTTTTAACGACACTTTTCCTGACACTCAGCACTCCTCAGACCTCAGATGACTAAAGCTTTGCATTTCAGAGTCAAAACAGAAACCCTCATTTGAGAAGCAGTTGCCGTTTCACAGGAAAGGTCGATCTTTGAGATTTTTTTTCAAGACAGGAAATAACTAGCGTGTAATGGATCGCGTGCCAGTGGAATCTCTCTCTGCCCCGCTGTGCCGACACGTGGTGCTGCTTCAGATCAGGTGCAAGCCAGCCTCGATCCCCGGAGATGGAGAGGGACCCGCCGGTGAAGGAGCACTGCCTCCTGTATTCTCACCCCTCTGTGTCTAAGCACCTTTCCCCAGGCAGACCATTCATTAGATGTTGGGAAAGCGTAGCCTTTGTGGCTGACCTCTGGTTTTCCCCCTGATCTCTTCCGTCACTCCTGACTCTCTGGTCCTCCTCCAGTTCTGTTACCCTTCCCCCCTTCGCTTCCAGCCCTGATGACGGCAGGTCACGATCACGCGTCCTCTCACCCTGCATCTCAGTTGCACCTGCACCGCGCTCTCAGCTCGCTCCAGTCTGTCCCCACTGTTCCGACAATGAGGTGCCCACAGTGGAGGCCAGAGCCCTCGGTGGGCATCACAGAGAGCGTGGAGAGGTCTGGGGGGTCCTGGGGGCAGTGCCCACACCTGGCCAGCCTACTGGAGTAGGCTGTAACGGAGACCTGCGTTACTTCTGCCAAGACCTGGTAGTTTCCGTGTCCCCAAACCCCGGGGCCCAACCGAGCGCATCTCTTCCTGCGCCGCGCCTGCTCCGCTCTTGCTGGTGTTCTGTCTGGAACAGGCCTTCTCTGTCTTTGAACGTCTCCCTCCACCTCCTCAAGGGACTCTCCCCTCTTCCCCTCTTTTCCACGCTGGCTGAAGCTGTAGCCCTTTCTCCCTCTCGGCAGGCATTTGCTCTGCAGCACTTTGCGAGCAGGTCTCTATGTCCTTACAGTTTTGTTGAGGCAGAATTCACACGTCATGCAATCCTCTCATTTAAAAGGCATGATTCTCAAGAGTTGTGTGGCCATCACCACAGCCAGCTTTCAACGTGTTCATCAGTCCTCAGGCCCTCCCACCACCCCATCCCGCCCTCGCCCTGGGCAGCACTGGCCGCCCCCTCCCTGAGTTGCCTTGTCTGGACATTTCATAAAGATGGAACCGTCTAGAATGCGGCCTTCTGTGACTGGCTTCTTTCACTCTGCATAGTGTTTTCAGGGTTCGTGTGGTAGCCTGGATCAGAATTCGATTCCTTTTCATGGGCAAATCAATCAGTACTTTTCGAATGAATGTTTTATACATTTCTGTTGGTTTCTTCTCTTAGTCTTAGAATATATAACAGTTACACATTTGAAAAATACATGTGACTTTGAATATTTATATTACATATTTTTATTCGTATTTCTTTTAGTAAAATCAACAGTGCTTATGGGTATTAAACAGTACAGAAGTATACAGAGTAAAATAGAAATCATTCCATCCACTCATACTAACCACTCTTCACAGTTCTGTGTTTCTTTGTCCATACATTTTTCTATACATAAGCACAAACATACGGACCTCTCTCACCTCTTGTTTGACATTGAGGTCGGTAAAAAAAAAAAGTTTCATTCTTACAAATTGCCTTGGTAAACATACCTGTGCATACATTCTTGAATTTCTTACTGGTATTTTCTCTAGAATATACTCTAGAAAGTGGAATAATTTAGATAAAGTATGCATGCAATTAAATTTGGTTGAAGAGACCAGAGTGCTGCCCAGTCTATATTCTCATCAGTGGTACATATGAGGGCCCACTTTCTCAGGTCTTTACCAACAACTGATTGTTAACAATCTTTGAAGCTTTTGTTGCCAATATGATGGGGGGGGGGGGGGGCGGGAAACAAAACCCTATCTTGCTTAATTTGTTATTCTTTAATTATTAATGACAGCTGACTATCATTTAATGTGCTTATTAACCATTTACATTCCTTCTGTGAATTTCTGGTTCATATCCTCTGCCCATTTTTTCTATTAGATTATTAGGAGTATTGTTATCACTTTCCTAATATATTGATAGCAATCCTTTGTTTTGTTTTATTTATTCTAAACGTTTCCCAAGCAAAAATTTGTAGTTTTACTTACATCTTTTCTGTCTCCATACAAGTGTTTTAAATGTTCGACTAGCCAAATCCTCCCCCTTTTTTTCCCTTTCATAGCTTTCTTTAAAAGCACTACTCGCTATGTTAGTCAGGCTGCTACAACAAAGTGCCATAAGCTGGGGGTGGCTTATCAGCAACAGTTTGTTCCCCAACATTCTGGAGGCTGCAGGTCCAGGATCCTGGCACACAGGCTGGTTCTCCCTGGGGCTGTGCTCCAAGCTACAGGTGGCCCGCTTCTCCTCAGGTCCTCACGAGTGGGAGGGAGGCCGGTCTCTGAGCTCTCCTCATTCACGAGGGTTGCACCCTCACGTCCAAGCATCTCCAGAAGGCCCCCACATTAGACCATCGCTGCGATGAGAATTTCAACATAAGGATCTGAGGGGACACACACAGTCAGTCATCACAGCCCACAAAGAATAAGATAAAGAGCATTTATCTATCCCCCAGCCCAAGATAAGCTGAAGCAGCAGCACAACCTCATAACCTCCTCTCTCGCCCTGCGTGATGGGAGAGATCTAAGCATCGCAGCCCAGGGCTCTGGCCCAGGCTGCTGTGTTCACAAGGCACCCAACCCCCTTGCTTTCCCTGTTTCGGAAACTTGCAGTTACGTGACACAGCCAGAGCTCGGGAGACACCCGACTTCGCCCGGTCTAAACCTGGCCCTTGCCAGATGCTCAGGACCAGACGTCCTGGTCTTTTTTCAACATTTGACAGAACATCACCATCTCTGAGTCTGTCCCCGGCTCTTTGATATATTTGAAAAAGCAGCCTGCTCATTCTTGGCTCAGAGCATCTAGATTCTGTCAACAGTGTAAGTGAAACTTTGCTTCCTTTTGCATTTTAATCCACATGCTCTTTCTGGGTTATCTTATCTGCTTCATAAAAAACAACAGTAACAATTTTGATAACAACATCTAACATTTCTCAAGCACTTTCTGTGTGTCAGACATTGTGCTGTACTTTATACAAATATTAAGGCATTAAAACCACCCTGTAATATCATTGCTGCTTTCTACAGACGAGGAAACTGAGGCTCCAAGAGGTCCGGGTCACTCAGACCAGCCATTGGCAGAGCTGAGCTCGAGTCCCAGCCAGTCTCACTCCAGAGTCTGTGTGTTTAACTACACTTTAAACTCAATTTTCAGTTTCCTTCCTTCCATAAAACCTGCTCTGCCTCCTGTATTTTCAGGCTCATCTGCCTGGTTCTCTGTCCTCTCTCATGTAACCCCACCTCCCACCAGTCCAGCCCTAGGAAACTCTCCCACCCACCCAGCCTGTATTCCTCCTCCATTCTCCCCTGTGCTCGTGACAGTGACCTCCCTGGACATGCTGTTCCTTCCACCCATGTGACCTGCTTCAACTTCATACTGTTTTCTGAGAACACGACACCGATCACTTCACAGTGCTGTCTTAAAGCTCTTGGGCTTCCGGTTGCTGCTGTCGCCCTTGTGGTTCTCACCAGATGAAACCTGAACCCTTAGCTCTGTGTACGCTGCTTGGCCCCAGTCTGTCCCTCCAGCCTCACCTCTGCCATTCTGCACTCCGTCCCCTGCCTGATACTCAGCTGCTGGGGGAAGGGTGGGTCTCACCGTCCCTAGACCTGTACCCCTCGATGGCTTTGCACATCTGCACCTGTTCCATCCGCTCAACCACTTCTGTTTCTGACCTCCCGGATGCACTCCTGTTCAGCCTTCAGGAACATCCGGGACTCCCCGCCCTGGGGTGACATGGGCATCCTCCTATCTGCCCCGCCATGTGTTCAGGCCTCGGTCACCGCCCTTTCCTGGCTGGGTCATAGTCATCTGTGTACTTGCTCGTCTCCTGGGAGGACTCCAGGGCAAGGGCCAAGTCAGTCGCATTTCAGCGCCGAGCACAGAGTAGGCCCTCATACACACTGGTGCAGTGCATGGAGGAATGTCAGAGAGTGTTTAAACAATAGGAGATACACTTCTAAACAAGCCCAGTTTCTCTTTGGCTCAGGCAGTGGGCCTGAGGTAGGGAGTCTCATGCACTGAGCCGGAGAAGCCCGTGGCGGGGTGTGGGGCCCTCCCTGAGGCAGGGACCAGTGTGCATGACCCTGTCTGATCACGCATGCGCGCCGCCCCCTCCTGGGCCTGAGTGTGACAGCGTGGCCCAGTGGGAGGACACCCGCAGTGAGAGCACCCGGGTGGGATCCCAGCTCTGCAGGTCACCCTCTGGGGGCCTTGGGCCAGCCTCTAACCTTCATCTTCAAGAGGAGACATTCGATACTCCTATACTTTCCTGATTGTTAATTCTGATACAGGAAGACTTCGTATAGAAACTGACTCTTCTTCATCATTTCTTTTTTTAGCTTCACTAAGCTAAAATTAACAAAATTATAATATCTTTAAGGGGTACATCCGATGGTGTGTTGCACGCAAACGTCGTGAATGGTTTCTTCAGCCATTCGGTCAAGTTATTAACACACATCATGTCACGATTTCCTCCTTTTCTGTATGAGAACCCCTAAGCCCTGCTCTTCTAGCAGATTTCAGTGTGTGACACAGTATCATTGATGGTGGTCACCAGGTTGTACATTAGACCTCAGACCTTGTTCATCTCGGAACTGAAAGTTTGTGCCTTTTTACTGCCCGCTTCTGTTTCTCATGCTTCCAGCCCCTGGCAGCCACTGTTCTCTCTGCTTCTCGAATTTGACCCAACGTTTCTCCCTCCAGGTTCCATGTGTAGGTGACACCACGCAGTGTTTGTCTTTCTTGGTCTGGTTCATCTCACTGAGCGCGATGCCCTCCAGGCTGATCGACGTGTTTGCCGGCATCCTTCCTTTGTTGATGAAGGGTAATTCTGAACTCAGTGCGAATGGGCTTGATTTATTTCACCTGAATCTCTCTCTCCTTTCAGCTTCAGAGCGAGCAGGAGAAAGGTGAGCGGGACAACACCGAGTTGCAGGAGTTTGCCAACGCCGTCCTGCAGCAGATCGCAGATCACTGCCCCGACATCCTGGAGCAGGTGGTCAACGCCCTGGAAGAGTCATCCTGACCCCTCGCGGGAGCGGCCAGCCCAGCAGCCCGAGCGCTGAACCCAGGAGCCAGGAGAGGAGGCGCGTGAGGAACCGGGCCCTAGGCTCCTGGCACCAGACACACTACAGACCCCGTCCCGTCTCGCTTAGTCCCTCCAGCGAGGCACCAGCGCCGTTTCTCGTCTGTCTTCTAACCTCCTTCCTTCTCCGGGTGTCGTCCCCACACTAACTGTCCTGCCGTCCCAGTCAGGTGAGCAGCCGAGCCTCCGTGGAGAGCTGCCCTCCGGCCATCAGCAGTGACACTGTGGACGCCGGCGGCTATGCCCTGATGGGGACACGGGGAGAGCCCCCAGCCCAGTCCGGGGCACGAGGATGGAGTCTGGACGCTGCGGGGCTCGGCTTTCTGGGGGATGCCTCACCGTGGACCCAAGAGCTGCATGTTCTGATACCAGTACAGGTGCTTTCCCCTAAGAGGGTAAAAAAGAAATCCCCAAAAGAGTATTAACAGAAAGAAGGGGGAGAGGGACCAGGGACCGAGCCGACCAACTCTCCTCCTCTCCTGTCCATGCTGGTGACTGTCCACGAGGGGCATCTAGGCAGGCCTGTGGGCGGGCGCTCGGGGACCCGGCCTCCCTGCCTCCTGGTCCTCATGCTTGTCCTCAGCCTCTGGGTGAGTCCCTCTTGCTTGGTGCATTGGATCATGTCCGTCGCTGAAAGAGAAGAAGGCAGTGTGGCCACACCCGCAGTTCTGCTTCTGTAGAATATGACCGGTCCTCTGGGTCAGGCTGGCTTCCCCAGAACGTCTCCGTCTCACCCCTGAAGAGTGCTTCTGCCTCCCCCCACCCCACCCCCACCCTGCACTCCAGGCTCAGGCACCCCCTCCCCACCCCTGCAGCCTTCATCCTGACCTCTGCTGCACATGGATGTCGCTCATCACACATGTACTCCTTCCCTTCTGCTCAGACCGTGTTTATGAAGTGCCTGTGGTGTGCACGTGGCTGCCAGCCACCAGCCGTGAAGACAGTCTCTGGGAGGGGCGGGGTCGAGGATTCTGTGAGATGCACCTGGTCCAATCTTAAGTCTTAATAGAGGGCAACTTTTCCAGAAAAATCTTCCACAAATCAGCGTTTCTCATTATAATGGAATTTATGGTTTTGGGGGAGCAGGAGGCTGCATCGGTTACTAGCCTGTAGGATAGGATCCCATCTGATGACTCAGAATTTGGGGGTTTGTTCCCCTGAAGAAGCGTGCTGTGTAAAGGGCTACGACGGTGGACAGTGTCTTCTCTGCACATCCACATGCTTCTCGATGAACTTGGCCAGCTCCGTGTTGCAAATCAGAAAATCGACCCCAGAGTTGCAAATCCGGTTGAGAGTACTGACGTCTTCCCCAAGCATAGACGGTAGCAGTCATAAATATCAGGCACCAAGAAACAGACCACTTAACCCGAATCTTGCCCTTTGATCACCTCTCCTGCCAGACACCCAGCAGACGTTCACATCCTCTGATAAAGAGTTGCTGGGCTAAATGGGTTTTCTCCTTCCCCTTCCCCAGTTACTCACCCAGAGAATCCGAGGCTGCCTGTCAGGTCGTCACAGTCGTCAGTCCCGTATCTTCCCGCCAGCAGTCCGTGACGGTCCCATTAACTTATATGGTCACATCTCCAGCAGCCCCCACTCCCCGCCATAAACCAGCTTACCCCCGTGAGAAGTTGTCGAGTGCTCCTTATCGAAGGTTTAAATGGACTCTGTTCATAAATTTCTTACTGAGATGCTTCCGATAGCTGGGCTGGCCAGAGCGGGGGTGCCGCAGGGCTCAGACAATAAGTGGTGGCTGTTCGTGGTTAATTACCTCAACCCCATTTATTTATTGCACTGCCCATAAATCACGTAGAAAGCCCCGGTGTTTTAGGGCCGGAGTCCTGGAATCTCACATTATCCGCCACAGTGGGAGAACCAAGGTAGAAGGACCTCCTCCCTGGCCTGCAGAAAGGAGGGGCCCCATGCAGGGCAGCGGCCCATCTGGCTCTTCTGGCGGTCCGCTGGGTCCACCTTCCCCGTCAGACACGGTCCCTGCTGCCTGCCTGTAGATACCTGTAGGATTACTCTGGGCGGACACCATCTGTCTGTCCCTGAACCAGGCAGGACTCTCCTCTGTCTCCTGGGTGGTCCTCCTCGCACCTCAGTGGTTCTGGGGGCTGTTTGGTCCTGGATGAGAGTCAACTCTGCCTGAAGTATAATAGTGAGCTAGGACCTGCCTGTACCACAAGGGCAAGGCGAATGTAATCTCCAGCATTTAGCATCTTACTGAGTGTAGGTCTCTCACTGAGCCAACGTTTGCTGAAGGCGCAGTTACAATCACATGAGCCTTGTGTCCCCTGACCTTACCTGGCTTCGTGGTTGTACGAGGTCACAAGCTGCTCCCGAAGGTCTGTGACCTTGGAGACGCACTGCAGGCCGCCTAGGATGCCCACCAAACCCTCCATCCCATCGTCACGTCTTGTTGCCCTGAGCATTTGAGCTCTGTCCCCAGGTAACAGTTGTCACGGGCGGCAGCGAGGAGAGTGGGTGGCCCCGACCTGCGGCGCAGGGCAGAAGCTTCGTGCGGTGCCCGTCTCCTCTTCCCAGGTCCTGCCCCTCCGCCGCAGGCACTCGCCGGGCTTGTGACGAAGCATCTGGGTGCAGGTCTGCAAGGTTGTGGGCACCATTTAAAATGGAAAAGTCGTCAGGTGGGCTCTCACGTGTGAAGAAGGGAGCAGGGCTCTGCAACTCCATCTCGGCTCTAACCTTGTACCTTGACCGTGTACCTGACCATCTGAAGGCGGCCTGAGAGCTTCGCTCTTCCTAACTTCATCTTAGGAACACAAGTGAAGCAGACGGGACCCAAGGCGCTTCCAGCGTGGACGGCAGCAGCTCGGCCCCGCCCTTTGTGTCCAGAAAGGTCTGTTGGGTTTTCCAGCAGCTCGCCCACCCCCCAGAGTGAGAGGAGGAGAGGAAGTCGTCTCCAGGTGTCGGTGACTGCTGATGGTCAGGATTTGCTGCTGACCCAACCCGCGTGCCCTTCCCTCCCCGACCCCGTGGACTCCACCATGTGAGCAAAGGCCCCAGGGCGGGGAAAGAGCAAGGGTGGACTTGGGCTCAAATGGCTCTTCCTGAGTCCCCTTGGACCCTGTGTGGGCCCCCAGCCCCACCCCAACCTCATCTCCCATCCGCGGCAGAGCGCAGGGCTATGGGGGGGTTGGGGGAGGAGAGGGAGGGGCAGTCAGCCATGCAGACCGAGGCCCACCCACCACTGCCAGCCCTGACCCCTCAGCAGGGGCGCAACCATCAAAGAAAGGTTTTGAGAGGAATCTGGTGTTTCCTCCCCAGAAACTAAGGGAATATTTAACTTTTGTGCAAGAAGAAAACGGGAAATCCTTCTGAACAAAATGGCTGTCCTGTGCTTTTTAAGCAAAAACTTTCCAAACTTTTTAGTGTCAAAACTGTAACCAAGCGTCTCCTGGTTTTTCCCAGCGTGTGTGGCGAGTGCTGTGACCCCCATCGTAGGTGTTTCTCCTCCCGACCCCGGGGGAGCGGTGGATTAGGGATTGATTTACAGGGAGTGGGTTCCTGTCCCACCCCACCTCCTCTTTCGTTTTTCTGCTTGTCGATATTGTCTGTGTGGTTCAGAGAATCGGGGCGGTTCCATTGTGTCCATTGTTGAGATTATTAAGATATTACAGAGTAGTTGTAGAACTGAAAAATTAAAGAGCTGTGTTTCAAAAAAAAAAAAAAATCCAACCAATATCATGTTAACAAAGGAATTCAAGCTCTGGGGCAGCCAGACACCGCCCCTCTCCCCATGAGGTGGCAGCCGGGCCGGCCGCTGGGGAGACGCCAGGTCCAGGTCCAGGCAGGCGACCACCCGCTGAGCTCAGGAGGGGCTCCTGGGGCCCGGCTTGCCTGTCCACCCTCAGGGCCTCTGCCAGAGGCTCCCAGATCCTTGACCCTGTAGCTGCCCTCACCCCCAGGCTGGCCCCCGCCCAGTGTGCTGGGTCCCGTGTGGTCACCTGGGCCTGGCGCTGGCCCCTGAGCCCTGCACCAGCCACAGAGCCTCCTCCTGCCCACTTGGTGCTACACTCTCCGGGGCCCATCCAGGATGGGCCAAGCCCCGGCCAGTCTGGAGTCTGCGGTCTGGGTGGGGGGCGGGCTCAGAGCCCAGCCCCTCTGGCTTCAGTCCCTGCAGCCTTTCCCTGAAAGCTTTTGAGACCCCCCCAGGCTGCCCGTGTGGGCCCCAGCAATGGCCTGGCCAGGAGAGGAGGTGACCTCCACTGAGCCAGAGAGCCCGGCCCTGGTGGGGCTGCCTCCCCCTCCCCACACTCAGCAGTATTGCACACGCCCTGGACCCCCAGGTGCAGCCCAAGGCGCTCAAGGCCAGCGGGTGTGTGGGTCGTAGACTGGGGTTTCCTAGGGTTCCCCTGCCCACCCCCCACCCCCGCCCCCACTCGGCTTCAGGAGGGAGAGCCGCCCCTGCTGAGGAGCCGGGCCCTGGGCACTGACCCTGTAGCTTGAGTCCTTTTGGCGACAGTAGCGGCCGAGGGGGTGGTGTCTGAGCGGGCCCACCACTGCCGTCCACTGCACGCCGGCCCGGCAGTGTCGCTGACACGATCATGACGTTACAGAGAAACTGTGTTAGAGTCGACTTTGCCTTGATAACTATTGTAAACACTTTGTTCATTTTTTTTTTTCTTTTTTATTCACAAACTAAATCCATCAGGAAATTATAAAGTTATTTAAAAATCGTGTGCTGTTTTTCTTTGAGCCTCATGCAGTCTGCTCATCCAGGTAGGATGTGTCCCCAGATGCTAGAAAGGCAGGAGAGGAGGCAGTCCCCGTGCAGTCAGCCCAACCAGGAGTCCCTGGGAAGCAGGGATGCCCAGGTCACGGGAGGGCAGAGGAGTGGACAGCACCCTGGTCCTGACAGGCTGACAGTGACTCTCTGAAAAGGGGGAGCCCCTCTGGGCATCCACCTGGACTCGAGGCTGGCCACCCCCCTTACTGTGCTTCACGGTTTGCACACTGATGCCTGAGCTGGGGTCCCCACTTCATTCTGTCTCAGAGCAGTGCCCACAGGTCTGATTCAGGTGGCTGGAGCCGCCCCACCCCCAACCCTGGGATGTGTGGTGGCATGTATACCCTGGACCACATGAGCTGCATAATCGGACGGACGGGGGTCGGGAACGGGGGGTTGCCAAGACCATCTTCTGGGAAGATCAGCAGCTCTGAGCCTGATGTCGAGAGTTTTTTGGGGATTTCGGTGAGAGTTGGTTTTTTCTGCTTCATTTTATTACTTTGTCTCTCGCACAAGGGACTCGGCCCACTCGCGGCGTCCCCTCCCTCTCCATACAGGTTCTGAAGCCCACTGACGTTGGCACACGGACCAAACACCGCCCTCCCGTAGCCCTGCCCATGCCCAACTCTGCCCGGTCTCGCTCCCTCCAGCAGGGAAGGCCTGGGGTGGGCACAGTCTCACTGCAGGATGTGTGTTTTGCTGCATAAATGAAATCGCCACCACGCGCCGATGTGTCCACCACACAGAGCTGCTGGGTGACACTGGTTGCTGTCCCCAGGGTCTCCCATTCATCCTGCCTTGTTGCTTGCTGATTCGCCCTGTGGTCTCCTGCTCAGATGCAGAAAGAGGGACGCAGAGGCCACGAGGTATAAGGAGAATATGTGAGAGGAGAACTTGCAGTGGAGAATTCGTCCGTGAACTTGGTTTCTTCTCTGGATTGGGAGACGACTGCTGTGATTTGGAGCCTCTTGGACTGGTTCGAAAACGATTAGGCTCTGGTTAGACCCTGAGGGAGCATTCCAAGGAAGCTGCTTGAGAGCCACACGCTTTCCCAGGTGTTGGGGGAGTGTGAGAGAGGGCCCTGGACTCACAGCCCAGAGCCTCGGCTGCCCTTGACCTCAGCCCTGCTGCGTTCTCCAGGTCACAGGCCATGATGAGGACAATGGGCAATTGTGTTTCTCCTGCTTGAGAGTGGAGACGCATTCTTCACGTCTGCAGCTGCTCTAAGACCACCCAGCAGGTGCACCAGGAGGCGGCCCCCAGCAGGACATGGACACGGAGACCGGCCCGTGAGTGTCGCTGAAGCCAGCGGCTCCTGCCGGGTCAGCTCAGGCTCCAGTTTCCTTTTCTTGTGACTTTATTCCTCAGGGCCCCTTTCGGATTTTGGCGGGAAGCCGTGGTGTCCATCCCCGCTCCAGAGCTGTGGGTGGGCAGTGAGTGGGAGCTGGGGGCTCCGTCTAGCTCTCCTTGGATTGTCGCTGCAATGCGGAGTCAGGATGAGCCACGGCTTCAGGATCCTCCTGACACTTCAGGAGAGACGGGAACACGAGTAGCCACTCGGCCTCTGTCTGTGGGGCCACTGTGAGATGTCCCCAGGGGACCTGACGGGCGGCCGTCCAGGAGAGGCCAGGCCAGCGTGGAGCCTGCAGGGGTGTGGGGAGCAGGATGCCCACCCTGCTGGACGGGCAGGGAGCCAGGGCAGAGCAGGGCTTGGCCTGTGGGAACCTCGGCCGTGCGTGCAAAGGCAAGGGTCCAGGGATCAGACGACGGGATCGCCTTCTGGTCTATGCTGTGTGTCAGGCTGTGGCCTCGGGAATTCACCTGGCTTCTCTCATCTTCAGTTTCCTTATTTTAAAACAGATAAGGGTGCCTACTCCCACAGGTAGAGACACGAGGCCTGGAGAGGGGGATTCTCCAGTGGGGGTCACCAGCCTCTTCGCCTACCCTGTTCCAGCACCTGCCCTGACCGCCTGCCAGACTTTGGCCACGGTGCCCTCACCCGGGGGCGTTGGATGCCAGCAGTCACATGGCTTCTGCTTTAGAGGGCAAAGCCCAGATACCAATGTGCTGTTTCATCGGCTGGGCCGCGCCGATCTCCCGGGGATGGGCTCCTGAATGCGGGCTTTGTCTGCCCGCCTCTTAGTCACGGTGACAAAGGACACCCGGGAGACGGGAACCCGACGCCAGATTCTTGAGCCAGGACGTCAACGCTGCGGAGCCCAGCCTGCGGCCCCCAGCGTGGACTGGAACCTGCAGACGCTGCGGGGACGCTCTGACCCCAGCTCCCTGCCCAGGCCGGCAGCTGGAAAGCCCCTGAGGGCGGGCGTCTGCTCCTCTGGCATCCTCAGGCTCATAGCAGAACCCACCAGGCACTGAAACGGGCCTGCTCTCGTCAGGTCTCCCAAGAGCTTTAACTCCAAGACGGTCCCACAGCTATGTTGCTGGACGTGCATTAGGTGGGCATCTGCTAGAAGGTGGCCTCCCCTGCGAGCCAGACCTCAGAGCCAGCCTGCAGGGCCCCGGCTGCCCCCTGCTCAGGGCCGGGGCGGCTGGGAGAGGGACAGTCTGGGCCTGACCCTGGAGCTCGGGATCTTCACTGTGCAAGGCCTCACCATCCACACACCCTTGGCTTAGGTCCTCGGGGTCGTGGGATTTCCTTCAGTGCCCCTGAGCTGACTAACGAGGCTCCTTCCTACCTCACGGCCGGGGGACAGAGACCTCGCATCTAAAGCAGGTGCTGCTGCTTCAGAAGAGTCTCCATACTGAAGGCGCGATGGATGTTCTGGGAACTTGCCAGGGACTGAGACGCAACTGGTTTTTGTAAAGGTCCCTCCCCTCCCCAGAGTGTGTGTGTGTGTGCATGCATGCAAGTGTGCACTCCGGGTTCACGCTCCCCCATACAGGCTTTGGCCCAGTGTGAGGGTCTCCCTGCGATGAAGGAAATGAGTAAAAAGCTTCAACATTTTTGTTCCCCTTGGAGGCCTGCAAAGAAGGTGTTAAGAGCACAAGATTTAAATCATAAATTTTATTAAAAGCCAAGCAGCCCAACATGTGGCTGTTGCCAACTTGGACGGTCTTTGGGATGAAGCTGCCCTGAGCTAATCCAGAAGGAATCAGAGGGGGAAGCGGGTGGAGCCTCAGCCAGCAGGAGTGGGGAGGCCCGCACCCCGGGATCCTTCCCTCCACCCTCCCTCATGCTCCTTCTTCAACCAGTGGAGCCTCAAGCCACCAGGACTCCAGGTAAGGAGGAGGAGCGTCCACTCCAGCTGGCCCAGAACTGGCCACAGGTGCCCCCTGAGTGCCATTTGGGAGACACGCAGGACATGGAGCCCCAGCTGCCCTCCCATCCTCCCCACCCTCCTGCAACAGCTGGGGTTCTGTGTCCAGGACACCCAGGAAATGCCCCTCCCCAGACCTGCTAGAATGGGAGACCCCACTCTTTCCCAGGATGGGGGCCCTAGCCGGCCTCTCACGAGACACAGGAAGCTATGTGAGATCCTCTGACCTGGGAAGCAGCACCTCCCAGGCCAGATGGGGTCAGGGTGCAGAGATTGGGCAGAGGGGCTCCCCCAAAACAGCCTCGCCTCCAATCCAAGTCGCTCCCGGACACCTCCCAGGCCCCAGCCCGACTCTTGCCCCTGCTCTGTGTCAGCTCTGAGGGGAGCTCAGCGTCACAAGGCTCACCGTGACTTTGCGCCTTGCGCTCTCCAACCCACTTGCCAAGGGTGGGAGCACGGCTCTGCAGCACCTCAGGAGGGTGTCTGAAGCCCCCACCCCTGAGCTGGACCCAGGGGGCCTCCGCTGTGGACAGGGACCCTGGATCTGTCCGGCCAGTCAGACTTCCTGTCTTTACTAAAACGTTGGTTTTATTATAAGGTGTTAAAAATCACCAGCACGGCTTGGAACCAGCCACAACATCTTCCAAGCCTCCCAGTGTCGTCGGGGAGCTCAGGGGCCTCCACCCAGAACCTCTGGACCCCTCAAAGCTCCCAGGAGCAGGGCAGGGCCATCTAATCCCCATGGTGATGACTTCCCACCTATGTGTATGTAGGTGATTCTGTGAACAGCGATTTAATATTCTCAACTGGATACCTGTGTTTGCAAACCAGGGCTTCTGAGTATAATCACTTCCTTCTGGAGCTTCTGCGATTCTCCCCCCGCCCCCTGGGGGTGGGGGGGGCGTGGAGGGGCTTGCCGGCCGGGTGGGGAAGCAAGGCCTGCCGGGGCCACACTGGTTAGTGAGGGCGGCAGTCACGCTGGGGTGGGGGGGAGACGAGACTGCCCCTACCCCAAGGCGGCTGCTCCCCCGAGCCTGACAGGCCTTTCCCAGCAGCCACCTTCTTTTCTTCTGTTTTTTCTCTTTGCTTAACAAGATTCCCACCCCTCCCCCACCCCCGCCAAATGTCCTCCTCCTCTACCTGCATGAGACCCGGGACTGGGTACTGCCCAGTTTGCAAGGGTCAGGGATGGTCAGGGTCTCCCGTTCCAGCAGGTCTAGAGAGGAGCATTTCCTGAGTGTCCTGGACACAGTACCCCACCTGTTGGCAGCCTGGAGGGCTGGTGGGCAGCTCCCCCGCCAGATGCCGGGTTTTCTGTGTTCATCTCACCAACGCTTCCTGGAGCACCTTCTGTTTGCAGGTCTGCGTCAGTCGCCACGGCTGGGGGTGACTCAAGGCCCCAGAGTGGGCGCCAACTCCTCTGTGTCCACCCACCACCTCCCCACCGAAGCACCCCAGGGCTTGTGGCTGTCCTGCCCCTGTGGCCCTCTGTGAGTTTAATAAACAAGACTGAGAGGGGAGTGATACAGAGAATGTGTAGTGCCCTCGGTCACCAGCCACGAGTGGAGGACAGGAGGGGCTCCTGGTGAAGGGCTTGCCAGACGCCAAGCCCACCCTTTATGCGACGACCGGGGCCTGTCCACGTTTCAGACGGATGTCGAGTGAGACCGCGGCCCACATCCATTCTCTCTTCAGCGTACCCTGCGCTAACAAGAGCAGCTGGAGCGTCTTGTGTTGTCAGTCGCTTCAGTTGTGTCCGACTCTTTTGCAACCCCGTGGACTGTAGCCCATCAGACTCCTCTGTCCATGGGGTTATCTAGGCAAGAATACCGGAGTGGGTTGCCATTCCCAGTCCAGGTATTTTCCCGACCCAGAGATTGAACCCGTGTCTCTCAGGTCTGCTGCATTGGCAGGAGGGTGGCACTTACCACTAGCACTGCCTGGGAAGCCCACGTTGTATACTTATCGATTTGTTAAAAGTATATATGTTATTTACATATTTTTTAACCACACACAAATTTTTTTTTTTCTTTTAATTTTAAAAGTTGATCCACAGCAAACACCTGCTGTCTTGGGCACAGTTGTTCTCTAGGTTTTCAAGTTTCCTCTTAACTCAGAATGAAGCCCTAGCTGGTCCACCAGGCACCAAGGCCCATCTACCACCTAATTACTGCTCTCAGCTCCCCGGGCCCAGCAGCCCTGGGCCTCCCCTCTCCCTTGCTCAGCCCTGGCCCCAGTTTGAACCAAGGTCTCTGGAATATTGACAGTGTCCTGGCAGCACGTACTGGCCCATCCCCAAGGCTCCCCCCACCCAGCCCCAGGCTGCCCAGCCAGTCTTTTGCCCTCTCTTGTCTGCCCTAAAGGACACCTGCCTGCTTCCTCCACTTTCCAAACAGGGACGAGGGCATAAGGAGGTTGAGTAAACTACCTTTTATTAGATTTATTTGGTTTAGAGCAGAAACCCTCTGAGGAATTCACTTCATATAGGAAGTAGAGAGAGGCTGCTTTCTATTAAGGGGTCACCCAAATGCCCCTCTTGTTACAGGGCCCCCTGGACTACACACAGCTCCCCTTACCCTCTCAGGCTGCCAGTTTGAGTAGATTTTTATGTTAGAAAATTCTTCCTTATAGACTTGTAGGTGATTACAGCTGGAAAGGATCTTGAAAACAGTCCTGTCCAGGACTTCTCTGGTGGCGCAATGGATAAGAATCTACCTTTGCCGATAAAGGTCTGTCTAGTCAAAGCTGTGGTTTTTCCAGTAGTCATGTATGGATGTTGAGAGCTGGACTATAAAGAAGGCTGAGCACTGAAGAATTGATGCTCTTGAACTGTGGTGTTGGAGAAGACTCTTGAGAGTCCCTTGGACTGCAAGGAGATCAAACCAGCCAATCCTAAAGGAAATCAGTCCTGAATATTCATTTGAAGGACTGAAACTCCAAAACTTTGGCCACCTGATGTGAAGAGCTGACTTTCTGGGAAAGACCCTGATGCTGGGAAAGATTGAAGGCAGGAGAAGGGGCAAAAGAGGATGTGATGGTTGGATGGCATCACCAACTCAATGGACGTGAGTTTGAGCGCGCTCCGGGAGTTGGTGATGGACAGGGAGGCCTGGCGTGCTGCAGTCCGTGGGGTCACAAAGATTCAGATGTGACTGAGCAACTGAACTGAACCAGACACAGATTCGATCCCCGGTCCAGGAGGATTTCACATGACGCAGAGCAACTAAGCCCATGCGCCACAACCACTGAACCCACACTCTAGAGCCCTCGAGCCGCAACTACTGAAGCCCACTCGCCCTAGAGCTGCACACCACGGCTACTGAGCCTACAACTACTGCTGCAACTACTGAAGACTGCATGCCCTAAAGCCTGTGCTGCACAAGAGAAACCACTGCAATAAGAGGCCCGTGCACGGCAATAAAGAGTAGCCCCTACTCGTCACAGCTAGAGAAAGCCTGCACAAAGCAACCAAGACACAGTGCAAGCAAAACTAACTAAAGTATATATTAAAAAAAAAAAAAAACCAACCCTGTGCAATCTCTTCATTTTAAACAGAAGGAAGTCTGAAAACATTCCTAAACGTGGGAGTCAGGGGTCCACCGCCACTTGGGGGCAGCGCCCCGTCTCTGCCCTGCAGCCTGGGCTCCCTCCAACACTGGGGTCCCAGCCCCACCTAAATCACATGCCACCTAGAGCCCTTTCCCACCATGGCCCCTGCTCGAGGAGCCTCCTTGTCCACTGGCAGAGAAGGGCATGTCTTCCCCAAGGTCTACTCACTAGAGACCGGGCACAGGCTGTGCCTGGATCCACTTCGAGCCCTTCCTACCACAGCAGGAATAAATCTGTGCTACCAGAAACAGCAAAGATCCGAACAGGTGCCGACACCCCACTGATGCCACCCGTGGAGGCAGCATCTCACATTTTGTTTAAAAAGCTGATGTCCAGTGAAGATGGCAGAAGACTGGTGATGCTCACTGGGATTCTCAAATTGCCAGCAATTGCGAAGCCTAAAAGTGAGCCTCAGAGATTTGCCCTGTTGTGGAACTGTTTCTGCTTCCTAGGTTTGTACCAAATTGAATTACTATATCTGAGAACAGTGCCACTATGTACTTACTGAACTTCACACATAGCCTCTAAAGAACTTGAGGGGAAAAAAGTCCAAATAACTTGGAAATAATGTTCAAACACAACTTCTCAACCCAACTACCAGGCTGATGGAGCAGTTTCAAAGGAGTTATCATTGATATCTGAGAAGTAAGAAAACTCAAAAATATTAACACTTTAAAACTTTGACTTCCTCATAAAGAAAAGGGATGTCACAGACTGCCTCTGATATTTTGGGGTGAGTGTGGGGTGACTGCCTAAACGAAAGAGCTGGTGCACCCATACATCCATGGCACCCCCCACTCCAAAAGATTATCCCATCAAGAAAGAAAATAAGTCTAATTTGGGGTGACCAGTTAGTGGCTCAGCAGTAAAATATCTGCCTGCCAATGCAGGAGATACAAGAGATGAGGGTTCGATCCTTGGGTTGGGAAGATTCCCTGGAGGAGGAAATGACAACCCACTGCAATATTCTTCCAGGAGAATTCCCCTGCATTGGGGAACTTGGAGTCTTACCCACTGGACCACCAGGGAAGTTCCTTAACCATTTTTTTAAACATGGGCCCCGCACTTTCATTTTGTAGGAAGTCTTGATTGCAGGCTTTGCCACCCGTACAGTCTCTGCTTAGCTGTGGATTGTGAGTCTTCTGATGAAACGATAGGTGCTGAAATTTGAATTTCATCTAATTTTCATATCTCATGTAATATTATTCTCTTCAAACAGTTTTTTCCAACCACTAAAAAATGTAGAAGCTGTTCTCAGCTCACAGGTCATGCAAAGGCCAGCAGCAGGATTTGCCCCTGAGGTATGGTCTGCTGACCCCTGACCTGGGAATACCAGAATTTTCCCCTGATCATAATTCCGGCCCTGGGCTGGGTTCCAGGGCTTGATGAGGTTGCTCGGCAAGGTGGTGCCTGTCACTAAGTAGTCTGAATGGACCACATTTTGTTCACATGTTGAAGAACATGTGGGCCATTTCCAGCCATGGGCTGTTACAAATAGAGTTGCCGTGGACTTCTAGGTTTTGTGGAACACAAGGTTTCATTTCTCTGGGGTAAATGCCCAGGCGTGCAATTGCTGGATTGTATGGTAAGTGTATGTTTGGTTTTTTAAGAAATTGCCAGACTCTTTTCCAGCGTGGCTGCACCATTTTGAATTCCTCAGCAACTTCTGAGAGATCTAGCTTCCTATTTCAACTGTTCTCGTGGGTTTCTAGTGATACCTCCCTATGGAATTCATTGGCGTGTTCCTAGTGGCAGAGGGGATGACACCCTGATTCTTGAATGACCTTGAGGTCATTTTCAATCTATGGGCGTCCAGTGGCCCCAGCACTTCTTGTTGAGAGAACTGTTCGTCTCCCATTGAAGTAGCTTTGTCACAGCATTTGAGAGTGTCTGTGTGGGTCTGTTCCCAGGTTCCATTGGTCTGTGTCCTTCCACTAAGGCCATGCTGTCTTGATTACTCCAACTATATTCAAGTACAGAAATTCTTCCCAGTTTATTCTTCCAAACTGAGTGAATTTTAAGACTCTAGATTTCATTCTAGGCAGAGACAAACCCAGGAAATTTCAGCACAAATTGGGTCATTTGGCAAACTTTTTAGGACTCTGGAAGAAGGTGTGTTTTTTTCCCACAAGAGTGGATGGACATATTCCCTCTCTCTCTCTTTTTTTTTCCTGTTTTTTTTTTCTCCTTATTATGGTAAAATATAAATAACATGAAATTTACCATCGTAACCATTTGTAAGGGTCCAATCCAGTAGTGTTCAGTGCATTTCACTGCTGTCCAGCCATCTGGGTCCAGACACGTTCACTGTCCCGGCTGAAACCCCACCCCTACCCCATCCCCCGTAACCCCTCTGCTCCTTGCCTCTCTGCGTGTTGACTGTTCTCGGGGCCTCACATAAGTGGAGTCACAGAGCATTTGTCCTTCTGTGTCTGGCTTATGTCACTGAGCACAATGACCTCAAGTTTCATCCATTCTGTAGCTTGAGTCAAGCTTCCTTTCCTTTTTAAGACTGAATAACGTTCCACTGTGTTTCTACCACTGTTTATCCACCCATCCGTCAGCGGGCGCCGGAGCTGTTTCCACCTCTGCGCTCTGGTGAACGACGCTGCCGTGAGCGCGGGGTCCAGATGCATCTTCTCCGTGCCCCGGTTTCATGCCTGGGAGGGAACCAGCCTCTCCTCTGCCAGGCGTTCAGACCTCTGCTTCCTTCACTCCTCCGGTTAAGACCCCAGGGGCCAGCTGCCGGTGGGTCCGAGGGGCCACTAGAGGGAGCCCCCCACCCTGGGATCCCATGGGTCTGATTTCCTGACAGCCTCTGGCTGGTGGAAGTGGGGGTGGGGGGACTCGAGACCACCGGAGAGGAAACAGCCTCCATGCTGCTTAGGGACTCACCCCACTTCTTGCCCCCCAGCTTAAGCAGCTTCAGGGGTCTTTCCTGGGCCTACAGGCATCATCCCACAATTGTTTTATTAAAAGCCTCGAGTCTCCAGCCACCGGGGGCGAGAGAAGTGGACTTTCTTTGATTCTTAGTTTGCGGGAAAATTGTTTTCCTGCCTCCTTGTGAGCTTGAACAGATTACAAAGAAAAGCACTTTATCGTCTGCATTTCTCCCACGGTCTCCAGCCCAGCCCCTCCACCCCCACCCCAACCACCACTGCTATTTATAGAGCCTGGCCAGCTTGATTCCCGCCCCTGAGTGATGATCGGGTTGGGATGGAGACCCTGTGTGTTGGGGCAGAGTTTGGAGAAGGCTCTGTCTCCACAGCGGCTCTTGTACACCTGGGGACAGGTGAGGCCTGACCTGGGTCCCCGAGGCCTGGCTGGGTCTCACTGGCTTGATGGGATGGCATCGTCAGAATGCAGTTGTGAGGGTCCCATTCCTTGGCTCACGGTACGCTCTCCGTCAGGACTGTTCCATGCTGTCCTGACGCTGACCGAGCAGGTGTCCCTCCACATGATTCCTGGTGCCACACAGCAGTGGAAAATCCATAAAAACTAACAGTTATCCCTGCTTTACTCATCGCCATGGTCACTACCCTAATCTGGAAGGTTTTCCTAAGACTTGGGCTGCAGGATCTCTGCTTCCCAAACAGCAGTTCAAGAGGTGGAGAGGGTGTTCCCCCCCCCGACCACCGCACCTGGGTGGAGGGACTCCCGGGGGCTACTGGAGGGGGAGAGGGCTGGCCAGGTTTGGGAGCAGGTGAGCATCTCCCTGAGTCAGGAACATAGCCCAGGTGGTTCCTTCTCTCTGTCGCCGCCCCAGGCGGTAAGGGCTGAGCCGGCAGAGGGGGGGCTGCCCCACGGCTTGTCCGGAGCTGAGTTTATGCCTGTGGGTTCAGCTGCTCAAAAACAGCCTTTATTGCTCCCAGCCCTCTAGGCTCTCCCAAACCCACTAAGATGGGAAAGAAAGTCAGACTGGGGCCCTGCGGTCGAAGCCGGGTCTCGGCATGGGGGCTGGGCGCAGCAATGGGGCCTCCCATGGGGGCAGGACAGGACGTGCCATCCCCAGTCAGTCAGCCTCAGGACCACCTCTTGCTGGTAGAGGTTCTGGAACCCAGTCCTGGGCAGCCGAGGGGCCTCCTTGCCACCCCTCCCTCCCTGGGGGTGATTCTCTTCCGGCTTGGCCTTCCGCCCCCAGGGTACAAGGCAGAGATTGCACTGTTTGAGGACTCTGCTCAGTGAGGGCTCCTCCAGCCAGTGGCTTTGGCTGCCAAGGGTGACCCAAGGCCCTCCCAGTGCGCCCGCAAGCTCCCCTCCCTGGCCCCCTCAGGCCACCCTGCTCGGGAGCCCCCAGCTCCAGCCCCCCTTCCTCGGGAAGCTCTGAGCCAGCTGCTCCCCAGAGAGAAACTTCACCCCTGCTCTGGCCCAACTGCCAGCTGCCTGATTCATTCCCGTCTCCCCCACATCAAAGGCTCTCGGGCCAGGACTTGGCCCCCAGTCAGTACGTTCATGCTCTGTATCTGGAGCAAGCGAGTGTCCTCTGTCTGCCCAGGTCACTGTCATCAGCCATCACGTCCCTGCTCAGGGTTCTCTAAGTGCAAAGAGAGAGGGTTTTATTAATGAAATACTGGTTGTGACCTGGTTGGTTCTGACCCTTTAACTGTTAGCATGAAGCGTCTTTGAAACACACATTCATAACGCCTCACAGAAAGCAAAAATCCTAGGACCCTGGATTGCCTGCATGGGCTTCAATGACCTGGGCCTTCTCTGCCAACTCTGGAGACCTTGGCCCTCACCACCAACCCAGGTGGACGTTTAAACTTAAAAACTGAGCAAGCAGCTCCAGGCCTCCTGCCACTGGCCGGGCCTGGGGAGCCTGGAAAGTGCCCTGGGAAGTGGACTGGAGGCTGGTGGCCACCTGGGTGGTAAGATCTAAAGGCACTAGGAAGGCTCCCACTTCCCCACCTCCTACCCCCGGGGCCCAGGATCATCTCCTCTATCCAAATGCTCTGGGGCCTGAAATCCCACCACTGGAGAATCTGCTGTGGGCCCGGGAGCTTTTTTGTTCCCAGAAATTCCTGCTTAAAACACACGCCTGATGACAGCCCACGAATGCGAGAAGCAGCAGGCGGGACCCAGGTGTGGTTACGAGGCTGCAGGAAGGCGGAAAGGAAATGAAACAGGGGAGGGTGGCTAGGAGTTTGATAAAGGAGGTGGTGAGGTCATGGGCCAGAATCTTCCCCTCCCTGGCCGGCCCCCCTCCCCAGGATCTCTCCACTCAGGTTTGGGAAACTCAGGTCAGCTCCCACACCCCACCACCAGGCCTCTCCAAACCAACGGCATGTATCTGTATCTTCTCTTAGTACTGACGGTATTTAAGGCCCACATTTGAAACTTGAAATACTGAATGGAATTTTGGTCTCTTTGCTGATCATCTCTCTCTCATTGTCTTCATTGGGCAGAGTGTGAAGTCTCAAGAAGGGTTTCTCTGGGGACTTCCCAGGCAGTCCAGTGGTTAAGACTCCGAGCTTCTACTGAAGGAGACATGGGTTCAATCCCTGGTCAGGAAACTAGCTCCCACATGCTGAGCAGTGCAACCAAAATATTTTTAGAAAGAAGAAAAAGAGCCTCTAGGAAGGAAGAATTTTTCAAGTCTAATTAACTTTGCAACTGATTGCTATTTTCTGTGAGTCATTTTCATTGATCAATACATTTTTAAAAAGTCTAGGGTTAATTCAGGTGCTGAACTTAGTTACATCTTAGGATCCAGAGGCTTGTCCCACTAGATAGAGGGAAGAAGATCAGAGAACAGGGGAGGGTGTTGTGTTAAACGCGTTAAATTTCACACTGTCCAAGGTAGCTATTGTCTACTATGATACTGCATTCCCACCCTGTGTCACCCTTCGCCTGCCTGTGGTACAAACATTTTTTCTCAAGTCAAACAAAAACTTCACCCAGGAAACTGCCAACCAAGCATTCCAGTTCAAAGGGCGGAATTCGGGAGTTTAGAAATACTTTTGATGATAATTATAGGTCCTTAGGCAAACCATTACTCACCGTGAGATGTCTGGGTTACCTGCGGATTTCCTCTCTCATCCTCATTAGCACCATTTAGAGAACTGGGGCCCTGTCTCAGCTGACGCATTCCCAAGGCCAAGGTGGGCAGGAGTTAGGCTGGGGTACCAGGTGGGTTCCCCTCTGCTGCCCTGCCCTCTACCTCCACCCGAGGGGATAGGGGTGGATTCCCCGGGGCCCCTGGAGACAGGGTACCTCTTCCCTGCTCTCAGGCTTACTGGATATGGACCTTGGGGGCCAACTCTCAGGGGTTTCGCAGATGATGCTAGTGGTAAGGAACCCACCTGCCAATGTTGGAGATGCAAGAGATGCAGGTTCTATCTCTGGGTTGGGAAGATCCCCTGGAGGAGGACATGGCAACCCACTCCAGTATTCTTGCCTGGAGAATCCCACGGACAGAGGAGCCTGGTGGGCTATAGTCCATGGGGTCTCAAAGAGTCTGACACAACTGAGCAACTGAGGACACATGTACCCACACACGGCCAAGTCTCAGACAGGGCTGAAGACCAGAATCACCTGTGGGAGCTTAAAAGTTACAGACCACAAACACACCTGCTCAAAAGGCCTGCAGTGCAGCCTGGGAGTCTGTGTTTGTGGCAGTCTTTCCTGAGAGATGCTGATAAACCCACAATCCAAACCACCAGGACCCCAGGAAGCCTCCCAACCCGCAGTTTCAGAGTCAGTGACCATGAGACACCCTCTGATCACAAGACTCCACAGCTCCTGAGAAGAGGGAGGAAGGTCCCTCAGGCCTGGACCGACAACCCTCCCCCACCCCCGGGAGCTCCTGGCTTCCTCCTCCCCTCCCCATTCCAAGACCAGGAATTTCTCACCCACCTCACTTTTCTTCTGAGTTCAAGCGTATGCAGGGTTCCCTTATTATGAAGAGTGCATCACTTGACCCTAGTCCCACTCCCGAGCCCCACTCCCTGACAGTTAACCTTGCAGGATCATCCCCAAGTCTCAGTCCCCTTCCACCTAGACCCTCGCCGTTACTAGTTCTGTTCGCTGGAGCTGTGTCTCCAGCCACCCTGACCTCCAGCCTCCCTCCCATTGCCATTTCTTGCTGTCAACACTTGACCGCTCCCGTTGACCCTCAAAATGAGATGGACATGGAGTCAGATTCTGGTCTCCCCCCCACACTGCCATCCACCTCCCTTCCCCCTTTGGCTCCACTGTGGGTTCGTTTTGTGAGGATACTGCAGCCCCAACAGAAGAGGTGACCTTCATGGGGTTCACTCCGTCCTGAGGGCACCTGACCTGGTGGTGTGCCCCTCTGAGGGCCCCTGCCCCACTGTGAGGGCAGATCCCCTGACACGGGCGCTGCGTCCCCATTCCCTCCTAACACCCATCCATACAGAACACACACAGAAGGACTTCAGTCAAAACCAAGAAGGGGAAACAGAACTCGAGGATCCTGACAGGTCAAGGTGGATGGAGCACTGCGTGTCCATGGTGACTCCAAACAGCACCACCCTATGGGCCCAGCCTGCAGCAGTTCATTCCCTCCAGCCAGGAGAGCTTCCCTCCCATGCTCCCCAAGGCCTTTACGGGGAATGCTGACTGTGATGCTGGGATCTCTGGATTTTGCCACGTTTTAGTGACACCTTCCCTGGTGGCTCAGGAGGTAAATCGTCTCTGGATTTTGCCACGTTTTAGTGACACCTTCCCTGGTGGCTCAGGAGGTAAAGCGTCTGTCTGTAATGTGGGAAACCTGGGTCAGGAAGACCCCCTGGAGAAGGAAATGGCAGCCCACTCCAGTACTCTTGCCTGGAAAATTCCATGGATGGAGGAATGGGGTTGCAAAGAGTTGGACACGACTGAACAACTTCACTTCACTTCAGTGACACCTTCAGCTGACTCATTCTAGATATTTGTGGAGCAGTAATTCATTCAAGGAACATTTTAGGACTCTGTATGTCTTCTTGTGGGAGAAAATATGGGGATGAAAATCCACGAGTTTAGAGGCTGAGAGCCACATTAGACCATCCACGTAGGAACTCAGGTCGTGTCTGCTTTAGAGGAGTAACACTGTTATCAGTTTTTATTATCGCTTCTCAGCCTTTTGACTAAGATCAAGTGTAGTTTTTATTGAGTGTGTGCCAAATGTGAGGGGTTTCCTAGGTGACTCTGTGGTAAAGAACCTGCCTGCCAATATAGGAACCTAAGGAGAAGGGCGTTTGATCCCTGGCTTCGGAAGCTCCCCTGGAGGAGGAAATGGCGACCCATTCCAGTATTCTTGCCTGGAGCATCCCATGTACAGAGGAGCCTGGAGGGCTACAGTTCATGGGGTCACACAGAGTCAAACACGACTGAGCGACTGAGCAGACAGCACACCCCGTCTGTAAGAGGTGGTTCTCGGTTTCCTCACCTGTTTCACCCCACGTAGTACTCACCCCCTGAGGCAGGCTGTCTCACTGCCACTCCCTGACAGATGAGGAAACAGTGGCGGGGAGATAGCCCTTCCTGCCCAAGATCACGTACACAGGCAGTGAGTCCGGATGTCCGGGGTTGGTGGGGCGGGGGTATTGATGTAGAGCCCCCTGCTCAGCATCCTCGCTAGATCTTTCCCTGAAGGACATTGGTCTCTCTGGGGAGAAGTGGTTACAGGAGATCCTCCAAGGGCAGTGAGCAGGGCTGTCTTCACCAGATGGATCTCAATCAAGAGGAAACGTAACTACACATATCAGCGTTGAGACTGTCCATCCTCTTGCCTCCTTCAGCCTCCCTCGAGCTGCTGGCCTCCTGCTCTGAACTTTTCCTGACAAGTCACTGCAGAGGCAGATTCAAGCCCGTGACAGCAGAGTTCTCCTCTTTCCAACCCTGGTGCCACTAGTGTTTAGTATCCCCCCGACCCACACATCCCAGAATGTCTCAGCTACTGTGAGTCTGAGGCAGGCAGGGGATTGGAGGGGGTAATCTATGGGGATCTATTTGAGGACCTATTGATATTTGGGTCAGAATCTACCAACTTTTCAAGCCCCTGTTTTCAGAGGAGCATCCAGACAACAAGCACAAGGTGAACACTGTCCAGCTCAGACCATGGAGTAGCTGCTGGCAAAACAGCTACTAGCTCCGTAGGTGTGTCTCTCCATTTTCTCCCGGCTTCGAAGGCTCGTCAGGCTGGTGCCCTCAAGAAATTCTCTGTGCATCCCAAATAAACCCTTAGGAAGGGGCCAGAGAAGCAGACTGGGTTGGGGTGGGGTGGAAGACTTTCTCACGTCAGGATGCTGGCGCCAGAATGGCCATGGTCCATGAAACTCTTCCTCCCGGTGCTGCGATGGGAAAGGGGACGGCTGCCCTCAGTGTGCACAGCCCAAGGGGCAGAGGTCAGTCTTAAAGGGGCCTAGACAGAGAGTCACAGAGAACTAAGAGAACGGAGGAGGCTGGCTCCTCCTGTCTCCCTCCGATAGGGTTTTGTTAGCCGTTCTGCCTTGAAGGAAGCCTCTGAGGGTGGCTGGCAGCCTGCGGGTGCATGACCAGGAAGGAGGAACAGCATCTCTAATAAACAAAGCAGGAACCATTACCCTTTTCCATAGGTCCAGAAACTTGCTTTCTCTGTGTTTAAACCACAAGTGCCAAGTCAGGGTATGTTTTATCTGGGGGAGAAGGCAGGAGACCCCACCCAGCCTTCACAGACAAAACATGGGCGAGCCTCGTCCGCAGTCCCACAGCGCTGGCCTCTGGGCTGACTCAAGCAGTGGGGCGCTCACCACTTCCCCTGGGAACCTGGCCCAGGACTTGGGGCTCCTCGTTCGAATGCTTTCCCAGCTACTCAGCCACAAACTCCTTTCCTGGGGGGCTGCAGCTTCCCTCGCTGGACCACAGGCGTTGACTCATCTTGGACCAAGATGGAGGCGGGAGGTGCAGGAATACACGGGGGACATTCAGCTGGGGTGGCTGTCATCTGCCACCTGCCCTCCCCCTGGGTGGTCAGCTGGGGCCCAAGCAAACTTGCTCGTTCTTGTGGTTATTCCTTTAGACGTTTAACCTCCCGAGGCTGGGAGCTGCACTTAGCCATCGCTGTGTGTTTAGGGCTCCGTAAACGAGAGTATGAAGTGAATCCCCAGCTTCTGCCAGGCTGCATGCCACTTCTCTTCTACATGAGGCCTTCCTTTGCTCGCACAAAGACCCTAGCCCCAGGACCCATTTCTTGTGAGGAGAAGGTGAGCCTGTTTGTAATCTGACAAGGTGAATTCAAAGTTTTTGTCCTGCGTTAGACCAACTCCCTGCAGGTCTCATCTGTCCCCACAGATAGAGCCTTGAACTAGCTCCCCTTGGGGAAAGCGACGCCCCCCTCCTCCACCCCATGGCAATTACAGGCCATTCATTTCAGGCTGCTGGACCTGGTCTCATAAACCCCATTTACTGTGAGGTGAGAAGAGTCTTGGGGCACCTCCGGCCAGACCAGCACAATTCCAGGGAAGACTTGCCCCCTAATTAGCGTGGTATTTGCTAAAACTACGCTTACTTTCCTTATTGTAAAACCCAGAGCACAATAGGTCCTTACTGCCAGCCCACTGTGGTGGGTTCCTGGGCCCTCAGTCTTTGACCACCCCCTGCAGCCCCTTCCCCCACTGAAAGGGGAAGGCTGTCACTCTGTTGTGATACTAATTTTAAAAAGCCCAAGCCTTCAATTATTGCTACCGGTTTTATGGCCTTTTTTCCCTCACCTACTGCATTCAAAGATAATTTCTTTATCAGAGCAACCTTCTATTTACTAAGGGAAGGGAAGGAGGTGCAGAATATTAAAAAAAAAAAAAAAAAAAAAAAAGCCCTTGTAGGGTGGGCCTCACACCATGCTGGCCCTCTTGGTTGGGGTCTGGACTAGGCTCCAGGGCTGAAGTTGGAGCTCTGCCCTGGTGGGACCTTGGCTACTCCTTCTGGGGCAGCTCGCCCAGGGGTACCAGCAGGTACCACGCTCCCCAGATTTGGGGGCTGCAATCAAACTGTTGGGTCATGGGTCCCAGCGGAGGCTCTAGTGACTGTTCAGGCTGTAACTCCCTGCAGTGACTACCGGAGTAATTCAGCCCTAATGGTGTCCCAGAAGTGATGAGGGCGCACATTTTTCTTTTGGAAACGCGTTTCTTGCGATCCGCGCCGCGGGGGCCGTCCTCACCCGAGGGATGGCTTTGCTGGGTGCTGTCCAGGGATCCAGGACCAGAGGGAATGGCTCGGGTTTGTGAGCCAGAAACGACAGGTCCTCGCCTCCTTGGAGGGACCCAGAGGAGGATAAAGCGCGTGCGAGTGTTTGATGTGAGCTGGGGGCTCCCGGTAGGAGCGCTGGCTGCACCGGGGGCTGCTGCCCAGTGAGTCCTTAGGTGCTCCCGGAGGATCCGGCAGAGTTCCGGCGAAGTGGGCGGTAGATGTGCGGGATGTCCGGGGAGGGGGGTGCTCCCCACGCGCGCCGCGGAGTCTGGCTCGAGAAGGAGCGGGCGCGCGGGGCGCGGAGGCAGGTGCGAGGCCCGGTCCCGCCCGGGAGGAGCCCCGGGGGCGGGTTGTCGCGGCGGGGCGGGGGCGGGGAGGAGGCGCGGGGCGGAGCGCGGGGCCCGGGACCCGCCGGCCGGCGCCGGCCCTGCACTCGCAGCCGCGGCCGCCACCGCCGCAGCCAACTCGGGCCCAAGTTCCCAACCGAGGCGGGAGAGGAGCGCGCAGCCCCCGGGCCCGAGCCCTGCGCAGCGCCCGGCCTCCTCCGCTCGACCGCCGGCCGCGCCCCGCCTCCGCCCGCCGGCTCGGACACAGGCGCCCTCCGGGTGGAGAGCTCGGGCTCCGTGGGAGCGAGTGGTGGACCCCTGGGGCCGGGCGGACGCTCGGCGAGACCGAACCGCAGCGCGGAGAGTCGGCGCCCCCGGCCACCCGGGCCCCGCGGGCTCTGGAAGGGCCGGACCACCGGACAGCGAGCGGGAGCCCGCGGGCCTGACAAGCCGCGGACGCGCAGGTAAGCCCCCGCCCCGCCGCCCAACTTCCCCGCGCCCCTCGCCCGCGGGCCAGTCTGGGTGCCAGGGTCGGGAGCAGAGGGGCGCGGTCCAGGAGGGGCCCCACCCCACCGCATCCCCAGGGACCCAGAGCTGGGAGCGGGGCGGGTCTGCGGGGCCGGGGGGCCCGCAGGGGAAGGGGTCCCCGCCGCCGAACAAAGCTGGGGCCGCTGGCTCTCGCCGCGCCCGGGCCGCCCCCAGCCGGCAGGTAGCAAGGGTCCCCGCCTCCGGGAGGCGGGTGTCGCCGCTTTCGGGCCCCAGGAGCTGCGGGGAGCCGCCCCCGGGCGCACAGGCTTAGACCCGGGCAGTCCCCGCGCCGCGAGCCCCCGAGCTTCCCGCGCTCTTTTCCCGGCTCGCTCGGGCCCAGCTGGGCTCCGCGGTGGGCTCTGCGCCCCGCGCCCGCCAGACTGTGGCGAGGCTCCATCTGGATTCTTTTAACCCCCTCGAGCAGTGTTAGTTTGGTGCCTGGATTCCTGCCGAAGCCCGAGCAGGTCTCAGGCTGGTCCTCCTGAGTTTTCTGTTTTCTTTCATTGCGCCTCCGCTCGCCCTGCCTCTTCCCCGCCGGCCGCGAGAGGTGCGGGGTGGCCTTTCTCCACCCTCTCCTGGAGCCTCGGGGGATACTTGGCCGCGCACTCGAGACAGAGCGCCCTTTCCTGGATGTTTTCGTTGCCTTTGCTTGGGGCAGGAGTGCTTCTTCGACTGAGAGAGGCGCTGAGGTGTGACCTGGCTGTGCTGGGGGACTTGCTCTCCGCTTGCCCCCCGGCCCTTTTGCCACCTGGCTGCTTGGCCACCGCCTTCAGTTACCACTACCCGGGCAGAGCTTCAGCCTGGTACCTGGGGGAGAATCCTGTTACCAGTCTAGTGGCCGAAGAAGTGCCCATTGACAGCAATGTGATGCGTGCCATCAGCATGGGTGCGGAAATCTCCAGTGGGCAGAGTCACGCTCCTGGCCAGATTACCAGCACCCAGCCAGGGGCAGCGGTGGAAGCTCAGGGTGACCCCTCCTGAGGCTAGCCCTAAGGCAACACAGGGGCTGGAGACAGTGGGCACACCCTGGGAGAGCCGGGGACCCTCTCCTGGAGGCCGCCCCTCCGGTGTGGATTAACGTGTGCTGTTCCCTTATCAAGCGCAAGGCTCTGCTCTCAGGCATGGAGGAGTGATACCCAGCCTGCGCTTGCTCCCACAGGCCTGCTAGGCGCACACTCGGTCAGGCAGACCTGCTGACCCATAAGATGTGGAAGGCTGAGTGGTGGTTTCCTCCATTTCAAAACAGTGTCTGTTCTGTCTTCACACAGAAGATTTGTGGCTATAAATAGCACGAGGAAGGAGATACCTCTACTGGGAAGGACAGGCGGTGCTCAGAGACCTCTGCACGCTGAGGTCGCTGTGATGCCCCAGGGCATTTGTGGGGAGGTCCAGTCCCAAACCTGAGGACAGAGGTTTCTGCACCATCAGAGGTGGAGCAGGCACAGGGGAGGACGTTTGTGGAGCCAAGGACCTACCGAGGTGGCATGTGGATAAGTACTTGACGGCAGTCCCCTTCCTTTCCTAGAGAAAATTGCCCCTTGGTCTTGGGACTTGCTAAGGTCTGCAGGCCCTGCAGTCCCAGGCCCCAACTTCTTGGGTATTCGAGTACAGATGTGTGAACAGACGTCTGCTCAGTCTGAGAAGAGCCCTCTTTGGGTCCTTTCTATGGAGCCGTTGCCTCCAAGGGGTCTGATTGGCTTGAAAACAATCCTTTTCTAAAACAAAAAAAATTTTTTTTTCTATGCCCAAAGTCTAAGCCAAATTGCTGGGAGCCATATGCTATGAAAAGAAAAAATTTGGGCTTGCTCTTCACCTGGGTATTTCACCCTGCTGTTACTCTAGTGGCAGCTCAAAGAGTTTCTTGTTTGCTCTTCCTCAAGGAGGACCAGAGCCCAGGCTAGCCTGTTCTAATTTTCACTCCTGGTGTCTCTGTGGCTTCTGGATGGCCATGCTGGCCTGTCTAGCAGAGAAGGAGACTTTACGTGACGTGCTGGTCCTCACCGTCTCTAAAATAGACACCAGTAAGCCCACAGAGCTGTCCTGTTTGCTGTTCTCTGCTCCGAGCTCTGTTCCAAATAGCCTGCCATTAATCCCCTTCGTCTTCCGCACAGATCCCCCGGCTTCTTCCCCATACCTGAATACAGTCCGTAGAGTTTTCAGTAGTTGGTTGGTTGATGCTGTTTTGGGGGCTCCTTCAAGTCTCTTGAGCCTCACAACAGCAAGAGATCTAGAAGTCCCCAGTGGGGAGAGGACAGGGTGCAGGGAAGTCCTGCGAGTCTCACCTCGGGGCATCCCTAGCTAGTTCCTATTGTTCAGTTGCTCAGTCATGTCACACTCTTTGTGATCTCATGGACTACAGCACACCACACTCCCCTGCCCTTCACTATCTCCCTGAGTTTGCTCAAATTCATGTCCGTTGAGTCGGTGATGTGTCTATTAAGCATCTTCAAACTGCATCCAACAGTTCAGAGAAACCCGGGAGAGGGCTTGGGGATGGACACTTGAAGGTGAAATCCCTACAGTTTTCCACCTGAGCCACCTTTTACAGTACAAATCACCCTCTCCCCATCTCTGAGGAGGACAGACTGCCCGCTCCAGGCATCGAGCTGGTAGAGCCCAGAAAGCGGACTCAACGTTTGGTCCAGTCTGGCCAGCCTTGGCAATGGTGGCCCACTCCTCCCAGCCCCTCTGCTGGGACTGTTTACCTGGCTAAATTTAAGCATCCACCCCCTCATTCCAGTCTGACCCACTGGCTCTGGGTCTCACCCTCCTGGCCACTGGGCAGCATTTCCAGGCTTGCTGGCCCTTGTGGTTGCAGCTGGGTCTTTCCCAGCTGTGCAGCTGAAGTTCTCTTCCAGACTTTCTAAAGTCGGCCTCTCTCCTTCCTGCGTCTCCCCTGGGGGCTTTATTCTCTCCTCTTTGTGGAAGCTGATCAGTACTGGGGAAGGCTCTCCTCTGACCACCCACCCAAATATCAGGCACAGGGACCCTCGACTCCAGCCTTGACTGAGACCCTCATGCTGACTGTAACTGTCGCCAGCCCAGCCCAGGGCCCTAAAGACATGGGGGTGTTTCTTAACCCTCCACACCCCAAGAAAACCCAGCCCGCCTGTGTGTCCTGCTCTTGCATGAAGTTTCTGGGAGAGGTTTATTGGGGTGCATTGTAGCATCTTCTCTGGGGGCTCAGTTGTCTCTCCTGTCATGTGGGGTTTTGGATTGCCCTGGACGCCTTTTCCAGTTCTAATAGACGGTTGTTTCCAACAGCTTTGGCTGGTTCCATTTTGGAAATCCCTCTGCTGTGGCCCAGACCTGGGGGTGGGTGGCCACCAATGAAAGGAGGGCCGTCCCCACCAAGGGTGGTGGGCGTCTCACACGGTTCCTGTTTCACCCCCCATGGCTGCAGGCAGGGCTTGTGGTCCAGCCGGGGACTGGGTTGTGCTCCTGGCTCTGGCCTCAAGGGCCCCTGTGGTTAGTCAGCATCCCAAGATGAAGTGCGGAGGCCCTGTCTCCAGCTGCTGGAGACCTGGAGGCCAGGGCCCAGGGTCCCTTCTCTTCTGTGGCTTCCTTGAACCACAGAAATGCTAACCCTCGAAGGTCACTCCCGTTTTACTAATACCATCGGGGATTTCCTAAGGTCTGGGCTTCCATCTAGTCAAAGCTATGGTTTTTTGAGTACTCATGTATGGATGTGAGAGTTGGACCATAAAGAAAGCTGAGCACTGAAGAATTGATGCTTTTGAACTGTGGAGTTAGAGAAGACTCTTGAGAGTCCTTTGGACTACAAGGAAATCAAACCAGTCCATCCTAAAGGAAATCAGTCCTGAATATTCATTGGAAGGACTGATGTTGAAACTGAAGCTCTAATATTTTGGCCACCTCATACAAAGAACAGACTCATTTGAAAAGACCCTGCTGCTGGGAAAGATTGAGGGCAGGAGGAGAAGGGGACGACAAAGGATGAGATGGCTGGATGGCATCACCAACTTGATGGACATGAGTTTGAGTAAGCTCCAGGAGTTGATGATGGACAGGGTAGCTTGGCATGCTGCAGTCCATGGAGTCGCAAAGAATTGGACACAACTGAGCAACTGAACTAAACTGGGCTTCAGTTTGAGAAGTTCTTGGTTTATAGACTGTAGGCCCCGAGTCACATCTGATTGATCTGGAACATCCAATGAGTAAGTTTGCTCTCAGGATTAGTAGGGGAGCAAAAGACACAAGAACATAACTTCCCTCTGAGCATTACTAGGGGAGCAAAAGACATGAGAACAGGACTTCCTTGGTGGTGCAGTGGTAAAGAATCTGCCTGCCAGTGCAGGGAACACCGGTTCGATCCCTGGTCCAGGAAGATCCCACTTGCATGGGGCAAGTAAGCGTGGGAGCCCCAACTACTAAAGCCCGCACCCCAGAGCCCATGCTCCTCAGGAAGAGAAGCCCTTGCACTGCAACTAGAGAGTAGCCCCCACTCGCCGAGTTTAGAGAAAGCCCGTGCAACAACAGAGACCCAGCACAGCCAAAAATAAAATAGAAAGTGCACCATTTAAATAAAAAGAAATGAGAGACTCCCCTGATGGTCAGATGGTTAAGAATCTGCCTTGCAATGCAGGGGACATGGGTTTGATCCCTGGTCAGACTAAGATCCCACGTGCTGAAGGGCAACCAAGCCTGCGTGCTGCAACTAGAGAGCCACGCCACAATGAAAGATCCCGAGATCCCACGTGCCACAACTAAGACTCGACACAGCTAAAACACACACACACGCACAGATTATGCAGTATATAATAAAAATATAATAAAAATCACTTTATATTTAAAAGAAACGAGGACAAAGCTTTTCTGATACGAACTTGGGGTGGCCCTGTTCCCTCCTGAGTCTCACTCTGCTCTCCTTTTGGGGGGAGACTCTGGGGGAGGAGCTGCAGAGCACCCCGGGCTCTGTTCCTGCTGCCGCCCCCCACCCCCGCCCCCGCCATTTCTCCTCGCAGGAGATACCTGGAGATGTCAGGTTTCCCGTCACTGAGGGAGGTTGATGGAAGTCAAGCCCCATTCATGGAATCATCTCTGAGATGCTCGTTGGGAAGTTTCTCCTGGGAAACTTTGAGCAATCATTACTAAATACTTCATACAGATCTTGTTTGGGGTATAAGACCTGCATTCAAAGTGATAAAACCTTTGAAGAGCTTTTGTGTTTAAGTGTAGGGCTAGAAATGTCCTAGCCCACTGAGGGGCAGGAGCTGATGGACGGGAGGGGATTCTAGATGGTTCTGTGGGCTCTGCCCTGAGTCCACAGGCTGTGGGCAGCTCAGAGAGTGGAGGCTGGAGTCAGCCACCTGCCCGTCTTCTCTGTGCCTCGATGTCCTCACTTGTAGGTGGAAACAGTAGCTTCCTGTTCCTCTCGTGTGGTAGCTGGTGGAGTAGCTGGTGGTGAGGATCAGGGCTGCAAAGGGTCAGCATTTGTAAAGCTCTAGGCTCTGTGGGGCTGGAGGTATTATGGGGGGGTGCTTATTGTTGACTGTGATGCTGTCGGGGAGGCACCTAGAACCCTCAGCCCAGCCCCACCACCCCTTGTTCCCATGAGCAGAACAGCCGATGCTTAGGTCAGCCTGAGTCAGTCCTGGAAGGGAGTGACTCTCACGGGTGTCGACTATGTCCTGTCAGGCACGACATCCAAGGGACAGAGGTTCCAGCAGCAGGAGCGGGTGTTTGGGGTCGGCTGTCGTGTAGGGAAGGAAAAGTAGAACCCCCTTGGGATGCTGATCAGAGCTGTAGGGTTGGGGGTTGAGCAGGGCCCTGGCGGGGGAGGAGGGGTCTCACGGACCCCCATCTCAAAGACGTCTGTCCTTTCAGTTCAGCAGATGCCCAGACAGCCCCTGTGTTTGGAAACCACTCAGTGTCTTGACGTGTTGTCTTTTTCTTAAAAGGGTAACCCCTGTGAAATCACATCTGAAGTAAGCTTTAAATGCACAGAGGGAGTTACCACGTGGGTGTCTCCCTTCTTCCCAGGCCAGGGCCATCCACCCCGTGAGACGGGGTGCAGCACCCATGAAGGGCCTCGCCATCAGGTGTGTCCAGGAACCAGCAGAACCGACCTGCAGGGGGGACATGGGGGAGGAGGGGGTGGTCGCCAGCAGTCGGGGAGGCCCGCATGCACACTGGAGAGGCTTTCCCACCTCAAAGCATTTAAATTCACCCACTCAGCCCCACCAAACCCCCCTGCTGGCTGGACGCTGGCCGAGACCTTCCTGGTGGCCTCAGCGGACCTCGGGCTGACAAGCGGGGCCCCACTGGCTTTCTGGGTGACCGGCCCTTCTCTAAGATGGAGGTGATGCCTCACCTGGTCTGGGAGGGGGTAGCAGATGGGTTGAGTCTTTAAATGTCAAAGCGCGGAGTCCACAATCCCCAGCCCTGCTCCTGACCGAGCCTCCAGCTGCTCGAGAGTCCCACCTCTGAGTGTCAGGTTCAGAGCTTTCCTGCAGATTCTGTCTTTCCCAACGTGAACACCCTTCTTACCTCCATGGCTGTGGTCGCAGGCTCCCCCGAGGCCTGGTCCTGCCATCCTGTCCACGTGGGCACACGTGATGCTGTTCTCCCTGTGCTGGACCCCTGCCCTCAGGTCTCAGCGGCAGCTTTGCCCCCTGCCCACCCCCCAACTCTCTGTTGCTGGCTCTCTGCTCTAGAGCACCCATCACCACCTCTAACTCTGGTTTGTTAGCTCCTGTTCAACGTCTGCCGTCCCACATCTGTCATGTTCTCCATGGAGTCCTCGGAGCTGAAACCCTGCTGAGGGTGCCTGAGCTTAAAAGCCTTCCAGAATAGCTGTTGACTGTTGATCTTATGGCAATGAGCTTTGTAATTGTGTAGTATGTTCTTCACTAGAAAGAGGCCTAGTTTGCCTTAAAAAAAAAAATGCCATCCTTAATGATTTTCTGTGGATTGAGTTGGATTGCATTATTCATGTAATAAATATTGGTCTAGGCATGTCCCAAGTGCTGAAGACATAAGATACAGTTCCTAGATTTTGTTCTAGTAATTCCTTCTTTGTACAAGCAGTAAGTGTGCAGAATTCTAAAACCTCTTGAGTCTTCTATCCTCCCATCTTTGCTTAGGGGCTTCACTGGTGGCTCCATGGTAAAGAACCCGCCTGCCAGTGCAGGAGAGGCGGGTTTTATCCCTGGGTCAGAAAGATCCCCTGGAGAAGGGAATGGCAACCCACTCCAATATTCTTGCCTGGAGAATGTTATGGACAGAGGAGCCTGGGGGGCTACAGTCCACGGGGTCGCAAAGAGTTGGACACGATTGAGCAACTAAACAACAACATCTCCTGTGGTGAAGACCCCATCTGTGATAGTGCACACACGTCACTGGTGGTTTGGGGATGCAGCGGGTGGTGGACACACCCACGGCCCCTGCAGTGGAAGTGCAGAGTCTTAACCACTGGACCACCAGGGGCGTCCCCTTGTTCAGTCTTTACTGCACAGATGTGTGCAAGCATGTATGCATTTTCAGACACATGTGTGTACTTCTTACCAGCTCGTCTTCCTTCTGGATGGCAATGCTTGGAGGGCAGGTGCCGGGCCTGTCCTTAGCTTTGGTGCCCATCGGGCTTGGCTGTAGCAGGTGCCTGAGAGCGTGGACGAAAGTCCTGGGGGCACAGTTGTGTGCGGGTCCTGGCGTGTAGCTGTGTCTCTGCAGAGAAGGCCTGGTGGTTCCTCCGCCTCTCAGGCTCACGAGCCTCCTGGTGAGAGGAACATCGGTACCACTTTTCTTTCCTTATGGTCCCCAAACCATGTTTCCAAACCTCGACACTGTTTATTTTGGACCTGGTAATTCTCTGCTGTAGGGGCCGTCCTGTCTACCGCGGGCTGTTGAGCAGCATCCCTGAGCTCTACCTGCTAGATGCCAGCAGCATTGCCTCCCAGTGACCACAGACAAAAGTGTCCCCGGACACAGCCATTTGTCCCCAGGGGCAAAACTGACCCTGTCTGAGAACCACTGTTCTAAAGTGTTTCTGTGACTTTCAGAGAATCTTTTCTTGTGTCCAGTTCCCCCGAATCCTTTGGAACGATTGTCCATTTTGCATCCTGTCTTGGTGCTCCTGCCGGGCGGGATGTGAATTATAGCCCCAGCTCTCCCACCGGCTGTTCGTCCCTGGTCCACTCCCCAGGGACATCGCTCACCAGCTCCTGGATGGTCGCCCTACTGCCCCACATCCCTCCCCTGCTCAGCATTCTTTTCTTTTTTAGTATTTATTTATTTTTGGCTGTGCTGGGTCTTCCTCACTGCTCTCGAGCTTTCTCAAGTTATGGCGAGGGGAGCTACTCTCTGTTTGTGGGGCACAGGCTGGGCTTCTCATTGCGGCGTCTTCTCTTGTTGCAAAGAACGGGCTGTAGGTGTGTGGGCTTCACTAGTTGTGGGGTGTGGGCTCGGTCATTTTGGAGCATAGGGTTAGTAGTTGTGGTGCAAGGGCCCAGCTATCCCGCAGCATGGGGGATCTTCCTGGACCAGGAATCCTACCAGTGTCCTGTGCATTAACAAGCGGATTCTTAACCATTGGACCACCAGGGAAGTCCCCCTGCTCAGCATTCTTGAGTGACTCCTCCTGTCCCTACTCAGCTCACAGAGTATCTTTACTCTGGGTTCAATACCTTCAATCCTGCCCCTAATGACCTTCCCAGAGTCCTCTCTCTGCTCCCCTGTGCTTCAGCCAAGCCAGAGTCCTGCTTACCCCACCCTCTTCCTGTGGACACCTCAGATGCCAGCCCCCTGCCCGCCTCTGTCGGAAAGGACCCCTCTGGCTGGGAGCTGGCTGGAAAGGGCTGCTTCTGTTCAAAGCTCACCCGTGGGGTCCTTTTCACACTTGGTCTTACATTGTGATCACTTGTGTTCGCATCTCATCCTCGCTCCCAGCCACATGGCTGGTTACACCACGTTCTCATCACATCTTAGATGAGGCCCTGCGTTCTGCCAGGACTGTGCCGGGAGCCACCTCAGGGAGGTGCCCGGCTGAGAGCGGGTCCCCTGAGAGTGGGGTGTCAGCAGAGGGGCCACTGTGTGCCGAGCAGTTGTTTAGACAGTGTCAGCCTGGATGTCGGCCTTCCAGGCTTCAGGGCAGCACAGCTGTGACCTTCAGGCGTGTAAAGCCTTCGCCCCCTGCCCCAGCTTCCTGTCCCCCAAGCAGTGGGGAGCACACAGCCTCTGGGGGCAAGTGGATGGACCTGAGTTAGACCCCCGACTTGGCCGTTCACACCCGAGGACCTCACCCCAACTCCTGAGCTTTTCTGAGCTCCCCGTTCTTCGTCCTGTAGACAGGGATAATAAAGGCCATCTCCTAGGGTTATTTATCCTGAAAATCCACTGTGATGGTTTGTGTGAATTAGGGCCATCCAGGGTCAGCCCCCTTCTTTAACTCTTCACTGAACAAAGAGAAGGTGTCAGGGGGTTGTCTCCCAGATGCTTCAGGATCCAGTCAGGGTTCGAGCCACAAGAACCACGTATTTGTAACTTGGTTTGCTTTGACAGTGAGGAGACAAAGGAGACATGAATATATACCTCTGTGACAGCAGCCTTCACAAGGAACTCTTCCCAAGAGCTCCGGGCTCCAGGCTCTGCGAATTTCTCTTGAGGGACCTGATCTGAGTGGATTCTCTGAGAAGTCCCCGAAATCAGCATTGTTACTACTCCACAGTATTGATAAGTTAATAAGCCGATAGGTTCACAATGTGCCCTTCATGCCTACCTCACACAGCTGTGGAATTAAGTGAGACCGTGTGCATGAAAGTGGCTTCCACCCACCATGAGGCTCTGTTCATCAGAATGAGAAGGTGACCCAGAGACAGCCCCAGGTGACTCGACAGAGACTCCCGCCTGGCAATGGGCTTCTTGTTTCTCTGTGTCTAAGAGTCTTTGAAAACTTTGTAGGAGCTTGTCTGGTGAGGCTAAACCCTATCCCAAAGTTTCAGTAAGAAGTTACACCCTATAACTAGAGAGCCAGGCCTTTTTTTTTTTTTTTTTCCATTTTATATTTTCCTGTTTCACTGTCTTGGCATTGGAAAGTATTTCTGAAAAAAAAATCATCAACATTAGCACGAATGTGTTTATCATGAATGAGTAAATCTAATCTCTACATGCAACATTTAAATCAACTTCTGCAGCCCAATAGGAGCCCGACTGTGGCCTCAAAACTCAGCAGCAGTGGAACTTCCCAGGCGGTCCACTGGTTAGGACCCCACGCTTCCAATGCGGGGAGCACAGGTTCCGTCCCTGATTAGGGAACTAGATCCTACATGCCACAACTGAAGGTCTGGTGTGCCACATCTAAGACCTGGCACAGCCAAGTAAATAAAATTAAATATTAACATCCTTAGATTACTACCCTGGGGGTCCCGTGGTTTAGAATCCACTTGCCAATGCAGGGGACATGGGTTTGATCCCTGAGTCCATAGGCCCTAGAACCTGCGCTCTGCAACAAGAGAAGCCGCCACAATGAGAAGCCTGCACACAACCGCTGGACAGCAGCCCCCACTCCAACCAAGACTCAGCGCAGTCAAAAAGAATAATAAATAAATCATTTTTTTAACCAACCTCAATTTAAGAGAGTCCATAGAGGCCATTATGAGGATTAAACTAAATGCATGGAAAGCACCTAGCAGGCATTGCCTGTAGAAACCCTGCCAGGCAGATGTTCACACTAATTGTGCTCCTCGTGTGTGCTCAGTTGTTCAGTCGTGTCTGACTCTTTGTGACCCCATGGACTGCAGCCCGCCAGACTCCTCTGTCCATGGGATTCTCCAGGCAAGAATACTGGAGTGGGTTGCCACGCCCTCCTCCAGGGGATCTTCCCAACCCAAGGATCGAACCTGAGTCTATCATGTCTCTTGCTTGGTATGCAGGTTCTTTACCACTAGTGACACATGTGAAGCCCAGTGATGCTTCTAGTGAAAATGTGTCAGTCGCTCAGTCATGTCTGACTCTTTGTAACCCCATGGACTGTAGCCCACCAGGCTCCTCTATCCATGGGTTTCTCCAGGCGAGAATACTGGAGTGAGTTGCCATTTCCTTCTCCAGGGATTGAACCCAGGTCTCCTATATTTAGACGGATTCTTTACAGTCTGAGCCACCGGGGACGGACAACCACATGAATCGCTTCTGTGCAGTTGCCGGGGACTAGCTCGGCTGACATAATCAGAAGCCAGGTTGTATCTGGAGAGAAGGGGTCGTGTTGGTGTTATTTTCACAATTAGGTGTGGCATCAGTAAACTACACAAACAAGTCAGCTCCACAGTAATCTGACTGCAGCAACTTTGCATTTTCAGGTGTCGCTTGCTCTACAGTGACCAAGACAGTAGAATCCTGGTCTCAACCTTGCCAGACAGATTGGGGGTGTTTTCTTTCGAATGAGATTGTGGAGGTGCACGGCTGACTATGCCAGGCGCTCAGGAAGAGCCTTGATTGGTCTCTCGGTTTTATTGGTGAAACCTGCAAGACTGCTTTTGAAGAAACGTCCTGAGCTGTTTGTATCTGGAGGCTGGGGAAAGTCTTGGCGGTTTCAAAACTCATAAGCTTCTTTCATTCGGGCTTCTGTTTCTTTACTTGCTGCCCTGTATTGCCATAACTGTATGATGGAGGGGGGGCTTAATTTTTATTTTATTTTTTAATTTATTTATTCTCTGTCTGCACTGAATGGCATGCAGGATCCTACTTCCCTGACCAGGGATCAAACCAGTGGCCCCTGCAGTGCAAGTGCAGAGTGTTAACCACTGAACCACCAGGGAAGTCCCTTACTTTTTCTTTCAATTTAATTGAATTATCATTTGCATGCAGTAAAATTCATACCTTATTAAGAGTACAGATTAATGGATTTGGACAAACTCATGCAACTGCATCACCAAACAAGAGATTTCTGTTTTCCTGGAAAATTCCTTGGTCCCCTAGTCTCTCCATGCTAACACCCACTGACAATCAGGCAAACACTGATCTGATTGATGTCATTCTAGTTTTGCCTGTTCTAGAATTTCACATAGGGGCTTCCCAAGTGGCTTAGTGGTAAAGAATCCACCTGCCAAGCAGGAGATGCAGGAGACTCGGGTTTGATCCCAGGACTGGGAAGATTCCCTGGAGTAGGAAATGGCAACCCACTCCAGTATTCCTGCTTAGAGAATCCAATGGACAGGGGAGCCTGGCAGGCTACAGTCCATGGGGTAGCAAAGAGTCAGACACAACTGGGTGAGCACAAAATTTCACAAAAACAGAATTGTACCAGAATTATTTGGGTTTTCGTTTCAGCTCTTTGGTGTTCAGCTTCTTTTGCTTGGTGTAACAAGGAGATTTTTCCTTGTTGCTGAGGTTATTAATAGTTCATTTCTTTTGATTGCTGTGTTATACCTATACCATTGAATTCACCTTGGATAGACATTTAGGTTATTCTCAGTTCAGTTCAGTCACTCAGTCGTGTCCAGCTCTCTGCGACCTTATGGACTGCAGCACACCAGGTTTCCCTGTCCATAGCCAATTCCTGAAGCTTACTCAAACTCATGTGCATCGAGTCAGTGATGCCATCCAATCATCTCATCCTCTGTTGTCCCCTTCTCCTCCTGCCTTCAGTCTTTCCCAGCATCAGAGTTTTTTCCAATGAATCAGTTATTTGCATCAGGTGGCCAAAGTATTGGAGCTTCAGCTTCAACATCAGTCCTTCCAATGAATATTCAGCACTGATTTTCTTTAGGATGGGCTGGTTGGATCTCCTTGCAGTCCAAGGGACTCTTGCTCTTCTCCAGCACCACAGTGCAAAAGCGTCAGTTTTTTGGCGCTCAGCTTTCTTAATAGTCCAACTCTCACATCCATACATGACTACTGGAAAAGTCACCTTTATCAGCAAAGTAATGTCTCAGCTTTTTAATATGCTGTCTAGGTTGGTGATAGTTTTTCTTCCAAGGAGCAAGCATCTTTTATTTTTTTATTTTTATTTATTTATTTTTGCATCTTTTAATTTCATGGCTGCGGTCACCATCTGCAGTGATTTTGGAGCCCAAGAAAATAAAGTCTGTCACTGTTTCCATTGTTCTAGACGTTGGTTAATGTGACAGTCCCTGTCTTTTAATTGTCCTGCTTAGTCTATTTACATTTAATTTAATATAGCCTTTCAACTTTTTGTTTTGAATTCATTTTAGACTTATAGAAATGTTGCAAAAATAATTGTTTCCCAGGTGTTAACCTTTTCACATAACCATAGCACAGATTCCAACTGCAGGAAATTAACATTGCTACAGTATTATTAAGTGCTTTACAGATCTGCTTCCAATTTCACCAGCTTTTCCCTAATGTCTTTTTCTGGCCGCTGGTCCAGTCCAGCCCTGAGTCTCACATGAAATTTAGTTGTCATGTCCCCTCAGTGCCCTCCAGTCAGTCACACTGTCCCTTTTGTCCTCCTTGACCTTGACAGTTAGGTGTGCGCACTTGCAGACTGTCTCCCCCAGCCCCCCACCCCCGCCAGTGTGGATTACTCCTTTTTCTCTCTTGAGCAGGTGGTGGTTGTGCACGTCGGACAGGAATACTCAGAGAGGATGCTGTGTCGTCCTCGCGGGGGTACGTGACGTCAGCTTTCCTACCACTGGGGATGTTAACTTTGGACCAGTTAACGCAGTTCTTGTTATGGTTTGGTTGGAGTCTGCCATGTTGATATTTGTTTTCTGTGCATTCCCTCCCTGCTTTGTGTGTGTGTGTTGAGGGGTGCTGTCTCAAGTGTGTTGTGTCTTGTTCTGGTAGACAGTTAAATTACTGGCTAATCACTGGTGCCAGTGTTAGCGGTGCGGCACTTGGCGTGGGTCTGTCCACAGCACAGACTTTAACTTGGCAGGACTCAAACGCCATCTTTCCTGTAGGTCTTGTTAGGACTTGGTTTTCTTTTTCTTTTTTTTTTTCCATTTTAAAAAATATTTATTTATTTATTTTTGGCTGTGCTGAGTCTTGGTTGCTGCCTGCAGGCTTTTCTCTAGTTGCGACGAGCCGGGGGCTGCTCTTCATCGTGGTGCAAGGGCTTCTCATTGCCCTGGCTTCTCCTGTTGTGGAGCACAGGCTCGAGGGCATCCCCGCTTCAGTAGTTGCGGCTCACGGGTTCACTAGTTGTGGCTGCCGGGCCCTAGAGCACAGGCTGCCGCAGTAGGGTGCGCAGGCTTCAGTGCTGCAGCAGTATGTGGGGTCTTCCCGGACCAGGGATTCAACCCGTGTCCCCTGCATTGGCAGGGAGATTCTTAACCACTCAACCACCAGTTTATAACTACTTACTAATGCCCTAGCGGTGTTAATTTCCTGTTGTTGGACTCTGTGCTCTGGGAAGTTCAGTTTCAGATTTTATTAGACTGCGTTTAGAGGAGGTCTTACCCAAGGGGCAGGGTGACTCCCAGGGCCTGGGAGCAGGAATGATTCTGGGGCTTCTGCACAGTGTCCAGGCCACCTGACGGTGGCCCCCCGGGGCTGTTTTCATTCAGTCCTGTTCCCTGATCTTTTCTCCACACGTGCCTTCCAGTGGATGGGTCCCGTGGTCTTTGGAGGTCTCTGACGCCTGCCTCTCCACGTGTGGTCATTTCCGAGATGCCGGAGCCTATGGGCACCTCTCATGTCACGTTTTCGGTGTGTGTCCCGGGGACAGTTGCCGCCAGCTCCGTGGTAACCATACATCCTGTGCTCAGGCTCAGGGTGTGGGAGGCAGGTGAGAAGAAATGCTTCATGACACAGATTCAGGGACCCACGAGGGTCTCCCCTTGGTAACTCTCGGCCACCCCTGTCCAGGCTCCCCAACCAAGCGTGCTTCCTTCCCCTAATTTCTTTTGGCACCTTTTTCTTACCATGCTGTTCAACGCGGTGGAGTTAGCTACTCAAAATGCCAAAGATGCTGTAGCCCAAGGGGTTCTTTGGAACAGGTGACTTAATTCGAGAACTCTTTATTCTACTTTGTGGCAAAATGCTATCCTAGGTGCTGCCGAAGCAGACATGGCTAAGACAATCCCTGCCTCGAAGGAGAAACAAAGAAAGCAAAGACATTTGTTACAGGGCAGAGGCATTTATTAGCACAGATACCTCGGGAGTGACATTGAACTTCTCTGAACTTCAACTTCCTCGTTTCTGAAGGAGGTTGAGAGCTCACCTTGAGGGGTTATTGTGAGGTTGTTTAAGAATGAAGTACAACTAGTTTCCTGTGAATTTATTTGTTTCGTCTTCTCTAATGGCTCCTAGGACATTGGAATATAAACTTTATTGTGCTACTTGGACTTAGCTACTCTCTCAGTGGAATGATCTGCTATTTCTTGGAGCCTGGGGGCTCTGTGAGAAAATTGTTGTTTTTCAGTGGTGGCTAATTGTGTCCTACTCTTTGCGACACAGTGGACTGCAGCACACCAGGCTTCTCTGTCCTTCACCATCTCCCAGAGGTTGCTCAAACTCATGTCCATTGAGTCAGTGATGCCATCCAACCATCTCATCCTCTGCTGTCCCCTTCTGCTCCTGCCTTCGATCTTTCCCAGCATCAGTCTTTTCCAATGAGTCTGCTCTTCACAGCAGGTGGCCAAAGTATTGGAGCTTCAGTTTCATCATCAGTCCTTCCAGTGAATACTCCTGTGACGTGGGGCCTTTTAGACAGTCCCAAGAAATGATAGATGTATACCTCTCTTGCTTCGTGGTGTCTTCTGTCTGTTCCGAGGGAGCTGTCCCTTCCTCTCGCCCCGAGTGCCTTGTTTGGCCTGTGATGAGCATCTCAGCAGAAAATGGCCCAACTTCACCAGGGTGCCTTCCTGTCTTAGATCCCATGAGCCCTTTGGTTATGACTTTGCAATAAAGTATGGAATGCTGGTCAATCCTCCAATGACATTGTGTTTACTAGTGTGAACTGTGCTAATATATCCTATTGTGCTATTCTCGCGCCCCTCTGGGGACTGCGATCTCTGATTTGGCATGTCATCTTTTTGGAAACACTTTAAACGGCAGTGAGCCTCAGCGCCACGGCACCAACAGTGGACCGTGCTCAGCTGAAGTGACAACAGTGTGAACAATGGTGACCAGATTCTCTCATTCAGAAGCGGTGACAGTTCTGTCACTGAAGTGTGCTTGGCTGACAGCACTGAAATTTGCATTTGATTTCAGAGTTGTTAGACTGTGATAGGAATGTCCTGGAATATTGACTTTGACAGACGGTGGCTTCCTAGAACCGTGTGCTTTGTGCAGAAGGACTGAGAAGGCTGGCCACCACTCTCTGTCCACAGAAGGGGTGCAAGGAGGAGGAGGGTGAAGGGAGGAGGGGGTGCAGGGGGAGGGGTGCAGGGAGGAGGGGGTTGCAGGGAGGAGGGGCGTGCAGGCAGGAGGAGGGAGGCCCTGCTGGCTGGGAGGCTCCTTGCTCATATGGCCCCCAGCTGCTGGGTGGCTCTCTGGCGAGTCCCTCACCCAGATGTTTGCTCAGCACCCAGGCCAGGCTCTGGCTGACTCTCAAACATCCCAATAACGGAAACCATCTCAGAGGAGGCTGTGTTTTCAGCCAGTGGCTCTGGCTGAGGGCGGCAATGGCTCTGACAGTCCAGATAGTTACTGGACAGGCAGGAGGCACAGACAGCCAAGGAGGATCGAAGGCTGATTCTGACTTCCCTCCAGACAGACTGTGAGATGCTGGGAGTCACCTCACCCTTCCTTCTGGACTGCACTTGCCACTTGTAACTGGGGAGGATGGTAGATTCCACACAGGGGGTTGAGCTTCAGAAAGTTGAACAGAGGACAAGTTCAGCTAAAAGTGCTGTGGCCAAGTGGGAGTCGTGGTTCTCTCTGGGTGATGGGTTTTGTTTGTTTTCGTTAAAAGTACAGTTGATTTACAAAGTTGTGTTAGTTTCTAAGTGATAGAGTTTTAAACAGTATTTACTTATTTATTTGGCTGTGCCAGGTTTTAGACATGGCATGTGGGATCCAGTCCCCTCACCAGGGATGGAACCCAGGCCCCCTGCAGTAGGAGTGCAAGAGTCTTAGCCACTGGACCACCGGGGAAGTTCCACATGATAGAATTTGAAGTGCTGTTTCTTCCCATTTCTAATTCTTACTTTCTAACATTTCTGGCAGTGAGCATGTAATAAAGTAAAACCCAAAAGTTACTTTTAATGATGCAAATGCTAATTAATTGTGGTAAAAACTTTAAAATATGTGGTATGTCCTAGAATAACAGATTTCTTACTTGAATTTGGTCAATCACACCTTCTCGGTGTATTGATTTTTGTTTGTTTGCTTTTGTTTTTTGTGCTTTTCTCGGTGTATTGAAAGGAAGCTTGGAATGCCAGTTGTTAGGCCAACGTTAATAGTTACTGTTAGTGGTGACACATAATCTAAATGAAAGGGCAGCGTCCCTGGTCGCTGCGACCCTATGAACTGTAGCCCACCAGGCTTCTCTGTCCATGGGATTTCCCAGGCAAGAGTACTGGAGTGGGTTGCCATTTCTTCCTCCAGGGGATCTTCCTGACCCAGGAATAGAACCCGTGTATCTTGCATCTTCTGCATTGGATTCTTTACTACTAACGCCACCTGGGAGACTCTCAAACTGGGCAGGAGAAAGCAGAATGCTTTCTTTTCAGCATGGAATCTGGAAGCATAAGAACTTAGCAACTTAGGGTGCTGAAAAGCTTTGTGTTCTTATAGAGTCTCCTGGGGGCGGGGGTGGGGTGGGGAAATCCTTCAATGTATCCAGTTACCTGATAGGTTCACAGACATCATTGCAGCAACATGCACATGATGTAAGATTTACCTTTGTAACCACTTTTCAGTGAACAGTTCTGTGGCTGGAAGTACGCTCACATTGTTGTGCACTGTCACCACCATCATCTCCAGAACTTTCTCATCTTCCCAAGCTGAGACTCGGTCTCCGTTCAACACGAGCTCCCCTCCCCTCCCCCAGCCCAGGGTAACCACCCCCTGCTTTCTGGCGCTGTGAACTCGCCTGTTCTTGGGACCTCAGATGAGTGGGACCGTGCGGTGCTTGTCCTTTTGTGCCTGGCGTGTTTCAGCTCAAGGTCCTCAAGGCTCATCCATGTGTCGCTGTGTGCTTGTACAATATTTTGTTTATCCAATCATCTGTCAGTGGAAGAGTATTGTTTTTTAAAGTTTCTCTAGTTAAGGTCTTCAACATTTTTAAAAAATTACCCGACCGTGTGCCTGTCTGAAGTGCCTTGATGATCTGATTCATCTCTGTGTTTCTAGGGCAGTGCCAGCCGGTCAGCAACGTGTCAAATGAGTGAGTAGACAAATAAACCCGCTGGTGCTTTGATCCAAATATTTGCCCAGGAGTCAGAACCCAGCCCTTCACCCGAACCCCATTTTCTGGGCTACAGATCAGTACTTCTCTGAGTGTTCTCACCTGTGACAGGAGGGAGGTAATGTTTGCTACTAGATTCTTTGCTTGATCCTTTGCTCTTTGAGCTTGTCAGGTTAGGGTTGTTGTTGAAACAGTCAGGATTAACCATGCACTTTTTTCCCCCCAGAATGTTTTCATGAATTTAAGAAATTAAAAAGCTGCTCCATTTAAAACCATTCAAGACGTTCCATGGATTTATGTGTTTTTTTTTTTAAAAAAGAAAGAGGGCTTCCCTGGTGGTCCAGTGGTTAAGAGTCTGCCTCGCAATGCAGGGGACACAGGTTCAATCCCTGGTTCAGGAAGATCCTACACGCTGTAAAGCAACTCAGCCCGTGCACCACAACCATCGAGCCTGTTGCAGAGCCCAGGAACTGCAACTACTGAGCCCACGGGCTGCAGCTACTGAAGCTCATGTGTCCTAGAACCCGAGCTCTGCAACAGGAGAAGCCACTGCAGTGAGAAGCCTGTGCACCACAACGAGAGAGTAGCCCCTACTCTCTGCAACTAAAGAAAGCCTGCAGGCAGCAACGAAGACCCAGCACAGCCCAAATAACTAAAATAAATAAATAAAATTATTTAAAAAAAAAGAAAGAAAAGAAAGACCCAGGGACTTCCCAGGTGGTCCAGTGACTAAGACTCCTCGCTCTCAATGCAGGGGCTCCAGTTCCATCCCTGGTCTGGGAGTTAAATCCCACTTGTCACAACTAAAATCAAAGATCCCTCATGCCTCAAGTAACACCCAGTGCAGCCAAATAAATATTAAAAAAAAAAAAAAAAAAACAGAAAGAAAAGAAAGAACCAGTTACCTGGACAGGAAATAATGTGACACGTGTCAAACCTGCATCCCGGTCCAGGTGCGCTGCAGCCGTGTCCTCCTCCTGAACTTGGGCCACTGGTCACCTCCTCTCTCCTTCCTCTACTTTTTTCTGAGACCCTAAACTACTGTCTTTTCTTCTCCTATATAATTCTTTCTGACTACCTGGTCTGTTCTCTCTGGATGGACGATTCCTGAAGCTTTATCTCTACCCAGACTTCCCTCCCAAGGGTCCCTGGTGTGTCAGCTGCCTCTCGGGGGTCTCTCCCTGAGACGTCCCCTCATCTGGGAACTTCAGTCCTACCACACGTCCCACTGTGCTCCCCAAGAATCCCTCTTTATGCCTCCTGGTCCCCCGACATCTCAGGAACTACTCAGCACACATTTATGGACACTGGATGATACTTATCAAGGGGTTCCCGATACCTCAGGTGCATAATTAGCTGGTTAACCTCACCATCCAGAAAATGGGCAGGCAGGGCTCAACTCCACAACCTCCCTCTGCTCCTCTTGCCATTACCACTCATATCGCTTTCCAGGGGCTGTAGCAACTGAGCACCAACCCCAAACTGGGGGCTGAAATAGACACAGATTCTATCTATCATCTCCCAATCCAGAGGCTGGCGTGCTGAGATCAAGGCATCTTCAGGATGGACTTCTCTGAGGCCATGAGGACGGGGTTGAGGGGAAAAGGGGGAATCTGTCCAGGCCCCATCCCAGCTCCCTGTGGTTGGCAGTGGTCTGCAGGTTCTTGGATTATAGACTCACACTCCAATCCCCCCACCTTCCCCTGGCATCCCTTTGTGTCTCTGCATCGTCTCCCCTGCCCAGGCATGTCTGTCTGTGTCCCGATTTCCCCTTTTCATAAGGACACCGGTCACATTGGATTAAAGCCTAATGATCTCACTTTAACTTGATCACCTCTATAAAGATTCTATTTCCAAATAAGTTCACACAGTGAATGAATGAATGAATGAGTGTGTGAAGCTGGTCTCAACCTACCTCTCCGACCTCCGTCCCATCATTCCCACTCAAGGGCTTTGTCCTCTGGCCAGACATTTGGCTTCTCAGCCTCAAGCTCAGGTTCCAGTCCCCACCCTTGTCCCCACTCAGCTCCACTTCCAGGATGGTCCCACCTACCCGGCTCCCAACACTCACAGCCCCTGCCTGGGGTCTTTTCTGTGGAGCCTTAGCTTCAGCTTCTGTTAACAGCGATCTATCATGGGACCTCACTGTTAAGACGGATCTTATGGTGGACCGAGCCCAAGATGTCTGTGTTTGACTGATTCCTTGGGATGTTTTGAGAATCCTAGCAGATCCTGGAGCCCCACCCACAGGGATTCTGAGCGGCGGGTCTGGGAAAGGACCCAGCGACTTTTACTTGTAAACGCTCCTCAGGGGGCACGTCCCTGGTGGTCTAGTGGTTGGGAATCCGCTTGCCAAAGCAGGAGACATGGGTATGATCCCTGGATCAGAAAGATCCCCGGGAGAAGGAAATGGCACCCAGTCCAGTGTTCTTGTCTGGAGAATCCCATGGACAGAGGAACCTGGCGGGCTACAGTCCACGGGGTCACAAAGTCAGACACGACTGAGTGACTGAGCCCCAGCCACTGCCATGTGGTATGGTGGTGTCAAAAAGCCCCTGATGCTTAGACCCTGGCTAGCTTCTCAGCCTTGGCTGAGCCTGGCCGCCCCTTGAGGTCAGACGCGTCACAGAACAGATGGTCCCCTTACCACTCCCAGGCGTGTGTGTGCATGACTCAGTGCTAACAAGTGCTTTCACAATTATTTCATCCTCTCTCCCTTGTTTTCTCTATGCTGTTAAATTTCCCTCCCTTTGCAAGGTAAGAAGTGCCAGGAGACCAGGGCAAGAGTTCAGGGAGCGAACCAGCGTAAACTGTTCTAGTACCAGGTTCCAAGTGCAAGCTGATGGTTGAGAAACCCAAGTAGGGGGTGCACTGGCCTCCACACACCTTGTCCCTGCCCTGACCCCTGCATGGCAGGCCGGGTCCCTCTGTACATGGGGTCAGGGGCCCCTCTGTACCCGGCACCCCTCTGTACCCAGGGCCTGGCGCCCCTCTGCACCAGGGACTCGGCACGTCCCCAGCGCGGCGTCTGGAGATGACAGGGCTCCGATTCTGGCTGTCGAGCGTGAGAGGCAGATCTGAGGAGCCGCCTCAGAGTCTCAACTTTGTCATCTGAAATGTTTCTGTTATTTTTTTTCTTTTCAGTTCGATGTTTTGCTTGGATCTTGGCCTTGAGTTTATACCCTGTATGGACGGTTTTCTCGTTCCTGCAACCTCCCTTTCATTGTAGTTGTTCTCGAGACCGGTCCTTCCTGAAACTGCAGCACTCCCCTCCCCTCGACCCCCCTCCAGGGATGCAGGGATGAGTCAGAGGGACCCCCGGTCCCAGGCGCCTTCACAGGGTGCCGACCCCCCATCCTGCCTCCACCTGCCTCTGCCTGCCCCTGTTTCATATATGCACGGACATTTCTTTCCACTTCTCATATCTTCTCTTCTTTTGAACTGCCTTGGACAGTTTTGCTTTAGTAAGTCTTCCAGTGGGCTGCCCAGGTGCCTCAGATGATAAAGAAGTCACCTGCCAAGCAGGAGACTTGGGTTCAATCCCTGGGTCAGGAAGATCCCCTGGAGGAGGAACTGGCAACCCACTCCAGTGTTCTTGCCTGGAGAATTTCATGGACAGAGGAGCCTGAAGGGCACAGTCCATTGGGTCGCAAAAGAGTCGGACAGGACTTAGTGACTCAAACAACAAGTCCTCCAGTCTTGTCAATAATCCAGCTCCTTACTGATGAAGCTGGGGTCTCAGAGCCCGTGCCAGAGGGGAACTCTGGGGGCCATGGGGACTCTAGGGGCCCTGAGCCAGGGCAGCAAACTGCATATCTTATCTGACTGCCTGGGGAGGGAAGTGGAGCAGGGGATAGACTCCTCAGGGTCCTGGCCGGGGTGTCCCCATGATGGATTCTGTGACGTCTGGCCATGTTTCTGGTGGAGAGCTTGGAAGTCCACTGCTGTCTGGATGATCAAATCTTCCAACACAGGCCAACAGATACAATACAGGCAAGTCTCTTCACAGTAAAATTGAGAACACTATCCAGATTCTTTAGTAGTTAGTACTAAACTCGCTGATTAAATTTTACTGGAGTTTGTAGACCGTGAGCTGGGTTTGAAAAAAAGGTGTTTTTTTTTTGTTTTGCTGATATGTGTCTAATGGAATCTGACCTATGTTACCTCTGCCAAAGGAATTCACAGTTACCGATCAGAGTTAATGTGGCACGAAGAACTGAAAAGTCATCCTCAGGGAATGAGCAGGGGAGAGTCTCTAATGAGAACAGAGTCAGTCATTTTTGTGGCTTAATGTTGCCACATGGAATTCAGGAGGTTCAGAATAGATTCTCAAAAACAGGGTGTTCCTGTGGAAAGGGCAGAGAATTTAACCTCAGGGAACTGGACTGGTCACTAACTCCAAGACCTGGAAACGGGCCTGACCTCCCTGTGGACCCATTTTCTTGCCTGTAACATAGAGGACTGCCTGGGCTAGACAAGTAGTTTATGAAACAGTTCTTACTGAGGGGCCAGTTTGGAGGTCCCTTCCCCTCCCCAAGTTTCAGCTACACACATAATTTTTATTTCTTTTGCTTTGCCACACGATTTCTGTAGAAAAGTAGGCTTCTATTTCTTAAAATAAATAAATAAATAAATATTAAGTTTAAAGCCAGGGGACTAGATAATCACTACCTCTAAATCCTGGTGATTCAGTATGAGGTCTACCATCAAACTGTTCAAGATGGATGGTGTCCTCATGTTTTCAGGAAGGCTCTCTACGCTACAGGTCGGAGCCCACCAGGCTTGCGTGAGGGAAGTTCATGCCCTGGGACCCTTACACTAGAGACCAACCCAACAGCCCCACTGGGGACTTCCCTGGTGGTCCAGTGGTTAAGAATCTGCTTTCCAAGGCAGGGGAAGTGGGTTTGATCCCTGGTCAGGAAACTAAGATCCCACATGCCATTGGGCAACTGAGCCTGCGTGCCACAATTAGAGAGTCTGTGCACCACAAATGAAACCCTGTATGACGTAACAAAAGTCCTGCATGCCGCAACTAGACATGACACAACCAAATACATCAATAAGGCCCGCTGGGCAGCAGGAAGGGGAGAGTTTTCAGCGTCCTTAGATTGTGCTTAAACAGCAGTTTCTGGAACAATCGAAAGAGACAAGGTTTCTCCAACCCTGTGGCCATCGGAGCTGGACTGACAGCTGGCAGAGAGCTTGGAGGAGAATGTTAGTGAACGGTGCACCTTCCTCGGTTGTGTCCTGTGGAATCCAGGCCCTGTGGCTATAAAATGTGGACCAAGAGAGTTTGACAGATCAAACTAACCAGGTAACTTGAAGAGAGGCAGCGAGAACGACAATGATGGGCCAGGGTTTGCTCGTGATCAGTCTGACCTGCTGTTGATGTCTTTAGTCCCCAGCAATTCTCCTTGGTCCTAACTGGCCACAGCCCCGGGGTTTCCGCTGAGTACTTCAGTCTAATTCCAGCAAAATCAAGGCCATCAAGAGGTTTGCTGGGAGTTCGCTGGAGAAGTTAGGGGCTCTTTTACAAGTTGTATTTGATGAACTCAGTAGTGTATTTAAAAGTATTTTTAGATCTATCGTGGTAAACAAATTACTTCTGAACTAGATGGGAAAGATCTAAACACACCATCTAAGTACAACAGTTAGTATCAAAGTATATATCTCTGTTTGTCTTTTATCTGCCCTTAGGAATCTGTACAAACAAATGTGAACAGACTCTGGACTCTAAGAATAATATTTTCTATGCACATATATGGACAGATAAGCAAAACCTCGAGGGAGAAAAAAACTTCTATTAAAATAAAAATAAAGATCCCCCATGGCTTTGACCTCCTTTGCTCCCTAGAGTTCCTTTATTCCACTTTGAGATGAAAGTAGTTCAGTTTCTCAGGAGATGCTGATTAAAAGTTGAACAAAAAGAAAATCAGTCTAGACAGACTTATTTACCTACCTGCCTGCCTGCCTGCCTGGCCCTGATACAAGCACAGATACAAGCACAGGTCTTTGTTTAGGACTGGGGCACTTTGCTTTTTTAAAAATTTTATTTGTTTATTTATTTGGCCACACAAGATTCTTAGTTGTAGCATGCAGGATCTTTAGTTGTAGCATGTGGGATCTAGTTCCCTGACCAGGGATTGAATCCAGGACCCCTGCCTTGGGAGTCTTAGCCAGTGGACCACCAGGGTAGTCCCTAAAGGCACTTTGAATAAACACTCATAGGGGCACTGGGACCATGTCTTCCTCCTCATTGCCCTCGCGGCTCCCAGATGCTATGAGATCCGGTTGGCCCTCTCCACCCCCAGCACTGGGGTCCTTGCCCTCCCTGGAGCTGCTGTTGTCTTCTGTCCAGCCATGTCTGCCTCGGAGTAGGCGGTCCTGGGGGTCATGAAGGCACCTGGCGGCCCCCTCCCCGGGAGCAGCAGTGAGTGACTTGGGCTGGAGTTCCCTGCATGTGGAGGGAGGGTGAGGGCAGGGTTGCGGTCCTCGGGACAGCATCTTGGATCCTGGGACTCACTGAGCCCGGGCTGCAGGCTGGGCTCGAACCCTGAACCTTCTTCCTCTCCAGGATCCTGGGGCAACGGGGTCCTGGCCGCAGGGAGCCTGTGCCCCAGGCTTCTATCCACTCAAAGATGCCCGTGGAGATGGTGCCCCTGCACAGCCAGCAAGGTTCTGTCTACATTTCACTGGCTTCCAACGGCAGGAGGAACCCTTACATTGTTCCTTTCCATCTAACAAACACTTTCTCTAATAAAACAGAATGACCAGAGGGGAGCAGGGACAAAGCAAACCGTTCTGGACGTCAGGGACCTGGCCTCCCGCTAAGGCTTTTAGCTTGTGCGTTGCTGACAAAGTGCAGCCTGGCCTGGCTGACCTGAGGGAGCAGCTGAGGCTGGAGGGAACTTGGCGGTGGACCACATGAACCTCGGCTCCCTTTCTGGGCCGCAGCCCGGCCTCCTGCACCAAGCCCTCCGGGTAGCAGGGACCCCCCCCCGCACACACACTTTATTTCCCCGAAAACACAGGAGACACTCCCCCATGGACCCCGAGGTCCCGGCTGCAGCGCAGAGCAGTCAGGTGCGGGTTGGGGGCAGCTCCCAGTTCAGCCTCTTCCTTCTCCCCCACTGAGAAGGGGCCTCCATCACCATCACTGCCAAACAAATATTTACCAAGCAAAGGATAGCCTTGAGCCCACACTAATTTGTATTTTTAACAAGTCATTCATAAACTCTAGCATTTTAACTATTAGTTAGCAATTAATCCCAATAAACCAGCAGGCTCCTGTGATGTGTACCCATGCTGTATGGGTTGGTCAGAAGGGATACTTGTCAGTGTTCTATAGACTCTTAAACCGAGTTTAGCTCCATAAGTGATAAAGCCATGTTCGGGCATTATGGGCCCTGCGCTTGACTGTAACCTCCACATGGATAGACTCATTGTCCTTCCAGGGAGGACCTGGGAGAGGTTCTGGAGTAGGAGCCTGGGGGAGAGGGCTTCAGTGGCCCAATTACTCTGGACCCTCTGGGGGTCTCATCCAGGCTGGCTAGTGCTTAATTTCAAGATCTTATACAGACCAAGAATAAGACTGAGTGCTCAGTTGCTCAAATCTGTCCATCTCTTTGTGTCCTCATGCACTGTAGCTTGCCAGGCTCCTCTGTCCATGAGATTCTTCAGACAAGAACACTGGAATGGGTTGCTACTTCCTCCTCTGGGGGATCTTCCCGGCCCAGGGATCGAACCCACATCTCCTGCGTCTCCTGCATTGCAGGCAGATGGGGAAGCCCCAAGGATAATATTAATCAGCCCCAAATTGGGGGTATTTATCACCGCACTACTGTTGGCAACTCTGAAAGCTGGAGTTGGATTAAAAGATATGGCCACTGTCATCAGAGTCCCTGGGGGGAGGGACAAGGCTTCAGGTGGAGGTTGAAGGGCAGCTTTGTCATCCAAAGTTTTCTATTCTGGATGATTTTTTAAAAAATACTCATTTATTCGGTTGCTGTCAGGCCTTAGTTGTGGCACGCAGGCTTAGATGCCCTGCGGCGTGTGGGATCTTAGTTCCTGGACCAGAGATTGAACTGTGTCCCCTGCCTTGCAGGGCAGATTCTTATCCACTGGACCACCAGGAAAGTCTCATGGATGATTTTTTTTAAACACATATTTGGGACGGGGGTGCAGGCTGTGCCGAATTTTAGCTTCAGCACCCAGAATATTTAGTTGAGGCAATGTGAACTCTTAGTCGCAGCATGTGGGATCTAGTTCCCTGATCAGGGATGGAACCCAGGCTTCCTGCACTACGAGTGCACAGTCTTAGCCACTGGACCGTCAGGGAAGTCTTAAAAGAGCGACTTTGAAAACAACTGATCTTTTGTTCCACAGAGTTTGTTAAAAGGATGGAGAAGTGTAAGGATAGCGATGAATCCGAAAATGAGGGTGATAAGCCCAGGACTGCAGTGAACGGGCATTCTGGGCAGTGACTCAAGAAGTGTATCATGGGAGGAGGCTTTGGGAGCCATCCCCTGAAAGGCAGGCTTCCATTGTGATCTGCTTTTATTTCGGGAGTCAGGCCCCCTCTAGCTCTGCTTCAGAGGTGGTCCACTGTCTCCTGCCATGCACTTTTTCAAAGTTCATCTTCAGCAGGGTGAAGATTACTCATTCATTCCTGGAGAAGGCTGTTGAGTTTTGATAACAAGTAGCAGTGATTCTGCAAGCCTGTTTGTCAAGATCTGGGTCAAGGACCCCAGCAGGTCCACACTGACTGTGGTCCCCTCCTCCTGCCATATCCACCAAAGGCACTAGGGGAGCCAGCATCAAATGCTGGGGTCAAATCTGCACTGTATTAGGTGTAATACCCTAAATGTAATCATCATGTTTCTCCCCATCTACTTTTTGACGGTTTAAGGTCTTTCTGCAGGGGCATTGGAAAATCAGTGAGGCAGAATATGTCGGCAAGTCGTTTATACTGATGAAAACAGGCCAGGGTTGTTGTCTTGCTGTTAGTAGTTGTTTTGCTTTGTTGTGTTTTTTTTTTAACCAAAGTCATTTCCGTGACTTTGAAGAGAGTGATCATCTGAAAATGATCACTCAGCCTGGTATTTATTTTGAAATATATGCTGACCTCTACCTCTCAGAGCCAAACAGCCTAATCCTTGACCATCCCAGGGTGAGTTTAGGAATTTGTGATCGTGTCCTTTTGACTGGGGATCTGCATACATCACTAACCAGCTGGTCTGGAGGGATGAGGTTTCTCTAGGCTGAAATAGAAGGATGGAAACAGAGGGCCAACCGGAGATGCTCATCTTCAGCAGTTAATCCGTAAGGAATACTCCTGTACGAAGGACGTCAGAAAAGGTCCTTCCCAGCGCACAGGGAGGGCATATCCCCTTCCGTAGCGTGCATTTCTCAACAAAGAGCCCAAGTAGGCCGATAAGAATGGTGGGCATCTTGCATTCTTATCCGTGTTGTGCATTAGGAGTTTCTTGGATATTTACTCTGAGTGAGGGGAAGGGTCAATGTATATAAATAAGGGGGAGGAGACCCGGCAAGACTGGGAACACGACCTCTGCCCTGCAAAGCCTGAGAAGCCCCCTGAATGCTCGCAATCCCCGCGGTGTATGGACCCTCCCCTCTGCACACAGAGTGGGGTTAGAGGTTAATGAATGAGGGCTCTCCCCGCACACGGGAGCCCACCCCACCGTGGCTTTATAAATAGGGGCTTAAACGGGGGTCAGAATAGGGCCTGCATGTTGCTTCCAGCCTCTCCCCGTCTCCCTGAAGTCATGGTGTTCAAAGCTGCCCTCCTTCCTCCGGGGAAGGAGAGGTGAGACCCTGGGCGGCTGCCACCGGCCCCCTGCGTCTCCAGCGGGGACCCAGTGGAAAACAAAGCGGGGGAGGGCCTCGCTGCCCCTATTCTTCTCCGTAATCCCTTCAAAAATAATTGCAGAGCCAACCTCTGGCCTCCAGCACATTTTCCACTTGATTAGAGGCCTTTGTGAAGTGGGAAGGGGACCCGCAGGCCTGGACATTGTGCGAGGCCTGAAATGTCCAGCTGGGTTTTTTTTCCATCAAAAGAGGATTTTAGTAAAACCGTTATCAGGGGCTTAGGGGAGCGGAGCCGCTGAGCCGCACTGCACGTGGATTAGCACCAGCGGGCCGGGCTGGGCTCCGGGAGGGCGGGAAGGTGTTGGCGGCCACTTATCCACAGGGCCTCCTTGGCAGCCCCGTGAGGTCCCCAGCAAAGGCAGGGGGAGGAGCGGATGGGGGAGAGGAGACCGACCCCTGGGCGTGGGGAGTCCTTGTGGGGCTTCCCTCCAGGCATCAGGGTCAGGGGGTGGCAAGAGGCTGTGGCACTTGCACGGAGGGGCCTGCCTGCTCCAGGTCGTGCCCACCGTGTGCCCCGCACCCCCGTCACCATCTCCACGGAGTCAGGGAGCAGGCAGCCCAGCCGGACCACTTCAAAGGGCCAGTGCTGGCTGCGTGGCCCCTGTGTTTTGTGGGGAGGAGGGAGCGGACAGAGGGAGCGGAGGGATGTGTGCACAGTGGGTGCGGCCGCATGGCTTTGCTCACTGTGCCGGGGTCTCCGGGCCAGGCACGGAAGGATGACTCGCATGCCAGCCAGACCTTTGCAGGCAGGACAGAGCATAGAGGCCCCATTCCTAGGGGTTGAGGGTCAGAGTCCAGGCCAGCGGAGCCTCAGGATGCCAGGGGCCATCACAACATCCCTAGGACGCTGTCAGGCCGGCTGATTTTCCCTGCAGGATGGGGCGACCTTCGTCCTGACGACAGTGACGGCCTGGAAGGGGACAGCAATGACTGAGGTCTGGGAGGGGGACCCAACACCTCACAGGGGGACCCCCCACCTCACAGGGGGACCCCCCCACCTCACAGGGGGACCCCCCACCTCACAGGGGGACCCAACACCTTACAGGGAGACCCAACACCTTACAGGGGACCCCTCACCTCACAGGCAGACCCAACACCTTACAAGGAGGACCCCTCACCTCACAGGGGGACCCGACACCTCTCGGGGGACCCCTCAACTCACAGGGGGACCCAACACCTCACAGGGGTCCTGACACCTCATAGGGAGGACCCCCAAGCTTATAAGGAGACCCAACACCTTTGGCTCAGAGGGTAAAGCATCTGCCTGCAATGCGGGAAACTTGGGTTCGATTCCTGGGTCGGGAACATCCCCTGGAGAAGGAAATAGCAACCCACTCCAGTACCCTTGCCGCGAAAATCCCATGGACAGAGAAACCTGGTAGGCTACAGTCCGTGGGGTCACAAAGAGCTGGACACGACTGAGCAACTTCACTCTTGACACGTTACAGAGGGACCCCTCACCTCACAGCGGGGGCCCCCCACCTTACAAGGAGACCCACGACCTCACGAGGGACCTATCACTTAACTCCTAGCCTGAGAACTGGTAGCTGGAATTTTTGTCTGGGGTCTGATTTGACACAACCAGAGAAGAAGGCCTCTCTTGAAAACCTGAGCTTCCAGCCTCTTCTGGGGAGATGGTGGCCCTGAGCACCCCCAGCCCCTCTTGGGGACCAGGCTGGTAGTCCTCCCCGCTTACCTCACTTCATCCACTCTGCTTGACGTGAGTGATCTGTGTCCTCTTTTCTCTATCTGAGTTCTTTCCCTGAATCTATGTGTCTGCGGGTCGCTGACAGTGATGTATTTCAGCCCGAGAGTCCATGGAGCTGCCCAGAGGGCTTCTGCTTTCGTTTAGCCTTCTCGCTGGCAGGAGTGGTAATTAGCTGCAGGCCTGGACCCTGAGCTCCAGAAACTTCTCCTTTCTCTTCTCCCATTTCCTAACCAAAAACCACCTTGATGTCACCATGCTGGGGGCCGAGTCTCATTGGGCTAGCCTGGCGAAGCACGGCCACCTCCCGCCTTCCACGCTTTTATTCCACGTCTGCACCAGCTGCCCTTCCGAACCTCGTTTCCATTGCTGCGGCCAGACGATCAAGACCAAAATGGCAGGAGCCCCCAGCCTGTCCCTCGTGTGGCATTTTATGGAATCTGGCCAGGTTGACTCAGAAGTTCTTTCTCCTTGTCTTAATTTCTGCTGCCTTTTCCTAATGCCTGTTTTCCCCAGGAGGAATCTAGGAATGCAAGACCCTCACTGCTTTATCAGGGCTTTTAATCGTTCTCACGTTCATGGGTTCCTTTAGAAGATACTTATTTTAATTAAAAACAAAAACAAAAACAAAAAAACCTAAGAATTGACACTCCCCAAATTTTAAAACAGTTGTTTCTTTTCTAAGGATCTCTAGAATTTTTCATCACAAACAGTACACTTCTATTTTTTTCTATCTTTGTAGCTGAAAAAAGCCAGCACCTTTGCTCCTCCTGTTAAAATGGATATTTCCACGTATGAGAGTAAACATTTTCCCAAGTTGTTCTCCCCAACCCCTTGAATACGCCAATCTACAGGATTTGTATGCGATGGTCTTAAACTGAAGTTAGACAGTGATGTTTGGTTCCCACCAGCGACATCAGGGAACCGTCCTCAGGGCGCATATGATACCTGCTTCCGAACGGCGTGCCCGGGACGGGGATCCATGACCCCACTGAAACTGGAAAATTCCTTTTCATCTTTCTGGAGGCTTGAGGTTCTCCCGCTCTGAAGTTCTGTGTGGGGTGCTCGAAACTGGGTACCGGCCGCAGTTCACAGACAACGCTGCCACCTGCTGGCGGGATGCAAAGCTCACAGGAGATGGTCGGAGTCTCCACGTGGAAAACAAATACATAGAATTTTGTATGAAGAGTACTTTACTTTTCTGCCCTCCAGTGAATCCTAGTGAACTTGGGGTAAAGGAAAGCATGTCAGATCTCCGGCTCTGACACTGGTGTGGACACGCCCCAGGGCCGCACCCCAGTGGGGAGGGTGAACGGGTGGGAGAGGGTTTGGGGAGCAGGTGGTGGAGGTCCAGGAGCAACCCAGGAGGAGAGAATGACTTTCCACCCCTGCGTTTCACAAGGGGCCACCCGTGACCTGTCTCCTAACTTGTATGGACATGGTTTTGATTCTGAAGCAAGAAGGGGCGAGGCTGTTGCTGCTCAACTCTGTACTTGCTTACTGAACTGCATTTCCAATGGTCCTCGTGTGATCCTGTTGAGAATTAGACCCTCCTGTGTGGCGGAAAGATAGACCAGCTGCCTCTCCTGTGGGTCAAACACTGCTCTGTTGCCCCTTGACACCGTGTGTCTGGACTTCAGGGAGCTGGAAAGCCCAGTCATTCATCCTGTCTGGGCTCAAAACTCCCCAAAGGCCTTTCTCTGCTTCCGATGGCAACAAACTGGGAGCTTGACAAAGTTCAGACCATGGAACTCAGCCTTCCTGTTTTCACAGATCTCTTAAAGATTCTAAAGATTGTCCGTTTGAAACGAATTAGAAGAGCTAGAAGTTGTCACTTTAATTAGGTATTTTCATATAGTTCGCTCAAGGCACGCTTGCTGGCGCTTTTTCTTTTCTTTTCTTTTTGGTAGTTCGTAGCAGTAGGGTTTGAGCCATGAAGTTCAAGTTTAAAATATTCTGTGCCAAGTTGTTTCAGTCGTGTCCAACTCTTTACGACCCCGTGGACTGTAGCCCACCAGGCTCCTCTTTCCATGGGGATATTCCAGGCAAAAATACTGGAGTGGGTTGCCATTTCCTCCTCCAGGAGATTTTCCTGACTCAGGGATCGAACCCAAGTCTCTTATGTCTTCTGAAAGCCATAATTAGCTTGTCTTCCATCTGAGAAGGCTAAGCAATTCCCCTATTTTACCCATCTGTCCAATTTTGGCCTCAGTGATTTTACTAAAGATTCTGAGGGGTATCAGTACTAGTTTGGGGGTTCCTATTTAGAGACTGCTTCTCAAAAAGCAGAACGGAAGTCAGTAGCTATTCCAACACAATTGTGCACGAGTGTCCATATAAAGCTGCCAGTTTGGGGTAAAGATTTCCTAAGGAGAAATGTTATTACAGGCATTTGTAGTAGATAGTTTCCTGATCTTTTTAGACCAGGAAAACAATGCTTCCCAAACCATGTGGAATAACTTCACCCTAGTTATAAAAAATGAATCTGGACTGTTTCCCTGAGGTGCCATTCCCATTGCTCAGACCCTGATATGGGGTGGGGTGGGGGTGGGGATGGTCTCCGCCAGCACTGTGAGCCTGGTTACGTCCACCAAGGAGTGGGAGACAGAAGTGGTTGTCAATGGGAGCATACTAGGCCCTTTTACTCTTTCAAAACAAAAGGGATCTGTAGGTAAAACACCTGGAAAGTCAAGACATTGATCCTTGAGTAGTGAGAACACAGCCATGTTCCCACAGCTCAATTCTTTGTGAGTCAGGCTGCCCGGGAGTGTGTGGCGTGTTGGGCTGTGATTTCTCAGTGAGGTGTTTGCAGTGTCTGTGACACAGCAGTGCTGGGTGGCTGGCTCATGTGCTCAAGGACAGCGGGGGACTGACTGGGGGACCGGGTACCCTAAACCCGTGGACCAACTCCTTACACGTGCTTTCCAGCTCCTTGCAAAACGTCGGACACAGCATTTGAGTCTGCACAGTGTAATACTTATTAACTAGTAATAATAACTTTCAGGGGGCTTTCGTGGTGGCCCCATGGTTGGGACTCCATGCTTCCATTGCAAGGGGCATGGGTTCGATCCCTGCTGGAGGAAATTTAGATCCCACATGCCACGTGGAGGGGCCCAAAAACCAAAACACAAAACCTTCAGCATTCAGAGTGCTTCCTCCAGGTGAAAATAATGTTCCCTAGCTCAGCTCCTTCAGAAGTGGGACGGGGGTGTCTGGTGTTGCTTAGCAACAGTTCAACAACCAGGATCTGGCTCCCACTGACTGGGGACCGGCCTCCTCGCTGATGGGGAATGCCTGCGGCAGTCACCTGGGAACGGTCTTTCACCCTCGTCAAGCCTCCTTCCCCATTTCTAAAATGAAATGTCCAGTATCTACCAGATTTGGGAAAACAGGAATTGTGAGACTGGGAAGCAACACACGGTCCCGATTCCGTGCATCCGGGGGTGGCATCCACATCCCACCCGACTCTGCCTGGCATGTATGACCCAGAGGCTGTTCACACTCACAGATGAAAGTGCACACACAAGGACAAGGGGCATTTGTCGTTTACACAGACTGGAAGGGTGACGAGCTCATAAAACGCTTTTAAGTCTTCTTTTAAGAAAGTATGTGCACATTTCTGTGTTAACGTACAGGAGGTAGAGGAATTCCACGTGGATTCTGTTTTCCTTGCAGGGGGTGGTGTTAACATACCCCATCTGGGGCTGTGTCTCCTGCTCTTGGCCAACTCCGTCTTGCCCCTACATTGGAGGAGCAGCTGAGTGTGGTACCCAGCACTCGGTACAGGCAGCTCCAGCAGGCAATGTCAGAGCCACTCCTGGAAAAAAGGAAAGGGCTGACACTGACCTGGTGTGGACATTTAAAGGTGCGATGTCTGGAAATACCCGTCTTCTATCCGAGACCTAAGTGTCCACTCTTCTCCCAGCTGTGCACTCACCCTGGTGACATTCTAAATTGTTAATAGTTGGCACGGATCCAAATATGAGGTCTTCTCTGTCTGACAACATTCACTTTTCAAAAACTGTCACTTGCTCCCCACTCTGAACAAGGACCTCGATAAGATGAAACAGAGGTGTGGCCTGGGCACTGGCTTTTTTGATTTCTAATCCTGTGCTTCCCAGGATCCACAAAGCCCCAGCCCTGACTCCTCATGGATCATGGTGGCCCTAAACAGTTTAGGTCTCACCCTCTAGTAAAGGCACAGGATTAGCTTTTTAAAGGGGGTGACAACTGATGCAGGGGGAGGGGCATCAGAGAGGTGACCACTGGCCCCATGGCCACAGCAGGGCCCTGGGAGCAGAGGGGCTGCTGTCAGAAGCTGCATGCGGTCTGGGTTTTGGCTACAAATCTGATCTCTTAATAAGAGGGTGTTATTCATGGCATCCAGCCCCATCACTTCATGGCAAATAGAAAGGGAAAAAGTGGAAACAGTGACAGATTTCATTTTCTCGGGCTCCAAAATCACTGCAGACGGTGACGGCCGCCATGAAATTAAAAGACGATTGCTCCTTGGAAGGAAAGCTATGACAAACCTAGACAGCGTATTAAAAATCAGAGACATCTCTTGGCCAACAAAGGTCCTTACAGTCAAAGCTATGGTTTTTACAGTAATCATATATGGATGTGAGACCATATAGAAGGCTGAGCACTGAAGAATTGATGCTTTTGAATTGTGGTGCTGGAGATGATTCTTGAGAGTCCCTTGGACTGCAAGGGGATCAAACTCCTCAGTCCTAAAGGAAATCAACCCTGAATATTCATTGGAAGGATTGATGCTGAAGTGCCAATGCTTTGGCCACCTGATGTGAAGAGCCAACTCATTAGAAAAGACCCTGATGCTAGGAAAGATTGAAGGCAGATGGAGAAGAGGGCAGCAGAGGAGGAGATGGTTAGCTAGCATCAGGGACTCAGTGGACATGAATTTGTGCAAACTCCGTGAGATGGTGAAGGACAGGGAAGCCTGGCATGCCACAGTCCATGGGGTCAACAAGAGTTGGACATAACTTAGTGATTGAAAAACAACAAAATTCTTTGGGCTTCAAAATGGCTTTGCCTGCCATTGCAGGAGATGGGGGTTCTATCTCTGGGTTGGGAAGATCCCCTGGAGGAGGAAATGGCAACCACTTCAGTATTCTTGCCTGGGAAATCCCATGGACAGAGGAGCCTGGAGGGCTAGAGTCCATGGGGTTGCAAAGAGTTGGACACGACTCAGCACAAATTTTTTGTGAACACGGTGTTCCCTGGGGTCCTTGACCCTCTTCTCCAGCTTTGAAAACCTGAGTTCAAATTCTCTAAGTCAGAAGGAAAAGATTTTACTAATATTTGGAGATCAGTACCTGTCTAGTAGCCACTGTGGGAAAGTGGACTGGTGAGGGGGAAAGGCTGCGCTTTAGTTTGCATATCATATGTCTCCGTTTAAGAGAAGGCTCTTAGCTTTAAAAAGAAACTGCTGGGACCTCCCTGCTGGTCCAGCGGTCAAGAATCTGCCTTGCTAATGCATGGGATGTGGGTTCAATCCCTGGTCTCCCTGGTCAGGGAACTAAGATCCCACATGCTTCAGAGCAACTAAGCGCATGTATGGTGCAAGTAAGACCGGACGTAGCCTAATAAATGTTAAAAAAAAAAAAAACAAAACAACAAAAAAAAAAACTTCCATAAAAGGAACCTTTGCTTTTTCAGATCTCTGTTGGCTGATTTGAATCATGAAAGCATATGATCAGTTTGAATTTTCTGAACTATTTAAGGTTGTACCGTTAAGTTGAGCAAGCATCCTTGTCATTGCTGCCAAACTCGGAATGAATCAAGTGGGCCCCCCCGACTCCCACCCCTGCACCTTAGGGTGGAGGAATTGGGCAGGAGGGGAGTTACTCCGGGATACCCAGCACTCTCAGCTAGGGGCCTGTCCTGGTCCTGGAGGGGCTGCAGGCACTGCCTGAACCCCGCCCTCGATTAGGTCATCTTTTTAGCAGACGTGTGCTCTTGCCCCATGAGCTGTGGATAAGCAGGGGGAACCCTTTCCTGACTGCTGCCCAGACAGTTCCTACTGAGGTTTCTTGCTTCTAGACGATAAGGTTGACACCAAGTCCTATTTTGGTTTGTCAGTTCTGAAGTTTGAGCAAACACCCAGCCAGGTTTTTTTTCTGTTATTCTAAAAATTGCCCTGCAGTGCCTCTTAATATGTGTACCACCCACAAATGACGTATCCACTCGAGTTCTAAGTGCTGCTCTTCTTTAAAAGCATCCCCTTCTATTCCTGTAGGTACGGCGAGGCCAAACCCACTTCTCCCTTTAAAGTGGTGCCCTGTGGCCTGAGCTTGTCCATCCTGGATTCAGGCAGCCAGCACTCACTTCTGGGAGGTCGCCCTCCATGAAACCAAGGTGCAATCAGTAGTTGATCCTTCTTGGGGAGCAGAAAGGGCCTGGACTCAGTGGCTGGCTGACTTAAGGCGAGCAGTATTCTTACCTGGAAAAGAGGGTACCTTTCAGCAGGCCACTTTGAGGGCTAGATGGGTACAAGCACCAGGCAAAGCACAGCACAGGTTCTCAACCCCACTTCCTTTCTTTCCGTCCCAAATCGTTGAGGGATGACAGTCGCCTCTGATGGAAGAAGGTTTGTTCATTGTTTGCCAGAGGCGCTCCAGATGGATTCTGAACTATGCCCAGCTTGGGATGAGGAACTAGGCCCCTGATCTTAACTTCCAAACATTAACTTACCAGCCTTGAATCAAGCTTATATTTAACTTTGAAAGTAAAAAACAAATGGAGAAGCAGAAAAACCTTCCGGTTATAGTTGGCAGATTACTTTTTGTATTAAATGAGAGGTGACCACAGAGTCTAAGACTTAGGAGGTGCCCAGATTTTTACTGGCTGAATCTGCACAGCCCTGCAGTCTCTTGGGAGAAGAAAACCAGTCTGAGAACTCAACTGCTTGTGGGAGCTGTAGAGACAAATGCTGAATCAGAAAGCTGACCCTGATTCAGAGTTCGTCCTCACCAGGGTTCACACATTTTTTTCCCTAGGCAGTAAGCACTGTAACCTAAGAGGAAAGGGATAGATCCACACCTTCCCCAAAGAAAAGGAAGATGGATCTAGTGTCAGGCTCCATTAGACCCACTTGTGAAGGCTCTCCAAAAAGGAACAATGCCGCTTTTGTGATCAGCCTGAGCAGCGAGCTTGGAAACTTTACAAAACAATCTTCCCCAAGAGGAACCTGGTTCTCGCTCTCTTCCTGGAAAGAGGTGTGGATCCAGGAAAGTGCTGTGCTGCTCTGACCAGCGTTTTCTGAGATCAGTGTTAAAACCAGACCCACCTATGTGAAACCAGGAATAGGAACAGCCTCACTATATACACTCCTGTTTCCACAGCCCAACCACAGGGTGTCAGATGATTTAGTTATTGTCTACCAAAGGGAGCTCTTTGCTGGAATTGTTGGTATTCTGCCCCAGTGCAGGGTAAGAACCCACCAGAGTGGATGGAGTGACTGCCTTCTTAAAATGCAAATGGACAAGAAAATTCCAGGCCCGCCTCCTTCTTAAAATGCAAATGGGCAAGAACTCCAGGCCCGCCTCCCTACCGATTCAGTGGCGCTGGTGGAGAATGCTAAGGAGGGCCCCGGTGCCCCCCGCCCCTGCCCACGGCTCCCTCTGAGGCTCAGTTCGCTCGCCTGAGTGCCCTTAACTTTCCCAACAACAATGGCCCCGGTGCCCGCCCCGCCCTCTCACAGCCTCCCCCACACCCTCCAGGGGCCAAGAAACCCATCCTTCTTCCCACTTCCACATCTCATGACCCATTTCTCGAACATCTCCCCTAGGTCTCATGTCCTTGTGGAGAAAAACTGGCCACCCTGGTGGAATTGTGACTCTTACAAAAGTTTCATTTTGTTCAGTTTCTTTAAATTTCCATGTTGTTGACAGTTCAGAAATGATATAAATCTCCATTCTAATCACATTTCTAGCAACAGAACATTTAGATGTCAGCAGTAAACTTTATACAGGATAAATTTTTCACCACAAGCTTACTCACACCACACAGGCTCCACCGAACCCTGCATCTTATACTTTTACTTCAGAGATGCAAACCCACCTCCTACTTTGGCCTGGACCCAAACACACACACTGCCTTAAAAATAATTCACAGATACAAGGCTTTTGGGTTTTTTTCTTTTTTTTTTTTCAAAAAACATACTTCATATTTCCTCTTTTATTATATAAATATCAGTTTAACCTTTTACTGTAAGAATATAAACGTTTTAAGAGGATCTTTGTTATTATTTATACAAATTCACAAACAGTACAATTAATTGATAAAGGTCTCTGGGTTTCTTTAACTCCATGGTCTCGCATGTTGCTGTGGAGGATTCTAAAAAAATAAACAAAACGAACAAAAAACTCCAACAGAAAAATATACATCCTAGTCAGAAGTGATTTTTCTTTAAAGCCACAAGTCCCAACCCCCACCAAAATAAAGCAAGGCGTTTACTCCTCCATTTAGAAACAGAATTTTTAAAAACCCACCAACACCTGTTTTTATTAACAGAATAGAGATAAGACATGAATTTCAGTCTCCTCGCTTCACACCAGGGCCCGGGGCCTCTCTAAGCCAGTGCCAGTTCCAGCTCCTCTGCTCCCTACAGGAAGCCTCACTGTGACCTTTTCGTGGGGAAATGTGGAAGAGAGGGAGGGCAGGGCAGACTTTGCATATATAATCATCATTTTCAAGACACAATCTGCATCTCAGACAGACCAAAAAAAAAAAAAAAAGTCCAACTCTCATGTCTCCCACACATTTGTGCTATAAATTAAGTCAAGATTTAGGAGCACGGGCTGGGTCCTCAAATGCTTACGGACAAGGAGAAAAAGAAAAATAAGAGCCAGAAATGTGAAGTGGGAAACACTGGATGGATGGGGCTTGGGAAGAAGCCAAAACGAAAAAAGACGAACAAACCCAATGGGCATCTTTCCAGTCCAGGCACAAAAATGTTTCAGTCTCAAAATATCTCTCTTGTAGAATTCCAGGGCTTCCGAGAAAAAAGTAAACTAAAACGAGGTAGCCAGACATATATATGTGTGTGTGTGTATATATATATATATAACTTATATATATATAATATATAGAATATACTCAGCAGAAAAAAAAGAGACAAGTTGATGTCAAGTTTCGTCAAAAAATAAAAAAAAAGAGACAATAAGAATGAAATGAGCGTGAGCAGCAGAGTGCTGTCAGAGGAGCGATGAGGCGAGACTGGGATTAGTTACAAAGTGGAAGAAGGGTGAAAAGGCCGTTGTAGTTGGGTTTGCTTTTATACATTTCGAAATAAAAACCAGATCACAGTATTCAAATGAAAGCTTAAGTGAAGGCAGACATTTTCCTCAACTCCCCAGGGCTGGAAGGATTGCTCACTCCCACCCCCATCCCCACTTGCTGGCGCAGCACGGACACAGTAGCTCAGTCCCTCCTCTGGACCCCCGCCGGGAGGAGTGGGTGGTGGGCGGCAGGTCTATCTCCACACCCTCCGGCAACAGGAGAGGGGCGGCGGCGGGGGGGGGGGTTCGGTGGAGGGACCACCCCCGCCCCGACACACGAGAAGGGAAGAGGAGAGGGGAGCCTGGGGGCTTCCGGTCATTGCCCCCCGCCCCGCGGCCGCGGCCGGAGGGCGAACAGGGCGGGACTGGGGGGGACGCGGGGGGGGGGGGGGAACGGGTGCTGCCGCCCTCACCTGACCTTCTCACTGTCCGTCATCTGCCAGAGGCCCAGGTTGAGTACCTTGAGGCAGGGCAGCTGCGTGATGCGCTCCAGGCCGCGCTTGGTGATACGGGTGCAGCCGTACAGGTCGATGCCGGTGAGTTGGCTCAGGTGCTCCGCGATCAGCTCCAGGCCCTTGTCCGTGATGCGCACGCACTGGCCGATGTTGAGCGTGCGCAGCCCGTGCATCTGCCGCACCATGCGGTTGATGCCGTCGTCGCTGATGTGGCAGGAGCAGAGGGACAGGGACTTGAGGCCGTCCAGCCCCTGCGCGATGTAAGCCAGGCTCTGGTCCCCCACCTTGTCGCAGAAGGACACGTCCAGCCCCGAGAGGCGCAGGCTGCCCATGGCCAGGTGCATGATGCCCGTGTCGCTGATGTTGTCGCACGAGCGCAGGTTGAGGCTGCGCAGGCTGCCCATGTGCGACAGGTGCAGGAGGCCGGCGTCCGAGATGCCCCCGCAGAAGCTGAGGTTGAGGAGCCTTAGGCCCGTCAGTCCCCGAGAGATGTGCTTCAGGGACAGGTCCGTGAGCTTCTGGCAGTCCTGCAGCGTGAGCTGCTCCAGGCCCAGGCAGCCCTCGGCCGCGCTGCGCGTCATGCCGGCCAGGTGCCCGATGCCCACGTCCGAGAGGTGGCGGCAGCTGCGGAGGTTGAGGCTCTTGAGGCGCTGCAGGCCCCAGGCGATGAGCAGGAGGCCCGTGTTGGTGATGTTGCTGCAGCCGCCCAGCTCCAGCACCTCCAGGCCCTTGAGGTACTGGGCGATGCGGCCCAGGCTACTGTCGGTGATCTGCTTGCAGAGGCTCAGGTTGAGCGCGCGCAGCGAGCCGATCTCCTGCACGAACGCGTGGCCCAGCCCGTTGTCGGTGAGGTTGTAGCAGCCGCTGAGGTTGAGGCTCTCGATGTTGGCCATGCCCTGGATCACGTAGCTGAGGCTGCGGCGCAAGCTCAGGATCTGCACCCGGCGGATGCCCCGGGCCTGCAGGCTGGGGAACAGCGACGGGTTGGCCCGGCGCAGGTGCAGCTTGGCCTCCACCCCCCGCCACACCGACTTGTGGTAGGCGGCGTCCCGCCAGGCCGTGCACACCTGCGCCGCGCGCCCCTTGTCGCGCACGTCCAGGTAGCCGAAGATCATGGCCAGCAGCTCGGGGAACAGGCACGAGATGTGCGTCTCCATCTTCCTCCCCGCGGCGCCGGGGAGGTGGCGCGGGCCCCGCTCCCGCCCGAGCGACGAGGCGGCTGGCCGGCCGCGCCGCGGGCCCAACGGACGCGCCTCCCGCCTTCCGGCTCGGCGCCGCTCCTCCTCCCGTCCGCGCGTCCTTCCTGCCGCCCTACCCGCCCTCCCCGCCCGGCGCGCTCGGCGCTCACATCCCGGGCGGGCGCCCCCGCGGCCCGGCCCTCGCTGGGCTCAGCCCCGCCGCGCCCGGCCCGCGCCGCCCCGCCGCCGCCGCCGCGCCCCCGGCCGCATCCTCCGGCGCCGCGCGGGCCGGGCTGCGCGCTCGGGCTGGGCGCCGGGAGGCTGCGGCCGCCTTTGTCCTCGCCCGCTTTTCAAAGCTGCCAGCGGGCCGCCCGCACTCGGCCGCCCCAGCGGGGGGACCTCGGGCCGGCGCGCGCTCGGCCCCCGCGTCCGCGCGCAGGGCAGCGCCGGCCGGCACGGAGCGCGCGCGCGGAGCCGACCCGGGGCGAGCGGCGGCCGCGCCGGGGGCGTCCGGGCCGGACCCGCTGCTCTCCGCGCCTCCGCGCCCCCGCCCCCCGCGCTCCCCCCCGCGCGCGCGATGGTACGAGCCTGCGCGCCGGAACTGCCGGCGTTGCCCTGGAAACCGAGCGCCGGCCCGCCGCGGGTTAACCCTGTGCTAGCCGTCAGGACGTGGGCCGAGCCCCCAGCCGCTTCCGCCGCCGCAGCCGCCCACGGGGAGCTGCCGGCCACGCCCGGCCCCCGTCTGGACTCTGCGCCTCCGGCCCAAGGCTGCCCCGCGCGCCCCCTGCCCAGCCTCCCGCTGGCTCCCTTTATCCTCCCTCAAGACTCTCCTCCCCAGATCCCGGCTGGGGGCCGCCCCGCTCCCCTCCCTGCCTGCGTCCCCGGGGCCCCGCGGCGCGTCTGTGCGGCCACCCCCTCGGTTCTCCCCAGTGGGCAGCTTCCCACGGTTCCTTTCTCTCCAGCCTTGTGCGGTAAACTGGGAAGAAACTCCGCTCAGTCCGCGCGTCCCTTAGCCGAGCTCGGCCCCCCGGTGCGCACTGGGGATCTTGGCATTACCACTTCCTTCTAGCATGTTCCGGGTGTTTCCAGACACCGCCGCCTGTGCGCTCCTTGGGTCCCTGCGCATCGCAACTTCCTCCGCTTCCGCACTCGGCCGGGAGCCCCAGGCTGCGCCGTGTTGCCTCCTCCTGCCTCCCCAAGCCCTTCTCTCCGTCGCCTTCTTTGTCAGCGTCTCGGACGGTGAAGGGCCCAGTTGTACTGACAGTGAATTCGTGTATGCCTTCACAGTTTTGCCTTTGGATAAAACAGAGTGACGATTGGACTTGATTTAAAGTGCTTCAGCAAATGTCTGTTCGTTTGTAAACTGTGTTTGCTGGAATCATGAAATGCTGTAGTCTAGAAGTGGCTCCCGGGTTTTAAATAACCACTCAGAGGATAGGATTTCAGTTTCATTTTAACTTCCTCTAACCAAGAATTCCGCAATCAGAAAATGAACCTCTGTGTTTTTAATGAATTTGTGGATCCACACAAAACTGATTCAGCTATCAAAAAAGGAAATTGGGGGTACTTCTCGCAATCCAGTGCGAGACTGGGCTCCCAATGCAAGGGGTCCGGGTTCTGCTAAGATCTCGCTTGGGGTGGGGAATGGTTTAATTGGTTCTTTAAGGGAATGAACACAATTTTTACTGCGTTCCGTATTTAGTATATGAGGTTCACTTTTGGCCAGTTATGTTTTGCCCAGGAGACCAGTAGTGGCTAAGTACATACAGACTGGTAATAGGCATCATACGTTTTAGACTTTACCACCTACTTCTCTCGTTCTTCGATCTGGAAATGCAGAAGCAAAATCCTTTCTACCCCCGCCCCGCTCCCCAATCCCCCTACCCCACCTTCGAGTTGCACCAGGTATGATGAGGCCCATAGATTTGTATAACCCTCCTGGAATAATGGGCTTCCCAGGTAGCTCTAGTGGTGAAGAACCTGCCAGCCAGTGCAGGCGATGGGCTCCCCTGGAGGAGGAAATGGCAACCCACTCTCGTCTTCTTGCCTGGGAAATCCCCTGGACAGAGGAGCCTCACTGGCTATAGTCCACAGGGTTGCAAAGAGTTGGATGCAACTGACGCACGTGCAGGCACGTGGAATAGTAGAGGGTTATGCTGGTCATCTAGAGGATTCCAAATGTGCTGTCCAATAGTCACAAATCTAGGGCGCACCTGGGCTGGCACTCTTGTCTTGGGGGTATATCTAGGCTTATGGTGGTCTCCCACCGCTGCTGCCTAAACTTTCACCTTACACGCCCTGTAAAGTGACTTTTCTTGTTGGTCTGTGGGCACAGATTTGTTTGTGTTGTTATCAAAGTGAAGTGAAGTCGCTCAGTCGTGTCCGACTCTGCGACCCCACGGATCCACCAGGCTCCTCCCTCCATGGGATTCTCCAGGCAAGAATACTGGAGTGGGTTGCCATTTCCTTCTCCAGGGGATCTTCCCGACCCAGGGATCGAACGCAGGTCTCCCACATTGCAAGCAGACGCTTTAACCTCTGAGCCATCAGGGAAGCCCTGTTGTTATCAAGGTCCTAATCAAAAACACCTTAAACCTCCCTAACACAAAACAAAGTCTTCAATCACAAACAGGAGGAAGAGGAGATTTGCTTGGGGATGGAGGTGGGGCTGGGGGTTGCCTGACCTGGAGTGAAGGAGCTTAAGTTAACCCTGTTTCTCCTGCTCTTCTATTAGCTTTGCTGATAGCTCAGTTGGTAAAGAATCCACCTGCATTGAGGGAGACCTGGGTTCCACCCCTGGGTTGGGAAGATCCCCTGGAGAAGGGAAAGGCTACCCACTCCAGTATTCTGGCCTGGAGAATTCCATGGACTGTCTCAAAGAGTCAGACACAACTGAGTGACTTTCTCCTCACTCCTGCTCTCAACTCTGAAAAGTCATTTGGTGGTACCTGGTAATGCTTTCTCGAGAAGCTGACCACCTGCTGTTAGTTCTCGAAAAACTTGAGTGCAACTCAAGAAAAAGTTTTTCATGGGGGTTTCAGTTTAGGCTATGATTTGAGACACAAAAATAGAGGGAGAGCATTATGGTCCAGAGACTAGGTGACTGAGAATTATATATATATTTATATATAATATATATGTATCCAGAAACGGAGACCCAGAGTCTAGCTGGCAGGCCTTGGATCAAAGGAGTTAAACTATGTTGTGAACTATGTCGTGTGTGTTTTATATTAACTCTATTGTATCCATGGCACGTCACATACTTGTGTAGGAGGAACTCCGTAGGTAATATGGTTGAAGACATACAAATGGCCTACGAGCACATGAAAAGATGCTCGACGTGGTTAATCATTAGAGAAATACTAAGCAAAACCAAATAAGGCATTACCTCATGCCCATTAGGATGGCTGCAGTTAATAAAATAGAAAATGATAAGGGTTGGTGAAGAGGTAGAGAAATTGGAGTTCTGGTGTCCTGTTGGTGGGAATGTAAAATGGTATAGCTGCTGTAGGGAAGAGCATGGCAGGTCCTCGAAAACTTAAAAATACAACTACCCTATGATCCAGCAGTTCCACTTCTGGGTATATATCAAAAATAAAGAAAAGCAGAGTCTAGAGGAAACATTTGTACACCCAGGTTCTGGTTGCAACAACCAGAAGATAGTGAAACAGGAGGGAAGAGGGCAGGGCACAACCTTTAAAAGAATGACATAGCCAGAGGACACGACATAAACTGATTAGAACCAAATAGGTCCAAGATTGTGGATGAATCGACTTGACCTTGAGCCTTAGTATACACTCGTTGTGACACATCCGCAAGCTAAGTGATCCAACTACAGGCACCGTGACCATTCCTGAGGCCAGTCATCAAAGGCCAAAAAGTGGGTGGTGGCCTAATTCCTGGAAAACTCCTCCCCTTCTCCCAAATAGTTTAAGTAATCCTCCCACTCATTAGCGTGTGAAATTACCTCACCCATAAAAACTAACCACACCACTTTTTGAGGCTGCTCTCACGCTAGTGGTAAAAAACCTGCCTGCCAATGCAGGTAGACATAAGAGACACAGGTTCAAACCCTGGGTTGGGAAGATTCCCCTGGAGGAGGGCACAGCCACCCACTCCAGGATTCTTGCCTGGATAATCCCCATGGACAGAGGAGCCTGGCAGGCTATATAGTCCATGGGATTGCAAAGAATCGGACACGACTGAAGTGGCTTAGCATGCATGCTCGCCTTCTGAGATGGCCCACACTCTGTCCGTGGAGTGTGTTTCTCTTTAAATAAATCCACTCCTTACCTATCACTTTGTCTCTCACTGAATTCTTTCCGCCATGAGACATCCAGATCTTGAGCTTCATTAGGTCCTGAAACCAGGTGTATGATAGCTGGAGGACCACGGGTTTGGGGCAGGTTCAAGTCCTGGCCTCGTAACTCAGTCAGTAAAGAATCTGCCTGCAATGCAGGAGACCTGGGTTTGATTCCTGGGTTGGCGAGATCCGCTTAGAGAAGGAAATGGCAACCCACTCCAGTATTATTGCCTGGAGAATCCCATGGACAAAAGAGCCTGGTGGGCTACAGTCCATGGTATTGCAAGTGTCAGATACGACTTAGGACTAAACCACCACCACCACCAAGTCCTGGCCACGTGGATTTGAGTCCCAAACTAGATTTTGGCTAGGTTTAAGTTTCAGCACATGGGTTCAAGCCCCAATCTGAGATGCATGGTTTGAGTAGGAGCTACCTAAGTGTCCCTCACAGACAATGGATAAACACAGTGAGGTCTATCCATACAATGGAATTATTTAGCCTTAAAAAGGAAGGAAATGCTATCATACACCACAGCATGGAGGAAACTTGGGGACTTTATTCTGAATGGAATAAACCAATCGCAAAAAGATAATAGGGTATTATTTCACTTATGTGAAGTATGCAGAGTGGTGAAAAATCCCAGAATCTGGAAGGGTGGTTGCCAGAGGCTGAGGGGGAGGGGCTGTTTATTTGCATAGAGTTTCAGTTTTGCAAGATGAACAAGTTCTGGGAATTTGTTGCACCATGTGAATGTACTTAACACTATGGAATTCTACGCTTTAAGATGGCTATGATGGTAAATTTTACTGTATATGTATTTTGCAACAATTAAAAATGAAAATATAGGAAAATATAGAAGATATAGTAAATGTGAAAATGAAAGAAACAGCAAACAATGTGAAATGAAGACATAAGTAAATAGGAAAAATAGGTGAGAATTGTTCTCACATCGACAAATTGCTTGGGACACCCCCAAACCACTTGTTTACTGACTCCCAAATTATTAGTTCACTATATCCTGTAGACAAGGGCTTTATCCACCCCAAGAAAAATAAGGGTTTGGGGTCTGGTTGACTGGAGCCCTCACTTCAGGATGACTGTACCCTTTTGTGTCCTAACTGGAAAAACTCACGCAGAGTGACTGTTGAGAGTCACGCCCAGATGGATGGACACTCCCTCCATCTACTCTGGAAATGTGGCTGCCACTTGAAATTTGTCATTTGCAACTTTTGCGTGTTAACTCATACCTATTTTCATGTATTCCAACACCCGACCAAAGGATTAGAATTACTTGGACCGAAAAACCCCAAATATCAGTTAATATTTGTTAATAGTAACAAACACGTTGGTTTCTTGTTACCAAATAGGTAACTATGACAACCCTAAAATAAGAATAAGCCTAAAATAAGAATAAGAATAAGGTGTTGTAAATGTAGCCATTTCTAAGCACTGGGCACTTGGGCAGGGTTTTCAATCTTTTGATGGTTCAGGGGAGGTACATACAGCTGGTGTGCACGGCTCTGTGCCCTGGAGTAGACAGAGACGCAGAGGGTGTGTCTGCTCCTAAGGACTCAGAAGTGCACTGCAAAATAGTGATGGAAGTCAGTGGTGGAAGTGCCAACGGCTGATGGTTATAAATAAAACGTCCTCCGTTTAGAGGACCAGTGGAGAGGGAGGGTCCTTGTGTAGAACTTGGCCCCTGGGAGGGACCTAACAAATACTGTTGTGGTTTTCTTTTCTTTTATAAATGTACCATCAAAAAAAAAAAGCCCCACACAGATGTGCTCCCAAATTACACAGATGCATTCTTACTGACAGTTAAACATTTAAAAAATGTTATTTCCTGTTTCTGAGTAATGTGCAGGTCAAAGGAACCGAGCAGCCGACTCACAAGAGCGTCATGAGGTGGGCGTTCACGTGGGGGTGGCCCTGGCTCTGTGCCCCTCATTTTCTCCTCCCCCAGGCAGGAAGAGTCAGTCCCAGACTCAGTGTCTGCCAGACAGACATCCCGCCTTTTGCCTCTGACCTAGGTTTTCAGCACCAGCTCTTGGGCTTCCTTGTGCCTCTCAAGCCTACGTATGCATCTGAGTAACTTGGCAGGCCTCGGGTCAGAGGTCTGGGGAGCTGCTGAGAACTCACATGTCCAGCAGGTTCCCCGGTACTGCTGCTGCCAGAACCTCCCATTCCCTGGTTTAACTTCTGCTGTAAAACTTTTGCTAAATTATATTCCTTGAAGGCTCTCCTTTTTAAGTAAAACACAAATAATGTTTAAAAAACTTTGTTTCCCGCCTTGCCCCCATCTTTAGCCTTTGAGTCTTCTGGTGCAAAGTCCGAAGTTTTCCCCATGATGTAGTTAAAGAGCGTGGGCTTTTATTTAATTTTTATTGAGTTACTTTGCATCACGTGGCATGTGGGATCTTAAGTCCCCCAACCAGGGATCGAAACCATGCTTCCTGTAGTAGAAGCGAGGAGTCCTAACCACCAAACCTCCAGGCAAGTCCCAGAACATGGGTTTTCAGTCAGACAGATTCTGAGTTAAAACCTGGAGTCTGTCTCTTATCAGCTCTGTGACTCTGGACAAGCTATTTAACCACTTGGAGCCTTGGTGTTTCCATCTGTGAAATGGGACTAGTGACTTTCGTATCTTGGGGGCTTGTGAGGATTGAGTAGAATAATGCACAAAACCTGCTAGTACAGCTCCTGGCTGTCAGAAAGCAGCTGCTATTTACTGAGCTTTTACTGTGTGTTAGACGTTCTTCAGAGTTCTTTACGAGTATGTACTTAGCTGTTCCTCACATCATCTCACCTCCACTTACAGGTAGAAGCCGTGGCACAGACAGGTGAGTGCTCAGGACCAACAGGCCCACAGAACTGGAACTTGAGCTCCATAGTCCAGGTCTCAAGCCACGTTCTAAGCCCCCAAGCCCCACTGCCCTGCAGGGGCCCGTCAGCTTGCCCTCCCACCTGGCTGGGCTGCAAGGAGGGCGGTGAAAGCGGCGGCTGAGATGTGCACTCTGCCATTCACGGGCGTGGACCACGGCCAGGAGTGGCTTTTGTGCAGAACACCCAAGGCCCTGGTTGGTTAGCTAGGCAGTATGGGTCAGTGTGTGTGTGTGACAGACACACACAGAGAGGCAGACAGACAGACATGACCGAAGCCTGAGGACAGACACAGCTGTGAGTGTGCTCGTCACAGTGGGTCACCTGTGCTGAGGCCCGCTGCCTCTCCGGGCCTCCGGCTGGACGCCTGGCCAGCTCTGGCCCTGCTTGGTCCCCAGGAGCACGCTTATGTGTAATCATGTCACCCTCTAGTGGTTGCTTCCCTATTAGCCCGCTTTCTAGGAAACAACCCCCTCTCGGTGCAGGTGACCTGGGGTGAGCAGACCCCCTGGGAGCCTGGAAGTGGGGGAGAGTGGGGGGGGGGAGGAGGGGTGAGGGGGTGGGGACGGGGATGCGGGGGGGGGGGGCAGTGCTAGGAAAAGAGGAGTGTGGCCCTGGGCTGCAGGAGAGGTGGGGTCTGGAGAGGTCAGTGTGCTCCAGGAGCAAAGATTAGGCAGAGATCTGGAGAGGAGAGAGGCCCCTGCATTTCAAACATTTTCAACCATTTGTTTTTAATTGAAGTGATATTGTGCTAGTTTCGATTGTACAGCATGTGATGTAGCTATACATGTATACACATATGGATGTAGGGTCTGTGTGCTAAGTCGCTCAGTTGTGTCTGACTCTGCCACCCCATGGACTGTAGCCCTCCAGGCTCCTCTGTCCATGGGATTTCCCAGGCAAGAATACTGGAGTGGGTTGCTATTTCCTCCTGCAGGGACTTTTCCTGACCCAGGGATTAAACCTGCATCTCTTTCAGCTCCTGCCTTGGCAGGTGGATTCTTTACCACTGAGCCACGTGGGAAGCCCCATGTATGTATATATGTGTATATATACACACACATATGTACACATGTACACGTGTACATATATGTACACAATATATGCTTTTTTTTTCAGATTCTTTTCCATTACAAGTTACTACAAGACATCACAGATAAGCCCCTGTGCTATATAGCAGGTCCTTGTTGTTCATCTATTGTATACATAGTACTGTGTATCTGTTAATCTTAAACTCCTATTTTATCCTCCCCCCGCCCCTCATATCCTCTGGTAATTATCATGTTTTCTGTGTCTGTGAGTCTGTTTCTGCGGCAACATAGATAGACCTAGAGGTTATCATATTGAGTGAAGTAAGTCAGACAGAGAAGGACAAATAGCATATGACATCACTCCTATGTGGAATCTCAAACAATGACGTAAATGGACTCATTTACAGGAACAGAGTGCATATTCATCTTTCGTGAGTGCCGTTTCATGTTTGCAGGCTTGGGTGCTGCACCCTGGACTCTCTCTCTGGAGGGCTGACGGGGGTAGAGAAGGACTGTTTTTAACCCGTTTCAGTTCCCTTTTCCAAGAGAAGCAGACATCGGCCATGAGCTCCCAGGGCCGAGTAAATTCCAAGCTTTCACCACCTGAGCAGACAGCTAGCTAGGCTGCGTCTCCCCAGCCTGGGGCCGTCTTCTCTCTGCCCGGCAAGGTTGTTTTTTTCAGGATCCTCACAGATTTGTCCTGCTGTTGTTCAGTCACTCAGTTATGTCTGACTTTTGGCGACCCCATAGACTGCAGCATGCCTGGCTTCCCTGTCCTTCACCATCTCCTCGAGTTTGCTCAAACTCATGTCCACTGAATTGGTGATACCATCCAGCCATCTCATCCCCTGCCATCCCCTTCTCCTCCTGCCCTCAGTCTTTCCCAGCATCAGGGTCTTTTCCAATGAGTCGGCCCGTCGCATCAGGTGGCCAGAGTAGTGGAGCTTCAACTTCAGCATCAGTCCTTCCAATGAATATTCATTGGAATATTTGTTTGCCAAATCCTGATAAATATTGCAAACGCAGGGAGGGGACTGAGATCAATCTTACTCAGCATTGGTTTGTAACTCCTCGAGATCCTAGGACGCTGCTGTCTGCAGCCTTACAGACCGGAGTCTGAAGGTTGTTTCCTTTTGGATAAGTGCTGGCACTGAGCCAGGCCTTGCTGGAAAGTCCTCTGGGGATGGACCTGGGCATTTACATCTCTTGCATGATGTCAGACCCACAGGAGGACTAGGGGTTGGCTCTGATGCCGAGCTCACACACAGTCACATCTTCTTTTCTGCCAAGAGGATAGGGTTAAAGGTTTTTTTTAAAAAACAAAAAACAAAAACAGAATCTCAAGGGGTAAAAAAGCACAATCTAGCCTTGTTGGTGTTAACTCTTCACATCCCAGGAAGGATAAAATCACATCTTTACATCATCATGGGGTCTGTCGCTTTCTTGATAAACAGTTATTCCCAAGGGGCCACTAGGAGCAAGCTCGGCTTCCCTGCTGTGTCAGGGTGTTAAAACAGCACAGAAACCCTGTCCCAGCTTTCCTAAAGTTGGAACAACTTGTCTCAGTGCTGAGCTCAGTGAGGTTCTTTGTTGTTTACTATTGATTTCCAAATGTCATGTACCATTTAAAGCCACAAAGTTAAAGTAAGTGACCCGAGTGGTCCATGCCTGCTGTTGACCATCCAGAATTCATTGATTTAGTTGTCTGGGGGGACTAAGCTGTCAGCATTTGGGGAGAAGAGGGGAGCTAGAGACTGGATGATGGTTCCCTTTGAAGCTTTGAGGGCGTGGTGAGGACACATGAGGACAGCGCTGGGTTTTACAAATGGAGAAAACAAGGCGGAGAGTGAGAAGTGACCTTCTCAGGGTCACAGGGTCTCTCCTGGGACTGCAGAGCCTCTGCGAACCTCTCACGGAGGCTTGCCCTTGTGTGAGATGTTTTACGTGAACTCTGTGTCTGGAGACTTCCCTGGTGGTCCAGTGGCTAAGATTCTGCACTCCCAGTGCAGGGGCCCGGGTTCGATCCCTGGTCAGGGAGCTAGATTCCACATGTCATGTTAGAGTTTACGTGCTGCAACCAAAGATCCTGAATGCCATACGTATAGAATCTAGAAAAAAACGGCGCAGATGAACCTATTTGCAGGGCAGGACTAGAGATGCAGACATAAGGAATGGATTTGTGGACACAGCAGGGGAAGGAGAGGGTGGGACAGATGGAGACAGTAGCTTTGACGTATTGACACTCTGCTAAGTTGCTTCAGTCGTGTCCAACTCTATGCAAGCCCATGGACTGTAGCCCACCAGGCTGCTCTGTCCCTGAGATTCTCCAGGCAAGAATACTGGAGTGGTTTGCCATGCCCTTCTCCAGGGGATCTTCCTGACCCAGGGGTGGAACCTGGGTCTCCTGCATTGCAGGCAGATTTTTTACCATCTGAGCCAGCAGGGAAGCCCTATATACACGCTCCCATGTGTAAGATAGGTTCCTAGTGGGACGTTGGTACACAGCACAGGGAGCTCAGCTCAGAGCTCTGTGATGACCTAGAGGGCTGGGATGGAGGGGTGGGAGGGAGGCTCACGAGGGAGGGGATTTTGTGTACTTAGAGCAGATTCACGTTGCCGTACAGCAGAAGCTAACAACATTATAAAGCAATTATCCTAAAAAAAAAAAAAATTCCCACATGCTGCAACTCAAGATCTGCTGCAAGTAAGACTCAGCACAGCCCAATGCATAAACAAATATCAAAAAAATCCAAAAACTGTGCATCTGGAAGGATAGTCAGGTGTGGGAAGAAGTCCACAAAAGTTGGCTCACTTCCCCCACTAAGTAAGGAGGATGGTAATAAACTGCAGCAGGGGTGGAAAAATAGCTACTTCAAACAATGATGTGAGCAATTGTTAAATGTGCCGAGGGTTGGGGTGGGGGGATAAACAAATAAATAATAAACATATTATTGAGTATATTAAAAGAAAAAGCACTGGGCTTCTCTGGTGGCTTAGTCGTAAAGAATCCTCCTGCCAGTGCAGTAGACACAGGTTCGATCCCTGGTCCAGGAAGATCCCACACACCACGGAGCAACTAAACCTGTGCACCATCACTACTGAAGCCCGCGTGGCCTAGAGCCCATGCTCTGCAGCAAGAGAAGCCGCTGCAATGAGAAGCCTGCACTCTGCAACTAGAGAGTAGCCCCCACTCGTAGGGCTAGAGAAAAGTTTGTGCAGCAACTAAAGTCAGCACAGCCAAAAAAAAATAAAGAAATAACAAATAAAATTTTTTAGAAAACGTGCCCTGGGGAAATGGAAATCCCTGCCTTTGCAGTCTTCTTTTTGCTTGGTTCTCCATTCTCTTGATTTTATATATAAATGCTAAACATTTGGCATACTTTGAAAAATAATATATAAGCTAAGAAGCTGTTCTAGCGGACAGAGAAGAAGTGGGCGAGCTGCAGTGTAACCTCAGCCACAGCCTGTCTTATGCTTCATGGTAGAGATGGTGTACCTGCTTCCTTGGGCTAAGGCTTGACCATTAGCGTGTCCAATATAAACGTAGCATTTACTAAGAAGAGGTGTCCTACACCAATGGAAAGCTGTGAGTACTATGTGAATTAACATGCTAATATTTTTCTGTTATATAGTATAAAATAGGAAGTGCTAAGATTTGAGCATTTCTTCATCCTTAAGCAACATAAGGAGTCTCATGATTAAAGAGGGGAGGGACAAATTAGGCGTACAGGATTAATGGATACAAGCTGCTATGTATGAAATAGATGAGCCACAAGGATATACTGTACAGCAGAGAGAATTATACCCGTTACCCTGTAATAACATATAATAAAATATAATCAGCGAAAATACTCAATCGATATGCTGTACATCTAACACAATATTGTAAATCAACTGTACTTTAATTTGAAGGGGAAAAAAAAAGAATCCGTGGTTTAGTTTAGATCATCTTAGGGACTTCCCTGATGGTCCAGTGGTTAAGAATCTGCCTTCCAATGCAGGGGGTGCAGGTTTGATCCCTGTCAGGGAGCTAAAAAGATCCCACATGCCCAAACACCAAAACAGATAAAGCAGAAATAATATTGTAACAAATTTAATAAAGACTTTTAAAGTGGTCCACATCAAAAAAATAAATAGAAAAAGATCTTAAAATTTGATCATCTTAAATTGTCCTTGGAGATAGCTGGTTGTTCCATTCTGAGCATGGATTGTGTTCCAAACGGCAGGTGGGGGGTTGTTTTGTTTCCTTGTTTGGCCATGGTGTAGAGCTTGGGCTTGTGAAAACTTAGTTCCCTGACCGGGGATCGATCCTGGGTCCCTGGCACTGAGAGTGTTGAGTCTTAACCACTGGACTGCCAGGGAAGTCCCCACTTTTTTTTTTTTTTTATCTTTTAAATCCCATTCATTTAAATTCTAAGACAAAGCTAGAAAAGGGAGACTTGAAGACCTGAAAACTTTGTCTGCTGTTTTCTGTTTTACCATGAAAAGTAATGGCTGGAAAAAAAAAAAAAAGCTAAAGGGATTACATCTGCGGTGTTCTGCATGAGAAAGCTCCCAGTTCCACATGAAAGTTGAGTTGCTTCACACCCCTTTGTAAACAGGAGGGGTGCAAACACATGACAGCAGTAGGTTGGAGCCAGAGTGTTTTCGTGAACATCTCTTAGACGTTAGGGATCCTGAAAAATTAAACAAGCAGACTATTCCATCCTGGGGAAGGGTCGCCTAGTGCCTGTTAAGAGTGTTTCTAGATCCTGCTTGAGTGGACCTCCCGCACCTCCACCTCACCCCCCAAAAGAGTAAACTATCTCTAAACATCAACATAAACTTGACAACAGCAATAAAATAACTTTAGAGAGGCCTATCAGAGATTCTTTTCCCCATTTTTCCCAGTTTGGTTTGCTTCATGGTTAGATGCACCTGGATTTGGTGGTGGTTTCGTGGGTGTACACAAATGTCAGAATTCATAGAGCTGTATATTTATTTGTGCATTTTATTCTGTGTATATTTGTTTCAGTTTTTTTTTTTAAGTTGCTTGTTTGTTTAAGTCAAAGGGGGCTTAACAGGTCACAGGAGGTTTACTTCTATGCTTACAAATCATCACAAGTTCTGTTTGCTCAGCGAACCAAACAGCTAGAGATTCGCTGGCAGCGGCTGCCTGGAATTGAAAAGGGCTAGGAACGTGTCCCTAACCCTTGTACCACCCCCTGTGACCGCCACACCCTCCCTGGACATTTCCAGCCTGGCTGCACTCGCTGAACCAGGATGAGAAGTTTGTCTTTCTCATTGACTTCCTGCAGCTCCTGGTACAATGTATGCAGTTGGCACCCAATAAATATTCTTTTATCAAACTTCAATATTCACTGGAAGGACTGATGCTGAAGCTCCACTACTTTGGCCACCTGATGTGAAGAGCTGACTCATTAGAAAAGACCATGATGCTGAGGAGGGGCTGACAAAAGATGAGATGGTTGGATGGCATCACCGACTTGATGGACATGAGTTTGAACAAGCTTTGGGAGATGGTGAAGGACAGGGAAGCCTGGCGTGCTGCAGTCCATGGACTTGCAGACTGCAAAGAGTCAGACATGACTGAGCCACTGAACAACAACAACAAATATTCTTTTATCTGATTTTTTTTTTTATTAATATGTGTCTTGGGTGGGGAGTAGAGAGGGAGAAGGGAGCTGTCTTTTACAGCCTAGAGCAGAGACTGTGTCATGGGGAGCATCCCAGGACTGGGTGAGAACGCAGACCTTTCTGGATCTGCCTCTGTCTTTCAGGATATTTTCTGAATGTTGGACAAATGCAACCGTTTCACCATTTCTGTACCCTGTTCCCTGCTTTCCTCGTGGAGCCCAATAGGTCCCATTATACTTCTGGGCTCTGCTGGGAGGTTTTCCACTGACTCTTTGGTTGTTGATACTGGCTTTTCAGGTTGGGTGTGTGGTTTCTCTCGACGCAAACACCTTTCAGTGCTGAGATTTTCCTAGGAGTCTGACCATTTGAAGCTGGAAATTGTCATCAGGATGCTTTTTCTCGTTCCTGTGGGTGAAAAGCTCAGGCCTTTCTGCAAGTTAAGGGGTTACAGTCGCCCCTGTGCCGCCCGGCGGACCAGGGAGCCTAGCGGAAGCTGACTGTAGAGCTCCAGACCCAACTGTCTTGTCTGTTCCTGCCCCCCAGACAGCGGCATCTGCAAGGGCGAGGCCCTTCGCAGAAGATCAAGAATGCTCTTGCCAGGGATTCCCTGGTGGCTCAGTAGTAAAGATTCTGCCTGCTAACGCAGGGAACATGGGTTCGATCCCTGGTCCAGGAAGATCTCAGGTGCCATGGGACAGCTAAGCCCCCGTGCCGCAACTACTGAAGCCCGAGCACCTAGAGCCCGTGCTCTGCAACAAGACAAGCCACTGCAGTGAAAGGCCTGTGCATCGCAACTAGAGTAGCCCCCGCTCACCACACCTAGTGAAAGCCTCCTCACAGCAATGAAGACCCAGCACAGCGAAAAATATATAATTAATTTAAAAAAAAACACAAAAAACGCTCCTGTCTCGTTCTTGCTCCTGCAAATGTGTCCTTGATTTGAACTTGGAGACACTGGCTTCTGGGCATTTTTTGCAGAGGGTCTTCGTTAAAATTTCCCTCTCTGTTAGTTTTCTAAATCTATTTGTTTTATTGAAATACAACTGACATATAAATTAGGGAGGGACCTTATAACGAACGCGCATCACGTTGGTGCAGAGGCCATGCTAGTGTGGAAGGAATGCAGAGAAGACACACCTCTCTTTTGCATCTTCCAGGAGTTAGTAGTCCTGCTGCTGCGGCGGGCCTCAGGCTCTTACATCAGTTTTCTAGAATTTCCGACAGCTCTTGAAACCCACAGTGCTGTTTTATTTTGCTGATGGAACCCAGATGGCAGGAGAGAGTTATTTTCTGCGACCTGAACTGCTGCATCACCTAGACATGGGCTGTGGCCACAGAGCATGCTCAGCTTTGGAAAGCTGCGGAGTCAAAAGATGCCCCCTGATTCAACACTTCCGCCCCGTCTGACTTCAACGCCTGTTCAGTTACAGAGTCACTGACCTTCCTCGGCAAAAACACTTTTCTGTGCTTGAGTTAGCCGGGCGGAGTCGGTGTCGCCCTGGCCAGTGGGGTTTGGGGACCCATCTGCTTTGTACATCATTAGCGATATTGTTTGCTCAGGGTTCCTCTGCCGCATGTTTATTCATGGAGAAGTGGAGACAAGCTCCAGTAGCCCAGCTGGCTTTCCAGATCCTGGGTGGACCCTGTAGCCCTTTTTTTCACTGGATGCGGCTGTCACAGAAAGAGAATAAATTTGGACACCTCCTCCCCGCCCCAGGCGGTGCTTCCATGGGATTCAACACATAATGCAAGTCGGCTCTGCTCTGGGAGGCGCAGAGCTGAACCACAGCCAGGAGCCCTATAGCTCTGTCCCCACCGCTGGTGACAGTCTTGGGCCGGATCCTCAGGCCTGCTGCGGTTGGCCGCTTCTCCCCTGGTCCTGCTACAAGGGTCCTCATCTTAAAACTAACCCTGACCAGTGATTGAACCGGGTCCCCTGCACTGGAAGGGCCGAGCCCTAACCACTGGAACTCCAGGGAAATGCTGAGTCATTTTAGCTCTCAGCAGTCATGAGTAGCTGGTGGCCTACCATATTGGGCAGGGCAGCGAGGCTGTCTTCTTAGGGGGAGTGACCCTCACTCATCTGTTGTCTGCCCCTCCGTGGTGCTCGGTGGGCCCACAGTCAGTATCTGTCACAGGCTGGACCCTGGATGCTTAGCAGGGGCTGCAGAATTCGAGGAGCCTGCAGGCATCTCTGTGTCCCCTGCATTCTCTGCGGACCCCAGTGAGGCAACCCTGGCCACCCGGCCACCCAGCTGGGCCTCTGTCCTTGCAGCCTTCACTGGGAGCCTTAGTAGGAGGGCTGGGAGCCTGTGAAGGGGCCTGGCAGAGCCACGAAAGAGACAGAAGAATCTCGGTGGTGAACCAAGAGCCCCCTCAACCTGCCCGGGGTGGGGGACAGGAATCTTGCTTTTCCCAGAAGCAGCCACATGAGTCATTTAATCCCAAAAGCCAGAACCTGTGAGGCCCCCTGACCCAAAGGTGCCTGTGTGACTTTGGTTTGGGGGAAGAAAATGTGGGTGTCAAGCTGGCGAGGGAAGCTGAGAAGTAGGGGCTCTTGCCCAGGATGAGATCTTCCTGCTTCTGGTGTCATTAGAAGGATGCTTGGCCCTTCTTCGTTCTGAGGACCTGCCTTTTCTGCAGCACAGCCCAAGGGTCAGTCCAGACCAGCAGACCAGCTACGGATGACAACAGACATCATCTAGACTTCATGGCAGCCAGGGGGCATGTCGGTGTGGGCGGTCAGTCTTAGGACAGTCAGTCGCCCCATCCTCTCCGCTCTGCCCTGGAAGTCTCCCTGGCTGGTTCTTCCTCAGCTGCATCCCCAGTGCCTGGCTGGTGGACGCCCAGTGTCCCACATCCCTATTCCAACTCTGTGGGTCCAGGCTGCTGCTCACATGGTTCTTTTAACTGCAGTAGGCATCTCACGTGTTTATAAACATGAAGGAAATGCCTATCTTATTTTTCCAAATGGAAACCACTCATTTTTGAAGCAGGAGGTTGGCAACTTCAGTAAGATTTTAAGTGAGCAAGAAGATCAGAGTAAGATGAGGGAATAACTTATCCAAACTCTCTGTTTCTGGGAAGAAATAACAGAGTTGTTTAGGAAAAAGAACCGGTATATGTAAACGCTTTCAGAAAACCCCATGTGTGCAAATCCAGAATTATAAATAGTTCAGAATGACTATTCACATGGTAAAATGACTATTATAAGTAATATATAAAAATATAATATTTAATACACATAGTAGGCTTCCAGGTGGTTCAGTGATAAAGACTCAGCCTACGAAGCAGTGGGTTTGATCCCTGAGTCAGGAAGATCCCCTGGAAAAGGACATGGCAACCCACTCCAGTATCTTTGCCTGGGAAATCCCATGGATGGAGGAGCCTGGCAGGCTACAGTCTATGGGGTTGCAAAAATCAGACATGACTTAGCGACTAAACCACCACCACGATACATTAAGATTCCTTTAAGTAACAGAGTCACAAAAAATAAATAACAGAGTCACATGCTTAAAAGCTTTTAGGAAACTGGCAAGCAAAATGAATTCATGAAGCAGCCAGGAGAGAGGCGGTAGAGAATTGTGGGGAGTTTGGAAAATCAGCCTGTGTCCCCTCCCCCACCCATGAAGCATTCATATTTCAGAACCTTATATTAGTCAAAGCGACTTGATTGTCTGATGATGGGTGATTCCCGCTTTTTTTTTTTTTTTTTTTTTAATTTTTGGCCACATGGAGTGGCCTGTGGGATCTTAGTTCCCCAACCAGGGATGGAGCCCTTGCCCCCTGCAGTGGACCACCCGCTGGACTGCCAGGGAAGTCCCAAGTCCTGCTTTTTTAAATAATAAGATTTCCCCAGGTCCTTTTAAAATATGATTAGGTTTGCAAAAACAGGAACACATTTACTTGGTAGCACACAACAAACATTTTAATTCTAATCAGCCCGTTATGGAGAGAGGGCATCCGCCTGCCAGCAGTGGAGATCCATAGCTTCATTCATTTGCCTCGTTCACTGTATCCCAACCAAGCAATGCACAGACGTGGGTGGCACGTGTCCAGGGAAGTGCTATCCCCCAGAGCAGCAGACCCAGTGAATGCAGACAATGGGGAAGCTGGGCGCCCTCAGGCTATTTTCCTCTCCTCTCAGCTCCCCTGGTAACAAAGTCCACAGGTGTGGCTGTCCTGTTTCCAGAACCACACTCACCTCTGGCTGTATGGTTCTACCTTCTTCTCTAGAGCATTTTTGTAAATTAATTTATCAGGATTCAGGAGGAGGAAAAGTTCCTCTTTCTTATCTTCTGAGGAACTTTTGCTTGGCACCTGGATGGCTCAGATGGTAAAGAATCTGCCTGCAGTGCAGGAGACCTGAATTTGATCCCTGGGTCGGGAAGATCCTCTGGATAAGGAAATGACAACCCACTCCAGTATTCTTACCTGGAGAATTCCATGAACAGAGGCTGCAGTTGGTGGGGTCACAAAGAGTCAGACAAGACTGAGCAACTAACACATTCACTTTTTCCTGGGGAGAAAACATTGCTTTCCCAAGTGAGATGAGGAGGACCCGGTAGGGATCAGCCCTTCTGGTGACTGCATGGGGATGGATTGGGGTCTGGGGACTTACTCACTGCTCATTCCAGCAGGTCGAAGGGGCACTTCACACTTCCTGAGGCCCGGGGACCTGGGGACTCCAGTACCTCTGAAGCATCAAGAAGCAGACTTTAGGGACTTACCTGCTGGTCCAATGGTTAAGACTCCAAGCTTCCACTGCAGGGGGCACAGGTTTGATCCCTGGCCAGGGAACTAAGATCCCACATACCAAGCTGCATGGCCAAAAAAAAAATTAATTAATTTTAAAAAATAAAAAGAACTCCTTGACAGTTGTATTCATTGAAAAGCAATACAATTTCACTATCAGAGTAGCAACTCCAGCTAGGGGCACAGTCCCTTGCTCAGCACCCCTGTTATAAACAATCTGAAACTTCATTCCACCTTCTCCCAAACCTTGCATTGCTTGTCAAAACCACGCTGCTTCTCCCCTCTGCCTGCGTCTCCCCTTGACCCTTACAACACACTACAGTCAGTCTCCCCAGGCCCTCATCTCTCGGCTTGGTTGCAACATAAACACTAGCTCCTTAAAACTATCATTTTATTTCTTGTACATCAACTATACTTCAGTGAAAAAATGAAAGAAAATTTCTTTGTATTCTATTTTAATTTCTCCAGCTTTAAATATCCTGACCTGTTCTCAATCTGCGTATCATTCTAGTTGAGGACAAGTCTGGCTTTTTTTCCCTCCTACCACAGACTCGTGTGTGTGTGTGTGTGTGTGTGTGTGTGTGTGTGTGTGTGTGTGTGTGTGTGCGTGTGTGTTTATACCAGTTACTTTGCAATCAGCATTTTTTATTTTTATTTTTTGGTCACCCTAGGTCTTCATTGTTGCTTGTGGGCTTTCTGTGGTTGTGGCAAGTGGGGCCTACTCTTTGTTGTAATGCTCGGGCTTTTCTCTGTGATGGCTTCTCTTGTAGAGCACCGGCTCTAGGTATGCAGGCTCAGAAGTTGTGACTTCTTAAAGCTTAGTTGCTTCAAGACCTGTGGAATCTTCCCAGACTAGGGATCAAACCCATGTCCCCTGCTCTGGCAGGCAGATACCTATCCACTGTACCACTAAGAAAGTCCACGATCAGCAGGTTTTTAATCAACATTTGCTTTGGGGCCACTTCCTAAGTCAGGATGTTGTCCTGGGACAGCCTTGGTAGGACAGTGGTGAACACCCAGGAGGCAGAGCAGAGAAAGTGTTTGCTCCAGGGGGTGGCACCTGTGTTTGGGGGAGAGTGGAAAGGCCTCGTTGCCAAGCCAGGGTCTCCCATTCAATGGCTGTGAGACCAAGTTACCTGGGCTCTCCATGCCTCAGTTCCCTGCTCAAAGTGAGAATAAAAATGGCTTATATACCATAGAATTTTAGTGATGGTTAAATGAGAAAAATGGATTCAAAATATCTGGCTCAGTGCATGTAGACAGTACTTAATAAATGCTCACTAGTATTAGGTGTTGCCACCTGTCATCAGTCAGGAGCTGTTTATTGTCAGGTACACGTTCAGCGGGCAGGATGGGGGACCCGGGGGATAAGGCGGGGTGGGGCACGCTTGTACCTTCAGGAAACGTTGCACCTGCCGGAGAGGTGGGAACACACAGGTCCCTAGGCAGTTCCTGTGGACTGTGCAGGGCAGGATGGACACCGCCCTCCAGGCGCCAAGGCCAGTGGAGAAAGCCTGGCGTTAGATTAATCAAAGGCAGCTTTAAGGAGGAAGTGAACCTTGACTGTGGACTTGAGAGTGGTTTGAGGCTCGATTGCCGGAGAGGAAGAGGCTTGGAACGAGATCCTTCCTGAGGGGAGCAGGGCTTGTCCGAGAGCAGGAGGGGGACTGGGAAGGAGACCCTGCGGTGGGAACTTCAGGCAAAGAGCGGAGGTAGAGTGAGGCCAGGTGGGAAAGTTTCGGGGGGCTCCATGGCTGGGAACTTTCGAGAGTTTTCAAATGAAGGGGGGGTCGTGGGCTGGCATGGTGATGCTGCAGGAGAGCTGGTGCCTGGGCCCTGGGGCTTACAGAGCTGAGAGCACTTCTGGAAAGCACAACGGAGGTAAAGGAGACTGCACTCCAGGAGGGGTTGTCAGGAGTCCTGAGGTCCATGAAGAGCCTTCTCCGCAGTGGTGGATACGGATGGAGTGGCTGGGGGATGGAAGGCACTGGCCTGAGGCGCTGGGTCCCCCCCTCCGCTCCCCCACCCACCCCTCCCCCAGCCGCAGAAATCCGGGGACCAAGGGCAGCACTTGGACAGCAGCCGGGAGGTCACAGGGGGACGCACTCCCCTCCCAAACGCTGAGGCTATCCGCCAGCCGGGCCAGGACCGCTGACAAAACCGCCATGTGCCTTTGAATGACACGACTCCTCGCTGGCTCACACAGTGACCAGTGTCGACCCTCAGAAAGGCTTTCTTTCTGGGTAGGTTTCCAGGCATGGGTGGGGGGGTGGGGCGGTGCCCGTCTGGGGCCCGGGGCAGGTATGGGAGGTGACAACACTTCCTAGGGGGCACCTAAGCTGCTCCAGCCCTCAGGTTCTGGGGGCAGCCCAGTGGGGGTTCCGTGAGCAGCAGTGACCGTGGCAGGTGCTTGTCCCGTGGGTTGGGGTCCCCGGGCGTCACTGCTCTGTGTGTGGACAGCACCGAGTCGCCCCTTCCAGGGCAGGGCTGTTGGGTCAGCTCCACCCACCCGAGTCCCTCTCTGCATCTCCTAACTGCACGGGGTGGACGCAGCCTCTTAGGGAGTGAAAACTGGTGGCTGGCAAAGTCCCAATTCAATTATGCGCCCTTTTGGCTGCGACAGTAAAGAGGTCTCAGTGAGGACCCTAGATGTGCCCAGAGGGACCCAGGGCTGCCCTCCATCTGTCTACTTCGGGGTCTAGGGGAAGCTTCCCCCAAGGGCCCTACTCAGGATGAGCTGACACCCTCATTCTGGGTCTTTGTCCCCATTCAGTCCTTCTTCAGGTTCACTGGACCTGACGTAGCATGCCCTTGCCTGTTCTGGCTGTGTCTCTGGCACTTAGGGTGTAACAGGCACATAGCAGGCCCCCAGGGCACATCTGGTGGATGACTGTGTTGAGTGAATGAAGCCCTGAGTCAGGAGGGCAGAGCAGCTATCTGACCTGGCTCTCTGGACGGGGTGGGGTGGGGGGTGGCATCCTGCCCCGGACCCTGCCTACTTAACCGTGCTCTGTCTGCACCCCAGGCCAAACCTCGGGCCTCAGAGCCTCCTTCTGATCCAGCCGGGCAGGGCAAGACTCAGGAGCCCCGTTGTCAGCACCCGCCTTTCCTGCCTCGCTACCCTGAGAAGGCAGGGAAGATGAGCCAGCTGTGACCTCTGGGGTTGGTGTCACCTCTGTCCTGAGGAAAGAATGTGTCCTGAGAGATGCTGTGTGTGTTTTGGCAGGGGAGGGGGGGGGAGTGTTCAATTTCAGGTGCCGCCTATCTGGAAGGTACAGAAAGATGCTAGCACACGTGGTAGGGTCTTTTTTCCCCCAATTTTTAATATCTATATCTATATACGTTAAACTTTTTATTGGAGGATAATTGCTTCTTTCTGCTGTACATCACCGTGAATCACACAAGTATACATATATCCCCCCTCTCTCTCAAACCTCCCTCTCATCTCCCATTCCATCCCACCCCTCCAGGTTGTCACAGAGCACCGGAAGCATATACATTACCGTACGTAAAACAAAACATACATATGTATATATTTTAATGAGCCGAGAGTTTGCTGGAGAGCACAGGGTGGCCAAACATCTGCTCGGTGATTCCTGCCCTGGGTGATTTTTATGAGCCAAGATTAGCAGCTCCAGGGAAGTTTGGCCTTAGCGCCTGTTGCCGGCGGTCAGGGCGGCCCTGCCTCCTGTCCGCAGAGACAGGGCCCCAGTGTGGCCTGAACCTGGGGCCTGCAGACCCCTAGGGGTTTCACAGGGGCCTGATGGTGGTGGGGGGGACAGGCTTGAGAGAGAGTGTCACCCGCTGGGAGAGAGAACTCGGCTCTCAGGTGTGGGGACAGGCCTGCCGCAGAGCGGGCGTGGAGGGAGAGGACCCCAGAGAGAGGCGCCCGGCCCTCCAGTCCCCCAGAAGGGCTGGTGGTGGGGTCCAGGGTGTTTGGACAAGGAAACTCTTTGAAACTTCCCTCCCGTCCTGCTCCGGCCCTGGTGCCCTCCCCTCCATAAAGCCATTAGCTTCTGGTGCCGGCCCTATCTCTGCTCCATCTCTGGTCCCAGGCGGGCATTCACAGACCTCCTGCCCTGGGGGACGGGAGGATTTATGGGGGCGGGGGGAGGGTCGGGGAGGGCGCGAGGTCTGTTAGGAAAGCTGGGTGTGGGGGAGCTGTTAGTGGCCGGCCAGGCCGGATCATTTCCGAGCCGGCTCTGCATGACAAAGGGGCAGGGGCGAGTCCTGGCTTTGATCTGCCCCCCACCCCACACCGCCGGCCACCTGCCTGGGTGTCCCCGCCCCAGCTGGGACCTCCCGAAGAAAAGCCTGGAGGGGGTGGGGACAGCTGTGGCCCAGCACCCCCGGGCCCTGCTCGGCCACCTTCCTCTCCCGGTGGCCCCAGAGCAGAAATACCTCCTGGGCTGAAGACCCAGAAGCCCTGCCGCCCCCTCCCAGAGAGCCAGGAAGCCCTGCGCTGAGCGGTGAGATGTGTGTGTGAAGTGGGGGCTCAGAGTGTGGGAGCCAGAGTTTCGTGAAGCTTGGGGTGCTGAGGGGCCTTGAGGTCCTGCTCTGGATGGGCGCTTAGGGGGGGAGCGGGGGGAGGGGTGCATTTCCAGAGAGTTCGTCCAGCATCCCTGCTGGGTGGCTGCTGGGGCCCCTGGAGGGCTTAGAGGAAGCACAGCCACTGGAGGGGGGATACCTCCGCACAGCCCCGGGCGGCTTTTACATCTCCTGGAGGAGTGGGCTTGGGAAACTGAAACGTCCTTGCCTTCTCCTGTCTGTCCTGGTAGACGTGGGCTGGGATGTGGAAGACGGGTTTGAGGGAGAAGGTGCAGACTGAAAGGGAAGGCTCCCGTGAGCCCGTAGGGAATGGACTCGCCAGGTGTTTTTAGCTCCATGCAACATTTGCATCCCTGGATAGGGGTACAGAGGGGATGGCCCCATCTCTGGAGGAGGGCAGGTGCGCATGCAGCATCCCGAGCATCTCCGGCCTGATGTGGAAATGTCTCGTTTTCCTCTTTCCTGGTCTCTTGGCTCTCTGTTGCCTTAGGGAGCAGTCCTGAGCGGGGCTCCCCCCGGCTGGGGGTGACCCTCAGGTGAGAAGGCCAGGGTGGGAGCGAGGCTGGGGGGAGGCAGACCTTTCGGGGGAGTGGGATCTCCCGGCCCATCTCACACTGATTCTCCCTTCCATCTGTTCCCTCCAGGGAGCCCGTCTCGGAAGCCGTCGGTCCCCGGGGTCATCCTCGGCCCTGGGGGGGGCGGGGCGCAGGCGGACCATGCCCAGCCTGCCGGCCCTGCTCGCCTTGCTGTTCGTCTGCTGGGCCCCGCTCCGAGCCGCAGCCAGCTCCTGGTGGTGAGTGCGGGGCCGGAGCCCTTCCCAGCCTGGCTCCTCTGGGCGATGGAGGTGGGGAGAAGGGGTCATTCCATTATAGAACCCCAGAACACCAGACAGCTCTTCCTCTCTCTCTTCAGCCCCAGAGTTAACATGATGGCTCCCAGAGGATGAAGAAATAGTTCTTCTGGCTTCTCTGGTCCTGGCTACAGTCCCTTCTCCCTGTTCCCCCCCTCTCCGCCCCCATCTCCATGGCTTGTTAGAAATAACTCTTTTGTTGTTAAAGGATCAATAAGAATATTGATTTTTTTTTTCCTTCGGCTGATGGGGAAAAGGAGACTAGGATTCCCGGTTTTTAAGTCTGAAAAACCTCATGAGGGATTGACGGGACCACGTGTGGCTTCCTTTTGTGTTTTTAAGATGACTGTCATTGCTAGGCGCACAGGGAAATGGTAGGCACCCCCCCCCCGCCCCCCCCAGCCGCTGTTTGCTCTGGGCTCTGCTCTCATCTTGCTCAGCTGGCAGATCCATAGCTCAGCATTTTATTCTATGAGCCAAGGGAGAGCCCTAGAGGGTGGGCTCAGGGGCTGTGGGGGTGACCATGAAGTGAGAACTTTGAGAGTGTCTGGCCCTGTATGTAAATCAGATTCGACTTTAAGGCCTAAGGGGAATTCTCTTTGAAGGCCTCGGTTGCTTTCTTTCCACACACATCGCACACTTGGGCCACTGTGGCCTCAACACTCTTGCACAAAACCCTGTGCCCACCCTGCATACTCGCCCCACTCTCCTAAAAGCTGCTCCCATCGCTGAGCACCCTTGCCCCTCTGGTCACTTGGATCCAGATGCTCAAGGCAGTCTCAGGCATTCCACGTCTTGCGTGTCGCCTGAATCTGTGCCTCGGTTTCCCTTTGAAAGCAAGGACTCTGTCTGCACTGACTCTCCTTCCCAAGCCCTTGGCTCAGGGTCCATCCTCTGGGAGGGGGTGGAGCTCCGGGCCTGCTGCTGCCCAGGCGGGCGCGCTCACCCCGGCCCTCCCTCCGGCTGCAGGTCCTTGGCGATGAGCCCAGTGCAGAGACCTGAGATGTTCATCATCGGGGCCCAGCCCGTGTGCAGCCAGCTCCCGGGGCTGTCTGCTGGCCAGCGGAAGCTGTGCCAACTCTACCAGGAGCACATGGCCTACATCGGGGAGGGTGCCAGGACGGGCATCAGGGAATGCCAGCATCAGTTCCGGCAGCGCCGGTGGAACTGCAGCACCGTGGACGACGCCTCCGTCTTCGGGAGAGTCCTGCAGATTGGTGAGCGGGGCGGGCAGGGACCCGTGGGCAAGGAGGGGGTCTCCAGTGGCGGGTGGTCGGCTGGCCCCCAGTTTCCCGCCCAGCTCCAGCAGGCAGCCGGCGGGCAAGGCCTTGAGCTAGGGGTCAGGGTCCACGTTGAGTTCGAGCACGTTGAGAAGCCCACCCACCACCAGTGCCCCAGTTTCAGCTCCAGGGCCTCCTCTGGAGCTGTGGGCAGAGAACACAGAATTGCAGCCCTGAGTGTCTACGGAGTGTCTCTTCCTTTTGGACTCAGAGAGAGAGACTTTGGGTCAGTTTGGTGATGGCTGTCATTAACCCAACCCAGATCCAGTCCTTGCCTTTTCATTTGAAAGAGAATGTGTGTGAAAGTGGGGGATGGGCAAACTGAAGGAGGAAGATGAGCACCCACCTGCCCCTCCCCGAAGCCCTCCGCCTCCCCCCCACCCCCCAACCTGGATTCCCAGATCTCCCTCTCCAGCTCCTGGCCCAAGATTCTTTGGCTGCCCTATTGCTTAGATGGAGGTGTGATCTGGGGTCTAATTGTTTTAGGTCCTTTTGAAATGCAGTCCTCCCCTCCCTGGCAAGAAATTGAGAAATCCGGCCCTATTCTACTGGGTCTTATCCCCAGGGCCATAAAAGAAAGGTGTTAGAGCTTCAGGTCCCGGCTCACATTCTCCCAGAACAGCTTCCCTCTAGAAGTGACATTCTGGAGTCCCCCTAGGCTGTTTCTGGCAGGCAGTGAGCAGGGCAGCTCAGGCTTCTCTGTGCCTCTGTTGTGGAGCCCCTGCATCTGGCCCAAGTGGAGAAAGTGAGGTTGGGAAGCACACTTGGAACGTTGCTTCTCTCCTTTGAATATCAGCTTGAGGTCTGTGAAAGGAATGCTCATGAGTTCCTGTAACCCTCCTACTGGGCAACTTTCCCAAAAGAATGGACCTGGGGGTCAGGCAGGCTTCATTCATAGTTTATCCTTGTTCAGTCACTCCTTCGTGTGACTCTTTGCGACCCCATCAATTGTAGCACATCAGGCTTCTCTGTCCTTCACTATCTCCCAGAGTTTGCTCAAACTCATGTCCATTGAGTCAGTGATGCCATCAGCTTCAGCATCAGTCCTTCCATTGAATATTCAGGGCTGAGTTCCGTTAGGATTGAGTGGTTTGATCTCCTTGCAATCCAAGGGACTCTTTATCAGTTCTTCTCAAATAGTCATTTCTTCCTGGTGGGTATCTGGGTCAGCCATTCTCCCTTCCCACTGCATCTCAGGTGAGGAAACTAGAATGGCCCAGGTATGTTGCAGGCAAAAATCTTGGCTTTCTCTGCCCACCAAAGCTGTATAAAAAATATGGAGACAGAATTTGGAGGAAATAGAAAGGAGGCTTTAATTCTCAGCCGGCAGAGAGAGGAACACGGTAGGCTCATACCTCAAGAATTATGCCCACCCATCAATTCATTTCCTCGCCAAAGGCATAGAGAGAGGCACCCCGTAGTCACTGCCAGGGAACTAGTATCTCTTTGGGACCGAGTGAATGCCTGACATTGGCCAGATTCTGTTCAGTTCATGTAGTTTTGTCATGTGAAGACCAAAAAAGTGAGGCTTTGCTTTAGGGAAGAAGGGGTGTCGGGACCACAGTCTACATGGAGTGTGCAGTTTGCGTGGAGAGGGCTTCCCAGGTGGGACTAGTGATAAAGAACCTGCCTGCCAGTGCCCGAGAGGTAAAAGACATGAGTTTGACCCCTGGGTCGGGAAGATACCTGGAGAAGGGAATGGCTACCCACTCCAGCATTCTTGCCTGGAGAAACCCACTGACACAGGAGCCTGGCGGGCTATAGTCTATGGGGTCTCAAAGAGCAAAGAGACACAACTGAGCGACTTAGCACACACGCTTTTGCCAGTGAAAGCGGACACCAGTCTCTGTGCCCTGTTCTGTCACAGACAGAACCGTTCTGTTGTCCTTGTTGTCACCGTCCCCTTCTGCACCTTCCCTGCAGGCTTATGCTGCCTGGGAAGGTGGGCCGAGGCTGGGTTCTGACGGGTCCTCTCTGTATGTCTGGCGTGGAACCTCCCCTTAGAGCCACTGCAAGCATCTACCACCAGAGGGCAGCAGAGCGCCCCGGAGGGCGCCAGGCCCCTCACCTGGAGGCACCTGCTGGGTGGCCAGGCAGCTGTGGGACAGAGGGCGTGATGCTGTCCTGCTGTCTCCTTGTTGAGCGGAGATGCGCCATCTCTCAGGAGCTCCATGGCTGCTGGTTTATCAGCCTTTATCCTCTGAATTGTTTCACACATGGGCTTCCTTGGTGTCTCAGATGGTAAAGAATCTGCCTGCAGTGCAGGAGAACCAGGAGAATCCCGTGGACAGAGGAGCCTGGTGGGCTACGGTCCACAAGGGTCGAAAAAAGTCAGACACACCTGAGCAGCTAAGCACACACATAGAGCTGTCCCCACACTGCTCATCCACTCCGAGGTCCCCAGTTACCTGCTTGCTGAGAGCAGCACGAGGTCTGTTCCGAGGCTCACTTGAGACTGGTGTGCTGCCCCGTTAGGGCGGAGTTGCCTGCACTCCGGGGCCCAGTGATGCTCCAAAACAAAGGAGGCAGAGTGACCGGGGGAGATGCCAAGTGGATTCACTGGTGGGTGATTCATCAGCTACATGTTGGGCTGGGACCTTCAGGGCCCTGGTGTCTGCAATAAACGCCCAGCTGCAGAAAACATTGTTTTTAAAGGCAGTTCTGAGGAGGGTGACTCAGCTCTGCAAAGTGTGTTTGCTAAAAAAAAAAAAAAAAAAAAAAAGGAAATCAGACATATGTAACTTAGAAAAGAGAAAACATAAAAGGCATATTCATTGTTTTCAAATACTGAAGGGCTGTCAGATGGAGGAGGGATTAGCTCCAGCAGAGGGAAGTGGTAGGAAGGCATCTTTCAGCTTGTTCTGGGAAAGAACATTCTGGTGATCAGTGTCATTTAACACAGACAGACTGGGTGGCCTTGGGAGCCCAACCCGATTCTTCAAGTGTTAGTGTTAGATGCTCAGTTGTGTCCGAACTCTTTGTGACCCTGTGGACTATAGCCTGCCAGGCTCCTCTGTCCAGGGGATTCTCCAGGTAAGAATACTAGAGTGGGTTGCCGTTCCATTATCCAGGGGATTTTCCTGACCCAGGGATGGAACCCGGGTCTCCTGCATTGCAGGCAGATTCTTTACCATCTCAACCAGGGAAGGCCCCGATTTTCCAAGGCATTGGAGAACATTGTAAAAGCAATGTTCCTGATGGACCGAGTGTAGGTCTGGTCCATCTTCAGATGGTATCTGTCCCGGGATGCCAGGTAGGGTGCCAAGCCCTGTTTTAAGAATATTTCTCAGGCATGACTCCCTCAAAGTGGGGTCCAGGACCCCTCCCAAAGACCTCTTGGCCATCTTACCATCCTGGGAGCTCTCACAGTCTGACTCCCCAGTCCCATAGATGCTGACTCTGGCCGCAGTTCACAGGGGCTCAAATGTCAGTCCCAAAGGCTGGTGCCCGTGTGGCTTCCTGTATCACCTGGCTTTCCTGGTGCTGTTCTTCTCCATATCTGACCAGAAGTCGGCCCCTGCTTAAAGGAGCAAAACTGATTTGCCCTGTGTGTTCTGGTGGCAAACTTCGCTGTGTCCTGCCCGACCATCCAGAGTAAGGCCAGGTGGGAGGTCACACTGGACCTAGCGGTGACTTCAACCGCCTGCCTCACCACCTGCTAAGACAAGGTTGTGGGATGGCCACCTTTGACCCCAGAGGATCAGAAGAGGGGGACATGGGGAGCAGAAGAGTCTGCCCAATTAAAAAACATTTTTTTTAAAAAAGGGACTTCCTTGATGATCCAGTGGTTAGGGCTTCATGCTTCCACCGCAGGGGGCACAGGTTTGATCCCTGGTTGGGGAACTAAGATCCTGCATGAAATGCAGAGCAGCCAAAAAGAAGAAAATTTTTTTAAAATTTCCAGAAATGTTGATTGTTTTAATGTTTAAATATTTTAATTTTTAAAAAGAATTTTAAAAAGTTGAATATTTTATTTAATTTTCCAAAAAAGAAGATTCTGCCCAGTTTCCTAACTGAATCTCAGATCCTTGCTAAGAACACCTTCCCTGTCTCCATATCTGAGTCCATACGAGTATGATTTGTTATTTCTCATAATGACTTTACTGAATATAATGCACATTCCATACAACGCAGCATTTTAAAGCATACAGTTCAGTGTATACTCAGCAGACTGTGCAGCCAGCCAGGATGTTGTCACAGCCCTATGGAGATACCACACTCCTGTTCCTAGGCGTGCTCCATGTCTTCTCCCTCCTCCCCAAACCCCAGACAACACTAATCTTTCTGTCTGTATGAATTTTTATACCGTGGACATTTCATATAAATAGTAGTTGTAGTTAAGTCGCTAAGTCGTGTCCGACTCTTGCGACCCCTTGGACTGTAGCCTGCCCGGCTCTTCTGTCCATGGGATTCTCCAGGCAAGAATACTGGAGTGGGTTGCCTTTTCCTTCTCCAGAGGATCTTCCCGACCCAGGAATCCAACCCGGGTCTCCTGCATTGCAGGCAGATTCTTTTACCGACTGAGCTATGAGGGAAGCCCCATTCATATAAATGGGGCCATATAACATGTGGCCTTTTGTGTCTGTCCAATGCAGGATACAAAATGTGAAGGGCTCACTTCCTGTTAATACCTCAAGGTTCATCCACGCTGTAGCCTGTCCCCAGCACCTCGCTACTTTTTATGGCTGAATACTATTTCACTGCATGTACAATACCATCTTCCGTTTACCCATTCATCTGTGTCGTTGATGGTCATTATGGATTATTTCCACTTTTTTAGATAGTATCAATAATGCTGTGATGAACATTCACGTAGAAGTTTTTCTGTGCACACATGTTTTCGTTTATCTTGGTTATATTCTTAGGAGTTGGAGTTGCTGGGTCACATGGTAATTCTATGTTTAACCTTTTGAGGAGCTGCCAGACTGTTCTCCAAAGCAGCTGCATCATCAAACGTTCTCACCAGCAGCACGTGAGGGTTCCGGTTTTTCCAGGTCCTCATCAACTTGTCACTAGTCGCCTTTTGGATGACAGCCTTCCTCGCGGGTGTGAAGTGATGTCCTGTGATTTTGATTTGCATGTCCCTGGTGGCCGAGGATTATTTTTATAAGCGTTTTTATTGAGGTAGAGCATACATCATATGGCCCTTTAAGTGGCTTGCTATAGCGATGCATTCTCTACAGGAAATGATCTGGACGTTTAGAGAGACTGCCGTGGGTCTGTGGAGATGGTGCCCCAGCGCTGTCGGGTGGGAGGCAGCAGGGACCTTGGGAGACAGAGGGAAGTGGCTGGGATGATTCTCGTCATTGTGATCTGGCTCATTTCTGTTCCTGGTCTTGGCCACTGTTGAGCTAGGGGATGCAGCTGTAGACAGGTGTGTGAGTTTAGCTTGGTGATGCAGCGATAGACAGATGTGTGAGTTTACCTAGGTGATGCAGCCGTAGACAGATGTGTGAGTTTAACTAGGTGATGCAGCCACAGACAGACAGATGTGTGACTCGTGGAGGGTGAGAAGCAGGTCTGTGAGGGAGAGATGAATGCCAGGTTGGAGTCGCACTGCAGGTCCCATGATCCCTAACCAGTCTCCTTCCAGCTGGTCCACAAACGTGTTAATCCCACTCTCCGGTCCATTCAGACCGGCCTAAATAGGAAGGTGCCGGTGGGTAAACTTCTCCAGATGGGATGAGGTGCTGGCTGGGGCTGAAGGGAAACTTGGTTCTTCGTCCAGTTGCTTTCTAACCCTGGAGCCTCGGCAGTGGGAGATGCCCCGCTCCTGGTGCGGGCCAGGGCAGCAGCGGGGGAGCCTCACCTGTCCCCTTGTCTGTCTGCCCCTGTCCGCAGGGAGCCGGGAGACGGCCTTCACCTACGCCGTGAGCGCGGCCGGGGTGGTGAATGCCATCAGCCGCGCCTGCCGTGAGGGCGAGCTGTCCACCTGCGGCTGCAGCCGGGCCGCGCGGCCCAAGGACCTGCCCCGGGACTGGCTGTGGGGCGGCTGCGGCGACAACGTGGACTACGGCTACCGCTTCGCCAAGGAGTTCGTGGACGCCCGCGAGCGGGAGAAGAACTTCGCCAAGGGCTCAGAGGAGCAGGGCCGCGTGCTCATGAACCTGCAGAATAACGAGGCGGGCCGGAGGGTAAGTGATCCCCGCCCCAGGCGTACCTGGAGGGTGGGCTCTGCCCGCCCCGTGCACCTCAGCGGCTTGCTGGCCACCGGGACATAGGCAGTGACCATGTAATCCCCCTCCCCACACGCACCCAAACTGTAGACTCCCCCACCGCCATACACACCCAGATGGAGGACCCTACCTGCCCCACACACACCTACAACATTGGCTGTTCCTGGGCTGTGCTGCCTGCTGCCGGCTGGTCCAGGAAGAGATGAGTCTGACCACAGAGATTCTTACTGTGTGTGTGCTTTAACCTGAGTGGAAGTGCAGAAGGTGGCCTTTGAAGGCCCAGGCTCATCAATCTCATATAAGATGTAAGGGCTTCCGAGCCTCAATTTCACTGGAAAGTAACACATAGGTTTCGGGGAGCTGGCTTTATCGTATGTGCGAGTGCCCCGGGGTGCTAGGCTTCCTGAATGGCTGCTGGAGAGCTCTGTGCCCATCTGTACCTGCTCAGGGAGCCCCCAGGCTCCAAGCACACAGCCTGCTCCTCTTTCCCGGGCAGGGTCTACTCTGCCAGGGGCTAGAGGACTTGCTCAGCTGGAAGCTCTGTCTTTTGGTGGTCAGGTGTCCACTGTGCATCCAGGTCCCCCTGGAGAGAGGTGAGGCCCCCGTGCTGGGTGGCGGGAGAGCCTTCTGGTCCCCGACCTCTCAGGAAAGCACACAGACCTCTCTCTGGGAGAGCTGTCCACACCCAGGTCCATGTCAAGCCCAGGCAGGGTACTTCTTGAGACCAAAGATGAGCCAGTGAAAAAAAAACAGGAATAGCAGTTTCTGAAGGAGAAATAAATTCAGAAATTTAATGTTGGTTCATTGGTGATTCAGTAATAGTATATGGATATACTTCTTAAAAAGTGTTTCTGTATTAAATTTTTTTTTTAAAGTTAATTCATGTTTCACAGGAGCACATGTCAAAGAGAGGGACTAGAATCACCTCTCATATGACTTGGGGTCCCTGGTGTTGGTAGGATGCAGTACCCGTGTGTACACTTAGCACAGTCATGATCTGACATCAGGTCAGGATTAGACTTGGTCATTGCCCAGCATCATGTCTGCAGAGTCCGTGTTCAGAGGCTGGTGTTGTTTAGCCAGGTGTGGGTGTCCATCTGTGGTGAGTCCGGAGTCCAGGCCATGGCTCTGATCTGTGAACCTGGGCTTAGAGACCAGTGCTGTTCTGCTCCACCCGTCATTTGTGAAGTTTCTTCCGTCTGTTCCACCTCCTCTCTGCCAGTCTTTGGGCATCTAACCTGGTTGATAAAAACAAACAAACAAAAAGAAAGTTCAGTCTTCACTTTGTCTCCTAAATGCCCCAATTCTACCCATTTTTCAAGATCCCAGTAAATACCACCTGCAAGTGTTGTGTTAGTTGCTCAGTCATATCTGTTTCTTTGCGACCCCGTGGGCTATAGCCCACCGGGCTCCTCTGTCCATGGGATTGATTCTCCAGGCAAGAATACTGGAGTGGGTTGCTAATCCCTTCTCTAGGGGATCTTCCTGACCCAGGGATCGAACCCCGGTCTCCTGCATTGCAAATAGATTCTTTACTGTCTGAGGCACCAGGGAAGCCCAGATGCCTCCCACCATCTTTGCATCCCCTGTGGTCCGTGGTATTTGTGTCTGGAGGGCGGTTGAGCCTTTCAGATGTGCTTCCTGTTCCTCAACTTCTCAGCTGCAGCTCCCGAGGACTGGGGGGCCCTGGGCCCTCTGCTGTGCTCTTTAGTGGGTGGGCGCATGTGACAGCGCAGAGGAAACTCCCCTGGGCCTCCTAGCAAGAGGTCACAGGAAGGAAGGTTTTCCTTCTGTGACTCTGTTGCAGAGGCAGAGGGGACCAGGCATCTACCCTCATCCAGCCTTGTCAGTCGCATCTTGACCCCACTTCTGCTGGCTCCTCATTTCATCACCCTTAATTGTTTGTTTGCTTTTTCCAGCCCTTATCTCTGCTTCGCCCTCCATCTGCGCTTCCCACACCCTCCCCGGCTTCCTCCGTCTGCTCCCCGTCTTTGGGCCCCGTCCTGTAGGCTCCATACCTCTTCACAGCCCTTTATCTCTCCCCGGCCTCCATCTGCTCCAGGTGGGGACCTTCTGTCTCTCCTGTGTTCTCATCCCACCTCCAAGGAGCAGGCCTCCTCCATCAATCACCTCCCACTTCCTCACACCTACACAGAACCTTCCTCGGGAAGGACTGAGTACTGGCAGGGATGGGAAAGTCCCCAGACTGCTATTTTACAACTGGAATTTTTTTTTTTCAAGTAGGTTATCTTAAGCTCTGACATCTTGATGCAGAGTAAACCTCGGGGACACTTAGCGAGAAATTTCTCTTGCCTTTGAGAGCCGCCAGTGACCCCATTTTACATACTGAAGGCCATAGCAGTGGGTTGATACCACCTTGTCACTGCAGAGCCTCTGAGCATTTTCTAGATGAAAACTGCCCTATCCTTGTGACGTCCTGCCAGTGACCGAGCTCGGCCACACTGTTACATGTGGAAGAGGGGTTGGGGGCTCTGCTGGGGGCAAGATAGAGAACGAAGAAAAACTTTCACACATGCTATTGCTTTTTCAGTTACCAGCAAGGCCAAAATCCCCTCCTCCTTCTCTTGCAAGAGGCGTGTCTATACATGAGCAATGGTGAAATATCTAAAATACAGGCATTACTGTCTCTGTGATGTCTTTCTTCCTATAGGAATGAGAATGAATGTTGAATAGCGAGGCTCAGTGGTACTCTCCCTTCCGGATTTGTTTTACTGAAATTCCTGTCCCTTCCCCGGAGCCTCCCCGACTCTCTTTCGCCAAATCCCCCTGAGTGTTTGCTCCCCGCAGAGATAGATGCTATCCGGCCTCCTCCCCCAGTCACTTAGGGTAGGTACACAGCTTTAGGCTCTTAATGTTTCCTCCTTCTAACAGTGCTGGGTGCTGGAAGTCCCTCTCCAAACCGAGGACCATTTCCAGGGAATGTCAGGCTCCAGCTCAGACCCGGGGGATCAGAGCCAGAGGGTGACTGCAGGCGCTGTCTTTGAAGTGCGTGTAGGAATGGGGGGTCACTTCTGCCTTCAAGCCGCCAGCCAAGTGCTCAGGGAGGGGCCTGCTCACCTTCTCCATCCTAAACCCTTTTTAAGCCCCAAGCTTGGGGTGTACTCCCTCCTGGGTGGTCCTCAGTGTCTCCACCCTAAGACAGTGGGGGTAGTCCCAGACCAGAAAAAAATCGGGAGGAGTCCCGGCAGTCGTAATAGGAGCTGATGGTGTGGAAGCTCTTGCTTGCACCTGCAGTGGTCCCTGCCGAATAAAGACACAATCTGGGGACCCTTGAAAAGAAAGCTGAGAGGAGCCCTTGACAAATGAGTCCTGCCTGCATCGGTGACAATAGCCGTGGCAGAAGAAAATGTTGGGCGGCGGACCTGCATCTTTATCCCACCATCTGCACTTCTGGGACGGCTGCCAGGGCCACCGGACACAATGCGTCCGTATGCTTTCGCTGAAAAGCGCTTTGTGAGCAGTTTTCTGGTCCGCTCCTGCTTTTCCATTTGGGTCTGGGGTAGCCCATGTTCAGTCCCCTCCCACTGCTCTGGTTCAGTGACTTCTGGGTGGGTTTGTTTTCCCAGCATCACCCTCCCCTGATCCGTTGTCCTGTGGCACAGGGCCTGCCCCATCTCCCCCCATCGCAGCCACTCCCAGGGGGCGTCTTGTCACAAGTGTGCTGTGGTTTATGGGGAGGTGCCCGACGGCTCTGCAGAGCTAATGACCCACTTAACCCAGAAAAGGGGAACGTTTAATTCCTGGGGGACTTGGCAGGATCGGGGAGAGCTTGTGGCCAGACAGGGTTTCTGTTGTAGGCTCCTGGTACAGCTGATTCTTTTTTTCTGTGTTGGACTCTGTATTACGTAGAAGCTGCACTCATTTTGTTGGTTTTTATTTGTTTGAGACATTGATCAAGATAGAAATAACCTTTTTTCTTCCCCTGCTGGTAAAAATGACACATTTCAAGTAATAACAACTGGATAACACAGAAAGGAGCTTCCCTGGTGGCCCCCTCTGCCAGTGTAGGAGACGCAGGAGACGCGGGTTCGATCCCTGGGTTGGGGAGATTCCTTGGAAGAGAAAATGGCAACCTGCTCCAGTATTCTTGCCTGGGAAACCCCATGGACAGAGGAGCCTGGCGGGATGCAGTCCATGGGGTCAGACATGGGGTCAGTGACTGAACAACAACAAAGTAGAAAGGGTGAGTGCTGTTCTGGAAGCACATCAGACGTGGGCATCACCTCCCCGCGCTTTTCTATGTGCCGCTTCTTTCCTGTGCTTTCAGTTTGGAGAGACCTTTAGAAGCGGCTGGAGAACCCGCGCCTCTGCACACACCCACCCCGCCAGCCCCCACCTGGACTCGGCCTGTGGTGACCCCAGCCGGCCTCCGGGGCCTCTCTTGTCGGGACGTTCTTCTCATCCTTTTCCCTCTTCCCTCCGCAGGCTGTGTACAAGACGGCAGACGTGGCCTGCAAATGCCACGGCGTCTCGGGGTCCTGCAGCCTCAAGACCTGCTGGCTGCAGCTGGCCGAGTTCCGCAAAGTGGGGGACCAGCTGAAGGAGAAGTACGACAGCGCGGCCGCCATGCGCATCACCCGCCGCGGCAAGCTGGAGCTGGTCAACAGCCGCTTCAAGCCGCCCACGCCCGAGGACCTGGTGTACGTGGACCCCAGCCCGGACTACTGCCTGCGCGACGAGAGCACAGGCTCGCTGGGCACGCGGGGCCGCCTCTGCAACAAGACGTCCGAGGGCCTGGACGGCTGCCCGCTCATGTGCTGCGGCCGCGGCTACGACCAGTTCAAGAGCGTGCGGACCGAGCGCTGCCACTGCAAGTTCCACTGGTGCTGCTTTGTCCGCTGCAAGAAGTGCACGCAGGTCGTGGACCAGTTCGTCTGCAAGTAGCCGGGGCCGCCGCCCGCTCCTCCGAGCCGGGCCCGGAAGTCTATGGGATATAGATCTATATAAATATATTTTATATTTGTATAAAGGAAAGGCTGGATGGTAAATGATTAAAAGAAGACAACAGAAAGGAGAAGCTTATTTAAGAGACGCTGGAGATCTTTGAGGATTGGGGTCTCTGCTTCCAGTGGGTGGGACGCGGGCTTTGTCTCCTGCCCTGGCTGGGCCTCTCTAGAGGTGGGGACTTGGGAACGTCCACGGTCTACCCAATGAGGCCTTGAGGACAGAGAGAGTGCTTGGAGGGAGAAGTGGATGGCATCTGGATTCCTTGTTGGGTGGGTGATGGCCCTGTTACCCTGGTTGCCAAGCCAGGCGGCTCCTTGGATGGTGTTGGGAACTCAACTTCACCTCTGGCATCTTCTGGGTCTTCAGCAGAATACCGACCGCTTCCATGAGAGGCCCAGCGCCTTCTCACGTATTCGTCTGTGTGTGCTTGCAGAATCCATAGTTTCAGGAAAGACGACAGGCCCCTTGTCACTTCTGACGGCGGGGCCCATCTTTCCAGCGAGAGATTTTCTCACTCCAGGGTTCATGAGCTCCCACCTCGGCTCCCACAGCATCTGCCCGAGCTGCAGGAAGCCAGGCGGTGCCCAGTCAGGTGGTCGCCCTGGGCTCCCGCACCACCGGGAGCGGACGCTCTGATACTTCCGTTGGCCCTCCTTGTCCAGGGAGGCCTGGGGCAGGCCGGGGCCAGCTCCTGGCATGGGCTCGGCTCTGCCCCGGATATAGTTCCCTCCAACATTAAACACCCTCCACTGAAGCTTCTATCTCTTTCCTTATTTGGACAGGTGGCTCCTTTTTAGTTTTGATCCGGTCCTCGGAAACCCGCATGGTACACACACACGCAAGAGGGTGAGGGGATGGGGATCATTCAGAACCCTGGTCTGGGTTAGAGGGATGGGGGAATGTCATGAGAATTAATAAGGTGACGCATGTATGCCTGCCCCCCAAAGGCAACTCAGGGATCAACCATGGCTGTTAACTCTGCTGTTCTGAATAGAACTCAGAGATTGGAGGTTAAACCTCACGTTTGGCCCCTCTTCCGCATTTTACCTTCCATCCGTCCTCCTGGGCTCTTAGATTTGCACGGGCGATGGGGATGCTCTCTGCTGGCTTCTCTGTGTCACCATGTCCGTCCAGGGGCCAGAACTCCAGCTTTGGAGTATCTGCTTGTTGTTTTTGTTCAGTCGCTCAGTCGTGTCCAACTCTCTGCAACCCACAAGAACTGCAGCATGCCAGGCTTCCCTGTCCTTCACTATCTCCATGAGTTTGATCAAACTCATGTCAGTTGAGTTGATGATGCCATCCTCTGTTGCCCCCTTCTCCTGCCTTCAGTCTTTCCCAGCATCAAGGTTTTTTCCAGTGAGTCAGCTCTTTGCCTCAGGTGGCCACAATATTGGAGCTTCAGCTTCAATATTAGTCCTTCCAATGAATAGTCAGGGTTGATTTCCTTTAGGATTGATTGGTTTGATCTCCTGGCAGTCCAAGGGACTCTCAAGAGTCTTCTCTAACACCACAGTTCAAAAGCATCAAATTTTTGGCACTCAGCCTTCTTTATGGTCCAACTCTCACATCCATACAGACTACTGGAAAATCCATAGCTTTCATCCATATATGACTACTGGAAAAGCCATAGCTTTGACTATACACCTTTGTCGGCAAAGTAATGTCTCTGTTTTTTAATACGTTGTCTAGGTTTGTCATAGCTTTTCTTCTAAGGAGCAAGTATCTGGGACTGGGGAGGATAAGGCAGAGCTCAGGGACTCTAGAAAGGGAGGCAGTTTCTGGGAAAGATGTTGAACCAGTAGCCACTCAAGACACCGGTTCATGTTAGAAACGTTTGTTTCTAGGGAAGCGATGAGGTTGCAGAATTAACTTGGTCATAAAGAGCAAATGACAGTGCAGGTTCTGGCTAAGGGCATATGTGGCCCCGTCTCCTGCTGTGTCTTCAGTACCTAGAGAAGAACCTCCCTTCTCGACACCAAGGAACATCCGGCTGTGTTGCCCGTAACAGCTCCTCACACGGTCACTCAGATTCCTTTGGTAGACATTTTAAGAGGAATGGTCCATGAGAGAAAATGTTTAAACCAACCGGCCTGCAAAAGATTAAAACCATGTCCTTGGCTTCAGTCTGTGTGGTTTGTTTTCTCAAAGCTGCAAGTGACAGAGGCTAATCTGAGCCAGCTTAAAAGAGGATGGTAACATCGGGTTCAGAGGGATCCCGCCTGCTCCAGACGCTCGGGACCTACCGGACTGGGCTTCCCTTCGTCTGCGTCCCGCCCCTCATGGTGGGGACCCACAGGGTCCGAACTGACACCCACTGGAAGTCACTCTGACTCCCTCCCTGGTCCTTGAGCCAAGTTCCCGGGAGGACCCCTGGCTGGTGCCCTCCTCTTCCCCGGGACCTCAGCGGGGGGTTCAGAGTTCATGGAGATGAGAGGGGCTTCTTTGCTGGTATTTGAATGGGAGGACACACACTCCAGCTCATTGTCCCATGCAGACCCCTGACTGTTTACTCTGGACTTGCTCGAGCAAAGTACCTTATCCGTGACATCGTGTAATTGTGGGGTCGGTCCTGAGACTTTCCTCAAAGGAGTGAAAACCTGAGCCCTGGCCGAGTGTGAGGGGGGCTCCTGCTCCCTCAAAACCTCCAGGGGTGAGGTGAAGCCATTCTCTGTCTCACAGGGTTGAGGGGGTAAAACTGCTAAGAGGTGTCCCCAGACTGGACACTGTCTGGGTGTCCCCAGACGTTGACAAACCTGCTGTCATTCCATTCCAGAATGTAGTACTGTTTTACCCTGAGCTCGATTTGAAGGGTCAGGAGTTCCTGCTAATGATTTAAATATACTTCCCTTTGGGACATCCCTGGCAGTCCAATGATTAGGGATGGGTGCTCCCACTGCCGGGGGTTTGGGTTCTATCCCTGGTTGGGGATCAGGTCCTGCATGCTGCATGGCCAAAACCAAATTGTAAAGATACGTCCCTTTGAGAAAGAAGAAAAAGATTTTTTTTTTAAACAATTAAACAAAAAGCAACAACAACAAAATAAAGATATTGCCTTTTGAGGGTAATGACTACAGTGCCAGCTGCTTCTTTTTCTTCCCCCTGGCCAGCAGGGCCAGAGTCCTCCCCAAGAAGAAATGCCCAGGAGGGACGAGGGTGGCCAGATGTTCCTGTAAATCTCCCAGGACCCTTGGGAGCAGAAATGGCAAACGTGGAGACTTCACAAGTGCCCTGCGGCCGCCTGCTTGTGTCCTGATTGGAGAGCACGCGTGGTCCTGCTTTCCCGTCTTGGGTTGTGGACGAGAAGAGCATTGTGGACGAGGACATGAGTCCACTCGCACATGTAAGGGGCTGTGTTCCTTCCTCAGTGGGGACCTGACCTCCAACTCCCTGAGCCACGGCCAGGTCCTCAGCGCCGGCTCCTCGCCTGGCTGCCCTCCCGTCTGGCCACACGGTGTCGCTGTTTCACCAGCTCCAGCCCAGTGTCTGCCACTCACACTTTAGTTCAAAAGCTGGACATGGGGTCCTTGTGCCAGAAAACAGACTCCCGGCAGAAGCACTGCTGAGTTTTAGATGTTTCATTTGAACATATTTGGAAAGAATTAGGCCAGTGTAATTTTACTAATTTTTTTTCCCACACTGCGAGACCTCTAGCAGGCCGATGCCCTTCACACATTAAACCCAGCTCTTCTGCAAACAGCTGTCTGTTCCTGGGTTGGGAAGATCCCTTGGAGGAGGACGTGGCAACCCACTCCAGATTCTTGCCTGGAGAATCCCATGGACAGAGGAACCTGGCGGAATACAGTCCACAGGGTCACAAAAAGTCGGACATGACTGTGTTCTAATTCCCCAGCCAGGTATTGAGCCCAGCCTCTCGGCAGTGAGAACTCAGAGTCCCAACCACTGGACCACCAGGGAACTCCCACATTTTACTAATTTGTTAAAAATTGAGCGTGGAAGGAAGATGAGAGGAGTGCCCAGCCTGGCTGGGATAGGCCACCGAGACATGGGTGAGGACCGTGGCGCTCGGGCTCAGAAGTGGCCTGGGTCAGCCTCTGAGCCGGCAGCCAGATGGTCATCATCCCAGAGGTGGGGAGTCACTGTAGCTTCCACAGAGGACTGACTGTACCAGCTGCTTTGCAAACATCATCTAGAATTCCCTCGGTACCTCCGCGAGGTTGGTGTTATTATCCACAAGTTCCAGATGGGAGGAAAGGCTCAGAGAAGCCCAGCAACACCCTCTGACTCACACAGCTGCTAGCTGGTGCTAACCGACTCCAGGGGCCCTTCTGTCTTCCTGGTGGGTTTCTGAATGATCCCAGGATGCGAAGTAAGAGGGGCCCGTTTCCTTCTGAGCCTCAGATGTGCCCACTGATCTGCCACTCTGGCCGAGTGAATTTAGGATGAGGAGGGTGAGTGGGGAAATTTCTTCTGATGGAGGCACAAGGCTGTCCTCCATCTAAGGTAAGAGGACCAGCTGTGCAGGGCTGCGGGTTCAGAGAATCTGCCTTGCACACAAGGCAGACGGCTGTTTGCAGAAGAGCTGGGTTTAATGTGTGAAGGGCGTCGGCCTGCTAGAAGTCAGTGTCTAGGCACTCAAAACAGACTGTGTGAGTGGACAGTGGGTCTTCCTGATAGCATCTCTCCAGGTGGCACTAGTGTTAAAGAACCCACCTGCCAAATGCAAGAGACATAAGAGACACAGGTTCGATCCCCAGGTCAGGAATATACCCTGGAGAAGGAAATGGCAACCCACTCCAGTATTCTTGCCTGGGAAATCCCATGGACAGAGGAGCCTGGTGGGCTACAGTCCATGGGGTTGCAAAGAGTCAGGCACAGCTGAGCTCATACACACACACATACACACAAGAAATTAAAATCAGTACAGTCTGTCCCCAAAGCCGCCTCCTTCGTAAGATGTGTGAACGTATAATAACTTCCTAGACTTGTTTCTAATCTCTGCTGTGGTCAGTTGGACTACTTTGGATGACCAGATAAGGAGTGCATTTCTTGGAGGCAGACCTCAGCCTTGAGCTTGGCTTCATCATTAGCCTATCTAGCTTTGGAGGAACGCAGAGGACACAGTGTGCACCAAAGGGGCGCTCAGATGGTCCCAGGCCAGGGGACAGCAGCCCGAGAGGAGACTCTGCTGATGCCAGTACCCACACAGGTCTGGGCAAGGCAGAGCTGGCCACTGCATGCCCTCTGCCTACCATGGCCAGGGACCAGCCAGCAGAGGCCACCAGCCAGCACACGGACTTCATGTTCTACGGAGAGTCCCTGCGGTCACCTCTGCTTCTGCCTCCATCAGTCCTGAGTCTGGCCACAAATTGAGGGCTCTCCCAGATAAAAATTCTGTTAAGCTACAAGTCAGCGTGACCCTGTAAGACAGGGACTTGCTCCTTAACCCCAGAGTCAGACACCAGAATTTCTGTCTCTGCTCTCGGCTTGTGTGAGAGCCCTGGATGCAGCACCAGGCTTCCAGGCTTTGGTTTGTTATCCAGTGCTTCCTGCCCCTCGGGGGTCTTTATGAAGCTCAGCTGCCACAGAAGACAGGCAAGAACTTTGAACAGTGTGCCTACTCCCACTCTTAGATGTTATCTAAGGTCTGCTATGGACTGACCCAGTGACCCCTGGCTTGTTTTCTGAGCCCCTTATTGTGTATTCCCAACAAAGTGGTAAAAACAAACAACAACCAAAAGAAAAAAAAAAAAAAAAAAACACTCTCTTGGCCAAATAGACTTTTTTTTTTGGTAACAAAAAGAACCAAAGTGGAAATAAAGGTATCTTTCTAAGCAGAAAGAGGCTATCTGTCACCAGGATAGGTAACTGAGAGTTATAGATTTCACTCCCCAGAGAAGTTTAAGAAAATAAGGGACATTGAGATGTTTGGGGAACTTTAGTAGCATCTGGAGACAGGTCGAAAACCAGATTCTCCCTGGAGACTCGTTTCAGCTACAGGACTGTGAGGCCCGCCTCCCTCAGGGGAGCTAACCACACACATCAGCAAGGACTCAGGTTTGGTGCAGAGGATGGGCTAAATGATCTCAGGCCGTTCCCTTAACAATAAAGCAGGGATCATGATACGTGTTAGCTGTTCAGTCATGTCTGACTCTTCACGACCCCATGGACTGTGTCCCTTCAGACTTCTCTGTCCATGGGATTCTCCAGGCAAGAACAGTGGACTGGGTTGCTATTCCCTTCTCCAGGAGATCTTCCCGACCCAGGGATCGTACCTGGGTCTCCCACTTTGCAGGTAGATTCTTTACCATCTGAGACACCATAATATATTTCCTTCAGATAAGATAAAGGCTGTGACAGCTTTTTGTAAAACATTGTCTAATTTTTTTTAATTTTATGATTTTTTAAAATACATGTGCAGAAAGTTCACTGCAGCCTAGTTTATTTTTTTCTTTATACATTTGGGCTTCACAGTGTGGCATGTGGGATCTTACTTCCCGGATCAGGGATCAAACCCACGCCTGCTGTGGTTGAAGTGCAAAGTCTTAACCACTGGACTCCCAGGGAAGTCCCATAAGGTCTTTTTAAACACTGAGATATTGGTACATTGAACTTGTATCAAGGCAAGATCAAAGGAAACATGGTTTTTAAAAAGCACACAATTATGACACATAAAATCTTTGGAATCATCTCTCAGAGTCAGGACTTCCCAGGTGGCTGAGCGGTAAAGAACCTGCCTGCCAATGCAGGAGATTAGGGGTCAATCCCTGGGTCAGGAAGATCCCCAGGAGGAAATGGCAACCCACTCCAGTATGCTTGCCTGGAGAATCCCATGGACAGAGGAGCCTGGTGGGCTACAGTCCAGGGTTTGAAAAGAGTCAGACATGACTAAGCATGCATGCACGCACTCGATCAGAGCCAATTGCAGATGCAAGGAATCTAACCTGGATTTGTTTGACCTTTCGTACACTGAGAAATTCACCATTCTTCTCTAGGTTGACTTTGGTCTTTCTTGACAAGGGGACCACTGTGCTCCTCCAAAAGAAGTCATTTAAAAAATATATTAAAAAAATTTTTTTTGGCTGCACTGTGTGGCAAGTGGGACCCTAGTTCCTCCTCCAGGGATCAAACCTGAATCCTCTGCATTGGAAGGCGAAATCTTAAACACTGGACCTCAGGAAAATTGGGAAACCCCTTTTTAAGTCTCTTTTCTGCTGTTTCTGGACCTTAGGGAACTTCAAAAGTGCAAAGAAACCTTGCACAGAAGCGGCAGGGAAGCAGGCCCAACCCTGGGCCTCTGGAAGATGTGGCCAAGGAGCTGAGCTAGGCCCTTACTCCACCCTCCATGGGGTCTGGCCACCCACTTGGAGCCCCGTCTCCTTGCTGCCTGCACCCCAGGCCACTCAGCCACTTGGAGGGCCCAGACCTGGAACTGCTCCGCAGTCACAGAGGATACAAGTTGAGAAGCATGTCTTTACTCAGGGTGGGGGTTCTGCTACCACCATCCCTGACCTTGATTTCAGTGAGGCAGGCGGTTGTCTAGAGCCGCCCTGAGCAGCAAAGCTCACACATTCCCTTGTTTATCTGGGGAAATGCCTTATAACTCTAAACAATTGACTTACCAACTCCCCGAGAACAATGCCCATTCATCAGACGGGGACATTCTGTTCCCTGGGAGAGGGAGTGGGCGGGGTGTCACCCTGCAAGTCAGCAGACACGGTGCAAGCGTCCCAGCGCTTGCTCAGAACAGGAGCATGCAGGGCGGGCTGTTCCGAACCTGCCCTGGCCCCGACACGTCCTGCCCGCATGCACCTGCTCTTCTTTCTGAGCTGCAGAACACTGGGTGCCTGTGTCCTCTGCTGAGGTCACATCCACGCCTTCAGATACTATCTAGGACAGAAACATTGAGAACAAACTTCACACCCGGGGCCGGGTAGGGACCTCTTACTGTGTCTGCTCATCTCTGAACAGAACAGGGGACGTGAAATTGTTTAGAAATCAGAACATGGAGGTTGTCGTTTGGGGTTTTTGTTTTGTTTTGTCTTGGTTTTGCATTGCATGTAGAGAAGTGCTTTATTTATTTTTTCTTTCAGTTTTATTTATTTTTTTGAAATGTAATTGATGCACTGAGGTTTAGGGGAACAGCACCTGACTTACACATATTCCGAGATGATGACCACGATGAGTTTAGTGCAAATCCATCACCTGAAGATTCCGTGGGGGTCCAGTGGTTAGAATGTCACAATCCACTGCTGGTGCTCAGGTTTGATCCCTGGTCGGGGAACAAAGATCCCACAAGCTGAGCAGTGCAGCAAAAAAAAAAAAAAAAAAAAAGAATCCATCACCTCCTAGAGACTTTAAAAAGAAAATCCTTTCTCCTTGTGAAGAGGACATTTAGGACCTACCTTCTTAGCAGTCTCTAGACATTCCATACAACAGTGTTAACCACAGTCTGAAGGCTGGACATGACCTCTTGGGACCAGTAGAATTCTAAGCAGAGGTAGAAAGAGTTTCGTGGGGCTGAAAGCTCATGCAGTCAGAGTGGCAGGTGGTGGGGGAGGGGGGTGGGGGGCACGGCAATTTTTAAAATTACAAATGACACACAAGGCCTTATAATACAAGAAAGAGACCATGAAGCCTAAGTAAGATTCATTCACTTACAGAAAACCCAGCTTTGGAAAACTAAGGAAAGCACCCAGAAGATTCCATGGAAACACAGTCTTACACAGCTGTGAATGGCTTTTCCCAAAACATTCTCGGGCTTCCCGGGTGGCTTACATGGTGAAGAGTCCACCTGCAATGCAGGAGACATGGGTTCAACCCCTGGGACAGGAAGATGCCCTGGAGCAGGGAAAGGCTGCCCACTCCAGTATTCTGGCCTGGAGAATTCAACAAACAGAAAACATTCTCACTCCTTCTTGCCTTGATGGAAATCTGCAATTTTCCTGACAAAGCCATTTAGGTTAGAGCCCTCTGGGGTAAAGGCCCTCTTTTCTCCCAGCCCCCAGGTATGGCCGTCTGGCCTGGTGGGGGGAGTTGCCACATCCCACGGTCAAAGAGCTGGCTCTGTAGTGGCTCCAGCCAGACCGTCCCCTCCCCCATTTTGGTTGTTGTCCTCCAGCCACCTCGGAGGAGTGGTGGTCAAACTCATGAAGAGGTGATTAACCTCATTTATAGCAAATGAAATGTTAGGTCAAACTAAATAGGAGATATAATTTTTTCACCTAATAGATGAGTTTGTTGTTGTTGTTTAGTTGCTTGCTGCTAAGTCACGTCAGTCATGTCCAACTCTGTGCGACCCCATAGACGGCAGCCCACCAGGCTCCCCCGTCCCTGGGATTCTCCAGGCAAGAACACTGGAGTGGGTTGCCATTTCCTTCTCCAATGCATGAAAGTGAATACTGGAGTGGGCTGCCATTTCCTTCTCCAATGCATGAAAGTGAAAAGTGAAAGTGAAGTCGCTCAGTCATGTCTGACTCTTAGCGACCCCATGGACTGCAGCCTACCAGGCTCCTCTTCGTTGCTTAGTTGTGTCCAACTCTTTTGTGACCCCACGGACTGTACCCCGCCAGGCTTCTCTATCCATAGGATTCTCAAGGCAAAAATACTGAGGCAGGTTGCCATGCCCCTCTCCAAGGGATATTCCCAACCCAGGGATTGAATTCGCGTCTCTGGCATTGGCAGGTGGATTCTTTACCACTGAACCCCCTGGGAAATCCTTAAAAGATGAGTAAAGATGAACAGATTTGATCTGCTGCTGTATAGGAAAGGAAGGGAAGAAACAGGTACTCCACGCATTGCTACTGGGAGTAAAAATCAGCAGCACTTCCTCAGGACAGTCTATCAAAATGTAAAAGGCACATATCCCGGGACTTCCATGGTGCACAGTGGTTAAGACTCCATGCTTCCAATGAAGAGGGCAACAGGTTCAGTTCCTGGATGGGAAACAAAGATCCTACATGTGCTGGGACTGCCAAAAATAAATTTATATAAATTAAAATTTTAAAAGCAAGTTAAAAATAAGATGCTCGTATGCTTTGATCCAGTGGCCACACTTTTACAAGTTAATCCTATTCATATGTTCACATGTGTGTACAAAGATGTATGTGCAAGAAGTTTCCTGTGGCACTATTTGGGGAGTAAAAATCTGAAAGAACCTAAGTGCCGTCAACGGGAATGGGTATTGAACATGGTTATTATGTGAACTGGAAAATCACACAAAATAACACTATGTGTTGTTCATAGTCATATACATATTTGCTGTGAAAACATACAAAATTACTGAAAGAAATAAATGTGACAGTGCTCAGCTCTGGGGTAAGGAGCTGGAAAGAGGATTGTCTGTGAAGGCTACAGAATAGTTCAATTTTATCTGTAACATTTTACTTCTTTTATATAAGGGAAAAAAGGAAACAGCAAAGATGAGTTTTTATCAGCGCTGGGTGGTGGGAGCTTTTCATATTACACTCTGACTTTAATGTATTTTTTCAAAGAGCACAATTCAGAGCACTGGGAATGAGGTGAAATCTTTCGTGTAAAAAGACACCCACATGCTTGTTACCTGTGAATGTCTCTGGACAGACGACGGCTGGGAGGGGACCAGGACGTGGGCTCAGGGTGGGGAGGGGCTTATTTTCACCTCACGCTGTTACCGTGTGTGTATTTAACCATTTGAACATACTACTTAAAAAATAATAATTACAAACAGCAAGCAAGCAGACAGCATGTTTGAAGAGTCCGTTGTACTTGGAGAGGAAGGTGAGCAGAGGCCTGCCCTCCTCTGGTTCCTGATGGGGGAAGACAGCACACACCCTCCATCCTCATAGCCACAGCTCGGGCCCTCTGAGCGCTGTGTGTGCTAAGTCACTTCAATTGTGTCCAACTCTTTTTGACCCTATGGACTATAGCCTGCAAGGCTCCTCTGTCCTTGGGATTCTCCAAGCAAGAAGAATACTGGAGTCCATTGCCTTGCCCTCCTCCAGGGTTTCTTCCCGCCCCGGGCATGGAACCCGAATCTCTTATGCCTCTTGCATTAGCAGATGGGTTCTTCACCACTAGCACCACCTGGGAAACCCTTAGCAGTGAGAGCCATGAGCAGCTGGTTTTTTGTTTTCTTTTATTTTTTGGCCACACTGCAAGGCAGATGGGGTCTCAGTTCCCCAACCAGGGATGGAACCCGTGCCCCCTGCGATGGAAGCACAGAGTCCTAACCACTAGGCCACCAGGAAATCCCCAGGAGTAGCTGTTAACACTCTAATCATGAGGTGGACAGGCAGGAAAAAACACTGGAAAATGTCCACCCTGGCAAAGGTATTTAAGTATACCTTAGGGTGGTGAGAGGGAAGCCCCTGGGCCAAGCAAGCTTAGTTGGTTGTCTGTTTTCAGTGTCAGAGTCCCCAGCAGGAAAACAAAAGAGTGAGCTGTGAATCGAACAACAAACACAGAGGAGCCCTGCAGTGACTGTACTGAGAAGGCAGTCCCAGCAGGCAGGTCTGAGGGCGTCCGCCTTTCCCAGGTCCCCAGAGGAGCCACCTTCACAAAGGCAGAAAGTGGAGGGGGGTCCCGGGGCTGAGGTCGGTGCTTAATGTGGACAGAGCTTCAGTTTCAAGACGATGAAAAGGTTCTGGGGGTGGACGGTGTTGATGGCTGTAAAACCCTTGAGTGTTCCTGATGCAGCCAAGCTATGCACTTATAGATGGTTAAAATGTTAAATGTCATCTCGCGTGCCTGCATGTTCATCTCTCAGTCTTGCTCAACTCTGTGCGACCCCGTGGACTGTACCCTGCGTGACACCTCTGTCCAGGGGATCTTCCAGGCAAGAATACTGGAGTGGGTTGCCATTTCCTTCTCCAGGGGATATTCTGAACCCAGGGATCGAAACTGCATCTCCTGCATTGCAGGTGGATTCTTTACTACTTAGCCACCAAGGGAAGCCCCAAATGTTATCTTCCTTGAGCAGAATGTTTAAAAAAGCTGCCCATCTGGCTTAACTGACTTTCAAAGGTGCAGGGCATAACCAGTGTTTTGCCTCATGATCTTTAACCAAACCAGTTGATATTTTTTTCCTATACATTTTCTGACAAGAGTGAAATGCAATTTTGACATCATATATAAATATATACATATACACACACAAATATATGTTATTGTTACACATATGCAACATGACAAACCTAGACAGCATATTAAAAAGCACAGATATCACTTTGCCGACAAAGGTCTATACAGTCAAAGCTATGGTTTTCCCAGTAGTCATGTTCAGATGTGAGAGTTGGGCCAGAAAGGCTGAGTGCCTAAGAACTGACGCTTTCAAACTGTGGTGCTGGAGAAGACTCTTGAGAGTCCCTTGGACTGCAAGGAGATCAAACCAGTCAATCCCAAAGGAAATCAACCCTGAATATTCACTGGAAGGACTGATGCTGAAGCTCTAATCCTTTGACCACTTGATTCGAAGAGCTGACTCACTGGAAAATACCCTGATGCTGGGAAAGATTGAAGGCAGGAGGAGAAGGGCACGACAGAGGATGAGATGGCTGGATGGCATCATGGACTCAGTGGACTTGAGTTAGAGCTCTGTGAAGTGAAGGACAGGGAAGCGTGCAGTCCATGGGATTGCAGAGTCGGATACAACTGTGTGACTGAACAACATAACAATGTGTATGTGTAAAACTAATAAAACAACAAAACCAAACTAAAAGCAACAAAGAAGGGTCCAGTGAGTCTTCAGGGTCCTCCCCATAGGGTGGGAACAGCCCACTGTTTTCTGACCTAGCGAGCAGAGCTGCAGCGGAGAGCCCCTTCCCTGCAAGTCCCCCGACAGCTGCCCTTGCTCCCAGGCTGGCATCGAGGTAGGAGATAGATGGACCCCTGGGCTGGACACCTGGTGTTCATCAAGTGGAATAAAATCCTAGCTTTGTTCTCACCTAGACACTCCAAGGACAAAGCTAGTGGCAGAAACTGAGCTCTGCTAAAGTACAGAGAAGGAGTGCCCATGCCTGAGGTCAAGGGAGACTTCCGTGTCTGCACATGCACAGGAAGGCTTCTTGGGGGTGGGAAGGGGAGGGGCTCCCATCCCATAATAAGTCTGGACATGCACCCATAGGCCTCTGCGGTGGGATCCATCTTAGAAAATGGTTGCACGCGCGTCTTGACGAGGGTCCTAGGACCAGTCAGGTATGGAGAAAGAAACAAGTTAATTGGCCACATGTAGGCAAAAACCTGCAAGGACTGCCCTATACAGAGTGTTGTGTCACCTCTTTGCTGGGCTCCTTATCCAGGATGCCCGGGCTCCTCTCTGGGTGTGTGTCTCTGCCTTGCCTCTGACAGAAAAGAATAAACTGTTTCACTGTGTGCTCTCCCATATATGTGCTGTGTCCCTAATTACAAATTTTGTATTTGTTTTACAGTTTCTCCTCCCTGAAACACTCTTAGTTTCAGAAGGGGTAAGAATCAGGGAACTTTGCTTCTAGCCTTTAGCTCCTGGTGGGCTGGTGTTTAGGTTCAAACCCTGGACAGGGAAAAGAAGATCTTGATTCAAGACTACTGTCTCAAGACTTCCCTGGTGGTCCCGTGGCCAAGACACTGCGCTCCCAATGCAGGGGGCCTGAGTTTGGTCGCTGGTCAGGGAACCAGATCCCCACAGGCCTCAACAAAAGATCCCGTATGCTAAAATGAATACTCCTGTGTGGCCAAAGAAATAACCAAACATTAACAACAGCAAAAGAAAAGACTACCCTCCCTCAGAGAACAGCATCTCACTGCTCTCTGACCTTTCCACTAGTGCCCACTTGACTTTCTGTCCAAAGACAGTGTCATAATCCATGTGAGCGAGTCTATCTGCAGCTCCAGGCGTTAGGGCGAGCCCCGACCTTTGGATGTGGAGCAGAAGTAGGGTAGAAGGAGTCTAGGGCAGAGGGAATCGGGGATCTGGAAGACATACCTCGGATGCCTGACGCCAGCCCAATGTTGGTTTTGTAACTTTATGTGGTGATGGCCCAACCCAGCTGGTCCCAGTTCTCAGCAGCCTGTTTCATCCTGTTCTTGATTTTGAAATAACCGTCTTGAGTGGCAGTGACCTGTCACCCCACACCACCTCCACCAACGAGAGGGCCCCTGGGGGTCCCTCAGAGACCTGTGCTCTGGTCCCTAAGCCTCTTACTCAGTGCCATGGGGTCTGGCAGGAACATCACTGCCATCAGACTCAGACTAGGGAGAAATGGAAACACCCCAGACAGTTGGGAAACAGCTGAAATAACCCTAATCTGGCTGATCTTTGTCCTCAAAGACCTTTCACTTCAGTTTATTTGGCTGCCAAAGAGGAGCTAGGGGAAATGGATTATAATAATAAGTGGGTTCAATTGAAATTCTTGACATGTTTTTGTTTGGGGGTTTTTCTGTATCAAATGATCTCTAATAATTTGTCAGAAACATCGTAAGTTTCTGTTGGGATATTACCCTTTCCCGGACCGAAGAACCCATCAACACAGTTTGTTTCTCCTGGTCTTAGAAGAAGCAGGACTCAGGACTTCATTGCTGGTCCAGAGGTTAAGACTTTGAGTTCCCAATGCAGGGGGCCTGAGTTCTCTCCCTGGTTGGAGAACTAGATCCCACGGGCCGCAACTAAGGATCCAGAGTGCTGTAGCTAAGGCCCAGTGCAGCCAAATAAATAAATAAATACATTTAAAAAAAAGAAAAGGAAAGGAAAACGCAGGGTTCACTGTGCAGCCTCACATTAGCTCTGGGATTTAGGCTGGAGGGGACACTTGGCCTCCTTCACATCTCCCACACTCCAGTCTGACCCTCCTTCTGGAAAGACGTGGAAAGGCAGGTGCTAAAGTCACACACGCTTCTGAAGGCTGAGGATGGAGGAGAACCAGCTCCTGGAGGGGTGAGAGTGAAATGAGACAGAAGGGGTACAGGCCACTCCACTGTTTTCCCTGGAGAGCCTGCTGGGATGCAGAGGCGTCTTCACCTGGGGGAACCAAAAGTCATCACCTTCTTTTCCTTGGCTTTCGGCTCTGAGTGTTGAACTCTGTCACTGTGGGCAGCCGTCTGCGTGGTCCCACCGGCTGCACCCTTCCCTCATTCATTCTCCTCTGTTCACACCCTCCCATCCTGACATCAATGGTACACGTCTTACAAAACTAGTCAGTGGAGGAAATCCCAACTATTTAATCATAGATTCACCACATATATTCTTTTTTGGGGGCTATACCCCACAGCAGGTGGGATCTTAGTTTCTGGACCCCAGATCAAACCTGTGTCCCTTGCAGTGAATGCACAGAGTCTTAGGCTCTGGACCCCCAGAGAAGTCCCACCATGTATATTCTGACTATAAAATCTAAAATCACTAGAAGTTTAGACTTCCTTCCATTAATCGAAGAGATAACATAATTTGTTTTTTAATTTAATTTTTTCTTTAATATTGGAGTATAGTTGATGTTAAAAGTTGTATTATTTTCAGCTATACAGCAAAGTTATTCAGTTATGTGTCTGTGTGCATATATATATATATATATGGGAATAGAATAGGTTTTTTTCTATACAGGTTATTGCTGAATATTGAGTAGAGTTCCCTGTGCTATACAGTAGGTCCTTGCTGGTTATGTATTTTATACATGAGTGTGTATATGTTAATCTCAAACTCCTAATGTATCCCTCTCACTACCTGTTTCCCTAAAGAGATGACATAATTTTCATCTCACTTGAAAAGACTTTTGTTGTTGTTGAGTCGCTCAGTCATGTCAGACTCTTTCCGTGACTCCACGGACTGCAGCACGCCAGGCTTCCCTGTCCTCAATATCTCCCGGAGCTTCAAACTCGTGTCTATTGAGTCAGTGATGTCATCCAGTCATCTCATCATCTGTTGCCCCCTTCTCCTCTTGGCCTCAGTCTTTCCCAGCATCAGGGTCTTTTGCAAAAGACTTTACTCATTTAGTGTCCTCACTTCAGCTATGTACACTTTTTTCTCACCATGTGAGGCTCATGGGTTATCAGATGTACTCCCTGGGGAAGAGCGTCCTGAGTCAGGAGTCCAGGTCAGCCATGACTCCTGGCGCCTGGAGAAAGGTCCACTTCTTATCTGGCTGCAGCCTTGCCCACAAAACTGTGTCTCTCAAACAGAAGCCGCTCCTACCAGACGCTGGTGACATGGTAAACAGCAAAGACAAATGCAAGAGAAACATTTCTCCTCAATTCATGATATTAGTACAACAGAATGCTCCTTTCTAACTTACCCTGAATTCCATGGTGGAGATAAATTCGTGAGGACAGAAGATCTGAACATGTGTGTCCACTTCGTCAGAATCTAGAAAGGGTAGAATGCAAAGCAAGCTCGGTGGGGCAAACTCCACGGAGCTGGGGCACAGCCCCAGTAAACCTCATGTCTTAGCAGGATTATTTAGACAACTCAGATGATATTAGGCCAAAACTGTACATTGTTCTTCAGACTCCATAACTGTCCTTATAAAATATATATGTAAAATCTTCAGAAATTTAGGCGTTTTAAAAATTTAAGCACAGATAATAGCATATAAAACATAAACAATATAACCAATACCATTGTTCTCACAGTTCAAGATTTATAACGGTTATACCTTTGTCCTATGTGGGTTGCCCTTTTTTCCTGCAAAGAAATAAAACATTACAAATGTCTAATGTCTAAAAATCCCTTTATCCAGTGCTCTCAGTCCTATTCCCTCTCTCTCTCCATCCTATGAGCTGGTACATTTTTCTTTTTAATTCAGATGAATGCCATTTTATCTTTTGTGTTGTTCTGCAACTTGGTGTTAGCCCGTGTGCTTTTGAGACCTGTGTGGATGGAGTTTTTTCCTTTTAGTGACACGTAGTAGTACAACGTATGTACATACCGTATTTTATATATCCATTCTCCTCTGACACGTAGTTCTGTTGCCTCCAGGCCTCTTGCCATCACAGAGGCCGGTCCATGAGCACTGCTGTACATGAGACCCTTATGTCACTCAAATATCAGCTGGCTCAGTGGTAAAGAATCCAACTGCCAGTGCAGGAGATGCCAGTTCAGTCTCTGGGTCGGGAAGATTCCCTGGAGAAGGAAATGGCAATCCATTCCGGTGTTCTTTCCTGGGAAATCCCACGGACAGAGGAGCCTTGCAGGCTGTAGTCCATGGGGTCCCAAAGACTTGGCCACATCTTAGTGACTAAACAACAACAAAAACAGTTCCTTGATGTGCTTCTTAAATAGCTGGTTTTGTTTGTCACATGACAATCGGCATTCCTCTTATTTCACATTTTTACTGTGTTTGCTCCACAGTAACTTTTCTTTATTTTTTCTTTTTTTTAACTTAGATTTTCAGTCTAAGCTCTCCTAACTGAGATATTCTGACTATTTTTTCTTGAAAAACTTTTTTTTGGCTCCAAGGCTTGTGGGACCTTAGTTTCTTGACCAGGAATCGAACCAGGCCCTTGGCAGTGAAAACACCATGTCCTAACCACTGGACCACCAGGGGAGCCCCCACAATAACTTTTAAATTCACACCCTTGATACCCTAGCATCGTTGTTTCAAAGGAAATACTCAACGAGTCTAGAAAATAAGGGAACAAACAAGTGAATGCCATTAAAAAGAAGTGGAATGAAAAAAAGAAGCAAAGAAAGAACAGCTGAATGATATTTTTGCAATCACATTGCGTTCACCACTAAGAAGCGTCAAGTTCGCTGTGTCCTCTTGTCTGCTTTTCTTCTCTATCTACATCTCTTGAGGACTCAGTGCGGGCCAGGCATCACGTTCTATGCTAAAAATTGCAGTGGTCTGTTCTTCCATCTTGAAATTATTTGGCAGTTGATGAAAAGCCTTGAACTTTGTTATTTAAAAATAGTCCGTTCTTGGACTTGGTGACGTGGTATGAGTGTCAGGCTTATAGTCTGACGATTGCTGAGTTTACAATGCACAGAGCTATTAGCTTTTTTTTTTTTTTTTTGCCACGTTGGCATATGAGATCTTTGCTCCCTGACCAGGGATCAAACCCCTAGCAATAGAAGAGCAGAGTCTTAACTACTGGACCACCAGGGAAGTCCCTGGAGACTTTAGCTTTTAAACAATCCTTTTGTCTTTTGGTAGCAATAACCTTTGTATACTTTGAAGCAACTAGTGTCTGGAACAGGCTTTCTTAACCTGGGATTGAGTCCTAAAGCTCAACATGTGGTCCTGGAGGAAGGGGGAAATCCTCTGGAAATTTGTAAATATGTGTGTATATATTTTTCTGAAGGCTATAGCTTCTCCAAAGAGTCTGTAACTCCCCAAATGTTGAGGAGACTGTTTGCCTTGCTTCATTAAGTTCCCTGCCCCGTGCCCTTTGTAACATAATCCAGAGGTTAAGTGTTTGGGTTACATAGTCATAGCCCCTGTGTTTGAATCCTAGCTCTGCTATTTCATAGCTCTGTGACCTTAAACAATAAGGAACCTCTCTGGGCCTCAGTTTCCTCATCTGTAAACTGGAGATAGCAATTGTAATATGTCATATGTTAGGAGTTGTGCTAAGGATTACATCAGTGTATATATAGCTTAGAAAATGCTCAGCACATAGTAAAGATTCTATAAATGTATTAGCTATTATTACTGTAATTATTGCATAGATGTGGTGCTGATGACAATGATGCTGAAAATCCTGATGACTGATACCTTCCTGAAGCCACTTATGAGTGAATGAGAAGGAAACCCACAAGCACTGTTGAATAACCAGCTGACTCTTCTGGATAAAACTAACACAACCTTTCCCTTTAAGGCCAGCCAGTCTCTCAAGCCTGAGTAACCAGACTTGACGGTGGAGATGAGTATACTCAATTATAATGGCAATTATAGTGGAAAAGCAATTTGCTTTTTAGATGATATAACTAAAACGTGTACTGATTTTATTTTCCAACCTGGGGTGGAACTGACTCATGGCCATGGTTCTGGTTTCTCAACCTGTGGAGTGAGCATCCTTGATGCTGTACCAGGAGTAAATGATGGACTGGGAAATGTAAACTCTTTTTTTTTTGGCTTTGGGTCTTCCTTGCAGTGCACAGGCTTTTTCCTATTTGTGGCATGTGGACTCTCGAGGCCTGTTGCCCCGAGGCATCAGTTCCCCACCAGGGATCAAACCTGTGCCCCTGCATTGGAAGGCAGAGTATTAACCACTGAACCACCAGGGAAGTCCCTGGGAAACGTGAACTTTGGATGAGCTGTCCTAAAGCTCCTCTCTCCTGGTTCTCCCATAGAATACTATGACAACATGAGTCCACAACTCTACCCTTTGACATACACTGTGAATGGGTTCATCAAATTAGATCAGATTAGAATTTGTTCCAAACATCACCCTTGTCCAGCTTTCAATGACCAGTTTTCCCCAGAGTATTGAATTTCAGTCTTATCTATTTACCTTTGTTGGGCTGATTTGGCCTTCTCAAATGCCTGACAGTGATATTTTTCCCATGTACTATTTTTGAGGTCTCTCCCTTTTTTTTTTTTTTTTTTTTTTTTTTTGTCTGTGCCACCCACAGCATGTGGGATCTTAGTTCCCCAACCAGGGATTGAACCCAAGTCCCTTGCAGTGGAAGCGAAGAGTCTTAACCACTGGACCACTAGGAAGGAAGTCTCTCTCTCTCTCTCTCTTTTTCTCCTTTATTCCTTTCTTGCACAAGTAATTACCAATCTCTGCCACAACCACCCCCAGGAGTTCACTTCCTGCAGTAATGGCTGCCTCTCTCCCTGGGCTCTCCCTTTGGAAGCAGACATTCCTGGAAACCCTGATCCAAGAGTGCCAAGTAAGAAATTGTGCAAAGGAATTTTATTCGGATGCTGGTTGTCCATGAGACTTAAAATCCAATAGGTCTATACATAATTGCCTGAATATATTCAGGAGTGGGAGATTGAAGGCTAAGAGCTAACCTCCATTGCTATGTTTATCAAAACGTCGTCCATGGGTGCAGATGGCACCAGCTAAGTAATCTGTAAGACTCAGCGTCGAATGGAAGTGTGGGCCTCCTGTTGAGAATTTCAGGACAGGGACAAGAGAACATGAAACTATGTATGCGTCCTTTTGAATACAGAGAGGGATGCAGGGAAACTGAGTCTGCAGGAGACCAGGGTATCAGAATTGCCAGATTCCGACAGGCAAAATCTGATTTCTGGGAATTCCCTGGTGGTCCAGTGGTTAGTGCTCCAAGCTTTCTCTGCAGGGGCTCTCGTTCCATCCATAGTTGGGGAACTAAGATTTTACATGCCACATAGTACAGTGAAAAAAAAAACGAGAGAGAGAGAGAGAGAGAAATCTTGATTTCTGAAGCCTACTGTGTTAATGAATCAGAATCTCTGGGAACAGTGATTCGTCCTCCCTACCCACCCAATGTTTATAAGTAGAACCATATTGAAAACAGAAAAAAAGAACTATCTTGAACATAAACATCCTCCTTTGTTTTCATATTGTTTATGGGCATTTTTGCACCACAATAGTAGTCAAATAGTTGGAAATGAAACTCTATTGTCAACAAGAGCTCAAGTATTTATTCTATGGCCTTTAAGAGAAAGTTGGTTGACACCTAATTTAATAAAATAAACATATGCCTGGAACAAAAAACCCCCAAAACTTTGATTTTTTATTTCACTTTCTGTTTTCTAGTTTTCTTATTAAGACTAAGTACATTTACAGAAATCAGCAATGGTCATATTGCAGATATTTTCTATGTAGCTAATATTTTTATTTTTATAGTTTCTAGAAGTATGTAAGCTATTTATCACCTGAGAGTCTTTGATCTTTTTTTAAATTAAAAATTCATTTAAGATCTTGTATAGGCAAAGGTTATTTATTTATTGAAAATAATTTTTTTAATTTATTAATTTTTATTTTTGAAGGATAATTTCTTTACAGAATTTTGTTGTCTGCTGTCAAACATCAACATGAATCCACTATAGGTATACATATGTCCCCTCCCTCTTGAACCCCCCTCCCATTTCCCTCTGTATCCCACCACGCTAGGTTGATACAGAGCCCCTCTTTGAGTTCCCTGAGTCATACCTCAAATTCCTGCTGGCTATCTGTTTTTACATATGGTTAAATTAAATTTTTGTTTTATATTGGAGTATAGCTGATTTGCAATGTTGTGTTGGTTTTAGGTGTACAATAAAGTGATTCAATTTTGTGTATGTGTATATATATATATATTCATTTCTTTTCAAATTCTTTTTCCATTTAGATTATTACAGCACATTGAATAGAGTTCGCTGTCCTATATAGCAGGTCTCTGTTGGTTATCTGTGTTATATACAGTAGTTTGTATATGTTAATCCCAGCCACCTAATTTATACCACCTGGGAATCCACATTCTTAACACGCCCTCCAGGTGTTGATTTTGTGCACGAAAGACTGAAAACCTCTGACTCTTTCCCCCCATTTGCTTGGGAAGAAGAAGCAGTGATTCTTTATCAGTGAGTGCTGAGTTGAGATGGTCACCTTGCACTACTTTCAGCCTTCCTAATACTCACACCTTCTTCAACCTTCTTTCACCCTTTCCTCTTCTGTTCCCTCCTGGTTTGGGCCTGTCAGAGGCACAGCAGGCAGGGCTGATAAAAACACTCAACAGAGAAAGTTGGAGGGGAGAGGCTGAGATGTTGCAGGGCCTGGGGACTTGTCCTGCAGGAATCTTATCTTTCTGCCACATCCCTCTTCTCCTCCCAGCTTGCTTTAACTTCTAACCTAAAGCAACAGAAAAGGGACAAGAGCCAGCAAAACAAGCTCTGAAAACAGCCCCAACCACACAGTTCCATCCTCAGTGACTCTCAGGTCACATGCATTGGAATTCAATTCCAGGTCAGTCCTGTTCCCTCTTCAGTAAATGCCAGTTCTTGGAACTTATTTCTGCAAGTTGTCACTTTACCAAAGTGCAAGCCCCAGGTCCCAGGGTTCATCCTTGTAAGCTGATGAGAAAATTCTTATCAAATGACCCTGATAAGCTCCTGGGTATAAGTTCTGATTTTAACTGTACATCAAGACATTTCTGTTCAGTTCAGTCGCTCGGGCGTGTTGCTCAGCTTTCTTTATAGTCTAGCTCTCACATCCATATGTGACTACTGGAAAAACCATAAATTTGACTAGATGGACCTTTGTCAGCAAAGTAATGTCTCTACTTTTTAGTATGCTATCTAGGTTGGTCATAGCTTTTCTTCCAAGGAGTAAGCGTCTTTTAATTTCATGGCTGCAGTCACCATCTGCAGTGACTTCAGAGTCCAAGAAAACAAAGTCTCTCACTGTTTCCATTGTTTCTCCATCTATTTGCCATGAAGTGGTGGGGCCAGATGCCATGATCTTAGTTTTTTGAATGTTGAGTTTTAAGCCAGCCTTTTCACTCTCCTCTTTCACTTTCATCAAGAGGCTCTTTAATTCCTCTTCCCTTTCTGCCATAAGGGTGTTGTCATCTGCATATCTGAGGTTATTGATATTTCTCTTGGTAATCTTGATTCCAGCTTGTGCTTCATTCAGCCCAGCATTTCGCATGATGTACTCTGCATATAAGCTAAGTAAGCAGGGTGACAATATACAGCCTTGATGTACTCCTTTCCCAATTTGGAGCCAGTCTGTTGTTCCATGTCTGGTTCTAACTGTTGCTTCTTGACCTGCATACAGATTTCTCAGGAGGCAAGTAAGGTGGTCAGGTATTCCCATCTCTTGGAGAATTTTCCCCAGTTTGTTGTGATCTACACAGTCAAACATTTAAAGTCAAGACATTTAAAGGTTAGTAAACTTCTTTGTGGCTCTAGTGGTAAAGAACCTGCCTGCCAATGCAGGAGACATAAGAGGTGTGGGTTGGGAAGATCCGCTGTAGGAGGGCAGGGCAACCCACTCCATTCTTGCCTAAGGAAATCAAACAACAGAGAAGCCTGGTGGGCTACAATCTATGGAGTCAAAAGAGTTGGACATAACTGAAGTGACTTAGCACATAGTTCGCATATAGTGCATGAACTACTTTGTATTACAGGTTTTAAAGTTTAGCGCAACAAATGCTCTTTTTTTTGGCTCACAGCTTTCTGCGTGGGGGATGATTGCTTAAGGAGCTGCTAAGCAGAACAGATGCCGTCTTGAATTTTTCCTTAAGAAAAAACAGACTTTAAACCATCGGCTGCTTCTAAATTACTTATGAAACTAATTTTTTCTTTATTGATTTTCACCTCCATTTCCTTTTTTTTTTTTTTTTTCAGTTTCTGTACCTTCTAACACAAAATTTTGTTATGATGTGTTTATGGTAATTAAAACTTTTTTGTTTCTATTTGCATTCTCACAACAAATGAGAGACCACATGTAAACAGCCCTTTGTAACTGAGATATTATGTAACCCTAGAGGTCTTAAACATTTTTTTTCTGCTTGCTTTTTATTTTAGCAAAGGATCTGTAAGTAAAGAACTGTTACAATTCAATAATAAGGAGGGAAACAATCTATTTTTTTTAAACAGGCAAAAGATTTGAATTTGAACGGACACATTGAGAAAGAAAAGAATGGCCAGTATGTATGCGATAAAGTTTTAATGTCAGTTGTCATCAGGAAAAGGCAAATTAAAACTATTATGAGATGGTTCTAACTGTGGACTGGAAACAAGCGCAAAACGTAAGAGCTGTGAGTACAGTAGCATTTGTTCAGTGTTCCAGTGAGAATGACAGCCCGGGAGACGGCTTCTCGATGAATTCCCATAATTTAATTTAATTTTGCAAGACTGAAGTTTCGAGTTACAGTAAAAATAGAATTCATATTTATGACAAGATAAGAAAAAATTTAAACATAAAATGATCTGCTCCTTGACCTCCCCACTCCCCACTGTGCATTATGTGTCTGCATCAGGCATCAACTGAACCTCCCCTATAAGCAAAATACCTGCTCAGCCATAAACAGCAACATTCTCCCTGAACCAATCCTTAAGAGATAACATTCCTTCTTGATCTTGTAAAGGGTCACATGACCCACCACGATGGCACTTCAATCTGGATTAGGTAAACTGTCAATAGTATGTCATTTAATGTACAGCCTTCTGTCTCAAAAATGTCTTAAATAAGCTATGTCTTGACTTCTAGTGGGATGGACAGTTCTCAGAGCTTTCTGAGATGCTCTTCCCAGGTTATAGTCCTCAAATTTGTCTGGGATAAATTTTCCACTTATTTTCTTAGATCGACTGATTAAGTTTTCATCAACATTACCAAAATCCGAGGACACTATTTTATTTTATTTTGGTCGCACCCTGTGGCATGTGGGATCTTAGTTTCCCTTCCACTATCTCCTGCATTGGAAGGGCAGAATCTTAAACACTGGATCAACCAGCAAAGTCCCTGAATTGTATAATTGAAATTTAATTAGAGAGTAGAGCTTAAAGTTTCTCACCAAAAAAAAAGAAAAAAACAGAAAATAAATAAATGAGACTTTGGTATGTTCATTAACTTGATGGGGGAATCCTTTTGTACACAAAAAATTGGTGCATCTTATTGTATGTAAAATATATTTCAATAAAGCCTATTTTGTTGTTGTTCAGTTGCTAAGACATGTCCAACTCTTTGGAACCCCATGGACTGCAGCATGCCAGGCTCCCCCATCCTCCACTCTCTCCCCCAGTTTGCTGAAGTTCAGGGACACTGAGTCGGTGACACTATATAACCGTCTCACCCTCTGCTGCCCTCTTCTCCCTCGGCCTTTAATCTTTCCCTATCTTAACATTTTATTTTAAAAACCTATTTTAACAAACTATAAAAGATATTCTGAGAGAATGCTAATAGACAACCACAGCACCCAGGATTAATAAATGTTAAACACTTTTGTCATTTGCTTTAGCTTTTTTCACGTAGCAGAAATGAAATATTACTGATAAAGATGAAGACTTCTTAGTCCTCAGACCTATCTTCTACCTCTCCCCAGTGTCAAACACATCCACAAAGCTGTGTGTTTTCTTTCTGTCCATTAAAAAAAATGTAGTAGCAAGCATCTTCTTTTCATTGGTGATGATACAAAGCTTAGCAAGAACTAACACACGGGCCATAGCCGAGCAGTGAGTCAGCAGCTCACTGGTAATGATGCTGCTTCCCCAGAGCCATGTTACCTAACCCCTCTTGAGAAGTCACTAATGTAATTTACATGATTACCAGAATGTTTATACTGCGGTCTATCCTTAGTTTTAAACATGATCACCATGTGGCACAAATGAGAGTTTAGGGTGTTGTGATGTTTTCCTGAGCATTTGAAATGGACTCCTTGGAAATCTAAGATGAATGTGGGGTTTTTTTTTTAATCATAATATGTATTTGAGATCAGTTTAATCACAATTAAGCCAGAATAACAAGTGATGCTGAAGCTGAAGCTCCAATACTTTGGCCACCTGACGCTGACTCATTGGAAAAGACCCTGATTCTAGAAAAGGAGAAGAAGGCAAAAGGAGAAGGGGACGACAGAGGATGAGATGGTTGGATAGCATCACCCACTCAATGGACATGAGTTTGTTGAGCAAACTCTGGGAGACAGTGAAGAATTCAGAAGCCTGGTGTGCTTCAGTCCACGGAGTCATAAAGAGTTGGACATGACTCAGCGACTGAACAACAAGCCAGAATACAGATATTGATGCATTTCTCTCTAATTCTGCTGTAAATTAGTTTCAAAGTAGTTAACAGCATTGAATCCCAATGCTTCAAAGTCCAATTAGCTGGCTGCTTTTGATGTTGGTTCTACACTGAAAGTGAAAGAAGAAAGAAAGTGAAGTCGCTTAGTCGTGTCCGACTCTTTGCGACCCCATGGACTGTAGCCTACCAGTCTCCTCAGTCCATGGGATTTTCCAGACAAGAATACTGGAGTGGGTTGCCATTTCCTTTTCCAGGGGATCTTTCCGACCCAGGGATTGAACCCGGGTCTCCCGCATTGTAGGCAGAGACTTTACCATCTGAGCTACGCTGAAGAGGTCCTGAATACATAACCCCAAAGTATGCCTCTTTGGTGTATTTATTATTGTGAGCTGAGGACAATTGGGATACAGGAAGGGCTCTTTATGCTCCCTCCCCCTTTCTTTTCTTCTTCGTCTTAAAAAAATTTATTTTTAAAAATTGTTTGTCCACACTGCTTGGCATATGGGATCTTAGTTCCCTGAACGGGGATCGAACTCATGCCTCCTGCATTGGAAGTAAGGAATCTTAACTGCTGGACAGCCAGGGAAGCCCCAACCCTCCTCCTTTCTACTTAAAAGCAGGGGCTAACAGTTCCCATGAAAAAGGTACCTCCTTACAACGGGAAGAGAACATTCTTTTATTTGTCTGTCTCCCAGTTTTCTTGAGAGATATTGACGTTAAACTTTGTATAAGTTTACGGTGTACAGCGTGATGACTGAAGAATCTCCTTAGACTGGGAGCTGACCTAAACCAAAATGGACCAGTACTGAGAACCTCACTAGAGTGAGCCTGATCTTGCATGAGTGCCTGCAGCATATTTCCTAGGTATTGTCCTCCAGTTGGTACAGATGACCACGTCCAACTAGCTGTATTCCAGGGCACTGTTGGGTCACCCCAATTTACTGCCCCTCACCAAAGCCCCTTTATCTTGTAGCATCACCACAATTTTTCCTTGTGTAAAAAGGAATATAAGCTTTTGGCTCTAATGAATTTTTCACATCTTCATTTTCTTTCTGAAGGCTCCTGTGTAAAAATATTAAATTTATAAGTTTTTCTCTTGTGAATGTCTTATCTCTGTTTGCTCCTTAGGCCCACCACAAAACTTAAGAGGGTATAGATAAAATTTCCCCCTTTTCTACAACATGTATATGAGACAAACACAAGGGCTGGTTTGACGTTTCTTGCTCTTTTTTTCTTGGTTTCTCTTTTTTATGGTCCATTTCCCACTTTGTCCAGATTTTTCCCCCTTACTTCGGATGTTTATCTTTCAGACACTTAGAGATAACGGAAGAGAAAAGAAAAGTTTAGGTTGGTTTTAGGTATTTTGTAATAATGAAGCTGTAAATTTCCTTTCGTAATTTTTCTTTTTGGAAAAGCTGTAGACTTTGAAAAGTTCTTTCAAAGAACACTGATAGTTTTGATTGTCACTAGTAGAATAATTTGTCTTTTTTTCTCTTAAAAATAGCAATTGCTTTGAATAAAAAAGAATAAATGAAATAATTTCTCTTTTCTTTATTGGAGAAGGAAATAAACTTCGCTCCCCCCCACCGCACTCCCCCCCCAAAAAAAAATCCAATTGGGATCCCAAAGTTAAATTCACTATGAGGTCTAGAGTATTTTCTTTATGCTTCAGAATTTGAAAGCTGCACCTTCACTTGCTGCTCACTTTGGGGACCTCCTCAGTTCTCATTGGCCGTTGACCTGCAGATCACAATGCAGGCTGAGGCTGTCCTCAGAGCAAGTCCATTGTCCCCATTTCAGCTGCACCCTATAGCGCACCTGATGCCTCATCATGGAATGACCACACCTGGATTATGAATGTTACCCAGTGATGCGCCTCTCTGTCAGCAGCATCTGGTCATTGTACCGATGACCACATCCGACTATCTATGCTGCTGGGCAGTGTTGGGTCACCGGTGACTAGGATGGGGAGTGGGGGTGGAAGGGACTCTTTTCTGGGTGCTGCTGAGAGGAAGTACTCCACCCTCCTGTGGAGAAGTGGGACACCTTCAGGATGGAGGGAACCCACATTCTAAAGATCCAGCTGACACTGGAGGATGCAGAAGTTGACTGAATTCTCCTTGGTTTTTGCACGGCTACTTAGAAGACAATATACAAAGATTAGGAACTGAAGGACATTTGGCAAGAGAGACCTGAAAAATCTGCTTTGGGACATTTAATGGTGACCTTCAGGTAAGAGATATGGGTGAGGCCATTCACAGACAGTCCCTCAGGTTGGGGATGGTGACAGTGTTTTCACTGACTGAGAAGGTGTGAGCATTCTGAAGAAATGGTGGGGTTTGTTTCATCTTTGGGGGGGCATCAGGAACTGGAGCAGTGATCTGGGGGCGGGACCATGATGACAGAATGGGAGGTAAATCTTGGGGGGAAAATGATAAAGCTCTCTCTCATGTGTTTCATCAGGGCAAGGACTCCTCCAGAGTAAAGTGCTTTGGTTTGTCAAAACAAAATCACCTAGAGAAGGATGCAGATAAAGTTTGAAGTCTTTATGTAGCTCTGTCGTCCTCAGTAGACCTCTCATTAAGCCTGAGGCCCCAGTTCTCTCTGCCTTCTGTAAGTCAAATTCGCTGTGCAGACACACTGGCGTTGTTTCTGAGGTGCTGTAGAAGTACAAGGTTGTCTGCTTTTTAAAAAAAAATTTATTTATTTATGTATTTTACCATTGACTGTGCTGGCTCTTCCTTGCCTCGGGAGCTCTTTCTCTAGTTGTGGAGAGCAGGGTGCACAGGCTTCTCATTGTGCTGGCTTCTCTTACTGCAGAGTGTGGGCTCTAGGGCTCAGTAGTTTCCGCCCCTGGGCTCCAGAGCACAGTCTCAGTAGTTGCAGCACATGGGCTCAGTTGTTCCTTGGTGTGTGGGGGTCTTTCCAGACCAGGGATCGAATCTGTATCTCCTGCATTGGCAGGCAGATTCTTTACCACTGCCCCACCAGGGAAGTCCTTGTTGGCTTTTTTCAAGCTTACCTGGGCAGACTTAATACCAGCATTCTAAAATACTAGTATTAAGACCATCTTATTCATGCTTTTTCTGATTTTAGTAACTTTAATCACTTCTCAGATTTTACATTTCCAGGCTGAAGAGTTCTCTATTATACACATTTTTCCTTATGTATCAGACCCTAGGTCTTTTGATATGAGATCTGTGACACTTTTCCAGCTTCCTTTGTTTTTTCTTTTGGTATGGTCCCAGGGAGTGATGCTGAAAGCTCAGCTTCTCTGTATGCCAGTGGGGAATTGAATCTCAGAGGCAGAGTTTAGGGTGAAGTAGAAAAGGATAGCTTTATTATTTTGCCAGGCAAAGGCGGATATAGTAGGCCTTGAAAAAATGTGTCCCCACCCAGGAAACTTTTTTTTTTAAAGCTTATAAACAACGTTAAGTTTATTTCCCATAGTTCTGAAGGCTAGAAGTTCAAGATCAGGGTGCCAGCATTGTTGGGTGAGAGCCCTCTTACCCAGGATTTGATAAGGAGTTTTAGAAAAGCCTGGCAAGGTACAGTCAAGGGGGCCCGCAGAGAGTCAGATACGACTGAGCATGCATGCATTTATACAGCAATATTTCCCAAGGGTGGGGGTTGTTGATAAGATTAGGGTGTGTACAGGATCTCATGGTGGTGGTGGTTTAGTTGTTAAGTGTGTCCAACTCTTGCAACCCCATGGACTGTAGCCTGCCAGGCTTCTCTGTCCATGGGATTCTCCAGGCAAGAATACTGGAATGGGTTGCCCTTTCCTTCTCCAGGGGATCTTCCTGACCCAGGAATCGAACCTGGGCCTCTTGCATTGCAGGCAGATTCTTTGCCCATTGAGCTAGGAGGGAAGCCCGGCAGGGTCTTACGTGGTCTCCTAAGCTAGCTAAACTCCCCTGGTCCCTTTAATCTTGCCTCAGGTGGTTTCTTGGCGTCTCCTCCCTTGATTAGCAACTATTCAAATCTGCCCTTTGTAACTCAGGGAAGGACGTGGAGGGTAGTTTTGCTTACAAGAAATAGGGGACATAAAAACGAGGCCTCCATGCCTGGGAGCCTCACAAGGTGCCACTCAGTTTCAGGATGGAGAAGCCTGGGGCATGGGCGTCCTTGAAAGCTTATGGCTTTCCTTTAATTAGTATAACAAGATTTTTTTTACAGTTAAGGCAATATAACCTCTTCAGAGCACTGAATGTGAAGAAAACATTTTCTACACCGGCCAAATTCTACACTTTGTTTTCTTATAGAATAAGTATGTAGGCAGATTTTGGGTTTAAAGAAGTCAAAGCTCAGCTGAAACAAGTAGAAAATAAATCGTTTTGGGCAAATGGACACAGTATTGCTGAGTTAGTTTCTGACCTGCTATTACACTGAAACATTTTTAGAATGGCTCTGAATTTTATACTTCTAATTTTATACTCACATTCGTTTTCTGGAAGTCGTAAGGCATAAATGGGAGTGTCTCCGTGAGGTAATAACAAGGAATAAAAAGTTATCTTGTGGCAAGACGCTTCGCGTTTAGGTCTGAAGCCGCCTCGGACTGTGTCTAGCAATCCCTTGTTTCGGTTCCCCCCGCGGTTTGCGGACCGTATCCATAGAAACCGGGAAGCGTCCCTAGCCGGCCGGCCACGCCTCTTCCGCTGCACACGCTCCCGTTTCCGGTGGGAGGACAAGCTAAGGGACTTCCGTGTCCCCGGGTGCTCGGCGCCTCCCGCTAGATTCCCGACCCACCCAAGCTGCTCCAGGTCCGGGAGCGGCCAGGGGGCGCTTCCGGCTTCGACCAGCGCGGCTGCGCACGAGGCGCCTTATCATTGGCTAGGGCCTCCTCGTGTGATTAGCGTCACGGCGGCGGCAGCTGAAGGAGCCTCCCGGACGCTGGGTCGCGGCGGCGGCGGCGGCGACAGCGGGCGCCACCTCCGCTCCTCTGGGCTCCCAGCGGCCGCGGTTCCGAGGAGCTCGAGACGTGCGGCGAGGCGGCGGCGAGCTCTGGTGAGGTTCTCGAGTGGGAGCGCGGTACTGGGGAGGGAGGCTGGGCTGGCGGGGGCGAGGGCTGAGGGCAGGTGTCCCGGCAGCGCGGCAGGCGAGGAGCGCGCTATTCGGTCCCCTGCTCCGACCCCTGGGCCGGCGCCCCTCAGTCCCCGGCCCCCTCCGCCGGGATCCTCTCAGCCCCGGGATCTTCTCAGCCTCCGCTCCCTGCAGTCTGATTCCCACAGCCTCGGATCTCCTCAGTTCCGAGTCCCGCCGCCCCGGGTCCCCTTCAGCCACTGCTCCCCCGGCCCAGGGTCCCGGCTTCCTTCGGTCCAGGTCCCCCTCCATCCCCAGCCCCGGGTCCCCTCGGCCCCGGGTCACCCCTCCGGGTCTCTGCCGGCCGCACTCCGAGGTGGGCTCCGTTCGGGCCCGGATCCGGCTTTTGCGGCGGGGAGACCCCTCACCGGCGCTTGCCCGCTCGCAGGCGGCTTGGTCGGACCCGGTTCTGGGCCCGGTGTGTCGGTGTCGCCCCCCGAGGCGGCTGCTCACCGGCTCCGGGCCTGGGCGTTTGTGCCGGAGCTCGCTGTGGGCGCCCCTGGCTGTGGACCTTGTTTTCGTTCGCCGCTGGGGCTTGACAACTTGGCGCGGTCGCGGGGTAGAAAGGTGCACGGGTCCCGCCAGGTTAGTACCCGGCACGGGGACTGTCGTGCGGGGTCGGCGTGTTTTTTAAGCAGAGGGGTCTGCTAACGTCTTTAAATTTAGACTCTGGACTCCTCATGGGTTGTTCCCCTCGCATCTCCTCCCAAAGCAGCCCTTCATCCATCCTCCTAAGAAACCATTTAAAACTCCGAGAAATCTGTCATAACATTTCAAATTGCGTCCCAAGTGAAATGTTGAGAATAGTTTCTTCCAACCCAAAGCTTTATTTTTGGGGCGGAGATCAGAAACTTTTTGAAGTTTGAAGTGTCCTACCAAAGGCCACTTGCGTGTCTCGTTTTACCACCCTCTGACTCTAATTCTGTTAGACTTTCATAGATGGTTCATTCCTGATTCTTTTCACTCCTTATGTTTATTTCATAGAAATTTCACTTCTAGTGTTGGTAGTTGTCCATAGATGTTTTCATCTCTTCTCATAAATTTTCCCATGCTGTCCTGATCCAAAACCAAAATCCTTTCATCAGTTAGTTGGGACTTCAGGCCCTGTGGTGGCAGCCACTGGTCGTGAATTATGACATTTGAAGAAATTTCAAATCGATTTAAATATGAAAGGTATTTCTTTTTGCCTGTGTTTGTAATTGCCTAGCTTCTAGTATGTGTTCCCATTCAGACTTTAGGCTCCTTAGCAAGCTTTCTCTTACTGGGGCACTAAGGATGAGAGGAGGATTTCCAGAGCCTAAATAAAAAAGTTGATTTTTTTTGTCCCTACTCTTGTATATATTAATAAATGAACAAGTACCTTCCCCCCAATCAATAGTGTCAATTTAGCAGATGCACTTTTTTTGTTTTCCAAAATGAGCACAGTTTTGTTTCTCTCTTTATTTCAGGGGTGGGTAAACTTGACAGCTTGTGGGCAATGTCCTACCTGCTGCCTGTTTATGTAAATTAAATTTTCAATGGGACATAGCCATATGCTCTCATTTAGCTGGTTGCTTTTGTGGTGCGAGTTGAGTAGTTAGGACAGAGACCTTTATGGCCTGTAAACGGTAAACATATTTACTATCTGGCCTTCAAAAGAAAATGTTTGCCAACTCCTTTACTTTATTATAAACAACACATATTCAATGTAGAAAGTTAAAATGAGTCAGAAAAATGTAAAGGAAAAAGTAAATAGGATCACAGCAAAAATCACAACACAAATCAGGGGTTTGTTTTTATGATTATCCTTGAAGAATCTATTAGTGATTATAGTCTGTTAAATACTCATATTATTTTTATTTGGCAGTTGAATACATTGTATTTTCTGTATTGAAGATTTCACTAGGAGGGGCTTGATGAACCAAGTTTTCCTTGTTTGTCTTACCAATCAAGGTTTTTTTTTTAATTGAGGCATTTTTTTAAATGAGGCATAATAGATGCTTATTGGTGGTGGACACTATTTATTGAACACTCTATGAACCAGATAGTTTTCCGGTCTACGTGTTACAGGTAGTGAGTCATTCAATGCCTGCAGCAGCTCAGTACAGGTACACAAACTGTGGTCCCTACTTGCACATGAGGGGACTGGAGGCAGTGAGAGATTAGCTGCCCGAGTTGGTCAGCTAGATAATGATGGAGCTGGGGTTGAGTCCATGCAGTCTGGTTTCCTGGTGGCTCAGTCAATAAAGAATCCACCTGCAATACAGGAGACCTGAGTTCGATCCCTGGGTTGGGAATATCCCCTGGAGGAGGGCCTGGCAACCCACTCCAAGAGAATTCCCTGGAAAATCCCCATGGAGAGAGGAGCCTGGTGGGCTGTAGTCCGCGGGGTCACATAGAGTCGGACACGACTGAGCTGCTCAGCACACACAGTCTGGTTTCAACACCCAGGCCCTCAATGTGCTACTTGCTCAATGTAGTAAGTTTTTAGACAGTTGAGAGATACATAATGTAAAAATTGTTCCTTATGCTCCTCACTCTCTGTAGGAAACCACTGCTAATAAGTTTGATACAGAGCTTTCCCTCTCTCTTTGCATATGCAAGTGTTTATTTGCAAATCCATCTAACACATGCAGGTTTTACAAAAATTAACAGACTTCATTAGAGCAGTTTTAGATTTATAGAAATTGTGTGGCTAGTAGAGAAGGTTCTCATATCACCCACACTCCATTTTCCTATATTAATAACATTTTGTATTAACACACTATGTTTGTTACAATTGATAAACCAATGTTGCTTCATTGTTAATTTAAACCTGCATATTAGGATTCATTTTTGTATTGCAGAGTTTTTAGAGTGGGATCAAACCAGTCATTGTTCAGCAAGTGTGCTTTTTTGGGGGTAATTTTCAAAAAATAGTGCTTCTGGACTTTTAAATGCAAATCAGCAGTCTTAATTCACTAATATTCAGATTAATAACACAAGTTTAGCATTTTCCCTGGAATGGAAAATTTGCTTGGAAGTTACTGCTTTTTCCGTTTTTCAGAAGTTTATCCCGTAGCACCAGCTGCTTTTCTCTGAAGAAGCACTTACTTTGGACTGGACATTTTGGCTTCTCTGTGAAGCTTGTTCAGTTTCTTGGAGATTTCTAGCTGTTCTTCATCAAAGGAGTGGTGCACACCCCCCCATTTACATCAGGTTCCTTCTCACTGAGCCTGGTATTTCCCCACCTATCCGGATGGTTCTCAGTGTTCTGTTCCTCAGCTTTCAGAAGTTCAGTTCCTGGAATGTAATCTTTAGCATCTAAGTGTCCATATTCTTCCACCCTTGATTTTATTGAGGCCTCTGTAGGCTTACCCTGGAGTTCCTTCTGTGATATCTGAGGATTCAGTTTTTGGAAGAACTGAATCAGAGTCTTAGGAGAGGTCAAAAGAGTGTTTTTTACACTGGGCCAAGTTTTCAGGAAGTTTTTCAGTCATTGAGCTGTTATCTCTCTCAGGGCATTGCTTCCTTCTGTCATGACTTCCCCAGAGTTCTTGTCATGACACAATGGGTGGCGTGGTCCTGAGCAGCACCTCAGTGGTCTCTGGGACTGCCAGGTGCAGAGAAGTAGGTAATGCAAACAGAAGGGTCTTGTTCCTCCTCTTGGTGCTGCTGCAGAATCCTGTGCATAGTGGGACAGAAAGAGCTCGTGAATTCTTGCCAGTCTGGAGATGAAGTTCATGAGCAATATCTTCACTTCAGAAGTTTCCTTATAACTCTTCAGCTGCTTTAGTGGTTTTTCTGCAAATTCTTGGGGCTCATGAACTGAATGGATCATTGAGAAGTTAACACTTGTAAATTTTTTCTACTGTTTTTGAAGTACTTTGGTAACATTCTTGTCCTGTGTTTGGAGCCTCTCCCCCAAGGCATGCAACATTAGCACTCTAAGTCCTTGCCCTGTTCTTCTTGTTCATCTTGCCCTTGGAAGAGTGTCAAGGCAGCAACTCATACTTCGGTGACCTTAGAGAAGCATGCAGTTGTGATAGCACTGACTGATGGTCCTGGCATCATTTCACTTGTTTCTTCTGTAATTTAGTCATCACTTCCAGAGATATCTTGGCTGCAGTGGCACTGCTGTCCCTTAACGTGTGTGTGCAGTTCTGCAATACATAATCACTTTATTCTTGTTTTTTGCACCTTTATTCTCATCAGTCACAAAATGAGTGTACAAAGTCTTAGAAGCTTACATGGCAATGTAGAGGTTCAAAAAAGAATTCTGGCAGCCTTGATGGATTGATGAGGTTCTTGGTGAGGTCAGAGCTTTGCAAAGTGTTATTGGGAGGTCTACATTCAGGGCAGTATAGGAGAGAAGGTGTTTTGGTTCTTGAGGAAAGTTGTCTAGATGTTCTGGGTAGCAGTGACCAGTCTGTGCCATAAATATCACCAGCGTTGCCAGTTCTTTGCTGGGTTTGTGTGTTAGTCACTCAGTCGTGAGTCATGTCCGACTGTTTGTGACCCCATGGACTGTAGCTCACCAGGCTCCTTTGTCCATGGAATTCTTCAGGGCAAGAATACTGGAGTGGGTTGCCATTCCTTTCTCCAGATTTATTTGGTTGCAATTTGAAAATCTCCCATATTGGATTTGCAGTGAATATTCTGCTGTGTAAGCTCCTCAGTGTAGACCAGAGGGTCTGCTTTATTAATCCTGTAACTGCCATAGGTTGCTGGGCAGCTTGTGTTTATTTCTGCTTGACAGCTTGACTGTAGACTGACTTTGAGCGTTTCTCAGAAGACTCACACCACTGATAGCAGCCAGCCCTTCTCGGGCTGGGTCTTGGAGTCCTTCTTCCAGGTGTGACCAGAAGTAGCACTGGGAGCTTGGCTGATGGCGGCCTTTTGGTCGTAGTAATATATTTAAGGGGCTTCCCAGGTGGCTCAGGGTTAAAAAAAAAAAATCTGCCTGCCAATGCAGGAGACATGGGTTCGATCACTGAGTCGGGAAGATCCCCCAGAAAAGGAAATGGCAACCCACTCCAGTATTCTTGTCTGGGAAATCCCATGCACAGAGGAGCTTGGTGGGCTGCAGTCCATGGGGTCGCAAGAGTTGGACACGACTTAGTGACTGAAGACACGCAGTGTGCTTAAAAACCAAGGTCCGTGATGGCTTTCCAGGTCAATACTTTTGCATTTACTCCATCCTTTAGTTTGTTGGTATTTTATTGAATGTGTGCACCATAATTTAATAGTTTTTACTATTGTTGGGTATTTAGATTGTTTAAATTGTTTGTCTAGTGTTTAAACTTAATATGTATGCATTGTATGTACAGTGTCCCATGCTGGTGGCTCTTTAGGCCAACTTTCTGTAGCTTTCTTCTTTTTTTTCTTCAATATTTATCGATTTGACTCTGCTGGCTCTTAGTTGCAACATGTGAACTCTTAGTTACCGCATGTGGGATATAGTTCCCTGACTAGGGATCAAACCTGGGCCCCCTGCATTGGGAGCATGGAGTCTTAGCCACTGGACTGCTAGGGAAGTCCCTAGGGTGACTTTCTGAGTCTAGTTACTGGGTTGAAGGAAATACATATTTTTCGTTTTGATGTATATTACTAGACTGCTACCCAGAAAGGTCACAGCAGTGTAAGCTCTTGTCAGAACTGTGGCTGAGGTCTAGATTCTTTATACCATTTTGAATTTTTTTTCAATCTTTATCTGATTGGCAGTTAAACATATCTGGCAGTGTATTTTGTCTCTCTTACTGGGAGATATATTTTGTTCGAAGTTGGTTTAGAGTTACTTTAGGCAAGACCAGCTTTCTGCAGTAGTTCTTTCTAGTATGTTCTCCCTTAGATAGAGCTGCTCACCTGTTTAGATTCCCTGTCTAGCCCTGAAAGGCAGCGTAATCTTGCCAACCCTGCTAAAAGAATCTGGGTGACTGCCCAGTAGACAATATACTTGTTGAGGATAGGTGTGTATAACTTCTTCATGTCTGTTGCAGTTCTGGTGGTGAGTAAATGTTATGTTCTTTTTAAAACCTAAATTAGACTGTGTTCTTCTGGGCTACTGCTGAGTGAAGTGCTTTAATTTTGTTAAAAAATAACCTTTTCCAAGTCTTTGTGTAATGTAAACTTGAAAAATTACAGCATAAAATGGTCATCTTGGTGTATATTATCTATATCATCCTTTGTTTCTAAGATAAGGTAAATAAGACTGGTTAATATCCTAGGACCTATTGGTAAGCAAATAATTAACCAAACCTATTTAGTAAGTACATACGTATTCCGTTTTGGAAGGTAAAGAACTAGGTTAGGGGGTTTGTTTCATGTAACCCCTGGTTTGGAGTTTGCTGTGTGGTAGAGGGCATGTGTACCGCCTAAATGGTATCTTGGCTTCGGTAGACCTTGTAAGTGTCCAGACAGAAGGCGAAGGCTAGCCAAAGTCAGGAAGCTGCCAGAATATCTTCAGGCATGGGGAAAATACCTGTGCAAAAGGACACTTCAAGTTTTTCATTTGAAGACCCCCCCCCTCCAAATACAGAACTTTCTTTATATATGGCTTCTAAGTTACATAGTCTTACTGCACTTATGAGTTTTCTGCAAAGTCCCTGCACAGGAAAACAAAGCATATAAAGCATAACGGTCTTGAAGAGAAAGAAATAATTACCCTATTAAATTTTGACCAACTTCACTTTCTTTTGTATACATTTTTTTGTTAGTATATTACCTAATTATTTTTCATTGGTAGCATGTTGACTTTAACACTGTATGTCCTGAAATTTTAGTGTAGTGAATATGTATGCATAGTTCTATCCACATACCCATTCCTTTGGTCAGGAAATAAGCGATGATGGTGAAACCTCCATAGCCTGGTGGAGCAGAAGGGTTATTTTTATTTTCTTCAAATTTATTTTCATTTTATTTCATTCCAGACTTTCTGTAACTTAAAAGATCTGGAAGTATAATTATATATATAATACATGTATTATATATATATATGTTTTATATATATATATATAAGGAAAACGAGGAAGTATATATTCTTTTTCCAAGTGGCAACTTAATTCAATGACTAAGAATAAAATTTGGATTTGAATTTTCTTGGCAGCCTAGATAAAAATGAAAATATGGTAAAATACGTAGCACTGAACTGGAAGAAGGAACTAGACCAGTTTTCTAGGGATAAATTTTCCCTTGACAGATTTTAAGGAAATTGGGCATTACATAAAGCCTTTTTTTTTTTTTGGCTAGAAGCCTGAGTTTAGAAAAGGGGAAGGATGATGCATTAACATTTCAAACCAATGAAAGAAGTTTTGTATAGGGCAGTTGGTTTGAATTTAGGTTGCACTTGTGTGTTGTATTTGACTAATAAAAATTTTTTTCATTAACATATTTCAAATACATGGGAAAATACAGAGACCAATATAATTAACACTCACATACCCACCAAACGTGTCATTTCTCTCAAAATCTTAACATTTTCCCACATACAGGTGAAGCACCTTCTTAGGTTACATTTCACTTTGCAGAATTATTGCTGTCTAGAATTTAGTGTTGGTCATTTCTAATGCCTGTTTTTGTGTAATTACTACATTGGAGTCTATTCATAAATCAATATTATGTTTGGGGTATTTTCATACTTTATGTAAAACAATATTCTACATATTCTGTAACTTGTTTTTCATGAAACATGTTTTTTAGACTCCTGAAAATGCTGATTTTTTGCCTGTTTTGACCTACAAAAATGGCACTTTGATATGGTTCATCTTAATTAGTCATCACCTTTATCTTCTTATAGCTGTGTTTTGTATTATATGAATGCAGCCAGTTTAAGTTTGTTTTTCATGTTGATAAGGTATTTAGGTTGTTTCCACTTTTCCTGTTTTAAAACAGTGCTATAGTGGACATTACTGGTTAGAAATCCTTGTGCTCGTATGTGAAATCATGGGCAGGTTTTTCAGATTACTGGTTGGGAGCCATAAATTGGTTATGAAATGACTTTAGGAAAAAAAAAAAAGAAATGACTTTAGGAATTAAAATAGGTTAGAGAAGTATCAGGTGGTTTTGCAGGCAGCAAGGATAAAATGTTTTGTGATTTTGTGTGTGTGTGTGGTTTATGGTTACTAACTTTGAAATGACGTTCTTTGGTATAAATTACCCAGATAAAATGTTTTATGAGAGAAAGAGAGAGAGAGAGAGAGAGAGTGAGAGTGTGTGTGTGTGTGTGTGTGTGTGTGTGTGTGTGGTGTATGGTTACTAACTTTGAAATGAAGTTCTTTGGTGTAAATTACCCATATAAATTACCCAGATAAAATGTTTTATGAGAGAAAGAGAGAGAGAGTGAGAGTGAGAGTGAGTGTGTGTGTGTGTGTGTGTGTGTGTGTGAAGAGAGAGAGAGTGAGAGTGTGTGTGTGTGTGTGTGTGTGTGTGGTGTATGGTTACTAACTTTGAAATGAAGTTCTTTGGTGTAAATTACCCAGAAGTGGTATTTACCTGGTTTGAGATTTTGGAGATTATGAGAATTTAAAATTCTATCAGACATTGCCAAATTGTTCTCCAGAATTGTGTCTCTTGGCTTTTTTTAGCTTGAGAAAGAGAATTTGCTGTAACTAACTAAATCCTTATAGATCCATGGCATTGTCAGATTTTTTACATGTTTACAAGTCAGATGAGTGTGAAATGATATTACCTTAAATTTTTTCTTGATTGTGTGTGAGATTGAGCATGTTGAAATGTTGAGTGACCATTCAGATTTCCATTTCTTGGCTGAGTCTGTCCTTGTCCATCTCCCCTACCCCTAATTGGGTTGACTTTTAAAATTGCTTTTAGTAGTTTATTGTATATCCTGTTTATATCTGTGAAGTGACCTGCAGGTATCATTTAGTTTGTGTGGTTTATCTGTCAACTTTTTATGTGGTTTGTTTTGTTGAATGGAAATGATTATCAGACTATCATCATTTTCCTTGTTGATTTGTATTCTTTGTGCTTTATCTAAGAAATCTGTTCTGTACTCCAAGGGCATTAAGGTCTCTGCATTTCTTTCTAAAAGCTTTAGAAGTTTGGTTTTTTATATTTAGGTTTTAATCTTGCCTGAAAAGAGTTTTTTTGTGTGTATAAGTCAGGGATCTAATTTTTTTTTTATTTTTATATACACAGCCAGTCACCACAGCACTGTTTGTCTGTTTAAAATACAGTGTGTTTTAAAATTTGAATTGTAAATCTTTTAAGTATTTTCTGGTTCAACGCAATAACAGCCGCTTTGTCTTTTATCAGGCTGCTTTACATGTTCAGGTTTGATCCATTAGTGCATTACTTGATCCAGAAACAGAACCTGGAGGAGTAGATAGATACAGCACATTTTGTAGATCTCATCCAGATGTCATTTCTCTCAACCACTTTTTAAATAGAAGCTCGTTTGCATCACTGACTTAGTGGACATGAATGTGAGCAAACTGGGAGATAATGGAGGACAGAGGAGCCTAGCATGCTGTAGTCTATGGGGTCGCAAAGAGCCGGACACAACTGGGTGACTGAAAACAGCAGCAAGGTTGCAGACGGTTTGATGGTAAACTTCCGTGGAGGGGACAGGTTGCTGGTGTCTTTGCCTTGTTGGTTAATACCCACAGACTTTGGAAACTAGACAAGCAGGTGTTAGATCGACTCTTTGATACTTCAAACTTCAGAATCCTTACGTGTATTTAGTCATCCAGTTGCTGTTATGTATACGTTCTGAAGTTTGAGACTTTCAGTTTTGGTTTTAGGAGAATTAATACATATAAATCTGAGTCTTTCTGAAATGTCTAATAGAAACTTCTACAAATCAATTTAAGAATGAAAACTATTTTTGTTTCCACTTGAAATGAGTGTTTAGTCTGAGAAGAGTTGCTGTGAGGTCTGCAGATAGTTATATATTCTGTGTCTTTCTTTTTTCTTTTTCCCTATTCCTTTTTTTTTAATTGGTGATTGAAAGAAAACCCTGTGGTTTAGTGGAATTCAGTGATGCTGGGAAAAGTTATAGACACAAGTTTTATTTCTAAATTTCTGATTGTGATACTGAGAAAGATAATTAACCACTTCTTGATTTCTCCATCTGCAGCATTGTAACCCTCCCCTGTACCCCCAACAAACTTGTGTTGTAGAGGGGTTATGCAGGGTGAGATGGGGCCCTGAGTAATGGTTCCTTACTTACACAGACAGCTCTTTACTGAAGTGTAGGGATTTTGATTTTGCCTGAAACATTGACTCTACAGGCCAGATATCCAGATAGACCTGGAAAGATTTTATTTCTGACATAGTTGGAACAAGAGTATGGTTATGTGGTAAAATAATCTGCTTGCAATGTGGGAGACTTGGGTTTGATCCCTGTGTTGGGAAGGTCCCCTGGCGGGGGGCGTAGCAACCCACTGCAGTGTTCTGGCCTGGAGAATCCCCGTGGACAGAGGACCCTGGCCGGCTGCAGTCCATGGAGTCGCAAAGAGCTGGACATGACCGAGCGACTAAGCGCAGCATGTGGTATTGTAGGGCAGATGGTTTCTGGAAGTCTTTGCATAATTTACATATTTTGGTTCATTGTAGGTATGACAGTTTATATACCCTGGACTTCTCAGGATTTCCCTGACTACGTTTAGAACTGTTGTTCTTCTCATCTACACTTGGATTTTTGTGCACTGTTCTTTGTTTTAGAAACTCAGAGTTGCTTATAGGTCTTGGGAAATGGAAATGACATTGTAACATGACTATAAGGGTTATAGAAAGTCCTTTTTATAAAAATATTTTTTATTCATTTCCATGACCAGTCACTATAAAGCAGTGTTTGTACCTTAAATGAAGCCCTGTAATGTGGAGTTATGGGCTTCCCTGGTGGCTCAGATGGTAAAGAATCTGCCTGCAGTGTAGCAGACCTGGGTTCGATCCCTGGGTTGGAAAGATCCCCTGGAGAAGGGAATCGCTACCCACTCCAGTATTCTTGCCTAGAGGATTCCATGGACTTGGGAGCCTGGCGGGCTACAGTCCATGGGGTCACAGACTCAGACATGGCTCAGCGACTGAACAATAACAAGGTGGAGTTAAGATCTGGTCTTTGGAGTCAGATACAGATTTGAATTTGAGGTCTTCCACTTCAGTTTGTGTCATTGAGTTACTTGATCTCCTTTAGTGTCAATTTCTTCATCTGTAAAATAGGACCCCATTTTATAAGGATTGCTAGAGGGTTAAATGAGATGATGGGTGAAAGGTCAGCTATTAGAGTTGGCTCCGTTAAGTGTTGAGCAACAGTTCACCTCCCTTCAAAGAGATAACATCATGACTAGGAAAACTGGAACCACTTCCCTTTGTGGAAGGCAGTGTTGTACCGTGGAGGGGGCCTAACTGGGCAGTTCTCGCTTCTCTATTTTGTGACTTGTGTAACCTAGGCTGGTCTTACCCCCAGTCCTCTTGTTTGTAAATAGAGCTCGTACTGTCTATAGCAGGCAGGTTTTAAAGTTAAAATGAGAGTATGTGTAAAAGCTCACCTTCTCTGGCACTTGATGGCCCTCTGAATTAGCCTCTGAACTTGTGTAGTGATGGACAGTAACACTGTACTTGGGAGGTAGCTCTCAAGCCTGAGAGGTCAGCTCTCACTGGCTTTGCCCCAGCTCTGCTGCACAGGAACAGCTTTGCCTGATTTCTTCTCAGCAAAGTTGGTCAGTGGGTGGGGCAGTAAGTTAGAAGAGTGAGGTTCCTTGTGATATTACTCAAAAGTTACCCTACTTCATGCTAAGAAGGAAAGTAGTGTAAATGATAAGAGTGTTGCCTGTCTTCATAGCTTCAAGATAATCTTTAAGAAATAGCTGCATTTGATTTGAAATGTTTCTTTGTGCTTCCAACAGTTGAGATTTTGTGAACATGAATGCATAATACTGCCTGTCTTAGAAATCTAACTGTTGCTCCGTCTCAGTTATCAGCTGTGCCATTTGTTAAGGGCTGTGTCAGTAACATATGTTGGGAACTTTTCCCATTTTATCAGTTATTCTTTTCCCAGTTACCGTTTTTTTTTTTTTTTTTAATTGACTTTTTTTTCCTACTCAGAAATGTTCTGAGTGTTTGGAAAGAATTCCAGTTTTAACGAGTCATTTTATTGTTTCTGGCATGTGGCAAGGCTCTGTGCTCCTCCCCATTTCTTGCCTGTTTCTTAATATTTTCAGCGTTGCTGTAAAGTGCAGCATTCTGTCAGTGTTACTGCCTGGTTTTGTCATTTAAGTGCTACCATGTGTTTATTTGAGAACAGCTTATGGTTCATGCTAACATAGAGGGTTGTGGATAAGAGCATTAACTGGGGTGTTAGGCGGACTAGATTGATTGGGCAGATTAGGTTGCCCCTTATTACTGTTGTTTAAGACACGTTATTTATAACCTCTCTGGGTGTTTGTCATCTCCAGAATAGAGGAAACAGTTGTGCCAGTCTCCCAAAACTGTTGTAAGGATTTCAAGAGAGAATCCAGAATCCAGGGTTCTTTGCACTTAGTCAGCGCTGATTGCATGTTCGCTGTTCCTGTCTTCTCCCTCCTCCACATCATACAGGAAAGGATTGTGAGGTCCTTCTTTGCATCCCAGACCAAGCTTGGGGTTGTGGATACAAAAGTGGATTCCACAAAAGGCTCCCTGACCTTGCGAAGTTTGCAGTTGAAGAGGGGAAGACAGACCAGTGAACAGAGAAATGCAGTCAATTTTGACAGCTATTTTAATAGAAACATTAGTAAATGAGAAGAGTGAAGGAGTTAGTGTCAGGGACCTGGGAAGTCAGGGAAGTTAGTTTCTGCCTAACTTATCCTTGAAGTGTGGGTCGTGATTCCCCACTTATTTATTCAGCATATATTTAGTGAATACACTTGCTGTGTGCCAGGAGCAATTTTAGATACCTGGAATATAGGAGTAAAGAAGATACATAATGTCTCTTCTTGGAGGAATTTTCAGTCTAGTGAGAGAAGACTAGTAGTAAATAAAGAAAAATAACAGAGACAAGTGCTGTGAGATTAAAAGGTGATATGATAAGGAAAGACTGAGATTATGTGGTTAGAGAAGGATTCTTTGAGTAGGTGACCTTTAAATTGAGATTCACATGTGAAGGAGGAGCCCAGCCATGGGAAGATCTGAGCAATGAACATTCCAGGCTGTGGGAACCAGTGACATAGAGGAGCCCTTTGAGCATTTGGAGTATTTGGGGAGTAGATGGGAGGTCATTGAGGCTGGAACGTAGTGGCAAGGGGGAAAGGGGTACAGGGTGAGGCCAGAGTTGGGGGCTAAGTCATTTAGGATTTTGTAAGCCACGATAAGAGCTTCCTTAGGTGTGAAGAGAAGCCATTGGAGGACTCAGAAAGCAAGGGAGTGCCTTTTGATAAAGTTACCCTGTGACTGATAAAGTTACCCTGTGTGGGAACTGGGTCCTGAGGATCAGGTGTGGGCTGGGTGGGTGGGTAACTGGCTCTTGTATTAGGACGAGTAAGACATGGCAGTGGCTTGAATCAGAAAGTTAGTGGAGGGAAATAGTAGATTGGGGTGTTTGAAGACCCCTCTCCCCCATCACTGTAACAGTTTTTATGTTTTTATTTTATTTTTGGTCATACCTCACAGCTTGTGGGATCATAGTTCCCCAACCAGGGATTGAACCTGGGTGTTAATCACTGGACTGCCAGGGAATTCCCACTATGAAGCTTTTAAAAAGGTTAATTGTAAGAGGTCTAGCCCTTTTCCTTGCCAGTTAACATGATAGAAATCTTCCAGCAAGGTTCTTTGAAGACTTGAAAGCCAGCCAAGGTAACACATCTAGTATTTACTTTTAATGATGATTTAAAAAGAGAAAAAATAGCTAGTTTTCAAAAGAAAATCTTGTACCTTTAATATCCCTGCTGGTTCCATTGTTGAAATAAATCATTCCATCCTAAAAAATAATCCCGTTTCATTATTAGAAGTTTAGATTTGCATCGTAAAGAGATCATGAGGGGCATAACCTACTGGTATTTTCACGTAGAACATTCTGTACCACTCAGGTTTCCCAACAGGAAGAGTGTCAGCTTGATACCTGAAATGTCGTTTTAACCATGTACTAACTTCAAACACATACCCCAGTGTGGAATGACAGATCACACTGGAGTGATTTCAGTGTACAACTTTCAAGTCACTTTGAAATTGTCTACTTTCGCCTTAGGGGGAGCCAACAAAATCATGGGACATACTTTACAGCCTGTCTTCCACTACTGAAGAATCTAATTATAGAACTGGAAAGATATGCCACCAGTCAGCCTGCGCACCCCACTCTCTATGTCCCAGTTTATACAGAGGGACATTACACCGCCTGCCCTCAGCATTGGAAGACTTAGGTCCATGACAGTTGGCCAGTCTTCAGAGAACCTTGCTTGAAGATTTCTGTTACCATTAACTGGCCATGAAAGGGGTTGGACCCCTTAAAATGAGCGCTTTACAGTGGTGAGGGAGTGAGGTCTTCTGGGTGCTGGTGTTCGTGGGCGCATCGCATTTATGCTTCGTCCACTGTGTGTCCTCCGTGTGCTTTTCTGAGTGTATTTTTTACATCAATAAAAAATATACTGGACAAAGAGGCAATATAATATAGTGCTACAGTGTATTTCTACCCCCCGATTAAAAAATGCATAAAATACACATAACATAAAAGTTACTTTAACTATTTTTAAGTGTGTGGTCACCTTGTTGTACATCCGTGTTGTTGTGCAGGCATCACCACCATTCATCCACAAAGCTTTTTTTCATCTTGCAAAAAACGGAAACTGTACCCATTAAACAGTAACTCCCATTCCCTCCTCCCCCAGCCCCTGGCAGCCACCATTCTTTCTGTGGGTATGACTTCCCTAAGCACCCATGGTAAGTGGAATCATGCAGTATTTGTGTTTTGTACTTAATCTCACTTACCATATGGTCCTCAGGTTCATTCAGGTTGTAACTTGTGTCAGAATTTTCTTTCTTGGAGGCTGAATATTTTCTTGTGTGTATAGACAGCACGTTGTGCTTGTTTATCCACTGATGGACTCTCGGGCTGCTCTGTTTTACCTGTTGTGAATATGGACATGAGTGTGTAAATGTCTCTTCAAGACCCTGCTTTCAGTTCTTTTGAGTACATACATACCCAGAAGTGGAGTTGGTGGGATCGTATAGTAAATATATTTTTAACTTATTTGAGGAATTGCCATACTGTTTTCCACAGCTTGCTTGCTCTTTTAAAATTGGGGGCAACATAAAAGTGAACAGTATGAAACAGGTGAAGTAATACACTGCACTGTAGTCTACCTTGGCAGGAATCCAGTGTAACTATGATTAAGTACTTCTCTTTTTCCCCTGGAGAATGAAACATTCATTCAAGAAGCCTGTGTATCTGCTGCAGGTTGATTCTCAGCAGTGATGAGCACATGCTTGCCTCATGGAACATGCAGACAACTATTGGTTTTTAGAAAGTACCTTTCCTGGAATAGAGTTAGATTTTTAGACCACAAGTATCAAACCATTAAGTTAGCAGTTTCTTCGGGTAGAACAAAATTGCTTTATAGGTAACCATTTAAGCAACCTTGTTGCTTTTAAGCAACATAAGTTTACCTTATACAGTATTATTTGAAGGGAAAATGAAGTCTTAAGAAGTAGAGTTTTAAATTTTTCATGGTTTTCTCATTGGGAAGGAAACCTGGTGTGAGTACAGTTGACTGACAGTCGAGAGATTAGTAGGTTCCAGTCCTGACTGTACAATCTACTATTTGGTATTCATTCTCCTGGGTTTTTTACTTTGATTTTTACCCCGTCACACTCCTGTTGTTGTTCAGTCACTGAGTCCTGTCTGATTCTTTGTGACCCCTTGGGCTGCAGCACACGTCCCTGCCCTGCTCTGTCTCCCAGAGCTTGCTCAGACCCATGCCCACTGAGTCGGTGATGCCAGACAGCCATCTCACCCTCTGTCATCCCTTTCTCCTTGTGCTCTCTCACAATCTTTCCCAGCATCAGGGTCTTTTCCAGTGAATCCGCTCTTTGCATCAAGTGGCCAAAGTATTGGAGCTTCAGCATCAGTCCTTCCAGTGAATATTCAGGGTTGATTTCCTTTAGGGTTGACTGGTTTGATCTCCTTGCAATCCAGGGAGCTCTCAAGAATCTTCTCTAGCACTACAATTCATAACTTTTTAAAAAAGGATTTTGTCCAGTGTTGTTAACTAATATGCTAGTATCACTTTTAATCCTAGTAATACCTAGTTCTGTTTTCAAGCTCATTCTCTGTTCTGAATTCCAGACTTGTGTTTCCTGGTGCCAGCTGAACATTTCTTGAACTTCAGACCCCATTTCTGAAAACTAATTCATTCTCCTACTATGAATTTACTTCTCCCCATATCATCTCTTCATCTCAGTGAGTAGTGTTCTGTGCAGTTGGCTGCCTGAGCAAAAAGCCTGAGTCATCTGAGTTCTTTCTGTCTAGTCTTCATGGACCCTCATTCAGTTATCCAAATGTTGATTTTTCTGTACTGAGCATATCTTGAGTTTGTCCCTGTTCTCTGATTTTTGGGCAGACCCTGGACTCCTTGCCTTGCATATCCTGTTTTCTCCTCACAGAGTACCTTTCCTCTACTCTGCTTGGCAAACCCCCATTGCTTTTGGGCAGAGTTAGTGACGCTTGAGTCTGCTCCTTGAACACGTGAGGCAACTTTTCAAAGACCTTAGATCTGATCTGCTTGCTGGGGGTTACCCAGTTTGACTTGTGTAGGATTTCTACATCTGTTCATAGACTCAGAGCACCTCTCAGTTAACTTGCTTTTTCTTGCCAGCTGTTATGTATTGGGTTCCTTTCTTTCTTTTCCCTCTCTTTCTCTCTCTCTAAACTTGTGTATAATACGGCAAGTGGAGCATTCATAGAATCTTGATGAATGAAAAATTTCTCTTTGAATAACTTAGAATATGCTAACTATTCCCTTAGAATAACTCTTTGGATTAACAGATAATGGTGCTCTGAAGTCTTACTTTCCATCTCCATCTCACTCCCTTTTCCTGTTAAAAATCTTAGAGCAAATTAAAGCCTAATTCCAGATACTTCCCCTGTTTTTATTCTTCTTAGCAAGAAAATCATTTATGCAAGTGCTGTTGGACCATAGTTCAGCTGCTAAGTAACCCAATCTCTGAGCCTCAGTTTCCACGTCTATATAATGGGGGGTAAAATACCCTAGAGGGCCATCCGTAAGAATTATGTGAGGTCCTGTGATACAGAATTTAACTTTGCCGATCCACAGTAAATGTTAGATCCCTCTTCCCTGAAACAGAGTGAAATGGTGGGTGTGAAACAGCTTTGTAAGTAAGTATGTATAAGCCACTGACATTGTTTGTTCTTTCAGAAGTGGACATTTATAGCGTAGTTTATAATCTCACTACCAGAATGTGCTTGCTTAGGCCTTTATGTGATAGGCACAGGTCCAGTTTCGGTGGTGTTTAAAGATTGTGTTTGTTCTTGTTCTAAAAACTGGAGAAAACTCTTGCAACAAGCTCAGATGGTTCATGAAACTAACAGCTGGCTAATTCTTAGTCTAATTTGAACTCTTGAGCTAATGCTTAGTCTAGTGTGTCCACCACATATGAACACTAATGTACCTTTCACCCTCTCTGCATGCTGGCTAGGCCCTCCCACTTGGCCCCACTCCTCCTTTCCCCTGTAAGAATTTTGCATCTCCTGGGATTTATGAGCATAACATGTACCTTGGCTTCTTCCTGTTTTCATTTTTTTTAGTTGGATTGGCTATGATAATCTCCTTATTTGGATATGTAACTTAAATCTCTAAAATAAGCTTTTGTCCTATGAGTTTATGAGTTAGAGGGCCAAGGACTTGGAATTATTGACTCCTAGGAAACTTATGTGATCCAGTTTAGAGAAATATTGATGACTTCTGAAAGTGTTTTTACCACTTAAGAACATTTAAATGTCATCCTATTCATTAAACATTTATGTGCACAGCACTTTCTGGGAGCTCAGAGGGGTATGAAAGTGTGCTCTGACCCTGAGGTTTTACCTTCCAGGGTAGTCCAGTTAGAGTTCAAAACAGCTAAAAATACTGAAATATCAGACATTAAGCAACTTAAATGCAAAACATTACCAGTAATATATGCCCTGCCAGTCAGAGGCATTGTTTTATTTCATAAAAGTGTGGTGAATTTTGATTTTTTTACTTATGAAGAAGTTAGAATACCCTGAAGAATCGTTGTGATGATGTAAATGAAATTGAATATGTAAAACCTAGTTGTAGTACATAAAATCCACATATATTCTTTCTATATTAGGTATGTTTTTAACTGAAAGAGTAGTATATGGCATATGGGAAAAAAAAATGCAGGCAGAATAAAGTGAAAAGTAAGCTGCCTCCCTCCTAACTCTAGGTTCTTCCTTGTGTATATACTTGTGTACCGAAAACACAGTTCTGAATATTTAAATAGTTATCCTGTGTACAGAAGTATATGTGTTTATGATTATATTCTTTTATTAGAATATGTAAGTGGGAATACTATACATGTATCTTTTGTATTCTGATTTTTTCATTTAAAAGTAGATCTTGGCAGTCCTTTTTTCAACAAAATAGGTTTTTTTTTCATACGTTATTTATTGTTCTTAATGAGTACAGAAAATTTTAGTTTTAGTGTATAATAATACAACCTGTGTCTTCCCACATCGCTCATGCAAATATGTTAATGCAGAGCTTTCTCTCCTGTAGAGTCAACTCAGTATCCTAAATATCCACCCTCCCAAGAAGAAGGGACAGAAAGAAAGACTTCTTTGTCAGAAAGCCTGGGGTGTCCCATGAACGAGACAGAGGAAGACCGGCTGGAGCACAGCAAGACTCCAGAGCCAGCCCCCAGGCTCAGGAAAGGGCGCCAGCTCGATGGCGCGAGCAGCGGTGACAGTGACGTCCGCCACGGAGGGCGGGAGCCTCTTGTAGAGGCATCTGGCCTTTCTTCCTATCATAGAAAAGTAAGTTGAAGTGAAAGAATGGTGAGTAAAAACAGATTTATGAGAATGTGCCTGGAGGAAGAATGTTAAAAATTATGGGGACTCTGCTGGAGAGAGGATGGTGTTTTGAAAAGGAATCTCGAGCATATTAGTAAGATTTTGAAGTCTCTTAAGTTATCTAGACACCTTTTCTGTTGACAGGTAAGACCACACTTAAGCTGCCCTATCTTGTTGAATGAAATGGGTTTTGTAGTTAACCATATACCCCTTATATTTTGACCATGCTTTGGTGAGGGCATTATTGTTTCTATTTTTGGAGAAATTCTGAGTGCTGAAACTGCTTGTCTAGATGCTTTGTCTCCAGTGCATATCGTGGGAGACAGTAGGCTTCTGGGAAAAGAACCTAGTCTTTTCTTTTACCTTCCAGAGGAAAGACCACCTTTTAGGTGACTCAAGCAACTGCCTGGAGAGCAAAGGTGTAGTGTCTGTGAGCAGGACCACTGGTCTGTATGGCTGTCTTTATGTCGGTACCATACCATGTCCATGACGGTAGCTTTGTAATATGTCTGGAAATGTGATGCCTCCCGCTTTGTTGTTCTTTCTCAAGACTGATTTGACTGTTCAGAGTCCTTTGTCATTCCATATGAATTTTAGGATTGCTTTTTCTATGACTGGGGTTATCTAAAAGGAAGTGGACATGTATTAAGCGAAACTAGATGAGGCTTGTCTTGGTTCCTGAAGGACTGGAAAGCATTCCAGGCAAAGGGAGTAGCAGATGTGCAGACTCAGAAACGCACAGTGCTTTTAGGGAATAGCAGTAACGATAGTCGCTGAGTGTTTCCAGTGCACACTGGTGTATGCTGACGTGTGAACCTGCAGAATGTTCGGTATGGCTGGAATGAAGGACAGAGGGTACAGGGCGTCAGTTTGTTAACAAGTAAGCCTAGACAGTGGAGCCTAAAATCCAGATCTTTAACCCTTGTCCCAGTATTTTTCCGGCCAGAATCCTTTCTGAAATGTGTAGTGTTCTGTATTGGTTGAAGGGCATAGACTATTACTTCTAGGTCTCTGACTCTAAAGCCTTGGCTCTTTCAGCTGTATTTGCTGAAGTTTATAGTTTGTGTTTCATAAGCATCTATAGATAACACAAAAGAGACATTTCAAACCAGGTTACCCTGATCTCTAGTTTTATGGCTTTATTTCATATCTCTGAGTTTTTAAGATAAAGTTAAATAAAGAGAGCAGCCTTTATGGTTGTCCTACTTTTCCTCTGCTCCAGATTCTTCCTCATAAGTGGGGGCTGGAGCCAACTCTTCATTCATTCAACCTAGGCTTTATTGGACTGATTTGCTTTAACCAAACTCATAAGAATGCCACAGTTTGTTAGTTTATCATAAGAAAGCTGATTTGTACTTAGACTCCTGTTTGCCAGCCACTTCGTTTTCTTTTCTTGAGGTCTACTTAGGAAACTCAATAAAGATTAGAAAACAGTTGCTTTGTGAGAATTAAAAAAAAATTAGATGATTTTTTTTTAAATTAGATGATTTTAAAGATCTTTTCCATCAAACTGATAAGAGAGAACTAGTCTTTAAGGTTAAGAGCATGTATATTTCTAGGCAGACCAAAATGAATGTTCACGTGGACTAGCTGTTGTCCTTTCTGTGTTGGATGATACCAGAGACTCAGTCATCAGCGCTTACTCTTTCAGCTCCTGTTTTTGTGGACACCTTAGTTTCTGCTGACCCCTGTGTGTGTATGAGCTAGATGTATCAGCTTGCTAGTGCCCTTACTACACACTGCAGATTTCTAAATTTAAGGCTGGATTCAACCTGTCAACTTTCCAAAAAGACTGTCAGGATAGCCCGTTGATGTAGAACTGAATCACTTTGCAGTGCACGTGAAACTAACACAGCATTGTAAGTTCCCTGTACTTCAGTTAAAGAAATGGTTAAAAAAGGCAAGCAGGCAAGCACACAGTAGCTTGTTGATGAGATGAAGCGAAGTTTCTTACTGCAGTAAGAGTGAGCCACACCCTAAGGGTCTTGTTTAGAAAGGAGAGGTTGCGGATAGCTGTGTGTGTGGTTTGGGGCCTTACTGTCGTGGCTTATGGCAGGTCTTTCAGTCTCGAGATCATGTTGACATTGCACAGAGTTTATGATAGTTTTGGTAGTTGGGGCAAGTCTAGTGAGCAGATACTTGATAAGGGAGCAGATCTGCCCAGTTCAGCAGCTGTACTAAGGAGCTAGTTGAGCAGTCTAATGTTAGTGAATTTTTGAGAAGTTCTGAAGCTCATGGTGAAGTTCCCTAGTGGTCTGTGTCCTTAATATTCCTGGGCAGGTGTTTTCTGAGCACACAAAGCCATGCTGTATGGGGCCTTAGCGTGTAGTCCTTGCAGTTGTGTGGGTACAGCAGGCCTCAGTTCTCAGACTTCTGGAGGGGCGCGCACACCTTGACCCAGGTTTGGTGTCCTGGCCCCGGACACCTTTCTGTTTCCTTGACCTTTATATTCTCATCGTGCACAGCATTACGATTATGATTAAGAACAAGTGGCAAGAATGTTGTGCAAAAAAGTCCTAATGACTTGGATAACCATGATGGTGCGGTCACTGACCTAGGATGACATACTGGAGTGTGAAGTCCAGTGGGCCTTAGGAAGCATTACTACAAGCAAAGCTAGTGGAGGTGATAGAATTATAGCTGAGCTATTCAAAATCTTAAAAGACTATGCTTTTAAAGTGCTGCACTTAAATGTCAGCAAATTTGAAAAACTTAGCAGTGGTCACAGGACCAGAAAAGGTCAGTTTTTATTCCACTCCCAACGAACAGTAATGCCAATGTTCAAATTACCGTACACTTGCACTCACTTCACATGCTAGCAAGGTTATGCTCAAATTCCTTCAAGCTAGCTTCAGCCGTACGTGAACCAAGAGCTTCCAGATGTACAAGTTTGACTTTAGAAAAGGTTGAGGAACCAGAAATCAAATTGTCAACATCCGTTGGATCATAGAGAAAGCAAGGGAATTCCAGAAAAACATCTGCTTCATTGGCTATATGAAAGCCTTTGACTGTATGAATCACAACACACTGTGGAAAATTCTTAAAGAGATGGAAATACCAGACCACCTTACCTGTCTCTTGAGAAACCTGTATGCAGGTCAAGAAGCAGCAGTTAGAACTGGACATGGAACAATGGACTGATTCAAAATTGGGAAAGGAGTGCGTCAAGGGTGTATATTGTCACCCTGCTTATTTAACTTATATGCAGAGTGACGACATGTGTGAAATGCCAGGCTAGATGAATCACAAGCTGGAATCAATATTGCCGGGAGAAATATCAACAACCTCAGATATGTAGATGATACTACTCTAATGGCAGAAAGTAAAGAGAAACTAAAGAGACTCTTGATGAGGGTGAAAGAGGAGAGTGAAAAATTCAGCATTCAAAAAACTAAAGTCCTGGCATCCAGTCCCATTGCTTCATGGCAAATAGAAGAGGAAAAAGTGGAAACAGTGACAAATTTTATTTTCTTGGGCTCCAAAGTCACTGCTGATGGTGACTGCAGCCATGAAATTAAAAGATGCTTGCTCCTTGGAAGAAAAGCTGTGGTAAACCTAGGCAGTGTATTAAAAAGCAGAGACTTCACTTTGTGGACAAAGGTATATATAGTCAAAGCTATGGTTTTTCCAGTAGTCATGTACGGATGTGAGAGCTGGACCATAAGGAAGGCTGAGCACCACAGAATTGATACTTTTGAACTGTGGTGCTGGAGAAGACTCTAGAGAGTCCCTTGGACAACACGGAGATCAAACCAGTCAGTCCTAAAGGAAATCAACCCTGAATATTCATTGCAAGGACTGATGCTGAAGCTGAAGCTCCAATACTTTGGCTCCTGATTGCAAGAGCCAGTTCATTGAAAAAGACCCTGATGCTGGGAAAGGTTGAGGGCAGGAGGAGAAGGGGGCGATAGAGGATGAGATGGTTGGATGGCATCACTGATTCAATGGACATGAGTTTGGGCAAACTTCTTGAGATGAAGGACAGGGAAGCCTAGCGTGCTGCAGTCCATAGGGTTGCAAAGAGTTGGACACGACTGACCAACTAAACGACTGTAGCCTGTGGCACTTGTCTACTGACTTCTAGTATGTAAATATGTGATTTATGTCCAACTCTTCCCCTAAATTTCAGCTGAACTGAACTAGTCTCTTTTCTTCAAAATAGTGCTTTTGCTTTCCCCTCTCGACAGTTCTTTTATCTTTCCAAAATTCTAACTCCTCATGCAGCCTTTCCTGAGCTCCACATTCCGTTTCTAAACTGACTGTACCTTATTTTTGTTACAGTTATCTTTGTGGCTAATTTGGTCCCTTATTAGATTGTACACCCATGGAAGGCAGAGACTGTATTTTACTCACTTTGTAGAAAATGTCCTTTTAATAAATATTTATTAAACTGAATTGAGCTGAGCTGGGCTGAAGCAGACAAACCGCCAGTAGACTGATGGGTTATTGTCATTTTGTTAGACTGATCTTTAAGGAATTTGGTCTTTATCACTCTGGTTCTCTTTCCAGAGGTAAAGTACACCCCAATGAATTAACATTTTAGTTTGTACTTTGTATGGGTCATCAGTTGGATATTGTTGCGTTTTGAGAGATAACCCACTTTAACTTTTCTCACAGATGACGGGAGCAAGAAAAAAAGATTTGAAAGCGTCTTTGTACTCACTTCAGAGCACTGACGTCTTTTTAAGTGTAGATATAGTGATTTATTCACAGGAAGCCTTAGAGCATTACGGTTTCTGCCTTTACTTTAGGCAGCTTGGGTTTTCGTCGTTCACCATTCACACTGCCCTGTTTCTTTTCATAATTCGTGTTGATGACAGTTAGAGGTGTGACGATAGGAGCAGAACATAGCATGCGTTTAGCCCCCATGTGTGATCATCTTAGATGAAGTTCATGGTTGAAACAGATCTTTGGGTCTGTGGTTTAGTGGCTACTGGAAGGGGAATTGAAAGTAATTTCCACTCCTGACAGGATCATTCTTTAGAGTTCAAATTGGAAGACAGAGGCTTTTATATATAATGTATATCGTTCCCAGCACAGACTTTCCAGACCTTCATCAAGTGGCAGAGCTATAAACTTGCCTGTGTGTCGTGGAGAAAGCATTTTTGTCTTTGTTCTGGCCACTTAATTCCTACTGTGTTATCCTCTGTTTAGCCAAGGAAACTACATTTACCACCACCCACTCTGTGAAGATCTCTGATTAGCAACTCTGCAATCCCTGACCACAATAGATAGCTATTTACGATGTTGTGTTTTAGACATTTGCTTTTTGAGGCCATGTTTGTGAGTATTCTGTTATAAGAGGGCTCAGTAGTTGTGTTGCACGGGATTATTTTACTAGTATTTTTGGCTGTGCTGGGTCTTTGTTGCTGCGTGTGAGCTTTCTCTAGTTGTGGTGTTCAGGCTTCTCACTGTGGTGGCTTTTCCTGCTGTGGCGCACAGGTGCTGGGTGCACGGCTTCAGTAGTTGCAGCAGACAGGCTCAGTAGTTGTGCCTTGCTGGCTTCAGGCACTCGGGCTCAGTACTTGTGGCATGTGGGCTCCATCGTTGCAGTTCTGGGCTCTAGAGCGCAGGCTGTAGTTGTGGCGCGTGGGTTTAGCTGCCCCAGAGCGCGTGGTGGCCTTCCCTCTCAGACCAGGGATCGAACCCGGGTCCCCTGCACTGGCAGACGGATTCTCATCCACCATCCCACCAGGGAAGTCCCTGCCCAATGTGCATGTAGGTTTAGACAAGAACACTATCACGGTAAGGTGGTTGTCAAGATTAAATGAACTGGCCTGCCTTTTGTACTTGGTGTGTTTTAAAGATTTAGTAAATAGTTTTGCAGTGTTTTTTCCTCCTTTCCATCTTTTCCCCTAGAGCACTTCCTGCATTGTATTTATTTTACACGTTCCAGGTGGGATTCTTGGAGATTTTCCCGTCAGTAATCTCTCAGCTTTGTATATGTAATTGTATTTTGTGGTCTACAAGTATAATTCTTACAACAAAAAACAAAGCATCCAAGGCCACTCCTGAACCTTGCTACTTAAACAAACAGGAATGCTGCTGCCATAGTTCAGTTGTCTGCAGAGAAGAATCAGGCACCTCTTATTTTTAGTACTCATAGTAACTCTATAATAAACAGACCTTACTTCCTATATTGTTAACTTGTCTGAGGCCTTGTTTTAACCTTAAGAGAGTTTTCGCTGTATTTTTTTCAAGGTAAAAGTATTGTTCGTTTCCTCTGGCTCCTGATTTCTGTCCCCGACTGTCTCTGTGATTGCCTTGCAGAGTGTGGAGGAGCGTGAGTGTGATGATGATGATGGAGCATCTCAGGAAGACGAGGGATTCATGGGCATGTCCCCCCTCCTGCAAGCCCACCATGCCATGGAGAGGATGGAAGAGTTTGTTTGTAAGGTAAGGTGGCCGTTCCTGGTCATTTCCATGCTGTATGTTTAGTCCTTCCCAAACAGAAGTCTGCGAGTTAGGAGCGCGGGGGTGCCGTCCCTTTGGGGCGAGTGTGTGTCCCAGTGGGTAGGAGCAGCGTTAGGACATGAGCCCGTCCAGTACACCAGTCCTTGCGTGCCTGCAGCAGCCCTGATAAAGGTTTGGGAAAACTAGATCATCTGGCCGGGAAGCCGGCTCACAGAGTAGACGTCTTGTTGACCAGTTAGACACACAGAAGGAGACAGAACTGGGGTGCTCGATGCCTGAGACCCCGAGTCTGCTCTGCGGCATGCCGCTCCTCTCGGGTCCAGCGGGCGATGGACTCCTCCTCAGGTGGGACTTCCTAGTCTTCACACGCGTCCAGTGTTGCCAGTGTGGCTGCTGTGTTTTCTGAGTCATTAGCATCCCCGTGGGCCTCCGTCCCCCTAAAATGGCATCTGGATTTGGGGTTGCTTGTTTCAAAAACACGATCAGGGACACTGGTATGTATGGGTTTAGCCATGTGACCCATCTCATCCTGGCAGGTGTGACCTCAGGTCAACACAGTTCAACCTGTGTGTGTAAATTTACTATTAAACATTTTTGAAGAACTCTTGATCATTTAGAGAAAAATTTTTCTGACACTTTGATTTTTCATGAGTTTTGTGAAACCAAGACTTTTTATGTATATAGTCTTAGATCCTAAAAACTAAATTTAGGTTTTTCTACATTTACAATGATGCTAGAAATAATTGGGGCCAGTTGACTTAGAGTCCGGTACTTTGGACCAGAGCTGAGAAGAAAACATTATAATCTGAATATAGACATCTCTTTCACGACCAGAGGGATTTCGGGGAGAGGGTGGCAAAGTCTAAACATTCATGGATCTACTTTTAGAGCCCAGAAAATTTTAATCAGTGTTTGAAAACTGGTGAAGAAAAAGCCAATCGAAACATTAAACCCATTCTAGTAATCACTGTCTCAGTAGAGTTAGAGCAAAGGGATACAAAAGATACATTTTGGTTTTCAAAAGCAAGTTTTTCCCTTAAATCTCAGAGTTAAGTATTCAGTGTCACTCGCTAGGGATTTTTATATTTATGGATCAGTGGGGTGCTGTAGGTAACTTGACTTTTTGTTCTCCCTTCTGAACCAAGAGTATAGAGAGTAAGGCAAATAAAACTTTGCAGTTTAAGAGCTAACAGGTGGTGAATAAATAGGACACTTGTTTGCTATAGACTATGATTTACTGAAGGAAAAGGAGTGGGTCATAAAATTATTATGAGCCCGTATTATCCCCTAGAAGTGTGTCTGTGCGGAAGGGGCAGGCTTCCTGAGTCACCCCACCCACCGAGGCCGAGCTCCTGACTGTCCTTGATAAACCCACCTGCCTGTATTTGGTGACACCGGATTCTGTTTCTTGGAAGCAAGTAAACAGACAGTTGAGAATGCGGTGTCCTGCCCTCTTGCCTGTGTGTGCTTTCCCTTGTGGAGAAGGCTTCCCTACAGGCATAGGGGGAGTAGATAAAGTCATCTAGGCTTTAGAGAGTGTTTGTGTCTGGCATCTCTTTTATTCCAGCCTTCAGTCATTGCTAGTCTACCAGCATAGTCAGCCCACGTGGACACAGAGGTCTTCTGTGGGTCATTTTTTTTTAATATATGTTTTGTGTGTCATGTGGTCTAATACCGACCCAGTGAGCCGTTGCTAAGACGTTTGATTTAGGCATTGCCTTTTTCAAGCTTATAAACAAAGGTGTCCTTGACTAAGCTATGACCTTGTTCTTCCTGCCTGGAGTTGAGGGGGGAGAATACCTGTTTGGGTCGGCATTTGGCTGCCCTGCAAGTTGAGCGGTGGGTGCAGTGTAATGATGGAGGCACAGCACCTGGGCCCCAGTCTTCAGAAGCCAGAGTGTGTGTTTAGAAACTTTGGGGAAAGTCGCTCTGACACTGTGTACTGGTGTCACTGGTAAGAGCTAGTAACTGCTCGTGTGATAACATAGTAGCTCTTCTCATACCATCACAGCAGAGCTCTTCGCAGGCTGTGAACTGCCTGGAGGGAGGCGAGGATTGGTTTCCACCTTAGAAAATAAAGTTCTCCCCAAGTGAAGCTGAGTAGCAGCATCTGGTGACAGATGAGTTTATTTTGTTGCACATTAGGAACCGGCAGGGGGAAGGCGGGTGAGCACAGGCCCGGGGTCGGGAGGAGGGTGGAGACGGAGCTTCAGTGCCATTGTGAGGGGGTCACTGCTGTTCTTTGGTTTGTCGTCCCACCCCAGTGGAGTGCAGGGAGGGGAGGGCTGGGGTGGGCACGGTGGCCGGCAGGTGGGGCCCGAGGGGAAGCCCTAGGTGGACATTCTCCTACCTCCTTGGCGTCTGTTTGGCTCAGCAGGGGCAAGATAGTTTAGGTGGAAGTGATCTTACAGTGTGAGCTCACTGGGCTGAGAGACATGAAAAGAGCGGAGCGCTGAGGCTGGCGTGTTTTTTAGGAGGGGCTCCCCCACCCCCCCATCCCTTTCCTTTAGAGCCTGACGGGGGAATGACAGCAAGGACGGGGAAGGGCGGGAGGCTGCGCTCCTTTGCCGGCTCCCCAGGCACGATCTCTCGGGTGATCTGCCTGTGGGGACAGCAGGATTGCACACCACCTTTGGGGTGGGAGTATCATGGGTCATTTCTGTGGATCCTCGTAAGTTCCCACACTCTTGTTCTCATTTTATAAACAAGGAAACTGAGGCTTGAGGATTTTTGTTGTTAATGAAAGCTCCTTCAAGTGGGCAATGGCAGAGATCCAAGGTTTTCTGACCCCTTTGCTCCTTCCTTCTGCTTCATTATATTTGTTGTGATTAGACGAGAAAACAAAGGAGAGAGAGGCAATTTTAACAAAAGGCATCTAAGTGTGAGTCTGTGTTTTTTCCCCACCAACAGGAATATTAAGTATAAAAATGGTCTTAATACAACAGGGATTTTTCCTGGTATGTATTAGGGACTTCCCTGGTAGTTCAGTTGGTAAAGAATCCACCTGCAATGCAGGAGACCCCAGTTCGATTCCTGGGTTGTGAAGATTTGCTGAAGAAGGGATAGGCTACCCACTGCAGTATTCTTGGGCTTCCCTGGTGGCTCTGTTGGTAGAGTGTGCCTGCAATGCGGGAGGCCTGGGTTGGATCCCTGGGTCGGGAAGATCCCTGGAGAGGGGAAAGGCTGCCCACTACAGTATTCTGGCATGGAGAATTCCATGGACTGTATAGTCCATGGGGTCACAAAGAATCGGACGCGACTGAACGACTTCATGGAGAAGGGAATGGCAACCCACTCCAGTGTTTGTGCCTGGAAAATTCCGTGGACAGTGCAGCCTGGTGGGGTACAGTCCATTGGGTTGCAAAGAATCGGACACTACTGAGCGATTAACACGAAGTCTGTAGTGAAGGATGAAGGAGGGGCATCTGTACGGGTGGGACTTCAGCCCCTCATCTTGCCTTGGCCAGACCGAAACAGAGCTGGAAAGCACTTTTTTTTCTTCTTGGCTGTGGCTCGTGGCTTGCCCATGTCAATTCCTCGACTTGGGACTGAACCTAGGCCCTCAGCAGTGAAAGCACAGAATCCTAACCATTACGCCACCAGGGACGTTGCCTGGGTATTTTCTGTGACTTCATTTGCTCTCTCCTTTTCCTTAGAAAAGCTCCCCTACCCCAATAAAAAGAATGTATTTTTTCCTCAGTTTTTTCAGAATATAGGACATTATGCCTTTGAATGCATCTGTCTTTCTAAAGATAGTTTACTTTATCTCATTGTAAGGCAGTGCAGTAAGAGATAGCTGTCAGTGTTGCTGAATCAACAGTTAAACCCACAGAGGTATTTGCTGATACTCTTCCAGGTCTGGGAAGGTCGATGGCGAGTGATCCCTCACGACGTGCTGCCTGAGTGGCTCAAGGATAACGACTTCCTCCTGCATGGACACCGGCCCCCAATGCCTTCTTTCCGGGCCTGTTTTAAGAGCATTTTCAGAATACACACTGAGACAGGCAACATCTGGACACATCTGCTGGGTATGTTGAGTAGTAATGGTTAATGTGACCGTTCTGTTCCTCCCCCCACCACTGTATTTAAGGGTAAGGACAGAACTTAAAAAGTGTGTTTTGAATTTGCTGTTTTTGTTTGCTGGATTTCTAGTGATGCAGTTCCTCTGTGGTTGTCTCTGGTTGTCCCAATTTACACTAGGTTTTCAGACATGTCCTTAAACCAGGCCAAGGAAAAGGCACTATGCAGAATTGGCTGTAATATTTTAACGAGCACGAAGAGGAAAGTAGTTATTTCACAGAAGTAAGTTGTTTTTTAAAAGTCATTATGAATGGCCAGTGAACATATGAGAAAGGTGCTTAATGACACTGTGAGTCATTTGAGGAAGTGCAGTGAGATACCACTTCACACTCACAAGAATGGCTGTTATCAAGAAAATAGAAAGTGACAAGTCTTTGCTCGGATATGGAAAGATTAGAATTCTGGTCATTGCTGGTGAAATGGAAAATGGTGCAATCTGTTTGGAAAACGGTTTAACAGTTCCTCAGAAAATTAAACGGAGTTACCCGCAATTCTAGGTATATACCCAAGAGTATTGAAGACATATTCCCACAAAGGTGTATACATGAATGTTTTTAGCAGCTTTATTCATTGTAAGGGGAAGTGGGAACAACCAAGTATCTATCACCTGACCTATAAATAAAGTGTAGTATATGGATACAGTGGAGTGTTATACAGCCTTAAAAGGGCTGGACTGCTGAGAATGGGCTACAGCACGGGCTAGCCATGAAAACCTTGTGTGAAGTGAAAGGAGCCGGACACAGAGGCCGGGTACTGTACGATCCATATACACGAAGTAGCCAAAATGGGGAAATCCATAGAGCTAGAAAGTCCAGTAGATCAGTGCTTGTTAGGGTTGTTGGGGGTGGGGTGGGGGGCGGTGATGGGAGATGGCTGAGCAGGTGTGGGACTTCTTTTTGGGGCAGTGAAAATGTTCTGCAATGAAATAGTGACTATCGCACAACCTGGTGAATGTATGGAGTAGTCTGGCCTTTCCCTGTTTGATGTATATATCTTACCACACGTTTGATTTCCTCTGTGCCTCCAAGTTTTCCAGAATCAGAGAGTAGATCAGAGTAGAGAATCAGATCGAGTTTGTTGGTGACTTCTGACTTTCCTAAATGATCACGCAGAATCACTTAGCAAATATTTTAACTTTTTAATTTCTGTGTTTGTCTTGTGTTAAGTAGCCTTTGCCCAAGCAATAAGAATGTGGTATCTTACTGTGAAGAACAGTTTAAAAACTGGTTTGAAATTGCCCAAATGGCATTTCACTGTCCCTAACTCCTGACTCTGTGGTTCAGCTGGTGAGGACCAGAGCCGCAGGTGTTTTCCATAGAGCAGTTGGAGACAAGCTGTATTTCCTAGCAGAGTTTGGAGGGGTCAGTGTTCATTGAAAAGAAACTGCCGAGTGGGTCTTTGAAGCCTGGCTGCGGCACATGTGCCAAAAACACTATAAATGTGATTTCTCAGGGATCTAGCGGTGGCGGTGGGCTTAGTTAGCAGGCCTTGTCTGTTTTCTTTTTGGATTAATCACAAGTTTCCCTGTTATACCGAGCTTGTGAAGCTGAGGGGCATGTGATACCAACAGTGTCTGGAGCAGACCAGCGTTTTAGATAAGGTTTAGTTGTTTGGAAGAATTTTGATTCAGATGTCAGGACTGAAAACTTAATTGATACATAACACTCTCTTCAGAATGTAGTAACCCTGGCTTTCTTCCATCCTCTTCTCTAGGTTGTGTCTTCTTCTTGTGCCTGGGGATCTTTTATATGTTTCGCCCCAACATCTCCTTTGTGGCCCCCCTGCAGGAGAAGGTGGTCTTTGGATTATTCTTCCTGGGGGCCATTCTCTGCCTTTCTTTCTCGTGGCTGTTCCACACAGTCTACTGCCACTCAGAAGGGGTCTCCCGGATCTTCTCTAAGTAAGTATCTGCAGAGTCCCTGTGTGGATCAGTGGGCTCAGGGAGAGCGTCCAGCAGGGTTGGCAGAACCCTTGATGCTGCCTGCCAGGCTCTCTTGACTGGAACCTGTAGTGGGCAGTGATGTTCAGCAGTAAATGGATTTTTTTTTTTTTCCTATCCTAGACTGGATTACTCTGGTATTGCTCTTCTGATTATGGGAAGTTTTGTTCCTTGGCTTTATTACTCCTTCTACTGTAACCCGCAACCTTGCTTCATCTACTTGATTGTTATCTGTGTTCTGGGCATCGCAGCCATCATCGTCTCCCAGTGGGACATGTTCGCCACCCCCCAGTACCGGGGCGTGAGAGCAGGTAAGAAGCCCAGACCGGTATTCCATGCTGCCAGTCTGCACGAGAGGGCCGCCGCTGGCCAAGCGTCAGGCTAGGTACTTGTGATGCAGAGATGGGGAAGTCACAGTTCCTGTTCTTGAGGGGCTTGTAACGTTGGGGTGTCCCTGCTCGTCTTACAGCATCAGGGGGGCGGGTAGTGAGCTGATGCATCTGGTAGTACAGTTTACGTGTGGTCCTTCCAGCTGTGGCACCATAACTTTTGTGAAATGATGGTTCCTTTCTATGTATTTTCATTTTAAAATGTGTAAAAAAAAGTCTTTACTCCCAAACTGATGGTGTTATAGAGGTAGCACGCACCTTCTCTGGTACAGGATGAAGAGGGTTTTATGTTCAGGATCATGCCTATTTGGTTGGAAACCAACCAAAAGCCCCTTCCTTCTGGTGCGAGGGCCTGCACTGGGGCCTGACCCCGTGGGAGCCAGGGCTGTGCCCACAGTGTTTGCCTCTAGTGCCACACCCAGTGCCTGCTGAGAATGAACAGGAAGTACTAAAAGGAGTACTCTTCCTTTCAGCCTTTTTGCTTTAGACCATTTTGTATTAAAGCCCAAGCCACAGTTAATCTGCAGTTCCTGTCCATGTGGTGCTTGGTTGAGGCACACACTTCACAGTGGCTTTAGAGCCCAGTTACCTTTAGGCTGTTTCTGATTGTGACGTTTTCTTTTACAACCCTAGACATGTGTTAATAATACATAAGTAACATAGATTACAAAACTTGGACAAAATGGTACTTAACCTTCAACTTGACACAGTCTGATATGTTTTATTTCAGTTCATTTTAAAAAAAATGGTGATCCAGACTCAGCTTAGTCTTATAACCTAGGGCCTGTCCAGAAGTTTGCAAATCACTGCTGTAGAGGGTTCAAAGACAGTCTGGCTGTGGGGGGGCCATGCTGGTGGACTTCGGTGTCTGACTGGTGCCCTGAGACCCCTCCCTCTCTCATCGCGTGCCCCACCTCACTCTCACCCGGGGGTGTCCATTGTCTCAAGGGAAGATAAACTATGTAGAACTGCTCTGTACTGTAATCTGCGTCTTATAAAGAAGCGCATATAGGGTGTTGTAGGCCAGCTACTCGAATTGTTGGTTCCTGAGGCATTCATCAACACATCACTCCAAGCCCCTTGAAGACTGCTGATTTGTGGAGCTAAGGCTTTTTCAGCAGGAGGCTCTCTCTTTGCCTTTGTAAATAGATCTCGTTTTAGAATATAGCCGTGCTGAATTGCATGGCAGAATCCCAGAGTTTGAAGAACCTTCTTTTTCCTTTCAAACCAGAAGCTAATGTTGCATCTTGCTTTTGAGATACTCAGTTTACAGAGTCACTGGTACTGTGCCAAGTTGTTCCTCCTCCTTTCTCCTTGTCTCCATTGTGTCCTTGTGATTCCCAGGAGTGTTTCTGGGCCTCGGCCTGAGTGGGATCATCCCCGCCTTGCACTACGTCATCTCAGAGGGCTTCCTGAAGGCCGCCACCATCGGGCAGATCGGCTGGCTATTGCTCATGGCCGGCCTGTACATCACGGGGGCGGCCCTGTACGCCGCCCGCATCCCCGAGCGCTTCTTCCCCGGCAAGTGTGACATCTGGGTAAGTGTGGTCGGTGGCTGGGGGCGGGCAGGGTTCACTGTCTTATCTGTCCATCTGTGAGTTAGTTACTGGCACCCAGGGAAGTGAAATGATTGAGGAAGTACCCTCGCCCCAGCTTCCCTCTGAGCTGCGTCAGCGTGGTGAGTGCGGGGCTGAGGGTGCACCCTGCAGGGACGGCCCCGCTGTGAGACCCGCCGCCCCATGATGGGCCGCAGCTGCCGTCAATGCCTTCTCAGGACCAGCCCGGGAGCTCGGGTGCTCCTTACTCAGCGACCTGCCCTTCAGGGCAGGTGTGGAGTCATTGTCCCCCTGTCCCCGTGCCGGGCGGCAGGTTTTCAGGCTGCCTCTGTCTGGTCTCCTTGTGTGTGGGAGGAGGGGGACAGACTAGGTTTTTACCCGGGTCCTTTTCAGTATCAGCATTCAGCGATTAGCAACAAGAGACTGACCTGTGTGTGTGGTTGGAAGGGAGGTGGGATAACCAGCCGGTCGTTGAAGGTAAACCTAGAGGAGGAAAGCGGGAGGGGGGGAGAAATGCAGGGGACCAGTGGGCAGCCTGGTACTGGTCCTCACACTGGTACCGGTCCGTGGCCTGTCAGGAATCAAGACTGCACCGCGGGAGGTGAGTGGTGGGAGCAAGCGAAGCTTCACCTGTATTCACAGCTGCCCCCCATCACCCTCATTACTGCCTGAGCCCTGTCTTCTGTCAGGTCAGCGGCCCCTTCAGAGTCTCACAGCGGCGAGCACCCTGGCCCTAAAGTTAAGGTGGTATCCTGAGATGGCCACAGAGGAGGAATAGGTGCACAGTAAAGGCGGCGTTGCTGGCCCCCCGGCGTCAGGGGTGCACCGCGTCCCGAGCTTGGGGCCGCAGCTCTATTTCTGTGGGGACAGCTGGCCTTCACCTCAGCAGAATGTGATACGCCTGCTGGGTGCTCTGAGATCAGGGATGCCTCGAATTTGAGCCGCCGCACCCACCCCCGCCCCGGCTCCGCACAGACAGTCTTAAGGGTCTTCTGCCGACTTAGTGATGTCTCGCCCTCCCCGCTTCTGCCTCCAGTTTCACTCACATCAGCTGTTTCACATCTTCGTGGTGGCTGGCGCGTTCGTCCATTTCCACGGGGTCTCGAACCTCCAGGAGTTCCGTTTCATGGTCGGCGGAGGCTGCAGCGAAGAGGACGCACTGTGACAGCGGCCAGAGGCCGGGGACGGTGACCCCACTGGCCATGACGCCAGCGCCAGAGGAGCCCCACAGCGCGGGGCTTCGTGACGCCCCAGGGCTCCACGTGGTCCGCAACTGGGAAGAGAAAACAAAAATAAATCACACCTCACGGGTGGAGAAGAGGCAAGATGGCCCAGCCCTGCCTCGTTCTTGGGTCTGGCCGACGGAGGGCGCTCGCGCCCCGGGCACGCTGGTCTCCATGCTTGTAGCCGGCGGGGCCGTCAGCTGGAGGTGCCTCCTCCTCCCTCCTCTCTCCTTAGAAATGGTGACACTGACCAGTGTTGTCGAACATTTATTATGTCCTCCGAGGGGTGGCAGTGTGATTTTAGATGCCCTTTTGGGAGAACAAAGGAATTAATGTAAATAAGATTTCTAACTTACTGTTTAAATAAAAATTTATATAAATGTTTAAACCACAGGGCTAGGGGAGGGAGGGAGGCTTTTGTACAGAACGAAACACGCGAGAGCCACACACTGTTCCAATTTTGCACATGTGACCGCCGGAGGATCAGGCGACAGCCCTAGAATGTATGACGCCCGGCGCCCCGGGTGCCTTCTGCCGGCGGGGACACCTCGGGCCCCGGGGTGGCAGCGTCCTGCTCGGCGACCCTGGAGAGCCCGAGGCGGGGGCGGCGTGTTTGCTGGGGGACGTGGGGTGTGTGAGATCAAGGCAGTAGTGACGGTGTCAGAGTTTGAGTGACTTGTTTCTGCCACCTACCCAGAAACATCACTGAGGCTGGCGGGGATTGGGGGAGCACCCACAGGGCTTCCTGCATCCTTTTCAGTGCGGTGGAGACTCAGCTGGTTGCAGGGGTGGGGATGGGGTGTCTGCAGTGGAGCTCTGGACCACTCCGTATGAGTCCCTCCAGGAGAATCACTGCCTTACCTCCCCCTCATCTCTCCCCCACCCCCACCCCCAGGAGTAGAGACCACCTTCCCTGGCACCACAGCTCCTGGCCTGAGGCTAGCCACACAGGGGCCCAGGGCCCACCAGCTGTGGTGGGAGTCTCCCTGTGGTGCTGTCCTGGTGCCTGGGGGCTGGGCACGTGAACCCCAACCCGACCCCCTTCACCCCCGCCATCCCGGTCAGGTCTCCAGGGACAGGGAAGCCAGCAGCGCGCCTCTGAGGCCAGAGCCCGTTACCCACCCCTGGAGCCCAGTTTTCTAGGGCTGGTGTGGTAGGAAGGTTTAGAAGGAAGTGATACCTGACTCCAGGGAGTCTGGTTGGCTCCTTGAAGCTGTGTCTTTGAGGAGCTGCTCAAATAAGGCTGCTTGAGCCCCAGAGGTGGACGTCCTGCGGGGGTGTCAGAGTCCAGCGTAGAGGGTCTGGCTCCTGGGAAGCCTGCACCTGCCCACGTAGCCCCGAGTCCATTTTTTACTCTCAGCAAAGGCTTCAGGTGGTTGAATCGCACCCAGGACGGCAGGCGTCAGGCGTGAACAAGGTCCCAAACCGGGCTGGCCACCTCCCACCAGTGTTGGGAACATGGGAAAGTCTCCCGTTTACTCAGTGTGGGTTTTTTTCTTGGTTAGGTGTCTCCTTTCCCCCGCGTCTCCAGCAAAACCTGGGAACTGGGGAGCAAGAATCCTCTGTAGAGCTCAGGAGTGTTCTGGTCCTGAGTGAGGGCACTGGCTGCGGTGCCAAGTGCGCTGGTGCCGTCTGGACGGTGGCAGAACAGTATTACTCCTCCGGGAGCACGGCCCACAGTCCCCCCGCCCCTCCCCCCGGGAGAGTCTCCCTGGGCTTCAGGATGTACCCCAGAAGCCAGCCTTGCGTCCGGTCACCTGCCTGGGGAAGCGGTGTGTGGTGTGCGGGCCCTGCGACACCGCCAGCAGTCTGGGACTCAGCTGCACCCCCCCCCCCAAACAGGAGCTGCACCTGGCTCAACATAGCACAACCCCTTAGGAAGTGACGTGGTCACCAACCAGACGTCCCCCACCCCGTGACGGCCCCTCCCTGGGAAGCGGGCGGGCACCCACTTCCGTGTGTCCTCGAAGCCCCGGCCGCCTCACGCATGCCTCCGCCTGCTGGGAACCCCACAGGTCGGCGCCTGGATGCCTTACTCTCAGCAGTCAGAGGCTTGCTTGCTCTGTGCAGCAGATGTTCGTTTTCTTTTCGGGCCCTTGGCCATTTCGGACCTCTGCAGCTTCATCCTCTCACCCATTGAAGAGTGGCCTTCTCAGTATTTCCCCCTTCCCGTTTATAAATTGTCAAAGCCACAAAGCACATTTTTGGGGATCATAGAGGGCTGGGATTTCAGAAGGGCATTTGTGCGATGGCCCCATTCACCATGGGATGTCCCTCCTTACTGTATTCTCAAACTTCTAATAAAAAAACCAAGTGGAATATGAACGTGTTTTTTTTTTGTGCCTTTTTTTTTCTTTTTTTAAAGAAAAAACTGCCTCAACTTCCCTCTCCATAGCTTTTGGTACTTCTTAGCTTGAAGCCTTCATTTAGATACTGAAGCTTAAATTTCTGGAAACATCCCACTCTGAGTGCTGGAGACCATTCTGAAAAAGCTCTCCATGGACTAACTGTTCAACAAGTTAAGCTCTTGTGAAATTATTAACATTCAGGATTCTTTGGCCACAGAGGTATTTTCTGTACCAAACAGAATATCTCAGGACACTTAGGGGTTTGTTACTCATTGGGCTACCAATTTTTTGAAAGGCATGTTGTATACTGTCATTTTCACAGTGTAGTGTTGAGAGTCTGCGAAAGTTGAAAATGTTCTCTGGCAGTTTTAATTAGATAATCTTGTAGTTTGTATATTTCACATTTCCATTTAATGTTCCTAACGTGTTAATGATGGCAGGCAGGATGATGATGAGTTAATAAAGAGGGTGCAGTATAAAAACCAGTGCTCATGCCCAACCCAAGCCTTCCCGGCCTTCCTTACACTTTCATCATAACTGGAGTCCCAGGCACAGAACAGAGGGGAGAGCCAGCTCCAAGGGGCAGTTACTAATTTATAATTAGAGGTACAAAAATAATACCTGAAGAACGCATCATGCAAGGGGGTGTGTTAAAGCACTTGACGTGTCACGTCATTGTAACCAGCACCCAATGAACAGATCTGTTGCTTCACTCGTGTTTTGTAGGTGAGATCAGAAGGGGTAAGTCTGACTTGTGACACAGTCTAAGACGAAAATTCAGATTGAATGGTCTCATGTAGGGACTTCCCTGGTGGTCGTGGTTAGGACTCTGGGCTTCCACTGCAGAGTTTGCAGGTTTGATCCCTGGTTGGGGAACTGAGATCCCCTTGCTGCATGGCACGGCCAAAAATAAAAGCCTCATGTATTTTGACTGAAAGGTTTTGGGGGTTTGTTAACCCTTCTATGTAATTTAAGAGAAGAGGGGAGGTCCCAGCCCTTTTTGCCTTGGGTATATTTAGTTTTTTTCAGGGGAATTTCCAGCATTTGGATGAATTCTCATTTTAAGTGTAGGAATAGGTTTTTTGCATAGGGAACCTGGAGGGTGGGACACTGGGTTATATCCTGTTTTATTTGTTTGTTTTTTATGTGGGCCATTTAAAAAGTCTATTGAGTTTGTTACAGCATTGCTTCTCTTTTATGTTTTGATTTTTTTGGATGCAAGGCATGTGGCATCTTAGTCCCCAGCCAGGGATTGAATCTGCATTGGAAGGCCAGGTCTTAACTGCCAAGGAAGCCCCTCCCGTCCTGCTCCGGGTGACCGTTCTCAAGGCCTACAGATAGCCTCTGGCTTTCCCAAGTCCTTCACTGAGCCGTCTGTAGGCACCCCTTTCATGGTGATACCTGTGGTGCGGGAAAGGAAGTGGATAAGGACGCATTTGAATCCTGGCCTGACAGTTGCTAGGGCTCTGTGGCCTGGAGACGCCTGCAGGCACTGTTGCACCCAGGAATAACCCCTGATCTCCGAGTACCCTGTGTCCTGCTGGACAGGTTTTCCTGCCTTCCAGCCCCGTGACTTGTGGTAAACTGGTCTAGTGTGACTCTGCTTTCTGTGGTGATGGCGGGAGTCTAGCCGGGCTGGAAGAATGGCCTGTCACCGCCACCCCTGCCACCCTGGCCTGGGGACAGCGCTCTGGGGACAGCACCTGGGCCTGCCGAGACAGCTGCTTCCTCCTCTGTGAACTCATCCCCGCCCCACCCTGCCCCAAGTCAGCATCCCTCACTTGAGCCGCAGGGATGGACTGGCGTCTATGCCAAGCTCTTTCCCTTATTCTTCCCCAAGTTTGTGCCTTTGATTTGGAGATGTCCGCTCCCTTGCCCTCTGGAACGAACTCCCCCTTGACGTTGTGGAGTGGTGCTCAGGCCTTTTCGCCTCAGCAGTGCTTGCATTAAAACACGCCCAGAGGTGGCTTAGGAGCTGGCACCCCCCTGCCCTGAGGACAGCTGCCTGCCCTGGCACTCTTGGGCATCCACAGTTTCTTTAGGAAAAGGGACTTCGGGACTCTCTCCCCCAGAATCTTGTCATTTATTCAGTGACTTTGGTTTTAACTTTGTTGGTCTGAGCTTCCCTGGTGGCTCAGACAGTAAAACGTCCGCCTGCAATGTGGGAGACCTGGGTTCAATCCCGGGTCGGGAAGATCCCCTGGAGAAGGAAATGGCAACCCATTCTAGTATTCTTGCCTGGCAAATTCCACGGACTGAGGAGCCTGCTAGGCTACAGTCCATGGGGTCACAAAAAGTCGGACATGAGTGAGCAACTTCACTTGTTGGTCTGAAACCAAGGTGATGGCTCTTTAGCATGAGCTAGGCTGCCACCTGCTGTCCTTTGGGCCGTGTTGGTGGTGGTGGGGGTGGCGGAGGGTTAGAACCACCAAAATAGAAAAGGGCAAGAACAGCTCTGACCTCCGAAGGCAGGACTTATGTTCTCTTCTCCTAGGTGAAGGGCAGTTTTATTGTATCAATGGCTTTTGCTTCCGTTGGTTCTGACGGAGTCCTGGCCCCATAGCCCCCTCCTGGCCACACAGACAGGGCTGAGGCTGGGAGCTGCCCCAGTACTTCCCAAGTGTGGTTTTAAAATTGTGTGGCCAAGAGCGTCGATAAATTGCCTGAAAAGACTCTTCCTGGTTGTGGCAGGAGTGGGCGGCGGGGGGGACAGGATGCTGTCCTGGAGAGAGGTTAGAGGTCAGGGTCTGGACACACACTGATGCCCCCGAAGGGCATGGTGAGGGAGGGGCTGTCACCTCGAGGGCTCTGTGACATGAAGGTGGGGAGTCGAGCTGAGGGGGTGGGAGACAGGCCCCCTGCTGCCTCCTCACCCACCTGTACCTGGCGGGCACCTGTGACCTTGCCTGTTGTTCCAATGTCCTTTCTCCCTCCCCTCCACCAGGAAAGCAGGTGCTTCAGAGGACAGCAGGTGACATGCTGTGGGTGCCGACCGTAGGCCATGTGGTTTCAGGTTCAGCATACAGACACCATGTACATGCCTCATACATCACATTCACCTCTTCCAGGGAGGCTGGCTGAACGTAGAGATCGGAGGCCACCCCAGGGTTTCTGCGCGGTTCTGCCTTCAGTGTCGCTCCCACAGTGGGGACCGCAATCCCTGGGGAACCAGGTCTGCGTGGGAGGAAGCCATGGCCCCGAGATCCCTGGGTGGAGGGATGTGCCCAGATGCATCCGTCTCCCCCACTGGACTCCAGTTTGCAAATGGGAATGCTCCCCAAAGCTCTAGCTCCAAGGTCAGAGTCAGGTGGTCTCTCTTGTAGATCAGCAGCCAAAAAAAGACCACCCTGGGTCCTTGGGCCTCCAGGAGGTCTGGAACATTCAGGACCCCCTTGACTATGCCTCTCTGAAGACCAGTCTTTTGCTAGGACCCCTCTGGCTGCAACTGGTCCTGCCCCCTGCCTTGGACTTACATCCTTCTCCAGTGCAGCAGCTGTATCGCTAACCTATTAGCTTTTTCTTAGAAAGAGGCAAATGGTAAGTCAGGGCTTTGCAAAGACATTTATAGAAATTTTTTTAATAGCAATAGTTTGTGGACATCACACGCAGCCATGTTCATGTAAAGGACCTGCCTTCTCTCTCTCTCTCTCAGACACACACACACACACACGCACACACACACACACACCTTTTTTGAGCTTCAACTGTGAGACTGAGCTGCCTCGCTGTACACCTCACCCTGGGGCAGCTACATCTCCAGTGGGGAGCGTTCTGCCCTCCTCCCCTCTGCCCTCAGCCTCATTCCTCTCCTCCTTCTCAGGACATTTAAGTCCTTGGATTCTACTGAAGACCAGCCAGACTCATTAGAAAGAGCTGCCCCTGTCTCTGGCTGGGTCTGGATTTCTGGGGGAATAGATGGAACTAAAGCTGTCTGGTCTTGGTCCAGGTTGAGCTCATGCTGGACTCCCCAAGAGGAGGTGGGGGGGAACTGCCCACTGAGATGCGGGCTGGAGGGTACCCAGCACCCTAGAAGTTCTTCAGGATGGGTTTGTGACTCCTTCAGCAATCTCGGGAAGCCCATGGCTGTGATGAGCATGGCCTTGGGCGAGAGAACCCAGCTGCAGAGCGCCAGACAGCACGGTGGACTGCTGACTCTTCCCAGCGTCAAAGCAGGCCCAACGGGGCGGGGTCACCGCAGCAGCTGGGACAGCAGCACCCAGGCCCACAGAGGCAGCAGGAGCAGGGGGAGCGAGGCCGAGGTGTCTGAGGCACCTCCGCAGTCCTGGGCGTTCTCCTGCGGACCCAGAGCACTCCCGGTGAGGTACCCGTCCAGGCAGAGGCGACCAGGAGACTGGGAATCGGGTGGGAGGTTCTGGGACTAAGAGGGACAGAGGGCTGAGGGAGAGGGGAGTTACAGCAAGTGGTGGGAGTCCCCTTTCTTAGACACCCCCCCTACTTCTAGGGGAAGGAAGATGGAAGGCCTGTGGAGTCATCCTCTCAGAGTGACTGCAGAGAAGCCTGGCACTCTGGGAGCATCCTGGCTGTGGAGGCAGCGTGTCCAGCAAGGACGACTCAGTACAAAGAGCCCAACTGGAGTGTTCAGGGCTGGTCACCACAGTGTTATGTGTCTAACCATTTCCTCCTACCCGCCCGGACCCTGTGGATCCAAGTGCAATGGGGGCGATGTGGAGAAGCTGTGTTTACCAAGGGCCTGGCCCCTTGGGAGACCAGCTCTCATCATAAAAACACTGCCGGTCCCTCCCTGCATGAATGCACCTGGATGGCGGTTCCAGGAGGTGCCCTCACAGCTGCGCACTGTGTGTCCAGCGCTCTCATGTCTGAAGGGCATCGGCCAAAGGTTTGGGGATGAAGAAACCCCCCAAGCCCCTACCTCTGGGTGGAAGGCGTGGCAGGTGTCCGGGCGCCGGCGGAGCTTCTGGGAACGCATCCTGCTGCACTTGACGGAGGCGTTATGTGCAGAGGTCACTGTTAAGGTGAACACAGCTGAGATGGAGCTGACGCTGGAGCCTGCGCGTGACAGTCGCTCAGTCGTGTCCGACTCTGCGACCCCAAGGACTGTAGCCCGCCAGGCAAGAGTACTGGAGTGGGTTGACTTTCCCTTCTCCAGGGGATCTTCCCGACTCAGGGATCGAACTCAGGTCTGCTGCATTGCAGGTGGATTCTTTACTGTCAGAGCCACCCGGGAACCTCTGGGGACTCAGTTCTGGAACCTCTGGTGGGACTGGCTGCCCCACTGGCTTCCAGGGTCAGAGGTCAGCCCTTAGAGCCGCGAGAAGGGCAGGGTGTTGGTGGTGAGGGTGGCTGGCTCCACCTCTCTAGATCTGAGCCCCTCAGTGATGACCCGCCCTCCCTGCTCCCCCGTCCACCCCGTCACCCCCCAGACTGGAGCCCCAGAGGATATATTTGACCTCCTCCGCCTCCCGCAGCACTGACGGGAAGATGCTGCAGTCACAGGTGCGGTCCGTCACCAGGAGCAGGAGGTTGCTGCTGGGGACCTGCTGCATCACAAACGACCTGCGGACATGAGAGCGGTTGGCCCGTGGAGGCTCTGAACAGCCGGACGCTGGGCTCCAGGGAGGCTCTTCTGGAGATGGCACGAAGGCTTGGGGGCCCAGGTCAGCTCCCTGGTGGGAGGCAACCTGGTTTACGTCTCCCATAAGCCTTTGCAGCTGCCTTGCTCCTTTCCTAGCAGATTGCAGGGAAGGAAGCCCAGACATTTAGGGGGATAGGAGTTGCTCTTGACATTTGCGGGGAACACACGCCTAAGTCAAGACCGTGTCAAGTAAACAGGCCCGTTTGGAGGGGCCGGCCCCCATCGGTGATACAGTGCTCAGGCTTGGCCACAAGGTGGCGCCCCAGGCCCACACGCTGCCCGATTGGGAGCCGGGTGGGTGCAAGCCGGTTGCGGTCACTGGCTCAGCCGGTGTGTTGGCCACAGACACTGCCCGTAGGCATTTCCTGCGGGGTAGAGGACTTCATACGTGCACATGCACACACACGCAGCACACCCACGTGCCGAAAAACACGTGCACAACAGACTCACATGTACATATTCAACTTTCTTCACACTGTATGAAGTTGGTATTATCCCTGTTTTGCAGATGGGAAAGCTGACGCCTTCTGGGTAAAGTGACGCGCCCAAGGTGCCAGGTGCCCCAGCCACTCCTGGAACATCCTCCAGCCTCCCGATCCTCTGCGTGGACAGACATCTAAGCGAGAGTTGGCCCTCCTTCCCCGAGTCTGCCATGGCCTCAGGGCCATCTCTCCTGTCTGCCAACACGGACACTATGCCAGCCCCATCCCCACCTGGCTGCCATGCTCTGGACCGAGGCCTGTGGTCCCTCCACCCAGGACACGGGCACAGAGGCCTTGCTGTGGGGACCCCGCCCGGCTTCCTCCCCTCCCCGCTCACTTCTGGCAGGCGCGGCACTCCACGGTGCCGTTGGCCTCCCGCACGGCCGTCTGGTGGACGAACACGGGGTAGGCGGTGTCGCAGGGCTGCAGCAGGTCCTGCTTCTTGTGCTTGTGGGCTGCAGGGACACAGAAGGACATGGACGCGGGGCCTCGGTCACCCCGTGGGGGTGGGCCTCGACAGCCTGGGCAGTGCGGTCACTGCGCCGGGAGGAAGAGGTTCCGTCTGCTGGCACATGGCAAGCCATCAGGACTTGGGGGTCCGGAGGGGAGGGAGCAGCTGTGCGTGAGTGACGCCCTGGGTGACCCTGGGGACGCCTGGCTCTCTCCTCACCATCAGCGGTGATGTCCAGGGGCTGGGAGGAGGTCAGGGGCAGCAAGTGGGGCGTGGGGGGCCTGGGAGGTGACAGCCCTGCTCCCTGGGCGCTCTGCAGACAGCTCCCAGACAAGCCCTGGGCCTCCCCCCCACTGACCCCATGGTCACTTAGAGGTGGGCAGGGGGCAAAGCCCAGACTTCCTGGACTCCTCAGCGGGGCCTGTGTGGTCACTCGAGTGGGCTCAGAAAGGACTTGGCAAACTCAGAAGCCTGGCAGCCGCCCTGGAGGACCCACGTCCACTCCTGGGTGAGCAGATAGCTGTTCTCTGTGTGGCGCCTTGGCCTCTGGACCACAGGACACTGCCGTCTGCTGTCGTCAGAGCTATTGCCCAGGAAAGGGCTGGAGGGTTCCGTTTTCCCCGGGGCAGGGCTGTGATCGTGTGGGATGAAGTCTGGGCTACAAACCCACCCCTAAGGAGCGAGGCTCTAAGTTGGGAGGGGCCTTCGTTATTGAGGAGTCTTGGAAAGAGAGAGGTTCCTGGGACTCTCCCACCCAGCACTGGGGCTCCTCGGCCGCTCTACTTACAATGATGGAAGACGGTCTTGGCTGTCCAGGATGTGTGGTCCAGCACGGGGTGGCGATGATGGTGATGATGGTGATGATGGTGGTGTCACATGGTGTGGGCATGATGTCACATGGAGCGGATGATGTCACACAGGAATGGTCAACATCACATAGGATGAATGATGTCACATGGATGATGTCACACGGGATGGACGACATCACACGGGATGGATGATGTCACATGGGATGGATGATGTCGCATGGGATGAGTGATGTCACACAGGATGGATGACGGCACATGGATGATGTCACACAGGTGCATGGTGTCCCAAGATGGTGTGACATCACACAGAGGTGAGGGAAGGTGATGGAGAGGCCAACAGGATGGACGTGAGTGGTGGACCCTCTGCAGTCCCCTCCCCCCAGGTGGCGGCTGGAATGATGCTGGGCTCTGGGCTCCTACAACTGGAGAACTCACCCTCGGCCCCGTGGTCCCCACGCCAGGAGCCCCAGGCCCTCCACTCCAGCAGGAGCCTGTCGGATAGAAGTGATCAGAGATCTGCTTGCCCACCTCACCGGTCCCCAGACTGTCTACCCCTTCCGTCAGGGAACCCTTTTCCAGAAGCTCCTGGGGGGCAGAGGCCCTCCCCTGGCAGCTGTGTGCAGGAGAGGGCACCATATGTGCCTGGATGGTTCCACCCCGGACCTCAGCCTCCTCTGGGGTCATGGGGACCTCAAGCAGCTCCCTTCAAAGGGCCCCCTCATAACCCACCCCTGCCTGAAGCCCCCAGTTCCTCACTCACAGCAGGAGCTCATTCATCAGCCACCTGGTAGCCGTCAGGAGGGCAGAGATGGGCTGGGGGGAGAGGGAATACACTGTGAGCCCTGGGGCCCCCTCACTCCATCAGAGACCATGCCCCGGGCTCCCCCCAGCCCCTCCCAGCAGCGGGATCAGCGGAAAGCTGTTCTGGGAAATTCCTGCTGTAGAGCGCGTGATGCCCATCATCACCCTGGGTGGCATCTATGGGATCCCTGATGGGTTGTGGACAGTGCGGGGGTGAGGGTGGGAACCAGGCAAGGAAGGGGCTGCAGCTGTCCCTCTGCTGGAGGAGTTGCCCTGACACCCCCCACCCCACCCCCACCCCCTGCCAGATAAGATCTGGGAGGGAGCAGTCTGTGGGCGGCGGGGGCCTGGGAGAGGGCCAAGGTGGGCCCTGGTTCCTGGAGAGAGAGGGACAGGCCGCCATCTGGTGGAGGGAAGCCCTGGGGGGACACTCACGCTGACCAGGGGCTGGGAGGCGCTGTGGTGGTGGGTCGGGGGTCTGCACATGGCCTGGTAGTCGTACATGGTAACTCTGAAGCCAGAAACGGGACAGGGTGAGTCCAGACCCCACCCGTATTCCACCTCCACCCCACCCTGGGAGACTTTGCAGCAGGGTTTTCGTCAGCAGGTCAGAAAACGACATTTCTGGGCTCGGGCTGCTCAAAGAGAAGGGACAGCAAACCTAGTTTTCCCTCTCAGGCGGACCTCAGCCTTTCCCACTCCTGCAGGTCTTGGGCTTAAGGAGGTTGCTTCTGCAGCCCTGGGGGTCCCTGTGGGGTTCTGAGGTTGGGATCTAAGACGCGTCTGGTCCGTTTAGCATCTGACCCCGCCTCCTCTGTATGTGTTTCGGGGCGGGGGGCGCCTGCCCCACTTACTGGCTGAACACCCCCATGCTGAGCAGCTGGGTCACGAGCGCACCATCCACCTCCCCCAGGAATCGGCCCACCTGTGAGGGCAAGAAGAGGGGGAGAGGGAGGGCCTGGGGTCGCTCCAAGCTCCAGACTTCACCTGCGTCTGGGCTTCCCCTCCTGGGGCTCATTAAGTGTATGTGTGGGGGGTTGTACTTTCTTCTCGGCCGCTCTGGGTCCAAGGGGGTCCTGGGCGTGTGGCCAGGCAGCGTGATGGGGCACCTCCAGGCCAGGCTGACTGGTGAGGATGGACTTTCCCATCCGGGAGGTCCAGACAAGGGGAGAGAGCGTGAAGAGGGGAGTCCAGAGCCCGGCCTCATGGAGGTGGCAGGGTGGGCGCTGAGGTCTGAGCTTGTGCCTGGAATTCACATGCAGAAAGGTGCCCCCAAGGCGACGGGCCCACCTGATGGGGTTGGTGCTCTCAGAAGAGACCCCAGGGGGCTTCCTGCCCCTTGTGCCGCTGGGAACACACTGAGAACCCGGCCACTCGGGGGCCCCCTCGGGCTCCAGCCCCTACAACTGTGAGCATCTTTGTGGTTCGTAGCCGCCCTGTCTGTGGGCTCTGCTCCGGATGTCTGAATGGACTAAGGTGGGGGGCAGGGAGGCAGACGGGAGTAGGTGGTGGGTGGCAGGAGGGGGCTCAGGACTCTGGGGTGGGCCCCCAGTGCAAGGCTGCAGACAAAACCCGGGGGCCTCGGGGAACCCCCCACCAATAGAGGGGGGAGACAAAACAGACAGAAGATCACCTATGGGCATCTGAGGTGAAAAGGCTGGATTCTGGGGTCTCTCAGTGCCAGCTGTGGTTTCAGACTCTCTACTTCTTGTCTCTGGGCCAGGATTATTGCTTCTGGCCTTTTTCTGACCGTCTAGGTCATTGGACGATGTGACCCGCCCCCCCTAGTTCTGCCTCCTTAGCATCTTACCTCCTGGGGCCTCTCTGAGATCAGGATGAACCCATTGTTGTCAACGATGAAGCAGTCCAGGTCCTGGGGAGAAGCCCAGAAGGAGGTCAAGGCCAGGCCCTAACACTGACCCCTGGTCCTGCTGCCTGCCCGCTGGACCATGTGGGGAGGCCTCTGTGTGGAGCTCAGGCTGGGGAAGGAGGGGCTGGCCCATCAGGGGGACGTGGGTGGGGGATGCCCTTCCCCCCTTCCCGCTGGGGGGCACTCACACTGTCCTGGCAGCTCTCCGGGCACGGCCCCTCCGCAGCACCACACTGGAGGGAAGGGCAGAGCCGTGAGTTGTGTATCCGTGTGCATGCATGTGTGTGTGATGTGTGTGACACGTGTGACACATGTTATGCGTGACGTGTGATGTATGACATGTGTGGTGTGTGACACGTGTTGTGTGTGACATGTGTGATGTGTGTGGGGTGTGTGATGTGTGTGATGTGTGTGACGTGTGTGTGATGTGATGTGTGTGATGTGTGTGATTTATGTGATGTGTGATGTATATGTGATGTGTGACGTGTGTGATGTATTTGATGTGTTTGTGCTGTATGTGTGTGTCATGTGTGTGTGTGATGTGTGTGATGTGTGTGTGATGTGATGGGTGATGTGTGTGTGATGTGTGTATGATGTATGTGATGTGTATATGATGTGATGTGTGTGTGATGTGTGTGATGTGTGTGTATGATATGTGTGATGTGTGTGTGATGTGATGTGTGATGTGTGTATGGTGTATGTGATGTGTGTATGATGTGTGTGAAGTGTGTATCATGTATGTGATGTGTGTGATTGTGTGATGTGATGTGATATGTGATATGTGTGATGTATGTGATGTGTGCATGATGTATGTGATGTGTGTATGATGTGTGTGGTATGTGTGTGATGTATGTGGTGTGTGTGATGTGTGTGATGTATGTGATGTGTGTGAGGTCTGTGATGTGTGCATGATGCATGTGATGTGTGTGATGTGTGTGATGTGTGTATGATGTATGTGATGTGTGTGATGTGTGTGTGATGTGTGTGATGTATGTGATGTGTGTATGATATGTGTGATGTGTGTGATGTGTGTATGATGTGTGTGATGTGTGTGATGTGTGTGATGTGTGTGATGTGTGTATGATGTGTGTGATGTGTGTGATGTGTGTATGATGTATGTGATGTGTGTATGATGCATGTGATGTGTGTGATGTGTGCATGATGCATGTGATGTGTGTGATGTGTGGTGTGTGTGTGTGTGATGCGTGTGTGCATGGTATGAATGTGTGTGGTGTGTGATGTGTGCATGATGCATGTGATGCATGTATGATGTGTGTGATGTGCATGTGATGTGTGCATGATGCATGTGATGTGTGTGTGATGTGTGTGATGTGTATGTGATGTGTGTGGTGTGTGTGGGGAATGGAGCCCAAGGACACCTGTGGTGTGCATGCAGGGGTGTGTCACATCCTGTGTGGTGTGTACACACGGGGGAGGTGTGTGGTGTGACGTGTGTGTGCACCTATGGCATGTTCCTGTCCTGTGTGCCCCGTGTGTGTGTGCACGTGAAGTCCGCGGCTGAGATGCGGGCAGGACCTCGCTGGTGGCAGCAGCTCAGTGCACAGGTCGGGGTCCTCACACTGAGTATCCCGCCCCGGACCCCCACACCCACCTGCTGGGTGGCGGCCCAGAAGCTGCGCTGCAGAAACTCCATCCTCATCTGGATGCCCACGGCTGCCGAGGAGCGGGGTGGGGGCGCGGCAAAAAGATGGTGAGAGAGGTGTTAGATCCTAGTCCAAGAGAGGGGGTGCATCCACAGAGGGGTGGGGGCACCCGGCAGCCTGGTGAGGGGACGCGTGCCTCTGTCTCTCCCGAGCCAACAACACCAGAAAACACCCCAAGATGTGATGATGAGGTCTAGGAGCCAGGAGCTCGAGGTGGGTGCCTAGGGAGGCGGTCCCACTTTCCCGCTGAGACCCAGGCTGGAGTCCAGGGTGCTGTGGGAGGCGACACCCCTCCAACACCCGCTCAGGCCCCCACATAAGAGGCTCCTCCTTAGAAGGCAGGACCTGGTGAGCAGGCCTGCAGGAGGCTCCCAGCCCCAGAAAACCCGGCTCGATGCTGCTGCTTCCAAGAGCCACCATGCCTCGCTGGTCCCCAGACAGGCTGGGAGAAACCTAGGCCTGGAGAATAGGAAGACAGGCAAGTCATAGAGAAAGAGAAAGCATAAGGAAATGAGGCCGCTTCCTACCATCAGGAACGAGGATAAGAGAAAATCCCCTCGGTGCAGATAGCTCAAATCCTGAGCATGAGTCCACACGGCAGATGGCTTGCGGGGTTCCGTGCCCAAGTTACCAGCCCCTAAACACGAAGAAGACCTACCGCCCGGGGTCTCTAAGGCCCGTGACCGCGCTCTCCTCTGGGCCTGACGTGAGCCCCTGCCGGGAGGGCGCTGATAGACCTGGGCAAGCCCCCCTTGAGGTCTGTGGCTCCCTCTTCTGTGAAACAGGGACGGGTCGGGGTCCCCAGCATTCTGCCATGTTCACGAGACCACGTCATCCCAATGGGGAGGTTTCCCACCACAATCGGGCGCTTCGTTGCTGCTGTTGGGTCCGGGGCCGGGGGTGTGTGAGAGGAGTGGGTGGGAAGGAGACAGGATGCTCCCGTCCCCCATGTCTCCCTACAGCTGCAGGAGGCCCCTCAGCCCTACCCCTCATTTTTCCTATTACAGCCTCCCCTGATGCTCTTTTTATTTATTCATTTTTAATCTTGGCTGTGCCTCAGGGCATGCAGGATCTCAGTTCCCTGGCTGGGGATGGAGCCTTGTACTGGCAGCATGGTCTGAACCACTGGGCCACTGGGAAGTCCCCTTGCCCTTCATTTTAGACAGACTTATCTCACCTGTAGGAAGAAGCTGAGCGAAAGAGGAGGCACCTTCTCACAATAGCCAGAGGGGAGCAGCGTGAATGGTTCGGGATTCAAGAAACCCTGACCTCGGCCTCTGGGTCCAAGCTCTCAGACTCTTTCTAGAGCTAGACTCAACCTCGCAACTCAACGGCCTAGGGTGGGGTGTCCTGGAGGTATGGCATTTCCAAACTGGGAGAAATTCTGGGATTCTAATTCTGGCGTCTCGAGAGTGCGGGGCCAAGGTTTCCCTAATGAGACAGAGTTTTGAGGCTTGTGGGTGGAGACGGAGGAGCAAGGCCCCAAGCCTGTTCTCCGGAACAAGGGTCCATCTCACAGTGGTCCACGAGCCCCCCAGGCCCTAGACCCTGGTCCTAGGACTTGGGACATCTTTCTGCTTGCTGTCAGTCCACCCTGGTCACCAGTAGGCATTTCAGACTTCACATGGTCAAAACCCGACTGTGGCTCTTTCTCCCCAAACCTGAGCCTCCTTGAGACCCCTCCCCAAATGAGGCCACGTCACCCACCTAATGGTCACCATCTTGCCACATCCCGCCAGAGTGCTGCCGCCCTTGTTCCCAAACTTCATGAACCTCCCTGCTCTCTCCACCCCCACCACTACCCCAATCCACCTAAATTAATGCCCCAGACCCCTGAACGGATCCTTCCCCACGGAGCCTTGAGAGTAACCTTCCTGAAGGTTAAATTGCGTCTCTCCCTTGCTCAAAACCTCCCAAGGCCTTCCCGCTGCCCTCAGAATAAAATAGAAACTTCTCTGTGGGTTGGCATCCAAGGCCCTGCCGATCTCTCTGATTTCAGCCCGACTCTCCAACTCCCTTGAACAAGTCTGTTCCCAACTCAGGGCCTTTGCACCCACTGCCCGTTCCCCTCCACCACCCCCACCTCCCCAGAATGCACTTCCCTAGAGTTAATGAAGCACTCCTTCTCACGACTGGATCTCAGTGCAAACAGCATCTCCTGGGGCAGTGTCCTGACTTCCCGGATAACGTGGTCCTCCCCTCGACTGGCCATTCACACTCTATCTCATCACTCTTTATTTTCTAGGAAGCATGACATTTACTTTCCTCATCCATAATCTGTCTTGCCCCACCTAGAATGGGGGCTAACAGCGGGCAGGGGGCTGGAATTCCCTAGCCCAGAGAATAACACTTAGCACATAGCGAGGTTCTTGATAAATACTTTTTGAGCTAAATAAAACAAATGTTTCTGATTTCTGCAGTCGGCCCCCTGACTGATGAGCCAGTTCTGCAAGACCTCCCCTTCCCTTGGGGTGGGGGCTCACAGAACTCCTCCCTCCACTTGGAGCCCCGCCTTCCTAGAGATGGGGGTGCTGGGTGCTGGAGATCTAGCTGGGCCTGGTGCCCTTGAGGGCCCAGGGGAACCCACTAAGAGACGGGGAGTTCAGGTGAAGAATTTCCTAGGGAGGAACAGTTAGATGCTGAGAGCAGAGCTTGGTTCGGAGTGAGGAAGGCAGGGTGCGGGGCAGGGGGACAAGGGGGCAGGAAGCGGGCATCTTCAAGGATTTAAGGACAACTCACTGTGCTCTGCCATGCCTTACCTGGGGCTCGAATCATTTCAAGCCCTTTTGTTCAATGCCTGCCTTACAACCCGAGGCAGGGCTTCCGTGGTGGCTCAGATGACAAAGAGTCTGCCTGCAATGCGGGAGACCCGGGTTCGTTCCCTGGGTTGGGAAGATCCCCTGGAGAAGGGAATGGCAACCCACTCTAGGATTCTTGCCTGGAAAATCCCATGGACAGAGGAGCCTGGCAGGCTACCATCCGTGGGGTTGCAAAGAGTCAGACACGACTGAGCGATTTCACTTTCACAACCCGAATCATGCTTTTCCACCCCATCAAAGGGCCCAGCCTCCCCCCGGGAGACTCCAGGGTGGCTCTCAGACCTCATCCCCCACTACGGTGGGCCCCAGGTTGGCTGCCCCTGCCCGGCACCGCCCCCCCGCCCCCGCCCCCACCACCACCCGAAGTCTGCTATGTGCAGGTGGGACCACCCCTCAGTCAGGGTTAGCAGACGGAGTGGTGAAGAGAGAGTCGGTCCCTGGCCTAGGCCGAGGGCGGGTGAGGCCTCCATCCTCCCAGGCTGCTGTCCTCACTCCCCCAGGCCTGTGCTTGGCAGGTCCTTGCATCAGAGCCCGACCTTGGTCCCTAGGGGGACCTGACACAACCTGTCGGAGGGGGAGCGATCAGACCCCCTTCCTCCTGCCCCTTCCCGGCCTGTCCCCGGCTCCATGCCGCCTCCTGCCCTCCTCTGCCTGCTTCCTGCAAAGCAGTTTTTCTTTAAGACCCACTCGCTCGCACGGCTGGCAGACAAAGAGCCTCAATAAGGCCACAGGCGGCAGACAGCTTATCAAGATGCTCCTCTTTGCTCTGCGTCCTGGCTGTCACCTCCGCATTGCTTTGTCATCACAGACGGCAAAACAAAACAGCCATGCGGTACACGCACAAATCCGCCCCGCCAGAGCCGCCGTGCCCCGGGAGTCGGAAACTCCATCATCCCTCCCTCGCTCTCCTGTCGACCGTGCCCTTGAAACCCAGCAGCGGGCTGTGCTGACCTGGGGTGGGGGGGTGCGGCTGCAGGTCGGCAGGGCCCATCCTTTACATAGCAGCTGGGGAGCCGGAGCTCAAGGACCCGAGACCTCGTCATCCACCTGCCCACTCCGGGGCAGTGAGTAACCCTGCAGTCCTGTTAACAAACAGCTAGTGGCTGGTTTTCAGTGAGCAGTGGAGTCCAGCCTCTGGACCCCGACACCTGGCTGGGCTCTTCCATCCCTGCCCATTCCTCACTCAGCCAGGGGAGGTGGACCCCTCTTCTGGAAGGACCCTCCGTTGTAGGCCTGGGGTGACCCACCCACCCACAGACAGCTGTCCTCCGTGATACAGGTCAGAGGAGATGGTCCAGCTGGGCACATGCACCAGGACAGGAGTTCTGATTGAGTTTTCAAGGAGGGGGAGGTGTCCTGTGGGTGAGGAGAGGGTTCCAGATGCGGGGAAGGACATGCTGTCCTGGGAGCAGCCAGGGGACCAGGGGGTGTGGGGGGCGGGTGGGGGCCAGTCTCACAATGCAGGGTGGGAGGCTGGGATCCTGGGAGGGAAGGCTGCTTTCCCTCCAACGCTCCTGCTGTTGCCCAGCATAGCAGACAGAGACAGAGGGTGCAGGAGCGTCAAGGGGTCTCTCAGCTTGCACCCAGTGCTGACCACAGACACCCCGCAAGCAGGCGAAATGGAAGAGGGACGCTGGGTACCCCTGACAAACACGCCATGGATCCAGCCATCAGGCAAGTTTTGAGAGATGCCAGGAAGTTCACCAGGGTCCAGCTCTGGCCGGAGGCTCCTCCCCGATTGGTCCCTGACGTCCTTTCCTTCAGGTCAACCCCTGCCTTCCCTTGGAATATCGATTTCTCTAACGCCTCCATCCTGACTGGCTGTAGAGAGGCCTCTGAGCTCTTGATGTCACTCTGTCCCCATCCAGCCAGAGGTCCAGGCTGGGGAGGGGGCTGGATTTGCCCGCCACTCCCCCCCACCCCGCCCCCACCCCTGCGCTCCTCCCGGCTCACCCCAGGGCTCTCCAGACAACCTGCCCCCAGGCCCCGGCCCAGCCTGCCTGCATCTCCCTCCCCAGATAGCCCTGGTCTGGGGTCATGAGGCTCAGTGACCTCTGTATGTCCGCATGCTCCTGGCTCTGTGCGGCCTGGGGCCCCTCCCTGGAGGACTTCAGGCAGATGGGCCCTCATGCGCCCATCCAGAAGATCTCCCTTTGACCAAGACCGGGTTCAGCTTTCCCCTCCTGCAGGCATGGTGGGAGATACGCAGCCCCCACCCCAGAACAGATTCAGAGCAGCTTCCTGCTTCCCTGGGGCCTCTGTGCTCTGGGTCCTGCCGCTCGGTCCCCAAAGGGAAGGGGAGAGGGGACAGAGCCCGAGGATGCTGTTGTGTGGGGGGCGGCCAAGGCGGGAAAGCCTGCGGAGGCGGGGAGGGAAGGTGGTGGTGGGGAGCACAACAGCAATACTGCCCCTGGAGTTCAGGGTCGGCCGCATCTCCCCCTGAAACGGGAGCCTTTCAAGGGTGAGCGCCTCCGGTGTGTGTGCGCCCGCCCGCCCGTGCGCCCGCCTCCCGTGTGCGCGCCTGTCGCTGTCATCGCGGATGTTCCCCCGCTGTCACTCCGCTGCTCCCGGCTCGCACACGCGCGCCCCTCCCCGCCTGCCCCTCTCCGCGGCTCCCTCTGTTCCTCCCTCTCCTCCTCCGAGTGTCATTGACCCGGCAGCCCTGGCCCCAGGAGGAGGCGGCCGGCTGCAGGCGTCCCTCCCGCCGGTGCGCTGCTGCCGGGTCCTGCTGGGGACCCAGGTCCTGCTGGGGATCGGGCTGTGCCGCTGTCTGATTCCTCCAGGAATTCCAGGAGGGGCTGGCTGGACGGCTCAGACCTCTGATTCAAGGGGCTTGTTCGCGCCAAAGGTGAGTGCTGAGTGCTCGGCGGGGATGCGTTGGGGGGGGGGGGGTCGCGTTGCAGGAGCTGGGCTTGGGGCCCGAGCCCATCCTTGCTGGGTTCTGTGCCTGCAGGGACAGCTGCTCTGCCTCCTACCTGGGGGCAATGCCTGGGGCTGGGACTGGACTCAGGACCGGACATCTGGGCAGCCGAAGGGCACAGGGAACTCTGACCTCCCCGTGTTGGGGACAGGAGCCAGGATTCTGCCAGAGGAGGAGGGAGGAGGCAGCCACAGGGCCAGACGACAGGCCCGGTGGCATAGAAACCATCCCTGCAACATTCGGGGTGCCAACCGGGGGCCCTGGGCCACCTTGCATGCCCAGCTTGGCACAGACAGCCCTGGAATCTGGGTGCCATGGGAAGGGGGCACAGCGGACGTCTGTGGGGTAGGGGGCAGTCTGGGGCACTGGACCTCGGGGGCCTGACTGACGTCTCTACAGGACGCCCTCAGCGTGGGGTGCTGGCTCCCTGGAGGCTGCCCTTGGACGGGGTGCAGGGGAGCCTGAGTCCCCAGGCTCCAGTGGATCCTCCCTGGGGGGCGTGGCTGAGAGTGGACGAGGGAGGGGTGCCTCCCAGCCCTTCCTTCTGCCCTTCCTCGAGGCGCTGGATCAGCTTTCAGCCCACCCAAGCCCGGTGGGGGGCCCCGGATCCAAGCTGAGGCTGGAGTCCCCCAGATGCACACCCCCTCTACCTCTAAAGGGGTCAAGAAGCCTTGGGAGGGGTGGTGGACCTAGCTTAGGGGCGGCCAGGGCAGGACAGTGCAGGACAGAGGCCCCCTAACCAGGCGTCTGGGCCTCCTTGTCCTCCCCCTGAGCTGCTGTCTCCTGCCTGGGGTGGGCAGGGGGCAGGCTGGCACCTGGCTGTCAGGCCATGGCTGGGCATCACCTGGTCTGACTCAGATTGACACCCGGCAGCTTAGATAACTACACTGGCTGGGATGCTGGGGGCAGGCTGAGCACATGGAGACGGGCGGAGGAGTCTAGCCGGGAGGGAAACCCGCAGTGATCCCCCCTCCCCACTGCACAGGCTCGGCTCTGCCAAGAGAGGGAGACCAGGGAAGCCAGCCGGGGGTGGCGGAAGGAGGAGGGGGAGGCTTCTTAAGATCCGATCTGGCTCTTTTGCGTTTGCCTGGAAGCTGTGTCTGGGGCCAAGCGAGCAAACCCTGCCCGCATTTCAATCCCCAAGCTGAGGAGCTGGGAGGGGGTTTGTAAATGTTGGGGTGCCAGGGGAGGTCTCTCCCCTCCACTACACAGATCAGACCTCATCCCCTGCCTGCCCGAGGCCACCACTGAGCCTGGTCCAGAGCCTGCCCAAGAGCAACTCCTGTGAGAAGTGACGGGGGTGGGGGTACTTTATGTCCGTCTTCCCAGAGGGTCTGCTTGAGATCGGGAGTGTCTGACAAGGAAGCCAGACTGCAGGAAGTTGGGGATGAAAACGGGACTCGCATTTAAAAATGAACCAGGAGGCTGTCTCCTCCAAGAACAAATTTAGAGATTTAAAAAAACCTGCTTCCGCACTGCTTGAGCCGCGTGTGTTCCGGGTGCTGGGCAGGGAAGAGGTGGGAAGGGCCCGGAAGGCCAGGCCGGGGGCCGCAGGTGGAGGGCACAGCCCTGTGCCACCCCCAGGGCTCAGCGTGGGCACCCTGGTCCTGCCTACGGGGGGCCTTTGGGCTTGGATGGGCGGGAAGGAGGCGCTGCCCTCAGGGCCCTAGGCATTGGCCTCAGCCCGGCCTCTCGCCTCTGTGACCTTCATCTCTCTGCAAAATGCAGGGTGCAGAAGTCTCATTCTGGGGCAGAGATCTAGGGGAGAGGGTGTGCAGCTGGTCAGCATTATGTCCCAGGGGCAAGCGTGCTGGTCAAGGCACAGTGGACGTTGCTGGCTATGGGGCGTGGACCCAGGATGGACAGGTCTCAGGGGGATGGACTCAGGGGGGTGGCCGTGACCGGGCAGCAGGGAGGAGGGGTGTGGACGCCAGGCCTATGGGGTTTGCTGGAGGTTTCTAACTGGAGACTGAGCCAGCCCTGCCTGGAGGAGGAGGCGGGTGGGTGCAGAATCACAGAGAGATCTGAGGCCCCCCTAGCTGGGTGTCTGCGGGAGACAGGAACACGGCAGGCCGCTCCTTCCTGGGGCCAGGCGAGGCGGCCGCCCCTGAGTCTCCAGGGGACTCTGGCCCCCGAGTCTCCAGGGGACACGGCCCCCCACGCAGCTGGGAGGGAGCACGTGGGCCCTTCTGCTCCAGCTGCCGCCTCCTGCCCGTCAGCACCTCCCGCCCCAGCTTCCCTGGAGCTCCCAGCCCACTTGCTCACCTCAGTGCACAGCCCCTGCTGCAGGAGTTGTAGAAGGCATCCTCCCCACCCCACCCAGGAAGACTCCTGCCCCCCGGGACTCTCCCCATGGCATCAGTGGGCGTCCCTGGGAAGGAGGGCGTCGGGGAGGGGGCAACCAGTTTGATAAGAACAACTGCGTCAGGTACTCAGACTGTGGACGAGGAGACACGGGGTCGGCTGTGAAGCTGGGCAGCTGAGAGGGTGCAGCCCGTCCTTGCCCCCTACCTCCCGCTCCGGCAGCCTCCATGTGCAGGCAGGGCAGAGCAGGACCGGCCCAGAGGCCTGCAAAGACAGCCGGGTTAGCAGCCTTGTCACTGGACTGCTCGGACGCAAGCCTGCCGCCTTCCACTGCCTGACCTGAGACAAGATACTGAGTCTCCAGAGTCTCCGTTCCCCCATTTGCAAGTGGGGCTGACAGCGCATCTCAGCCCGGGGAATAGCTGGGGGACCAGGGACCACGCACAGCTGCTTGTGGCTATGGTAACGCGTCTCCCCGGTCCAGAGCCTTCCTGCAGGAGGTGATGCTTCCAGCACCCCTACCACTCCTCCACCGCCCCCTGCTGCCTGGGCCCCTGACACGGACCCCCAGGAGAGGAGTGACCTAGCCCAGGGCCTTTCAGACTTGACCAGATACATGAATTGCCTGGGATCTTGTAAGAGACAGGTTCCAACCCTGTCGGCCTGGCCTGGGTCTAGAAAGTCCCTGGGGAGGCTGGTGCTGTTGACCCCCGGACTGCCCTTGAGTAACAGGGGGCTGGGTGGGGCAGAAAGGCCCGTTTCTGCTCTGGGGTGGGGCGCACTCAGGGCGCTTGGCCCTCAGCTCCTGACCTATGTCCACCCAGATTCTCTCAGCAGGGCCTGGTCTGCCCTCCGCTCTGTACCCCTGTCCCTGGACTGGACAAAAATGCCCACAGGGCTGAGGAGCTTGGAGCCTGGAGACCCCCCCACCCCCACTTGTTCTTTAGTAGCATGTTCTCCACTGGGTGGGGTCTCCCCTCCCAGACAGTGTGAATTTATTCCTCAGCGGCCAGCGCCTTCCTTAGCAGCTGTGCCCCTAGCTTCCTGACGTAGGTCACACTTTCCTAACGAGGCTGAAGGCTTCCGAATTTGGGGGAGGGGGGAAGGGGGTCCTCAGGTTGGAGGTGGGCTGGAGGGCAGAGTGCTGGGCCCCGGGGTCCCTGAGGGGAGCTTCTGGGGTCTCCAGGCAGGCAGGACCACTCCCCAAGGAGCACAGTCTGCAGCCCATGGACCTGGGGAGGGGTTTGTTCTTGTCAGGCTTCTCTGGAGATCCCAGGGCCACCAGCGTCCCCTCCCCCAGACAGTGGCTTTAATGCACCTCACGCTGGGGGGTGGGGTGTCAGGACCTGCACTCAAGTCACCTTCACCGACAGGTGCTCACTCTAGGGATGGGGTGGGGAGGTGGGGATGAGCCCAGGTGCGCATGGGGCCTGGGCTTGGGGGAGAGGGCTCTCTGCCACCTGCCTCTCCACAGCAGCTGGAAAGGCCCATGGGTGTGTGGGTCCGAGGCGGACCCCTAGGGGTCTCTCTTGACCTTGCTTCCAGGCTGGCCGTCCCTCCCCCACTGCCCCATGCACCTGTCTGCTGGGGCACTCGGGAACTGCCCGAGGGGCAGCATCTGAAGGTGCATGAGTGTGTGCGTGTGCGTGTCTGCACATGCCCTGGCTGCACACTCTCTGGGGTTGTCTCACCACGTGCTGTGTTGGGAGCGTGTGTGCACCCTTCTCAGCCCACACCTACATGTCTCCCTGCTGGGGCCACTGCCGGGGACGGTCACCAGGGACCGGGCCTCTGTCTCTGGCCGGCCGTGTGACCAGGCTAGCTGCTCTTCGTCTCTGAGCCTGGGTGGCCGCTGACCCACCCGGTACCAGGTGGGTGCTGCAAGCTGCTGACATGAAGGTCCTTGCTGGCGGGAGCAGTGAGGGACTGTTCTGAGGGTTGGGGCTGAGAGGGTGGACAGTGACCTCGGTCTGGAGGCTGTGTGTGAGCCCGGCCCACGGCGACCACCATGTGACGACTGCTGGTCTGGCACAGGCTCAGGAGCAGAGGTGTGAGGTTGGGGGCAGGAAAGAGCAGTCAGCAGCCAGGCTTGTAAGCTGCTGACCCCTCCCTGGGGTGGATGGGGGCCCCGCTGTCTCCTTGTGTCTACCTGAGGTCACCTAGACTGTCTTCCAAGACAACGTGTCCTGAGTTCAGCAGACATGAACTCGCCTCCCACAACCTGACTGATCTCATGGGGGACAGCGTGTTTTGCTCATCACCTTCGAGATAAGGAGACTGAGACCCAGAGAGTTGATGGGGTTTAACTTACAGAGTGGCTGACAGGGACTTGAACCCAGAGCCCACCCTGACCTGTTTCAGGCATTTCAGCCAGGAGCCCTTGGGGTCTGGCCCTGGGAGGTAGTGGGGCATCCAGAGACAACCCCTGAGCTGCTCCTCCACCGCCAAGTCCAGGACCCTGGTCCATCCTCAAGGCTGCTCCCTCACCCCACATCTGCCCAGCGTGCCTCCTTTGCAGACCCTGAGAGGCCATGAGCCCTCCAGAGCAGGGGATGGGGACTGAAGTCCAGAGCCAGGTGCCCCCCCCAACAACAGTGGTCCCCTCCCTACTGCCCCCCATCCTGAGCGGCCCCCACACTGAGCAGATGCCCCTGCCTGGCCACTGCTGAGGACCCGCGGGCGCTGCGCTCTGACTGGGCTCGCAGGGCCAGGAGGCAGCTTGGCAGCTGTATGGAGCGGGGAGGAGGCGGGAGAGGCCCCTGGTGCCCGAGGGAAGCCCTGCTCGATGATGAGATTCCAGGGCTCAGCAGGCCCCCAGCAGCTCCTCCCACCTCCTCAGCGTCTGCTCGGCTCTGCCATTGGCTCCTGGGCTCCCAGAATTAAACCGGCTGTGGGAGGGGGAGCGGGAGGCTGCAACCTGGAGCCACTGGGGGGACCCATGTGGCCGCCCTCTGCGAGCAGCATCACGGCCCCCCTCCCAGCTGGCCTTCCCCACCTGGTGCCAGGCCCAGCTGTGATGGGGCCCTTGGCCACATCGGGAGGGAAGCAGGGAGGGCCTGTGCCATTGGGTTGGGGCGGGAGCGGGTCCCCTGGGAGGCGGAGCCCCCCCTCCTTGTCCTTGGCCCTGCAAGCTCACCCTCTGCCCGGCCTGTCTCCCCACTGCAGCACGAGCCCCTGAGCTGATGAGTTTTTCCCCAGATCTGCTGGAGGCGGAGGACAGAGCACAGCCGCTCCCCCACTAGAAGGCCGTGGAGGGAAAGCAGGGGGCTGCCCCGCGGCGAAAGCGGACCTGGGCCTCTCCCGCGACCCGCCCACCGGCTGACCCACCGACTGGCCCTGTGCTGGGCCTGGTCCCTGCCTCCCCGGGGGCCATGGTAAGAGTGCAGTGGGGTGGGGAGCCAGGTAGCCCTGGCTTTCAGCACCTGGGACGCGGGGGAGGCCTGTACACAGAGGAGGCCACATGACTCCAGACACGTTCAGGAGATCATGCAGGGAGATAAGGAGAAGGGGCAGGCAGAGGATGGGGGCTGGGGCGGCGGGGGGATGGACGGCTCCTGAACCTCCTAGCCCGGAGCTTGGTGCCGTCTGGGCTCCATCTGAGGGCTCCTGGGATGCCCGCCTGCACCTGCACGCACCCTGACTCATCCAGGGAGGCTGAGGTTCCTGGGTTCTCAGCCCCCTCCCTCCCCTTCTCCCCCAGCCAGGGAATCAGAGCTGAGAACAGGAGAGGAGTGTAAAGAGACACCGGCCACCTCCACAAGCCCTGGGCTGGAACACCTGATGCCCGCTCTGCTCAGCTCTCTCTCCCACTCTCTCAGGACTGACCGAGCAGACGGACGGGGGCTCCTCTCCCCGGAGGCGCAGGGCCTGGCAGCTGTGCAGCCGCCATGCTGGCCCCGGGCGGCCGCCCTGAGCCGAGGACCTGGCTCGCTCTGTGGAGGCAGATCTCTTGTGAGTCGGGGGCAGGGGGGCTGTGGCAGGGTCGTGCATCAGGGCTAGCGGGGGTGCAGGGACCATCTGCCTGGGTATCCGTCACCAGCCCTGCCCGTGGTTCCAGGGGAAGAGCCATCTCTGAGCTCTGTGGTGGGCAGATCCTGAGCGGCACCCCACATGCAGTTCTGTCTCCTTAGACGGGACTGCTCCTGAGCCCAGGGGCCCCAGCTCCATCTTTTAATGGCAAATCTCTTGTCCTGCTTGGCTGCAGGCTGAGTGGGCCTGGAGCCCGCTCTTAGGGCCCCAAGATGGAGGGAAATAGTGCGCTCTGGGAACACGGCACTGGAAAGGCTTTCAGGGTGTGGTCCAGGCCCTCCCCTGTACATGGGGAACCCGGGCCGCCCACTTCCCACAAGGGAGACTAGTGAGCGGTCGGGTGAAGGAAGCCCTGGGAATTCTCGCACAGCTGACGGGTCAAGGCTACGGGGTTAGAGGTAAGAACTGTCCCGGGGGGACGTCCCTCCACCTGACCTGCCAGCGCCCGGTCAGCCCTGAGATGCCACCGCCCCACGACATAGGCGAGCTGAATTATTCACCATGCAGAGCGGCTGAGCTCCGAGACGCCCAGCTCCCCTTTCAGCCTCCTTCTAGAATCACTCAACACCTCGTAACACATGGCTCTGTTTTCTCGTCACCAGAGCTTTCACGCCAGCCTGAATTTCTCGGGGCGGGGGGACGGTGACCTCTAGTCCTGTTGGTCCTTCTGAATGGGGAGGCTGGATGGGCTGAGTGTCTCTCTGGGCAAAGTGGGGCCTGAAGGAAGGGAGGCTGACTTCTGAGTGGCAGGGCGGGGGGGTTGGGCGGGCTGCCTTGACCGCAGTCAGCTCAGAGGGTGATAGGTCAGCGGTCCAGCAGGTGACCTCGGGTGGACGGAAGGGCCTCCAGTTGGCATCCCCAGCCCTACCGGTGCTCATTTCCCCGTTGAGAACAGAGAGGCTCAGGTGTCAGCCTGGTCAGGCCTCTCAGGTGTCACTGACCCTCCAGGAAAGGGGGTGCAGTCCTGTCCTGTTCCCTCAGGCCCTGCCCTTCGGGACACCAGACACCAGACCCCTGCTGGACATAGATTCAGAGCCACCCCCTCCTGGACCTGGTCAGGGAGCTGTTGCCTGTCCCAGTGGAGCCAAGTGGCCAGAGTGGGTCTGAACTTGTCCATCACTCCTTGGCTGGGGCCTTCCTCTGGGCTTGGCCAGCGTCCCTTCCTCTCCATGGGGACACCCAGGAGGACAGCAGAGGGGGCTTTGCATTCACTCTTAGAAGGGTGGACCCCGGAGCGAGCTGCCCTGAGGCGGTTTTCTCTGAGTGCCCCCCTGCAGCCCTGCCACAAGAGCTGTGGGCAAACCATGAGACCACGAGAGGAACGCTGCCACCGGATTCCTCCTGCAGAATTTGGGGGCGGAGCCCCCCGCTGAGGTCAAGGCCGGTTGTGGAGTGAGAACAGATGTGGGGCGTATCCGGGCCCAAGATTTCTGTGGCTCGCACCCCAGTGTGCTCTGTGTGGAGGGGGAACTGGCGTCTCACCCCGTCATTTCCACAGCGGTCTCGGGATGGGAACTGGGTGTCAGGGCTCCCTGCTCACCCTGAGGTGCTGGCCTGTCTTGGATGTGGGATTCCTGCAGGCTGGGATGGGGGAGCTTGGTGCGCCCCTTGGTGCATACAGCACGGCCCTCACCCACTCTCTGTGCAGCTCTAGATGCATGTCGGGGGTGGGCACCGAGAGAAGGGAAGAGAATCCTTCCCACGGCAGTGCCCCTGGAGAGGGACGTGGAGGGTACCCTCACAGCCCACGTCCTCTGTCGTGTCACCGTCTATCATGTTGGGGGCCCAGGCGCCCGAGCGGACCCGCCACAGGGGATCTGTTCACGTGAGGGTGCTGCAGGTACTGAGTTCTGTCTCACGTGGTCAGGACACGCTAGTGCACGCTTGTGGGTGGGCCATGGGGATCCTGGCAAGGCCCCGTTGTGGGATCCGCATGAAGGGTCAGCAGGAAGAGGTGGTGACCATCTGTCCCTCTGTCTCCCGTCCATCCCCCAGGGCTCGCCTGCTGGACCGCCCTGTGCGCGGCGGAGGCCGTCCCCGCCTGCCCCTTCCCCTGCACATGCGACGGCCGCGGCCTGCAGGTGGACTGCAGCGGCCTGGGCCTGACTGCGCCGCCCCCGGACCTGCCGGCCGCCACGCGCAGCCTCCTGCTCCTCAACAACAGGCTGAGCTCCCTGCCCGGTGGGGCCTTCGCCAACCTGTCGGGCCTGCAGCGGCTGGACCTCTCCAACAACTTCCTGGACCGGCTGCCGCGCGCGGCCTTCGGGGACCTGGCCAACCTGACGGAGCTGCAGCTCCGTAACAACAGCCTCCGGGCCCTGGACGCCGCGCTGCTGCGGCCCCTACCGCGCCTGCGCCACCTGGACCTGTCCCTCAACGGGCTGGCCCGGCTCCCGCCCGGCCTCTTCGACGGGCTGCCCGCCCTGCGGTCCCTGTCGCTGCGCGCCAACCGCCTGCAGAGCCTGGACCGCCGGACCTTCGAGCCCCTGGCCGGCCTACAGCTGCTGCAGGTGGCAGACAACCCCTGGGAGTGCGACTGCCACCTGCGGGACTTCAAGCGCTGGCTCGAGTGGTTCTCCTACCGAGGTGAGTGCAGGGGAGGCTGGACGGGCCAGCAGCAGGCAGAGGGGCTGGTGCTGCCCCTTCCTCCCGTGTCCCCTCCGCTCCGGCCGCCCTTCTCTGCCCTCTCTCTCTTCAGACTGACTCCCTGCCACGTGCTCTCCCTTCTGTGGGTTTTCAGGACGGACTTGAACACACAGTATAATTGACCCCTTGGCATCCCTGGGCCCGGGGAAGAGGGGATGGATTAAAAACACCTTCGCTCCTCTGAATAATGCAGCCACCTCTTACACACCCACAGTTTTGGGAGGTAGAGTAGAATTCAGATCCACAGATGCAATCCCATTTTCATTTTGACACTGATCTCAACTCCTCCTCCCAAGAAGTTCTGTTATCAAAGCTTTGACTAAGAAGCCCAAAGCCTCTGGTTTCTAGTTCCTTCCCTTCCTCCTTTCGTTAACCCCAGGCAAGTCCTAGAAAAAGCTTCAAAATGATTAAATGAAATGGACAGGAGGGCAAAGATGTAAGCCTCCTGCTTAAAAGCACCAGATCTGGGTTGACTTCATGGCTCTGCCACTTACTAGCTGTGTGATCTTGAGAAAGTAGGCTAGCCTCTGTGACTGTGCCCCCATCAGTGAAATGGGGCAAATAACAATATCTGCTTCAGAGAATCTCTGTGCAGATTAAATCGGAAACACATGGAAAGTAGCTGGAAAAGTGCTCAGTGTAAAGTGGGTCTGCAATAAAGCTTACTCATTTATATGTCCACATGCTTGCTGGTGGAAGTCATAATATTTAACCAGGCTTAACTAGATACATGACCAGCATGAAGTAGGGCTCCAAGAATATTTGCTAAATGAATGAATCGAAGTGAAAAGGACTCTAATGCTTTCATCAGGCTGACTCCTTTTGTTTCAAAGTGTTTCCACAATCTCATTATTTGCTTAATATTCTCATACATTAGTTAATTAAAAACATTTTATAAATGATGAAGTGCCATAAAATATTAGTCACTGTGGTAATTTCTCCCATTTTTTGTGAGAGGAGAAATAATAATGAACACTTGGATAGTTTCCAGTTTCTGAGTATCTTTCCATACCCATGACCTGCTTGACCCCTTAGAGAAGCTGAGATGGTCATTCTTATGACAGCCACGAAAATCGAGCCTCGTGAGTGATTACGTGACTTAGGTCCTTTGCACAAGATGACGTGGCTGGGAAGGAGTTGGCCTCAGGTTTTTGGAGGAGGAAGGTGAGGTTGCCCCATCTCCATCGCCAGTTCTCGCCAGCACAAAGGCCCTGGACACAGTTCACGAGGTGTAAGCCTTGCACAGGCGGTTGGTGGCACGGGGGATTGGACAACCAGACTGATGTGTGACCCGCAGGGGACGTCCTTGCCCCTCCAGACGGTCACCGGTCACAGGGAAGTAAAGAGCACGGAGGGGAATGTACATTTTAGGAACTTTTCACTGTTGGAGCTATTTTCCACCCTGCATGCCTCCAAAAGACACCAACCAAACCAAAACAAAGAACGTAGGCTTTTCCTGCATGTGGGAAAGACTGATGTCTATTGTGTGGGGAGTCTGCGGCAGCTGGGCTGGGTTGGGTTGGGTGCCGGCAGGGATGAGGGGACAGGAGCCCAGGCCCTTCCAGGAGGGCAGGCAGTGCCTGCATCTCGGTCTTCGGACACTGAAAGAGGCCAAAAGGGGGTGTCTGGGCAGCTCCCCTCCTCTCGCCCCACCTGTGTTCTGCATCTGCCTCCCCCAGGTCAAGTCTGGCCCGGCCATCGTTCAGACGAGCCTAGGCAGCCTTTGTGGCCCTCACGCCCTCGTTGACTCTGGCCCCTCCTCTGCCCTGGGGGTCTTCGGAGTCCCCTAACAAGATGCCTCTGGGCTCAGGGTGCTGCAGCCAGGGCGCTGATGGGGCCACAGTTGCTCTAAGAAGGACACCACCCTTGTGGTTTCTCCTCTCCCTTCTCCAAAGAGGTACCTTAGGGACCAAAGTCCCTCTTGGAGGAGCGTGGCTCCGACTTCTGCCCTTGATGTTAGCGGGAGGAGCCCGGGGGCATGAGAGGCTGGGGAGAATGGTGCCGGGGGTTACAGATGGGTCAGCAAGGATCAGGCAAGGAGGAGTATGGACTGCATTTGGCTCTTGGCCCCTCCTTCCTGAGTACTGGGCAGGGAGTGGCCGGTTTGACTCTGGGGAGCAGGCAAGGTGGGGATGTCTGTGTGCTTCTCTGTCAAATAGGAACAGGAACATTGTCCACGTTACAAGGCTTCTGCATGGATTAAATGTCATCATGTGTACCCGCCTCGCCAGCTCTGGGCTTCATACACGCTAGTCCCCCGCTTTCCTCTCCTGTCGCCAAGGCTGCAGGACTCACTGCCTTGCTGGTGGAAACTGGTCCTCCTGGGCCCTCCACGTGGAACCTAGGGCTGGGGGAGGGACTGCTGGTTCTCATCCCATCTTTTCTCTCTCCCGATGCAGGGGGGCGCCTGGACCAGCTGGCCTGCACCCTGCCCAAGGAGCTGAGGGGGAAGGACATGCGCATGGTCCCCATGGAGATGTTCAACTACTGCTCCCAGCTGGAGGATCAGAATAGCTCAGCCGGGCAGGAGGTCCCTGGGCCGCCCTGCACCAAGGCCAGCCCGGAGCCTGCCAAGCCCAAGCCGGGCCCTGAGCCTGAGCCCGAGCCCAGCACCGCCTGCCCCCAGAAGCAGAGGCCGCGGCCTGTGAGCGTGCGGCGGGCCATCGGCACAGTGATCATTGCGGGCGTGGTCTGCGGTGTGGTCTGCATCATGATGGTGGTGGCCGCCGCCTACGGCTGCATCTACGCCTCCCTCATGGCCAAGTACCACCGTGAGCTCAAGAAGCGCCAGCCTCTCATGGGCGACCCGGAGGGTGAGCATGAGGACCAGAAGCAGATCTCCTCCGTGGCCTGAGAGCCCACCAAAGAGGGTGGGGGAGCATGCTGGCTCTCCCTCTGCCGTCCCCTTTCCACCTTCCTCCCAGTCTCCGTGGACTCTGAGCCTCCGGAAGTCACCAGGGTGACCAGCTTCTCCAGGGCCCCCCAGAGCTCTGGACCGCAGGCAGAAAGGACAGGTGTGCCACAGAGGCTCCTGGGCCCAGCGCCCCCATGCCCCTTCAGAACTTCCCTGCAGTCACAGCTCACAGCCTGTGATGCTCCCCACCTCTGGCTTGACTCATCTCGCCTGCATCCGGGGTGCGGGGCTGGTTTCTGGGACTCTCTTCTGAGCTGGGCCGATGTTGGGCCTAGCTTCCAATGGCTGGTACCAACGTGTTGTAAGACCAGCCCTGCCATTGGGACCAGTGCTTGGAAACCCAGCACTAGGCCCTGGCTGACACCGCCAGGCCCTGTATTACCGACCTCCCTGCCCCGCTCACTAGTCACTTTCCCAGTTGCTTGGCGTTGCACTCACAGTCGCGTGGGGACAATGGTCGTAGGACCTTGGAGAGCAGAGCCAGGCCTCCCCCTTGGTCTCGGCACCCAGACCACGCAACCTCCTGCTTGCTGACGCAGCCTCCCGCAGCTGACAGGGAGAAGCCCAAACCCATGGCACAAGGATTCCTTTCAGATCCTCTCCAGGGGCCAAGGTGGAGCTGCTGAATGAGGCTGCTCGTTACCATGGTAACCCGCTCACACCTCTCCTGCTGGGCTTTCTGGGGACACCGCTGGTCCAGAAGCCTCGAGGCTGCAGTGTGTGTGGACGGCGGGCCCTTGGGGGGTCAAGCTACAGACCACCCACTGGGCTTGTCCTCAGCGCTGCTGAAGTACATCCCTGCCAGGCCCTGTGGGGACCCCCACCCCAACTCCTGCAGCCTGCAGCCCCAGAACTGTTGCTCTGCACCTTCACCCCCCCGCCCCCACCTTCAGCATCCCTGGGCCTGTGACCTCGGTGCGGGGGACTGGCTCATACCCTGTGACTGCCCTGCCAGCACATCCCAAGCAGATGCCGGGAGCAGGGAAAGCCACCTGCGTTCTGCTCAGAGGTGTCATTAGTGGGGGTCCCTTTCCCAGCGTTCTGTCTGCTCCATCTGGCTTCCCACAAGCCTCGCAGCCCCTGGACTGGGGCCCAAACCAGAGCACGGCCCTGGGAGCCTGTCTCTCTCTACCCGTAACCCCCAAGCCACCACAGGGACCAAGGCTGGGGGTGGGGGCAAGAGGGGGCCGTGCAGGCTCTCCTTGCCCAGGTCTACCCCCTTGGTCTGTGTGATCTGAGGTGAGTCTGGGGCTCTCTCTGCAGGACACCAGCCTCCCCAAGCTTATGAAGGGTCGGGTGCCATCAGGCTGGTTTCTGGCTCTGAGATGGGAGGTTTTGGGGGGGTGGGTACCCAGAACACGGGTCTGAGGCAGGACAAGGACGGGGCTGCCGAGCGCAGGCTGCCCACCCGGCTGGCCACAGTCTTCCCTCTTTTGAGGTGCTGGCTGACACCGGATCTGGGGATTCGGGGAGTGGGGGAAGGCTGGGCGTTGTCAGTGGTGGAGTCTTAGCCTGAGACAGAAGATTTTTAAAGGCAAAATTATATTTCTGGTTTGTTGTTTCAGATGACCAATAAAGACTGTATTTTCCTACATGCCTCCTGGTTTCCTTGGGCGGGAGGTGAGCCTGGAACTGGGAGCTGGGACAGCGTCCCCAGGCAGGGGCATGGGGTGTCCCCAGTCCCCTAAGGTGAATGGAAACTCCCGCCCGAGGCCTGGCTTTGGGGCACCCCTGGAAGGGCAGTGGGGGAGCACGGAGACCCAGGTCTGCATCAGCCCTGCCGTGAGCCTGGCCACCTTGCAGCCGAGGGCTGACACTGTGGGGTAGGAGGTGCACCTACGCCTCAGGGGCCCTGCTGTGTGATGGAAGAGGGGCTCCCCAAGGGCACTTTAGGGGACCGGGTTTCACCAGCCTCAAGGGAGGTCTTTGGGTTTGCAGGAGGTGCCCCATTTAACGTCCTGTGCTTTTAAGACTGACTCCAGTGACAGGCCGACAGGACTTGGGGCTCACACAGACGACCTCTCCTAAGGGTTCAGCAGGTACAGGATCAGAATTATGGACTGGAGACCTGGGGATAGTGGCCAGGAGAGGAGGTGGGCAGGAGGACAAGAAGGCCTCTGGGTGGGTAGTCTACCTGATGCTTCAGTGACCCACCTTGCCTGACTGGCCTCTGGCTGACTGGGCCTGGGCTACACAGGTCACAGTCTCCAGACCAAGATGGAATTCTCTCCTAACTGGGAGCCCTCCATTGGATGACCACCCCTCCACAACTCCCCAGCCCAGTGAGACAGGAGCAAACCCTAGGGAGAAGAGAGCTAGTAGGCCCCTGTTCCAGGAATTTAGCTGGACCCCTTCTGGGGAGGGGGTAACTGGGCGGAAGTCCTAGCTGGACCCCTTCCTGGGTGGGGGGTAACTGGGGGAGGACCCAGCTGGACCTCTGCCTGGGTTGGGATAACCAGAGGGAGGTGTCCCCCTGAAACCCTGACAGTTACAGCAGAACTGGGAGACCAGTGCTTGTGGGGGCAGAGGACAGGCCCCCGCAGCCTGCACAGGTGTGGGTAACACACAGGTGCGCTGTTCTGGGCACGTGAGGTCTGAAGGCCTGCGGGGCTCACGCAGGCGCAGATCTAGACAGAGATCCTCCGACCACAGCCGCTGTGCTGGGGACACAGCTGCAGGTGATGGCAGCCGCACATGATGCTCTCGATATTCCCCAAGCAGGCCTGGCACTCACAGAGACTTGATAGTGGGTCCTGATCAGAATGATACATTCCTAGAAATTTTGCATAAACTCTTGAGAAGCAGCTGCTTAGTGGTCAAAGGATCCCTCCTCGTCCACCTGCCTGGCCCTTGGCTGGCCTTGAGGCTGTCCTTCCTCCTCCTCCCCTGCACAGACGTGGGGCTTGCGGCCTGCCTGTGAGCGTGTGTATGCTCACATGTACAGAAGAGAAGGAACCACCAGGAGAGCACTCAAGGGGTCAGGGAGGCTGAACCACAGGCCAGGAAGAGGAAATTACAAAAGGAGACTGAAAGAAACATAATCGAAGGAGAAAGGTCTCCAGTGCTCCAGCCCCGTCCTATCGCATCTGTGCCCTCCCTCCTCGGGAGCGTCAGAGCGATTGTCTGCAGCGAGTTAAACCACAGGCACCCGGACACGGTTTCCATGGCAACCCCTCCCGGCTCTAATTCAGCACTGAGTTAAAAATGATATCAAATAATTGGAGAGAGCAGGAGAGCACAGCCAGCAGCCTGACCCCCCGTGCCTTCCCTTCACTGGGCGTTCAGGTGTGCGGGAGCCGAGATGATCACATCACAACGTCAGGGGGCAGGTGGGCCACAGACTCAGCCGGGGCCCCGGGATGGTCTCTGGGGCCTGGGATCAGCAGCCCAAGTGAAGGATAGAAAGGGACAGAGCAAGTCCCTCCTGAATGCCCTGCTGCACAGCCTCAGGACACCTGTGACCCACGTATTTGTGAACGAGGGTGCCAAGCAACCAGACCCAGCCACTCCCTCCCGCTTCATCCAGACGTGGGTGGCACTGTGCCCTCGCTGGGGCGGGCAGCCTGTCTGCCTGGTGGCTCCTGCCTGCACTTCACCCTGCACCCAGCCTGGGGGAGAAGACGCGAGGGTCCTGACCCCCAGCGCTGGCCCCCAACAGCTGCGGAGTCCCCCATAAGGCAGGTGCCCAACCCCAGCACTCAGTGGTGAGACCCCGAGGACCTGGCAAGTCTGAGCCTTGGAGGTTGGATGCAGGACCCTCATCACACAGGCCTCAAGGTTCTTGGACAACGGTCAAAGGATACAAGGACCTTCCTAGGCTCCAAGACGCTGGGGAGGCCTAGGAGTCTCCCTGGGTGCTCTCGTGGATTTTGTCGCCAATTGCAACACAGGGTTGTGATCCCACAACTTCAAGAGGTGATCTGAGCTCAAATTCTAGTTCATTAACTATTAGCCGTGAGGCTTTGGGCAAATGATGTTTCTGGGTCTCAGTTTCCTCATTTGTAAAATGGAGCCAAACCAGATCAGCCCAGGGCTGGATGAGAAGGGGCTTGAGAACACTGGACTTGCCTAGGGGCTTGGACTTCAGGGTCCGAGTCATAAGCCCCCTCTTCTCTTTGGTGGACAGTGGGGGTGGGAACAGCACGCAGAGGGTAGGAAGGAGGTCTGGGTGGTCTCTGTCCTGGGTGACCTTGAGCAGATCTCTTCACCTCTCTGGGCTTCACTTTATGCATGAATACTGTTAGATCTGAGGCGTCATGGTTTTATAAACAAAATGACTGAGGAAGATTCTCCTCACTCCCTGGCCCCACATTTTATTTGTAAAGACTGTGGCCTTGCAGACCACACGCAGGGCCTCCTGCAACACCTGAGCCTTGCTCTCAACTCTGTCTCCCTGCCGCCCGGCCTTGCGGCCCTGGGGCAGCCCCTACCTGCAGCGATGGCCGTCCTGTTGTCCACGCTCACGGCTACAGCTGTGCTCACCGTCACCACCGCAGGCTCGCCGGGACTTTCTGGGGGGAAAAATTGCCAAGTCACATTTTCAGCACTTGAGGAGGAGCTGAGGGTGGGGTAGACAGGGGAACCCAGTAAACACCATGTTCCCCAAGAGAATGAGGGGCTTCCAGGGGGCTGCCTGGTACTACGCAACTCTGTTTTTGTCGACTGTCTCCTATATGTGACCTAAAGGCGGGGTGCCACCACTTCTCTGTGCAGCTCTGAAGCTGCCAGGTGGTCCCTGCCCCTCTGAATGGTGTAGCATCGCCAGGTCCCCAACTGCAGACTGGCCTGCTTGCAGCTGCCCACTGGAGCTCAGGGACCCCGCTGGAGCCCACCCAGGGACTCTTGTGGCATCTCAGTGCCCTATCGTGTGGGAGATGGAGTGTGTTCCCCGACAAGGTGCTGGCTGACCCTGGGTTGTCCTTCATAAGTCATGTGAGTCAAGGTGACAATGACAGCCCCTTTGGTAAGCCAGATGCCAGGGCTGCATGGGGCCCAGAAGGCCGGCTGGCGTCTGACACATCCACGGAGCCCCCATAAACCCTGGGGGTCTCCACGTCACTGCCCGCCTGGCAGCTGTGCTCTGGGGACTCGGCCAGGCTCCGGGCCCGCCTGGAGGTGCCGCCCCAGCTCCGAAGAGAGCCAGGTTGCTAGGTGCGGCACCAGCTCGAGCTCTGCATCCGCACAGAGCTTCCGCACTGAGGGGTGTGGACAAGCGCACCCGTGGCTCCTGGACTTCATGTCCCTGGACCTGTTCTTCAGGGCGCTCTAGTCCACGGGGTCAAGTTCCTCACTAAAATTCCCAAGAAAGAGGTACGGTTTTATCACATGCTCTCCTGTTAGAATGTCTTTCATCAGACACTGCTTGAAACAAATAGGTCATGAGACTCCTAGTGTCAGCCGTGAGGAAATTTAAATCAACCACTGGTTTCTCCTGTTTGCTGTTTCCATACCAGCACCACCCATCACACCTTGCTGGGACCAAGTATCTCAACCGAACGGAAAATAACTCTGATTCTTGGAACTGACTCTATGGAAGGTTATGGGGTCTAGGAATTTGCTATCATGAAGACACAAGGGAACACATGTCTCTGCATGGGTGGCCCTTTCTCTCCCTCCCTTTCTCTAAAATGGAAGCCAGCTTCCCTCGCTTGCTTCTAGAAATGTCTGGAGGATGCTGATGGGGTGACCCCCGTCGGGTCCCCCGGCTGCGGTCTGCTTCCAGGATAGACTCACTGTGTGTTCTCCTCGGGCTTGGAAGGGGACACCTGTGTGAGGGGTGGGGCCTGATGACATGGTCTCTGGGCATGCTGAGGGTCTTAGCACCTGGGTCATCGGGCAGCTACCCGGCCCCACACCTGGCTGCATGAGCCAGCTACCAGGGGGTGGAGACAGGGCCTGGGGCTGGCCCCAGGAGGGGGGCTGTGGGTATGCAGCCCACAGGCCTGAGCTGCCAGGGCTCTGGTGAGACCCTGCTCCATACTGGCAGTCTTAGCACCAACTGCAAGAAACAGCTCAGCTTGGGCCGGGCTTGCTCCAGGGCCAGGCGGAGGGCTGAGAGTCAGCCTGGGGAGGCGAGCCTCCCCTCACCCTACAGTTGAACCCCTCCCACCTCCTTGGGGTCACCCATTAAACCAGTTATTTTCTCTCTCTGCAGTGGGGGGTGGGGAATGTATGTGGGTCCCCTTGCTGGTCCCCATCTCTCGATCCTTGCCTTGCACTCAGCTCCGCCCACTGCCCTCCTGCCCACCACCCCCCTCTCTTCAAAGCTACCAGCAGGCTCATTCTGGTGACAGTGTGGGCAGGAGGGAGCCTGTCATCCGGGGGGGGCGCAGGGTGTCACCCCAGAACCTCTGAGGACCTCACGGACCTCCTGCGCTAGACATATGGGGAGGAGGAGGTGCCCCTGAGGCTTGGGCTCCATGTGGGAAGAGGCTTCTCGTGGCGCATCTTGGGGTCACAGCCTCCCTCCTGCCCACCACCGCCTTACCCACAGTGAAGTGTGGTGAGACCCTGGCCCTGTGCCCCCCTCCCCCCAACTGTGTGGTCCTGGTGAGCCTCAGACTCTCCCTGTGTAAGAAGAGGCCATGCACACCAGACGAGCTACGTGTGGATAAGCGTTCAGTAACGCGATCGGAGGTTGGACGGGAAGGCATCTGCAGGGCGGCCGTGGGAGGGGCCGGGGCCTCCCCCGCCCTCAGCTCCGTGGGGAGCGGCTCTCGCTGGGCTGCCTGAGGGTGGTTGTGGTGGCGGTGGTGGACACGCACCTTGGAGGGAGGACAAGCCTCCACCCCAAGTTGACCGCTCTCCTCTCCTTTCCTCTACTCCTGTCCCCTCGTCTCACTCGGCCTGATGGACATGGATACTTCCAGGCCCTCTCGCTCACTGTGCAGGGTCAGAGCCCCAGAGGGGACTCGTGGACCCTCTCTGGACCACAGGCTCTTCAAGTGTGAATCGAGAGAGTGATGTTTTGTGCTTCTGGGGTCCAGGCTGTCCTGAACATTGTGCGGCTTGCTTGGGGCTCTGTTGAAGCTGCTTGGCTGCTTTTCTGGGCCATCTCTTGCAGCGGGGGCTGGGTTAGGGGTTGGGGGCTGCAGCTCTGAACCCACCGCTGCAGCCCTTGGACTAGCAGGCCTGTGTTGGCTGGGGCCTGAGGCCCATTCACCACCCTCCTCAGGCCCTTCAGCCCTTGGTGACCTGGCAGCCGGGAGGCACCCTGTTATTACCGGGAGTGGCCATGGGGCTGGACAGGTCTTAGGGTTGCCCTCCTGGGAGATGCCAAGAGCCCAGACCTCTCATCCCCACTGTGGAATAAAGTCTATTCCTTTCAAGGTATGAGCATCTGTCAGAGACACTCAGAGGTTTAGAAATAGAAAATTCTTAGAGGCCAACTGTCCCAATAGCCTCTTATGCAGAATCTGGGCTGGAATCTAGCACTCTGACTTTTGGGTCAAACCTCTCTCCTTTGTTCTAGCTGAACTTTTAAATGGCATTGTTGACTGATGACCAGGGAATGAAATGACCTTCCCTGGGTGCAGGTGAAGGCCAGTGGGGAGTGGACCCCAAGGTCTGGATGGTTGTCTTGTATTCCTGGGGGGAGGGGGGATGCCCTGGCCGTGGATCTCTGGGAGTGGCTTACCTGGTCCTTCTGCTGAGCGGAGGTTGAAGACCATGCTGCCGGGAGGATGCTCGGCGGCCTGGCGGTACCACAGAGGGAAGTGGTCCAAGGTGAACATGCTGTCCTCGTCCGCTGGAGTCAGGAACTTCCTGCAAGGACAAAGACCTGGCACACCCCCTAGATCTGGGAGCACGGTCTTCCCTGTTTTCTTGTTCTTACAAGGTCACCGTGGCCGGGCCAGGGGAATGACTCCCCTCTGCCTTGGAGGAGGTGTAGGCAGGAAAGATTAACCCCTGAGTGGACATTGTCCCGGATGACGCTCCCTGGCAATTCCCGCCTTTTCCAGAATCAGATGCTGGTGCACCAGCAGGCACGCTGTAGGAAGAGTGGGGGTTCTGCCTAATGAAAGACCTTTATCTTCCTGTAAACTCTTTGTGTTTCTTCTGGATAGACACCCTAATTCTTCTGTTGGGCTAATTAGCGTGTCTGCAGGAGGAAACCATATAGTCACAGAGGGGCATATGCGTGCGTGCTCAGTTGGGTCTGACTCTGCTCTTTTCTGACACGCTGGCAGACTGGTCCTAGATGGGCTGGGATTTGCCTGGAATTCAGGCTTTGCCAGGAGTGGGGCTCCCCAGACTCGCACCATGGACGTTTGGGGCAGACACCGTCGCGGGCCGCCCTCTGCACTGCGGGTGCACAGCTGCAACCCTGGTCTCTACCCGCTGGATGCTGGTAGAAAGCCCCTCTCCTCAAGCCGTGACAACAGAAATGTCTCTGGACATTGCCCGGTGAACCTGGGGTGGGAGTGGGAGGCAGAATCGTGGGCTCAGGGCAGGGGGAACGTTGTCAACAAGGATGGCACGGCCAGATCCAGCCGGTCACTCAGAGACCCATCCCAGTGGGAGCCCACGTCTGCTCCCCTCTTGGGGTGACTGTCTCCCTCCTCTGCTGGGGACCTGTCCAGGATGGTCTGAGCCTGGGTGGCAGGTGGGCTTCTCTGGCTCCCCAGTCTGTAGGCCCCAACCCTTCTTTCCCCCGCACTCCTGGAGTGCAGCGTCAGTCTGCTCACTAACTACAGCGACACCCCAGGGACTCTTCTCCCGGTGCCCGGCGGCACTCACTTGTCGGAGACCTTCTCGGAGCCCACAAACAGGCTGCTTCTGAGGAGGCCGGCCCGGGTGCCCAGGAAGGCCATGTCCACCACTTGCTCGGACTCACTGTGGGCAGACAAAGCAGGTGTCATCACGCTGGGCCAGGGCGGGAGCCAGGGCGGACCCACAGGCCCCTCCTAGAGCCAGGCCCTGTGGCTGGTCTCTCGGGGGCTGCCGGGCACCGGCTTTTGCTGTTGTGAGATCCCTGAGCAGCTCCGGCCCTTGCTTGGGGTCCCCTGGGCCTCGACCCGCTGCGTGCACTCAGCTTTGGGGCGGCGGTTGGCTCTGGCAGACAGAAAGAACTCAGGAAGAGAGGTGTCAGCCTCAGGACATAAGGAAAGTAACTTCTCCTACCCAGTACATGCTCAGCACCGAGTCCCGAGAAGCCGGTTTCATATATCTGCCTTATTCCTGAGATTGGGAAGGAGCAGACTTCCACGTCTACCCAGAGAAATCCGGGCGGACCAACAAGATCTGGGGAGGGCCCGCGGGCTGGAGGGCCCTGAGCCTTCTTACAGGCCCAGAGCGGCCCTATGGGGACCATGCCACACAGGAGGTCGTCACCTTTTAAAAAATTTCAGCTGTTTTTTAAAAAATTTACCTTTTATATTTTGGCCACACTGTGCAGCACATGGGATCCTACATTGACAAGCGTTCGAACCCATGTCCCCTGCATTGGAAGTGCGGAGTCTTAACAACTGGACCACCAGCGAAGTGCCAGATTTCAGCTTTACTGATGTATAACTGATATAAAATTGTAAGGTAGTTTAAGCATGTATCATGGTGATTTGATATATGTATCTATTGTGAAAGGATTCCCTCCATTGTGTGTGCATATGTGCGTGTGTATGTGTGTGTGCGCACGTGTGAACATTTACGTTCCACTTTCTTAGCTCATGTTAGTTACAAAACCCAGTGTTCTGAATAGAATCACCACCCTTAGTCCTTACTCATCTTACAGCTGAAGGTCTGTGCCCTTCCCTGTCTCCTCCCCCACCGTCCCTCCAGCCCGCAGCAATTACCTTTTCACTGTTTCTGAGTTAGTTACCTTTTTAAAAAAGATTCCATGTGTAAGTGATACTACACAGTATTCATGTGTCTCTGTCTGGCTTATTTCATTTAACATAATGCCCCCTGTGTTCATCCATGCCATTGCAAATGGCAAGATTTCCTTCTTCTTAAAGGACGAATAACAGTCTATTGAGTACATACACCACATCTCCTCTTGATCCGTTCAACCTGATCCTCAAGTTGTTTCCATGTCTTGGCTGCTGTGAACAGGAGCATGTAGACATCTCTTCAGTAGTCTGTCTTTGTTTCCTTTGGATAAATACCCAGAAGCGGGATTTCTGGATCATGTGATAGTGCTGTTTAAATTTTTGGAGGAAGCTTCACATTATTTTCCACAGTGGCAAAATCAGTTTACATTCCCACTAACTGTGCACAATGGTTTCCTTTTCTCCATATCCTCACAAACACTTGTTATTACTTGTCTTTTTTATAATAGCCATCTTCCAAAGATGATTGTGTTTTTTTTTTCCAGTATTACAGTGAACCCAGGACTTTAACGTGTTTACTGTGCTCTGATCCACAGCTGTTGTTATCACATCTGCTGCCTCTCGTCTGGTAAGTCCACCCATGCTGTCCGACTGCCCCTCGTCTGGCCGGTGAGAGCCTCTTCAGTTTGTCCCCAATGTCCTGTTAGCACAACCTCCTTAGCCTTTACTGACTGGCACCTGGGATGACGAGATGCTCCCGGCTCATTCTGCCCACCCCCTGCCCCGGTCCTGGAAGCACACACTTCTCCAGGGGTCACTGGCTCATTTCAGTGAGGGCTTCTTAGAGTGGGCATTGAAACTCCACATGGTTGGGTCTGGGGTGCTCATTGGGGTTGGTCCTTTCAGTGGACAAGGATCTCCTCTTTGTTTCTTTCAGGGAAAATACATCGTGAGTTCATTGATATTTCCAACCCATATTTAGTGTCCCATCTAAACTTCTTTGATTTAAAAAATATGCACCATGGGGCTTCCCTGATGGTCCAGTGGTTAAGACTTCATCTTCCAGTGGAGGGGCTGCAGGTTTGATCTCTAGTCAGACAGCTAAGATCCCACATGCCTCGGGGCCAAAAAACCAAAACACAAAAAACAGAAGCAATATTGTAACAAATTCAATAAAGATTTTAAAAAGGGTCCACATTGAAAAAAGCTTAAAAAATGTTTGTGCCTCTTTTCTCGTCTGTTAAAAATCTTGTTCCTAACAACATTAGCGACTATTTGCTCTGTCTATCCATGTAGTTTGGAATAACGGTGCCAATAAATATAGTTTCTAGAAATGTGCTTAATGGAACACAATTTTTAAGATTTTCATTTTATTGAGTGTTTACAGTTCCGTGTTTTCAAGTCCCTCAACAGAAGTCCCTGCTGTGTGGTTATTGATTCATAACCAGGTTTGTTTCACTTGCTTTTAAATTTTCAGCGTTTATTTTTTAAATTTAATTTCATTTTATAGTGACATGATTTACACAGTCCCAGAGTCAAATATGCAAAGTAAGACACATTCAGAAGAATCTGTTTCTGTCTCTATCTCTCTGTTCCTTCATTCTTTTTAGTAAGCTTTTTGCTTGCTTGTTTATTGTTCCATTAAAAGTGTGTGAGCATATATATGTAAGCACACGCACGTGCATGTTTCTTTATGGAGTTCGATGTAATCCCACTTGTCGGTTTTTGCTTTTGTTGTGCTTGCCTGCGGAGACAGATCTAGAAAGATCATGTCAGGACTGATGTCTGGGCTTCCCTGGTGACTCAGTGGTAAAGAATCCGCCTGCCAGTCCAGGAGACATGGGTTTGATCCCCGATTCAGGAAGTTTCCACACGCTGTGGGGCAACTAAGCCTGTGCTCCACGGCTGTTGAGCCTGTGCTCTAGAGGCCGGGAGCCGCAACTACTGAAGCCTGAGCACCCTAGAGCTCTACAACAAGAGAGGTCACCACCATGAGAAGCCCCGAGTACCATAAACAGAGAGCAGCCCCCGCTCTCCGCAACCAGAGAAAAGTTGGCGCAGCAGCGAAGACCCAGTTTATCCAAAAATAAATAAATAAATACCATTATTATTATTATTTTTTAAAGACTGATGTCAAGAAGCACACTGCCTATGTTTTCTTCCAGGAGTTTTATGGTTCCAGGTCTTATATTTAAGTCTTTAATGCATTCTAAGTTGATTTTTGTTTATGGTGTGAGACAGTGGTCTATCATTTCTTTTCTTTTCTTTCTTTCTTTTTTTGTGTGTGGCTGTCCGGTTTTCCCGACACCATTTGTTAAAGAGACTATCCTTTCTCCAGTGTATATTATTTGCTCCTTTGTCAAGTTGGAGTTATCCACGTATTTCTGGGCTCTCAATTCCATTCCATTGATCCATGTCTGTTTTTCTGCCAATACCATGCTCTTTTGATTACCCCAGGTCATCTTTCCTGACGCACTCCCTCGTCAAGAATATTTGCTCCTCAATGTCCCCCCGACATTAAAAACATCAGCTAATTTCTGAACCTGGAAACATAAAGACTGTGCCTCTTCTCACCAAACCCAATGACCAGTCCCCACCCCCGCCCCATGGTAGAAGGCAGGACAGTACAGGGTGCCAAGAGTCCAGACTCTGATAACAGGCTACCTAGTTTTGACTCTGGCTCTGCCACTAATGAGGCAAATGACCCTGGGCAAGTTGCTTATCTCACTCAGCCTTGGTTTCCTCATCTGTATAATGGGGATAATGAAAGGGTCTATTTTGTCAGGTTGTTGTGAGGATCAAATGGCTTCATGTACACTAAGTACTTGGAACAGTGCTGGCCCACCATATTCTTCATTCTTTAGTTTCATTTAATTTTGAATAGGTAACACAGGGCTTCCCAGGTGGCTCAGATGGTAAAGAATCTGCCTGCCAATGCAGGAGATGGGGGCTCAATCCCCGGGTCAGGAAGATCTCCTGGAGGAGGGCATGGCAACTCACTCCAGTTATTCTTGTCTAAAGAATCCCAAGGACAGAGGAACCTGGTGGGCTACAGTCCATGGGGTTGCAGAGTAGGACACAGCTGAGGGACTGAGCATGCACACACATTCACATGGGCTCAGCACGGTACCAAAAATTATATAGAGAAAATATCTCCGTCCTGGGGTCACTTGTCTGTGCTTTTACCTGGAGCAGCCAGTCCTACATAGGCTTCCACAGATTTATATATGTACACACACCCCCTCCCTATTACGTTTCTGCCCCTTTAACAGAAACGGGAGCATATCACCATGCACTGTTCCACGTCTTGCTTTTTTAATTAAGTGCTTGTTCCTGCAAGATCCTGTTGGTGTTTTCAAGAGGAAGCACTGATTATTAAATGTCTAGGAGAGTTCTGACATCGCTGTAATGTGGATGTTGACTCTTACTGTTCAAGAACGGGTGTGGCCCCTGCGTCCTTCAGCTCAGCAGTGCCTAACCCCTTCTTGGTACTCTTGTGTGCACTCACACACTCACATCTGTCTCTTCTTTCCACCTTCCCGTGAGACACCAGCACCCCAGGTGAAGTGGAGCAGAGGGAGAGAGGACTCACCGAGGTCATGTTTGTACCACATGCAGCCTTGACCTCACCTGCTGGAAACGGGGCCCCAAGGGCTTGAACTGCGCTGTCTGGGGGCACTTTGGCTGATGCCCAACCCCCAACCCTACCCCCACCAGTTGGATCCTGGCACCAAGGGAGGGGTTCTGGGAACTGGGCTACAGGGTATGGTGTGGGTGTTTTCTCGGTGGAAGCTTTGCCAAGTTCCTGCTGTCCTGGGGGGCTGTGAAGGTCGCGGTCTTCCCACATCTATGAGTGTGATCCTCCACTTCTTTCCACCCTCCCCTCTTCTCAGGCCAGAGGACCTGGGTGGTCTCCTGAGCTGCCCACCAGGTTGTGGGAGGCCCTGCCTTGACCCAGGGACACTGGGGGTGGGACCCCAGCCGCACCAGGACCTACTCAGAGCTGTTGAGGGCCAGCGCCGTCCAGTATGCCTCCATGGGGGCCGTGACCACCGCGTCAAACAGCGCCTCCTGCAGCAGCTCCTCGTCACCTGGGGCAAAGTCCAGAGACCACCCGCTTACTCCCCCATGATCATGTGGGCTCAGCTCCCACCCCCTGCCCAGGAGCCCTGACCCTCAGGGCCTAGAGGCGCCTCAGAGAAGGTCTGGAACACTAGAGCCCCTGCTCTCTGTTGGAGGAGGTCATCTCCAGAGGCCGGGAGGCTGTATCCTCTGTCCCAGTGTGTGGGCACAGCTCAGTGATTCCCAGGCCTCTCCGGCTCTTGGCTCCGTGAAGTCAGGAGGCCTGCCTGCCAGCCACCCCTGCCTCCCTCTCCCCAAGAACTGGCCTCGGGGCCTCTGCATACCCTGGTCTGATTGTTTCCACCCTGTCTCTGCCTGGGTGGCCCTTTCTTTCCTTCCCTTTCTCTAAAATGTTTACTGATGTTTATTGAGGTGAAATCCATACAACAGACACCCTACGGATGGCATGCAACCTGGCATTTACACTTGCACAGAGACCGGCAGCACCCCTCCACAACACCCAGTTCTCACGGCCCCGAAGGAGAGCCATGAGGCGGGTCCTTTTACCCTCAGCTTGAGTGACGCCCCCGATGAGGGCCCCCCTTCCCCTTACTTACAGCCTCATCACCCCTCCAATGACTAGCCAACCTCAACTCAAGTGCTGGTCCCGTCACCTGGCTTCTCTCCCAACCACAGACTCCGTAATTGCACGGCCTGGTCTGTGGTCATCAGAAGCTTCACTGATAAACACCACCACCCCCACCCTGCCTGGCTGGCTGGAGAACGTGTCTGGCACAGACTTGCGGGTGGAATGAATGAATGAATGAGGCCTTATTGGGATGGCATGGGAAGTGGCGACTTCTCCCGGTGGGACACTGATGTGGCAGGATGATCTGTACCTCTTTCCGAAGACGAAGAGGTGGGACCACGTGGAGGGTGGCCCCACATTCATGCAGGGACTTGGGGTTACCTGGACCCGGCTAAGGGAACACTCATGGATCATAGGCTGCAGGAGATGAGGCTTTGAGGGAGCCTCTCCTTGCCTGCTGGCTGGGGAGCGGGGGCGGGGGGCCCTACTTGGTGACAGGGACAGATCTGATGGGCAGGCCAGTGCCCGTTACTGTGGGCCCTTAACAGTGCCCAGGGGACAGAGGCTTAAAGGGACCCTAGTACCGCCGTTGGGACACAACCATGCCCTTGCAGGTCTCAGAGCCCTCGTCACTGGTGTGGCCCTGGGGGGAGGCTGTGTCCTCTCCTTCGAGGGGGTCTCTCTGATCTCCCTGAGCCGTCTGTGAGCTCGGCAAGCATGGTACTCCAGTCTCCACCCAGCCCTCCATCCCCACGGAGTCCCGAGCTCGGGCCAGGGGACACTCACACTCCAGGGCGGGGTCCTCCTGGGTCAGGAAGCGCACCACAGCCTCCAGCTGGCTCAGCTTGCGGTGTTCTGGGTCGATATCCGTGATGCAATAGATCCTGGAAACCCAGCAGAGCCTGTTACCCCGAGTCCCTGCTGCCCCCCATCCCTGCTCTGCACCACACCAGCCCCCAGGTCCTCACCAGTCGCCAGCCAGGCTCAGGTCTGGGTGAAGCAGGTCGTGCAGGCCTGAAAGCAGAGTCTGCGTTTGGTCCGGGGCTCATGGACCCGGCACTCTAGCAGCAGCGTCAGGGGCCGGGGTGGGGGGGTCAGCTGCATCCTGCCGGGTTCTCGGGCAGAGGTGGGCTCAGCATGGAGCCCGATGGTGTCATGGTCATGTTGCTCCCTATATGCCTTCTATCCCAACACCTCCTGTCCACACCCTGCCCCTTCGGATTGCCCTCGAGGAAGCCTCGGCTTGGCTGGTTTCATCTGCCCAGCTGAGCCCGGGGTCGTGCCTGTCCAGGGCCACACCCTCAGCACACGGGCCGCACCGGGACGCACAGGCCCTCTGGCTGTACGACCCGGCCCGCAGGGCCCCGCCTGGGCTGGCCCTGCTCTGTGTCCCCGGAGAACCTCGTTTTCCTCGGAACTGAGCAGGGGTCCTGGGCGCCGGCCGACCCACCTTCTTCCACCGACGTGTTCCCCAGAAGGATGTACTCTCCGTGACCTCGGGACAGCACCACCCCCAAGCTGCGGGCAGAGCAGAGCACACAGGCTAGAGGCCAGCTGGGGCCCGGGCTGGGCCCCCCAACCTGAGCACACAGCCTACGGCAGTGAGTACACCCCGCCTGCCCCAGGCTCTCAGTGCCTCCCTCCCTGAACCCTAGCAAAGACTCTGCTTTGTCATCAGCCTCTTTCCTGAGAAGGACCTGGACAAGAGAGGGGAAGGCCCCCTCCGCTCTCGTTCTTTTGGATTCACCCTGGACCTCCACGCTCTGAGGATGGAGAAGGGTCTCAGGGTCCCACGTGTCCCGTGGTCAAGGAGGCCCCTCCCCCCTGGAGAATCCCACCTCTCCCTCCTGGAAGACCATCTTTTGAGGCTTGGCTGATACCTGAACCACCTAGGGGGCTTATAGGGTGCTAGTGCCTGGGCCCCACCCCAGGAATCCCGAGTAACAAAGGAAGGACCTGGACACAATGTCACAAGTTCCTGTAGGCACCCCAGGGACCAGCTGGGACTGGGGACCACCCTTCATGGAGCGATGGGGAATTCAGAGAGAAGGGGCCTTTGCTCCTTGCACTGTATGATGCTAGAGCTGAACATTTATATGATGGGAGGGAAACTGAAAGACATTCAAGGCTTACCTTTCATCTTACAACTGCTTATAATTGCACTGCTTTAAGACCTCCAGGTAGATAATGATATTTATTAATAATTCTCTCAGTACTGCAGAGAAGCAGCTACTATTATCACTCCCATTTTACAGATGAGATGTCTAAGGCACAGAGAGGTTAAGTAGTTTGCCTAAGATCACACAGCCTGTGAGTGGCAGAGCTGGGATTCCAACTTAGTTTAGGCCCTGCACCCTGGGCCACACTGCACACCAAATCACATAGCAAAGCAAGTGTAGATCTCAGTTTTCCCAAGTGCAGACCTGGGTCTTTTTCTGTTATCACAAAATTGCCAACTACTTATGAGTGAATCCCGTCCCAGACCTGAAAGTCCCACCTGAGCGGTTGGCCCTCACATTGTACCCTCTCCTCCCCCCAAAATAAGATCTAGGCCCCTCACCTGAAAGGTGTGTCACTGATGTCCGTGAAGAAGTAGTCGTTGGTCAGGAAAAGAACTCGCTTCTGAAAGAGGCACCAGGGAAGGGTGCTGGCTGGGGGGGAGAGGTGCCAACCACCCCTCCCTCCCTCCCCATGTGCTGTCTGGTGCCCCCCCTCTTATTCTGCCCCCCCACGCCCACCCTGGGCCTTCTCCCACCGGCATACTGCAGCCCCGGGGAAGGTGTGCCTGATTGAGGGCCATAGTCCAGACTGCACTGTCCCTATGGGGCCAGGAGTTACCACGTGTACCACAACTCAGGAATGGAAATGTGAAATCTCAGTTACCGTCAGTTAACAGAAATGGAAACCTAGAAATCCTGGCTGGCTGGTGGCCCCTGCGCTGGCCAGTGGCCGTGGTTCAGGAGGGACCAGCACAGGCTGCTGGCTGGAGCTCACACTTGTACATCCCACCAGGAACCGCCTGCCTCTGGAGTCCAGACCCCTCCAGGCCTTGCTGTCCTTCACAGCTTCTCTTTCCTTTCAAAGCTGCTATGTTGAGGTTGAGTTGAATTTGCACAAGTCAGGGCATCGGGGGGTATGCACAGTGGCTAAGACGGGCACAGGCGTCAGACAGCCCTGGTCTGAGCCCCACTGGCCACTCGTGGGCTGGTGAGCTTGGGTGAGTGATCTCATGCTTTTGGGCATCGCAGTTCCATTTGTGAAGCAGAATCGACAAGAGCATCCCCTGTGGATTGCTGGGAGGTGGTGAGGGTGTTTGTAGTGGGTGGGAAGGGCAGGGCTGACTTGGGCTCTGGAGCCCCGTAGGCTGTACCATCTGCATACACTCGGATGCCTCTGGGAAAGCTGCACACTGCACTTGGCCACGGGGCTGTTCTTATCCCCTTTGTCTTTTTTTCAGGCTTTTCTTCTGGGTTGGAAACTGGAGTAAGATGTTGCATGGGACACAGAGTGAGAAGGTAGCAAAAAAGGTTTGTTTCAATAGGAAACCAGCCGTGGACCAAACCAGAAAGGAGAGTTCCCAGCTTGGGCCTCGTCCTGCCTGATGTCCTCTGGCCCCCTCTGCTCCCAGTTGGGTGGGGGGGTCTGGGAGCCATGGGGGCAGCTGGGGGCCAGCCAGGGCATTGATGGGCTCCAAGTGGGGCTGGTTTGAATCTGCAACTGGGGAGCATTAACAATTTTTTTCTTTCTGTCTCTCTTTTTTAATTGAAGAAAACGTTGAAATGCGCACATCTAAATGTAGCATTTCAGCAGTTTTGATAAATGTACGTTGCTGTGGGATTACCTCCTGGGGTGAGATATGGATTGCGTTCAGCTCCTGAAATCGCTCTGCCTTCTTCCGGTCGGCCCCCCACCTTCCTGGGCGGGCTCTGTTCTGACCTCCATCCCCACAGGTTAGGTTTGCTGTTTTCACAGCGCAAGCCCTTTCGTGTCCACTTTTGCTCCATGTGGTGTCCCTGAGACCCACCCGTGTTGTTGGGTGTGTCAGCGCTGTGTTCCTTTCCCTGCCGAGTTCTAAGTGCTTCAGGGAGGCGCACCACGGTTTACTTCCAAGTTTGCCCTCCATGGGTGGTCATCCGGGGTGTTTCCAGTTTAGGGCTGTTTTGAATAAAGCTGCTGTGAACCTTCTTCTTGTGGACGTGTGTCTTCATTTCTCTTGATAAGTACCAGAGAAAGAATTCCTTTGCAAAATATGCAGATTACGTTTGCCTTTATAAAACACTGCCAACTTCCCCAAATTATTTTATTATACTTCCACTAGCAATGTATGAACTCCAATTTCTCCATATCTTTGCCAGAATTTGGTATAATCAGTCTTTCAAATTGTAGTTTCGTTAGAGGGTATGGAAGTAGTTTTAATTTGCATTTCCCTGACAACTAAAGTTGCTGGTTGGGCTTGTTGATCATGTCTGTTTCTTCATTTCTAAAAGTTCTGCTAAAGTGTCTTGCCCACATTTTTTTTTATTACATTGTTAGACTTTTTGTTAGTAATCTGGAGAAGTTCTTTATGGTCTGGACACAGTCTATGTCTGGATTTTCATTTTCTTAATTGTGTCTCTGGATGAACATAACTGTTTTTTGATGAAACTCAGTTTTTCAAATATTTTATGTTTAATGCCTTTGGTATTTAGTCAAAGAAAACTAAATAACCTTAGGCCATAAAGATTTTCACCTGCTTTTTCTTCTAGAAGTCTTATAGTTTTAGCTTTTATGTTGAGAGTTTTGTAATTGAGCGACATTCAAATTAATTTTTGTGTATGGTATGAGTATATCTCAATGACTTTTCATACATTTATTCAGTTGTTCCGGCAACATTTGTTGAAAACACTTTCCTTTCTCCATTGATTTGCCAAGGTGTCTTTATCGAAAATATGCTGGCAACTTGTTGTTTTTCTGTGTGTTTCATTTCTGTAGTCTCTGCTCCATGGATCCATTTGTCTATTCATATGTCAATACCACTCTGCTTGGTTACTGCAGCTTTGAAGTAAGTTTTGAAATCAGGTACTGTGAATCATCCATCTCATTCAACAAAAGGAATCTGTTCTTCTTTTTCAAGAAAGCTTTGGCCATGTTAGGTCTTTTGCATAGTCATATAAATTTTAGAATCACCTTCTTCTTCTATGTCTAGGAGAAGTCTGTTGGATTTTTTTATTGGGATTGTGTTGAATCTATAGATTAATTTGGGGGAGAATAAACATCTTAGAAGTATTGATCTTACAACCCATAAACATGGTTATACTTTCCTATTTATTTAGTTTTTTTATTTGACATTCTTTCTGCAGTGTTATGTAGCTTTCAGTGTAGAGGTCATATATGTGAAATTTATTCCTATTTTATATTATTTGTGCTATGGAAATTGGAACTTAAAAGTATTTTCATTTTGCAAATGTTTCTGGCTATATATAAAAGTATAATTGATTTTTATAACAGTGACTCTGTGTTCTGTGAACTGGCTAAATTTATCTATTAGTTCCAGCAGCTGTTTTGCAAATTTGGGGGATTTTCTATGTGAACAATTATCTTGCTGTGAACAAAGATAGCTTTACCCTCTCCTTTCTAATTTTCATGCCTTTTATTTCATAGGTCTTTGCCAGGTCCAGGGCAATGTTGAACGTAAGTGGTGAAACCAGATACCCTCACCAAGTTCACAATCTTAGAAAGTGTTCAGTCATTCACCACTGAAAGTGAGCTTTTTCACACATGCTTTTTTTTTTTTTTTTTAAATCAGATTAGGACGTTTCCTTCTGCTCCCAGTGAAGTTTTGTCATGTGTGTTCAGCATGCTTTGGGGTGGCCAAGTGGTGGCTTCCTCTGGTGTGTTAATGCAGTGGGATAACTTCACTCTGTGCGGCTGTATCTTACACTTGCTCACATGACAAACCCCTCAACGCAATGTCAACCTTTTCCCTTTAAACAGCTGTCTTTTTGAGAAGCTAAAAGAACGGATGAAATCTTATCCTAACCCACGCACTTATCATTTCCAGTGCTGCCCATTTTTCTTTGTGTTGATCTAAGTTTCCATCTGTGTCATTTTTCTTCTGCCTGAAGAATTTCCTTAAGTATTTCTCTTAGGGATGAACTCTGATCTTCTTTATCTGAAACTGTCTTTATTTCACCTCTTTTTGAGATGGGAGCACCCCGACACCTGTGCGTGGGAGTCTGGTTGAGATAAGGGTGGAGGTGTCTGGAAACCACCTCTGCCTTTTCTGGTTCACAAGAAGGACCTGCTGGACCTGGTGGGTCATCAGAGATGCTGAGCAGCCTGCCCGAGGGAGGCCCTCTCAGTCCAGAGCTTGAAAACAACAAGCAAAGGTCACAGAACTGATGCAGGTCCCAGTGAGAAACAACCTGTACCATCTAAAAGGAATGCAGAGAGTTACTTTCCTTCCCAGGGCTTCCATGCTTGCCTTCCAGGAAAGTCCGTGTCTGTGAAAGAACCTGGGTCTAATTGTTGCCGACGGATGCCCACGTTCTTCCCTTGGAGGCAAAAGGGCAGCGGTAGTGGGAGGGAGGAGGTGACATTTGTAAATATGTCAAGGGACAATGCAGAGTCAGTGCCAGCCAGTAGGGCCTTTTACACAGAAAAGAGGAAGCCGTCCCTTGTAAGTGACAAGCGAGTCTGTGGGGACAGGAAGGCATCGCTGGGTGGACCCATTCTTGAAAATCAGCTCTGAGGAGCAGCAGTGATTTTCATCTTCTTCACAGATGACATGCTTTACAAGAGCTGCTAACAGTTTGCAAAATTAACTGTCACTTTCCCTGTTTCCAGGGGCTTCCCTGGTGTCTCAGACAGTAAAGAGTCTGCCTGCAAAGCAGGAGACCTGGGTTTGATCCCTGGATTGGGAAGGTCCCCTGAAGAAGGTAACGGCAACCCACTCCAGTATTCTTGCCTGGAGAATTCCATGGAAAGCGGAGCCCGGTAGGCTACAGTCCATAGTCCATAGCCAGACAAGACTGAGCAATTAACACCTTCCCCCTTTCCTCCATAAACAACAAAAGGGCCACATAGCAGGCAGGTAAGGCAGAAAGAGGGCTTCCCAGGTGATGCTAGTGGTAAAGAACCCACCTGCCAATGTAGGAGACATAAGAGATGCAGGTTTGACTCCTGGGTTGGGAAGATTCCCTGGAGGAGGGCGTGGCAACCCACTCCAGTATTCTTGTCTGGGAAGGTCGCAAAGAGTCGGATACAACTGAGCAACTTAGCATCCACGCAAGGCAAAAAGAAGATCTGTGAAGGGCTGGGCTTGCTGCTGCTTCACCCCAGGTCCCTGAGAGGCAAGCCCTGGAGAGGGGTCACTCGCTGGCCAAAGAAGCTCTCTGGGTCTGATGCCAGCTGGGCTGGGCCCCTCACTTGGGCCCTCCAGACTCCAGCAAGTTCTCCAGATTTACACTCTGATTCAGCCAGGTCCCTTGTCACCACCGCCAACCTTAATTAACCAGGATGCCACATCCTGGGACCAGACCTCAGTCTTTTCGTGGAGTGCTTACCCCTTTGTCCAGCGGGACTTTGACGTCCATGGAGAGAGACCCGGTCTCCCCATTGATCATGGCTGTTCTCAGCTTCGAGGAGAAAGGAAAGGAAATCAGTTGCTTGGCACACACTGGAGTGTGCTCTGAGCCTCAGCTCAGAGGTCAACCCTGGGAACACACTAGGTTTTCTCCTTTCCCCTGCGAGCAGAGCCCAGGAGGGAAAAGAGATCTGCTTCTAGGGCTCTATTCCCCTTAGCTGGAATTCTAGAATTCACCAAGATAAGGTTCCCAGTGGGCTGAGGAGTGAGCGACACTGCGGCCAACCCTCCAGACACAAGTTCCTCCAGGAGGAGATCCTGACGCCAAGGCTGGCCTACAGCCACCTGAACCCAACCTCTGTGGCTACAGACGCGAGCTCCTTCAACCTCGGAGGGAGAAGCTGTTAGCTCTCCGGGGCCGTAGGGAGAACTATCTGTTAGCAGCACCACTTCTGCTTTGAGCCTGGAAAGTCTCCGCTGAGGGAGCGGGGTGAGCTCAGCGCCTACGCACCCCTCACCCCCGGGCCCTGCCGTCCAGACACCCACCCTCTCCCCCTGCACCACTCACCATTCCGGCCTGGTCCTCCCACTCCACTTCCGAGAGGTCCACGCTGTTGTAGTTGGGCTTGGGCTTCAGTTTCTTCCCCTCTCGGTACTGAGTGGGCCAGACGGGGGAGAGACACGAGGTTAACACAAGGCCCTGCTCAAGCCCAGCCCTTCCAGAAGGCCCGTGAGGCAGAGCTATAAACCAGAGCATCTCGGCCATTCCTCCACCCGAGGCAGAGGGGCCCTGGCCAGATTGTTCCCGGCCTTGGAGGGAGATCTCCTTTTACGAGGAGCTTGTCCTGGTTTTGGACTCTAATTGTTAGAAAGTTCTTCTTCATCCAGGGCGGAAATCTGTCTCCTTGTGACTTTTACTACTGGACCACCAGAGATGTCCCTATTTTGGGTTCTTAAATGGAACTCATTCACTGTTTTAACTGTTTCTATAAACTACCCCCGAATCTGGGTGTGGTGGCTCAGATGGTAAAGGACCTGCCCAGAATGCGGAAGACCCAGGTTCAACCCTGAGTCAGGAAGATCCCCTGGAGGAGGGCATGGCTACCTACTCCAGTACTCTTGCCTGGAGAATCCCATGGACAGAGGAGCCTGGCGGGCTACAGTGTATGTGGTTGCAGAGAGTTGGACATGACTGAACACACACACATGTACTACCCCCAAATCCCATACAGTTAAAACCCCAAGGCAAATAGTGTTGGCACCTACCAGGGGTCGGAGGTCAGGATGCGAGAGGATGTAGCCATTGTTGGTGTTCAGAAAGGCATAGCCGTGCACCCCGAGCTGGGGAGACAGGGATTGAGGGGGTATCAGGGGGCCTTTGTGCAGGAAGATGGGGACTGGGCAGGGAGGAGGACCAGGATGGGGAGAAGTGCCGGAGACCACAGAGCAGGAAGCAGCTGACGTGGCCAAGGATCCCAGGGGCCCCAGCCTCCGTCCCCTCTGCTCTGAGCCTGCACATCGAGGATATGTGTGTGTGTGTGGGGGGGGGATGTCTAGGGGAGTGTCTGGGTGTGGGTCAGCAAGGCAGGATGTGGGGGGTGATGTCTGGGGGGCATGCGTGGCTGTGGGACAGGAAGGCAGGATGTCAGAGGTAGGGTGTCTGGGGGTGTGTCTGTGTGGGGGATGGGGGTGGGATGTCAGGGGTGGAGTGTCTGGGGAGGGGGCATTAGGAGGAGGAATGCAGACCCCGTCCCAGCTCTGGTCTTGGCCACCCTGTCCGCAGGGAGGCTCCTGGGGGAGGCTGTGACCCCACTCAGGGTCTGTGACCTCCCTTCAGGGAAACGGAAGTGGCTCCTGGGGGCCTGTGACCCCACTCAGGGGCTGATCCAGGCTCACCTTGTACCGGGGCGCCAGCTTCATCAGCTCCCTCAGGGCCACGTCAGAGCCCACTACGCCCAGAAGGATTCCATGGGACCGCTGGAAGGAAATGCCGGTGTCAGGGGACCCGGCTTCCCATGTGCGAGGCCAGGCTGGACCCCCGGCCCTCCCAGACCCGCCAGAGGAAGCCACTTGCACCTCAGGTGGTCCTTCCTCTGCAGTTAGAGTTTAGGCTGAGATCCTGGAATAAAAACCTAGAACCTAGCAGAAGAGGCCCCAGGAGGAACCTCACGCTGGGAAGATTACTGTCCTGTATTCACACTGAAGTTGTAATATTTAAATGAAATACAGAGTTGAATGAAATATCAGCCTTCACTGCAGAGGCTGAAGTACTGGCATCCGGGGAGACCCTAATCTGAGGGTTTGGGGGCTCTGAAGCACACGGGGCCTGTAAGGAAAGATTTTCTGGCCAGACGGAAGAGGTGAGGCTCTCAAACTCCCCCACCAGAGCCTTCACAGATAAGTCAAGCCCTGCCCACACCCGCAGGGTCAGAGTGGCTTTGCTGGATGCCGGATAGGTGACCCCTCTGGCCCAGGAACCCCAGGCAGGGTCCCACATCCAGAGCAGCTGGCCAGCACCCGGCTGGGTGAGCAGAATCACAAGGCAGCTTCCGGAAGTGAGGATCCCGCCCCGCCTCTCCCGACCCAGAGATGTGAGTTCCTGGGCACAGGGCCGGGAACCTGTGCTTACACCCACCCATGATGACCCTGTCAAGAACCCGTGTCAAGAACCCCAGGTCTAAAGATGCCGGCTGGCGGCCCCAGCTCTAACCTGGGCAGCTGCTCACGAGCGGCCACTCACCGTCTCATTCTTCTTGCTGAAGACAGGCATGGCCACAGTGGTCAGCAGTGCCAGGCTCTGTGCCTGTGGGTGGAGAACTGTCAGGGAGGGTGGGCGACGGGACAGATTCTGCAGATGGGGACCTGAGTCACCACGACTGCCCCCAAGGAGGCTTACCTTCTCTGCATGAGGAGGAGAGTTGGCAGAAAGGATGGAGGAGAGGGGGCTGGAGGGGGGCTGGAGCAGACACCACAGCAAGCAAAGCCCTAAGCCAGGGCAGGTCTCAGAGCCCTGAGCCTGCGGCCCTGCCCTGAGCCCGCTCACCCAGGCCTCTTGTCTCGGCCATGCCCAGGAGGCGGGCACACCCACAGGACAGATCCATCTGTGCAAGAGCCCAGGAACAAAGGCTCAGACAGCAAGAGGACATGTCAAGGAGCCACCGGGGCACAAATTCTGGCCACTGAGATGCCAGGTTAAGTGTCCGGTAAGACTCTGCGGATGTTTCCCATAGAGTTGGGGCATGCGCTCCTCCCCTCCTCCACCGGAAGCCTGGAATGTGGCTGCCACCATTCTGAGCCCCTGTAGCCACATGCACCAGGAGGACCCCAGGGATGGCAGGGGAGGGGGCAGTGGGAGGGGCCAGGGAGCTCGTTGTCCATGTCCAGGCTTCTTGTACGGGAGAGGGAAACACACATCCCTCCTGTGGAAGCCACCATTCCCAGGTCTCTCTTAATCCCAACCAGATGCGGGGGTCTGTGTTCATGATGGGGTTTAAGGAGCATCAGGATGGTCCCCTTTCCCAGACATCTCATCTGACTGTCTACCTTCCAAGTCTGGTAGTACATGGGAGGGACCTGCAAGTGTCTCATTGGACACCAGGGTCCAAGGGAGGATGTCGGGTTAAGCTGCAGTATCTAAACCATTGGTCAGTCCCCTTTCCTCCTGGAGTGGGTGGGAGAGGACAGGGAGGCAGGCAAGGACCACGGAGGAGGGACAGTCTGGGGCCGAAGGCTCTGTCCATGGGGGACGGCCCTGGGTGTGGAGGTCACTCCACAATGCCTCCCCAGGAGGTGCTCTGCCCACCCCTCCCCCACCCAGGAGCCCCCGCTTGCTCCCTGGGGCCCCACCTTGCTGTCCATGTAGGCTTCAGTCCAGGTGATGTCATGGTCGTGGTTGATGACCATGGGCCGGCTGAGCACGTGCAGGTACTCCATCACGTTCTCCTGGGCGTCCGCCAGTGTGGAGATCTGTGTGTAGTAGCCTGGTGGGGGAGAGGGTGGTTGCGGATGCAAGGTGCACACTCCCAGCCACCGACGGCTCTTGGCTGGGAGCTGCCCTGGGTCAGGCACTGGGCGCTGCTGCTCCCGAGGCCACCCACTCCCGAGGCACCCGGAGGCCGGTGGTGCTGCAAAGACATGAAGGCCTGGCCCTGCCTGGACTTGGGAGAACCTCCATCCCCCCAAGATCTAGAGTTGCCCTGGGAGCAGCAGGGCCTCAAGTCAGGGTACAAGGCTGCCCCTCAGCCCCCGCAGGGCTGTCCTGCAGGGATGCCCCATGGCAAACAGCTCTGTCCCGGGTCTTTTAATTTTTTATTTTATATTGGAGTCTAGTTGATTTATGTCTTCCCTGATAGCTCAGTTGGTAAAGAATCTGCCTGCAATGTGGGAGAACCTGGTTTCATTCCTGGGTCAGGAAGATCCACTGGAAAAAGGATAGGCTGTTTTAGTTTCAAGTGTATAGCATTTTTCAAAATTTAATTTTTGATTTTGTATTGGAACTCCTCACCGCCTGCCCCCCACCCCCACCCCTCAGGTCTATTTGCAGAGAGCCTTCCTCCTCCTATCTCTAACCACAATCCTCCAACAGTCATGGGGAGGGGGCTGCAGCTGAGGCAAATGCCGTACAGGCTGTGACTGGTTTAGCATGTGTCTGCTCACCATCACCCACAGGACGCCCTCCCCAGCTCTGGGGAGCCTGGCCGCTTTTACTCCCAGGACACCTCCTGTCTCAGACACTTTGATGCCCTTCCTCGCTCTCCGCATCTGACTCACTCCTACCACTTCTTTATGTCTCACCTTAGACACACATCCTTCAGGAGGCCTGCCCTGACCCCCCAGATGCAGGAGGGCTGCCCCCCACCTACACTTTGGGCAGCCTGTGCCCCTCTGCCCACAGTTCAGTTCAGGTTGCCCCCTCACTGACGGCTCATGTGTGTGTCTCCCTGCCCCACCTCCCCGTCCTCCGGACAGAATCAGGGCGATCCCAGCCATCCTGACCACATCCATTCCCCAGGGCTGGGACCGTCCGCCAGCCCACAGCAGGTGCTCGGACATCCTGCTGGGGTCTAGGGGCCTGAGTCAGCACCGTGAAGCCTGGGTATTGGGTTCCGGCCCAGAGATGCGGGCTGCTACACACAAAGCCTTATTATAGAGAAAGCGATGGCCTGTGCCCTGAGTCTAGAGCAGAACCAAGCCCACGGGCTTCATCTGCAGCAGCAGGAATGGAGGCCAGACACCAGACAGCACTGACGTTGAAATGTTGGCCCCCTTGTCTGCCTGATTTTCCGTGTAGCAGTTTGGGTAAAACCTCATTTGAAGAGATGGGTCTCCCTTCTGCAGACCCGAGGTCACCACCTCTGGGTGTGTCTCGGGGGGGTGTGTGTCATGGGGTGAGAGCCCCACAGGGAGCAATCGATACCCGCCTTGATTGTCCGAGGAGGAAGGGGGTGTATGCAGTCACCTCCGCTTTGAGTTTTGCACCGGAGCCTTGGCTCAGCGTCTGTGCTCAGGTGAGGCCCCGGACACTCTGGCTCACGTGGCATCACTCACCTTTGTTGTTGCAGGCGATCCACTTCAAGCGGTCAGCAAAACTCACTTCCCTCCCAATCAGGTAGGTGAAGACCCGGACCTAATGGATGAGACCCGGTGGGCTTGAGTCCTGGCTGCTAGGGGCCTGGCTGCATCTGGGTCTAGCTCTGGGTTTTGGACTGTGCACTTTCAGCCCTTCTAATGGGGAAGGGCCCAGGGCCTGGGCTTATGGCAGGGGGGATGCCTGCCTGGTGTGGGGGCTCATGGGGGGATGCCTGCCTGGTGTGGGGGTCTGCCTGGTGAGGCTCACAGCCTGCAATTTTCCATCCCCACCATATTCTGTGCCCTTGAGTGGGGCTCTGCAGTCACCCTGATGTTGGAATGTCACCCTGGGTCTCATGGGCCAAGCCTGCAGACACAGCAGGAGGAAGCACTCCGCTGGTCCCTCCCCCCTTTCCCGACACCACTCCCCGAGAGGAACCTTGCGGTCCGGCCAGTTGTACTTCTCCAGCACAGGCTCATAGTCTTCCACGGCCCCGTCGGTGATCAGCATGATGGCCTGGTTGCACAGGCTTCCTTGCCCAGCCTCTTGGAACTGCGGGAAGACGTGGTCATGACTCCCCTGCTCCCCTGCCCCATCCCTGCCCAGTTCTCCCCAACCCACATCAGACCTGCTGCAGGATCTGGAAGGCTTCACGGAGGGCTCGGTCCACGACCCCCACACCTTTGACCATCAACTCATCCACCAGCTGTTTGAAGTGCTGTTGGAGGTAAGAAGTCAGAGGAGGCTCAGTGGTCACTGACCCTGGGAGCCTTCACTGTTGGCGGTGCTCTCAGAGGCTGTGCAGAGCTACTTGCCAGGAAGAGCAAGACTGCAGGACCCATCCCCTAATCTCACAGCTGGACCCCTGCAGCAGAGGTTTCTCAGATGCCCCCAGGAGAAGCTGAGAGGCCGCGAGTGGCCGGGGGCAGACCACCCCCTATCCCTGGAAGGAGAAGCCGGACGGGTTCCAGGTACACCCACCTCTCGGTTGTCCCGATCTGCCTGGACCAAGATCCCCTTAAAACAAGGCTCGATGTAGTGGATGTAGTCGTTATACTGCAGAGGGTGGAGGGCAGAGGCCAAAGGTCAGAGGGCAGAACACACAAGGTCAGTTTGGCAAGTCAGGGCCCAGTGACTTGCTCACAACTCACGGAGAGTCAGGGTGGGCTCACCGGGGTCCCTGTGTAATATGATATCGGGGACCCTAAGCTTTTGGCAGTTTCTCTGAATAGAGGGAAGGAAGTACAGTGAACAGCATTCTCCCCCGAGTCCTAGCCTGGGCATCTTCTGGGGAGGCTGGCTGGGTGCCATCCAGCCCTGGAGCTCACAGAGTCCAGGAGTCACCCAACTCTTCTCTCCATTTCTGTCTGTCTGTCCCTCCACTTCATCCCTTTCTGGGGCAGGTGGAGCGGTCCTCAGGAGAATCAGGACAGTGGACTGCTGGTCCTTCCCTCCTGATGTGTCTGGATTTGGGGATGAAGCAAGTGGGAGCCGGGGGTCTCTCACCCTGCAGAAAGGAGGGTCTTCCCAGGGTGACACCACCAAGGGCACAGGGGTAGGGCCGAGTTAGAGACCTACTTAGAATCTCCTTCATCTAGATCGGACCCCAGACTCGTCTGAGAGATCAAGGAGAGCTACTGCCTCAGAGAAATGGACATATGCACTTCCCACACGATCTCAGAAACTGTGGACCCCTGGAAGCCCATCCTGGGTGGGGGCCCCCAGCTACAGGGTGTGAAGCATCGAGTGCCCATAAGTAGAGGTCACTCTAGTGCAGGTGGAGGTATTTCTCGAATGGGAGGCATGTTTACCGCAATGATATTCACGAAGTCGTTCTCCCCCAGCGTGTCCAGGATGGTGGAGACCGTGTGCTTGGCGATGGTCATCCGCAGCCCCTTCATGCTGCCGCTTGTGTCCACCACGATCACGATGTCCTTCGGGGAGGTGGCAGCTTGTATGTACCTGTAGCAGAGAGGGAGGGACAGGTCAGAGGTGGGATAGCTGGAGTCAGAACCACCATCAGCCAGGTCTCCCTTGTTTCCATTCAGACTCTGGCTCAAAGTTCAAGTCAACGCGCAGGCTTGCTCGTGTCCGGAACCACCCAGCTGTTTGGCAGCCATTGCGGAGGGAACGATTGGATCGTGCCCACTGAGCAAGCTTGTCAGGTGGGGGTGTTCAAGTCTTGGTAGTGACCCTTGTCTTTGGTTCGGGCCAGCCTGGGTCCCAGGGGGATCTGACAGTAGGAAGGGAGGGAGCCGGACCCCCCCAGACCTGGTTATAGATCTGCCAGAGGAAGGGTGCGGGGGGAGAGGGGATCTGGCCTAGGGTGAGTGTGCTGTCAGCTCAGGGCCCTGGAAGAAGGTGTCGGGCGGCAGGACAGGTGTGGTCAGTCCTGGGGCAGAGCAGCTGTGGGGTGATGCAGACAGACACTCTTTTTCTCTTATTCTGGGTTAGTTCTGCACACCCGTGGCCCCAGGGTGGGTGCAGAACAGGCCCTGGGGGAGAGCTAGGCAAAACCATATCAGCCCCAGAGGCAGGCCCCCGGGGTCGCTTACCAGCCACGGTTCCGGCAGTCGAAGGTGATGACTCCGTTCTCATCCGGCGTCCACTTGATGCCTGGGGAAAAGAAGGCCTCACTCAGCGAGGCTGCTCCAGAGTCCCGGGCTGGGTGCCGACCCCGGGATGGCCAGGATCCCTGGGGCAGAGCCAGCTGGGTATGTGGGCAGTGTGTGTGGGACCAGTCATCACACCCTGTAAACTGAGGGGCAGCAAGGCGGCAGGCAGCTGATGGATGGACACTCACCCCCAACTGCCCAGATCCAGAGCTGGGTTCACTTCGCAGGTCGGACCCCCCAAACTCCTGAACTCCCAGGCCCCGAGAGACACGGGTGAGGCCTGACACATGTTCCTAAGTGGTTTCCCCACAGATGAAAACCTCTGACTGCAATCACGTGGACCTCGGACTAGTTGAAACCAGATTTTCTTTTTCATTTTGCTCCCCTTTTTTCCCTTTTTCTTTCCCCCTTTTTCCTTTCTTTTATATATATATATATATATATATATATATATATACACATTTTTTTTCACACTGTACAACCCCCTTCAGGGCTCACAGCCCACAGGTACAGAGGCTGGGCCAAGGTTGCAGGCTGCAGTTGACTCCATGAGCGCACCAGGAGGAAACTAGACTGGTGATGCTCAAAACCTCCCTTGGATGCCAATAAGTCTGAGAACTGAGCAGGAGATGAGTGGGCTCCCGAGGCCCCTCCCCCATGTGGCCTCTAACCCCCTTCCCTGAACATCCTTGGGGAGCTGGAACCCTATCCTGCCTTCGCCCTGGTGCACACAGTCCCTCTTCAATAAAGAGCTCTGCTCGCCTACACGTCTTGAGGGGGAGATGTTCATTTCTATGGCCTTGTTTTCTTAGAATCTGGAAAGGCTCGGGAACACACACCAGATATTTGTATCAGATAACAGTAATAGCATCTAATTTGGGGAGATTAAGAAGTCAGGGTGGGGGCAGAGATGTAAGCAGGAGAGTTCTCAGGTGCCTTTTTTACTGCAAGGAGGGTAAAATATGATTTAATTGTAAAACCTTGTGTTATACGTGCCTGATAAATCCCTGTTACCCATGCAGGACTAATGACTAAACAGAAACAGAGGAATAAGTTCAGAAGTGATAGGAAAAAAAAAGAGAATCGGAGGGGGAAAATTTATGAAAAAAAGGTAAATCATTAAAAAAGAAAGAAAGAAGCAAAAGGAAACATAAAAAAAGGAGAAGAAATCTAAAAAATAAGATTATAGCATGTCCAAATGTATCAATATAATACATGAAAATGTGCTTAACTTGCCAAATAGTAAAAGAGATTGTCAGATTGAATAAAAATTAAAAAGCTATATGCTATTTTCAACAAATATGGCTAAAACAAAGTGACATAGAAGATTGGAAGTAAAAGGATGGAAAATATATAGATATCAGGCATATACCAACCAAGAACACACTAATTTCTCTATGAATATCAGATGAAATAGACTTAAAAAGTGTGTTGTAAAGGTTAATGAGGAGCAAGCAGACATAAAATCAGTAAAGGCATGGAAAATTTAAATAATACGATTGACAAGCTTCATCTAATGATGTGAGCAGAATTTCTATCCAACAATTAAAGCACCCATATTCCGCTCAAGCACATGTAGAATATTTACAAATGTTGATGACATATTAAGCTATTAAACTAGCTCCCAACTAATTTCATACAATCAGCACCAATATACACCATGTTCTCTGGCTGCAAACAACCGAATTAGAAATTTTTAATAAAAAGATAAAGATAAAATCCCCATATATTTGGAAATTACAAAACACACTGTTAAATTACTAAAAGTTCAAAGAAGAACTCACAAGGGAATCCAAAAATATTTAGAAGCAAACAACATTAAAACACTACCCTGACACCAAGAAGCACAAAGATTTTTGCGGGTCAAAAGTCACAGTGAATAGAGTGCAAAGGGAATCCATGAAATGCAAGGAAATAGCCAGACTGTAAAGAGAACTCAGTGACAACAAGAGCAAACAACCCAAGACAAAAATGGGCAAGCTTTGTGTCCGCACACAAGTTGACGCCTCTGGGAGCCCTGATGCAGCAGAAATTCCACCCTGGGGAAGGCTGGAGGGACATGAGAGTTGTCTTCAAGCCTTTGAAGGGCTGTTGCATGGAAGAGGGATGAACTTGCCCATTGAGGCTCCAGAGGACAGAAAAGAACCAATGACTCGCTGTGGATTTGGGTAGTGAGACAGGAGTGTCCCCTGGCTTAGACGGTAAAGAAATCCGCCTGCAACGCAGGAGGCTCGAGTTTGATCCCTGGGTTGGGAAGATCCCCTGGAGAAGGGAATGACAACCCACTCTAGTATTCTTGCCTGGAGAATCCCATGGACAGAGGAGCCTGGCAGGCTACGGTCCAGGGATTGCAAAGAATTGGACATGACTGAGCAACTAACAATTTCACACACTTTTTTCACAGGAGGGTCCACCCTGGGGAACCTGTGAGCTCTGAGGTTGTTTTGCACTCCTCCTAAGAGAAACCCTGGGGGACATGGAACCATCCTTAGGACCCCCCGGGACAGGCTGGGGCTGGGGACCTGGGGCCCTCGGCTGCAGTGCTTATACCTGGACAAACGTCTCCTTGAGCAATAAAATACAAAGAAAGTATAGACTAAAAATAACTGCACGTGTGTGCAGTTGAGGCAAATTATGGACAATAGATCTAAAAAACCAAAAACACAACTGCCACTTCTGAAGAACTGGGAGCAAAAGCAGGGCACTGCGCATGTCCCCTGCACTCAACACCACCAAGGTGTGGGCAGACCACATAGGCACCCCTCCAGCCCAACCCTGGGCCACACCCCTACCCTCACCCTGATAAAAGCAACCAGCTCATCCCCCACGGGAGCCAGCAAGGGAAACTGGGTTTTGTCCTTGTTCCTCACTGCTGCAGCAGGGGCCCCAACTTTAAAGCCTTGCCTGAATTTCTTGTTTGTCTTCTAGTCAATTACTGTTGATTAAGGGGGTAACACTTGTCTCAGAAAAGAGGGCCATGTTAAGGCTTTCTGGAGAGGGGGTGTGAGCTGTGGAGGTGAATCCTTTTAAATGAGAAGTAAAAGAAGGCAGAGCTCTTGGAGACCTTGTAGATGGGCTTCTGTTTTCTGTTTGGTCAGTAGTCCAGGGAGATTCCCCCACTGTCTGCTGGGCTGGCAACTAGCCAGTTCAACCTCATTCCTGCTGTTGAACATGGACTTTGCCCCATTTCTCCAGGGAGGATGCGGCCTTCTGAAGTTCAGAACTCTTTGGCCCTCCTTTCCACCTCCCACATGCTTCTTGCAGGACCAGAGTCCGGGTGGGCATTGATTGGCTATTTACTGAGGGGTCCAACGGCATCGTTGGTTCATTCCGTCATCAGTTATCACTTGAAAGTGTGCTTATTGGGTTGCAATGTCGCCTTGTTCCCAGAGACAGAGCCTGGAGGACTGTGGAGATGCCTCCCCGAGTCCTCACCTGGGTAGATGCGGAAGAACCCCGTGGAGCTGCCGAAGTACTGCCAGGTCAGCGTCGGGTCTCTCTGGAAGTTCTCCACAAAGACAGCGTTCAGAGCTTCGGACATGTAGATTCCATTCAAGATATCTGGGTCTAAAGGGTGAGGTTGTGGGGGGAAATGCAGGGGAGATGAGATCAGTCTTCACCTGCTGTATATATGTGCACACACACATGCACACACTTGAAAGCACATTGCCTGCAGTGAGGCCATCCACACCCAAACTCACTCTCCTCTGACCTGGGGGCTGCATTTACTCCCCGGGGTGGGGGTCTGGCGGGCACCTTTGTTGTAGACGTTGGTGGGCAGCTGCACGCTGCTCAGGGTCGTGTTCACCAGCAGGTCACTGAAGTGCGCGTTGGCCTCTAGGAGGAACTCGGCCCCCAGCTCCACGTATGCCCCGCTCGAGTCCTTCTCGTTGAGGAGGACGGAGTTGTAATAGTCGAACTAGGGTGACCGAGAGGGACCGGGGGAGAGAGAGGGCCAGGCATGGGGGGTGTCAGCATGAGCCAAGGATTCCAGCCATCACTGATTCGGGGCAAGTTCCAAACAGTTGGGCCTGGTGGTTGATTCTTTGGGTTTTGAAAAAACTGTCTGGATTATGGCTTCAGTCCCCACTTTGTTTGGTGTGTGGACACAGTCAGCGTTGGGACAGACGGGCAGACACAAATTCAGGGGAGGTGGGCAAATGGAGGTGCCCTCACCAGCACCCTGAGCTCTGATGGGTGTGGGAAGGCTCCTGGGACCTAGAACGCGGTCCCTACACGGGGGCTTCCCTCTGAAGAGACAGCCTGCAGTCTGGCCCTGGACTGGGCCGCAAATGGCTCCTCAAGGACTCAGAGCGGCTTAGAACCAGCCCTCAGGTTCATTCACACCAGTGCAGTTCAGAACCAACCCCTCAGGTTCACACACACCTGCATGCATTGAAAGCCGATGCTGGGCCTCTTCCCCCCTACCCCCTGCCCTAAGTCCCGTCCTCAGCGGACCCGGGTCAAAGGGCTTCGGAATGTTAGTCATCGTACCTCCCAGGGCTATGGGGGCAGGAGGACTCACCACCAGGGACTCGTTGAATTCATGGTTCAGGTCGGCCTCCTCGGCAGCCTCCACCAGATTCTGCGGCGGGGACACGAGGGGGAGAGTGAGCGGGGAAAGGAGGCCAGTGGCCGTATAAGGTCCACTCCCAGGGGTCCACCCACGAGAACCGGGGACAGACACTCAGACCAGCGCCTGCACACGAACGTGCACAACAGCGCTAGTCACAGTGGCCAAAAGGCAGACAGGTCAGAGGACAGGAAACCAGTCTGCAAGGCGACACACAGGGTCCTTTCAACTACACAGTGTTCAGGGGAAGCTCCGACACGGAATGTTCCAGGGAAGGTCGGACACAGAAGCCTGGGGAAACAGCCAAAGGGTCAGCCGTGGCCAGGGGCAAGCAGGACTTTTCAAGGCAGTGAAACTACCCTGTAATCTATGGCAGTGGGTACATGTCATTACACATTCATCCAAACCCTTGTGATGCACACCAAGGGTGAACCCTCAAGCAGACTATGGCCTTCAGGTGACAAAGACGTGTCAGTGTCAGTTCGTTGGGTGTACAAATGTACCATCTGGTGGGAGTGTTGGTAGCTGGGAAGGCTGTGTTTGTGAGAGCAGGGGGAGTAAATAGGGACTCTGAGCTTTCTTCACAATTTTGCTGTCAACCTGAAACGGCTTTAAAAATTCAAGTCATTGGGACTTCCCTGGGGGTTCAGTCGTTAAGACTGCGCTTCTACTGCAAGGGATTTGGGGTTGATCTCTGGTTGGGGAACTAAGATCCCACATGCTTCATGGAGCAGCCAAAAAAATAAATAAATAAAAAATATATATAGAAGAAAGAGGAGTTCCCTGGTGACCCAGTGGTAAAGACATCAAGCTTCCAGTGGAGGGGCCATGGGTTTGATCCCTGGTAGGGAACTAGATCTCACATGTTGCAACTAAGACCCAGTGCAGCCAAATAAATAAGCAAATAACTTAAAAAAAAAAGATAAAGGAAAGAAAAGGCGCAGTAAATAGAAGTAGAGACACAGCAGGGCATTTATTACCAGGAAGATGGGATTTTACATCATCTGCGACCCTCTGGGTCTCTGTTTATCCTCCTGTGAACTGGGCAGAGCAATCCTTGCTGCCCTGCACCCAATCCCTGTGGCTGAGGGCAAGATGAAGAAGTTCCACGGGGCAAAGGCTATTTAGTACTGCTCTGCAGGAGATTCCCCACGGGCACCCTCATGGAGGGTCTGTGGCTGTGACCATGGAGGGAGGGGGGGAGGAGGGGAGGAGGGAAGCAGGGGAGAGGGGATGAGGGGGGTAGGGGAGGAGGGGATAAGTGGGAGGGTGGGGAGGAGTATATATGGGGGAAGAGCGGAGGAAGGGAGGAGGATGGGAGGAAGACGGGAGGAGAGGGAGGGGGAGATGGGGAGGTGGGGAGGGAGGGAGGAGGGAGGGGGGAGGTGGGGAGGAGGGAAGCAGGGGAGAGGGGATGAGGGGGCAAGGGGAGGAGGGGATAAGGGGGAGGAGCGGAGGAAGGGAGGAGGATGGGAGGAAGACGGGAGGAGAGGGAGGGGGTTCACTTCACCAGCGGTCACCCCACAGCCCTCCCACCCACCATTCACTCAGTGGTGACTCCTGGGTCCTCACTCTGCACCCTGTCCCACCACTGAACCTGAGATCGTGATGCAGGTCCTTCTTGACACCATGGGCTGACCCTCCAGCCCCGGACGCTGTTCCCTAAGGCAGGGTACCCACCCCAGCCCTCCCCCTCTCCCGTTGCCCCCACTCCACCTTCTCTTTACAAGGGTCTGGTGGCTCGCAGAGCTACGGGGCGGAAGGTGATGTGGGTGGGAGGGCCCAGGCTGGGTGTTCAGTGTCTGGGGTGGGCAGACCCCCAGCCCCCAGGCTGAGCACCTGGACAGCCTCCACTTTCCTGCGGAGCATGGTCTCCATGTCCTCCGAGAACTTCCTTACTAGCTCCAAGCCATCCACCTCCTTGATCTTCAGACTGGACTCCACGTCCTTATATTTCTGTTCAGGAGATACATGGAGATGTACACCTGTTTTCTGGGACCCGGAAGTCCACCTTGATGGCTAGCAGCCTCTGCCCTCCCACTGGATATTCACACTGGGGCTAGGATGACTCTGTCTCCTCCAAAACCTCCCCTGCAGATGACAAGTGACTTCTCTTATCAGACGTCCTTTGATTCACATCCGTCAGAGGGAGAGGCTGAAGCCCAGAGAGGTTGTGAAACTCAGCTGAGGTCACACAACTGTTCAGGGGCTGGGCCTCCACATGCTGCCTCCGGGGATGGCTCTCAGGGGCTGCAAGGCCTGAGATCTTCGGGGCCCCCTCACATCCTGTGACCGTCGGCCAGTGAGCCTGGGCACTGAGAGAGCCACTGAGTCACTGTCTAGGCCCTGGGAAGCCACCTGGGCACGAGTTACTTAATTCCCCAAACTGCAAGTCCGCGGCTTTCACCCCAGACAGCCACGGCTCCAGCTCCCTCATGAGTCAGAGGAAGGAGAAAATCGGAGGAAACTTGCTTGGCTGAGGGGCTGGTGTGGTGGTCAGGAGAGTAAGGGGAGTCGGGGGGAGCTGGCATTGCTACCTGCCCGGGGTCAGAACAGCTGGAGGGGACAGGCATGACCTTAAAAGTCATGGGCTCCTTTCAGCAGTGCTTAGGAAACAATCTGAAGCTGCCGAGGGGATAAGATGGGGAACATGGACACTCGGCCATGGGCAGTGGGACAGCAGCACCCTCCTTTGTGATGGTCTGGAAGTCGCAATGCTAGGGGGCCTGGAGCTTGAGGGGCCTAGTGAGAAGCTGGTGGGTTGTCTTTAATCGACAGAGCAGTGAACTACTCATGGGGGTGGTGGCCAGCTCCTGCCCAGGGGCCCTGCAGCCAGGACACCGCGGCAGGCAGGTTGGAGCACCGAGCGGGCGGCTCTCCGCTGGCCCCTCCCCGCTCCCCAGTGTGGGGCCTGCATCTGGCCCACCCACTGCCTCTCCCGTTGGTCCCTCACCCCCACAACCTCTTGTTCCCTGATCCCATCTCAGCATTGGCTTCCCAGCCCCTGAGCTGACATCCCACCAACTTGCTCTGTGTCTCAGGTAAATCGTTCCCCTCTCTGGGCCTCAGTTTCACCATCTGAAATGGGGATTGGACTAGATGGTCCCCAGGGCCCCTCATAAGCATGGACATCCTGCTTCCCCACCAGGACAGAGTTCCTGGCTGACCGCCTGGCTAACTGCCTGGCTGACTGCCTGGCTGCCCTGGGTGGCACTGACCTTCTGCAGCAGGAGGGAGCCCGAGTACTTCGTGACTGTGTCATACAAGTCCCGGCCAAAGGTGTCTGCCCACAGCTTCACTCTGCCAGACAGAAGGAGGACATGTGTGCATGCATGCATGCACACACACATGCATGTACACACACATGCATGTACACACACACGGAGACACAAAGATGCACACACATGTGCGTGCACACATGTACACACACAGAGATGCACACATGCACGTGCAGACACACATGTGCACGCAACATGCACATACATGCACACACTCACACACCCTTGTAACACATGCACACATGCACACACATGCATGCACACACATGTACACAAAGGGAGACACAAAGATTAACTCATGCACACACGTACACACACACATACACACGGAGACACAAAGATGCACACCCATGTGCACACATGTACACACGCATGCACACACACACAGAGACAGAGGCACACAGACGCATGTACACAGGAAGCCTGTGACTACACGCAGAGACACCTACTGCTGCACATATACAAACCTGCATAATCACGCAGGGACACACATAATATAGACATACACGTAGACATGGACACACACAGGCACACACACAATTACACACTGACATACACCCAAGATAACACACAAACAGTTACAGTCCACCCCCTCTAGGGCAGGGACCTAGAGGATCCGTCAGGACTCAACAGTTACACTATGATCAGAACACCTTGGCTAGGACCCCGCTGAGGGGCAGAGCTGACCACCCGGAGCCAAGCCCTAACCCTACACCCCGAGGGCTAGAGAGAAGGGAACAAGGCTGGGGGTGGGCAGGCTGGCCGGGAGACCCTGAGGACGTGCACAGATGCAGCTCCTCAGCCAGCTGTCCTCCAGCTGCCCCTTGCAGGGTCACCCCGGGGCCACGGCTCCTTCTAAAGGCTCGGTGTGGGGGGTGTGAGGCAGAGAGGCCGAGCCTCTGAGCTGTGTCTGGGAGGTTGGGGCCACAAGCAGGTGACAAAGTAGAGGTGGGACCCCCTCCGTGGGGACAGTGAACCTCAAACCTCATACTCAGCTCAGCCCCACACAAACCCCAGGCAGCTGTGGGCTGCAGGGCCCCCTTCTGTAAGACCAAGGCTGACAGTAGTCTGACTCGTGCTGGGCTCAGGTGTGATGAACAGGTAGCCCCTTTAGTCCAGGGTGCTCTGCACCCATCCTAATCAGAACTATTTAACGGAACCACCAGAACTAATCACTAAAGACCAGACACCCCCAGGGAGTCACACAGTAGCTTATACATAGTTGTGAATGACTGGAAGCTTCCCTGGAGCTGGTCTTAGTGACAGAATGTAGGACTGGGGCCAGGAGGGAGGCAGACAGTCATAAAAAGGAAATGGAGAACCCTCTTTCGCTCCCCCTGACTCCTGGCTGCATAAGCTGGTGGTCAGTTTAGGCCTGTTTACCCTCATAATGTCAAGATGTGGGTTTCCTAGCAAATCCTTAGGGGGCCCTGATGGTCACTTTCAGCAACTCGGCTCCCACTCCAACTGCTCATCCTGCAATCACCCTGGAAGGAGGCCTGCCCCGCAGGTGCTGGGGGTGCCAGGAGTTGTGAGGGCCTCCATGATCAGGTCTGGGGAGAGGATGAGAGTGCGGCTGCAAATGGCAGAGGTTTGGGGAAGAGAAGAGGTTCACAGAGGCAGTGGACAGGGGAACTGGGTGGCTGAGCCCCAGGGGAGCTGGGGGAGAGGGGTAAGGACTGAGATGGGCCAGGGAGGGGAGGGAGGAAAGGGTCTGTGGTGGTGGGGGCTGGCCTCGAGGCTTACGTTTCCACAGGGATCCTGACCTGCCCCCGTGTAGGGGACAAGGATGTGCTGGACAGCAGGCACAGGAGGATCGCCGTCTTCCGCAGGGAGGCCCAGGCCGCAGGGGTGGGGCTGGGGTCTTCGTGGATGCTGGGGTGCCGGGGCAGGGTCCCCATGTGGGATGAGGCTGGGGAGCAGCCTCAGACCCTGAGCTCTGCCTGCCCAGACCCCTCGCACGGCCCCACACCTTCTGCTTCCGGGACTGGACAAGCCTGGGGTTCCCCAGCTTCCAGTGGGGTCCTGGCTGCAGTGTCTATGCGTGAGGAGGGGGCTCCCCTGTCTGTCCTGCAGAGGGGCGGCCCCACCTGAGCAGCAGGCTCCCAGGAGAGGGGCTGACTGGAGAGGCTGGGACAGAATGAGCCGGTTAATCTGCCGGCCTCTTCTCTAATCCCCGCCCAGCAGCAGGAGGGCGGTGACAGGGACCTCAGTGGGATTATCCTGGTTTCAGAAGTGGGGGCCAACTCACTGCGTGTGAGCCTCAGCCTCCTGCGTCACAGAGGCAGATCAGTCAGTCCCTGGACACAGGAGACGACGCAGCGACCCTGACCCCATGACAAACCTGCTCCTGAAACCTCAGAGTCATCCTGGGGTCCGTGTGAGCACCCCCGTTTGCTCAGGGAGGCAAGGGGACAGGGTGCTTCTGCCTGGGCTCCCATGTCCAGTCTGCTGCCTTTGGACAGGTCACAGGTAATGTCCACAGTCATGGCCCCATGTCCTCCACGTCTCACCTGGTTCTAGGCTGGGGACCCATTTTCCGGGAAGCTCCAGCCCCCCCTGCCCGCCCCACCCTTTGCACAGATCCAGCCCCTAATGCACGTCCAGCCATCGCTGGTCAAGGCCTACGTCCATCTGCATCTCGGGCCCTCTTGTCTGATTTTCCCCATCCTAGGTGGAGCTGGAGGTACTGTGGGCCACAGGGGTCCAGCCGAGAGGAAGCCGAGTGGGGAGACAATGAGTCTGGCTTGTATAGCCACCTAGACTGTTGTTTCCAGCCATCCCGGCAGGGTGGCTCCAGAGACACTCCCCGCCTGCCCTCAGGGAGGCTGCCCCACAGCAGGACCACCCCTCAGCAGCAGCGTGACTACCCCACAGCGCCCCCGGCTGGCAGCATGCAGGAGGGGAGGGAAACAAGACCACAAGCTCGTCTGCAGAAGATTCTACCCACGATGGAACAAAGTGGTCAGTGGAGAACCTGGTTCTCACTAGGCCTGGTGCTCCTGTTAGGAAGCGGTTGACACTGATTGCCCAGAATTATAAACATGACACATGCTGTCTTCTCTTCCGACGGGAATCACACACAACAGGATTTGATTAAAATTCTGGTGTCTGTGGGTCCAACCTGGCCATGATGCCACGTGAGGCCACATCCACCCTGCCACCAGTCAGAGTGCTTCTTGGTGCATCTTGTCCTGATCAGACTCGCTGGTTCCTGCAAAACGGGGTGTGGGGCTGCCATAAAAGCGGAGAAATGCCTGGAGAAACATGAGTTCCCAAGACAAACTCCAGTGCATCCCTGGTTGGGGATCAGTGCTGTGTGTCTGGAGGGGCCGTGATTGCTACAGATGCTGGAATTCAGTTCCTGGGAATGCTGGGTTTCAGGTCAATTCTGCATACTTTTCATCACAAATCATGACAAATTTAGAAAAAGTACCACAGAGGGGTATTGGTCAATTAGTAAATAAAAAGAATGTGTGACTTTTCTAGGTTTTGTAGTATTCATCTACTTCTTAAAGTTTGTCATTTGGAGTGACTCATTTTATTTTTTAATTTAATTTTTTGTTTTTTCAATTAAAAAATTATAGTTGATTTATAATGTCTCAGGTGTATAGCAAAGTGATTCAGTTATGCATACACATAGACCACTTTTTTTTATTCTTTTCCATTAATATTATAAGATATTGAATATATTTCCCTGTGCTACACAGGGAAATGGTTTATCTATTTATCTAGGGCCTGGTTTCTCTATTTTATATGTAGTAGTGTTTGTCTGTTAATCCCAAACTCCTAATTACTCCCTCCCCCAGACTCTGTTATTTTAAATAAATGCTCCCTTTCATGCCTCCCTCTGCACCCGTGTTCTGGGTCTGCAGTGGGTGAACCCCCCACGTGACGGGAGCCATGATCCCCTGGCCCGCCCTGCCCCGTTCTAGCACCTGCTCACTGTGGCCGCTGCCTGACTCTGACACTCTGAGCCCTGGAGCTGCTAGGAAGTTCTGTCCACGTCACAGACACGGGGGTGACTTGGTTCCCCAGCCCCTCAGATCTGCTGGGAAGCCCACAGACTCCCTGCGAAGAAACAGGCTGATGGTAGGGTGGTGGGAAAAGGACTGGGTGCTGCTGCCACAAGCTGTGCAAAGAAACACGCCTTTTCTAAGACACAACTCGCTGTGCACACGTTGTCCACTCTGGCCCGCTCCAGCTATGGGTCCCCTTACTGCACCACTTGTGATTCCCCAGGGCTGCAGGGGCTCAGTGGGGAGGGCAGAGGGCTTCAGAGTTCAGTCCTTCAGAGGGGGCATTTCTTAGCAGGAATAAAATGACCAGAGCAATAGCTAAGGGCATCACCAAACTCAGAGACCTCTGACCGTCAGACCTCAGGGCTCAGTCCTCAGCTGTCAGCCAGGAAGGAAGGAACTTACATCTGGATTTATTCTTACATCCAGCTTTTATTCCCACAAGGGGAAGAGTATTCCAGTCTTTCATTTCAACTTCCCTAAATTTAACCCTCTTTTCTAGGGAATCTTCCTGGTGTCAGCCCCTCACCATCCCCTGGAGATGTGAGGCACAGATTGGAAGGAAGGGTGGACATGATGCTTGAGATAAATACTTAGAGTCTATACCGGGACTTTGGTCTCAAAGCCACCACTCGGGTGAGTGCCGTCATGTCTAAGTGAAGTATTTAGCAGTGTAGTATGGATAGAAGAGACATTTATTCTCTCCTTGTGGTGGGGAGAAGGTGGGGAGCAATTTTAGGGAAGGCCTCCATAGTGAAAGGGACGTTTAAATTGGGCTTTAAAGGATGAACAGGAGTTCACCAGTTGGAGACTCTTGCAGGGGCTGTTATACAAAACAGATAGGATAGGAGAAACAGAAGTAGCAAAAGCAGGGAACCATGGGTATATAACGCTGTAAACACTTTTTGGTAAGTAGTGAGACTCTCATTGTTTATTACTGCAAAGTTATACTCAGTGGCTTAAAAATAAAAGCAATTATCTGTTTAGCTCCTGAGTGTGTATTTTGGGCAAGGCTCCACAGAAAAGGCTCACTGGTATCCCACGTGTTGTCAGCTGAGGCAGCTCAGTGGGGGCTGGAGGGTCCACCTACGGGAGGGTTTGTTAATGTCCCGCAGGTCGGTGCTGGCTGCCAGCTGGGACCTCAGCAAGGGCTGAGGCTGGGAGACCTGCTTCCCTCCTCACAGGCTGCTTGGTTTTCCTACAGCACAGTGGCTGGACTCTGGGTTTCTTTGGAAAAGAAACTTTCCTCCAATTACCCCATCGTGAGTGCATGGCCTCTGACAGTGAAACTCTGCCTTCAGCCCCATTCAGTCTGTTTCTAACCCAGAAACTGAGTCCTTTTCCTTTATTATTTTTAAACTTTTATTTATTTTTTTGGCCATGTCTTCTGGCATGCAGGATCTTAGTTCCACAACCAGGGATTGAACCCATGTCCCCTACAGTGGAACCACAGACTCTTAATCACTGGACTGCCAGGGAAATCCTTGGAAGCACTTTAAAAACGTAAGTCAGACTATGTCAGTCTGCTCAGACTGCGAAGAAACAGGCTGATGATGATGATAGTAAAAATCAACCCACCTCGATGATAGTAAAAGCCAACGCTTATTCCACAGTCCCAGGCCCGTCACCAGCTGACCCAGCTTCCTCCCAAGCCCGTGTCTTGCCGGCTGCTGCACCGCAGGCCCATAGTGGCTCCACGAGGGGCCTGAGCCCCCTCCATGGCCCTGCCTGGCTTCTGCCCCTGTTTCTATCGGACAGGCCCTGGAAGGGACGGATGACAACTGAATTGACTTCAGAAGCATTTATTAAAGGGACTATTTACAATTAAAAGACACTTGCTCCTTGGAAGAAAAGCTATAACAAACCTAGAGAGCGTAGTAAAAAGCAGAGACATCACTTTGGCAACAAAGTCCAAATAGTCAAAGCTATGGTTTTTCCAGTAGTCATGTATAGATGTGAGAGCTGGACCATAAAGAAGACTGAGCACTGAAGAACTGATGCTTTAGAACTGTGGTTCTGGGGAAGACTCTTGAGAGTCCCTTGGACAGCAAGGAGATCATATCAGTCCATCCTAAAGAAAATCAACTCTGAATATTCATTGGAAGGACTGGTGCTGAAGCTGAAGTTCCAGTACTTTGGCCACTTGATGTAAAGAGCTGACTCATTGGAAAAGCCCCTGATGCTGGGAAAGACTGAAGGCAGGAGGAGAAGAGGGTGACAGAGGATGAGATGGTTGGATGGCATCACTGACTCAATTGATATGAGTTTGAGCAAGCTCTGGGAGTTGGTGATGGACAGGGAGGCCTGGCGTACTGCAGTCCATGGGGTCGCAGAGTCAGACACAACTAAGCAACTGAACAACAACATTTACAAAGGGGTGAATAGGGTACTGGGGAAACCTCAGGCACTGCAATCTCACCAGCAGGACACAGCGGGTGCTGATCCCCAGGCCTAAGAACCTGGATGGACTGAGTTGTCCTACAGGAAGAGCTGTCACTCAGAGCAGCTTCAGTCACAATCACCATGAGCTGGGGGGGACCCAGGTGCCCACCAACAGCTGATGGGTAAACAGAGCAGTCTGTGCACACAGTGGGATGTGCTACAGCCTTAAGGAAGGAGGCTCTGACACCTGCTACACCATGGAGGGGACTTGAGGACACTGTGCTCAGTGAAATAAGCCAGATACAGAAGGATGTGTATCGTGTGATTCTGCTTGTAAGAGGTCCCTGGAGGAGTCAGAGTCATAGAGACAGGAAGTAGAAGGGTGATATCAGGGGCTGGGGGGTTCGTGTTGGTGAGGGCGGTGTTTCAGTCTTGTAAGATGTAGAGTTCTGGAGATGCTCGCGTGGTGGTATGAATGTATATGTGTGTGTGTGTGTGTGTGTGTGTGTGTGTGTGTGTGTGATAGTCACTCAGTCATGTCTGACTCCTGCAACCCCACAGACTGTAGCCCACTAGGATCCTCTGTCCGTGGAGTTCTCCAGACAAGAATACTGGAGGGTACTTAGTGATATTGAACTGCATACTTAGAAATGATTAAGATGGTGAGTGGGATTTTTAAATCACAGTTTTTTAAAAACTGGAGATAGGGGGACATCTGCAGCTGCCCTGGGCAGGGCCATGTGTCTGGACCCCTGCTCGGACCCCCAAAGACCTCTTCTCACTTAAAACATTCACTGCTACAAGGCACTGTCTTGGTTTCTGGCTCCTGGAAATTTGAGCAGAGAGTTCGGGCTCAGATTCCCAGTGCCTTTAATCACACATGGCCAATCCTACTCTTAACCCGGGAAGAGGGACAGAGAAATAAGGCCAGCAAGCAGGGTGCTGTGTGTCTAACTGCCATGAACCTCCTCCAGCCCCATACCACCCTCCGGTTACAGGAACCACGCCTGGGATGCAGGTGACAGGCCCAGCATCGCCCTGGTGTCAAGCTGGATTTGCTGGCGCTGGCGCTGTGGGACACCAGACCCCTGCCTTCTGCCTGTAGAGTCTCAGACCCTTCAAAGCCTGGGTCAGCAGGTGTGGGCTCATTAGAACCTAGCCAGGCAGGCAGCCAGTTGCCCAAAGAGGCCCCTTGGGGACCTGCTGGGTCTATAAATACCTGTTAGAGGAAGTGAGTGTGTTTAGGGGGAGGGAAAGGAGAAGGGGAGGCCCCGAGGGGCCTGAGAAGCTGGGGGGACTTGGTGGAAAAGAACTTGGTGAATTTCCATGCTCTCTCAGCCCCAGGAGCAGCACAGAGATACCACAAGGGGAAATGAGACCAGCTGCCAGCCATTGAGTCCCTCCCACACCCACAAATGAGGACTGGCTCAGAACTGGGCTGTGGGTGACACATGGGGATGTGACGTGGTCCAGGGCAGAGGCTGAGCAGCATCATGGGGGCCGGATAGGGCCACGCTTCACTGAGGAGGACACAGAGGGAACACAAAGCCTCTGTCTCCCAGCCACTGCCAGCCTTGGCTGAGTGGGCCCGAGTGGCAGCTAGAGGAGAGGGCTCCAGAAAGTTCTGGGGGGCTGGTGCATGGTCTCTGCCTGTAACTGCAGGTGGGACTCAGGGCAGAGGCTCTCCTGGTAGCCTCGGCTCCTTCTTGGACTGGGTGGCTTGGACTGGGCTGGGGCATGGTATCCGCCCAGGCTGCCCTGAGCTCTGGCCCCACTGCACACAGCCTGAATCACAACAGGGTTTGCATGTGCTCAGCCTGGTAAGTCCCAGATCCTCTGGGGAGGAGTGATCCAAGTGACCACCGCTGCTAAAGGATGCATCGGTCTTTAGAGATGGGGCCCCTGCACTAAATTTAATAGCAAGGCAGGACTCATTGGTAATTAGCCTGTAATTATCCTTTTAAATAGAACAAACATTTTCCTTGCAATCTTACTTAAACGACTCATTTGTTTAACAGATTTTATAGGCAATAAGAGCTCAGGCTCTGGTGTCTAGGTCCTGGGTCTGAACTCTAGCTCATTTCTTTAGCATTACGTCATGCAGGGCATCCCATTTTTCTTGTCTGTGGAACAGAGATGACATTCCCTGTCTGTGTGGGGCAAGTATGTATTCAGTGCAGGTAACAGGAAACCCAGCTTACAAACGAGGACTGTCAGCACAGAGCCAGGGTCTGGGTGCTCCATCTCTCCACTCTCCCTTCCTTTGTATGTTGTGTTCATCCTCACACTTGTCACCTCATTGTCACAAGATGGCTGCTGCCCTTCCAGACATCACATATGAGTTCAAGGCAGGAGAAAGGAGAAGGGCCTTACTACATGCTTCTATTCTTTTTAGCAGGAAGGCACACATTCTTGCCAGAGTCTCACTGGCCCCCTCTGCTGGCAGACTTTAGCTCTGACATACCGGCCAGAAGTGAGCAACACGATCACAGGGAGGTACAAGATGGGCTGGAGAGATGGGAGGGGGACAGACACCATCTCCGGGTCTCATGAGTCCCAGGGTCTCACCCAGGGCTGGCATTGGTACCAAGGAAAAACAGGAGACCGGGTGTTGCTCGAGCAGAGTGCCTGCCTCACTCCTGAGCGTGGACAAGTTTCTGCCCAAGCTCTCAATGCAGGAGCTGGCGCTGAGAAACGGCCTGTTACTGTCCACACGTAAGTACTCTTCCTGTGCAGAGACTGACCGGCAACCCTCCAGCCCAGGGTGCCTTCAGGGGAGCTGGCGTGCCCACTCCTTGAGGAGGAGACCCTGTGCTCCGGGAAGGCAGGAGGAGGCGCCTTCACTGGCCACTGTCCTCCAGCGGGGTGTCCCAGATCTTGCCTGGGGGTGAGGGGACTGAAGTTTCAGTCCACGATGCCCTTGAGTGCCTCCGAGGAAGGGATTCCTGATTCTACCTGGAGAAAGAGTGGCAGAGCTTCTAGTGGGAAGGGCGAGTAACACCCCTGGTGTTGGCTCTCAGCTCCACCCCCCACAGAGGATGAGGCCCGGGGCCTGGAGGTCTGTGTATGGCTCATCCCTGCTCTCTGCCCGAGCTCTGCAGAGTCCCCTCATCACGGGGTCCTGCAGTCACCCTGGCCCGTCCTGCCCTGTCACTGTCCTCACACCACGGCTGATCGGCAGGCCAGTCGCCCTCGCTGGGGAGGGTGCCATGGCACATCCCTGGTGGGTAGGGGGAAGGCCTGGGGGGGTGGCCATGCAGCTCGTCTGCCTGCCCCAGGCGTCAGCAGCTGTGTGGGAGCCACACGTGAACAAGCATAGGCAGCTATTGGTGCCGGGGGAGCCTCTTGGCAATTTTGGGAAGTGCAGCTAGAGGCTCATCCCTCTTAGCTTAAGCCGTGTCCTCATTTCCCCTGAGCGGGAGGGGGAGCGTGCGGGGGCGGGAGGCAGAGGGCAGCAAGAGGGGGGCGCCCAGGGCCTCTGCAGCCAGGTGTTTGCAGGCTCGCTCGACCGTGACCACCGGCCTCTGGGTCCCGTGCTCTCTGTCCTTCTGGCTCACTGCCTTGATCTCTCCTTTCGTGGGGCCTCCTGGTCCCCTGGGGGCTTCCCAGATGGCACAGTGGTAAAGAACCTGCCTGCCAGTGCAGGAGACATAAGAGACACAGGTTCGATCTCTGGGTTGGGAAGATCCCCTGGAGGAGAGCATGGCTACCCACTCCAGTATTCTTGCCTGGAGAATCCCATGGACAGAGGAGCCTGGCAGGCTGCAGTCCATGGGGTTGCAAAGAGCCGGACACGACTAAGCAACTTACCGCGCATACATGCCTGGTCCCCTGGAGAAGCCACATCCTATGCAACTTTGTCTGTGAGCCATTCGGGACCCTTCTCACTTTTCCCATCTGTTACCCCTGCGTCCCCACTCCCCATCCATTTCTCATTTCCTCTTCTTGACAGGACCCAGCAAACCCTCCTGCCATCCACTGGCTCTGTGGGGGCTGGGAGCTTGGAGCCACGAGGATAGCAGGGCTCCCTCGGGGTGGGGGAAGCCCACAGGCTGCCAAGGAGGCGGACACACGAGAAACTTCTGACCCGAGGGGAGTGTGGCTGTCTGAACATCACTCTCATCTCTCTCATCAGTTACTCATCTTTGCCTCTCCAAGGAATCCTGTTTGCTTTGTTCACTATTCCTGGCACTGGATCAGTACAGGCATACAGCAAGTGCCCAATCAATGCTTCTGGAGTAGAAGAAATCTGGTTGCAGATCAGAGCCTTGCAGGGAGCCTGCCGGATATGCAGGTCCCTAGGCTGCATCCCAGGCCTGCGGGTCCAGGTCTCTGCCTGGCGGTCCCGGCACCTGGAGCACCCCCTTGGCAGTGCTGCCCTCCGCAGAGGGAAGGATGGGTCAGCCTGGGAACCAAGTTCTGAGCAGCCGCCCAGAGTGAGGACAGAGGTTCCCTGGACCGGGCACTGCCACCCCCAGCAGCACCGTCCAGGGCGACATAGGAGTGACCATAGGGAGCGTGCAGATTGAAGGGCTGTGGGGACAAACAGTTGACTGGAAACGGCAGATTCCCTGTGCAGACGGCGAAGGATGAAAAGTGTAAACAGTTCTTGTAGGAAGAAAGGATTTGTAACATGATTGTACTGACGTAAATTAAAAATACACACCCTGGGCTTGGCAAGGATTTCTTAAAACATAAAAAAGCACTAAGTTGTAAGAGAAAATTTAATAACTTGGGGTTCTTTAAGATTAAGAGCATTTATAATTGTGTCAAAATGCACCATTAGAAGATCAAAAGGCAATGGGCTGAGAAGGAGTCTCTCTCTCCAGCAGAAGACTCCACGGGGACGCAAATAGGATGGGGACAAACCCACACTTTTCAGAGGGCAAGAAAGTGCTGGAGCGTGGCCCCAAGAGCGCGTGTGCACGGCCAGGACCACGTGTGCGGAATCTGTGCTCCACACCTGGAGTTACCTGGGAAGCACAGGCCAGACCCCCAGACACCATGCACCACGTCAGAGGGGACGGGTTAGAACTGGAGGGACTGCCGTTGAGGACAGGGGTCACAGGGACACCATCGGCAGCCTGTCGCGGCGGGGGCTGCTTCCCGGCGACCCCTCTGCTCTCAGGAGCAAGCCCAGACCTGCACCGGGAGCCACGCACAGAAGTGCTCACAGCAGCGCTGCCCAGAAGCCCTCGAAGGCCCGCCCCAGGTCCAGCAGTTCAGAGGCCCTCGAAACCAACCTCTCAGACAAGAAGCGAGCGTGGAGTGGGACACGGGAGCTGGGGAAGGCCACCAGGACGATGGGCTACGTGACCCATTTGTGTGAAATTCGGGAGAGAAACACAGCGGTGAGGGTTGACTGGTGCCCCCCACCCAGGTCTGCAAGCCGAGGTCCTAACCCCCAGGACCTGCGGACGTGACCTCACTTGGAGTTCGTGGAGCAGCATGGGCCTTCATCCTCCACGACAGATGTCCTTCTGGAGGGGACACTGGGGCAGAGGCATGGGGAGGGGGAACACTACGTGAGGGGGAAGCAGAGCCCAGGTGGTGCCTCTGGGCCCTGAGAAGCCCCCTCCATCCTCCCCCAACTCCCGTCAATGGCCGGAAGTCACTGGGGATGAGCAGAGGCGTGGACCAGTTGTCCCTCAGAAGGAGCCAGAGCTGCTGGCACCTTAGCCTGACTTCCGGCCTCCAGACCCCAGACAATCCATCGCTGTTCTTAATCCTGGGGCACTTTGCCATGCACTCCAGGAGCCAGTCCAGTGGCTGCCGGGTTCTGAAACCCCTCCTAGTCCTGGGCTTCCACTCCCAACCCTCTGGCCTCAAGGAAAACCTCCCCACCACGAGGGAGGGGACTGGAGCTGAAAGGGGCTTCCAGGGTGGGTTTTGGAAGGGGTGTGGGATGACTGTGGGGCGTCCCCCTGGGCAGTGGGGTCAGACTACAGGGATCACTGCTCGGGGAGGCGCAGGAGATTCAGCCAAGGGTAGGATGGGCAGTTAGGAAGGATGCCAGTGGGCTGATGGGCATGCACGCAAACATGGTGGGCATGTTTGTGGCATGTGTGCGTGCATGTGTGTGCACGTGCATGTGTGTACTTTTGCGTGCACGTGCATGCATGTATGTGCACGTACATGTGTGTACTTTTGCATGCACATGTGTACATGTGTGTGCACGTGTGCACGTCCTGAAGAGACTGAGAAGCTACAGGGAAACACAGGAAGGGCCCCCAGCTGGGGAACTGGTTCCTGTCGACCCCAGGCCCCTCCCCCCTTCCTTCCCGGGCTTTCTGGAACCTTCCTTAATTAATGCCTGTAAGATGCTCTCAGATGCTAGAAGCAGCAGTAGCAGATTTATAAATAACACTGACTTCTGAAGGTTGACTAATGCCCTCACCCTTGGGTGTGGGGAGAGCGTGGGGCTGGGGGAGGGGCGGCAGAGGAGGTCCCCAGAGCATGAAGTGGCATCCCGGAAAAGGTCGGGACTCCTCCTGGGGCTGTGTCCCCAGCAATAAAACCAAGACTAGATCTTTATCTTCACAAGGTCCTCTCTCTTCTTTCCCATCCAGTCTTTGGCCAGGGTTGCAAAGCGGCCTCCAGCTCAGCTCCAGGGCCTTTGGGAGAAGCAGGCAGGGCCGTGTGGCTGGCCTGGTCCACACACGACCTGGCCACTCCTTGAGGGCGGCCGGGAAAAGGCCTGTGACCTGCCCAGTGACCCCTCAGAGGTAATACCGGCAGCAAAGCCACCTGTCTTTGAGTGTCCTTCAAAGAGCCCTGTCCCGGGGCAGAGGCAGAGGTGGTGGGGGCCATGTCACAACCGGCACCCTGGTCAGCTTGGGGCTGACCTTTCCTGAACTTACATCTTCACCAGAAAGGAAGGCCCTCGGAGGACACAGGGGGCAGGCGGGCGGGGTGGACGAGGCCACGTTTGGTTCAAACCCTCACTGACCGGGATGCTGTGGCTGGGAGCCTAGGCCAGTTTCACCCAGAGATGAGCAGACGAACCACAGAGCCAGGCCTGGGCTTGGCCTCCTGACCTGAGGGGCTGCTCACTCGCAGCCCCGAGCCTCCTGGGTGACTGGTGCGTGTTCACGGCAATGTGGCAGAGACCACCCATCCAATGAGCCTAGGATGCCCATGTCTGGCCTCTATGTGGATGGTGACTGGACAGCTCGGGCTCAGAGCAGCCTGGTTCATGGGGTCCCCCCGCTGACGGACACGGATGGACAACAGAGAGGACTGAGGTCTGGGACCCTTGGCCTCAGCTCAGAAAGGACCTCTGTCTGCCGCAAACTCCCACTCCCCAAAGTCTGGGGGCTAAACCTGTCGTGCTGTGGATGTGATGACTCTGCTCCCTGGGGGAACGGGGAGGGAAGTCCCCCAGGACCCGTGAGTTCTGAACCGATATTCATGCACCAAGTGGCCACAGCGGTGCCCGGATGCTGGGTCGCTGGGCCAGGAACAGCAGAGTGCGCCCCAGAGCGTTGGTTACCTTCTGTTACCAAGCCCACCCCCGCAGTTTCTCACCGGGGATGCCGATGTCCAGAGCAGGGTGAGGTCTGTAGATGGTTGACAGCCCAGTGCCCCCGAGAAGTGGGTCTCCCAGACCCTGCTCCGTCCTCTGCCGCCCAGCTCTGGGCACGCACGTTGGGCAGGGCCCCGATGGCGTCTGGGCCTGGGCAGTGGGGAGTGGTGGGGGGGTGGTCCCAGGCCTCTTGCTGCCCCATTTCTACCGATTAAACCTGGTGCCCACTGGAGGGGCCACTTCAAAGTGGCTGCTCGTCCCTCAGGAGGACCCTGGGGACCCTGGGTGGGCAGTGTGCTTGCCAGGGGCTTGTCCAGGAAAGACACGGGGATATAGCCCCTCTGCCCAAAGAGGCGGGGGCCCGCCCAGGAAACACTGCTCTGCTCCAGTGACGACTTCACTCTCCCTGAGGCAGACACACAGAGACGGCTTATCAGGGGCTCCCGGTTAAGGGAGGATACGGGGCTGGGAGGAGAGATCTCCTGGAACCCCCGGGCTCACCATCACAGGACACATGGAGTCTGGCCACCTGGCTGCTGGGCGGCGCCCTGGTCCTCAGAACATCATCCCCACCCAGGGTCGGGTTATGTCTTCCAGGGTCGCGTGCGGGCTCAGCTGGCTGGGACCTCGTCTTCCAGACCTGAAAGGTCCCGCCGCCCCCTTGCATGTCCATCCAGCGCCTGCCCATCTCGGGGAAGCCCACCTTGATTTGCCCCAGCTGGCTGCTGCAGTCTCTGGTTCACAACTGCTGGCTCCCACCCCTCTCACCATCCAGAACATTCTCTCTTCCCTCCCACAGTGTTCCAGTTAACTTCCCCAGAGGGCCGGTTGCATGGTGATCAGAGCTGCCACCAGGCGGCTGGTCAGCCGTGCGTGGCTTTCAGCCTACCCCTGGTGTTTTAGGACCACAGTCTGCACAGAGTTTTTATTTGTGTGCTTTTCGCAAGGCTCTGTTGGGAGGCATTACTCATAACTCAGTTTGGTGAAAATCTATCTGGATACTCATGCTTGAGGTAAATATACCAAGTGTTTGTAATCACCTCTCTCACCGCCCCCCCCCCACCCCAATTGTAAGTGGAAATAAAAAAAAAGTTTCTGAGCATTGGAAACCAGAAAACCAGGCACTCAGCAAATGCTGGGGACCTCCCCACCCCCACCCCGTGCAGCCAGGCTATTCCACGAAGCAGAGCTGCTGAGCCTGCTGGCTGCTGACAACACAAGACCTTGGAGACGGCTCTGTGCACCAAGGCCGAGGACGCACCCGGCTTCTCTGAAGAGGAGGTGGCGGCATAGGTCTGCATGGAGAGTGTGCGCTTGCTCACTCACTCAGGACACAGGGGGCAGGTGTGTCCGACTCTTTGCAACCCCATGAGCTGTAGCCCACCAGGCTCCTCCATCCATGGGATTTTCCAGGCAAGAATACTGGAGTGGGTTGCCATTTCCTTTCCCTGGGCCTCTTCCCAGACCAGGGATTGAACTCAGGTCTCCTGCACTGGCAGGCATTGGATCTTTTAATCACTGAGCTACTTGGGAAGCCCTCTGAACGGAGCAGGCAGGTGGAAGGGCAGGCGGCTGCTCTGCTGGTGGGAGCGAGCAGCTGGGTTGTAGAGGACACTGCGTATCCGCGAGTCAGTTCTGGGCTCCCCTCCCGCCTGTGTCTGGGTGACATCCGGCCAGGCCACCTGCACACTGGCGTTGAGGCCTGAACCTGACGTGACAGCTCCTGCCCCGGGGGCTCCGCGCCAGGGACACTGGCCTTCATGGTGCGGGCCGATGTGTCCTCTGGCTGGGCGGGCCTGCGGCTGGATCTTCCTGTGCAGGACACACGTCCTTCTGCCTGTCCTGGGACAGGACCCGCGGGCTGTGACCAGTGTCTGAGGGAGAGGCGGTCACTGGGAGGTGGTCAGGACCCGCGGGCTGTGACCAGTGTCTGAGGGAGAGGCAGTCACCCGGTACCAGGGATGTGGCCCGTGGCCTGGAGTCCCTGCCGGCGCCGGGGGGTCATGCAGAGGTGGCCTCGTTCTCCAGTCCTCGCAGGGCCAGGCTCGGGGCGTTCCTGAGGATGCTAATGAACAGGGAGAGCAGAGTGAGGTCTCTGCAAAGACGGTCCAGGAAAGGAGGTCCCTTCAGCGTCTCCTCCTCCAGCCTCACAATGAGGGTTTCCCTGTTGGCTCGGACGGTAAAGAATCTGCCTGCAGTGCAGGAGACGCAGGTTCGATCCCTGGCTCGGGAAGATCCCCTGGAGAAGGGAATGGCAACTCACTCCAGTAATCTTGAATGGAGAATCCCATGGACAGAGGAGCCTGGAGGGCTATAGTCCATGGGGTCACAAAGAGTCGGACATGACTGAGCAACTGACACTTTCTTTTTCTTCTGGCCTCGCAATGAGGGTAGGGTGGTGGCAGCAGCAGCAGCTGGGTCATGGGGATGGGGGTGCTGTGCCTTGAAGGTCAGGGCTTCTTCTCTGAAGAGAAGGGGTGAGGGGAACTGTCCCCCATCGTCCATACAGGAGTAGGGGAGAAGAGGGCACCATGGTGCCCCTCGGGGCGGTAGGCGAGGTCACGGGAGTCCCAGCTGGGCCCTCCGTCTGGCAGGATGGAGCCCATGCCTCCAGCCCTCATGGCCTGAGGCAGCAGTTCCCTGAGTCACTATTTAATCCCTGTGAGGACCTGAGAGGTGCGTACAGCATTCTCTTTATAAATCAAAAAGCAGCGTCTGAGACGGGGTCCCTCAGCCAGTACTTGAGGGCAAGGCTGTCTGACCAAGGTCCTTTGTTGTCCCCACACCAGGCAGAACTGACTTGGGTCCCATCTCCAGGGTTAAAGTCCAGAGCCCGGGGACCCATCTCACCTTCTTCCTGTGGGATTCCGTCAGCCTCAAGGGGCTGTCGGGAGCTGACGACGCAGAGCGGGGCTGTCTGCAATGGTCTCGGAATTGGGGTGAGGTGGGAAAAAGGAAAGTGGGTTTATGTGTAGGGGGCCCTGCAGTCCACCTCCTAAACCCTCCAGAGAAAGGCCTTTGGACAAAGCAGCCTCCACCCCCCAAACACAGAGGGACTCGGCTCCCCGCCTCCAAGAGCCCTTTGAAGGGGGCTCTGTGTTTGTTCTGAACAAACTGGACCTGTCACTTCCAAAGCGATTCATTCCAGGAAAGAATGGAGAATGCGTTTTCAAACCCGATCACCGCGGTGCTGACCTAGAAAGGACCAGTGAAGCCTGTGGTGAGGGTCGGACCATGTCGGGCGGGGGCGTCCTTCCAACCACGCTGTGAGGGGGTGGGGTGCTGGGGGAGCGTCCTTCCAGCTGTCTTTGCACAGTCTGTGCTCTGACTGGGCTTTCTATTTTATTTATCCAAATCAAGTTAAAAAATGCTTATTTCAGAAATCAGCCATTTGCTATCACAAATATATTGGGAAATTTTTCGGTGGCATTCATTTCCCCCAGCTGGAGAAGCGACCCTGAACACTGATCAAGGATATGCAGGCTTGTTTTAGAGGCTGGCCTGCAGCTCGGGAGAAGCTTGATTTTGCTCCAGGTTGAGTATGGGGGGTGTGGGGTCGAGGGGAGTAGTTCCTGGTGTGGGGGCAGCAGGTCCGCGTGTCTCCCCCTGCCCTCCTGCCCAGTAAGAACACAGATCCTGCACAGGTAAGCGATGAGCTTCAAGTGCCCTAAGGGTCTGTCATTGCGTCAGCGAGTCAGGGGGTGACAGCAGGTCCCTGGACTCAGGGTGTACTTGAGGGGCCCGGCAAGCTTAGCTCCTTTCCTGGGGTGCGGGCGGGGAGGTGCCCTAAGATCCAGTCTGGCCACGTGCCTGCCCCAGGCCTGTGCTCCTGGTCCATGTCCAGGCGGCAGAAGCTGTGAGGAAACCTACTTCTCCCACTTCTTTTCTGACCCTAAAAGGAGGGCGAGGCCTGGCTCCCATGTGGGCATCTGGAGATCTTTTTACCGGCTGAGAACAAACAGGGCTGTAGAAACGCAAAGCTCACTTCATCTCCGATGTGCGGCAGGGACTAGGTCAACCTGGAGAGCACCCTCCTGCCTCCTTCCGAGGGCAGGCCCCTTGACTCTGTGAACACAAGCCCGTCTGGGCCACGGCCTCCCTGCAGAGGCCAAGAACTGGCTTCACGATCTGTGGCCTTCCTCTCAGCTCTATTCGCTGAAGATGGCACAGTGCTCCCCTGGGAGCAGAGGCTGGCTTCTGCCGAAGGGGCTGGACAGATGCTGTGTTGCTGGAAGCCTGGGACGTGTGTGGGAGTCCTGGGACGACCCCCATAGAAACCAGCGGTGAATACTTTCAGCAAGCATTTCCCATCAAGGGCCCAGCGATCCGTGCCAATGGATGTTGACAGATAGGTTGACTTTGTCTGGAAAATCGCTCCCCTTGTTACTGGCGAGGCTGGTGGGGCGCGTCGGTGGTTGCGGGCCTACACTGCCACCTGGCGGTTGGCATGTTCTCTGAGGTCCCGAAATAAACTGCAGTTGCTGATGAAAAAGAAACCGCGTTCCCGGAAGAGCCCTTTCCACGGGGAGAATACTCCAGAAATGGCTGAGGATGGATAAGCAAACACTGCTGAAGCTCACCATTCGCTGTGACGTGACATGAGCAAAGGGCTTTTCCCACACACGCAATCCTTGGCACCAGGTGCCTTGAAGGATGGGATGAAAAAAGACGCGTGACTGAAAAAGTCTGAAACATTTTACTTCATATTATACATCCTTTTTTTTTTTTGGTAAAAAAAGGCAGAAACATTTAGGGAAACAACATTTGACAAGAAAGAGCCTTGAGCCGGAGGGCCTCGGGCATGGGTTTTGAAACGTCTTGCTTTCACAGAGTCTTCTTTACAGCCGCTTGTGTCAAGCTGAAGAGATAAGCCTCGTAGATGATATTCAAGAAGTTGTCATCATTCTGGAAAACAGAATCAGAAGCCCCCAGGGGTGAGACTCGGCTGCAGAAACCAGAGGCTTTGTCTGTCTTGGGGTTGGGTTGGTACCTGGATCCTCAGCTGCTCCTCCCCACCTGTGGGCTCACAGTGCCTGGCTTCTAAGCGCCTGTGTGAACAGAGGGGCTGCAGGCCAGGCTGTGGAGGTTGGGGTGGGTGTGTGTGAATCAGCTGTGGGTCCTCAGTGGTCAGCTGGGAGGGCAGCAGGTGCTCGTGGCCTGCAGTTCGGGGCACCAGCCTTGGGGAAGCACGGAGTGAGGCCGGCTCCAGAGAGGCCTGGTCACTCGCTGCCTGCAGAGACACAGGGCGTCTGGAGACTGCGCGGGGAGGACAAGACCCACTCGACCCTGCCCGCCTGGCTGTGAAGTCACTAGTGGCTCCGAAAGGTCCCCCAAGTCGCCCACAAGGGGTGGCTGTTGCTGTTTAGCTGTGTCCGACTCTTTACGACCCCATGGACTGGAGCCCGCCAGGCTCCTCTGTCCACGGGATTTCCCAGGCAAGAATACTGGAGTGGGTTGCCACTTCCTTCTGCTTGGGATCTTCCTGGCCCAGGGATCAAACTTGGGTCTCCTGCATTGGCAGGAGGGTTCTTTTCCACTGAACCACCACGGAGGCCGGCCTTTGCTGTGGGCTGAAGTTAAGACTTCACGGCAATTCTTGGTGAAGCCAGAGCTGGTGCACTCCTGCCCTGGCCCGGTTAGCTGAGGGCTCTGGCCCTGGCTGGTGGGCAGTGGTGAGGCCAGGGGCTCTGGGGCTGTTCCGGGGGCTGAGGGACCCATGGAGGTTTTCTCTGTTTCTGATGCTGGAGACTCCCTACCTGACTCTGTGGTGCTCTGGTGATCCACCCACAGCTCGCACACCCACTCACTCCCAGGGGCTCACGGGGGAGCAGCTGATGCAGAGGACAAACGTGTGATCTCTAACTAGTGAGGCCCGGGGGAGGGGTCACTGCAGCCCCTGTGTCAGGGGCCGCAGTGTCTCTGCCCTTGCACAGAGAACTTTGGACAATGTTATTAGATGGAATAAGTGCCTGTACATTCACATTTAAGGGGTTTTTGTCTATTGCTCACGGAAGTGTATAGATGTCATCCCCAAGTCTTCATGAACTTACCACGAGCAGCTCCTGGAAAAGGAGGGGGATCCCCTTCCTATGAATCAGGGAGGTGCAGAAATCTCCCGTCTGCTCTGCTTTCACGCTCAGCTGCTTCCTGGCCCCTTCCTCTCCTTTCTAAAATGCGTTACCTTCAAACTAAACAGTCTGACTAGAGAAGACTTCCACCTTTTTGAGCCAGACTAGAGAGCACAGAAGTGCTGGCCGCTCTCTCAAGGTCTCCTGACACTCAAGCAAAATAACTCGAAAATCTTTTTACCCCAAAAGACTATTTACCCAAAAGACCCCTGAACATGAGAGCTGAGCTGCCTGGGTCTGCCTGCAAACGCCTGCTCTTTTCAGGGCCTGCCCTGAGTCCTGAGGTATGCTCTGTCTGGGCCGCCCAGCCACCTCGTGGCGGGTCCATGGGGTGGGCAGAGGGCTGCTGCCCCAGCTCTGCTCTTTGCTGGCAGGTGCCCCCAGGCCTGTCCCTCAGCCCCCATCTCCTGGTCTCGGAGGCCCAGCCCGGCACAGCTCTGCGCAAGTGTCCTTGTTCTTGTTATTTCACAGGGATGAGCGTGCACAGGAAGTCATCCCACCCCATCCTCACTGCAGGCTTCAAGGATCTCTGTAAAACACGCCTGGGCTGTCACAGCCGCTCTTGCTGTCCCCGTTGCCCCCTCCCTGGGGCTCACGGCAGCCTCTCTCCAACTCCTGCTGGTTCCCAACACCCCCAGACCAAGGACCCTCCCAGTGGCTGCAGGATCAACTGGCGCCTGCCTCCTCCTTTCCTGCACTGGAGGACTGAGTCCCTCCTTCAAGGACAGCACCTGGAGAAGTGGACACATTCACCTAGAAGCGCTGAGCTGCTGCATCACCCTCTGGTTCTAGGGGAGCAGGAAGTGGGCAGGGCTCCCTGAGGGTCTCGGGTGAGGCCGAGGAGGGGGCGGTGCCCGCCTACCTGGATGAGGTGCAGCAGGGCCTCCTGGAGCTGCGGCTTGCTCAGGGTGCTGCCGGGGGTCCCCGGGGGCTCGGGCGTCCGCAGGGGCAGGAGGAGGCCGGCGGGGCTGGCAGCAGGGTCCTGGTTTCCTGGGGGCAAGGGCGCACGGCTCCTCTCCTGTGGCGGGGCCCAGCTGGGCTGCGCAAACACCAGGGGCGACATGAGTGGAGACGGGGTCATGACGGCCGGGATGCGCTGGGGCGAGAGGACCTGCCGGTGGAGGCAGAGACAAGTGGGCAGGTGAGGGCAGCTGGCGCACTTGGAGGGTGCAGACAGTGAGGCGGACACAGCAGGTTCCAAGGTTAACCGTCCACAGCTCCGAGCATCAGGGCAGCCCACAGGAGGCCGGCTCCACCTGCATGTCCACCTCCCCGCCACCCCACCCCGGGTACCCATCGGCCTGACGTTCGGTGTCGTGACCACGGTCCCCTCAGCAGGAAGGTTCATCCTCTGAGTAGCACCTCACTTCCCCACTTCCAGTCACCACTTGACGGCATCTAGGACCTGGCCTTTCCCTTGGGGCTGGCCGTCCATGCCCCTGCCTGTTGGGGCCCATCTTCCCACTGTGAGGGAACCACCTCGTTCCTTGCCTGGCATGGGCAGGATGGGCAGGGTCACAGGGTCACATCTTCACCCTCCACCTCCTGATTCTCTGCATTCGGGTCCAGGGTTGGGGGGAGTGCAGCAACCAGGGGGCTACTCCTGCAGGCCCTGCAAGTGACCTGTCTGCCTGCCTCTCTTGGCTACCAGACCTAAAACCAGGTTTTCCGGTAGTGTCTTCTGGCCCCTCAGGAGCTGCTGTGACCTCAGTCACTCTCTTGGCACTGTGCTGGGCAGAAAACAGGCGGAGGGGGAGGGTGGTTTGTGTAACTGTCCCTGGTCATCGTTTGAAGTGACGAGGTAACTCCATGGGTGGCTAGTAGAGACAGGCTCTGGGGCCTGTGAGCACGGAAGGGGGACGTGCCCATGAGGGTGACCACCAACCATTAACTCCAGCTTCCTAGTGTCTGGTCTGGATCCTCGGGGACAAGCAAAGAAGGGGGGCATGGTCACGCTGGGGTGAGGATGCGGGCGGGGAGCAGCCACTGTCTCAGGACGGCAGGTGCTCAGAGGTGAGATTTCCATCAACAGCCAACAAGAGCACTTTGACCCACAGTCTGACAACATGAAGACTGTGCTCCATGCCTGCTGCCTTGGTTCCTAAAAGTGAACGATTCTGGGGTCCTGCTGTAAGCCGCTTGCTGAAATAGGATGGAAGGACCAACAAGGACACACATAATACATAGCAAGAACTTCCTAAACTTGAACGCTGAGGCACTGTCAATGAATCTGTACCAATCCAAACGGAAAAAGACCCTCAGATCTCCAGATGCTGCCCGCGCATGGGCAGTGAAGAAATGGAGGAGCTTTCAGCTTACTCACTGTCCTGAGTTATTAGTGACCACAGAGAACCAGCTTCCCTGGAGGACGGAGAATTTCTAAGAATGACGTTTCCTCTCGGGCAGTCAGTGTGTCCGTCGTGGGCGGGGGCAGGGAGCAGCTTCTGCCTTCTCCTGACCCTCATTAAGCTACACCTGCAGGGAGACTATGCCTTCCAGGGTCGGTGACCCGCTTTCCAGAGGACCTCAAGAACCCCTGGGGCTGCGGCATCCACAGGGACAGGGTGCCCGGCTCACCTCCACGCAGCACGTGCAGAGGGGCCTGGCCCGCAGCCAGTGCCCAGAAGCATGTACTGGGTCATGAACACCCAACAGTTTACTGTGAGCAACATAACCAGCGGGGGCCAGAGGTCTGACATCCTGAACAATTTCAGACACTAAGTCTCCAACCACAGAGACCTAGGGTTTTCTTGTATCCATGTCCTGGAAACAAGGAGACTTCTCTCTGGGAATGAAGTGTGCTTGAAAGGAGGGCTCCCAGACCGCTGGGCAGAGAGCAGACCCCTTCCTGGCAGGAGGTGGAGGCAGACGCCGTGTCCCGCATGGACCTGCCCAGTGCTCCCCAGCGGGAGGACACTCACCTGAAGGAGGGGAGCCGGCTGCTCTGTGCTGGGGGGCGGGTCCCTCCAGGGCTCCAGGGGGTTCCGCGCTCGGGTGCTCGGGGTGGCCGCGGGGAACTTGGCCGCCAGGGCCGGGCGGCCGGGCACAGGCAGCTGCTGGTCCTGCTGTACTGCCTGGAGCCTCCGCAGCAGCTCACCTGGCCCCACTGGCTGATGGCCAGGGCTGGGGCCAGCGGGGGCGGGTCTGGGGAGGGCCCGGGGCCCTGGAGCCTGGGGCGGGAGGGCACTGCTGAGACAGGTGGGCTGGGCCGGGGCCGCGTGGGTGGTGGCCGAGCTGGCAGCTGCTGGCGCCCCCGGCTCACACCTGTTCTCGGCCCCTGGGATGCTCTGCAGCGGGAGCGGGTTCTGAGTGCCGGGGGCTGGGAGTGCGCGGCTGCAGGGAGAGCCTGTCCGGGCAGGCCCAGCGCAGGCTGTCCTGAGGGCGTCTGTGCAGGGCCGGTTCTCTGGCAGCTCCGCCAGCGGCTGTAGGTCCACGCTCCTGATCATGAGCTTTTGAATGGCAGGGCAGAGCTGCTTGTCGACGGGGGGCGAGGGTCTCCGGGGCTCCTCATAGGATAGGGATCGGACGACCCCCTGCCGCGTTGGGAGCGTCTCTGGCTGCTGCTGCTGCAGGGGGAGGGTCTGGGGAGGCCCTGTGGCCTCCTGACACGGGGCTTTGTCCTGCTTCCCAAAGAGTGCCGTCAAGGACAGGTGCTGGGGTTCCGGGTCTGAGGTCTGGAACAAACACACACATCTGATAGCGTGTCCATGTGTGATCTGGTTATGTGTGATGAGGGGAACGAAACCTAACTTACCCACCCGATGACTTCTATTTACAAGGGGTCGATTAGAGGATAGAAAAGCCTAATGATCATAAACTTTACACATCTGGGACCGCCTTTCTAATGTCAAATTTTGTCATAGGCTTCTCCCTCCCACCCCAAGATGGCTGTCATATTTCAGTATCTGTTGAATTTTTTTTTTCTTTGGGTCAAGCCACATGTGGGATCCAGATCCCTAACCAGGGATAGAACTCAGACCCTTTGCAAGCAGAAGCCCGGAGCCCTAATGGTTGGACCACCGTGGAAGTCCCTCACTATCTGCTGACTGATGAGCAATCAGGAGATGCTTGCGGGGCCTGGGGACGGCTGTGTGCAAAATCACAGACACAGATGGAAGATCATCTCCTCAACAGGAAGCACGCCTCCCCCTGCAAAGTACTGCGAGACACCGAGCGATTGCAGAAACACAAGGGTTACAGAATTCCTGACAGTTTTCCACAGAATGATAGAAATTAAGGGCTGGAAAGTTGTAAGTCATCACTCTCTAACTTGATCCAAATACACAGCAGTCGGTCTAAGCCCGTCAGAGGCGTAAACACCCCTGTGGCTGGCGACAGGCCTTCTTCCTTCCTGCCCGTGCCCTGGTGCCTCGAGGCTGCTGCTCCCTGCGGTTGGGCTAGGAGAACACGAGCGTATCTTAAAGTTACATATTCCAGTTTCTCTTGTAAACAATTTCCACGAAAAGCAAACTTATAATAAAAGCTAAAAGTTAATTAGAAAAGATATTTTAAAAAAAATTGAATGCAAGACTTGCATGAGCCAGTCTTTATGTCTTTTGGCTCCAAGTTCATCTTTAAAGTGGATTTAAACCAACAATTCCCTTAAAAAATTTTTTTTTGATGAGGAATAACCATAGGTACTGGTTATACCCACACTCAAGTGATGGAATTTGCAGATTAGCTATTTTGCTAATGCTGGGGTATTCTGAAAAATATATATACTCATACAAAAACTGATGTCATGTTTCATGTTTGTATCTTAGACGCAAATACAGTGACGGGTCATGGGGTCTAAAGGGGGACTTGACACCAGTCCTTGGACCAGGAGTCCCACCCACACAGGGCACATGGCCCAGGACTGGGTGCCAAGGGGAGGGCTGCCTCTTGTCAGTGGCCAACCTCAGAGGGATATGGCCCAACGGGTAATGGTCTCATTGGCTCTGACGTGGTATTAGGCTGCTGTCTTTTTGGAACACATTAACCTCTAAGGAGTCAAGTTCACAGGGATTAGCACAGAGTAAGGGAAATGCCAAACGTAAAAACAGCAACCCTTTGTAGGAAGAGCAAATTATACATAATGACAAAATCTCCACTTTGAAATCACTCTTTCCTGGATCAATTCTAGGGCACCTCTACAGCACAGCCCCCCACCCCCTCGCTCCTGACCACCTCAGGGCCAAAGTCCCTCAGGAATCACTGGGACCAGGTGGAGAGCAAGGACCATGCACCTGGCCGGGCCGAGGGCCCCGCTGCTGCCGGCTCCCACTGGGTTTCACTGGAATCGGCTTGATGAGGTTGGGGTTGTCGTGGATGGCGGACGAGCTGCTGATCTGTTTGGGCTCAGAGCAGGTTTTACACTGAAATGGAAAAAAGAACCTCATTTTTGGTGTAAAAGCAACTTTAATCTCTTAAAAAGAACGCACCTTCATGCTCTTTATCGTATCTGTGGGCTCAGTTGCTAAGTTGTGTCTGGCTCTTGGCAACACCACGGATGGTAGCCTGCCAGGCTCCTCTGTTCATGGAATTTTCCAGGCAAGAATACTGGAGTGGATAGCCATTTACTATTCCAGGGGATCTTCCCGACCCAGGGATCAAACCCGAGGTCTCTTACATCTCCTACATTGGTAGGTGGGTTCTCTACCACTAGTGCTACCTGGGAAGCCCAAGCTATGTTTGAATCTAAATCAAATTCAGATTGAGTGTGTCTCAGTGGCACAATTCAGCGGTACTCCATCGGCCCGCAGGATTCAGAGGCCCGGAGACACCCAGAGGTGTGACAGTCTGCGGGTCTGCCTGAGAAGCAGCAGCTTTAACAAAGTCTCCGGCTCTCCTGCGGTAATCAGCAGTACAAAGGCTCCCCTGGGGCCTCGTCTGGGTCGGGGGAGGGCTCCGAGCCCAGCTGGCAGCTCACTTAAGACTGGAGAGCTGCATCCTCAGAGTGACTGACCCTCTTTGGTCTATAAACCAACGGGTAAAGCTGACTCAAACAACTGATTTAAAAATTACTAACATCATCCTTATTTAATGAGTGATTTTTGCATAAACAGAATAATTCAAATCTGAGTGTTCTGAACCGCTCACTACAAATTAGAATTTCACAGAGAAAGAGACGAGAGACAAGCCTCGTCATTTCGGATCCTGAGTCATCACCGCCCATTAATCTAATCAACTATGCAATTGCTCACACACTGGGATTCATAGCAGGGGGGGTAGGGCAGTGTTGTCTGTGTCTCCCTTGCTGAAACAGCAAATAAAACTGTAAAGCGTGGTCTTCTGCAAGGTGGGCTTTGTGGCGTCATTCATTTCAATGGCACAGTTGTGCCCTTGGGCCAGGACACACTTCTGTCCCCAGCGTGGAGTGGTCGTGAATACAACCTCCCCCCCCCCCCCCCAATCCCCCGGGACCCTGATTCGTTCCCATAAGCTTCATGGCTGTTGGCTGCACTTTCTATCCGAGGATGTCGGGGCTGGGGCTGATCACCACTGTGCTTGCTTCAGTTTGGAAAGTTCACTGCACAAAGGACTTTTTCCAGCCAAGAATTCCGTTCACCATTTGCATATTTGGCACTAGTATTAAATGGCACATGGAATCACTTTCTGAATCATAAAATGTTATTTCTAATTCCCAGGTGAGTTATAGCCACAGGACCACTGGCCTGGCTTCCGAGATGTGGATCAGCAACATGAGACCAGAGTGTGGTCCCTGACAGAGTCACTGATAGAATGCTGGCTTGAAAAGGCTTGACAGCCTGCTGGCCGGGCCGAAGACAGTGGAGCTCGGCTCACTTCTGCGAGTGCTCCCGTCTGCACTCAGGGCCCCAGGGTTGCCAACTGTTTTATCTGCACACACCGAGGTGGGCCGTGGACAGCACCCCCCAGGGCAAGCCGCCAGCAGCTGCTTCCTGAGTCACCACCATAGGCCATCTACCAATGAAGCTTCATTTTCATGTAAAAAGTGCTCAGAACAAGACACCGCTGACTTCTCCGGCTTGCAGCTCATTATCCAGTGGTTGAAGCTTCTACGCCTCTCCCTACCCAAAGCTTCTATGCCTTTCCCTACTTGGAAAAACACACAGAGTTGGCTAAAGTGTATAATGGATTCTTTGCAGAGAACCCAAGGCCTTAATAGCTATATCACATGGCCTGTTTATCACACAGATACAAGTATCCTCGAGGTGGGGAAGCCTGGGGGAAAATATACTTGAAGTGCTAAAGGCAGACATTGTTGGGTGGTAGGGTTATGGGTAATTTCATTTTCTTTCTTCTACTTTTAAATCTCAGTTCAGTTCAGTTGCTCAGTCATGTCCAACTCTTTGCGACCCCATGGTCTGTAGCATGCCAGGCTTCCCTGTCCATAACCAACTCCCGGAGCTTACTCAAATTCATGTCCATCGAGTTGGTGATGCCATCAAACCATCTCATCCTCTGTCGTCTCCTTCTCCTCCTGGCTTTCATCTTTCCAAGCATCAGGGTCTTTTCCAATGAGTCAGTTCTTCCCATCAGGTGGCCAGAGTACTGGAGTTTCAGCTTCAGCATCAGTCCTTCCAATGAATATTCAGGACTGATTTCCTTTAGGATGGACTGGTTGGATCTCCTTGCAGTTCAAGAGACTCTCAAGTCTTCTCCAATATCACGGTTCAAAAGCATCAATTCTTTGGCACTCAGCTTTTTTTATAGTCCAACTATCATATCCACACATGACCACTGGAAAAACCATAGCTTTGACTAGACAGACCTTTGTTGGGAAAGTAATGTCTCTGCTTTTTAATATGCTGTCTAGGTTGGTCAGAGCTTTTCTTCCAAGGAGCAAGTGTCTTTTAATTTCATGGCTGCAGTCACCATCTGCAGTGATTTTGGAGCCCAAGAAAATAGTCTCTCACTACTTGCATTTTTCCCCATCTATTTGCCATGAACTGATGGGACTGGATGCCAAGATCTTAGTTTTCTGAATGTTGAGTTTTAGGCCAACTTTTCCACTTTTATCAAGAGGCTCTTTAGTTTTTCTTGGCTTCCTGCATATCTGAGGTTATTGATATTTCTCCCAGCAATCTTTGATTCCAGCTTGTGCTTCATCCAGCCCAGCATTTTGCATGATGTACTCTGCATATAAGTTAAATAAGCAGGGTGACCATATACAGCCTTGATGTACTCCTTTCTCAATTTGGAACCTGTCTGTTATTCTATGTCCAGTTCTAACTGTTGCTTCTTGACCTGCATATAGATTTCTCAGGAGGCAGGTCAGGTGGTCTGGTGTTCCCATCTCTTTAAGAATTTTCCATAGTTTGGTTGTGATCCACTCAGTTAAAGGCTTTGGCGTAGTCAATAAAGCAGAAGTAGATGTTTTTCTGGAATTCTCCTGCTTTTTTGATGATTCAGCAGATGCTGGCAACTTGATTTCTGGTTCCTCTGTCTTTTCTAAATCCAGCTTGAACATCTGGAAGTTCACGGTTCACGTATTGCTGAAGCCTGGCTTGGAGAATTTTGAGCATTACTTTGCTAGCACGTGAGATGAGTGCAATTGTGCGGTGGTTTGAACATTCTTTGGCATTCCGTTTCTTTGGGATTGGAATGAAAACTGACCTCTCTCAGTCCTGTGGCCACTGCTGAGTTTTCCAAATTTGCTGGCATATTGACTGCAGCACTTTCACAGTATCATCTTTTAGGATTTGAAATAGCTCAACTGGAATTTCATCACCTCCACTAGCTTTGTTCGTAGTATGCTTCCTAAGGCCTACTTCACTTTGCACTCCAGGATGTCTGGCTCTAGGTGAGTGATCACACCATTGTGATTATCTGGGTCATGAAGATCTTTTTTGTATAGTTCTGTGTATTCTTGTCATCTCTTCTTAATATCTTCTGCTTCTGTTAGGTCTATACCATTTCTGTCCTTTACTGTGCCCATCTTTGCATGAAATGTTCCCTTGGTATCTCTAATTTTCTTGAAGAGATCTCTAGTCTTTCCCATTCTATTATTTTCCTTTATTTCTTTGCATCGATCACTTAGGAAGGCTTTCTTATCTCTCCTTGATATTCTCTGGAACTCTGCATTCAAATGGGTATATCTTTCCTTTTCTCCTTTGCCTTTACCTTCTCTTCTTTTCTCAGCTATTTTTTTTCCATTTATTTTTATTAGTTGGAGGCTAATTACTTTACAATATTGTAGTGGTTTTTTGTCATACATTGACATGAATCAGCCATGGATCAGCTATTTGTAAGACCTCCTCAGACAACCATTTTGCCTTTTTGCATTTCTTTTTCTTGGGTCTTGATCACTGCCTCTTGTACAATGTCACTAACCTCCATCCATAGTCCTTCAGGTACACTGTCTATCAGATCTAACCTCTTGAATCTTTTAGTCTCTTCCACTGTAAGGGATTTGACTTAGGTCATACCTGAATGGTCTAGTGGTTTTCCCTACTTTCTTCAATTTAAGTCTGAATTTGGCAATAAGGAGTTCATGATCTTAGCTACAGTCAGCTCCCAGTCTTGTTTTTGCTAACTGTATAGATTTCTCCATCTTTGGTTGCAAAGAATATAATCAATCTGATTTCGGTACTGACCCATCTGGTGATGGCCATGTATAGAGTCTTCTGTTGTGTTGTTGGAAGAGGGTGTTTGCTCTGATCAATGCGTTCTCTTGGCAAAACTCTGTTAGCCTTTGACCTGCTTCATTTTGTGCTCCAAGGCTAGATTTGCCTGTTACTCTGGGCTCAGAGGGTAAAGCGTCTGCCTGCAATGTGGGAGACCTGGGTTCGATCCCTGGGTCAGGAAGACCCCCTGGAGAAGGAAATGGCAATCCACTCCAGTACTCTTGCCTGGAAAATCCCATGGACAGAGAAGCCTGGTGGGCTACAGTCCAAGGGATCGCAAAGAGTCGGACATGACTGAGCGACTACAATTTTCCAGGTATCTCTTGACTTCCTGCTTTTGCATTCCAGTCCCCTATAATGAAAAGGACATCTTTTTTGGGTGTTAGTTCTAGAAGGTCTTGTAGGTCTTCACAGAACTGTTCAACTTCAGCTTCTTCAGTGTTATTGGTCGAGGCATAGACTTGAGTTGCTGTGATCTTGAATGGTTTGCTTTGGAAACAAACAGAGATCATTCTGTTGTTTTTCAGATTGCATCCAAGTACTGCATTTCGGACTCTCTTGTTGACTATGATGGCTATTCCATTTCTTCTAAGGGATTATTGCCCACAGTAGTAGATATAATGGTCATCTGAGTTAAATTCACCCATTCCAGTTCGTTTTAGTTTGCTGATTCCTAAAATGTCTATGTTCACTCTTGCCATCTCCTGTTTGACCAATTCCAATTTGCCTTGATTCATGGACCTAATATTCCAGGTTCCTATGCAATACTGCTCTTTACAGCATTGGACCTTGCTTCCATCACCAGTCACACCCACAACTGTGTGCTATTTTTGCTTTGGCTCTCTTCATTCTTTCTGGAGTTATTTCTTCACTGATCTCCCTTTCTCCACTAAATCTTCTCATTGAACAGCAATACTTTCTTTAATTTCATAGCTAAGTCAGAGCTATATCCAGAGGACAAATCTTCCTTTTTGCCTTAAACCACAAAACAATCTTAAATACAGAGTAGTCCACCGATTATTTAATTTTTTTATTGCAGTATAGTTGACCTATAAAACTGTACTAGCTTTAGGTGTTCAGAAAAGTGGTTCAGTTATATGTGTGCACAGATGCTCTTCAAAACAGGCCACTTCTGAAGACTCGGCATATAGCCCCACAGCCCTTGGCCCCCCTTGGCCCAGCCACTCCCCACACCTCACCTGCCCTCCAACCAAGTCTAATGGAGGAGGAAGCTCAAGGTCACGGTGCGGCTACTTCACAGCAGATTCATAGGCATTTGCTTCTTCAGGGAGAAAACATAAGATACTGTCCAAAACAAGTTTTTCAAATTTCTCTATTAACTTTATGTAAAAAGTCATTTGTAGTGCTGCCAGGCTTCGCTTTATCAATATCACCTTCCTCCAGCTCAAAGCATTTCCTCTCTCACTTTCCGGGATTATCACACGTGTCAGAGGTTTGGAGTTGCAGAGGCCTTAGCGGTCAGTCAGTGTAAGACTCAATCAGAGCTGTGCCGTTCTCCTAGGATGTGCCCGACATCCAGCACTCTGTCCTCCTGAAGACTTGTGGTCACTGGAGATCCACACTCTCACAGCAAGACTCCCGACAAAGGGCAGTGTTTCCACGCCCACCTTCCCGTACCTAGGCCCGGGCCGCTTCTGATGCCCACACTCTGTGTTGGAAGAGTGGGTGACACAGACATGAGCAGACCTGCCCCACCTGGGGGCTCTCGGCGCAGGTACCCCGGTGGGTGGGTCAGAAGCCACATGAGGGACAGAGAACACGTGGAGAGAGCCTTCAAAGATATCCGTGGAGAGAGCCTTCAAAGATATCCTCTGCTGATGGATGAGCAGAGGGAGAAGCGGCTCCCCCAGGGGCGGCGAGGCTGGACTGCCCAAGTCACATGGTGGGTGCCCCGGAGCGGCCCAGGTGTCACACCTGGGCAGTGAGAAGGCGAGAAGGATATGGAGCAAGGACAGTGTGACTGTGCAGGTGCTTCTGGACACGACCTGGCTGGTGACGGCAGGAGGAAGAGCGTCTTCTGTTACTTATCTCTCAGCTGAGCGATGAACACTATGCACATGATGTGTTTTTGTTGCTGTTTTTCAGTTGCTCAGTCACATCCAACTCTTTGCGACCCTGTAGACCGTAGCCCCCCCATGGGATTCTCCAGGCAATAACACTGGAGTGGGTTCCATTTCCTCCTCCAGGGGATCTTCCTGACCCAGGAATCGAACCTGCATCTCTTGCATTGGCAGGTGGATTCTTTACCACAGAGCCACCAGGGAAGTCCCTGAGGCTGCGTTTTAATCCACTTAAAAGCAAACAGTCTTCAGTCTACTAAAAGTCAACAAAGATGGCATTTCTCATACAGTTCTGTTTGGCAGAAGGAACGGCACCAAGTCTGCCTCAGCGGGCAGGTCCCCAGCTGGAATCGGAGTCTGCGTCACCGTGGGGACGGGACTCACCTTCGTGTACTCGTCTTTGGCCTTGGTCAGCATCCGCAAGATGTCGGCCTCCTTGCCCTCTCCTGAGCCAAGGCTCACAGGCGAGGCCCCGGCTCCCGCTCCGTGGTGGGCTTTCAGCTGTTCGTACTGAGTGAGGCTGGAAAAACAGAGGGGAGAGCCACGCCAGAAAAGACAGCTCAACACAACCAGCCAGTGCTCACTCAGTTGTTTTTATCTTGCTACAGTCATGTTAGAAAAAAGACTGCTGGAACTGAAGGGAGAGACATGGGAGTCGAGACCCCAGGCTCACTGACCACAGGACTGCGTCTAGAGCGGGGAGGCCTCCGCCCTGCCCGGTGTCCCGTGGCAGCTGTCACCCGGCCGGGGCAGGGCGGAGGGGCTGGGACGGAGGCCAGGTGGCCCTGCAAGGCTGAAAGTGTTCTCTGTTGGGTCCTTCTCAGAAAAAGTTTGTGACTCCTTATTGTGAGCGTTTGGAGGGACCCCTGAACTGCTGGGGAACCCAATTCAGGGTTCTCAACCTGGAGACTGGGTTCCCAACACGGCAGATCCAGTCTCCCCCTTCTTCCAAAGTGCCTGGGAGTTGAAGCACAGCTTAGTCCAGCCCCCGTGTCCCGGGTGGTTTAGAAGCACAGCGAAGGTCCCACCCCAGAAGAGGGGGCGTGAAAACACAGCACTGGGAAGCGCCTTCTGTTCTCCAGAAAACCTTGGAGAGGGAAGGCCAGACCGCTTCCCCGCTGGCATGGGGACACGTCTCCCTCCTATAGGAGGGCTCTGACCATAGCTCACGCTTCCCCATCGCTGCCATGAAGTTTGTGGGGAAAGAAAGCTGCGGGTTCGCTGAGGCTCAACTCTGAGGATGGGCGGGGAGTCCACATGCATCACACTTGGCTAATTGCTCCTCACCAAGCAGGTCCTGCCCCAGCTGCTGAGGAATCGCCACAGAACCTGCGTGTCTTCACACGGCCTCCCGGCTGGGGGACATGGTGCCTTTTAATCTATATGAAGCCCTGCTATTATTATCCACCGCACAGTTTACAATCACAGGAATGTTCTAGGAACTAGCTGTTACGGTGGTAAATACCAGTTTGAACACACTTAATCACCATCTGCAGCCTGAGCTGCTTACCTAAAATTAGCTCTTACCAGCTCGGCTTTTCAGAAATCAGTCTTATCTATCAAAAAGTGCTCCCCACAGTCCATATTTCGGGGCCACTTTTGAGCCATACATCAACAAGAATCAGCCACAGGTTTGCATATGGCCCCTCCTTCTTGAGCCTCCCTCCCATCTTCCACCCCTAGGTTGTCACAGAGCACTGGGTTGAGCTCCCTGAGCCATACAAGCAAATTCCCATTGGCTATCTACTTTACAGATGGTAGTATATATGTTTCCCTGCTACTTTGGCCATTTCATTGACCTAGGATTTGAAACTGACAAATGGTTGCTTCTGTTGCAGATAGAGCTGCTTGCTTGAGCCGGTGTGGGAGGCAGCTGGAGTCCATGTATGGCTGAGCCCAGTCCCGGCCCAGGGTCATGGTATGCAGGAAGCTCACTCGCTCCCAAGCTCTGAACCAGCCACAGGAATGCAGGGAAATAACTCCCTTCCAGTGAGTGGCTCTGAGGCTCAGAGGGTTGACAGACCCCCAGGGGGACAGCGTGCTGACCTGGGCATCCTCTCAGGTCATCAGGGGAGCGAGAGCGGGACCAGGAGACGGTCATGTAAGTACCCCCCAGCCTCACGCCGACCGGCACCAGTCAACAAGTCCTCGAAAGATTAATAGAAAAAAGACTAGGAACACAAAACAGAGAGAGAGAGTCCATCTGCTGATCACTAAACTAGTATTAGCTCAGATATTTCCGAAGATATTGGAAACAAAGACTTAGCAAAGCCCTCGAAGAGTCACACGGGAGAGGGGTTCAAGACCCACAGGCAGATGGAGGGGAGTCCTCGGGGCAGGAGGGCATGGGGACCCCAGAGGAGGTGGGGCAGCCTTTCAGAAACACTCTGAATGTTCTCCTCACTGAGATATATCAATAGCTTTTCAGAGGAAAAAGCTGCTAATTTATAAACAAGGGTGGTATTAAGGAAAACTGCCATCCAGAAAAACTGATATTACAGATCACATGCACAGAAAAAAAAGAGGGGGACTACCCTACATAATAAATCTTATCGCGTGGAAGCGTGAGACATTGTCATTTACGCTTATTTTTCATCTGATGAGTAATGGTGAAGGTGTTCCTAAGCACGGTGAAGGGGCTGCTGTCAGAGACGGGCCCTGTTTACCCCGCAGCGCAGTCCCACACACTCAGAAACACAGAGCACACCCCACGGCACTTACTTCTTCATAAGTTCTGCGATTCTTTGGCACTCCTCCTTGTCATAAAACCAAATTCCATAGATGGACACTGCAAGAAACACAGAGGACCAGTGAATCAGTGTCTTCAAGAAGGGGAAACAAATCCCCTTTCCACCATGAGGGGAGTACATACTCATAGAATAAATGAACTAGTCGCTGGAGTCGAAGCTTGAAAACCTTGAGCTGGGGATTTTTAAGCCCAAAGAGAAGGTATGCACACACACATGCATGCACAGACACACACTGAAGTGTCCTGTACTTACAAACACAGCACCTGGGCACGAGAGGCACGTGGCGAATGCTTAGACGGATGAGCAGACTGAAGACGAGCCCCAACTCTCTAGCCTTCAGCTCTGCAGCGTCACTGCCTCACATGCCTTCACACACTCACACAACTCACACACACATGATCACACAGAACTCTCACGAACACAAACACGTTCACACATACACATTCTCATATACACAAGCTCACACAGAGCTCTCACACAAGCACGTTCACACACACTCACCACACACACACACTCTCACATACACACACTCAGAGAACGCTCACACACACAAACACGTTCACACACACTCACTCACCACACACACACAATTCTCATATATACACGCTCAGAGAACGCTCACGCACACAAACACGTTCACACACACACTCACTCACCAAACACACACATTCTCACATACACATGCTCACAGAGAACGCTCACGCACACAAACACGTTCACACACACACACACACACATGATCACACAGAACTCTCACTCACACAAACACGTTCACACACATTCACCACACACACACATTCTCACATACACACACTCAGAGAACACTCATGCACACAAACACGTTCACACACACTCACTCACCAAACACACACATTCTCACATACACACGCTCACAGAGAACGCTCACGCACACAAACACGTTCACACACACTCACTCACCACACACACACAATTCTCATATATACACGCTCAGAGAACACTCACGCACACAAACACGTTCACACACACTCACTCACCTCACACACACAATTCTCATATATACACGCTCAGAGAACACTCACGCACACAAACACGTTCACACACACTCACTCACCACACACACACACTCTCATATACACACGCTCAGAGAACGCTCACGCACACAAACACGTTCACACACACTCACTCACCACACACACACAATTCTCATATATACACGCTCAGAGAACACTCACGCACACAAACACGTTCACACACACTCACTCACCACACACACACACTCTCATATACACACGCTCAGAGAACGCTCACGCACACAAACACGTTCACACACACTCACTCACCACACACACACATTCTCACATACACACACTCAGAGAACACTCACGCACACAAACACGTTCACACACACTCACTCACCAAACACACACAGTCTCACATACACACGCTCACAGAGAACGCTCACGCACACAAACACGTTCACACACACTCACTCACCACACACACACAATTCTCATATACACACGCTCAGAGAACGCTCACGCACACAAACACGTTCACACACACTCACTCACCACACACACACAATTCTCATATATACACGCTCAGAGAACACTCACGCACACAAACACGTTCACACACACTCACTCACCACACACACACAATTCTCATATACACACGCTCAGAGAACGCTCACGCACACAAACACGTTCACACACACTCACTCACCACACACACACAATTGTCATATACACATGCTCACACAGAGCTCTCACTCACACAATCACGTTCACACTCACTCGCCACACACACACCTTCTCACATACACACGCTCACAGAGAATGCTCACGCACATAAACACGTTCACACACACACTCACTCACCAAACACACACATTCTCACATACACATGCTCACAGAGAACGCTCACGCACACAAACACGTTCACACACACACACACACACACACACACACACACACACACACCACACTCCATCTTCTATAACTGTTGGACACCTGACACACATATTAGGCCTGGAAGCTTCTCTCCCTTCTCCTTTTTCCCGGAAAGGTGTTATTAACTGAAAGATTGGTTTTGGAGGCCTTAAGTGAGGATACAGTGCTGGGAAAATAAAATTCAGTAATGAATCTGCAACTCCAAAGTGTCTGCACAGAATATTTACAACTTTTGAAAGACTAGATACAACCATGACTTAATGATTTAGTGATGAAAGAACAATGTGGCATAATACAGTTGCTATTGATTCAGTTAATTTTCAAGTAAGTCATATATATTAGTATGTACAATCTATGTCATTTTATAGCAAAGGCCAAACAGGTCCAAAGGCTCCCCAGGCATCTCAGCAGTAAAAAATCCACTTGCCAGTGCAGGAGATGTGGGAGACTCGGATTTAGTCCCTGGATCGGGAAGATCTCCTGGAGGAGGAAATGGCAACCCGCTCCAGTATTCTTGCCTGGAGAATCCCATGGACAGAGGAGCCTGGCGGGCTACAGTCCATGGGGTCTCAAAAGAGTTGGACACTAGTTAGCAACTCAACAACGACACAAACAGGTCTAAAGTAAGTTTATAAAGATCTAGTCGAGGATCTGGTAATATTAATCACACCAATAACACAATAACTACATACACATTTAAAAAATCTTCACTGAAAACAGCTGCTAAGTTACGACAGGGCAATGAGAGTCAACAAAATATACTTAAAAAATACTTTTCTTAATTTAAATTTCCAAAATATTTAATTATATGGGTGTTATTTGGTCATTAAAACATTTGTGATATTTTCATCACTGCCCCGTCCCATTGGCCCTGTGGGTCTTTCTCTTTCTTGTCGGTAAAGACTCAGCGAAAGGTACAGGAAGTGTTGTTTTAGTGCTGTGTTAAGCAGATGTCTTTAAAAGGACTCTATAAATCTGACCCCTATAAATGGGGGTCATTTTTGTGGTCTGTGCACCAGGAATCTTTATCTTAACTGTGAGTGCAGGGGCGGGGCAAATGGAAAAAAAAACCCAGCTTTCTCTTGATCGGACCACGGCGCGTTCTGTGAAATACACACACACACAGCTCTCTGATACATGGACACCCTGGAAGAAGAGTCTGAGTTTTGAAGCCTGCGCGCTGAGGGCCTTGGCGGCCAAAAGAAAGTCTTTCACCCCAAGACCATTAAGTGAGTTTCTCAGGACTTGACTCTGGGCTCTTCCGGCCCATGGACACTGACCCCTGGTGCTAGCTGTACCTAGAGTCCCGCAGGCCAACCCATCGCCAAGTGCTCCCCCGAGCGAGAGTGGATTGGACCACCGACACTACGATCACAGCGACTGAGAAACCTGAAGGCGCTGCGTGTTTTGGAGGCTTCAGTCCTCGTTACAAACCCAGGATCCTGCTCTGTTCTCTGGTTACAGTGAAAACTTCCTCTCCGTGGAGATGGAATTTTCCAAAACTACCAAAGGAGGAAAATGGTAGCAGCAGAGAAAAACACGTCACCGAGGAAGTGGAAGCTCGGTACCCAGAAAAGAGCAGCCATTTATGTCTCATCAGGAGAACATGAAAGTAGAAATATATCGGTTGCCATTTTGGGGGGGATGTTACACACTTCTGACACTTAAGGAACCAGGTTCTCGTAAGGATCGGATGCCAAGCAAACTATTGACATAAATGCAAAAGCGGTCTATGTTATTACTGTGAGAAACCCGAAATGCAGACGGAGGGGAAGATATCCGTGGGAACATGTTTCAGACGCTGATGGGGGAATGGAGAGGGGGCCGGGCCTGAAGCGATGGAGGGACACCGTAGAGGTTTCCTGAGGACCCGACTGACTGCTTATCTCTAAAGCAGCATGGCTTTAAGATTATAACGGGGTCATATTGAAACAACTCTTTTCATCCCAGTTAATGTGCTATTTGAATGTACAGCTTAAAACAGTCGAGGAGGAAAAACAGATTTACCAAGTCCTCGCTCCCGAGAGAGAGCATGAGATAACACACAGAACTGGGCCTAACTTTCTTCTCCTTAAAATAGTTTCCCAGCCTGGGCCACATTCCACGGGAGCCCCCGCCTCTCGGGCCCGCGTTCCCAGCTGGGCAGGCCTATCGCGGTCCTGTGTCCCAGCGGCTGGTGGTGACCCACGCAAACCAGAGCCTGTCACCAGCCGGGAGGTGCCGAGCTGATGGGCTGATAGATCCATCACATCTCGCGTCCCTTCTTCCCGGGCGGCCGCAGGACGAGGCCAGCCTGGGGTGGGCAGTGAGCGCCACAGGGAGGAAAGAAGACAAGCTGAACAGGACCGAGGGAGAAGGTGTACTCCTGGCATTCTCAGACTTGGGAGTGGTCGCTGCAGCCTAGCTCGAGCCTGGGACACAGGGCGCTGAGTGGTCAGCAGGAGATGCTCTAAGCGCTCCAGGACCCGAGACCCGCCATGCTGCGAGCCTTCTTCCCCCACTCCACGCCCGGGTACCAGCCGCTGCCCCGCCGCCCCGCCGACACCCAGGCGGGCTCCAGGGGTACGCTGGTGCATGAGGCTCAGCTCAGCTGCTCCTATGTCTCTCCTGGAGGTAAGAGACCACAAGGTGGGGAGAGGACTAGGAAGATCCTATTGATATTCACTCTAAACCAGTTAATGATGCCCAGGATGGGCCCCCACACGTCATGAACACATTTTGGGTGCAGTCTTCTTCCTGTTGATGAATGCAGGCCTTTAACAGCACAGCTGTGAAATTCTGCCTAAAAACTGCCTTGGCCTGGTTTATGTCATGCTTTGGGGATTCTTGGTTGAAAAGAGAAATGTTTGAGGCAGCAGGCAAGGTATCACCACTGGGACCTGTCTGTTAAAATGCCATCTATTTACGCCTTCTACTTTCCTTCTAATTCTGCAAGAAAGATGAGCAAAGCAGAATTTCCGTATTAGATTTCACATCTGAATGTTGAGGGTACAACAGACATGAGAGAGAACAAGCTGATGGGATCTGATGGTGTTGTTTTCTTCTGTTTAAATTTCTCCAGCAGAAAAGTCTAAAGTTGATATTTGAAGAGGCTGGTTGAAAGAGTCACAGAGGGAAAAGCAGATGTCCTTGAGCACATCTGCATTAGGGGACCTCCGATCCTCGTTAGCATGGTGCGTGAGGTTATTCTGCAACCTCCCTGGGGATTAACTCATCTAGTTTATGTTTTAACAAATATTTCTCTAAATCTCTTCTTTGAAGACATTCGTCATTTGTTTCATATTTGGCCTCGAAAATCTTTCAACTCCAAATCATGAAGGTGGTTTGTGATCTTTTAGCAATATTCATGCTAATGTGTGCAACTTTAAAATACAAGCCGTATTTCCATATGGTTACTGAGTAGGTAAGCTGGAACTGCGACGGTGACGTCTGCGCAGGCAGGATAGGATGTCTGATGTGGTACTGCTCCCGCCCCTCCCACCCCCTCTCATTCCCTTTCAAAGTAATCTCACAAATTTTTCTCAAAAGGATAGGTCAGTAGGCAGGAAAGAAGGCATTTAAGTCCTCTCTTTGCACCAGGAAAAGCCATGGAAACCAGGGAGTGTGAATTACACAAACCTCTTCTGGGCACTTAAGGATAAGCCAAAAATCTTAAAATTCCTTCAAACCCCACTCCCTTCAGTAAGTCTTTCTCAAATGAGTGGAATAATAATCCCAGTGGAAGGACCAAGAACATCTAATCATATACTTGGTGTAAACACTTGTTGTTGAGGCTTTGCTCGAATATAGAATTGCTTGATTTCTTGTCCTGATTTTCCCTTTATAGTTTTTGTAGCTCAACCCCAAAGATGGTGACTGATTACTGGCATTTGTTCCTAAGCGTGCGTGTGCGTGCACATGCACACATACACAGCTACTGTCCTTCCAAAATACCAGAGGATAGTTAAACAGTCAGAAAGTGAGGGTCATGAACCGCCAGAGCTGGAGGTGGGCACAGGTGAGCAGTTCACGCGCCTGACACACTGGAGGGGGGTAGACTCCTCGGCCACAGTCCTGTTTCCGGTTCAATCTGTTTGTGTAAAATATGCCCCTCCGCCGGCTTTACAAACAAAGTACATAGAGTATAAAAACAATGTTTATATTTGAATGACTTGGAGACTTGGTTATAAGAGATGGGAATTTATCTTGTTTAAACTAAGGTTCATGTGAACTCTCACCAGGACCCAAGGGAGGGTGGAGGGAGGAAGGAGAAGGGGGTGCAGGAAGCGGGGTGTCTAAGGGCAGGGGTTGCGAGGGGGGCTCTGTATTCACAGCTAGGTAACGGGCTTCATGACTGCTTTGTGCTGACCGGCCCTTCCACCCCATTCGGACTCTGCACTAAAGACGCATTCCATCTGCATGCTCTTTAATGCCTGTAAAGTCACATTCTTTCATTCACCCTCTGCTTCAGCTCCACTGACCAAACCTGGACAGAACCTTTGCTGGCCCCAAGAGTCCACATAGCACTGTTATCTTTGGCCCCTGGTCTGGTTCTTTTCACGTGACATGGTTTTATTGCACCTCACCAATCAGGGGTCCCATGATCTCCAAACACTGGAGGTTCCCAGTGGGTGAGAAACAGCTTCTATTTTATGAGTGACTGACACACACACATTTTGGGAGAAACAGGAGAAAGCCTAGACAAATGCTGTGAAGTGAAAACAACCTTCCTCTTTCTAAATAACTTCCTTACAAAGTTAAGGCCATAAAAAATGACAAAGAATCAGCCTCTCAACTAAACTGGTACACTAATTTGGATCAAATTATATGGATTTCCCAACTGTAAATGAGAATTCAGTGTCTTCAGAGAAAAAGACATGTTAATCTTCCAAAGGTTTCGTTTCTAACAAATGCATGTTATGTCATTAGACTTTCCAAATCTCCACAGAGGTCTTTATGCTCCCCAAATGGGGAATCTGAGGTCTTGTCTCTGCCCTCAGGTTCATGAACAGTCACATGGAATCTTCTCAATTATATACTAACTTCCTAATTTTATTTATTTCAGGAGAAAGTTGCTTTAGTCTGGGAGATTTAACAGAGTAAATAAACACTTACAAAAATAAGAAGCAGAAATAGTCACGGGTGGTAATAAATATAAGTAGGAACAACTTCTTCTGTTTTGTTGGCCATTTAAATTTAGTTTAATTCTGCCCATAAACTGGCTGGTTAACCTCTAAATCTCCCAGAAGACAGGTATGGGCTCCCTGATGTGTCTTCCCTCCTGAGGCCTTGTCCTTTAAGACTCCTCTAGACTCCTGCTTCTTTGCTCCTATAGTTTCTCACAGATCCTTGGACTAAACAAAAAAAAGCCCATGTCATAAGTGTTTATTGCTACCTCCACCGAATCACGAGCAGTGTGGTGTGTCCAACAGATGTTTGTTGAGTTGAACTGAAATTCAAGACGCTAGATCTTGAACCATCATCTTCACGACAGGTGCCTCCATCCCGGCTTATACGTAGTAGTCTGGACATGGCAGGTCCTCCCCATGGTCGACCACACCTTCCCCAGGACTCAGAGCATGGGGCTCTCCTCCACCAACCCTCTCATGCTCCTGCCCTCACTCCGAGTTTATTTTGCATCAAACACCTGGTCATCTTTGATCATCTTCTGCATAACTTATGCTGCTGGGCATTTGCCATCAGCTCCCTATAGCTGTGAGTTCTCACAGCCCAACACTGCGTGGGCACCAATGTTCTCATCTCCTGTGTATTTATTATTACAACAAGCCTACCATACACTAGTCCCCCGATGGACTATCTGTCAGGCATTGGCAACTCTGAGCTCAAATAACGCAATTAATCTGCAGGTTTACAAGCGTTTCTCTTGGTGTATAAGCAACAGTGCTTTGGTGTCGTAGAAAACACAGCATATTCTGGTCGAATCTGATGGTAGTATTCTGAAGCTTACATAGACAAGCACCTACATTATCTTAAAACCATCAGTTCTTCCCAGAACATACTGAAACTGTGTTATCCACAGTGAATCTCGATATAGCAAAATAAGTCTTGTCTCATAGAATTATAGTTTGTGGGAAATATATGTTTAAGGCAAACATAAAACAGTATTTTTTGCAGGTCAGAAACTTGCTTTGATGAAAAACAGACTTCCTCATGTTGAAATCAGATTACTGAATTAAGTGTTTACCAGAGATAGGAATAGCTTTGCTGAAATACACTAACCATAAAAATATATAATCAATGAAAAAATTTCTAAGATTTCACACAGCAGTGGTTTAGTAATGGGGCCTCATGCCAGTTTGTGACTGAGGGAAAATAAGCTGGAGTTTCTGTACATCTTTCGTTTCAACCTTAATCTATAATTATGGAAATAGCAGACCCCACTTAACCCAGAGCCCTTTCGGTTATAAGCAGTCAAATTATGGTTTGGTGCCCTTGTTAAATTAGGGTCCTATGGTTGACACAGAGGATAATTCTAACACCAGTTCTTGCCTAAAATTTCCTTTCTCCAAAACCCATAAGAATATGAAAAAATTGTAATTTTTTCCTTCTGTGGGTTAAAAATAACATCCCAATAGCTTCAAATTGATTATCTGAGACTCCTTTCTAAGTGATTTTTGGACAAGAATAGACACAAACACTCGATGCAGCCTTCCTGAGTGATTGCCATGTGCAAAGCACTGTGTTAGGGGAAACCAAAAGACTCTTCGCTCGTTAATTTCAGAAAACGTTTTAGAATCCAGTTACTCTCTGCCGAGATTCAGACTTCTAGCATGTTAGGCTGGGCTTTCAAAAACAAACGATAAAATACAGTCATTGCCGAGCCATAAGAGCAGCGCATAAATCCAGACGGCACTGCTACACAGATGTTTCTCGGTAAAGTCGAGGATGTTAAGTCTCTGTGGTTCAGATAAAATAAAAGTGACCTCTCTTTTTAAAAATATTTATTTATTTATTTGGCCACGCTGGGTTCTTAGTTGTGGCATGCAGGATCTTGCAGTTGCGGCATGTGGGATCCAGCTCCCTGACCAGGGCCCCCTGCATTGGGAGCGTGGGGTCTTAGCCACTGGGCCACCAGGGAAATCTCCCCAAAGTGACCTCTCTCTGACTCTCGTCTCACGTCGAGTCTGTGCGTCACTCACACAGTGCTGTCACACGGGCGTCCTTGTCTACGCGTGCCAGACTGTTAAGTTCTGAGAGGAGAGTTTTTCCCTGAACTCTGTGTGAGGTCCTGTCTGCAGTGAGTCCCCTGGTCCCAAAGGATGAGGCGTGAAGGCCGCGTGGACTGGCTGGCCAGGCGAGAGGAGCACTGAGGACCCGCACAGAGGGTGTAACCCAGTGAGCCGCGGGTATCACAAGGCAACAGCGGAAACACGAGAACCCACAGTGAGGCTCTGCTGTCCGTCAGGCTTTTCAGAGCGGGCCAGTTCTTGAGATAAACAGTCTCCTTCAGGGCTTAGACCTGTTCACGTGCTGAACACCAGCAAGAGAACAAAAAAGCAACTCTGGGTTTAAGGTTGGAGTGACAAGTGTCATCAGTCAGGTCCCTGCAGATGTGTGCCCCTTAATCATGTATGAAAACACATTAGCTCCGGAGCTGTGGCTTGTAGGAAAGAGATCAATTTTTCAGTTAGAATGGCAGAGGAGGCTAGAGACAATGAGTAAGATTTGTTGACCACAGTGTAAATTTAAAATTGCTTCTTTTTAAGAAGCGCAGGCTGGGGGTGGGGGGTGGGGGAGAGTGTCCTTGAAGGCTGCCCTGGCCACTGCACTCACGCATAGCAATGAGCTCACTGATGGGACAGGGCACCTCTTCTGACTGGCACGAAAGGTCAAACTCCTGTCCCCACCCCCCACCCCGTCCCCGCCAACACGGTCTGAACGAGTTTAAGGATCTTCGTCTCTCTGCCCGGGTCCTGAATAGAACAACATTCTGTTGTCACTCCTGCAAACACTAAGATTCTGTCTGTTAAGAGCGACACGTATTTGAGTCTTCGTTGCTGGGCGGGTTCTTCCCTAGTTGCAGCAAGCAGGCACTACTCTCTAGGTGGGGCGTGTGGGCTTCTCACTGCGGAGGCTCCAGGGTGCAGGGGCTTCAGTACTTGCAGCACTCGGGCTCAGGGGTTGCGGCTCATGGGCTCTACAGCACAGGCTCAGGAGTGCTGGCACTATGCAGGCTTAGTTGCTCCGTGACCTGTGGGACCTCCCTGGACCAGGGATCGAACCTGTGTCCCCTGCATTGGCGGGCGGATTCTTGTCCACCGTGCCACCAGGGAGGTCCCGTACAATTACTTTGAAGGGATTTCTGGACTCTAGACAACGTCAGCGGCTCAATACTCAACCCCTGAAGTTTGTATGGGAGACGGTGTGTACACATGCAGACAGGTGCTTTTGGAGGTGGGGCGGCACAAATCACAGCCCCCCAGAACAAGGCCTGGCCCACAGCAGGAAAACAGCATGGGGGAGGCAGGCAGGCAGGCAGGAAGCCCATCAGATTCTCAAAGGGCTCTGTGATCCCCAAAAGGTTAGGAAGTACTATCTGAGGCTACGGACATACCAGTAAGGATCTCAGAATGGAAAAATAAACTCACCGTTATCTGCGGGCAGATAAGGCAGCTTTCATTTCCCTAGTAATAAATTTACACAGGGCTCACTTTTAACCTTTCAAATTGCTTTTGTAGTAACTGCTTGAACTGATTCCAAGGTTAAGACAACAAAAGATAAAGCCTCAAGGTCTTAGAATCTGCTGGATTGAGAGAGCTTTCGTTCCTCCCGGTGGCCTGAAGCCGAGGAGAGGCTGATGGCAACCGGGAACCCCCAGCGTCTTCTGCCACCTGCCCAGGTTCGGGCACGCTGTGACCTGAGCTCAAGGTGGGATCTTTGTGTCAATCTCCATCATGAAGTTGGAAAGAGGGAGGAATTTTGGGAAAGCGGGGCCACTCTGTGGCTCCTTCTCAATCACCCCAAGCAGAACATCATTAAACTGGACAGAAACATCAGACATATGTAGGTGTGTAATGACTTGGATTAATATACAAGTATCTGGGAGTTACTTTAAGTACATTACACCTATCTACTTATCCAGATCTGGTCATTTGCTGTGTTTATTTGGTACCACAGAATGCAAATAAAATATAAGATCAGGTCTCTGCCCACAAGGGGCCTGTAATTTATGACTCACACCACTGCTTTAGGCATAGTGCAGGTGGTCAACGACTAGTTCATTCATGGTGACCTGGCACCGAGAACCAAGAGGTCTCACAAGAGGCTGCTTCCAAATTCTGACTTATCTGTGCAAATCTGACCTTCTCACTGCTATTATCCTCTTATGAATAAAGTTACTACGAGGATTTGTGGAGAAGTCTTTTGGGAATGTACATGTTTAGTTAGAACAGAAGAAGGTAACATGTATGGCAGTCATGGTTGACCTGTACAGATAGGTAAACTGGATCAGTCTGGCAAGGAGTTTAGGTTTATCAGTTTTACTTTTTTCAAAGAACCAGTTCTGGGTTTTGCTGATTTTCTTTTTCAGTGTTTTATTTCATTGATTTCTGCTCTTATTTTTCCTTCCTTCTGCTTGCTTTGGGCTTAATTTGCTCTTCTTTCTAGTTTCTTAAGGTGGAACCTGAATTACCCATTTTAGACTTTTCTTCTTTTCTAATAGAAGTATCTGATGCTATAAATTTCCCTACCAGCCCAATTTCACTCACATCTGACACGTCTCTTCATCTTTATTCAGCTTGTTTTCTAATTTTCTTGCCTTTCTGACACATGAGTTATTTGGATGTGTGTTGTCTAATTTGAAAACTTTTGTGGGTATTTCAGGTATCTGTTACTGGTTTCTAGTTCAATTCCGCTGTGGTCAAAGAGCATATTCGGTATGGTTCCTATTTCTTTAAAAATCTTTAGGCTTGCTTTATGCCCCATGATAACCTGACCTTGGGTGCTGGCCCATGAGCACCTCAGAAGAGGCTGTCTCCTGCTGTGGTTGGTGCAATGTCTGATAAACATCGATTACCTCAAGTGAGTTGATAGTGTTATTCAAGTCTCCTATAGACGTGCTGCTGCTATTTGTTCTGCCAATCATGGAAAGCGGAGCTCAAGTCTCCAAGCACAACTGTGGGTTTTAACTTCTTTCAGTTCTATCATTTGTCACTTTGAGTATCCTGAAGTTCTGTCATCAGGCTAAGTATTTCGGGTGAATTGATCCTTTTATGATTATGTAATGTATCTCTTTACCCCTGGTAATTTTCTTTGTTCTGATGTCTATTTTGATATTAATATAGCATCCCTGGCTTTCCTGAAGTTTTTTAAAAATCTATTTTTAAAAATGTAAGTACGGTTGATTTATAATATTGTGCTCATTTCAGGTATACAAATGATTTAGCCACATATATATTCTTTTTTCAGATTCATTTCCCACGTAGGTTGTTACAAAGTATTGAGTAGAGTTCCCTGTGTTATACCGTTGGTCCCTGTTGTTTTTCATGTGCACAGTCGTGCGTGTATATTACTCCCAAGTGGCCTTCTTTTAATTAGCATTCCCATGGTTTGTCTCCCCTCTCTTTTGCTCTGTTGGTACCTCCTTTCTTGCCTTCTCTTGGATTATTAAAATGTTTTAGTATTCAGTTTTCATCTATCTATTGGTTCTCTTTTTAAGTGGCTGCTCTAGGAATCACACTATACATATCTAACTTTTCAGTTTACACAGTTATTTCACCACTTCATGCAAAATGCAAAGGCTTTACAACTACACAGCTCCTGTCCCCCACCACCCTTAACCTTAGCTGTCCTGTGAGTTACATCTATACACAATGAATCCCCCTCCTGATACTGCTGTAACTTTTGCTTTTGGTAGTCATTTGCATTTTAAAGAATCTGAGGGCAGAAAATCATCTGTTCCACCGACCATTTTTTTTTTTACTATTTATGTTGCTCCTCCTTTACCCCGAGGCCCCAACCTTCCCTCGGCAACACTTCCCTTCAGTCTGAAGAACTTCTTTCAGCCTTTACTTCACAGCAGGTCTGCTGACAGGAAAGTATTGAAGGTTTTCCTTTATCTGAAAGTATCTTTTTGTTTTACTTTCCTTCCCGAGGAACATTTTCACTGGAGATAGAATTCTAGGTTGACAGTTGTTATTTCAGCACTGTCTTCCAGACTCCATGGTTTCTTAAGAGAAATTTACTGTCATTCAAAACATTGTTCTGTAGGTACCATTATTGGTTCTAGGCTTTTTGTTTGTTAAAGTCTGTTTTTCACCAGTTTGATGATGTTTATGGGCATGATTTTCTCTGAGTTTATCCTGTTTGGGGTTTTCTGAGTTTCTTGAATCCATGCATTTGTGTGTCACCAAATTTGGAAAAATTCCAGCCATGCTTTCTTCAAATACTTTTTCTACAGCAGTCTTTCTCCTTTCTTGGGAGAAATGTGTGTGTTACAAATTTGTGACACAAATTCAGACTTTTTGGTATTGACCAACAGGTGCTGCGAGGCCCTGTTTTTTGTTTTTTAACCTCTTTCCTGTATATTTTTCAGGTCGGATAGTATCTACTGATGTGTTTCATGTTCACTGACTCTTCTTTCTTCTGCCATCTCTGTACTGCTAGTAAGGCCATTCACTAGACACCCTATTCTGTCCCAAATGTTTCTTCTGAGTTCTCTCTTACACTGCTTCTCTGCTGAGAATTTCCATCTTTCCACTCATCTCTGAGGACCTGTCCCACCTCACAGGGCACAGTAACTGCCTTACAGCCAGCCACTGGCCTACCACGCCAGCATGTGTGTCATCTTGGGGCAACCATCTGCCGACCGACCTTCCCCATGAGAGCTGTCAGATTTTCCTGGCTCTCTGTGTGATGGATAATCCTGCGTTGCATTTGGACGTCTTGTTGAGATTGTGAGACTCTGAGTCTTCTGAAAACTCTTCAAAGAGTGTCAAGATGGTGATCGATTTGTTCAAGTTTAGACAGGAAGATGGTTAGACAGCATCACAGACTCACTGGACATGAATCTGAGTAAACTCAGGGAGATGAAGGACAAGGGAAGCCTGGCATGCTGCAGTCCATGGGATTGCAAAGAGTCGGACATGTCTGAGTGACTGAACAACAGATAGGGAGTCCCATCCTGCCTTCTGTAGATGATGGTTCCCATGTCAGTTCTATTTTCAGAGGTGTGTCTGCCCCGTGCAGACGCCACTCAGGGGCTGGCCTGGCGCGTGGTGGTAGTGGACGTGGTGGGTTAGTTCTCTGGACCTCGGCTGTGGTTCTGTGGCTCTGGTGTGTGTGTGTGTGTGTGTGTGTGATGCTCACAGGTGAGATCGGGACAGAATCAGGGGGTCTCTTTGTCCAGCACACTCTCCAGCTCACAGGGGCCTTCTCCCCAGTCTTCTGGCCACAGAGTCAGGGTATCTCTCAAGAGGTCTAACTTCTCACACTGTCAGGTAGCCCCCACAGCTGGGCAGCTTGCAGGGTAAAGCAAAGAAATATCAATAAAAAAGCCCATACACACACACACACACACACACATATATGAAAAAGTGAAAGTCGCTCAGCCACGTCCGACTCTTTGAGACCCCAATGTCTATACAGTCCATGGGATTCTCCAGGTCAGAATACCGGAGTGGGTAGCTGTTCCCTACTTCAGGGATCTTCCCAACCCAGGGACTGAACCTGCGTCTCCTGCATTACAGGTGGACTCTTTACTGTCTGAGCCACCAGAGATGACATATGTGTACATATATGTGTGTGCATATACACATGCTAAGTTGCTTCAGTTGTGTCTGACTCTGTGACTCTATGGTCTGTAGTCCACCAGGCTCCAGGCAAGAACACTGCAGTGTGTTGCTAAGCTCTCCTCCAGGAGATCTTCCCAACCCAGGGATTGGATGTCTCCTGCATTGGCAGGCAGATTCTTTACTGCTAGTGCCACCTGGGAAGCCTATATATATATGTATCTCCTAGGAGTTCCCTATGCGCTTGAGACCACAGGGGCCCCTTCTCCAGCCCCTCGGGCAGAGGCAGGCCTTCTGTGGGATGTCATGTGCCTGTCAGCCCTCACTGCCAAGGGGGCAGCTTGGGTTTGCAGGGCAGCCGGCTCCGGGCCAGGCTCGGAGGGGAGGGGGGACTCTTCACACTCTGAGCTCACAGCAGCCCACTCTCCAGGCCTCCACAGAGAGGTTCCCCCTGGTTTCTGCTGCTTCTGTCCACAGTCCTGGGACATGGCTCGCTCTCGAGTCACATTCAGGAGATAAAGCAGGAGCGAATAAACCAGGAGACTTGCCACCACACTGGCTCTTCTTCAAGTTCTCACTTCCCTTTGATATGCCTGCTGTTGTTTCCTCTCATAATCCGCAGGCTCTCTGGTTTTCTGTTCTGTCCACAACTTTCACTGTAGCCAGTGAGAGGAGTGTCAGTGTGAACCTGCTCTATTTTGGCTGGTGTTGGAGCTTATCTCTCACTCTAAGGACTTATGAACCAGCCCAGGTAACGGAAGCCTGGCCTGGGATGGATGCAGGACTGGAAGGAGTAAAGGGCTGAGATCCGGCCACGAGCCGTGAAGGCCTGGAGCTCACTTTGCCATCACCACAACTAAAGCCCCTCCCGTGGAGACCGAGCTCTACAGACAGGGGCATGAGATGTCCCCTGCTGGCTGCTATGCAGCCCCACTGAGCCACCGGAAGCCCTCTCCAGTTGTATTTTTAATTTAAATTCTCATAAAAATAACACACACACACACACATATAATTTTAAATATCAGACGCTGTGAGATTTTATGACCGATAGCAGAGTTCTGCTCCAGCCATGATGGGCCTGACTACTGCTGCCCAAAAGCAACCTTCTCCATGACAGTTACTTTTGCTCTCCAATTCTTTTCTCATCCAGCGATTTTTCTGGTGTGTCGATCTCTTTTCCTATATATCATGTATATGCTTTTTTTTTTTCTTTAAGGTTTTTCTTCTTGATGTGGAATATTTTTAGCCTTTTACGGACTTTGTTACTGTCTCATATTTTTGCTTTTTGGCTGTGCAGCACGTGGGATCTTAGCTCCCAGGGGTTGAACCCATACTCTCTGTGTTGGAAGGTGAAGTCTTAACCACTGGACCGCCAGCGAGGTCCCTGCGCTACTTTTTGATTCTTAAAAAAAAAATAATCCACTGAAGAGAATTTAGTTTTCTGACAATACATGCACACTCTCATCTAGAAACACATACACTTTTCCCCCCATACTTTCAATGTAAGTATAACCTATCTCACATTTGGTGTTTTGTCTTCATGGTCAGGAGAGCCAAATGGTGTACTATGACTCTATTTCCTTTTCTGTACATTTTGTTTTCCAAGGAATTAAGAATTGCTTCATTTGTTGTTTTCCATGCCCTTAGCTTTCAATGTTCCTACATCATTAACCAAAGTCACTGAAAAAGGAACTGTAAATATCCCAACAGATTCAAACTCTCAGGTGTAAACTTTTTCTTAGACACACTTCCTAAAGCCTTTCATCTTCCTACACTAATTAAAACAGACTTTTCTTTAGTTCAGATGCATAGCGGGTCACCATGGACTCTTTACCACTGTTCTCCGAATTCCTCTACCTCCAACCTGTGCTTGGATTCCCCCACTTTCCTGCGTGGCTTGTGTATCTGTCACAATAGCCCAGGTCACGCTGCACTAACAAACAACACTTGAATGTCAATGGCTTACACAGCACACGTCTGTCATGGGCCACCTCTGTACCACGTCACCATCATTCCAGGACCCAGGCTGACAGAGCAGCTTCTGCCTAAACAACCCTAGTCCTCACAGCAGAAGGAAGAGATGTGGTCACTCGGGAGTTGGTTCGTACATATCTGCTCACTTCTACCCACATCTCTCTGGCCAAAGTGACTCACACAACCATACTTGAGGCCTGGGGCAGGTGGGGCGGGGGCGGGGGCGGGGGCGGGTGCGGAGAGAGAATTATACAAGAGCCTCCCGGAGGGGTGAGTGGAAAGGAACCAGACCACACTGTCGGGTCTGATGTCAATAGACCAGAGGTACCGTCCCCTGCAGGGCAACGGTTAGTGGTCATGAAGAACAAAGCAGTCACTTTGAGTCTTCCTCTTCCCTGTTCATTCCATCTTGTTCATGAAATACACCCTCCATCTTCATGGGTTTGTGTATCTTTTTTTTACTCCTTTATTGTCATTTCAGTTGTTTCAGGAATGTGTTCAATCTACCACATTGAGCCAAAAGTCTACCAACCAATCACTTTAAAAGGAAACTTGTAGGATGTAGTCTAACTGAAAGATGAGGACTGTCTATAACTATCACTTCCACCCTTTTCTACCATTTGAGGCAGCTTTTCTCAGATCTTAAAATGTCAATGAAGCGTTCAAATTGTGCTGCTTTATGAGAACAAAACTACCCAATATGGTGAACTCACTTTAAAACTGAGCGGTTTTCTAAAACAGCTTTGAGCCTAAGTATCTTGACTTCTGCCTTTTCTGATCTGCTGTAAGCGCCAAGCTTATGTTTGCAATAAAATCAACCAGTTCAAAAGAACTTCATTCTGATTCTGTCACCACAGACAATACTATATTGAACATGCTGGCCAAGCTCTGAAATCTACCTGTCATTGTTGTCTGTAACTTATCTTAAATAAGATGATATAGTCAGAAAAATATGGTTCTAAAATACATCTCCCTATACCAGAATCTTCTTTAGTTTTGAAATGGCAAAGACAGTAAACAGTTACTAGAGGACAGTGATACACAAGAAATGGTCAAATTCAGCTTTATGTTGCATTATTTTTATTTGATATTCTCTTTTCTAATAACTGAGATATAGTAGATTCTCAACCTAAACAAAAGAAACTTGCTTTTTTATCTCTGGAGTGTATACTGCAAAACTAAAAGGTAAACCTGGCTCAGACCCCTCACTCCTCTGCTGGCGCTTCAGCTGCGTGGGCCTGCATGTCTGAGGCTGGGCTTACTCAGTTCAGATGCTCTTTCCATCTTAAGAAAGTTACAGACTCTGTAAATTATGTAATCCCTCTAATCTCAGTTTCCTCATTTACAAAACAGAAACAGGAGGATTTCTAAGGAAAAGTGATGAGAATTAAATAACCCATAGAAAGCCATGACGTCATGCCTGGGAGGCAGGAAATGCCCAGTGAAAGTTTGCTGAGAAAATAAAATTTCTGTCCTAATACAGCAGCTATCCTATGTACCTTGAAAGCTTACAGAGGTCAAGCTTTTTGACAGCCAGGCTTAAACATCATGAATGCTTTACTGTAATAAAACCATACAAGTTGTATTTGGCCAAAATCCAAAGTTACTTATTCATTAAACTTTTTTTTTTTTAATTAAATGAAAGTTTGAGATTTCTACCTCTTTATTTTGCTCTTCTAAATCCATACAATTCTATAAAGAGACAGTTACCTCCTCAGGTACTAATTTTTTTAAACCTAGCGTTTAAAAACCTAGAGTCTGAAAAACTCACCAGAACCCTTTCTCAGTGCTGCTTCTCGACGTGTCCCAACCTGGCCTGTGACACACACTGGTCCAAGTGAAACCTTAGAACTAACCAGAGAACCCTGACTCAACAGAACTCGAGAGGTACAGTCTAAAAAATAGTCCTGAGGGAAGCTGGGTTCATCTTCCAAAGGCTGATGAATGAATCTATACATCATCAGAGAACATACAAACCTGGGGCAATTTATCACATGGAGTATCAGAGTTACTTAAAAACATCAGCAAGGTACTGACACTCTGAGAGCACCTGGAGCAAACCCTTCTGGGAAACTCTGATGTCAGAGGCTGAAGAGGCTTTTGTAAATAAACTAAAACCAAGTGACTGACTGCACAGTCAAGATGCACCCGATGATAAAGACAAAAAGCAAAATAAATTCAGGAAGGTAAACAGATTCACTGCCTTCCATTCCCTGATGTTCAGCTGACTTCACGTCTTTCCTATGGAAGCTCATTAGAGACACTTGAACGTGCACCGAGAAGGCTGCCTTCGATTTGCGCTCATGCGGGACAGAGGCAAGGGCAGCCCAGCAGGTGCAGGGAGAGCGGCAGGCTGGCGTCAGAACGTGCGGGTCGGGCAGGGCTGAGGCCCCCGGACACTCAGTTCTCTCGTCTGCAAAGCAGCGGGGAGCAGTCTGCCACTCAGAGCTGGGACGAGGAAACGTGGGAAAATGAAGGAAAACACCTGGGACGGTGCATCCGATAGAAACGTGGGTGAGCCACAGAGGAGAGCCACAAATGGAATTTTAAATAAAAAAATAAAAAGAAGCAGGTGAAATTAAGTTTAATGATACTTTTTATTTAACTCAATATACTAAAAAAGATTACCATTTCAACAGGTAAACTGATATGAGACTACTTTTTTTTTTTTTACATTTTTTTTTTGGTACTAAAGTCTGTGAAAATCAGCGTGTTTCTGACACTCACAGATCAGCTCAATTCAGACCAGCCGCCCACAGGAACGCACGGGATGGTGCAGCGTGGAGCCCAGGAGGGGCTGAGCATGTTTACCAGACCCCAGCAGACAAACCCTGCGGGGCTAAGGAGATCAACCACATCAAACAGAGCTTGTATGTTCCTATCTTTGGTGTAGTATATAATACCTAATAGGTAATACTGCAGCAAGAATTGGTCGGTATCATCTATACTGACTAGACTCAGTATTTACCCAAAATAATAGCAACCCAAAATTATTATAAGCCACTAATAGTCATTCATTTTATATTTATTTTTGTGGTTAATTTTGTTTATTAGGATTTGAATTACATATCAATCTCACATAGAATCTAATAATCTCAAAAAAAGAAAATATAACCTGACATAAGAATAAGTACACAAAAAATTTGAACTACAAGTTACAATTGATTAAACTACACCTTCTGGCAAAGAAACAGGAATACGAAACAAAATATTTCTCTATTTTACTAAACTTTTCACTTCACAGGACCTACCATTAGAAAGTCATGTTTAATAGCTTTCTTGTAATTTTTTTCTTATAAAAGGTTGACTGCATTCTCTAAATAGGATGACCACCTATTATGACAACTCAGTTACATGTGAATATAATTTTAAGTAAATATAGTATTAAAATGATGCTATATTTACTTTAGAACAAGTCAATGGGGATGAAGCACAAAATACGACTTGTGTTACATTTGTTACTAAGGTGAGTAGTACACAGTAGGCAAATTCTTGTATCCTGAGCTCAAAGAATAGGGTGGAAGATGAACAGAAACCGTTTCTGAACTGCAAAGTCATCACGGAGCAAAGCACATGCACCCGTGTTTCTGCAGCTCCGAGTCTGCACTCATTTCCTGTGTGGAGAAACTCCTGAGTCACATCACTCTCATCCACTTTTGTGGGCCGCCCCTCAGTGCAGCACAAGCGGTCAGATGAGACACAAGAGTGAAATGGACATAGGACTGTGGGTGGGCGACTGCTACCTCATTTCAAGCCTGACAGGGACCATTTAGCTAACAGGACTTCAGCTTTACCAAGTGTTAGGAAGTTCTTAACAACCAAAACTCATTGGACTTTAAGATGCTTCTGGAAGACAGGCCCCCTCCCTCAAGCATCTCGTCGGATGCTCAGCCACAGGGACCCACAAGCTGAATCGCTAGTCGAGGTCCTCTGTGGACTCCCAGCCCAGGACTCACCTCCCCCGGCCCTGCTCGGGCTCACACACAAAGCAGCCCAGCTGTGGAGTTTGAGCTTTAAACACTCACCCCTTCACAGTCACACTGTCTCCGTCTAAACTCTCCCGAGGAAGACGCCATCCCCCGCCGAGCCTTCCACCTCCCAGGCCACCCGTGCTGACCCAGTCACGGACACCAAACACCACGACAGTCACCACGGTCCCTCACACGTGCAGACTCACATCTGGCATTTCTGTAGAGAAGGAAGGGGTCCTGTAGCAGGAAGTCCAGGTCTTTGGTGATGGGCTCCGTCCTGTTCTCCATGCTCAGCCTGTTCATGATGGTGAAGCCGTGCTTTGGAGACGCGGACCTAGAGGTCGCCAGGGCAGGGGACATGGAGAGGGGGCGTTCAGAGCAGAGCGCTTCCAGGACAGGGGCAGCCATCGCACCTTCAGCCTTCCTGCCCCTTCACCGTGGGCCGCACCAACATGCGGACGTGTACGGTGAAGTCCAGCCCTACAAATCTAAGGGCCGGGGAGGGGGGGCACAGACACATAGCTGGTTTCCCTACCTAGGCTGCAAGCTTCTTTAAGGCAGACATGGTAACCACTTTAAAAAAAAATACTGACACAGACTTTTAAAGAAGGTTGACCGTTGATATAGAGTGTATATCACAGTTACAGGAAATGTTAGTGTTGGTCTGAAATTGAAAACTGCATAATTTTTTACAGAAACAATGCAACTCTGGTCAATGAGCTAGTGAGGATACACAGTACAATTAAAACTTTATACAATTTAAAGCAAAGAGGAGATATCTACTTTTCTTCAAGCTTCTCACAGATAAGCTACTATAACATTTTTTTGTCCATAGAACTGTGCATTTAGTGACTTTTTAGTTTTCAATTTTGTTCAATAAACCTGTAGTGCCTACTCTCTGACAGGCAGGAAGAACCCTGATCACAAAGAAACTAACAACTACAAGTGCATCTGTCTACCCTTGGAGGGTAGCCAGACACCAGCCCAATGTGCAACTTCCGTAACAAAACAAGGCACAAGTGCAGGCTGCAGACTCACCCTGGGGCCAGGGACACGCCCACAGGGATGTTGTGCGCAACCGGGAGAGACGGGGTCTGCATCTCAAGTTTTACTTCACCTCCAACCATCTGATCTACTGACCATCGTTCTCTTTTGAGATTTATTTTAAAACTGATGGAAGGCCATCCTTGCCTAATTTATTTTACTTAGTGGTAGAGCGGTGCTGGGCATAAAGGCAGTACCAGATGTAATCACGACCATCATTTCAAGTTAAATTCTGGGGCAGTGTGAAGAGTGACTCCCAAAGCTTTCAACAGAGGGTGCTCTGAAAACCACCATGGGGCATAACTCTATTACAGACAGACAGACATGGGGGGAAGCAAAGACATGGTTTTTAAAATGGATTAGGTGTTTTTACAGAATCAGAATTTGATTGTTCCAGTATTTTGGCAGCTCTGCAAAGTCTCTGTGGCTGTATAGGCACTGCCTGTCACCTGATCCCAGGGATGGTCTAGTCACACCTTGGTTTATCTTCAAAGGTGAATGGGCGTATAAACACAGATGAGAGAGAGAGGGTGTATGTGTGTATATAAGTGTCTGCACCAGGCCTCTGTCCTGTATCTCTGAAACCTGCTGATGGTGACAGGACTCAGCTATGACATTTTATGTGAATGTTTATGTGAACAAGAAGTTTAGCTGTTAAGACAGTATTCACACTACATATCTCTGTGTATATGTGTTAACTATACAGATATTAATAATATCTGATAAAAAATTACCCTAAAACATGAATTTATTAAATCTTTCCTAAAACTTATTTTGTTAGTTATACGACGGAGTACTCAGAGACATCTTTAATCTTGGATCATGCTTCTTTAAAGAGTCATAGGCAAAGGTGGCCAATAACATTCTCTTCCAGACACTGATTAAATGATCTAACATTCTCAACAGTGCACTCCTAGTTCCTCATCAGTTCACTGTATTCAAGTACTCTGTACCACTCACTTGAGCTAAAGAATAAATATTTAATTCTGTTTTAAAAAGAACATAAAGATTTAAGTTCAGCTATACTGGAGTTCACATTATATTCTGTAATTAGTATTCACCACACTAGACAGATGACATTATTCAGTATTTCCTTCCGTATGTCAACTAGTTACTTCAAACTCAGATTCAGTGTCTGTACTTCTCTGAACTATAATAAAACTCCACTTGAGGAAGGGAGACACAGAGAGCTAAAGACATGACTCAAAGGCTGTCAGCTTCTCTATAAAAGTGAAGGACTCTTACCTTGTGTAAACAAATAAGGTTCCCTCCACATCAGTCTTTTCCTAAGAAATAAAACAAACAGTAACATAAGCATATTTTCTTCACTAATGGGAAACAGTCACAGAGGTCAGAGAACACAAACATCTTAGAGAACAGGAATTCGATCCTGTTTCAAGTGGGGGTAATTCTTAGGGAACGGGAAAAAGCAGACTTTGCCAGTGGTGACTTTGCTGCTTAAGCAGCAGGAAGTGCCCTCCTATTGCCATTTACAAACAAACCACTGATGCCTCTCTTTACCAAGCACAGGGGGCACAACACCTCTGGTTGGACAAAAGGAAACAAACATGCTCCACAGCCTCCTAAGAAAGAAGGGATGGTAGTAACTGTGCTGTCCACCCCTCTGTCTCTGGGCTGGGGGCACAGCCAGCCACAGAAACCACTGTTTTCACACGTCTCTCTCCTCCTCCGTTTTCTGGTTTCCTTTTCTCTTGTCATGTCCTGTCACCTAGAACAGAGGACCTGCCTGTAACTCTACCTCATCTACTACACAGAAGACAGCAACGCAGCTGTGGTTCTCAGACAAATTAATCACCTATCTGGTGCAGAATATTGAAATAAAGTAATACGGAAACATCACCCAGCTAGGACACAAGAAATCTGCCTCAGAGGAAGTGGGAAACTTGTAAAGTGAAAATGAGAAGTGATCATTTCAGTTCCCTGGGAAGGGCTCTTTTCCAATTCTCCAGGCCCTGATGAAAATGCTCTTACTAAAAAAAAAAACAACTTAGGTATGCATTTGTCTGATTAACTAGTAATCAGACTATGTAACTCAGAATTTTAAATATACTTTTGCTATTTACATGGCTTAATCTCAACATTCTATTAAACCTCTCAATATTTTGTTATTTTTTTATGTCCATTAGCAGTGTCATTCAAAATTTAAGTACTCTTGTGTTTTTGGTGAAAAATACTTTCTTTAGGAAACAAAAGTGTAATATTAAAATGATAATTCTGAAGAGGCACACAAGAAATTGGAAGCACAAGCTTCTCCATGCTCAAGTAATTTCATCATCCTTAAATGGATTAAGTAAAGTGACCACTTGCTATGAAGACAGAACACTTTTCTGTCTTTCAGTATTTGACTCTGGACTATTTCATCCCATATCCTAGGCAGGCTGTTCATACAGATCAGTGTAGACAACGCTAATAGCCTTTGACTTGTTTGTTTTTTCCTTAATGAAGCAGTAACAGAAATAACCTTTTCCTTAAAGGGAAAAAAAAGGGCTTTAATGTCCAATTTTAGTTTTGGAAATTCAAAATGAGAATTGTAAAAGGCATGTTTCTCCTGAAATTATTCTGACTCAAAACATGCAATTCTGAATTGATTTATGTTCTTTGCCTCAGTTTCTCCACTGAAAAGGGATGATCAGCTTACATCACCTATATTTTTTTTAATTAAAAACATATTTTTCAACAAAGGCTCTATAACACTTAGATAAAAAGGCCTTTGGGTATAAATTTCTGGTTTATTATGGTTGAAACAGCTCATATTCATGCATTTTCTTGTTCCCTCCACAGTTATCCAGGGTAACCAGATTTTTTTTTCTTTCTAGGCAAAGCCAGGTTTGGGGGTTTGAGAGACAGTGAAAGCAAAATGCTATTAGATCCTTCTTATGTCCTGCAAGTAAAGAAGACTTTTATGTTAAAGTATTAGTTTACAGTTCTGAGGGATTTTAGCTTAAATTTTAAAAGTACAATTTAACGATTTGATACTATATTATAAAAACTAAGAAGTGCTAAAACAATTCAGCAGTTCAAAATTTAAAATAATAAAGTAGAATGTAAAATAATGCTAGTTCACAAACTACTGGGGCTTGTCAGACTCCTGGACACTTTTGAAACAATGTAATCTATATCTGATTATTCTGTTAAAATAATGAAAAGTCAATCTCCATTTACCCTCTAAATCTGCTTTTCTCAATCACATATGCAGCATCTGAGTCACCTAAGAAGTTTTCAACGGATAACAAATGCCTGGGCCTCATACCCAGAGACTCTGATTTGGTGGGCTGTACTTCATTTTTGGCAGCACTGGGTCTTCGCTGTGGCACTCGGGCACTTCATTAGTTGTGAAGCACAGGCTTGAGGGTGAGGGGGCTTGAGGGGGAGTGGGCTCAGCAGCTGTGATGCAAGGGCTCTCTAGTTGCCCACTCTCTAGTGCCAAGCTCCTCTGTCCATGGGATTCTCCGGGCAAGAACACCGGAGTAGGTTGCCATTTCTTTCTCCAGGGGATCTTCCGGACCCAGAGATCGAATCCGGGTCTCCTCATTGGCAGACGGGTTCTCCACCACCATATCACCAGGGAAGCCCTAACTTTCCTTACAGCAGCTCATTTTCCATCCCTTCTTCATTCCATACTCCTCCTGCTGAATGCCTGAAGCCATTCTTCATCCATATCCAGTGTCATAAGAACCCTACTCCTTTATGTCCACCTCCAAGTACTGTCTCCTCTATCTCAAGAACGTCCCACACACTTTCATCAGGTCTCTGTCTAAAAGCCCCCACTATGGAGGCAGACGGAGACAGGGTGACAGTTCTTTTGCCCCCAGCAACTGCCCTGCAGCTAAAGCAGGTCTGTCTTTTTTTCCCTGCCACCACAGCCTTGAAGATGAGTACTCTGAAAGAATGACCTTTTGTGGGATGAATTATGCACTGTCTGAAGGCAACAAGTCCAGGAAGCAGGAAAACATAATTCCTGTAAATAATGCATTGTGACACCTGGGCTTTCCGATGAGGCTGTAGAAAAGCCTTGCCAGGTACCCAGTATAGTTAGTTACTCGGTAACTATGGTAACACGTGCCGGACTCACTGACCCTGTCCAGAGCCTGTAGGAAACCACCGCTATTCAAGGGGGACCCCTTTCCGTACACATTAACTTCTCTGAATCCCCAGACTCTCGCCCTGCTGTCAAGTCACTCCAGAGAACGACACCTCAGGCCCTCATCTCTACTTTGGGATTTCCTCGGCAGAAGAAAGACAATATGCCTCTGGCACTTTTCTACACAGCAGGAAATAGCTACTTGTAGAATATCTGCATTTGAAAAGATGCCGTTGAAACTGTCCACCACGTCGGTCAAACTCCTTTACACAAACACAGCCGACACTCTCCTCCGAAAACAGGGGACACACAGCCAGCTTCCTACCCCGGGACCACGCGGAACCCGCGTCCCTCCATTCCTGCCCTTTTCGGTGAATTTCCTCGGTTACGAACTTAGAGCAAAGCAGTTCTCTTCTCTCTCACGTCAGGACCCACTTAGTGTTTTCGCTTTTGTGAGTGGCTTTCGTGGGGGCTGCAATGACCGGCTGCGGGAGAGAGGTGGCGAGGCGACGTGAACGCGCTGGGCTGTGTCTCGTCGGGGCTCTCCTCGCGGCCGGCTGGGACATGCCGGGGTAGGTGTCCGACCCGCTCCGTGAGTCTGGTCAACGCCACGGGAGGGGCCCGGGGACGGGCGGTCAGGGTCGCCGGACCGAGGGACTGCGGGAGGGTCGTCCTCGCCCGCCCCGCCCCCAGCCTCTCCCCGGCCCCGTCCGCCCGCACGTACCCACTCGTTGGCCCGGTGGCCGAAGGTGTACAGGGCGACCTGGCTGGCCACGTCCACAATGCGACTGATGTAGGGGTCGTGGCGCCGCAGGGCCGCCAGGCTGATGTCGCGCCCCTTCCCCGCCGGGCCACCTGCCGCCGCCATCTTCCCGTCGGCCCGCGGGGCGCCGCAGCCCTCTCGGCGGAGCGCTGAGCGCGCAGGCGTCACTGATCGATGGCCACCCCGCGCGGGCCCGCGATCGTTGCCACGGCAACCGCCAGGCTGCCCCCGCGCGGTGCTGTGAACATCCCGGGTACCCGAGCTTAGCTGGACGCCTGGCACTTCTGTTCCTGGCGCTCGGCGGTCAGAACCTGTAATGATATACACGCCTCGAGCGTGCTTAACTGAACAGGGAGGGAATACTGCGATTTCTCGTGCTCGGACGCCGGGTGGTTCGCAAAATGTGGTCCTCGACTCCGGGGGTGGGGGGCTCTGAGACCCTTTCAGGGGGTCTGCGGGTCAGAACCATTTTCGCGACAATCCTAAGACTCACGTGACTCATGCCCTGTGCTCGCTTTGCACGAATGCTGCAAAGACAATGGTGGGAGAAAGTGCAGGTGTCTTAGCAGGAATCCTGGCGGGCACCGCGCTTTACAGGCCAGTATCGCTAGACAGTATACGCAATAAGGCAGAAAAATCATTACTTTTATTGTATTTCAACTCTTTGGTACACTTTTAAAATTCTGTGTGAAAAAAATAGGAAGAATGCGTAAAGCACGTGTGCCAAGCTGCCATATTTACTTCCAGGAAAACACTTGGATGCTTGAGTTGCAAGCTGAGCTATTTTTTTATTTTTATTTTCACCAAGCGCTATTTTTACTTGAAAGGAAGATGGACAAAGTATGGTTATTCAGGAAGGCATTTGACAGACACTTTTAGAAAATAAATAACGTGCACCTGTCACTTCCAGGAAAACAAGGGGGTAATTATTGTCGCCAGTGATAATTTTTGAGCTTTCAAGCAAGATTGAGAAGTTTACAAAATGTGTACCCACTGCCATGAGCCTGACAGCTTCTCAATACACTAAGTGTTTTCTGATAAGATGGCTGAGTGCTTGGAAAGCCTGTGATGAGGGATTTGCTTTTAAAAACTTGAGAGAAAGGTGAACTGTTGATCACTGTGGTACATGTATAACTGGATGTACATTTTTTGTTAAAATGTTTCAATAAAGTTTTAACATTTCTTTTATAAAGAAATTTGCCTTTGAGTCTTGGGGGTCTTTAGGCAAGGTCTACCTTCTGATAATTTCAGGTAGTATAGTTGTCTCTCTAGTTCTTGGTCCAGTGCTTTGTGCTGAATAGAGATTTGTAAATGCTGATTCTGTTTTACTCAGTCGTAAGTGGGTAGAATGTACTCATTAAATATCAGCTTTCTATAAGAGCCCATGATTTACAGAACACTGAGATCTAAGTTGGCATGAAAGAGAATGCAATAACAAGTCCTGAACTTCCAGAGTTTACATCCTAAGGAAGATTAAAAACTTGAAAAGTTTATTTAATTTTCCATATTATAAAGAAAACAAGAAAGAAAAGGTGAAAGACCTTGAAGATTAGAGATCACACTCAGAGAAAGAAGATATATAATGCTGCACTGACTTTAGCATTGCTGTGTTGTTTATCTCCTAGTCCAAGAGCTTTGTTCTCTATCCGCGCCCCCCCCCCCCAAAGCTTAAATATCTAAACTTCTAGGAAGAACACAGACCTTTGTCTAATTTCTACTTGAATAATCCGTGTTTGTAAATTTGGGTCACCGTCACTTATCCAAATATACTAAGTTGCAGGCTCCAGGTTAGTAAAAGGCCATTTAAAATGGGCAAATTCTTTTAAAATTCATGTACTTCAACTTCCACTGCCTTCCATAGTGTGGTCACACTTACCCTGTGTTTTCAGAAACCTCATCATGGTGCATCTGTGTTTGCTGCGTTGTTTCAGTCGTGTCTGACTCTTTGTGACCGCATGGACTATAGCCCGCCAAGTTCCTCTGTCCATGGGATTCTACAGGCAAGAATACTGGAATGGGTTGCCATGCCCTCCTCCAGAGGATCTTCCTGAACCAGGGGTTGAATCCGTATCTCCTGCAGCTTCTACATTGGCAGGCGGATTCTTTACTGCGGAGCCACCGGGGAAGTCCCTCATCGTGGCACCTTGGATGAATATTGGAGTCTTTGATTATTTTATAATTGTTGTTATGAGATAAGATCTGTGTTAACATTTGGTGTTACAAAGTTGTAAACCACAACTTAAAACAAGTTACAGTATGATTAAAAAAATAATGTCTGGGTTTAGGTTGTTTATACCGTTGCAAAGACTAACATAAAATTCACCACTTAAGGTAATTGTAAGAACACAATATGCTTAAATTATTTAGAAATAGATATGAAACTGGAAAATGTTTGGTTTTCTAGCCACGTATGGATGTTTGTATACAAATGTAAACTGATGTTTTACAGCTTGCTAGTCTAGAAACGTAAATACACAGTCTGCTCCATCAGTACTCCTTACTGTGTTTTGTTTGTGTTTGTGTGTGTGTGTGCTCAGTCGTGTCTGACTCTCTGCAACCCCATGGGATCTTCCCCACCCAGGGACCAAACCTGTGTCTCCTATGTCTCCTACAGTGGTAGGCAGATTCTTTACCACTGTGCCACCTGGGAAGCCCTGACTGTGTAAAGAACCTCTAAGTTGTGCATTGTCAGGTTGTAGAATGTATTGGAGGGGAAAGAGGAGCTTCCAGGATGCCCCGAAGAGTTTGTGACCCTAAAATGGCTTAAATACCCTCTGATACCTTGTTGGTGCTGCCTGTATGGATTCCCAGCTCTTCATTCTGGACATTTTATACCAAAGGGTGACATGAGTGAGCAGTGAATGCCCTCTTTCTCCCAGTGGAAAAAGACGGTCTGAAGTTGTGTGTGTTATCAGTTGTTCTCAATTCATGGTCCCTTTCTTTTTGAAGCAGCAGAGCACAGCAAGAAAGGTACCCCCTTGGAAAGGGAAACTAGTTTTACTTATTTTTAACCTCACCTGGTACTTCAGTTCAGTTTAGTCGTGTCCGACTCTTTGCAGCCCCATGGATTGCAGCACGCCAGTCCTCCCTGTCTATCACCAACTCCTGGAGTTTACTCAAACTCATGTCCATTGAGTCTGTGATGCCATCCAACCATCTCATCCTCTGTCGTTCCCTTCTCCTCCCACCTTCAGTCTTTCCCAGCATCAGGGACTTTTCCAATGAGTCAGTTCTTTGCATCAGGAAGCCATTGGAGTTTCAGCTTCATCATCAGTCCTTCCAATGAATATTCAGGACTGATTTCCTTTAGAAGGCCCTGGTTGGATTTCCTTACAGTCCAAGGGACTCTCAAGAATCTTCTTCAACACCACATTTCAAAAGCATCAATTCTTCAGTGCTCAGCTTTCTTTATAGCCCAGCTCTCACATCCATACAAAACTACTGGAAAAACCACAGCTTTGACTAGATGGACTTTAGTTGGCAAAGTAATGTCTCTGCTTTTTAATATGCTATCTAGGTTGGTCATAGCTTTTCGCCCAAGGAGCAAGCATCTTTTAATTTCATGGCTGCAATCACCATCTGCAGTGATTTTGGAGCCCCCCACAATAAAGTCTGTCGCTGTTTCCACTGTCTTCCCATCTATTTGCCATGAAGTGATGGGACCAGATGCCATGATGTTAGTTTTCTGAATGTTGAGTTTTAAGTCAACTTTTTCACTCTCTTCTTTCACTTTCATTGAGAGGCTCTTTAAATTCTTTGCTTTGTGCCATAAGGGTGGTATCATCTGCATATCTGAGGTTATTGATATTTGTCCCAGCAATCTTTTTTTTTTTTATTCCTCCCAGCAATCTTGATTCCAGCTTGTGCTTCCTCCAGTCCAGCATTTCTCATGATGTACTCTGCATGTAAGTTAAATAAGCAGGGTGACAATATACAGCCTTGATGTGTTCCTTTCCTGATTTGGAACCAGTCTGTTGTTCCACTGGGGAAGGCAATGGCACCCCACCCCAGTATTCTTGCCTGGAGAATCCCAGGGATGGGAGCCTGGTGGGCTGCCGTCTATGGGGTTGCACAGAGTCAGACACGACTGACGTGACTTAGCAGCAGCAGCTGTTTTCCATGTCCAGTTCTCACTGTTGCTTCTTGACCTACATACAGATTTCTCAGGAGACAGGTCAGGTGGTCTGGTGTTCCCATTTCTTTAAGAATTTTCCACAGTTTGTTGTGATCCACACAGATGACGACTTTGGCATAGTCAATAAAGCAGAAGTAGATGTTTTTTCTGGAACTCTCTTGCTTTTTTGATAATACAACGGATATTGGCAATTTGATCTCTGATTCCTCTGCCTTTTCTAAATCCAGCTTGAACATGGAAGCTCACAGTTCATGTACTTCGGGTACTGGAACTTGGGGATCATCATATCACAACTTCACAGGGTAGATGAGATGAGAAGAAAATGTCCCCAGAAAAGATTTGCAATGTGTAAAATGTTCTGCAAATGAAAACACTATTACTGTTATAATTATCCTCACCATTATTTCTAGTAGAAGCCTGGGAGGGATTCTTCTTGTCTAATTACCCAGCCAGGGCTCAGATCATCTCAACAAAGTTCAGCATAAGTGACAATGGATACATTAAATTCCAAGGCAGTTCATCCCAATATTTTTATGTGATAGAGGATGTGAACTGAGACATATTTATCAGGAAGTTCACAATTAGAGGAAGAAATGATGTAGGAGATGTAGCTCAATGTCCCACGAGATGGCAAAGGGGTTAAGATTTTTTTTTGGATGCGCTGGCTCTTTGTAGCTGCATGCGGGTTTTCTCTAGTTGTGGCCAAGAGGGGCTACTCTACAGCAGAGGTACGCAGACTCCTCTTGTTGCAGAGCATAAACCCTAGGACATGCAGGCTTCAGGAATTGTGGCAGGCAGGCTCAATAGTTGTGGCTCACGGACTTCGTTACTTGGTTACTCGGCAGCATGTGGGATCTTCCCAAACCAGGGATCGAACCTGTGTGTCCTGCACTGGCAGGCAGATTCTTAAACACTGGGCCACCAGGGAGGTCCCAGGGGTTAAGACGGACAACAGTCATCAGAAGGTCTTGAAACAGAGTAAGAAGGGGCAGAAGTGGGGAGGGAAGAGGCCTGATGGGGAGGAGAGAGTGGCCTGGAGAAAGAGTCAGAACATCTCCAGTCTGGACCCAGCAGCTGCTTGGACTGAGCCTCTGCTTGCCTGACCCAGAGAGGGCCTGGGGCAACCGGGGTTCTTTGGAGTGAGGACCATTCTTGCGTGTTCTCTTCCGGTGCTTCTTTGCCTCTGTCTACCACTCTCAAAAAATCTAGTCCTTCCACACCTATCGTCAGGGGTCAGGTGATGGCTTCAAGGACCTGGAGGGCATCTATGATAGCATCTTTTCAGTTGCTGCCCAGAACCCAGAGCAGCCTGCGAAGAGGAAGGGCCTTGAGTCCTCATGAAGAGAAAACAGGCTTAACACCCTAAGAGCTGACTGGTGGCTGACATGTGTGGGCCCAGTCCCCGGTTACTCAGGGCAGTGGGGTGTTGAAGGGACAAACGGAGGCAGTGGACCCTCTGCCTGCTTCATGACTGCCCCGAGGAGGGGATGGCGGAAGCCATGCAGAGACCAGCTGCTGGGTCTGTGGGAACACAGGCAGCTCTGTGTCCTGTAAGAGAGGAAGCTGCTGTTCAATGGGGCTGACTTCAAATAAAGGAGTTTCTCCCAGAGCAGAGCGGCTTGTGTGGGCTGTTAGTGGCTCGTCCGCCGGACTCTGAGCTGCCTGTCACATGAAGTAGGCGGCGTGGTCCTGGCCGGTTCATCGCAGTGGCGCAGAGTCATCTAGGGATGGCATGATGGCCTTCTGATTTGAGCGGAGTCCACAGTTCTGGGCGAGTCTCCTCACTCTTGTGGAGTAAAGGATCTGGGAGGTACTTGCAGACTCTGTGTTGTTGAACTGTCCAGGTCAGGTACAGCAATCTTTGCCATCACGGAGAAAAACCCAGAAGCAATAATAAACAGTCTATTTAATATACATTGAAATTAGTTCAAGGGAGCAGCCCATTACGGACTCTGAAATGTTATGCCCTGTCAAGGGTGAGGGTGGAATACTTTAGCCAAAAAAAAAAAGAAAGTTTTTTTTCATCTTTCCTTGGTTGTGTTTCTTGTTGTCAGAGGTGTTGGGAGGGCGTTAGGAGGAAGGAACGCTTATCCTCACCATCTTTCCAATGGTCTCCTGCCAGGGTGATCAGTGCTCGCTGTGGACTTTTAGTTCAGGCGAAAGGCAGGTTTTTAACTCTCTGAGATACCTTCCACAGAGGTTTGAAGGAAGCGGTCAGGAAGAAGTATCAGCGGTGGGTGGAATGCATTTAAAGAATTTTCTAATAACTTGTTATTGTTACAACTGACCACAGCAGCTTATCACTTTGTGGTTGATTTTTCTCTTTCTGAACTAGTGTATGAATCCCCAGAGGAAAATGAACTGTGCAATGTTGGGCTGAGCTACACCAAAGTTCAAGGTGAGAGGTTTTGGAAAAACACATATCTTTGTGGGGAGCAGGGACCCTGGAAGGGACTGGAGGCCCAAGGTGGGGACAGAACCTGCCGCTGTAGGGCTGTATCCCACAGTCCGGGCAAATATAGTCTCTGCTGGGCCTGCAGGCTGAGTCTGGTCCCAGTTTCATTGGGACACGGCCACGCCCACTGCATTGTCTGGGGCGCTTTCAGCCCGCAACGGTGGATGTGATTAAACCAGACAAACTTCAGTGCCTGAAACGGTGGCTCTCTGGCCCTTGACAAAGTCTGCTGACCCCCTGGTCTATGTTATTTAACAAATCAGAGAGTAGCTTGCATCAAGGACCCTCTACATGTCAGTAGGCACCCTTGGTGTCTGTTGTAAACACACGATGGATTGGAAAGGGGACAGGACGAAGACTTGTTACTCTACCCAAGGAATAAATAATCTGGTCAAGTAGACAACTATTAGCATATGTGGAAAGATGGGGGTAGTAAAAGACAATATATAATCAAGGGTAAAGTTGTGAAACATAGATAAGCACTAGGGTTTGCAGAAAAGAAGGGAGGCTTGTCAAGAGCCCCAGTGGCTGGAGAAGGTGATACTGAATGGAATGAAGTTCAAGGACAAAAGCAAGATGGACGCCCCTTGGAATCCCCCAGGATTGGACTCAGCCTCTATTCCCACTCTTGTCAACTAAGTCACTGAGACTTTTGGCCTTGTGTTTACGGGATACTTTAATGACCAGAAATATATCTGAGTCCCTTGAGCTGACTGCTTTTTCTAGGATTTGGGATTCCTTCAATCTCCCTAATGGCTTCCTAGGTGGCTCAGTGGTAAGGAATCCACCTACTAATGCAGGAGAGTCAGGTTCTATCCTGGGGTCGGGAAGATGCCCTGGAGAAGGGCGTGGCAACCTACTCCAGTATTCTTGCCTGGAGAATCTCATGGACAGAGGAGCCTGGTGGGCTACAGTCCATGGGGTCACAAAGAGTCAGACTCGACTGAGCAGGCACACAGACTCCCTAAACTTCAGAGGATTTAATCTCATTACAGTGGCATGATGTCGTTCTTTTTTGGAGACAATACACTGCTGTGAGCTTGGGGTCAGAGGCCAGGTTCTGGTCCTCTCTACACTGTGGAGCCTTGAGGACTCGAGCATTCTGGACCTCAGTTTCTGCATCTGCAGAGGAGGGACAACAATAATGTCTGCCTCTTCACGTGGTCGTGAGAACAGCAAAGGCACGTGAAGTTGACTATATGAGGCACGGCTCCGTGGATGGTCCGCCACTGGCCAACGTTCTGGGTGACAGCAGGGTTTATGTCTGTCCTGGACAAGAGAGCCATCCTCGCTTCCAGAACAAAAACGGGTGCTGCACTGTTTATAAAGGCACTTTGAGCAGAGAACAAAGTACGTTAGTGCAAAGTGCAAATGACCTCTCCCCACTGTTTAGGTTACTGATGGGCGTGAGTCTTAATTTTCCACATGATGGTCACTGCAAGGCCCCCAGCTCACTTCTGTGGTGTTCTGGGGATCCTGGGATGGGACTCGGGTCTACACCTGCAGGAATCATGGCAGGTGTTCTCGGGGTGCCCGCTCCCTTCAGAGGCCAAGAGGGTTGGCAGTGTGATGGTCTCGTGGATGGTGGCGGGTGCTTTCCTGCATCTTCACCCTTGTCTTCTGTTGTGGACGGAATTACGTCAAAAGCAGACAGGTTCTCCCGATGTATAATGAGATGCTAGCACTTACTTTTGTGACTGTTGTGAGCCTTGCTGAATGAGCCCTCTGAGACACTCTGATGTCATCACAGAACACGAGGCTTTAAACCAGGGTCTGAGTGTCCAGGGCCGGCTCTGCTTCCCCTGTGGACAAAGCCTGATAGCAGCCTTACCTGTCTCCCTGGCGGTAACTCAAAGATGAAAGGGCAGGGTGATCACTGCATTTTCTGTTGGTGACAAATGGCCTCTGCCGTGCTCGACCTTCACTGCTGATTGTGGACACTCGGGGAGCCTGCTCAAAGAGGGACGAGGCAGTGGGAGGCTGCCTCTGAGTCCTTTCAAACTAATACACTAATTTATTAAAAATTGAAATATGGTTGATTTTGGAGAAGGAAATGGCAACCCATTCCAGTATTCTTGCCTGGAGAATCCCATGGACAGAGGAGCCTGGCAGCCTACAGTCTATGGGGTCACAAAGAGTCGGATGGGACAGAAGCAACTTAGCACGCATAATTGGTTTACAACGTCATGTTAGTTTCACATATACAGCAAAGTGATTCAGTTATATGCACATGTATACTCTTTTTCGGATTCTTTTCCATTGTAGTTATTACAAGATATTGAGTATAGTTTCCTGTGCTATACAGTAGGTCCTTATTGTTTATCCATCTTAAAGCACATTTCTTTTTCCTTTTTCTTTTTTGCCATACTGTGCAGCAAGCAGGATCCTAGTTCCCTGGCCAGGGATGGAACCGGTGCCCCCAGCACTAGGAGCATGAGTCCTAACCATTGGCCCACCTGGGAAGTCCCTAAAGTAAATTTCTTAAGAACCTCAGAGACTGAAGTCACTGTTTGATTTTGTTTGCTCTTACGAAGGATGACATGGGCTTGGTAAGAAAGTAAGAAACCGTCAGAAAAAGCAAACACCTTTAATTAGCTTGAGTTAGCCACGTTTAGCATAAACTGGGAGTATCCTCAGAGTGATCCTCACTGTAGCCCCTGTGTCAAAAGACGAGCCCCCTGGGTTCAAATCTGGCTCAGCTGGGAAGGGGACGCGGGCAATTTACTATCCTGTGTAGACGTCAGCTACCTTCCCTGTGAAATGAGGTTTTTAATGGTCCTGACTTTGTAGGATTTTTGTTGAGAGTCAAGCAAAAAGTGCAAGAGCCAAAACATATCAAGTCCTTAATAAAAATAAATGACTGAGATGTTATTTGTTAATAGCAGAACACGGTGAAACCTCAGGCCTCCTGATTTCCAGGTAATGCTCTTTCCAATGTGGTCATTTATCAAGGCCTATGGTGATCAATTTAGTGTAAAATGGGGCGCTTTGTCCTTTACAGTGATGCCGGTGGCCTTCTTTCTTATCCCTTATTTTTAAGCCCTCTTAAGCTTCACTGTATTTTGGCTTAATATAATTCATTTGTTTATCTGTTCATTCAGTTCTCTGATTTGACAAATATCTATTGGGTGTCTCTTAGGTGCCAAGTACTATTTAAATATCATCAATATAACAAATAAATTAAATATGGATCCTGCTTTCCAGGAGTTTAAAGTTTAATGGAGGAAAACCACTAAAACAAATGATTGTACCATGTGTTTATTATGGCAGTAGATTTGTTAAAAAAAATAGTTCTAAGAACAGTTTCCAGTTCTCCAGGCAATCTGGGAAAACAAAAAATTATTCCAGTTTTGCTGTTAACTAAGGTGACAGATAACCCAATGGACATGAGTCTGAGCAAACTCTAGGGGATGGTGGAGGACAGGAAAGCCTGGTGAGCTGCAGCCCATGGGGTTGCAAAGAGTCGGACACGACTGAACAACTGAACATCAACAAAGGTGAGCAGACTCTGATTTAATTGATATGGGATGTGACCTGAGCGTGGGGAATTTTTCAAGCTCCAGGGTGATTTAAATGTGCATCAGAGTGTGGGAACCTCTGATTTAGAAGCTTCCTGCTCGTTAAGGATAGAACTTAGGTACCACAGACCAGAGAGAGCATCTGACTGGGCCTTTGGGACTTGACAGTGGGTTGTACTTGAAGGTTTTTAAAGAAGTGACACCTAATTCTCAGAAAGATGTATCTGGCTGTAATGTGGGAAGGGACAGGGCCGGAAACAGAGTACAGGGAGTGAGAGTGACTGAGATGTTTGCTTCTGTTGGTTTTCAGCTTTGAGATTTAATCACTGCCGTCTCGCTAAACATCTAGGGAATTCTGCTGATACTTAGAAGGTTGGTTTTTAAATGAGGGTGGCTCCTTCAAGAGCCCTCAGCCATGTATGGGTTTCAGAATGACATGGAGATGAATTACCACTCTCATAAAAATAAAAGGACACAGATAGATTTTGTAATTACTTGGGTAATCTTGGCAATCATTATGCTCCCAAACAGACCTTTCAGAGGGAGGGCAGAGAAGGGGTGGGGTGGCTGATTCAATTACCTGGATGATGGCCAAGCACCCACTTAACATTGTGATTCGGAGATGGCTGTTGTTCTGTGTTTTCTTCTTTATCTACTGCTTCCAGTCATCAAAACACAATTTTACTGTTGTTGGGTCTGTGGCGTTCACACGTCTCTGCTGGTGACGTCGGGATTCATTCCCCTCGAGCTGCATCAGGTTCAGTTGTCAGTCGAGTCCTGACACTGGCTCAGTGCGGGGATAAGAAGCCTCTTAGGATGAGCCCAGCAGGAGAGCCCCTCTTGGCTGGAAGGCTCAGCCGACTTAGACAAAGCATCAGCTACTTTCCAAATGGACACAAGACTCATGTCCCATCAGAGTGAAGTCCTGAGCACTTTACATAGCCCTTAATATATAAAGAGCATTCTGAGCTCGAGGGACTGAAAAACCAAGCCACTGGCCAGTCTACAGACCCCAAAATAACACACCCAGGGCAGACAGGTGGTATTTGCTGGTTTTCCTGCTGTAAATACCCTCGCTGGGACTTGATTTTGCATAGTAGCACTATCCTGCTGGACGTGGGCCTGGGGGAGATGTGGAGGTCCACTGCAGGAGGTGTTTCCGCCACACAGACATGATGGCGTGAACTCCAAGAACAGACATGACACTAAATGCAGTAAAACGGTTGGGAAGTGATGAGCTTCTGAGTATTTCTTCCCTTTGTTTTGAATGTCATCATCTGTTTAGTTGTAGGAGGACTGAACTCAGTTTTAACGCTGTCTCTATCTGACAATTGGTTCACACAATTTCTGAAAATGGAGCACTCTCTTTTCCGAGCTGGTTCAAGCCGGCCCCACACGCCTCTTCTAGGAAAAGGGGAGTCAGGGTATCAAGAGGTGTTGGGGGTTAAAGCGAAGGGGCCCCCAACTGTGAAGTTCAAGGCTGTGGACAAACAGCCTTGCCGTCAGCTGGGATGAGCCAGGCCTGGCATTGAATAGACAGCAGTGCTGTTGCAGGGTAAATTCGGGCCCCTGTCTAAACCAGCGTGATTCAGAGAACTTGGGAAGAAAACTCAGTTTAGGGGCTTCCCTGGAGGCTCAGTGGTGAAGAATCCTGCCAACACAGAAGACACAGGTTCGGTTTCTGGTCCAGGAAGATCCCGCGTGCCTCGGAGCAACTAGGCCTGCGCACCAAAATTTATTCAGCCTGTGCCCTAGAGCCTGCGCTCTGCAACAAGAGAAGCTCCTGCAGTGAGAAGCCCATGCACTGCAACCAGAGAGTAGCCCCTGCTTGCTGCAACAAGAGAAAAGCCTGTGCAGCAACGAAGACTCAGCACAGCCAGAAGTAAAATATAAATAGAATAAAATTATTTTAAAAACTCAGTTCAGTTTGACCCTTACCTTCAAGGGGACAGAGAGCTTGACTTAAGATATGGCAAATCTGATTCTAAGCAGACAGCGCTTGAATGTCCATTTGAGCAGAACCATCAAGTGAAACAGCAGTAGAGGCTTCTGCTCACCATCAGGCTGGGGTTTCTGTCCCAATCTGCTCTCTTACCTACCTGCAAGCTGCAGTCCCAAGTCCATTAAAAAAAAAAAATTTAACCCTCCCTTGAATTTTGCCTAAGGAGGGAGTGAGCTCCATCTCCTCCACTGAGAGGTACGAACCTGTTTGTGGATGCTACTGAAGGCATGCCTTCCCAGGTGGCGCAGTGGGTAAAGAATCCGCCTGCAATGCAGGAGACTCAGGAGATGCGGGTTTGATCCTTGGGTCGGGAAGATCCCCCTGGGGAAGGAAATGGCTACCTACCTACCCACCGTACTATTCTTGGTGGAGAATCCCAGGGACAGAGGACCCTGGTGGGCTGCAGTCCATGGGGTCTCAAGACAGACACGACTAAGTGCTAATACACTGTTGGCACAGAAGACAGGCCAGATGGTGACTTCCTAGAGCTCTCACTTTGGCTGCTAATGGTGCAAGGTTGGATGGGGCAGCTGGAGGGCTTGTGGGAAAGACAGAATGGGAGCCCTCAGGTGGAAATGTTGAGGAGCGGGCTGGAGTGGGATGACCTCTTGGGGGCATGTTCTTTGTGCAAGGGGACACGCTAGCCAGAGCGTGATTGATCTGCTCACAGGTTTTTTCGGTTTGACTATGCCCTTAACGTGTGAAATAATATTTAAAATGAAATATGTACCTACACGTCTTTAATAGTTCCCACTTAATTTGTCTGTAAGATCTCAGCGGTAGATGGTTTTCTGTTTCTACAGGCTTGCTTAGTCGCTCATTCATGTCTGACTTTTTGTGACTTCATGGACTGTAGCCTGCCAGGCTCCTCTATCCATGGGATTTTTCAGGTGATAATACTGGAGTGGGTTGCCATTTACTCCTCCAGGGGACCTTCCTGACCCAGGGATCAAACTCCTATCTCCTATGTCTCCTATCTTGCAGGTGAATTCTTTACCCACTGAGTCATCTGGGAAGCCCGTTCCTACATGTAGATGTTACTTTACTGCACTTCACAGACATTACAAATGAAGGTTTGTAGCATCCCTGTGTCAAGAAGACTTTTTTCCACCAGTATTTGCTCACATTGTGTCTCATGTCACTTCAGTAATTCCTGCAAAATTTCAGACTTTCTCATTACTATTCTATTTATTATGGTGACCTGTGATCAGTGATCTTTGCTGTTACTACTGCCAAGAAATTACGACTTGCTGAAGGCTCAGATGATGGTGAACATGCTTTAGCAATAAAGTATTTTTAATTAATGTATGAACATGTTCTTTTAGATATAGTGTGATTGCACACTCAACAGACGAAAGTGTAGACATAATTTATATGCGCTGAGAAACCAAAATGTTCATGTGACTTGCTTTATTGTGATATTCAATTTATTGCAGTGGTCTAAGACAGAACCTACCATATCTCTAAAGTCTACTTATTTCTTATGTTTTTTTAATTTTCTGTAGATAGGAACTGGGGCTTCCCTGGTGGCTCAGTGTTAAGAACCCGCCTGCCAGTGCAGGAAACGTGGATTCGATCCCTGGGTTGGGAAGATCCCCAAGAGTAGGAAATGGCAGCCCACTTCAGTATTCTCACCTGGAGAATCCCATGGACAGAGGATCCTGGTGGGCTACAGTCCATGGGATTGCAAAGAGTCTGACACAACTGAAGAGGCTTAACATGCACACACATCAATATATTTTATTTTTGTTACTTACAAACTGAGGTTCTTCTGTAATTTTTTTTTTTTTTTTGGCTCCTGTTTTTAACTTTTCTAATTGGACTAACAAATCACTCAAAAGTGGAAAAAAAGGACTACTTGTGACATCTGGGGGTTGTGTACCATATAATATACATTCTGGGAGAATGCCATCAAAATGTGTTTGCTGCTACTTTTTTTTTTTTTTTTTCCTTTTCTTCTGCTGCTACTTTTTAAAAGGAAAACTGAAACTGCAAAATGATTCTTTTCCTTCAGGTTTTATGGGTTTAAAAAAAAGTGGAGAAAGAGCTTTCTAATGTGTTCTTGCCGTTCCCCAAAGAAAGGTACTGTAATGCTTGACTAAATTCAAGCTGGGTTTTTCTGTTTGTTTACTAATGTCAGGTCAGCAATCTGCAAAATGACGATAGGGGCTGGGGGTGAAGTTCGGGACAGTGTCTCCCGTTTAATCTCTCTTCCAGCTTGAGACCAGCCCTAGAGGACTGCCTCACCCCCAAAGGGTACACGCCATCCAAACAACACAGTGAGGGGCTGGGGAAAATATTCCTTCCCTATTGTATGGCGTTGCCCATACCACATAATTGTAAATTAACTGGTTCAGATGCTCCATCTTCTCTGAAGGAGACCAATCTGTCTCCCCTCCATCTCTCTTCTGCGTCTTTCCTGTTTGTTAAGCACCTCGGCTTTAATGCCTAAATGCTTCACAGCCGATTTGCGGATCCCCTCGACTCCCAGATACTGAAAATAAATTATGCTGTGGCCGCTATTTATATATTCCTGTTCGTCTGGGCCTCTGAGTTACGGGTTGTCGGCTGCCTTGAATGTTGCATCATAGCAGTTGTATAACCTCTTCCCAGCACTGCAGCAAACTTGAGTTTCTAAATTCCCGGAGAGTGAGCAGGGAGAATGGTGTTGACCTGAGCCTGGGTGTTTGAAACACAGGTTTCCTTCCCTGGGGGAGGTCTCTGTTGGTTGATCTTTCCAGAACGAGAATGAGAGACTCATATTCTCCCTGACATTTCTTGCCCAGTTATTTATTGCCCAAGTTTAATTATAGGGACCCAGTAAGACAACAGTATCAAGTTTATGAAGAATTAAGTGGTGCTATCGTGATTGATGGAAAATCCTAATAGATCATCCAGCCTCATCATTTCAGGGCTCTTTAGAGAAAACACACATGTTCAGCATTGGACAGTTTGACCCCTAAGAAGGCTCTGCTGGGCTGGTGGCGCTCAGAAGTCGGTTTAGAGGAATTCTTCACTGAAACCTTTGCTGACTCAGAACAAGGCCACCGACACAGAGGAGCAGCTTTGAGCAAAGGGGCAGAGGATTCTAAGTCACTCCTCAGTGTTAAAGGATGTCTCGGGGTAGTGCTTGGAAAGAAGGCTTTCAGGTTTCAGTTGCAAAAGAACTTTGTGAATATCTGTTCAAGTGGTTTTCAAACTGTGTTCCACGGAGTCCCGGGGTTCCAGGGAACTGTTTCAGAAACTGCTCAGATCGTGGGGAGGGGGTCTGCTCCCTCCCTCCTCCACCTGAAGCTGGAACTGCTCCTCGCTTTCATCTGTTTTATAGATTGGGCTTCTGAGTCAAGCTTCATTTTAAGAATGATACAAAAGCCAAGACATGGAAGCAACCTAAAGGTCCATGGACAGATGACTGGATAAAGAAGACGTGGTACACATGCACAATGGAATATTACTCGGTCATAAAAAAGAGTGAAATGACACCATTTGCAACAACATGGATAGACCTAGAGGTGATCGTACCAAGTGAAGTAAGCCAGACAGAGAAAGAAAAATACTGTATGATATCACTTATATGTGGAATCTAAAGAAATGATACAAAGGAACATAGCTATGAAATAGAAATAGACTCACACACTTAGAAAACAGACGTACAGTTACCAGCGGGGAGGGAGAGTGGAAGATGGATGAACTGGGAGTTTGGGATTAGCTGATGCAGACTATCATATACAGGATGGGAAAGCAACAAGGTCCTACTGTAAAGCATAGGGAACTATATTTAATTTCCCATGATAAACCACCATGGAAAAGAATGTGTAAAAAAGAATGTCTATATGTGTATAACTGAGTCACTGCTAACTAGCAGAAATTGGTATGATACAGTAAGTAGTATAGCATAACTATATAATAAATATATAATAAAATAAATTTTTTAAAAAGAATGAATTCTGCTACTTGAAAAGGCAGTGTTAGTTGCTCAGTCGTGTCCGACTCTTTGCGACCCCGTGGGCTTCTCTGTCCAGGGGATTCTCCAGGCAAGAATCCCAGAGTGGGTAGCCATTCCCTTCTCTGGTAGATCTTCCTGACCCAGGGATTGAACCCGCATTGCAGGCAGATTCTTTATTATCTGAGCCACCTTAAATAGTTGGAAAACCATTGCTCTAGTTCAACTTCCCTTTATTACAGAAGCGGGTATTGCTGGCCAGAGAGGTTTATAATCTGCCTGAAGTCACACACCAATGATTAAGATGGGTCTAGAATACTGACCTCCTATCTATCAGTTCAATGCTTTTAAATTTCCCCAGTGACCATTGGATCCCTCCGTATGGCCAGGACCAGCACAGACATATTAGCACAATCTGAGAATTAAAACAGAACCTAAGAGAAAGTGGGTCCTATCCGTGGAGAGGTGGGACCAGCCAGCTCCGGACATGGCCACTCTGGGCTGCAGCCCATCATCCACCTCTTCAGCTTCTGACCACATGTCAGCACCTACGACGGTAAAATACATCAAGGCAATCTGCCCGCCAGTGGCGTGGCCAGAGGTAAATACCTGACAAGCATTCGCTTATTTAAAACTTGGTACCATCAGGCTTTTTGAAGCCCGGCTTCCTGTAACTTGCCCTTAGACGTGCTGCTGCCTGTCGATCCTCTGACGTCCGGGGCTGTGGATGAGCATATTTGTAGAGATTTCCCACTTGTCTTTAGCACCATCATCGTGTGGCGGGAGGGACAGGAGCCCAGAGAGGAGGCCCCGAGATTGGAAATGACTTGCTCTGTCTCCAGGGGTTTTCCAAACACAGGGCAGGAAGGAGACACCGCCCTGGGGGCCCAGTCTACCTGGAAACCACTGCTTGTTCTTGGGACTGGCGTGTTTGTATTGCACTTAAAACATCTTATTACTTTATTGTGGCAAAATCCACTTAACATAAAATGAGAGAGCTTACAGTGTCCAATTCAGTGGCATTAAGGACATTTGCGGTGTGGGACCATCCTTCTCTCCAGACCCAAGGTGCTCTCATCCTTCCTGGAGGGACCCCTGTGCCTTTGGCGGCCACAGGCTCCGTCCCCCGATGCCCAACCCCTGTTCACCTCTGATCTCCCTCTGTCTCTGTACTGGATGTACTGTCTCTCTGCCTGTTCTGGATTTTTCATGTCGTGGAATCACAGTCTGTGGACTTCTGTTTCCGGCTTGTCCACTAAGCATGGTGTTTGCGGGTTTGTCCAACTGCAGCTCGGGCTAGCACCTTATTCCTTTTCATACTTTTTATGTCACCTCTTAGTTACAGGATTCTATCCTCCCCCCATCTCCATGTACTCCATGAAGTGGGGCAAACCGCTGTCCTTCGGTTTTCTGTGCATGCTTTCTCCCTCTATCCTCTCTGGTCTTTGATGAGGGGCCCTGCTGTGGCTCCATTCCTTTCTACAAACCTGCTCCCTGTCTCTCGGGGCAGGAGACCAAGGATGGAGGGAGTCCCTTCCTGCTGCTCAGGCCTGTGCGGGTGCCCAGGTATTTGTGGGCTGACCTCTGGGACAGGAAGAAGGGAGGGGACAGTTCGGCTCCTGGGGGTTCCCTGGGTTTGCACAGACCCACCTACAAGTCGCTTCCCTGGTGGCTCAGCTGATAAAGAATTCGCCTGCAATGTAGGAGACCCCAGTTCGATCCCTGGGTTGGGAAGATCCCCTGGAGAAGGGAAAGGCTACCCACTCCAGGATTCTGGCCTGGAGAATTCCATGGACTGTATAGTCCATGGGGTTGCAAAGAGTCAGACACGACTGAGCGACTTTCACTTTCACCTGGAAATGGAGCATCTCGCTGTATTGACCACCTCTGCCGGCTGGTTGTCACATCCCCAGCCCGGAAGGGGAGCCCTTGCTGGCACACAGGGTCACTGGGTCTCGGCCATTATGTCACAAAGCAGGTTACAGAGCACTGAGTTGTCATCATGTCCGGATGGTGGGGTGATCCGTTTGTTAATGGGTGAGCTCCTGGTCTGTAAAGACGAATGTCTGAACTGCAGAGGAGAGATTAAAAAAAAATCATATGGGCATTCTCATCAGGCCCACTAATCCCTATTTTAAGCTTGGATCCAGTGCTGAGGAATCTCTGCACCCTCCCTTGGAGTCAATTAAGGTCCATTTCATCACATTTTACGTCAGTTAAAGGAACGCTGTCAAGATAAAATCTTGTCCAACATAGTTTTGATTTTTTAAAAAAATTTCCTGACTCTCGCAAACCAAGAATTTCATAGATTATTTTGCCAAAAATGTAATTTTTGAGCCAGGTTTCACAGGTTGGGTTTTTATCTGGGCTGTGATTCCATGCTGGGCGGCTGTATGGGGCTGGATGTCCCCCATGGTTGTCAGGCGGCCCCGGCAGCTGCATTTTGTCTGTATGCTGGGGCCTGCATCCTGGTCCCTGGGGTGCTGGTGAAGCCGAGTCTGCCTTGTTGATGGGGTTATTGGTACTGAACTCAGGGCCCAGACATGGGCCACAGCAAGGCAGAGCTACCCACACTGGCTCAGTGAGGTCAGGGAAGGCAGCCAGGGATCTGACGGGAGCAGGGCTCCATTGGGCAGGAGTCCATGGTCCATAGGGCTGACCCTGTGGATAGGCAGGGCTGGGTATCCAGGCAGCATGGGCTTGAACGAGAGCAGTCAAGGCAGAAAGGACCCGACATGGACTTTTGTACCAGACAGGAGGTCAGTAGCAGGTGGATGGTCAGTGGGAGGATGGCATGCTGGGGACCCTGCTGGTGATGCTAGGTCCCAGGGCAGAGACAAGCTCCAGGCTCAGCTCTTCCACCTCTGCTTTGGTTCCTGTGTCAGGCAAGGCCCCACAGGTGTGTGTCAGAGGCTGGAAGTCCAGCCAGGTCCCCACAGCTGCATCTCAGCCCTGATGGAGGATGGAGAACCTTCAGTTCAGTTCAGTTCAGTGGCTTTCATGTCTGACTCTTTGCAACCCCATGGACTGCAGCACACCAGGCCTCCCTGTCCATTGCCAACTCCCAGAGTTTACTCAAACTCGTATCCATTGAGGTGGTGATGCCCTCCAACTATCTCATCCTCTGTTCTCCCCTTCTCCTCCTGCCTTCAATCTTGCCCAGCATCAGGGTCTTTTCAAATGAGTCAGTTCTTCACATCAGGTGGCTAAAGTATTGGAGTTTCAGCTTCAGCATCAGTCCTTCCAATGAACACCCAGGACTGATTTCCTTTAGCATCGACTGGTTGGATCTCCTTGTAGTCCAAGGGACTCTCAAGCATCTTCTTCAACACCACAGTTCAAAAGCATCAATGCTTTGTTTGTTTGTTTGTCTGTTCTTTCTCCATCCTGAGACAGCCATTTGCTCTTTCTGTGTGTGTGCGCTTGTGCTTGTGTGTGTGTTGAGGATAGCGAGAGGGTGGCCCTACCCTGCTACCTGAACCCCTCCATGTGACAAAGAGTGTGGAGGTTGACCTGAATGTGAGTGGGGGGCTTCCCCACTGGAGACTGGGCCCCAGAGATGGAGAGCACGCCTGGGCACAGCGTGGACCTTCCTGTGGCCCCACCCCCTGCCCATCTCTGCTGGAAGTCTTTTCCAGCATTAAGTTTTGTCTGAGTGGTTGTATCATCATGATTTCTGTTGGCCTCAGAGTCACTGACAGTTCCTAGCAAGGATACTGCTTCATTCCGGCATACCTGCTCATGCCTGCCAATACCTCTCCTCCTCCACCTGGGAGGTTCAGTGCACATGCTGAGAAGTGGTTCTGTTGCTCTTTTTGTTGTTGTTTTTTAAGATTTTTTTTTAATGTGGATTTTTTTTTAAGTCTTTATTGAATTTCTTACAACAGTGCTTCTGTTTTAAGTTTTGCTTTCTGGCTGTGAGGCGTGTGAGATCTTAGCTCTCCAACCAGAATCAAACTCATGTCCCCTGCATTGGAAGGCCAAATCTTCACTACTGGACCGCCAGGGGAGTCCCCTAGGCTCTGCTGCTCTTGAAAGGATTTTTTTTTAAAAGAATGGAGTTAGCCTCTGGGTTTCCCTTCCCTTACTAACGAAACGTTCCAAGTGTGCCTTCACATCAGCTGGAGTAAAGTCAGGACAATCAATGTTTCAGAGGAAAGCTGCTGGAAACGCCACGTTTCAGGGCTGCGGGGTTTGCAGGCGTTTAGTTGTTCATCAGACCAGCCCTTACCCTTGTCTGCTGTTCAAGGGGCTGCGATGTTTTCATGCACGACGCGTGAAAGGAGATGCGGTTTGGTGGTGTTTATTAGCGACCTTGCTCGTCCTCTGGACGGCAGGCGGGACGTGAGGGAGGTGCTGCCATCTCGGGCTCAGATTCTGAAGTAGAGAAAGGGAACGTGGCTTTTCAAGTCTGAAGTATTTATAGAACTAGGTTCTGACTTCACGATTGCTGAAGCCCTGGCGCTGGAAATAATAACACAAATCAGGAGAGAGAGAGAATCTTCCCCCTTCAGAAACGCCCCCACGGTGCTGGCTCCTGGGCAGCCTGCTTTGTGAAAAACCGAGGGTTGGCCAGTCTTATCCAAAGGTTTTTAAACTGAGGTTGGGTGGGCTGCAGGGAAATGCTCTCACAGACGCAGCTGAAGCATCCCTGGGGTCCTGCTATCCTGGAGGGGGGCGGGTGTGTGGGCTCCTGGCTCCTGAAAGCACAGGGAACCCGGGGAGGGTGTGGGCAGGCGCTCCCCACATGTGGGCTCATCGCTGTGTCCAGCCGCCCCTCCTCCTGGCACCTCAGCACCTTTGTGATGCCCACTCCCAGTGGCCCCGCTGCAGACCTGCCCTGGGTGGTGCACGGGGCCCAGGAACCCAGAACATAGGTCCCCTTTCCCCTCCACACCCAGGTGCTTTTATTTATTTATATTTTTAGATTAATTTTCTCACTGGAGTATAGTCGATTTACAATGTGTTAATTTCTGCTGTATAGCAAAGTGAATCAGTTATAGGTATGCGTCTATCCACTCTTTATTAGATTCTATTCCCATAGAGGTCATTACAGAGTATTGAGTAGAGGTCCTCTTTTACTGTTATACATATAGCAGTGTGTATATCCATCCCGAACTCCCTTTTCATCCCTGCCCCAAGCTGCTCTCACACCATCGAAACACAAGAGTTTAACTCGACCATCTTTCCCGGAAAATCGGCATTGCCCCCATTCTTCCAGGCCAAAAGTCTCCTGGGGCCTGACACTGACCTTGTGGGGTTTGGGACCTGATCTTCAGGGCCTTGAACAATGATTCTTACTGTAATCCCAAGGGCAAAGATTCCCCAGCAATCTCACACTAAAATGCATGGGAAAAAAAAAAAAACCACAACATCCCAGCTCCTCTCACTGAATCACCCCCAGGGTCAAATCTCCAGCATCCGTGTCATTATGGAGGCGAGAGGGACAGAAGAAGCTGCCAACGCAGCTAAGGGTACCATAGGCTCCATGAACAGAAGCATGGCATCCAAAACGAAGTGGGAACAGCTGCTCTGTGCTAGTCACACCGGCCCGGCGGATGGCGCAGTCCTTTAACGAGGACTGATGATAGAGAAACAGACGAGGGTGCCGGAGGAGGTGTCAGTCACTCATGCTTTGGCCTGGAGAAGAGAAGATTCATGGAGAGGGAGGAAGAATTTCAATATGTTTTTTAATATATCTTTAGTATCTCTATTAGGACATTTATTTAATAGTAATACTAGCATCCAAACGTCTTTGACATTTGGAATGTACTGATTCATTGTAATAATTGGGCTTCCCTGGTGGCTCAGATGGTAAAGTGTCTCCCTGCAATGTGGGAGCCCTGGGTTTGATCCCTGGGTCAGAAATATCCCCTAGAGAAGAAAATGGAAACCCACTCCAGTACTCTTTCCTGGAAAATTCCATGGATGGAAGAGCCTGGTAGGCTATGGTCCACAGGGTCACAAAGAGTTGGATACGACTGAGCAACTTCACTTGTTCACTGGATTCATTGTAGCCCTCACAACAGCCCCATGGGGCGTGGGCATCGTGATTCCCGTTATACAGGACAACAAGCCCAAGGCCTGGAGAGGCCTGGACTCGCCCAAGCTTTCACTTGGCAAGCGGCAAAGGGAGCCTCACCTCCAAGTCCTTCTGGTCCAAAGGCCACGTGCCATCTCCTGGGTCTCCCTGTAGCGTGGAAGAGGGTGCACAGTGTCCATGTGAAGCTGGGAGCTGAGTGAGAACCACAGGGAAGACAGCACAGGGAGAGACTGAATTCAGCCTAATGGGGAACTTGCTCCTGGCCAGAGCTGTCCAGAGATGGAAGGAATGACCCAGCAGGACCTGAATGTCCTATAACCTGAGGTCTCTGGCAGAGGCTGCGGGGCTAAGGGTGAGGGTATAGTGGGGCTGTTTACTGTCATAGGAAGGAGCCACCAGATGACCCTAATGAGGCTTCCTGTTTTATTGCTCTTCCCAAAGTAACTTCGGCACACAAGTTCAGGAAGAAAGTCAAAGAACTCATAGGGCTGGCATCTGGTCACTTTGGAAACATTCAAGGGTAAATGGTGTCCTCCAGTGTGTTAGATCTCATGGTTTTCCATCCATCCCTTCATCCACCCATCCCTTCATCCATCCACCCATCCATCCACCCCTTCAATCCTTCATCCATCTCTCTAACCATTCCTCCATCCATCCTCCCACCCACCCACCCATCCATCCTCCCACCCACCCACCCATCCATCCATCCATCCACCCATCTGTCTATCCCTCCCTCCATCTATCCATCCACTCCTTCACCATCCCTTCATTCATCCATCCATCCCTTCATCCTTCCATCCATTCACTTATTAAACAAGGATTTTTCTGAGTGCCTGCTATGTGCCAGGCCCTGGAGAGGTAGTGGTGGGGGACACAGCTCCTATTCTCAAGGAGTCTGTAGACCAGCAGGGCCAGAGATGTGGGAACATGTAGTTTTAATTCCAAATGTGGGAGTAATTAGGGAGGTACAGGGTGCTAGGAGATGCCCAACCTAGCTTCTCAGAGAAGGGGAGACTCAGGAACTGGTGAGCAGAAAGGGTGAAAGGACAGCCCATGGGGGAGCCGTGGGTGCTCGGACCCAAGGCTCCACAGCCCCGTTGTGCAGCTCAGGTGCCAACCCCCCCAGTGGCACAGAAGGACTGAGCGCCCAGCAGGGCAGGTCTGACCTTGGCCGGGAGGCTCCTGCTGCTCCAGAATTCCCCATTGGAGTCCTGAATGGGAGCCATTCCCCCTGGAATTCTCATGAGTCCAGAACCATACTGGATGTTTAAAAAGAAATAGGAGACTGTTCTTTCATCCCTGGGGCTTTATGCTTTGTCTCTTGGAAACAGAGCAGGGCTGCTGTGTCGCTTATGTGCTTCTTGGGGTCCCTTGGCTCCACTGGCCTGGGCTGTAGACCACTGGACTTGGCTGGCGGGGATTGGCTGGGGGTGGGCATTAGAAGGGGCTAGAGGCTGAGGAGGAGTCCTGGGATATAGATGTCTCTGGTCCCTGCAACCTCTTCTTCCCCAGAAGCCCCCACAAAGCCTCCCCTGAGCAGCCCCAATCTCCCCTCATCCACAGAGAGCACTGCCCCTCCCATCTTCTGGGCATCCAAATCCTGGGGGGCAGCCCAGAGCCCCCTGGGTCCCCAGGGTGCACATGCATCCAGGTGTGATCACAGAACCCCAAATATGATGGGGGAGTCATCCATCATGTTCCTACCTCCAAGGCAGGGCTGTACTTAAACCATCTCAGACAGATGGTTAACTGTCCTATTTTAAAAGATCTCCAGGGAGGACGATTTCACAATCCCTGTGGCTGTCTGTTCTAGTATTTAATCATCTTCATTATCAGTGAGGTCTCCTTGATGCCACATCTAAAACCCTTTGGTGGTGACTTCAGTCTCATTCCTGAGGGTAGATGGTGTGGGTCCCCTCCTTCCAGGGAAGGGAGGTTCTGGTCTTAATCTTGCTGCCTTGGGAATCACCCTCTCTTCTTCGGAAGAAGGGTCCAAACACCCTTCTCTGGGGTTTATTTCCTTTCTTGGTAATTGTGGGGGTTGATTCCCAAGGACTTTTCCAGCTCTAAGAGCTGTGACTACCCACATTAAAAGTGCTGCCTAGGTGTCCCGGCCATTCAGTATCCCACGGAAATAATCACGCTTTGTCTCATGGTGAGCTTGGAGCTGCAATTTGAAGTGATGCCGTAGAGACCCAGCCTGGAAAGCCGTCTTTCCCTCATGATAACGAGGGATAATGTGATAACGACATCTTTCCTTGTGATAACCCTGGGGGACCCTGGGGAGGAGGGGCAGGGCGGCCGCAGTCCCTCAGAGCTGGACCTTTCAGAGTCACACAGAGAAGGGACAGTCCATTCTGTGGGCGCTGCCTCAGCCTCCAGCTCCTGACAACTGAGAAGGTGACACCCAGAGGAGGGTCCTTGTGGGGGGCTCCCCACCCTTCCCTACCTTTACAGCCAGTGCCCCAGGGAGGCATTTTCACAGAAGTCAGTAATGACCCGAGAAGGGGCACAGTGGCCCCTCGTTCTGCAGACATCAGGGCAGGGGGAAGATTCGGGGACCTGCTGAGGGATGTTTACCAGGACCAGAGACAAAGGCTCCACAGAAGAAGCAAGAAGATGCTGAAGACAAAGTGCATTTATTCCCCAGTTTTTAAAACTCATCCTTGTCTGCTGCCTTTGGTATGCGTGTCGCTAGGAGCCAGCTCCAGGCCGGCCTTTGGCACCTTGCTGTAGAGGCAGTTGGCAGTGTGGCTCCCTGGAGGCCAGGCGGGGTTTCCCCAGCCATGCTCGCCAGCATCCGCCTCACCTGGATCGCGTCCTGGGACAGATTAACCTGACCTTCACTGGGATGCTGTACCTCCGCAAGCCCCTAAAGGAGACGGAAATAAAGAATTCCTTGTTGGGCAGGCATGCAAGGAATGTTAATCTTCTGCACATGTGAGTGTGGGATCGGAGTCTTTCTCTTGCATTTATTACCTGAATCATCCAACATGACCCTGGACTTCCCGTCTGCCCACAGCCGTTCTTGAATGATGACGCCCTAGTTAGCTGGGAGTTAGAGTGTATGTGGGACCCGGCTTACTCTTTTTTCTTAAACCTTTTTATTTTGTATTGTGATTTTATTTTGTATTATTTTGTATAGCTGATTAGAGCTTCCCTGGTGGCTCAATGGTAAAGAATCTGTAACGCAGGATGTAATGCCAGTAATGCAGGAGATGTGAATTTGATCCCTGGGTTGAGAAGATCCCCTGGAGAAGGAATTGGCAATCCATTCTAGTATTTTGCCTGGAAAATCCCTTGGACAGAGCAGTCTGGTGGGTTACAGTCCCTGGGATGCCTAAAGAGTCAGACATGACTTAGCAAATACATAACAATAGCCGATTAACGATACTGTGATAGTTTCAGGTGACCAGCAAAGGAACTCAGCCATCATATACGTGGATTGATTCTCCCCCAAACTCCCCTCCCATCTGGGCTGCCAAATGACACTGAGTGGAGTTCCCTGTGTGGTACAATAGGTCCTTATTGGTGATCCATTTTAAATAGAGCAGTGTGTACATGCTCATCGCAAACTCCCTGTGACCCCTTCCCCTCACCCTTCCCCACGGCAACCATAGGCTCATTCTTGAAATCTGTGAGTCTGTTTCTGTTTTGTAAGTAAGCTCATTTGTACCATTTCTTTTTGGATTCCACATATAAAGGATGTCATATGATATTGCTTCTCTCAGTATGCCACTCTCTAGGTCCATCCATGTTGCTGCAAATGACATTATTTCATTCTTTTTAATGGCTGTGTAATATTCCTTATTGCCAAATTCAGACTTAAACTGAAGAAAGTAGATAAAACCACTAGACCATTCAGGTATGACCTAAATCTAATCCCTTATGATTATACAGTGGAAGTGACAAATAGATTCAAGGGATTAGATCTGCTAGACAGAGTGCCTGAAGAACTATGGACGGAGGTTCATGACATTGTATAGGAGGCAGTGATCAAGACCATCCCCAAGAAAAAGAAATGCAAAAAGGCAAAATGGTTGTCTGAAGAGGCTTTATAAATAGCTGTGAAAAGAAGAGAAGCAAAGGAGGAAAGGAAAGATATACCCATTTGAATGCAGAGTTACAAAGAAGAGCAAGGAGAGATAAGAAAGCCTTCCTCAGTGATCAATGCAAAGAAATAGAGGAAAACAATAGAATGAGAAAAACCAGAGATCTCTTCAAGAAAAATTAGAGATACCAAGGGAACATTTCATGCAGAGATGGGCACAATAAAGGACAGAAATGGTATAGATCTAATAGAAGCAGAAGCTATTAAGAAGAGATGGCAAGAATACACAGAAGAACTATACAAAAAGGATCTTCATGACCCAGATAATCACGATGGTGTGATCACTCAGAGCCAGACATCCTGGAATGCAAAGTCAAGTGGGCCTTAGGAGGCATCACTATGAACAAACCTAGTGGAAATAATGGAATTCCAGTTGAACTATTTCAAATCCTAAAAGATGATGCTGTGAAAGTGTTGCACTCAATATGCCTGCAAATTTGGAAAACTCAGCAGTGGCCACAGGACTGGAAAAGGTCAGTTTTCATTCCAATCCCAAAGAAAGGGAATGCCAAAGAACCGTCAAACTACCACACAGTTGCATTCATCTCACTCGCTAGTAAAGTAATGCTCAAAATTCTCCAAGCCAGGCTTCAACAACTTCCAGATGTTCAAACTGGATTTAGAAAAGGCAGATGAACCAGAGATCAAATTGCCAACATCAATTGGAGCATTGAAAAAGTGAGAGAGTTCCAGAAAAACATCTACTTCTGCTTTATTGACTATGCCAAAGCCTTTCACTGTGTGGATCACAAGAAACTGTGGAAAATTCTTAAAGAGATGGGAATACCAGACCACCTGACTTGCCTCCTGCTAAATCTGTATTCGGGTCAAGAAGCAACAGTTAGAACTGGACATGGAACAACAGACTGGTTCCGAATAGGAAAAGGAGTATGTCAAAGCTGTATATTGTCAGCCTGCTTATTTAACTTATATGCAGAGTACATCATGAGAAATGCTGGACTGGATTAAGCACAAACTGGAATCAAGATTGCCAGGAGAAATATCAATAACCTCAGATATGCAGATGACACCACCCTTATGGCGGAAAGTGAAGAATAACTAAACAGTCTCTTGATGAAAGTGAAAGAGGAGAATGAAAAAGTTGGCTTAAAACTCAATATTCAGAAAACTAAGATCATGGCATCTGGTCCCATCACTTCATGGCAAATAGATGAGGAAACAATGGAAACAGTGACAGACTTCATTTTTGGGGGCTCCAAAATCACTGCAGATGGTGACTACAGTCATGAAATTAAAAGATGCTTGCTCCCTGGAAGAAAAGTTATGACCAAACTAGACAGCATATTAAAAAGCAGAGACATTACTTTGCCAAAAAAAGTCCATCTAGTCAAAGCTGAGGTTTTCCCAGTAGTCATGTATGGATGTGAGAGTTGGACTATAAAGACAGCTGACCACCGAAGAATTGATGCTTTTGAACTGTGGTGTTGAAGAAGACTCTTGAGAGTCCCTTGGACTGCAAGAAGATCCAACCAGTCCATCCTAAAGGAAATCAGTCCTGAATATTCATTGGAAGGACTGATTCTGAAGCTGAAGTTCTAATACTTTGGCCACCTGATGTGAAGAACTGACTCATTTGAAAAGACCCTGATGCTGGGAAAGATTGAAGGCAGGAAGAGAAGGGGACAACAGAGAATGAGATGGTTGGATGGCATCACCAACTGAATGGACATGAGTTTGAGTAATCTCTGGGAGTTGGTGATGGTCAGGGAAACCTGGCATGCTGCAGTCCATGGAGTCGCAAAGAGTCAGACACAGCTGACCAACGAAACTGAACTGAACTAAATATTCCAATCATATATATATATATATATATGCACTGCATCTTTATCCATTCCTCTGTTGATGGACATTTAGGTTGCTTCCAAGTCTTGGCGGTTATAAACAATGCTGTTGTATCTTTTCAGATCATGTTTTTCTCCAGATTTATGCCCAGGAGTGGGGTTGTAGGGGACCCAACTTACTCTTGAAATTGTCTGTTAGAAGTTGCAGGGTGCTGAGAAGGGTACACACTGTATGATTCCAGTGATATGACATCCCAGAAAAGGCAAAACTACAGAGGTTGTACAAAGATCAACGCTGGGGGCAAGGTGGGGATCGGGGATGAAGTACAGAGGATTTTTTAGGGCAGTGAAAATTCTCTGCATGCTGCTATTTTGATGCTTAAAGTCATCACCTGTTTGTCCAAAACCCCTGGATGTACAGTACTGAGAATGAGCTCTTAGACATGGAGTCTGGGTGATTGTGGTGGTTGGCACAGGTTCATCCCTGTTAAAACAGGCACCATTCTGTCAGGGGATATTGATAATGGGGGAGGTGTGTGTGGGAAATCTCTGCTCCTTCCTCTTGATTTTATTGTAAACTTAAAATTCCCCTTCACTTCATTTGCTCCTTGGAAGAAAAGCTATCAGCAACCTAGACAGCATATTAAAAAGCAGAGACATTACTTCACTGACAAAGGCCTTTTCCAGCAGTCATGTATGAATGTGAGAGTTGCACTATAGAGAAAATTGAGCACCGAAGAATGGATGCTTTTGAGCTGTGGTGTTGGAGAAGACTCTTGAGAGTCCCTTGGACTGCAAGGAGATCAAAGTAGTCAATCCTAAAGGAAATCAGTCCTGAATATTCATTGGAAGGACTGGTACTGAAGCTCCAATACTTTGGCCACCTGATTTGAAGAGCTGACTCATTGGAAAAGACCCTGATGCTGGGAGAGATTGCAAGCAGAAGGAAAAGGGGACAACAGAGGATGAGATGGTTAGATGGCATCACCGACTTGATGGAGATGGTTTGAACAAGCTCTGGGAGTTGGTGATAGACAGGGAAGCCTGGTGTGCTGCAGTCTGTGGGGTCGCAAAGAGTCGAACATACATGACTGAGTGACTGAACTAAAATTGTGCTAAAAACAAAACAAGGGAAAACAACAAAATAGTTGTTGGTGCACCATAAATAGCCTAGGGTCCCCCAGAGGGGAGGGAAAGAGCAGAGCACTCCTCCCCGATGGGGTCTCAATTCCTTGCAGGAGAAGAGAGACCTGAGAAGAGCATCCCCATTAATGTATTAGTGACCTCGAAGCTGGAAGAGTTCTTTCCTGCGGGGATGCTCTGCTGAGAAACAGGACGCTTGGATCATGGCCTTACCTGAAGATTATGTCTCTGCTCCTAGAGACTGAGTCCCTGGGTCAACAGGTGGGGCCCTGGGTGTCTGGGGGACAGGCTGGCTTCCTTACATACACATCACACACTCTGTGGGCAGACTTTTAATCTTATGCTATGGCAGACTGGTCCCTGCCAGAAGGGTGACCCCTGACACTCCTCAGACCCTGAAGTCTTCAACATTGCTCGCAGACACCCGGTTCTCGACTCTGCATCACAGACACTTTTTTCTTATCTGTATTATTTTGGAATTCTCGGCCACTTAGGACACAGAGTCCAGATTTAAAAATAAGCTGAGGATTTTGGAGGGTTTGTGATAAGCCAAGCACATAAAAAAGGAGAATTGTTGAGATGGTGATAGTTCTGGTAATACCAGAACTATTGCAGGAGATAGCCGGACCTGTGTTTGGGGGGGGCTAGTGTTTGACTTTGGAGAAGGAAATGGCAACCCACTCCAGTATTCTTGCCTAGAGAATCCTGTGGACAGAGGAGCCTGGTGGGCTGCTGTCCATAGGGTTGCATAGAGTCAGACACAACTGAAGCAACTTAGCATGCATGTATGCGTTGGAGAAGGAAATGGCAACCCACTCCAGTATTCTTGCCTGGAGAATCCCAGGGACGGAGGAGCCTGGTGGGCTGCCGTCTATGGGGTCGCACAGAGTCGGACACGACTGAAGTGACTTAGCAGCAGCAGTGTTTAACTTGTAAGGAACACTCATAGGTCTTCAACCATCCTTTTCCTTTCCTCTCAGATCTGGCCTGCATGGAGTGTCTCCTTTTTCTTGCTGTTCAAGTCACTTCCCGGAGGTCCAATTCCTGACTGTCCCAGGCCCAGGTGTATTCGTAGACAAAATCCCTAAGCGTGAATTTTGTCAATGAGAGCTTGTAGAGACAGATGCTAGGGAGGGCAAACAGATAAATCCAGGTATTACAGATGGGACATGGGCAAAGGCAAGGATTACACATGTTATGTAAAGAAACACAGTGTGTGTGGGTAGGAAATTGCAAAAGGCAGACACTGTGCGTGATGGTCTGTGGGCCAGAATTAGTCCCTCACACATAACGTGGGCCTCTGACTAGAAAAATAAGAGCCAAATCTTTCACAAAGAGACCTAGCCCCCAAAGAGGGTCTTTTTAGTTAAGTAGCCCCTAAATAGGGCTTCCCAGGTGGCACCAGAGGTAAAGATGTCCCTGCCAATACAGGAGACATAAGAGACACTGGTTTGATCCCTGTGTTGGGGAGATTCCCTGGAGGAGGGCATGGCAACCCACTCCCGTGTTCTTGCCTAGAGAATTCAGTGGACAGAAGAGTCTGGTGGGCTACAGTCCATGGGGTCGCAGAGAGTCAAACACAAGTGAGTGAATAACACACACACACAAACACTATTCTAGGAACAGAAAATTTAAAGGCAAGTAGAATATGGTTCTCACCCCTGAGATGCTCAAAGTCCACTCGAAGAGATGGGAGGTAAAGAAATGACCAAATAAACAAATAGTACTAAGTGGTATAGGGGTTTCCCTGGTAGTCCAGTGGCTAAGGCTCCAAGTTTCCAGTACGGGGGAACCAGGTTTGATTCCTGGTCAGGGAACTAGATCCCACACGCCACAGCTGAGACCTGGCACAATCGAATAAATAAATAAAAATATTTTAAAAATAAGTAGTATAACTGGTGCTTCAAGACAAATGACTATAAAGCTCTACGGGGGACAGAGTGGGGGCCTCACCCACCTGAGCAGGTGGCTTTGAGACTAACAGGAGCCAAAGGATGCCAGAGAGGTGCCACAGGTGGAGGTTGGAAACCAGGATGAAGGAGAGAAGAAACGAGGGGTCATTTTGGACCACAGGGCCCCATGGGTAGCAGGGAGCATTCCTGTGCTGGGCCAGGGGATTACCGGCCTTGCATCCCACAGGGCATCTTGTGGGCCATGAATTCCGGAGCGTGTTGAGAGATGCTGCTTGGTGGGGTAGGGTTTATGCACACAGCTAGAGACCCATTTGTCTGCTTGGTCACTTTGTTGAAAGTACGACAACACTAGATTTATCTTTCAAGTCGTCCCCTCTTCATTCAACACTTTGCTCCCCAAATGCAGCTGCCCTGGCCAGTGGAGGCTCACCATGATCTCAGCCATGAGAAGGTTAGCCAGCAGATTTTTGAGGTTGGACCATAAAACTCTGTGTTTTTTTTTTTTAAATCATTCGTAATGTGGGCATTTATTGATAATGTACAATGGGAATGCTTTAGCCTCGCACTCATCAAATGGGAGTAACGGTGATGAATCCCCGGAAAGGGAGTCTGCTTTGCTGAACAATCCATCTCACCGGGACCTTTGCTAAATGCATATAGACTTGACAGCAAACATTTTAGCTAATCCAACTCCTACCCCTCTGGGATTTGTTTTCAGGGTTTCAAGGGAAATTTTCCAGCGGAAAGTGGTTACTTAGATAAAATTACTGAAATTTTATTGCCGGGATGGTTCTCAGGGTTTGGTGTGGGCTGGGTGACGTGGAGACACTGAGTGCTCTTGACTTTCTGAAGAATTGCTTCAAACAGATAATAGGCTCTTATGCAAAAGATGGAGGCCAACAATTCTCTTTTTCCAAAGCGGGAAAGAAGACAAAAAGAGGGCTGAAATTGCAGTTGATGATGTTTAGGTTGGACCAAGCAAGGGTACTGGTGCTGCTATGGAGGGTCACAGATGATGTAAAATCCCACCTTCCCAGTAGTAAATACCCTGCTGTCTATATGTCTATATGTCTATTCTCTGCACATTTTCTTTCTTCTTTTTTTAAAAAAATATTTATTTATTTGGCTGCACCGGGTGATAGTTGCAGCAGGTGGGATCCAGTTCCCCAAACAGGGATTGAACCTGGGCCCCCTGCATTGGGAGCACAGAGTCTCAGCCACTGGACCCCACAGGGAAGTCCCTCATGTCACATTTTCACACTAATGCTTCTCTTATGCTCAGACTCCTCTCCTGGGGGGTTTGTCAGTTGGTGTCTGAGATTGACACCATGGCTGATATTCAAAGGCCAGGAGAGCCTTGGCCAAAGTCACACAGCTGGGCATGAGCAGATGCAGGCTTTGAACCCAGAGTTCATTCCCATACCTGACCATCATGGCCCCAAGACAGTGACTGAGAACATGACAGGTTCAGGTTCCCCCGACGAGGCCCAGCTGGACTGCAGAATGGAGAGAATGAGAAAATTCAATCTCCAATCATTGAAAGAGCAAATACAGGCAGTGAAGCCCCAGAGTCTGCTCTGTTTAACTTTCCCGATGGAAACCACACTGACAAATGGGACGATTCTGTCTTGGAGTGAAGTACAAATAATCAGAGGTCAGAAAGATCCCTCAGGAGTATTTTCAGGGTCAGGTAATTGTTGTTCAGTTGCTAAGTTGTGTCTGACTCTTTGCCACCGCATGGACTGTAACCCTCCAGTCTCCTCTTTCCATGGGATTTCCCAGGCAAGAATACTGGAGTGGGTTTCCATTTCCTTCTCTAGGGGATCTGCCCAACCCAGGGATCAAACTCGCATCTCCAGCCTTGGCAGGAGGATTCTTTACCACTGAGCCACCAGGGAAGCCCCCAGGGCCACATGAGTGTGTACTAAGTCGCTTCAGTCATCTCTGACACTTTGCAACTGCTTTTGTTGTTAGCCCGCCAGGCTCCTCTGTCCATGGTATCCTCCAGGCAAGAATGCTGGAGTGGGTTGCCATGGCCTCCTCCAGGGGATCTTCCCCACCCAGGGGTCGAATCTGAATCTGTTATGTCTCCTATACTGGCAGGCGGATTCTCTACCACTAGGGCCACCATAGTTTCTGGGATATTGTGATCATGTGACACTGCTTTCTTTTCTCCAAGAAGTTCACATAAAAACCTCATGAAGAGAGGTAGATCCTTCAAGATCATGTTGGGGGTGGAAGATAGAATGAGAAGGGGAACCAGGGCTTTTTACATATTGCCCACGCATATACTTACCTGGAACATGCTTGCTGCCAATTATTAGTGTACAATTGAAGCCCACCGTCATTCCGTATAACTACAGCCTCAGAGGTCAGGCCAGCTCGGGCCTCCATGAACCTCGAACTGTGCCAATTCCAGAGTCTCCACACCATTTTGCTCTTATAGCTTCCAAAATGAGTTTTGAAAAATTATGTGTCTCATCATACATTTCAAGTTGACATCCCCACATTTTCATGATAAGTTTAAATGGTTGTAAATGATGCAATTTCTGCTGCTTTGTAACTCTTGACAGTTAAAAGTAAAATAAAATCGTTGCATCACTCTTTAAAAAGTTTCCAATGAAATATAAACACCGAGCTATTTGAAACCTTCTATTATCCATTCAGAAATACATGAAAGCTCTTTTTTTTTTTTTTTTAAAAAAAAACAGAAAACAAAGATTTCACATCACTTCTTTTTCTCCTTGGAAACATAGTTCCATTCCATTTCCTCCATAAAGCTTTACCTTGACGTAAGATAATTTTGTGCTTGAAAGTCTTTCATTGATCATACTACCTTGCCAGAAAAAGAGATATATAAATTATATTTAAAATAAAGTTCCTGTGACTATAAAGCTCAGTGCCACAGATTTATTCCAGGCTGAACTATCATTGCAAATATTATTAGTGTACAATTGACCAAGGGCTTCCCCAGTGGCTCAAGTGGTAAAGAATCTGCCTGCCAATGCAGGAAACACAGGTTCAATCTCTGAGTCGGGAAGATCCTCTGGAGGAGGAAATGGCAACTCACTCCAGTATTCTTGCCTGGAGACTCCCCATAGACAGCGGAGCCTGGTGGGCTACAGTCCACGGGGTTGCAGAGTCGGATGTGACTTAGCGACTAAACAACAACAACAATAAACAACATAATTACATGATGGGCTTTAAAAGTAACTATCAATATAAAATTTAAATAGTATTAGAAGTGTATCTCTTAAAGAGATGGGTGATTGGGGGTGGGTATGAGGCCTGATTAAAGGAGCCTTTCTAGATAGACATGAGTGTTTCAAATGCCTCTGTCTTTAGTGCCTGGAGGGAGTCACATCACAGGCAGATGGACCCAGAAGGATGGAGGGGGTCAGTGGGGTGACAGGTCTGTCTCTCCTCTGTAGTGGGGGGAGGGATGGCTGAAAAGGGTCAGAAAAGAAAGGACAGCCTCTGCCCCAGGTTGTCCTTTGTCCAGTGTTAAGGTTGAGCACATAGGAAATTTGAGGGTCTGGAAACTGATTCCATTAAAACCCATCGAGATACCATGGGGGTTCCTTGAACACAATTGAAGTAAACCACTGCAAACACTTGGAGCCCGCTTGGGGAAGTGTCAATGTGTACTGATTCACCCACATAAGGATAGTTTTCATCAGTTCGTCAGTATAAATATAGGCATAAATATACCTGTACCTTCAGCAGGCTTAAGGAAGGAAATGAGTTTGGAGGTATTTTATCTGTAAAATCAGTCAAAATGGAAACTGCCATTGATATATCTGAAATAAATAAAAACAATGATATACTACATAAATTATAGATGCTCTCAATATTCTCCCATCACAAGGTCATTATGGTTACAACCTTCCCTCTTATGAATTAGAACCATTGACTGATTTTATGATGATTGGAATGGAAACCGATTCAGCTGATTGGAACTTGGTACATCTCTGATCACCCGTAGGTCACGCTCAGAGTTGTTGACTTCCGTCAGTCTGTTAGTCAGGACAGGCAATGGTATACATCGGCAGAAACTTCCAGATTTTGGGGGATTAATATAATAAAAGCTTACTTCTCTCTCATGCTACATGTCCAGATGGGGTCAGTGCAAAGGCTCTCCTTCACAAAGGCATTGGGACATCCTGGCCAGTTCTTCTTTATCTCGCAGCTAGTCCATCTGGATTTCAGGGCAGAAGAGAACAAAGGGGTATTATGATGGGCCTCTCATGATCTCAACCTGCAAGGGACACATCCCTCTACTCAAGTACTTTTGGTCAGAACCAGCCGAATAGTGTGTCCAGATACAGGAGAGAAGTGAATGTTTCCATGTGGCCAGAGTGGAGGAAAACAGAATATCTTTGGGACTAAACTGCAGTAGAAATTTATATAGGTGTCACTTGATAAGCAGCATTAGTCAATTTGGGGAAAAAAGTGATTACCAAGGTTTGGTGGTTAATAATGAAATAATGAGGTTCTATTCAATGCAAACAATGACTATAGAAACAGGACTGAACATGAGCAGGGCAGAAAATTTTAATCTGATATGAAATACGGCAATATGGCAAAACTGGTAAGCTGTGAAGGAATGCCATTGGTCGTCAAGGATGATGGTGACCCAATACCTCCCTAGGGCAGTGATGATTCTACAGGGTCATGTGAGGAGATGGTTGGGAGTGCTCTGCCATGACTGAAGGCCGCCAGGTTCTTGGTTGCACCAGGCTCCACCAGGCTGTTGAATGGAAGTGATTTGGCAAGTTAACAATGCTTGCCTCTCAGGAGGCATCCTTTCTGTGTGCCCTGTAAGCCCCCCAGACTCAGCTCTCCCTGCCTCAGATGTGTGATGGGGCACTGAACTTCTGTGAGGGTGGTGGTGATCAGTGATAACGCTTCTGCCCCCGGGGCTTGGAGAATCGCCTTCCAACAGCTTCCCAGAGACAGTGACTAAGCCAGATCTAGTACCCCGTGGGATCAGTCTGAGGCCATTTGGGTTTCCTTCCTGAGGATGTAAATATTTGGAGAGATTCCATTCTGTGTGGCCTGTTTTCATATTCGTGACCTTACCGGATTTGAGACTTTTAGCCTCCAAAACTGAGAGACAGAAACATGTCTGTCATCTTAAACCACCCAGCAAGCTGTCAGTTTTCGGCAGCCTTAAGACATTAACTTCCCAGGTGGTACTAGTGGTAAAGTACTCGGCTGCAAACACAGGAGACAGTAGAAATGCAGGTTCAATCCCTGGGTCTGGAAGATTCCCTGGAGAAGGAAATGGCAACCCGCTCCAGTATTATTGCCTGGAGAATCCCATGGACAGAGGAGCCTGGTGGGCTACAGTCCATGGGGTCGCAAAGAGTCAGACACGACTGAAGTGACTTAGCGTGACTCAAGACAGTAACACATGTGGGAACCTGTGTCCATGGTGGCCTTTAAGGCACAGCTGGGGATGAAGGGGTCTGTGGGGTTTCTTCTGGAGTCAGCAGGTCACCCACAGGAAACTGACTTCCCCGGGGGCCTTGATGAGAAGCTAAGAAAATCATTTCAATCATTAATCGGTTTTCTTGCATCAGCTTCTCTTTGCAAAAAGCTGTAGGCCACGGGGTCCCATTACTTGGTTTTTCACAGGAGGGGTCCCAGCTGGCTGTGTGCCTTGGCCTGGACTGGTGTCCTACTGATACAGAACGAGACCCAGATGTGGAGAGCCAGTCGCCAGGGGCAGGCCGGCCACCATCCTGCCGCTATAAGTCTTGGAGTTGAGTTGCTGGAGATCACAAGGGTGGGCCTGTCCTCCCTGCTGTTCCTCCTGTGATGTGAGGATGCTGTGAATGAGGGCTGAGCCCCTTCGCCTCCAAACACTCTGGCCTCCCCTTGGGGCTGAGATGGGGCTGAGTTGCCAGGAGCATTTTCGTTCAATGCAATGTGTATAGATAACATGGCTGTAAAATCAGGTTCCAGTCTAGCCTCTGAGGAAGAATGGCCCTACATGGTCCTATGTGGTCCTTCATGGAGGTAAAGAGGTTTGGAGGGCACATATTATTTGCCTATCACCTTTACCTGGTCTGAAACGCCCACCGTTATCAATACTTTCACATGGACAATCCTGTGAATTAGAAATTAAAGACTGAAATGTATTCCCAGGTCACTGTTACCTGGAGCTCCTGGCCTCTCTCCTCTGCACAGAATGACTGACACTCTAAGTTATCATCTCGGACGGTGAGCATTTGAGCAAAGATCCTGGACAGGTTATTTCTGCAGGAGGCGACGGCAGCATTTAGTGCTGAGAGGTGGTCAGGGTGGACAGAGAGAGATGGATGGGAAGGGACCCGTGGGGCTTTGATGGAAGGGTTAATCCAGGCTGACTCCTCAGAGGTATTTCTGGCTGCAGGGGGCTAGTGGGGGTGTGGTTCTGCCCAGCGGCCTGGCTTCCGAAGCTGTGGGCCAGGCAGGAAGAAAGGAGAAGAGAAACGTACCCGTCATCCCACCTCCCAAAGAAAGTTACTGTCAACATTTCAGGATGAACACTTTTTAGCCTTTTTCCTAGTTCAAATACACTCTTGCCTTTAAAAGAAAAATGGAATCATAACACACATAAAATTTTATAACCTGTTTTCTTACAGTGTAAATAGTCTTTGTCCATATCACTAGTATAATTCCTTGTTGTGGTTCACATCTCTGTGTGGGTGCTCCCTGGTTTATCCACGAGATGGGTGACAGCAGAGACTCTGTGGACAGACGGCTGGGTTCAGATTACAGGTTTTCCAGCATTCATCAGCTGTGAAGTGACCCTCATATAACACAGCTTAGCCAGCTCTCTATGTCCACAGGAAGCACATGGTGCTTCCCTCATAGGGTTGTTCTGAGGAGCAAATGACTAAAAATCTTTTTTAATAAACTGAACTATAGTTAATTCACAATACTGTGTTAGTTTCAGGGGTACAGAAAGTGATTTCATTATATACATATATATGTATGTATCCATTATTTTTTATACTCTTTTCCATTTATGGTTTATTACAGGTTATTGCCTATAGCTACCTGTGCTACACAGCAGGTTCTTATTAGTTACCTGTTTTGCATATGATAGTGTATATGTGTTAATCTTAACCTTCCAATTTATCTCTTCCCTCCTTGCCCCTGGTAACCATAAGCTTGTTCTCTCAGGCTGTGACTCTATTTCTGTTTTGTAAATAAGTTCATTTGTACCCTTTTTAAGCTTCCACATGTAAGTGATATTATATGATATTTCTCCTTCTCTGTCCGACTTACTTCACTAAGGAGGATAGTTTCTAGGTCCATCCACATCACGGCAAATGCCTTTATCTCATTCTTTTTTATGGGTGAGTAATATTCCATTGTGTAAACTATATAAATACACCACATCTTCCTTATCCATTCTGTTGATGGACATTTAGTTTTCTTCCATGTCTTGGCTATTACACACAGTGCTGCTTTGAACATTGGGGTGCATGTATCTTTTTGAATTAGAGTTTTCATCTTTTCTGGATATATGCCCAGGAGTCGGATTGCTGGATCATGTGGTAACTCTATTTTTAGTTTTTTGGGAACCTCTATACTGTTTTCTGGGCTTTCTAGGTGGCACAGTGGTAAAGAATCTGCTTGCCAATGCAGGAGATGCAAGATATGCAGGTTTGATCCCTAGGTTGGGAAGATTCCCCTGGAGCAGGAAATGGCAACCCACTCCCATATTCTTGCCTGGAGAATCCCATGGATGGAGGAGCCTGGTGGGCTGCAGTCCACGGGGTCACAAAGAGTTGGACACGGCTGAGCACTCAGCATACTGTTTTCGATAGTGGCTGCTACAATAATGTCTTACTATTTTCATCTAACCAACCTTTTATGTTGGGTATTTAGATTTTTTTCCAAGTTTTTCACTCTTACAAATGTATTGTAATTAACAAATTCAGTGCACTCTTAATTGCTTCCAAAAAAAAAAAATGTTGTGATCACTTTAAGGAATATTTTCCAGAATGAATCATGCACTCAACATACAGCGAGTGTCCCTGTACACCGAGCATTAGACTCACACAAAGAAAAATGAACACAGTTCTCTTTCTGAAGACATTTAAGATGTAGTGGGAAGAGGGCTGGAGAAAAGGCACCTTCGCATCCAGATATTACACCATACACAATAACGGAAGAGTGTTTGTCTGTAGCACCCCGCCCAGGAGAGCAGAGGCGAGAGCCTCACTGGGGGGTACAGTCAGGTCACGAAAGACAGAAAGATCCCTCCTTGGCTCCCACCACCTCCCAAACCCCAGTAGGAATTCAGGATGGCTTCTGTTTGACACATTGAGAATCTGTTCCTTGGAAAGGGAGCACCCAGGGATGTGTTCCAAAGTGAGAAGCTGAGATAAGGGTGCTCGTTGGAAGACCAAATATTTAGAAAGTACCTTTTTCTGGAAGCAAAGAACACGTTTCACAGCTGAAAAGAGAAGTGAAAAACAAAACTGGAGAGGCATGAAGGTAATATTTACTTGCTAGATTTACACGGCGCCTACCTGGAGAAAAGCCTGGCTGTAAATCCTGCCGAAGCCCCTGACACGAGGCACCAGCTCTCAGTCACCCAGCTCCCCGTGAGCCCCCTAAGGCATACTTTGCAATTGTTTTGTTGTGGTTGTTCAGTCGCTAAGTCATGTCTGATTCTTTGTGACCCCACAGGCAACAATGAAGATAAATAAAAATAAATAAGAGACAAATAATAAGAAAAAAAAGAGTTCACAGAGTGAGTGGGCTATCATTTATTCTGAAACCCAAAGATAGGTTTTCATCTTTAATTCTCAACTTCTAGCTACTGTGTTGTTGTTTAGTCACTCAGTAGTATCTGACTCTTTGCGACCCCATGGACTGCAGCACGCCAGGCTTCCCTGTCCTTCACTATCTCCCAAAGTTTGCTCAAACTCATGCCCACTGTGTTGATGATGCCATCCAACCATCTCATCCTCTGTCATCCCCTTCTCCTCCTGCCCTCAATCTTTCCCAGCATCAGGGTCTTTTGCAATGAGTCAGCTCTTCACATCAGGCGGCCAAAGTATTAGAGCTTCAGCTTCAGCATCAGTCCTTCCAATGAATATCAGGGTTGATTTCCTTTAGGGTTGACTGGTTTGATCTCCTTGCTGTTCAAGAGACTTTCAAGAGTCTTCTCCAGTGCCACAATTTGAAAGCAACAATTCGTCTTTGTGTTCAGCCTTTTTTATGATCCAACTCTCATATCCATACATGGCTACTGGAAAAACCATACCTTTGACTACATGGACCTTTGTAGGCAAAGTAATGTCTCTGCTTTTTAATGAGCTGTCTAGGTCTGTCATAGCTTTTCTCTCAAGAAACAGGCTCCACAGTTTACCAACCGGATGACTCTGGACACACAAAGTCTCTAAGTCTCAGTTTCCTTATCTGTAAAATGGGGATGGCAATCACAACAGTAGCACCAGCATTATCCTTGTACTGAGGATGAAAGGAAATAACCTGAGGAACACCTGTCACAGCCCAGCCCACTGAGCACTCTCTGATATTGTCATTATTCCTTTATTGCAGTGTGTTCAGTTCAGTTCAGTTCAGTTGCTCAGTCGTGTCCGACTCTTTGCGACCCCATGAATCGCAGCACGCCAGGCCTCCCTGTCCATCACAAACTCCCGGAGTTTTCTCAAACTCATGCCCATCGAGTCGGTGATGCCATCCAGCCATCTCATCCTCTGTCGTCCCCTTCTCCTCCTGCCCTCAATCCCTCCCAGCATCATGGTGTTTTCCAGTGAGTCAACTCTTCATATGAGGTGGCCAAAGTACTGGAGTTTCAGCTTCAGCATCAGTCCTTCCAATGAACACCCAGGACTGATCTCCTTCAAGATGGACTGGTTGTATCTCCTTGCAGTCCAACGGACTCTCAAGAGTCTTCTCCAACACCACAGTTCAAAAGCATCAATTTTTTGGTGCTCTGCAGTGTGTAGAGGGGTGCAAAACAATTTTAGTATTAGTTTAAACAAATAAACAGGTGCATGGACCTCTGAAACACAGTCTATGGTTGTGCACTCTAAAGCTAAATGGGAGGGATCTTCAGATTTGTGTCATTTCTGATTTTTCTCTCTTAGCTTGAAAATTGAGTGTGAACACACCAGAATGGTAAAGAAGCCAGATTTCTCTCCTAACCAACCAAATCTAGACCACTGTTCACGGTAGAATGAAGAAGATGGATAAAGCTTAATACCTCTCACAGGGGCCTTGGCATTGTAAGCTGGGGCCCAAACCCTTGTCCCAAGGAATGCGGCTGAACCAGTGAGGATTCAGACACCAATCCGGGTGCCTAGGGAGGCATTTTGATGCATACTGTGGTGGCATCTTAGGGACTCTTTCCACACTTTTATTAAGTTAACGACCCTCTGCCAGATGTCGGTCTGCACACTTGAGATAAAGTGGCGTGCAAAAAGGACAGAGATCCCTGCCCTCACGGGGTTTACATTTTAGTGGGGGAAACAGTCAATAAACCATACAATAGATGAATAAGTAGACTATATGGTATGTTACACACGGATTAAACAAAAAAATTCAAAGTGGAGGAAGGGGAGGCTGAGGGCCCTGGAGGGGCTGCTAGGTGCAGTGGGAGATTGACTCAGGACCTCTGCGTATGCTGAAATCCGCGGGTTTTCAAACTCCTTTTATAAAAAGGTGTTTGGCTGTTCCCGGTATCTGCGATTGCATATTGGCGTTCCGTATTCGCGGTTCCACAGGCGCGAACTCAATGAACCATAGATCCATCCGCGGATCCACTATACTAAGTGGGGTGATCAGACTGAACCTCGCTGAGAAAGTGCGATTTGAGCAAAGTCTTGAAGAAGATGAGGGGGTTCATCAGGTAGATAACCGAGGCGGGGACTGCAGGCAGGGCGGGCAGCTACAGCAAAGGGCTCCCGGGGTGTGTGAGTGAGGAGAAGGAGGGGTGTCCTGGAGAGCCTGGGGGCACAGAGCGGGGCGGGTGAGGCTGGATCAGGGACACCAGAGGAGAGGCCGTGAGGGCACCTGAACTCACCGGCCGCGGGTCCCTGGAGGCTGCCCTGAGGGCCTGGCTTTTACTAAGTGAAGAGGGAGCCCTGCGGGGGTGGGGGATGGGTAGGTGCGGTTGCAGAGAGGTGCTGACATGTGACCCTTTAGGTGGTGTATTGAGAAGATACCCAAGGACAGGAGGGGTTCGAAAGGGGACAGACCCTCTGCAGGAGCTCGAGGGAGGGGCATGTGGGCTCGGGCTGGGGTTGCAGCGGGGGAACTGAGAAGTGGTCACATTCAAGAGTCTTCGGGATTTCCCGAAGGACTGGATCAGAGAAAGCAACCAAGGACCACTCCAGATCTTTGGTCCCATCAACCGAGAGACTGGGAGCCTGCTGAGGAGCAGGTTTTGCACCGAAAACAAGGAATTCCGCATTGGATCTGTAGGGTTTTGAGATGCCCGAGCGGAGACTGAGTTGGCCATGTAGCCTGGCGTTCAGGAAGACGAGTCTGGGCCAGACACACAAATCTGGTCACACCACGGACACAGGAGATGGATGGGCTCCCCCCGCGGGGAGGAGGGCGGCTGGGGAGTGAGGGTCTGAAAGTAGGAAGCGGGGCGTTTTCCCAAGTGGGAGCTGTAGGCACCCCTGCCAGGGCCCAGGCAGCCCAATGTCAGGAGCCCGGGCCTGCAGGGGGTGCCATGGACCTTCCGTGGCTGCCTGAGGACGGGGAGAAAGGTCCGCCGCTCCGGAAGGAAAGCGCTTCGTGGATTCCCGCCGGAGTGGCAGAAATAATTAAGAGGAGAAGGTAAAGATCTCGAGTAGCACACGTGCTCCGGTGCCTCGGAGGAATTAAGAAACCTCGGTCTATTAATCTGCTCAGACATCTGGGCACCGCTGCCTCGCCAGGAGGCTCCGCCCCCCGGGCCCTCTCTCCCTGCCCTGTCTCCCCATCCTCGCCTCTCCACGCCACTCGTGCAACCGCCCTGGTCCTAATGGATCGAACAGAGCCTTGGCATCGCGACGCCTTTTGCTCAGTGGCCCGACCCGCCGAGACTCTAGGAGGGCTGATGGCAGCCCCTCCTGGAATTGCGCGCCCGAGGCCTCGCCGCCTTGGCGCCCGCGCAGGACGTGGGGGCCGGGGCGGGGCGCGAGGGGTGTGTCTGGACGGCATGTGGGCCGAGGCGCGGGCGATCCGACGAGCTGGGGCTCTAGCCGGACTCGAGTCGGCTCCGCGCGCCCCGCGCTGTGCGCCCCGCGCCGTGCGCCCAGCCCCGCGCGCCGCCGCCACATCTGGAAGCGTTCAGCGCGTCCGCCTGGGGCGCGCCGGGCGGGCGGGCGGGGCGGCGGGCCGCGGGGTGAGCGCCGCGCTCCGCGCTCCTGCCCGCGGCTCCCTCTCGCCGCCTCTGCAGAAACAGCTCCTGCCAGAGCGGCGCGCGGCGCGGCCCGGAGCGGCGGCGCCTTCCTGCCTCCTAGCCCTCGGGACTCGCCGGACCTTCGGGCAGAGAAAGCGGAGCCGGGCCGGGGAGGACGCGCCGAGAGCAGGCGGAGACGGTTCGGGCCGGCGGCCGGCGGGCCCTCCCCCCGTCCTGGGGTCCGCGCGCCCCTCTCCCCTTCCGCCTCCTCTAGCTCTGCCTCCCGATTTATTTTCTCAAATGCTGTGGCCGCCAGAGGTGCGGCGCTGAATTCTTGAAAGGGGCCCGGATGTGCTGAGGATGCGTTACAGCCCCGCTGAAGGAGGCAGGAGTGGAAAGGAACGGTTTCTGGTGTTTGATGCAATGATGGGGATCAGGTAATCGTCAGAGGAAAAGAAGAGCTGCTGCAGACCCACGGCTTCCTCGATTCTGCACGAGAACCGCCGGCCCGGAGCAGGGATCAGGGCAGACCCGCTCGGGGGTGTTTGACATTTCCTCCTCTTCGTGGCTTCTTCTCCTGCTCACACGATTCTTGGTCCATGGTCAATGAAAACACGAGGATGTACATTCCGGAGGAGAACCACCAAGGTAAGGCTGGACCCCGCTGCCGCGCCCGCCGGCCTCGCCCGCGCGTCCTTCTCCCAAAGCGGCCGGTGGCCCGCGGGACCCGGGCCGAACCGAGCGGAAAATCCCCGCCCCTCCCCCGCCTGCGCCCGCGGACCCCCCGAGCCGCGCGTCCGGAGAAATTCCGGGCGAGGGGAAAAGTTCCCAAGTGTCTGCTCCGGCCTCGCTGGCTCGCGCTCGCCAGGGGAGCCCGACTGCCCGGCCGGCGACGCCCCCGGCCCCGCGGGCCGGGGTCCTCGCCTCGCCCGGGCGCGGCTGGGAGTGCGCGCGCGCGCGCCCCGCACCAGGCCGGCCGGCGCCCCCGCCCGCTGCCCGGCGCCCCGGCCCTGCGCCCCCGCCCGGGCAGCGCGCTCCAGGGGGCGGGTGGGGCCCGAGAGACGGCTGTGAGTCTCTCGTCGCCTCTCCGTTTCCTTCTCCCTCTCTTTCCCTCCCCGTGTCCCCCTCCATCTCTCCCTCTCCCTGTGTCCCTCTTCTCGGCTCACCTACACCCTCCCACCTCTCTGCAGCCACTGACCCCGCGCGCCCACGCCCCGGGTGTTCTTATTCGCACCCACATGCGGGCTAGCACCTGAGGATGTCAGCGGGGGTTAGAAATCGGGCGGTGTGTGGGCTCTGCTTTCTCATGTTTTAAGGCAATAATAAAGGGTGTGCCGAGCTCACGCGGCTGTACACTGTCGCCCAGTGTTTTCCAGCGTCTCCATCCTTGGCATCAAGTGTCAGCCGCTCCCCCTGCGAGGGGGGAAGGCTTTCAGGCAACTCCCCACTTCCTGGAAACTTTCTCCCTCACACCCCCCCACCCCCGCCCATATTAACAAGTTATTATTTTTTGGCACTGTTCAGCAATTAAGGTCAAGATGGAGCGGAGAGGGCCGGTCTTGCTGGAGTGTGGCCGCCTCCAGCTCCGGCTGGGCCTCCCCCGTGGCTTCCTCTGCCTCTGGGTGCAGGCTCTGCCTCGCCTCTCCCAGTTTCCCAAGCCTCCCTGTTTACATGCTTCCTTCCAACCTCTTCCTTCTCAGTACCTGTCGCTGTTGGTCCTGCTACTTCCTGGGCACATCAGGTGCTCCTGCGAGGACAGCCTTGTGGAGGGATTGTCTCCGAGTCTCTCCTTTCCAGCCTCCTCTCTCCCTTGCCCCCAGCCTCACCCTTAGCAGGCAGAGTCCCTACCCTTTTGGAGCCGGAGGCCGCCGGGCAGCTTCCCTGGGTTCGGTCCAACCTGAAACTGATCTCCAGCTTGGGTGGCCATGGGGAGACTGTGGCCTCTTTTGGTAGAAAGGATTGTGTCAAGGGCCATGGGTTCTAGGATGAGCCATGGCTTTCAGGTTAGGAGGGCAGCTCTGTCCCCATGTCCCACCCCTCACCTGTTTCCCTGCACCCCTCCTGATGGATTCAGAGGGAGACGGGAGAGACACAGAAGAAAGGGTGATGTCTGTGAAGAGCGGAGGAGGGTAGGTCTCTGCCATCGGGGATCCCGGCTCAGTCCAGGCAGCCTTGAAGCGGAGCGCCCAGTGGCCACGTCCTGGCTGTCACCCACAATGACAGTGACCTGTAGTCATGCTTGTTATTCACATGGTGATAATCCTCAGCAGTTCCTAGGGTCCCCTTTCTGTGCAGGACAAATCCTTCTTGGCCCTTTTCCCCCTCCCTTTTGCCCCCCGCCCCGCCCCGTCCCCCAGTGCCTCCTCCCCTCCCATCTGCGGAGAGCAGACATTCAAAGTAGGAGCCGAGGCCCTGTGAGGTCTGCGAGGAAGATGGAGGGGCCGGCAGGCAGCAGGGCGCGTGGCCGGGCGCGTTGCCTTCCCAGCCACACGCCACAAACGCTATGGCAACCTGGATCCCAGTCCTCTCCCTTGAAGCCGCAGTGATTATATAATTCTCGGAGCAGTTTTGCCTCCTTTCCTGGACGTGGTCCTCAGGTGTGAGAGCAAAAGGACCCCTGTCTCCCTGCTGCCTTCCCCCTCTTCCCCCCCAACCTTGGCATTGTTGGGGTCTTCCTGGGGCAGGAGGTGAGGAGGAGGGGCAGACCTGGAGGAGCAGGAGTGTCTGCCAGGAAGGGCTGGCTGTGGCTTCGGAACTAACGGGGCGATGGAACATGCCCGGGGTCAGGGTTTCAGGACCCGAGAGGCCTGAGGAGCGGATGATGACGTCGGGCGGATGGTGACAGCCAGAGTGGAGGGCTGGAGAAGTTGCCGGGGCTGGGGGTTACACCCTCCTCTCCCCGTCGCTTAGTGCATGGGTCCTTTCGCCCTGGTTTGCAGTGCTGTGTGTGTGTAGGGGGGCGGTCAGGGTGTGGAGAGGGGGGTCAGCACGTTGGTACAGCCCGCAGGTTCCCCGAGGGCTGGCCCCCGACCCCAGGTCCAGGCTGGAAGGGGCTTGTGGGCCTCCCCTCACCTCCATCTCCCATCTGCTCTGGTCGCTCGCCAGCCTCCCACTTTTCTGGGCTGATTTTCCATTGCAGGCTCCAGCTAGCAAATGAGTTTCTTAATAGTCAACCATTTAACAAATAAAACATCAGAATGTCCCTTATCTGCTGGAGATGAGGCAGAGGGGGAGGCGTGTTCTGGGAGTGGAAGACACACCGTGCTTTTCTTTTCAAAGCGGGACTTAGTGATGCGGCAGGACAGTCCTCATCGTAATAAAGTGATAGCAATCACGGTGAGGGGTCGGAGGGCATTGTTACCTTCACCCCACCTTGTGCAGGTTGAAGAAGGGGTGACATTAACTTCTCTTTCTCAGATTCTGTGTGGAGGAACCTGGAGAAAAGAGCTTTTAAGGTTCCAAATACCGTTTCTAGTACCATTCAGACACTTTCCAGTGTATCAGAGTACTAGACAATCGAATCTATTACAAGAATCAATTATTCATTATTTCCACGGAGCACATGCTAACAGTATTTAAATGTGCGCGCGTGTATGCGCGCATGTACACACACACACACACACACACACACACACACACACTGAATAAAGAAGAGCTATTTTAAATAGATTACACAAGAGCCTAATGCCCTCTGGGACCTGGTACATGGCAGACAGGAAGACTGGTGATGTAGTCCCCGCACCGTTGCACACCTGTGCCTCTCCTTGGGTGAACGGTTCTCCACAAGTTGATGCTACAGGTACAGGAGATGGTGAGCCATTGGCCCATGAATCTTGGAGATGACTTGGGACTCTTCCTTCAGTTTTCTCTGTGACTTAGAACTGCCCGAGATGGGTTCTTCTGGGTGTAAGCTGGATGCAGAAGGAGACCCAGGGGTGTCTCGGGTCAGGGTCTGAGGGCCTGCTGATCTTTGTGTCCCCCACCTCCTAGCACAGCCTTGACCCTGGGGGGATGAAAGCAGCCCCCAGACCAGAGGCGCTATGCTTCCTGCCTCCTCCAGGAGGTGGCACTCCGGGGCCTGGGCGTCAGGAGGTGACCTGCGGTGGGGGGGGCACAGATGAGGGCAACCTGGCTGCCATGCCTCGTAGGCATACCTGCCCCAGGGCAGAGGCCCCGAAGACGGGGGTGCCCCGCCGTGCACATGACATGCCCTCACGACCCCCTTCCCTCTCCAGTACTGAACCCACTTTGGATTTCTCCCACCCCATAGTCCCTCCTGCCCCAGCCCTGCAATGACCTCTAGCACAGGCAGCATCCGCTAGGCTGAACCTGTCACGGCCCTGCATTAATATCCTCCCTGTTTGTATTTCCTCCCCAGATTAATCTCCCCAGGGCTTGGTGACCAGAGGGGCTGGTGGGTCCCAGGCCTGGCCTGAGGCCCTGCTGGAGTGTGGGGCCGGGAGGGGCTGGCCTGTGCGGTTGCTCAAAGGCAAGAAGACGTTCCCCTCAGAAACAACTGGGTAGACACTTCACAGCTCATCTCCGTTTATGAGTCTGGCTGGTGTCCTGGTGTCTGGAATGGCAGCAAAGCTCCTGAGACCTCCGGTAGGAAGTGACTGAGGTCTGTTCTGCTTCTCAGCACTGGGTCCCTGCCCCCCTCCTCTCCTCCCCACCATGTTCTCATTCCCATCCCTTTCTTTGCTCCGCCTCCTAGCATAGCGTTGACCCTGGGGGATGAATGAACTTCCTCGGCTGTTGAGGCAAGTTCCCAGGGCCCAGGAGCCCCAGACAACAGCCTGACAGTGCCTGAGGAGCTGGAGCACCCACCCCTCCTGGCCCCAGACCCTCCGGCTGGGGTCGGAGGTCACTCGGTGGTGACCTGTCAGCCGACACCGCCTCACGGAGACTCTGGAGTTCGTGCTCTGCGTTCGAAATCGGGAGACAATTTTATTTTCCAGTGTGGACTAAAGGATACCGGTGAGGGACTTTCCTGGCAGTCCCGTGGTTAAGACGTCACCTTCCAGTGCAGGGGGGGTGCAGGTTCAATCCCTGGTCAGGGAGCTAAGGAACTACATGCCTCCGGGCCAAAAATCCAAAATGAAAAACAGAAGCAATATTGTAACAGATTCAAAGAAGACTTTAAGAATGGTGCACATCAAAAAAAAAAAAAATCTTAAAAAAAAAAAAGGAATCAGATGGATTGTTTGGAAAACACCTGGAGACTTAACAACAAGACTAATTAGTGAGATAATCGCCCTGATTGAGTCTGTTTCTAGGTTCTGTCCTCACAGTTGCCTGAGTCTATCGTGGGCTCTGAGGATGAGCACTGAAGACTGATTAGAAAAAAAAATTTTTTAATGGCATGGGGAATTGTTTTTGCAAAATATCAGGTGCTAAATATTTAGTGACATAAGTGCTAAGCGTTCCGATAATGAAGCAACACTCCCAGCCACGACTGTCATTATTAAAATAATTTAGTAAACACCTGTTTCGGTGAACCTCAAGGTTACATACTGTACTAAACAAGTGGAAGTGACAGGATCCCTCTGGGGAAATGGAGGGCCTTCAGCACTGTTTCAGGGTCGGGTGCAGGGGCTCCCTGGAATCCACAGGGGCAGGAAGCAGGGTGGGGGCTGGCAGGACTCCTGTGTTGTGGGGCCCAGGTCCCAGATGGGTATCCGTTACTTGAGGCCAGGCCTTGACCTGGGGCCCCTGGGGCCTCGCCACCTCTTTGCCGTGTGAGACGGGGTGGGAGCCCTGGAGGGCAGAGCTGGGAGGGGACTTGGCCTCAGGGGCTGCAGGAAGAGGCCCAGCTCCCTGGGGTGTCTGGGAGCATGTGGGGCACACAGCTGCTACTTGTGGGACTGAATTCACCTAGGTGGGGATTTACAGGACAGAGGAGGGCGGTTTGGGCCTGCAGCTCAGGAGACGAAGAGAGGTTGAAAACAGGCCCTCACCTCCCCGGAGCCCTGGGTGACCTCGCTTTGAACGGAGGTGAGGGAAAGGAGGTCTAACTAGCCGGAACCGAAACCCCACAGTCCCGTCCACAGGCCCCAGACAGCTCTTCATCACAGGGCCGCTTCCGGGTTGTCCTCTGGTGTGTGTGTGAGAGAGTGGGAGGGGGCGGTTCCACACTCGTGTTCTCTGAAGGGTTACCAAGCAGACCTAGAATAAACTCAAGTCTCTTCGGGAATTTACTTTCCAGGATCAGAGGATTTTAGGGACAAGAGAAATGGTAGGAACCAACGCCGTTTCCAGCTGAGCAAACAAGCCCCTGCAGGGTCACTCAGGAGAGTTGGGCCTGGAACCCACCTCCATTCTCCATCCTCCTGCCCTCTCTGGACCTACTGGGTGCACGCCGATGCTCTCAGAGCATTGCTCAAGGTTTCTTGCCTAATAAACCTCTTGCCCTCCCCCATCCCTCTCCCGACCCTGCTTTTGTTCTGGCTCAAGTCTTTTCTGAGATAGTAGATTTAGAAACAGACTTGGGGCTGTCTTTCATTGGAAAAGTTTAAACATTTCTTAGACGACAGAGTAAAAGTTTGTGCGTGTCCACAAGAAACTCCTGCAAAACTCAGATCACTCTTTTGTGAACGGACATGCCTCCAAACCTTTTTGTGTGCTCCCCACCTTTCTGCCCCAATCGGGGCTCCCCTGAGGGAGTGACGAGCCTGTGTTGCCAGGCTCCCTTGGCAAGGAGTTGGCAGCTGTTCATGGACCGGCCAGCTTTGTTGTGTGTAGAAACCACAGGACAGGGTGGCCATGCAGGTGAGCTACAGGCAGAACAGGTAGAAAGCATAGGGCGGTCAGGCTGCAGCTGTCAGAGGCCAGGGTGCCCCCGAGTTTACTGAGCTGGGCGAACAAAGGCCCCCTGCTCCATTGTCAGGGCTCGACCCCCAGAACCCCTCCTCTTCCCAGGAGACATTTAAAGAAGGAGAGGTCTATGGGAAGGGAGTCATTTGGGGCCTGCCTCCACGATCCCCAGAATCTCTGAGCCCTTGGTGGCTGACCTGATGCTCCCAGAGACTGGAAGACCTTGGAGGCTGAGCTGGTCCTCAGCTTTAGGACCAGGCCTAAGCCCTGCTCACCCTCAGAGGTGTGGCCTCTGAGGTCCTGGGAGGAAGCCACCATTTCAGAACACAGTGTTGCCATCATTTCATGAAATATTCAAGCTGCCCATTTGCCAACAGGGCTTTCTTTTAATACACTCGGCTACTCATGGTGCTGCCTGCTGGAACCTAGCTGAAAAGAAAATAAAATAATCTTGTCTCCTGTCCTTTAGAGAAGAAAGCCAAAACCCAGACAGTAAATGAATGTTCTTCTCCGTATTGCCTGTGGGCAGAAATGTTGAGAAATGTTGATTTGATTACTCAATTAAGCTCTATTTACTTTGTAACCATTGTGTCATGTTCAGTCATTTATATACTTTTCTCCTTCCAAAATAATCCATGTTGGGCTAAAACCTTTCAAAGATGTTAGTTAGCAAAAGTAAAGAAGAGAAAGAAAGAAAGAAAAATAAATAAGCCTACACCTAGAAAAATGACTTGGGTCACATTTTTTGACTTGATGTCTTTCTCTGAGACGTTTGAAAGAATCAGGTCCCCATTTTTCATCTGTGGGACGGAGACAGTAATCCTTAGCCAGTCGGTTTTGCAGGGCAGCCCTGAGGCTCCGAATGGAGGCTGGGTGTACATCACTGTGTGGTGGCAGCTGGCTTTAGCAAATCACAGGACACCAACCTGTGAGGAAGCAGGGCCATGAAACTTCCGTAGCATTCAAGAAGCGTTGAAGGTGGTGTTGGGTGACTGACATTATTTAAAACTACAAGGATGGAAACGTGAAACAAAGAGAAATAGAGTCCGAGGCGGCCTGGCCGATACTGAATAATCGAAGGAGAAGGGAAAGACCATCCGGAGAGGGTTGGTCTTCTGGTTTTCTTGGCACGTGGCAACCAACCTGAGCCTGTGGGCTCTCAGGACTGTGGGATAAGCTAGAGGGTCAGGACCCAGGGAGGCCAGGCTTCCTCATGACCGTGGTCCCCGTGTGTGGCCTGAGGCCGAGGTTCTGCCTTCTGAACTGGCCAGAAGTCCTCTGCTGGTCCAGAACTTGAGAGCAGGAGGTTGTGTCCTCGATGTCCATGTGAACTCCCCAAAGCTAAACAACCACTCTTTAGCCCCAGAGGACAGACTGCTTGGCAAACAAAACTTTGCTTCAAATGTCAACCTTGGCTTTGGAAAATAAGCATAAAAAAAACAAAAACATATAGCAAACATGCTGGCGGTTTGTAGGTAAGGGGAGGGAGCAATTCCATGCGGCATCTTGAGACACTCATCAAATAGGAAAGGGCTTTAATTTTACATGGGAAGTGACAGACTAGCCTTTAGTTTACCGAAGCAAAAATAATCTCATCGTCAAAATGTGTGCTGGGAAACGTGCGTTTAACTCTGCGCCTTGTACCGCTCACCACCTGCCTCCCTGCCTCTGGGCCTGTGATCTCTGGGGCATCCATGTCTACATTTTTATTTTTAAAAGAATATGTTGTAGCATCCATTGTTCTGTGTTTGTAGATGGGGCAGGAGCAGTATGCTTTGTACTCTCTTCCTACCGTTACATCCTATGTCCATCCTAGGTGTTGCGTGCTAAGTCGCTTCAGTCGTCCCTGACTCTTTGCAGCCCTATGGGCTGTAGCCCAGCAGGTTCTTCTCCTCATGGGATTCTCCAGGAAACAATACTGGTGTGGGTTGCCATGCCCCTCAGGGGATCTTCCTGACCCAGGGAACAAACCTGAGTCCCCTGTGTCTCCTTCAGTGGCAGGTGGGTTCTTTACCACTAGCACCACCTGGGAAGCCCCGTGCATCCTATGGGAGGGTGTTAATGACATTTTTCACATGAGGGAACTCAGGAGCAGTGGTCTTCAAGGTCATCCTGATGCTGTTGGAGCCGGGAATTAAGTTTAGGTCTCTTGGACTTCCCAAGCACGTGCTGTCTCTCTCCTCTCCCCACCTGGGGCTGAGGAGAGACGACCTTGAACAGCCTCGTGTCGCATGGCTTGGACGTGCCCTGTGGAAGCTGCGTCTTCCGCCGGTCACGGCGGTGGACAGACATCTGAGTGCTTGTGCTGCCCTATGGTCACTCCACACGCCTCCGCTCGCCATCCCCTCTCCGAGCTGTGCGTTTGTTCCCGAGCTTCCTGCCTGGACCCTGCTTGGTCCTCAGATCCCAGTGGGGACTCCATCTGTCCAGCTTTGGCTTTGAGATGACTGCTTCGTGGCAGGGCCTAGCTTCTCCGCCTTCTTGGAACGTCTCCCCGGTAATCTCCCCCTGGAAATAGGCCCTCCATTCTCCAACCCGGGTCTGATGAGTTTGGGGCCCATCCTTGCAGGCTGAGCTCCCAGACTGCATGCGTTATCCATTTATTTATTTTTAAAGAACATCTTGGTGGAGATATGTCACTTACCATAAAAGATACATTTCATATACCTTTAAAATGTACAGTTTGGTGTTTTTTAGTATGTTTACAGGGTTGTGCAAAGCCTGCACATATTCATCACCCCAGAGACAGACCCCGCACCCACTGATAGTCACTCCCCATCCCTGCTTCTGTCCCCTGCATCTCTGTGTGACTGTGGATTCTCAAGCATCATTGACTGTGATGTTAATCCAGTCACTGGGGCTCACCTGTGCCATCTCACTGCAGGTGGCGCATCCCCTGAATTCAGATCTAGGTCGGTTGTGACGATCCACCTGATAAACGACCCACCTGATAAATGATGCAGTTAAAAGGAAGCACAGGAGGTCAGTTGGGGACCCGGGTATCACTTGGAGGTGAGATCGAGCACTTTCTTTCAGTTACACAAAAAGTGATTTTAAGATTTATTTCTTTTAACTCAGCAAAGCTAAGTCTGTAAGGCACATTTACTGATAGCTGAAGATGTGAATTATGACCTTTAAAAATGTTTTATTATAAAATATATATAACAAAGTTTTTCATTTTAACCAATCTTAAGTATATAGTCCAGTGGTGTGAAGTATATGCACAGCATTGTACAACCATCACCAGACTATTTCCAAAACTCTTTCCTCGCTCCAAACAGAGACTCTGTAAGCTCTAAGTAACAACTCCCCATTCCTCCCTCTCCCAGCCTCTGGTAGCATCTAATCTGTTTGTCTGTGAATTTTTCTCTTCTAGGTATTTCATTTACGTAGAATCATACTATATTTGTCTGTTTGTGTCTGACTTATTTTATGTGACGTTTCCAAGGCTCATCCATGTTATATCATGGGTGTCAGAACTTCATTCCTTTTCATGGCTGAATAATATTCCACTGTATGAACCAACCACATTCTGCTTATCCATTTGTCAACTGATGGACACTTGGACTGTTTCTGCCTTTAGGCTACAATGAATAATGCTGCTGTGAATATCAGTGTACAAGTATCTGAGTTCTTGCTTTCAGTTCTTTAGGGTACAGACTTAGGAATGGAATTTCTGGGTCTGAATTATGGCTTTTTTGTTAAAAGAGCCCATTTCCTCATGTGGTTCCACCATGTCGGAACACGCCATCCTGTGTACACGAGGATATTGTATCAGGGAATTCCACTGTGGCGGTCATGAGGGTTAGTGTGTTCCTGAGGCTCCCTGGGCCTGTATCAGAATTTTTACTTTAACTAGGTGTTTAACAATCCAGCAATGAGGAGTGACTGATGCTGCTTCCCTTCCAAAAAACAAAGAAGGTCTCCAGACTCAGCTCAGCCCTCCCTCCTCTTCCTGCAAGCAGGGCTCCGGAACGGCAGGAAGCGGGTGTTAGGTAAGACAGAGATGCTTAGTTTGTGTGTCCCCATCTGCCTGTGTATAGTCCAGGAGCATCCACTCTGGGAACCGTGAGGACCCTGGGAGAGGATGGGTCTTGTGTGGCTAGGCTGAGCCATGCTCTGTGGCCCCACATCTGTGCTGGTGGAGGGCTCTATCTCCAGCCTGGGGGCTTGCCTGGGGGTGCTGCTGTGCCCGGGGCCCTTGCCTGCACCTTGCACAACTGTAGTCTAGGCGAGGGAGGGAAAGACACTCAAGAAAAAAGGAGCACTCCGGCAAAAGAGTCAGGAACAGAGGGAGGAGGGGAGGAGACAGGAAGACATGGCGGCCCCATGCGGGGACCAGTGGCCAGTTACTGACTCAGGAAACCCTTTCATTCTTGGGATGGCTATTTTTTTCCATAATTGTTTTGCCTAAAAGTAATAACATCACTTTACTTTTTGGTTGCTCTAGAATACCTTTTCAATTTTGCTCTTGTCTACTATCAACTATCCTTAAAAAAATTGTTTTGAAGTAATGGGACAAGTTTTATGATTTCTATTTTTTCAGATAAGGAAACGTGGGCTTAGAAAATCTGAACAACTTGACTTATTAGGGAAGGAAAAGAAGAATCAGGTTTGGGTTTTTTTTGAGAGAGAGGGAGAGAAGATCAGATGGTAGACTTTATCTTATCTTTATCTTTGTGGGCTCATATATGTTCTCCCATTTATTCCTGCTGGAGCCCTATTAGAGCCAGACAGCTTTCTATGCTACAATGACTTGTCGACTCTTGGTCTCAGCTCCTCCTGTAGCTTGACCGTATTGATCATCCATCAGGGCTCCTTGTCCTGACGCAGGCTGACCTCCAGCCCCACGCCCAGCTCCCCAGTTGGCAGGTTCAGCTGGGGCATAAGTGTGTGTGCTCTTTTTCAGATTAGCAGAGTTGAGCATGCTAAGTCAGAATGCAGGTCAGACCTTTGGCAGTCTGATATACTTACTTTAATCCGACTCTTAGTAAATCCCCATCTTACGGGCTCAGCCTTTGCATCCCCCCTCTGGTCCTGTGCACAGGTGTGTCTTGGCTGCTATCCAGAGCTGAAAGGTTGCACAGCGTTTCTCCAAGGTCAGAGCCTCTGTCACCGTGTCTGGCTGCACAAGACCTCCTGGGGATCTGAGCTGCACATCCGAGGGGATTATAGTGACTCAGATGTCATATTTGGTCTGCAGTGGATAAGATCCTGTGGCTCTGTGTTTCAATTATTTAAAAGGCAAAATTTTTGACCTGTGCCTGGCTGTCTAAAAGACCAAGTGACAAGGAGCCTTTTCTCAGGATAAATTGACTGTGAAATGCCCTGAAAATGGAGAATCTCATGCCAATTTTGGTGAAAACAATCCTAAAAGTTGCTTTTCCTCGCCCAGATTTGGTGTGGTCGGTCATTCTCACTGTGTTGTTGGGCGCCTGCTGTCTGTAAGGTGGTCTGCTCCTGTGACCTTTGGTTACAGCCCCTTGGTTGTCCCTTCCTCTGTAGGGGGGGTGGGCATGTAGTCCAGTGGGAGGGAAGATGCACAGACACCCACGACGGGCAGAGTGTGCCTAGCATTCCACAGAGATGAAGATGAAGGGCTCACAGGCTGAAAGAAGGAGATGTACGGTCAAATTGAGTAAACGGGGAAAGCATGGGTGACGGGGCTGGACCTTGAAGGGCGGGCAGATGTAGGGTGGGTCCCAGCAGGAAGAGCAGTGTTGACAGGCTCAGGCACTGGATTTTTGAGGAGTGGGGAGTTGAGTTTGCTTAGAGCACAGCCATGTCCGGGGAGAAGTGGAGGGAAGGCTGGCACACATGGAGAGCCCTTGCCTTGGGCTGGAGTCTGCCTCTCATTCTGGAGGTTGTGCAAGGCTCTCTGGAGTGTTTGAGCAAGGGCAAGGGGTGACCAGAGCCTTCCAGGAGGCTAGTTAGGTGGCATGGTAGAGTGTGAATTGGGGCCTAAGAGCACAGGTGGAGGGACAGTTCTGAGGCTGCTGTCAAGTGCAGGGGAAGAGGGAAGAAGGGGTTTTGTCAACAAAGTCCTTTATCCAGTGGGTGGGGCTATCTAGGTGGGTGGGGCTATATGGGTGGGCAGGGCTGTCTACCTGGAAACAGCTATCTAGGTGGTTGTTGTTCAGTCACCCAGTTCAGTGCAGTTCAGTCACTCAGTCGTGTCCAACTCTTTGTGATCCCATGGACTGCAGCACACCAGGCCTCCCTGTCCATCACTAACTCCCATAGTTTACTCAAGCTCATGTCCATTGAGTCGATGATGCCATCCAGCCATCTCATCCTCTGTCATCCCCTCCTCCTCCTGCCCTCAATCTTTCCCAGCATCAGGGTCTTTTCAGATGAGTCAGTTTTTTGCATCAGGTGGCCAAATTATTGGCGTTTCAGCTTGAGCATCCATCTTTCCATTGAATATTCAGGACTGATTTCCTTTAGGATGGACTGGTTGGATCTCCTTGCAGTTCAAGGGACTCTGAAGAGTCTTCTCCAACTCTCCAGTTCAAAACCATCCACTCTTCGGTACTCAACTTTCTTTATAGTCCAACTCTCACATCCATACACAACTACTGGAAAAATTAGAGCTTTGATTAGATGGACCTTTGTTGGCAAAGTAATGTCTCTACTTTTTAATATGCTGTATAGGTTGGTCATATCTTTTCTTCCAAGGAGCAAGCATCTTTTAATTTCACGGCTGCAGTCACCATCTGCAGTGATTTTGGCCCCCCCACAAAATAAAGTCTGTCACTGTTTCCCCATCTATTTGCCATGAAGTGATGGGACCAGATGCCATGATATTGGTTTTCTGAATGTTGAGTTTTAAACCAACTTTTTCACTCTCCTCTTTCACTTTCATCAAGAGGCTCTTTAGTTCTTCTTTGCTTTCTACCATAAGGATGGTGTCATCTGCATATCTGAGGTTATTGATATTTCTCCCTGCAGTCTTGATTCCAGCTTGTGCTTCATCCAGCCCAGCATTTCTCATGATGTACTCTGCTGCATATAAGTTAAATAAGCAGGGTGATGATATACAGCTTTGACATACTCCTTTCCTGATTTGGAACCAGTCTGTTGTTCCATGTTCAGATCTAACTGTTGCTTCCTGACCTGCATACAGATTTCTCAAGAAGCAGGTCAGGTGGTCTGGTATTCCCGTCTCTTTAAGAATTTTCCACAGTTTGTTGTGATTCACACAGTCAGAGGCTTTGGCATAGTTAATAAAGCCGAAGTAGATGTTTTTCTGGAACTCTTGCTTTTTCGATGATTCAACAGATGTTGGCAATTTGATCTCTGGTTCCTTTGCCTTTTCTAAATCCAGCTTGAACATCTGGAAGTTCATGGTTCACGTACTCTTGAAGTCTGGTTTGGAGAATTTTGAACATTACTTTACTAGCGCGTGAGATGAGTGCAATTGTGCGGTAGTTGAACATTCTTTGGGACTGGAATGAAAAGTAACCCTTTCCAGTCGCTCAGTCATCTCCGACTGTTTCTAACCCCATTGATGTCTGCATGCCAGGCTTACTGGTCCTTCACCATCTCATGGAGTTTACTCAAACTCATATCCATTGAGTCAGTGATGCCATCTAACCATCTCATCCTCTGTCAGCCCCTTCTCCTCCTGCCTTCAGTCTTTCCCAGCATCAGGGTCTTTTCCAGTGAGTCAGTTCTTCACATCAGGTGGCCAAAGTATTAGAGCTTCAGCTTCAGCATGAGTCCTTCCAATGAATATTCAGGTTTGATTTCTTTTAGGACTGACTGGTTTGATCTCCTTGCAGTCCAAGGTACTCGCAAGAGTCTTCTCCAACACTTAGTTCAAAAGCATCACTTCTTTGGTGCTCAGTTTTCTTTATGGTCCAACTCTCACATTCATACATATCTACTGGAAAAATCATAGCTTTGACTATACAGATCTTTGTTGCCAAGTAACGTCTCTGCTTTTTAATATGTGGTCTGGGTTTGTCATAGCTTTTCCTCCAAGGAGCAAGTGTCTTTTAATTTCATGGCTGTAGTCACCATCTGCAGTGATTTTGGAGCCAAATAAAATAAAATCTGTCACTGTTTCCATTGTTTTCCTATCTGGTTGCCAGGAAGTGAAGGGTGGGGCTATATGGGTGGGTGGGGTTATCTCCATGGAGGGGAGGGAAATCTATCTAGGTGGGTGGGGCTACATGGGTGGGCGGAGCTATCTCCATGGGAAACACTATCTAGGTGGAGAGCGTTATTTAGGTGGGCAGAACTTTCTGGGTGAGAAGGGTAGAGGGTGGATTTGGAGGGCTAGTGGGAGATACCCAACAAACATGCAGGATTAAAGTTCACTTAAAAGTGAGATTTGAAACTGTGGAAGTGGATGGAATTATTAGGGAAAGCGAACAGAGAGAAGGGGAGGATGCAGGGCTGAGGACGGAGCCCATGTGTTTAAAGGTTAGGAAGCAGGTAAAACAGCCAGCGGGGTCCAGGGTGGTGGAGGAGAGCCTTGCTCCTGCAGGGTCACAGAGATCAAGGGGAGGCCATCACTGTCAGCGTCAGGTGGGATGTGGGAGAGAGGAGAGGAGATGGGAACTGAGGCAGTCCACTGGATTTGAATCTGCTCTCAGGGGACCTTGAGAGTGTGTCCACTTGAGATGGGCCTGACCACAGGGAGAGATACCTGGGGAAGGGAGAGGCCTTTACCTGGATGCCATTTTCACTGCCCTTCTAGGCTAGGGAAGTGGCCCAGCTGCTGTCTGCCTGCCCAGATGCAGTGTGCCATGATGGCCCTCTGGGGCCTGGTGCCCTGTCACCCTGTGTGGTCCCATCTGGAAAGCCACCTGCAGAGTCCAGCCTTATTCTGGTGAATCTCGAGGGCACTGCTGACCCCAGCCGGGCTGGGCTGCAGGATCCTCTGGTTCCCCTTTCCCTCTCCAGGGGACCCGGGCAGGATGTTGGCTGCAGAGGGAGCTCTGAGTCTGATGTAGAAGTCTTCCCAGTGCCAGCCGTATCACTTTCCAGACAATGGGTCCCAGGCCTGGACCTGTTGAGTCTGGCTTGACTCTGGTAGAGTGGAAGAGGAGAGGAGAAAATCCGCGAGAGATCATGACCAGAGCAGAAATGCCCTGGAGTTGGGTGGGCCTGGTGGCATTCTGGAGGCGGGTGGTGGGGATGCCCACAGATATCACAGCGTGAAGTATTGTTCACACCCATTTGTCTGTGGACGGCCACAAGCCAGCACCTCCCAGTGGTTTAATTAGGTCATGGTGCATTTGAAAGCAGAGGGGGAAAATGGCAATAAAGGTCATCTAGTAGTATTTTCAGACCTAGAAGTAAGTGAACAGAAACTCTAGACCATAGACTCTTAGGGAAAGTTTCCCCTAGCACTCGGGGACCAAATGCTAAAAGTTCCTTGGTGTGTGGTGTGTGCACGTGTGTCAGGGAAAGAAGGAGCTGGAGAGAGACAGCAGTGGACTCAGCTTGAAGACAGTGACTTTCACAGGCTGCAGGTGTGTCCAGGTGCCAGGAGACCCATGCGTACAGGTACCTCTGCCTCTTGCTTTGGTATTTGGTGGACTCACTTCACTTCCTCATGTCTGGGAATCTGTATCCACTACCTCCAACCCCTTGATTCAGAATCCATTTATTCTTTTAACCCCATTTATAAAGGACTGTGAGTTAAATATTGCAAAAGCAGTAAGTGAAGTACAGTAGGAGAAAACGTGAGTGTGGTCCTGTGCATACTGTCAGCTGCATGGAGAGATAGTAGTGGAGGCTCAAATGCAGCAAGAGTACTTCTGAGCTTAAGTTTTTTTCTAAGAAAGAATGTCTTGGGGGAGGGGCAAGAAGAGTGTGGAACAGCCTCACGATTTCAAAAATAGTAGCAAAGAAAAGAGGTTTTGGGTTTTAAAGACATGAGGGTGTCTTGAGTCTTCTTAGCATTGTGTATGAAGTGACTGGATGGGGTCGAATTGGGATGCTTTACACCCCACACAGTAGATGTGACTAAGGAGACACCCCTGCTTCCAAGAAAGTCTTTGCAAAGAATCCTTACTGCATCTTGCATTCTTTTCCTTCCTTCTGGATTCTTTCCTTAACAATGAATCTTATGTTTTATAGTTTTTTGGGTGGTGGTCTATAGTGGTAAACTTCCTCAGTCTCTATTTGAAGTTCTTTTTTTCTTTCTTTCTCTCTTTCTTCCTCCTTCCCTCATTCAAGAATGATGGTTTCATGGTACACAATTCTATGCAAGCTGTTGTCTTCCTTCAGCAATTGGAAGATCTTCCATTGTCTTCTGGACTCTATTGTTGCTGATGAGAGGTCTGCTGTTGGTCTATGTCATAATTTTGATTTTTAAAAGATACTCACTTTGTCTTTAGTATTAGGCAGTTTCACGATATTGTGTTATTACATTAATTTTTTTTTTTAAATCTTACTTGTGATTTGGTGAGATACTTCAACCCAAGGATTTGTATCATTCTTAGTTCTGGAAAATTTTCAGTCATTTTCAACTATTGCTTCTCCCCTAGACTATCTATTTTATGCTTCTGGAACTCTGCTATTAAAACATGTACTGATTTTTCTCATTTTACTGTTTCTCTTAGATGCTCTTTCATATCTTATATTTCATTATTTTCCTTTGCTACACCCTAGGGAATTCCTTTAGCTCTGTTTTCCAATTCACCAGTTTTTTCTTCATTTGTATCTAGTCTACTGTTTTACCTTTAAATATATTTTTATTTTTAATGACTTTTATTTATTAAAGTTCTATTTTGTTCTTTTTCAGATCTTTTATTTTTTAATAATGTATTTTGTCAATTTATGATTTCTCTTCTGTATTTTGTATTTTTAATAATTCTAAATAGATACGTAATATTTATAGTTCATTTTCAGATTGTTTTATTGATTTCAACCCTGTGGAGTGGCTCTCCTGTTTCTTGTATCTGCTGACTTTCCCTGATAGTGGATCACTTCCTCCTGTGATATAAAATTTTGAGTGGGAGCCCATCTCCTTTGTGAATTTTTTCCTCTTGTGGGTTCTAAGCACATGAATTGTGGAAGTGATGCTACAGTGTCATTTTACATTTGCCTCCAGTGGGTAATCTTGGTGGTTTCACTGATCTAGAAACAGTTTATGGTATTTGCTCGTTGACTTGGCCCAGAGCACCCTGGTGCTTTGATTTGCCATGAGAAATTATTCTCACACCCAGAATCTCAGTCAGAGGCAGGGGCCTTGCTTATAGGATGGACTGACTCGTATAAGCAGGAAGTTTTACAGCCCATACTGCTGTGGTCAGTCCTGCTGTGCTGTCCCCCCTTTCTGCTCTCCATCATCACAACCCCTCTTAGCCTTGTTGTTAAAACAGCCTCATTGCAATACTTAGGCCTCATTTTTGTTGTTGTTCAGGTGCTCATTTGCGTCCGACTCTTTGTGATCCCATGGACTGCAGCACGCCTGGCTCCTCTGTCCTTCGCTAACTCCCAGAGCTTGCTCAAACTCATGTCCATTGAGTTGGTGATGCCCTCCAACCATCTCATCCTCTGTCATCCCCTTCTGCTTTCAATCTTTCCTAACATCAGTGTCTTTTCTGATGAGTTGGCTCTTCACATCAGGTGGCCAGAGTATTGGAGCTTCAGCTTCAGCACCAGTCCTTCCAATGAATGTTCAGGATTGATTCCTTTAGGATTGACTGGTTTGATCGTTCAGAAGCCCATGGCCTACTTCAGGCCTTACCTGTGCTTTCAGATTGTGCAGGGGAAGAGAGTCATGACCTAGTTTTCCCCTTCTTCCAGTCCCCTCTTCCCCCCATTTCTGGGCTTCTAGGCTTGGGGCAGAGGAGAGTGGCTCAGAGGACACAGGGCTCACGACTTTCTCCTTAGTGCTGGGCTGTCGGCTGTCAGCCACCATCTTACTCTCTGCTCTGGCAGCTGCCTGAGTGCCGACTGTTTCCTAGGGCACCTCTGTGAGTTCTTGGAAGGTCCCCGTGGGTCCTTGGTGCAGGCCATGTGGTCTCTGCCAGACCTCTTGGGAATCTCTGCCTCTTTCTGCTGGGGCTGGAATCCCACCACTTACCCGTCGTCCACTCAGCCCATCAGGACGAAGGTGTTTGGTCAGCATTTGGGGCTCCAGGCTGCTTTCTTTTGCCTCCCTGTCTGCAGAGCTGCCCCAGAGAATCCCAGGCAGGAAGCACGCTCCATCTCTCAGTGTGTGCGTTCCTGGACTCGAGAAGACATCGACCAAGACTTCCCCGGGACTAGCACTCCGTTAGGTCCAGACCAGGTGTGTCACGTGGCTCACTGTTCTGTCTTCCCTTGGGGAACTAGAGTCAGGACAGACTTATCAGTCACTGATCGATCAATCAGCCACTGTTTATGAGCGCTTCCCGTGAGCTGGCTCTGTAGCAGCCTCTTGGCAGCATGCATAAGCGAGCAGAACCAATTCTGACAGCCGTGCATTAAGTGTCCACTGGATGCCAGAGAGTCAGTGAGGACGCAGTGATGAGTGAAACAGATGGGCGCCTGCCCCCCTCAGCGCTCTCAGCAGGGCCTCTGGCTGCATTGCCTGGAGCCTCCTCGGTGGTGGCCGCATGGTGCGATGTGGCAGCTCATTTGCATGAAGAGCAAGTGGGTCCTCCAGACTCTGGAAGTCTCTCTCGGCCTTCACAGAGCTGACCCATCAAGGACCATGTGAGATGCAGACCAGGCCAGGAGAGGAGCAGCCCTGGGGATGAGGGTGGACTGGTGTGAATGATGACTTTGTGGGGCGCAGTAGCTCTCTCTGTGTCACTGGGCTTTATCTCTGCTTGTTCCCCTCTTTCCTGAGCTCCTGCCAGGCTGTGGACTGTCCATGTCACCCTCAGGGACCCAGGGCTCTCCTCCTCTGTGCCTAGGAAGGGGCTTGGACCCCGCAGAGCCGTGCAGCATGGTCCACATGCTCCCTGGCAGTCGTGGGGTGACTCAAGTGACTGCTGCTGTCCCTGGAGGCCAGAGCCTCCAGAGGGTGTGGAGGTGCAGTCAAGACTTGTTCCAGGAGGAGCAGGGCTACCTGGGCCCTGCTCAGACGGAGGTTGGAGCCAGCTATTCCCATTTTTGTACACATTTAAGTCATTTTGTGTCCTCTCTGATGTATCTGTGTGTTCAGCCTTTTGTCTAATTGTGAGATAAAAGACTTCATCTTTTTTTTTTTTCCAGGAATTTCAGGAGTCAGCAAGGAAGTTCAGGAGGAATTAGTAAGACTGAAATCATTGAGCTGGTGGCTTCAGCTTAAATCAGACGAAGGACATACTTAAGATGACAAATGATTCTGGGTCCCCTGTGGATCTGGGACTGGTCAAGGGACCTGAAGTGCTGCCCAGGGAAGGATTCTGGGTGCGGCAAAAGCTCAGGGCAGAGAGTGCAGGGCTTGACTAGTGATGTCTGCCCCAGTCGCAGGCAGGGGGTGGTGCCCAGCACGACCTACTGTTTTGGCTGTGCCTGGGTAAGTCGGAGAGTCGCCCAGGCTCTTTATTCAGTGGGCTGATTCATTCGGTTCTGTCAAACCAGTAGCCAGTTCAGTGGGGTAAAAAATCAGCTGAAATGTGTTTAGTATAAGATAGGAAAGAAAGGAAAAAAAAAAGTACCCATTTTATAAATTCTGTTTTTCACTTTTTATTCAGCCGAGTTGGTAAATCATGGACATACTTTAAGAGTTGAATTAAATCCGAGAGCTTCTAACTGCTGGTCTGACTTTGCTGGAGGAGTCACTCTATGAGACTTTATGGTTTTATTACACTGTCTTTGTAAACATTTTTCAAAACGTTTCACATTGAGTATGTGATTTTGTTCTCGTTGGATCCCGGGGACACTCAGTGGTGATCTGACCAGTTGGCACGAGTAGGCGAGGGGCTGGCCCTGATCTTGGCTCCTTCTGTAGTTCTGTGAACTTTCTGAGTGTCCTCTGGGGTCTGGAGGAGACTTTCATCCAGCTGGTTACTGTTGCTCTGCTGTCTGGGGGCCAGGGCCTGTAGCCTGGTGCAGGGACTCAGGGTAGCATCCACACTGGCTCGAGAGGCCTGTTTCCCCAGCAGCTGATGTGTTAGACCCCACTGCCCTGATAGAATGCTTCGGGGTTTGTAGGATGGAAAATTCTGTTTGGAAATGAGCACAGCCCATAGTCGTCCGCGCCCTGGAGTTGTCAGCTGAGCGTCTGAGTCACCCGCACCGTCTCCTGGCGCCCGCGGCCTCCTGGTCCACCTACAGTGGTCTGAGCTTGGCCATATTTGGCTTTCTTGAGCTGGTTGGCTTTGGACATGTCTTTCAACCTGCCAACACCCGAGTGGGGACCCAGATCCAGCCTTGCGTTTAAGTGGCAGGCAGTAGAGATGTCCAGGGATGTGGGGCCGTTTACTGAACATAAATCAGTTCTCGGCTGGGCCTTGCATTCCTTCGGTTGTGAACAGTTTAGCCTCATAACAGCCATGTCTTCTCCCCCTGCTCTCCCCAGCCCAGACCACCATTGGATTTATTTCTACAACCAGGCGCTTTGAGGATCACAAGGGGTTCCCTCTTTCCTCCGGAGTATTCCTTTCCTCCCCAACTTTGCAAAGTACGTCTCATCCACTGTCTCATTGAGGTAGGAACTCATCTCATCCCTGTTTCACAGAAAAGGAGAAAAAGCCTCAAAAAGCTTAGGGAATTTGCCTAAGGTCACACAGCTAATAAATGATGGAGCTGGAATTTGAACCTAGCAGCTGTTTTCCGAGCGTTTACTCTGGAAAAGCCCTGCCGTGATTATGTTGTTTCTCTTCTAATCTGGATAGCCTGTCGTTGGACTTTTGAGATTTTTCTTGGTAGTTTCAACTGCAGCCCATACGCAGGCAGCACCAGCCTGTGGATCTGCTCAGACATCCCTCTGGGGAGAGGTGTGGAGTGAGGAACAGGCGTCGTCACGGCAGCAGCATCAGTACAGTGGCCGGGTCCAGACCTCAGATGCAAGAAGGCAGGGTCCCGGGTGTCAGGTCCAATTTCTGCTCTGCCCGGGTTCCTCTGGGGAGTGGGTACACCCAGTCTGAGCTGGGAGGCTGTTGGCATCCACGGAGCACTCACAGGCAGAGGGTGCATCCTGGCCTAAGCACAGTTGGTATGCTTAGAACTAATCTCTAGGGACTGTTGTGGGTGTTTATCTGCAGGCTCAGAGATAAAACTCTGGGAGGTGGGTCAGTAAGAAATGCTTGGGTTGACGTCCACTTGACACAGCGGCTATTTTCCCAGGGACTTAGGGCGGCCGGATACAAGGGGCCTATTTTAGGGACTTCCTTTATCGGTTTGGAATTGTCACTGTCTGCACTGCAGTCAGACGAGACTAGCCTGGCTTTGCCTTCCCTGCCTTGAGAAAGCACCATCACACGGGCTTGCCTTCTTTCCCAGCGGGCTCACGTGTCTGGGCCCTGCATTCTCTCCCTGCTGGCCCGCAGACATAGCCTCCTGATTCACTGTCTAATTTGCAGAGCAGTGTCAAGAGGGGCTGTTTTCACTTCTGGATTTTACACACGCTTAATGTTCTTGCTTTGAATAGGCTCCAAGAGGATATAATAAATAAAGCTGTGCACACATCCATCGTGGCGGCAGCCAGTCTCACAGGGAGCTGCCTGCTTTGGGGGATAAACCACATTTCTTTCCCCTTCTTTTCCCCTCCCCCTCCCTTCCTTCAAATATACTTTTCATTCATTAGACAAAACAGTCGTCCAGGGGTAGAAAGGGCACGCGATTGCATCTCTAGCACCAGGTATTTTGCAGCCATAAAATTATCTGCCTCTGGCTTTTCTTTCCAGTTTGATCCCCATCTATTCTCGAGTCAGACACACCCGTCTTGGGCCACTGCTGAGTTCTATGGGATGACACAGTTCAGACCAATTCCTACTTTGTGTAATGGGACTTCTAAAGCAGGCTGCCTGTTGGAAAGGCCCGGGAAGCCTCCTGATCCAGGGTTGTGCTCTGCACTGCTTTTCACTGAAAGGAAAATGGAGAAATGAAAATGGACTGTCCACCACGGAGGCCAGGATGGGGTGAAAACAGCACCATGATGGGGAGCACGTTCCGAGCCAGGTGTGGGTGTTACAGGAACCAGGTAAAGCTTCTTGTGCGGCCACGAGGCTGAACAGTCTTCATCGTACTGCCCACACCCAGCTGAGGGGTAAGCAGACATTTGTGTCTGTAATAGTCAGTGGGGAATTTGATTTAGGTACACCCACTGGCTTGGAGAGGGCTTCCCTTGTGGCTGAGCTGGTAAAGAATCCGCCTGCAATGCAGGAGACCTGGGTTCTATCCCTGGGATGGGAATATTGCCTGGAGAAGGGAAAGGGTACCCATTCCAGTATTCTGACCCAGAGAATTCCATGGACTGTATGGGGTTGCAAAGAGCTGGACACGACTGAGCAACGTTCACTTTCACTAGCTTGGAGAAGGAAATGGCAACCCACTTCAGTATTCTTGCCTGGAAAAATCCCTTGACTGGAGGAGTCTGGAGGGCTACAGTCCATAGGGTGGCAAAGAGTTGGACACAATGTTACATGCATACGTGCTGGCTATGTGTGTGTGAGTGTGTGTGTCTGTGTTTGCGTGGTAGTTTGGTGAGGGTTTCATGCATTTTGTTTGAATTTGAACCTTAGCTAATCTTCTCGGCAATGTTTCATGTTGGGGATGTCTCATATTTGACATTGGGGTTCCAACTTGCAATTCATTGTATTAATAGATGTCTCTTTTATTTCACTTTTTCTTCTCCTGTCTTTTTCAAGAGAGTGGGGAGAGATTTATGTATGGGTGATGCAAAGTACATCATGTTATAGATTATAGCTTTTTAATTTTTATTATCTTTTTAAAGAGAAAGATTAGTGCTTTGGGCTCAACTGGACTGAGTCGAGTTTAGAAATATTAATAGCCATGATCCATTGAGTGTCTAGTGTATGCTAAGCTTTAAATCAGGATCTTTATGTGAATTGTGTATTTTAAGTCTCAAAACAGTTGTGTGCCATAGATATGCATATTTTAACTGTACCAAGAAAGGAATCGGTTCCCCATGGCTAATGCTCTGGTGCTCCATACAAGTTGGGGTCTGGATGTCGAGTGTAGGGTTAGAGGTAGAGAGTGACTTCTGGTCTTAGGCCTCTGAGATTCAGGGGAGCAGGAATGAAGCCCTTTCGTGAGGACGGAAACCTAAAATAAATTCCTGGTAAAGAAAGAGAGATGAGTCTGGGGCTCCCTCTGCTCCCTGACGTGTACCCTCACAGGATGTGTGTGTATGCTCACTCAGTCGTGTCTGAATCATTGCAACCCCATGACTGTAGCTCACCAGACTCCTCCGTCCATGGGATTCTCCAGGCAAGAATACTGGAGTGGGTTGCCATGCACTCCTCTAGGGGATCTTCCTGACCCAGAGATCAAACCTGTGTCTCCTACATTGAAGGCAGATTCTTTCCTACTGAGCCACCAGGAAGCCACAATAGAATATGACTCAGCTCTAAAAGAAAAGGGAACCCGGTCATATATTATAATAGGGATGAACCTTGAGAGCTTTATACTATGTGAAATAAACCAGACACAAAAAGACAAACTCTGGGAGATGGTGAAGGACAGGGAAGCCTGGTGTGATGCAGTCCATGGGGTTGCAAAGTCTTGAACATGACTTAGTGACTGAACAACAAAAAGACAAATCCTATATGATTCTACTTGTAAGAGGTGTATAAAGCAATCAAACACTCAGAAACTAGAATGGTGGTTGAAAAATGGTTAAAATGGTACTTTTTATGTTTTGTAATTTTGTTTTTAATTGTAGAATAATTGCTTCACGATGTTGTGTTGGTTTCTGCCAACACTGTGTTTTGTGTTTTTTACCACACACACAAACTAGGTTTAGGATAATTGATACCCAAATGATCCTTCAAAAATAAACACAAATGGGACTTCCCAGGTGGCTTGGTGGTAAAGAATCTGCGTGCCAATATAGGGGACATGGGTTCGATTCCTGATCTGGGGGATCCCACGTGCCTCGGAGCAACGAAGCCCATGTACCACAACTCTCAAGCCCATGTGCCTGAACTACTGAAAGCCTGAGTGCCCGGAGCATGTGCTCTGCAACGAGAGAAGTTACCACAATGAGAAGCCCGTACACTGCAACTAGAGTAGCCCCTTCGCACCACAACAAATACCCAGCACAGCCAATGCATAAAAATAAACACAGATGACTTTGAAGAAACGTCTACATCTCAGGGTCCTCAGTGCTTTCATAAGATAAGCAATCCTGGCTGAGGACATATATACAATATATGTCACAATATAACTATACAATATAAAACAATATATATAACACTATATATATATTGTGCTAACAATATAAACACAATATAAAACAATATAATATAAAACACAATATATACAATTAACAATATAAAACACAAACCTCATGAAAAATAAACCTCCACGTACAAGAGCCAGCAGGTATAACAAGCAGTAGAGTTAGTGCCCTGAGAACTAAAGTGACAGGGTGGTTTGAAGGATCCATAGAACAAATTGCTTAAAACAGGTGAGGAGATAAAAGAAGAAATAAGAAGCCTAATAAAAGAACAGTTCTTTATGAGAAAAGAGAAGGTTTGAACAAAGAGCCCAATAGTACTTTTGGAACTAAAAAATGGTCATTGAGGTAAATAAGTTAATGGAATGGATGAAACATCAGAGTAGACACAGCTGAAGATAAAGCCTGTGACTAGAGGTTAGACCTGAGGAAATTGCCCAGAATTCAGTACTGAGAGGTTAAGTGCTGGTTCTATGAAAGAGAAGATAGAAGAGTCAGGATTAGAACCAAAAGATTCAATATATGTCTAGATGGTATTCCAGGAGATAAGAGAAAGAAAATCCTGAAAAGACGTTATTTCAGAAGCTAATGCCAAGGACTTTCCAAAACTGAAGGAAGATACTGCTATATAGGTTGTAATAGTGCACTGAGGATTGGGTAGGGGGATGAAAAATGCATCGGCATCTGGACACTCAGCGTGGAAAACTGCTGGAAAGTCAAAGAGAGTGAGAAAATATTAAAAGCAAGCAGGGAGAAAAGATTATCTGCAAATAGCAGACTTCATCAAAACCACAACAGAGGTTAGAAGACAATGTAACACTGTCTTCCAAGTGCTCAGTGGATAAGAAAGTAGAATTCTACACAAAGCCAGAGTATCTTTCAAGAGTTAGGATGAAAAGGCATTTTTCATATCAACAAAGACTGAGTGCGTTTACCTCTAAAGTGATCGTGGCTGAGAGAGCTACCAGGAGACACATATAAAAAAGAAGCATTCATTGTTTCTTTTCTTTGAAAGAAGGCTAAGATTTAGGATGATTTGAAAATAAAGGAGTTGTAAACATTGAGCAATAGTAAGAATAGTGATGGATGGGGTGGTGCAGAGATCAGAATTTAGTGTGTTCTTAGGTCTTCGTGTTTTGCAGAGGAACTGTGAGCTCTCATCTAAAATCCTTCATATTTCAGAACAAAGAAGAGAAATATTCAGATGTTGCACTGGGACCCCCATTACGATCACTAGAACCACAGTTTATGTGTCCTGAATTCTTTCATTTATGTTATTTCATTTCATCTCACAGCAACCATATGAAAGAGATGATCACTCCCATTTTGCAAGGGGAGAAAACAGGCGGTGTGTTTGTACCCCCAGCCCTCCAAGGACTGCACAGCTATAAGTGCGCTCCAGAAATGAGACCTGGTGACCCAGCAGAAGTCAGCGTGTGGTCACAGCATCAGGAAAGTGCTACCCGAACTATCCAGCCTCAGTCCCTGCCATCCACAGGGCCCTGCCCCCCACCGTTTACCTCCCTGGGCAGATGACCTCTCTAGTCTCCTGGGTGACAGGTGCCCTTCAGCCCTGATGCCCTGGCTGTGCTTCTACCGTGGGTCACAACCCAGCAGAGCCTCCCAGGTCTTTGTTGTGGCTTCTCAAGGTATCTGCGAGGTGCTGGACGCCGTCGTGGCCCCGTGTTGCCAGGAGCGCAGTGAGGCCGGAGCATCTGAGCACCCGCCCCTCCATACCTGCCGGGCCACCTGCCCCTCCGCCCCGCCACCCCCGCCGGTTCGCTGTGGTCTCAGAGCTCAGATTTCTTTATGAGGAATTAGCAGCAAGGACACTAGCATCTGGGCGACACCAACTGGAAACGAGTTGCTAAGCTGCCTGGGACCCTGTTCAGTCACACACTGGGGGTGAGTGCCCAAATATCCTCCTTCGTGGAGGCGTGGTCAGCATCTCTGCATCCAACAGAAGGCTCCTCCTTCTCAGGTCTTCTCGAGAGTCTCTGTCTCTCTGTATATTTAGATGTATGTATGTGCTGTGCTAAGTCGCTTCACTTGTGTCCGACTCTTTGCCACCCCATGGACTGAAGCCCGGCCAGGCTCCTCTGTCCAGGGGATTCTCCAGGCAAGAGTACTGGAGTGGGTTGACATGCTCTCCTCCAGAGGATCTCCCTGACCCAGGGATCAAACCCACGTTGCTTACATCTTCTGCATTGGCAGGCAGGTTCTTTACCACTAGCGCCACCTGGGAAGCCTGTATGTGTGTATAGAATATGCCAGATTAACTGGTGAAGCCTGTGAGAATACACTGTGGTGGGTTTGTGTTTGGGTTTGTTTAGTCTGGACTTGCTATGTGGCTCCCGAGTCACCTGCTGCTCTCAGGCTGCCGCAGCCCTCAGCTGGCCGCCCCACCTGGCTGGCACGTAAGGAGGGGATCTGTGAGTCACCGGAGGTGCCCGGATATGTAACATATGTTAGTAGCTTGTTTCTGGCTCCTCACACATCGCCGTCATCCTAGGAAGGTTTCGAGGCTGTGCAGCGTCTGGGTGGACCTGAGTTCTGTCCATCTCCACGCGGCTTCCCCGTGCTAGCAGGCCTGGCGGACAGGTGGTGTCTCGGAGGCAAAGAAGGCTCATGCCTGGTGCTTATGAGCACCGTGTCTCCTCCCGTCTCTCTGCTTCTCCCCGAGAGACCCTGGCGGTGGGTCCTGGGGCAGCTGTGATGTCGAGTTGTGTCCTGTGCCCTTGTAGCTGAGACAGCATTACAGCGTACCAGGGGCTGGAGGGTCGGGTTACCCCTTCCTTCAGGGGACAGCTCAAGGTGGGGGGGCAGCGTCCACCTGGAAGTGTGGGGACCTGGTTTCCCGTCTGCCTCACCCATTCTCAGATGTAGCCTGGGAAAGCCCGAATCCTCAGTTTCTCCAGCTGTGAATTCAGGGGATCAATCTCCATGTTGTCAAGAAAATTGAGTGTGATGATAACAAGAGAAGATGCTGTGTAAACCCTAACACACAGCACTCATATAAGCTATCGTTCCTCTTGGTGCTTGGAGAATAGTTTGGGGAGGTTAATGACCCCTGGTGTTCCGTATTTCAGTGCCAGGAACCTTGAGAGCCATCTATATATATATATTGATTAGTGATGAGGTATGGAGGCCAGGTCTTCAGTCATAAATGCATGCGATCATGCAGTCACTCAGGAGCAGGTATTTATTGAGCACCTGCTAATCACCAGTGTCTACAGCCACAAGGGAATGGGCTGGTGGAGTTGTGAGCCATGTTCGCTCCAGCTTTCCAAATTCAGAAAAATCAGGTGCATTTTTCAGAAACTGAAGTGTATTCAATATAAACGATTGTCCCTTATGCCGGTAATATCTCTCTCCTGTGCTTTGGTTGACAAATGTCTTCTCTTTTATGAAATGATGGTGATAGTAGATGGTAGTTGAATTTTGAAAAATTGCTCAGATAGCACATTTTAAAAAGGTGTTACCAGTCCTTGAAATCCAAAAGCTTAGGACCCGCAGGTCCAACCCAGCCTCCCTCCCGCCCATCGTGGATGGTCTTTCCCTTCCTAACAGGTGGTCATCTGACTTTTGCTCCGATGATTCCGTGGAAGGGGTGCCTCATAGACTCACAAAACAGTCATTCTGGTTTGGGAGAGCCTTTGTTTTTTTTTTTGAAATAAGATAAAGTTGAAATATGCCATCTTGGGACTTCCTGTTGGTCCAGTGGCTAAGATACTGCACTCTGGATGCAAGGGGCCTGGGTTCTGTCCCTGGTCAGGGAGCTAGATCTCACAAGCTGCAACCAAAGCTCCTGCATGATGCAAGGGAGATCAAGGATCTAGTGTTCTGCAGCTAGGACTCGGTGAAGTCAAATAAATAAATAGATATTAAAAGAAATCTGCCATCCTGTGACTTTTGCCCATGATCCTGACTCCTTCCATCTGGAGTGAACAAAATGCATTTACCCTCTGGATTTCTGATGTGTTCTTTCTAACTTGTTTTCCAGAGTTCTCACCCCACTTTCTTCACCCAGTTCTCCAGGGCTTCATTCTCACCCTTCACCTTCTCTGGGTCACCTGCCAGAGGTCCCTCAAGGGTCCGTCTCCCAGAGGGACATTGGCCCAGCTGTGGGCTGATTTGGGCTGATTCCTGCCTGCTGGGCTCTGAGAGCAGATTAAGGAGGAAAAGGTCGCTTTTGCTTTTGGCAGCTGCGCTGACTGCTGACTCACAGTGAGTTATAGTCTGCTCGACCCCGAGGGTCTCTGCCGTCTAAATCCCTGATAAGCTGGGGTGCCGCTTGCCTTCTGTTTGGGCAGTGACGTCTTTTCATGTAAGTGCAGGACTCTGTGTGCGTGCCTATTATATTTCATCTTGTCAGTTTGGACAGGTCTGCAAAGAAGTTTGCGTGGTTTCAGCGGATTCAGGTCACTCGACTCTTGGTTCAACCTTCCAGCTTACCAGCCGTTCCTCCCAGATTTGTGTCAGCAGCACAACTGACAAATCTGTCTTCATCCAAATTTTTAACTCAGCATTTAAAAAGCAAGAGCCAAGGACAGAGCTTTGGGTCCCATCAGTAGAGACCTTCCAAGCTTAAACCCATCTGTGAATCTGTGCTCCAGACAGCTGTCTGCGTGTCAGCCAACTGCAGACCCAGCGCTGGGGTGCATGTCCACACTGGGGGTGCAAGCTCTGTTCCCAGCATTGGCACGATTACAACGTCCACATTTACCTTTTCAGCCCACATGTCTGTCTCAAGTTCAAGTTTTTAATTTGCTGATGCTCAAGCCTCGAATAGTTCAAGCTCCTCCACATCAGATCATTGTCTGTCTGCCCCCAAAAGCCTTTCTTCCTTTCCATGGTCACTGCTTCGGGGACGGTGCCACCATGGTGGTTAAGCCAGCTGCAGGGTTCCCTTCTTCACATCTTCGTTTTTCTTCTCACTCCACAGCCATTTCAGTCTCCTGGTCCTGGAGCTTCTCCTCCCTCAGTGTTTCGTCGTCCGCCCTTGGTCACTGGTCTGTCTTGCCTTGGTGACTATAAGAGCTTGTCCATCCTGAAAGAGCTACTCTATCCTGTCTTACCTGGTTTATCCTTTAGCAGCAGTCCCCAAACATTCTGACACCAGGGACTGGTTTCATGGAAGACAGTTTTACCATAGACCAGGCTGAGGAATGGTTTTGGGGTGATTCAAGAGAATTACATTTATGGTGCACTTTATTTCTATTATTATTACATCAGCTTCACCTCAGATCATCAGGCATTACATCCTGGAGGCTGGGGACCCCTGCTTTACTGCGTTGCCAGGAAGCAGAAGCAGACTGTTTATGTCCTTATGCTGCTTCAAGCCCCGTTGAAGGTGCTAGGCTTTCTCCGTTGGCCTTCACTCGTCCAGTCAGCTGGATCGCTTCCTGCTCCCTCGGGCAGCCCCACCCGTCACACGTACCACCTGCTGCTGGTTCCCGGATACAGCATAGTCATTTGGGTTTTGCACACGTTCTTCCTTTCACAGTTTATAGTCACCGACTCCTCCTCCTTCAGAACTCAGGTCAAGCTTCCCTCCTTTGGGGCTCTCCTGCTGACCACTCCAGCAAGGGTCAGGGGTCCCTCTTCTGGGCGGCAGTCACACTCGGGCAGACTCAGGAGATACTGGGTTGTGTGGTTTAATATCTGTTGTATGCCTCCCCCACCCTTACTCAGAGAACTCAGCGATTGAATTCTCTTGACTGTCATAGCTGCAGCCAGCGTGGGGCCTGGCGACATGTGCTCATAGTTTGCTGAGCACATGGGGGAGTGGGTGGCCTGGTGCATCATGACCCAGTGACTGGTAATTTCCCTGCCCATCAGTCCTCCAAGATTCTGTGTCTGTGACTTCTCCTTGGTTCACAGGCCTTGTCATCTTATTTAAAAAAGCAAAAGAAGGGCTTTGACGTCGATCAGGTTTTGCTCCAAATCATGATTTCTCATCCCCTCTTGGCAAGTTCAACCCCATTTTTCCTGTCTGGAAGCTGGTTCCTCCCCTGCCCCCCACAAGTCCCTGGTTGGACACAGGGTATACTTTTTGGTGATGTCACCACGCAGGCACTCCTTGCCAGGTGGCTTCCCACAAGGGGCTTCAACCACCCAGGCCCCTCTGATCCTGTGCTCAGCCCGCGATCAGGCTGTCAGAATGCTCTCCATCCGGCTGATACGGGGGTGGAGAGGGTTGCAGACGGGGAGCGGGGCTCGTGTGTGGGAGGCTCTCCCAGTTGAGACTGGCTGCAGCGCCATCACTGCTGTTCACGCGTCACTGGCCAGAACTTAGTCTCCAGGCCACCGTGTCCAGCTGCCAGGGAGGCTGGCCACTGTGGGCTCGCTGTGGCCCCGGAGGAAAGGGACACAGACAGTGGGGCTTTAACACTTCCTGCCACACCCTCACTCAGTCCCGGCTGTCGTCCCCGCGTGTCCCCGGCTGCACCCTGGAGCCCTGCTGGCCCCGGTGGTTCTTTCTGTGCTCAGAGCACCCTGGCTCTCCCACCGCCGGGCCTGGGCTTTGCGCCTTGCTCTCTGCCTTCCCGTTCTCCGAACCCCAGTCCTCTCTGCTGGCTGGTTTGGCTGGACTTGCCTCCCCATCTCTCCAGTCTCCTAGCAACCCTCCTTGCCCTGCTCACGTGTCTGGGCCCGGACCATCTGATCCTTGGCAGCTGCCGGCCCTCACCATGTGTGTGCTGGATGGGAGCCTGTCTGAGTCCAAGTCCCAACAGGACAGAAGAGAGTCCTTTCAAATGTCTCATGCTCTGAAGTCCTTCCTGGGATGCTGGCTATGGATTGAGACTATTTTTAGAGACAATTAGACAGTGTGAAGACTAGCAATGAGAGTCGTAAAAGAAGACAGTGGAAAACATGGCTTTGGGAAACCGAAGGAACTGGCTGTGTGTCTTGGAGAAGACAAGCCTGAAGGGTAGAGCCCATCTTTATATATATGTACAACATTGGTTTAAAAATTGCTTTAAAGGGGATGGCGTTACAGTAGACGTTCTTTTGTTACTCTGAGAAGAAAGTGTCTCACATTTTAGTGAGGGATGTTTGGGTAAGAGGCGAAGAAAGAATTAATGAATTCCAGAATGCTGGGATCTGGGGATGGGGGCCAGAGAAGGCAGAGCCGGTCTCTTAGATGTGACCTACTGGTGCCTGAGGCAGACGGGTAGCTCAGAGTCTTCCCCTGCTCTGTGGTTCTTAACAAAAGAATCTGGTGCTGTGCTTTCAGTTCATACCTGTTCTGAGAGATGCTCATAGGAAAAGTATTTGTCTGTGGGTGATATTTCCCAACCATTTCATAAGCAGGAGGGGCTATTGTCTTCTTGATTCAAGAGCTGAGATGCCTGAATTCCATGACCTATTTTGTCATCCACTCTGTCTGGGATGATCTTGTCCATTAAGTGGGGATGGATTCGCAGGAGGTATGGTTGAGCCTGGAAAGGAAGGAAGTTTTGTCACAGGCTACAACAGGGATGAACTTTGAGAGTTACACTGAGTGAAATAAGCCAGGCATGAAAAGACGACTACTGTCTGACTCCACTTGAGCGAGGTCCCTAGGGCAGTTCGGTTCGTATGGTCCAGGATGTTTGTCTTAGTGTATCCTAAAGCAAGTGAGAAACATGAATGAATTCTCAACCACACCTGGGAATCCATGTGGGATCTTCTCAGACCAGGGATCGATCCCGTGTCCCCTGCATTGGTAGGTGGATTCTTACCTACTCTGCTACCAGGGAAGTCCAGAATCAGTTTCTTTGCCTTTTCCATCTGTCAGAGGTACCATCCTCCATCTGCCAGGGTGGCGTGCACCCTTCCTGTAGATACTGTACACCTCCATGGTGCACACTCGGGACACACACGTTTGCATGTGCTTGTATGCGTGTGCATGTGCCCAGTCATGGGAGGAACTTCCTGTCCCAACCCCACATCCCAGGCAGGCATCCCTCCCTCTCCCGGTCATGACCTGTTTCCATACTTGCTTGATCCCCCATGACTTGGGGTCAGTGGGTGGGGCTTCATAGTTCCTTGGCTCAACCAGCAGGTTGGACAGGGCACTGGTCATCCTGAGTGGGAGCTCCAAGCCCACAGTTTTATAAGGAGAACTGCCTTTCATCTCTGTGCTCAGCACAGTGTCTCAGATGCCAGCGGCCAGGGTACCACCCATCACACAGCTTTGTGTGGTCCAGCTTGTTTTCTAAGGAGAGGATGCTCTTCTTGGGGAGATGCTGAGTGAGGAGAGCAGAGCCGAGTAGGTGACCCTGGACCCTGTCCCCTCCTGGATGTGTGTGGAGACAGGTACTCACCATCCAGGACCCAGGTCCGCTCTGCCCCTGTCAGCCAGCTGTCATATCCCCATTTCACAGATGGGAAAAGCCACATGTTGGGAGGTTCCCACCGAGTCAGACGTTTGAGGGCACTGTCGAGCTCTGGCACATCAGTTGGGCCAGGAAGAGCGGTCTGGTGAGGCAGCAGGTGCCCAAGGCTGGGCGCCATGGGGAGCAGGCACCACTCAACCCACTTCTGGAGCCACGGCAGACCCATCCATCCATCCGTCCACTGGGTCTGTGGTGCTTTTCAGATTTAAGAGTTTATTAGCTGTAAAAGGGGAAATTCAAGAGTGAGGGGGGACATCATCTATAAAGTACGTTCACCAGCACATTCCAAATGATAAATCCTTCCACCACCAACACCTAAATTCTGGAATCAGGGAATGTAGAACTGTGTACAGGGCCTCAGAGGTCCTTTGGTCAACTTGACTGAAGCATAGAGCAGGGATGAACTTGTCCAGAGTCACACAGTCCCTAGTTGGGAGTGGGGAGCAGATATGCGCCCAGGACCAGCACACCTCATTCTGGTCTCCTTGACCTGGGGTGGAGTGGGAGGGCTGAGGACTGCACCCTGCCTGGTGGCCCCCCTACATTCCTGTGGGCCCAGAGCCAACTCACATGGACAAGGTCAACAGTGAAAGAACCCCAGTGAACAACCGCAGCTTCGTGTATGGCTATGCCTGCTAAGGGCTTGTAAAAGTTTTGGAAATCCTTGGAACAGCTCAGAGCTGCCCAGGCCTCAGACGTGTGGCTCCCCTGCCCGGGCTCTGGGGGCTCACGAGGAACATGGCTCCAGATGGGTGCCTCCACCACCAGGCTTCCTCCTCGGCTCCCTTGGTCCCTCAGTTCCCTTGGGGCTTGTCCCTAGCGTCCAGGGTTTCCACACCGCTTTGCTCTCCTGCGGTCTCCACGGACCAGCTCCAGATCTGAGTTGTCAAAAGGTTGTCACCCTCTTGATTGCCAGAGGGACTCAGTTGGAGGACAGTCACGTAGACGGGGCCAGCATGGCAGACCTACGGAGTTCTACAGCATCTCTACAGCCCTGGTTTCTGCTCTGTGAATTGTTGCTCCCTCCTGGGAAGAAAAATGAAAGTGCTTTGACCTCTGCCTTCCCCTGCATTCTTGTACATGGGCTTTCTCATGCCCCACCCCCCCACTACCACTTTTCCTCCTGGCCCAGACTGTGGGTGCACTGGAGGCCTGGGAAGGGTCTGGGAAGCACCAAGAATGACCCCCAGTCCCTGTACCCCACTAGGACCCACTGTCTCCTCCATCCTCCTTGGAGAAAAGGATGGAGTGAGGAGCCGGGAGGGCCCAGAGGCTCCTGGTCTTGAAGATATTCAGTAAACCTGAGAAGGAAGAAGGGAAATGGCTGCTTGGGGCTCCAGAAGGACAGGAAGCAACACATGCAAAGGAGAGACACAGAGATTCTGAGGGAAGAGCTGGAATTTGAGATCCAGAGAAGCTGGATCAGTCGACTCCAGCCGGTGTCCCATGCAGCATTGTCATTGGCAATGGGAACTCTCAGGATGTGGGGGAGAAAGCAGATTCCCTCAGCAAACACATCTTTTTATACCTGCTATGTGAGGTGTGGGCTACGGAAAGGAGCCATTGCAACTGCCTATGGATGCTCCTCCTGGGGATGCTACATCACCTGGGGATGCTCCATCACCTGGGGTTGCTCCATTATCTGGGGATGCTCCAGTGCCTGGGGATACTCCATTGCTTGGGGGTGCTCCAATGCTTGTGGATGCTCCTTTACCTAAGGATGTTCCAGTGTCCAGGGATTCTCCACCTGGGGATGCTCCATCACCTGGGGATGCTCCATCACCTATGGATGCTCCATTGCCTGGGGATGCTCCAGTGCCTAGGGATGTTCCCGTGTCCTGGGATTCTCTACTTGGGGATGCTCCATCATCTCGAGATGCTCCAGAATCTGAGGATGCTACAGAACCTAGGGATGCTCCAGAATTTAGGGATGCTCCAGAACCTCGGCAGAGCCAGAGATAGTCTGGGATGGTCAGACCCTCAGGCCTGAGCTTTCTCTTCCACAGAGGGGGGACCTGTCTGCACAGGTGTCTGCCTCTGGGGATGTTCTTCCAAGGTCTCTGAGTCCAACACTCATCCCTCTTTGGCTTTTAAAACAAAATTGAATTAAATAAAGCTTTTTATTTTTTAATATTATTAATATGTAAAATGGACACAACACAAGTTACCACTGTAACTTTGATAAAGTGTGTGATTCAGTGGCACCAAGTACATTCGCACTGTTGTCCTCTCAGCACCACTGGTGTCTCCAGAGCTCTTTCCGCCCCCTCCCCAGCCCCTGCTAACATACATGGTACTTTCTGTGTCTCTGAATTTGACTACTCTGAGTATCTCCTGTAAGTGGAACCATGTGATATTTGTCTTTGTGGCTCATCTCACTGTGCATTTTGTCCTCAAGTTTCATGTTGAAGCGTCTGACACACTGCGTCAGAATTTCTTTCCTTTTTAAGATTGAATGATGGTCCATTGTATGTATAACAGAGTGTTGATCCCTTCATCTGTCCCGTGCATCTGTCGACAGACACTGGGGCTGTTCCCTACTTTTGGCTGTCCTGTGTAACGCTGCTGTGAACATGGGTGTCCCCCCTTTCTTCTTCTGTATAAATATCCAGAAGCAGAATTGCTGGATCATATGGTGATTTCTATGTTTAATTTTTTGAGGAACCACCATGCCATTTTCCGTCACATTTGCACCATTTTACCTTCCTACCAACCTCACCCAAGCCTTCTGCTTTCTCCATGTCCTCGTCAGCACTGGTTACTTTCTGGTGTTCTGATGACACCATCCTAGTGGTTGTGAAGCACCCTTCTTGGCTTTGAGGGCTTCCAGGTAGACTGTGTTGAGACCCTGAAGTCCTGGGGAGACTGTGGGATGATAAGCTAGAAAAGAAATGAGGGCTGCAAGGCTGTCCTCTCTGCTGGCATCTTGGCTGTGTGGGCCTGAGGTGGGGCTTGCCCAGGCTGGCTGGGGGCAGCCACTGAGCAAGGTCGAGCACCCCCTCCCAGGGCAGGGAGCAGAGGGGTGTGGGTGGCGGGCTGAACCCTCTTGGCCCTTGTCCTGAGGCCACTGGGGAGGAGACCCAGGCAGCGAGGAACTTGGTGGGAGTTGCACCAGCCTGGGAGGGGTGAGGGGCTGGACCACAGGGTTCTGAGATGTGAATATCTGGGCTGGGAGGGACTCTTATGGTCACCACTGAGCCTCCTTACTCTAAAGAAGGGGAAATTCAGAGCCACAGAGGGAAAGCGAACCTCCCGAGCACCCTGAAAAATTGGCTACAGAGCGGGGCCTGGGATTCAGGTCTGTTGGCTTCTGGCTTGGTTCTTCCCCCCAAAGTCAGGAGAGCATCACGGTGGCTTCATGTCTACTCGCAGCCTAGTGTTTACAGAGGGGCAGCGGCCTCAGGGCCACTTGCTCATTTTTCGTTGCTTTTCCACATCTCGTCTGCCTGCTGTCTGGCAGAGGCTTCACAGGGAAAATGAGATAAACGGCATTGACTTTTCTAAATGAAGGAAGCGTCATGCTCCATGCAGAATACAGCTGTGAGGGGCCTGTGAGCATTGAGGAGTCGGCTCCATGCTGCTTGTGTCCCACCTGGATGAGGAGTAACCATGTCTGGGGGAGGACAGGGAGCCGTGTGCGCGTGTGTTTGCATGTGTTGTATGTGTGGTATGTGCATGGTGTGTACATGTGTACAGGGCCCCAGGTGTCCTGACACAACTCTTTTCCCGGTCTGTGCCCATATCTGTTCAGACCTCATGGCACCCACTTGATATTACATGAAATTGGACAAGAACCTGATGCTGGTTTGGCCACAGCAATTTTTGGAAGTTTAACTTAACACAGTCAAACAAAATTGTAACTTTTTTTTCTCTTTGATTATCAAAGAATGATTTATTATACAGAATTTGGAAAACAAATTAGTGAAAAAATAGCTGGTATTTATAAGGGTCTCCGTCTGAAGTAGTCTTCTGAAGGTTGTACATTTATTAACTTGTGTGTGTTAGCTTCTTTTATCATCTCCGTTTCCCAGGTGAGGAATATCAGGTACCAGGAGGTCATGTGATTGGAATCCGGCCAGTCTGGTTCTGAGTCCAGGGCCCTGAATGCCAGGCTGATCGGCCCCACGCAAATGAATGTCACTCATCAATGAAGAAAGCCACTAGTAACATTTCTGTTTTTAAAAAATAATAAATTATTTTATACGTTTTTCATTATTTAGTGGCTTTTATAAAATTGGGGTCCAGGATGAGTGAAGAGGAGGGCAAAGGGACCACGAGGAGACTTGGAAAATAGTGCAGGGACAGCTCAGGTAAGAGAAGGAGCAGGCATACAGCTCATGGTTGACAGGCTCAGGAGACACCTTTGGGGCTCGGTTGGGATGAGGGATTCCATCCTGGCCAGGATCTCCTAGGCTGGGTTCTGTGGGCTCAGCTGGAGTTGGGGAAACATCAGCATCCCTGTCTGCCCATTGGGAAAGCGAGTTTCTCATTCGTCTAGTGTGTTAACCCTGAAGAATGACCTTTTGTTTCTGAGTTTTTTGTTGGATCTTAGAATCTCGTATGCTTTGAAGATGCATCTTCCTGCATAGGGTGGTTATTTCCTGATCAGAAAATCCACCCACCCAACAGCGTCTGGATCAGGGCTGGATTGCTTTTTTTAAGTTCCTTCACAAGTTGGAATTCGGTGCTCTGGGGGACTCTCCCGTTTCTCACACCTATCCCTCCTCATCCTGTTCTTCCCGTCACGACTTTCTCTGGATATGGATGGCCCCGTCCACGCTGTAGCTGCTAGGAACGGGAGGCTTGTTATTCAGTCGCTCAGTCGTGTCCGACTCTTTCCGACCCCATGGACTGCAGCACGCCAGGCTTCCCTGTCCTTTGCTGTCTTTTGGAATTTGCTCAAACTCGTGTCCATTGAGTTGGTGATGCCGTCCAACTGTCTCCCCTCTGCCCCCTTCTCCTCCTGCCCTCAGTCTTTCTCAGCATCAGGGTCTTTTTCAGTGAGTCGGCTCTTCATTTGGTGGCCAAAGTATTGGAGCTTCAGCTTCAGCATCAGTCCTTGCAGTCAACATTCAGGGTTGATTTCCTTTAGGACTGACTGGTTTGATCTCCTTCCTGTCCAAGGGAGGCTACTTAAATGCAAATGAACTGAAATCAAACATGATTCAAAATGTAGTTCCTCAGTTGCACTAGCCGTGTCAAGTGCTTAAAGTCAGGGCCTGGGGCTACCACGTTGGACGACCCAGAATTACAGAGCAGCTCCATCATTGTAGAAGTTCCGTAGGACAACGCTACTGTGGCCTGGCTGGGTCAGTCGAGGTCAAGGTTCAGACCTACAACAGACACTGCTATAGCCATTTTAAGAGTAAAGATACCTTTTTAAAAATTTTATTTATTTGTCTGTGCCTGGTCTTAGTTGCAGCATGTGGGATCTAGTTCCCTGACCAGGGATCAAACCCAGATCCCCTGCATTGGGAGGGCAGAGTCTTAGCCACTGGACCACTGGGGAGGTCCCTGAAAGGTACTTAATGCAGTAATTTAAAGGCTTACAAACCAGCCAGAAGGATTGGGGAAGCAGGTTGCAGGGGATGCACTGGGAGTGATCCCAGAACCATGCTGGATTGCCAAGGGGACTGCGGCCATGGGATGATGGGAAGCTGGGGGATTTGGACATGGCCTTGCCTGGAGCTGGCTTCAGATCATAGCATGTTATCTGCAGTCCAGGGACCAGGAAGCCACCACCAGAGCTTTCTGTCTCTACTGAGCAAGAGTAGTAACATGAACACCCTCCCCACTGAACTTCGTTTCAATTCAGGCCGTGACTTGGTCAACCCCATGGCCACAGCAATCTGGCCGCAAGGAGATAGGAAAGTGTGTCCAGCCTCTTTGAGACAGGAGGGCGCAGGGAAGGAGGGTGGATGGCTGCTGAGTCAGCCCATCCGGAGCCAAGAGGGACCCCAGCCTCCCCATGGGGAGCACCCCGAGCTGCAAAGGCCGGCCTGGGCTGTCTGCTGAGCCCAGACAGCGTTCCGTCCTCCCCGTGCGAGCACCCGGCTATCTCAGCAACGCGCTCGATGGAGAAGATTAATGGCCTCCTGGTTGCTGCTCATTTGGCCTTTAATGGGCAGAGAGAGCTCGGTTTCTGTTTCAGGTCGGCTGCGCTGCTCTTAAAGGGAACAGAGGCCCCGGGTCACCATGGGCTTCTGCGAAGACCTTGGGTGGCTTCTGACCGGAAAGAAAGCATGTCCTTTGTGTTACAGGAATGCATCCATCTCCATAAATCAGCTGAGGTTGTACTGTGTGTGTTCAAAGCCCGGCCATTGGGAGAGACCCCTCTGTGTGCAGCTGAAGGTGCCAAGGCCAGAGAGGGAGGTCGTGTTCACAAAGCCGGTCAGTGGCTCCGAACTCCTTCCACACACATGGCTAATTGGGGGTCCCTTCTGGCACCGGGAGTTTGGGCTTCTCTTCTGAGGGTTGATGTGAGGGCATGCTGGCTACTGGGGTTTACACTGGGGGGTCGGGGAGGGGATTTGAGAAGGACTCCCCGAGCTGAGAGCAAAGGGAACAGAATACTGAGAACGTGCAAGGGTCCTGGGGCAGGCGAGGACAGAGCTTGTCTGAGTGAAATGGGGCCGTGACGGCAGGCAAGGGGTGGACCAGGCTGAGGGAGGAAGTGCAGAGAGGTGGGCAGGGCCACTGCTGTGGGCTCACAGCCCATGGCAGAGCCTGGACTTTGAAGAGATTTAACTGAGAGGATGATGGGGCCTGATTCATGATTGATATTTCTAAAAAGTCACTCTGCCTGCTGCCTGGAGATTGGACTGGGGACGGGCAGGAGGATGAGGGAAATAGAGCTGCTACCACATCTCAGGCAAGAAATGGGTTGCGGCCTGGACCAGGCTGGGGCACCAGAGGGGGAAGTCATTGCTCACAGCCTCTTCCCTGGAAATGCTCCTCTGTGGTCACAGCAGGGAGCCTGGGAAAGCTCGTCCTCTCGGGCGCAGATGACCAGTCCCAGCACTGTTTTCCAAGTCGTCCTCACCAGGATGTCGTCATCACGGGCCTCAGTGAGCAGAGACTGGGCCTCTTCTGGGATGGAGGCCCTGGGGCAGGTGCATACAGGCAGGCAGATTAAAGAAAACCACTTGGTTTTTTGTCCCCAGGCTCAAGGTCCCAGCTCCTTGAGGGCCCCCAGGGAAGCCCAAGTCCTGAGCTCATCTCCTGTTTGAACCCTAGCAGAGAAGACAGTCCTGAGGCTGACTGATGCCTTGTCCTGGCCCCTTGGAGCAGAGCCGTGGGTGCAGTGAGAGGTGCTGCCCAGGGCAGCTGGGCTCCTTCTCAAGTGGGAGACACTTTCTCCCACACAAGGAAGTTGTCCACTATGAATGCCCACCTGTGTACACAGCTTGGTCGGCTGGGCTGCCGCCCTGGGCTTGGACAGATCGTCCGGGAAGGCAGGAGCTGGAGCTTACTTAGACAGTGGCATCTTTTCAGCTGGCAGCCAGGAGACTGAGCTTTGAATCAGCTTTGTAATTTGAAAATTGGTCTCTTTGCATTGGGTGGTTATTTCCTGCTAACAGAAGCCGTCAGAGACACAGAGCGCTTCCCTCCCTCCACGCTCTGCTCCGGAGCCACCCGTGTGGGGTCCGAGATGGAGCTTTTCATTCTCAGATCATCGTGTCCTCTTGTCGTGGGCCCCTTGGGTTCTGATGGAGCCTCAGACCTGACTGGGGAGTCATCCCAGGGCATGGGGGACAGTCATGTAGGGTGGGAAACAGTCATGTGGGGTGGGGGAGGCTGAGCTGGGCCTTGAGGTATAGCTTCGGCAGGGGCCAGCCTGCAGGGCCACACATGTCTCTTGTGTGTGTGTGTGTGTGTGTGTGTGTGTGTATGTGTGTGTGTATGTTTGTGTGTGCATATCTCTGTGCGTTTTTGTGTGTGTGTGCATGCGTCTGCGTGTGTGTTTGTGTGTCTGTCTGCGTCTGTGTGTGCATGTGTCTGTGTGCATGTATGTGTTTGTGTCTGTGTCCTGTGTGTCCGTGTGTGTGTCTGTGTGTGTGTCTGTGTGTGTCTGTGTGTCTATGTGTCTTATGTGTCTGTGTTTGTTTGTGTCTTATGTATCTGTATGTGTGTGTATGTGTGTGTGTCTGTGTCTTGTGTGTCTGTGTGCCTGTGTGTGTGTATGTTTGTGTGTGCATATCTGTGTGTGTTTGTGTGTGTGTGTGCATGCGTCTGCGTGTGTGTTTGTGTGTCTGTCTGCGTCTATGTGTGCATGTGTCTGTGTGCATGTATATGTTTGTGTCTGTGTCCTGTGTGTCCATGTGTGCGTCTGTGTGTGTGTCTGTGTGTGTCTTTGTGTGTGTCTGTGTTTCTTTGTGTCTTACTTATCTGTATGTATGTGTATCTGTGTGTGTATGTGTCTTGTGTGTCTGTGTGCCTGTGTGTGTGTCCACACACCTCCCACCCCCATCCTGGTTGCAGGGCTGCAGCTGTCCTCGGTCTCCAGGACTGAGACACTGAAGGTTGTTTTCTTGCCCTCTGGCTGGGGAGGCTGTCATTCCTCTTTTCCCCGCGGGCCTGTTCGTGTGTGCTTCTCCAGATGGTGCTCTCCCGAGAGGTCCAAGTGCTCTGGGAACGGTTCACAGTGTAAATAAGGTCACCGAGGCTCGAGTGGCTCTGAAGTCAGCCCACCCAGACCAGCCTTTCCAACTTCCTCTGGGCTCCATGGGGCCCAGAGGTTTTGACGGTTTGGGGCCCAGGACGTACCCATGCCGGCCTCCCTGGGTGATGGGTGTCTTCTCCACCTTGCTGCGCCTTGCCTTCTTTTCCAACATCATCCGTGGACTCTGGGATGGCCAGGTTGACACGTGGCTGGTGCTGTGAGAGAGCTCGGGGGGCTGGGGGACACCTGAGGGGAGCAGGGAGGCAGGCACCGTCGAGGCCTCGAGTCAGGACAGAGTGTGGCCTAGCGGGTCCTTGTGTCAGAGGGGTTCACGGCTGCTTCCACGGCCCTGTGGGAAGAGGAGGGGCTGATCCAGGAGCTCTGGAAGAGGAAAGAAGGTGGCTTCTCACAGATCAAATTGGCAAACAGGGTCACAGCCCCTGCTGGTGAACCTGGTAAACACATGGAACCCGGCCACGTCGGACCCGCTTGGTCCAGGGTGGCACGTCCGCCCGCCTCCACCCTGGGGGCCCCGGGGCTGATGTCATGCTGGGTGGTGCCTAATGAGCGTCACATCAGACACGAAGGGTCTTCCTGGGGTCAGAACGGCAGGCCATGAACTGGCCCCCTGTGAGCGCACACACGGAGCGAGTGGACGCAGTATCTCCAGCCTCACGCCACATCCTCTGCTCTCGTGGGTGATGGGAACCCACACCTGCTGGTTGTCACGGCACCCTTGTGTAGCAGGCGCCTCGATGCATCACGTCCTGTCTTCCAGTCTCTTCCTCTGGGGCCTCCTAAGAGAGGCAGAGGCCTGGCCGAGCAGGCTCTCCCCCGCTGTAAGCTTGGGGCACCCCACAGTGACGATGGCGGTGAGCATGCGAGGGGCAGGACCCCTGTCTGGAAGGGGTTGGCTCCTCTGGGTCCTTGATGGAGACGCGGAGCCCGTGTCTACAGGCACAGGCCGTGTGTTGAGGAGAGCTCAGAGGCTGCTCTCCAGGCCGGGAGTGGGGGTGGGGTTCTGATGCCACGGGGACCAGATGGCGCCGGTGCGGGAGCAGCTGCCACGGAGGGAAAGGTGCAGACCAGCTGTCACCTGCGCGGACCTGGAGGGCTCCTCTCGGGCCCAGCGGGTGGGTCACGGGCACCTGTACCTCTGTGATAAAATGCTACCCACCCGCCTCTCCTGCCTGCACAGCCATCAGTGACCTGTCACAATATGCCTTCCTGTCGTGCTCAGAAAAGTCCCAGAGCCCTTGAGGTACACAGCGCGTGGGGGTCCCGTCAGTCAGGTGCCATGAAACTGGAAACTTCCATGTGTCACTGGTGTGATGGTGGGAGGACGTAGACTTGGGAAACTGGCAGGAGTGGCAGTCCAGACAGGTAGGGGCTTTGAGGCACGTGAGCAAGTGCATTAGGTCTGCAGGGGCCAGAAAGCCAATTGAGATCACCTTAAGTGAAGTTACCTAAGACGTAAGGTTGGAGAGCTCAGAGGTGGAGCTGGCATCACGTGTGGCTGGACACAGGAGCCCAGCGGTTGTCAGAGTCTGTCTCCAGAACGGAGTGTCTCTGGGATCTGAGGCTAAGCTGGGTCACGTGCTCATCTCTGAACTGGCCCTTGTCGGGGACAAGGTCGGTGGTGAAGGTGAGAGGGCCAGCTGGGAGCAAAAGTAACTTTGAAGGGCAAACCTAGAAGGGTGAGCCCAAGTTGATTGTGGGAAGGAGGGACACTGGGCGAGGCACCACGTGGTCATCTGGGTCCAACCTGTTCTGAGGAGGGGGACAGGGCCCCAGGAGGCAGCCAGCAGCTTCCCTGGAAGAACCCCGTGCACATGACGCAGAGAAGAGAGTTATTGAAGGAGGCTTGCAAGTGATGTTCGCTCCCCTGGCCTGGCTCTGGCCACCCTCTCCCGGGCAACTGACGTGGCCTCCAGGTGCCAGGCTCTTTGCCCACAATGTCACCCCATTCTCGCAGCACCTCCTCATCCCACGGAGCCTGGCCAGTGACCAGTCTCAAGGTCACAGGTCATCCCAGGGCCCGGACTGGGTCGGTCTCTTGGTGGACCTTGTAGGCTTCTCTGGGGAGGTGTCAGTGGGCAGAGAGGGGAGAACCCACCAGGCCCGGGCCGTGTTGTGGGGACAGTCTTGGAGCTTTGTGCTGCCTTCAAGCCAGAGCCATGCCGAGGTGTCTATGCTGGATTCCTCTGGGTCCTGCCCAGGTTTTCTGTCCCTCTGTCCCCTCCTGGCCACACCCACTACACACAGCGCCATTTCCCAGACGCCAAATGCTACACAGTGAGTCACCCCGAACAAGTGGCTCTCTGCATTGCACACTGGGCTGCTCCAGTTTTTGCAGGTCAGGGGGTCAGGAAGGGCTCCCTGGGCCGTTCTGGCTTGGGGTCTTGTCGTGGGGTTGCAGTCAGATGACAGCTGGAGTCGCTGGGGGCTGGACAGGACTCCCCACCCCCACATAGGCTGGTGGGGCTTCCTGACAGCGTGGTGGCCCAGGGCTGGCGTTTCAGATTTTCCACTTACCTTAGAAGTCGCCTCTGTGTCACCTCTGCTGAGAAAACAATCACAGAAGGCCAGCTTATGTCAGGAAGGCGCATAGATCCTATTGCTCAACTGGGGGGACATCATGGGACCTGCTGTCGTGATTTAAAACCCTCACAGCTGCCGGCTCTCCTATTCAACAACACCCATCACCAACCAGACGGGTTTACGGTACCTGGATGTCACCTTGCTTTGGTCCAACCCCTTCATTTAAGGTTCTTACTTTTATTTTGGAGCTCAGGTGCAGAGATCTGAGTGAATTATACCCTTCAATTTGCTATATATTTGTCAGCATTGATTCATGCAGCGGCTCTCATTCATTCATTCTTTTTTTCCTGTCTCCGTATCCTGTTCTCATTTCGTGCCTCACCTTCTGTAGACAAGCATTCGATTCTATTCTATTTGTATGTGTGCTTATAAGTATATATTTTAACTGCCATGTGTTGCATAGCATATTTCTTCTTTTCTGCATCCTCCTCTTCTTGCTGTGTTTCTGAGATCCCCAAGTGCTTAATGCGTATTTTCCCCTTAAAATGAGGGGAGAGACATGTCCAGGGTCACACAGCTGACCTGGGCTGAGTTCGGATCAGAGCAGACTCAGGGTCACACTCTAGTGTTTCCATGGGTCGCCTTCCCGGCTCCTGCAATGGTTTGAAATGAAATGTTTAAAAAAACACTTGCGAGTCTGGGGCCCAGATCGCATTGCCAGGGCTCCTGAGTTCTCCTCGCAGTGACCACTGTCCCTGTCCTCTCCTGCAGGTCCCAGCTATGGGAGCCCACGCCCGGCTCACGCCAACATGAACGCCAATGCAGCCGCGGGGCTGGCGCCCGAGCACATCCCCACGCCGGGGGCCGCCCTGTCCTGGCAAGCCGCTATAGACGCGGCCCGGCAGGCCAAGCTGATGGGCAGTGCGGGCAACGCGACCATCTCCACGGTCAGCTCCACGCAGCGGAAGCGGCAGCAGTACGGGAAGCCCAAGAAGCAGGGCAGCACAACGGCCACCCGCCCACCCCGCGCCCTGCTCTGCCTGACCCTAAAGAACCCCATCCGGAGGGCCTGCATCAGCATCGTTGAGTGGAAGTATCCTTTGGGTTTGGCCGTGTGGCCTGCGGCGGGTTGTTCTCAGACCCCTGGGTTGGTCACTGGGCCTGGTTGGAATGCAGAGTTCTAGGCCCTCCCCAGCCTTGAGTCAGCGCCTCTGGGGACGGGGCCTGGGAAGCTGCCTGTAGAGCCAGCTCCTCGGGGATTGCTCCGTACATAAAAGCAGTGTTTAAGGAAACAAGACTAAGGGGTTGTTTTTCCTCGCTTGCCGGGCTGAGTTTGCTCCGGGCTCACTCAGTGAGGGTTGACATGTCACCTCTTCCTGATCTGTGGGCTGGCATAGCCGTGTGACCTCCCCGTGAGGTTGGAGGAGTCCATCAGCGTTCCTTGGGGGGTTGGGACGAAGCGCAGGTGTCTGAGCTCTGCCCGGACCTGGCTGAACTCTCCAGATGCACCTGGGTTGGGGACCACCATCCTGGGGGATGACACAGACCCCGTGTCTGCACAGAACCCGGTGAGCGCAGGCTGCAGAGGACGAGGCTTTGAAGGGCTGGGCTCTCACGGAGCAATCCCACCCAGGAATCATGGGGTGGGGGAGATGGGAAGGCCCCTGAGGGTGAGTGCGTGTGCCCCCGACTTTCCCAGTGAGGACACGGAGCCTGCAGGTTGGCACAGACAGGACTGGGACCCTGGACTCAGTGCCAGGCATTTTCCTAGGAATAAGCCATCTGGGCAGGCCCGCCACGTCTCCGGGGGTTTAGGGCGGGTATTAGGTTTCATTGACGACTTTCCATGGAAAGATTTACAAGTTTCGGGAGTGGATGAAAGGTATAAGGAGATGACTCGAGACAGAAGGACATTTCTGTTTAGCAAGAAATGTTTGTTCTATCAAAGCCTGAACCCCTGAAGTCCCAAATCACTTGAGAGGAGGTGGCCAAAGCCCGGCATAACTGCAGAGCTGGGCAGCAGGTCCCAGGGCTGAGGTGTCCGCTGCCTAGGTCAGAAGCTTGGATCTGTGGGTCCCCATCGGGCTGCTGTCAGCACTGCTTGGTCGGGGCTGTGAAGGGGCAGCCGGGCCATGTGTCCAGGGTGGGGCAGCGGGCCGGGAGGAGCTGAACTCGCTCTAACCACACCAGGGATTCAGATCCAGGTGCCCTGAACTCACATCCCTGCTCCCTCTCCCCATGAGTCCTGAGTTTAGGAGAAAGGCACTGGTGGGGGGTGGTTGGGGGAGGCCAGGAGGAGGCCAGCAGCTCAGCGGGGCCCCAGGGGAACTGGACCTGGGTCTGAACTCCCAGCTTACAATGGGCATCTTCTCTCTACCATGCAACCTTGCTTAATGGCCTGAGTGGTTTCTGAGCTTTAACACAAGGTAATGAAAGGATAGCCTGGATTTGGAGGCTGGGAGCCGTCAGAGCAGGAGACACCTGGACTCAGCTGCCACCCACCTGTGGCGAGGGGACAGGTTGACATTTGAGGCCTGGCTCTTGTCCTGGTTGCCGGGGGGAGTCCCAGGGCAGATGAGGGGGACCAAGATGCCCAGCCTGGGCTGAGTGGGGACAGGGCAAGAGGGAGAAGGCCACATGGGAGGGGGCCTGAAAGAGCCAATTTCCTAAAAACACTGAGGGTGGGACTTCCCTGGAGGTCCAGTGGTTAAGACCTCACCTTCCAACGCACGTGGTGCGGGTCCGATCCTTGTTCGGGGATCTAAGATCCCACGTGCCTCCCAGCGAAAAAACAGAACCGTAAAGTAGAAGCAATATGCAACAAATTCAATAAAGACTTGAAAAATGGTCCACCAAAAAAGTTCCCACAAAACTTTAACAGCAACAATTGCTTGGGATGATTTCAGAGTGTATCAGTGTAGAAGACTGCTGACAAATTCAGACTTTGGAGCCAGACTTTCTGGTCCAACCCCATCCTACCCCAGCGAGGGTGACTCTGGGCAAGTTGACGCATCCCGTCACCTTCTGTTTCCTCATGTAGGAATGGGGTGACAACTGCCCACCACGCTGTGGTTTGAGCAGGGCGGTCAGAGCAGGGCCTGGGGGGCAAGCTTTTGGTCAGCATCAGTGCCCAGCCTTCCTCCCACCAGCATCCCAACTCCCGACGCATCCCTGGCCAGCTCAAAGGCAGCACGGCCTGCTGGAAAAGATGAGTCAGGAGCTCTGGTTCAGACCTGACTGCTATTTGCCAGCTCAGCCCTGGGAGACGCTGCTTTGTTTTCTGGGTCTGTCCAGTGGAGAGGCTGGGCGCCTGCTGCAGGTGTTCTCAATAGCAAGAAACTGACAGTGTTGAGGGGGCATGCTGGGTGAGCCAATGCCCAGCTCCACCCTCAGGGCCGAGGGGACCCACCTGTAGGCAGCACAGTGTCCAGGGGGCCCTGAACTGGAGGATCACCAGTTCCTTCCAGGCCCCAGGCTGCCCTGAGAACTCAGATCCTGGGATGTCCATGGCAGAGGAGTGGACAGTGGACTCTGCGGGCAGGGGTCTGGGTTCTGGCCTGGCAGGTCAATGCCTGCTGTGGGTCTTGGGAGTTGCTCAGGCTCCCTGGGCCTCAGGGGTTTGGACCAGGCCGTCTCCAAGGTCTTTGTCTGCTTCAGGACTTGTGAGCTCTGCAAGCCCAGTCTTCCCTGGAGATGGAGGCAGTCCCTCCCTCCACGAATGGCCGTCCTGTTTCTCATCCTCCTCTGGTGAGGTTCCATGGACTGGGCTGGAAACGGTGGCTGTGTTGGGGAGGAGGGGAAATGGGGCTGGAAGAGTGTGAGCTGGGCCCTTCCTCTGAAGCACCCCCCACCCCCCACCCCATGGCCTTCCATCGAGGGTGTAGGGCAGAAAGTGTATGGTCACAGTTGCTCATTTTTGCATCTGCCTGATATTTTGATTCAGAGATCTGGGCACAGGGACCTCCTAAAGGATTGGGGAGTGAGGCTTGACTTATCCCCATGCCCCCCACCCTCCAAACCCCAGCACAACCTGCAGCAAGTCAGGAGACCCTGGGATGCAGGCTGCCCCACCCCCACCCCGAAAGCAGGACCTTAGTAGGTGGAAGAGACCCCTGCACCCAGCTGCCGTCCCCCACCCGCACAGATCATGCTGCTCTGCTGCTGGGGTCCAGAGCCCCTAGCCACCTTCAGGCTCTCTGGAAGCTGTCAGAGAATGAGGAGGAAGAAAAGAAAAGACTGTGAACTTCAACTTAAAAGATTGAAAGTATTATCTCCAAATTTCGCTGAAGAGTCAAAGTCAAGTCTCTGCCATGAGCCCCACAGGGTCTGCCTGTTTCAAGCCAAGCCTTGTCGGGCCCCCAGTGCAGTCGGGTGAGCCCACGGGCAGGGCGGCCCGGGAAGGGGTGGGCGGGGGCGAGTCCCGGCTGGAGCAGGCTCCAATCTTTAAAAGCAACCCTGTGCACACATGAGGGAAAATGAAGTCCAGTGCAATCTAAATAAATAAAAGAAGGGAAAAAAGTTTTAGAAATCTGTGTTTACTCTGGCACGCGACTGGCCTCCACTGCTTTTGACATATTAGGAAAAATTTTGGCGGGGCCCCATTAGAAGCACTTAAAAAGGCATATGTTTCTTTTCAGAACACAAGGGGCTTGGAATGTATTGTTTAAACAAAATTCTTATGAATCTTCATTTAAAAAAAAAAAAAAAATATATATATATATATATATATATATATATATATATATATATATATATATCTGTGTGTGTTTGTTTCACTTGTGCTTCCCGTGGCATTAATTCCTTAACTCCCTCTCCCCAGGCCATTTGAAATCATTATTTTACTGACTATTTTTGCCAATTGTGTGGCCTTAGCGATCTATATTCCCTTTCCAGAGGATGACTCCAACGCCACGAATTCCAACCTGGTAAGTGCACCGCCGCGTGCCTGCCTCCGCACAATGGCAGTGGGGGCTAAGCTTGGACCACGCGGATGCAAGCCGGAACATGCTTGATGTTACAAAAGCCGGCCGAGCTTGGATGCCAAGGTCTCTTTTTTCACATCAGCGCCTGTCTTATCTCGGCCTCTTGTGAGAAAGACTGTTGCGGTCAGGCAGTTGTGAGCAGGGTGCGTGCGAGTGTGAGTTCTGGGCAGTGGCCCGTGGGTGCTCTTTCCACCCGCATCCTGGAAGGGCAGGTGTCTGCTGGAACGAGTGTGCCTTCTGGATCCTCTGTCGTGTTTGCTCCCAGGGCCATCATCCCGCTGAGGGGGCTTTGCTCAGGTGATTCGTAGGCTTGGTGCTCGAGAAGTAATTTCTAGGAAGCTTGTAGGAAAGATTGCTTTTGCAGCCAAGATGGACTATTTAGTTAAGAAGGTTTTATGTTCTTGGGAAAGGCGGCTTTCCCTCTGGATGGTTGGGAGGCCAGTGCTGGCAGTTTGGGGTTAGAACGTGTCCATGGAAAAAGCGTGGAGAGTGTTTACTCTGTGCTGAGCCTGAAGTCATCACAAAGCCGTCTGGGCACAGAGGGGGCTGTGGAATGTAGCTGGCCCAACCAGGCGCCCCGCGATCCTGGGCCGCCCGCCGGCTGGGGGGAAGTCCTGCCTCTCCCCTCCCCTGCCAGGACTCCAGAGCTTCTCACGTGACCCCACAAAGCATCTCCTGGGTCGTTGGCAGCTTCCTGTAGTTAGTGACGGGGGACAGTTGGTGGTTATTTCTGCAAGAAGCAGGAGAGTACCCGGGCCTCCTTCTCCTGTCGCCAGCCTCTCTCAATATCATGGGGTATCAATTCTTGTGCTTTTTAGTCTGACATTTTCTTGGGCCTCTGCAGCTAGTGTGTCTGATGTCTGTTTGGACTTCACGGCCTCTGCCTGGTTGTCTCAGGGAGCCTGGGCTGTGTGTGGGGTCAGGCTCCAGAGCTGGCTGGTGAGCTGAGCGATGACAGGGCAAGCAGAGCCTCGGCCCAAGTCCACGTGGCCTGCCGAGGTGTGACCTTGTGTCAGCAGGCAGGAACTCTTCGCTGTGGCAGAAGAAACACACCAGGGGTGTCCCAGAGGCCCCCGGAAAAAGCAGGGCCTTCCTTGGTGCCACTCCTTCTCTGAGTATCATTTCATGTAACTGCCCCCACCGCCAACCGACCCATCCTCCGTGAAACCCTACAGCCTCACAGTTAATCTGCAACTTAGAAAAAGACTCCGAGGCCTGTTTGGCAGCCAGTGATGCTTTGGGTCGACTCTGGGCCAAGGCTCAGAGGGGGTTGCTCTCATCTTAGGTCCCAGAGACGGCCCCTCACCCAGAGTCCATGAGGGTGGGGGGTGTACAGGTGGGCGCTCTGGGTGGCTGAGTGCTGCTCGCACCTCCTCATGCTGGGCTAGAGAGCGAGGGGTCCTAGGATGTCCTCCGGGCTGGAGCGGAGGGACCGTGGTTTTAAGATCACTTCACAGGGTGATGGACAAGCTCTGAAACTAAGCAGTGGTGATGGTCATACAACTGTATGTAAGTTGGACCCTCACAATTGGTAGATTTCCTGGTATGTAAGTTATACCTCAGTTAAGCTTCTCTGAGTAAAGGGTGACCCCGCACAAGCTCATGTTAGTCCAGGCTGTACCACCGGTTCATCTTCCATCTTCCCCCATGAGGGCTAGCCCACGTGGTGGAGGGGAGGTGGTGGGGGGCAGCCAGGACTTGGGGAACCTTACACTAGGAATCGGGGTACGCCAGAGAATGTGGGGGCTGAGAGGGGGTTCTAGTTGCTAAGGCAGTTGCTGCCTCTCTAAAGCTCCGGATTGGGCAGTGACCGTAAAGTAGGGAAGTGTGCTTGGATGATGGAGAGTTTCCTCCAGCCTAAATACATATACAGAGACACACACACATATACACAGACACACACAGACATGTACAGAGACACACAGTCACACAGATTCACATATACACAGAGACACAATATACACAGATACACACAGTCACACATATGTCAGACACAGACACACATACATGTACACAGACACACACATCACTTATCTACACAGATATACTCACAGAAACATATACACAGAGACACACATACAGACACACAGACATACATGTACACACGCAGTCACACATGTACATCATATACACAGACAGGCACATATACACAGTCACACTATACACAGATACTCACAGTCACACACATATACAGACACAGACACACATACATGTACACACACAGTCACACAGATACACACATAGACACATACACAGATGCACGCATACACACAGAGACACACACGTGTACACAGCACACGCAGTCACACATATACACACAGTCACACGTATACACAGACACACGTACATGTACACAGACACTCAGAGACACACACCTGCACAGACACACATTTTGAAAATTCCTCTCAGTGGGCGAGGGGGGATCAAGAGATGCCTTCAGCCGGGAGAAGGTCAGCTTTAACGGGATGAGGGCCAGTAACCGAGGAGCCTGTGGACAGAGCAGGAGGAGATGCAGAGGGCAGGTGTCAGGCAGGACTCCAGAGACACTTCCTGCTGGGGGAGGCGGGGAGGGTGGAAGGAGCTCCAGGCCGGGCTCTGAGCACCTGTGGCAGGTGCAGGGGAAGGGTGGTGCAGGGGGACAGGAGGAGCAATGGGGGCCACCAGGGAGGTCCCGCCTGAGAGTCGGAGGGAGATGGCAAGAGCCGAGTCTTCTAAGCTCGAGAAACAGAGATTTAAACCCATAGGAGACGGTGGGGGGTGGTTCACACTTACCTGGCTGGCAGCTCCAGGTCGACAGTGCGGAGAGCAGGCTGGGGCGCCAGGCAGAGCGGGGGCTTTGGTCATGTCTGTAGCCTCTGGAACCCTGAAGCAGGGGTGCATGCGGCTCTTTATGGAGCTTTGAGGACCAAAGCTGTCCCCTTGTCCTGCCAGAACGTGGCCCCCAAATCACTGACGGGCCTCCGAAAGGAAGCTGGACAACCTCCTGTGACTCTCATGGCTTTTTTAGAACAAGAAACTGCAGTCGCAGAGTTCTGCTCAGAGACGGAGGCAATACTGCACCTACAGCAGAGGACCTGGGACCTCAGAGCCTGTGGATCCCCTTGGGTGCGGCGGGGAGCAGCTACAGTGTGAGCCCACGGGGCCCAGAGTTCATGGGTTTAACTCGACCCCCTGGCGCCCCTGCTGCTGGGACTGGCTGCTCTTTGGGAAAAGCGACCCAAATGTTTGCCCTTCTGCAAGCGGGGCCCCATCAGCTTGCCCTCTTCCCATGGCTCTCTCTAGGGTCCAGACAGAAAGAGAAGACACATCAGCTGCCCAGAGGTGTGTCCTCTGTCGAGTCCAAGAATAACTCACTTAGCAAAGACCCTCACTGTCCAGAAGGAGGGGATCCCTCTGACACCTGCGGGCCCATAGCCACCCTCCTGCTCTCGACTTCCTTCCTTCCTCCCGCCTGGCTCCTTCTCCCTGCAACCTGCTTGATACAACCCCTGTTTATTTTCCTAGCACTTTGCTTTTTTCCCCCTTCCAGGAGTTGAAAAGTGTTTCAGTATGGAATTTTTTTTTAATGGTCTTTTTCTCATTATTTAAGTAAAAGTCTGTTTGTTTTATGCTCCATCTAACATATGCCGTTGCACCCAAATCCGTCATCTTTGTTATCTTTCCATGATGCTAGTGAAGCAGAAGGAAGCGTGAACTGGCCCATAACATGGCACTTCTTTCCACATTTTTCACGGCCTTGTTGCTGGCAGTGCGACCTGCCAGGCAGAACATCCTGTAGAAATAGTATGTGAACCCCCCCACACCCTTGCTGGTGGCTGCTGCCCGGCCGGTAAATTGGACGAGGTCTCCTGAGCTCTATTGCTGGCAGGGTGGACTCATCACATGTGGAAAACTCCCAGCTCCCAACAGACCCTGAAGTCAACTCAGACTTGGATTGGGTTGGAATATTAAGAGAATATATTTGGCATCTGACCTTGTACAGACAACAGAGCTGTGTTGGGCTTTCTGAAGCCAGAACCAGGTGGTTCCAGAGGGGCGAGGGGCAGAGGAGAGGCCAGAGGAGGCGACATGGGGGCTGGGGCGGGGGGGATGGGCTCAGGAGAAGGGCCCAAGTGTCAGGGAGAAGGCAGGACTTTCCGGTTTCCCATTTATGCTGTGAGATGGGGCAGCCCCGGCTGGTTGTAAGGATGGTGATTTCAGGCCTGGGGGACATCAAGGTGCCGGCAGAGGCCGTGAGTGCTGGTCGGAGAGCTCACAGCCCGAGCCTGGAGCCCCTTTGTCTGGTTCTGGATGCAGGTCCCACAGGGCCCTTTGGGAGAGCTTTTGTGGGTGAGGAGACACACAGGCTCTTGGTTTCTGGAACCCTCACTCACAGAGGATATCTGGGCTGCCCACTCACAGGTCTCATCACACAGGGAGAGAGGCAGAGAGGCCTCATGGCTAAAGAAGGGTCCCTGAGGGGCAGCCCCCCACCACAACTCACCCTGCAGGGACCATGTTTGGACCATGTTTGTCCCTGCTGGTCAGCTCAGGAGCCAGATCTTGCCCAAGCCTGTGGGGTCCACTTCCAGACTGCGCTGGGCTGAGGACACCCCACGGCCTGTATTTAGGATGCATCAAGGTATGTGTTTGGGAAGCAAGCAGAGATGTGGGCTCAGACCCTGGTCCTCCTACAGTGAGCTGGGCCTTCTTGCACCGTCAGGTCTGCTGAAGGGTGAGATGTTTCTGTGGGGCCTGCACGCATCGCAGCAGAGTCGGGGCCAGTGTGTGTGGTCCCCAGGCGTGGGAAACCCACGGACAGGTGATGGCAGGTGGCCCTCATCGCTGGTCCTGTCTGTGGGTGCTCAAGGTGGGGGTGTGGATGGGGTGGCTCAGAGCTCAACCCAGCTCCTAACCAGGGCCTCGGGGAAACACTTCACTGAGGCAACCCCCTCCACCCCCCACCCCAGCCCTGCCCTGGGGTCTGCTGAGTTGGTCTGGGCAGGACCCGGTGCAGCTACAGCCTATGAGCCATTCTGGAGCCAGGCCTGCAGCAGTGACCGGGGGAGAGAGGGACTGGATGGAGGTGAGGGGTGGGGTGGGGGTGCTCCCCTCAGTCACTGAACCTTTCTGTTTGTGTCTCTTCCGGCAGGTGGGGCCGGGAGACCTGCTTAGTCATAACAATTCCCTTTTCCGAGTGACCAGCAGGCGCCAGTGCTCTGCAAACACTGCTTCTAATCCCCACTACAGTAAATGGTCACGTCTGTTTACTTGTTTACTTCAAGGTGGAGAATTCATCCCAGGAAGCTGCTCTGTCCCCAGTGCCTTGGGCAGGGACCAGCACCCGCCAGGCTCTTGATAAATATTTGTTGAGTGAGTGGACGGGAAGTGGACAGAGCCTGCCAGATGGCGTCCCTTTAGTTCAGAGAAGCGAAGTGACTGGTGAGAGGGGGCCAAGTGTCACGTGGACTCATGTGTGGGGGTGGTGGCCCCTGTTCCCCTGAACGTGCATGACTGTGAGCATAGGAGGGGGTGGGAAGAATCCTCCAAGACAAAGCACCCGTCCCCACACCTCACCCCGTAGCAGCATTAACTGGTGTTTTAAAAAAATCAACTTGGTCCTGTTGCAAAATAAAAATGGTAAGTGCTGGGGTAAGCAGGGTTGCACAGATGACTGTCGTAAGATGTGGTGTCTCTAACTCAGTAGTAATGTCTTTGTTCCATGTGCGGATACCGAAGTGTTGTGTGGGTCAGGGTGATTTGGGCATCGCAGTGACCCTGTGAGGCCTCCTGTCGTCCTATTTCACAGATAGGGACACTGGCATTCAGAGAAGGGACATGGTCTGCCCTGGAAATGCAGGCATCATGGCGTGGATGTGGGCGCGTGTCCTCAACCGTCAGAAGACAGCTACCTCGTGTGCTCATCAGGCGGGGGTTCCCTGGACCAGGCAGAGGGTGCCACCCCACCTCCCCATCACAAATGGTGCAGGTTTAGAAACACCTGCAGCATAGGAAGCTTGTCCTGAGGACTCTGACCTTGGGAGAGAGGCTGGGCCATGCAGGGAGGCCAGGGCGGCCGGGCGGCTGCCCTGGGGACCAGGCGTCTCCAGTGGTGGGGAGTGCTCCCGGACGGAGCCCTGAGTGCGGAGACTCCTCCTCCCCTCAGTTTTCAGAGATGGGCACTGCCTGCTGCCCGCTTGCCAGTTGCTGAAGCTTTGAAGTCTAAGTGTGTGACACCCCTTGCCCCGTTTTTATCCACCTGCATTCATTTGGCTTAGCAGCAGCAGCAGCATTCATCTGGGGGGAAAACGCTTCCTATGTACACTCACACTCTGTGTGATGGAAGCCCTTCCTGCACCAAGCTCCTCTTAATTTAAATATATTTTAGGAAAGCCTTTCTCGAATATAAAATCCAAACCCCTGGATCCTTCAAAGGAAATTCTGAGCAGGTTGTGTTGTTTCTTGGGACTGTGGTGCCCTTGGACATGTCAAGGGTTGAGCCTGCTGTCAGGCCGTCGGGAGGGTGGGGGACTCTGGGTCCCTGCAGCTGGGGTCTTGAGTGGCCCCATGGGATTCCTAGGGACCCCGGCAGCTGCGGGCACCTGTCTGCTGGGCGCTGGCCCTCAATGTGGGCTGCCCACCCCGTGGGCTTGGGGCTGGGGCAGCTGGTCCTCACGGTGTGTGCATGGGAGGAGCTCATTGTGATAAAGTACCTTCCTGTGATTTGTTGGTCTGATAACCTTGATCCTGGCTTCTTAGGAGCCTTTCTCCTAGTTGCCCCTGGAGGGCAAGGGCAGTGAGGAGCTGAACGTAGGCATCTGAGATTCTAAGATGATTAGCAAAGGCCCTGAAAGCAGTGATGTGTGTGAACTGGGGTAGAAAACCAACAGAAGAGGTTTTCCTGGAGAAACTGCTCTTGAGTGAAGCCTGAAGCCTGTGGGGAGTTGGCTAGACTGATGGTGGGAGGAGGAAGATTCTGAGTCAGAAGAGGAGACAGGACTCCACACAGAAGGTACCGCTTTGACATGTAAGCATGGGTTCCAGAGCCCAGTCTAGGACCATTCTTGGGGTGATGGGAATTCATTCACCAGAAATCCTTACTGGGCGCCTGCTCTATACGGCACAGCCCCACTTAAGGCAGATGCCCTCGCGAGGCATCATTTTAAGGGAGAGAGGTAACAACACCTAATTAAAAAATGAATTATTCAATTGTAATTGACCTCTAAAATATTGACGTTTGGGTATGAGACTACATTTGTTGTAAGTTAATATTTTACTTATGCTACTAAAAGAACAAAGCCCAAACTAATGATCGCTCACCGACCTGGAAGGAAGGACGATATCACAAAATCTCTTAAATCGTGATTGAAAAAAAATGTTCTAAGGTCGATGGTGGGATTTTTAATCTTGCTGAAATTTAACCCCTAGATCATGGAACTTGAGGCTTGCAGCATCAGATGGATGAGGAGTGAGGAGGAAGGGACAGGCATGGCTGCTAGAAGGATGGTCACACCTGTCCTCAGGTACAAGGAGGGCAGTTCCCAAAAGTCAGAGCCGAGCAGAACTGAGCAGACCTCTCTGCCACTTTGTGGAAACTGTTCAGCAGGAAACTCAATTATATGCAAAACGTTTCTGCATTTTCAGGGTGCCTTACTGTTGGGAAGATGCTATCTGATGTCATTTCTTACCTCTCAGGATAACTTGAAATCCACAGGTGTCAAAGTCATCTTTTTCTACCTGTAGCCAGGCATTTTTAGGAAATGTTAATTTTTGTAACAAAAAATTTCATTTTTATCCTTCTGTAATCAGGAGGACTACTGCCTGAATTTTTTTTAATGGGAGTGTGCATTACTTTATCAAACTCTGGGAGATAGTGGAGGAGAGGGAAGCTTGGTGTTCTGTAGTCCATAGGGTCAAAAAGAGTTGGCCATGACTGAATGACTGAACAACAACAACATGCATTATTTTTTATTTTTTGGCCACAACATGCACTATGTGGGATCTAGTTCCCTGACCAGGCATGGAACCCAGGCGTCGTGCATTGGGACCACAGGTCTTAACCACTGGACCACCAGGGAAGTCCCTCCGAATAATTGTATTCTTTTCCTTTTCTCCAAGGTAGGCATCTTGAGTTGGGCCTTTTGGAGCAAAATAATAAAACTTTTTGTCTACTCTGGTGGCCTATGTTAGAGCTGTTTCATCTCAAATGTCTGTAATTCTGTAAATCGAGTCAGCTTCTCTCAAATGTGCAGGTGAATCTGTTGTCCACTGGCTCCTTGCAGATGGCTCGTTCATTCATGTGATGTGCATCTGACGTGAGGGTTCCTGACAGCATCCTTGGGCAACCTGGGGGCGGGAAATCCAGATCTGGGCCCTGCAGACTTGGCTTTCTTGGTGCCTGGCCTCCACTGAGGTTCTGTGCTGTGAACGCTTCCCGGGAATATTGCCTCTTTGCGGTGAGCGTTAGGTCATTGCCATTGGCTTGTTGCTGAGAAGACAGAAAGGTGAGGTGGTGGAGAGAAAAGTGGAAGGGGGCTCAGGGTTCCCAGGAGAAATGGGAAAGGAGCAGAGCTGAGGAGAGAAACCACATCTCAGGATAGCGGAATCTAGACGAAGCTGTGAAAGCAGCATGGCTGGCCAGCGAGAGAGGAGACGCGGATTACAGAGTGAAGGGAGACATCGACTGCCTTCCCAGGCTTTTTGGGGGCGTCGGTGGGGCTTCCTTGGTGGCTCAGATGGTAAAGTATCTGCCCTCAATGTGGAAGCCCTGGGTTGGGGTTTGCAGAATCAAAGAATCAAACCCTCAGTGTTTGATCCCTGGGTCAGGAAGATCCCCTGGAGAAGAGAATGGCAACGCACTCCAGTATTCTTGCCTGGGAAATCCCATGGACAGAGAAGCCTGGTGGGCTATGGTCCATGGGGTCACAGAGTCAAACATGACTGAGCGACTAACACTTTCGTTTTTTTTCCACTTTGAGTAATTAAACAGGAAGCAGGCTTTCTCCCAGGTAAGTCATTGCGAAAAATTCACCCTGAACACCCAGGTTTCCATGTTCTTGATTCCCAGTCCTCAGATTACCGTGTCAGTCATGTGGGGTCCCCTTGGAAAGAAGGTGCCACAGTGCATGGGCACAGTTTGGAGGATGCTGGGGGAGGGGTACATTTGTGCAACTTCTAGGGCTTTTTGTTGTCTGTATGTTCACATGCCTATGTACACTCATACACGCACTTACATGAGGCCTGTCAAAATTTTCAAAACTTTCCAGAGGAATTAGCATCATAAAATCATAAAGAAATCTCCAAAGGGCCTTTGGAACTGAGAGGGGCGGGAGGCAGCCCGCATACATCACTCTGAAGGAAACCCATCACCTGCACAGCCCCAGAGATCTTGGGGAAATCTCTTATGAAATGAACTGCCTGCTGCCGACAGCCTCTGGGAAGCAACAGCTCTACCTTTGTCCTAAAATATTGCATTGAGAGGACCTGCCATGGAGACGCTGATCTGACTTATGGGCATTGGGACGCGAGTGTCATCTAGCCTCTGCTCTCGTATTAGCCCCGCCATTCCCGTGGGCGTGTTTACCCAGACTCTCCACAGCCAGGCCAGGGCTCTGCTTTTCAGGGATGTATTCCAGTCCCTGTGTTCTGAGTCACGTCTCCCTTTAATCAGACTAACAATGGGCACCACTGTTGCAATTCTGGAACAGGTGTCCCGTCCCAGGGACCCAGATCTTGACCACGACTCTGCAGCTCTGCTGTGTCTAGCTCTTGTGTGCAAACAGTGAAGCGGGTTCAGAGGCAAGGTGACCAAGCCAGGGCCCCCCGGAGGAGGATGCTGTGAAGTGAGGGTGTGAGGCATGCTTCGTGTGACTCTGAGTGCTTGTTCTCTCCAGTGTGTGAAGGGTTTGCGACCACCTCCCCCCAGATGTGTTCCCAAATGGGCCTGAAAGGGGAGAGGGTGTGTGTCTGAGCCCAGCAGTGACTCTCCCCTCCCTTGGTCGTGGGGCAACCATATCCATGGGGCCAGAACTTGGTCCCCATCTGGACCAACACTGAAGGTGTTGTTCTTGGCCTCTCCAGGGGAGATGCCACAGAACACTTGCTTTCCTGGGGTCCTCTGGGCAGTGGTGATTCAAGTCTGGAAGGGTGTGGTCTTGGCATCCACCTGAGCAGCGGCAGAAATCTTGCCAGTGATGTTTGGGGCTTGTGTGGAATAAACTCAGAAACTGATGGGTTTGCTGGATGTTTGAGCGTCTGAGGCTGAGGAGGAAAGGGTGGCTCTGGGCTGGGTGGGGACCGTATGCTTTGTTCTCCGGACCCCGCAGAAGCACTCAGAGGGATGCTCATGTTCAGACATCTGTGGGCTGGGGGAGCATCCATTCCAGGCTCTAGCCCAGGAGAGAGGAGACAGCCCTGGTGAACACACGGAATGTCACAGTCCTTTCTCCTGGACCTGCTTAGAAAGCCCAAAATGCATTTAATGTTTCCATTGTAAGACTTCTCTCTGCTGATGGCATTTGGAAAGCTGGCCTCTAGGAAAAGCCCAGCGTAGGAATCTCCTGGAAGCAGCGAGCAGACTGTTGCCTTTTCTGATTTCCAACAAGATCTTAATTTTTCCTGACTGTTCATGCACCTTCCACCACACCAGAAAGCTTCTGGGATCAGGGCTGCTCTTGGGGAACAGGAGTGGCCCGAAGGGCAGGGGCAGAGGCTGGTGTCTGCTGAGAGCAGCAAGTAGGGCATGGACTTGGAAGGCTGAGCCCCCAAGGCATGGGGGGTCCAGGCTGGGGTGTGGCAGGTCCAGGTGGGTCCAGGCTCTGGTCCAGGTCCAGAGCCTGATGGGTTTCCTTGGTCTTGTCACAAAGCCTTTCATCGTTGATGATGTACTTTGAGTTCACTCTTGGGAGAATGACTTGGGAGAACAGTGGTAACTGTCCCCCCAGAGCAGGTGCCAAGGGCCTGAGGCAGCCTTGTCCCGATGTCCCAACGTCGGTTTTGGTTTGGCTCTCATGCCTGAGTTCACTGTTGGTCTGTCTTGAATGATGAAGGGATTGGAGGGGTAGGAACCGACTCAGATTCCACTGGGTTCCACTGAGCTCGCGTGCTCTGTTCAGAGCAGACTCTACAGGTTTATGGCAAGAATCAAGTTTATGGATCAGTGGAACTAAAAGAAAAACTGTAAGTTCATCACGTCAAATTCCCTGACTTTATAAGGAAACTGAGGCTAAGTAAGATTTTGCTGGGGTCTAAATAACTGTGCCTTAGCCAGTGCTGGGTCCCACAGCCCTCTGTGTTGGGCGACTGGAGGGCTGTGGTCCACCTGCATCCTCTCAGCGTCGGGAAATGAGACAGATCAACCCTGGAAGGAAGATGAAGCCACAGGAGGTTAGTTCTGAAGAAAACAGTGTTGGGGTCCACCCGCCCCACCTGGTCGGCGTGGCCCAGGCTGGCAGAGTGAAGGGCGGAAGGGAGCCTCACTACTCATCTGAAATTTGGGCATAAATTTCCATGTCTTGTGAGTCGATGGAAGACTCGGCCCCCTTCATGCTGTCTGCATTGGTTGGTCCTGAAACACCCTCTGGCTGCTTGCCTGATGACAGGCCCTCATTCCAGGGCGTGGCGAGCCCCAGCACGGCTGTGGAGGGGCACTATGCCCATGTGACTCTCCACTTTAGGATGGAGGCTCCTTTTGAAAAAACTGTGGTGAAACATTAAAAAAAAAAAGAATCCACCCTTTTACCCATTTTGGAGCGTACGTACGTACCGTGTTGCCTGGGTAGCTGTGAGAACACTCACGCTGTCATGTGACCATCACCACCCTCGTCTCCAGGACTCTGCTATCTTCCCAGATGGACACTCCCTCCCCATAAGCACCGCCCTCCCTTCCCCCAGGCCTGGCCCCCACCTCCTACTGTCTGTCTCTGGTTCCTCAGAATGGAATCGCCTCTCCTGCTGTGTCTGGAGGCCCCCAACTACGGTGGGAGGAGGTGGATGGATGCTCTGCCAGGAAGGGCCAGGGACTGTGTTCTCTGGGGATGTGAAGGCTTCAGGCTGTGGTTCTGCTTCTCCCTCCAGAGTGGGGTGCAGCACGTGCTGGACTGTCCTGCCTTCTCATCCTTCCATTTCCCTTCCACGGGGGTGGGGGTGGGGCACTGGTGCCCATCTTCTTTGTGGGTAGGCTTGGACCATGAGTAAGACAGTTTGGGAACAAACAGGGAATATTCACTGTCTCAGATGAGCTGCGTAATCATTGGGCCCCTCCAAGGTCCACCACTTCAGCTGTCCTCTCTTCATCTTTAGATGGTCCCTGCCTCCCAAGATGCTGGGCAGAAGTTCTTCTAAATTCAAGAAAAAAGGAATACTCTGCCTTCCCCCAGGGATGCTCCTGAGGGCTGTTCTCCGTCCAGGAATGTTTTCCACATAAAACCCTACAACAGGCCTCCCCAGAGGGTTTTCCTGTAGGTTCTCCATTTGAGAGTCTTGGTTCTTCCTGACCACTGGACGCTTAGTCACCTCCCCCAGTGACAGCCTGGACTGAACATCCTCCTGGCCAGGCTGCCATCAGGGGCTGGAGGTAGGAGTGGATGGGGCAGGTGGATACAGAACACACTCCAGGGCTACACTGGCCATGTCCGGGCAGCGAGGAGTCAGAGCAGGGAGGCAAGCGTGGGCATGACAGACTCCTGGAAGGACCTTGTTTTCCAGCTGGGAGCCTGGGTTTGATTCTGGAGTTGGTATTTTCTATTGTGGCTGTGATGCCCTGGATCCACTGGGCAGAGCGGTCTCAGGCAGGGTCAGAGAGGGTCCCCGAGGTTCCCACACAGGAGAAACCAAAACCAGCAGATCCCACTCCTGGGGCCCCAGCCCTCCCCCGCCCCGAGGCCTAGGTCCATCCAGAGTCTAGCTCACTCTGTGCTGTTTCCTCACAGGAGAGTTTGCTTTACAATTTTTCATTAATCTGTAAAAATATGTTTTATGCACTCTTCTGAATCAATGTTATGTTTTATAAAAATAGAATAAAGTGATATGGTAATGAGGGAAAAAGCACAGCAGTTTAGAAATTGTGACTGAATGCCCTCCTCCCAAACCATGCTGAAATTATGGTGAAGGAATCTTTAAAAAATGCATAAACTGCAGAGATAAAATGAATGGAAAAGAAGACAACAGCAACCTTATGTGTGTGTGTATACACATGTGTATATCTGAGGGTTGTTCTCATTTGTTCATTGTTGTGTTTGAAATATTCTTTGATGTCTTATTAATGCCATGGTCCTTAACGACTGAACAGCTGCAGCCAGCCACATCATGGAGCTTGGCTTTCCAACACTTTCGTGGAGGCCTCCCAGGTTGAGACGATCCCCTGGAGAAGGGAATGGCTACCCACTCCAATATTCTTGCCTGGAGAATCCCATGAACAGAGGAGCCTGACAGGCTACAGTCCATGGGGTTGCAAAGAGTTGAACACAACTGAGCGACTATTTTCGCTTTCACCTTCCAGGTCTTCTAGGTTCTGTTATGTTTTCCAGCCCCAGGGAAGTTGATAGTGATCAGCACACAGAGCTCCGACCAGGTCTTTCTCTAGTAGACACATCACAGTTGGATGTGAGCATACACGTGTTGCTTAACTCAGCTCTGATGGGCGCAGGTGGCTTCAGCACCTCTTTTAAAGCAGCGTTAATGTCCATTGCACCACAGAAGCAATGCCTTCCTAGGCCCTGGTGCTGGGTGAAGGTCGGAGCTGAATCCAGAGCTTGCTGGAGAGGCCCTACCTCCATGCAACCCAGCCTGCCTCCCTGCCACCCAGGCTGAGACAGGTGGAGGTTTGTCCTCTATTGACGACCAAGGAGACACTCTTTGGCCGGGGGCGTGGCTGGCACAACCCAGGGAAGGAGGGCTGAGACTCCCCAGCTGTCCCTCACTTGCTTTCACAGTGCAGCCTCCAGTCCTCTCTAGGCTGGAGGGCTGAACATCCCCCAGCATCTTTCAGGCTGGCAGAGGCAGCCAGCCTGGAGGAGAAAGCACGGAGGACACATCAGAGACCACCGTGCGTGACGACTCAGCCACAGCCCCGCCAGCTGACAAGCCCGCTCACCACTCCTGTCAGTTTTCTGTTGTTTCACTCTTAAATATAATCCGCCAATTAAGGACACTTAAATATTTGGAACTCCCTTAAAGTGAACATAGAAACCAAACAAACAAGCAAAGGATGGATATTTAAAACAGAAAATGAAAGGAGAAACCTTAAAAAAACAAAAACCACCACCAACAGCATCCTTTTCTGTCTTTAGAGAGATGCAACAAGATGCTACTTCCCTGAGACAGAAACTAATTTCTGTGAAAAAGGAATATCCACGAAACAAAAAGGAACTCTTGGAAATTCAAAATGTTGTAGCCGAGGGCTATGAATCATTGAAAAACAAAATTAATGGATCTCCAGAGACGCAGGGCAAAAAATCAGAGCTGGAAATTAGGAGGGAAAAAATATGACAGTGAGATGACCAGTCCAAGAAGTACAGCATCTGAGAGCTTGAAGTTCCAGAAAGAGGTAACTGAATATGCAGTGAGAGATGACTCTCATGGACACAGTCCAAAACACAGCCTACAACTAAAGGGCATTAGCAGTCTACTCTGTGAGTAGGGCGAGTGCTCACACAGATGGGCATATCGCTATGAAAATATCAGGAAAGTGAGAACAATTGGATAGTCTTACAAGTTTCTAGAGAGAAAAAAAATGCATTACAAAGGATCAGGAGTCAGCCTGGTTTCAGGTGTTTTAACATGAGAAGCAAGAAGGCTGGGGCAGTGCCCTCAAAATCCTGAATGAATAGGATTTCCAGTTGGGAATTTTATACCCAACCAAATTATTGCCCAAGCAACAAGTAGAACAAAGACATTTTCAGGTGAATAGAAACCTCAACAACAACAAAAACAGCTAAAAGAAAAACCCCAAACTAAAACAAAGTTAGCTCCAGTGCGGCAAAGCTATTGGAGGAAGTTCTCCATCTTGAAGTGGGATTAAACCAAGGGAAACATGGGATTCAGGGAACATAGAATCCAGCTCAGAGAAAGGCAAAGAGCATCTGTGGAGGGGATCCCTTCCTAGTCATCACGATGCAGGATCAGACACTGATCCCAACAAATTGCCATGCTGTTCAGGATGCTGGAGAAGGATCAGAGAGAGAAAGCCTCACTTCTCATATTGGGAAAGAAGTTAAAGCTTGGTAAGAAGTTATAGAAGCACATGATTTAAAAATATGGAATTAACTACCCAAAGATACGGCTAAGTAACTGAAAGTGGTGTTTGTTAGGGAGGAGGAAATAGGGCAGTCAGAAAGAGAACTGTGGATTCGTTTGTCTCTGTTTGCTTTGCAATGAGCCTTTGAGAGCTATTTGACTTTAACCTATGTGGATGTACAACAGATAAGAATGAAAACTGGAAGAACCCCCCAGCTTGTTGCTGAGACGTGGGGATCCCTGGAATCCTGTACAGTTCATTCGTTCACTCAACACTTCTCTTCCTGATCCTCTGTAACGTGCCAGGCATGGTGGCCATTTCTTTCTTCAGAGTTTGTCTGTCTTTTCACTGCTCCCATCTGGACAGTCCTGCTGGCGGCCTGTCCCTCCCCTCTGTCCCTGGATCTCTGCAGGGTGAGGCTGCAGCTCTCATGTCGTGTCCAGAGAGTCAGCCTTGCCTCCTTCCTGCTCTTGAACAACAGGTTATCAGGGGTGATGTATTTTGCTTTTTCTTCTGAAGGGGAGAAGCAGCCAGGGGAGAATCCCACACATCCCTGGGGGGGCCTTAGAGGTGATGGACACAATGTTCTGACCTGTGCTCTCCCTGTCTCCATCCTCCATGTTGACCAATTCTTCACCTCCTGCTTCCCCAGAACACCCCATAGTGTAGGCAGAGCAGGGCCGTTAGGGAAAGCCCACTGCAGCCCTCATGGCCCCCGATATTTACACTTTTGCTCCCTGGAATCTCATTAGTTGAGACCCAATTCTTTGAGTTTGGAATTTAAAGAAAGTGCAAGTGAGTCTAAGAGGAAAAATACCCTGAACCACTCTTGTGGTCATTTCCAGCCCGGCGTCCTCACACTCTAGCAGCTCATAAAGGGCATAATGATGGCTCTTGTTAATATTTCAACACTCCTAATGGAAACTGCCCATTATTCCAGATAAGGCTATAAAGAGTCACTAAAACGTCAGGGTCCTGTGGTCTCAGTGGACAGAGCCTGAGCTGACCCGGCGTGGCCGCTCCATGCAGACAAGGGGCCTGGATTCGTGGCCGTCTGTCTCCGATGAAAAACGGAAGGGGAGATTGGAGTTACCAGTGCCATGTGTTTGGTTGACAAAACCCTGGCAGAGGCACTGCTGGGTGGTGGGATATGGAAGGGGTCTTCGGGAGAGAAGAATGGGGGTCACCTCATGCTCCTTCCTCAGAGGATTTGTGGCTGGTGGGGCCGAGGGCAGAGGAGGGGGCGTGGGCCTGAAGACCTGCAGATCTGAGTCATCGCTGGCCAAGGGCAGCGCAAGGGGTCTGAGTGTCACCTCTCCTCACAACTCAGACCCCATTACTTGGCCTGGTTGCAGCAGAGATAAATTCTCTAAGGTGATCAGGGCCAGAGAGGATGGGAACCTCGTGATGTGAAAAATGATGTGGCCTCCTTCTTGCCCCGCACGAGTCCTGGCTCCATCCAGACACAGCCAGTCCCTGGGTGGGGGCGGGGGTGGCCGAGGATGCTGCTGGCAGCAGTGGCCGTGCTCGGGCTCCCTGCGGTTCTGGCTTCGGAGCCCAGAGCAGAGGAAGCCCCTCTGGAGACTGTGCGAATCTTTGCTGGTCAGTTTCCTGGCTGGTGACTCAGGGGTGGAAATGGCTTGGGGATTTTTGTTTTTGTTTTGTTTTCTTTGGAATCAGGCACTGGATAAACACACTTGGACTCTGGGGCTGTGGGGCCTCCGCCACCACGCCCTTTGATGTCCTCTGATCTTGTGTCTCCAGCCAGATTGGGAGGCGGCTGACCTCTGTGTATCAGTTTCTCGTCTATAAAAAAGGACTACTCATGACTTCCTGCAGGTCTGCTGTGAGTGTTAGGGGGTTTCGGGGCTCAAGTTCGGTTTCACCGAACCTGTCCACCCTTCTTCCTTCCTAGGCTCTCACAGGAAGGGTATTACTTCCAAGGAGCGAGATCTGGATGAGGGGTGACCACCTCCTTCCAGAGCCCAGCAAGGTCCCAAGAGGCACCCCCTCACTGGGGACCCTGGTTTCCTCCCACCACGTCCAAACCAGGCTCCGAAGAGCAGTGTGAGAGCCCACATGTGCAGCAGGATGGTGATGCTCAGCCCACCTCCATGGAGAGATGAGCCCTGGGCCCCACCCAGTGTGCGCCACGTGGAGGCTGGGAGCGCAAGAGAAGGCTGGAGGAAATGAAACAAAAACCAGACATGAGAAGAGAGGGCTTGCCTTTGTGGTCCTTTAACCCTGCCTGTGGAGTTAGTCCCCGAATGCGGCCAACTAGCGTAGTCACTCATCCGTCGTTGTTGTTCAGTGGCTAAGTCATGTCTGTCTCTTTGTGACCCCGTGGACTGCAGCACGCCAGACTTCCCTGTCCTTCACGATCTCCGAGAGTTTGCTCAAACTCATGTCCATTGAGTCGGTGTTGCCATCCAACCATCTCATCCTCTGTCATCCCCTTTTCCTCCTGCCTTCAATCTTTCCCAGTATCAGGGTCTTTTCCAATGAGTCAGCTCTTTACGTCAGGTGACCAAAATCTTGGAGCTTCCATTTCGGTGTCAGTCCTTCCAATGAATATTCAGGGTTGGTTTCCTTTAGGATTGACTGATTTGATCTCCCTACTGTCCAAGGGACCCTCGAGAGTCTACGCCAGCACCACAGTTCGAAAGCATCAGTGCTTCGATGTTCAGTCTTCTTTATGGTCTCACTCTCACATGTGTACATGACTACTGGAAAAACCGTAGGTTTGACTATATGTACTTTTGTTGGCAAAGTGATGTCTCTGCTTTTTAATGTGCTGTCTAGGTTTGTGGGGAGCCCTAGAAATGTGATGTGGGTGCCTGGCATCATAGCAGAGGAGGAAATGAGAGGACTGGGGTAGAGGGGGGATCACTCTCCCGGGAGGAGAGTTGGAAATGATGACTCTAGAACCCCTGGCTCACTGACCAGCCTGGGGGAGGGGCCTCTCAGAGGGGAGCTGTTGTCTTTAGCAGGGCTCTGCCATGCCCAGAGTGGACATCCATGCTGACATGAGGTTTCCCTGCCTGTGCTTTTGGGGACCACTTTCCTCAGAACCAGTACAAAGCAAACAATCTTGTTGAGCAGCGTCATTAAAACGAGAAACATTTCTGTCCCTCACTTGCCTCACATGGGTCTGGAAAACCCATGAGTGTGCCTTCCGCATTTAAAAATATGACCACTGAAGTTTGTGCAGTGCTTTAAGTTTACAGTGATTTCCTCATATACCATTTGAACCTCCTAAGATCCTGTGACCTGTTGGCGGTGGTCTGAGTGTCCTCACTAGAGATGAGAAGACATGTTCACCCAGCAAGTGCTTGGCGGGACAGGACGCAATCCTCACGTCCGCAACCGGACTCCTTTCTGTAACCTCTAAGCTGCCTCTGTCCGCCGTCCCAGGCCTGTTACAAGCCTGGCTATGTTCTCATCGCTTCCACATGGAAGGCGTGCTGCGCACCTTCTTCCGTCTTCCAACGGGGCAGGGAAAACGGCTTTCGGCTTTGGTGAAGGTTCACAGAGAAGTGGGATCCAGAAATGTCTTCGAGTCTGGCCCAGGTGCCAGCAGAATCTGGCCAGTGCATTTGCCACGCTGAGTCAGGCTGTTCCCCTGGCCCCAGACTTTGGGAGGATGTTGCAATGACTCTGGCAGCCCCGTGCGTCTCCCTCAGCCTCGCAGGCATTCCAGTGATGATGACGGCTTGTCGGGGTCACGGCCCTGGTACAAAGCATGGCTATTTGTGGCTGATGGAAAACATAACTGGATCCACCTGCTTGCAGGGCTGGCTTCTCAGGCTTTGGGGCTGGAACCAGCTGGAGGGAGATGTTCAGCCAGGCCCACTGGTTTCTCCTTCCTGCTCGGGACCTGGAAGGTCCATCTCTTTGTCTGTCCTTTCCTCCCTGGAGTCTCCCTGCTTCCTCCCTGGAGTTTCCACGCCCACGTGCTCAGGTCCCTGCTGTGGTCGCTCATGGTGCTGCTTTGTTCAATCCCCCCTTGTGCTGTTTTTGGACGTCTTTGCGCACAGTTATCCTAGCTGCATTTCTTGGGGCCAGACGTGGAGTCTGCCTTGTCCTTCCTCTGTCTCCCCATGCCTGGGTGGTGGGCATGACTGAGTGATAACAGATTGGTCTTGATGAAATGTGGCAGGGATTGCAGGCCAAGTACAGCTCTGGGAGTCCAGGGACATGGTTTTGTTACCTGGAAGAATTCCCCACCTCCGTGGGTTTCTGTCCTTCCCTGTGAGATGGAAGAGGTGAACAGATGATCCCAAAGGCCCAGACCTGAAGTTCTAGGACCCGTGATGGATCCACCGAGAGCCTCCTGGCTATGGCCTCACGCATACCCCGAACTGTAGCCCGTTGGGATATCTTTGGCTTGTCATTGGCATCTGTGACTTGGTTGCATGGAACTTTAAAAAAAGATCCTCTTTTTATCTCACAGGGAGGTCCCGGTGAGAACGGGGGAACATTGAGGAGTGTTTAGAAGTGGAGACGGGGAGTATTCCTGCCTGGAAAATTCCATGGACAGAGGAGTCTGTGGGGTTACAGTCCACGGGGTTGCAAAGAGCCGGATACCCCTGAGCATGCACACTTGCACTTGTAGTCAGACAAGCCTGAAAAAATCCTAGTTCCATCATTTATAGGTGTGTGGTCTTGAGCAGGTTACCTCTGTAAACACCACCTTCTCGTCAGAAACAGAGTTCATGAGACCAGTCTCTCCAGGAGAGGGAGTTAAGGGAGATGAAGCAGGTGTGGGGCACACACAGCTCAGTAAACAAAGGCGTGCATAATACTTCTTGCATTTGGGAAGCAAAGGGTGTGTCTTCTAATCCTTCCGTGAGCACATTCTCTCTGTACACCCTTGGTTGTACTTTAAGACGATGACTTTATCATTTTAATAAGCAGTATAATGATTTGCAGAGAATCATTTCAGTTCTAATAGGAACACTAGCAGTACTAATGATGCACGATGGTGTTTGAATAGAGTCCCGTAATTTATGGAATTGGAGAGACTTACAAAAGCATGCGCTGACTCTCTGGAGTCTCAGATTTCTGGTGAGTGATTCAAACAGATGACTCTCCCTGCCAGCGCAAATAAATCAAGTGTAAACCTTTGCTTTTCAACCAAATTGTGGAAAATGGAACAAATTCAATGATGAAAACCTATTCGAATGAGACAATTCATTCTTGAGGGGATTTACTAACAGGAGATTCTCCAGTTTGTCACTGACCTACCAAAAGCAGCAGACCACAATCATATATGCTCTTTTTTTCTTTTCCCAGCAGTTTTGGGTTTAAGTAATTGGAGCTTCTCAAATATTAAAATTGGAGGGTAGCTCAGTGATCCAAGCAATAGAGACTGAAAAAGACTTTGGGCATAAATCAAAATTTTCTAACTGTGTTGCCCCAAGATGCTGGGAAAGTCACTTAATAACCTTGGATATTTCCTCTTACCAACTGCAGCATGATGAACATGACCTGGATTTAGAGAGTGTTAGTGGGGAAATTAAATGCTAAATGATTTCTTTCTGTTTAAGTGGGGAAAAAAAGCCTATGTTGAGTGTTACCTTTCAATCTGATATGTGTGTGTGTGTTAGCCTGAAGTTCAAGTATTTGCAAAGATTTCCAGCACACTATGACTTTCAGAAACAAAGAAAAGAGTTTGATCAAAATAATGTCTCTTCGTCGGGTGAGCTAGGTTTGGACTTCCAGATCGCTCATGTTTTATCTCGACGATTTATGTTTGACTGAGTTTTGACATTCGCTCCCAGAGTCAGAGAGAATTCCAGAAGATAAAGGAGAACCATTATGCCAAATGTCAGTGAAGCCTCAGCGAGCAGAAAGAAATAATGGAAGTGGTGTACCTGGCAGAGGGCATGTGGCTCATAGGGGAACAGCTTCAAAGTGTCTTCTGCCCATTAATCCCTTTAGCTTTCCAGCTCTGGCTCCTCAGAGGTGGATTATCGTGAGGAGCTGTGTTACATCAGCCTGCAAGTCATGGTCCCAACCCCATTAGGCCCAGCAAACGTTCTGTATTGCTGGGATAATGGGCTTTGGAGCCATGTTTACCCATATCCACGGGCTTGTCCCACTCTTAGCAGTCCCATCGGGGGCAGAGGGATGCCTCTGCTCTCATCTATGGGACTGACTCTGTGTCACACCCCTTTGGAAGGTGAGAGGAACCCAGGTGGGATGGGACGTGACATGTGCTCGGGTTATACGTAGGTGAGCTGACCAATTCTGCATCGGACTTTGGTGTTTACGCAGGATTTTCATGGTGGGTAGACACACTGTTTCCATTCAAAATGCCTCATTAAATTCTAAGTGAGATACCTAAGGTGCGTCAAAAATGAAAGGCAGAATTGCTTCTCTTGAAGTCTTTCTTTGTCTAGTATGATGGGCAAAAGGGCTTCCCCGATGGCTCAGTAGGTAAAGAATTCACCTGCCAATGCAAGAGATGCAGGAGATGCAGGTTCAGTCCCTGGGCCAGAAAGATCCCTGAGGCAGGGTGGGCCATGGCAACCCAATCCAGTATTCTTGCCTGGAAAATCCTATGGACAGAAGAGTCTGGTGGGCTGCAATCCACGGGGTTTGCAAAGAGTCGGACATGGCTGAAGCCACTGAGCACGCATGCATACATAATGGACAGAGTTTGCCAGTTTCTAAGCTTACAAAAACCTTCTCGGTCTGTGCTGTCGTATGTCAAATGGCAATAATAATGATAATGCCTTCCTTCTAGGTTAGGACAGTTGCATGAGTTGGTATTCGGTGAATGTGCCCACCTGACATTGTAGAAGGCACTCTGTGAACATTAGCTAAGATGACATGAACTAATCTAAGCGAAAAGGTCAGTAGACATGTTGGGAATTGATACTAAGAAGGAAGAAGACTCATATTGGGAAAAGTGGGGTTCAGGGGGAAGACTGGCGAGTAGACTTCTGGAACTGGGAATAAGCAGGGTGGTGTCTGTGACTTCCTTGCACAGAAGTGACCTGCATCAGACAAAGCAAGAAAAGAAGGACGCAAGCAGTGTCAAGACTGTGAGTGTGGTACAGAGGGGCCACGCAGGTTTCAGTGATGCTCACACCTTCACTACCATTCTCAGTTACTGTGTTCATGGCTTTTTTCACTCAACCCACATTTATCATTCAACCTGTGCTGTGCACTGATATTATTGACAAAAATTATTCACTCCCCACCCTTAAGGAAGATGAAGGAGGGGGCAGGTCACCAGACAATTGGACAATAAATTCGTGAGTGATCAGGAGGAATGAAGTACACTGGGAAGGGTTCTAGGAGGAGCTACACCTGAGATCAGGTGAGTAAGAATCACCTAGAGAGGGGAGAGGGCTTCTCAGGTGGAGGTTGCTACATGGGGAGATTCATGGATGACAAAGGATGACAGAGTGTCTGACAATCCTTGTCTGCTAATTCCCACATCTACTCGTTTCAGAGTTGGTCTCCACTGTCTGCCTGTTCTCTGAAGCATGGATCATATTTTCACATGTCTGGCTATCTTGGATTATATTCTGGATATTGTCAGTGATCTCTTGTAGAGCCTATGAATTCTATTATGTTCCTAAGAAGAGTGCTAATTTTTTATTTTAGCAGGCACTGACTTTGATTGAACTCAAATACCAAGCCCCACCTCCCCTGGGGGCAGAAACTGAAATCTCTGATCAGTTTTATTAATCTTAGCTGAGTTGCTTGGAATCTATGTCATGCAGCAGTCAGGGATTAAAGTCCACAGTAGATATTTCAAGAACTCCAAGCAGTTCAGTATGCTCAGAGGACAGTGTGTGTGTGTGTTGGAGAGAACTAGAAGGACATGCAGCTTAGAGAAAGCAAAGGCCGTGTGTTATACTAAGGAATTTGAGCTTTATCCCAAAGGCTGTGTTGGAGAACTTTAATCAGAAGTGTAAAATGATCAGACTTGTGTCTCAGAAACATTTCTTAGCATCTGTGTGAGGGATGAACCAGAAGGGGTAGGAAGATAGTTAGGAAGTTTGTGGGTAGAATAGAGTTCAGTTGTCTCCTCCGTGAGATGAGGGGTTGAACTTGCTGACTCTTAGCATCTCCTGTGGGTTTAACAGCCTGTGCTTCCCACTGATGCCCTCACTTGGCCTCCTGGAGCCACGAGTTCCTGCAGGGCTATGTTTTGCAGAGCACTGCACACAGCTTTTGAGTTCAGACTGTAGATCACGCAATTAGAGGAAAATACATTGATGGTGTTCCATGGTCTATGAGTAGTTTAAGGTAAAGAGGGGACAAGGCAACGCACGTGGATGAACCACAGGTAGAAACAGCCTCCCAAGGTCCCTGGCTCTCCTTTCAGACCTCCCGTATCACAACAGGTATATGGTTAATTCCATGTGATCTTAGAGGGCCTTTGGCTAATCTGGCTCTGAGTTTTTTAGTCCTCCAAGAGAAGGATATAGGTTTTGTATGAGCCCGGTGATATGGATCCTTTGCAGTTGTTCAGTCGCTAAGTCGTGTCTGACTCTTTGTGGACTGCAGCACACCAGGCTTCCCTCTCCTTCACCGTCTCCCGGAGTTTGCTCAGACTCATGTCCACTGAGTTGGTGATGCCATCCAACCATCTTATCCTCTGCTACCCTCTTCTCCTCCTGCCCGCAATCTTTCCCAGCATCAGGGTCTTTTTCCAGTGAGTCAACTCTTCGCATCAGGTGGCTGAAGTATTGAGTCTTCAGCTTCAGCATCAGTCCTTCCAATGGATATTCAAGGTTGATTTCCTTTAGGGTTGATGGGTTTGATCTCCTTGCTGTCTAAGGGACTCCTCTTCTGGCGTCATATCTTTCTGCCTTTTCATACTGTTCATGGGGTTCTTGGGGCAAGAATACTGGAGTGAGTTGCCATTCTCTCCTCCAGTGGACCATGTTGTCTCAGAACTCTTCACTCTGACCCATCTGTCTTGGGTGGCCTTGCACAGCATGGCTCATAGCTTCATTGAGTTACACAAGTCCCTTTGTCATGACAAGGTTGTGATCCACGAAGGGGACCCTTGGCAGTAGGGTACTCAAACTGGGAAGGATGAGAAGATATATTTGCTTTGGTCCCCTGAAAGGCTCAGGAGATGGTGTGGGTGTGTTGACTTTATCATTTCCTGGTTCTGGACCAACAGGAAAGTGAGGCTTCCCCAAGCCTCAGGATGCACTGTGCCTTCCCAGACTTCCTGGAAGCAAAAAGCTCCTTTGTGTTGAACTGCAGATGACACACGGGATGTCCTGGGGAGGCTTTTTGTATGGGGAGGAGCTGACTGGGGACGTATCTGCTGTGTTCTGTCCAGGAACCGCAGACGGCAGTCGTGGGGGCTGGAGTGAGTTTCAGGGGTCGAATGAGAGCTATGGACAGGCAAAGGGCAGGAGGAGGCGGGCGTGTCCCGCTGGAGGTTTGTCCCCAGCACTCGCCCAGTGTGGGCACACGGTGGATGTGCAAGAGACCTCAGGCCCAGCCTTGGCGGGCAGATACAGCTGGGACTTTTAGCCCCAAGTGAGTGAAGCCTAGCCAGGGCTGAGACACCAGAGGATTCTCTGCATCTTTAGAGAGAGGAATTTTTGCTCAGACGCATTCTTTTTAATGCAGCTTTGACACAACAGGGACTCTTGAGGAAAGGAGTGTCCTTCCAGTATGGGGGTGAGCCCTCTGCTCTGATGGACCTGCGGTGGTTTCGGTCACACACTGTTTTAAGAGGGAAAAGTCCCCTTTTACAGCAGGAGACAGACAGAGGATCAGGCATGGCCTCAGGAAAGCAGAGGGGCAGGCTCTCCTGGCCCTGGGTGTGCCATCGGCTCAGCCAACCTTGACCACAGGGCTGGGTCTTGGCCCCGGAGGGAGAGAGCCTATTAAGGAGCCAGTGACTTCAGGAAGATTGGAATAATTAGTCAGTTCTCACTGCTACAGTGAGTCACCCTCCTGGAGACACTGCGTTCCAACCTAAGAGTTAGGAGCTGGGACAGAAGACGCCTGGCACGGTTCCTGGGGGACGCACAGAAGCCACGTGGGGCCCAGGGGCCTCTGTTCACATCTACTGCCCCTGCTTTTGCTCCCTCCTTCTGCCTTCGGCGGGAAGGGATGTGGGAGCCACCAGGTTCAAGGCTGAGCCGGGTGAAAATGGGAGGATTGTGGGCATAATTCAGGCTGGACCCCTGGAACTCCAGGGCCGCTGGATCTGCCCCGGGGTGACTGGTGGTCCTGGCTTCCTGGTGGGAGTGGGACCATCCCTCCATGGGAAGCAGGAAGGGGCTGGAGTCTCTGTGACCTTCTGCCATGTGGCCCAGGCCGCCCTGTGCCAGCTTGTGGCAGAGGCTTCTCAGGGTCGGGCAAGTTTCTGAGCACATCTTTGCCCTGGAGCTTCCCCCTATGGGCAGGGTATGCGTGGTCTGGAAGTGAATGGATGTGGCTCCCGGAAGTCAGGCCATACCAGCGCAGCCATTGAGGCCAGACGTTCTGTAGTTACCTGGTGACAGTCGAGGTGTGTGTAACCAGACACAGCTCCTCTTGGAACCAAGAAGGTCGATTCCCAGAAGCTGACCCTTGGTTTTCGTCCTCACAAGGCCCCCGTTCCAACTAACTCGCTAAAGGGAGGCTGGGAAGAGAGTGTGTGGCTGCCCGCCCAACCTAAGTGCCTCGGAGGTGCAGGCGGGACGGGAGCCTTCCTCCCGGGACAAGGGGGGATGGAGGAGGTTCAGGAGGAGTCTGGGTGGAAAAGTCCAGATGGAGGGGTAGATTGGGTGGACCCTGCTGCTTCCTGACACAGGAGCTTCTGGGCATCACCTCACCTTTGGGCCTTCTTTCTGCTTGGCCTTCTCTCACCCTTTTCCTTTCCTCCACGGCTATTTTCTAGTGCCTCTCAGGGGCTGTTAAGTGCTAAAAATCCACTGGAAAATCAACAAGCTAACATTTTGGGAGCAGAACAACAGAAATGGGTGAACAGCTAGGTAAGTCAGGTTATTTGCAACCATGGGCAGCGTAGTGACGTGATGGAGAGGCCTGGGGTGTGACTGTGTTCACAGAGGTGGGAAAGCCTCCCTGGGGCCATGGGTCTGGGCTATGACCCCTTCCTGTCAGGTCTGGGGAAGCATCATTCTAAGCGATGGGGCTGCTGGACCCCTGGCTCTGGGTGGGGATATCCGGGGGGCAGGCGGCCACGATGCCTGAGGGAGCCTCGAGGCTGGTGTCTGGGTCCCGGGTGGAGGAATGCTCCCCGGACTTGTTCATGCTTTGGACAGCAAGCAGGCAATAAACTTGGATTGTGTTAAGCCACCTCCATGTTGGTGTTTATTTGTTGCAGGGTTAGCACCAGTGTCTCCACGTGGGACGCAGCACAAGGACCCGGGTGCAGAAAGGACCGCCCGTGAGCGGCCAGGGCGCACGGTGGGTGGGGGCGATACATGTCCCCCCTCCCCGCGTGGTCATGCTGGAGGCTCTGTCTGCCTCTAATGCCAACTCAGAGCCAGCTCGTCACATCACCAGGTCCCCAAATTAAGCAGCAATGTGCTTGTCCAATAAGCCCCATATGGCTGTGATGAGTCAAGACCACATTCTCTCAGCTTTAAAAATTAATATTATTAATGATGATAATGAAATCTCCCAGTTTTTATGCCATGCTTTTCTCCTAAAGGACTCAAAATGCAAGCATTAACGTATGTGTCCACGCAGCCCACCAGCTGTGTCTTAGGAAGGAACAGGACGTTGGGGGGACGACTGCGTTCTTGAAGACGAGGCTCTCATCTTCCCCCTGTCTTTACCCCATAAGGACCGCTCTTCTTTCCTGGCAATAAACCGGAAGAGTGAGATAGAATTAGGGAAATGGGATTATTTTAATGTCACAGTGAGGAAATGAAACACAAAGAAGGGACTGGAGTTAATTAGCTGCCACAGAATGCCTGGTTTTGGGACAACTAGCAGAGACTTGCCCAACGCACCTTGTTCATGGAGAGAGGGCGTGGAGTGGGGACAGGCTGGTGGGCTGGGCAGGGGAGCTGGAAGTGGCCCCACTGGCCTGGAAACAGCAGTAACTTTGCATCTGGTGAGGAGCAGATGGACTGAGTTCTGAGGGGCGGGGATGTTGAGGACCAGAGACCAGCCTCATCGGAGGGTTTAATGTGGGAGTCCTCCCAGAACCCCGAGATGCTTCATAGAACCCAGGGCCATCCGCGGGGCAGGACATTGATGTCTGAGGGGAGGAGTTAGAAAGGGCTGAGTCACAGGGGTCACAAGGAGCGAGGAAACCGTGGAGACCATGACCTGGTCATTCGTCCACTTCCAGGAAGGTCTGCCACCGTAAAAATGTTCATTAACCTTTTATTCAACAGGTATTAATCAATTAGCTATTATATGCTTTTCTTACTCTGGAGGAGCTTGTAATTAAGGTGACTGTATCATTTATCATCCAAACTGGGACACATTTGAGAAAGAAGAGGGTCACTGCTAATGATTACGTGGGGGTGACAGACATACCCGGAGACTGGCCTGGGCAAACCGGGACGCGTGGTGACCCCACCGTGGAACCCCACCCACTCAAGACCAGTGCAGGAGATGCGGGCCATGTGGACGGTGTGTAGACGGTGCCTGCATCCATGGGTTCATCCTCCCGACCGTCAGAACCCTGCTCGAGCCCCTCCACCCACCCCACCGCCACTGTAGCCACAGACTGCGTTTATGGCCTTTGGAGGTTACCTAACCTTCCTGCACCCAGAAGCCCGCACCTGCCTGGCAGGCTCATGGTGAGGATGACGTGGGTCCCTGCAGGTTGGCCAGAGCAGGGCCGGCCGCTGCAGACAAGCCGCTGTTACCAGGGGAGCCTGGCGTGTCTGCACTACGGTAGGGCTCCTTGTCTGGGAAACGGAGACTGCACACCTGCCTTTTATGGGTCTGGAATTCAGGGCACGTCAGTCCCCCTCCCCTGCAGCTGACATCAAAGTGTGAGCTTAATACTTTCCACACCAGTTCACAGATTTATGACCTAATATATTTAGAGGTGGTTCAAGAACATCTCAGGAGGGGACAGAGGAGGAGCCCATGGGGAAGGGAACATGGATGCGTGACCTTACATGGAAGAGAGGTGAGCGGGGACCAGAGGGATGGATGGCCAGGCTGCACCACACTCCCGGGCCAGGCCAAGGCTCTAGGAGGCATGGGACGGCCTGGCCTTCATTTCAGGATGAAAACCAGAAGGCCTTTCTCTAAACCTGGGTACCTCTGCCGCCAGATAGGACCAGCTCTTCAGCTCCCAGTGTTTGACCTCCACCCACGGCTACAACGAGAAGAGCACTCAACTATTCCAGCTAGTTTACTGGGTTTTGTTTTCTCTCTCTTTTTTTTAAAAAAACTTCATTAAGTTCACCCACAAAATAGGACGTTATATATTTTTAAAGAAAGGTTTTATAATGGAAAATTTGAAACATAATCAAAGTAGCTAGACTTACTTGTGCAGTGAGTTCCCACGTACGTATCTCCCAGCTCCAGCTTCAGCCATGATCAACGCTTGCCAATTCAGTTTTATCTCTTTCCCTCAAGACTTTTTTTTCCTGAGATGTTTGAAAGCAAATTCCAATTTATCTGTAAATACTTTGGGACACATCCCTTACAGACAGGACTTTTTAAAAAATGTAACCAAATGCGTGTACTACCCAGACAACAATACCAACAGCAAAAATAACCCCAGTGAATCCTTAATATCCCCTAACATTCAGTTTATATTTAAATTTCCCTTATTTCCCATTATTATCAAAATGCCTTTTATTCTTGGTTGATTTGAATCGAGCCTCATAAGGTTCAGATGTTAGATTTGCTTGTATGTCTCCTGAATCTCTTTTTATCTACAAATGCTCCTTATTCCACTTTGAATGTCATTTTTTTTTTTTTTTTTTTTAAGAAAACTGGGTCAGTTGTCCTGTGGACTGTCTCATATTTCGATTTGGCTGACTACCTCCTCATTTTGTCTTTTTAAAAATTCCGTTATCCTCCTTATTGTCTGTAACCTAGAACTTAGATTCTGGCTTCATTTGTTTTGGAGGGTCAAGGGGTGTTCCGACTGGGGCCCAGTACATCCACTGGGGCTACATCAGAAAGTGCTTTTAGCGATGCTGAGCCCGGGGAGTAGGCTCGGGGGTGTCATCCTGGCCCCTCCGCCATAGAGGTCCCCCTTAACCTCTCATCTCACATTTTTAGCATCTGTCGATGACGGTTTTTCATTATTTCTTTGGAGCTTGTGAAACATCCATTTTTTATGCCATTGTTCCCTTTGTATCTAGCACCCGGAAGTCTTCTGGAAAGAAGAACAGTCCCTCATCAGCTTCTTGGTTACCTTGATATGCTTTTTAGCAGGACACCTGCTTATCTTTCATTGACCAGTTTTCAGAATAATAACTTGGTGCCCTCACAAAGGAGGCTAGATCTGTCATTAATTAGTTAAGCATATATTATTGAGTTCTTCCAGTGTGATAACATTTCCCTAAATCCTGATGATTCAGCAGTGACAGAAGGTAGAAGTCACTGCTTTATTGGAACTCACCTCCCAGTGGGAAGACAGACACTAAAGGAGCCTGTTTACATACTGTGTGAGGTGATGACAGAGGGAAACAGGACAGGGCATGGAGGTGCTGGAGAGTGGGAACTGGGTTCACATTTAAACAGGGTCATGAAAGCCCAGGAGAAGGTGACATTTAAGCCAAAACCTGATAAAGGTGGCAAATGAGCCATCTGCATGCTGGAGAGGAGCCCTCCAGGCAGAGGGGCTGGAAGAATAATAGGGGAATGACAGAGCCAGCATGGCTGGTGTGGCCGGTGTGTCCATGAAGAGATGGGAGTGGGGGTTGGCAGGACAGGAGGTTGGGGTGGGCGCGGGGAGGGGCAGATCATGTGGGGCTTTCCAGACCACTTACGGACATGGGTTTCCCCCTGAATGAGCTGGGCATCCGTGGAGGATGTGGGCAGAGGTAAGGCATGACCTGGCTTATGGAGAGTAGGCAAGAACAGAACTGAGTTCAGATTGAAAGCAGAGAGGGTCCTTCCTTCCCAGTAAGCTCTGAGCATCAGACTGACAGCTGGACTACAAGAAATGCTTCTCAATCCATCCTTACATGTCCCGACGGGTAGCATTCTCTTCGGCAGTTTGACTGCTTTGTATCATCAAATCCCAGGGAAGAAACCTTCCTCCCAGGACTCCTAACAGAACAACTATCCATCCATCATCTCAGAGAAATGGCATTCCATCCACTCTAAAGGTGGGATCTGTGGGACTGTGCCTCCCCTTGACCCATCTCCTCATTTGCTTGGTGGTGAGTCTGTCAGGACATCCTCACCATGGCTGAAGGGCTGGTATTAACCAGCCAGGGATATCCAGTGGGACTTTCCTATGAGTCCAGGGCTAGGCCAGCATTTGAGGTGCCATGGGCTGTACATCCATACACCCACCCACCCCATCCATCCATCCACCCATCCATCCACCCGTCCATCTACCCATCATCCACCCATTCACCCATCCATCCATCCATCCACCTACCCACCCATCCATCCACCCGTCCATCTACCCATCATCCACCCATTCACCCATCCATCCATCCATCCACCTACCCACCCATCCATCCACCCGTCCATCTACCCATCATCCACCCATCCACCCATCCATCCATCCATCCACCTACCCACCCATCCATCCACCTATTCACCCGTCCGTACATTCATACACATCCACCCATTCATCCACCCTCTCATCCATCCATATACACACACACCCACCCACCCTGCCACACACCCATCCATCTACCCACCCACCCATCCATCCACTCATCCATCCATATACCACCCATCCATCCACCCACCCATCCATCCATTTACCCACCCACCCATCCATCCACTCATCCATCCACCCATCACCCATCCATCCACCCATCACCCATCCATCCAGGGTCACCACTGCAACCGTGGTAAGGGTTGACTTAACAATGTAGGCTGGGCACCTTTTTTCTTCCATCCAGACTTCCCCAGGCAGTGTGGAGCACACCTTTTCATATGTGCTGCCTTTTCAGCCATCCAGAGAGCCTTTTTGTGGATGAGCATCTGTCTGCCTGTGACTCCTGCCCGTTATAGGCTGCTTATGAATTTCTGGGTGCTTAGCAACCAGGAGAGGCGAGGATGCAGGCAGCCGGCATGCCTGTCAAGTAGCTGCTCCCCTCTCTCATCTTCTCCTCTGGGTTTGTATCTGCAGCGAAAGCAGCCGGAGAGGAACCCAACCTCAACTTAAATAGTGACTTTTTAAATAAATAAAAAAAAACATTTAAACTGAATCTAGTTCAAGCAGATCTTGCCGCAAAGAAAGCTCACAAGCTCCCTTCTCATCCTCCCCTGTCGTTACCTTGGATGCTCCACTGTGACCTTCTAAGATCTTTTCCACAGATCTGACGTGAAGCGGGGGACAGGCCAAGAGAAGTGAGGAGGTGGAGGAGGCCAGGTCACCGCACACGGCACAGTTCTTCTCCAGCTGTGGGTTTGCAGAGGAAAAAAGGACATAATGGGGGAAGCAGGTTTTCCCAAGAAGGGACCTCATGACTTAGAAAGAGTCTCCCTGCCTCTCACTAGGAGAACCCTGCTGGCTGCGGGTGGAGCAGGCATGTCAGGTGGACGGTCCTCGGTGGCAGTCAGTACTGTCAAGGTAGAGGGACAGACATGCAGAGCCCTCGCATCAGGAGACATCCCGAGGGGCAGAGGCTGGTGGGAAGAGCGAACTGCCGCCTTTACTGTGTCACCAGGGGTCAGGCACAGTTCAGTGTTTTTCTTAGAAACACCTGTGGGAGGCACGATGCCAAATGGGTGGTGCTCCCTGAGCCGCGGCTGCAGACGGTGCAGGTCCGCAGAGGCTTGGTGGTGGGTCTGAGATGGAATCAACTCTGCACCCCTGACTCGTGGTGTCAGGGTATCCATGCCTGGACGGGCTGGATGCTCAGACCTGGAATTTTGGCCCCCCTGGGTTGTCACAAAAGGCTACAAACATCTCTCAGCTCCTGGAAATGCCCTTTTCTCCCCCGCCCCCTACTCTGGGCCCAGGGTTGGCCCAGCCACTTCCTTCATGACCTGCTTCCCCCCCACGGAGCCTGTGGGGCTGCTGGTACCAGATTCTTAGAAGAGCCTGTGGCTGTGCTCTTTTTTCAGATGAATTCCCCAGGTTCTGAGGGGAAAACAAAAATGTGGATGCAACGGGGGTCTTTTCTATGGCTGGAACAACCTAGGGCTTGTCTAACAGATTAAACAAGCATCAGAATGAACGTCTGAGGACGTGGAATCCAGTCTTTTCTGACACTTCTCATGTTCTCTGGTCTCTCCAAACACCCGTGACCGTTCCAGGCATCCTGCCGGCTGGAGCTGGGGTACAGTGCAGAACTCAGGAGGTGGTGCGTTACCAAGGATTCAGAGAGCTCCGCTGGGCCTTCTGGGGGTCCGCTAGTGAATTGGTGATTTAGGCCAGACTTGATCGTGCGAGTTGTCTGATGAATGAAAACGTCAAAACCTATTGGTGAGCTCAGCACCTTAGACCCAGAGACTCCTGAAGGTCAGGAGGACTTTGGAGGTCATCCAGCCCGTCGCCTCGCTGAGTGCTTGGTCAGTAGCTAGTACGGGGGCTGGCGGCATTCTGGGAAATGGCATCTCCATGCAGTTTATAGGGAGGGTGATCAGCCCACCTCTTCCCACCACTCACTGTCTCCCTTCCTTGGTCTCATTTATTTGGGAACGGTTTGTCTAGCACCCAACAGTGAACACAGCAGAGCTGGGCTGAGACTTACGACAACTAGGGTGAGCCCCCCTGTGTCCCCGGTGCAGGGGGAGTAGGGAGGGCAGCAGGTTGCAGTTTGGTTGGGGGATCTCACCGGCGGTCACCAGCAGGTTTTGCTGGCAGCATCCTCATGAAGAGAGGTCCTCAGCCTGCCGCGTGCTCTGTTGTCAGGCTGGGACCTCAGTCTTCTGGGGCCTCTGGTGCTCCACTTGTTAAATGGTCTGATATTACTTCCTTCAGGATTTCTATGAAAATCAAGGTAAATACATGAGTTCATTTGGGGAAACCACGTGGCCTAGCACCTGGCTCAATAGAAGAGTGTTCCCTTTCTCTCTTGACTTTGGGGGAGACCCTGCAATGCAGGAGACCTGGGTTCGATCCCTGGGTTGGGAAGATTCCCTGGAGAAGGAAATGGCAACCCACTCCAGTATCCTGGCCTGGAGAATCCCATGGATAGAGGAACCTGGCGGGCTACAGTCCACAGGGTCGAAAAGAGCTGAACAGACTGAGCAATTAACACTTCCATTTCCACTGAACCTGAGGTCTGTGGCGCCCACATCCCGGTCACAGGCTGAGCCCAGCCATCCTTGTAACCTCAGTACAAACTTGCGTGCCTTCCCTGGAGGATCTGTCTCGGTGGGTGTGGGGCTGCCCAAGGGTCTGGAAAGTACCCCAAGCGAATCTGAGGCACAGCCAGGTTTGGAGACCAGCTGAGAGTATGTGCAAAAGAAATGTGTATGTGTTTCCAGAGAAAGGCTCCTTGGCTTTGCTCATAGTCTCAAAGTGCTTCAGGCTCCCACAAAAATCAAGAACCGCTCTTGTGTACCCAGTGTGGTCCAGTGGCTAAGACTATGTACTTGCAAATGCAAGGGGCGCAGATTCGATCCCTGATCGGAGAACTAGATCCCACATGCTGTACGACGAGTCCAGAAAAGAAAAAGGCAAGTGAGTCTGGGGAATGTGAGTACAGGGCCCTTCGGAGGCTGGCAGTGCCTGGCTCCCCCAGCCCCCCGCCACCCAGTCCCTCACTCCCCAGCCCCAGGTGCCCAGGACAAGTGGCAGGTCATCTGGCTAACTGACAGGTAGTGAAGTGTGTGGAGCATCGCCTCAATTGTGTCTGGAGGTCCTTAAGATACTCGGTTGTAACCAGCCTGAGAAGTTGACGTGGAAAATGTTTCTCTCTGGTTCCCGTAAACGTAAAATCTGTTATGAATTACATGCATCTGAGAGAGAGAGACAGAGGTTTGGTGTTTGCAGGAGAGCCAGTCCCTGCTCCGTCTGAAAGCTTTTGCAATTTTTCCTAATTGGCCTGCTCCTTTGCTGTAACGAATGTCCTCCCTGTTCCCTGTCCCCTCCCCCAGGGCCCACAGCTCCTGGCTTCCTGGCATGAACATGGTCTTTCCCAAGATTTCAGGTGTGTGACGGGAAATGCAGGCTGGAGGGCAATGTGGAACTCCGGGTTTGGCAGCTGCGGGGGGGGGGACTTGTTTTTCAGCTTCTGAGCTTAGGAGACCAGGACTTTTTTTTTTTCGTTTCCTGGAAACTTGGTACATCTCCTAAGATACTCGGTGCACACTGGAGCCTTGGGCAGCTGGAGTTGGCACCCATGGTGCTGGTCGAGGCGGGGCTGCCTGGTTTCCTTGGCCCACGTGGGACTGGAGTCAGGCTCCTGCCAGGGTGGCCAGGGACCAGGACGGGGAGTGTCCCCGCCTCCCCTTGGGCAGCCAGCAGGCAGCAGGGCTCCTTCTGCCCACTCAAGATTTGTTCTTAATTATTTAGTCAAGGATGGAAGGAAGGAAAAGAGAGACAAAGGGCCCTAGGGCTCAGTGACTGGGAGAGACCGAGATGGAGACAGAGTCAGAGCAGAAACACCATCGAAGAAAGAGGGAGGCAGGGGGATGGGGACAGAGGAGCCGGAGGCAGAGGGATGGGTCTGGAAGGGGCAGTGGTGACGTTGCCATGACGACTAAGCCTTGACTGGGTGGGATCAAGTGCCTCCTTGGGAGGAAGGACATCCACATGGTAGTGAGAGGGTTTCGTGGGTGATGACACCTGCCCTGTGGACATGACCCCCTCCATCCTGGGGACCATCCATGTGGGAGGTAACTGGCCCCTTCGGTCCAGGGCGCAGGCAGCGAGGAGGAGAGCTGGACTCGGACACGCGTGCCACCTCCCCCTCCTCCTGGGACTGCCCCCTCCCCTCCCTCCCCTGTGTCACGGACCCCCTGCGATAGTGAGTCCCAAGTCTGCACGTGTCCAGAGCCTCCCCTGGCCATCGTGCTGTGAGTGGACGGTGAGGTCTGCATCTTGCAGGAGGGACCCTGAGGCCCAGCGAGGGGTGGGTCTCAGCACCGTCCCCCCCGGGGCTGGCCGCCCCGCTGAGGAGCCGTCCCTTCCATGGCAGCTGCTGCATCTCAGGAGTCGATGTGCGTTGGGACTGAGATGGGACGGGGAGGCCGTGAGGCACAGAGTGGGCACGCGCGCCTTCCTGGGGGTAGCTGGAAAGGCGTGGCCTGGATGGTGGCCCAGTTCATTCCCGGGGCTCCTGGGAAGGCTCCGCACTAACAGAGCCCAGCGAAGGTTCTTCAGGCAGGTGGGGGAAAGCCTCCCTTCAATGCTTGTGCTGGTGACCGACAGGCCCGAGGACTGCACAGCGGGATCAGAGGCCCCCATGGGGAGCAGCGTCCCCAGGGGCAGAACGCCTCCCTGTCCTGCGGGTTCCCCTCCTTTAAAGAGGAATAGCTAAGATAGCAAAAGTGTTTCATACTCAGAATTAAAGACAAAAACAGAAAAAGTTATCGTCAGTGTGGTACCAAGGGCCCCTCTCCCCAAATCTGGTCCGTCTGCCCTTTAGCATCTCAACCATCTTAAAATGTATCTACGGATCAGATCGAATAGACTGTTTTTACTGTAACAAAATTAGAGAGAGCAGTTGTATTTTGTGTGCTGTTGACTTTTATTAAGGATAAATTATTCATCTTGGTCTTGCGTCATAAACTCTGTTATTCTGATGGATAAGTGTGCATTGAGCTGCATTTTACTCGTTGACACATTGTTAAGTTTTGTAGGCATGGAGTTAAAGTTTCATTCTGATTTTGCAATTTCCTTTTATATTTTGGACCCAGTCTGGTTTTGCTTTGCTTTTACATTTCAAATGTTTTTGTGGGTCAGCGGAAAGCTCATGGGATATAGACATTGTGTCTCTTAGTTCTGATGGATAAAACCTCCTCTGTCCCTCCCACCCTCACCCCGAGAGAGGAAGAAAGACAGAGATGGCTTCAGTGGGCTGATGTTCAGCCTCTAGTTTTCCCATCTCCTCTTGGCTCTTGCTTTTATGACGATGAAATGTAAGATGCCTTCTCTGGGAAACATGGAATCTTTCTAAGCATCCCAAGCAGGTGACATGTCATCAGTTACCTGAAACTCTGACGCCAAGGGAGGGATGTGGATTCTGAACATGAAGGTCAAGTACCAGAAGGGTTAGGGCAAGGGCCTCGAGAGGGCTAGCTCCTCTGAAGACTCCGACAGGCACCTTCATGTGACTCTGGTTTCACGTGGACACTGGACTTCTACCTGGCTCCACAAGAAGCCTTGTGTTGGTGCAGTCCTGACATGGGTGCTCCGGGGCTGTGTGTGCAAATATTGAGCACCCGGGGTCTAACTGAGCAGAGAGGGAACTAGGTCTGTACAAGGAGAGGAAGGCTAGAGGGTCCCGTCCATGGAAACAGGGGGCTCCTTGTACTGCTCAGGCTGTGGGGACTGAGCTGTACTGCCCAAGACGGCGGCTAGCTCTGGCTTCCAGGGGCCAGGTTCAAGGAGAGGGCTGCTGACCATGTGTTAGAAAGCTGAGTGGAACCCGTGGGGCAAGCAAAGCAAGGGACACTTGGTTCCCCTTGACCACGGAGACTTACCCAGTGTAAGAACACCCTAGGCGGGAAGCTGGGACCATTAAGAGCTCTGATAACTAGTGGTCATTAAAGAAGAGAAGGAAAACACAGAAAGACTCAGGGAGGTCTTCTTCAGGAAGATGAAGTACGGATCCTCTCAGAGAGCACAGGGGTCTGGGAGTGGCCGCCTGGATCAAGGTCAGGGTTAGGTACTGGCACTTCTGAAACCCCAGAGGAGCATCTTTTGGGTCCCGCCTGGTGTTTCTCCTTTAAGGGACTAATGCATTCCCCCAGAACCAGTCCTTTGTCTGTGGAACTGGATCCCCTTTCTACCCTGAGAATGAGATGACGTGAAGCCCCTGAAAATATGTTTGGAAAAGGGAGGCCTTTTCTAGCATGATGCATCACCGTAAAATGACACAGCCTCGCTCTTATTGCCTAATTAGTAATATTGCACTTCTGTGTGAAATGGTGTGTTTAAACATTGCCAATCGATTTAAACAAAGGATTTCAAAATGCTGTCGGAAGGAGCATAGCAAACACTTGCTGTCAGGTAACATCTCTGAGGGTACATGTTGTCACCTCCTGGGGTGCCTGCTCTTGGGGGGACCTCACCGAGGAGGAAAGTTGTCCCCATCCTGCTATATTTTCTGGCCTATGTTACCTTTGCCCAGGGCTGAGCTGGTCCTGGGGTATTGGTTTTAATGAATTGTTAGGGTGTTGCAGACGTACGTTGGGCTCATCTGGGCCCTGTGATTCATTCATTCTCTCACTGATTCATTATATACCTGACAAGATGGATGTCAACTTGTTCTAGGAGCCGAGGGCACAGAATGAGTGTAACACAACTCCTTTCCTCCAGGAGGCCAGTCCAGGGTGGGGTGGAAGGGAAACAGGCGTTCTGTGAGAAATCAAGATCCACCCTGGTGGGCAAGGAGGGTGGTAGAAAGGGGAATACATTTTCATGGCCTCCTTGAAAAAAAGTGTAGTAGTCAGAGCAGCCAGTCTGCTGTGACAAACATAACCTCAATTCCTGGTTGTTTAATGGGATGAAAGCTTATTTATTTCTTCCATCACAGCCCAGTATGGATTGGAGGGCAGCCACAGGGGTTACTCAGGGACACAGGCTTCTTTTCTTTAGAGGTGATGCCACCTCCGTAGACCTGGGGCTTTTCCTCTGGATCCCCTGACTCTAACTGACAGATACGTGATGAGAAAGCGGGCATGGAGGGGTGCACCCTGAGTTTTAGGGCCCAGCCAAGAAGTGATACCACCCCTGCCTCTTTTCATATCTGTTCCATCATCTGGACACTGTGCACATTGCTGCCTCCTGCAGATGGGACTGGGAAATGCAGACTCACTGAGGCAAGCAGGTGTCTCCCATGGAGCGGGGGGGCGGGGGGTGGTTGGGGGGGGGGCAAGGAAGGCAGGAGCCGCTCCATCAGAGGGAGTGTTGGTAAGGGTAGAGTTTGCCAGTGATGATGTGGGGTGCTGGGTGCCAGTAGGAAGTCAGCAGAGCATGGGAGACATTCTGGACAAAGGGAGTGGACATTAGCTTGGGTGTGACTTGAAGAAGTGGATTGAAGACTTGGCTCACAACTGCTGGTGGTGTGACCTTGGGCCTGGTGTCACCTCCAGCCCTCCTCACAGGTCGTCTCTGAGATGTGGGTGTGACCTGGGGACCCGCCCTCTGCAGTTAGCACCAGCGCCCTCGAGTCTCACCAAGAACCACTTTCTCTGGCCAGCCCCTGCCCTCTACTCTGGATGATCTCTGACATGGACCCTTGTACTGACTCAGACACACACACAAACACACACACACACATGAGATTTTGTGGGTGCAACAATCTGCAACAAGTTTTGGGAAGATCAGGGGAGTTCACACCACGGTAATGAATATTGAACATTTGATATTTCTAGGCCTGGAGAGTCCTTCAGGCATTTTTCCAGCCTGGGCTTCAGTGTTTTGATGTATTTCTTGCTTTCTCACTTTCTCCACCTTTGTGGCCTGAACAAACACCCCTGCCCACTGTCCCTGCACAGAGCAGTTCAGCTCCTTCTGGCCCCCACCTGCAGCCTCAGCTGAGACCCCTGCTCTGTGTGTCCCGCATGAGCTTCCCCCTACGCGGGACCCTCTCCTGAGGCAGGGAAGACGGAGAGGTTTGTGTCCTGTCATTTTGAAGGCTCGACTTTTGTTTTAAGTAACTTTTTGTTTGTCTCATGTTTAATTTCACTGAGGTTCAGATGGGAGTGTTGCTGCCAGAACTGCAGGTTGTTGTGAGGATTATGTAAAATAATCTATGGAAGTGTGTAGATGGGGCCCAGTACCTAGAGGATCCTCGGTGAAAGGGCAGCCCTCCAGGTCTCTCCCTGCTGCCCTCAGAGTCATGCTGGCCCACGGTCAGAGGGGCAGGGTGGGGTAGAGGAGGGGAGGTGGAGGTGCCAGAGGGAGGGGACGGTTTCTAAAGGAAGTAGGGATGGGGAGGAGTGGGCAGATGGACCAGTGGCCAAGGTTGAATAGGACCTCACATCCTGACACTGCCCGGCCTCTTGGAGCCGGCTGGAGCTGGCAACCATCCAACCTGTAAGGGTCTCCCTCTCAGCCCCAACTCAGACCTTTAGGTTGGATCCCAGAAGGAACTGCAGTGACCATTCAGACCACTGTGTTTGGTATCAGTGGAGCTCCCAGCCCTTGTAGGAAAGAGACCTCTGAGGCCATTGGTCCAAGTTCCCTGAGATGCTATGGGCTCCCAGGCCATGCCCACCCCCAAGTGTGCTCTTCTCTAACTATATCTTCCAGAGTGGACCTTGGTAGAGAAAAGCAGGGCTTTCTCCAGGAATGGGGAGCCTCCAGTGGCTTCTGCTCTGGAGATTGTGAACTCAGTGATGGAAACTCCTGAGACTGACGGGTTTGTGTGCTGACGGTGCTTGGCTGGTTTAACGCAGGGTTCCCTGGATGAGGAGTGCGGACCCTCCTCTTGGTTTGGGAAGCCCCTCTCGTCCATCCATCCTGAACGCCAGGGATTTGCCAGGTAATCCCCTTCATAGTGGGCATTAATGAATCCAGGGCTCTGTTGCTTCTCAGGTGATTCTCTGTGATACAGTCACGATTTCCTGGCAAGTCTTCCTAGGGGTCGAGAGAGCCTGGATGAGGTCCCATTGCTAAGATATTTTGAGCTTTTCATGAAAAAGTGATTTCTAGACAACCTCCAATGTTTCAACTGCTCTTTTATTCATTGTCAAGTTGGTGTTTCAGACTTAGACATCAGAAATGGCATTTAGATTTCCAGGCTGGCCTGTTTAACCCATAGCATAGCTGAAACACGGTACAGTTGCTATGAATCATACTGGAAAATAATATGCGTGTGGGTGAGTAATCTAGAACTGCTGTTATGGGCTCCCCATGCTGTGAACCACTTTGGAAGGCAGGCCTTCAGCCACTCCAGCCAGGATGTAGACACATCCACACTGAAGGCTGAGAAAGATGTCAGGTTACTCTGAGACTCTTGGGGTCGGCAGTGCAGCCCCGGGGAGGCAGCAGAGAGCGGCCCGGTTTAGGTGCAGTCCTGATGGTTCCTGTACAGGTTTCTTCCTGGGTGTTTCAGATGCCACATGGACCAGCCCGTCCAGAGCTAATGGGAGCCAGGTGGATGGGGGCAGCGAAGACCCCGGCGGCTAGAGCTCTGAGTCTGTTGGCAGCTTGCCTTCTGGCTCAGGATGGACCGACAGGAGCTGCCCAGCAGGACTCAGTCTGGCCCTTCCTACCAGCCCCTGCCCAGCGGTGGGTCTCGAGCTGCACCTTCCTCCAGATGCCCCATCCCATTCTTCTGTGGTGGGGGCCGTAGCTGCCAGAACAGAGGTGGCCAGGTAGATCCCAGCACCCCTTTGGCTGCTTGTAAACTGAGATTCCAGACTTAGGAATGTGTCTCCTCTTCCTCTGGGGACCCCTCTCCTGCATCCCTGTGTCTTAGGGGCTTCCGCAGTGGCTCAGATGGCAAAGAATCCCCCTGCAATGCGGGAGACTTGGGTTCGACCTCTCGGTTGGGAGAATCCCCTGGAGGAGGAAAGGCAACCCATTCTAGTATTCTTGCCTGGAGAATTCCACTAAAGCTGCTCTCTGGACCACTGAAAGTGCCCAGTTAAATCCTGAGTGCTGTGAGACCTAAATTCAGACTATACCCCAGCAAATCAACCCGAGTCTGTATTTCTCATTGATTAAAAAAAATTAAGACTCAGTGATGTAGTGTAATTCATGATTATGCATTAAAGGCCTATTATGGATTGTAATTCTTCAGTGACTAACTTAATTTTATTTATTAGTGTTCATTTAAATCTTAGCTTATTGTATGTTCAGTACAACAAGGACTAGAAACATTTTTCTTTAAAAATCAGCCATTTGGAGTTTTCTCATCAATTTAGACCAGACTTCCCTCCCTCCTTTTCATCCAAAAACACTCAGATAAGTGAGGTTTTCCTTCATTTGAATCAGTGATTGAACAGGACTACACTAGAGGATAACTGGTTTTTGAACAAGAAGCGGCAACCTGAAGTGAATTTTATTAATTTCAAAATCTGACATTTTGAGACCCCTTTAAAAGGGCCAGGGCTTCTGTAAATAACCTCCCAGGGTATCGGTTTGCTGCAGAAATGAACCCTGTCTTGAAATGCAACATTCAGATAATTTGCAAACCACACTGTAGGTTCACAGAGAATGGGCTTGATTTACATTTTCTGGGTTTAGTAAATTCAATTCAAATTTATTTCCTCCTAAATGAGTTTTCACTACCGGAAGGCTGGTGCATGGAAATGACCCTCTGTCATTGTGGTTGCCTGCCCTCTGGGGCCGAGGTGGTCTTGGGACTGGAGCCCAGGCCAGGGTTGGGGCCTCTGTCTCTGCCTCCCCCAGACTGGCTCCTGAGAGGCCCTGGAGTGCGCGGCCTGGGAGCCCTCTCCTTGGGGACTCTGAGATGGTCCTGGGTGCAAGGATGATGGTCTTTAGCCATTCTCTGCAGCTCCTGAGATGCATATGTGGGGGGCCATGAGCTTCTCCACGTTACCGGATTGTGGGGACTTCAGTTTTAAAAACAGAAATGGAACCACATTTGAGGAAAAGGCAAATTCCTACAGTGTCCTTGGTAAAAAGTCTCTTTATTTCCTCCCCTGCGGTCCTCAGGCTACACCAGATGAAGCCTGTGCAGGTTGTGGGGGAAGGATCGGATGGGGGTCCTGGTGTCAGTGCCGGACCGGGAGCCAGTGGATGGGGAGCACAGTTTCTCAGGCCCCTCAGAGGCCAAGCCCAGAGCGGCATATTGACTTTTTGTGATTTTCAGTTTTCAGTGAGGGGATATGAGTGTGAATGAACTCCAGAAGATGGTGAAGGACAGGGAAGCCTGGTGTGATATAGCCCACGGGGTTGCAAAGAGTTGGACACGACTGAACGACTAAACAACAGCATCAATTGTTTTTAATCACGTGATATGTCTACGATACAAGAATCTCTCCTAACTTTCCCTGCAGCCTCTGTAGGTCAGGTCCCAGCGGCGTGAACTCCTCCCTCCCGACACGTGTGGCCACCTTGTCCCTCACACGTGGCTCCAAGTTGTTCTTGTCATGCCCCTCATGTCCTAGCGGAGCTTGAGGCGTGGTCCTCCTGGTCTCTGTTTTCTGCCAGATTCAGGGTGGTCTCACTGTTCTTTAGAGCCTGCCCGCTAAGTAGCTTCAGTCGTGTCCAACTCTGTGCAACCCCATGGACTGTAGCCCACCAGGCTCCTCTGTCCATGGGATTCTCCAGGCAAGAATACTGGAGTGGGTTGCCATGACCTCTTCTAGGGGATCTTCCCGACCCCACCAATTGAACCAGTGTCTCTTATGTCTCCTGCATTGGCAGGCAGGTTCTTTACCACTAGCACCACCTGGGAAGCCCATTCTTCAGAGAGCTCCCTGGAAATCACTGGACTGTTGTAGCTGGTCAGGGCATCATGGGGCAGCAGCAGCGTTTGGGGAAAGCCCTGAGGGTCTGTTGAGAGTGAGAAGACCTTTCCCAGAAGCATCCAGCTGATGCTGGCTGCTTGGCCAGGAGTTGGTCGAGTGTCTGTTTAGCAAGGAGAATGAATTGTCTTAAGCAGTTTAGATGGATCAAAATTTTAACTTGCTTACTGGGAGAGGGATGTACGCGCAACAGGACCTGGCCCTGCCAACTGGGGGAGGGAGCCATTGTTTCCTGGGGGCAGGGGGCAGCGATCCCAATTCTGTCCTTAGTCTTCCTAGCAAGGGCTCACAGAACGCTGATCATCTGTATTTTTCTAATCCTTCGCCACATGCAAACATATGTGTATTTTTCTTTCTATGTTATGATGAGTAGGGAAATGATCACTGATGACCTTGGGCCTCTGTTTCCCTCTTCTGAGCTGGACCAGGACAGTGTACAAGCACAGTGTTTGATAAACTGGGTTGACTTACAGGGTCTTAGTGAAGGAGGAAATGGCAACCCACTCCAGTACGGTTGCCTGGAAAATTCCATGGGCAGAGGAGCCTGGCGGGCTACAATCCATGCGGTCGCAAAGAGTCGGACACGACTAAGAGTACACACACACGCACAGGGTCTTAGAGTTTGAAGGCCTTAAATTTCCATCCTTTCCTTTGACTAATAGAGAAATTGAGGCTCAAGTTGCCAGGAAGGGGTCAGGGGAGGCGGCCAGGACGCAGTAGCTCATTTAGCCGAAGCCTTGTCTTGTGGCTTTTTTCCCACTCTCATGATGCCTGACCCACCCCCCACCCAGGCAATCAATTCTATTGTGCTCTTTAAATTTTTATCTCTGTCCAAACCTGCACAAGAACTGAAGCATTAATAGCAGTCATTCATAGCCCAGCATGAGTATGAGCCGTTTCATCTCTTAAGTCTTCTCTGGAATCATTTAAAGATGTTTCAAGCTTTATTAAGAGGCATGGGGATTACTTTGGGGGTGGGAGGCCTTGAATTCTCTTGTGGGTCTTTCCGAACTCGCCACTGGGGAGCTGCCCCTTCTGCACTGTCTCCTGGGGGTGGGCCTGCTTAACTGTCTCCAGAGCCGCTGCTCAGAGGAGAGAGGGCAAGAGTGTCCTGCCGATACCCCCAGACCCTCCCCTCTCTGGAGGTGTCTTGTGAGTGAGCCTGGAGCTCTGCTGGTGGGTGAAGGGCCCCAACCCCATGGAAAGGCACCAAGCCCATCCGTGACACGTCTGTGATGAGTCTCCATGTGCCCCACCTGGGACAGTCTTCTCTGCTCCACATAGAAGGGCTTTGTTTCTGGAAATCAAAGTGGGCGAATGCAGAGACCTGGGGAGTGACTGTTTGTGCTCCACAAGTTTCCTCTTTTTCTGTGTAGATAGCATCTTGGGAACCCCATTACAGACTCCTGGAGTGCTCACGAAGTGACTTGATGTCCACACCGAGGGTGGTTTGCAGTGAAGCGTGGGTAGCTGTCCCACAAAGGGCCGAGCCTCTGACCTGTTCAGACAGAGGAGCAGCGTTAGGGCAGAGAACCGGGTGTCACATCTGCTGCCGCCTTCTGTCCCCCCCACCCAGGACCACCCACAGGATGAGGCCTCACAGTTCCGGCTCCCTCTCCCGGGGGCTCTTGTTTGGGAACTGCTGTCCTTCTTTGGGGCTGGTTCTCCCTTGGGGGGAGGTGTCTAGACCCCTGACCTGCCCCCCTTAGTTCCTCCACCAGCCCCACTCCAGCCCCAGGGACGTCTACTCCATGGGATCATCATTAAACATGTCGCCAGTTAAGGGTCAGAACTCTGAACCCCAAACCCTCTGTCCCCACGTCTGCCCGTGTGGTTGTCACCCCGGAAGACCATCAGGTGTGTTAGGCTGAGGGCCTCGTGTGTCTCTGAGGGGGAGCCCCTGGGTTCAGCTGGAAGCTGCAGGAAGGAAACGGCTGTGGGACGGGCAGGTGATGGCGCCAACCCCTGGGTTGCTGTTTGAGTGGGAAATAGTGTCCATGGACCTCCTTGGAGGTTAACCCTAATTTGAGGGTGTCTAGGGAGGCTGGAGGCGGGGGGCTGGACAATGATAATTTTTCCCACTTGAAATACTGGGAAGTAGGTTAGCGTCTGTCACTGGACACCCCACTTTCAGGACTGGGTTTCAGACGTGTGCTTTTCACGCATGGTTCCTGTCTTGAGGGAATGTGAAGTCGTGGGGGTGACGGGACACACAACGAGAACCGAACTTTCACGTGAGGAACGTGGATGAGGTGTGGATGGGCAGCCGTCCGTCTCTAGGTTCTCAGGGGATGAGGAAAAGCTGAGTCTCTGGGCGGGGATGAGTCCCTTCACAGAGGGACCAGATCCATCAAGGCCCGGGGAGGTTGGGGGCAGCCAGGTGAGAGGTTGCAGCTGTCAGAACCTCAGGTTTTAGAAGTTGCTTCCCGCGGACTTCCCTTCAGTGCCTCGGTCCCTGGGTGCCGTGTTAAGTGTAAAGCAGTAAACGAAGGGGAAAAGGGGCCACAGAGGGTGAGATGGTTGGATGGCATTACTGACCCAATGGACACGAGTTTGAGCAAACTCTGGGAAACAGTGAGGGACAGGGAGGCCTTGTGTGCTGCCGTCCACGGGGTCGCAAAGAGTCAGACATGAGTGAGCAACAGCAGCAAATAAGCAAAGAAGCATGAAAGGTCTTCAGACTCTTTCCATCGAAGAGGGATTTCAGGCATTGAAACGTTGAGCACACAACACAGTTAGGGCAGGAAAGACTCCAGGTGCCGAGAAGGACAGCCAGACAGAGTGGAAAAGGGTGGTGTGGGGACCCTGGGATGACTGCACTGGGCGGGGACTGTGCTGTCAGCTGAGATGCTTTCAGTGAGACCTTGTCCAGGACTGCCCGTGTCATCCTCACTGTCAGAAGAGCCTCTGCCCGTCCAGGCTGGGACCCTTTGCTGCTTCCAGGGAGGGTCCAGGGGCCTGAGGAAGGGGCTTTTCGGAAGCGAGGGGCAGTGGCTGTTTACCAACCGGTAGAGATCTGTCTTTATGTCTAACGATCGGTTCTACTTGCCTTCCAGCAGTTGAGGGGTCAGCACACGCTAGGAGGAGGGTGAGCAGAGAACCCAGGGGCACAGGTCACCTGCCTTCCATCATCTCAGCCTGGAAAAGGTGCTTTGCCCTGTAACAGAGGCTTGGTCTTTCTCTGGGGTCATTCTTCCTGGCCTGTGAACCCCACATAGAAACAGTGGGGAACCTGGTGTCTGCAACCACTTGAGTGCTCTAGTTACCCAAATCCACGAACCCCTAGCCCCTGCCCCCCAGACCTCCCCCATCCCATCCACAGACCCAGGCAGAGCAGGGCAGAGGGCTCAGAGCCAGGATGGCCCTCCTGGTCGACGGCGTCCATCCTGACGATGGGTGATTCCGAATGTCACCTGGGCCTCACTGTGTCTTGGTTTGCAGGGAGGTGTGTTGTGATTGGACTTGCTTTCACAAAACAATAATCAAATGCCTTTAAAAACTTGGGTCACTCTGAGTATCGGTAGGGTTCAAAAGCAAACCAAAGGGGAACAGACAACAACGATCCTCGTGAACAAACGAATGAAATAGTCAGAAGTGGCCTGTCTGGTGGTTGTGATGCTGAGGAATTCACTGGGAGGTAGCTTGTCACATGCCTGAGAGGTGATGGATCTCAAGACAAACGGTGTCCCATCTGTGTGAGACAGAGAGGAAGACAGAGACAGAGAGACAAGAGACGGTGGGGGGGGGGGGAGACAGACAGAGATAGACAGGTGACAGAGGGCAAGAGAGAGGGAGACAGACAGACAGAGACCGAGAGGGAGAGACAGGGAAGTGAGTTGAAGCTGCCGTGTGGGGTGTAGGGTGTGGCTGTTGCCTCGTAGGGTGTAACTGGCTCACCCCACTGTGTACACAGGGCCCTATTAGCAGTCGTTTGGCCAAGAATAAAGGATCCCTAATTATATTTTAGAAATACAGTTTAAGGAGCTGGAGTTTAAAATAACTGTCTTGAGCTCCAGTGAGCTCGTCTCTGGAAACCATCCATGGAAGGATATTTGTATCCCGAGAGGGTCTCAGGGGCAAAAAGCAGGGAAGATTGTCTGTGTTTCAGGCAGTGGCCTCCTGGAAGGTTCCTCGTGCGTTTCTTTGTGACAGTGATGCCTGGTTTCTCAAGAGCTGGGGCCCATCCAATCCCCCGTCAAATTCTCGACTGAGACCAGGTTTAAAATTCAGTGCTGTGAGCGCTCCATGGCCTTCAGGGTGTGTCTGTCTCTGCTGTGCGTAAGCAGCTGGTGTCAAAGACACAGTAAGTCAGGCTGCGTATAATCAGGTACCGAGCACCCGAGAGGGGACGGGGCTGGGGGACTGATAACCTGTCCTTCTCTCCAGGAGACACTTGCATTTTACTTTCAACCGGTTTCTAAAAATGGCAAATGCAAAGTAAGAAAACAAGTTTACCCATTGCAAGAAGGCAGGCAGAGGGAGACGAGTCAGATCTTTGCTTGGTGTGATTTTATTTTTATCTTTCGCTTTTGCATCAGAACACCCGAGGGCTCGTGCAGGGCTGGGTTGCCTGGGTGTCAGCAACTTCACAGGGGTCACAGTTAGAGATTGATCTTCCAGGAGGGACAGGACACGTGAACTCTGTGGAGCTGGGAGCTGATGGTGCGGTGGCGTGAAGTGGGGTGTCCCCCAGGACACCATGAAGGTGCTAATGGCAGGTGTGGGATCCAGGCAGCCCCCTTCCCTGACCCTCAAGGAAGCCTGGACTTGGTGGGGGGCCTCCCTTCTGAAGTCTGGGAGACTGGCTGACTTCAGAGTAGAGGTGGATTTCAACCCAGTCCCCACATGCTGGTAGGTGATCTCAGAGTCTGCGACAAGGCGGACATGACCCACTTGAGGCCGGTGGCATCCCGGGGCAATGGCCCAGGTTCCTAAAAATGAAGCATGCCGTCTGTGCTGGTGTCTTAGATGGAAAAGCAGGAAGTTCATTCGGTCATCCATGTGCATGTCTGGGTCACCCTTGGGCACCAGAGACATTCCTGGGACGGGTTGAAGCCCCTCCTCTGGAGTAACCCCACCCTGAGGTCCACAGCACAGAGAAGGAAGGGCGTCTCCTGATGGGCAGTGAGATCAGGCCGGGATTCTGTGTCTCCCAGGGGCTGTGGGCTGATGTCCGGAGCCCTCTCTCAGAGTGTATCTTAGGAGAAAGGCTCACAGTGCTTTCAGAAGAGCCCTGTTGTGGGTGATGCCAGGACTGACTGTTCCATTTGGCTTGTGGTCAACTGAGGGCCCTGCTGCAAGCCCAGGTCCTGGGGAGGCTGGATGTAGGCACTCAGCCTCGGCTTCAAGAGCGGTAATCAGGCGGTCTAGCTGAATCAGGAGTCCTCCTACGGCGTTGCTCAGGCACACGTGTAACTTGGAGTTCTGTCATTTCCAGCGTGCTACCACTATTCCTAACGCTCATAGTAACCGCTGCCCAGTAACAACCATTGGGTTGGTCCCCATGTCCTGGCCCTAGGAATGTCCCGTGTCACCAATACACGGCCCCTCCAGTAGGTCTAGGGTCTGACTTTGCATCTGCGACCTCGAACTTCTCTAGAAAGTGAAAGGAGAAGTGTTGGTCATTCAGTCTTCAGCTCTTTGTGACCCCAAGCATGGGATTCTCCAGGCAAGAACACTGGAGCAGGTAGCCATTCCCTTCTCCAGGGGATCTTCCCAACCCAGGGGTTGAGCCTAGGTCTCCTGCATTGCAGGCAGATTCTTTACCATCTGAGCCACCAGGGAAGCCCCTGAACGTCTCTAGAGATGATGCTAAAAGCAGACTTGATGGCTATTGTTGCTTGTTTTTGTAAAAACAAGAACCTCTGTGGAGTCTTGTTGGAAAACCCCAGTGCGTACATCTCTGCAACTCAGGAGGACCCCACCCCTGATGCTCCTTCTCTTGAGAATGTAAATCAATTTACAGGGCTTTGGTCTTGCTTAAGAGGGTGAGATTCCAGGTACCATCAGCCAGACTTGCACTCAAACCCCCAGTCCTTCTGAAGCTTTTTCACTTGTCATCCCCTCTCTGTGCTTCTTCTGCTTATTTGCACCAGCTCAGGGGATCAGAGGCAGAAACTGGCATTTGGATTAATGACTGGATGGTCCAGAATAGTCAAAGAACCAGAAAATAAAACACGTTTTGTTCTGCATTATTTATTTTTATGGGGTGATGGTGAGAGAAATAACGACTTTATAATTTCTTAAGTCCATACTTCTTGCACCGATATTAACATCAGCTACTGTTTGCATTTGCTGAATGCACATTGGCCATGGTGGGGGATGGGGGCGAGATCTCAAGGGTAAGTGTGACAGTGAGGAGGAAGCTAGGAATTCAGGTGTTGCTAAGGCTTCACTGGAAGCATTGGTTCTAATGACCATAAATTCTAAACAAATCATACTTGAAAGAAATCAGGCAGCTCTACATCTGACGGAATCCTGTTATGACTGCTCGTAAAGGAAATCATTCCCGACACAGTTCTGGATTTTAATTAACTTGATCTGCGTAAAACATGATGCACCTGTACAGGTGATACGTCATTTTGTCAAGAGTAGAGACCTGGCTCGGGAGAAGGACCTAGTGCTTGGAGCGCAGAGCTTGGCATTTAGAGGGAGGGGCATTTGTCCTGGTCAGATATTCTGTTTATATCCTGCTGTTCACCGGGGCGCGGTCTCTGCTGTGCCTGTCAGTTGTTGCCCCCCTTTCCTTCATTGAGTTTGTCGTGCACCGTGTCTGGGGTGGCGTGGACGCCGAGGTTCTGAGGGCAAAGTTAGACGTGATTCCTGCCTTCGTGGGGCCCGGAGGCTGTCAGGGGAGCTGTACAGAGGACTCACAGAACTGCTGGGCATCAGGCACTGTCCCCTCTGATGCTCTGACCTCAGAACGACCTTGAGAGACCCTGGCAATGACCCCGTGGCTGCCCCTTGGAGGCATTCACAGTCTCTCTTTGATTTTTATTGTTAGGATACCTTACTTTGGAGAATTAGCATCATGCTGGCTCTGCTGGTGTCAGAATCAAGGAAGGAACTGTGGAGAACCCGTGCTGCCTGATCCACGCTCCTGACTCCCAGGGACTCCTTAGGGCTGGGGGCCTCCTGATGTGTCTTCTGGGAGGAAAGTGGTCCTCAGGAGAGAGTGCTCTCGGCTGCCCATCCTCTGAGAGCCGAGGGTCTGGGCGAGCGCCAACAGCCCAAGGTGGCCTCTGGAGGTGCGTGCTGAGGTTGACCCTCGAGGTCAGCCCCTCCCAGGGTGGAGGAAGCACCCCCAGGCTCTGCAAGCCAGCGTCCAGGTGCTGCCGGTCCCCCCTGCCTTCGGGCTATAGCCAGCACCCTGGCCGGCACCCCTCCTTGCTCTCCTGGCGGTGGGCAGCCATCGGGGCTGCCTGAGGAGGCGGCGGCGAGATCTCTGCCTGTTACTCGCGGACGTGGAGACATCACGGCTTTATTTTTAGGCTTCGCTAATTCTCGCTCTCCTCCTGGTTCGCGGCTCCCTGGCAACAGCTCGTTGTCATGGCAACCCCCATGTTAATGAGTGAGGTTCTCGGTGTGTCTGTTCCACCCGGGCCAGGACAAGGACAGCAGCTCTGCCAGGATCTGTCCAGCCCCTGGAGGCTGGGCGCCTGACATCAGGCCCAGAGCATCAGGAGAGGGCTGGAGGGAGGGGTGGTTTTGCTCACACATGTCTGACTTCTCGGTTTGCGCCTGCCTGGGTTTAGGGCAGCTTTCCTGCAGCTGGCCAGTAGGGCCCTGAACCCTGAGTCCTGAAGGGAGAGGCGTTTGCTGCTGATCTGGGGGAGGTGAGAGTCCGGTCAGAGGTGGGAGGCAGTGACCCCACCTGTGCTACAGGTTGCTGTCCTGGGTGGAGGGGGCAGACAGGGTCGCTGCAGCCTCTTGGGGGTTTGTGCTTCCCATCCCGAAGGTGGCTTGAGGCCAGCACCCCAAGTCCTCGCACCAGCCGGCCGAGCGATGCAGGTGAGGCCCCAGGGCTCCACTCCCCAAGCTCATTGTGTGGGTGGCTTCCTGGCACCCCTCCCCACCACCCCACCCCCCGCTATGTGCTTCTGTCTCTTCACCTATAAATTAAGGATAATAGTCATATGACTGTGTGTCAGAACTTAGAGCAGTGTCTAGCTTAAAAGGATGATGGTTGGATGCATATTAATCCTTCGGTTTGGTCATTATTTAATTTTCACAGGAATCTTGTGAGATAAATACCATTGTTTTTCTCTAATTACAAATAAGTAAACTGAGGCACTGAACTGCTGTCCTGGTCACAGGAGGTGGTGAGTAGGAGCAAGGGAGGCCAGGCTTGGGGGGTCAGAGGCCAGGCTCGGGGTCAGAGCAGTGTGGGGAGGACCCATCCTCGTCTGCCCCAGCGAGTCCTGCAGGTGCTGGACCACACCATCGGTGCCTCCTCCCTGTCTCTGCACTTCGAAGGACGGGACTGTGATTCCGTTAAAGCTGGAGCGGGCCTGGAAGTGCTTTCCTACCTGCTTACTCATAGCCACACTCCTTCCAAGAAAGAAGCGGGCTCTTAATGCACAATTTGAGATGAAAGGCTGAACCCAAAGGAGGTGATGCTCCAGTGGGTGTTTCTCAGTTGAAATGTAATAAGTTCAACTGCCAGGGCAATTGACTGGTCATCAGACTCTTTTTGCTTTTGATGGGAGAAAAGGGGAGAAGTTATTTGCAGGACAGAGATGTTGTACATAAAGAGACGGCCCCGGAAAAAGGAGAGGGTGAGCAGCGAGGCGCACGCCTGCACAACTGTCTGGGAGGGGCTTTAGAAGCTGGAGTTCAGGGTCACCTGTGGGGCCTTGGCCCCCGGTGTTTTCACAAGCACCTCTGTGTGACAGCCGTGCATGGCCAGGCTGAACCGCTGGTTTAAAGACAGAAGCTCACTCACAGATACCAGCGTAGAGTTTGCAGTTTTCCAGGCAGGGACCTAGGGAAGACTTGTTCTGATTTCAATTTGCAGTGAGACCTTCTGAAATGTGCTTCAGGAATTAAGAAGTTTAGGTGCTTTTTTTTTTTTTTTTTCAGAAAAGCAACTTTGTATTTCATATAGAGTATAGCCAATCATCAACATTGGGATAGTTTCAGGTGAACAACAAAGGGACTCAGCCATTCATATACATGTGTCTGTTCCCTCCCAAACTCCCCTCCCATCCAGGCTGCCACATAACTTTGAGCAGAGTTCCATGTGCTCTATAGTAGGTCCTTGTTGGTTATCCATTTTAAATATAGCAGTGTGTTACATGTCCATCCCAAACTCCCTAACTATCCGTTCACTTCATCCTTCCCCCCAACAACCATAAACTTGTCTTCTGAGTTTGAGTCTGTTTCTGTTTTGTAAACAAGTTCATTTGTATCATTTCTTTTTGGATTCTGCCTATAAGGAATGTCATACACTATTTCTCTTTCTCTGTCTGACTTAAGGAAGTTTAGGTGCTTTTTAAAAAAACTATCTGTGCACCCACATTCACAACAGCAGTAATCGCAACAGCTCTGAACAGAAGGAAGCCAAGTGTCCACCAAAGGACAATGAGCAAGCACAATGTGATCTGGACCTGCAATAGCAGGAGATTCAGCCTTAAAGAGGAAGGAGGTTCTGACACCTGCTGCAACCCGGATGAACCTGGAAGACACCGTGCTCAGTGAGAGAAGCCACACAAAACCAGACAAACGCTGTGTGACTCCACTTACAGGAGGTCCTTCGAAGAGGCAGATCCAGATCCAGAAAGTGGAAGGATGGCTACAGGGGCTGGGGGAGGGGAGTGAGGAGCAGTTCAATGGGACAGAGTTTCTGTTTTGCAAGATGAAAAGCTTAGAGTTTGAGGATGGTGTTGGTGATGGCTGCATGGTGATGGGCGTGCAGTTAGTGCCTGTACTGTACACTCAGGAAGGACTGAGACGGTCAAGATTATGCCGTGTGTTGTTATTGTTGTTGTTCAGTTCCTCAGTCGTGTCCAACTCTTTTACCACCCCGTAGGCTGTATCCCACCAGGCACCTCCGTCCATGGGGTTTCCCAGGTAAGAATCCTGGAGTGGGTTGCCATTTCCTCCTCCAGGGGATCTTCTGGACCCAGAGACTGAACCCTCATCTCCTGCTTGGTGGGTGGATTCCACCAGGGAAGACCATGTCTTGTGTATTTTACCAGACTTAAAAACATTTAATTTCAGATTAATAGGAATCATCTGTTTGTTTTAATATTTTAAACAAAAACAAGTTTATAAAGAAGAAATAATTTTATAATTAAAAATTACCACATGGTATTGAGACATGTTCTCTTCCCAGTGTGGCTGTAAACGTGAATGCACATGCACACACACACACACACACACACACACACACACACACACACACACACACACACAGAGTGATCTTGCTCTCCCTGGGTTTTGCTTGGACAGTTTCACACTGACTCTCAGCGAAACTCTTTCAGGGAGGTAGATCGAACCACTTGTTCACTGAGCCACACAGAACAGCCGAGTTTGGAATCTGAGTCACAGCCTCGACACACCTGTAGCCTTGTGACCTGGACCGGCTCCCTCATTGCAGGTTGTCTTAGAAACGCGATGATGCCCAGTCCCACTGGGGCCCCTGGGATGTGGTGCTGATATTGAGGAGCCCAGGGCACCACCTGCCTGAACCTCCAGGTCAGAGGCATTCCAGCTCCCCTTACCCCCTCCTCTGAGCCGAGGAGGGGGCCTCGGAACATTAGGACTTGAGGCTTGGGAGTCACTGCGGCTGTACTCATGGGGGGGTTTTCCCTCCAGGCAGGGACGGCAGAGTGGCGACACCTCCCCAGCGCAGAGGAAGGGACAGTCTGCATGAGTCTGGGAGAGGCGCTGAGTCCAACTCGGAACCACCAGGGGGAGGTCTCTGCGGGCGTGCTTGGGGAAACTGAGTTAGGCTGGCTTGTTCCCAATAAAACGCTGTATTCATTTTCACTCTGGGCAACATTTGGTGTATGGACTGCTGTGATTTGCAGAATAGATTTAAGAAGATCTGTTTAGTTGAAATAATAGGAAAGCAGGGGCTGAGGACAGGGTGGGGAGGGCTGCTACAGCTCGTGGGTGTCTTGGTTTGGTTTTGTCGTGGCAGATGCTGACCTTGGGCTGGCCAGTCCATGTCCAGGGGCCTCTACATCGCCGTGTGATTGGCTGCCTATAGCTGTTTCACACAAGGGCCTTGGAGGGGAGTGGCCATGCCGGAGGAAGGCCCGAGTCTGCGCCTGTGCCAAGTTCAGCCCGTCCAATGAGGACACGTCTGACCATCCGCTTTCAAAACCAGCCCAGTGGAGTCTGGTTTCCACAGTTGCCCTAAGTGTGTTGTTACTAGATGCCCCCTGCTTTTCAAATAGACAATCGCGTATAAGTACAACCCCAGTCAAATTTGATGCATTTCAGAAAGTATGCCCACATCAGACCCTTCCAGAGTGTAAAGACGGAGAGAAGATATCTGTCTGGACAAAGTAGAAAGAGAACGAGTTGAGGGGAACATTCGACGTGGAGCTTACAGAAGCGGGGACGGGACACACAGATGGGGAGGTTGGTTCCCAGCTTATGTTGCCCTTGGGCTTGTGAACCAAACCCTCCGCTGCGGCTGGTTCTGCTGATGGACACTGTGCCCCTGACTTGTTTCTTTTCCCAATTCCACTTCTCAAAGCTGTTCACCGCTGAGAACTCAGAGATGGAGGTTTTATTACAATGAATGTGCCTGATCTCTGGAGACCCCCATGAACAAGCGTGATTCCTGGTCTTCCCTTCATTACCTGTTTGTGAATGGGTTACAGTCATGGCGTTTGGGGGGATACATTAAAAAAATTTTTTATTGGAGTATAGTTGATGTACAATGTTGTATTCACCTCCGCTGTAGAGCAGAGTGATTCATTTGTACATGTACATCTATCCATTCCTTTTTAAGGGGCTTCCCAGGTGGCACTCGTGGTAAAGAACCTGCCTGCCAAAGCAGAAGATGTAAGAGATGAGGGTTCAATCCCCAGGTCGGTCGGGAAGACCCCCTGGAGGAGGACATGGCAACCCACTCCAGTGTTCTTGCCTCGAGCATTCCCACGGACAGAGGAGCCTGGAGGGCTACAGTCCACAGGGTGGCAAGGAGTCGTGGCTGGAGTGCCTTAGAACAGCACAGCACTCTTTCTAAAATGCTTTTCCCACGTAGGTCAGTACAGAGTATTGGGTAGAGTTACCTGTGCTATACGGTATGTTCGTCATAGTTACCTATTCTGTATATGATAGTGTGTGAGTGTCAATGCCAGTCTCCCAGTTTATCCCTTCCTCCTTTGCCCCCGGTAACCATAAGTTTGTTCTCTCAGGCTGTGACTCTATTTCTGTTTTGTAAATAAGTTCGTTTGTACCATTTTTTTTTTTAAAGATTCCACATAGAAATGACATCGTATGCTACTTCTCCTTCTCTGACTTACTATGACAATCTTTAGGTCCGTCCATGTCTCTGCAAGTGGCATGATTTCATTCTTTTAATGGCTGAGTAATATTCTATGGTATATACGTACCACATCTTCTTTATCTGTTCCTCTATTAGTGGATATTTAAGTTGCCTCCACGTCCTGGCTATGGTAAACAGTGCTGTGATGATCATACAGGATACGGGTGCCTGTGTTTTCCAAGTGTGGCTTTCTCCAGGTATATGCCCAGGAGTGGGATTGCTTGATCATATGGTAGCTCTATTTTTGGGTCACAGACTTTATCTTTATTCTAGAGCTTTCTTCCATACCTCTGACCCACCTGGTTGGCATGGAAGCGTGGTTGTCCGAGCTTTCTTGGACTTTAGGCTAAAGCAGGATATCCTGCCTTCCCCTCCTCCTGTCCACAGGAGCCCTGACTCCCCAGCTGCCTCCTGGGGGGAGCAAGGTTGGTCAGCTACTCAGTATTCTCATATTAAAGAAAGGGTGGGTGATGGGTGCAGAGTCTGGGGTGAAAGGTGCTTTGTGGAGGGGGCTCTTTTGTTGTTTCCCTGTGGGACCGTGGGCAGCAATGTGATTTGCCATCGATTTCCTGATGAAGGAAAGACACCTTGTCTTCCTCTGTGTGAGTAGGCTGATCAGTGCTGGAGATGATTCAGTTATCAAGACTTGGGGCCCGAGACAGGGGTCTCCCGTGAGCACCGCCGTGTCGCCGTGCTGTCTCGGGGAATAATAAGGTAGTGTGTGCTTACGAGTCGGCTTCCTGATGTTCGGCCAAAGGAGACAACTGTACCTGAACCAGCTGAGGGCTGTCTTTCCTCCAGCACCCGAGATGTGCAGGCCTAGAGGACATGTATGTTGAAGGCTGTGGCTTTTTAGAACGAGCAGTGTCTCCAGAGGACCGGGAGGGCTGTTGAGCCCCCGTCTCTGGTTTGCTTTTTGTTCACCTGTGAGTCCCCTCACCCCTCTCTGCCTTTCTGTCTCCATCTGGGAGCCGCCGTCACTTTGCCAAGATATCTTCAGTCTGAATACGGTCATGTGTGGAGTCCTTTCAGCTGCTTCGTCATTAAAAAAGCATTTATTCAGTACTTACATAGTGTGGCACAAAGAGAATTATAAAGACTCGGCCCTGCCTGAGAGATTATATTCTAACATTTTCTTAGAAAGGCAGAAACTCGGCAGCTAAGGGAAGCCACCACTCAGAAGTTACCTTCTGTTATGTGACACAGAGAACAACAGCAAAAGTAATGAACAAGAACTGATGTGGCAGGAAGTCCAGTCGTCAAAATGGAGTGCACGTCAAAAACACAGATAAACAGGGACTTCCCTGGGGGTCCAGTGTTAGGACTTCGCCTTCCAATGCAAGGGGTACGGGTTAGATCTCTGGTTGAGGGGCTAAGATCCCATATGCCTCAAGGCCGAAAAACCACACCATAGAACAGAAGCAATATTGTAACTGATTCAATAAAGACTTCAAGAATAGTCCACATTAAAAAAAAAAAAAAAAAAAACTTTTAAAAAACACGGATAAATGATTGGAACTTCCTCACCTATCTGGAACTAAGTCCTACAGGAACCTTGTTTTCTGTAAATGAAATTGCCAAACATCTGACCCACTGGGACCCACGCAGGAGGGAGACCCCAGGGCATGATTCTCTGGGGGGTGTTGCTTAGGATCTTGGTATTTGGGTGTTCCCGTCACTGTCTCTTCTTTCCACCGCTACTCAGACACACCCCAAGTCCCCAACCCTGCAAGAAGTCAGGGACTGCTCCGAGGAGCAGGCAGCCGGCATCCCATCCTGAACATAGTGGTCAGAGCATTGTGGGCCTTTGTGAGAAAGATTCAAGCCAAGCTGGGCGTGGATGGAGCCCCAGGGAGCGAGGCCGCCGTACAGAAGCCCGCCGCCAGTCCATCTGTGTGTGAGTCATCCTGCGGACTCGCGAGTGTGTGTCCATCTGACTCCCCGGCAATTAAACGCTCTGAAAGGTTGGCCCCAAGGAGGAGAATGCCCTTCGCTCCCCGAGTGCTGGAGAAGGTGGTGATGCTTTGTAGGCTGCTGACAAAATTGTTTCAGCTTCTTCTTAGAGGAGCTGCACCCCCAAGGTATCACACACACACACACACACACACACACACACACACACACACACACACACACACACACACAGAGGTTTCTTCAGAGGAGTAGTAATGCTGCCAGGAAAGGAATTAAATTAGCTGTTATTTGTGATTCTCTTCATAGTTTACGGCATCCTGTGCCCGGTTTGATCTCGACTAACATCACAAAGTAGCTCTCATGTAGGTGATTTGATGATGGATGGTTGGTGAGGTTGATGGTGGGTGGTTGAGACTGAGGGTCGCCCTTACACAGATGTAGAAGCTGGGACTCTAGGAGACAGGGACCAGTTCTCTGAGCTGCACTTACCTTTCTCTCTGGGAGAGCATCAGCATTCCAGAGCTCCTGTATCTAAGGACACTTGCCGGGATGACTTTCCAAGGAAGATTTCAAGTTGCATCTAGAAATCTGGATTTCCTGTCACTATCTCACAGGTTTAAAGTATTATTATTACTCACCGTAACACACAGTGTGGTTAAAACCTAACTCGTGGCTGCTAGTAATTCCACAGTTGTCATTGTTTGTCCCAAGGAGGCTCTGGCTGGAAGCCAGGAGCCCGGATGGCCCTTTGCTGGACTTGGGTCTTGAGCAGCGATTCAGTGCATGGAGCTTGACTACCCCCGGCCACCCCCCACCCCAATGCAGTTCCTGACTCCCTCCTCATGTTTCAAGCGTGCTTCTGCCATTTCGAGGGCTCTTGAAAACGGCCGGCACAGCACAGACTTCTGTCTAGTGAGTGTGTGTGTGAGGGCTGTCTGAGGGCTGCCCCTGGATCCCTGTCCAGGTGAAAGATGTTCAACCTGCCCCAGATCTGAATATGTACCCGAGACTGACAGTCAGTGATTGGTGAGACAGATCGTGCTGCCGTATTCACTGCGCACCCTGCCCGCCTACAGAGAGGCGCTGAGCACGTGTTCCTCCCAGACCCTGGCCCAGCCACCGTGCCGCCTCCTCTTCGCCCTGTTCCCCTCCCTCCCTCCAGCCAGGATGTCCTTCTAGCTCCCCTCCCCCTCTCCAAGACCACTTCCCAGAGAGAAGCTTCCTACCCTTCAGTATCAGTTTTTCCCAAGAACACTGCTAAATGTGGAATCTCTGGGGCTAAAGGGATTTCCCAGATGGGTGGTGTCACGCAGTGACTCAGCCCCTGCGATTTGTGGTCGGATGGCCTGAGTCTGAGTCCCGGGTCCACTTTTTACCAACGCTTGGCAGCTTTGCCTTTCTGAGTCTGCAGAGCAGAGAGCTCGATGCTGCCCTCCTGCTCTTAGGTTCACACAAAGTCTCATGCCTGAGCCTGGAGTCCCCCCACTTCCCAGCTCCATCTGCCCCTCCTGACAGCCCCACAAGGCCTCTTCCATTCCAGGCCACTGGATAAAGTGCTGGCCAGGCAGGAGAAGCCAGAGTCCTTTTACCAGCAGTGTCCCTGCCACCTGAGAGGGGATCCCTCTCGTTTGTTTGGAGTTGATTCACTACGTTGTATTGATGGGTTGATTCTGAGGCACGCATTTTCCCCCTGAAGGTGACCGTCTCAAAAATCAGGGTGCATTTTACACCGGAGGGGGTGTTGAGAACAGCCGGCATCATCTTTTCTTTCTTAGTGGTCCTGAAGGTGATGGGCTTGTGTTACAATCTGTGACTTCCTGAATTTGGTGAAATGCACTAGTAATTTTTTAAAATCTGAGTTTAGATCCCTTCAACTCAGATATCAAACAGTCGCTCGGGTCTGGGAATCTCTATGAGGGCGCTTCCTGGGCTCCTGCCTGGGCACCAGTCCGGTGTCCCCTGGCACAGGATCTGTCTGGGTGAGGGAGCAGCGGAGGAAGGGTTTCCGGGTGTTGGGGACGCGGCGAGGGTGTAAGTGACCCTCGGGATTCGTCTGTGTCGAAGCTCAAGCGGCTGCAACAACTCTGTGTCTGTTTAACCTCTGAGACGTCTTTCTAACACCTTCCAAAGGGGTCCTCCCCTCCCCCACCCCGTGTCACAGTTAGGCGAGGCTTGCTTGAGCTTGGTGGGCATGGCTGTGTACCAGGCATGGGGTCAAGCACTGGTATGGATCGTTAGCAACCTATTAATAAATGTAAATCCGCTGGAAGTCAATGCTGCTCTGTCTTGGTCTCACAGGTGAGAAAGTAGGCTTAAGAGGGAGCTCCCCTTCCCAGGCCTTGAACTCAGGTCTGTCCAACTCGGCACTCACGGTGTGGACCCCTGCCCGCTCCTCTCTCCCACCCTGAGCCGCCAGCGTAGACCTTGCCCGCTCCCCCACTTTGGCCTGTGTGTTGGTGACACGGCAGTGACACCAGGGCTTGAGTTTACAAGAAGCCACATGCTGGGGGTGGCAGGCTGTGGACCCTGGAGGTCAGGAGTGGAAAGGGATGCTCAGGCCAGACTTTGAGCCTCTGCAGGTGGCTTCATCCCTCTCATCTGGCTGACCCATCCCGTCTCTCCACCTCTGTCCCTTATTGGCGCGACCCCTGGGCAGCACAGAGGCTATTGGCCTCTCCTCCAGGCCGCGTTGGCCCAAGCGGTCCAGGCCAGGAGGCGCCTGCACTGATGCGGCTGCAGCAGGAGCGTGGGAGATGGGACACGCCGAGGGCAGGTGGGCCATTGTGGCTTTATACCTGGGTTGTGACGATGACGAGGGGTGGGAGTGAAAACCCGGGACAAGACAAAGGACAGAGCCATGTCTGAGCAGAAGAAGCTGTGGATCTGAGGCTGAGAGCCCACTTGAGGATCCAGGAGGCCGCCATGGTGGCAAGGGTGGCTTGAATGTTACACCCACCCTGACCTCAGGCAGCCTCCAGCCCAGCTTGTCCAAGCACACCTGACCTGTCCTCTTTCCCTCCTGATCACTTGGGGCATCTGTGCTTTTCTGAATCAGAGGGGACTTTGTAACTAGAATGTTCCATTTTGATTTGTGTGGCTTTTTTTCCCCCATCATCAATCATCAAGCCACTAATATGGTTCCCCAAGACAAGAAGAAAGTAGCGAGTGACTCCGGTGTGGAGTTAAGTCCTCTTCTGAGTATTTGATTTGTAATAACTCCTTTAATCCTCAGAACAGCCCTGCCAGGAAGGTTCATGAATGTCCCCATTTTGCAGAGGAAGAAACTGAGGTTAAGGACCTCATCCAAAGACCCATAGCAAAGAGATGTTGGGCCATCATTCTGCCTCCAGTTTCTGACTCCAGAAGCCTCTTGCTTCCCCATGATCAGCTTTATAATCATTTGTTCATCATTGTGTGAAATTCTGCTAGGGTGTTTTTGGAAATCATTTGGGCAAATACACACACAAGAGCCGTGTGCTCATGAGGGGAGAAGGGAACTGGCTTACGTGTTTTTCTCTCTCGTGTCTACGTGGGTGATTCATTGGCATGAATGTCACCCCTCTCCCAAGCCAGCACACGCATTCAGGCAGGACCTGTGTGGAATTCATTTTTATATTCACTGTAGTCTCTAAGCCGATCCTTAAACACAGTAGGTGCTCATAATTTCATATTTTCACAAAAACATGAAATCATTTCTAAAGTTGATGGATGCATTTGGTAACCAGTTCTCACTGAAGCTATTCATTTCTAAAAACAATGAAGAGGAGAACATTTAAATACGTGAATCATAAGCCAGGGTTACAGTTGAATCAGGCTTTGATGGTTTTCAAATTCCTTCCACGCAGCCGTCTCATCTCGCCTCCCTGCCAGCCCTGTGAGGTGGAGGACATGTTGTTTTCCCAATTTAATTATGAGAAAATCGAGGTCAGAGACGGGAGATCTGCCCAAAGTCACAAACAACGTTTGTTTGGAGTGGGGGTGGGGATTATTTTTTATTTCACTTTTAAAATCAGAGCAGAGTTGAGAACCACCATCTCCTGGTTTCCTGTTTCACGAGCAGTCAGGCCACAGATCTGCTGGGTTCCGAGCTGGGCCTCAGGGCCCGATGACGAGCCCTAGGCTTGAGAAGCAGGTGTTTCGGTTCCTGTCTTTTTGGTCAATAAGATCGTCTAGCACAGCGCTCTACACCATGCAGTCCCCACCAAGCAGACCAGTCCAGGGCGAGACGAGAGCTCCTGACAGAATGCACATCAACTTTGTCTGTAAACGCAGTCTAGTTGCCCTGATGCTTTTTTTTTTTTTTCCTTTTTACAGTTATTTGGAAATAATCTTAGGCTTACATCAGAGTTGAAAAATGGAGAGTTCCCACAGACTCTTCATGCAGCTTCCTCTAGTGTCAGCTTCTCACATAATTATAGTATAAGAGTTCAAACAGAGAAATTACCATCGGTACAATGTGTGTGTGTACATACACAATCCCTTCAGTCCTGTCCGACTCTTTAAGACACCATGGACTGTAGCCTGCCAGGCTCCTCTGTCCATGGGACAAGAATGTCCAGGCAAGAATACTGGAGTGGGTAGCTATTTCCTCCTCCAAGGCTTCTTCCCGACCCAGGGATTGAACCCACGTCTCCTGTGTCTCCTGCATTGCAGGCAGATTCTTTACCTGCTGAGCCATCAGGGAAGCCCACCATTGGTAAGATATGCTGAGTTGCCCAGTCATGTCTGACTCTTTGTGACCCCATGGATTGTAGCCCGCCAGGCTCCTCTGTCCATGGGCATTCTCCAGGCAAGAATACTGAAGTGGGTTGCCATGCCCTCCTCCAGGGGGTCTTCCCGACCCAGTAAATGTTGGTACAATACTTAGAATTAAATTCTGGCTCCATTGATTTCACCAGTTTTCCCACTTGCATCCTTTTTCTGGCCTGGGGTCTAATGGGGATCCCACATGTCTGGTCATCATGTCCATTGAGTCGATACCATCCAACCATCTCATCCTCTATCACCCCCTTTCTCTGTATCCTTTCTTTGTTCAACCCCTAATTTGCATCATGATCCTGCTTATCTTGCTCTACGTATGTCGTTGCCCACGTTGTTCCAGCTTCAGCCCGTCCACAGGGGACTGACTCTGACCCTTCTATGGCTCCCCGCCTCTTTCCAGCATTTTCTTGCTTTCGGACCACAAAGTGCTCCAGGTGCATCTTGAATCTTCCCTGCCCGTGCCCTGGAGTCAAATGCCTCTTCCTGGTTCCTCTGTCTGGAGAAGGGTGTTTAAAAGCCAAGACCTGGACAGCAGCTGTGCTCATTGCTGTCTGTGACTTGTTTACGGCGGTGCTTCCGTCTTAAAGGAAGCAGTGTGTCCGTCCACACGGTGAATGGGAATCAGCCAGCATCCTGTCTTGTGAACCAGGGACACCAGCGACCCCGCCACATGGAATCTTAAGAATCTGTCACCGTGTTCATGTGACCCATCTGGGGACAATTTAAGTTCTACCGAGTTCAAGTCACGAGTCTGTGTGGCTCTTTCACTACAGTGGTGGGAAAGTCCTGCTCCCAGGGAGTTTATAATAATATCTTCTGTTCAGTCTAGGAGGCAGGACTTCTTTTTCGGTCACTGAAAATTAGGAGAACTCATTTCAGATTATTCAGCATTCTAAAGCCTTGCAAATTCAGCCTTGCGGGGGCGGTTCATTTTGATTTCAGATTCAGAGGCTGTTAGACTGTGAAGAGGCTGTTCCCCAGCCTAGGGCCTCCTGGCGCCGTGAAGACCTTTGCCCACAACTCGGTTCTGACGTGTAGGCTCTGACTCCTTCAGGCCCCATGCGAGGAAGCCAGGGGTGTGTTCTCTGACCTGAAAAGAACTCTGGAGCCTAACTGCTCCCTCTGAGAGTCGTGTGAACCAGCGTCTGCAGGTGGGCGGACGTCTGCGGCTGAGGAGATGGAACTTGCTGCCCCGTGGGGCTCCGCCTCCAGGGCCCTCCCGTGGGGCTGGGCCTCAGGGGTGGGCGGCCTCTTCCAGTAACTCTTACAGTCAAAGCACCCCTTCAGCAGAAGTGCGTTATCAGAGATTGTGCGGCTTGACTTTAACCCACCGCCACATGGAATTGGATCCGGGTTCAGGTTGAAGGAGATTGATGGACAGGAGTGTGGATTAGGTCACCGGGCCCTGTCTTCCCCTACTCCCACTTCAGTTTCCCATCTGGCCTCACAGAATCTGGCATTATTCCAGAGCTTCCCACACAGCCTGGTTCTTAGTATTTCCTTGAACTTTGTGAGCCCGGATGGACCAAGAATCCCCAGCATAGCTCAGAAATAGGTCCTCACAAGGAGGATTCTGCTGGCTGGATGTCACAGTCTTCATACAAGTTGGGTGTCTGGAGGCATCTTTGGTCTCCTTTAGTTTGGAGAGGTGAGGATGCTGAAGACTCATGCTGAGTCCTGGCTGCCCTTCCTGTTGGTCCCCCCTGGTACCAGGTAATCACGTGTCTTCTGTGTCGCTGGACTGATGCAAAGTGTACACACGTTGGCCAGCTCATTGCCTGTTCTCAGGAGAAGGGGTCCCGCAGGCTGTGGGCAGGTCAGTTGCCATGCATTCGGGTTGGAAGCCTGAGGGCAGCAGGCTTTCCGTGTCTGCCTCAGGAAGTAACGTGGGACTCAGGCATCCAAGAGCATCTGCCAGAGGCGCATGAGATGGGCAACTGGGCAGACACCCCTCAGCCATGAAGCCATCCCCCAGCCACTCTCCCAGCCTCGAGCCTGGTAAATGACTGGGGCCTAGGCATCTTAGTGCCCATCTTCATTTCTGTTTGGTGCTTTTCCCAGACATTTTCCGTGTGTGTGTGTGTGAATACAGGAAATCCAGTTTAGAGAACAGCTTTGTGTGCTCCATCCTGCATGTATGCAGTGCTCTGCCCTTGAGAATTTTAAATGAGCTGACCTACATAGCCTATTTCAATTAAAAGTGACGGAAAGCGTAGCCTGGCAAGAGGTGCGGGGCAGGGAGGAGAAGATCCGTCCCAGGAGGAAGGCAGAGCGACAGAGGGGACGGGAGGTTGTGGATGGGATGCCCGGACTCCTCGACACCCTGGTAGGGCTGAGGTCCTTGTGCACATGGCTTCTCGGTGGCCCTGGCCGTGGACCCCTCATCTTTGTGGGATTGGGGCTGGCCCCCCTCTGTCCTGAGGGAGGGTCAGGTAGCACCGTTCCTGCATCTCTGCACTTGATGGAGGGCAGTGCTCACCCCCTCCAGCCCAGTGCTGGGTTGGGGAGACGTGGGGAAGAGATGCTGCTCGTGGCACAGGGCAGCCTTTCTGGCATTCTTACTTTCCACTTTCCCTACTGATTCTGCAGAAATTCCTAATTAGCTCAGTTGCTCTACCAGGACGACAAGCGCACATCTGGAGCTATGGAGGCAAGAGAACAGTTCTGCCTGCATCCGGCCAATTTTCTCCGCTTCATGCCAGCTCCTTGGCCGGGCGCCGCACCAACCTGATGGTGGGGGAACAGGGGGAGGGGGTGCCAGGGGCTGGAGCAACTCAGAGCTGATGGTTTCACCCAGAAAACCATGGGTTAGATATTTTTTAAATTGCTGGCTTGTTTTGGAGCTGTGTTTTTTTCTGGTGGGCGGGGGGGGAGGTGGTGCAATCATTGAGGTCCACCCGTGCTGTCTGTGTGATGCTCCTACGCGATGACCGGGCTCACCTAGGACTACTACTGGCTGAAGCACTAAACTCTTCAGATTCGGTCCCCACGGCTCCTCTGGTGTTGGGTACAGAGAGGGGCCATGTCAGGTGGGGGTGGGGAGGGGACAGGGATGGAGCGACAAATAAAGGACTGTCTGTATCAGGTCGGAAGGAGGCGGTGGGTGCACAGCGGATGTAGAAGCTACCCTGGGCTCCACTCTGCAGGTCCGGCTCTGTGCCGCATTCTGCCGTCTATCCTCTCACTGGCTGTGGGCAGAGCTCACCACGGGACAGGCACTGTCCTCAGCTCTTTACATGGATTTACTCACTCAGGGCACTTAGCACCCAGTGAGGTCAGCATCGCTGTCATCCCGTCTTACAGAGGAGAACTCGGAGGCAGTGAGAGGTTCGTAAATCTGCTTCTGCAGGGAGGCTTCACACCCAGGCATTTGGTCTGCTGAGCAGAGGCGCTTGCCGGCCGCCCAAGTCCCCTCCTACTCCAGCACCCCGGGCTTTCAGAGACGGAGAATCTCTGTCCCTCCGACCAGTGCCTCTCAAACCTGCCTTTGCATGTGGCCCATCGGGGACATTGGTAAAATGTCCATTCAGGTCCATTGCTTGGGGGCGGGTCTGTCTCTCATTCCCAACAAGCTCCTGGGTGATGCCCGTCCCTGTGGCTGACCTGTGGTCCACCTGTGGAGTGAAGCCCTGGACCATCCTGTCTGGCATTTGCTGCCAGACTGTACTTATGGGACTTCCCTGGTGGTCCAGTGGTTAAGACTTTGCCTTCCAATTCATGGGCTGCAGGTTCAATCCCTGGTTGGGGAGCTAAGATCTCACATGCCTTGTGGCCAAAAAACCAAAGCATAAAACAAAAGCAGTATCGTGACAAATCCAATAATGATTTTAAAGACAGTCCACATCAAAAAAATTTTTTTAAAAAGCTTGTACTTAAGCAGCTGTGGTGGAACCCCCTTGGCATTTAAATAGAGACATTTTCAGCAACAGGGCAACACCAACACAAACTTAACGAGTGATCTGTTGGAAAAGAAAAGGGCCGCATGTCAGAAGTAATCAAGTTTTAAATAAAAGCTAATTCACTTAGACATTAATGGAAAATAGAGAGTATGTCCTCTTCTCATGTCTCAGCCAGGGGTCTTTCTCCTGTTTGGGGGCTCAACCTAGCACTTCCAGGCTAGTTTCAGCCCTCATTCTTCTGAGTAACCTTGATGCATGGGTCTCCCAGCCACACCCTAGCAGTGTACCAGGGATCAGAAACTCAGTAAGACTCCATCACAAAAGCAGGATCTCCATGGCAACCACATCCTGGGCTTCACGAGTGCACCCAGAAGCCTGAGCAGAGCTGATCCTTGAGGTGACCCAGATTGTTCCCCTGGGGAGATGGGGGTACGCGGCACCCTGCCTACGCTGGGCCGTGGGATATTCACCCCTGCACAAGGGGGCTTCCCTTAGCTCTGAAGATTCCAGACACTCGGAACCTGCCCCACTCCCTGTAATCTTGCCGTTGGCCTCCGGGTTTTTCCAAAATGTCCAGTCCCACGGGTACGCTGCAGTGCTTGGCGATACTCATGTTCTTCTGGTTTGAGTTTTGGTGGCTCACCATCTCTGAGTCTTGCTGTGTTAATGTGTCAATATTTTGGTTCATCTGCTTACTGGTGGTGTGGGGCCTATGGCAGATCCAGTAGGGAGGGGCCGGCAGATGGGACCCCCCACATAGCGACCGTGAGAGGAATCTTGATCCCAGCGTGTAGAGCTGGTGAAAGCATGGCTTTCTGGATCAGAGGTTTAGCTTGTAAGTTAAGGCCCAATGCTGCTTTCTGTCACTTGGAACAGTGTCCCTGCTCCTGCCTGTTCCCATACCTCCATCATTCAGGGGACAATGGTGTGGGTCCACTGTGCCCTTCTCGTTTGGATGATGTCGTTGGAGAAGCACTCTGTCCTTCCCCCACCTGAGACCCAGGAGGTGACCTAATGTCTGATGGGGCTGAGACAAAAGAAACCAAGATGGCCCCGTGGACCCTGAACGCTGGTTCCAGTGGTAACCATTGGGTCGAGAGGAGGCAGTGGGCTCCGTAGCACTAGACTGTCCACAGGACTCCCTGGAAGGCTTCTCTCAGGTACGGACACACCTCACGGGTGGTGTCCAGCAGACAATGGGTAACCTCTTTGGAGACATTTCCAACTGGGAAGGAGAGGTGGGCCTCCCTGCCTCCTGTGGAGTCTCATTTTCAATGATGTTACTTTGCCATGAGCTGGGGAAGAGGTGGCTGCAGACGGTGATTTCAGCTGCATTCACCTCACTCTTCATTTATGTCTAAGCTTCAGGAAACCAGTGTGCGCAGCGGTACTGCTCTAACACTCAGCGAAGCTACAGGAGAGTGTCTCCAGCAGAACCTCAGTGAACGTGTTTGCTGTCAGCCTATGTTAAGACCTGCCCTCTGCCCTCCCACTCTCTGCTCTGAAACACTGGCCCCAGATGACATTCAGGGGAATAAAAGTGACATCGCTGGTTTTAATATCGGAAACCCAACGTTAATAAATGCAGTTTAGATGGCTGCTCCAGTCCACGAGTTATTTTATGGGGTTTTTTTTTTTTAGAAGTCACATGATGCTGCTGCCTCCCGAGAGTCTTTGTTCAGTCCTCAGCCTTGAAGCCAAGAGAATCAGGTTTGGGAGCAAGGCTGACCCTGGGGAACTCTGATGTAAGAAGAGCATTTACAACGCCCCCCCAGGACCCCTGACATGTGCAGTGAGCATGATGAGCATGGAAACCAAGATGTAGCTCCTGGAGTGATGACCCAGAGCAGCTCTGGGGCCCTGACCCGCTTTGGGGGCAGAGTGTCTCGTTTTTGGCCCCTCGGCTTCTACTGTGTCTCTGGTCAAGTGGGGGACCTCTGGACCTCAGTTTCCTTGATGTCAGTGTAGATGCTTGTCCCGAGGTTGGTAAGAGACCAGCATGAAATGGCACGCCACCCCCCCAAGCGTTCATCACGTCTACAAATCATGGTTGCTGCTTCTAGTCATGTTGCAGCGTCTGGGCGAGGTCAGCAGGGCAAGAGCAGGCGGCCAAGCTAGGTAGGACAGAGATCTTGCAGTGTGGACAGGACGTGTAGAACCTTCTGGGTGAGCTGCCTTTGGAGTGCCCGGCTTGGGTCCATCCGCTGGAGACCACTGACTGCAGGGGGCAACTGACTTCCAGGAGATGCTGCACACATGTGTCCCACGCCCGTTCACCCCAGAAGGGCTGTGGCAGGGAGAGGCCACAGCTGGATGTGGGGTGGGGGGATCCATTGGGCAGAGGTCCCACACGGCCCTCGGGGGGTGGCTGCTGCATTCTGGAGGTCCCAGAGGTCACATTCATCCCAGGGTTGCTCTCACTTCCTTGGGATTTCAGCTCCTTCCTGGGCAACCCTGGTTCTAACTGGTAGGGGACTTCACCCCGCCATCTGTTTTTGATCGTCCCTCTCCTCTCCTGCCAGCCACCCTCTCTGCCTCCTACATGCCCACCTCATTTCCCATCTTAGCAGAGGCACCTGGGTAGGCTTGCAGGAAGACTGGTTCTCTCTCAGGGGCTGTGTCCACTGCTGGCCGAGCTCAGCCCTGTGTCCCGTCTGTTCCTTGGCTGCAGCCGCTGAGCATCTGCGTGAGGGTGGGGGTGGGGAGCCTGATGGTGTCCAGATGGGGGCAGGGAGGACCCGGCCACGTGCTGACCTCTCCTAGCAGGAGACGCCCACCAGAGGGGCCTCAGGAAAGTGGAAAATGAGATCATGTTAAAATGGAAATGTTCTGAAAAGTCATCTGTGAAGAATTGGACACCCTTCTTTCAAACGGCTCAATTACTCCCAGGAATAGTGTCCATCCACAGTGAGTGCTAAATTGCTGGGTCGGCTGGGAAATGCTGCTGCTGCTGCAGAATCAATGCTAATTGAATCATTAGGGCATCATCACCCAAGAGGCCAGCAGCCCAGGATGCTATGTCCTGGCCCTGCTGGGTCTGGTCCTCAAAGGAGCAGTGAGCCTGCCTGCCCCCCGACGGGCACCTCTCTGGAGTCAGGAAGGCGGTGTGGAAATTTCCTTCCACTGAAAAATAAGACTTTTGGAAATCCATGCTACTGAAGAACCTTGACAAGCAAGAAGTCAGAGGAGAATTTGCACTGTGTTTTGCAAATCTTCGGGTGGGCTCCGTCCTATGTGAGGATGTATCTGGAGCTTCACTGAAACAGGCAGCACCCATCAGAAACTCTTGGTCTGAGCGGGGGATGCGAGGCAGGGCCTGTGACTGGGCTGCAGGCTGGACACCGAGGTCTGGCTGCAGCTGGCTGGGTGACTCTCCCAGGCGCACGGTGTTTGTAAGTTCCTAGTGGCTTCATCTCACACTTGCAAGCCAGTCGCGCAGTCTGGCCACCCGGTGCAGGGCTGAGGGGTTCCCGTATACCACACAGTTCACCTGTGTCTCCCTTGCCTGTCAAGCCCTAGCCACACATGTGCACACACACGCATGCACGCACACCCATGCATGCACACGCATACCCATGCATGAACACACAGAGGCACACGACTCCTCCCACTCGGTCCGCAGCTCTGCTGTCTGCCAGCTCCAGCCTCTGCTCCACGTCATTTCCTCCGTCTGCAGGACCTCCTCCTTGTCCTCCACGTCCACCTCCCCTCTCCAAGCTGTGTGCTCCCCCAGCCCCTCTTCCGTGGGCTGCCACCTGCACTGTTCTGCCCTGGACTCCCCTCTGCATGTCACTCCCTTGGCCCTGGTGGCCAGCCCACTGCCAGGTACCCAGTGGAGATATGTGGCAAAGGTTAACCTGTGATGCCCTCGCCGCCCCACCTGGCCTCTGGGTGTCCCTTCTTCCCACCCTAGCTCTCACCCGCTGCCCTTGCCCCACTGACCCTTCCAACTTGGCTGTGATTGCCTGGGGGCTGGTGAGCAGAGCAGGTGCAGAGTGTTTGGCCAGAAAAGAACTCGCGAGTACACTGCTGATGGGTTGTACTTACGGGCAGAAATCCCACAGACGTCCCTCTTCTCTGCGGGCCCCTTGGCCCCCGTCCAGGGGAAGAAGGCTGTCATCACGCCTCCATCGTACATGGAAACACTCAGGCCTGCTGCCTCACGTGCCCAACCATCTCTTTTCTGTCTTCTCCATCAGTGGGACAGAGAAAATCACCACGAGAGGACTTGAGCTGTACTGTGTGCTTCCCTCTTTTTCCAAACACAGAGTCCCTGCTACCCGGGTTGTCTTGTTGTCAAGGTGACCCTTTGAAAAAGCTAAATGATAGTGGGAATGTCTGAGTGTGCAGGTGTGTGCCGTACATGTGTGCACCCGGGTATATGTGCATGCACGTCTGTGTGTGTGTGCACACCTGCATGTGGCACGCAGGTGTACGCACACACAAGCCAGTGAGCAGGCAGGCAGGAGAGAGCTGGAGCGGGGGGATATGTATGTGATCAATCACACAATGTGAGAAGCCTGGAAAAACAGGTCAGAGGAGCGGCAGGGCCGCCGTCTGTGCTGTAATTCTGAAGTTGGTCCAACGTCTGAGGAGATTAATGAGTGGGGTTTTGAGCTGCTCTGTGCTTTCAGGGGCAGGGCAGAGCCAGGCGGCTCATTTTTAACCCCACCTTCCTCCACCCTCCCTGCTCAACAGCCCTGCAGGGTAACCACCGATTCGGCCATTTGTCTGTCTGCCCTTGCTCGGAAACATGGATCCGGGCTCTGGGCTAACAGGTGGACACGTTACAAGGCTTCGTCGCGGTCCCTCCCTACCTGCTGTGTGCGTCATGGGAGCAGGGATGTTGCATCTTATTTTATCCCTCCTGGGTCACAGTGGTTCTAGATAAAGTGTTACTGGACACCTGAGTTTGCAAAGTATTTCACCTACTTCTCAGCCATCAGCACCTCCATCTCCTCTCTGCCCAAAGGGATGTCACCAAGCCCAGTCTCCTGTCCCTGGAATCCACTTTCTCACTTGAGGTCCTGGCTCCAGACGCAGCCTCATCCTTGAGCCCAGCTTCTCCCAGTCCTGCAGTTGCCCTCCACCCTCGCGGCACACCTCTCCTTCCAGTGGCTCTGCACCCCCCAGGCATGTCCCCAGCCCCATTTGGTTCTTGCTACAGAGCCTCCTGGGCATCTGTTTGTCCTCAGGTCAGAGGCTGTAAGCTCATGTGCCTTGGGAGCGGGTGAGGAAGGTACCCAGATGAGGCCAGAGCAGGAGGGGGGCTCACATTGCCCCAGCAATGCAGGAAAAGTGATCACAGCTATGGACGTGTGGCCCCCGAGCTGGAGAAGAAACAGGGCCAGAATCAGTGCAGACTCAGGAGCACGTGTCCCGTGAAGGTGCTGCACCCGTAGATTGTCACTGCGAGGGGGGTCCACCCAGCGTTGCGAGCCCTTTGGGTCTTTCAAGACAGGAAATCTGGATTTTAGGTGAAACCTACTGCTTCTTGTGTGTGGCTTTAAAATTTTGTTTAAACTATGGCAGCCGATGGCAGCCCACTCCCTTCCTGGCTGCAGGCGGTGTCCTCGGCACAGTGTGAGGGTGACAATGTAGCCCCGTGTGGATGCAGGACTGGGCGTATGTGAGTCCGCCCAGTGCCAGACACAGACCAGGGGCCCAGCCGCCACGTCTGGAGTCCTCCCGAGCTGCGCTCACAAGGGCGCCGTGTGTCGGGCTTGCCAGGCAAGATGCTAAGTCCCTCACAGCCGTGGTCAGTGGGAGCCACTGCATGCAGGCATTCCTTTATCACAGGCCCTGGAGGAGACTTTCAGCTCAAGATTTTATGAAGACAATAAAAGGAAGCAGAAAACGACAAGATCTATGTAAGGGAGAGAGAGCAGTTTTCCATTTACTTAAACTTAAGGCCGAAACTGTCCGGGACTGTGGCCCTGAGTCCCAGTGAAGCTCCAGAGCCACTGGACCAGGGAGCAGCCCCAGCAAGGAGATGGGTAGTCAGTGCAGAGCTGAAGGGGCAGCCCAGCCCTGAACCACTGGCTGCTCTCTGCTGGTGTCCCTGTTCCTGTTTTGGAGCCGGGCCACCTCCCTTTCATCTGGGCCTTTGCTCCCAGATGCCTCTTGCGTGGTCCTCATCAATCGAGTCATGAAGGGACCTCACTGCCCAGGCCGATTTGCAGACGTGGGGGGTGGTGCGTGCCCTTTGCCCATCACCACCCGCCTGGGACGTGGTGTGGACACTGACAGGCAGGGAAGTCTGCTCCTCTAGGGTCTGTCCATCACTCTGGACCCGGCAGCTGTCCCCTCCTAGTGCCACCCAGGCCAGCCATGGGTCAGGATTGTCTTGTCCACTACCTGTGCTCCCCTCTCTCCATCTGTCCTGGTTGAAAGAGGGGTGCAGAGAGCCCATGGGGGCTGCCCACCATGGGCTGTGCCCGGGGCCCCACGTGGCGCCCCTGCAGAAACGCGCTGAGGATTACGGGTTGAAGCCAGAAAAGCACTCAGGCCATAAATGTCAAGTTTCATGTTAATAAACAGGGGGATTAGGTTCATTTATGCGAAAAGGAGATCTCCTCGAAATGGACAGTGGGGCACAACTCTACTCCCATCAACAAAAACAAACAGAGGGGACTGTAAACCCAGACTCATCACACCCGAGGCTTTATCTTGTCCCCGTCCCAGTGTTCGGGCTGGACTCCTCTCATGGCTGTAGACGGTTCAGCGCCAGGATGGTGGCCTGGCTGTGTTTATGTGTTTGATATCTTTGGAAGCAGAACTGTTGAAAGGGAGTGACCAGGCGCAGATGGCCCAGCCGAGCCCAGAGCGGTGCCCCGCCTGGTGTCAGAGGTCTGTGCACTGCCACTGGCGCTTCCTCGGGCTTCGGAGCAGCCAGTCGGATCCCCTGGCTCCATCCTCCCTGTCTGTGCAGGACGACCCCTCCCTGGTGCTCAGCGGTGGAGCCCAGGACAGCTCTGTGAGATGCTGATCTTATCCCCACTTTACAGATGAGGAAGCTGAGAGGAGGGCCTTGGGTGGTTCCATGGGTTGCGTAGGGAGGGCGGGGGCTGTGATGAGAACCCAGCTTTGTGCAGCTGTGTCTACGCTTTCCCTGCTGCCCTGGTCTCGCCCCTGCCTCCCACAAACCCCAGAAACGGCTGCATCCTGGGCTCGGGGCACCCCCAGCTGTGGTGATTATTTTCTTGAAACAGTGGGTGGCTGTTTGGGGCAGTCTTTCGTGCCCTGGTTTGTATTCCATGGCCATGGCCGTGGGAGCCCCTAGCGGCGTCCTGGGAGGTCACGCATGCAGCCCCTGCGGCCCCTCTGACCTGTCAGTCCCAAGGAGCCTTCTCCCCGTCTGAGGTTCCTTGTCCTTGGACCCCGTTTTCCTAGGTGTGGGATTAATTAGCTCAATCTGCATGTGCCAGACAAGTTAGAACCTTCAGGGAAACTCTTCGGCATTTCCAGGGTGGGGGGAGCATGATGATGCTCTGTCTGATGGACCATCCCCGGTGACAGGACGTGACCAAAGCCCCTGCGCCCCTGACGGGCACTCTGTCCCGAGCCGCAGCTCCAGGCTCCCCAGCTGTTCCTTGGTTCCCTGTGGGATCTGACTGCAAGACCGTGCAAAGGGACAAAGGAAATCTTTGCTGAGATGTTTTTAGGGCTTTAATCCCTCGTTCTCTTTCTTCAATTCTGAGCCTCTTTGTCCACCTTTCTTTATTTCTGTCACCTTCACTTGCCCTTGTCTCACCTGCGGCTGTTCCTCTTGGTCCCCCAAGGGAGGGGAAGCAACTTGGATTTTGGGAACAAAGTGAAAAACCTCGTTGGGGAGGAAGAAGCACTGTGACCCCAGCAGAGAGTGGGCAGATGGTTGGGGACCTTGGTAGGCAAGGGGGAAAAAAGCTTCTATTCTCTCCATCCTCAAAAAAAATAGTTATTTCTAAAACTGAGCTGGTTTATGGGGTATCTTCGTCCACTGAGACTTTTTAAGCTAAGTTCTACACGTGTGTGTATCAGGGTGTGTGTTTCTTTAATTGAGGGGCAAATGACACAGTGTAGGTCACGGGTCGGGGGAACCTTGGCCGAAACACCCCGTGTAGAGCCGTCAGCCCCCACCCGTGTTCTATGTACCCTGTGTCTCCTTCGTCGAGTCTCTGCCTGCTTTGGCCGCTGTGACAAAATGCACAGACGAGACTTGACCGCAGACCTTCCGTTCTCCCACCTCCCCACCTCTGGAGGCAGGATGTCCAAGCTCAAGGTGCCCGCCGTCTCAGCCCCTGGCGAGGACCCACTTTCTGGCTTGCCCCCACTGCCCCCCCATCGCCGTGCACCCAGGGCCTCTCCTGGTGCCGTGGCATCCTCAACCTCCAAGGCCACTAGCCCCCCAGTGGGCCCCCGCCCCCGTGAGCTCATGTAAACATGATCACCTCCCACAGTTGCATCTCCTGGGACCGAGACGTGGGAGGTGCAGAGGATGGGACACAATGCCTGATGCCCACATCCTGGAGGAGGGACCTTGCTTACAGATACGCGGGTGAGCCGAGTCTTCCCTGCCCAACCCCCCACTGGCCAAGGGGAGGACCCGGGAGCCTCGGCCATGGCAGGGAGGCTGGGGTCTCCGAGCCGCCCCTTCCCAGGAATGTCCCTCAGCAGCTGAGGCCCCAGGGGAACCTCCTTCCCTGGGGAGGGAGCGGGGCCCATGCTGCGTGTTTCTAGTGAGGAGGCTGCAGTGAGGCGCTAAGCCCGTGGCGCCATGGAGACTGACAGGTGGTGTGCGTTGCTAAGTGACGCCCGGGAGATGTGCAGAGGGGACGGCTGCCACTGGGGCTGCCACTGGAACGGAGCGGTCCCTCCTCTCTGGGGGCTGGCGGGCGCTCACGGACCACAGCCTTGGTGGGTGTGAGCTCCTGAGGACAGTGACGCCCACCTCCACTGTGGAGAGCTGCTCGGGGAGAAGTGGACCAGGGAAGGGAGAGACACAGGCTCTGCGGGGGTGGAGCGGTTGGGTCAGCTCAGTGACGCCTGAGGGTCACCCACTCTGCAGCCCTGAGCAAGTTACTGCAACTCTGACCTCAGTTTCTCCGCCTGGGGAGGTCCCAGGAGCCCAGGCACAGAGCCGGGCTCTCAGTAAATGTGTGCTGTTGTAATGTCACATTTGACCGGCCTCTTTCTTTATTTAGTAGTGATTATGCACCCTCACGAGTGTGCCAGGGTTGGCGGGCATCAGCAGAGAGGCCAGGAACACAGACTCTGGACCCAGGTTGAAAAGTGAAAGTGTTAGTCACTCAGTTGTGTCTGACTCTTTGCCCCCATGGGGCAGCCTGCCAGTCTCCTCTGTCCTTGGGATTCTCCAGGCAAGAATACCGGAGTGGGTTGCTATTCCCTTCTCCACCGGGTCTTCCTGACCCAGGAATCCAACTCGGGTCTCCTGCATTGCAGGCAGATTCTCTAGTGTCTGAGCCACAAGGGAAGCCTGAGTCCAGGTTGCCTCTGTTTGAGTCCCAGCTCTGACACTCACCAGCTGTGCGAACTTGAGCAAGTCAACTGACATCTCTGGACCTCGCTCTTCTCATCTGTGAGATGAATACTCATTGGGCTCTGGCAGGCGAATACAGGTGAAGCAGGAGTTTGAAAACACTCCCTCCCCCCACCATGTTGTAAATAAAGCTTTATTGACACACGGCCACTCCCATTCATTGCATGCTGTCTGTGGCTGCTTGTCTGCAGCAGAGCTGAGTGGTTGTGATGGATGCCGTCTACATCACCCCTCTCCCTTACGGGAGACATTTGCCCTGATCCTGGGAGGCTGAGGTGGTGCTGGGCCCTGAGTAAAGTCTGAAAAAGTCTCCAGCCTTGAAGCTGCCTCACCTGACCCGTCCAGGCTGTTTCTGTCCTCTGGGGTTTCCTACCTCTTCAGGGACTGTGGGGCACCCGCCGTGTCCTGCACCCAGAGCCGCTGCCCATGTGAGTGTGGCGGGGCTCTGTGCTGGGCCAGCACACACCTCCGTCCACAGTCATGTCACCCTGTGAAGGCCAGTGTCTGGGTGTGTGTGTGTGTCGATGAGTGTGTTTGTGTGTGTGTGTGTGTGTGTGTGTGTGTGTGTGTGTGTGTGTGACCGTGAATGCCCTGTGATCACTTGGTTCCATCTCATCTGTGTCCGGGGCGGCAGGGTCAGCCCTGAACTTCTAATGAGCCGAGGAGAGAACAGTTTATAGCATCACGAGGTCACGGGTAAAGGTTAAGGGAAGTCGACTTTCAGGGGAAAACGTGGTTCCACTGACTGTCCAATGCAGGGAGGCTAGAAGAGCCACCCTGGCTTCAGCAACAAGATGGGACACAGCCAGACCAAGGCAAAGCCCCTCGTAATGAGAAGCATGTGTGCTAAGGGGGCTTTCTGTCCTGGAGGCTTCCCAGCAGGGGCTCTGGATCAGGAAGGGGAGGTAGCTGGCGAGGCCCCGACCCAGGTGGATCCAGGTGGACCGCCATGACCCCGACCCTGTCACTGACCTTCCCAATTCCCCAGCCCGGGCCCAGCCACAGGACCGAGTACGCTCCACTTCTGGTGGGTGGGATGAGAGATGGCTTTACAGCAGAGAGCTCCTCTGGTCTGTGTCTCTCTCGCACAAATAACCAGAAACAGCTGCCCCGTGGTGCTCCAGAGGCTGGGATCTTCCCGGCCTCCAAGGAGCAGAAACACTTTGGGCCTCAGATAAATTCAGGGTTGGGGTGAGATGTGGGGCTGCAATGGTCTCAGGGCCCCCCTCCCTTGGGCCCACAGCCTGGCCTCTGTCTGGTCTCTGGTTTGTGCATCTGTGAAACAGACTAAAGATGCCATCTCGCTGAGACCCCACGCCATGGAACCCATCCTCATGGGCTGCAAACCAGCCCGGGGAGCTGTGTGCAGGTGGCGTTGGGAGGGGGCCATGGAGGCCACCCCACAGCTGTCCCCCCACCCCAGGATCTGCGTTGTGTTCTCTGGAGGAGCCGCTGGAATCCAGCAAGGTCTGAGCCTCCTGTGCGGTCAGAACGGCTGCCATGACCCCGTTCGTGGGGATGTTTTCCACCAGCGATGGCTGCTCGCATGGCTGTCTTCCACTGCTGGGAGCCTGGCAGGCCTGTCCTGGGTGTAAACACTTCAGCCGCCTTCAAGAGAAAGTCCAAAAAAGGGCTGGATAGTCGGGATGGCCTCAGCGATCTCACCGCAGTCAAGGGCCCCTTCCTGTCTTTAGCGCTGACGGAGATGGTGGGTGTGAGGGGGGTGGGCAGGGCGGGGGTGGCAGAGGAAACTGCCTGAGAGCCACAGGCAGGGGTGGGCTTCTGCGTGGCCTGTGGCCTGTCCTCATGTGACCTCGCTGCCTGTGGACAGTGGGGACAAGTGAGGTGATCCTGGGTGGCAAGGCTGTCTCTGTGGCTGGCCAAGCGCACTCCGTCCTGCAGGTCATTTGGGCTCCTCCCGGAGCTGAGGCTGCATGTGGTCCAGGTATGGGCTCGGGCAGCTGCCTGCCATAGGACAGGCCTGTGGGGTGGCCCCCCTCTCCGCTCTCTCCTTTCTCAGCTCGTCTATTGTTTGCTCCCCAAGGCCTTGCTGGGTCCTTCCAAGGCCTCCAGGGGCATCCTGGCTGAGGCTCACACCACCCCCGCCCCATCGGTGCATCCACACAGCTTAAAAACCCTGACGACCCTCACCGCCATGCAGTTGCCTACTGTTACGGTTGCTGCGCTTTAGTCGCTCAGTCATGTCTGACTCTTCGAGACCCCATGGACTGTAGCCCCGCATGCTCCTCTCTCCACGGGATTCTCCAGCCAAGAATACTGAAGTTGCCATTTCCTATGTCCTGGCTAAACAGTGCTTCTGTCACGAAGCTCGCACTGATGTCTACCACATGCCTCTCTTGCTCGCGATTAAAGGACATTCTTTTTTTCCCATTGAGAGCCGCTCATAAACTAAAACCTGATGGGAAAACCTCACATCCCATATCCCATCAGAGAGAGAAAACAGCCCAGCAGAAGCCAGGAATCTGGGCTGAGGGGGAGGAGATCGAGAGGGCGGCCTGGGTGAGGGGCTGGGTCGCTGATACCAGGATGTACCCGGGGCGTCAGCCAGCCTCACCTGGGCAGCCCTGGGCTGTGCCTGGTTGAGAGCAAAGACCATAGCGGGCCAGAAAAGGTTAACACACAGCTTTCTCTCACTAGCGTGGAGTCAGGACCCGCTCATTCCCCTGGAGCTTCACTGTGCGTGTCCAGCACAAGCTCAGCTGTGGGAACTCTGGGCAGGCACCCCTGCACCCAGGGCCCCCAAGTCAGCACAGACAGGGGCTGAGAACAGCAGGGACGCTGGTCAGTGGCAGGGCCTGGAGCACGTGGCCTGAGTCTCCTCGTCTCTGTGCCTCAGCATCCAGGGCAGGCTGTCTACCGCTTTACTTTCTTGTAGAGTCTTCCTTCCTCCCCCTCCCTCCCTCCCCCTTCCTCTCCCCTCCCCCTTCATCCCTCCCTCCCTACCCCCTCCCTCTGCCTCCCTCCTTTCATCCCCCCTCCCTTCACCCCCCCTTCCTTCACCCCCTCCCCTCTTCACTCCCTGCCCCCCTGCCCCTCTCTCCTTTCATCCCCTCTCCCTCCCTCCTCTTCCCTCCCTCCCTCGCCCTTCCCTCCCTTCATCCCCTCTCCATCCCCTTTCATCTCCCTTCCCCGCCTCCCGCCTCCCTCTCATTCCCTCCCCCTCCCTCCCTTCATCCCCCTCCCTCCCTTCATCCCCTCTTCATACCCCATCCCCCTCCTTCCCCCTCCACTCGGGGAAGATCCTGCAGAGGCATTTCTGTCCTGATGGGGCCACAGCCTGAGTCAGAGCGGTTGCGACTCTGTGTCCACCTGAGGAGCTTGGCTGCACAGCCTGGCTGCCCTCCCTGGCGTTACGGCCAACCTGCCGTGTGACCTTGGGCAAGTCACGTCTCCTCGCCGTTTGCCATCTGCGAACATGGATGAGGACGGCAGCCCCCCATCGCTCTTCCCAGACACGAAGAAGAAGGATGAGCTCACAGACCGGAGGCTCAGAGAGGTGCCCGTTCTCAGGGCAGCTTCCCCAGGTGCAGGGCTGGCCCAGGGCACAGCAGACTCCTGCCAGCCAGCGAAGAGAAGGGAGCTCTGGGTGCAGATGGTCCTGGCAGAGCCAGCAGACCTGCCAATCACAGGAGGCAGGCCGCTCAGTCAGGGCTTGGAGCAGATGGGTCTGAGGCAGCCGGCCGCCCCACAATGTGTGAGGGTGTGACGGCGAGCTGGTGGCCTTCAGAAGACAGAGGGGTCACCTGGCCCCTCTCGTCTCATGGAGGAAGGATAGTGTCTGGGCAAATCTGACAGGTGAGCGTCCCCTTCAGCAGATGTGGGCAGTCCTGTGATGGGACATTAGACAGGACGGACCTGTGCCTCCCCCTCCCCCATGTTTTCCTGCCACTTGCGTGGGAATTGGGGTAGGGACAGGAGGGACATCACAAATGCAGGTTCTTGCATTCCACCCAGAACTACTAGATCAGAATACGGGGGGAGGTTAAGCCCCAGAACCTACATTTTTAATAAATTGCATTGTTGATTCCTGCGCATTCAAGTTTGAGAACCAGCCACTTCACCAAAGAGAAGAGTGACCAGCCGCTTCCTCCACCACTGGTCCTAAATATGAATTCCGTGTCCGCTTGGAACAGTTTTGCCAAGTCCAGCCCCTGTGTCTAGTTGTCCAGACAAGCCGTTTCATCCACTTTGCCTGGTTATGTGGAAAATAACCACTCAAATCAGATGGACTGAAGTGTTGATGGAGCTTTTATTACCTGCCTCGTTCCATGCTGTTCAGAAAAGAGACGTGCAAGCTGACGTCTCAGCCCCTGACGAGAGTGTGGGGTTCTCGGGCTGGTAAGACTCACCAGTTCACCGGCTAAAGATGAGGAGGAGATGCTGCAGGACTAGCGCTGAGATGCAGACCTGGTGAGGGTCCCGCCGGGGCTTCTAGCAGTGAGGATGCTGGTGCGGGTAGAGTCCAGCCCCATCCTGTCCTGCCATCCCTTGATTCTGATCTCATGACCAGTTGTCACCTGCTGGAGAAGCCCAGAGGTCAGAGTGGGAGGTAGGGGTCTGTGCTGCTCGGGAAATTCCGTGGTGGGTGTGAGGTGCTGCCCGGTGTGTGGACCAGAATGCCACCTGTTTCAGTAATGGGCAGCACTCTTTCCCTGAGTCCAACTCTCCGCTGAGCCTAGGACCTCAGCTCCTCTGCCCGCTCCTCAATCACGTGAGCCCTGAAATCGCAGTGATCTGTCTGATCCCTCATGGAAGTGCACTCAGGGGCTGGGGGACTCCAGTCTGTGTTATTCAGGGGCCGAGGCTCTGCTTGTATGTGGCCAGGAGCTGGCACTCAGGGCCAGCCTGACAGAGGATGTGCAGCGAGGTGGGTCGTGGCTTTTCAGGGCCAGGCCTGGAAGTGGCCGGGGGTCACCTTGTGGCTGCACTGTCCACCAGGCGGCTGGGACTGCGGGCGCTCTGGGCCCCGAGAGGAGGGCTGGTGTGGTGGCCGTCCCTGGCACCCCCTCCTCCAGCAGCAGCGAGGGTCACAGACAGTTAGGGCTCTGTGGTCTTCAGACTTTCCTACTTGTCAGAACTGCAAAGAGAGCCTTGAACCTTTGTGTCCCACCTGACCCATGTCTCTCCCTGTCCTCCACTTCATTCTGGCTTCCTCTCGGGCGAAACCATTTGAAACTTGACCTGCTAACCTGGCATTTTCATGGGGCTCAAGGGAACATTATAGTCTCAAACTTTCTCCTGCAAGAACCCTGGATGAAAATGCACTCCTGGTTCATGGCACGCAGACTCCCCTGAGAATCAGACCCGAGGAAAGAGAGAAGGTGGAGCCAGTTCCTCTGCATGAAATCCCATCCCCTGATGGGTTTGGGGTCCACCCTGTCCTGCACATAAATGAGCGATGTCTCACCTCCGTGGTTGTTATTCAGTCGCTATGTCATGACCGACTCTTTGTGACCCCATGAACTGAAGCACGCCAGGCTCCTCTGTCCATGAGATTCTCCAGGCAAGAGTACTGGAGTGGGTTGCCATGCGCTCCTCCAGGGGCTCTTCCTGACCGAGGGATCAAACCCAGGACTTCTGCATTGCAGGCGGGCTCTTTACTGTCTGAGCCACCACAGGGAAGCCCTATAGCTGCATGAGCACCCTCTAATTAAAAGGAAGTCACTGTATATTTTTTTATCAAATTCTGGCGAGATTTGTTTCATTAAAATGAAATTTTAAGTTTTCAGAGGAGAGAAATAGAGGCAAAAGCCTTTTTAGAAAGCAGATTTGGGAGATGGATTAATAATGTTAGGAATTCAACATAAATTAGCTTCTGCCTGCTTTTAAGTCCCAGAACTCTGTGGAGAAGATGGCTTTACACTAGTGCCTGAGTGTGATTGCCAACAGCTAATGATGTCTTCTACCTGGGACTGTTCTATGTGGGCCTGGGGGAATCAGATAGCTCAACATCTCCTTTACTTTCTTGTTTTTTTCTTTTCCATATGAAGGGAAAAAAAATTTTAGGGGCCACAAAAATGCCAAAAGGTATCTTTCAAGCAACTGTTTTCAAAATGTGGTTTTAAACTAATAATGTTGAAAATCACTTGGGAATCTCTTAAAGCTGCAAGTGCTGGGACTCCTACCTGATGGCAGACTAACACCCCTCCCCCAGGGGGCCCCCCATCATTTGTTCTGAGGAGCCCACCAGGTTTTCCTCACACTCCCTAGAGTTTGTGTTGTTGTTCAATTGCTAAGTCCTATCTGACTCTTTGAGACCCACCAGCCTCCTCTGTGATGGGGCTTCCCAGGCAAGAGTACTGGTGTGGGTTGCCATTTCCTTCTCCAGGGAACCTTCCCAACTCAGGGATCGAACCCGCATCTCCTGCATTTACAGGCGAGTTCTTTACCACTGAGCCACTAGGGAAGCCCTGTTTATTTTCGTACTATATTTATAATCCTTAGATCAGAATTCTGCAAGAAACAACTTTGATTGATAATAGGATAATCCGTAAATATTGACATGAGAGCAACTTTCTGTCAACATGACCATTTCCATGTAACAGAACTTGTTGTGACTGTCCTTAAATAGACCTCTGAGACCAGCCGGAAGCCACTTCTTCATTTGGATACGAACTGGGTCCTTAAGATGGCTCTGAGTGAATTAAAAACACTAATAAGAAAAATTAATACCTTTGTCCTAAAAGAATCCCCCCAAACCTTAGGATTTCGTGGCTAAGGCCCAGAAGTTGCTCTGAAGAGCTGGGTGAGAGCCGGATGGAATTTTCCAGAGTCTCCAGGTGGGAGGAGATGATTGGGGGCCTGGCAGTGTTGGGTTAAGAGTTGCCTCAGGTCCAAGTGTGCGACTTTATATAATTAGAGCAAGAATTGTACTCATTAAAATTTGTATCATTAACAATTGTTCAATCTAGGGCTTTTTAAAAAAATTGGTGGAAATATCCTAAGTAAAGGCACTGTAAGTTTAATTCCAGCTTCCTCAGGTTTTCTTACAGTCAGGCTCAGACTCCTCCTTCCCCAGGACGCATACTGTGTCCAGGAAAGGTGGCATCCTTCGGTCCTCAGTGGTACTGACCTAGCAATCTCACCCCGCCCAGAGGGAAACACTGACCCCGCTGTGCTGGGCGCCTGTGCCGGATGGGGCAGCGTGTGGCTGGCACAGCCTGGGGCAGGGGTGTGGACAGCCCAGCCCCGCACAGGAGGTGACCTACTTGTGTCCAGGGGCCCAGGCCAGTCCTGGAGTCCGTGCAGCATGGCAGTCACCAGTGTGAATGCTTAAGCGGATGGTCAGCCACTCTGAGACGAGGGTGGAGTCCCCCACCCTGCCCTCCGCCTTGAGGCTCCATGGATGTGACCAGCAGCTGGGCCTCCCAGTCACTTCCCACGGCCTTTCTTTGAGTCCAGAAGCCATAACTCGGGCATGGGCTACATGTCATAGCCAGCTGCTGTGTTGGCACAGAGCTTGACACCCTTCCACTTCGCCTGCTGCGCTTCCAAGTCCCCCAGTCTGCTCCTCCCTCGGGGAGCTCAGGATGGTGACCTGCTGGGGTGAAGACTTGGACCTGCAGTTACCATAGCAACACCCGCATCTCTGGTCCTGAGGGGTGGGCGTCTGTGGACGTAGGTTGAGCTCTAGGGCGGGGGCGGGGGTGTCAGTAGCAGGTGGGTGACTCCCATGCCATCCTAGCAGATCGGAGCCCGTGGTGTCAGAGTCAGAGTGCATCCATCTGGTAGTAGAGGAGACCCAGGGGCATCCCAGCGGGGTGCAGGTGGGTCAGTGTTCAGAAGCTCAGCGGAAGCCACTTACTGACGTAGGTGGACATTAGGTCTGCGTAGCCTGAGCAGCTGGGAGGCAGGTACCTGAGTGGGCAGGAGAGGGCTGGAGGCCACGGGGAGTTTAGGTGGGGTTTGGACCAGGTGCCAGTGAAGACATCCAAACAGAGATGTGGAGATGGCAAGAGGGTCAATCTGGAGCAGGGAGAGCAGAAAATGACCTAGGGGGGCGGAGGAGGAGAAGAAACACCCAGTTGTAGCTCTGGAGTCCTGCCCCGATCAGATGACAAAAGAGAGGGGAGCTCAGACCAGCCTCGAGCCCTGGGCTTAAACCCGAGAGCCGCGAGGCGTCCACTCTACCCTGGGGCTCCCTCGTGGGCAACAGGGGATGGTGCTCAAAGCCTCCCTCCCAACGTGAAGAGTGCAGGAGGGTGAGGGTCTGCCAGGATTAGATGTCAGAGCCAGGGATCTGGTGTCTCTGAAGTGGAGGCTGCCTCTGCAGGGGCCCCAGGGAACCTTCGGGAGAGGATCCAGGCTCCGATTTTCCCAGACTCGTCCTCTGGCCCTGCTGCTCCCCTGGGCCTGGCTTCAGGTGACTGCGGTCATCCGGGGAGACGGAGTTGGCAGGTCAGAGCCTCTGATTAGGACTGTGGAACGTCTGGACTGACAGTGCGTCCTGTCCAGCACTCTCTGCTCACAGACACGGGAGCCGAGTGCCCAGGGGGGTCACATGACCCACCAGAGCCAGAAGCGGCCTGGGGCGAATCGCTTAACCCTGCAGCCGCGCCAAGCAGCGCCTCTTCCCAAACGCTGGCCCAGAGACGGCCGCGTGCGCCCGGTCCCTCCTGTTCCTGCCCCTCCTCCACACGGGCTTTCGTTGCCAGGGCCATCTGGAGGGTGACTGGCAGCCCGAGGTCACCCAGCCCTCTTGGCAACCCGACTATCCCGGCGGATGGGACATTGATTCCTTGGCAGCCGATGCTTCCTCAAGAAATAACTGTCTTAAAAGTCTGGTGCCTTATTGGCTTTGCTCTGACCGAAGTGTTCCCCGTCTGCCAGTCGCCCCGCCCTGCCCCGAGCCATTTCCTCTGTTCTGCCCAAACCCACATTCATCCCTTTTGTTCTTTGCAAACCACTGTCCTCTGACTGTCCCAGCGGCCTTTTTCTTGATCATGACTTGAGCCCCTGGATTTCTCCTTCAAGATCAGCTCCAGCTTGCTTGACTGATGAACTGAGGTCATTGCTACCCTCAGATCACCTGTAAACTAAGCAACAGGGACAGTGAGTTTGAGGATCAGGGTCCCAGCAGACGTGCTAGAGGCCCTTGGCCCTCTGGAAGCAGGCAGAGGGTCCTGAGTCCTGGGGATCGCTGACCCTGGATGCCTGCCTCTCCTGGTGAGACACCCCGGCCCACACCTGGGCCGGCAGTTCGGAACTTGCAGGTGCCATTCCATTCCTGTTTCCTGTGCACATCCAGGCCTGGCCTCTCTGAGCACATAGGTGCCTAATGTCCATCCCAGCCAAGGCAGGAGGAGCCCCTCTGTCTTGTGCCGTATCCCCCCACGGCTCCCTTGCTGCCTGTCAGGGAGACGGAGGTCAGCAGACCTGAGGATATATTCTGTCCCTTCTCTGCAGGGACTCAGCCTATGTCTTCTGTGGCTGCAGGGGGCACCTCGGGGCCCATTCCTGCAGCTGCCATGGGGAAGGCAGTGCTTCCCCCAGCACCCTTTCTCTGTGAGAGACTCAGGAGCACCACCCTGAGGGGCAGGGGACGGGCCTGGGAAGAGGAGACGCCAGGCACCCTGGACCTCAACTCCCACTGAAGGGGCGCAGACGGGCGTCCAGCTTGGGCGTTGTACGTTTCTCTGTGGTCCTCTGGTTCGTGGTGGATCTGTGAAGGATCTGTGTTGTTTATCTCTGCATCCCTGCCCCCTCCACGCATTACTGACATCGGAACATCCACACTGAGGCTCCGCCGTCTGATGAAACGCGCGCCTCGTTCTCGGGCTCCGTGGACACAGAGGAACACCTCCTTCCCACTACCAAGAGCCCGGGGAGCACGGGCTGCACGCAGACAGCCACGTGCATGTCATTAGGCAGAGCGCGTTCTCCCAGCCCCCGAGCCCTTGTTTCCCCGCTGCCTCACTCTTTCCCTACCTCTACCTCCAGACTGTGCTCCAGGACTTGCTGGCTTCGGAGGCTCTGCTGGAAGAATGGGCGTCGGGGGCGTGCGGCCGCCTTACCTACATGGGGCTCCAAGTGCCGGCTGTGCCCTGAAAGGAACAAGGCCGTGTGCGTGCATCCTGGGCGGCCGGAGGCCTCAAACACCGACTGCCCTGCTCCTTCTCGGGCCCCTCCTGTGCCCGAGACTCACCTGAAATGTAGACAGTGGGACCCACCGGGTCAGTGGGACCCACCGGGTCAGCAGGCCTGGGCTGGCTGGCATGATGTGTTTGCGCAGCTGCTCCCTTTCTGGCCCCAGGAGCCAGGAAGGCACAGCGGTTTCCTGGCATGGTGCACACAGACCAGCCTGATGGGAGGGGATGACCTTGGCCTCCGTCTCCCTGTGTTTGGGAAGGAGGGGTAGAGGGGTCTCAGGAGGCCATGAGGGTCTGGTGACGGGGTTCCCAGTCAGTGCCACATGCATGGGCTATGGGCTCAGGGGAAAGGGCAGGTCTCTGGGGCTGGCGGGCCTGAGTTCGAAACCCACACAACCCAGGCACCCATGCTCAGCTGTTCTGGATTGGTTTCTCTCACTCCCCTGTAAACCAAAGGATAATGAACTCCACCACCCAGTTTCTGACAACAGAAGAAGAGCATCGGCTGTTTATTGAACTTTATCACGTGTCGGGACCCTCCTTTCCTTTCCTCCTCAAAGCTCCGTTGCTATAACTCTGTGTGGGTTTTTACTGACTAGTGTGACATTCCCCTGAGAAGATGAATGGGGTGGGAGCCACTCTGTGCTCCACTGGGGTGTCTAAACCACTGTGGCACCTGGGCCCCTGCTAGGTGCCCAAGAAATGCTCGTCCAAGAGGGGAGACCTTCCTTTAATTCCTCCAGCACACCTGTCAGGTACACACAGTCCTTGTCCCCATTTTAAATGTGAACAGAATGAGGACCAGAGAGGCTAAGTGACTTGCCTGGGGTCACACAGCTAGGAGCCCAGCTGATCTCAGTACCTTTTCAGGACCAGATGTGGGCAGGGCTGGGCCAAGAGGAAGCAGCTGGGCCCTGGCTGGATACACTGTCCACTGTGCCCTGGATCCCTCTGAACAGCTGGTGGGAGAGGCGGTTTCATGCCCTTTTCTGAGGCTCCAAGAAAAGACCCGAGGGCTTCTCAGTCCCAACTCGAGGGGGTCCCTGAGGACGGAGCAAATTCATCTTTCATCTCGGATGGGATCTGCTCCCAAGAAGGGGCAGGGGAAGGGCCAGGCTGAATTCCTTCCTCCCTTCCCCGAAGCCGGGAGGGGCCCCTCCGAGGTTCTTGGGAAATCTTGCCGCCTGGCAGGCCTCCAGCCTGTGTCTCCGACTGTTCTTTTGTTCCCGGGGCTCCCGCCAAACATCTGACTCCACTCAGGATCGATTGCACGTAAAGTGCAGAGAGGGGGAACGGGGATTTTTTCCCCGTGGTCATCCAAGACACAGATTTTTAGGGCTTTGATTTTCTCCCAGAATCACACTGAACAGCCGTGCCTTTTGCAAGAGGTCACTTCGTTTTCAATTGATGTCGGGCCTGACTTGCTTTGGAAACTTTGCGTCAGGTGGTCCTGAAAGAGAGAGGACCATGGGGGTGACCACTGGGTCCCCCCGAGGACAGCCCAGGCTTGCAGGGTCTGGCGGGAGCGGGCAAGGAGCCCGGAGACCAGGGTCCCTGGCAGGATCAGAGTGCCAGGGGCAGAGGAGGCGCCGCTCCACCTCGTTTGTTGATCGACTACCCGGGGTCAGGCCAGCTGCTTTTGTTCTAGGAGATTTCATGGATTCATTCCCTGGGCTTCAGACAATTGTTTCTTTTTAAGAAAGGGAAGTTTGGAGGTGGCTGAGAGGAAATGCTCCTGGCAGGCTGGGGGCTGTGGACGTGTCAGCAGGGGCCCAGATCTGTACTGTCAGTGGGAGGCTGGGGGCCCTTGGGGGGCTGCTGGGGCCTCCGCGGGTCCCTGCGAGGCCTCCTCCAGAAAGAGCCGCATCTGGAGGGGGGACTTGGGTGCCCAGAGCAGGAGCATCTGGGCAGGCATTGGGCTGGAGGTTGCTAGGCGCTGGGGTATGTTTCCCAGGGAGACGGGGCTGGAAACGCCATCTGCTGAGGATGCTTGAGTCCCGGAACAGGTGGCGGAAGAACGAGAGGTTCTCTCTGTCCCAGTTAACCTTGGTTCTATTGCCTGGGCCAGCGTTGCTTCCACAAGTGGACCAGGAGGCGCTGAAGCTCTGGGAGAGCTAAGTGTCCAAGTGGGATGAGGCTGTCTCCTCATGGGGCCAGGGGCCTGGGGCTCCCCACTCTGCACCCCATCCTGCCCGAGCCTCCTGGGGAGGGGGCATCATGGGCAGAGGATTAAATACTCACACTTGGTCAAAACACTGTCAGTTACAAGGAGCCTCCACATCTATTTGGAAGGGTGATCTCTGAGCGGGGACTTGAATATGCAAAAGGCGGTCCATGGAGGCCAGGAGAGAGTACGGATCCCAGAGCAGGAACAGGCTTAGTGCTTGATCTATCATCTGCCCGAAGGGGATGCTCGGGCCAAGCCTACCTGAATCCTCTCCGTATGCGTGCTGGAGGAGACGGACCTGGTCGGATTGCAGAAGCCGCCGTCTGCTCTCTGCTGACAGAGAGTAAAGGCCACGACTGAGGTTGCGGGTGGAGAATCGGGGGCCCTGGGTTCTGGATCCAAGGTCACACACAGTCCTGCGGACAGTGGAAGCCGGCTGACTTGTTGGAATTTGGAAAAGGAGAAAGGTTGCCTGTTTGGATGGATGTGGACCCAACTGCCCTTGGGGGCACAGACTCGACCTCTAGCCCCCGAAGCACTACTTTCTCCGTAAACCATCTTCGGCTCTAAGGATCATGCATCACCATGGCAGATGGAACCACATCAATGATTCTGCTGAAGAGGCCTCATTGAGGGGCTGTTTACACAGGGACTGGCAACAGAGGGGGCTGTTACCCCCTGGGTTTAAGGGGACGTCCTGTTCCTGGAGCCCTGGGGTCACCGTGGGCTAGAAACTGGCCGTGCAGGGGCGTGACTACCCCAGGATCAGGACCTCATGAGGTGGGCCTGGAAAGAAGGGCCCCCACTTCCCTTTCCTTCTTCATTGGCCAAACCAACCAGAAGCCTACAGTTGGGGAGACTCGGTCCACAGGCCTCAGTCTGGGAGCAGAGCAGGGAGGGGAGGGTCAGCAGGGAGCAAGAGCCTCCTTGTGATGTCAGCCCAGCCCATGTAGCTGACTCTGGAAGCTCTTCCTGAGAAGGGGGTGCTCACAGAGGGTACCCACTTCTGGGTTGTTCTGTCCCCAAGATGAGCACATTTTACGCTTATAAGACAAAGCGTAACAGAACTCTGCAAGCACCCCACATGTCCTTTCTCTGAAATGTCAGCTCTCTGGGGGTGGGGATGGGACAGCTCCATGTGCCCTGTACTTTATAGAACAGGGTGGACACATCGAGGCTGACCAGATGGCTTAGGTCTCCAGCGAGAGAAAGTGGGGCCGGCCTGGCTCCATGAGACCACAGGCTCTCCACAGGTGATGACACAGTATCCCTGGTGGAAGACCAGCCCCACAGCCCAGCACGAGCCCGGGAATCAGCAGTGTCCTCTGGCTGATGGCCAACCACGTCCACCCTCCTGAGGCCATGAGGTCCAAGTGGCCCTGGTCAGGGGGTGGCGCGTGGAGTCCTTAGCACCTTCCTGCAGTCACCCCTCCCTGGCCAGGCCCCGACTGGGTGTGGATGACAGGGACAGAGTGGTCTCCAGGCCCCGAGGACTGGTGACCTGGGGCCTGCTCTCCAGGACGACGACGAGGACCCCCGAGGACACAGCATCTCACTGGACGCTGTCTGACCTCTTGAGTGACTGGAAGCGCCCGGGCAGGTGGTGTGTGGAATCCAGTGTGTGCTTCCAGAGCCCGTTTGGGTGAAATGCAAGTTTCCCTCTGCTCTTGCTTCTCATTCCCAGTTCTGTCCCAAATGGAAAAATGTCTGTGGGTTTAAGTCCAAGGCGCAGCCCTGGAGCTGGTATTTTCCTTCTGGCACACAACAGACATGGAGACAGCTCGGGCCTTGGGAGGGGCCCTGGAGAGGCTCCCCCTGGAGGCAGTGAGGCTTTGGGCCTTGAGCCCAGCCCTGAGGTCAGAGCTGCTGTTGCCGCCCAGTAGCTGGGGGCCAGTTCCCCAGTGTCCTGATCTGCAAATGCGGACTGTCGTCGTGTCCACCTGGGGACATTGATATGAGGGCTGGGGGTGGGGGGCGGGTTAGAGCGTGGGCTGTGCACTGCCCAGCCCTGGAGGAGCAAGGAAAAGTTCTCCCCAGGCAGCTCCCGGGCAGAGCCTCCTCCTGAGGCTCCGAGGCATCCACAAGGCCACTGAGGGCCTTCTGCATCCCCCAGGCGTGTCTTTCATCAGGAAGCCTTCAATGGGTCTGCCTGCTTGGGGTGCAGACTGGGCCTCCCCACGTGTGGCTCCAGCCTTACCTGCTCTATGCTGCAGATCCTCGTCCTCCCGAGGGATGTCAGACCCCACCCCACAATTGCCTTTCCCTCTGGACTCACATCTGTGCTTTAACATTTTCTTTAGAACACAGAGGGGGCTTCCCAGATGGCGCTAGTGGTAAAGAACCCACCTGCCAGTGTAGGAGAAGTAAGAGATGTGAGTTTGATCCCTGGGGTCAGGAAGATCCCCTGGAGGAGGACATGGCAACCCACTCCAATATTCTTGCCTGGGAAATCCCATCGACAGAGGAGCCTGGCGGGCTATAGTCCATAGGGTTGCAAAGAGTCAGACACGACTGAAGTGATTTGGCGCACACATGCACGCAAGAACACAGAGGAAGGATCCGCTAGCAGGTATTCTCCCTAGAGCCTGGCATTACGGAAACGTATGCAGCTGGATTTGCAGGGAGTGTCCACCCCGAGGCTGTCGACCTCTCGTTTCTCCAGATACGTGGTTATTATAACGCGTGTCCAACGCCTGAGCCGCGGCTATGGCTGCTGTCTTGGCCTCTGTCTTTCCCAGAAACAGAGGTACAGCCATCCTGACAAAGTATTTATCTGTTCTATGGGGCCCAGGATCTGAATCAAAATAAGTCCACAGTGAAGAGGAATCGATTCACAGAGAAGTCAGACTGACACTGGGCAAGAAATTGCTTGTGTTATGTAGACACTGATTCTGTCCCTGTTGGAAGGAGAAAGTCTCCACGGCACCTTGTCCTGTTAACTCGGAGCTTAACTGCCGAGGGTTATTTACCCAGATGACTTTTTGATCATCTCAATCTAAACGTCAGTAGCTCAAAGTGGGGACCCAGGAGCCCATGATGACTTTATGGGAAGAGATAGAAGTGATAGGGAAAGCTGTGGCTCTGAAGGCTGGCTCTGTTTGCAGTCAGGCAGCTCCTTGAGGGGCTGAAGCAGGATCAGCTGGGACCCCTGGGCACGTGGGCATTTCTTTGGCATTTTTCTCTCTCTGAGGGGAGGCCTTGCTCTTTATCTGGGAGTCAGATCGAAGTAAAACCAGAGGAAGAAAGTACACTCCTTGGAGTCACTCAGAAGAGGCAGCTCAGACCATGCAGGACTATGTGTGGAGCTCCCCAGTGTGTCCGTGGGCCTGGTAGACACACACCCCCAGCAGCACCAAGGGTGCAAACCTGCAGGGGAGGGAAGGCTGAGTTCTGGAGGCGATAGCAAAGGTGGACACGGATGGAAGGCCCGGGGAGGGGCTGTGTCTTGGGGGGTGGCCAGCCTGCCTGCCTAGAAAGCCGGCCCTGCCACCTCCTAGTCATGTGTCCTTGGGCTGGTTGGGGACGATGGCTCCACCTCCGGGGGTTGATGGAAGAGTCATATGAGCTGAGGCATGTTAGGAGCTTAGGACAGAACCTGGCCCCTGCAAAGAGCCCAGGAATTTCTGATAACAACCATCCTCATAATCATCATTACATGTTATTAGTGTTGTTCAGAGTTAATCAAAGAAAATCCCGCCTTCCAGTGACCGAGGGGAGCCCAGACTCTCCATTCACTTTGCTGCCTCGACTGATTTCCTGCCCCAGCACTGGGCCTTGTCCCGGGGCCCGAGGATCCCGAGAACATTGTTCCCCAGCCCTGGGTGAGAGAGGATCTGGTGATCACTATGCGGGGCTGTCTTTGGCTGCAGCAGACAGGGTTCTGTGGTGGGAATGCTCATGGAACAACCCCGCGCCCCTCTCACTGTGGTTCATCTGGGTCCTGGCAGGAGCTGGGCGGGTTCTGAGTGGCTGGGAACGGAACAGGAGGTAGAACTGGTGGGGACGGGGACACCGGCTGGAATGAGCCCTGCTCTGCCCTGGGGGTGCTCCAGACTCTCCTTTTGAACAAGCTCAAAGCAGGGTGGGCTTCCAAACTAAAGGTGAATCTGGGTGGTCAGGGTGGGCAGGTGGCAAGGAGATGCCTCCCTGGGCACCAGGGCCTGGGCATCCCGAGTGTGCCGGCTCCGTCCTTGACCCCGGTCAGCACTGGGAGGGCAGGTGCTGATGGACTCCCAGCGCAGGGGACGTGGGTTTACAGAGGCTTCCGGTAGCAGGAGGTGTCTTGGCCCTGGACGGGGCTGGACCAGTGAGCAGAGACAGATGCTCCAAGACCGTGTGCTCCTCCTCCTCCCCGCAGAAGCAAGTCCTCTGTCTGGCCCGTTTCTAACCTGGACACCCGGCAGTCATCTAGAGGTGGCACCCCTCAGCCCATTTGCTTCATCCGCTCAGCTGTGAAGTCTCCACTGATTCTCCCGAGCTGTGGGCGTTCCCGCCAGGTGACAGAGGTGGCAGCTCTGGAAAAGGCTGGGGCATCTTTGCCTCCTCGAGAGGAACCCCATTCCCGCCAACCACCAGCCCCTCCCGAGTCCTCGTCAGGGTGGGGTCAGAGGGTTCAGTGCAGACTTGAGAAAACCGTCAGAGCAATAAGGATGGACACAACGACCCTTACCAGGGGCGGGCGTCTCACATGCACAATTTCTTTTCTATTTTTAGTATTTATTTACAGTATTATTTTAGCTTCAGGTGTGTAACACAGGGAGTCAACATTTTTATAGCTTGTACTCCATTTAAAGTTATTATAAAATAATATTTTATTTTTTCCCACACCTGTGGCATGTGGGATCTTCACTTCCCGACCAGGGATCGAACCCTCAACCCCTACAGTGGAAGTGAGGAGTCCTAACATCTGGACTGCCAGGGAAGTCCCCTCTATTTTATGCAAGTAGTTTATATCTCTTAATCCCGCACCCCTATTTTGTCCCTCCCCCTTCTCTCTCCCTTTTGGTAACCACAGGTTTGTTGTTCTCTATATCTGTGAGTCTGTTTCTGTTTTGTTATATTCCTTCATTTGCTTTGTTTTTTTTTAGATTCTACATAGAAGTGATATCATACAGTATTTGTTTTTCTCAGTCTGACTTACTTTACTAAATATTACACACCCAGGTCCAACCATGACAAATTTTCGTTCCTTTTTATGGCTGAGTAATATTCCATTGTGTATATATGTACCACTTCTTTATTCATTCATCTGTTGAAGGACACTTAGGTCATTTCCTTATTTTGTTATTGTAAATAATACTGCTATGAACATTGGGGTGCATGTATCTTTTTAAATTATTGTTTTCATTTTATTCTGATATATACCCAGGAGTGGGATTGCTGGTTCATACATTAGCTCTATTTTTAGTTTTTTAAAGAATCTCTAAATTATTCTCTACAGTGGCTCTGCCAATATACATTCCCACCATCCGTGTACAAGGGTTCGCATTTCTTAGCATCCTCCCCAACATTCATTATTTTTGTTCCTTTGGTGGTGGCCATTCTGACAGGTGCAAGGTGATATCTCAGCGTGGTGATGATTTCCAGTTCTCACCACGGCTGCATAAGGTAGGCACCTGTCCCATTTTCAAACAGGGAGATAAAGGCCGGGGAGCTCTGGTCCATTTCCCAGCCACTGAACTAGGAGCTGAGGTCAAGCTGGCTCTGATTCCCAGGCTGTGTTCTTCCCCTGCCCCAGACCATGGGTGGAACAAGAGGCCACGATTTGCTCTAAAAGAGCAACAGGTGGGGAAGAGTCCATAGATGGCCAGCATGGGGCTTCTGGGCTGGGCTGGGCTGTGGCTCCCCAGCATGAGGTCTCCATCAGAAGGTGGGTCCCCAGGTGCCAGCTCACTGGTGCATCCAGCCCCAGTGCGGTACCTTCAGCCGGCCGACTTGTGCCACTCGACCTGGAGTGACGGCTGCAATTCAGCGCCTGCACTCGTGGCAGCAAAAACACAGTGAAACAAGGGGAAAGACTGTAATTACCTCTTAATACGTTGCCAAATTTCTCTGCTGTCAGAAAGGTTTTGTTTTCTGATTTATTTTGATCTGCTTGGAAATTAGTTGCTGCGGTGCCCTTGGTGTGTAATCGTGGTCCTGCCAGTTAGCAGGTGGCAGTAGCGGACGCCCGGAAAAGACAGTTTTCCTCTCCTTTTCCTATTAGTGTCACTGTCTCTGTGTTAGGACAGTGCTGTGCCTCTGACTGCGTCCATCCTTGGCTCCTCACCATGACCCTGAGAGGGGAATGTCTTGCAGGCTATGACCTCCCGGAAGATTCACACCCACACGATTGTCCCTGGACCCGTCTGCCCCAACTTCCTCCAGGATCCCACCCTCTCCTCCAGCCCACAGACGGCTCCGCACCTGTTCCGCACCAACCCAAAGCCCCCACAGTCCCAGACCCACCCTTGACCCGCTGCTTCCGTCTGCTTGCAGATCCTGCACCCACTCATGGAGCTTGTATCCAGGAACCCAGAAAACCAGGTCCTTCTGCTCACAGACCCGCCAGCTCTCTGTACACTATCCGTGGGAAGGTAGCCGCCCCAGTCCAGCTGTGTAGCGGCCTTTCTCCCAGGTCAGGCTGGGAGGGGAAGGGGCCCCATGGAATATAGTGAGAAAACATTTGAGGTCCCTGTAACCAGGCTAAGGGGATGAAGACATTCCCACCTCTACACCCCAGCACAGTATACTCGTTGGAAAAGTCCCTGATGCTGGGAAAGATTGAGAGCAGGAGAACAAGGGAGCAACAGGGGATGAGATGGTTGGACAGTATCATCAACCCAATGGACATGAGTTTGAGCGAACTCTGGGAGATAGTGAAGGACAGGGAAGCCACCAGTGCTGCATCCCACTGGGGGAGAGGGTCGCAAAGAGTCGGACACGACTGAGCAGCAACAGCTAATGACGTTGAGCACTTTTCATGTGCTTACCTGCAAACACTTCACCAGAGACGTCTGTTCATAACTTCTGTCCATTTTGCAGTTGAGTTGTTTTCCTAATACTGCATTGAGAGATCTTTGTATGTTCCAAAGAATAGTTCTTTTTTTTATTTTTAAAAAATTATTTATTTTAATTGGAGGGTAATTACTTTACAATATTGTTGTGGTTTTTGCCTACGTTGACATGAATCAGCTATGCATGTACATGTGTTCCCCATCCTGAACCCCCCTCCCACCGCCCTCCCCATCCCATCCCTCAGGGTCATCCCAGTGCACCAGCCCTGAGCACCCTGTCCCAGAGACTAGTTCTTGATTAGATATGTGCTGTGCAAATATGTTCTCTCTCATCTGACAAAAATATTTTGTCTCTCATATTTGTTGGAAATCAGTTTCCATCTATGTGTGGATTTATTTCTGGCTCCTCTGTTCTCTTCCATGGACCCATTTGTCTGTCTTTACACCAAGAGCACTGCTTTGATTATTATAGCTTTACGATAAGTCTTGAAGTCAAGTGTGTTAGTTACCCAAAGGGTAACTTATTTCTTCTTTTATCGAAGTTGTTTGGATTATTCTAGGTCTTTTGCATTTCCATATGAATTTTAGAATCATCTTGCCAGTTTCTTTTTTAGAAAAAACGTTTTTTTGCCTTGTGTATTTTGAGGCTCTGTTAAAGGTGTGTAAACAGTGTGATTGTTACATGCCCTGGAAGAACTGACCCCTTGTTGTTATGAGAAAACCTTCTTTCTCAGTGGTGTAGTTTTTGCTCCAAGCTCTGCATTTCCTGATATTAATATAGCTGCTCTAGTTTTTCTTTTTTTAAAATTCATGTTAGCATTGTATATCTTTTCCCATACTTTTATGTTTAACCCATGTGTGTCTTTGTATTTGAAATGAATTTCTTGTATAAACAGCAAATAGTTGGGTCTTACTCTTTTATCTAGCCTGATGGTCTCTGACTTCTGACTGGGGTGTTCAAATCATTTTTATTTAATGTGATCATCGACATGTGACATCAGATTTAAGTTTATCATCTTGCTATTGTTTCCCATGTGTTCTTTGTTCTCTTGTCTTTCTTAACTGCTTTCTTTTGAAAAAACAATACTCATATATTTTACTCTATTTAATCTCTATTGTTGACTTACTAGTTAAAATTCACTGTCTTGTCATTTTAGCAGTTGCTTTAGCGCTTACTGTATATGTTCTTAATTCATCATAGCCTACCTTCAAGTGTTATTATATGACTTGATATGTAGTATAGGAACCTTATGATGGTCTCCTTACATGTCTCCCTTCATGGCCTTTGGGTTCCTCCTGTCATTTGTTATAAACATTTACATTGTTTATAATGTTTGTTCATAATACACTGTTATTATCTTTTTTATGCAGTCCTTTGAGGGAAAACTGTATCTCAATCTCTAGAGCTCCTAATTATTTATGTAGATCCACATTTCTTTCCATCTTGCACATTTTCCTTCTGCTTTAAGGACGTCCTTTAACAGTTCTTGTACTGAAGCTGTCCTGGAGATAAAATCTTTTGGTTTTCCTATCTCTGAAGTAAGTCTCGCTTTTTCACCTTAATTTTTGAGAGCTATTTTGACTTAGTATAGAACTTTATGGACTTCCCTGGTGGCTCAGATGGTAAAGCGTCTGCCTACAATGTGGGAGACCCAGGTTCGATCCCTGGGTTGGGAAGATCCTCTGGAGAAGGAAAAGGCAACCCACTCCAGTACTCTTGCCTTCTTTCAGGAATTTTAAAGCTGTTGTTCCACTGCCCTCTTGCTTACATTGTTTCCAACAAGAAATCTGCCATTAACCTTGCCTTTGTTTCTCCACATAAACTATGTCTTTCTGCTCTGGCAACTTTTAATGTTTCCTCTTTATCACTGGCTTTGAGCAATTCGATTATGATGTGTCTTGGTGTGTAATTTTTTTTCAAATTTCTTATGCTTGGTATTCATTGAGCTTCTTGAATCTGTGAGTTTATGCTTTCAAAATTAAATTCGGTAAAGTTTTGACTGTTAATTCTATAAATTGCTATATCTCCCACTTCCCTACTCCTTTGGGAATTCTAATTATACATGTATTAAATTACTTGACATTTTCACACAGCTCACCAATGCTCTTTTATTTTTTTTAATGTGTCTTTCATTTTGGATGGTTTCTGTTATTATGTCTTCAAGTTTACTATTTTCTTTTTTATTCTGTGAATAATCTAATGTTAATCCTCTCAAACATATTTTTTATCTCAGGCATTGTAGTTTTCATCTCTAGAAGGACTTTTGGGGTCTTTGAAATGTTTTTCATGTCTCTTCTTAAATTTTTGACCATATGGAATACAGTTATGACTACAGTTTTAATATCCTTGTCTGCTAATTCTAACAACTGTGTGGTTCTGGGTTCATTTAGATGATTTTTCTCCTCACTACAGGTTGTATTTACCAGGTCTCTTGCATTGGATACAAGACATTATAAATTTCACCTTGGATAATTTTGAATTCTTTTGAATTCAATTAATTCAAAATAGTTATATAAATATTCTTGAAGTTTATACTGGGACTCAGTTAAGCTACTTGGAAGCAGTTTGATCCTTTTTTGTCTTGTTTTAAAAATTTTTAGACAGAATCAGTACAGCATTTAGTGTAAGATGAATACTGCCCACGACTGAGGCAGAACCTCTTGGGTCTTCTGCCCTCTGAGTCATGAGATTTTAAAGTCTGGTTTGCAGGCATTACCCCCAGCTCTGTGTGTGTACTGGGAGCTGTTCTTCTTAATAGTCCTCTTGAGGGGGTCTGCGGCAGAAGGATCCTAGGGTGACCCCCTGCCTCTGTTGTTCGGATCTTTGTATAGCCCCCTCCTTGAGGGTGAGAGGGACCTGAGGCTTGTTTCTAGCTGATGAACTATGACAGGATAATGGGAGGCCTCTTCTGTGAGCAGGCTGTGTCACATGAAAGATGATGAGATGCAGATGGCATGACCAGGTTATAGTGTGTAAGACCCGACTTTAGCCTCTTGGAGCTGGAAGGCCCCCAGGGGCCTGGAGAGGCTAGAGGCTATGCCAGAGGACCTAGGTGTCAGGTGGCCTCTAGAACCCAGGTTGCATGCAGCCATGGGAGATGGATCCTGCCCTCCATCAGTTCAGGTTAGGAACAGATGCTTATCCAGATGATGTTGTACCCAGGTCAACCCCTTGAGTACAGCCTGTGGGAGTGGACAGAGGGTCAGGTCATGCTGTGCCTGGGCTTCTGACCCACAGACACTGCGAGATATTAAGGGTGGGCTGTTTAACCACTGAGGTTGTGGTGATTTGTTTCCTAGTAATAACAAGTGAGTACAGTTCTTCCCTCGGGCCCAGGTGGCTCCCTCACTCATCATCCAAAGCGACCCTCTTGCAGGGCGGCGCTTTCTTGTCTGCTCCATCTTTGAGATCCAGCAGCTTCGGTCTCCTTGGACTCTCAGCTCTGTCTCTTGAGTCATCTGCCAGACCACACCCAGGTGGGCCCCTGTGTATGTTCTGGTCTGAAAACTAACAAGGCAGCAGATGGGCAGTGGCAGGGTTCACCTGGTTGGTTTCCCATTTCTCAGGGCTCTTCCTTTGCTGGTTGATGTCCAGGATCTTGAAAACTGTCATTTCAACCATTTTTGCTATTTTGGTTTTGGGTGTTCATGGCAAGAGGATAGATCTGGTCCTTATTAACCCATCTTGGCCAGAAGTCCTCAGCTCTATGAGTCTTATCATATTCTGTAATTGTAAAACCACTATTGCAATCAAGATAGAAAATGTTTCTCTTGGCCCCCGAAGCATCCTTAGAGCTATCCTTCCCCGTGCTAACACATGGCAACCCCTGAGCTGGTTTCCATTCCTATAGTTTTGCTTTCCCCAGGACATCATATAAACGGGTCATTCAATACGCAGCCTTTGGGGTCTGGCTTCTTTCAGTGCACACGATGCTTGCACAAGATGCTTTCACAAGTCTTCCGTGTTACCACCCGTACCTGCCACTCATTCCTTCTTCTTGCCAAGAAGCATCCTGTTGTATAGATGAATCACAGTCCTTTCAGTGACTCTGAAGTCATTAGTCCAGTGAGCCACAGACACCAGGGGAGGAGGTGAAAGCCCAGGTCTCTGCTCTCCTTCCTTCTCCCTTCCTACCTTCTTGCCCACCCACCCTCCTTTCTACCGCCCTCCTGCCTTCCTTTAGCAGAACCATGACTTGCCTGATCATGTGATAATGATTGTTATTTGAAAACCAACCCAGAGCCTTTCAGCCCATGCTCTGCAGGCTGAGATGTCGCCCTCTGTCCCTGGAGCCAGACTCCTGGTGGAGATGATGGAGAAGGAAATCCAGAGTAACATTTCAGAAGTTCGTGGACTTGACATGATAGCTCTCTTTGGAGGCTGCCTTGGGATCATCCAGTTCCTCCTGCTTCCTCCCCCTCCTCCTGTCCTGTCCCTTCACAGGAAGGACAGTCCTGTGAGCTCAGAAGTGCCGGCCGGCCCGAGTGCATCCCTGGCTTGTGGGTGTTAGTGCTTGGATTTCTTCTCCACCAGGAGAGCCTGGAGAACTTCATGAGGGGTGAGATGGGACTGGATGCTCCATGGAAACCGAGAGTTGAGTTACCACCTGAAGTCCTGTGGCAGGGCGGTGACTCCAGGAGGAGGTCACATGGCCACGTCTTCCCCATGGCTGTGCAGGCGTTCAGAAGGACGAGGAGCAGGTGTGCCACTTACCCACGTGTGGTGTCGGAGCCAACCGTGCCCACTGAGTGAGCTGTCAGGAGAAGGGTGCTCACCCGTTTCCTGCCAGACACAAGGGTGAAGCAGACGGCCAGCAGGTCCCCTCCAGGGAGATTCAGCTCTCGGGGTTGCCCAGGTCCTTGTAGACCCTCCTCGTGCTCAGACCTTAGAGCTCCTGTTAATTAGGAATGTCTTCAGCTTCAAGTGACAGGATACAGGAAGCCTGGAACAGCCTCAGGGTTGGTCCAGCAGTTTCAGGTGCCACAAGGACCCAGACACTTTACCACTTCCTGCTGCATCGCTCCAGTCTGTTCATACTCAGCTCCTTTTCTCGTTCTTGCCGATGGTTCTGCAGACCCAGGCCTCACACCTGCATTCAAGGCAGGGGTGGTGAGGGAGGTGTGGAGCCGGCAACATTCGTGTCTTTTAACAGGAGACAGAGGTTTTCCCAGTCCCCTCCCCCCACGACAACACATCTTGAATTAAATATGCATGTCAGCCAGGGATCTTGTTAAAACAGATTTGGATACTTAGATCTGGGTGGAGACTGAGATTCTACATGTGGCCCAAGCTCCCAGGTAGTGTTGGTGCTCCTGGCCACTGCGTGGTGGGGCCCAGGGACCAGGCTGTTTTTCCTTTATCTTTTCACCAGGATCAGTGCGCTGGTTACAGCTAGCTGCAAAGGAGGCTTGAGAGGCGGCTGTGTTTTCAGCCTTCCCTGGGGAAGGAGACAGAAGAGAAGGCAGATGGAAAGAGTCTGGACAGCAGACCACCAGCTCGGGTTCTATTGAAAATGCAGATGTGGAGCTCTGAGGATTCAGGTGGACTTGGGACAAGGGGGAGTTTTTGCCTCCATGAGGGAGCTATGGACCTACTTCGCTGGGTCCATGGGCACCTCCAAGAATGCTTAGCCTGTGTGCCAGGGGCTCTGTACCAAGCCTGGTGACCAGCACACGGTAGGCACCCCGAGGTGTCTGATGAGTTGGAATGTCCCTGGCGAGCCCTCTTATCACAGGGCTGCTTCTTGTGGGTGCAGCATGCCCAGCTGAACACGGGACTCTTGTTAAAATGCAGATTCTGAAAAGAAAAAAAATGCAGATTCTGATTTAGTGCATCAGGATGGGGATCCAGGGTGCTGCTTTTTAAATTTTTTCAAATCCTCATGCTTCTTTTATTTTTGTAAGTTTAAATATAGTTGATTTACAATATTGTATCAGTTTCAGATGTATAGCTTCAGAGTCTTTTCCATTATAGATGATTATAAGATATGGAATACAGATCCCGTGCTATGCAGTAGGACCTTGCTGTTTATCTATTTTATATATAGTAATGTATGTCTGCCAACCCCAAACAGCTCCCCTTTCCCCTTTGGGAACTGTAAGTTTGTTTTCTATGTCTGTGAGTCTGTTTTTGTTTTGTAAATAAGTTGATTTGTATTGTTTTTTTTAGATTCCACATAAAAGTGATAGCGTATAATATTTGTCTCTTTGCCTGACTTACTTCACCTACTGTGACATCTCTAGATCCATGCTGCTGCAAATGGCATTATTTCATTCTTTTCTAGGGTTGAGTAATACTCCGCTGTACATGTAGACCACATCTTCTTTATCCATTCTTCTGTTGATGGATATTTTAGGGTGCTTCCATGTCCTGGCTATGGTAAATAGGACTGCGATGAACCCTAGGGTGAATGTGTCTTTTCAAAGTATAGTTTTCTCCAGATATATGTATGCCCAGGAGTGTGATTGCAGGATCATACGGCAGCTCTATGTTTATTTTCTTAAGGAACCTCCATACTGTTGTCCATAGTGGCTACACCAATGTATATTCTTCCCAACAGTGGAAGAGTGTTCCCTTTTCTCCACCCAGGGTGGAGAGGTGCTTAAACAAACCTCCAGGGGATCCCACTTTGAATAGAAAGGGCCCAGAACATGCAAAGTCAGGGCCTTCTTCCTGACTCACCACGGCGGCGAGCTGCTGTGTGTGAAGACGTGGGCAGGTCTTGGTTACAGAGCCTGGGGTGTGGAGAGGGGTTGAGGGGAGTCGGGGGAGCGGCCTCCTTGTGTCTCCAAGGCAGGGGGCCTGGATGCCTGCCGATCTCATTCCTGCCCCCCAGGCCCTGCATGCTGAAAACAAAAGTGAGCGTCATACCCGGGTGAGAGGAGAGACCAGCCAAGCTAATCTTTCAACAGCTCTTAACTTGCTTGGCTCCATCCCAGCCTGGCCTCCGGGGGGTGCAAGGACCATGGGCAATTGCACGGAGGCCTGGACTCAGATGCTTGAACCTCCCAGACTCAGGAGGGAGCAGGGGAGGGAGAAGTCCCTCCATTTTGGGGGGTGGGAGAGAACGCTGAGTTCTCCAGAACTGGGCTCCAGGCTTTTTTTTTTTTAAGTAGCGGGAACCAAGTTACTGGAATTTCTTCTAGTTAGAAGCCAAACAAAAAGTTTTCTTGCGGTTTCAGTTACACAAGAGGCTGCTGCCAAGACAGAATGAATAAGAGCTGCTGAGGGGAGAGGCTGGGAAGAGGCTGGGGTGGGGGGCTGGAAGAGGCTGGGGTGGGGGTCTGCATGAGGGGCCAGGGCTGTGGAACCATCCTCCCCGATGAGCTTACTGCCAGCTCCGTACCATCAGCTTTTAGGAGAGGAACAACCTGGACATTCCTCCCCCCAGGATCAGAGTAAGCAAGCAGGAGGGATCTGGGCAAGTGCTGTGTCCACTGTGAGACGTGTCCACTGTGAGACATGTCCACATGTGAGCGATTACCGTGATTATCACGTCTGATTTACCGTAACTCAGCCTCTCTCCGGGGGGCCTGGCTTTGTTCCGGTCCCGACTGATGGCAGCTGGACCAGACAGTCATCCTGGCCCCAAGCTATGAGGCTCTCTGTCAGCCTTGCTCAGCATATGGCTGCAGTCACCCCACCCACCCCCCCGCAACCAGGGCAGGGAAGATTCACGTCCATTGGTGACCCACAAGCTTCATTTTTCTCGATGTCCCTGGCCCCCTCCCTGCCACCATCCTGGGAGCCACACGATGGCCTGGCCCCAAAGGTTCCCTTGCCTCAAGGCACCTCTGGCCAGTGAAAAACCAGGCTTGTGAGTTCCTTCATCAGCCCGTGCTGATGGACATGGGTGATGTCCCTGCTCTGGACGGCCCGCTGGATGGTGGGGGGCAAACGGAGAAGAAATAGTGGGTTGACTTGAGTGTTCAAGCTCTTACAGGCTGCTCTCCTCTGGGGAGAGGCAGATGGAGTTGGGGCTCCTTCTCACAGTCTAGGTGTTTTTCTTACTGAGGGATCTCATCACAGGATCACGGAATTCGTCATTTTTCCAATAGATTGTGTCTCAGGTGCTGGCCTGGGTTATGGGGACTTTCTGTATTTGAAATTCAGCCACTCCTCTCCAAATTCCAAAACAAAGGTCTTGTGAAAAACATCCTAAAAGCTAGCATAAATCCATATATTGGAGTTTAGATTTCTGCCTGGCTTATGGGGCCAGTGCCCACATAGCCCAGTCAAGATAGAAGTGCCTTTCTTTATGAGTCCATTTATTTGGACCAAATGTATCAGTTCCTAGAGATAACCCAGAGATCCATCCTGGGCTGTAAGTAGATCCTCTATGTATCTCTTCGTATGTTTATTGAGCAAATATTTATTTAGCATAAATATTTGCTCCTCCTTGCGAGCCAGGCATGGAGGATGTATCAGGGGATATACATTTCTCATTATCCTGTATCCACCCCATGTGGGCTTACGTTTTAATAGGAGATACAACAATGAAACATCAACCTCATAAATAAGTCTCCTGAGGGGATGGGGGCAGCATGGACTCACCCCTGCCCCTCTTGACTGTGGTCCCCACACACGCTCCCTCCTGCCATGTCCCTGGACCAGCGTCCCCCAGGCAGTGCCGTCAATCCCAGAGGAATGGGGTGGGCAGGGAGGGTTGCACAGGAAGGTGGGTATTGAGATCAGCACCCTGAAGGGCGGCTCCAGCCTGCATGGTCTGGACACGGCCTTGTGCATGATAACCCACCTCTAATTCTGTGATTCTGGGTGAAGGACTCATGCATCATTGGGAATGACCATGTAATCGTTAATTGTCATCTGCGGCCACACGTCAGAATTGCCTGCAATTAACAAAAACAACACTAGTCATGTGGATGTGCGAGTTGGACCATAAAGAAGGCTGAGCACCAAAGAATGGAGCCTTTAAGCTATGGTGTTGGAGAAGACTGTTGAGAATTCCTTGGACTGCAAGGAGATCCAACCAGTCAATCCTAGAGGAAATCAGTCCTGAATGTTCTTTGGAAGGGCTGATGCTGAAGGTGAAGCTCCAATACTTTGGCCACCCGATGCAAAGTGTCAACTCATTGGAAAAGATCCTTATGCTGGGAAAGATTGAAGATAGGAGGAGAAGGGGATGACAGAGGATGAGATGGTTGGAGTTTGAGTAAGCTCCAGGAGTTGGTGATGGACAGGGAAGCCTGGCGTGCTGAAGCCCATGGGGTTGCAGAGTCAGACACGACTGAGCGACTGAACAACAGCAGAAACTGGACACTGCATGTTCATTTAGCCTCTTGGTTCTCCAGCTGCAGTGGGCATCTGGCTCACGGGGAGGGCAGGCAAGAACACACACCCTGGGCTCCATCCACAGAGCTTCAGTGACTCTGGAACCAAGGTGATATTTTGAGTTTCTAATAAGCTCTGGATGCTGCTGACGGGCCGATCTGGACCACAGTTGAGCATCACGCTGTGGTCTCAGTGATGACATGGGCTCTCTACTGGTGTGACCGGGCCGTGGGACTTTATCAGACTCCCCAGGTGACTCTGATGTGCAGCCGCAGCTAAAGTCTGCCTCCAACTCTGGGGTGACTGTGTCACTGCTCGGCCTGTGCCAGGCACCATGTGGAGGTGGAGGGGCCTTTTGGGGACCTCTGATTCCTGAGCCGTCAGGGGGCACGGCCCTGCATGGTGTATGGTGGGCATTCGTGTCCTTTGGAGAAGGGAGGTGAAGGTCTGTCCCCCAGGCCTGCCCCGTGAGCAGGGGTGTGCAGGACGAGGCAAATGGCGGTGACCTCTGCCCTGAGCCTCCCTCTCCTCCAGTCGGCTTCCCCCTGAAGTCTGATCATTTCCTGCCAAACCAGGGTCGTTGACCTCACTCTGGAGTTCAGAGGCTTCCGTGCAGATCCCCCCTGGGCAGTGTACAGACCAGTCACCCAGTGACCCTCATGGCCCAGAAACACAGCCAGCTGCTCCAGGGTGGCTGTGTGCTCCCAGGCTGCACCCACCCTGCGGTCCCCACCCAGTGGGTCTGCAGTGGCCTTCTCCTCTCCAGCCCTTCGGCCATGGGCTGTATGTACTACTTGACCAGTTTTCTGCCCAGTTTGGGTGCCAGGCAGAGAGCCTGGCCTTGTGTGTCATGTGTTGTGTCCTCGGCGGGCCTGAGCCTCCCCGGCCTGGTATCCCAGGGCCCCTCCCTGCTCCAGGTTTGGGCGTCCACACTGTGAGTGGCCCTGTGGTCCGGCAGCCCTGGTCAGCCAATTCTCTGGTGCAGCCTGGTGCGCCAGGGGCCGCTGCCAGCAGCCAGTGTGCACGTGGGACCTGGGGATGACAAGGTGAACGGTGGGATAGCACGTGTGAGAGATAAACTTTAATTAAGGGTCTGTCCCCTGGCTCAGCCTGCCTGTGAGGCCGTAGAATGCCCCACTCAGACTGCCCAGTGAGCAGAGAGGGCCCTTTGTGCAGAGCGGACGGAGGGAAGGACTGGGGCCTCGCTGACACCAGGGGCCTTTGATCAGTTAGCACCACCTGTAGCCCAGATGGGAGACGGGTGGGTGCTGATCAGGGCTGGGGGAACCAAGGCCCCCTCTTGGGTATGTGCTGGGGGCGCAGGGGGTGGAGAACGGGGGTATGGTGAGGTTCACAGCATGAGGCCTGGATGTGGCTATAGGGTGCTGGGCCCACAGGCACCCCATTTGCTGGAGCCCAGAGGGGTGGGCCAGGGGAGGGGAACCCTGTCCCCAGAGAACAGAGGAAGAACTCTTTCCTGTAGAAATCTCCAGAAAGGGAGTGGACAAGAGGTGCAGAGTCCATTCATGTCTGCCAACCGGTTCTGGTGGGTTCAGGGGTCAGCTGTGTGCAGAGCAAGTTCCTTCAGATCACAAATGTTTGCTGTGCATCTGCGACGTGCTGGTTCAGGGGCCGTAGGGGAAGAGACGCAGCTGGGCCCCCGAGGTCACTGTGCCGTCGGAGGACACAAATGCAAGCAGGCCATAATGGTACCTGTGTCAGGGGCTTGTGTGCAGAGCAAAGCGGGGATACCAGATCTGAAGTGACTTTTGGGGGTCCGTGGGGATCAAACCCAAATATCCTATCATCTTTATTTTTTTGCTTACAAAAGACCCACCCCCCTCACCGCCCTCCCGTCCTCCTTCATGTCCATGCTCATGCTCATGTCACTGAGTTACTCTCCTGATAAGAGAAGCTTTGTGTCACAAAGGATCCATCAAATATTTGCACTTGGAGGGGCACCTAGCCACGCCTCCCACTTGAAACCTGAGGATGCTGGAGCCGGAGACATTAAGGAAATTGCCCCAAAGCAGAGCCTAGTCAGCGATAAAGCTTGGGGGCCAGCTGCTTTCCCGACTCCCAGCTCAGCGCTGCTCTGAGTCTCTGCCTCGTGTCACCTCTGCAAAAGTGAAGCCCGTGCAGGCGATGTCCCCGGGCGCCACGGGCTGGCTGTGCTCACTCTGAAGAGCGAATGTTTCAGTTGGCACAGCAGTGCCCGAGTCTGCAGGTGGGTAAGCGTGAGCAGGTGGAGGAGCAGCAGCAGAAGTGGGCCTTCTGGCCGGCACCTGGTCCTCGGCAGGTGTCCTGGCAGTTGGGGGTGGGGCACCAGGAGGCGAATGAGTCCGGGACACTGCTGCCCCCACCCCCACCAGCTCAGCAGGGCAGGGCAGGTCTCTGGAGGGGGTGGTGCCAGTTCCCTCCTGCCCCAGGAAGCCCCACAGGGTTGCAGCCCGCCCCCCAGTGAAGCCATGAAGGGCTAGAAGAGTGTAGGATGAGAAGAACGCGCTGTCGGAGGTGGGGGGAGTGTTCTCTCTGGGGAAAGGAATTCTCTGTGTCAAGGAGCTTCCTTCCCCAGCCTTGAAGACCCATAAGGTGACCAGACAGTAGGGTGGGACCTGACTCGCTGTCCTGTCCGTGACCAGTGCCCAGAGGGACTCGCCTGAGCTGTGTTAGGGGGACACGCTCAGGCCGCCCCGCCTGGCTCCCTCCTGCTGGACCAGGGCTGTTGAGCTTGGTGTTTCGGAGAATGAGTGGAGGCTTGGATTAGGTTTCTGTTGCCTGGATTTAAATCCTCGGTTCTCCCAACCTCCAACCACGTGGGCAGGTCACTTAGCCCCACTGAGTCCTGGATCCTTTGTAACATGAGATGATAACTCATACATCTTAGGCCTGTGGCAAGGACTAATCCTATCTAACCACCTAGCAGTGGGTCTGGCTCATGGGAAGCCCTAAAAATGGTAGCCCTTATTAAAACAGAACAGTAAAAGCTCCTTTCTTTGAAGCAGGGGGGGAAAAATGTTATTTGGAAATGGAGCAGTCTTTTAATGAGGGAGCCTCAACATTCAGAAACGCCAGCGGAAACACTCAAAATGGAACCCAGGCGGGCGCCTCCCTGAGGCCTTAGCGCGCCTGCCTCACAGCCCAGCCCTGAGCCCAGGATGGAGGGACCCCTGCACTGCCTACCGGGGCTTCCTACAAACTGCAGAAACCCTCCTTTCCCAGGGTCTGGGTCCCGGGTGAGCAGGACCCCAAGGGAGGGGAAGGAAGGGAAGGTAACTAGTGGTTTCGCAACTGTTTTGCTTACTTCAGCTTGAGATGTTTGCAAATAAGATGTTAAAGGCTGGAGGTTTTGTCTGGTTTTAAGTTCAGCATATTTGTAGTTTTATTAAAACTTGTCACGACAACAACCTGTGATTGGGAGGTGGGGGGCAGAATTCGGCAGTGACTGAGCTGGAGGCCGCCACCTGGGGCAGCCTGGGAGAGGGGCTGGTGTGCAAGGCACCTCGGATCACTGTCCATCCCTTCTGAGAAGTGAGGGGAAGAGGTTACAAGGCACTGGAGCATGCGTTCAATGGCAGGGTCACCTCTGTTTTCTAGGCAAAAGGAAGAGCTTTTTCCAGGAAACTCGGTGAGCCAGAGGAAGAGAGATGCATGAGGGAGCCAAGCCTTATCTTTTGTCTTATGTTTTGTCTTTTTTTTTTTAATGTTTTTTATGTTTTCTTATGTTTTGTCTTATGTGTTGGTTGGGAAGAGCTTTCAACCAAAAAGGCAGGACATGACTGTTTCAGCTTCTCACTGCTCAGCCGGGTTGATGACCTGCTGGGTTGATGACCTACTGGGGCCTGGGTCAGTGAGACCCCAGGAGGGCGTCTCCAGGGTGGGAGTAAGGGGACAGAGGCCCACTAAGCATCCTAAGTGCCAGGCCTGGTGCTGGCTCCTGGAGAGGCCTGGCTTCATCCTCAGGAAGACAGTGGTTTGGGGGTGAGACGGCAGGTGTAGGTGAGTGAGGGGCTGGGAGCCAGGTCCACCCTCCTCTGGAATCTTGGAGATGGAGACACGGCCGCTGACATCGGAAACATGATTCAGCCCCTCACAAGTCCCCGCCCCAAGCAGCAGCCCCTGGTTCCCCGTGTCTCAGGGTCCCCTCCCGCCTGGCCCCCCACTGCCGTCCACCGTGCCCCGTGGCGCTGGACCTGAACTGAGTGCTGGGGGGCTGCTCTGGCTCAGGGCCCTGTGAGGGGCTTCCGTACCTGCCTCCTGTCTTTTGTTTCCAGGCATATCTGCTGGTATGAAAAGTCCTCGGCGCCTCCCACAGCAGCTCCTTTGCACCTTTTGGGGCTGTGCCAGGTACAGATACCTGTCTGTCTGTGTTACTTGGTTTTTCTTGGGGGCCCTGGGAGGACAGTTCAGGCTGGAGGGGAGCAGAGGGGACACCTGGACACTGAAGGCTCAGGGTTAGGATCGAGGGTCTCTTTGGCCACTCATCGGCCCATCTGTCCCGACAGTGGATGGTCAGAGGTGATGTGACAGCTTCCTGCCTGGGAAGGTCTCTTGCAAGGAGATAGTACTATTGTTTTTTTTAACTCATGTATAATTGATTTACACTGTTGTGTTAATTTCTTCTGTATAGCAAGGTGGCTCAGTTATATACATATATATATACACATCATTTTTCATTTTCTTTACATTATAGTTTATCACAGGATGGAGAATATGGTTCCCTGTGCTGTACAGTAGGACTTTGTTGTTTATCCATCATGTATATAAAAATTTGCATCTGCTAACCCCAAACTCCCAAAGCTTTCCTCTCCCTGCCTTCCTTCCTTGGTAGCCACAAGTCTGTTCTGTATGTCCATGAGTCTCCTTCTGTTTTGTAGATAAGTTCATTTGTATCTCATTTTAGATTCCACATGTAAGTGATGTCATATGGTATTTGTCTTTCTCTGTCTGACTTTCTTCACTTAGTATGATCATCCCTAGCTTCATCCATGTTGCTGCAATGGCATTATTTCATTCATTTTTATGGTTGAAAATATTCCATTGTTTGAATGCATCACATCTCCTTTACCCGTTCCTCTGTCAGGGCACATTAGGTTGTTTTACTGTCTTGGTTGTTGTAAACAGAAACAGCACTACTTTTCACGTGTCACCTGAAGACCAAAAGTGAGAGAAATGGGCTCCGGCTCTGCACAGGGGCAGACAGAATAGCTTTCCTGACACAGTAAATGCCCCTTTGCTTGTTAGCAGTGAACTTTAGACAAGAGACTCTCCCCTGACTGTGACGTGTGAACGGACATGCGGTTCTTCCTATAGGCGGAAGGATAAACTGAATGCCTGGGTCACTTAAGAGCACTGGCAGAATTCATTGGCAGAGCCCAAGCCAGGGAGCCAGGGAAAGTCCAAAGGCAAGAAAAGTCCAAGGAGAGGCCGTGGGGAAGCAGCCTGGGACGAGCGTGATGGGCCAAGGCGGGGCACAGGGCCACTGGCAGGGCTCCCTGTGACTCACGGTTCTTCCACTCTTTTGCCTCAAACAGCTCCCAAGGGCCCAGGGACATCCACCTTCTTCCTTCTGGGCCTGCCTGGAGCTGTGGGCACGGCCTGGGGAGGTGCTCAGGCCCAGGGCTAGGCTGACTCAGGGCAGAGGGGCAGGAGGCACCTCCTCTGCCCACCATCGAGGGGACGTTGGTAGAACCCTCTGTCCCTGAAGGCCAGCTCTACACTCTGCTGTCCTGCCTGTGAGTCTTAAAGCTTTCCAATCTTATAGAAATGTTTTCTTGTTGTTGTTCAGTCAGTAAGTCGTGTCCAACTCTTGCAACCCCATGAGCTGCTGCATGCCAGGCTCCTCTGCCCGCCACTATTTCCCCGAGTTTGCTCAAATTCATATCCATTGAGTCAGTGGTGCCTTCTAACCATCTCATCTCTCATTTCCCAGAATCACGGTCTTTTCCAATGAGTTGGCCAAAGTATTGGAGCTTCAGCTTTAGCATCAGTCCTTCCAGTGAATATTCAGGGTTGCTTTCCTTTAGGATTGACTGGTTGGATCCCCTTGCCATCCAAGGGACTCTCAAGAGTCTTCTCCAGCACCACAGTTCAAAAGCATCAATTCTTCAGCACTCGGCCTTCTTTATGGTCCAACTCTCACATCTGTACATGACTACTGGAAAACCCATAGCTTTGACTATAAAAGATTAGATAGATTTTATACCTCAGGTTAGAAATGCCACAGCCCTGATCCCTCCTGTAGAATCACACAGATGAGCCTTGTCGAGGTTCAGAAACATCTTATAGTAAAGGACCTCTCAATCTTAGGATGCTTTTTCCCACAAGCTCTGATGACCTTCTAAGATACCAGTGTCCCTGGCTCTTCTTTGGAAAAGCTGGAAAGGAAGGTCCAGCGAGTCAGATACTGAAGAGGCCTTAGAGATACATCTCCCTTTCGTTTTCCACATGAGACGCACAGAGGCCCTGGGTCCTGAGTAGTTTCCTAGGAGTCCCCACGCTGGCGGTGGCAGAGGTGGGAGCCCTGGCCGTGCTCCCACCCTAATGCTCCTCTAGTATTAAAACCAGGCAGAAACAAGGATGAGAGGGGACTGGGAGCTCTCTGTGTGATTGGAGGCTATTTTGAAGATTTGTTTTAGATTTGTTTCTGGGTCAGTGATTTTATATAAAGAGTATGATCCAGCTGATTTATTAGGGAAAGAATTGTAAACTTTGGTTCGCTTATAAGAAGAAGTGTTTGGGTTTCTGAAAAGGGTGCTGCTTTTGAGATTGGATGATTTTCTTGAATGACAAGTGTTTACGAACTGAAATCTGGCTGCCTTTGCTCCTCACGAAGCCCTGCGAATTCCTTCCCAAGGCCCCTTGTAGCTGTTTAATCCACTCACTGTCCTCAGCCCTCTCTGGGGGCCTCTCCCATGACTGGGACGCTAAGACGTGGAGGCCAGGCCTGCATCTTGCGGGGAGTGGAGGGTGGTGTGGGGCTGGGCTGGTGCATGATTCCCTCCCCCGCTCCCATCGGTGCCAGGCCGCCCAGTGCTGAATGCAGAGGCTCCTATGTACCATACGTCTTCTTGAGGTGGGGCGGGGGCTGTAGAAACCTTGTCTCGAGTCTCCTCCATGCCCCCTGCCCCCCAAAGGTGAACAGGAAGCCGCCCTTCCCTGGAGGTCCTCCCTTCGTATCTGCCCTCCTGGGAGCCAGAGGACTTGGTGCTCTGCTGGGCGGGCACTGCCTTCCCGTGTCTGCAGGAGGGTGGGGGTGCAAGCGAGCTGTGGCCCCCATTGCCACGTGCACCCTTCTTCAGTAAGGTCTAACACATCGATAGCCTGTCCACTAGAATGTGTGCAGGCCTATTCTTAGTGCTCTGAGCATGTTGCCTCTTACATAAGACTCGTCGGTGTCTATAAACTCTGCAGGGGCTGTTCGCTCGTGAGAAGGACGGTATCTGGTCTGCATTGCTCCCCTGCCCTCGCGTTCTAATTTAGGAGGGCAGTGCCTGGCTCCGGGCCGACTCGCCGCCTTCGGCCCAAGCGCTGGCCAGGCCCACTGCCCTCTCCTTGGGGCCTGGTGGGTGCAGAACGTGGGACACAGAGCGAGACGTGGGCCGGCCTCATGGGGATGTGGCCAGAACCCTCTCTCTTCTTCTGCCCCCGGGACACACGCCTCCTCTCCCCTAGGACAGGGCCGGAGGCAGGCAGCAGGGGCTTCAGGAATGATCCTGGGCCGTGGCTCCTCACCTGCCAGGGTCCCACAGACTGAAGAGTTTGCTAAGGCAGACCCAGCAGCGTAAACAGCAGAGTGTGTTCCCTCCTATTGGAGCCCAGGGTCTGAGGTCAGTGGTTGGCAGGGCTAGTCCTCCTGAGGCCTCTCCCCTTGGCCGGTATACGACTATCTCTTCCCTGTGGCCAAACTCCCTCTCATCAGGACACCAGTCAGATTGGACCAGGGTCCTCCCGACCTCATTCTAGCCCAATTACTCTATGGAAACTGCATCTCTCTACCTGACTGCGAGCTCCTGGGGTTTCAGTCTTCATTGTGTGAATTTGGGGCTGAATCGTGGGTGGGTTTGTCTGAATGGACCCGAACACATGTGCCCATGCAGAAGCCAAGCCTGGGTTCAAGTACCATAGTGGCCTATGCCTGTGAGCATGACACTGGACCGTGGTGGCCATCCTCAAGGTATCCCTGCCCCCTATCCCCAGCGGGGGCCTCCATTTGTACAAGAGCTGAAACTCGGGCCTGGGCGGGAGCTCGGCCCCCTCGGCTGCTGGATGCGGGTGGGAAGTGGGTAGCATTTGTCACCTGTGCTGTCAGAGCATTGAGGGTTCAGATGAGGACAGACAGAGTGTCTGCAGGGCTCTGAGCTCCCGAGGGGAAGAGTCACCAGCAGTCAGACTTAAGTGTGTGCATGTGCATGGTGTGTGTGCGTGCATATGCACGCATGCATGTTTGTGTCTGTCTGAGGGGGCTGAGGGGCGTCTGGGGAGGCACAGGGCCCTAGAAGGAGCCCAGAGCATGACCCAGCCCAGAAGACCCTTGGGGATTGGGAACTGCCCCCTCTGAGTCTGGCTACACTGAGCAGTGATGCTATGGGAAGTCTCCAACGTGAGTAATCACCCACCGTGACATACCCGTCCCCAGACTATCACCACCCCACCTGTGAGCAGGGCCAGAGTGACTTCTCGAAGCTGGAAGAGTAAGCAAGCATCCAGAGGAGCAAGCCCTGTGTCCCGCCCCCACCACTACCCCTCACACAGGAGAGGCAAAGAGGCGCCCCGGGGCCCTGAGTCCAGTCCCCCACACAGGAGAGGCACAGAGGCGCTCCAGGGCCCTGAGTCCAGTCCCCCACACAGAAGAGGCACAGAGGCGCTCCGGGGCCCTGAGTCCAGTCCCCCACACAGGTGAGGCACAGAGGTGCCCCAGAGCCCCTGGTCCAGCCCTGGGGCAAGTGCTCTCTGCAGGTTCGGGCTCCCACTCCTGGGATCTGGCCTGGGTGCTGGCTCAGCCGGATGGGAGCCTCCCAGGCCCTGACACAGAGGCTCGGCTGCCATAAGTGGTGACCACCACTGCGGTTTAACCTGTTTCTTGTACCCAGGTTCTGGTCTTTGGTAAAAATGATTTCATTGTGAAAACAAAATCTAAAAGCCGCCAATGTAGTTTGACTCCCTTTATTTAATATTGAGACAAAGTGAGGCTCCAGGATGCTTGGGGACCAATGCAGGGTGACATATCCCAGAGTCCCGCGGCCGCAGGCTCACAGCTGCACGGCTGTGCCTCCCCGCAGAGCCCACTGAAGCGGGGGTACAGGGCCTGGAGCTCTGCCCCTTGGTTTTCTTGGACTGCACAGCGGTCCAGGGCACACACAGAGCCATCCAGGGCAGCATATCCGCCCAGGGCATGTGCAGAGCTGTCTATCCTGTAGCACCAGGACTGCACGGGACGGACCCAGGTGTGTCACCCAGAAAGACGTTTCACCTACAAAGCCCTGGACAGAGGTCCCCTCTGCACCACTGACCCTGGGGCACCAAGAGGCCTTCCTGTGCCGCCTCGTGACAGGCAGGGGTTACATCCGTCCGGCTTGAGCCCACAAGTATAGCTCACTGCCCACCCCTCCTCACCACCCCTCCACCCGCCTGCTCCAAAGACCAACACAAACGCCTGCGGTTTTGCAAACTCTGAAAAGCACAGGCAGAAACGGAAGCTCCCAGAACCCAGAGGTGCCGCCAGGGAAGGGGGGTTGTTTCGGGGAAGGTCCCTGGCTCTGTCTGCAGGGATGATGGTCCAGAAGGTCCAGGGTGGAAGCCAGGGATCTGCTCTTGCCCCCACCCCCATCCCACCCCATGTGGTTTCCATGCGGCTCATCCTCAGACGCCACTTGGTGAGATGCTGACGCACAAGGTAATGAACCCAAACTGCTTAATGACAGGAACCCTCCTAACACCCACACGCCGGGTCGTGGGCGAGGAGCTTGGGTGCACCACTGTCCAAGCGGGTCAGCGGGAGTGGCTGGTGTTCAGTTTTGAAAGTGCAGAACATGTACCCCGGCGATGCCATCCCAATGGTCATTCTGAAAAGCACTCGTGAGGCACAGCTGTGCAGGTTGGCGTTGCAGGTACCACTGCCCCTGATCCACACAGAGGCGGTCCCTTCTTCTGGCAGCTTACAGTCCAGGGAGGAAGGGACAGGGCCGTGGAGCGGGATTGGAGGGGCATGGTGTGTGGGAGGTGGCTGGGTCTCCAGTTTCTGGGCACACCCAGCGCTCCCTGTAGCAGATGGGGTGGCCAGGGTCCTTGAGATCCACACGTGCGTCTCGGTGCTCCATCTCTGGAGACACTCAGCTCATCGCTCAGGCCACTCTGGGCACCCCGTCCAGAGTACGCAGGGGCCTTTCTGCTCACCTGACCATTCAGGACATCCATGGGTGAAGCCATGCTTCCACCTCCACGTCATACACAGGAAACGGAGCTCAGAGTGGTGGAGTCCTAGTCCACATCTGCTGGACCACAGGGCCCACTTCCCTCCCCTTCTGTCCCCACAGCCAGGAAGACGGGCCACACCCTTTCCCCCGCCCCCAGGTGAGAGAGACCAAGACGAGACGAGAACTCCTGAAGCACGTCTCCAGAGAACCCGACTTGGTTCTGGACGGGAGGGAGGCAGAGACAGTGACAAACAAGAGGGCTGATGGGCAGCTTTGATTTGTTTAGAGAAATCCTGAAAGCGGTGGCACGGTTGACTCATTTGACTTCCAAAGGAGCCAATTCAAAGTATGCTTCCTGACCCGGTCCTCCAGCCTTCGACCCGAAGAGGAACCAGTACTGGAAGCAGAGTGAGCTGTGCCTGCAGTGGAGAGGACCCAGGAGGGGGGCCAAGGGGGTCTACAGGGCTGGCCAGTGATGGGGCCTTCCTCCGTGGGTCCCGGTTCCCCATGTGCAGAGATCGTACACCCACCCACGATGTTCTCAAGTCCAGCGTCAGAAAAGCAACTCCTTCCTGCATCACCCTTCCCCTTGCAGACGGAGTTTCCTGTGAACCCTGGAAGGGGGCCCCTGGGGTGAGGGCATAAGGAGCGGCAGAAGGAGGACACCCCCAGCTTTGGCAAACCCAGGGCTGGCGTCTGTAACGGCATGAAATAATCTCCAGAAATCTGATCCCAGTCGTTGGGGTCATGTCTTTCCCCATGCTCTTATCCGAGGCTTCCTTCCGGCCAATGGCAGCCAAGGGTGTCCCTGCCCCCTGCCTCCACTCGGGGCTCACGGGCATGGCCCTTGCTCAGAGCGTGCCTGGTTCTTCCCTGATGTCAGCGACTTGGGTGGAGGCCAGTGTCACCTCGAAGATCTCCTCCCGAAGCACATCTGACTTTCCCAAATGGCCAACTCCGTCTCTTCCAGCAAATGACTTCCAGATGCTGGAAGCAGCGGCCAGTGGAATTTTATTGCCCCCAAACTGTGGTTCTGGGACACATACTTCTGACTTGAAGGTAATTTGGAATGTAAACATTGCAAGGCGTATACTGGAATTAATTACAGCTCCCCTGTATTCTCCAAAGGCCTGCAAGCCTGCAATTAACTGTTTACACAGACACCAAGCCAGCAGATCAACCAGTGTACGTGGACCCATGATGACTACTTTCCCCCTTTACCTTGGGAAAACAGTGAAATTGGACCCAGGCTGACCCATTTCCCTGGGCGCCCATCAGTCCTGACATAAGAGGGGACCTTTTCAGCCATTGCCTCTGCCCCAGCAAACAGAAGGCAGCAGACCTGGGCACCAAACGTCCACAGGCAGGAGCTTGTTTAACTCAGAGAGCAGGAACGTACGTGGGGCGACAGCCATGTCTTTGGGGGCCTGCAAAGAAATCTGCAGATCTCATCCAAGGCTGGTAAAGTGAGAAACAGCTTTGGGGACTCATTTTTTAATTTCATGATGACACTGAAATGTAGGATGAAAGTTCTGAAGATGAAGCTGGGAACTTCATAGTGTGAATGTACTTAGTGCTACTGAACTTTGCTCAAAAATAGTCAATTTTATGTTTATGAGTTGTTATTGTCACTTGGTCGCTAAAACATGTCTGATTTGAGACCCCATGGACCCTCTATTCATGGGATTTCCCTGGCAAGAATACTGGAGTGGGTTGCCATTTCCTTCTCCATGGGGTGTTCCTAACCCAGGGATCGAATCCACATCACCTGCATTAGCAGGCAGATTCTTTACCACTGAGTCTCCAGGAAATCCCATGTCTGTTACTTTACCTCAAATGCTAAAGCAGGATGATCAGGTAAAGGCTCTTTGGGGTTGTATAAACTCAAAGAGGCCTGCACTGCTGTGCTTCCCAGGCCCATCAGAGCTGCAGGTGCTCCAAGTCATCATCCACTGTCCAGAGGAGGGCTTGGCAAGGGTGTGAGAGGGGAGAAAATCTATTTATTGAGCCAAGAGGACATTCTGGGCATTATTTAGGCACGTGGACACAGCTGACTAAGAGAACGAATGCATAATTTTTGCTGTAAAACAAGTAAAAGGGCTCTCTCTGCTTCCCCAGAACAGAGATCTTCTGCAATCTTATTTAGCTCGAGAAGTCAGAGATGCATGGCTATGTGACCAAAGTCTCAGTGTCTGCTGACCCTGGGAGCTTGTTGTCATCAACAGGAGGGTGGTGTCACAGCTCTTTGCACGTGACTTGCCTGGGCTCTGGAGCCAGTTCTGACCACAGGCTGCCATCAGAGGAAAGACTTCTGTGGACAAGACAGTGAGTGATGGGGACCAGGCGCCCTCACCCGGGAGGTCACCAGCTCCTCGGAGAGAACAGGGTCTGGGCCTGCTCACCATCTACTAACCTGGGGGGCTGACCCCCAAGCTGGCCAGAGAAGCCAGGAGCACAGTTCCATGGTCAAAGCCTGGTTCTCAGCCTCTCAGCTGTGTGACCTCGAAGAAGTTCCTATGCTCCCTGGAGACCTCAATGTCCTCCTCTGTAAAATGGGGTGATCCTAGCACTCTCGCTGGGCCATTAGGAGGCTTAAATCGGTCCACGTGTGTACATAGGGCACGTGGTAAACAGTGCAGGGTGCCACCTGTTGTCACTGCTGTCTGAGGAGATGTTTTGAGACACCTGCTCCAGAACGTGCCTGCGGGTGTCTGATTCCCATGCCTGCCAAGTCAGCGCTCCAACAGGGCCAGTTCTTCCCGCCTTGGCTGGACAGGAAGCCCTGGATGCAATGGGGGGCACTGGCCTGAGCTCAGCTGGAGAGGAAGCTACAAGCTCAGGTCCCTGGAGACAGAGCCCCATGCCCACCCTGGTTCAGCAAGCCCTGTGGGGTTGGGAAGGCTGGCTCCCACACGGCTACGTAGAGGGCAGGTGTGCCTGTGGTGGGAAATACACACACACGTGAAAAGATGACTGGTGAGGAGGGCAGAAAGTGGCCACCATCGATGAGCAAATTAAATGAGACCATTCAGAGCCTAAAGAGGAGGGCAAATCCCTGCCTCACGCCTACAGGATGGCTGCTGTCAAAACCCAGACCAGACCGGGACAGACAGAAAACCACACATGATGGCGATGGGGCAGAGGATCTGGAGCCCTCGGGCGCTACTAGAGGGCACAGCAGCCGCTGTGCAAAACAGTACGGCAGTTTCTCGAGAATTCAAAACAGAGCCACCATTGATCCAGCAATTCCACTTCTGGGTGTTTATCTAGAAGAATTGAAGGCAGGATCTCAAAGAGATATTTGTACCACCATGTTTTTAGCAGCGTGACTCACAATAGGGAAGCAGCAGAAGCAACCTGGGTGTCCATCGATGGAAGAAGGGGTGCAGGACATGGTCTGTACCTACCTGAAAGGGAAGGGGATTCTGACTCCTGCAGTGCCATGGGTAAACTTTGAGGACACGGTGCTCAGTGAAATGAGCTGTCACGAAAGAACCAGTACTGTTCAAGTTCACTTATCTGAGGTCCCTAGAGGAGTCAGATGCATAGAGAGGTAGGGTGGTGCTTACCCAGGGGGCTGGGGAGTGAGTGGTTAATGGGGACAGAGTTTCTCCTTTGCACGATCGTGAGTTCAGGAGATTGTGGAAGTACTTAATGCTACCGAGCTGTGCACTTAAAAAATGGTTAAGACGGTAAATTTTATGTTTATGTGTGCGTGCGTGCTCAATCGCTCAGTCATGTCCAACTCTTTGGGGCCCCATGGACTACAGCCCACCAGACTCCTCTGTCCATGGGAGTTCGCAGGCAAGAATACCGGAGTGGGTAGCTATGTCCTCCTATGTTTATGTGTATTTTACTACAATTTTTTTAAGTGTTTTTTTAAATTTTTAAAAACTTGAAACATTTGAGTCCAGCTGAAACAAAGAAACGTGGTGGAGGGCGGCCAGGAGGGCCCTGCTTTGGGGACTCAGAAAGGCTGGAGGTGGTTCCCGAGGAGGCGGGGGCCTTGGGCTGTCTGGGTCTAGACAGAGAGATCTCAGGAGAGGCACAGTCTCCTCTGGTTTCATAAGCAAACTGAAAGCAGCCCAGGAGAGGTGGTGATGCAGAGACCTGAACGCACTGAAGGAAGAGATAGCTGACATCCCGTTTTAATTAGCGGAGGCACGGGAGGTCTGACGCGGCGGCCCGTCTCCAGGAGCTGCTGGGCTGGAAGCCGGTGGCCACGCGGTCCTGACCCTCGAGAAGGCTACTTGGGGCTGGGAGGTGCCCCCGGCTGGAGGGACCCTGGCTGTCACTGGCCTGATGTCAGGGAAGTGCCCGGTTGTCGGAGCTTAAATGACCTTCCCCAAGTCAGACTCATGAGGTGTTTATGAATGATTTGTATAGCCCCGGGGCTCATCTTTCCGCTTCTGGAGCAGGAGCAGCACCACAGCGAAAGGTTCTGTTAGAGCTGCAAGGTGTGATTGCAGCCCTGACTGGTGGGGAGATGTCTCACTCCACAGACACTGACAGTGATGCCCACGTGGTGACGGCGGGGACGCTGCTGCCCGAGGGGATGGCCACAGCTGGCCCCTGGCCCTCAGCACCGCTTCCAGCTGAGGCCTCCCTCCTGGGTGAGGAGCAGGGGCCTGGGCACCCCAGGGCCGGCATCCCTCCTACCCCAGCCATCCAGGGGAGCCCAGGTCCTGACACGCTTGCTTCCCACCCGCTCTTCTGATGGGGGACAGGGCCTGGCAGTGCCTTGATGGGAGCAGACCCCAGGGTCCGCCCCCATACAGGGCCCTGAAGTGAGCCTGAGGCATGGACAAGGTGTGTCCTCCTCCCCCCGACCCGTCGGATGCTCCGAGCGTGGGCCTTTCTTTCACCTTGCACTTTGCTCTTGCTGTGGGTCTGGTCGACCTGACATCAGGGAGATGGGTCTCACGGGGCGAGAGGAAGGCGGGGAGCGCCAGACACCCCTTATGGCGGAGGGCTGGCGGAGTTTCGGCTGGACACAAGCTCCTTATGCTCGAGTCGCTCCAACGCTTCAGAGAAAGTGCAGGCAGCTTCCCAGAGCCGAGGAGGCCCACGGCTGGCCGTTCTGGTCTTGGCACCGATGCGCTGTCTAAAGCCCGGTCCCTCGGGCTTTGCAGCAGGACGGTCTCCACTCTGCGTCCACATTTCCTTTCCTTCTCAGACTGCCGATGCCCTACACCCCTGCCCTCTGGGGCTTCTGCCAACTGGCTGGGGCTCAGGCCACGGGTGCATTCCCTGCTGGAGGACTAGCCACCCCGCTGCTGACCTCAAGCGGAGCAGAAAACTCAGACTTCCAGTGGTCGGCAGGTGGCTGCACTCCAGGCCTGGACTCTGGCCCTGTGGGCTCCAGTCCCTCCCCCTGCTCCCTCCTGCCTCCCCCTCCTCCCTGCCCCTCCTCCCTGCTCCCTGCTCCCTCCTCCCCGCCCCCACTTGGTCCCTCCATCCTCTCCTTGCTCCCATTCATTCCCCATGCCCATGGAATATGTATTTTTAGTAAAAAATGAAAAAGAACCCAAATACCAGCATGACCTGTTTGGCCAGGCGCTGAGTCCACTGTCTGGGTCTGAGGAAATGTACACAAAGCATTAAATGCAGTCCTTGCAAGTGGCGGGTCATACCCGTGGTTCATTGACCTTGGGCCCCATCCATTTATCGTCCTGGGTGTTAAGGATGCTGTGAGGGGCCCAGAGGGAGAGGAGGGGGCTGGACCCCTGGATCCTTACCCCTGGGTTGCCCCCTTCCCCCCATTAAGGCTGCCTTTTGCCATTACCCACAGTCAGGACCCAGCTTCCCTCCAGAGCAGCAGGGTATTAAACTGGCCCAACTCTGGGGTCAAAACACCTGAAGCAGGAGCAAAAGATGGACAACGTGCTTGGAAACCATCCCCCCAACGCTCATGAACCAGGTCCCCAGAAGCGTTGGGCCGCGGGAGGGGCATCAAGGCTGGGCCATGCAGCTGCCCGAGGCTATGGGGTGGGGGTTGGCAAGGCTGCAGGCGGAATCACATTTATAACTGCCACATTTCCACAAGTTCAAGGTGTGTGAGACAGCCTCACCGTCCCGCCAATGACTCCGTTCAGGCCCAAGTGGACACCAGCCACTGGCTCTTCCCGCCTCCCACCTTTGGGGAACTCTAGCTTCCAGGGGCATGTTGGGGGAGGAGCAGGCACCTCCTTGACCCCTGGGTCCCACGGGGTGGGTTCTGCCTTCTGTCCCCAATTGAAGCCATGGGGTCTTGTGTCCAGCAGCTCACGCTGCCCTGGGTCAGGATTTCAGCCAGGTCCTCGCCTGTAAGTGGGGACCATCCCCATCTCACTGGACTGGCAGAGTGACTGAGTGCAGTCCTGCTCGGCTTCATGTTGAGATTAAAGAGTTCCGGTGAGCACCGTGGGTGTCAGGTATGAACTGCTCTGGGTACTGGGGATGAAGTGGCATTCAGGGGCCGAGGAGGGAACAGACAGTAAACAAGCCAGGTGATTTCAGACAGTGACGTGTGCTGAGAAGAGAGTGGATCCTGGGGACTGGGGGAGGAGAAAGGAGCAGGTGTCACGCAGGAGGGGTGTTCTAGGCAGCGGGACCCCTGATGCAGAGCAGACCGTGTCAGGACAGGACCCAGTTCCTGCTCTGGGAACCAATGTGGACCTGGCTTGGGGTGAATATTGAGGCCACCTGGGCCTGAAACCAGAGTCCCCTTGTAATGACTGGCTGCATCCCTAGGGGGATGGGGGGGCGGTTGCCCTGACTTGGCCACAGGATCACATTTTATTCAGTAGCCAAAACTCATCTGTTGACAGGGCTTGACTGAGAGACCATTCAACCTGGGTGGGGGACACCGAGGCCAGCACACGTGTGTGCGTATTTACTAGCGGTTCTTCAGACCCCTGAGTTCTGAGGGTCCACACAAGAGGCTGAGTCTCTCCAGATGGCTGCCACCGTGGATAGAGGTCTAACACACCTTCTCTGGATGTTGTCTCAGCAGGAAAGTCGCCGTGATTCCAGTATTTTTATCCATTTTTTAAAGTTCGTCCAAATTTGTCCCTTCGTTCTGTGTCCAGAATGGGTGTTGAAATGAACCGAAGGTGGAGGTGGATGGGGCAGTCAAACCAAGGTCCAGATGCAAGCCAGGTTGTCCCACAAATGTCTGCTCCATCCATTTGTCCCCGGAAATACGGTAGGGCCCCAAGTGACACTGGTGGCTGAGACCCTTCCAGCTGGTGTGAACAGCTTCAGTGTGGAGAGCAGGGGCAGGCGCCTGGGTGAACCACACCACTGCCTCGTAGCCATGCATTTGCCATCTTGGTGCGATGAGACACTGAGGATGAGACAAGCTTTCCCCGTGTCAGCCCGATGGAAAGGGCATCTTCTAATCCTGTGCCCTTGACCGCCTGTTGCACACAGCAGGACAGGGGGCCAGGGCCCTCAGGGCAGCCTCCATGGGATGGCTGAGGGGCAGTGCAGGGTCTCATGGGAACCACATGCACCCTGTCTGCAGACCCGCCAGGTGAAGTGACAGCGGCTTGTCGTTACCCGCCATTGGTTTGTTCGGGAACAACAGTATGAGTGTCAGCAGCATCTGCCGTGAGCGCCCCCTGGCTTTGTGACGGAGAATTACAGCAGCGCCTGGTGGCTTCCAGGGCCCTGGCCACCCCCCTGGCCACCCCCCTGGCCACGGTGACAGTGCAGACACCACAACCTTTGACAGGCGCTGTTCTGACGACAGCATCGAGTTTCCACCTATTTTCTCCACTGGAATCGTGTCCTTTTTCTGTGCAAGGTTGCAGAATGGTCTTGATCAGCGCAGTAACAGCGTCAACATTTTTTATACTATTTAATTATTGTACTATATCAAACCCACAGAACTCTGTAGGATATTAGGCAGAATTAGGTGCTGTCTTGGTATCGCATTGGCCATTTGCCACACTCACGCCTAGTGGGGAGGCTTGCTCGCGAGCAAGGGTTCGTCCGTCTACCGGTGCCGGGCACCCCTAGGGACGCTGAGTCACTGAGCGGCCCCCTCATGACACCTCGGGAACAGACATGGTGCCTTCAGGCCGGGCATCATCAGTGATCCCATTCTGCATGTGCCCCGTGATCTCCCCTGACTTTGTCACCTTAGACTCTTTGAAGACCCAGTTCCTGCCCAGTTCCGTATTTAAGAATACGGTCTTGTATTCTGTATCTTGACAAAAGGAAACCATTTTATTTACCATCTGGATGCTGTGTGGTGTGTGAAGGTGGGCTGTGTGAGAGGTCTTAGGCCTGGGGAAGCTGTGGTCCATGTGCGTCTGTGACATTTACTTTTGAGAACCAATGGGGATGGGGGACCAAGGCAGCGAAGGAGGAGGCAGGTGGGCGTGACGTGACCATCTCAGACTTTGTGGTGTATGGAGATTCCCCTCCAAATCCCACAGCAGAGTGCAGCATGGCAGCCCACTCTCGGTTTGAGGCCACGCAGCAGCTGGTTTTGCTCTATACAGATCAGACAACTGTGCCGGCAGCTGAGCCCAGATGGGAGCACAGTAGTTGGTTTGCATTTAGGGGCCAAGCTATTTGGAAAAAATGTGTATCTTTAAACACAGGCCACCCACCCCGTGTGGGGAGGCTGTCTCTTGGAAAGGCTCGCCAGAGCAGAGAAGGACAAGGTAGCTAGCTCCCGGGTGTCCCCACACTTCCAGGGGACGCACGTGCTGAGTGCCAGGGTGGCCGGATCACGGGCACTGTTTGAGTTCCCTCTCCCCTCGCTACTTGAGTAGAATTTGTTCCGGTTAAAAACCACAGGTGATGGGACTCCGCCTGGGTAGGTGATGCAGAGAGGACCCGCCTTCCTTGTGGGAGCTGTACCCGGGCCAGGATGTGACCTTGGGAAGGTCATCACGCATCTCTGAGCCCCAGTCCCCATCTGAAAAATGAAGACAGTAACATTAAAAAAAAAACAATTTATAAAAAATAACAGTGAGTAATATACTGGGCTCTCCCATGTGTTAAGTAATGTTTTCAGCGTTTTAAGTGTTTTGACTCATTTAGCCTCACAATATCCCACGTGGTAGGTACAACTCTCTCAATCTCACAGGTGGGGAAGCTGGGGGCCTGGGTTTAAGTCCGGCAGCCTGGCTTCTGTGCAGACACCAAATGCATAGCCTCTGTGCTTCTTTTCGAAAGACCTAAATTATGTGAGATTAGGAGAGAAAAACAGTTTACCCTGCAACCTTTATAAAAAACCACTTGGCCAGATGGAGCTACAAAAAGCAATTTCTAAAAACAACAATGATAAATCAGTGATGAAAGGAAGGATTATATAATAAATGGTGCTGGGACAATTGTTTAGCTACTTGGAAAAAAATATCCAAGCAATTTAGATCCCCATCTCATACAGTTTGCCACAATATGTTCCAGGTTGATTAAATAGATTAATGGAAAAAGAAGAAGAAAATAGAAGTACATATCAATTCTCTGACAGGGGGAAGTGTGTAACAGCTCAAAACAATGGTAGAAATCATAAGAGTAGATAGTAGTTCTTCTGATTTTCAAAGAAGTCGGAAATCTCTCCTTCAGGAATAAAAAGTCAATGAATCTGAGAAAAGATTTAATGCAGGTGTAACATTTTGCCTACTATCTGTGTTTAATAATATACCTAAAGGAATCAGAAATTCAGAAATTCTGATAGATAAGTAGGCAAAATGTCCTTACAAATAAACATTTGGAAAAAGTATTCAATCCAAGCAGTAATTTTAAAAAATCTACTTTATAAAGAAGTAGCATTTTGATATCATTACATATTGCATACACATTATACGTACAGATACATATATGATTTTTTTTAATTGGGGGCTAATTGCTTTATAATGTTGTGTTGGTTTCTGCCATACAACAACGTGATTCAACCAGAAGTATACATATGTCCCCTCCTTCTTGAACTGCCCCCCCATCCCTTACCCCATCCCACCCCTCTAGGTTGTTGCAGAGCTCCCCGTGTTATATAGCAGCTTCCCATTAGCTCTGTCTTTTACATCACACGTGATCTTTTTACACACACATACTTCCTGGCTCTGTAGCTGCAGAAAGGACTCAGGAAGGAAAACCCAGCAGCAGTGAGCACACGTAGCATTCAGATCTCAGTCTCCATAAAGCTCTCCTCCTGTAAAGGAATCGAAGGCAAAGAAGCATAAAAGGATCCTGGTGCCAGAAAATAGCGCTCACGAGTTGATGGGGACATAGGAGCCAGTTTGAGGGGACTTCCTCTGGCTAAATCTGAAATAAGTGACTTCCAAATAAATGGCGTTAACAGAAGGTAAGAAGCCATGAATCTGTTGTGCTTCCAGGTGACTCAGTGGTAAAAAATCCACCCGCTAATGCAGGAGACTCAGGAGATGCCGGTTCGATCCCTGGGTTGGGAAGATCCCCTGCAGGAGGACATGGCAACTCACTCCAGTATTCTTGCCTGGAGAATCCCCATGGACAGAGGAGCTTGGGGGGTTACAGTCCATGGGAATGCAGAGTCAGATATGACTGAGCAGCTGAACCCACACACACACACACACACACACAAGTGTATACTGATAAAAGTTAATGAGCAAATACATGGGCAAGAATGAGACAACACTTTGTCTTGTAACAAAATGCTTCCTAATGGATGTGGACAGGATGACAGTGTAAGAAAGTTACCACTCAGCCAGAGTCCTGTTGCTTCTAGCAGGAATCAGGCCAAAACCAGTACATGATCTATTAAAGAGGGACAAGATATCTTCCCCATAAATTACTCTTTGGTTCAGTAGAAACCTTACCGTGGAGAACTCAGATACCTCCTCAACCAGTGGTCTAGTTAACCTCACCACTGGTGGGACAAGCCTACATCCCAAACCCCCAGAGATGCACACAGAGTCACTTCTGTGTGTTCCTGCCCCAAATGCAGAGCCTCAACCTAACTGGGAGGAAATGCCAGGAATTGAGACGCACTTTCCAGACATCGTTGCTTGTCCTTTTCAAAAACTGTCAGGTGATGAAAGACAAAAACAGAGAAGACAGTTCCATGTTAAAGAGACTAAACAGAAGTGACGACAAGGTGTAACACATGATCTTAGTGGAATCCTGGACTTTTCTTTTGAGGACATTGAGTGAAAATTAAGGTCTTTAGGTTAGGTACAGTATTTACTAAAGTAAGCTTTCTGATTTTGCTTATCATACTATGTGAAAATGACTTTGTTCGTATAAAATACACACTGAAGTATTTAGATATAAGGGGGATCTGTTACTTTGTCTAAACCTGAAGGGCATGGGAACTGTTTAAGTGTCAGGAGTGTCCCAACCCCTCCGGCCCAGGCCCCCAGGTGACGTGCACACCTCACCAGGTGTCACTTCAGGGACCTGTGGGGAGGCGGAGCCGGGCATCCAGAAGACTTCCTAGCGGTCAGAGGAAAGGCACAGAAATGAACCTCAGGAAGACGCTGAGCCTTGCTGGCAGGGAGCCGTGAGAAGCAACGGCAACTCCTTTGATGGTATGCGTCGCCTCAGCGGGAGAAGGTGGGCAGGACCGTCACCTTCAGGAGGGAAACCGAGGCTCAGAGAGGGGACGTGCCTCCTGGCCGGTGGACCCTGGTCTTCCCCTAGGATTCCCATTATTAGCTCCTCCCCGGGGAGTGGGGGGCAGAGAGGTGAGCTGCATCATCTCTAATGCCGCTCCCTCCTCGACAGCTTAACTTATCCCCACTGGGCGGGCCTCCAGGTCACCCTAACCTGTAGAAAAGATTCATCCACAATAGAAAGGCTACTCTTAACCCTGCCTGTTCCTGAGGCATCCGGGCAGCCTGCGTCCAGTGTGGGAAGGGGGTGGGAGACGGAGGAGAGCTGGCAGGGCCAATCGTGAGGACCCGCTCGGGGCTCAGAGGACAGCAGTGCCGGTTCGCTGGGAGTTCTGCTTCATCTGGTGGCCCGGGCAGCATTTTTCCAGGGGGCGCGTGTGCTGTTGGGCGGCAGACCTGGGCTTTGCCGTCTGCCCAGTCAGGATCTGTGCTACCTTCACGCCTTCCTCTGTGACTCCCAGTGAATTCTTGGACCTCGTTGAGTCTTGGTCTCCTTGGTTGTAAAGCAGAGATGTGACTGTAAGGACTCGGGTGATGGCGCACCCCGCGGGCCTCCACAGTGACTCCGGCAGTGCTGTTCCACTCCTAAATAAAGTGGCCAAGTCTCGCTCCAGGCTTCCCACTGTGTGTTCCAGAAAGACAAGGCCATCGTTCCTTCTTCAATATCCCCAGCTTATCCCCACGCTCTGCCCCATGACCTCCGTGAGCGAGTCAAGGATGAGGACTCCAGGGGCCGGACTTGGAGATGCAGAAACATGCTCCTGATCTGGTGGCGGCCCTCAGGGTGACCTGCGGGCTGGCAGTCACCATATTTCAGCCCCTGTGAACCAGTGTGACTTTGACCACCATCACTGCACCCACCCCCCACGTGCCCAGCAGCCTCATCTCACCTGTCAGAGCCCAGATCTTGGCCCCACAAGCGGCCCTGTAACCCAGCGCATGCAGGGCCCTCAGGCCTGCAGCCTCCCACCTGCCAGAAATCGTTGGGGATTTAAAAGACCCGTAAAACAAGCAGCTGCAATGTGTGTGTCAGGAGCCATTTCCTTCCTCTGGAAGAGTCTCCAGAGGTGATTCTCTTTAGGTCACCCCCTCTGTGTTGAGCGTGTTGGCTGAGAAAGGACCTGGCATGTGAAATGATGGGCAGATCCAGAGAGGGAGCGGCAATTTTCCGTGTGGCAGCCCGTCAGACAGAACATGAGGCCCCTTTGTTGGCCTCCACTGGTCCCTGGAGGGCAGGCCTGCAGCCCCCTCGCCTCCTAGACATTCTCCGCGTGCATCACAGGAGGCAGTGGGTTCCTGGCCCAGAGACCAGTTCCATCACGGCATCTGGGTCACCTGTCGCTATGAGGTCAAATGAGGCAGAGCGGGTGAGAGCCCAGGGTAAATTCTAGAGTGGAGATTCAGAATGAAATAATGCATCACAACTTTAGCCCGAAAGAATACTTGACCGTGGTGTTAGCTATCTTTCCCCAAAAGAGTATGGCTGAAATAAAATGAAGGCTGGTCCTTCAAGTTCAAATGGTTTGTAAGCAGTGGGGAAAGCTATAAGACTTTTACACAGGGAGATCTCAGAGGCCTTGAAAGGAAGTATAAAACCCTCCAGAAAGCCCTCCCACCCTCTCTGCATCTCTGACAATTTGCCAAACTATTTTAAGCCACATCGGTTCTCGAGGGAGAATCCACCATCAAAGCATGGATGGAGAAGTTTCATTCCCCTGCCACTGCTGTGAAAACTCCCCAGTGCCAATTTAGAGAACTAGAATCTTCTGATAAAAGCAACCAGACTGTGTTAGGTATAATTATTCCAGCTCTGCCCCTCTGTCTTCCTGTCTGTGGCCCCTGTCCACATAGCCCACTGATCTCCAAAGAGTTCTCAGTGACATTAACACATTTAAAGCCTCACAAAAGAACACAATTATAGCCCTGGTTGACTTTTCCGTTAGACAGGGCAGTCGCGTTTGTCTCTTTCCTATTTTGGGGCCCAGGTACACAGTTCCTATTTTTAGCAGCTCTGTGATGTTGTGAATCTAGGATTTCAACTACCAGTGAGTCAGAGGGCCTGGCTGCCCTGAGATTCATGACTCAGATGGGCAGGAAGAGTCTGTTAACCAGGAGATGGGGTGCAGGGGGCTCTGGTGCTTGGTGAAAACACCATGTTTACATGGAAATCTGCGCCCTTCCGGAAGGTGCTTCCCCTCATCCTCCCAGCAGGCTCTCATCCCAGATCTGGGAAGAGCGGCTGACTCCTGGGCCATGTCCTGCCTTTGAGGAGGCTCCTGGTTGCATCAGAGTCAGCAGCTCAGCCTCCCACCGGAAGATGAGGAGGGGGGAGATGGGCTGGAGAGCAGGTGTCGGGCAGGTGAGGGTCCCCAGGAGGAGAGCTTTCTCTTTTATTATTTTTTTTTTGATGCCTCTAACTTTTTATTTATATATTTATTTATTTATTTTTTCCACTTATTTTTATTAGTTTGAGGCTAATTACTTTACAATATTGTAGTGGTTTTTGCCATACATTGACATGAATCAGCCATGGATTTACATGTATTCCCCATCCCGATCCCCCCTCCCACCTCCCTCCCCATCCCATCCCTCTGGGTCTTCCCAGTGCACCAGGCCCGAGCACTTGTCTCATACATCCAACCTGGGCTGGTGATCTGTTTCACCCTAGATAATATACATATTTCGATGCTGATCTCTTGAAACATCCCACCCTCGCCTTCTCCCACAGAGTCCAAAAGTCTGTTCTGCACATGTGTCTCTCTTTCTGTTTTGCATATAGGGTTATCGTTACCATCTTTCTAAATTCCATATATATGTGTTAGTATGCTGTATTGGTCTTTATCTTTCTGGCTTACTTCACTCTGTATAATGGGCTCCAGTTTCATCCATCTCATTAGAACTGATTCAAATGAATTCTTTTTAATGGCTGAGTAATATTCCATGGTGTATACATACCACAGCTTCCTTATCCTTTCTTCTGCTGCTGGGCATCTAGGTTGGAAAGCTTTTTCTTTTAAAAGGAAAACAACTGGAAGGAAAACCTGGCCCCTGTGAAAGAGGGTCAGCGTAGATTGGTCTCTTCCTTTTGGACCAGAAATGCCACAGGACTCACTTATCATCACCGTCCGTCCACCCGATCATGCAGGCTTCCAGTATACATAGTACACTGGAAGCTGACTGCATTCCGGACCTTTTACTGAGACAGGGGAACGGTCCCCTGGAGAAGGTGGAGGGGGACAGGAGAGGGCTTCCTGCCCCAGGACCCCGTCCACCGAGCGGTCTCATCAGTCCTGGCCATTGGGCACGCTGACGCTCAGGCTGGGCTCTGCTGAGGTTTTGATCGTGTAGAGCAGATGGAGTTCTGGGGTCATCACAGGATAAACAAACCCAGAGGAAGCAGGGACCTTGGCTTTGGTCACGTGAGCACCCTTCCTTCTAGCTGTCCCCAGACCTAGGGGACAGTGCCCACAGACTCTCTCTCGGTATAGAATCAAGGGCCCCAGTGATCAGAGGCCCCCTGCCCCACCTGAGGCAGGAGGCTTCTCCTGAAAGCTGGGATGGTAGGGTTTTCAGCCACTGTTTAGACTTTCCAGTGTTCCATGAAAGCTGCTGAATCTCTTCCCTAAACAACAAAGTCCCGTTTGGTGAAACGTCTGCATGCAGTGTTCAGCTGAGCAGAACTAAGCTGCTGACAAAATACTGTCTCGGCCGTTTAATCACAACAGCCAACATTTGCATAGCGCCATGCTGCTTAACAAAGCACCCTGCCCCACCCGAGGGCAGGGCTGTCATGTGCATGGCACCCAGGGAAGATGCTGGAGGGGTGAGTGCCAGCCTTCTGGTCCCTCTGAAAGCCTCAGGACCACACCCTCCTCTGACCCCGGTCCAGTATGCGGGTCTGGCCTCAGCCCCAGCCACGCACCCAGGCTGCCACTGGTTCATCTTCCCCGACTCCCCTTCACTGAGCCATTCCCCTACTTCAGCACCTGGAACAACTCAACCCGGAGCAGATCCAGCTCTCGGGACTGGGCCCCCCTCTGTACACAGCCCGGTCCCTCTCCCTGTCCTCTGGCCCAACACTACCAGCTGTGTCACCTGCAAACAGCCCGACCTTCCCCAAGCTCTGGACCGTGGCCGTGGCTGGCTTTAGAGCCCAGGCTTGGCCTTGTGAGGGAGCGGTAGCTTGATTTTTTTCTGAAGTAGTCTCTTGGGGGTCTGGCAAGGGGCTGGTTAACCAGCAGCAACCCCTTCTGAGTCAGTAAGTCAGAGAATCTGAATGAAGTGGGCATCTCTGCGGTGGGGGTGGGGGTTTGAGAGCAGATGAGGCCGCAGGACAGGCTCCTTGTGGGCAAGGGGCTGCCTGCAGTAGGTGCCAAGGAGGAGAGGGGTCGTCTGTCCAAGGCTGGTGGGCCCTAGCTGTCCTCGGACCCAGTGTGTTGCTCAGGGTGCATTGGAGCCCAAAGTGCCTGCAAATGAAAGACGTTTCCACTCTGAGCCAGAGAGGCCCTGCCCCACCAAGGCCGTGGCTACCCTCCAGCCAGTCGGCAGTGAGCGCAGAGGCTCATCTCAGCAGGCTGGTTGGTCCCCAAGGCTGGGTGAGGCCTGGAGGTGGGAGCCCTGGACATGGAGTAGGGGCGTGTGAGGCCTCAGAACTGAGAGGACTCCTCTCCTCCACATCCCCTCCTCCACCAGACGCATCCTCTTCCCGCACACCTGCAGACAGAGTGGCTCTGAGAACACTGATAACTGGCTTAACCCACCCCACTGTGAGTTATAGCATTGTCCCATAGGAAAAATGCTTTCCCCCTGTTTTTCAAATTTCAGAATCAGTCTTTGTTTTAATTCAAGGAATAATTTTTAAATTATAATGACACAAGTAGCACAAAATAACCGTAGACAAAAGACGGATTTAAAAAGTAGGAAAAAAAAATCCTCCAGAATCTCAGACCTCAGGGACACACGGTCTTTGATGTGTGTATCCTTCCAGCGGTAACCACACAAGAGCAGAAATATGTAATTTTCAAAGAAGAATCCTGCTACACAGAGTACTGTGTAACCTGGTCTGTCTTTAATTATACGCCGTGACTGTGCTTCTATGGCGTTAAGTGTGAAGCTAAAGCGTCACTTTAATATTTACCTAGTAGAGAATTAGGGTTTCTCTGGTGGCTCAGAAGGTAAAGAATCTGCCTGCAATGCAGGAGACCTGGGTTCGATCCCTAGGTTGGGAAGATACCCTCAAGAAGGAAATGAGTACCCACTCTAGTATCCTTGCTTGGAGAATCCCACGGACAGAGGAGCCTGGTGGGCTACAGTCCATGGGGTTGCAAAGAGTCAGACACAATTGAGCAACTTTCTGGGCTTCCCTGGTGGTTCAGCTGGTAAAGAATCCTCCTGCAATGCGGCAGACCTAGGTTCGATCCTGGGGCTGGGAAGATCTCCTGGAGAAAGGAAAGGCTACCCACTCCAGTATTCTGGCCTGGAGAATTCCATGGACTATATAGTCGATGGGGTCACAAAGAGTCGGACACAACTGAGCAACTTTCACTTCACTTCAATGGAGAAATATAGAAAGGTACCATGATGTCTTTGGACTTCCCTCGTGGCTCAGAGGGTAAAGAACCTGCCTGCCAATGGGTGGGGACGATCCCCTGGAGGAGGGCATGGCAACCCCTTCCTGTGTTCTTGCCTGGGAAATCCCATGGACAGAGGAGCCTGGCAGGTCCATGGGGTCACAAAGAGTCAGACATGACTTAGTGATTGAACCACCGCCCCCCATGATGTATTTAGTCAAGTCCCTGTTTGGACATCACCAAGGCTGTCTTCACTGTTGTCAACTGTGTTCCTCTCTGTACACCTTTATCACATATACAGTATAGAGTGGATAAGATAAATATACATCCGTATCCTACATACATCATTTGCTGCACGTGTTTTCCCCTGATGATGAATTCCAACAGCCGGAACCATGGATAAAGGTAATGCCTCTAAATGCAAGAGGTACTTACAAGCTTGTCCAACTCTAGCTTCTCAACAGCAGTGGTCAGCATTTCTGGTTCCTCAGATCCACACCAACTGGCCAAACATTATCTTTACTAACCTGGAAGGAAATAACAAATCAACATGATGTGGCCCTGGAAAAAGTTTTCTGAACCGACCCTCATTCATTTAAAACACAGCCCACGACGCACCTGTAAAACCTCCAACAAAATATGGTCGGACCCCAGCCAGGGGCCTCTTATTCCCACCTGCTATTAAGAAAGGACTCTGAATCCATGGCTGATTCATGTATGACAAAAACCACTACAATATTGTAAAGTAATTAGCCTCCAACTAATAAAAATAAATGGAAAAAACAAAAACAAAAACAACAGAATGATAAAAAAAAAAAAGGACTCCGGATAGTCCCTAGAAATGAGGTGAGATGGGGTCGATTTGATCGTATCTGAAATTTCCTTGAGAAGAGTGATCATAGTGAAGTTTGATTTATGCCCCAGGCCTTTGTTTCCCCCCTGCAAGGCACTTAGGATGACGTGCCAGCATCCACCACGCCTCCGAGGGTGGGTCGGGAGGAACAGGTGTGAAGTGAGGGGGCTGCTGTGCACCCAGAATCTTGGCCTGGACTGGCCCCCCATCCCTCGCCTGTGGGGCCAGAGCCTCGGCCCTGCTCAGCACCGCTGGGGTCTCGCCCATGTGCTGGCCATGTGACTCCGAGAGGGGTCTGCCAGGGGACCATGCATCCACCTCACAGAACCCCTGTCAGTCAGTTAGTCAGTTCAGTTGCTCAGTCGTGTCTGACTCTTTGTGACCCCATGGACTGCAGCATGCCAGGCTTCCCTGTCCATCACCAAGTCCCCGACCTTACTCAAACTCATGTCCACAGAGTCGGTGATGTCATCCGACCATCTCATCCTCTGTCATCCCTTTCTCCTCCTGCCTCCAATCTTTCCCAGCATCAGGGTCTTTCCAATGAGTCAGTTCTTTGCACCAGGTGGCCAAAGTATTGGAGTTTCAGCTTCAGCATCAGTCCTTCCAATAAATGTTCAGGACTGATTTCCTTTAGGATGGACTGGTTGGATCTCCTTGCAGTCCAAGGGACTCTCAAGAGTCTTCTTCAACACCACAGTTCAAAAGTATCAATTCTTCGGTGCTCAGCCTTCTTTATAGTCCAACTGTCACATCCATACATGACTACTGGAAAAACCATAGCTTTGACTGGACAAACTTTTGTTGGCAAAATAATGTCTCTGCTTTTTATTATGCTGTCTAGGTTGGTCATAGCTTTTCTTCCAAGAAGCAAGCATCTTTTAATTTCATGGCTGCAATCACCATCTGGAGTGATTTTGGAGCCCAAAAAAATAAAGTCTGTCACTGTTTCCATTGTTTCCCCATCTATTTGCCGTGAAGTGATGGGACCGGATGCCATGATTTTAGTTTTTTGAATGTTGAGTTTTAAGCCAACTTTTTCACTCTCCTCTTTCACTTTCATCAAGAGGCTGTTTAGTTCTTCTTCACTTTCTGCCATAAGGGTGGTGTCATCTGCATATCTGAGGTTATTGATATTTCTCCCAGCAACCTTGATTCCAGCTTGTGCTTCATCCAGCCCAGCATTTCTCATGATGTACTCTGCATGTAAGTTAAATAAATAGGGTGACAATATACAGCCTTGACGTACTCCTTTCCCGATTCAGAACCAGTCTGTTTTTCCATTTCCAGCTCCAACTGTTGCTTCTCGACCTGCATACAGAACCCCTGTGCCAGTTCGGTAATGAGCACTGAGCTCTGCGCACAGCCATCATTTCTCCTCTGCCCTTCTGCTTTATCATCTGTTCAAATGAGAGATTCGGTCATCCAATCCCCAAACCTTCTTAGATCTGATTTCCTGAAGGTTTCAAGTCAGCCTGAGTGAGGTTCTGCCTCTTTGAGCCCAGATTTCAAGCAGCTGAGGCTCAACTCAGGTGCTGGTGCTCCCACTGACTTTGGTTCTGCCTGGGTTGTCCGTGCTCTAGCCTGCCAGGCACCCTCGCAGGGCATCGCCCTCATGTCACTTTAGCAGATGTCTGCACCTGTCCTTCTGCCTTCGTGGGTCTCGCTGTCCAGCTTAAAAGAGGAATCTCTCCTCCTTTGACAACCCCTCCCATCCCCACCACCACCTGCAGGATGGACCATGTTCGGTCTTATTAACGAGTTGGTTGAGGGGGAGTTAGACTGGCAGGGGATTTATTTCAGCGGGTCAGCCTCCCTGGTCCTGGCTGTGATGTCCGAGTCTTTGCGGCCTGACTTCAGCCCATTTCAGCCCATGTGCACGTCCCCAAGGCCCCTGTGCAGCCCCTAGATGCATGTACTTCCCACAGGACTTGACTCCCAATGACCCTGGCTTTTCTCCACCTGTCCTGATGGATTAGAACAATGGGAGTGATAAGGACCCAGCATGTGTTAGGAGAACAACACAGGTTATTGCTGAATAACAGAGAAGCAGGGGGCTTTCCTGGTGGCTCAGACGGTAAAGAATTTGCGTACAATGCAGGAGACCTGGGTTCGATCCCTGGGTTGGGAAGATCCCCTGAAGAAGAGAATGGTAACCCACTCCAATATTCTTGCCTGGAGAATTCCATGGACAGAGGAGCATGGTGGGCTACAGTCCATGGAGTCGCAGAAGAGCTGGACACAACTAAGCAACTAAGCAACAAAGGATGAGTCATGAAGTGTCAAACACTGGGGTGTTATCTTAGAAATGTCTTCCCTCTGGTCCATCATGCAGCCAGATCTAACAGATTCCCAAATACACGCAATCATGAGCTGTGAACCCAGCCTCCACACTCGCCAAGTCCTCGTGATGGAGCAAACCTCTGGAGCCTCACCTCGTGCACCTACAGTCGCCTTTTCCTTGCCCTGCACCCTTACCTGTCGTATAAGAGAGTTCATCCGGCCACGGGCGGATCCCGCCTCCTTTTAGGTTTCCAGCACTTTATGTGTCACCCCGGTGATTTGCCCACCCGCTTCCCCATTCATTCCATACATATTTACTAGGGGCATGAGAGCCAGTTGCTTGGAACAAAGATCCCCCCGCCCTGAGCTCGTGTGTGTGAACACAGTAGGTGCTCAGTTTTTTTAAAAAGACACCCACTGTTCTTCATGGGGCTGGGTCACATTCTGACACCTTGGGACCCAGACAGGCTTGCCTGGATGAAGTACTTGGCTGCTTTCTTAAGTAGAATATGTGGAATATAACTTGATCTTTTTCTAATATCTCAAAGCCATCATGTTGAGCATCACTGCCTGTGGAATGAGTGTCACCTCCATTTTACTGGGACGGACGGAGGTCTTTGCATGAAATAGTTTCAGAAGCTGCCTTTGTGGCTCCTGTGTTTGACTTTCATAATTTCCTTCCTGGCAGCAAAATGACAGGGTGCTTCTTTCCTTTTCTGTCTTCATGTCTCTTTATGATGATAAGGGTCTTACATTCATTTAGCGTATTTCACATGCACTGTTTTATTTAGTCCTTACATCAACTCTGCAGGTTAGATAGCATCATCTCCAATTTGTTGATTAAAGAGAAGAAGAAAAATCCTGACATTTTAAAAGTTAAGTCGAAGGCCACATGGATAGTGAGGGGGCAGCGGGACTCAGAGTGGGGGTCCTCTGGCCGCTGGCCTGGGCTCTTCCTGCACCAGCCTCTTGCACCTGCTCCTGAGGGTGCTGGACATGGGGTGCAGAATGATGGGCAGAGGCCCTGCGAGGAGACGGCTGAGAGGCAACACATGGGCTATGTGACCTCTCCTTAGTGGCTGTTCACAGGCATTTTCTTCTTTTTTTCTGCTATATCAGTAAAGAGGTTGGATAGCAGGTAAGGCTGCCAGGTTTAGCAAAAAATAATAACCAAAATAGAACAAAGTAATGATAATAATATGCCCACTTAAATTAGAATTTCAGATAAAGAAGAATTTTTTTTAATTTTGTTGAAATAGAGTTAACAGTGCTGTGTTAATCTCTGCTGTAGTGCTGCGTGGTTTGGTTATACTTATAGATGCATTCCTTTTCATATTCTTTTCTATTATGGTTTATTATAGGATACTGAGTATAATTCCCTGTGTTATACCGTCGTACCTTGTTGTTTCTCCATCCTGTATATAATAGTTTGCTACCCCCAAACTCCCAATCTATCCTTCCCCCACCTCCCCTACCCCTTGGCAGCCACAAGCCTGTTCTCTGTCTGTGAGTCTGTTTCTCTTTTGTAGATGAGTTCATTTGTGTCACATTTTAGGTTCCACACATAAGTGAAATCATATGGTATTTGTCTTTCTCTGTCTGACTTACTTCACTTAGTATGGCAGTCTCTCTTGTCTCTGGTGACTCAGCGGTAAAGAATCCGCCTGCCAACTCAGGAGACGCAGGTTCGAGCCCTGGGTTGGAAAGATCCCCTTGAGTGGGAAATGGCAACCCGCTCCAGTATTCTTGCCTGGAAAATTCCATGGACGGAGGAACCTGACAAGCTATAGTCCATGGGGTCACAAGAGTTGGACACAACTGAGCGACTGAATGTGCATGCAAGCTTGACAGTCCCTAGTCCCTAGGTCCTTGTATCTTGCTGCAAATGGCATAATTTCATTCTTTTTATGGCTGAGTAATATTCCATTATATATATCACATATATATATATATATATATCATATCTTCTTTATCCATTCACCTGTCGATGGACACTTAGGCTGCTTCTGTGCCTTATTGTAGGTGTGCATGTATCTCTTTGAATTATGGTTTTGTTTGGGCTTATGCGCAGGATTGGGATGACTGGATCATATGGCAACTCTAATTTTAGTTTAAAAAATGATTTTTAGGGTGCATATTTCCCATGTGATACCTGGGACATACTTATAAAGAAAGAAATACTTTTTGCCTGAACTTTTCCCCGACCCTGTCCTGGGACAGCTCCCATTTCCCAGGTCCTGGAGGAGATGTTCCCGCCAACGGGCTTGCTGTGTTTAAAATCTGTGACCCCAAGAGGAGAGACCAGCGCATGTAGGGTTGGGGCTCAGCCCAGCACCGTGGCTTCTCCAAATGCCCGCTCCCTTCACAGCCTGCTGAAGGTGCCTGGGGACAACTCTGTCACCTTCAACAGGACATGACACAGGCTGGCCAGTCTCAGCAGGGGTGGGGGACGGCTGCCCAAGGGAACACTTGGAAATAAGCATTCAGTGTATTTCTGATTAGCCTTGATTTCCTGACCACGCCCTGACAAGGGTGTATAGGTGTACACCCTTGGACACAGATGCACACAGATGGATACAGACACACACACATATATGTACAGGTGCACAGATACACAGATGCACATAGATGCACACATACACACACACAAGTGCAACAGGTGCACACAGGACACACAGGTGCACAGGTATACAAATGCACATAGATGGACACATACAAACACACACAGGTACACACACAAATATACACAGGTACACACAGATATGTACAGGTGCACAGACACACAGATGCACACATACATACACACACAGGTACACACAGAAATATACACAGGTACACACAGATGCACACATACACACACACAAGTGCAACAGGTACACACAGGACACACATGCACACAGGTGCACAGGTATACAGATGCACATAGATGCACACATACATACACACAGGTACACACACAAATATACACAGGTACACACAGATGCACACGTACATACACACAAGTGCAGCAGGTGCACACAGGACACATAGGTGCACAGGTATACAGATGCACATAGATGGACGTATACATACACACAGGTACACACACACAAATACACACAGGTACACACACAGATATATACAAATACACACAGGTGCACAGAAGTACACACACAGAGATACACAGGTACACACAAGTATACATACAGATACAGGTACACACTGGGGCATACAAGTACACACACATACACACACAGATGCACAGATACACACAGAGATATACACAAGTACACACACAGATACACAGGTACTCACAGGTACACACAAGTACACACACGCTGGCGCACAGGTTCCTACAACTTGTGTGCGATACCCATCTTCATCTCTCGCTCACTCAGGGGCCCTGGTTTAAGTCATCTCACCTCTGGATTTCTGCCCGGGTCAGCCTCTTTCTGGAGTACTGGCCCTTCCCTGTGCTCAGCACCGTGGCTCCTCCCAGCAGTTGGGGTCCCCATGTGGGCATCCCCCACCCTGGCCTTCCTCCCTCGTGCTCGTTGCCCCCAAGTCCTTCAGGGCAGAGACCCAGCCTGGCTGCCTCCTCTCTGGTGGGGGGCCCTGTGGGGTGTGCGATGGGCCCGCGGGAGGACTGTGGCCCTCCCCCGACACGGTGAGGAGCTGATACTATGGCCGCCACCGTCTAGGTCCTTTCTTGTCACTTCTGCCTTGGCCACATGTGGGTGCTGGGCACACTCACGGAATTCATTTTATTTCATCCTGAAGGCCTCTCTGTGGGCCACTGAGCCTTGTCTCTGGGAGTCGATGTTGAGAGGGAGCAGAACCACAGACCTGCCTGTGGCCCGCTGCCGCCAATGCCAGAGCTCTAGCCTGACACCCCCTGACTCGATCAGGTGCCCCCAGTTCAGTTCAGTCGCTCAGTCCTGTCCAACTCTTTGTGACCCCTTGACTGTAGCACACCAGGCTTCCCTGTCCATCACCAACTCCCGGAGCCTATTCAAACTCATGTCCATCACGTTGGTGATGCCATCCAACCATCTCATCCTCTGTCGTCGCCTTCTCCTCCCACCTTCAATCTTTCCTAGCATCAGGGTCTTTTCCCTGCATCAGGGTCTTGCCCCTAGGACAAGACAATCCAGAGGAAGGGCCCAGGAGCCCAGGGCCGGTCTCACAGCTCCTCCCAAGCCCCAAGCCCACCTGGGCCAGGCCAACCCCTGCCCATTCCAGCCCGAGCTGCGGAACCTGGGCCAACATGCCTGGCAGTGCTCTAGCCAGCTCCCCCAGGGCAGAGTGCCCGGCCCAGCGTGTGACCCGCCTGTTCAGTGTGGCCTGACTCACAGATGTATTGGCTGAAACGTGTGGCTTTATCCCAGGGCAGCATGGACGCCCATGTCCCCAGAGCCACATGAGTCCCTCCCTGTGATCGGACTGGGGGCAGTGTGGGTACCCCGGTTAGACGCTCCCCTGATGCCCAGGACACAGGCAGGCCTTTGCGGGAGACCCTCCTGGGCACCGTGCGGGCCTGTCTCCCCCTCATCCTGGCTCCCCGAGGCTGTCAGAGGTCTGCGTGGTGAGAACTCATTTGACAGGCCCTCTGGGAACGCAGCTCCCCTGTAATTAAATTCTTAGGTTAAAAAAAGTCTTCATCAATCACACAAAGCAAGCTGCCTGCACTTGATGTGTGTGGGCAGCAGGAAGTTTTGTAAAAGGTCTGGGGACCGGCAGGACATGGGATTCCCTGTCCTATGGCCAGTTTCCCACCTCTGCCACCAGGAGCCTCGTTCCCCATCCTGGGGAGGGGTGCTGGGTACCCCCAGGGCCCCCAAGAGCCCCTCTTCCTGTTCTAGGAGGGGCTGGGTACCTCCAGGGCCATCAGGAGCCCCTCTCCCTAGTCCAGGAGGGGCTGGGTACCCCCAGAGCCACCACGCAGGCACCAGACTATTTGCTGGGGGTACAGAGTCTGTGGACACCCACGGGTGTTGGCCTGGCCTCCGGTGACCTGTGGGCCCTGAGGGCCGAGGGCCTCTCTGACCCTCGGTGTCACCCGTTGGTAGAGCTGGGTGACCACGACTGCTCTGCCTGTCTCCCAACAGCGGCCAGGGTCCAGTGAGACCGTGAGACAAGTGCCTTTTCAATATATGGAAGAGACTGCGGGGTTGGCTGCTGGGTGCTGCAGGAGGTCCCCTGGAGGCAGGGGGAGTGAGGACCAGCTCCCAAGGCCAGGAGGGGTGGCCGTGGTCCTGGAGGAGATGGAGGGGCTGAGCCCCGGCGGGTGAGCGGGATCTCAGAAGGAGAGGGCAAGAGCCCCACACCGACACCCAGCCCGGAGCCCTCTATCCTGAGTCGGACTGGGGAGCGGCCCCGGTTTCAGGAAATTCAGAAACAGGGGGTGCCTCAGGGCAGGGGGCCTGGGTCTCCCTGAGCCCCCTCCCTGTCCCTTGCAGGAACATGTCTGCACTGCCACCTTGATGACTCTTCAGGAAGTGGGCCCTTCGCTCAGCACAGGGCCTGGACCTCTGGGAAGGGCAGGTGTGCAGGGGGCCCGCTCCGAGCACAGAAAAGCTCTTGGGTCCCCAGGAGGAGGCAGTCAAACCATCTGCCCCTGGATATGCTGATGGCCTCCAGTGGTCTGGTCTGGAGGGCTTCCTGGAGGAAGTGCCACAGCAGGATTTGAAGGGAAGAGAGATGAAGCAGACGCAGGGCTGGACGGCAGGCCTGTATGGGGGTTGTGAGGAGGCCCGCTGGGCTGGAGCAGAACTGGGCAGGGGCGTGGCCCCCCAGGGCTGCAGCCCTCACGTCTCTGCCCCCCTTGCCTGACCCAGCCAAGCAGGGAAAGCAGAGCAGACCCCTTGTGCCTCCTCCAGCATCTCGGGGTGGTGGTGGGGTGTCTCGAGGCCCCTTGCCTGAACTTGGATGAGCCCAGCATGACTTCAGAAGAGCAAGCACAGCCACTAGCCAGGGATGCAGCCGCATGGGGTGGTCCTTACCGGATGTGGGGGGCACAGAACTGTGCTTAAAGGGACCGAGAATCCAGTCAGTGCTGAACCTAAGGCAGAGAGACCTGCCCCTTCCCCACCTTCCTTCTTAATGCCTCGGCTTCTACCCGTCCTGCCGTCCTGTCTGTGGGGTCTGGAGAACACGAGGCCATCTGGCCGGGTGTTTAAGCATCTTTGAGATAAGATCTCTTTTCCTCACTGACTAGAACCCAAAATGGACAAGACTGGAACAGGAGCTTTCCTTCCTGTAAAATCAGCTTCTCTGTTCTGTCTGGAAGATCCTGCTGTTCTCAGCTCCCTTCCCTGGGCTGATAGGACCTAAAATTACCAAAGAAGTACCTGCTCCAAGGCAGCTGGTATTTCTGATAAAAGTAGACATCAGAGCGTGGAACTACCCTGAAAGCAGGGGCGGCGTGTCCCCACCCGGGAGGCAAATAAAGTCGTCTTCTTTTCTTGGCCGTGTGAAGGCTGTGCCTAAGTTGGGGCCTGTTCAGCTTGGCGTGTTTGTGTCTGGAGAGGTTCTTTCCTCCTCTCAAGGTGGGCCAGCCCCTCCATCTGCTCTAGCGACTCACTAGGGAGCAGAGAGACCAGCAAACCAAGTTAGCTGTCGGGCCGCGATTGGGGGCTGAGCCAAAGGGAGGAGGAAGGAGGCAGCCTGTGTTTATTTTCTCCTTAAGAAGGAAACACAACTAAACACACTGCACGGCCCCGGCGGACGTTACCCTAGTCACACGTGAGATGTCCACACCCGCGTGTGCACGAATGAACACGTGCCCGCGAGCCAAGGTGGCAGGTGATGCCATCTGGGGCTTTCCCACAAGCTGCCCGGCTTCACGGGAGGGTGAAAAGGAGGAGCCACCACACGCATTGGGCAGGGGTCGTCCTACCCGTCTGCAGTCGATGGGGCTGGGGGGGGCGTCCCTTCTCCCCGCCCCTGTCTGTCTGTCTTTCCCTCATCTTCAGCCAGTGCAGAGAGAGAGCCACTCGTATCCAGCTGACATTCCTTGGCACATAATTACATCATCTGTCTCAGATCTCATTATAGCCCTTTCCATTTACTGGACCCACAGATCAAGGCTCAGATTCTCAGAGCCACATCTGACAAGGGAGAAGCTGTCCCGGGAACACACCGTGTGCAGTTTCCACGTTCAGCACCCAAAGACTTAGGAATGTAAAACTGAGAAACGCCAGTTTCGCCGGGAAGACCAAAATAGCATGTAGGAAAGTGTTCAGAAAGAGAGAAGAGCTAAATTAAGGGAAAGTTTCTGGAAGCTGCACCTTCGGGGCGACCACGGGTGGTGGGCGGGTAGGTGGGGGAATGAGCGACACCCTCGCCCACCTGGCGGCTTGGTGTGAGGCCACCTCTTGGGAATAGTTTAGAGCCTGATGCCTACCTCCCAGCTTCCTCAGCAAAGCGCCCATCCCCCTCTGGGACAGGTGGAGGGTGACCATCCTTCTGGCCCCTGGAGGCTGCCAGGTAAACCCTTCCTTGTTTCCTAGCCTCATCTGCCACCCTCTCCTCCCTGGGCGGCTCTCTCGCCCCGCCATCCTCAGGAGAAATAGGTCTGCCCTGACCTCTAAGCCATCCCTTCTCCTTCCACCCAACGGTTGATTTTTCCTGTCGTAGTCTTGAGAAAGTGCTGCACCCCTAAACGTCCACTCCAGAGGGCCTCGGTGCTGCTGGCGAGTGGTGTCGCGGTCACCAGGGTTATGGACGACCCTCCTGCCTCTCGCATCTCTCCTTCCCTCTGGCTCCGTGGCTGACTCCTTGCGTCCCCACCTGCCCTGGGTCCCACCCCTGGGACCTGCTGCTTGGGCAGTCCTTCCCGATTCACTGGTGGGCTAGCCCCGTAGACCTGCTTTCTTGTTTATTAGCAAGCGCCCAGAAACTTTTGGGGTGTGTTGCCATGGAGATGATGGAGTTGTCCTTGCAGTCCCATCCCTTAGACTTTCTTGAGCAACCTGCCCTCTTTCTGGATCGCTGGGAAGCTGCAGGGAGGTTTCTTAAATTAATCCTGTCAAAATAGCCTTCGAATTCTTTTGGAGCATGGATGTTTTTTTCTAATCTCACAAGACACAAACTGTTCAAGGGAAGAACTGGGAACAAAGACAAGTGGGGAGGGCCGGGGGGAGGGGCTTGGACAGCATTTGAAAGAAAGTGTGCACGTGAGGGATGGGCTGGGGGAGGGACAGCAGGTGTCCTGGGAAGAGAGCAGGCTGACAGGTGACCCAGTAATAGGCATGGCATGTGTGGAGGGCTAGGGTCTGGGGGCTGGCAGTCAGCTGGCTCCCCTTGCCCAGCAGACAAGGAAAGATGCTCGAGGTGGGCAGTAGGGGAACGGGCCTGAAGTCTAGTCTCTGCTCCTAGAGCCTCCAAGCTGGGCCTCCAGCCCCTCCTCCCTCCTTTCTGCCCCTGCTGGCCATTTGAGGAACTGCCATGCTTGGAGAGAACTTAGACTGTTGGGAAGTTCATAGAGGAGCATTTTAAATTCAGTGATGTTTTTCTTTGTGTCACTCGTCTTGAGAGTTGGGACGAGTAGGAAGATACACCATGGGCCAGTGTCCTTTGGCTCAGCCACACGGCAGCCTCCCACTCGCCACATTGACCACTGGCAAGCTTTCCTGCGCTTGGCGGCCGTGTACCAACTACATAGCTTGCCTGGTCTTTGGCCTTGGAACAGTTTTTTGGTGTGTTTTAGATGTGGGTCCTGGACTCAAAGCTTGCTGTTTGTGGGGAGAATTAGGAATGTTGAGGGATCCTTGTTTCGTGGCCTTATTTGCTTTATCCCTGCTGAGTTCCAGACCACAGAGGTATTAGAAAGGGAGGCAGGGAGGGAGAGAAGGAAGGATGGAGGGAGAGAGGGAGGGAAGAACGGAAGGAAAGGCTCCAGGGGAAATTATTAACTTTGCTTCTGAGCTGTTGGAAACTTACCACACCCTGATACTTATAGAACTATAGTATAAAAAAATTTCAAGTTTTCTGTCCCAGCACTTGATCTAGTCTTCCTCCTTAGTAACTGAAGCCTTCTTTCCATCTGGGCACATTGCTACATAAGCTAAAAGGACTAGACTTTTTCCATGTCCTGTAGGCTTGGTGACGATTTCTTGCCAATGAGAGAGAAAAACTGTATGCTATAATTTAATGAACATCCTTTACAGGGGAGAGGTGAGCCCCTTTTCTTCCCTTCTTCCTCCTTCCTGCTTCCTGGAATGCAGTCATAATGGCTGGAGATCTGGCAGCCACGTTAGACCATAAGATGGAAGCCAAGCCTTGGGGTCAGTGAAGCAGAACGGTGAGCGCCTGGGTCTTGATGGCTGTGCAACTGCCATCCCCGCCCACCTCCCTTTAGAAAATGGCTTTACTGGGAGGAAAAATAAAGTTACTATTATTATTATTTCATTTTTGCAGTTGAATCAAGCCCTGATGGTCACACATGGGTTGCAGGTGAGCTGGATTAGATGGTCAGCGTGAAGGTCAGGGCAACAGACGGCCTGGATAGCAATGTTGTGGCTGAACTCTCGAGCAGTAGACTGACATGACAGCACAGAAAAGGACACGGACAAGGTGTGACAGCCAGCTCTGCCTCTGATTAACCGTCACCTTGACCCAGTCTTCATTTCCTCACTCGCAAATTAGAATAGTCATCTCTCTCACAGACTGTTCATAGGTCTAGAAGTCCTACATTCTAGGTGTCTCACTGAGTGTCTGCTCAGTGTGGGTGTTCAGACTGGTGACTCTAAGTGTGTATGTGTGTGCGTGTGTGTGTGCATCCGGCCAGGCACTGCACTTGCTCTGGGGGTGGGGAGCTGAGGACAGGATACTGCAGGCTGGCTGGGGGCATTTAGTGTCACATCTGGGCCGAGCATGGAGCATGTGCGTGTCTCTGGTTGTGGTGCGGGCTCGGGGTCTGTGTGATCAGAGCCTGGGTGCCCGCCCCTCCCTCGTCCTCTGGATCCCTCTGTCTTCATGGCCCACTGACATCCTTCCTCTTCCATGGAGACATCCACGTTATTCCTGACGTTCCTTGACACGTCACTGAGTGTATTCCAAGATGGCCCCATTCAGGGCTTAATTTAGTCTCCTCCTGGTGTGTGTGAGAGAGAGTGTGTGAGTATGTGTGTGAGAGAGCATGTGTGTGTGTGTGAGTGTTCACGGGTCCTCCCCAGCTGGACTGCTGCCTTCTGGAAGGTAAACCCCGGTCTTACGGTGCTTTGTGAGGAGTGTGTGTTGGGTACTCTACCTGTTCTTGAAAAGGTGGCGTGTCACAGGTTAAGCGTGTTTGTTTCCATGTGACCTGTGTCCAGCCTCTGGCCTTTCTCTCCCTCCTGTGGCTCAGATGATGTGATGGGCAGAAGGAAGGGGTGACTGGGGCCAGGCGGCTCGCCGGCACACGTCACCCGCCCGGGCAGATTTGGTGGGGGGGTGCTCCCTCCTCCCCAGGTGTGAACTGGTTGGTAAGAGATGATTTCTCACCCTCAGGAAACCTCTGCATAAAAGAGGTTCCTTCCTGAAAACACTCCCAGTGGTGGAAGGTGCTGTTAGTCACATGTGGTCATGGCTGGGGAGCAGGTGTCAGGCGCTGAGATGATCTGTCTCCTTCCAGGGGGAGCCGAGCTCTTAAAACCCTTTCTTTTCACACCTCAGCTCCCCAGGGGCTGCAGCCCTCAGTCCAGGAGCCACCCAACTTCCCACCTCCACGTCGTGCCCCTTCACTGGCTGACTCCCAGCCCCGTCTGTCCCCAGGACTTCCTATGGGACTAGGGTACAAGCCACCTTGGAAGGCCTCCAGCTCTCCTGGAAGTCCCCCTGGCTGCTCCGATGATGAGCTCCCAGGATCTCAGGAAACATGGGAATGATCTGATCCTGTGCCTCTGTCTCACTCCTATACCCCTGGTTTTCTAAAACCCACGTTCTCGTGAGCCGGCTCTCTAGTGCCGAGGCCCGTTCTGCACACGTCACCAACCGGTGCTCACAGGACCCGTGAGAGCTGTCAGAGGAGATGTGACCCCCGCTCCTCTCCCTTCCACTGCGCTCGTCCAGTATCCATCAGGTCCACCCCTACTCTCCTGGCCTCTGGGGTCCCTTCCTTCTGGAGGCGACCTCTAAGTAAGAAGGACCGTGATGTGTATGTAGGAGTTCGCAGACAATACTCTGAGGGCTCTCAACCCTGGGGGACTCATCAACCTCCTGGGTTTCCAGGTGACGAGGCTAGGGAGTCATGCGGATAAATAGGGTCTGTGTGTTCCTGGGAGTGGCCACTGAAGGGGTGGGCAGAGGGGCAGAGGGTGCTGACAGCAGTCAGCCCCACTGCCTGCTGGCAGTCCGGCCACACAGGGCCCGGGGCACTGAGAGCTGGGTCAGCAGGGAGTGCAGACCAGTCCTGGCCTCTTCTAAGACCAACCCTGACTCGTCAGCCAGCTGTCCCAGCTCGCGCCCCAGAGTCTGTGCTTCCAGGGTGAGTCCTCAGACCTCAGTCAGAGGTGAAATCAGAGTGAAGGCAGACGGCCCCTTTTAGCTCTTTTTCCTCCCATAATTGGTGTGATTCTGAAGGTCTCTAGGTGAATGCCTAAGAATAATGATGTAAGATCTATGGTAGAGTAATGCATGTAAGAAATGCTCATGCAAAGAGGGGTGATGCAGCATTCACAGGCACGACTGGCCAGTGCCTCAAGCCTGGGCATTGAGGGTTGGGTTTACAAGGTTCGTCTCAGTGGGAGTGGTTGGAGTGACTATGGAAGTGAGTTCCGCAGTGTTTTGTAAACCCATAAAATCGAGCATGGAGGCCCCATGCAGGCTTAGCGAGGAACAGCGAGGAAGGAACATGAGTTATGTGGTGGGAACGCTCCACAGTCTGCCCATGTACACAAAGGTCTGCATAATGATTTCTTTACTACAGTTCATAAAATAGATGCAGAGGAGAATAGGCTTGCTTCTCCTAGAAGAATCATTCTGTTCAAAAGCAGAGCGTTTAATGTCCTCCCACCATGAATTCCTGGAGTTTCAGCCTCAGAGAGAAAGGAGACTGGGGCCAGACGGCCGTGCTGGACTCTGAGCAAGGACGAAGGGCTGGTTTGAGGCCATCACGGCGGGAGTGGCCGGTGGTCTCTGGCTCCCGCTTCCCTCAGGAGAGACGGGCCTGCACAACGCAGCCCACGGATGTCGGGAAAGGATGCTCCAACGAGTGCAGAGAAGAGAGCAGTCATGTGACTCCGTGAGTCTCTGGAAGGGATGCTGGTTTGAGAGGAGCCAGTCCAGCAGAGACTTGAAGAAACGCAGACACCCATGGGGGCTCCTGCGGCGATGATGGGGGTGCTCAGCCTTCCACAGTGAGGGTGCCCCAGCCAGAACACACAGCAGGGATGACACGGAGGAGCTGGGCAGGCGCATATTCAGGATTGGCCTCTTTTAAAGGGGTCACGTCTGTCTCAACCGGTCCTCCCCTAAAGACTGGACGAATCTCTTCCTGTTTCCTTAGAGCTTCTGCTGTGAGTTCAGTGAGTTGATGGCACAGCTGCAGGCACCAGAGAGGTGACATTTTTATTTTCTGAGGTCCAGAGGCTTAGCAAGAGTGAGCTTAATCTACTCCCTGGCAGACACTTGGAACAGATTCCCTGGGAGAGGGCACATCTGTGTTTTCGGAAGAACTCTGTAATTTTAGGATTTTCTTTTTGTGTGGGGTTACTAGGCTTGGCTCAAAGGGATTCTTAAGATAGCATTGGTTCCAATAAGGCAGTTAGTAACATCTATCATGATTTCTTTGTGAAAAATGTAGAGAGATAGGTTTATAATCGATTGGCAAACTCTGATCAAAGAATGCTGATTAATAGATGGATGTCAGTCTGGAGTGAAGTATGTAATTCAATGCCAGGGGCTTGTACCTGGCAATAGTCTACACTGATACTGCAAAATGGACATGTCCAATTTGTGGAAGATACAAAGTTGGGAGAGATAAAAGATGCCATGAATAGAAAAAAAGTGTTTAGAAGATCCACTGGCTTCTTAACATTACAGCAGACCAAACCTGCTTGGTGCGCTTCCTTAGAACTTCCAAGTAAAAAACATCCATAAGTACGCCAATGAGTTTTAAATTAGCAATCACACTGTAGATCAAACCAGTCAATCCTAAAAGAGATCAGCCTTGAATATTCATTGGAAGCACTGATGCTGAAGCGGAAGCTCCAGTACTTTGGCCACCTGATGCGAAGAGCTGACTCATTGGAAAAGACCCCAATGCTGGGAAAGATTGAAGGCAGGAGGAAAAGGGGCGGTAGAGAAAGAGATGGTTGGATGGCATCACCGACTCGATGGACTTGCGTTTGAGCAAACTCGGGGAGACAGTGAAGGACATAGGAGCCTGGCGTGCTGCAGTCCATGGGGTCACAAAGAGTTGGACATGACTCAGCAATAATCACATTGTAGATTACAGATCCATAAAGAACACACATCAAAGAACAAACAAGTGGACTTCTCACCACGAGAACAGGTGGATTGAGAGGCATCTTCCTGGCCTGAGTTCCACATGTGAGCTGCCTGACAGGCCGCAAAGAACTGGATTGTTAAATAAGATGTAATTAATACAGAAAGATATTATAAAGACGTGACAATACAAGGTCTCTGAAAACACACCATTCCTGTCTTCCTGGGATAGTGACTCAATTAATCCTTAATGTTTCCTGAAATGAATCAGAATCAAGGACTCTGAGTGGTATAAGAGGGACCAGTGGAGAACTGAACCTGATGAAGTTGAGCCAGTGAGCAGTAATGAAGAGCATAAGCTCAGGATTGGAGACCAGCAGATGAATCCCAGCTCTGCCTCGTGTTGACTGTGGGGCTGTCAACAGTTACTTAACATTTATGAACCTCACTGATAATGGGATTTCTATAGAATTATGTAAGAAAAGTCGGTTAAGTGCCTTATGTGGTTCCTGACACATAGCAAGTACCCAATACATTATAGCTTTTATCAATACTGTTAATATTATTAATAATAAAAAAAAATATGCTAACTTTGGTTACAAAATAGAAATTAGAAGTTATTTTTAAATACTATATTGAGAAATAATCACATGATAAGAAACTGTATATATGATACAAGATTAAATTAATAATGACAAGGAAATAGTGGGTGCCAGAAGCATTTGAAATACATTAAATATATTTGTCTTAAAGAGGGGCACCATGAGCTTTGGTTTTCTTTTGGACTTCTTAAATTATGGAAGTTTCTGTAGCATAGGCATATAATAAAAATAAAAGTTAAAAATCATGTTTTCTACTTTCAAACTATTGAGGCTAAAATATAGTCTATGAAATAAAAAGTGAGAAAATAAACATGCACAAAAATATCCAGAAACATAAAACAGCAAAAGTAGGGGGACAGACCTATCAACTATGGTAAAATATGTAAGTAGGTTAAGTGCTTATTATTAAAAGTCTAAGATTCTCAGATTTAAGTTAAAAACCAAAACTCAATCATATTCTGTACAAGACACACAGTAAAAAGCAAAGTGATGCAGAAAGGCTAGAATAAAATTAATGTTAGTTAATTTAGGAAACAGTCTTAACAGCAGACTTGATAAATATGTCAGGGAGTCAGGGCCATGAAATAAAAACTAGGTGACCTCTGGAAAGATTAGAAATGAAAAAGAAAAAATAAATTTAATAATGAAACATAACATGTACAAAGAGACGTCAAGGTTAAAAGAATGAATGCTCAGAAATTGCTCCATGGAAATTTTCTGGAAAAATGCAAACTTCAATTTTAGAGAAGTTGTTCCAAAAAGCATAAAAAGATTAAAGTTAAAATCTTATTTAGTAAAAGTAACATTGTTCTAACAAAGACATCTCACATACACACATTTACGAGTCTTACAGATGGACACAGATGAAAAGTAATTGAATCCAGTGGATTCACAATTAGGTGGGATATAACCAATAAGCCTAAGGACTATATGATATTGGGAAATTTATTACTATAGTATGTCATATCAGTAAATCAACTAAAAACTAATGCCACATGTGATAAAATCCAATATGTTTCTCAAAACATAACACATGCTAAAAATAGAATGATTTCTAATGTGAAAAAGAACAAAGTTGAAGGCAGGAGGAGAAGGGGATTACAGAGTGAGATGGTTGGATGGTATCACAAACTCAATGGACATGAGTTTGAGCCAGCTCTGGGAGATAGTGAAGGACAAGGGAGCCTGGTGTGTTGCAGTCCATGGGTTCACAAAGAGTCAGACACAACGGAGTGACTGAACAACAATAATCTCAAACCAACAACAAACACTTGGACAGTGAAGACCAGGAGGCCTTTCCTTAAAATAAAGAACCAAGGGAGGACAGGGACTGGAACCCGTGACAATCATCCCCATGGAAACCCTAGAGATGCTGCAGAGCAGGAAGTGGAAAAGAAGAGAGAAACTTGTCAGAATTTGCAAACAATGTGCTTGTAGTCTTAGAAAATCTAACTGGAAATGGTAAGAACTTAAAGGCACTCAGAAAAGTGGCTGGATATGACATAAATATTTTCAAAAATCAGTGTCTTTTTTATGTACCCAAAATTAAATGCATGAGAATACATGACATAATTAAAGTTAACTGAAAGACATAGAGGGGCAGTTTGAATAAATAAAAATGAGTCATATTTCTATAGGAAAGACTGAACACTGTGCAGATGCCAACTCTTCCCAAATGAATTCATCACTTTAAATCCAATCAACAGCCCAGGGTGGTTTCTCTCTTTTTTTTTTTTTGCAGGGGAGGGAACTGGGAAGAAGAAGGATACTTGGCATAAGTACTGATTGGGAGGATAAATGGGCAGAAAAACAGGAGAAGAATTCCAGTGAGGAGAGGGTTGTTTCTTGTACGAGACAGCCTATCTATCCCTGTAGTTAGACAAGCCTTATGCCTAAAGGAACCCATAGACACAGCAGTGAAATAAAACATCTAGAAACAAAGTCTAGTTATGATATTTGCTGGTGTACAGAAGAAGAGTTTTGGAAAGAAATGTGTCCAAAATAGCCTTGTGTGTGGTAGCAGCATTTAAGTGTCAGAAGGCCAGAACCCTAAGACAGGGCATTGGTTCAGAGACAGAAGAAAGTTTGCTCCATCCTGCCGTATCTTCAGTGTCGCAGATACCATGCGCCGGAAAAAGAGACCTGCTCCTCTATTCAGTTAGCTTGAAAAGAATTCACATGTGGTGGCTTAGTGGTCAAGAAACTGCCTGCAATGCAGGAGACCTGGGTTCAGTCCCTGGGTTGGGAAGATCCCCTGAAGGAAGGCCTGGCAACCCACTCCAGTATTCTTGTCTGGAAAATTCCATGGACGGAGGAGCCTGGTAGGCTACAGTCCATGGGGTTGCAAAGAGTCGGACACAACTGAAGCGACTGAGTGCTCACACACAAATGCCTACCTTATGCATTTAGCCAAAACAAATTACTATGAATTAAAGAGTTACTAATACATGTAAAATAATAATCATCCATCAAAACTAGGGGAAAATGAATAATTAACTGATCTCACAGTTAGAGAGGACTTCTAAAATACCAAAGTAATAGGAGAAAACACAAAGTAAAAGATTAGAAGATTCAACTAATAAAAATATAAAACTTTTACATACAGAAAAATGACAGAAAACCTAAGAAGACAAAAACAAACTGAGAAAATATTTATTTTTTAAAAAATGGTAAAGCATAGTTAATATTTGTTTTAGAAGGAGAGCTTTAGAAATCAATAACATAAACATTCATACCTCCATTAGAAAACTGGACAGAGGGCATAAACAGATTTATTTACAAACATAAACTGCAGGTTCATCAACACATATATTTTAAAAATCAGCTTCACTGGTAAAAAAACGAAATGCATGTTAAAACAAGATACCATTTTTCACTTGTTAACAAAGATTTATTTAAAAAACAAGATATTAGCAAAAGTTTTGGTGACATGAGCTCTTATAGACTGTTGTAGAAATAGGAAAATGTATATCCTTTCTAGAAACAGTTTGCTAATACATATTAAGGCCTTTGAAATGTTCCTAGGTTTTTACCAATTGTTTTCCTCCTAGGAATCTAGGCTAGAAAATAATTATGGAAAGATTTATATTTATGTGCAATGTTCATTACAGCATTATGTATAACAGCAAAAAAATTGAAAATAACCTAAGATCAAAGTGGGAGTGTTTAAATAAATGGTGTTATAATTCATGTGATGGGCTAATAAAAATATGTTTTTAAAGCTTACAAGTCGAGATGCTCATTTTACATTAATAGTAGGATATAAAACATATGGACAGCATAATAACAAAATTTAAAAGGAAAATATAAATGCATAATATCACATTTTCTGTATGACACAAAAATACATTCAATAGCTTGAGTAAATGTTCTGGACCAAAACTAATGAGATAAATTTATTATTAGAAATGCAAACTTCTGTGTTCAGGCTCAAAAAATAGAAATGGAAGGGGACTGATTAACGATTGCATTTAAAGAGAAAAGAAACCAGAGCATCCGTTGCCCATAGGCTAGGAGCTGCGCTGTAAGAAGCAGCCTTGGGTGCCGGTTGGGTCTGCTGCGTCGAGGTGAGGCAGCTGTGAGGTCAGAGGTTCTCAACCTGGGCTGAGCAGGAGGTGGTGAGGAGCTTCCCAGGACAGAACAGGCCTCACCCCATTTCTGATGGGGACAGTCTGGGGGGGAGGCCTGGGATTCTGCATTCCTGACAAGCTCCCGGTGATGCTGAAGTGCTGGTCCAGGTCACGCTGGGAGAGCCGCTGCTGTAGGTCAACAGCAGGGCATCAGGAGGTTTTACTGAGCCTGTGACTTGATGGCGTAGAAGGCCAGCAACCGTGAACCCATAGCACGTGGAAGGCACATGCCAGGTGCTGACTCTCTTACCTACAACCTTGGGCTGTACTGTTGACGTTCGTGGAATTAAATTACAGGCTGCTAGGACCAGTGGCAAGACAGCTCCATCACCTGACCAGGTAACTTGATCCAGGTCATTAGGTCACTACGGAAGCAGGGCCTGCAATTTCTTTCTATCCATTTTCAGCTGCTCATATTTGGGGATGGGGTGGGGGCAGTTAACTTAGAATCCTTCACTTAGAATCTCATGAAGGAAATTCAGATGGAAATGGTCTCTGGCCTCAGAATGGCCCATGGTGAGTTTCTGGGTTTGTTTTGTTGGTTGGTTGGTTGTCTTCTTTGCCCAAGGAGGAAACCTTCCTCAGTGACACCTCTCTGTGATTTCAACAGATGGTTTACGACGTGGAAAACCAAAGGCGGGTCCCAGAAGTCTAAGGGTGCCCCAGTGTCTCTGGACCATTCACATGGAGGTGCCCACCTTCTGTGATCTTCTCAGTTTGAAGGGAGCCTCACTGAGCTTAGCTGGCCGCTCACTGGTTTAGGAAGGACCCGCCTACCCCTCCCTCTCCCACCTCTGCTGCCCTCTTCCCAGCTCTGAGGTGGAGTGAGAGCAAACTGTGTGCCCAACACTCTCTGGAGTCGGTTGCCATGGCGCCGGGAGGAATCCGGTTCCTATAGCAACGTAAGGTTGACTTCTTACCTTAGGCCAGCAGATTCCCCCGGGTGGTAGCTTCTGTGATCTGGCGTTAATCTGGGAGGGGACACGAGCAGAACTGAAAAACATCCCATTTCCCCACGACCCACCCAGTCCTTCCCACCTGCCCTCCTTCCCACATGTCACCAAAATAATGACAGTTAGACATGCACTTTCTTTAACCTAAACAATGCACTGTTATATTACTTTAATGTTTTCATCAGATGAAAGTGTACGTGGAGGCTCCATTCCTATCCCCCTTCTAGGACCAGCCGCCCTTGGCACAGTGTCCACCAGGCCTGCATGCTGCAGGGGACAGCCCCATTAGCCACAGAGACCCATGTGGGCCATGTGCTCGTAGCGCTGAGCAGGCCCCAGAGGCCTGTGAGCAGCGTGAACCCCTGACGGAGAAATAGCCCGGAGAGACAGCGAGTCATCTGAGGGCCCTCCTGGCTTGTCCTTCGAAGAAATGACATGTGGTCCTGGCCTGCGGGGCGTGGGGACCTGGCCTGGGGCACGTGGAGGGCAACGTGGGACGTTAGCCCAGACCCTGCCCCACGGGAAGGACACCAGCTGTTTTCTAGAGGCTTCCGGCGGGGGTGGGTCCATGACCCCACCGTTCACCTGAGCGCTTCGCGCTTCCCGCTTCGGTGACAAGCCTGTCACTGTCTATCTATTCAGTCTCCACGGGCCGGCTCTGCGCTCATCCTGAGTAACAGAAAGGGGTTTCTTCTCTCCTGGCATCTACCTTCATCATAACAGACAGTGAGCGACGGAAATACCAGGAATGTGAATAAAATAGCGTGATGTGATGGGGGCGGGATTTCTTTAGTGACCATGAGCCTGGTGGCAGGAAGGAGCCTGTCCTGGGATGAGCTGCAGAAAGGGTGACCCGGGCAGAGCCTGGAGACTGGCAGTGGTCTGTGTACACTGGGAGGCAGGCGGCGGGCCGTGTACAGTGGGAGGTAGACGGTGGGCCGTGTACACTGGGAGGATGGTGGGGGGCCGTGTACACTGGGAGGATGGCGGTTGACCGTGTACAGTGGGAGGTAGACGGTGGGCCGTGTACACTGGGAGGATGGTGGGGGGCCGTGTACACTGGGAGGGAAGTGGTGGGCCGTGTACACTGGGAGGATGGCGGTTGACTGTGTACAGTGGGAGGTAGACGGTGGGCCGTGTACACTGGGAGGCAGGTGGTGGGCTGTGTACACTGGGAGGGAAGTGGTGGGCCGTGTACACTGGGAGGATTGTGGTGGGCTGTGTACACTGGGAGGATGGTGATGGGTCATGTACAGTGGGAGGCAGGCGGTGGGCCGTGTACACTGGAAGGTAGGCAGTGGGCCATGTACACTGGGGAGAGAATTGTGGGGGACGACTGTGGGAGCCGTGGGTAGTAGTTCAGCAGGTGACAGAGTCAGACTCACTTTCTCCAAGTCACTCTCCAGCCCATGTTCCTCTTGCCTCTGCCCAAGGACGTGGGTGTGATGGAGGAGAGCCTTTGCCCCCTTCCTGTGCTCGAGGGTGGTTTGCAGGTCACAAGCACCCCACTCAGGCAGTGCATGCGTCCACTTGTGGGGAGACCCAAGGAGGCCTGGGCCGACCCCCAAACGCTGGGCAGAGCCAGGGTCCACTGGGATCCTGTGCTCTGGGCTATGCCATCCCCAGGAGAGGGTGCCCCAGGTACCCCTGCCTGCAGCCTGCCCGCCTCCCTGGAGATGGGTGACAGCAATCGCAGGACTCACCTAGCCTTTTCTGTGGGGCCCCCTGCTGCCCCTGCTCTCACACTCCGGGCGGTGGTGGGACCTGTGCCTGGCAGCCCAGGTAACAATTAGGGGGGCCGCTCCCCAGCTGGTGAGCTGCTTGAGGAGGGGCCTGGGGCCCAGCCAACAAGAGGAGGAATGACGCAGCCTGGGGGACCCCGCAGGTGCCCTTCAGCGCCCCCCTTCTATCTGAGTCCAGTTCACCCTGGCAAGTTGGGGGGCATTTTCAGCAGAGCCACTGAGATGGAACGTGGCCATGGCTGTGCCCTTGGCCGTGCCCGAGGTTCAGGGAGCCCCACACAGGGCAAGGACAGCAGGGGGACAGAGGCAGACAAGCCTGGTGCTGACCGCAGGGCCCCGACCTGCACGCAGCCTCCAGGCGGCCTCCAGGAATGACCCTGCCCAGCACCTTCTGACCCCGCTCCCCAGGCTCCGACTCAAGGGAATTAGGGTTTTATGTCATTTATCATCGGTATCATTCTAAGTGCCCTTCTGGTTGTGGGGAGACAGCTAGGAATGACTGGAAAATTACATCCCGGCTCTGTGCCCTCAGCACTGTCTGTGGTCCTCAGCTCACACCCACGAGAGAGGCCATGTCCCCCACGTCACCGCTGAGCAAAGTGAGGTTCATGTAACAACGCCATGAACACCCAGGGTCTCGCATCCCCCGTGCAGGAGGAAGGATGCAGAACAAGTTGTCTGCCTTTCCGCCTCTCCACGCTGCCCTCAGAACCGAGTCTAGAGCTCTCCTCCTTGGGGTACCCTGGCCAAGAGACCATCTGGGAGCCTCCAGACAAGCGTCTAAGCTCAGGGGCCAGGGTGCCTGACTGGCTGGGTGTCCTGGTCTGAGCCGAGAAGAAGGTGGTGCAGGGTGGTCCTTGGCCGAGCTGGGCTGTGACCTCCAGGCAGCCAACATTCATTGATAACATCTGCCAGTCTCTGCACTTGCGTTCTTTCCCGTTGTAACAATGAGACTGGGAGCCATGCAGCTGAGCATCGCAGTGGGTTAGTGACTCTGCAGGAGTGAAGCACCGGGTCTGGTGGACAATCCTAGAGGGAGAAACACAGTCGGAAAATAGAAACCAGCCTGCGAGAAGGGCTCTGGGCGCCCTGAGGGTGCCAGCCCCACAGGTGGAGGGGACCCAGTGCCATGAGCCTGGTAGGGGGGGCAGGTTCAGAAACCCCCACGGCCTCTCCCACCTGCAGGCCTTTACAAGCTCTTTCCCACAGGACATCCCAGGCTTGAGGACACCCCCTGGGACCCCTCAGGCTGCTAAACTCAGGCACGCTTACGCTGACCAGTGTGTACAGGGCTGAGCAATCTAGGCAGCGGGCTGCGAGTGATAATCGTGCACCAAGATTTCAACAGTAGTAGTACACAGGCGAAAAGTTGGCCTGCTTTTTGTGGCCATCCTGCCCTGGTGATTCTACATAACCATAACAAAGCATGATGAAAGGGGGCATCCCATGGGCAGGATGCCCCCTGCCACCACCACCACCATTAGGAGAGCTAGGGAGCCTGTTCTTGGATTTGTCCGTTGGGTCGGTTTCTTTTCCAGCCTTCAGGCCTCTGGTCAGTTTCACGTCTTCTTGGTCAGTTCTGTGTTCACTACATGAACTTAGGGGTTTTGTGGTCGCCTCTAGAATGCTGGGGAACCCCACGAGACCAGGCAAGGAAAATATCGTTTTCCTCTTTTGGTTATTTACGTATAAATGTCACGGAGCTGTGCCTATTCAACTGGGGTCTTCACAAAGTGCTTTTTTTAAACCACGGCCTCCATCCAGGGCTTCTCTTTGGCAGGCGTGTCCTTTTAAGCAGATGGAGGGCGGGCCAGCCTAGCAGGACGCGAGGAGCGGCAGAGGTGCCCGTACTCTACAATTTTCTGGGTCCTGACTGGTGAATTAGCGTGCATCTCCCGTGTGCTCTGACACGCGGTACAATTTGTCCGCGGAGCGTGATGATAGGTTGTCCTGGGCTGATGATCAGAAGTCTTTATTTAGCTCCTGCAGCCTTTAGAGGAGTCGGGAGCGACTGTCCCCACCCCTCCCATGTGTTTGCACAAGTGGGAAAAGCATTTGACCTTGAGAATTTTACTCTCCCGGGGGCTGGAGTGAGGGGTGCACAGTGTTGAGGGAGGTGGGAGGCAGGGCTTCTCCTCAGCCTGCGAGTGCAGGAATGCGTGGGTCCTAGAGGTGGCCCAGGCCATCCTACACGTGATGGGTGAGAAAAGCAGGGCTGCAAGGTGACGGCTCACCAGGGTCACACCTCGGATCCACCAGGAAGGCAGGCTGGTCGTGGCCCCTAGCATCCACGAGGCTTGTCCCCAACGCCCCCATCCGGCAATGCTCCGGTCAGTCAGTGGTCAGGTGGCCCTGGCACTTTCCCCATCAGAGCCTGAGCCGGGGGGCGGTGTACTGTGTCAGCTCTGCAGAGTGTTCCGTGTGGCTCTGTCACTCGCTGTCACCCTTGGACTCCAGCGCACAAGCCCCCATCCCTTAACCAGCACAAGGTGGGAACAGTGGTTATGGAACAGCACTGCACAGACAATGGTCTTGTGACTCAAATCTTGTCTCCAGAAGACGGGAGCACAGATGAGGGTTGTCCAGTAACTGATGCTCCGTCTGCTGACCCTCACTGATTCCCCACCCCCACCCTGAGAGCCTTCCATCAACCTCATTAATGTGTGCAGCGTGCTAAGATGCTTCAGTGTCTGAGTCTGTGCAACTCCACAGACTGTAGCCCGCCAGGCTCCTCTGTCCATGGGATTTCCCAGGCAAGAATACTGGAGTGCGTTGCCATGCCCTCCTCCAGGGGATCCGCTGGACCCAGGGATTGAACCTGCGTCTCTTAAGTCTCCTGCATTGGCAGTCAGGATCTTCACCCCTAGCACCACCTGGGGAGTCCAACCTCCTTAGTAAGCATCCCCTAATTGGTGGGTTAGATTCCCAGTGTTTTCCTTGCCCATCCACCGCTGGAGAACACCACCAGCACTGTCAGGCAGGTCCCCCATGCCTCCTGTTCCCCTGGGGTGCTGGCAGCACCCATGTTCATGCCCAACCCTTCCAGCTGAGACCCGGATGCCTGGGGCGGGGGCACCACACTGAGAAGCCCCTTTAAGCAGCAGCCTCACCTGCCGGACCTTCAGCCCAGGACACACACTGACCCTTTTCTGCACAAGGATGGCCCTCCCTACAGAGGGCTCCGTCCAAATGGAAATCACAAAGGCTAGTTCTGGGCTGGCGCTGGCACGAAACAGCTTAGAATTAAAGCCATGATGGTACCAATTAAGTTGCCCAGGACCAGGCTCTCTGCATTTATTGCTCATATAGAGACGAAGCCTGAAATAACAGGGCTGGCTCTTGGGGAGCCCCGCTTGGGGCAGGAAGGCAGTGTCCCCATTACAACAAGGAAGATGGATGGTGTCTGTGACCGTCCGCCTCCCCCAAGGACACCTGGAAGAGTTTCCTTTTCCAGAGCCAGGCCTGGGACAGTCCTGACCAGTTTCCCGTGGCTTGGCTGTCTGCCTCTGTGTCCTGCGGGAACGTGACCAGCCCTCAGCCTGGCAGCCCAAGGCTGCAGGGCAGCCCTGCGGGTCTCCAGTATGAGACTGGGGACAGGTGGGCTCAGGTCAGAGGGTTTCAGGAAGCTCCTGAAACTGTGTGCAGAATTGGAATGGTTTCTGGGTCTTTCCAGGTGAAAGTCCACTCTTGCCTCTGATTCTCAAAGACGCCCCTGGACCAGAGGCTGAGGCCCCTGAGCAGAGGCTGCCAGCATCCGACTTGCTTCTCTGGTGGAGGATCTTGGAGCACAGGTTGTGGGTGGTGGACACTTGGCTCAATTTCCTGCCAATTAACTGTCTTAAAGTACTGACCCCCTGCTTCCAGCAACAGTCCCCCTTGGGGGCCTGGTATCCCCACCTCACCTGCCCCAGCTCTCAGAAGCTGGCTCCCCCTCACCACAGTCGTCCATGATGCAAGACCCCGAGGTCACTCTCAGCCCTGGGTCAGCTCTGGGGACCACTCAGGCCACTGGTCAGCCTTGCAATTAGAAGCTGAGCCCCCCACCACCAACCAGGCTGCCACCCCTAACTCCCACCCATCTCCAGGGGCTGTGGCCTGCAGCATGCACCCAGGTCAGCAGATCCTGTCAAGCTGTCGGCAGCCTATCTCATCGGAAATTTCACTAATAAATTAGTAATAATGGGTCTGGCTATTGGGAATGCCTGAGAAAATCTCCTGGAGCACTTGAGGGTGTCCTGGGAGAAAATAGAAGCAGCTTTATTTGAGCATCGGAGCATCTGGGAAGATTCTGTGAGGCTGATTCCCAGGACCGCCAGGACCACAGGGCTCTCTGGATGTGAGGTCTGCCTCTGAGTGCAGATAGGCGCTCCCTGCAGTTTCCCAAACCCTTGCCTCCTCCCGTCACCAACTCTTTACCTGGGGCTCAAAAAGTCTGCAGGTGGAGTTTCAGAGGGTCCGTGAACTCGGATGGGAGACCTTTGTCTTCACAGACTTCTTCCCGAGTGTTATCATGTTATTCCTTTGTGAATAGAGGCAGCAAACTACAATTGGATGAGCAGTGTCTGTGACTTCGTCCACTGTTGAAAACTGTGGACATGTTCCTCTCCCATCAGGATGGTGGCAATTCCACAAAAGGGTGGGTTTCTTTCCCTCATCACTGAGTCAAAATTCTGGTGGTCCATTCAGTTTTGTTACTTAATACATAAACAAAAAGTCACATATACTTTTACACTGCACATGTGTCTTCTAACTATTTTTGATAACTGTGTTTCAGCATCATCAGTTTTCTTTGCCATCCTTTTATTTCCACTTTAAAATGTTATCGTGAGAAGGGGTCTGCAGGTTTCCTTAGAAGTGCCAAAGGCACCTGGAGCACAAGAAAGGTTACAAGCCCTGCATGGAGAAATCACCCTTCAGTCCAAGGCTGCTGTCTGGTTTCTGCTCTAGGGGAATTCTGAGCAGGTGTGAGCATCAGGGCAGGAGCGGGGCGAGCAAAAACCAGCCTTGTACCCCATAATAAGGAGCCCTCACTTAGCAGATCCCAGGCTTATGCCCTGGACACTCTTTACGTCCTCATTAAATAAGGAAATTACCCGTAGGTGTTGAAGAGGAACCTGCATCCGTGGGCAGTGACTTAGAGCAGAGCTCTTGAAACATCTGGAGATCTGTGTTAGCCACCCCTTGGAAGCCCCCAGGGCCGGGGGGGGGGAGCGGATTCTCTGGTATTAATCACCGGGCTCAGAGCTCAGAGCAGGAGGGGGAGGGGGCAGCGTCGCCGATGGACCCCAGGGCCTGCTGAAGCGGGTTTGTGATGGGGACTCACAGCCCAGCCCTATCACTGACTAACCGTGACCCTGGCAGGTTGTTTAACCTCCTGTCCCTCAGTTTCTTCCCATAAAAGTGGTGTCTAGCTCATCAGCCTCCAATGAGCATGGCCATTACCATGGGCACACGATCCCTGCAGCCCACGGGGGCTTCGGGAAAAAGGGTGAACTGGGGGTCTGGAGGCCACACTGGAACTTTCACATGATCTCTGTGTCGTGTGTATCCTGGGGGTTCCCAGGGGACAGGGGACCCGCCAGGTGGCAGGAACGCACCCTTACGTCCCAGTTTCTAAGTACTGGTGTCCTCACATCCCTCCCGGGTGGGGTGGGGGTTCAGCCTCGACTCCGGAATGAACCCATGCGATTATAAATAGGAGGCCTGCATTCCCAGACGACAGGAAGCCGACGGGTGAGACAGAATGCAATGGGGGTTGTCGCCGCCTCGTCTGTGGTGACCGTGTTAATAGCAACAACCCATCATCCCGAGAAAGGACTCAGGATCGGCCAGGGCAGGGAAACTGCCTTTTTCCCAGGCCTTCCTAGGGAGAGCACAGCACTCAAACCACGTCAGAACCCAGGGAACCAAAAACACAGCCAACTGCCCTTTGCCCCGTGGCTTCCCAGAGCAGCAGGGACATGACAGCCCACTGCTGGGTGGCTGGAGGGCAGCGGGAAGCGGGGCTGGGGTTGGGGGACGCGGTCAAGTCCTTCTATCACTTCAAGTCCCTCCTCTTTGGAGAGCCCCTAAGGAGCAGGAAACCTAATTGACGAGCAGCTCAGTGCCCGGCCTCCCTTCTGCCACCGATGCTGATGAGCAGGAAATCTCAGGTCCCTGTGCAGGGTCCCGGGAGGCCACAAGAGGTCCCCCCGGCCTGGGGACCTCAACCCACCCTTGAGGACCTCCACAAGTTCGACACCTGCAAACTAGCCGTCCTGCCTCCCTTGGTCTCTTCAATCATTCTGGCCCTTCCTTCCTCTTGCTGGGGGCCCGTCTGCTTGTCCTGTTGATGAGGAATCAAGGACTCTCTGGGGAACAGAGTTGTGGGGCACGATGACCGCTTTGGGGAGGGGGAGGTGTGAAGGGTCCAGCTGGAGAGGCGGGGACGCTGATTGTCCTCGGCTTCGTCTCTGGGTCTCTGGCGTGGGCCATGTCCACAACAAGCCCCATGTTCCCCAAGGAGGCAGCTAGATTTTCGGATTTGGAATGTGATGGGTGGAGGATATAAATGGTGTCATCAGCTCGACGGTGGTGACTGAGACGCAGGAGCAAAGGTCGTCCAGCGAGCGTGAGTGCAGTTAGAAATGTCTCAGGACATCCGCATTTCCTACGCGGCCAGTGCGGACAGAGCTGGTGACAGAGGTGGGACCTAGGGACCAGAGGGGGACACAGAGAATGGGAGACATGGAGGGTGGGAGCCAGGGCATGTGTTTGGAGGGTGACCGTGAGCAGAGCGCCTCGTCCTTGCTTGCAGGAGAGGCCAGCGGGGGGGAGGACCGATGCGGCCCCCAGACGCAGGACATGCTGGTCCCTGGGCGAGCCTGGCAGGAGTGACCGTGGGGTGGTGAGCGGGCCCAGGACTTGCTTCCCTGGGTGGTCGGGGGAATGTTGGCTTAGAAGACAGGAGGAGAGAGGGATGAGTGCAGAGGGCCCTGCGTGGTCCAGGCTGGTTTGTTTCTTAGTAGGAGAGGAAAGCTGGCTTAACTTTGAGCAAAAAGAAAGGTCTTGAGCCTGCCCGTGCATGAGCAGGGTGACCTTTCACAGGATCGATGCCGTGTGTCCCTGTGACGCTGTGTCTAACCCGATAGACGTTCAGAGTCGTCACAGGTGCCTCCTCCTTGGGCCTCCTCTCACCCAGGACTGTGTCTGCAGGTCCCCCGTTGCCTCCCAACTGTCCACACCTTGGGCCTTCATCCTTCTTCTCCTTGACAGGTTTATAGCAGCAAGCCTCCCGCCCCTGCCTCCCGGGGCATCATTGGTTCCAGGTGTTTGCACCACTCCTGTCCCACTCGAGTCCCTCCATTCCCCCCCACCCTGACCTTTCTTTTCCAGGCAGGTTCCCTGTGGTCAGCACAGAAGCACGTAGATCCTGGCATTCTTATTTCTCCTTTATCAGAGTTTACAGAAAACCGCCTGTGTTGCCTCCTGTTCCTAGGCGGAGGAAATTTAAAATGGCTGCATTTTTATTAGGGCTCCTCTCAAGGATACTTCTGGAAACCACAGAATCTTGGAACCTTGTTACATACAGGAATAGAAGTCGGGAGGGCACATACCCATCACCTCACTTCGAGGCAGTCCAATGTCTAAACTCTTGATAAACGGATCTTCTGTAAGATTTCTAGGTAAATGATCACAGCTCGGGTCTTATAATTAAGAGCATAGAATTCATTATTTAAACAGGGGTCCTTGCAGGAATGAAAGGGGACGTAACCAAAGAGGGCGCCCGGGTAACTGGAGCAAACTGGAACAGGCCTGAGCTGGCCGTCCCCACACGTGACAACTACGACAGACAGGACCCAAGAGAGCCTTTTCTGCTGAAGTGTAGCATCACGAGATGCTCACTGAGCGTTTTCTGCAGGAGAGCCTTTGCTCCGGGTCCTGAAACCAAAGCTGAAGGAGAGCCATGCTTGACTGACTGTTGGGGAAGAGAGACACGAATACAGTTGGCTGTGATTCCGTTCGGTAGGACTGTTTCAGTTTTGATAAGGAACAGCTTTGGGAACAAAGTGCTTTGGGGAGAAGCAGAAGGGATGGGCTTGGAGGGCTCGAGAATCAGAGGAGGTGGCTCCAGAGTTGGCTTTGAAGAGCGGCCAGGATAACTCTGGGGAGGGTTGTGGACGCAGGGAAACACAAGGTCAGCAGAGCATGTGTGACCTGAGCACAGTGTGTGGCGGGGGAGGGGGCAGGAGGCCTGCTAGGGAGCCTTGGCCTTTGGGGTCATCGTTGATTCCGTGCCTCTGTGACCTCCTCCCGGACAGGTGAAAGGTCTCGAGTGGGGTGGTATCTGAGGGTCAGGAGAGGGCCAAGTGGGAAGGGGCTGAGGCAGGGAGGCTACGGGGAGACCTTTTGCACACACACACCTGACCTGAACTCAGGCCGTGCCAAGAGCATGAATGAGAGGAGAAGGGATGAGCCTTGGAGATTCTGTGGAAGCTGAGAGCCGTGCAGGTGCTCTGGGGGACCAGGAAAAAGGGGTTCCATTCTTTTGCTGTCATTCCTGGAAGTGTCTGCGGCTGAGGGGAGGACTGATGCTGAGAATACTGATGCCTCGTGCACAGATAAATGATGGGGTTGAAGAGGAGATTCAATTCAGTTCAGTCGCTCAGTCATGTCTGACTCTTTGCGACCCCATGGACTGCAGCACGCCAGGTCTCCCTGTCCATCTCCAACTCCTGGAGTTTACTCAAACTCAAGTCCATTGAGTCAGTGATGCCATCCAACCATCTCATCCTCTGTCGTCCCCTTCTCCTCCCACCTTCAATCTTTCCCAGCATCAGGGTCTTTTCAAATGAATCAGCTCTTCACATCAGGTGGCCAAAATATTGGAGTTTCAGCTTCAACATCAGTCCTTCCAATGAACATTCAGGACTGATTTCCTTTAGGATGGACTGGTTGGATCTCCTTGCTGTCCAAAGGACTCTCAAGAGTCCAACACCACAGTTCAAAAGCATCAATGCTTCAGCGCTCAGCTTTCTTTATAGTCCAACTCTCGCATCCGAACATGACTACTGGAAAAACCATAGCTTTGACTAGATGGACCTTTGTTGGCAAAGTAATGTCTCTCCTTTTTAATATGCTATCTAGGTTGGTCATAACTTTTCTTCCAGGGAGCAAGCATCTTTTAATTTTGTGGCTGCAGTCACCATCTGCAGTGATTTTGGAGCCCCAAAAAATAAAGTCTGTCACTGTTTCCATTGTTTCCCCATCTGTTTGCCATGAAGTGATGGTACCAGATGCCATAATCTTAGTTTCCTGAATGTTGAGTTATAAACCAATTTTTTCACTATCTTCTTTCACTTTCCTCAAGAGGCTCTTTAGTTCTTCTTCACTTTCTGCCATAAGGGTGGTGTCATCCACATATCTGAGGTTATTGATATTTCTCCCAGCAATCTTGATTCCAGTTTGTGATTCAGCCAGTCCATCATTTGTCATGATGTACTCTGCATGTAAGTTAAATAAGCACAGTGACAATATACAGCCTTGACATACTCCTTTCCTGATTTGGAACCAGTCGGTTGTTCCATGTCCAGTTTTAACTGTTGCTTCTTGACCTGCATACAGGTTTCTCAGGGGGCAAGTCAGGTGGTCTGGTATTTCCATCTCTTTCAGAATTTTCCACAGTTTGTTGTGATCCACACAGTCAAAGGCTTTGGCATAGTCAATAAGGTAGAAATAGATATTTTTCTGGAACTCTCTTGCTTTTTTGAAGATCCAGCAGATGTTGGCAATTTGATGTCTGGTTCCTCTGCCTTTTCTAAATCCAGCTTGAACATCTGGAAGTTCACAATTCACGTACTGTTGAAGCTTGGCTTGGAGAATTTTGAGTATTATTTTGCTAGTGTGTGAGATGAGTGCTATTGTGCAGTAGTTTGAGCATTCTTTGGCTTTGCCTTTTTTTGAGATTGGAATGAAAACACCTTTTCCAGTCCTGTGGCCAGTGCTGAGTTTTCCAGATTTGCTGATATATTGAGTGTAGGACTTTCAAATCTTTCAGGATTTGAAATAGCTCAACTGGAATTTCATCACATCCACTAACTTTGTTCATAGTGATTAGTACACAGTGATTAATATGTAGATTAGTCGGGACAAATGTGGAAATGAGAGGATTTGGGGACTGTGTCACCCCACAGAGAGGAGGACTGCCAAAGAAGATGCCCCATGACTCCTGGGTGACCGAGGAGAGACCACCAGGTGTCAAAATTGAGGGCCCCCAGGGTCTTTAAAGAGCAGTTTTAATACAGTGACTGGGAAGATGCCAGGCCAGAGTGGTCAGGAGAAGGTGAGTAAATGATCTGCTCCTTGAAGACACCGGGAGGCGAAAAGGGGGTTTGGAGTTCGAGGTTGAGCCAGGAATGAATGAAAAGCTTTTCTTTTCAGGTTATCAGAGTCTTGAGGAAGTCCCTTTTCACAGTGAATTCTTTTTTTTTTTTTTTTTTCTTTTGCCACTTTATTTTTTTAACTGAAGGATAATTGCTTTACAGAATTTTGTGATTTTCTGTCATAGGTCAACAAGAATCAGTCATAGGTATGCCCATGTCCCCTCCCTCCCAAGCCTGCCTCCCATCTCCCTCCCCATCCTACCCTTCTAGATTGTCACAGAGCCTCTGTTTGAGTTCCCTGAGTCATATAGCAAATTCCCACTGGTTATCTATTTTGCATGTGGTATTGTAAATTTCCATGTTACTCTCTCCATACATCTCACCCCATCCCACCTCCCCTCCCGCCATGTCCATAGGTCTGTTCTCTATGTCCGTTTCTCCATTGCTGCCCTGAAAATTAATTCACTACTACCATCTTTCTAGATTCCATATATATGTGTCAGTATACGATGTTTATATTTCTCTTTTGAAGCAAGAGTGACTTGCTTCACTCTGAATAATAGGCTCTAGGTTCATCCATCTCATTAGAACTGACTCAGAAGTGTTCCTTTTTATGACTGAGCGGTATTCCATTGTATGTACCACAACTTATTTAAGCAGTCATCTGTCCATGGACGTCTAGATTGCTTCCGTGATCTAGCTATTGTAAATAGTGCTGCAATGAACATTGGGGTACAGGTGTCTTTTTCAATTTTGGTTTCCTCAGGGTATATATACCTTGGAGTGGGATTGCTGGGTCATAGGGTGGTTTTATTCCTAGTTTTTTAAGGAATCTCCATACTGTCTTCCATAGTGGCTGTGTATCACAGTAAATTCTTAAAGAACACCCTCTCTGGGCTCGTCAGTGTCACACAGACTTACTTCTGCCTGCAGACCTGTGCTGGCCAGGGCCTTAGTCACTAGCCCGAAGTGGCCACTTGCATTAAAATTGACTAAAATTAAATAAAATGAAAACTCAAGTTCTTTGGTCTCAGTAGGCATATATCAAGTGCTGAGCAGCCACGTGGCTCGTGGCCTCCATGTTGGATGACACAGACAAAATGCAGCTCTGGGCCTCCCCTGTCCAGTCACCTCCCCAGTCTTGCGTTTAGAATTTCACGTGGCCTCAGTGTTATCTGGTTCCCAAAAGTCAATTCTAAAGTGAAGAATACCAGAGGATGGTCTTCTCACAAATGCTGAGGAATTCTTTTTCATTGTAAAGCCGACATCATCCCCAAACATAGACCTAAAATAAATTGCTCCATGATGTTAAATGAGAAAAAGAGAAAATATGTAAATATGCGGATTATGGTTACCGTCAAGCTATTTTCATCTGATAATTAGCCTTTGTTCATGCACAGGAACTTAATTCTTTGAATTCTTTTCTGGTTATGTGCTCATTAGAAAAATTGGGCAACGTAGCTGCTTCCATTCTACTCAGAAAGCGCCGGGGCCTGCCGGCTGCCCACCTGTCTGGTCACCTCCAAGCAGACCTTGTCGGCTGCAGGGACGAGAAAGCAGCTGACCTGCGGGCCTCTTGGGTGTTTCTGTCAAGAGACTGCCGTTGTCTGGGTGCAGAGCACGCAGCCTGTTTCTCTCTAAGCCTTTCTCCCCTGTCCTGCTGCGGGAGCCCACCTGTGGGTCATTTTGTCTCCAAGATGCTTTGTGTTTTAAAAGGTCCTTTCTGCTGTTGGCTGTGCTGAGGCTGCAGGGGAGCTGGGGGGCACCTATGGGGGGTGCCCAGGTAGGAGGTGGCTCCGGGTTGTGCCTGACGCGTCACCCTTTACCGGGAGAGGGGAACGCACTGTGGATTGTTCTCAAGGGCAGGTCCCACCCTGCCTGTTGCGCTCATGGGGAGCTTTTCTTTGTGTCCACCTGGCCTCCTCCACTCGTCTGATTTCACTCCTGGGCAGGCCTCACACTAGTAAAGGGTCCTTGGTGACCCCTGACTCGAGTTAATCGCCGCCCCCTGCCCCTGACGACGCAGGGCCTCAGCCCTGCCTCACCTCAGAGTTAGCAGCCATGCAGGTGCCGCCGTCCTTGAAGCCTAAAAGCAGAGGCTGCAGCTTCATCTTCCGCAGAAACTCGAGCTCCCTGGAATAGCAATGGTCCCAGACCAGGGCCCCTCAGTGGGGGCCACTGGGCCCACAGCAGCCTGGGCAGGGGGCCAGCCAAGCAGGAGGTAAGGGGCCCCTGGCTCCCAGCTCTGACCTTTGATGGCGGGCACCTCCCCAGCTGCCCGGGCCCCAGTGCCTGTGCCTCCAGAAAGGCCCTGGCATCGAGAGGTGGGGCTTCCAGCTGCTGGAACCCTCATCTCCTGGCTTTGCGTCAACCCCCCTGTGACCCTGGACGGGCATGAGCGGAAGGAGCTGTGGGGCCTCACGTCGGGCCTTGCCAAGTGCAGTTGGGGCCGCCTGCCGTGTCCAGTCTAGAGGCTGGTGGGAGCACTCACTCTCAGGGCTGGGGTGCAGGGAGGCGCTGTGTCTCAAGTGCCCAACATTGAGTGCAGGAGATGCCGGCTTCCCTCCTTCCTCGGGGTTAAATCCTTGGTGGGTCCTGGCTCTCTGTCATCCCGACAGCTCTTCGGGGCAGGGGCTGCCTCTCTGAATTCCCCTGGAAAAGAGGCCCCCCCCTGGTCTGCTTAGGAAGCTGAGCATGGCAGGTCCTACGGGATTCAGGCCGTCCTTCTACTTCGCAGGGCTCCTCTGCTGAGAGCCCAGGAGCTGTTGCCTGACCCACAAGGTGAGCCTGGCTGAGCTCGGCTGTCGAAACACTGGCCTCAGAGTCTCTGGGCTTCGTACTAGGCAACAGGAGAAGCCACCGAGATGAGACGCCCAGGCACCACAACTAGAGAAAAGCCCACGCAGCAGTGAAGACCCAGCACAACCAAAAATATACAAAGAAAGAAATAAAATTATTTTTTTAAAAAAAGAATCTCAGGCTTGGAAAAAATAAGTGGGATTATTAAAATAAAACATGGCTTCATTCCTTGTGCCTGATTTTCAAGGGCAGAGGTGGGATAAGCTGGAACACAACTGCGCAGGACAGCTTTAGACATTGGACATTTCACTGAACTATAAAGTCAGTAGATTTTATTTTGCTTGGAGAAAACAGCCATCTTCCTTCCTTGGTGGGAATGACATTATCGCCCTGTGAGTGCATGCTCAGTTGTGTCTGACTCTTTGCGACCCCATGGATTGTAGCCCACCAGACTCCTCTGTCCATGGGGTTTCCCAGGCAAGAATATTGGAATGGGTTGCTATTTCTTTCTTCAGGAGATCTTCCTGACCCAAGAATCAAACTCAAGTCTCCTGCACTGGCGGGTGGATTCTTTACCTCTGAACCACCAAGGAAGTGTCACTTACCCTACTGCATATGTGAATATGAAGTGTTTCCAATACTGTAAAACCAGGCTGGTGCCCCCTGGGATTGAGAGATGCAATGCAAATGGGAGGAGTGGGCAGGAAGGGCTCCAAGAGTAGAGAGTTGGGGCAGAGGAAGGGCCCCCCCACCCAGAGGAATGCAGCAGGAGCCTGCATGGTTGGTCTTGTCTGCAACTGGGAACCTGGTCACAGGCTGCAGCTACACAGCGGTGTGATCAGACTTTACTTCAATCAGGATCCAAGTTCCGCACTGTCAACTCGTCTAATTCTGTATGTTTGCATTCTGCATTTGTTTTCTTTTCTTCTTAGTTTCCTAGGGAAATTTTCATATGAAAATCTCCAGCCTTATTTTAGCTGAAAAAAAGGGAAACGTGTTTTTCCAGGACCCCTAAGAAAGATGGAGGGAATCCGGGCGCCCCTGGTGGCCGCATATGGTAGTTACAGGGAGAGTGACTGGGTCCCCAGCCCTTGGAGAGCAGGTTCTTCAGAGTTTCAGAGCTGACCTGGTTCCTCTCTTCCTCCCTGAGGTTTCCTGTGTACCCTACAGGGCCGGACACCTGTCTGCATCCCTGAGCTTCTGATCTCTGACCCCAGACCTGAGCTGCAGCCCCTGTTTATATTCAGATATGCCTTTTACTGAGTGTTTAGAGTGTGCTGGGCTCCGACCTGCCTTGTCTTATTTAATCCTTAGGAGCCAGGATCAGGTTTTAGTGTCCTGAGTTTTTAAATGAACAGACAGAGGCTCAAGAGCAATCTGTCAAGATCACCTGGTCTGTAGATTCTCTTCTAACTCCCTGGGTGCCCAGCCAAGGTTGGCTCCCTGACTCTGGACTTGAGCACAACAATCGTGTTAACCACTCAGTCCTGTCTGACTCTATGGGACCCCATGGACTGTAGCCCCCCAGGCTCCTCTGTCCATGGGATTCTCCAGACAAGAATACTGGGGCGGGTTGCCTTTCTCTTCTCCAGGGGATCTTCCAGACCCAGGGATCGGTCCAGGGTCTCCCGCATTGTAGGCAGATTCTTTACCCTCTGAGCCACCAGGGAAGCCTGAGCATGATGGCTGGGGCCAGTTGAGGGTGCGGCTGACATGGGAAGGGCATGAGAGGCTCGTTCTGGCCATTGAGTCGAACGCATGGAGCGTCTAGGAAGCGGGCGCCTCGGGTCTAGGGTGCTGGCTCTGCCCTGCGGTTCTGCCTGGGCCCAGTCGTGCACATTTCAGTGACACACGCCTATACTCCGAGCCTCTGACAGGGAAACACCCAGAAGAGGCGGAAAGTGGAAACAGGGCCGCGTAGCCTTCGTGAGCGTCTCGTCAACAAAGCTCATGCTGCTGCAGGCCCAAGGATACAATCTGTCCAGGATCAGTTGTTTTCCGTCTGCGGTTGGAGGGCCGAGGGGCAGCCCAGCAGGACCGTGGAGTGGGGCTGGCCCTTCGGGGTCTGTGGCCCGGACTCTGCCGAGCTTTGATCCGCGAAGCAGTGGCCGGCTGCCCAGCCTGCGGTCCTCCACAGCCCAGCCGAGGCTCCGGAGACCTCGGGCCCCTGCGAAGGGGCGGAGTTGTTGTCACCAGGCCTTCCCCTGTCACCACCTATTAAATTTCCTGGGGACCCAGCTGCCCCCCGCCTGCAGCTGCACAGCAGCCTCCTCCTGGCCGAGAGCTCTGGCAGGAAGCTGGGCCTCTCCCTCTCTTCACTGTTTCATTAGTGGTTTTCCGAAGGCACGGGGCCAGGCTTGGCGGGGCCACGCCATTCGGAAGTACGCAAACACTTCATAAAACCAGGCTGTTGAAGGATTCCCAAACCCAGGAATCCGGTCCCTTAGAGGTCCGGGCTGGTGGCCTGGGGAGTCTGCTGCAGTGTTTCTGGAAACTTCCATGCCTGTGTGTGTCTCCCTCTCCAGTCATCCAGGCTGTTAGCGGTTCTTAGCTCTTTGGGGTTCACAAACCTCTTTTCGTATATGCTGAAAGCTTTGGACTCTCCCCAGAAAAGTGTTTCCCTTGTGGCTCAGATGGTAAAGAGGCTATGCCTGCAATGCGTGAGATCCGGGTTCAATCCCCTGGAGGAGGGCATGGCAACCGACTCCAGTATTCTTGCCTGGGAAATTCCATGGACAGAGGAGCTGGCGGGCTACAGTCCATGGGGTCTCAAAGAGTCGGACATGACTAACAAATACCCATGCACACACACACAGCGTTTTACTTAGAATCCCAAGATGTTCACAGCCGCCCGCTAAGGAGGGACCCGAATGAGAACCCCCCGGGGCTAAATAGCAGTTACTTCCATATTTGGACGTCTTGGTGGAGAGTTTTCCTACCAAGAAGGAGAATAAACAGGCTCATCGAGTCTTTGTTTTTGAAACACCAGGAGCCTGGGTACCCAAGAATGGGGCCTGAACCACCAGAGTTACAGACAACTTCAGAGGTCAGAGTGGGAGTCTGGGGGTGGTGCCCAGGGTGCAGAGTCACTGGGGGCAGCTGTTCAGAGCCCCAAGAGTCTCGGGGATCTGGGGACAAGTCAAGAATGGCAGCAGGGAGCAAGGAGTGGTTTCTGGCAGGTGGGGAAGCACAGCGAGCTTGAGGGTCTTGACCTCCGACGGCTGCTCTGGATATTGGACAGAGGAATGCAAACAAAGTGCTTAACACGGCGTCTCCTCTGCCCCCCAGATCAGTTTGGGGTCCCCCCTGTGCACCTGCAGTCCTATTGCCCTCACCTGAAGTCAACCTGCCTCCCCCAACCCCACTTACCTGAGACCAAGAACCCCAGCTGGCTCGCACTCTGCCAAGTGCCTGAAGCCATGTGTTTGAAGGCAACAGACATAAAATGTGCTTGTGTTCATGACACACTTGTGGTCAACAGACACATTTTCATTCGTGGCCTCATCGAATCATCGGATCAGCCTCTGTACGGATGACCCCCTTGGACCCTTGGGGAGAATGAGGCAGGAGTAGAAGGTTCTGGGGCTAGCAGTCAGGGAGCAAGCAGGGTCTCTGCCCTGATCACTGCCTGGGGGTGGCACGTCTGAGTTGGGGAAAGACGGACAGGAAAGACTCAGGAGCCGCCAGCCTGGTTTCCATGGTAACTTAGGTACCCTTCCTGTGCCTCTGTTTTCCTGTCTTTAGAAAGGGCACAGGAGCACTTGCAGGCTGGTAATGAGGATTCCGTGAGATAACGCCCACAGAGCAGGTATTAACTGAGTGTGTGCCTGGCACGCGGAGAGCACTGAGTGTTTGTTAATGAAGCTGCAAGCCTGGCAGCACAGATGGGCCCTTACACCACGTCCTCGCCTTCTGGAAATTCCGAGCGTCCCCATAAAGCCGAGGAAGGGAACAGAGCGTCACCTGGCTTCCCGTTAATTACAGCGGGCTCCAGACTAAGTGTGAGCCTGCTGGGGGTGGTCTGAGGCCCCTGCCCGGAGCATCGTGGCCGAGCTGAGCGCAAGCCTGTCCTCTGTGACGCCAGAAGGGCAGGAGCTCAAGCTGTCACTGTGCCGGGATGACAGGAGGGCCACGTCGACCCCAAGTGCCAGCACCTCCTGCTCCATTTCCCGCCTGGGCCCGTGATTTCACCAAAGCTGGATAATCACCCCGACGGCAACCGACCTTTCTGGCTATTTGTCTTGTCGGCTTGGGCTTCCCGGTGGCTCGGATAGTAAAGAATCTGCCTGCAGTGTGGGAGACCTGGGTTCGATCCCTGGGTCAGGAAGATCCCTTGGAGAAGGGAAAGCCTACACACTCCAGTATTTTTTCGTGAAGAATTCCATGGGCAGAGGAGCCTGGCAGGTTACGGTCCATGAGGCTGCAAAGAGTCAGACACGACTGAACGACTCACACACACACACACACACACACACACACACACACACACACACACACATATCTTATCGGCTGGCAGGGCTCCAAGCCCTTTAAGGGTGAGGATGGGGGAGGGGAGAGTACTGAGCATGGCCGGCTGGGTGGAACCCCAGGTCCCAGAGCTGGGTTGAAGGGACTCTGCCATGTACTCCTCGGACCAGAGTCAGGTACCACATGGTACTCAGGGAACAGGAGCCAACCCGCTGGAGGAGAACGTGGGCGGTGGCCTGGCAGGCTGTGTGGAGACAGAAAACAAAGGCCTTGGCTCTCCAGACCTCACTCCGCCATGCACTGCTGTGTGACCTTCAGCAAGGCACCTAACCTCTCTGAGCCTCAGGGTCTCACCTGGGAAATGGGGATGTTAACGTTGGCTCTGACTGCTTCACATGCGAAGTCATTTTGTAAACCTGAAAACGTCACACACGTCACACAGTTGTTGTGAACTGCAGACGCTCAGCTTCGGGGGTCCCAGGGTCGCTGGAACCCTCGGAGTTCTGGTGTCGGGGGCAGCAGCCAGGTTCTGCAGCACCTACCGCATCCCCAGGATTTTGCTCCCTTCAGTGACTTACTCTTTGAGTCATGAGTTAAGCCATTATCAATCATGGTACCCAATGAATAATAAGTTCATTAGATTTTTTTCCTGCCCATTTGATCCCTAGTTAGAAGCAAGGTTGTTTGGTTGTGTTTTGCTTAGTTTTCTAAAATGGATGAGAGGTGAAAGGGACAGGCAGATCCTGAGGGTCTCACAGTTGGGGGGATTAGAATGACCTTGTGCGGAGAGGGGAGGGAACTTGGGTACCCAGGCGACAGCACAGACGCACAGGGGCAGGACGTAGTGACGGGGCACAGGCCAGTCTTCCCCAGTTCTCTGGAGGTCAGCCTGGTTTCCACACCCTTGACTCCCTTCTGATCAGCATTTCATCCCAAAAAATCAAGTTGAAGCAGACACAAGTCCAGGCCAAACGGACATCTGGGGTTATGAACCTCTGGTCCTGCCCCACAGCTACCCAGCTGGGTGGGTTTTGTTTACTGCTCTGTCGGGGGCGGGGATGGGCTGCAGACAGAGGCGTCCCCGAGCCCTGGCAGGCAGGGCTGGAGACCTTGGTGACGGAGCAGCAGCTCCTGAGCTGGCATCGCCTCAAAGCTCCGCAGGGCCCGGAATAGCCGCTCCAAGGCTGCTCTCCTTTCTCTTCCCTTTTTTTTTCCCCCTTTAATTAATTTAAGCTTTTTTGATTAAGTGACAGCTTTCATCACTCCTGGCAGCTGCTGAGAGACAAGATAATTTATAGATGCACTGACACTATATGATTAGGACAAGCACCGCAAATAACAGACATACAGAGATACACTGAGCAAGCTGATGGCCCTAGCTCATCGGTGCCGCCCCCACCTGCCTGACGAGTCCCAGGTAGATGTCCCCGCGTCAGCCTGGGGTACTCCCCCAACCCCTGTGAAGACCACAGGTAAACACGCCCCACCCCGGTGCCCCAGGGCTTTCTCAGGGCTGCCAGGTTCTGCTGGGGAAACACATAACTCCCTAAGTCCTCTGGTCAGAACTTCCTGGGCAGTTACCAGGGCATCCCTGGGGGCTTGGTCCAGGCAGGACCCGGGACACAGGGGAACCTGGGCCGGTCACTTCTGGTTGACCTTGAGCATGCCCTCCTCCTCCCACTGGTCGTCATGGAAATGCCACCATTGTTTCTGGGGCTCACGATGGAAAGGCTGAGAGTCACTCCTAGGCCCCCAGCAAGGACAGTAATTAAATCACCCAGGAAATACAGTCTCTATCCTCCATCCATGGCCCTTCATAACTGTCCTGAGTGGCCACAATCCATGGGGTTGCAAAGAGTAGGACACAGCTTAGCGACTGATCACTGCACACGTAGAAAATCCTAGTTGCAAATACACAGCACCCCCTGTCTTAAACACACCTGTTACCTCAAGAACACACCTTGTTACCCCTTCCTCGTGTCAAGCAGAGGTGCTCATGGGTGAGCCTCCCCATCTTGCTGGGTGGAGCATGTGTCCTTTGTTCCATGCCCTCAATCCAGCCTTCTAAGTGTTCCTTGTCTCAGGGTGAAGGTCACCCTCCCCGGGTCAGAAAGGTTCCACTTAGCAGGTGTTTCTCATGCAAGGGGTGCCGTGTATTTACACCTAGTATTTTCTGTGCTTACTGTGCCATGCTCAATAGCATCCAACTCTTTGCATCCAGTGCGGACTGTAGCCCCATCAGGCTCCTCTGTCCATGGACTTCTCCAAGCAAGAATACTGCCACTTCCTACTCCAGGGGATCTTCCCAACCCAGGGATCGAACCCACATCTCCTGCATTGGCAGATTTCTTTACCACTGAGCTACCTGGGAAGCCCAGTATTTTCTAGGCAGGATTAGATGGGGGATAGTCAGCACTGTGCAGTCCTGATGATTAGAAGCTCAGTCGGAAGCCAAGATTCCCCTTCACCTGGGGGTCCAGCCTGCCGTGCATGGCCTCTGCCCACGTGGTTGGAGGGAAGGAGAAGGGGCCCTGAGTTCCAGAAGATTAAGTGGACGAACCACACTGAGATAAACGGGCACCTTGTCAGCTTCTGAGGACTGGCTGCTTGTGGAGTGAAGAAGCGAAGCCAGGGGGGTTACTGTGAAAGAACGCATGTTTGCGGCTGGTTCTTTGGTGGCTGTTCTTTGCAAAGAGCCGGGTGTGAAAGATTGAGGAGAGCCTGGGAGGAGATGAGCTCCAGGACTGCGGCAAGGGATCCGTCGTGCCATCCACGTTCCTAGAGCCTCCTGCAGCTGGTGCAGGGCTCAACTGACCACAGGCTTCCGGCATCACACAGTCAACTACCCAGGGGAGCTGCCTTGTTGGGGCGCCCCTGCCTCCGTGTGCCCACCGGACAGCCAGACCACCTGGTCCGTGTTCCTTGGAGGAGGACTTCTGCTCCCTGTGGGATATTGGGAAAACTGGGGGAAGGACATGTTCCTACTGAGCCAAGTCACTTTATGCTTTTAAGTTATTTTTACTTTAAATACCCATAGATTCACAGAAGCTTTCAGCAGCAGGACAGAGAGGTCTGCTATGACATGGATGTTTGATCTCTTGTTATGGTCCAATGGGACTCTGAGACGCTACACTTTTAAAGACTATTGTCTGTCTGTTGTTCACATTGGGTCATTTCTGTTCTATCTTCAAATTCACTGAGTCTTTTCTCTGCTGTTTCCATTCTGCTATTGAGCCCATTCATTGAGTTTTTAAATTTCATTCATTACTGTTTTCAAGTCTAAAGTTTCCTGTTTTTTGGCTGAGGTGTTCTGTTTCTTTCCTGAGACTTTCTATTTTTTCATCGTTTCATTGCTTCAAGCATGTTTGTAAATTGCTTGTTGAAGCAGTTTTATGATGGCTACTGTAAAGTCCTTGCCAGATAATTCTAACATCAGGGTCATCTCAGTGGTGGTATATGTTGATTGTTTTTTTTTCTCGTTCAAGTTGACATTTTCCTGGTTCTTGGTGTGGTGAGTGATTTTGAGAGCAAACTGGACATTCTGGTTGTTATTTAGAATCTTGTGTTATTGCTGGCTTGCCACATAACGGTGCCCTTTAAAATGGCTGAAATGGTAAATTTTATGCTATGCGTATTTTATTGCAATGTGGAGTGAAGTTTGTCTTGCTAGGCTGCCCCTTTCCTGGGTCCTTGGCTAAAAGAGCTGACCTCAGTCATGAATGCGTTGGTTTGTCTGCACCCCGTTGGCATTTCTCTCTTGCCCAGAAACCTAGGGAACTCACCCTTGTGCCTTTCCTTGAGTGCTGAGGCTCCTTGTCAATGCACCTCCTTGTCTTCCTCTTATAGTCATCTTATGTTTGCTTTGTTTGTAGTGTCTGTGGATTTTATTTGCACTTTGTGGGAGGAATGGGGAAAATATGTCTGCTCCATCTTTCCAGAAGCAGAAATCTCCAGGTCACTTTATTTTATGGAGCAAGTTCTGCCCATGTTTCATTTCTGCTGCCAGCCAGTGAGTCTCCCTCATTTCCACACAGTGTATAAAACTAGGGCTGACAGCGTCTTCTGTTCAAGGGTTCATACTTCTGCAATCGCCTGTTAACATTTCTAAACATTTCCAGAGCAGCAGAGACGTCACCCAGTGTCATTCATCATAGCATTTCACTGCCCATTGTCTCCGTTGCCCCAGGCTCAGTAACGCTAATCCCCGGTCCATTTAACGAGTGCCCGTTCACGATCATAAACTTAAGTTTATTCTTTGTGTGCGGACATTTCTCATCTTGTCCTAGTCATGGCTTTCCTCAGCTCATGCCTGCTGTCCCATTCACACTTTACCAGCACGTATGATCAAATATGCTTGGGCTACATTTGCCCTTTCTTCTTCATCATGATGGCTGGCTTTTAAAACCCTCCTGGGAGCAAATGCCCTGGTGTGGCACCCAAGGCACTGGCCTTTAGGTTGGGGTATCTAGGTTTAGTCCTAGTTTCACGACTCATTGGCTAGTCATTCAATTCTCCAGAGCCTCAGATTCCTTATCGTTAAAATGAGGGAAGAAGAATTGGGCAATCTGTCCCTACAGGCCCTTCCTGTGAGACCAACTCCATGTTCAGTCCACTCCCTGTTGTTGAATTAAAGTCGTTATCCGACCGGGGCGGGGGGGCGGGGGGCGGTGAGGCAAACGTGTCCCTGACAATTACCTGCTGACAGGTGGACAGTAGGTGCAGAATTTCAATCGAGACACCTATATGGAGTTTGTCCCTATAGTTTTTTGTCTCTGTTGACAGCTGTGCTTGGAGCAATACACAAGTTCTAAGTGACTTTTGTCCTTCTCCCTTGAAGCCAGGTGCCTTCATCACACGTCCTCTTTGGCCTCTTCCTTTCCATTTCCCACAACCCCCTCTACTCCTTCCTTCCTTCCCTCCTTCCTTCCTTCCTTCCTTCCTGAGTGCTCACCTGGGCAAAGCATGTCACCTGTGCTCCCATGACATGGAGAAAAGAGCTAAGGCATTGCTGGGGCAGAAAGAGCCAACCACGGCTGTGCCAAATCCCCATCAGGGTGAGGGAAGAAATAAGGCAAGAGAGGAAACAGGGCAGGAGTGCGGACGCGGAGTAGAGATGGATGAGCTGGGCGGCTCGGGGAGACGGAAAGGCAAATACAGGAGCAACGTCTGTCAGGTGGGGATGAATCATGGTCACCTGCCGGCCTCCAGGACTCAGCAGGTTGGGACTGCCAGCCTCTCTCGGGCTCTGGTCATTTGTAGCTTCCAGCCTGGGATGGCAAGACCCAGTGTCCTGCTCCTATTAGAGTCGGCCAGAGGGACTGGTCTCTCCACGGAGCAGGTGGCCTGACTGGTCATGGCGCCCGTGGTCTTGCTGGATCTGCATCACCTCAGCCTCTGCAGGGCATCATGTCAGCTGCCCCCTGCTCCCCACCCCAGCTCTGGGAACAAGACCCCAGCCTCCCATCATCCCCCGCAGGAAAGGGTGGAGAACTAGCCTCCATTCCACACCACCCAGGTATATGGCTTTAGGAAGTTTTCAAGAAAGAGATCCAGGAATTTCAAGGTGATAGATCCAGGAGGTTCATGGTGATGTTTCGCTTCCAAGGACCCTGATTTCCATGAATCACTTTGTGCAGAAGAAGTCAAAACCAAACAATTAAAGGGAAAGGGAATAGAGCAGCCTGGAGTACAAAGCACCTCGACCCTGCCTATGTGCGTGCATGCATGCATGTGTGTGTGTGCATGAGTGTGCACACTCAACACAGGTGGGTCTCCCAAGAGATGACCCTGTGAGGATGCCCTGTCCTTTGCTGCCCCCCATGTCAGTGCCTCTCGGGTCTCCCTGTGTTTTCTGAGGGGTGGGGAATGAGGGCGGACGCCCCGCAGGTGGGAGACAGAGGAAGGCGAGGGTGCATCGAGGAGACGGACAGTGACCGGAACCCCTGGGTGGGGGCGCTGGGTATGCTCTGCTGTGAGCTCCAGGCCCCAGCTCTCCTACTGATCAGGTCGTCTCAGTTCAGTCACCTCCAGCCCTCAGCGAGCGCTCGGTAAACCATCTCATCTCTTTGAACTGCGGGATAAGTACCTTGATCAATGTGTAAACAAGTAGATGTAACAGATGCCTAGCAAACGGATTTCCTGCGTTTTCAAACTGCTGAAGCCAGATGGAGGGACTGTTTTGAAGGAAAAGAGAGTGTTTGATCCAGGGGTCTCTAATCTGCCAACTGTGACCCAGCACACACTTCTACACAGCAGTGTCACGAGGTGGGTAAGATGGGACGGCACCGAGGAAAGACTGAGAAACGTGCAGTTTTGCCCAAATCTAACAACTCAAAATGTAGGTGACCTTTATAATAAAAGTTAAGAGGCTGGGGGAAAGAGACATTCTGTAACACAGGCCAGCTCCTGCAGCCACCTAGGCTCTTCTGGAGAATGAGTGAGTGAGTGAATGAATGAATGAATGAATGAGTGAATGAATGCGTGAAGCACTGAGTGGCTGCATGAATGAATGAGTGAGGGAATGAGTAAGTGAGTGCATGAATGAATGAGTGAGTGAGGGAATGAGTGACTGAGTAAATGACTGAATGAATGAGTGAGTGATTATAAAATGAGCGAATACAACCTGACAGGCTGAGGCTGGCCCCCATCCTCCCCCAACCCCGCCCATGCCCCCCACACCTTTCCCCTTGGCTACATAAATTGCTGTGTGAATTGATGGCGCCTGTCAGATGGAGCCACCTGAGATGGAAATGTTCATTTATTGGCATGGACATGTGTCAGCTCAGCTCTGACGGATGCTCTGCCGCTGCTCTGAAGCCCGCGGTCCTGGAACCATTCACGGCGGGACCGCAACTGCTGGGTCTGCGCCTTGACCACTACTTCGGGCTGGAGATGGCCGTGCCATCGTCTCTCCCAGGTCCCACGCCACATGGTCCCATCCTGCCACGCCTGCCCCGGGCTAGAGAAGGGCTCCCTCCCTCCATCTGCAATGCTCCCACGTCCTGCTGGTTTGGCCATTATTTGAATATAGGAGTTTCAGTGCAGACTGTGAGGAACATGAGACCGCGCTCCCTGCCTCAGGCCATGCCGCCAAACTGGCCAGTCAGAGTTCAAGCCTTGGGCCGGGCGTCGGCAGCCTGTGGATCCTGGACAGGCTGCTTGACTTCTCTGATCCTCGGGCTCTTCACCTGTGGTGAAGGTGGTATCTGAGACCAGGCCCCTGGGATGGGAGCATATTAACTGAGGGCATCCACATATGGTAGCCGCTCCAGCCGCCTCCTATTTCCTTACCCCTTCAGTGTCTCCTATAAAAGGACTGATTCACCATCCAGGGCTCTGGTGAGCCAGCACCTGGGAGCGGATATTTCCTGAGATGTGAACTCTGGGGAGGGCGCCAGCCCCCTGTGCCGGGTGAGTTCCCTGGGTGTAGATGCCACCAGGATGCAGGAGTGTTGAGTGGGAGCTCCACCTGGACCCGCCATCTCAGAGGAAAGCCCGGTCCTCTAGACAGACGTTCACTTTTCCCAGATCACAGACGCCACACGGTCCGGGGGCCCAGTGTCTGGCCTGGATCCTGGGAGAGACCGAGGTGCCCTTTGCCTCTGGCTGGTGTTGGGAAGGGGCGTGCAAGCTCACTGGTATAACGGCCTCATGCAGACCTCGTCGTGCTGTGAGGGCCTCTGTCCCTTCTGACCCTACCCCCCACTTGGCTGCTCTGACCAGGGCGCTGCTTCTTCAGCTGCAGGCCCCAAGGTGCTGAATGTCTGTGGACTGCATCAGAACTCGGGTCCCTGAGGCCAGACGTCTGACCCGTCCACAGGCTGTTTGATTCTGGCTCAGCCCAGAGATCCTGTCCCCCCAGACCCTGGCCCGTGGGGTAGGGGTGGGAGAGGGTGGCAGCAGGGAGCAGTGACTCAGGGGAGGGCATCAGGCCAGAGGCTGCTGGTGCTCTGAACTCTGGCTGGGTGCAGCCAGCCTGGAGTCACACGGGGACTTCTAGCCACAGGGGCCAGAGGTCAGTGGGAACCTGGCTGCAGTCAGACAGAGGGTCCAGGTCACTGGCTTGCTTTCTGCACAGAAGGTAGAGAAATGGTCAGCTCTTCCCAGAGGATCCAAGCCTCAGCCCTGCAGGCCCTTTCTGCCAGGCCTTTTGGACACTTCCCACTTTGTGCACCGTGGGAGGCTCCCACTACATGCAGGGTCTCTGATTTCAGGAACCTTACCCCAAGACCTCGTTCTGGGTGTAAACCGACTCCAACGACATCACACTTCTTTCCTGTTCTTGTGCATCTTCTCTTCCTGGCTATTCTACCTTTTTCCTCCTTTCCATCTTCCAGTTTTCCCCTCTAGCACTGTTGAAAATTTTTATTTTACTTTTTAAATTGAGGTCTGGGCTTCCCTGGTGGCTCAGACAATAAAGAATCTGCCTGCAATACAAGAGACTCGGGTTCAATCCCTGGGTCGGGAAGATCCGCTGGAGGAAGGCATGGCAACCCACTCCAGTATTCTTGCCTGGAGAATCCCATGGACAGAGGAAGCCTGACAGGCTGCAGTCCATGGGGTCACAAAGAGTTGGACTTGACTGAGTGACTTAGCACAGCACAGAACATGGCTTATTTACAATATTATGTTAGTTTCAGGAGTACAACATAGTGATTCATAATTTTTGAAGGTTATACTCCAAGTTACGAATATATTTCTGTATATTAATTTTGTATCCTCCAGCTTTTCTGAATTCATTGATGAGTTCTAGTCGTTTTTTGGCGGTGGCTTTAAGATTTTCTATGTATAGTATCATGTCGTCTGCAAACAGTGACAGTTTTAATTCTCCCTTTTCCAATTTGGATTCCTTTTACTACTTTATCTTCTCTGATTGCTGTAGCTAGTACTTCCAATACTATGTTGAATAAATGTGGCAAGTGGGCATCCTTGTCTTAAGGAAATGCCTTTAGCTTTCCACTGTTCAGTAGGATGTTGTTTTTGTTGTTGTTTAGTCGCTGAGTCATATCCAACTCTTTGTGACCCCAGGGACAGTAGCCCACCAGGCTCCTCCATCCATGGGATTCTCCAGGCAAGAATACTGGAATGGCAGTATTCCAGTGTTGGCAGAGGCAAGAATACATGCCCTCCTCCAGGGGATCTTCCCAATCCAGGGATAGAATCCGTGTCTCTTACGTCTCCAGCATGGGCAGGCAGATTCTTTACCTCTAGCGCCACCTGGGAAGCCCTGACAACGGTTTGTGATTCTTTAAATGTATTGTTGGATTCAGTTAGCTAATAGTTTGTTAATGATTTTTGATCTATGTCCATCGGTGATATTGGCCTGCAATTTCCATCTTTTGTGCTGTCTTTGGTATCAGGGTGATGGTGGCCTCACAGAATGATTTTGGACGCATTCCTTCCTCTGCAATTTTTTGGAACAGTTTCAGAAGGATGGGTGTTAACTGTTCTCTAAATGTTTAGTAGAATTCACCTGTGAAGCCATCTGGTCCTGGACTTTTGTTTTGGTAATTGGTCAATTTCATTTCTGGTAATTGGTCTGTTCATATTTTCTATCTTTCCCTGGTTCAGTCTTGGGACATTATATATTTCTAGGAATTTTTCCACTTTTAGGTTTTCCATTTTATTGGTGCATACTCAGCTATAGTCATGTCTTAATGATCCTTTGTATTTCTGTGGTGTGGGTTGTAACTTCTCTTTCATTTCTGACTTTATTCACTTGAGCCCTCTCTGTTTTTTCTCCAGAGTCTGGCTAAAGGTTTATGAATTTTATCTCTTCAAAGAATCAGCTCTTAATTTCATTGATCTTTTCTATGATTTTTTAATTCCCTGTTTCATTTATTTCTGCTCTGATCTCTACGGCAGCACTTGGATATAAAACCAGGTGGTCTCCCTTCAGAGACAGGGCTCCCAACACCATGCCCTGAGCCTCACCTAACACGACAAGGTGGGCGGACAGGTGGGAGCCTGGCCGGTGTCCACATGGAGCAGGGAAGGCAGCCGTGCTTACCTGGCACCTGCTGTGAGAGTCAGGGCCACACACCAGACTCCACCCGTCTTCATCACAACCCTCTGAAAAGCATCACTGGCTTCACTCTTTGTGAATGAGGACCCTGGGGATCAGAGAGACTAAGGGATGGACCGGAGCCCACACAGCCGAGAGAACAGAGACTGGACTCAAACCCAGGTTCTGCACACTCCTGACCTTCCAGGACAGTCATCCTGTCCACACAGAAGCTGCACCTCCCTTTTTGAGAACTCCTGCTCCACCAGCATGTCTATACCTGCCTGAACCTGGGGTCCAGTCGTTTCCATAAATCACTGACGTGCTCATCCCTGGGCCTGTCCCAGCCCTAGTTAACCTCACCTCTGGACGGGGCCCAGGTTCCCCAAGAGGTCAGCGCAGGTGGCCTCGGCCCAGCCTTCAAAGCCAGGACCCGGGCTCATCCCCCACCCCCATCCTCTGGTGACCTGTGACTCGGCATCAAGGAGTTCAGGCAGTTGCTGCTGCTAATCAGAGATGCTGACCCCTGCTGGTGGATCACCCTCCCATGGAGCGGAAGGGTCCTGATTAAGTTAAAAATCTCATCTCCTTGAAAAGGCCCTGTGGAATGAGGGGTATGGATGCTCCAGGCACCCACTGCAGTTATTTGGGCTTGGAGGCTCCCCAGAAAGCTGGGGTGACCATCTGGCTCCACCAGCTACAGAGGTAGCTGCTCTGAGGTCACCGACCTGAGGGATACCTTACCCCTGACCCCGCCCTGGAACCCCTTGTGGTCTATGGACTCCTGGGAAACACGTATGCACCAGACACTGAGCTCTCTATGAATTCTCATAGCCCGGCAGAGGAAGGAAGAGGCATTCATTTCACAGATTAGAAAACTGAGGCCCAGAGAAGCAGCATGCCCCCCCGAACAGAGGCCTCAGTTGGGGTCTCAGCACCGAGGTGGGTGTGGGCTGGACCACATGGAGGAGAGCGTCACTGCAGGGCCTGACAGCCAAGGCCCTTGGTGTGGCCCATAAACGCAGAGCAAGGTGACTGCTTCTCGAGAACGCACAAGGTCTGGCAGGTGGACATGGCCTGCTCCCCATCAAACCTCTGCTGGGGGCGCCAAGCAGAGCCAGCCTTCCATGGAACTCAGAGCAAGACCCCCAGCCTGGATCCGCTGAGCCCCAGGGCCTTCTCACCTGCAGAAAATACACCATTTCTGACAGTCATTGTGAGGATGGAATGTGAAGGTAGGGGACTCTGAGCAGCTCCAGAGCGAGGCGCGTGCCCTCAGACCTCGGTCCCCTCTGCTACCAAAGTGTAGGAAACACTCTCATTTCAGCCAGATCCTGAATTAGACTAAAAATGGTCCAATAGCCAAAAATGTAAACTGTATCTGGTGACGGAGTTTAAGTTCCTAGAAGACACTTTCATTGCCTTTATCAAATATTAACATTTAGTTTTTTATTTGACCCCACCAAGTATTAGTTGCTGCATGTGGATTCTAGTTCCCGACCAGGGATCGAACCCGGGCCCCCCGCACTGGGAGCACCAAGTCTCAGCCCCTGGACCCCTAGGGAGTCCCTATTGCCTTTAAATAAAATGCCCATATTACTTTTCTCATCCTTCCAACTCAAAGGCCAGAAAATGTAAAGCTGAGCAAAACCCTTTTCAGGGAACTTATACATGTTTATAAAACATATAGTGATGGCAATATTTTTAATATTTTCAATCAACCCAGCAACTCGGTAACTTGAAAACTCTGCTTCGTAAATGAGAACATGTGAGGGCAAAGAATAAAAGACTTACTTGGCTAAAGTCACAAAGCAACTGAGAGGACATACCTGGTCAGACCTTTCCACCTGAAGTGTCACAGCCTCTAAAAAGCCCATAGTCGCAACTGGTTTATTGAGGGACGAACGGGGTTCCCCTTAGGAAAGGGGGTTGTCTGAGAGGACCAGTCAGGTTTCTACGGCCCAACCAGAGCAGCTAGTGGCCAAGTCCCGGCCGTTAGAAGAGAGGGCCCCCCTCCCTGAGTGTCTGCACTGCCGTCCTCTCTGCTCACTTGTCTTGGATGGTCCCTAGCCTTCCCATCATCCTCCATCCTTGTGCTAAGACGCAGTGAACTTGGCAGTGAGTGAAATACTGCTCTCTGCTTCTCTTCTTGGGGGAAATCCATCAGTAATTAGACTCATTTTTCAATTTTGCCACCTAGAAACAGAAAATGCCCATAAATCTCCCCAAACAGAAATGAAATGTAGCCGATTTAATTACCAAGGAGTAAACAAGGTGATTCTGCCTCCATAAGACACCCAAATGCGTTCGTAACTGACTCATTAAACTACTGTAGAAACGATTATTCTCTGTGAGGCAGAGGTGGGGTGGGGAGCAGACACGGGCTTTCATGGGAAGGTAATGGGCTGGTGCTACCAGAGCAGGGGGGTGGTGTCAGGGACCGCGGGGCGGGGGAGGGGAACAACCCATTGGTGATGGCACCTCTGCAGACAAGTCTGTGACCAGGCAGGCTTTGTCCTTCCTCACCAAGACCCCCTCTCCTTCTCCAAGTCCCCCCATCCCCCACCCAGGTCGTCCTGTAGGAAGACGCTCTCAAGCTTTCTCAGGTGGGTTTACCTACAAGGAGTGGGTGGGTGCTTTAGGAGCCTCACTGAGGTATAATTAGGGTGACCGCAGCCTCTAACTCATCTGGGATAACCCCCATACACTGTGTCCCCATGAATTAGTCACAGGCTCTCTTTCACTCTCAAACTGCCCTTGTTTGGATGGTAAACTGTATGGCCACTCTGTGTATCCAGCAGGCAGGGGACAGGTTGTAAGTCGGCACCAATGGATAAATGGTCATTGTGTTGAGAAGGATGCTGAGGTCGTGATGTGGGTCAGCAGGTGAGTTCACAGTGATGGCTAAGCAGTGTCTGCTGGAGTCAGTGGCGGGGGGGCGGGGGCGGGGTGGGCAGGCAGGCCAGCAGGTAGAGGCAGCTTGCATCCAGGGTCTCTGTGGCCCCAGCATTCATTGTCCCATCTACCATATGGTTTATATCCACAAGTCAGAGCAGCAGCATAATACAGGGACAGTGAATACAATGTTTAGGGAGCTATTTCCCCATCCAGATGGGGAGAACAGGAGCTGGCAGCTAATCCCCTGGCTCCCCCCACCCTCAGCCCCAGACCCTCACAGCTGAGGAAGCAGTGCCAGGAGGACTGGGTCTAGGCATCGCTGCCCTGGTGGGCTCCACAGCTGTGGAAGGGGACCAAGCCCTCCTGCTTCCCCCACTTGGGATGTCAGCCTTTCCTGGGTACCGGGACTCCCTTGGCACAGATCAGGAAGCCCCCACGCACCCCGCATAGGCTGGGGCACATTCTCAGCATCACAGGTGGATACTCAGGGCTCTGTGCTTATCTTTAGTGGGTCTGCACACATTTCAACCAGTTCTGGAGGTCAAAGAAACAGGGGGTCCCTGCTGAACCTCAGCATAGCCTCAGGGCACAGTGATCCCCAGGACTCAGGCCTGAGGAGGCCGCAAGGAGTTGTGAACTCACAGGCCCAGAGGCGCCAAGGCATCAGCTTCCTCAGCCATGCCATTCTCCACCCCCGGATGTTTCTATGGCAACATATGGTGTTTTGAAAGGATGACCAAGCTGTTTCACTTGCTTACGCTTTCTTGTTTGTTTTTTGGTTTTGAAGAGGGGGTTGGAATGAATTCTGTAAGGACTCTCATACCTCTAACGTCAGGGGGAACACAGCGCTGCTCACAAGAGCAGTTCCACATGCACACTGACACACTCACACACACATTCACACACTCTCACCCACCACACAGATCACGGTGCCTGAGCTTCTTGGCGTCTGGCACCTGCCTCTTCCCTGGGTTCTTTTCCGGATCCATCTTCCTGACTTCTGGGCCCTTTTCAGCTCTGGCTCAGACCCTTAAACCTGAGCGGTCTTGTCCCGCTTGTGTCTTAGAGGATAAGCGGGACCAGGGAGGCAGAGAGATGAATGGACCTCGCGGCTTGGGTCAGGAAGTCCAGCAGGTCTTGGGTCCCAGGTGTGTGTCTCCCAGGCCTCACCTTCTCAGTGTCCCAGTCTCTCCAGCAGCGAGGTAGCTCGGATCATCTCTGAGTTCCTTTGTCTCTCAGACCCCGTGGTTGTACACAGGACGCCGTCACTCCTGCCTGGGGACAGTTTCCGTGACGTGGACGCTCTGTCTCAGGCTGAGGCTGTCTTCAGTGGGTGGAGCCAAGCCCCAGCTCTCCTCTGACAACAAACTCTCCAGGACCCACTTGTCCAGCTGCCCCATGAGCCCAGCTTCCCTCTGAGCCCGCCCCCGCATGCATCTGACACCAACAGCTCGGCCTTGAGTCCAGAAGGGGTCTCCTGGCCTTGGCACCTGGAAGCGCACATTTGAGACCTTTCCCAGAAGCCCCTGGGGCACCTGGAGTTGAGGACCAGTGGCCCACGTGCTGAGGAGGCCGGGTCAGATCCCACGGCCAGATCTCCTCCAGTCTGTCTGGATAGGGCCCACGGTTCTGCCCTTTTTAACTTTGCATCCCCAAACCCTGAGGTGGGCTCGGAAGGCCACTACTGGCTCAGTGTCTCAGGGATGGGGAAAATGTGCTTGAAGGGGTGGGGTTGTGGTGCGCCAGCAATTCACCAGCTGGGTGGGCTGCAGATGGTGTGTCCTCCCAGGATGCCCCATCCACAGCATGGGTGGGGACCTGGGGGTCTTCAATGAGCTCCTCCTGACCCACAAGGAGGGGCAGTGGGTCTGAGGTCTGAGCAGATGACTCCTGGAGGCCAAGGCTCCTGTAGAGCAAGCATCCATGTGTGAAGGCCATGGGCAGCCTCCACCCGGTGGGGTCATGACAGCTCCACGCTGGAGAGCAGCTGCTGGGGCGGAGACTGGAGGGAGACGGTGAATCAACCCCGAGTCGGCTGGAGCCAAACCAAGTGTAGACTCCTGTAACAGAGCCTCATCCACAGCAGGGCTCTCTTAGTGGGCGGAGAGGGAGGAGGACCACCCCACCCCACCCCCATCCAGTGCTCACCCCATCCTGGGAACGCTGGGGCTCCTGCTGCCCTGGTCTCGGTCTTTGGACAAAGAGTTTTGTTTTCCAAAGGAAAGGTCGGAGCACGTGGGCGCTGCCTCTGTCTCCTGACCAGTGGAGGTTCCCAGACTCCAGTTCTGGGTTTCAGGAGGCTGGGCTATAGCTTCTGGGTTTGTGACTCAGAACTGTGGCACTTTCTCTGCACTTCCAACTCCGCCCTCAGCTCTCTCATCCTGAGTTCTCTCCTGAGAAGTTCAAGCAGGTGTTCATTGATTAAGATTTCTCAAAGGTGTGCAGTTTTCCCACCACCCTAAGTTCTGCCTTTTAAGGCTAGAAGACTAGAGGATCTGAGCGTGCCTATGGAATAGACTGTGGGGTTGGGGATGTGGCAGGGGTCCCTCCCAGCATCCCCTGATCCGACCACAGAGGGGCCCCTTCTCTACCGGCTTGGGGGACCTGTGGGGTCAGAACTTTCCAGACCCCCCCCCCCATCTGATGACCTTCTCTCTTTACTTGTGTTTCCTAGGAGCGGGTGGAGTATCTCTTTCTCATCATTTTTACTGTGGAAGCATTTTTAAAAGTCATAGCCTACGGACTTCTCTTTCACCCCAACGCTTACCTCCGCAACGGCTGGAACTTACTAGACTTTATCATCGTGGTTGTCGGGTGAGTACGAACTCCCACACCGCCAGCCACCTCGGCCCCTTCCCTTCCGCACGTACCTGAGTCTTTTTGATTTGGTCATAAGGGCCCTGGGCTTCAGGCCAGACCAGAGGATCTATTTAAAATCCCTCTGGATTCAGACTTTCTGCAAAGGGAGGGGAGCTGTTACCTGGAATAGTCCGGTGCTACTCCCACCTGCACGCCCATACCTGCACATACACACACACACACACACACACACACAGGTGAATCGAGGGTTTCTGCTGGAGCCCAGTGTCCTCTCTGCAGCCAAGGAGAAGCCTCAATTTTAGGTCTTTTATTCCATCTCCAGCCTCACCTGGCCTGTGTTCCTGGACGCCTCCCCCGAGGTGAGGCAGAGTAGGTGTGTTTGGGCTGGACGTGACCCTGCAGCCACTGTGAGGGAGGGGCGGCTGGCACACGGGGGCCGAGACCCCTACCTGCAACTGAGGGTCCTCACTCAGTGGCTGCCCGGGACTGATGGGTGAGAGGAAAACAGGACTAGGAAGGGTCAGGGGATGGGACCAGACACACTTCTCGGGAGAAGTGTAGGGGAGAAGTGTAGGAGAAGGACGGGCACCACCTACGCTCAGAAGCAGAGCAGCGCCAGCATCTGCAGGAAGCCTTGGGGCCGTGATCTCCTTGTCAGGCATCAATAACTTTGGGGAAGAGTCTTTGTCAAATGTTGGTACAAACAAGCCCGCACACGCTGCTGGAGATGCAGGTACGGTTGACCAAGCTCCTACCACTCGTCCATCCATGCAGGGCAGGGTCCCCACACCTCGGGACTGACCTGGCGCTACGTCAAACCCACCTGGCATTCATGCCGTCTCCAGCCCCACAGCCTCTGGGGTCAGGTCTGCGTGCCAATGGGCTCTTATCTAGGGGACCATTCCAGCCAACCCGGGGCGGACGCTGCTTTGGTGGCTTCCCCAGAGAGCACCCTGCTCGGAGCCCATGGGCGTCTGGCCTCTCCCACAGGAAGCGACGAAGCAAGTCAGGGCCACATGGGAGCGAGACCCTGTCTCCGGGAATCTGGATGGCTTCTCGCAGGTGTCTGAGCGGTGTTAAGGTTTTCACCACTGTGCTTTTTGCCCGGCCGATGCGTGACGCACTTTGCAGTAACATAAGGGACACTGGAGACACAAGGGACACGGAAGCTCCTGAGCTCTTAGTCACATGTGGACATCGGGTGAGGAAGCAGCTCTACAAGAGGTCCTGATCACACTGGGTGAACAGAGTGACCGATGAGTGCCTTGAACTGACTCAGCAAACCATGGCGAAGGTCTTTAGGGCGGTTGTTCCTCACGCGTCTGCATCCTTTTCAATTCAGCGTCTTCCTTGAGCCCTGAGTCTCCTGGGAACCTTTCATAGACTCGCAGGAAAAGCCCAGGACTGAGACGCGGTGCTTCTGGGGCTGGCAGAGGAGAGGGGCCTCGCAGGGAGAGTTGTGTCTTCTCCCGTCTGCAGGATGGACTGGCCTTGGTCTGTGCCACATTCTGCCCTATCCGCGGCCTTCACCTGTGCATGGGGTGGGGGCAGGAGACACGGGCAGACCTCGGACAGGGCCCCTGCTGCGTCTCTGCTTGTGTGGACTCTGCTCCTCCTGCAGAGTGGACGGCTCACGGGTCAGCCCAGATCCCAATCCCATCTGCCCAGGCCAGGCTGTCAGACTGAGGAAGGGAGAGAGGCGTCCAGACTTGGCACCCTTGCAGAAGTGCCTCCAGCTGACTGTTCACAACACGGAGGCCATGACGCCAGCCCCGGCCCACCTGTGGTCCACCGAGGCCCTCTGGCTTTTTCCCACTGATCGCACACTTGGGACCTGGTTTCTCCTCCCCGAGTTGCTAAGTCTTCAGGGTTCTCCACCCAGTCTCAATCTTGGCCCATCCTTCTAACTCAAAATGTGGCACACGCCCCCCACGAAGGGCATGGCCCAATCACCTCTCTTCTGCCATGCCCACCCCCCGCCCCCCCCTTCCCAACCCTTTACCTGGATGTGCCCACCCCCCATGTGCCCCATTCCTTTTGGAGTGGAAGTGGAAGCATCTCCTAGAAACAGTGGGGACACAGCTGCTGAACCTCAGAGTCTCTGTGAGCGACACCCCCCCACCCCCACCAGGTGCCTGCGGAGCCCTCCCCGCCCCCTGCCCCACCCAGCAGCCCTCCCCGCCCCCCGCCCCGCCCAGCGGCCCGCCCCGCCCCTGCCCCGCCCAGCAACCCACCCCGCCCCCCGCCCCGCCCAGCGGCCCGCCCCGCCCCGCGGCCCGCCCCGCCCCTGCCCCGCCCAGCGGCCCGCCCCGCCCCCTGTCCCGCCCAGCAGCCCTCCCCGCCCCCTGCCCCGCCCAGCAACCCGCCCCGCCCAGCAGCCCGCCCCGCCCCCCGCCCCGCCCAGCAGCCCGCCCTGCCCCCCGCCCCCTGCCCCGCCCCCTGCCCCGCCCCCTGCCCCGCCCAGCAGCCCTCCCGGCCCCCTGCCCCGCCCAGCAGCCCGCCCCGCCCCCACTGGGCATCCTGGAGCCCTCAGTAGATGCACCCACTCTGACCGTCTAGTCCAGCCTCAAGGGTCTTCACTGTGTCTCCATCTCCCTTCCAGTATGGGCCCTGCCTCTCAGCTCACGGGGCCTCCAGAGACTGTTGTCCAGTCTCGAATGTTGGGCTAAGGAACTGACAGGCACAGTCCGGGGCGGGGTGGGGTGGGGAACGCCTGGAGATAGCCCCCCACAAGCATCCCCGTGTGCTCCCAGCCCTGGATGGCGAGGAGCACGAAGCAGTGTTTTCGCCTCCACGATGTCTGAATGAGGAGCAGCACACGGCCTCCGTGAGCGGACACCTTCCAGACCCAGTCCCAAACTTTCTACCCCTTCAGGGTTGACAAAGGGGAAGGCTGTTCAGTCTCTGAGTCCCTCCCTGAATATTATTTGTGGACATCTTGTACATCAATAAGCGTGTTCCTTTCTTCCAGGAAATTCTAGAAATCAAATCTGGTTTAGATTGGGGATGTTGTTCAATAGACATGCAGACTGTTTTCCTCAGTTTCAGTAGAAAGAAGACTTCTCTGTGGAGAGAGGACCCGGCTCCCCCCAAACCTGGCCACCCCTGCCTGGATCACAGGCGTCACCAGCTAACACGGGGAACCGTCCAGCTGCCAACCCAGGGTGAAGGAACCCTAGAGCAGGAAGGATGTCAGACTTGGTCCGGGCGACTCGTCAGAACTTCTGGCTGCAGTCCCCACTGTGCAGGCAGCCTACTCAGGGCCCCCAAGCACAAAACAGACCAAAGGGAAGCCACTCATGCCCCGTCTCACCGCCCTCTCTTGAATGCGCGTCTGTCAACCTTGTCCCCGTCAGTCCACCAGACACACCTGTGTGTTCCAAGCCAGTCTCCCATCCTTGTACCTGCGGCACCGCATCAATTTCCGTAGGACCCTTCGTTTCTGCCCAGGTTCAGGTCAAAGACAGGGGCTTGTCAGGAGGGAATGTGGTTCCCGGGCACACAAGCCTGGACGTTGTGGGGGACAGAGGGCACCGAGGTGGGACGGGCCCTGGCAGCAGCCCCTGCCTGCCTGACGCTCTGCCCACGCTGCCGATGCCAGAAAGCACAGCTTGATGCCGGCACTGGGCTGCCAGGGCCTCGTTCGGACCTCTCCAGGCAAGCCGGACCCGCCTTGAGGTACCGTCATCTGATGAGAGTCAGACCCTCCAGCACACCCAGACTTTCCTGTCTGGAGCTGCCTGCAAATCCCACTGCCTGGCATCCCTGGAGAAGTCGGAGCCCCGCCAAGCAAGCAGGACGTCCTGATGTTCCCTCTCTCCTTCTATTCCAGGCTTTTCAGCGCAATCTTAGAGCAAGCGACCAAAGCCGATGGGGCCAACGCCCTGGGAGGGAAGGGTGCTGGATTCGACGTGAAGGCGCTGAGGGCGTTCCGTGTGCTGCGGCCCCTGCGATTGGTGTCCGGGGTCCCGAGTAAGTAGCTCATCCGCTCAGCCATGTGACCTCTCCACTGTTCCTGCTCACCCATCCTGAGTTGCCAAGGATTCTGGTTTCCTATAAATGGAGGGTTTCCTTGAATGGGTCCCTTTGCTGTAAAGACCCCAGCTCTGATGTGAGTCCATTAAAACCCACCATGGCTCCTGCTCATGTGCCCCCTGGCTGAGACAGCTGCACAGAGAAGAGCCTGTGGCCATCTGCACAGCCTGGCCCCCACCCCAGGCCCCCTGGGCTGGGAATTCAAACACATTTGCAGCAGAAGAGCAGAGAGCTAATCCCCCAGGCTCTCAGGGCACAAAGCTGACAGGATTATCTCTACCGTCTGTATTTTTTTCAAAGAACAATCAGAAAAGCATCAGTGGATGTTCAAAAAGTCCCATTTTGCCACCTTTCCCAACCTCTCCTCCTTTCATGTCACGTGGGGTGTCTCCAGCCTCAGAAGCCCTATTTTTGGATCTGCCGCCTAGTGAAGCGAGAGCTAGCTTTCTCTGAGGGTGGAGGGTGCTGGCCTGAGTTGGGCAGATGGGCATGGGAAAGACTGTCCATCAGGGGATGGGCCGGAGTCGGCTCCCCATCCCCGATCCTGCAGGAACCCCCCACCCCACCCCGTTGCAGAGCAGCCCCCAGCCCTACACACAGAAGGTCAGGCTCCCAGCATCCACTCCAGCAAAGCCCAGCCCAACCTGCTGCAGGCCCAGTCCACTTTCTGAGAAGTTCTTCCACTCCTTGTTCACTGGTGGTCCCTGAACCTAAGATAGGATGTAGGTGCTGGGATGTGTCACAATCCACTCAGCTTCTGGCCTCTAACTCGAGGCAGAGGGGGTCCCCAAACCAGGCTGCAGCCAGACTAGCTTGGAGATGGGGCCAGGCCAGGAAGGCAGGGAGGGCTCTGCACCCCCCACCTTTACACCTGCATTGCCACCAACCTGGTGACGTTGTCCTGCTCGGCAGGTGAAACCTGCCTGGGTGCAAAATTGTGGGGACACGGGGACCTTCTATTAACCTGTCCAGTCCCTGCCACACCTGCACACAATGGTGGGAACATCCCCTAGAGTAATTGAACTGGCCACAGTGGGGGACCAGGTTCGTGACTCAGACCAGCTCTCCCCGCCACATGCACGACTTCCCGTAAGGAGTTCCAAGCTCGTAACCCCCAATGTCTTCGACAGTTTACCCTCGTACCTGCTTCTGCAGTTACCTTGTAAGCTCCTGGAAGCCCAGACATGCCCCGCACTCTCTGACGCCTGCACGGTGCCTGTCCCGTCTCTACTCAGGGCGGGGGCACTCCCTGGATGGGCCATGGCAGGAGTGGGGGACCCTGGGCAGTGGTGGCCTGTGTTAACTCAGAGGGAGTGTAGATGTAGTCACACAGCACAGGTAAGCAGATTTCCTCTGCCTGGCCTTAACTACTGGCACTAGGAATGGAAAGTGTACCTGACGGCTGAGACCCAAGACCTTTTAACAAAGCTGAAATTATGGGGTTTTCATGGTCGATCAGCCATCACTCAATAGGCCAAGCTCAGGGAATGAGAAGGCGGGTGACAGTGAGTCTGTCACAGGACTCGCGTGGCAGGACTTCCATCTGGATGCCCCCCGGCTGGCCTCAGCCCCTTGGTGTCCACAGAACCGGCACCTTCTCAGGGGCCTGTCCCACTGCTGTGTCCTCCGTCCACCTCTGCTTTCTTCCCCCGCGTCACCCTCCACCCTCTTCCCTGGTTTATTTACTTCACACCCCTCACCTCACGAGAACAACCAGGTTTTATATCATTCACTACTATATTCTTGTCACCCACTATTGTCTACAAAAGGCCAGGTCAGTCTTTGTGGGGGGACTGGCCCCTCGTGGCCGAGCACAGGCTCCACGTGGTGGGGGCAGAACCCTAACACCCCCAAATGACACCAGGGCTAAAGACCTTCCTTCCCGGGCACCTTCTGTAGTGTTTCTGAAGGGCTTTTTCTTCTGTGTTATTCGATCTTCATGGCAACTGTGCACTGCGTAGCTGAACACGCAGGTACTGTTTCTATGGCAAATATGCTAACTGGGTGGTTTGCGGGACCTGAAAGCCCACGCCCACGAAGCTACCGTGACTCTCTGTGTCCATACATGTATTAAGTGCCATGGAATCTCAGAATCACAGATACAGAGGGTGAGAGATGGTGGTGAGGGTACAAGCCCATGAGTCATTTATTAATTTGTTCAACAAAACCCACCAAGTGCCTACTTCATAGAGGACTCACAACAGATACAGAGGTGAGTCAGACACTAAGTGTGTTCTCAGAGAGACTGAAGTGTCAAAGAAAAAATGTTCTTAGAAATGATGGTGTAGAGCAAAAATAGAGATGTGCAAAAAAAAAAAAGCAGATGAGTTCTGTGACCAGTGTGCTCTAGGGGGACTCCATACTCTGGGGAGTGCAGATAGTGATCAGGAGAGGCTTCCTGAAGGAGGTGGCACTCCTTGGAGGAGGAAGAGAGGCCTTGAAGGGTAGGTAAGGAGGGGCATCTGGGACCTCAGGACGAAGAGGTAGGATAACTGTGGCCCTGGAGACATGCACAAGGAGGCGGAGGATCAGGGGTGGGTCTTGCTGTGGGTGTAGAAATCAGGACACTCTCAGGACATGCTGTGTAGCTGAGGCTTGTCCACTCTGCTCCAGGCATGTTGCAGTGGAGTCTGATGGATAAGTTACTGTCAGTGACACAAGCGACCAAACCAGGGAAGTCGTGACTATTTATGCTTACCTGAAGAAGCTTAAAAATTTATAGGGACCGAGAAACTTAACCTGTTTACTGAGATGCACAGACACCCCCAGGAGGAAAATGTCCCTTTTCGATTTGAGCACAAAACGCAGGTGGTGACAAATGTCCGGGTTACCACCTGCTAAATGCAGAGTTGGATGTCTGAGTCAGGATCTTGGCCTCCAAGAGCTTCATTGGTGGGTTGGTTGGCCCAGTGGTCCAGGAAGACAGGGCTTTAGCCCTAATTTACAGGCAGGCATACGCAGCCCAAGTGCTTCTCCCAGAGCCATGAATGGAGATGGACTCAGGCCGTTTTCAAGGGCAGGGTCATCCCCTATAGCAAACCGGCCTCTGCCACTGGGGGAGACACAACTGGTCACAGGTGCCCACCTGGCTCTCGAGACGGGCACAAGCGATACTTCAGGTGTTGGTGTATTTGCCTTTCAGTGGTCCCTGAGCCCTGGCCACATGGGCTGAGGAGAAGTGGTCCTCTTCTCCCTGAGGGCCTCAGGAGAGTGGGAGCACGAAGGGCCTGCAGTGCGGACACCAGGGAGCTGAGTCTGGTCAGCCATGTGACCTGCATGGTTTTAATCTCTGACCTGCAGTTTTCGCCCTGGGAAACAAGAGGGTTAAATTGTCTCAGTCCTGAAGTTCTGAGCAGTATCGTCCTGTGCCTCAGTGACAGAGAACAGCAGTGAGCTGAGAACTTCTCTGGAATCACTAATTCTAGCCTGAGTCTCAGGCAGGGAATGACCCTCGGGGGCTCCCATCATGACGGCCATCAGTCCAGACAGGGCAGTTCCCCAAACCCTGGCCTTGTGCCCAGGACTGCGGTAGATGGTGTCAGTCACACTGGAGACAGAGCTTCCTAAAGTCCAGAAGCCCTGTCATTGATTCTCTTTAATGCCTGGCCCTTCTGTAGAAATCCCAAACCTGAAATTACGGCCAGCAGTAAGGTGACTGTCACCTGATTTAAAATAATGGTCATAGTAAAGGCCACTTACACTTACAAGTGACCCATAAATGCTGGAAAGAAAAATGAGGGGAGCTGAGATGAAGACACAGTGAAGTCAGTGTCCCGTGAAGTGATCAATTTGAAGAACATGAGCCCAAATACCTGTGACACCGGGTCTGTTCCCTCTGGCTAGCTCCAGACGATGAGTGACCACGGATGCTGGCATTGAGGTCCCACTCCTTAGGCTTAAGTCCCCGGAGCCACCATCTGTAAGCTGTGTGCCTCTGCGTCCTGATTGATCAATAAAGGGGGTTAAAATTGCACTTATGTCAAGGAGCGGTTGTGAGGATTAAATACTCAAGGGCTTGCAAAGCATTTAGAATTGTGGTCAGTGTGTAAAATGCATTAGCAAATTTTAGCTCCTGGTATTTCTATGGGTCCAACTCCCTGTCTGCTGAACTCAGGCTCCAAATGGGACCAATGAAAGGAAGGGGATACTTCCATACTTAACTTTTTAAAATCCACTTTATTGAAGCATTATTTATATTCAGTAAAACTCACACATGTTACATGTACAATCACAAATGTAAGAGCCTTAGCATAGTACACTTTGACTAACACAACTCTCTCCTCTGTGTGAGCCTTATACATTTTCTACTTCTTGTTCAGTTGCCAAGTCATGTCTGACTCTTCACAGCCCCATGGACTGCAATACACCAGGCTTCCATGTCCTTCACTATCTCCTGAAGTTTGCCCGAGTTAGTGTCCATTTAATTGGTGATGCCATCCAACAATCTCATCTTCTACTTACATGAGCATTATAAACCCCACCATGTGTTAATATTTCCTGCTTTGGTAAGTTGTCTTTTAAGTAAATTATGAGAAAAAGTAAAAATACAAAAGCTTTTATATTTGCCCACCTATTTACCATTTCTGAGACTGTCTAATCCTTTCTGTAGATCTTCATTTCCTTCTGGTGTCATTTCCCATCACTCTGAAGGACATGTCTAAGGTATTTCTGTGAAAGAGGTCTGCTGGTGATGAATTATCTCAGTTTTCATTATCTGAAAGTGTCTTCAGCCCTTCCTCTTCTTGAAGAATATTTCCACTGGATATATAATTCTTGGTTGACAGCTTTTTCTTTCATGTTAGAGATGTTGTTCCACTTTCTCTTGGTCTCAGTTTTCTCTGAGTCACTGATATTCGCACCATGGTTCCCTGTATATATGTTTCTTTCTTGGCTGTTTCTAGATTTTCTCTCTATCTTTGGTTTTCAGCACTGGACTGTGAAGGGCTTCACTGTATATTTGCTCTCCTTAGAGTTGTCTGAGCAGCTCAGATTCATCCATAAATTGGATGTCAACAAGTTTGGGAAGTTTTTGACCATTATTTCCTCAAATATTTTCCCTCACTCCAATCTCACTCGTCTGTGTCTGTAACTCCAATTATACTTATCTTTGGCCATTTTCTGTTATCTCATTGGTCTCTGAGGCTTTCTTTGGTTTTCTTCAGTCCTTTTCTGTGTCCACAGGTTGTAATTTTTCTATCAATTTTTCTTCCAGTTCATTACTTTTCCCTCTTCTACTTCCATCTTCATTAAGCCTATTTAATGAGTCATAGAATCTCCATTTGGTTCCTTTTTATAGTTTCCATTTATCTGTGAAATTCCCTCTCTGTTCTCTCTTTAGAACCATATACTCCTTTCATCCCTTAATATGTTGTCCTTTAACTCTTTAAACAGTCTTCAATTTGTTCTAAAATCTTTGTCTGCTAAATCCAACATCTGAGCAATCTCATTTTCAGTCCCATCTGACTGTTTTTTTCTGGGTTATGTGTCACATTTTCCCATTTCTTTATGTATCTGGTGGTTTTGTTCTGAATACTGGAATCATGAGTCATATGTTGTAAAGACCTGGATTCATCCACCTTCCTAAGAGTGTTGACCCTTCAGCAGACAGTTCAGTTACTGGCAGCCCTGCCATGAACTTGTAATTCTGCACTTGTTGGTCAATATCAAGCAAAAGCCCAGGCCCCTCACCTCCCAACTCATTTCCCCTTCAGATCTTGTCACAGTTGAGTGTGATCTTGTCAGGATGTGTCTAGAGGGCATCTTACTCCAGGGTAAGGTCCTGGCTCCTAAGATGTACCCTTTCTGATGATTCAGTTGATTGCTCAGGGTCTTAATGAGACATTAACTTGATTTTTCCACTCTGGCAGGAGCATGGACACACAGGGGACCCCAACACAAACTTCTGGGGCCCCTGTCTGCCTTGCTGTCTCCTTTCTTCTGTCCCACCAGAGCTGCCCAGATTCTCAGACCAGTGGGACTGCAGTAGTCTGTCTGCTCTTTCCACTGCAGTCAGGAAACTATTCCCAGTCAGAGAACCAGAGTGATTACTGTTTTCACCTCCAAATTTCCATTCTCTCAGAGATCACAAGCCTGAGATCCTTCATGTCCACTTGTGGGAAACAGTTGCCTCTTATATTTTTGTCCAGTTTTTTAATGATTATGGTGAAAGGGCTCATCTGGTATCAGTTCCTCCTTTTGGAAATGGAAGTACACTTGACTTTTAAATCATAAAATGAATAGCTAGAATGTTATCAGATGTAAATCATATTGTTATATAAGCTATATATATATATTATTTCTGACATAATATAATACTATATTATATTTACAAGGTATATGTTAATTTATTTTTCACACATTTATTGGAGACTTACTGTGTATAAGCAACAGTAGTGGTTGAAGGAAGGAAAAGGTATTAGAATCTTTCTTAAGATATTTGGAAAATAACAACCCATCAAAATTTAGAGCCAAAGACAGCTTTCTCATCCAATATCCTCATGTTAACAATGTTGAAACCTAGACCCAAGAAATTAACATGACTGTCAAGGTCACACAGTTATTAATGGAGGAGAGAAAATAGCCTAGCATTTGGTTTCCAGTAAGTCTGAAATCTCTAAAACAAAACCACTAAGCATATGTTTGGAGATTTTCCCCCTATAGAAAATCTGATCCATGCCAAGATCTCTATTGATTCATTAGTGATTTGAGTCAAATGGGAAATAAGTCAGTCTAGAATCCTAAGAACATACATAGAAAGGTTAATTCGTGCTGTTAATTCATGACAACCATAAGCTGTCAGCGATAAACAGGCCTGGTTCTTTATTAAACTCCACAGAAAGGACAGCCAAGAAGAAGCTGTGGGTTGCCTGGTGCAGTGGTGTTTAATGGGAGAAGAGTTAGTGAGCTCTCCTCAGGGCTCGCTAGGGATCCATCCAACCTGATAACTCACAATGAGTATATCTCACTTGCCACCAAAGTCTTGGAGACACTTCAATTTTCCCGAAACCCACATCTTCTACACCTTTCTGAGAGAAGGAGCAACCATAGCCCAACCATGATTTCCCCCTTGTTTAGTCCTGTTATCAAGCATGTCACTCCGCACACAGCCAGTCTCTAGGAACTTCACTCCAAAAAGCCCTGTCCAGGGTCCAGCACTACGAGAATTTGACTGTCAGAGACTTCCCAACCCTTTAGAATACATCCATATAGCCAAAGATTTCCCCAGTGACCTGGTTCTGGGGTGGGGGAAGTAAGGAAAGCTATAATGAGGGGACCTCCCCAGGGAGTTTCTTCCTGAGGAAGCACAGGTCACTTTTGCTTTCTGAAGTGCCAGGCGGGGTCATTTGGATTAACTGTCCTGCTGGGGACAATTAGAAATTGTTGGACAAAATACTCTAAATCTTCTCTTTTCTAAAACTTGGAAAAGATGCCTGACAAAAACACAATAGGAATCATCTCTGGAGAAAGATAACATCATCAGAGTTCTCCAAATTTTCTGAAAGATCAGTTTTGCAAAAATAGAGTCTAGCCCAAACTACAAAATAACTAGGTCCACAATGAGACAAGACAATGTGAATGAAAAGGAGAAGAAGCTATAAACAATGGAAACAGACACACATGGGATCTGGATTTTGGAATTATCAGATATTGACTTGAAAATAACCACATTTACTGTATACAAAGAGATCAAAGACAAGGTCAGTGATTTTCCAGAGAATCAGAAAATATGGAATTGAACTGAATGTAAGATTTAGAAATGAAGAATACGGTACCAAATATGAAAATGCAGTTAATTGATTGAAAGATTTGGCAGACTGAAAAAGGAATTATTGAATTGTGGTGAACTCAGAGGGAAATCTGGAGAATAAAGCACAGAGAATCAAAAGATTGGAAAATACAGAGAATGTGAAAGGTTAGGGAATAAATGCTGAATTTTGTGATTTTTTTATTTTTTATATAATTTTGGATGGGCTGTTTCAAGAGTTTTTTAAATTTTATTTTATTTTTTGGTCACTCACCATGCAGCATGCAGGATCCTAGTTCCCCAGCCAGAGTTTGAACCTATGCCACCTGCACTGGGAGCATGGAGTCTTAACTGCTTAACCACCAGAGTGGTTTTTTTCTACATATACTGATAGACTCAGGATTTTGTTTACTAACATGGTGAAGTACATTTTAACTTGTTATTGAAGTATAATACAGTGGTTAACTTCATGGAGGAGGAGCTATTATCTGGAGGGGCATGATCCAGGCTTCACAGAACTGGCGATGTTCCATTCCTTGATTGGAGTGACAGTTACATGGCTTCATTTTGTGATAAATTGTACATAGTAACATCTTCCTGTTTTATACTTTTCTATTTGTATATCTCATAATTTTTTCCCAAAATGTTTAAAACAGAAGAAAAAGTGCAGGCCCAGGCATCTGTCACTGGCAGGTGCCAAGAGAAGCCTGCATTGTAGGTTTCCTGTGGCAGAGACAGTCATCACCTGCAGGAAGGAAGCATATACAGGGCAGCAAATCTTGATCCAGTCACTTCCCATTGATCAGCGTTGTCATGAGAGATTCACTTTTGAGAAGGATTTTGAGGCCCCATGTGGGGCCACCACCTGCCTCGGCACGCGGTCAGACTTTCATAAGGAGCATTGGCTGATTTTGCACAGACAGCAGCTGATAGTGGAGAGTTTGCAGTCCAGTTGGCTTGTTTCTTTTAATTCTATTTTATTTCATTTTTGGTTGTGTGGGCTCTTCACTGGGGCATGTGGGATCTTAGTTCCCCAACCAGGGATTGAACCCACGTCCGCTGCATTACAAGGTGCGTTCTTAACCACTGGACAACCAGGGAAGTCCCCAAGTTGGCTTGGTTTTTAACTCCAGCTCCAGGTGTGTCATCTTGGAAGAGTCATCACTGTTACCCAAGCCTCAGCTCATATATCTTGCTCAAGACGGAGATTCAGTGAAATGATGTGTGTTAGAGCACTTAGCATGGCGCTCAGCACAAGCTGGGTCCTCAGGAAACTGGAGCTATTTCTGTAGCCTCCATTTAGCCATATTTACTTTCTCCTAATATCAGAATTTTTAAAATAGTTTTCCTTTGAGCTCCTCTTTCCAGCTCATTTTTCTAATACAAACAATTCAACGTGAAGGTTGATATTTTAATTACTCTTATAGTTTGTAATTTATTAGGCAGCAGAGGACCCACTATCCCTCTTCCAGGTCAAAACCCTCCTTTCACGCTTACTGAAGCACTTGTGGGATGCAGAAATTTATTAAGATGGAAAGGTTAAATTAAAAGTAAATGAAAATCTCTAATGAGTAAAGACATTTTAATAAGAACATGCAAAAAAGTAATGAAGCTAGAGACTGAAGGGAGCCATCCATGCAAGAGCTCTTCCTTCCTTCATCAGGCACCCTTGAACCTCTGGGTGACAGGCTTACCCCTTAACCCAAGAGAGAACTATTGCCTCTCTAGTTCTAAATATATTTGCTTTTGAAAGCCACTAACCATATTAGGCCATTAAAAAGTGTCCATTGCTTCATTAGCCAAGTGAAGCCACAAAACGTGATCTGTGAGATTCATCATGGCTCCAGTTTCTAGCTAGTACAAACTTATTGCTGTAGATCAGAAATAAGGCCAGTCATCTCAACTTGATGTTGATGTTGATGGTGATGATGGTGATGATGATGATGATGGTGATGACAGTGATATTAAAGGTGATGATGACAGTGATGATGATGGTGGTGGTGATGATGGTGATGTTGATGGTGATGGTGGTGATGATGATAATGGTGATCATGGTGATAATATTGAAGGTGATGATGTTGGTGATGATGGTGATATTAAAGGTGATGGTGATGATGTTGACAATATTGAAGGTGATGATGACAGTGATGATGTGATGATAATGATATTGAAAGTCATGATGATGATGGTGATCATGGTGATGATACTGTAGGTGATGATGGTGATGATGATGATATTAAAGGTGATGATGACAGTGATGATGGTGCTGATATTGATCATGATGGTGATGATGGTGAAGATGAGGATGATAACAATGATGATGATGATGTTGGTTTCGATGACACAGATGATTCACAGCCACACATGCTAATAGGGACAAGCAGATATGACATCAGATGTCTGTCGTCAGGAGGCCTTCCTTGGGTGCAGCCCAAATAATTTTCTCTGAAAGTGACTTCTGCTTCCTCACAATTCCAACAGAATTAGTAACTGGATTCCCAAATCTTCCAGGAATTTTTCTAAGAAGCAAATCAAAACCCAGGAGAGCATGAGGCTGGCAGATGAGGGAGCTGGGGTCTCTGTATACCCAGGCAGGCCATCTTCCATGTGGGACATGCAGACCCCTCTGCTGGACCCACCCAGCTGGGTCCTCTTCCCCACATGCTCAACCTCCAGCTCAACCTCCAGCTCATGTGTCATTGCCCGAGGACATTTCCTCTGCCCTCTGGCCATGGGAGTGGGTGGGACCTTCATGACACCCTGTCTTTTCCTTGAAAACACTTAAGTAGCTTGTGATTCCATGTCGATTAAGTAGTTATTTGATCCATGTTTGGCTTCTTTATAAGCTCTTTGAGGGCGAGGTCCCTAGGCCTCATACTGACCACCTGCCCCCATCCCTGGGGCAGCAGATGACTCATGGAACATAGCTCAACAAATGACTTTGAGTAAAAACAAAGGCATTGAGTGTGGTGACCCCAGAATTCTCCCATTCTAGCCAACTTTGGTCCATCCGTGAGAAGCCTGTACCTGCCACCCAGTGCTAAGCCCAGACCTCCCCCTGTTCGGTGATCCTCAGCATCACTCCCTTTGGAGCTGCAATCAGGTCTCCTGGTCATTTCTGTTGCTTTCCCACAGCTTGGTAGGCACCATTGAATCTGAATAGTTGGGACGTAAATGTGCCTTTGTAGATGCCAGCCAAGAAGCTCTAGGTCCACTCTGAGTGATGAAATCAAACAGCATCAGCAGAGACCTCTGAGTTGGGGTCTTCAGTGGTTTCTCCACCCACACCAACCCTCCCCTTTATGCCAGGTGACCTGGGTCTGCTTCAGACACACCTGCATATGCAGTTCGGCCCCCAGGTCTCATGGTCCTCTTTTCTGGGATCTGACTCATGGAGTCATAGCCACCCCCCAACCTGCCATCACCCCTAGGGCCCCCACAAAACATCTCCTCACTGGAGCATGGCTGGACAAGAGGCTCCTGAACTGATCAATCAGAAGAGCCTGCTCTGGCGTCAGTCACTCATCATCATGGGCCAAGCATCACCTGTAGCCAACACCTCCAGGCCAGTGTCAACATGGTCTTGAAGGAAGACGCTGTGGCTGGTTTCCATAATCAATGGCTCCTCTCAATCTTCTAAGGGAAAATACCATGCTTTGCATATTCGGACCCTCTACATCTTCCCTAAGCTGAAAGTCTGAAGTTGTCCTCAGCAGGAATGCAGACAGTGGTCTGGGCCTCACGACAGCATGGAAGGAGAAGAGGAAAGGCAGTGCATGCAGCTCAGCTTCTTCTCCATCCTCACCTGAGCCCAGCATCCAGCAAAGCTGCTCGTTAGAGTCCCATCTTCCTGGAAAGCTGGCGGCTGGGCTTCCTAGGGTGGGGGTGGGGGTAGGTGGTTCATCCCTCATGAGGAGGCCACCCACACAAACTGCAAATGGGAGACTGGACTCCCAGGTTGTATGTTGTGTGCCAGATGGAGCTGTCTGCTCCACATTCCTGCTGTCCCCGTAAGTCCACGTGTGTCTGTCAGGTCTCACGTCCTGATTTAGGGCCAAGAGCACATACTCACCATGCGTGTGGCCCGTAGTGACGTCATGTGATCATGTCCATGGGGCCCTTCGTGGTCTCATGTCCTCGAGGTGCTTTCCAGGCTCGTCTGAACCCAAGCCTCCTCAGAGACCCTGCTCACTGGTCCATCCAAGGAAGGCACTGGGGTGCAGAGATGTCGCTGAGTTTTCCAGGTTGAATTGGGAGCAGGAGGGGCCTGTTGTGAAGATAGCTATGAGCTGGTTCCTAGGAGAAGCTGTTCAGACTCAGGTCTTGAGAGCCAGTTATGTGCAGAGGTGCTGCAGAGGGGAGCGCTGAGAGAGGGGCCCTGGTGGCACCTGTACACCCCATCCTGGCTTCTGCCGGTGGTGGGATGGAGGGCAGGGGCTTGAAGCCTTTGCTAGCCTAGCCTCAGAGGCAGTGGGGCCCCCTGGAAGCAGCGCGAGGCCCCCACCTTCCCAGAAGATGTCACGAGAGTGTGCTATTGCTTCGCAGATGCGGGTCTTTGACGCTGAAGGCCATGGGCCAGGGCACATGGAGGCACTGGGCCCAGTCGTGCAGCCCCTGGCCTAGAGTCAGGCCACCAGCACTGAGCCCTGTGCCTCTCCACCAGCTGTGATGCTTAACCTCTCTGGAACTCACTCTTCTCCTCTGTAAGATATAGTTACTGACAGTACCTACTTCCCTGGTTGTGCCAGGGGGATTGGGGTCATCTTCCTGCCCCAGCAAGTCTTCATTCCACATCGATAAGGACTGGGAGTTTCAGTGCCCTGGAGTCACTCTTCATTCACTGGCTGAATCCCCGCCAAAGCTCCTCCTCCATGAGCTCATCCAGTCACTGCTTGCATCCCTCTGAGGATGGGAGGCTCACTGCCTCTCGGAGCATCCGGCTCCACCTTAGGTCTGTTTCTTGGACAGTCTATTTGTGTTGACTTCCTGGTTGGCCCTGGCTCCATTCCTGTGGTCATGCTCAATTCCACCACTCTCCTTCTTCAGAACAGCAGGTTAAATCCTGTGAAGGTCATGGACAGCCCCCTCTGTGCCTGTGTGCTTCCCACTCCACGGGTCTTGTCTTTTCCCAGTGACACCCCTCGGTGTCTCCGGGAGATACTTGAATGAACAGCATGACTTCTGAAAGCAGCCTGTGCAATGAGTCCCTGCCGCATGCCGAGGAGCACAGATGAGAGGACAGGCAGCTGGGGCTGCGCATCAGGCAGGGAGCAGCGTCCACAGGGGGAAGAACACATGCTGACATGGGGAGGCTGCGGCTGGAGAGTGCGGTGTGGGCCGGAGTCAGGGGCCATCAGCTGGAGAACGTGGGTGACAGCACATCAGAAGACACTTTGCATGTGTGCTTTGGAATGAGCATCCCAGCTGTAATGTGGAGACAGCAAGCTGAGTGACCAATCCAGTGGCCACAGTGTCCAATATGCACCCCAAGAGGCTGGGAGTGTCTCCCTCCAGGGGTGGGACCACAAACGAGTTATTTTTTCTTCCCCCTTCCTTTTGTTTTCTCATTTCTCTATAATAAGCATTTCCCATCTCCTTCATGATGAACATGGATTATTTATGTAGTAACAGTTACCTACACTTTGCTGCTGCTGCTGCTGCTTCTAAGTCACTTCAGTTGTGTCGACTCTGTGTGACCCCATAGACGTCAGCCCACCAGGCTCCCCCGTCCCCAGGATTCTCCAGGCAAGAACACTGGAGTGGGTTGCCATTTCCTTCTCCAGTGTGTGAAAGTGAAAAGTGAAAGTGGAGTCGCTCAGTCCAACTCTTAGCAACCCCATGGACCACAGCCTATCAAGTCCTGCAAAAGCGAACTGGCAGGACTTGGTATGGTTGGATGCCCAGGTCTGATCTTGGTGCTTGAGGAGGGGAGTGCCCACCACCCTGACAGGGATGGGTGGGAGCATAGCATTGGTCAGGAATTCTACGGCCCCGACGGTGGCCAGAAGAACAGAGTGACTTCTTCTGGGCACCTTCACAGCCAGGCCTGCAGGCCCTGGGGGCTCGCCTGTCTATTTGCAGAGCTCCCAGTGCCAGACTTGGTGACAGCAAAGCCCCCAGAGCTTGATGACGGCGGCAGCAGCCTGTGCTTGGCTGTCTTAGGCCACATGTGCTCAGCATCGAGCAAAGTCTCAGCGATGAAGGGGCCAGGGGCCCACAGTCCCCATGTTCACAAAGCTCAGCCCAACGTGGGAGGCAGGTATAAACGTTTAAAAGCCACTTAATGAACATGTGACTGCAAATGGAGACTCAGCTCCGAAGGAAAGGAATAGTTTCCAACAAGACCTAGAAGAAAGGAGGTGTCTCCTGGGGTGGGGCAGGCGGGAGGCAGGGGGGTGGGCCTTGGGCCGAGAGCAGAAGGATAAGCTGAGGGAGTTATTGGAAAGTGTCCTGGCCGAGGGAACAGCGCAGACAATGGTCCTGGGGCGGGAGGAAGGATGGCAGATCTGAGTCTGAAAGAAGCACTGTTGGATCAGGAGTCCAGAGAGGGAGGAGCCTTGTACGGCAGGAGGACCCTCCCCATCCTGTGTCCCCCTATTCTGTGCCACGTTCCCCTCGTGGCCTGAACAGCCTCCTCCGGGGATGCCCCCAGCAGTCACCCCAAAAACCAGCGTGCAGCTCGGCTGTCAGCTTCCTCCGAGGCTCTGCACACCTGCATGCAGTGTGTACAACCTGCTAATTAACAGAGTCACGTGGATCAGAAAGCATCGTGCTCTACTGGGAGGCTGTGAAGCCCTCTCGTTAATTCGCAGGTGAAATTATTCTGGCTTTTCTCTTGTTTTGCTTCCTCTCCCCAGCTCGCTTGATGACTGGGGTGAGTCCTCCCAATTAGACTTGTGAACCCCTCTCCTCCAGGTCATGAAGCCTCAGGGACCCCCTTAGGGCACAGGGAGGGAGTGCCCAGCCTTCGGGTACCAGTGCCAAGGGCAGTGGGGGCAGAGGGGTGACACCCCCAGTGCAGGAGAGGAGGGAGGTGGTCCCCGGCTGGTGGGTGGTGCCCCGCGGGGTGACTCAGAAGTGGGGGTCCTGGCGTCTGTGTGAGCCTCCACACAACCAGCCTGGACGAGAGGCAGGGAGCCAGCCCTTCCCCCACTTCTGTCCTGGATGTGGAGATGGTGTCCCCCTGTTGACAGAAGGCCTCCTGGGACCTGGGGGAGGTCTGGGGGGCTTGCCGGCAACCACCATTTACAAATGAACATGTGCAGCCTCTTCTTTGAACGAGGAACATTCAGGGATGATATTTACGGTTCAGCTTATAAGCAAGGGGTCCTTCTCCCTGTAAGACAGCAGCATAGGCCTGAAACCCCTGGGTGCTGACAAGACCTGTTGTGAAAGAAGCTTTTTACTTATCTTTTTTCTCTGAAAGGATCAGGGGACTTCAGAACCCATTCGTTGAGGTGACACATGCAAACCAGAACTACCCTTCTAACCACGCTGAAGTACACTAAGACAACTCCACCTCTATCACTAGGATCACTCTCCTCCTCCCCAGTTGAGAGGCCCTTAGAAGGACAGTGTCTGCCTGTCCTGCCATTTGGATGTGGCTCCCGGGGAGGTTTGCAGTCAGGCCCACCTGGATCCACTCCTGCACCCCACCAGGCGTCACTCTGACTGTGCAACCTGGAGCCTCGGTTTCCTCACCTGAAACTGGGCGGCAAGACCCTCAGGGGAGGCAAAGTCGAGCAAACGGCATGAGCTTCAGGCAGCGGGGTTGAGAGCATGAGTTTTGTCATTGCAGGTCTCCAGGTGGTCCTGAACTCCATCATCAAGGCCATGGTGCCCCTGCTGCACATCGCCCTGCTCGTGCTCTTTGTCATCATCATCTACGCCATCATCGGCCTGGAGCTCTTCATGGGCAAGATGCACAAGACCTGCTACAACCAAGAGGGCATTGCAGGTAAGGGAGGCGCCATCCCTCCCAGCCGCTGGGGAGCCCTGCCTTCTGGCATCTGCGTTTCCTCTGCCAAGAGAGGCAGGGATTTTATTTTCTCTCTGGGGTCTAACTTCTGTGTTTATTAAAATGAGTCTCTGTTAAAATAGCTAAACGTAAGCTTTGTCCAGCACTGCCCTGTGTGTGTGTGTGTGTGTGTGTGTGTGTGTTAGTCACTTCGGTCGTGTCCTACTCTTTGAGAACTCATGAACTGAAGCCCACCAGGCTCCTCTGTCCATGGACTTCTCCAGGCAAGAATACTGGAGTGAATAGCCATTTCCTTCTCCAAGGCATCTTCCCAACCCAGGGATCATACCCGTGTCTCCTGCACTGCAGGCAGATTCTTTACCATCTGAGCCACCAGGGAAGCCCTGTCTGGCACTGATAAGCACTCTCTGAACAAGGCGCTTAGCCAACACTGAATTTTTTAAGAATCAGAGCTTAGTTGGTGACTCTGCCCTTGCCCCTCATGTGGCTGATCGTCAACTGTGCCTTCGGGAGAAAGACCCGCCTTCGGGAGAAAGCCCCGCCCTTGGGAGGAAGCCCCGCCCTCGGGAGGAAGCCCCGCCCTCAGCCGGTAGGCTCACAACCTTGCGTCCTTCTCACCTCTGGGGTGACCTGGCTCCTCTGCCTCAGTGTTTCTACCTGCCGTCCGGGGGCCCCCAGTCCAGGTGAGGAGGACGGCCTGTGACAAAACTCCTTTCCTCCGGGAGGTGTGGCTCTCCACGTCCTTCCCATAAGCCAGTGAGTTTAACCAGCCATGCTGCTCACTGACACCCCTGGTAGGACTGAAGTTTGGACTTGACAGACACTCCACAGACTGTTGTCTTTAGCTCCTAACATCTCAGCTGGACTTTAAAATTTAAAAAAAAAAAAAAAAAAAAAAAACCCATTTAAATAGAAATTGACAAGGCTTTTAAACAGACAAAGTAGTTTAGCACAAAAGATTATTTAAAACAATATACTCTGCAAAGGAGTGAGCCATGTTCGATATGTGTGATTTTTTCAAACAAGATCTTCCGTCTTAGTTTTTTAGCGTCTTGGGAAAGAAAGGGGAGCATCCTCTGAAGCCTTGAAAGACCCTCTGTCCCCTCCATGTCCATCGCTTCTCACTCCCCTCAACCCAGGCAATAAATTAAACCTGAGCCCCTTGCCCTGGGTGTGGCAGGAACATTCAGTGGAGGGAGTGACATGAGTTACTCACATTCAGAAACCAAAGCAGACCCCCTGACATGAGTTACTCACATTCAGAAACCAAAGCAGACCCCCTGATCTGTGTGGTCTGGTTAGACTTAATAGATTGACTGGGTCTTTGTACGTGGCCACAGCCGAAACGAAACCCCCAAACTGTGAACCTACAGTCAGAGATTCACACAATTGTTTTAACTTTCTTGATGGTGAGTCTAAGAGGAGACTGTTTTTTCACTGTAGAGAGCATTTCGTGGATCATAATTATATAAAATAAACTGTCATGTTCTTTTTTAAAAAAAAAAAAAACTTTTAAAATTGAAGGAATTGGGTCTTGACTTTAGCTAAAATTCTGAGATTTTCAGCCTTGCTTAAAGAAATACCCAACATTACAGTGAGTAATGTTCTCCCCCTTTAATTCAAAGCCTTCTTTTTGTTGGGCTCCATCTGTAGCTGCCCTGAACCAATACATTTAACACTGATTGTGCAGCTTCCTTAGGGCTCATCCTAAGACCTGCCTGAGAGCGAGTGTAGGACATATAAAGTTCATGCCGTCCTATTGAAATGGTCATGACCCGTCTGACCCAGATTTCTCAGGCCGGCGTGGGGATGTCAGGTCTAGAAGACCCCATCAGCTGAGCAATGATTGGGCTCACTTGAGCACGGAGGGGGCGGGGGGGGTGAGATTCCCCCTGAGCAACCCGCTCCCACACGGCTGTGCTCCCTGAGCTGAGGGAGACGCTCACACACCTCCCTCCCTCACCCCCGCCCCAAGGTTTCTGCCCTGACGCTTGGGGACCAGCCAAGGCAGGTTTCCTGAGGGCAGCAGGATCCTGTGGGGCTGCACCAGCACCACCTGGGAGCCTCTGACTTTGTGGTCAGGCCATCAGTGGTCTCAAATCTGACTTTGTGGTCAGGCCATCAGTGGTCTCAAGTGGCCAGTAAATGCTGGGTGTGACGGCCCAGGCCGTGGCTCCTCTGTGTTGGACGGGACAGCCGTAGGCCTGCCGAGACCTCCAGTGGCCCCTCTGCTCTCAGGGGACGGCAGGAATGGCCTGGCCGGTTGGATGGCCAGTCTGGGAACACACTGCTGTCCATTCCTGAGGGTAAACAGACCAGGAAATGTGCCTGCTTCTTTCCAGAAAACACCCAGGTTATTTACCTGATGGTTTATCTCCCCCGCCATCAGGTTCGGAAAAGAATCAGCCCCCACCACAGAAACACAGTCAGCTGGGGAGCCCAAGGACAGACTCCGGGGACATTCTCCCGAGGGAGGAGCCCTGCCAGCCCCACGGGAAGGGGACCTCTCTGTGAGTGGAGCCAGACCCCATGGGGAGGGCGCCCAGGACACTGACTGCAGAGCCGATTCGCTCAGTGCCCTGCACCAAATCCTGGGTTGGTCCAGAGACCCTCATCCCACAGTGGTGAGGGCTCCTTCCACCCACACGGTGACCAGCGCCGACAGGGAAGAACACATACAGGAACCCGGACACACTCAGCACAGCCAGAGGGTGGAGGGCCCAAGCCTGCAACTTTTGACCCCAGTCCCCCTTTGCTTTGGAGATGTTGGCATCACCTTTGGAATGGGTGTCTTTTTTTCATTGTAGACTTTGGGTTGAATTCCTGAATTTTCCTGCAAATTTAGATTATGCTAAAGTGCCTGAATATCCTTGTCTTTGGTTTTCTTAAGGGATTTTACATCCGGTGATTTTTATACTTGAGACAGTTTTGTGAGCGTGTAGACATGGGAAACCTTGGGTGTTGAATCCATACCAGAAAGCTCTGGGCTGCCGGTAGACTGTTGTTCCACCCGTGGGCTGCCCCTTCCAGTCCCTGAAGACACAGCCTTTGGAGACGCACATTCCCCGATTCTGGAGGCATCTGCAAGGCGCCTTCCTTGTTCCTCAACAGACACATCACCATATGTCCATCCTTTTTTCTCTGGTTGTCCCATCTGTTTGGTGGTGCTCGAGCCAGGTCATTCTGAATCGCTCTCCCAAGTGCAATAATTACCCCTGAGACTGGAAGAGAGCTGGTTGGCTGAAACCCAGACGTGAAATCACTTCCTCTCTATTCACTGCTCAGATTTGGGGCCTCAGAAAGTAACTGGTTTTGTCTTTGGTCATTTCCCCCTGGAGCCCCTAGCTGGCGTTCTCCCAGAGTCCCTGCTCCTGCTGGTGTTAACCACACTTCCAAAATCTCTCTCATCTTCACCTCTATTCTTCTGCCACAGACTTAATTTGGAACTTTCCAGAATGACCCCTCCTCTCTCACTTCTGCTTTGAAATGGGGAGTCCGCATGGCTTCAGCTTTTTCTCCAGCTTCACGCTCCCACCTTCCTCTCTGGGAATCCACAGCTCTGCAGAAAATCCAACATGTCTTCACGTTTAGACTAATTTCCCCTCACCCTCAAGGGCACGTTGCCAGGACCTGCTGATCTGTGTGTGTTCACATTTTCCAAGTGTTCCCTTTAGTGCTTTTTATAGGCACCTATTTTTACCAGATTGTTATTGCTCCTTAATTGTTCTCAAATCTTTTTTTATTGTTGTTCAAGACCGATTCAGGATAGCAGAGAGGCACTTGATCCTGCAGACCGACTTTCTGAATCTGGTCCTCTCTCATTTATTAATGAGATTGCATCCCCTGGATGCTGTTTTCTTTCCAGCATCCATTTATAAAGCCCCGAGTTCCATGCTCCTCCCTTGAGGACACTCGGAACCCACTCTAGCAGCCTTCACCTTTTCCTCATTTCAGATCTGAGGAATTGGGATGCAAGGAACGCTATCAGATCAGAGGTCACAGTGCAAAGATTAGCAGCATCTTTACTGTGCCAGAGAGCAAGACCCAAGAAAAAGAAACCCAAGTTTCTATGTTGTTCACTTTCTCTTTTGTCTTATCTTTCATCTTCCCAGCACTTTTATCACAATGACTGAACACATCATCCCAGAAAGCCATCACTAGACCAGTGAACCCAATAAAATTTACTATCTGTTTGGTTCCTGGGTTTCCAGTCCACTTACTCTCAATTTCTAGGTGCTTGTCATCCACTTTCTTATGTATTCCTTAGGTCTGAGGCTGACTTTTCAGGTTCCACCGTCTTACAGCCTCCCATTACTTAACCTCACATCCAAATTTGCAAAGATTTCAAAAGTCCAGAAGTCACCAAAAACAGACCGAAGTTCCTTTCCATGAAGGGGGTCTCTTGGGGGCCAGATCCCAGGGTAGGAAATGGTGCAGACACTGTCGTCCCCCGTATGATTCAGGGACCAGGGATCCCTTGGGTCGTTGCACACACACCTGACCTGGAGCACCAGGCCTGGAACAAGCCAGGAAGCTGCTCTGCTCACAGCGGCCCCAGCCTGTGGAAGCCAGTCAGCCAGCTGTCCATCACCAGGCGAGCGGATAAACCCACAGTGACCTGTACGTCCGTGGAAAGGAACAGACCATGAAACATGGTGCCTTGTGAAAAAATATGGACCCCAAAGCCACCTAGTGTGATTCCATCCACATGAAATTGCAAGGCAGGCAGATCCGTAGACAGACGGCAGGTGTGACTGCCGAGGGCTGACTGCAGACAGGGCTCAGAAATTTGGGACGGTGGAAGCGTTTCCAAATGGGTTGTGGTAACGGCTTGACGGCTCTATAAATTTACTAAAAATAACTGAGCTGTCCATGCTCACTGATGACTTGTCCGGCATGTAAATTATGTTTCAATGAAGCTGTTTGTAAAGAGAGAGAAAGGCAAAAAGCCAAGACAGCACAGGCCGGCATGTGTCTCCAACCGCACAGCTCAATTCACACCCCAAAGGGTCACCCTTAGTGAAGACTTAGGATTAGTATTCCTCTGTTGTCATCCTCCGGGGAGTGAAAAGCTGTAATCTGAAGCCACAGACTGAGAAGCAGCCCAGCAGCCAATAGCCTCGACATCGAAGTCCTCGCCCCCAATTACTTGGATCTGCCAGAAACCAGAGAGGACCCTGGTGGCCTGGAGTCTCCGAATGAAGGACGACAAGCAAACTTTCTCTCTGGGGGCACATCCTCGCTGCCATTTGAGTTGTTTGCTAGAACGAAGGTCCGTTCTGTTATCCCTGTTTCTTTCTACAAGCCCAAGACGATGCTCTTAATTTCTCAGAGTTCTGCAAATTCCATGCCATTACCTCTTGCAACTGGGACCAAGACTCTCAGTATTTTACCAAAATGGAAATTCTCAGCTCAGCCAAGTCTAGTTCAATTCACCAATGACCTCTGCATGAAAAATAGCCTAACTCACTGATTTCCCAGCACCTCTTCCTGGAGCATGGAATTAGCCTGAGCACAGCCTGCGGCCATGGGAGATGTTAAGCTGTTTCCTGGAAAAGCCAAGAGGACTTCATACGGGAGAGCATTCTTCCCATCCCCCGTGGCCACTCTGTCCTGAGTAGACGTCCAGATGGTTTTTCTCTTCTGAAGACGCTGGAGAAAAGGGCAGGAGGCAAGGTTCCGCGTGACACTACCACGCAAAATACTGCAGTGGCATTGTTCCTGGGGCTGGGATAATGCTCTGTAGGGGGTACTTTTCGCCATCCGAATTTGTTCTCTGTCCTTCATCAGGAAGGCATCCTCCGCTGTAGAGTGACCTGCATCCCTCGTGAAGCATCATGTTACATGCTGCATGGACCTGTGGGGAGTCAGGAATTGCCACTGAGCAGGATCTCTGGCCAATTACATGAAAGAACCTTCCAATCAACAATACTGAGGGATCCTGAGAAAACTGTAATTGAAAAAGACACATGTACCCCAAAGTTCATTGCCGCACTATTTACAATAGCTAGATCATGGAAGAAACCTAGATGAATAGATAAAGATGCTGTGGTACATATACACAGTGGAATATTACTCAACCATAAAAAAGAATGCATTTGAGTCAGTTCTAATGAGGTGGATGAACCTAGAGCCTATTATACAGAGTGAAGTAAGTCGGAAAGAGGAAGACAAATATCATATATTAACACATATCTATATGGGATCTAGAAAGATGGTACTGATGAACCTATTTGTAGGGCAGTGGTGGAAATGCCAACATAGAGACAGACTTGTGGATACAGGGGAGGAAGGAGAGGGCAGGACAAATGGAGAGAGTAGTAGGTAAACATAGACACCAGCGTGTGTAAAATAGATGGCCTGTGGGAATTTTCTGTGTGACACCGGGAGCTCAGACTGGGGCTCTATGACAACTTAGACTGGTGGTATGGGGTGGGAGGTGGGAGGGAGGTTCAAGAGAGAGGGGACACATGTATGCCTGTGGCTGATTCATGTTGATACATGGCAGAAAACATTGCAATATTATAAATCAATTATCCTTCAGTTAAAAATAAATAAAATTTTTAAAAAACACACTGGGCAGGTGGGATGAATTGGGAGATTGGGAATGATTGACATGTACACTATTAATACTATGTATATAGTAGATAACTAATGAGAACTTAGTGCTCTGTGGTGACGTATATGGGAAGGAATCCACAAAAGGGGATTTATGTATACATATGGCTGATTCTCTTTGCTATATAGCAGAAATTAACACAGCAGTGTAAAGCAACTATACTCTAATAAAAATTGTTGGGTTGGCCAAAAAGTTCCACAATATCCTACGGAAAAACCTGAGGGAATTTTCTGGCCTACACAATAATTTTTTTAAAAATCCCACAATGCCCTTGCTCTGAACTCCGGCATTCCCGCAGAAATGTCTGCAGATACTTGAGCACCAAAAGCAGAAGTCAAGGCCTCCTCCTCTGCGTTCCAGGATCTTTTTACTCAGAGTGGTCGCCTCATAGTCATATTTTTTCTTGGCCGTTTGACGGGCAGCCTCTCCTCTGTCTTTGAAGTCAATCCAGGTTAAATACAGTTTTACAACACTCAGCTGAAAGCGCTGACCTTCTGAATTGACGGCAGCCTGAATGAGCACCTAGCACCGTGTGTGTTTGCTTGTGTTTGGAGCGTTGGTGTGACTGTGCTCTGCGCTGTCACCGCTGGGTCCTTTACCATCCCACCCACTGTTTTTCTAACTTCTCTCTTCTTTCTCTGCCCATCCCTCTCCCCCACCCCCGCCTCCTTATCTCTTCCCCTGGCCACTTGAGATGTCCCAGCAGAAGACGACCCCTCGCCCTGTGCCCTGGAGACGGGCCACGGACGGCAGTGCCAGAACGGCACGGTGTGCAAGCCAGGCTGGGACGGACCCAAACACGGCATCACCAACTTCGACAACTTCGCCTTCGCCATGCTCACTGTGTTCCAGTGCATCACCATGGAGGGCTGGACCGACGTCCTCTACTGGGTACGTGCTGGGGCGGGCAGGGCGGACAGCCTCCGCCTTCCAGGGCCGCACAGTCACACGCACGCCAGGAGGAGTGAGGACCTTGATTTCTTCCAGGTCTTGCCTGAGAAACAAAGCCCATGAGCCTCCCTCTGCTCACCAGCCCAAGAAAAGTGTCACCTCTCATTTGTCCTCCACAGTGGCAAGCGCTGGCATACAGCCCAGTGGGGCTACGGCCAACCCGACACAAGGGTCCTCTTGTAGGGCTTCTCCCGCCCCGTACATGTCCTGCCCATGTCCCCAAGGGAGTGGGAGGGCACACGTTCAATTTCTAGGGCTAAAGAGAAAACTCAGGCCTGGTCGCCAGAGAGGAAAGCATTTTTATTGAATTGTGCAGCATCGCGGCATTCTATTGTGTTTTACCTCTCGTGTTTGATCTTCCCTCATTATATCAGATAGTCCATCAGACAAACGCATAACCAGCCTCTTCACTGCTGACAGAATGCTCTGCTGGTCATATGATGCGTATTCAGAAATGTCACTTCTCAAGTGCCAACCAATCAGCAGTAAATTTCCTTTTACCTTAAAGATGCCCTTTTATCAGCCAGTAGCCAACATGACTTTGCCAGCATCCGAGCTGTCAAGGGGCAGGTTTTCATGCGGCCTGCCCCACAGGCAAACACACCATATTTGATCTGTCTTCATCCTGGCAGTTAAGTCCATTATTTACAAAAACCCCAGAAAATGTCATTCTTTGTAGGATCTCTTACTTCCACATGAGAACTGACTTGCCAGAGCCCAGCACTGCACTTCAGCGTTTGGGCGGAAAATGCTTGTTGTCGGGCTTGAGAATACCATCGTGCCCAGAGTTTTGCAAATAATCAAGTGGATTTGGCTGCCCTGAAAACAGTCTAAGAGGCTGTTTGGGGAGGAAGGGATGCCAGGCTGCCAGGCTGGGAAGAACCAGAGCCAGGAGAGGTGTCCACCCCCGCCACGGACCAGGAGGAGGAGTTCTGGAACCTCTCAGAGATGCTCTGCACATTCTGGGCATTGTGGCTGCTAAACTGTTTTCAACAATTCAGAAGCCCGCTTCTCCCAGTTTCTGGGGGCAGATTGAGACCCTGCACTGCCATGAAACGTGCACTTCTCTTCATAGAACCAATTTAAACTTGCCCACGTGCCTTGAACCCCACCAATGATATTCAGTGTTCCCTGCTTGATAGGGGGTGCCTGGCGTCCTCAGGATTCAGACACAATTACATCCAACTCAGAGCAGGGAAACCAGCTAGACTGCACTTAACAATGGTGGTGCTGTGGGAGCCTGGTAGAGTGGTCATGCAGCGACACTCTCAGAAAAGACACAGGTCTAATCACCTCTCCCTCCAACCGAGATGAACATTGGCACACCTCTCCCAGGCTCATGCTCAGTAAGAACTTGGCTTTGAATAATTTGTGAGACAAAGGGAGATGAGCTTACTCTATCCGGGCAAGTTTAATTTCTTTTAGCAAAGCAGATAGAATTCAAAAGTGGCCCTAAGGAGTCCTTCTACCTTGGGTGGGTCCCTCTGGCCAGCCAAAGACAGAGACGTCCTCTGCCAACGGGCATCACAGGACAGGTGGTCGTGTGGGACTGGGCTCCAGGGCCTCATCGTACGAGCTCCAAACCCAGGCCCTACGTTGCCATGGAAACACCTCCCATGGCATCAAATTGAGGGCAGGACGGCAGTGGGTGGGTGGGTGGGGGTGGGGGAATAGGTATAATTTACTTTACTGATGGCCTGATGTATTTTTGTGATCCTCCTTCATCCCTCCCTCCCGCTTTCCACCCCCCCAGCCAGATGTGGTCCAAGGAGGTGCTGTCACAGTGACAGCCAGAGTGGGGGTTGAGAGGAGCTCGCCCGGCAACCAGCAATTTTCAACAGCTGTGTTGTGCTTTCCCCCTCTTCCCCCTCCAGTGGGGGGAGGTGGTGATGAGCTCGGGCAGGGCATGGCAGTGTCAGAGGTGGGGACAGACCCCAGCCCTGTCAGCCTTCCCCTGACCCTCCCAGCACTTTCCTAAGTGACCGGGCTGTGTGTGCATGTGTGTCTGTGTGCGGGCACACATGTGCATGTGTGTGCACCTATACACACACACACACACACATACACACACACACACACACATACACACACACCCCTGAAGATGAAAGGGAACCTCCTGGTGGGTGTTTTGAGGGAGGCCCCTCCTAGCCCAGAGCGCCTGCCTGCTCGCTCTCCTCTGCTTCTGTACCCTCTCTGGTTGCTCCTCCTTCCTCTCCTCAGGCTCCTTCTCCAAAAACCCACAGGCTCTCACACTCCTCTTTGCTTTCCTATAAAACATGGAGCTCTCTGAGCAGAGAAGGGCCCGTTCCCCCACCCAGTGGAGCCGAGTGTCAGATGCCGAGGGTCGGCCGGGGGACAGACGCCGAGGGTCCGGCCGGGGGACAGACGCCGAGGGTCGGTCGGGGGACAGACGCCGAGGGTCCAGTCAGGGGACAGACACTGAGGGCCCAGCCCCAGCCTCTGCAGGAGCTCCCAGAGGTCCCCACGCCCTGTGTCCTTGGAGTGGGGGCCACAGGGCATCTGCAGGGAGGCATGAGTGTCCCATGAGCCCCAAGCAGGGCTCCGAGCAGGATTTCAGGCACCCTGCACTTCAGGAATCTCAGTGCCTCAGCAACTGTCCATGATGGGGACTCTGTTGACCTCTGCCCATGATGCCCTCTGCCCGGGCCCCCAGACTCTGCTTCCCATGTGACACAGGACAGCCATCTGGCCTGTGTCCTGGCCTCACTTCCTCCACCAGCGTTCCTCCCCTCCCACTTCCTGACACCTCCTGTTTTCCCCAGTTGGTTTCTCCCTGACCAGTTCTTCTGCTGATTTTTAAGAATTAGAGATTCAGCTTAAAACTAAAATTAAAAGGATTCCCTCATGAGAAATCACAAAAAGGAAAGATGTGTCTTTGGGAGCTTCTGCCTCCATTTGGCTCCAGCAGGAACGAAAGCATAAGGTTTTAACTTTGCACAAGTCAGTTGTCAGCTCCACACTGACATGTGTGGACACACTGGAAGGACATTCCTCACATACATGCACTCACACACATACATGCACACACATACACACATATGCACGTGTGTGTGTGTGCATACACACACTTATATGCTCACACATGCACACACATATATCCATAGATACACACTCACGCATGCATGCACATATGCAGACACGTATGTATACATACACGCGCGAGTGCACGTGCACACACATACATGTACGCACCATGGCCACTGATCGCTGGCCTCAGCGCTGCTGAAATATCCCTGGTTTATGAGGAAGGTCTTTTGCCTCCAAGCAGGTGGCATTGGGTGTTTGACCCCATTCTCTCCCGTTCCATCTCCACCTCTTCTCCCTGCCTTAAAGGTGTCCAGCGAGCAGAGCTGGGGAGTTGAGCTCTACCAATGACAGAGAGCCACCCAGGGTGAAAAGTGGAGAAGAATCCTTGTCACCCAGAGACAGCACCTGGCTCTAACAGGGATGAGGTAGAGAAGGTGTCGGGGTCCCCAGTACCCCCAGCCCTGAACCCCGAGTCTGCCCTAGGTTGGGCATTACTGCTTAGCACCCACGCAGCTTTAAACAGAGAATCAGTTACCTAAACAATACACTCCTGGTTTATAAACATATTAAGAAGGGGAATTCTCATCTCTCAAAGCTATAATTTGTTTACTTATTAGGTTTTGTTTTATTCATTTTGCTGGCATTAGGCAAGTTCTTATTACTCGGTAATTCAATTGAACACACATTTAGTGAGCATTTACAGGGCCCCCAGGCCTGCGCTCGAGGAGTCTGGGTCTAATTGGAGAGACGTGGACACAGAGAAATGTGGCTCCCACTCAGGACCCCGCGAGAGCAGGGAGGGCTTCCCGGAGGAGGTGGGGTTTCACTGGCCCGTCAGTTTCACTGAGTGGGGAGCAAGAGGGAAGGAAAAGCCAGCTTTACACCAGTTTGGAGACTGGACAGAATCATGCTCTGGGCTCCTCACACATCCAAGAGCCAGCCCAGCCCCCTGTGGCCTCACCAAGTACCAAAGGCCCACCTGGGACAGCAAGGTCCACGGGCCTCCACTCCACGCCACACTCAGTGCAGGGTCCCGGCCGAGTCCCGGAGAAGCTGGTTCTGTCGGCCTCTGGGAGTGGTGGGCCTGCACCAGATCCCACACCACCTGGGCATTCCTGGTGCCCAAGCGGGCACAGAGGGGCAGGAGGGGTCAGGTGAGATGGTCCCCCGACTTGCTGCTCCCCCAGTGACCTGTGGGTGGACCCCGTGTCCCACAGACAAGGTGACACAGGGCAGGGTTTCACCCCGCCCACCGATAACAGTCCCTGTAATGCACTTACGATTTTAAAGGCTGCACCTCCCACCTGTGATGACAGGTGACAGCCTCCCACGCCCTCCAAACTGCCCAGCCCTTGGGGACCGCAATGCCTTGGAGGGGGCACCAGACCTGAAAGGTCCCTGGAGTCAGCTGGGGTGGAGAGAGGCCCCCAGAAGATGGGGCTGGAGTCAACAGTCCTCCTGTGTTTTCTTCCTGGGGAAACATGATGTTGGATTTGAAGGTTGGAGGTGTGGTTCCCTCCAGGAATTAGATGTGGGGGGAGGAGAGGCATGTGTTTCAGCAAAGCCTGGTTACTGGTGAGGTCCTGGCTGAGGGGCTGCAGGTGGTGGACGCCGGGGGCCTCTCTGCATGCCCACCCAAAAGGGCCCCAGAGAACAGCTGGTTTTAGTGTCTGAGCAGACCTGTCCTTTTTCACCTCTAAGTAAGGGTGTCAGCAATCTGGGTCATTCTTTAAAATACGGCTGTATTTATTCTTCTCTCCTGAATAGCTCCACGCAGGCTAACTGAAGCCATCCATCTCCTGCTCCCGCACTGCCCTACTTCAGGGCCGCCCGCACGTGTGTTGGCACCCAGGCCGCCCCAGAGCGGGGGGCCCAGAGCTAAGGTGGGGGTGCGAGAGGATGCAGAGAGTCACAGCCTCTGTCCTGTCCTTGCTTTGAAGGCTGGGCTATGGACCAGCGGATCTCAAGCCTAAGACATATCAGATGCACCCAGGGCTTGTGAGAACCTGGGACGTCAGGCGCCCCCAGTGTGGGTGTAAGGCCGAGGGTTCCAAACTAGGCCCCAGGTGCCCAGGGAGGGTGATATTGCTGGCCCTGAGACCTCCCCTGGAGAACCACAGATGCGGGTCGTTCGGGAAGCCTGTGCCCTGTGGGATTTTGGAACCCCAGTGGTGTAAACCTCCCATGGGATCTCCGTTGGCCCATGTTTGCTAGAGCTGCTCCCTGAGTACCAACCCCGAACCACCGTCCTCCCGGCCCATGGCCTGTGAAGCCATTGACACAGCGTGGTCAGCACTCATCCACCCAGGCCCCTGGGTCACTCCCTGAGGAAGGCGTCTCCCCATGCGACCCCAAAGCTGCCACCCCCTCTTGTCTACGAGAGCTGAGGCCAGGGTGCCGGCCACACTGACCACATAAACCCAAGTGAGCGGAAACCATCTCCTAGGGAAAAAAGCACCTTGGAGGTGACCCAGCTTCTTAGACGAGTGAATAGAAAATATTGGAGGGAAATTCTGTTCTCCCGAAAATAAAAGGGCAGAGACAGCCGAGCGAGATCCCCACCCACCCGGAGGCAGAGCCGCCAAGGTCCTTCCCGCTCAGGTCAAGGTCACCGGGTGTTAGAGTCAAGGTGGCGCTGGGCGACAGTGGTTTCCCCCGAATCTCTGCTCCTCCCTCCCGGCCTCTGCTCCTCCGTCTTGGCCTCCCTGCCTCCTCGCTGTGAATTCACTCCTGCTTCTCTCTCTCCTCACTGTCCTTGGTCTTTCCAGATGCAGGACGCTATGGGCTACGAGTTACCCTGGGTGTATTTTGTCAGTCTGGTCATCTTCGGATCCTTCTTCGTTCTAAATCTGGTTCTTGGTGTGTTGAGCGGGTAAGCTGAGTGTTTCTGTGTCCTCGTCACGACGCAGCTGAGCAAGGCCCCAGGCCCCGTGTACCTGTCACCAGGCCCAGGAGAACAGAAACTGTCTCACTTCAGCCGCACGTGCGGACCGCTGGCTGGGCAGGCCACTTGGCCTCTGGTGACCCGGAGGCCCAGGGTGGCAGGCCGTGCTCGGCTGCTCCCAGAGCTGCACTAACTCTGACCCCATTCTTCCAGGTCAATGATGCCGTGGGAAGGGACTGGCCCTGGATCTATTTTGTCACATTAATCATCATAGGTTCATTCTTTGTTCTTAACTTGGTTCTCGGTGTCCTTAGCGGGTAAGCAGGACCAAGCAAGAAGGTCTCAACTTTTCCATTTACCTTGTTTTACTCTTTCTGCTCTTCCTGGCTCTATTCTTCTGGCTCTGATGAACCTGGGAAATGGGCTAGCCCGGGAGCCTTAAAGTGAATGTCCTTGGCCTGGCTGGACAGAGGTCAGAGGCACAGGGAAGAGCCCCCCTGGTTTGGGCTACAGTGAGAGGTACCCGGGCCCACCTGTCTCCTACCAGCCCTGCCCATGCCAGGCTGGACCGTCCAGGTGGGCAGGATGCTTCTTCGGGGACCTCGGGAGCATCTGGGCCCCTTGGTTTGGCAGAGGAATTGGAGGAAGATTTGTGGGCTGTCTGCTCTGGCCCTCGTAGCAGCCTAGCAGACGGGTACCTGGGCTATCTCTGTCCAGCCTCCGTCCAGGATCACTGGCAGTGAAGACTCAGGCCCTCTTTACCCATGCTGACTGGGCCAGGAGTTTGAGCTAAAATGCGAATAATCCAAACAGACCAAGATTCCCCTTCTCCTTGGCTCTGATCGCAGCCTGGGCTGCCCCTGTCTGTGTCTGCCTTGGGAAGGAAAAGCACTCGGCTGTTTAAAGTTCCCGATTACAGGAGGACAGAGGAGACTGAGCATGTTTTCCTTCAACTTTTTCTGCTCAGCTCCAAGTAGGAAGCCCTCCTAATTTTGGCCTCGATACAGATAAAGTTAAAAAGTGGTCAAGGCAGCAGGTGGCGGGGCCCAAGGAGCCCTGGGCAGCCACCCCTGCCCCACAGCCCCACTGGACATCTCCTCGGTCCCCTTTCTTCTTTCCAAGCCCAAGCCAGCCACGCCAAGGCCACCCCTGAAGGCTCCCGTGACTCTCTGCTCCTGCAACACGTGGGGGAGGGGCCGCTGCTTCACAGCCTTTCCTCCGTCTCTGGGGATGTGTGTGTCGGGGAGAGTCGGCCAAGGAGGAGGACATCCCCCGTCTCCTGCCACAGTCCAAGGCCCCATAGGAGTGTCAGGGTCAGCCCTGGAAGTGGGGAAGGGACAGGGTCCACCCTGACCTCACCCCTCCCCAACAGGAGGGCCATCAGAGGCCCCATCTCCCTGGCCACACGGGGGGGAGCAGCACCCTCCATCAGTGTGACAGCGATGCACAGGACAGTGGGTGCCCATGTCAGCTGCCTGGAGGGTGGAAGGGTTTCCATTTTGTGTCCAACACAAGAAAATGGCCTGTTTATAGGGGGTCGTCAGGGAGAGGGTTGGAAAAATCAAACTCGTCACCTCTCAGGGCAGAAATGTGGCTGCTCCAGCGCTGGCCTCCCTGGAGGCAGGAGGTTCTTAAATGTTGCTCACCCAGCTGACAAAGTGGGGATCGTGACCCCAGCCCCTCGGTCGCTGTGATGGCAGCATGTGGTCGTTTACGTCAGTGCCTCGGCGGGCAGCAGGCGCTCAGCAGCGGCGCCATCCCTACGGCAGTGCTGTCCCCACAGGGCTGGCTGTTGGCTTGGTGCTGTCGGAGCTGGACAACTGAGCAGCTCATCCCAGGTTAGACGTGCTGCCCTCTGCTTCCAGGGATGAGGGAAGGGCCCCTGAGGAGCCATGGGGCTTGTAGGGGTCCCCTCGCTGGTCAGTGTCTGCACGGCCCTGCCCTGCTCCCATCTTCCCATCACTGCCCGCAGATGAATGTTGAGTGAGCTGGGCCTGTGACATACCAGCTTCTCAACCTTGATAAACGTGGCTCCACATCCTCCCCCAGAGATTAGGAGCAGGTCTGAGCAGTGAAGTTCCCCTGGAAATCTGCAGTGGAGGCTGAGGCATTGACCACGAAGCCCCCTCAAGCAGGGGTCTGCCTGGTCGTGCTCGGCCCCCTGAGGGGTACTCCTCCCCAGAGGTCAGAGCAGAGTCAGATGGTGGCAGTGCTGGGGGCAGGCAGAGTGGTCTTAAAGGATGGGTCTCAGCCCAGCTGAGTCTGAGTGGGTGGGCGGGTCCACGGAATTCTAGAACCCAGATTCGCTCCCCTCCTGGGAGCTCAGCCCTCGATCGGTCTCCCCAGACCCCTCCCCACCCCAGCCGCCCAACACTGCTGCACCTCCAAAGCTTCCTAGGTCCCAGACACCCGCTTTGCCTGGACGCAGAGTGTCTGCAGGCGAGCAGCTCCCCTTTCTGGCTCAGCCAGGGGGCTAGCTGCCCAAGGAGAAGCCCAGAACCAGGCTGCTGTTGACTGAGCACATGCGGCAGTGACCCCGTCTTGACCAGTCAGGACAGCGCTGTGGTATTTCCCCCACCACTCCCCCGGGATCACAACCTTATGCTCGCTTGCCCTGTGGCCAACCTTCTGGAATACTTGGAAATGTCCAGGGGCTCACCGCGAAGCCCCTTCTCGAGTCAGTGTCTGTTGTGAGGAGTTCGTCGGCATGCTTTGGGCTTGGCGTCCTTGGTGGATCTGCTCACGTGCTGCCCACGCTGCCCCGAGAGCTGATGCAGAACACATGTCCACTCCACAGAGAAGAAAAATGAGGTTTATATGTGGAAACCTCCCCAGTTCTCACAGGTGGGGCCTGGAGGATCAGGATTAAACCCCCACATGTGGACCCACGACCTTTGCTCCTATCCCCCACACTCCACTGTCTCCAAGCCCATCAGCCTCGTTAGTCCCATGACTCCAAATTATGGCCAAGATGCATGGGGGAGAGGTCACCTGTGGGCAGATGGGGGGGCCCAGACTGAGGACCAGGGGTCCTGGAGGAAGCTGGAGAATCCCTGCCCTGAGGGCCTCAGGTGGTCCTGAGCTGGGGGCCAGCAGCTGGTAAATGTAACAGCCCTTGAAGGAGAACAGAGCTCCCCACATGCAGCACTGTCATCTCAAAGTGTTTGGAGCTGGTGGCTGGGACCCTGCGTCCGTCAATTAAGGGTATTGTCCTTTCAGAGCCCAGCAGGGTAACTCATCCTTATATATTCCTCCCTGCAGTCATGGAAGAAGGGCTCAGGGTGCTTGGGGTCTCCCGCTCAGGAAGGCAGGAGAGCAACTATGGAAAGCCTCCATTTTAAGCGTGGAAGTCAGAGATTTTGGTCACTGGAGGGTTGGGCATCCTTTGTCTGGAAACCTATTCCTGCTGAGGCCAGATGGATCCATGTAGCTATCCATCTTGGTGGATCTTTTCAAAATGCTTCCACGTTTGTTGCCTGTTGACCCTCACAAGTCTCGGAACCTCCAGAAATCTCAACTCCCGCCCATTAGAACAGTGATCGCGACCACAAGATTCTGGAAACTGTGCTAGAAGTTGCAATCGAGTGAAAGTCACTGGACCCTGGATTCTGGTCACTTTCTGGTTTTAAGTTGTTGCAAATAGAGAAGACACATGTCTTCAGGTGATAAGGGGCATGGGATCTCTTAGACGGTGGGCGCCCAGTTCTCGTTCTCCCTGGAGATGAGGCAGAGGGCCTGAGGGCACAACGGGCATGTTGTAACATGGAAACAGCCCTGACCACCAGCCACAGTTAAGACCCACGTCAAGAAGCAACAGAAGTGCCGGACAAGCTGCCTCGCAACTGGAGTAGGGGCGATGCTCACGACTCCCGACAGGGTTAGTCCAACACTGAATTCATGAACACTGAACTCTGTTCTTTGGGGGAAATAGCGGGTTAGGTTCCTGTGAGCCTCTGGACACAGCCTTGTCATCAGGACACAAGTTGTTGCGTATGTGCATCTATGTGAAGGCATCTTGTTTAAGGCATAGTATTGGTTCGTTCACACCGCACTCTCAGCCCACAGCTTATAACTCAGGCCTGGATGGAGCTCGTCAGACACTTGAACATTCCCCGGAGGCACCTCCCAGCCCTCGAGCACATAGGGTCATAGACCGCACAGCAGCTTCATGCTTCGAGGCCGTTTAATCAGAAAAATCACCAACAAAAAGTATAAAATGTGGGAGACATGGCATCAAATGGGCTGTAAAAAGGCCCTCGTTTGCAGTGTGAGCTGCACCCAGAAGGTGGCAGCCCCTTGTCTCACCTCGACCGGGATCATGACCCCAGATCCTGCCTTCCTGCATGTCTGCAGTGACCACAAAGCCTCGCCATGGATGGCATGACTAATAAGGCTTAGGGAGGAGACAGGTCTGCAGATGCAGAGTCCGTGGGTGATGAGGAACTGCTACACCGGTCATCACGGGGCCTGGAGCCCCAGCCATGGCACCAACAGACCTTCCACATGCACCACTGGGAGTTGTGCAAACCGCACACCCAGGATGGGCTCTCCAGCACATCTGTGGCTTCAGCCACTGCCGGCACAGGACGTGCCCCTGCCTTCAGACAGACACCCCATGACTGACACAGCAGTGTGAGATGTCAGAAAGGAGATGAAGAGACAGGCGCTTCCGCCCTGCAGGTCCCCTATAGCGTGGGGCCTGGAGGGGGAGCCCCTGCCCCTCCATGCGCCCTAAACCCCATGAGGACCTGACCGTACTGCTTCTCTTCACTCCCCTCACCCCCAGGAAACCTCATTTCCTCGTCTCCTGGGGGTGTCTGTGTGATTCCCAGGGGTCTCGGATATGGATGGCAAGCTTCCAATCTGCGGAGCAGATGTCACCATGCATGACTGGGTCAGCTCCCAGCTCCAGGAGGAGGAGAACCTTAGCTATTCAGTCCCCTGCACCCCAAGCCCGCTGCACAAGGAACAGAGCTCCCAAAGGTGGGGGGTGGGGTGGGAGGATGATCAAGGGGGCCTGGAGTTGGAGTCTTGGAGGGGCGCTCTGTGAAGTGACTCCAGGCAGCGAGCCCACAAGCCCAAGAGGAGTGGTGGGTGCGGAGGGCTGGGGCCTCTCTCCAGTCCCCTTCCCATCGGCAGGAGCTAAGGCCTCCCTCCACGTGGTCAGCGGGCAGCCCAGCTCCTTTTTCCCCCAGGAAGGTAGGGGAGGTGCCGGGCAGCTGGCAGGAAGCCCAGGAAGAGCAAGTTCAATCAGACTGGAATTGGATTCAATCAGAGTGAAGGAGAACATCCCGTCCCAATCAGAGCATCATCACAGCAGCAGTTGGCAAGAACTCAGAGCCCACATCTCCCAACGGAAATGTCCCCAGACCGTCCCGGCTCTACCCCTCATGGTAAAGAGTGAAAGCTGAGCTCCGGCAGTGAATGCAGACCCTGGACAGTGGGTGTGGGGGCTCCGGAGCTGAGTTGTCCTGCCCCCTGGCTCACCTGTGTGTCCTACCTTCCACAACACCCGCCTGTGGAGTGTCTGCTCCTGCAGAATCCCTTCAGGTGGACTCTGCAGCCTCCCACCCTGACCTGTGCCTCCCCCACTAAGGGAAGGAGGAGTCGTGTCTCTAGGAAGAAGCTGAAATGCCCAGTTGCGTCCACACATACCCCAGGGGTCCTGAGTACCACAGACTGAGGCATGCACGGCTATTTATTTAGAAAAGGCACAGACTTGCTTCAAGAGTGAGACCCAGCCTCCTTGACCCCCTTCTTGGCCACCAGCCCCTCCTGGCTCAGAAAGTGAATTCAAAATCAGAGAGAAAATAAGGACAGAGTCACAGAAAACAGGAAAGAAGTAGACACTCTCCAAAATTCTTTAATAGGTCCTTCTTCCAGCAAATCCCAACCCAATTTTAGCTTCTACTCATTATTGCTTGAGACTGAATGCCCCATTTAACTTTTATATCGTCTTGACTTTATGCATTTTCCCATTCTGATTAGATTTCTTTTTTAACCCAAAGGGCAGCCACAGGACATTTTCTTGTGTTTGGAACCCTCTTTTGTCTCCTTCATGTGAGAAAGAACTTTCTCTAGATTAGAAACCCTCCAGGCTTGCTGAACCAGCAGAACATGCACTAGAAATGAGAAGGGGTGGAGAGGTGAGCTCTCCTGGGCCTCACCTCAGTGACTATACCAGCCCACGTATAACATGGGCTCTTTGAGGGGCAGAGCCCTGATTTGTAACATCTGACGATTTCTGTAGTATAAACACCCCACCAGGGCCAACCTTGAGCCCCTGAGGAAGCACCTGGGTTGGCAGAGCCGGTGGAGTGGGTTGGGGGAGGCTTCAGCTAGACTCCAGCTCCTCGTTTCCCGGGGCTGTAGTGGGGGTCCCCACTGGCTACTGTTTAGAAGGCCTTTCAGGTCATTGGGGGACGTCTGTCATGAGAGGCAGCTTGCAATCACAGCCCAAAAAGAGGGGACATGGGTTTGGTCTATCTGCTGCTCATGTCCCAGGTGAGGATGCCCCACCCAGCCATTTTATGAGAGCAGATCAGACCTGGGACGGGGTCCATGCAAGTGGGGGCTGGCGGTGGGCTTCCTGTGCGATGCAGCTAACCCTTTGTTCCTCTTGCCCCCTCTCTCCCGCACTGCCCGCTTGGCATCTCTCACCAGAGAGTTCTCCAAAGAGCGAGAGAAGGCCAAGGCCCGGGGCGACTTCCAGAAGCTGCGAGAGAAGCAGCAGCTGGAGGAGGACCTGAAGGGCTACCTGGACTGGATCACGCAGGCCGAGGACATCGACCCCGAGAATGAGGACGAGGGCCTGGACGAGGAGAAGCCCCGAAACAGTGAGCGGCCTCCCGCAAGGGGCTGGGGGCTGGGCCCAGGAGGGGGTGCTTGGGGAGCAGAGGCCGCCCACCCCTGCCTCGCAGGTGCATCCTTCTCGGCGCTCAGAAGTCAGTCCCGCAGGTGCAGCAGAGCCTCCCGGTCCTGCTGGAGCCTCTGGTCCGGAGACACTTTGCTTGGTGGGGTTCTTTGTTTTCAATCCGACCTCCTCCTCCCAGCCCGGCTCCCTGGGCGGAGGGGCGGGCATCCTGCTCTGGGCTTGTTCAAAAGGGATCAGCTCCACCTCCACCACCTGGAAAGGGTCCCCCTGCCCCTTTCCGAGCACCACTGTGCTCTCTCAGGGAAAAGAGCCAAAGGCTTCCCTCGAGGAGGTTCGATTCAAAGCTCCAGGGAGGTGCTAAACGGGAAGGTTGAGGAAACCCCAAGGAATTTGGCAGAACAGCATCAGGTTTCAGAAATGGAGCCCAGTCCCTCTCTCTGGGGTTTCCCATGGCGGATTGTTGGCCAGGCTTTTGCTGGGATGGTAATGAGAGTGATGGATGGTATTGACTCGCAAGTGTCGAGGAGATGATGAATCGCAGAAATTCAGGCTCGTGGAACATGCCCAGTGGTTCTGAAATGTGGGCTGTGGACCAGCAGCACCAGCGTCACTGGGGGACTTGCTAGAAATGCAGGCTCCAGACGCCTCCTCAGATCTGGTGGCTCCAGGGTGGGGCTCTGTGCTCTGTTCAGCCCCCAGTACCTGGGTTGTGGGGTGAACGTGGCCCTAACTGCCCTGTGTCTCCTCTGACCTCCATCTCTCTGACCCCGACCATGCTTTCCTCCTGTGGGTGTCCTTCCGTCATGTTTCACACATTTGAATAAGGTTGTTTCTGGCCAAGGAATCCATAAGGTTAAACAGCTTGCTGCGTGGGTCAGGCAGGTAAGGGTGGAGAACCAAAGAGGCTTGGGGGCCGGGAGGGAGAAGGGAGACCCGCTGGGCTCTGGGGACCGATGGGGAGGCAGGGTGTCCATCACTGCATCCTTCCGGAGGCCAGGAAGGCACAGGACACGTGTGTGCACGTGTATCCCGACACGGTGTGTGGATACCCTGGCCGTGTGTGTGGGCGTACATTGTGCTGGCTGTGTCCACGCTTCCCGGCTGGTTTCTGGCTGTTCCTGCTTGTTGGTGCCTGAGCTCTCGGTGGCAATCCGGGAAGAGAGGTGGGTGGAGGGAGAGGGCATAGGACACTCCCTCATCTCAGACGCAGGTGGAACACATCCTCCAACAATGCCCTTTCTAGTGACTCTGCTCAAGGTACAAACACAGAATTAGAACATGCCCTGCCAGGGGCTGGTAACAACATGATTCAACAACCCAAGGAGGACTTCACGCTCTGCTGGGAGTTCAGCAGGCTGGGAGGCTGAAGGCCTGGGATGGATTAGAACAGGGAGCAGCGACGCAGCCAAGGGTCTTCCTGGAAGATGCCCAGCAGTCTTGCTGACGGATCATGGACGAGGGGGTGGTCCCGGGTGCCGAGCAGTGCGTGAATGAGTGAGCTGGCCTGGGAGCCAAGGGGACCCCTGCCACCAAGCACAGGAGTCGGCTCTGGGCCCCAGTCTGCTCCCTGGTCAGGACGGTGCTCAGTTCACAACGGATGGTGGGAGTGGATTTCTTGCATGTTCATAGGGACATGTGTGTCTGCAGCCCACCCAACACTGCGTGGCCGTCCAGAGACGCAGTGATCACCTCTCCTCCAAGGATGAGTATGCTGCCCCCTGTCCTGCCCAGACAGGGGAGTCTCTGCTGCTGGAGCAGATCGAGTGCACAAGACCCCCACCCCCATTTCTGACCCAGCTTTGGGGAGCACACGATGAACCGCCCACCCTGGTGGACAGTCTCTCTCAGGACCCTCATGAACCCAAATACGGATGAGCTCAGCCTGAAAGCTGCTGCCCCTCCCCCAGGCTCTTTCCTCGGGGCCTGGGTCTGCTTCTGTCTTCAGCCTTGTCCCAGAAGGAGGACAGTACAGGGCCTGCCTGCTTCCATCATGGAGGTGGTGGTGGGGCAGTCCGGGGGTTGGGGCGCCAGGGAATGAGCATCTTAAAAAGCAAGACAAAGGGTGGAATAGAAACATGTGAGGAACTGAACGTGCGATGCCTGGGGCTGGAGCCAGAAAGTTCATCCGGAGGTGGGGGCTTCAGGAAAGTCCGATCAAGAGCCGAGTGGACAAGACTGGGTTGTTAAGGAGCTGGCCACCTAATGGATTTGAAGAAAAGGCAGGCCCGTGCTCAGAAATTATATTCTGATCTTCAGAACTTCATAGTTTGCCCTTTGAAGCAAATACAAGGGGAGAGATGCTACTATATGTTTCCATCAAAGTAGCTGAAATTTGCCTTTGAAATTGCTAAAAGATTATAGTACAGTGTATCTGCCAGTTCTCTTCAGCTCAAAGACTAACTAGTCTTTTCAGAAAAAGGGTAAAAGATATTGTCAGTCTTGACCAGTGGCTCTGGCCGCTTCTGCCTTCACCCTAGCCAGGAACCCCAGCAGCATTTAGGAGATGCCAGGTGTCTGACAATGGTGATACAGCGTGACTCCAGCCAGGAAACTGCTCAGTGACACGTTATTGCCTGGTGGCTGAGCACACCCACGAGGAGCCCAGGTATACATTTGTGGAGGAAAAGCTATGGATACCACTGAGGTCGTAGAAGGAGTAGGGTTAGGGAAGGCAACAGAGAGAAAGTGCATTGTTTGAGGTGTTTCTCTTAGTAATCAGAGTCAATAAGGTGGCCAGTAAATTATATAAAAAATACGTTACAATATTCTGAGCTCATTCATCCTCCCTCCCACCCATCCATCCATCTCCAGATTAAAGGTCCGCTCTGTGCCACATGCTGCTTCAGACCCTGGGGACACAGCCTTCATGGGACCGGAATCCTTCTCTTCTTTCTTTCTCCTCCTCAAGATCAAAAATGCATGGATTAATTATTTGTGCATGTGGGAATCTCTCTTTCACGCTGTTCAGACCATTTAAATGCAGCCCCAGCCCTCGAAGACAGACATTAGTGAGATGAGCGTGGAAAAGACAGACAGACCGTGGAATCGAACGACCGAGTTTCCACACAGACAAACCGATTAAATATGTATTCCGTGTATTCAGCGCTGCTCCCGGGAGCCCCTCTTCAGTCCCCGTGAAGCAGCAGAGCCGCGTGGCTTCCACCTGCCCTGCCAAGTCTGGATCGTGTATTGTTGAAACACAGAGATTGGAGGGCCTCCAGGAGCAGAGGCTGCCTTCAGAAGGGCCCAGTGGGGCTCAAAAACAGGGAGCTGAACATTACTGGTCCACACTGTACGTGTGTCCAGGGCACGGGCATCATCATTTGAGCTTTTTTTACATTTCGATGAAAACAAATGGTGTGTTCCTTGGACGTACTCGTTCTCACGGCCGCCGCACACCTGGAATGATGAGAAAGAGTTCTGGTCAGACGGCCAGAGGGATACTAGCAAAGGTTTTTCTCCTCGACTCCCTTCTTACTCTGGCCCCTAAGTGCCCGTGTTAGAGGCCGTCCTAACCCTGCACCCCGCGGGGAGAGCAGACGCCTCTCCGGCCCGGCGCCTTTAGCCAGTTCTAACTCTGCCTTAGGGCTGTGGGGGGACACTCACTCGGCCGGTGAGGCAAGGCATCAGGCACAAGCTGAGCCCCGCAGTGAGCACCAGCATCCGATCCCTGGGCCGCGCGGTGAGGCTGATTCATGGATCCTTCCAGGCAGCTGCGAACGACTCCCCTGGGCGGGTGCTGGGGGCCCATCTTCTCGTGTGCAGAACCACACTCAGGAATCTGGTCAGAACAAGGACATGGGCAGGGGTGTCTCCAAGGGCAGCCCATGAGCCATGGAGCAGTCTGGCTGCTCTGCTGTCGGGCCCAGTCTGGGAGCGGCAGAGAGGCCCCTGGGGGCCTCGTCGAGTGTACGGTGAGAGCACGCCGTTCTCAGAGTATGGCCCCAAGAGGACAGTGTTCCATGAAGGTCATCCAGGGAGGTGGGGGACAGTAGACTGTCCTGTTTCCAACGACATCCCAGGTGGTAGCAGGGCAAGAAAGAAAGCCGCTTCCCAAAATTCATAAAAGTATACATCCTTTGTAATTTAGATGTGATTCATGTGAGTCCATCCGACTGACCGAACTCACTCCCAGCAAAGAGGTCTGCAGGGGACTTCCACTGGACAGAGCTTTGATGAAAGGTTTATCCTCTCAAAAGATATACATTTCAGTTTTCATAAGGTTCTTCAGTGTTAGGGGTTTTTAACAAAAAATAAGGACATTAAGATATTTTTCAATATCTAGTCACAGGAGCCATTGATGGTCACTAAATTCGTATTCTAAAACTGACTTGATAAGCATAATGTTGGTTTTGACACACAGCCCCGAAGTCGTGCTCAGGGGGCCTCAGAATGTGCCGGGTACAGGCACACACACCCCCCAAGTTTAGAGGTCAAGAGAAAACAAAAACGCAGGCCAGAAGCTTGTAAGCAATGGTTCCGGCTGCACCGAAACTAGTCTGTGCCTCTACTCGGGGGTGAGATAATAGATCCGCTCTCAACAGCTGGCTGATGAGGTGAAAAGCCCTCATTATATGCTTGACAGGCCAGTTTTAAGGGGGAAAGCTTTTGTTTACCTTCTCAATTCCAAGCTTCAAATCAGCCAGTCAACTCTTACATCTCATGTCAGTGACTCATGAGATAGGATAACGATATCCAGCATCAGGTCAGTCACTGTGTCAACAAAATTCTCTGAAAATAAAAGCATGTATACACACACACACACATACACACACCAGGGGTACACACACACATCAGGCGCATGGATATACACACACGTCCCCACACCACAGACACAGGCAAGAAGAAACTGAGGACCCTTTCTCGACAGGGACATTCAGAATTAGTCTCATTGTATTTGCTGATATTCAACACTTGCTCCAGCTACGACGAGAAGCTTGGTGGGTCGTTTGCTGTGCCCCAGCAGACACAAAGAGAAAGATCGAGCTTCCACCTGGGAGCAGGGGGCACATCTTCTTGGTGCGGAAAGTCAGGCCAGCAGTGAGGGTCCTGGCCCTCTTGCCCTCGGCTCCCTCCGCCCTTCTGCAGTGATTGGGCAGCTGACCGTCAGGCGGGATATCCAAGGTTTTCACCAGAGGGCACCAGGCTTCAGTTAGACTTGTAGAGCTTCTTCTTGAGCCTCTTAAGTGGTATAAAATCATTTCCATTAGTTGTAGCTGCCACTACTCCCCTTACTGGATGGATTCTATCAATTTAAGTTGTCCCTTGATTAGATCAGAAATGTGAACACAACCAGCTCTCACCTGACTGGAGGCTGGAGCTTACAGTCTGCACAGTTGTGGTGGTGTGTTGTGTTGTAGACTGAACAGGAGTTGAGACCCACAGGTCACCAGACTCCCAGGTCCTGCCCGGTGGCTGATGGGCACTTTGCCCATCTAGGTTTCTTTGTCTGTAAAAGGGGGGAGTCAGATCAGTTCAGTTCGGTTCAGTCACTCAGTCGTGTCCGACTCCTTGCAACCCCATGAACTGCAGCACGCCAGGCCTCCCTGTCCATCACCAACTCCCAGAGTCCACCCAAACCCATGTCCGTTGAGTCGGTGATGCCATCCAACCATCTCATCCTCTGTTGTCCGCTTCTCCTCCTGTCCTCAATCTTTTCCAGCACCGGGGTCTTTTCAAATGAGTCAGCTCTTCACATCAGGTGGCCACAGTATTAGAGTTTCAGCTTCAACATCAATCCTACCAATGAACACCCAGAACTGATCTCCTTTAGGATGGACTGGTTGGATCTCCTTGCAGTCCAAGGGACTCTCAAGAGTCTTCTCCAACGCCACAGTTCAAAAGCATCAATTCTTCAGTGCTCAGCTTACTTTATAGTCCAACTCTCACATCCGTACATGACCCCTGGAAAAACCATAGCCTTGACTAGACAGACCTTTGTTGACAAAGTAATGCCTCTGCTTTTTAATATGCTGTCTAGGTTGGTCATAACTTTCCTTCCAAGGAGTAAGCGTCTTTTAATTTCATGGCTGCAGTTACCATCTGCAGTGATTTTGGAGCCCAGAAAAATAAAGTCAAGCCACTGTTTCTACTGTTTCCCCATCTATTTGCCATGAAGTGATGGGACTGGATGCCATAATCTTAGTTTTCTGAATGTTGAGCTTTAAGCCAACTTTTTCACTCTCCTCTTTCACTTTCATCAAGAGGTTGTTTAGTTCTTCTTCACTTTCTACCATAAGGGTGGTGTCATCTGCATTTCTGAGGTTATTGATATTTGTCTCGGCAATCTTAATTCCAGCTTCTGCTTCCTCCAGCCCAGCGTTCCTCATGATGTACTCTGCATTTAAGTTAAATAAGCAGGGTGACAATATACAGCCTTGACATACTCCTTTTCCTATTTGGAATCAGTCTGTTGTTCCATGTCCAGTTCTAACTGTTGCTTTGTGACCTGCATACAGGTTTCTCAAGAGGCAGATCAGGTGGTCTGGTATTCCCATCTCTTTCAGAATTTTCCAGAGTTTACTATGATCCACGCAGTCAAAGGCTTTGGCATAGTCAACAAAACAGAAATAGATGTTTTTCTGGATCTCTCTTGCTTTTTCAATGCTCCAATGGATGTTGGCAATTTGATCTCTTGTTCCTCTGCCTTTTCTAAAACCAGCTTGAACATCTGGAAGTTCACGGTTCATGTATTGCTGAAACCTGGCTTGGAGAATTTTGAGCATTACTTTACTAGCGTGTGACATAAGTGTATTTGTATGGTAGTTTGAGCATTCTTTGGCATTGCCTTTCTTTGGGATTGGAATGAAAACTGACCTTTTCCAGTCCTGTGGCCACTGCTGAGTTTTCCAAATTTTCTGGCATATTGAGTGCAGCACTTTCACAGCATCATCTTTTAGGATTTGAAATAGTTCAACTGGAATTCCATCACCTCCACTAGCTTTGTTTGTAGTGATGCTTCCTAAGTCCCGCTTGACTTCACATTCCAGAATGTCTGGCTCTAGGTGAGTGATCACAGACCCGTTCCAGGATCAGGTGTGGTTTCTGTGGCTTGAGGCTGACACATGTCAGCTTTAGCCTTGGGAGTTTAGACAAACCTCCAGTCCATCAGACCCCAGAGGACTTCAGATTGATTTCAGATTCCTGAAATTTGCTCTGGATCTCCCATAGGATTCCCCTGAACCCTGGAAGCAAGCTGATTCTTCCAAAGATCTTCCTGGTGCCTGGCATCCTCTGTCCCCCCTCACCTGGAGAACCCAGCTCCACCATCTTCCTTACGAACGCCCCACTCTGAGCCCTCCTCGGGCACTGCTCCCCTTCCACCCTTCCCCCTCCTCTCCTTATCCCCCTTTTTGACCCCAGGTGCCTGCTCTATGCCTGCCTGGTGACAGTGATGTACACAACCTGTTATACCTGTCTATCCATCTTCCCCCCTGCTGGGCTGCGCACCTGTAGTGAGAGGGGAGGTTCACATCCCCAGAAATGTCACAGAGCCTGGCGGATCAACCAGCAGTGAATATGGAAAAGGGGTGGGAGGCCTGGAAATCTGTGGAAGTCCACCATTGGGAACAGGTGACCCGGAGCCGCCTTGTCACTGTGTCAGGCTAAAACCAGACAGGACCAGATATCTGGCCCCGCAGAGGCCACAGAATGATTCAGACACACCAATTAATTTGTCATCTTCCGTTTCTTGTCTGTCTACACTTCTCTCTGACTTCTGCAAGAGAACGGACCTCCTCAATGTTTTTCTTCATGTACCAACCGCTTCTCCCCTTTCTTCTTCAAATACATTCAGAGAAGTGCCAGAAATATCTTTATTTCATTTCTCTCTCAGTGAGGCCAGCTAGCTGTCTGCACAGGCAGTTGAGAAAGGGTTAAGAGAGGACCCAGAGTAAGTTCCCAGCTGTTTCTTTAGGGCCGGAAAGCTGAATACATTTAATGCTTGAAAAGGTCAACTCCCTTCCAAGGGGCAGAGGTTTGATTTCATCCATCGTGTGTTCTTGGGCGTAATGCTCATTTCATTCACTGGTAGAGATGGAGATTTATGGACTAAATGTTATCACAAGCAGAGACTTAATGAGATCTCAGCTGCGTCTCCTGGGCGGAGTGGAAAGCAGCCATTTTGGTAATAAATAGAGAACGGCTTCTAATTTGTAAATTCCTCTTTCCGTTGCTAAGTCTAATCAGATCAGTGAAACTGGAGGGAATTGTTGACGACCCAAGATGATTTTCCATGCCTTAATCTATCCAGGAAACATTACTTCTAATGGAAGCGGCTTGCTTCTCTGGCAGCGGTAGGAGATGACATTTCTCATTAGACTAACTCAATTGTTGCCTATTAAAAAATATGTTTAGCCCCAAATCTATTTAAAAGCAAACTGGAACTGAGGCCCCGTATCACTCTGCTACTAGTCTCCCTGCTTCGTAGATGCAGAAATTCTTTCCAATGAGCTGCAGACCTCTGTCTGTAGCAGGGCCATCCCGAAGGGTCCGCGGCCCGTGTGATGTCATCCTGACCCAACAGAAGTGTCCAGAGTATGGCTTGGTGGACCACCAGGCAGTCAGGTGTGCTCACAGCCTCTCTGACATGGCAGAGAGCAGGTGGGGAGAATAGAACCCAGTCTCTGGCAGACCCTGCAGTTGAAGGTTAAAAAGGAGAATTAAGGGGGCACTAAAGGAGAAGAGCAAAGCTCTTTTCTCGAGTCCTGCTTGAATCTTCTTTTTTTTCATGCATGTAATAACAGTTCAAGGTTTTTACAAAGTGTCTTCTCACAAGCTGTTAAGCATTTCCAGGGCAGGGACCCTGTCAGAGTAGGTGACTGTTCTTGCCCAGTAGGGACATCATGAATATTCATGAAGGTCTGACCACCTTGACAACCAGGGCCCCAAAGGGAACGTGGTGTCTGCAGCCCTCCTCGGGGAGCGGCTGAGAACACATCCACCATCACCAACCAGCACTCAGACTCCAGGTGACCGTTCAGATCAGAGCAGCTGGTCCTGAAGTCCTTCTCTTGGGCCTCCATTTTTGCTTTTTCATCCCCAATAAGTCCATCTGGTGTCTGGGCAATACGCGCACACAGAGAAGTATTACTCTAACCCATGTTACCTTTAATCCTCACTTAACCCTCCAAGATCCGTATTATGGTCTCTGTTTTTGGGGTTTGTTTTTTTTTCAATTTGATTGATTTTTGGCTGAGCTGGGTCTTCGTTGCTCTGCGGGCTTTTCTCTAGTTGCAGCAAGTAAGGGCTGCTCTTCATTGCAGTGCTGCAGCTTCTCAGTGGGGAGGCTTCCCTTGTTGCAAAGCACGGGCTCTTGGGCACGTGGGCTTCAGCAGTGGGCTCAATAGTGTGGTGCGCGGGCTTCGTTGCTTCTTAGTGTGTGGGGTCTTCTCAAACCAGGGCTCAAACCCTTGTCTCCTGCATTGGCAGGCAGATTCTTTACCACTGAGCCACCAGGAAAGCCCCATATTGTCTCCGTTGTTTTTCAGATGAGAAAACTGAGGTTTAGATCATTTTCCCAAAAGGATCGTTTCAGGCAGCCCCAGAAATGGATGTCGCAGGTTTGGAGACAGAGACTACGTCCCCTAACCACCTTGTCAACACCAAACCGTCCCAGGGTCTGCAGAGAACGTGGGCTCAGCCCTTCCCTGTCCCTGAACTTGACCCCTGGCTGCCCCTGTGGATGTGGTCCTGACAGGGCCTGGCCAGTGAAGGAGGGGAGCAAGGCTTCCGGTCTAGAGCGTATTCTAGAGCAGGTTCTGGAGCGGTCTTGCTGAGAAAGATGTGGACGATTAAAGCATCCGGAGAACCAGGGTGCAAGAAGAACCTGACCGGCACCAGCAGGGAGAGCCGCACGATCAATTGAAGTGGAGGACGTGGCGGGGGGGGGTGGCTGATGGATGCGCTGACCGCTGTCCGCAGACTCATTCAGGGAGTTATGGGGCTTGAGGCTCCGCAGGTTTGGGAGCTTAAGTGACTCACTTCCCATATAAACGCCTGCAGTTTAAGACTGGAATCTGCTCTCCTGCTGAGGGGAAGGCAAGGCTGAAACCTCGTGAAGAAGCCGTTCTCTCATCAGGACAGCCCCACCGTGGGTGCCCACAGCCTTCAGGATCTTGCTGGACACCAGTAGGGCCTCCCTGGGGAGTCTGACTCAGGTCAAAGTTATCACGAGCAGCAGAAAATAGGGAAGAAGATGGAGCCCAAGAAGAAAGAGAGAGAGAGAAAGCACACCCTGAGCTCTGCAGGCCCCTGTGGACAGCACACTCAGGGCACAAGTGTGAGATCCGGACCTTCAGGAGGGAGCTAGGGCAACCCTGTGCTTGGCCAGGATGACCACGGCGGGCTTTTGGCCCCTCTATGATGTGAGTAAAGGGCTGGCAAGAAAAGGAGGCAGTGCTGGCTGGTGGGAAAGGGACCAGACCTCCAGCTCTAATTAGCTGTGTGACCTTGGGCGAGTCACTGATCCTCTCTGTACCTCACTGGTCTCCACTGTCAAAGGAAGGGCTGCTCTACCCTTCTAGCCCTGCAATACATGTAGGCCTTGGCAGGGAAACCAAGCCACAGAGGAGGGACGTAACAGACCCCAGGTCTCAGAGCTCCAAAGTGCAAAGTGAGAGTGAAAGTCACTCAACCATGTCCAACTCTTTGTGACCCCGTGGACTATACAGTCCATGGAATTCTCCAGGCCAGAATACTGGAGTGGGTAGCCGTTCCCTTCTCCAGGGGATCTTCCCAACCCAGGGATCAAACGCAGGTCTCCCGCATTCCAGGCTGATTCTTTACCAGCTGAGTTACAAGGGAAGCCCCCAAAGTGCAGAGCCAGGGTCCAAACTCAAGCCACTGGTTCCAGGGCCCAGGCTCAGACCCAGCAGCACCCTGGGCAGGGTTGCACAGTACCTGACTTCTCCCCGGACCCCCCACCCATACCCTATGCCCATCTTCTACCCCTCCCAGTGACTCTAGCACATCCACAGGCCTCTTCTCTCTTGATAGGGAAGGGCTTCATAAACTTGTCTGATGTGCATGAGGGTAGACTTGGCTTGACACAGGCTGAGGTTCAAGTCCCAGACCTCATGAGCTGCTCTGCTCACTTTGGATAAGCCGCTTCATTCTCTCAGCCTCAGTTTCCTGATCTATGAAACGAAAGCATGTAATGGGGCAATTGATATACTCTCTCACAGAGTTGTTCTGAGGCTTGAGTTAGGTCTGGTGTGTCGCTGGCAGGTAGCAGGTGATGGAAGCCCGAGCTGTTACAATGACACTGCAGTAGAGCTGTTATGATCCTGGCCTTACTACCATCTGTCCCGAGAAAATCCAAGACCCTGAAATAGAGGGAGGACATGGTAGACACCGTCCAGCTGGGCTGGGGCTGGGCTGGAGAGGGACTGGGGACACAGCCATTCTCTGTCCCTCACATGTCACTCCACACGGGTGACCCTCTGCTGAGCCTGGCCTTGGAATCTAGAACATCATCTCCAGCCTAAAAGCAGTTTTGTGCCTAAAACAGCTGGTTTCCAGAGGCGTCCTGCACAGAAGGGTACCCATCACCACCTCTCTCACTCCCGACGGTGGCAGTGAGCTGTGTCCCTCGGGGGCAGGGGAGAGGTGTCCAGCCCCTCCTATTTGCCCAGTGTCCCCAGGGCCTGTAGATGCCCAACTTGGCCCCTTCACCTCTCAGGATGGTGGGGCCAGGTGGGACGAGAAACCGGGTGCCCAAGTGCAGCTTGCAGCCCCAAGCTGCAGCCCCCACTTGCAGCCCAAGTGCCCTCCGTCTGGTACAGCTGCATGGTCCCCCTGCCCCGTCCTAACTGAGGTGGCCGCCACAGTGGCGCCGTGACCGTGGGGAGAGATTTTCTGCTTGGGAGCGCCGGGTGTTTATGGCCTGCTGGGAGCACAGCGACCTGGTTTTCTCCTCCGGATGGCGGCTGCAGACCAAGGGCGGGCGTTTCTGCCTCCTCCAGTTTATGGCGGTAATAATAATTATTGCGACAGCATGTCGTGCTTACACTGTGCCTTTTTAATAAGGCCACTTTGTTTGGCTTCTTAATATTTAATCCTGTTTTATATTTACTTTCCGATGGCTTAGAATCAGCCAGGTCTTAACTGCTTCTGGGGAGACGGCCCTGTGGGGCCCAGGCACTCAGGACACTGCCGAGGAGGCTCTGGGGGGCGGCGTGACTTTCCACCCAGACAGGCCCTGCAGCTGGCACCGCTTACCTTCTCTCTCCCCAACTCTTCGCTCTTTTGTCTGCAATCTGCTTTTCCTCTCCTGCCCCATCTCTTTCTTTGCCTTGGAAGAGACTGTCAGCTCAGCCTCTGGTCGATTTCTTCCTATAAGAGACGAAGACCATGAGCCCCAGATTATCATGTAACCTAGTTGGAATGGTCCCATGGCCTGGCCAAGGCTAGGGTAGCACTGGCGATTTCTAGACCCAAGTGCAATGCCAGGGAGGCTCCCAGGAGCCTGAGCTGGGCAGAGGCTGGGAGGAGGCTCCTATACGCCACAGCCTCTGACCATGAGTGGCCACAGGTTGGACCTCCCCAGCTACAGAGAAGAAGTGAGGACTAACTCTTGAGTTACTTTTCCTGCAGGAGGAAAGGAAACCAAATGAAATGTGATGTGGTTCCCCCCACCCCAAGAGGGTCCTGGGGCAGTAACCCCACCCAGGATGCCTGTCCTGTTCTTTCGGGGGCTCAAGCTATGCCCCCAGTGATGCCCTGGTTCCCTGGTGCCTCCCAGGAAGTCAGCCTGCAGGTTACCAGAATTCAGCTGCCCTGGATGCTGCCTGACGGAGCCAGGAAGGCCCTGGACTCAGGCCAATGTCCCCGGCTCCACCCGCTCTCACCTGGACAGCAAATCTCCCCCATCAAAGGGTTCACACTGCTCACCCGGCCCGCGCCCAGAGGCATGTGGGTCAGGTCCTGACAGCAAATGGATTCAACAACTGAGCAGTTTAAGAGGAGGCTCACAAAGATGCAGGCACCAGGGGTGACACCCCCAAACGGCCTCTGCTGGCACTGTCCTTCGGGCTATCTGCAAAGGTCAGCCTCCCGGATCCCGGGTGGAGGAGCAGCTGAAGGACAAACTCCAAGACACCAGCCCAGGGGAGCAGCCCTGAAAGCCCCAAAGATACCAAATGCCTGTTGTAATCACACAACCAGTACCATTAGGACCTGAAAAAGAATCCATGCATACGTACTAAGTCACTTCAGTCATGTTCAACTCTGTGTGACCCTATAGACTGTAGCCCACCAGACTCCTCTCTCCATGGGATTCTCCAGACGAGAAAACTGGAGTGGGTTGCCATGCCTTCCTCCAGGGGATCTCCTCAACCCAGGGATCAAACCCGCATCTCTTACATCTCCTACATTGGAGGCAGGTTCTTTACCACTAACTATCACCTGGGAAGTCCCTTACTCTCTTGCCCTTGTTCAGTTCGGTTCACTCACTCAGTCGTCTCTGACTCTTTGTGACCCCATGGACTGCAGCACACCAGGCTTCTCTGTCCATCACCAACTCCCAGAGCTTGCTCAGACTCATGTCCATCGAGTCAGTGATGCCATCTAACCATCTCATCCTCTGTCATCCCCTTCTCCTGCCTTCAATCTTTCTCAGCATCAGAGTCTTTTCCAATGAGTCAGTTCTTCATATCAGGTGGCCAAAGTACTAGAGCTTCAGCTTCAGCATCAGTCCTTCAAATGAACATTCAGGACTGATTTCCTTTAGGATTGACTGGTTTGATCTCCTTGTTATATCCATTCATTAATTTTTTTAAATCCCATGTATAAGTGCTAACATACAGTATTTGTCTTTCTCTGACTTATTTCACCAAGCATAATGCCCTCCAGGTCCATCAAAGTTGTTTTAAGCTTTGTATTGTGAAAATAAGTCTTTTTGGGGTGGACTCCTTTACATATGTTGAAAAGAATCCTGATCCATTTCTTCTCATGATCTAGTCTTCAGGATTCCCACTAACAAGCAGAGATGAGGTTGTCCTGCTGGGAAGCCCTCTCCTCAAAGTCACCCCCATCTGCAGACGACACTTCTGTGGGAGTCCTTCCTTCTCCCTGGGATCCGTGGTCCTGTGTCCTTTTTACCGTTTCTTCAGTTTTGTTTTTTGAAGTGAGCCCGATGTCCCGTGTGGACGCCGAGTCCCATTTCTTTCTTTCCCCACGGCTGACCTGAGCTCTGCCCATGTCTTATTCCTGATTTTTGACTCTGATGTCTTATCTGTGAAAGGAGGCACCTGGTGTGTCTGCTTGATCAGAAGGAAGGAGAGTTTCTTGGTTGCTTGGTCTAATCGCCCCCAGAAACCCATGGTGACATCCCCCACACCACATGCATGTAAACATGTGCTGGTGCCCACAGGGCAGGGCGGGAGTCTGCTTCTCCTGGGGAGAGTGTGTGTGTGTGTGTGTGTGCACGCGCACGCATGTGCATGTGCGTGCAAAGGGAGGGTGGCCTGTCCCACCCAAATCCACCACCTTGCTGTCCCTTCCAGCCTGTAAAGTCAGTGAACATGACAACTGCAGCAGCTGAGCCCTGAGAGGCCTTTCCTTTGAAGATCACTGGCCAAGGTTAAGGTCACTCTCAGTGCAGCTGTAGACAGTGAGATCCAGCATCACCGGGTGACTGCACCCCACACTCTGTGATGCCCCAGAGCCTGCCCGGCTGTTGGAATCCCATCTCGTCTGGTGTGTAGCCCAGGGGCCATCAAGCTGAGCACAGCGCGGGGGCCAAGACCCCTGTGCTCCAGTCCAAAGCCCCAACCACTGTGTGAGTTAGCACCTGGCCCTGCCCTGGGCCTCACCTCCCTGTCCTGTGATGAGAAGACTGGGCAACTCCCTTGCAATGACGTCTGAATTTGTTTATACCCGAGTTTGTGGAAAAGGACTCAAGGGTGGATACAGGACAGTCAGGCTTACGGAGTCGCAGGCTTTCAGGTTGTGTCTTCACGTTCTGGGAATGAGCCTGTCTCACCTGCCCTTGACTTCATTCAAAAGGAAAGAAACTAAGGAAAAGCCACATCCAGCAACATCCCCCACCCAACCAGGAGACTTATCTGGATGGCGTGCTCCGTTCTGGCGGCAGACCCCCGGATACTGGTCCCTGTTCCACGTCCCCAGATGTCCCACCCCCACCAGCGCAGGTTCTGTGGCCACTGGAGCTCCTGACCTGCCCCGGATGAGGGTGCCATGCTGCAAACAGAGCTGAGCCAGGACCAAGGATGTGGCGGCCATGCTAGAGAACAAGGACAGGAAAGATAAGGACATTGTGTGGCATGTTAGAAGGGTCAGAGAAGCTGGAAAAGAAGGGGAAGAATTCTTTGGGGATATACTTTTATTTGGAATAAAAAATAGTAATAGAAGAAAGAGGATGAGATGGTTGGATGGCATCACTGACTCCATGGACATGAGTTAGCAAACTCCTGGAGACAGTGAAGGACAGGGAAGCCTGGTGTGTTGCAGTCCACGAGGACGCAAAGAATCGGACACGACTGAGCGACTGAACAATAAACGAAGTCTCTTCTTCTAAGCCGCTGACCTGGACTCCAAGCTAGAAGATTCCAGTCGCCCTGGAAATCCAACCCCACCACCTCATAGGAAACTGGAGACAGACCGGGCGGGTCGGCCATCGTGGAGTCAGATGGACTGTGTCCCAGGCCGGCCCACCGAGATACTGTGGGGAGGTGGTATCCCTACATGTGTCTTCAGGCTGTGTCTCACCGTCGTTTGGTGGGTCTGGCATGGAGGCTTCTCATTCCCACATCTGCAGGGCTGAACTGAGTCCTGAATGTGGCACTGGATGCGGCTGCTCCCCACGAGTTGTTTCAGACTCTGTCCTGGATGCAATCAACCCAGTGAGCAGGACTCAGGCCAAGGGGCAGATCTCCTCTGATCCATCGAGCAGCCCACACCCTTGTCAAAGACACCCTTTCCATGGACAGGCTGGACCCTGAGCGTGGGACGAAGCCCCTTAGAATAGGGGGCTGGAAAGAAATAAGAAAAATAAAATATTGTCATGAAAGCTCTTCTTTTTTATCTGGAGGAATGGATGCAAAAGGGAAAGTGGGAGCGGCTTGTCCAAGCGCATGAAGTTGATAGTAGAGGAGGGACTGAGTGGGGGAGGGAGTTACCATCCCCCTTAGAGTGTCCTGGGTGTCGAGGGTCACCGTAGACAGGCAGCAGGTGTGTGAGTCAGGACCTCGGATTGCCAGGCACTGCTAGGGCTCCCGTCCTGGCTGGGCTGCAGACTAACCCCTCTCTCCTTCCCTCCATGACCCTGCAGTGAGCATGCCCACCAGTGAGACCGAGTCTGTCAACACCGAAAACGTGGCTGGAGGGGACATCGAGGGAGAGAGCTGCGGGGCCAGGCTGGCGTGAGTAGTCTTCGGAGTGGGGCCTGTGGTCCCGGGAGGGGGTGAGCACAGCCCTGGCTGGGGGCTGTTCTGCACATCCCAGGAGTTGGACTTTGGATTTTGAGCCCCTTTCCATCCCATCAGGGAAACAGAGTGTGTATCTCTTTGGGGGTAGGGGCTACATGTGTTGAGGGGGCCTTGAAGTCTGTTTCTTCCCAGCCCCTCACCCCATTTCTTCAGATCAGCTTTGTGAGGGTTCCTGGGTCCTGCTAAGCACCCTTTCATTTCTGATAAATGTGACCCAGGGGATAGGCAAACTGGCAAGAAAATACTCTGGGAGTGGTGGTCTTACTTACGGCTCTGAGTTATCTACCCGGGGAAGGGAGCACGGTTGTCTGCCATGCAAACTCAGCTATGAAAGTTCACCAGTGCCAGCCGGGCAAGTGGCCACCTCCCCTAACACGAGCCCCAGCCCCCGGTTTCCTGAGCAGACTTGGGTCCGGGGCTGGGCCAGGTGTGTGGAGGGACACCATCACCTCTAAGCTCCATCCTAAAAATGGACACCAGCAGGCCCTAGGAGATGTCCCCCAGCAAGAAATGAAAGGAAAATGGCTTAACTGCTAAAAATAAGCACACTGCTGGGTTCCATTCTCAGAGTCTCAAAAAGCAGAGTCCGCAAACTGTAAGCTGGGTTCCATCGGGAGTCAGGCTGACCCTGAGGTAGGGCCTCCTGCACCTGCCAGGCTGCACATTGGGAAGTGGGGGCTGCTTGCCCTTGTTCCCAGGGATGTAAGACTCACCCTGGAAACTAAAAGGAACAGCAGACCGGGGGCTTGGAGGAGGACCAGCCCCAGGTCGGCTGAGTGTCTGAGTCCCTCTGTCATGGGAACGGTGTCCTTGTTGACCTGTGCCCCTGAAATGCCTTTGTATCTGGGTGACCCCTGCCCTTGCAAGGCAGTCCCCTTGTGGGTGCCTCTTGTCTGAACCAGGCCAGCCTTCAAGCAAGTAGGGAGCAAGAACAGACGGTTTCCAGGGTACACGGCCTTGCCATTACTCCCCCCGACAGCAGCACCAGGGAATCTATGCTGCTGAGTCCCAGCGATGTGGGGAAGCAGTTATTGTCAAACTGTTGTTAAAATACAGGGCTAATTACATTCAAAGCAGCAGGGTGAACCCTCCCCTCTTCCCTCCTGTTAGAACAACACAAACAATCTCTCAGGATTGTGGACATGGGCCTGGCCCGCCACAGTTGAGAAGGTGAATGGCAAGTCCCCAAAGGGACGGAGGGAAGGTGATGAGGACGTTACCCTCTGGCTCTGGGCCCAGGTGACAGGCCGAGGGAGACCAGGGTGCTTGGCCCCCACAAGCCTGTCCCCACAGAGGGGACTAACATCTTCAGGACGTGTCATGCAAGCCGCCAGGACTTGGCAGGAATGAACGGCGGTCCACACAAACACCCAGGTTTGTGCCCCTACTGTGTACAGATAAAATGCCTGGCCCCAGCACCAGGATTATAGTGTTCCTTCATAGACTGCCATCTTTCCCCAGCAGCTTCAGACAGTCATAGGAGAAGACCATCAGCGTTCCTGGTGGGGACGCAGCGTTAATGCCAGGGGCTGAGGCCAAGCGAGATGAGCAGGGAGACGCCAGCATTTCTGAAGCTGAGAACAGCCTGAGTAGCAGGATGAGGATTTCTGTGTCATGAGAGGCCTGGCTGAAGATGGTTCCAAGGGGATGGGGCAGACAGAAAGGGACCGCAAGGTGATGTTTTGTGGGGAGGGGGCAGGCAAGCAGGGGAGGGGATGAGAGGAGGGAACCATCCATTGAGTCTGAAGACAGAAAAGATATGGACACTGAAGTCACCGGCGGGGCTGCAAGGTGTGGGTGCCAGGGTTCTACTCTGGGCTGCTAGAGGCCTCAGTTTAGAAATGAAGGATGCGGTTACATGGCACTGACACCAAGGCTGTTCACCCAGGTGGAAGGCCGGGGCTGAAGGCTGGGAAGTGTTTAGACACTTTTTTTAGAAGTAAAAGAGCAAGTAAATGAAACAGATGGAGAGGTGCCAGGAGACCAGCCAGCACGGGCCCGGAGGCCACTGGAGGAGGGATGTCCAGCCTGAGCTCTTCGTTTGTACCCCATCTGGGCAGCACGCACACTCGGTGCCAGGCCACGGGGACACGGAGCCTGAGACCATGATGACACCACCCCGCTGGAACTCACAGCCTGGTGTGGAAGTGACCCTGGGCGTCACTGTGATTTGGGATAGGCGTTGGGAAGGCAATTTCCGCAGGAGAGCGGCCGTGAGAGAAGCAGGCTGCACTGTGTTAAACTGCAGGCCCCAGCCCAGGTGGCGTGCAAGGTCCCTTTGGTCTCAAAGCCCACAGATCCACCAGAAGGAAGAAAGAAACAGGCTTCCAGCTCTGACACCACGAATGACATGCGCCGTGCCACAGGCATGAGCTCAGGGGTCCCGGACAGCACAGGAGCTAAAAGCTGGAGAGGCCCCGAGAGGAGGCCGAGACCTCGGGGCCGAGTGGAGGCCAGACGTGAGCTCAGGGAGAGGCCCCAGGATGAGGCCAAGACCTCGGGGCCCAGTATGGGCCACAGGGAGGCTGATGCCAAAAGCATCAGCCTCGAGTGGGGCCTGTGCAGTGGGACCCTCGGAGAGCAGACAGTAGAGCGGCCAGCATGAGGTTGGCTGAGCATGCCCGGAGTCTGCATCGTGCTGAGGGCGACATAGACATGACACAGGGCCCAGCGGCTGTGGCGTTGGCCTGGGGGGTTGTTGTTCAGTTGCTCAGCTGTGTCCGACTCTTCAACCCCATGGACTGCAGCACACCAGGCTTCCCTGTCCCTCACCATCTCCCGGAGCTTCTCTAACTCATCTCCATTGAGTCAGTGATGCCATCCAACCATCTTGTCCTCTGTTGCCCCCTTCTCCTCCTGCCTTCAATCTTTCCCTGCAATAGGGTCTTTTCCAATGAGTCATCTCTTCACATCAGGTAGCCAAAGTATTGGAGCTTCAGCTTCAGCGTCAGTCCTTCCAGTGAATATTCAGGACTGATTTCCTTTAGCATTGACTGGTTGGATCTCCTTGCTGGCCAAGGGACTCTCAAGAGTATTCTCCAGCACCAGAGCACCAGGGGGCTGGGTGGGGACTAGGTGATGGGGAGGACCCAGCGGGGGTTGATCAGGCTCCGGGGAAGAGCAGAGGGAAGGGGCCTCTGGCCAGAAATGCAGAGAAGCCAGTCCAACCCCAGTCTTTGAGGCAAGGCTCTGTGAAGAGGGGGTCTGGGCCTGGCCCCTGTGGCTGCACCAGCCATGCGCGGAGTCAAGGAGACGAGCATCACCCAGGAGAGGCCAGCAGCCCTTACGACTGATGCTCAGGCAGATTGGGAGGATTGGGGCAAGGACAGTTCCAAACACGGCAGCGGGCAGGCGTCCAGGGCTCCAGACTCTACTACGGTGAAAGGTTAACTGTGGAAGGAGCTCCCAAGAAGTTCAAATATTTGACCAAGAATGACAAATGCAAACTGAGTGACTGAGGGAAGCAGAGGGAGTTCTGAGCGTGTCTCTTGCTTTCGGCCCCCGGGGAGATAGGTGTGTCCTGGAGGCCTGAACAGAGGAGGCAGCTGGGCTTCAGTCCAACCCACTGGCTGTGCATGGTCTTAGGTGTGATTCCTCTGTTCTCCACCTGCCACTCCTCAGGAGTCCACGTAAAACACGGGATAGGAATCATCCTCGCAGAGCAGGGACCAGGGGAGCCCGACGCCGTCTGAACAGGTGGTCCCCAGCGGGGTCTGGAGCTCTGGGGCCTCCAGTGTCTGCAGACTCGCTGGAATTGAGGGCTTGAAGCCCATGAGAAGGCATCACCCGACACACAGCCAGAGAACAGGGTGAGGGGCAGGCACGGTGCCCACAGGTGCCCCACTCGCCTGCCCACCAGCAAGATAACCAGTTCTCCAAACCCAGAGCCAGTGGTCACTGCCCAGGACTCGAGGACAGCGGAGACCAGGTCCCTCTGATTCCGTGAAGCACGCTGACCCTCCTGCATGGGGAGCATGAGGTCCTTGGCTCCCCAAGATCTGGGCTTTCCTTTGTCTCCAGACACCTGCCCCCAAGGACGCCCTCTTATCTGAGGGGCTCAAGTATTCGGCGCTTAAAGGGGGTGAAAGCTATGGATCCAGAGAGCCTGTGGAACGATGCTCACGACCCAAGAGCAGCAGTCAGTCAGGCTTCAGTGTGGCATGCAGGGTCCCACATCAGGACGTGTGACCCTGGGGGAGAGAAAGTCCTGTCCATGTCCTCCTCCTCAGGACGTTCCAGAGCACCCAGGAAGGAGCCACAGCCAGTGGCCTCGCTTACCTGGGGACTCGTCTCCAACAGGAGCCCTGGGTCGCCCTCACCCAAGTCCCAGAGTCACTGCCTTGGGAGACATGGACACTCTAACCTCAGCTGCCCCCGACAGGACCCTTTTAGAACTCTCTTTTGCTTATGATCCGTTGGCCTGAAAGGGAGCCTTAAGGGAGGGCGTGTGGCCTGCACTGTACGGCCCTCAAGAGGACCCCTGGGATCTCTGGGCACTTTGGCAGAGTGGCCAGGCTGACAGCCACCCACCCTGGCTGGTGTCCACAGCAAGGGTTCAGCTGCACAGCGAGCCAGGCCGGACTGGAGGAGGGACCCCTGACCGACCACCGCCCAGCACAGCTGGACGACTTTTGCTTCCCCATTAAACAGGGCTCCGGCCTCGCCCTCAGGCCATGTGGTGTCTGGTTGGACCCTGCTCCCCAGCCTTGCCCTTGGGCCATGTGACTAAACCCTGCGCCCCGGCCAGGATCTTCAGTGGGATCAGTTATCAGCTGGCAGTTTGGAGCAGTAAAGGCTCTTGGCTCAGGTTCTCCGGCCCAGGAGATATAATTATCTCATGCACAATGGCTCTGCCACCTGTCACATCTTCTGGTTTAGTTTTTTTTTTAATGAAACATAACAAGAGGGGTTGTTTTTTTGCTTCGCAGCAGAACTCACTTAGCGCTGAACTGGGCGTGCCGTCTGCATCCCCCAACCCGTGGCCTGACCAGCACTCACTCCCCAGACACCTGGGCCATCCTGAAACTCAGCCTTCGACCGATCAATCTCAACTGCCTGCACACTCTCTGCCCCCACCACCCTCCCACGGGCCTCAGGGCCTCCTGGAAGGTTCCTGACCCACCCCCCACCACAGTGACCCTCGAGTCAGCCACCTGCACAGCCGCCGTGCTCCTACCCACAAGGGCCCAGGTCTTCAGGGCTGCACACCACCGTCAGCATGAGGGGTTGTGCTCGGGAGCCCAGCCGTTTCCTCAGGACTCGGGAAGGGAAACGCCCCTTCTGTTCTCAGGGTGCTGGGTCTCAGCCGGCCCGTTTCCACCCGATGTCCAGCTGCCAAAGGCCGTGTCTGCAGCAGGGGCTCCTGTCCTCCACCACGGTACTCAGAGAGAGGCCCCAACCTGTGGTCAGCCCGGCTGATGGTCTGAGGACACAGCGCTGAGCTCTGGGGACCGTGTCTCCACTTAGAAGACGCTCGATTCATAGGTTCGCGGGCTGGGCTGGCCCTGTGTCTCGACTTCAAACCCTCGAGCGCCAGGAGGTGCTGACCGCAGAGCTCTCTCCCCAAAGCTGCTCCTTCCAGCGCCCTCGTGGTCACCCGGGAGCGTCTGAGAATCGAGGTAAACGTATGTCATCTGCTAACGTCTCCTCTTTCCCTTTCAGCCACCGGATCTCCAAGTCGAAGTTCAGGTAAGTGGGACGCTCCTCTCCTGCTGGGCCCCGGGGTGGCCCCGCGGGTGGGGGCTGAGTGAGGGGCCAGCCGAGGGGGTCTCGGGGTCTGGTGACTTAGTGTTTGTGTTAGTGTTCGTGGCTGCACCAGCCCGGGAGGTTGTGAGACGCTGGTCTCGCTCCCTTCTAAGATGAAGTCCAGTTGAGATAAGTGCCACACGCTGCTCTCTGCCGCTTTTGGCCACGTTTACAGGACTTGGTGAGGTGAGGGCATGCGGGTTCCATCAGCGCTGCCTCAGAGCCTTCCGCAGGGCCATCCTTGCCCCATCTGCCCCTCCAGGCCCACTGCCTGTGTCCCCCATCCTGTCTCTTACATCGAGGTTTCTGCGTGGAGCCCTTCTTCCACCCGAATCATGGCGTCCCGGCCCCCTGCAGAACCTGGGCTCCGTTAGGAAGCTCAGCTATCACCGCATCTCGACACCTTCTGTAGACCCCCCTCCCTCCCCGCATCGCTCCGTTCAGACCTCGGTCACCACTCTCACCGTGTGCGTTCCTGCAACCCCAATACGCTCCATGAGCTTCCAGAGTATGGTTTGCATGGAGCCAAGCTGAGCGCCCGACTGGCGGCAGGCCGTCCCCTGATTATGTCGGATGTGAGGATGGGCCTGGAAATTTACTCTCACAAAGCTTGCACGGGCCAGAAAACATCGATTATGTTTTGTAATCCATCTAATCTTGCTGTCCCAGCCTCACCTGCTGCATAGCTGGCACATGCCTGCATGCGTGTTAAGTTGCTTCAGTCGTGTCTGAATCTGTGCGACCCCATGGACTGTAGCCCGCCAGGCTCCTCTGTCTGTGGGATTCTCCAGGCACGAATACGGGAGTGGGTTACCATGCACTCCTCCAGGGGACCTTCCCAACCCAGGAATCGAACCCACGTCTCCTACATTGCATGCGGGTTCTTTACCATCTGAGCCACCTGGGAAACCCCAGCAGGAGCAGAAACAGCATTAGATTTCAGTCCAGCCAAGCAGTGAAGCCCAAGTCCCTGAGGCTGAATGTTTAGTCCCTCTTCTTCCCTCTGTCCACCTCCTCTCCAGGGTGGACAAGCGGGGTTAGGACTTCAAGATCTCGTAAATACACAGGGGCTCAGTGAGGACTCTGTTCTCTGGCCCCAGACTCTTTGAACCCATGGATGGGCTGCGGGAACCAGGCGCTGGCCCACGCTCCGGCCATACATCACCACCTGCACTTGCCTGGGTAGAGCTCTAGGCTGAAGGCTGGTGGCCCCCAGGCACCCACAGACCCTGTGCCCCAGCCAGGAGAGGCATCTCCGGCCCCAGTGTCCCAGCCTCCCTACGACTATCCCGGTGTTTCTAACACTTGGCTCTGGGTTGCTGGTGAGGGACCCTCTCCTCTCCCACCTTCTGCTCCCTGTTCACTGGGGCTGGAAAACACAGGCTTTGTCTCCTTCCACTTCCTCTCAAGCTGAGACCTCCTTTACATAAAAAGCCTGAAGTCAAGTCTCCCTAAAATAGATCCCTGGTGGCTCAGACAGTAAAGCATCTGCCTGCAATGTGGGAGACCCGGGTTCAATCCCTGGGCCAGGAAGATCCCCTGGAGAAGGAAATGGCAACCCATCCCAGTACTCTTGCCTGGAAAATTCCATGGATGGAGGAGCCTGGTGGGCTACAGTCCATGGGGTGGCAAAGAGTCAGACACAACTGAGCAATTTCACTTTCACTTTCAAGTCTCCCAGGCCCAAGTCCTGTCACAGGAGAGAGCTTGAGAATGTAGCAAGTCCTTTCTCTCCATAATACTCAGATCTCACTGCTTCTCCGGCATCTTGAGGGGCAGTGGGTACCCCTTGGGGGGGGACGGATGGGCTGTCCTGCCCCAGAACAGCTTTAGGCTTGACACAGACTCAAAGCGAAGTTCTGTTTCCCAGTCAAAGCTCAGAAAGCACTTTGTGTTCTGACAGTTCCAAAGCCTCCACGCAGGGAGATGGCCCAGGAGACAGAGGGCGTTCTGTGTCCAGTGCTCAAGGGTGTGCTCCTGGAGAAGAGGGGGCACAGGGGCCCACACCCCTAGGCTCTGCCTGGCTTTGAGACAAGGCTCACCTGCTTGTCCTGGATGCCCCTCTAGGAAGGGCTCCTCCCCCAGCAGCTACGACTCATGATGCAGCAGAAATACAGAGAGAAGGCTCTGTATTCATCCCCAAAGGCTTATTCACAGTCGGTTGACACCATCAGGAAATCCATGTTCAGAAGAGGGTATTGTGGCCAAGGGGCGCGGGGCCACGTGGCTCATGTGTGGCCGAGTCTAGACCCATGCCCAGGACCCGGACAGCACCCTCTGATGAGGTCCTGCCTAGGGTTCCAAAGCTTTCTTCTTCTTTTTTTTTTTCTAATTAGTTGGAGGCTAATTACTTCACAACATTGCAGTGGGTTTTGTCATACATTGATATGAATCAGCCATAGAGTTACACGTACTCCCCATCCCGATCCCCCCTCCCACCTCCCTCTCCACCCGATTCCTCTGGGTCCTCCCAATCCACCAGGCCCGAGCACTTGTCTCATGCATCCCACCTGGGCTGGTGGTCTGTTTCACCATAGATAATATACATGCTGTTCTTTTGAAACATCCCACCCTCACCTTCTCCCACAGAGTTCAAAAGTCTGTTCTGTACTTCTGTGTCTCTTTTTCTGTTTTGCATATAGGGTTATCATTACCATCTTTCTAAATTCCATATATATGTGTTAGTATGCTGTAATGTTCTTTATCTTTCTGGCTTACTTCACTCTGTATAATGGGCTCCAGTTTCCTCCATCTCATTAGAACTGATTCAAATGAATTCTTTTTAATGGCTGAGTAATATTCCATGGTGTATATGTACCACAGCTTCCTTATCCATTCATCTGCTGATGGGTATCTAGGTTGCTTCCATGTCCTGGCTATTATAAACAGTGCTGCGATGAACATTGGGGTGCACGTGTCTCTTTCAGATCTGGTTTCCTCGGTGTGTATGCCCAGAAGTGGTATTGCTGGGTCATATGGCAGTTCTATTTCCAGTTTTTTAAGAAATCTCCACACTGTTTTCCATAGCAGCTGTACTAGTTTGCTTTCCCACCAACAGTGTAAGAGGGTTCCCTTTTCTCCACACCCTCTCCAGCATTTATTGCTTGTAGACTTTTGGATAGCAGCCATCCTGACTGGCGTGTAATGATACCTCATTGTGGTTTTGATTTGCATTTCTCTGATAATGAGTGATGTGGAGCATCTTTTCATGTGTTTGTTAGCCATCTGTATGTCTTCTTTGGAGAAATGTCTGTTTAGTTCTTTGGCCCATTTTTTGATTGGGTCATTTATTTTTCTGGAATTGAGCTTCAGGAGTTGCTTGTATATTTTTGAGATTAATCCTTTGTCTGTTTCTTCATTTGCTATTATTTTCTCCCAATCTGAGGGCTGTCTTTTCACCTTGCTTATAGTTTCCTTTGTAGTGCAAAAGCTTTTAAGTTTCATTAGGTCCCATTTGTTTAGTTTTGCTTTTATTTCCAATATTCTGGGAGGTGGGTCATAGAGGATCTTGCTGTGATTTATGTTGGAGAGTGCAAAACTTTCTTCTTGGCTGTGTCTGGGGTCAGGGGAGGGGTCCACGGCACAGCTACTGAGCAGAAACACAATGCCAGCCACTTCCGCCCTTTCTAAAACTCTCTATCAGCCATGTTAAAAAGTGAAAAGGAGCAGGTGAAATTAATCATAATATATTTTTATTTAAGCCAATGCATCTAAAACATCATTTCAAGATGTAATTAATACTTTAAATTAATCATATATTAATTTATATTAATTTTTCTGCTAAATCTTTGAAGTCCAGTGTGCCCTTTACACTGACTGTACGTCCAGTTTGGACTGGCCACATGCATAGTAGCCACATATGGCCAGTGGCTCCTACACCAGATATTGTGGCCCTACAGGGTCAGATGGGAGCTACCTCATCTACATCTTACAGGCTGATGCTGGGTCTGTTGAGGGAATAGCAAAGCTGGCAATGGACTAAAAGTGCCACCGAATCACCAAGGTCGACCCTGAGCAGCCTCTGTGGAGCAGACGTGGGAAAACTGCCTCCTCACAGCCTCTGTCTGTCTGATGGTGGCAACTGAAATGGAGTAAGAGATGCAGGAGAAATACAGTAACAAAGGGGAAGAAGGGGAGAGAATTTCCACAACTCAGAAGTAACCTCCTAAACAGGGAAAAGCCTGTTTTACTCCAGTAGAGAATCTAAAATTTGAGTTAAAAAAAAAAAAAATTCTTGATCATTTTCTCAGTTTAACAATGACACATAGTAGAATCTGACCTACAAATGGCCTATTCTACTTGCAAGACAAAGATACAAAATCACAGGATTTTTAAAAGAAATATTAGAGCAGAGGTCTTAGGGAAATTCTGGCAAATTAATGGACTTACAATATTTGGGCAATATTAGAGTATTTTCTTGGTAAGCCAAGTCGCTACTTTGAGGAATTAGTTATAATAAGGAATTTTGTGACATTTGGGGCTCAGAATAGGACTTCAGCAGTTATGGAACAAAATGTTCCGAGGTCTTCTCACTTTGAAGGGATTAAACAGGCAATGTGCTAGGGTTGGATCTGGAAGACATGGGGGTCTGAAGTGAACCTTTCAGGGTCTGAGGTAAACCCCTCAGGGGTCTGAGGGGAACCCCTCTGGGTCTGAGGGGAACCCCTCAGGGGTCTCAGGGGAACCCCTCGGAGTCTGAGGGGAACCCCTTGGAGTCTGATGTTTGGAAACCTGTCCCATTTTCAGAGAAATGTGCCCACAAGTTACCCCTTACCTCTGCTATCCCCTCAGCAACAAGGCACATGCCCAAATTTGCCCATCCTAATTGCCTGTTTTTAGGTTACTTTTGTATAAAACAATTAAATGTAGGGATTTTCTGGGTTGTTTATTCTCCACTCTTGTCTCTGGAAAGAGCCCCACCATTTGGTGTCTCCTGTTCTAGATGCTTGTCCAGAATTCTGTGCCAGGCAGATTCTTCCAGGGGCACCACCCCCTCTCCTCCTGACCCCAGCCCTGGGGTCTTAAGCCTTGCCCACACAGGCAGTGAGCAAGTCTGTGCACAGCTTGTCTCTGCTGCCCTACCTGCCTGCCCACCCAGTGTTCCTGCTGAGGGGGCATGGGGGGCAGGGGGGCTACGGATCCATCACAAAGGGCAGGACTCCACCCCTCAATCTCGGGACCTTGCGATCGATCTCCGTGGAGAGGCAGGAACCTCACGTTAAACATACTGACTTACAGGAAAGGGGCATCGTGTCCTCGATGGAACCTGGCTGGCTGCCCACGGCAGGCTGGGAGGCCTTCCCCTGAGGCACCTACTAGGCCCGCCTGGCACCCAGCTCCCTTGGGGTCCGTCAACCACGTGAGCTTCCTGTCTGTGTGTTAACTGCTGAATATGTAGAACCCAACTGGGATAGATGCTTAACAAATGCGTCTTGAGTGTGTAGCCAAGTGAGTAACATAGACAGTGTGTCTGGAGCTCCAATGCTGAGACACCTAGAAAAGTGCATCATGGGGAAGCAAGCAAGCCTGAACCATCAAGCCCTGAAGCAAGGGCGAGACCCCAAAAAGGAGGCTTGGTGGGGGGACAACCATGTCAAGCAGAGTTGTCTGGTGGGACCACAGATGGACGAGTGAAAAGATGTGAGAGAGGATACGACCAAGCCCACCATGCCCTCTGGGTCTGCGTCCAGAAAGTTCCACTTCTAGAAGAAATGACTTTGCCAAGGAGCTGAGGGAACGTGAATAGCAGGTGAATTCCTCCTCCTTGCCTTATCATTTAATCTCTATATTCTCTGTGCGCATGTAAACACACAAATAAACTTACACGTTCTAATAAACTATTACGTTTATTATACAGTAGGAAGCGTTGCCAGGAAACCAGTTGTCAAGCAAAGCTATATTTTGAAGAGTGGGAGGTGTGTAATTATCTTTAAATACTTTCTCTGGGTAGTAATTACTCCACCCCCACCCCAGCCCAAGCCCACGTGGCTCTCCTGAGTGGCTGTCACACGAGCACACGATTCCACGGGCACCACCCTGACCGTCAGTCACAGTGGCTACCGGGGATCCACCAGAGCATCTCCAGACCCCCAGGACAGGCCCCCAGCACGTGGCACCTGTATCCACCAGTCCCAGACTTGGGAACAGAACTTAGTCAAGCTTTCATCAGCATGAGACAGAGGTCGAGTTAGTTCCTCCAAAACCCGGAAGAAAGCAGCCACAATTCCATTAGCCTCTGAATCAGTTATGGGTGATTTCTGTAAATGAGATTGCCTCTATTCAAAACACATTCTTTGCAACTACAATGTAAACTGTTGCCCACTTTAAAAATACACAAAGTGAGAGTTAAGTTGTATTGGGGACAAAGTGAGGACTATAGCCTGGGAGACAGCATCTCAGCTAGCTCTGAGAACTGCTCCAAAGAGGCAGGGGGAAGGTCAGTATATACGTGATTTTGGTGAGGGTGGAGTTCATACAATCAAGCACACATTTTTTGCAGGTTTCTGCTAGTCATCTGTAGGTCACTGCTAGTCACGAGGAGCAGGCGTCACCATGAAGGATTTTAGTGTTTTTCTAGCTTTAAGGAGATGTAAGACGTGGGCTCATAAAACCATCTCCTGAAAATATCCAACTCTCTCACGACCAGTCCTGCCAGCTTTTTCCAGAGCACAGAGGGCCTCATTTCTGCTCTCCACAGAGAATTCTTTACAGGGGTGCTGAAGGTCAGCAGCTGCAGTAGCACATGATTTAATCTTTGCAGAGGTAGATGGCAAGTGCCTGTGGCAAGGGTCCATTTTTGTGTCATTCACGCATGCGTGCTCAGTCAGTCATGTCTGACTCTTTGCAACCCCATGTACTGCAGCCCGCCAAGGATCCTCTGTCCATGGGATTTCCCAGGCAAGAATACTGGAAATACTGCCATTTCCTTCTTCAGGGGATCTTCCCAACCCAGGGGTTGAACTCATATCTCCTGTGTCTCTTGCATTGGCATGCAGTGTCTTTACCACTGAGCCACCTTGATGCTACTTAAGATTAGACATGAGTTCGTCTTGAAAATTTGTTTTTCAGGGGGAAAAAATGTCTCCCAAATTTGTCTATAGTATTACCCACCTCAGTCACAGGAGACAAGTGGAGTCTCACCCTGGCCAGAGAAGGTGCCTCAGCACTGCAGTCCAGCACCCAGAGGCCGCCCCCCACCCCGACTAGAGGCCACCCCATCGCCTTGTCCCGCTTCACCCCACCCCTGCTCTTCCCTGACAGTCAGTCTAGGGGAACGGAAGGCCCACAGCGCACTTGGAAACCATCATTTTTCTGACCTCCGGGCATTTCTTCTCCATGTGGTGACCCTCCCCCCGTAGCAGCCATCATCCCTGCCAAGGCTTGGTGCTCCCTGGAGGTGGCATCCCTGCCCCCCAGGTGATGGAGGGAGGAGTCAGGTCAGAACCCTTCCTTCCCTTCCCTGCTCTGCAGACCACAAGCCAGGTTCTCCTGCAACTCCCGGGCAGCCAGGCCTCCTTAGATGTGCCCCCCTTCCTGGTCTCAGAACAGATTCCAGCAGAGGCATGGCAATAGGATTTCCCACGGACCGTAGCCACAGAAATAACAGAGTAGAAATACAGACAAAGTCAAGCTCTCCTGAAGGCCGTTTGGGGTGGGTGGAGGGTCCTAACAGCAGAGTCTGGACAGTGGAGACCTAGGACATTGTGTAGATATGAGTGCAGGCATCCAGTGCCCCCTTTCTGTCCACAAGTAGGGACTCTGTCCTCAGCCGCCAGTGGGTGTTCCTGCAGACACGACCTGCAAATACTTCCAGTCATTCCTCTGCAGGGGGCCCACGCTGGTGACTGGGCCTACGCCCCCAACCCTTTCTCTCTCCCCTGCATTCGAGGCCAGGGTCAAAGGCCTGCTAACCTGCCTCCAAAATCGGTCAGCTCATGGTCGTCTTTGCATGAGTGAAGCTGTGACCTTCCTCATCTCTCTCCCAACGGCCTGCTGAGCATCCCTACCCTGAGCTGACCCTTGACCACATGGCTGTTTCGTTGGCTGTTTGGTTTCTAGACCCAGATCCCCTCTCAAGGCAGGGCCCCACAGTCTCACCTGCACTCCCTTCCCTTCCCTCCTCGCACAGTGTGGGCATTTGTTAAATGTTTGGCCGACAGAATTACCAAATATAGCTGCATATTTTCTCAGTATTGAGGATGAAATTGGGGACAAGCTATAAACCCATCCACCAAAGTTATAAAATGCGAGTGTTTCCTTGGGATCTTCCAGCTCCATGGTTGTCATCTGTGGTTACATAAGAGAACCATTCAGAATCTTAACAAACAGCAATGGTATTTGGGTGTGCTGTGTCACTTCAGTCGTGTCCGACTCTGCGGCCCCACAAACTGTAGCCCACCGGGTTCCTCTGTCCGTGGGATTTCCCAGGCAAGAATACTGGAGTGAGTTGCCATCTCCTCCTCCAGGGGATCTTCCCGACCTAGAGATCAAACCCAAGCCTCTTGCATCTTCTGCATTGGTAGGCAGATTCTTTACCACTAACACCACCTAGGAAGCCCAACAGTGTCTGGGGGGTATTTTAAAATACCCCCAGACAGTCAGATTTAACTGGTTTGGAGTTGGCACCTAAATACTGGTGGGTTTTTGTTATTAAGTTTCCCCATGTGATTCAATGCACAGCCAGATTTGATGAAAGTCTCTAACCAGAGGCCACGGGGGCCAGTGTCCTGTGGCCCATGGATGAGCTTTCAGGGCTTCATGAGTGCCGTGAACTCATGTTGCTGACTCTTCCCACCCCCATAGACAAGGCAGCTAGACAAGGGCTGGTCACCTGGGCAGGGGGTGGTGGGCGGGTAACACCACTGACTCTGTCCCCAGTCAGTATCAGTCCAGGCACCCACACTCAAGGACCCTTGGCTTTCTTCTGAAAATCAGGACAACACCTTCTCTGCAGAGTTGTTTAAAGACTCAGAGAAGGCATGAGAAGTGCCTGATATGGAACCAGGCAGATGTGGGGTTCACTAGTGATAGCCATTTCTAGTCCTAGTGCTATCATCACTACTAGTTATACTTGCAGCTCTATTTCTAGTGATGCCATTGTTATGAAAATAGGATACCTCCCTTCAGCATCAGGCAAGACCCTCACACAAGGCTGACCCTGCTTGGGGTCACAGACAAGGGGGCCATGGTCCCAGAGCAGTAGGACACCCTTCCCCCACCCCCCGCCGAGGCCACACTGCCAGTCACAAGCCGGTGACTGCGGTGGGATGCTGGTCCCTCGGCCCTTGGTGAGGCTGGGCCAGCTCAGGGGAGGGAGGTGTCCAGCGCGGGACCTGAACTCACAGCTGCCCCCTCCCGTCCCCCTCCTCTGCCCCTTCCAGCCGCTACTGGCGCAGGTGGAATCGGTTCTGCAGAAGGAAGTGCCGTGCGGCCGTGAAGTCCAGCATCTTCTACTGGCTGGTCATCTTCCTGGTTTTCCTCAACACGCTCACCATCGCCTCCGAGCACTACAACCAGCCCCACTGGCTCACGGAAGTCCAAGGTGAGAGGCCACCAGCCCTCCTGTTACTCAAGCTGATGGGGCTCTCTCCTGGGGGTGGGCAAGGGGAGCAGGGCCAGGGACGAGGAGGCAGTGGGTCACCCTGGCCACACCAGAGCCTGGCAGCTCACCAGCCAGTAAAACACACGAACTCACTGTACATAGACGGGACCCGCCAGGCCAGCGATGCTGTCCACCTGTCCCGGCGGTCACCACTGAGTCCAGGGGACCATGTCAGGAACAGTGGCTTGTTGGGCTCTGTCAGATCCTTAACTGCCCACCCGTCACCCCCAGTGGATTGCCACAGCCCGGCCTCCAGGTGTGCTGGCCCGCGCCTGCGAGGGGCAGTGAGCACAGAGCCAGGGAGAGGACGAGGGTGGCCTGGGCCCAGGGACCTGTCCTCCACGGCTGTCAGTCCCACCACCCCTCGCTGGGGTACTAATCCGAGGGCCAGGCAGACCCAGCCTGGACCCCGAGGTGACTCCCGGAACCTGGGCGGGCCCATCTCCTCCCAATGATGAGGACAGACAAGGACCCCGGCTCCCGCTCTTGGCTAGTGGGTTTGACCAGACAGGTGGCAGCCCCTCGAACCTCACTTCTTGTGTCTGGAAAATGGGCATGACAGCAGCTGGGCTGCCTGGAGAGCCGCTGTGGGGTGGGGGGACTCGGGGGGTAGGGGGTTGTCGCTGGATGTGTGTTGAGGTTGTAACTAGACGAGTTGCAGAGGGAGGGCCATGTGTGGGACCCAGCATGGGGTGTCCCTGCAGGGAGCGCCCCACCCTCACCTCCTCTGCCCCGCCCCGTGCGGCCCCTGCAGACACGGCCAATAAGGCCCTGCTGGCCCTGTTCACGGCGGAGATGCTGCTCAAGATGTACAGCCTGGGCCTGCAGGCCTACTTCGTGTCGCTCTTCAACCGCTTCGACTGCTTCATTGTGTGCGGCGGCATCCTGGAGACCATCCTGGTGGAGACCAAGATCATGTCACCCCTGGGCATCTCCGTGCTGCGCTGCGTGCGTCTCCTGCGGATATTTAAGATCACAAGGTGCGTGCCGCCCTCCTCTCCCCTCCTTGGAGGCTTTTTTGCTTCCAAGGAGCAAGTGTCTTTTAATTTCGCGACTGCTGTCGCCCTCCGCAGTGATTTTGGAGCCCAAGAAAATGAAGTCTGTCACTGTTTCCACTTTTCCCCCATCTATTTGCCATGAAGTGATGGGACCGGATGCCATGATCTTAGTTTTTCAATGTGTAAGGATTCCAGTTTCTCTACTTTCTAAACTCTCTTGTCCATCTCCAGAGACAGGACTTAAAGGATTTTTGAGTGACTCTGCTTGCTCCTCCTGGGGTATGCCCAAAGCTATTTTTCATGTGGCATTTCAGGTGCCTTTTAAGTAATTCTCAAAACCCCACCTGCTTGGGGTTTTGTCTTTGGTTTGGGGTTTTGTTTTTTTTTTAATTCCTATAGAAAAGAATTCTTGCTCCCAGGTATTGTCACAGCATCTTAGTGTTCATTCTATTTTTATCAACAATTTATCTATTTCTAATCTGAAACTACTGCCAAGAAACCATTTTAAATCTGTCTTTATCCTCAAGCTTCCCAAAGCCTGTCCACAGGAATTTTCAGATCCCCAAAACGTCTGTGAACAGAACAATTTCATCGTCTAATTAGAAGTTCCTTTGGCAAAGGTCATTGTCTTCCTGTTTTCCAGTCTCCAAACCCTCTGGGGGCTTCTGGGAGACGCCAGAGAGACTAGCTGTGGGGGATCCCATGCCCGCTTCTGAACCTCGTCCCCAATATGTTCCAGAGACCAGAATGTGCCTAAAATAGGGTCTGGGAGTGTGCCTGGAGGTCCCCTGAGACAGGTCAGCCTGGCTCTCCCTCAAACAAGTCTGTTTCTCCCTCTTCTTTGAAAATCTCTAGGAGATGCTATTTTTAACAGTGTTTTCTAGACCAGTGATTGTGATTCTCAAACCTCCTCAAAGGAGCTCATTAAGGATCTCCCCACACCTAGAGATTTTGACCAGAACCCCCCAGGGTGTTCTGAGCCATGGCTCTGATAACCTCACTTTGAGACACTCTGGCCTGATTTTCTGCAGCCATCCTTTGTCCTCTTTCTCGTCTAAAATTATGAACCTTCGTGTATACCTGGAAATTGTGATCTTTTCTTGGCATTCACTTCTCTAGACTGTAGCCCCGACCCCATTAAGATGGTACTTCTGATGGCTCTCAACTGAGAAAACTCGTAATGATGAAGACCTAACATGAATCCAGCCAAGTTTTTAAACTGATTTTTCCCTTCTTCTTCCCTTTTTAAAAATTTATCTATTTTTAATTGAAGGATAATTACTTTATAATATTGTATTGGTTTCTGCCATACATCACCATGAATCAGCCACAGGTATACATATGTCGCCTCCCTCTTAAACCTCCCTCCCACCTCCCACCCCATCCCACCCCGCTAGGTTGATACAGAGCCCCGGTTTGAGTTCCCTGAGTCATATAGAAAATTCACGTTGGCTCTCTAATTTTACGTACATAATGTAGATGTTTCCATGTTACTCTCTCCATTCATCCCACCCTCTCCTTCCCCCACTGTGTCCACAGTCTATTCTCTAGTCTGTGTTCCTGTTGCTGCCCTGCACATGGGTTCCTCACTGCCATTTTCTAGATTCCATATATATGTGTTAATACACGATATTTGTCTTTCTAACTTACTTCACTCTGTATAATAGGCTCTAGGTTCAGCCATCTCATTAGAACTAACTCAAAAGTGTTCCTTTTTATGGCTTATATCGCACTATATGTACCACAGTTCCTTTATCCATTCATCTGTTGATGGACATCTAGTTTGCTTCCTTGTCCTAACTATTGTAAATAGACCTGCAATGAACATTGGAGTGCATGTGTCTTTTTCAATTTTGATTTCCTCAGGGTATACACCTAGCAGTGGGATTGCTGGGTTGTACGATAGCTTTACTCTTAAGGAATAATTTTTCTTAAGGAATCTCATACTGTCTTCCATAGTGGCTACATCAGTTTACATTCCTACCGACAGTACAGGAGGGTCCCCTTTTTTCCACACCCTCTCCAGCATTATTGTTTGTAGATTTTTTTTGGTGATGGCCATTCTGACCAGTATAAAGTGATATCTCATTGTAGCTTCGATTTGCATTTCTCTAATAATGAGCGACGTTGAGTGTCTTTTCTTGTGTTTATCAGTCATCTGAATGTCTTCTTTGAAGAAATGTCCATTTAGGTTTTTTGCTCACTTTTTGATTAGTTTGTTTGTTTTTCTGGTATGAGTTGCATGAGCTGCTTATATATTTTGGAAATTAATCCTTTGTCAGTTGTTTCATTTGCTGTTATTTTCTCCCATTCTGAGGGTTGTCTTTTCACCTGCATTATCTTTGAGTGAATGACCAGGGCCTTCCAGCCACAGGAGGTTTGAGGTCCTTTCTCCTGCTTCGGGCCTCTGTGGGGTTCTAAGCGTTGCATGGTTTTAATATCTAGTTTGTCTGCTGTTTGTCAGCCTGACATTTGCTCTGTGGGAAGGAAGAGGAGCTTTGGTTTGATTAGATCTGGATGTGATTCCCATTTACTAATTGCATCCCATTTTTTAAACACTTGGCCTTTAAGTGCACCACCATCCCTCCAGCCATTGCCATTTTCCCTTTGAAGCCATGAATCCTTCCCTTGCTCCTGAAACTCCCTCCCCAGGCCCTGAGAGGTGAGACCAGGCTGACTCAGCACTGACAGCCCACTGGTGAATCCTGACCACAGGGGCCCCACAACCCGAAGCTCAAACCCTTCAGTCTCTGAGCCCTCAGTGTCCCTGTCTGGCCGTGAGCCGCAGATCGCCCTCCTCCGCCATCTCCCAGCCCCGACTCTTCCCAGGGACCCAGGGAGGCTCTACGCTCGTTGTGGGCCCCTGTTACAAAAGTGACTTTGATGTCCACCCACTTGTCAGGCTGGGGGCCCACAAGCCGGCCATCATTGCGGAAGGTGCTGGTTTTCTGGGATTAAGGAGACAGGTGAGGATGACGCTCCGCTCCCTGCCTCACCCCGACACGACCACAGGGCCGGCCAGGGGACTCTGAGAGGCTCAGGGAGCACCTCCCCAGTCCCACGGTCAAGGCAGGCTGCCCTGCCAGTGTGACCAGGCCACGGGCCCATGCGGGTCTGGCCCCTGCATGACCGAGGCCTCCGAAGCAAACAGGGAAGACCAGGCCTTTGAGTTTGTTATCCAGGTGGGTTTGACTCCAGAGTCTCAGCCCCCAGATAAAGTGAAGGATGGGGAACAGGAGGAACTAAACCAGCAGTTTCCACCCCAGACCCAGGCCATCCCAGATCCTGACTACCACGGTCTGCAATCCTGTTTGCCGCCTCCTGGCCCAGCAAATGCTGGGTTCAGCCTCAGCGTCTCTCCAGGCTCTGGTGAGTCTTAGGGAACCAGGGTTCGACCCCTGCTGAGTTGGTCCTTGGGCACCACATCCCCAAGACTCTATTTTATAGCTGGAGGTTTCTCCCTTTTAACCCCCTCTCCCAATTTGCCCACCTCCCCCCACACATGTCTGGGAACCACAGTCTATTCTCCTGACATGTACCAGTGTGACACGTGGTCTGGCCGTGGGAGGTCGGGAGCCTCAGACCTTATGTTATGGAGGAATCCATGGGGAGACGTCAGGGCTATGAACACCTGCTCCCTCGGTGATGGTCTTATCTGAATCACTGAGCTCGCTCACTCATTCATTCATTCCTATTTTCCTCTCTCCTTCCTTTAATGTCAGTGGATCAGATGTTTTCGGTGTACTGTGATTTATTGCTGTCCTAGGCGCACTGGCTGTGATACATTTATGTCTCCTCACCTGGGCCTCGGGGTGGCAGCTGGAGGGGGCGGGGGGGGCAGGGCAGGTGAGACGCTGGCCTGGGTGGCAGGTGCCAGGAGCTGCTGAGGGGGTGAGGAGGCCTGAAGGGCGACCCTGGGCCAGAGACACAGCTGTGCTTTACTGTGATGGGATGGGCCATGGGGGCCCCGTCACACCAGCATGTCGTGCAGAGAACCACCCCCCCATTGACTGAGACGACTGGGCGCCCCTGGGCACACGAGGAGCAGGAGAAGAGGGTTCTCCCTTTGGGCCAGAGGCTCTGCCCACCCTTTCAGCACCCCCAGGCCTCCTCCACCACACATTCCCAGATCAGCTCCTGGCCCATGACAGGTGATACAACCTGCTGTCCATCACAGCCTCCGCTCCCCGCAGCCACGGCCCTGATCCGCTCCAGCCAGCCCTCCTCCCCAACTCAGTGACTTTTCTCTCTCGGGTCTGGGGCCTGCTAGGCTGGCGCCCCTGGGTTCCTGGCCAGCTTACAGCTCTGAGTCTTAGCGCTCAGAGGCTAGAATAGCCTAGCCTAAGTCTATCAGGCTAGCCTAGATAGATTGCTGCTGCTGCTGCTGCTAAGTCACTTCAGTCGTGTCCGACTCTGTGCGACCCCATAGACGGCAGCCCACCAGGCTCCTCCATCCCTGGGATTCTCCAGGCAAGAACACTGGAGTGGGTTGCCATTTCCTTCTCCAATGTATGCAAGTGAAAAGTGAAAGTGAAATCGCTCAGTCGTGTCCGACTCTTAGCGACCCCATGGACCGCAGCCTACCAGGAGCCTCCATCCATGGGATTTTCCAGGCAAGAGTACTGGAGTGGGGCTAGATAGACTAGCCTAAGTCTATTCCCCTCATGTCCATGGACCTCCAGAAAACTAAGGCGCTGATGTTTATGGCCATTGTCTTTCCCAGTATATTCTGTGCAGTTTAGGGGTTCTGTAACCTTAACCCACATGACCTTAACCTCCCCTCCCCACCACCAGCTGATACAGCTGGGTATTCTTGTTACAAACATGCTCCAGAGTTCTGGTTCCTAAACACCGCCTTGCTGCCAGGCACTGGTGCCCTCACGTCAGTGGTCTCATGGTTCCAGGTGATGCTTGGGAATCGGCATTTAGAAAGTGGTGCCTCCTCAGCGCGTCCCTCCAGGCAGCTTTGGGAACTTTAAATGTAAGCAGGGCGGGTCTTCTAGCCCCACAGAGATTCTCTGACTCCCTCGCTTCAAGCAGAACTGTCAGTACAGCCTCTAGCTGACCAGGAGCCCATCACACATGCAGGGCTGGCCAGAAATCACCCGAGGACAGAGACAGAGCAGGTGAGAGGAAAGCCTCTGCCCTCACGGACTCAAGCCTATTTGGTGAGACAGATGAGGAAGACGTGTGAGCATCTTGAGAGCAAGTGCAAATAACTGTACATTGTTATTGTTGTTTAGTTGCCGAGTCGTATCTGACTCTTTGTGACTCCATGGACTGTAGCCCACCGGGCTCCTCTGTCCATGGGATGCTCCAGGGAAGAATACTGGGGTAGGTTGTCATTTCCTTCTCCAGAAATGTATCTTAACATTCTGCAAACAGAGGGTATGTGGCTGGCAGGCAGAGAAGAGTGGAGAAAAGCTGTCTGAAGGAGAAAGGAGCAGGAGAGATTCCAGGTTGGGGAGAAGGTCATGTTTACGTGCAAACTGCTGGCCCGTCTGCTTCTGTCACTTAATGCGGAGCCGCTCCGCAGAGAGAGGGGTCCAGCCGGGGTGCAGCTGCCAGGCTGCAGTGGGGGTGGCTTGCATGTCACTGTCTTGAGCAACAGAAACAATTCCCTGTCTCTCTCAGTGATAACCTGGGAATATCTTAAGTGGAGGAGCTTGAGGTTGTGACCTGGAAGGTGGCCGGGCGGGGGTAGCACTGGGAGATACGAGAGGCTGTGTCCTGGCACGTGCCCAACTGGCAGCCGTGTCCCTTTTGCTGCACCTGAACCAACCCTGTCCCAGGTCTCTGAGCCCTTCCAACCATTCGTGTCCTACCCCCTTTTCCAGGAGAGGGTTTTCCCCCTCCCCATCCGTCCCCACGATGAAGGCATCTGTGTTTACAGCCAGCCACAGGCTGGAGGGGTGCAGGAGGGATGGGGTGGGGTGGGGTGGTCGCAACTCAGGGTTTTTTAAGCTTGGCTATTTACCAGAATCCTCTGGGTTTCTGGGCCCCAACCACAGCTACTGAATCATAACCTCTAGAAGACAGGTTTTTTAAAGATCCAACTCTTTGAATTGGGTGAATCTGGGAAACTGCAATGAGCCATGCGCCCACTCTCATCCATGAGCCACCCTGCTCACCCTCACCTGATGGGGACCCCACTCGTGCCTGGGCTGGATGGAAGGCTACATTCTGGAAAAAGAAAATTTTTAATTGTGTCTTTTTGTCTCAAGATCAATAGTAATAACAATAATTACTAACCTTTATCACCTTTGTGCCAGGCACTATAATGAGGGTCTTTTTTTTTCCGAGTTAGAATTTATTTTTTTCTAGTTTAATTGAGAAATAATTGACATATGTCAGTGTCTCGGTTTAAGGTGTACAGCATGATGATCTGTTTTACATATATTGTAAAATGATAGGTTTAGTTAACATCTACCATCTCATAGAGATATAGTGTATTCAATAAAAAGAAAAAAAATCCTTATGTTGAGAGCTCCTAGGATTTACTCTGACAGCTTTCATATACAGCAGTGTTGGCTACAGTCATTGTGTTGTACGTTACATGCCTAGCATTTATATATCTATAACTAAATAAATGCTAGGAATTTGAAACTGGAAGTTGGTACCTTTGACCAGCTTCATCCAATTCCACCTCCCACCACCACCTTGCCTCCAGTAACCACAAATCTGATCTCTTTTTCTGTGAGTTTCGTGAGGGGTCTTGTTTGGTTTTGTTTTTGTATTTTCTAGATTCCACATATAAATGAGATTGTATGGTATTTGTGTTTCTCTGTCTGACTTCCTTCACTTAGCATAATACCTTCAAGGTTCATCCGCGTTGTTGCAAATAGCAACATTTCATTCTTCTTTATGGTTAAGTAATATCCCATTGTAGATAATGTATACCGCATTTTCTTTATCCATTTATCCGTTCATGGACACTTAGGTTGTCTCCGCATCTCGGCTATTGTGAATAATGTTGCAATGGACATATCGTTTGGATATATTCCCAGAAGCAGAATTGCTGGGTCGTGTGGTAGTTCTATTTTTAATTTTCTTGAGGAAGCTTCATTTTGTTTTTCACAGTGGCTGCACCAGTTTACATTATTCCCACCAACAGTGCACAAGCGTTCCCTTTTTTCCATGTTCTCGACAACACTTGTCTCTTGTCTTTTTGATGATAGGCATTCTAAAGGGGTGAGGTGATACCTTGTGGTTTTGATTTGCATTTTCCTAATGATTAGTGATGGTGAGCATTTTTTAACGTGTGTGTTAGCAATCTGGATGTCTTCTTTGGAGAAAAGTCTATTTAGGCCTTCTGTTCATTTTTTCATTGGCTTATTGGGGATGTTCTTTGTTTTTTGCTGTTGAGTTGTATGCATTCTTCATATATGTTGAAGAATATGTCTTCGTATCTTAATCTCTTATCAGATATATGGTTTGCAAATATTTTTTTCCCATTTTGTAGGTTTTTCACTTTGCTGAGAGTTTACTGTCAGAAGTTTTTAGTTTGATGTTGTCTCACTTGTTTATTTTTTTATTTTGTTGCCTGAGGGCTGAGCTTTTAAAAAATCATTATCACATGTAATCCTCCCAATAACACAATGAAGTGCAAGCTGTCACTGCCCCTATTTCTTCAGCTGGGGAGAAGAAAGAAAGAAGGGAGGTTGAGCAACTTGCCCAAAGGCATGTGCAGAGCTGGGTGGGAACCAGGCTGCTGAGCCTGGGCCCTGAACTGAGTCACTCACACTCCAGTTGTGAGCTGGCCGGCCCAGTCCCACCACCACGCCGCCCCAAGGGAAGGGCAAAGAGCAGGGAGCTGCAGCTGGTCTCAGAGCCCCTGGCGGGTGTGGCGGGTGGAGGGAGGTGAGGCCGCTAATGCCCCCTCGTCCGCAGATACTGGAACTCCCTGAGCAACCTGGTGGCGTCCCTGCTGAACTCAGTTCGCTCCATCGCCTCGCTGCTGCTGCTGCTCTTCCTCTTCATCATCATCTTCTCCCTCCTGGGGATGCAGCTCTTTGGGGGGAAGTTCAACTTTGATGAGATGCAGACCCGGAGGAGCACCTTTGACAACTTCCCGCAGTCCCTCCTCACCGTGTTTCAGGTATGGACCCTTCTCTGCCGGATCATGGTCGGAGTGGGGAGGGGCGCAGGAAGCAGGTGCCGGGGGGTGGGGGGAGCAGAGAGGAAGGGGCTTCCCACTCCCACGGGACAGCCAAAGCCAGACCAGGTCGATCATGGGAGCCCAGGAGACTCTTAAGCCCCCACCCCCAAGCCCCACGGAATTTCACTGTCCAATGGACCCCTGGGGGGAAAAAAAAGATCCAACTCAGTGGCTTAAAAATCTGTTTCTTAGCTGTGGAAACCTTTATTCAAATATATTCTACATGAAAGCCCAAAATATCCACAAAAGAGGGCAGACAGCTCTTGCTGGAGAGGAAAGAGGAGGGGAGTTGCCCCCAGGAAAATACGACCACCATCAAATTTGTGACTTTCGAGGATCTGCTGGCTTGGGGCCAAGTTCAAGTAGCACTGAAGTTTAAAGGGAGATCAGTTTACAGATTAAATTGAACGATAACGTGGATGTTGCCAAAATCTTATAGATGGTACCCAAAGTCCTCGTGTTTGGGGAAGCCTGGGGGACCACGTGGCTCCTCAGTGAACATGGTCACCTTGATGCCTTAGCCCTAGGGTGGGCTAACGGTGGCCGCCGAGCACCGGGCCTGGACTGTAGGAGCTGTTTATCCCAGGAAGTGCTTACAGTCGATCAATCATTTGTGCCAGTGGCCATGCACTCAAAGGAGAGGGCTGGACCTGCAGGATCACAGCTCAGAGCCCCGGGAGGAGATCGGGTGGCAGGAGACGGGGAGAGGAGAGAGGTGTCAGAGGTTTCTATATGGCAGGGGGCCGGGCAGGGGAGCTTCGGGCTTGCTGTTGGTCTAACGCTGTGTCCCTCATTGGTGGGACTATGTCATTCAGATCCTGACCGGGGAGGACTGGAATTCGGTGATGTATGATGGGATCATGGCTTATGGCGGCCCCTCTTTTCCAGGGATGTTAGTCTGTATTTACTTCATCATCCTCTTCATCTGTGGAAATTGTATCCTTTGTGCCTGCCTCCCCCGCCCCCTTTTGCCCCCCTAACTTGTAGCTCAATGCCAGTAGGTGCGACCAGTGGGTCCTGACCAGGGGGGACCCAGGGCCACCCTTCCCCAGAGAAGGAAAAGGCACATGTCCAGCCCAGACCACCTTAGTGGTGCAGGCAAGTCGGGATGGGAACCTGGAGCCGGGCCCGGGGGGGTGTGAGTCCATCCCCCTGAGCTGCCGAGGTCCAGGTGGGCAGTGCCCACTGGGGTTGGCCTTGCAACTGCCCACTCGGACCTCATCGTGAGGCATCTGCTGCCCTGGCCGGGGGCCCTGCTGAGGGAGGAAAAACCTCACCCTGGAAGTGACCTTCACCTGTTGCCCTCCCTCTGAAACTGCTCAGGGGGATGTTAGCTACAGGCAGATCAGACAGGCCACGGGCAGGTTCCCAGGTCCCCCACTGCAGGCAGCGCCCCCCTGTCGTGTCCCCCGGGGTTCTGTGCAGAGAGGCTTGTAAAGTAGAATTATAGATGATCTGGACTCAGAGGTCAGTTCTCAGCCTCAGACACACCCAGGGCTGTCTACCTAGTGTCCTGGAAACAGGGTGGAAATGGCAGCACCTCCGATCTAGTGGGCCAAGCGAGGCTGAACTGGGTACCGCACGCCCAGCCCCTGCCCTTGGGTGCGGGGCCCCTCAGCTCCCCGTGTGAACCAGAGCCACCCGGGGCCTGGGGTGGAGGGGGCCTGACCGGCGTTAACCTCTAGGCTGGACTGGCTGTGATCCGGTTCTCTGACCCACGGTACATGCATCTGAGTTGGGGGCGGGGGAGAAGAAACGTCAGACTCCGCTCAGTCAGAAGCCGGGCTGACCCTCCTGGGGCCTCTGTCTGAACAAGGTCATGGCGGGAGTGGGCAGGGCGAGCAGGCACCTCCTGGTGGTGGTAATGACCGGCCAGTGCCATGACCCGCTGGAGGCAGCGCTGTTTACAGTGTCACTTACAGGCAGTCGTCTCTGTGGGAAGCAGCATCGAAACCCAGCAATTAGAGCAAGGCTGGGCTCCCTGCCTTCCAACCCCAGACCCGGCCTGCGAGCCCACCTGCTCCGGATCCCCCAGGAAACCCCAGGAAGCTAGGAGGGCGGTGCAGAGGGGAACGGGGGCTCAGTGGGCTTGGAACCCCTCCCCGTGGGGAACTTCGCCCCTGCACGTCCTGTCCTGGCCCGGCCCCTGTGCCCACCCACCACCCCAAGTCCAAGGGTCATTTTCTTTAAGAATGGACACAAACAGATATCCTACTGAACGTGTTCTTGGCCATTGCCGTGGACAACCTGGCTGACGCCGAGAGCCTCACGTCTGCCCAGAAGGAGGAGGAAGAGGAGAAGGAGAGGAAGAAGCTGGCCAGGTAATTGCGAGGCTCCTGGGCCAAGCGCGGCCTGCCTCCCAGATGCTGTTCCCGTCAGTGCTCAGGAGAGGCTGGGCCTGCCCGGCTGTCCTTCTAGACGGGGTTAGGTGGGGGCCCCTACAGTGAGCTGGGCCTCTCCCCTATTCCTGGACATCGCTCTAAGTGAGGAGCACCATGAATTACATCTCTGGGAAGGTGTCGTGTTTCCCCATGGGTCCAGGAGTTGGGGGACTCTCTTTTGAGAAGAGGGTCATGACAGATGATGGGAGCAGAGGATGGGATGGGAGGGCAGCCAGTCGGAAGAGAACCTGGAAAGATGATGCCTCCTCACTGTTCTGTAGTTCATCTCTGCTGATGAACAGACAAGACAGGACCCCACGCCGTCCTCATCCGTGTTCCGATGGACGGTCTGGGCCACACCTGTGCTGGATACTGAGCAGGTTCTCAGGAACCTTTGAATTAGACAGAGGCTAAGTCGGGGAGAAGTTGGGCATTCAGCTGAGTGCTAGACAGAGCCGAGCAGGGGCAGAGACCCAGGGAGGACAGAGCCATGGGGAGGCCCAGTGCCCCAAGGATTGAGCCACACAGCAGGGCCCCCAGAAGACAGGTGGTCCCAGGCCCCGGCGGTCTGGACCCCAAGGGACCACTAGGGCAGCACCCTATTACTCTGGTCAACATCCCTTGCTCTTCTCTCCTGCTGACCCGCCAGGACTGCCAGCCCAGAGAAGAAGCAAGAGGTGGTAGAGAAGCCAGCCGTGGAGGAGACCAAGGAGGAGAAAATCGAGCTGAAATCCATCACAGCAGATGGAGAGTCCCCACCCGCCACCAAGGTACAGGCTGCTCTGCCCAGGAGCCGGGGCGGGGGTTGGGAGAGGGAGGGGGACAGCCGTGCTGGGTGGGCTGCTCTGCCCAGAAGCTAGACACCAAGGGAGAGGGGGACACAGAGGCCAGAGGAGGGGGACAGAGCTGGGACGGGTGGACAGCAGTGCTGGGTGGGCGTGCAGAGGAGGAAGGCCAGCCTTCTGCTGGTGTTCTAAGGGTCATGTACAAAGGGACAGTTCAGCCTAGACACAGGGGCAATTTCAAGACTCCTGGAGGCCTCTAAACCATGAATCTTATCTAACCGGACCCTCCTTCTCTCCCTTGGCTGCCTAGATCAACATGGATGATCTCCAGCCCAACGAGAATGAGAACAAGAGCTCCTACCCCAACCAGGAAACCACAGGTACCAGCCTGCTGCCTGGCCTGGGGGAGGTGGTGGAGGAGAATGGGGGTGAACACCTGGCTCTAAAGCTGTGTGTTGGTCCCAGTTTCCCCACAAGCGGGAGCCTCACTCGATCCCCCAACTCAGCTGCAGCATCACCGTTTATCCTCTGGGGGAAAACTTTGCTCAATTATTACTGTGATAATAATAACAGAAGACTGAACACATTGTGTTGGAGCAGTGCCTTTGGGCCTTTTGGAAGCTGGATTCCATATACATGTAAGGTTTATTATAGCCTATGTTGTAAAATCGCTATTAAGTTACATAACTTATTAGGATAACATATGTCGCAGCATCTTGCTTGGTTAATAATAATAGTAAATCCCAAATCTGTCCTGCCTGCTCCCGGGAGGGGGTGCTGAGCGCAGCAGGGCTCCGCTGCAGACGCCTGCTCACGGCTCTGCACAACGCTGTCGGGTCTCCTGCAACAAGAGCATCCTGTCTTCGGTCTGATCCGCAAACTGGCAGGCGGGCCCCTGGAGAGGGTCTCTCGTCAGGAGCCCATCCACCCTCAGGAGCCAGTCCCCTGCATCAGGACACCACACCCTGCGTGAGCTTGGCCTGCCCTCCTTCTGCCGAAAGTTGTGGGTATCATCACCTGCTTCAAGCTCAAAGTCACAACAGACCACCACGGCGCTACGGGTCTCGCCGACCCGGGTCCCCGTGCAGACTGGTCTGTGTGGGGGCATAGCTCCCTCAGAAGCTGGACTGCGCCCAGCCTCCTTTCTCCTGTCCCTCCACAGTCTGTCCGCTGGGAAAGAGGACTTGGCTTCCTGGGGCTCAGACAGAAAGGAGGGCGGAAAGGTGTCCCTGAGCCTGCATCGAGCCTTTTGAAGCCTTAACAGCCCCTGGGGCAGAAACCGTTACAGAATTTCAAAGACACACCAGAAATAGCCACTGAATGCAGTAGGCGGGTCTTGTCTTGATCCTGAATGAGCAAATAAACTTTAAAATGATATTTTTGAGGCAGTCAGGGAAAACTGAATATGGGCAGGGAGCTAACTGGTGTTAAGAAGGTTTTGTTCATCACGGGACCCCCTGCAGGTGGTGCCGGTTCCTAGTCCCCATGAGGCGACCACACTGCCCAGCAGGGGCCTGTCAGGCCTCCCCCCGAAGTTTAATCTCCAGAGTTCAAGGTCGGCGGAGCCCCTCTGTACACACCACATTTCAGAAACATCACCTCACTCAGGAGGAAAGCTTTGTGCTGAGATGGGCTTTCATCTGCTTGATTCAAGTATGCGTGTGAACATAGATGTTCTTGAAGAGTCACTCTGGACTTAAAATTAATAATTGCACATGAGAAAGAAATGTGATGACCCCAGGGAACATGTAGCTCAGTCCAGATGCCGTGAGGGAGGCCTGGGCTGTTGCGGGGACTCTAGGGGGTGAGCAGTGAGGTAGCTGCTTCATGGAGCAGGGTGGTCCGTACTAGGTCTGCAGTTCCGGGAGTTGGAGAGGAAAGAAGTGACTTCTGGACCATTCAGTTGTCACGGATACAGAGCTGGATGAAACCAGGGAGACATCCACTCGTTGATTTAATCGCTGCTTATAAAGCACCTACAGTGCCCTGGACAGGCACTGGGGGCTCAGCCATGGGGGCAGATAAACTGCTGTTGCGGGGGGCCCACATTCAGCGAGAGGCAGACAAGTAAGAAAGCAAACCAACCAGAAAGCTAATGTCAGGGAAATCATAAAACCATGCCCTGCCTTCAAGTTATGGACACACCTGTCTGCGGAGAAGCCCAGGGAGGCCAGAGCAAGAGAAATGGAGGGGGTGGGACATGAGCAGGTGGGGCAGCCCTGAAGGCCACCCGCCCTTTCCCATGGCCTGCAGCCAGCCAGCTGAGGACACCTGGCCATGCCCCCATCTCACTTGGTTGCCTTTCTGGTGTCTGACCACTAGGATGACCAGCCACCCCAATCTGTAGTGCCCTGAGGGTTTCCCAGGATGTGGGGATTTCTGTTTATAAAGCAGGACAGGAGTTGAGCTGGTCACCCGACTCACAACCTGGTCTCCTGTGCTGCCAGGAGGCTTCCTCCAGCAGAGATGAGCCTCAGAGGTGCCCACGGGAGATAGCTGGCCGTCCTAGCTGGTCCCCTGCGTTTCCAGAGATACCGATGATGTCTGATTCCTGTCCGTAGGAAGGTGTCTGGAAGTGGGCAGCATGGTGGTAAAAATAAGTGGGAGCTATTTAGGACGGTGCTTTTTTCCTGCAGGAGAAGAGGATGAGGAGGAGCCCGAGATGCCCGTGGGCCCCCGCCCGCGCCCCCTCTCTGAGCTGCACCTGAAGGAGAAGGCAGTGCCCATGCCGGAAGCCAGCGCCTTCTTCATCTTCAGCCCCAGCAACAGGTGTGTGGACGGGGGGGGGGCTCCACTCTCTCCGTGATGCCAGCCCAGCAGGCATCAGCATCGTCCAGCCCCCACCCCAGTGCACCCCACAACCTGGGTAAACAGGCATGGGTTTAGAGGAGAGAGTCCTGGATTATGAATCAGAAGACCTGTGTTTTGTTTTTCTTTCCATTGTTTGAAATAGGTAAACTCTGTTTCTACTCTGTCGGTGATTACATTTAACTTAACAACCCCTAAAGTTAAACAAGATCCTAAACCTTCTGCAAAATGGAAGGAAGTAAACAGCTAGACTGCATTAACTTCTCCCAGCTCACCCACCTTAGGTGTTGTGGTTGATGAGTAATTTGATCCCGACCTTTATTTCCAACCTAACAAATTAGATATGATTACCTGGTAGACAGGGTGTGTTTGGATTTACATAACACTTACCTTTCTATTTGTTTGATTTTCGAGTATCTTGGTCCATCTTTCAGGAATCATTTCTTTCCTCTTGAAGTATATTCTTTGGAAGTCCTTTAATGGTAACTTCATTTGACCTCTGTTTATCTGTAATTGCTTTCATTTCTTGTTCTTGAAAGACAGTTGTGCTGTGTGCACACTTTCAGGCGGACAGGCTGTGGCCCTCGGCATCTTAGACGTGTCACTCCACATTCAGTCGGAATTCCTGCTCTTGTTTCTCTGTAGGGTTCTGCCCCTTGTCTCACTCTTTTAACATCATCCATGGTCTCTGGGGTTGTATATGTTCACTACCACATGTTTCTCTCCATTTATCCTGCTTGGAACATATTATGTCTCCTAAGTCTATGGATTTATATTTTTTTGTCAGTTCTTGAATAATGTTAAGGATTAGGATAAGAACAGCTACTTCTGGGAGAGTTGCAGGAGAGTCTATTTACACATTGCCTGGTCTTCCTTTTCTCAGGCTGGTCCAAGGGGACACCTGATAGGCCTGCATATTCTGTCCTTCCCCTCTCACGCGTGCATGTCTTCATAACTTTCATCTCCTGGTCTCTCGGTTCAAATTCTGGGTAATTCTTTGGATATATCTTCCAAATTCTTAATTCTCTCTTCAATCCTATCTATGTTACTGTGTAAACCAGTTTTTATATCAGGTTATATATTTTTTCATGTCAGACAGTTCCATATATTGCTTTGTTTTCCAGATCCATCTACATCTGAGTTTCTTGTTAATTCGTCATCTTTGTGGTCAAGTATTTTATCCCATTAAATATTTCAAATATAGTTATTCTATCATCAGTATCTAATATTTCCAGTATACAGAGTCTCTGGGGAGAGGTCTAAATCATTTAATTGAGTTTCTCCTGAGATGCCAACTTAGTAGCTTATTTTCTTGAGTGTTCAGTGATCTTTGTGATCTCAATACTCCATCTTAATTGGGGAGACTCCCGGGGGCCTGAAGAAGGACTGAGAAGCTTTCTTCCAGATGTGTGCGTGGCTCAACCTAGGGGTCCCCGGTCCTCTGCCCCACCTCGAGCTGGCTTAAAGATTCCTCATAGAGGTGCCACCACTGGCTTCTATCCTCAGGCACCTCTGCCCAGGCCGGGCATGTCCAGCAGACACCAGCTCAGCGGATTGGCTTGAGGGAGGAGGGGATCACTGTAGACTTTCCTAGCTCTCATGAAACCAGAATAGTCTTGGAGAGCTCGTCCTTTCCAGGATTTGGTGCTTCTGCATCAGGAAGGTCTCTCAGAGGATTTAGTCAACCAACGCCAGAAGCAGAGGTCTGAAGGCCTGGTTCAAGCCCTGAGACAGCCCACGCCCTTCCCCGCACACACTCCAAAGTGGGCAAGACTATCCTTCCGGGCTTCCATGTTTTCATCTGTAAGATGAGATAGTACCCCGTCAAGAGGAAACAGCACATAAGACACCCTTGGCATCCGAGGATCCACTGTGAGCACCCCTGGGGTCAGGGCTGTTGGCCTCTGTCACTGCGCTGAGGTTCAGGATTGAATTACTGCTGCGGCAGACAATCTCCTTGGAGTCGGGGCTTAACCAGCCTGGCATCATCCACGCTCTGGGAGGCTCTGCTGCTCCCCGTACGGACACATGTGAGGTAGATCTTATGAAGTCAGTATTTTTAATGATGGGGAGCCGAGTCCCCAGACGAAAGCTCATGAATGATGTCACAGCAGTACATGAAGATGCAGAGGTTCCTGAAGGGTCAGATGTAACCCCGAGGCCCCGTGGCGGGGGGCACGGTGGGGCCGAGTGCGGGGCTGTGTCTCCCCTGCAGCAGGATGGCTCGGGCTGAAGGGCCCACGCCCCACCTGCACACACATCTGCACACCAAGAAGAAGCAGAGACCCCACCCCATGTGACAGCCCCCCACCCCTGCCCCCGCAGGTTCCGCCTCCAGTGCCATCGTATCGTCAATGACTCCATCTTCACCAACCTGATCCTCTTCTTCATCCTGCTCAGCAGCATCTCCCTGGCCGCCGAGGACCCCGTGCAACACACCTCCTTCAGGAACCACGTACGCACCTCGTCCCCCGCACCCCACCCCCGCAACATGACCCCCCTGGTTGCCTGACCCTGTCCTTCAATCCAGAGCCTGCCCCGAATCTCACGGTCAGAGGCACAGCAGACATCTCCCTAAGAGATGACAGCTTTGCTGCAAACCCATCTTAGGACGCTTAGCTCAGGTCAGCCTCACCCCGACGTCAGACCCCACTGCCCACAGATGCTCCCCAGGGGCTTCACCTCCCGGGAACTGGCCCATCCTGTCCCTGGGGATCAGTGGCAGATGGCACTCTGATGAGACTGCGCGCATAAGGAGGACCTCACTGACCCTCTGCAGAGTTGAAATTGAATTTGGAGCTTGCCTCAGGCTCTGGTGAATTACAGTCAAAGACCAGAGTAGGACCTGCCATATCCCAAAGCCTTGAAACAATGTCAGATTCGAACCAGGCGGGCGTGAAGCGAGGAGTCCACCACCCTAAAGCCAGACCCCTGCGAGCCAGTCGGTGGTCCTGCAGCCCAGGTGGCCCACAGCTTTCTTCCTGGGAAGGCCCTCGCTCTGACCCATTACCTGAGACAGAGTGAAGCGTGAACCCCGAGCCTGTCCCCTGCCAGGGGCCCAGCCAGAGTAGGGTCCCGGAACGTGAGAGACTGGCTCATCCCCTGATGTGAATTAAGCAATTTGCATGTTTGTGCAAAGAAAGCAAACCCCACTCTGTCTTTGAGACACGTATCCCATGGTCTGATTTGGGTTTGTAAGTAAATTGAATTAATGAGAAAAGCACCCAACCGGACCCAGGACGCGCTGAGTCGGCTCTGGGAGCCCGCTCACAGATCTGGGGCCTTCAGGACCCTGTGCTGTGTCGATGCCTCTGGTCTCCCTTGGAAAGACTGCATGATTTGGGGTGCGACTCCCTGCTGGCGACCCTGCTCCCATCCTGTTGCTCCATTCCCCCCTCCCCACCCTGTTTCTCTTTGTTTTGCAGATTCTGTTTTATTTTGACATTGTTTTCACTACCATTTTCACCATTGAGATTGCCCTGAAGGTAACCCTGCCCTCTGCTCCTCTCCTGTCCTTCCCCACTGGCTCTGCTGCTCTGTCGCTAATGCACACTCTGCTGCTGTCCATCACTCGGAGCCACTAATCCGCTGTGCTTGTCTTTCAGATCCTAGGCAACGCAGACTATGTCTTCACTAGTATCTTTACCTTAGAAATTATCCTCAAGGTAATGCACGCAGCAAGGCCTCTGCCTCCTCTCTCTGCATTGCCTCTTCTCTCTGGTCTCCTTCACTCTGGTTTTACTCTCAAGCCTGAAGCTGGAGGAACTGGGGCCCCTGACTTTGTGCCTGTGCAGTTTAGGCACTAATGCTGGCTGATACCAGGCACTCCCCACCACTGCCTGCCCCCCCACCACCTCTGTGAGCCATGCCTGACCCCGGCAGGAACCCTCCCCCTATCCTGCCCAGAGGGGACGCCACACGAAGGACAAGAGTCGGAAAATGGCAAAGCCCAGGGCGTCAAGAGGACCCCTGCCTATGCCCTCGGGATGCCCTTTGTCAACACAGGCCAATGCCAATGTTCCAACCGAGGTCTCTGGACAGACCCCTGCACACACCTCTGACCCCTGGATTACACCCCCAACAAAGCTTGCCCCCTCGCCCCTGCCCAGGCCTGGAGGAGGCGGCCATGTCCTCCAAGGCTCAGTGCAGGGCTGAAAGTCTACACACACTCCCATCTTTTGACCCCAACACAGTAGAGCCTGCCTCTGAGCAGCCTCAGGATGACAGGGCTTTGCCCCAAGCTTTATTATTGTTTCCATTAATATACAATCAGTGGGGCTCCCCAGGTGGCACTGGTGGTAAAGAACCCGCCTGCCATAATGCAAGAGACGTAAGAGACACGGGTTCAATCCCTGGATTGGGAAGATACCTGGAGAAGGGAATGGCTATCCACTCCAAGATTCTTGCTGGAGAATCCCATGGACAGAGGAGCCTCGCTACAGGCTCCTTGGGATAGCAAAGAGTCAGACATGACTGAGTGACTTAGCACAGCACAATATATTACTTACATCCACTCTGTTAGGATTTCCAAGCTCCGCAGGCCACCTGAGCCTCGGGGGCAAGTTCCAAGTCAGGGGAGCGTGTATGCCCACTCTTCGGTCTCAGAGCCTGGGGCTCACCCTGACCGCAGTCAGCAAGCTGCTTCTGTATGGTGCCTCCCACCGGGAGACCACCCCGGGCACCCTCCCCCAGGCTCCGGGCTCCTCCCACCCTGCACACGAAGCCCCAGACCCTCCTTCCTGGGCTCCTATGGGTGGGGACAGCCTGTCACGTCCAGCTTCAGCCTGAGCAGACACTTTCTTGTGCCTTCTGTGTCCAGACCCTCTGGTTCCAGCTAACCAGGCGTTAACAAGAGGAAACCAGAAGTGTTCCTCGGGTTTTCTCTCTGACCCCTGGGGGTAGGGAGAGGGACCAGGCTGCCCGGCTACATGGAGACCCTTCCCTGGACTCCAGGCCCGGGGAGGCGCACAAACACCAGGTTCTCCTGAGTCTCAGACCCTCCTCGGAGCGCCTCTTCCTCCAAGGTTGCCAGCTCCTGGGAGGTCCTCCGTCCCGCCCACCTGCTCCTTCTTCTGCCCACTTTTACGCTGACTGTGCTCTAGGTCGAGCCTGGTCCCAGAACACTGCCTGCACCTCCTCCCCCAGGGTCCCTCTGCCTCACCTGCAGGCCCAGCATCCTGCCTGGCAGAGGTGACTGTCGTGCAGGAGAGGTGTCCAGGGTCAGAGACAGCTGAAAGGTCTGGGCATGTTTAGCCTTCCAAGGAAAGGCTTCTGAGGCCAAGACAGTTGGACTGAATGATGCCTAGATCTGTCACCGAGAGGAGGGAGATGGACCTAGGACCCACAAGCAGAAATTACAAAAGATAAGATGTGTTTAATGAGCAATATTGCTGCCTGGAGAGGTGCTGGCTGGACGGAGGGGCATCCTGCACTCCCAGCTCAGAGTTTGATCCTTTTCTCTCCCCTGCAAGGCTTTTCCTGGGTAAAGTTTAAGACTTCGGGAGCAGGAATGTGTGGCAGTCAGCAGACAGGGTAGAGGGGGACCTGTACTGGACCCCACAGTGAACTCTCAAGTAAATGCCCCATTTTTCCAGTGTCCACTTGCCCTTTCTCCTGTGGCCACTCTTCCTCTGGTCCTGCCTGGGCAGCCGCCCTGCGCGCACACACACACACAAGCCAGCCTTCTGGGCTCAAAGCTTCTCAGTTAACATGAACCATGGAGCCACCCCGGTCTGCTCTCGGGGGCCCAGACCTACACTGAGAGACAAGGAAACCCCCCACCCCAAGATTACAGGCCTTTGGGACACATCTCCAGCTGAATTCCCCTGCAATCTTTTATATAATCTACCCACTTCTGCAAACTGTTGCAGGACACAGGTGTCTGAGTCCCCTGTGACCCCCTCCTGCAGGAGATCAGTGGGAAGAATTAGGTTGCAAGAGCTATTTTTGCCCATTTCCCCTGTGTTTGCTCTTGAATCACTCTGTGAACAAGCTGCCCTGGGCATGCTCTGATTCCAAAGAAATAAATTGGGCTTCCAGGCAACCGGGGAGCTGCTCCCAGGCTCTAAGCCGTCAGCTCCAGATTTTCCCCTCTGGCTGTCGTTCATGGTCATGGCCTTTCAGCTCTTCACCTGGAAATCCACTGGCCCTTAGTTCATGTCAACGAGACTGGACAGGAGTTCCTAGAGCAAGGACAGGGCTCTGAGGAAGGTGGGAGACAGCAAACCCACGACACTCATCACCCCCAAAGTGGTCCCTTCCTAGTCTGCAAGGGGTTTTTGCATGGTTCTGTAGCTGCCTCTACAGAGGGGGACTCTGAGCACCCCCATCACAGGACGAACCCAGAGTTCCAGTCATAGCTCTCTGCTGAGTCCAGTCCTCTGCAGTGAAGCTCCCCTGCAGGGCTTGCCATCTGCAGAATTATGTCTAAAGGGCTTTACCTATAACACCCAAGGGCACTTACAACCCTCCAGGGAAGAGGTTGTCATCACCTCGTTTCTCTGACGAAACACAGGGAAGTTGAGTAACCAGCTCCAGGCACTCAGAGTGTGGTGGGTGGGATTTGAACTCAGGCGGCCAGGCTCCAGAGCCATGCTCACATGGCAGTGCCCACAGCCCCTCTGGACACACAGCTCCAGAACCGGATGGTGGAGTGGAGCTCGAATCCTGGGCGCAGACCAGCAGCACTTGTGAGGCCCGGGAAGGGATAGATGCTGGTCGCCAGCATTCCTGGTAGAATTTCTCATAGAATTTCTCACTGGGCACTAGAGCTTGCCCGAGCCTGAGGGGTCACCTGGGGCTAAACCAGGGAAGTTCTGGGAAGCCAAGGGGCTGGTCCTGGACTGGGCAAGCCCCCACCTCCCCCAGATGCCCATGTCCTGGGGGCCCTGAGGTGGAGAGAGTTTGGAGAGGGCATGGGACCCCAAGAACACGGAGCATCAGCAGGGGCCTCACGGGGCTGCAGTCACAGAAATGTGATGAGGGGCGGAGGCCCTTGAAAGGGCTGCAGATACAGGACTGAAGGTGGCAGGCACGTCCTGGGCAGGAGCCTCTGGGCTTTGCGTCACTGGCAGCGGACACTCCCCAGGCACAGCGTCTCCTCCTATCCTGCCTGCCTCAGCCCTCCATCACCTCCTGGTTCTTCATCCGGGCCCTTCTGGGAGTGCTGTGGGGGGGGGGGTGGTGAAGGGTCTTTGGAGCCCGGGAACTGCTCACACCCCGATCCCTGCGCCCCCAGATGACAGCCTACGGGGCCTTCCTGCACAAGGGCTCCTTCTGCCGCAACTACTTCAACATCCTGGACCTGCTGGTGGTCAGCGTGTCCCTCATCTCCTTCGGCATCCAGTGAGTGGGGCCCGAGGGCCTGGGAGAGGCACGGGGCAAGGGAGAGGGTCGGAGAGGGCAGTAAGGGAGAGGCCTGCCTGTGTCCACAGCAGCGTGAGGGCGCTGGGACCAGGGCAGGGCCTCCCTGGCGGCTGTGGGCCCAAGGAGGTTAGACACCTTCGGAAGGTAATTAGCAGGCGAGGGTGGGGGACACTTCAGAGTGGCCCCCATCCCCCAAGGCGAGGCCCTGTGTGCCCCTGGAGGACGACCGTGGCCTGTCCTCCCCTGGGGGGGTGGCCTGGCCCCGGAGCCCCAGGTGTGCAGAGTCTGTGGTGTCAGAGCCATTCCTCCAGGCCTGAATGTCCTGTGCACAAAGGGATGTGGTGGGCGGCCACCGGGGACCAGGTGCCTGCCCCGCCATTCATACAGTATTTCTTCAAGTCCATGATATGAAAAACCACCACGGGTTCAGATTACAACAGGTGCTGCATGGGATGACAAATGGTTCATGTGCATTTTCTCTTTTGATCCTTGCAACAAGTTCATGAGGTGATCACTGCCCCGTTTTACAGATAAAGAAACTGGGGCTCTGAACAGTTAGGAAGTGTATCCTCCGTGGCCAGAGTCTGGTGGAGCTCTGCCTCTCTACATCCCCTTGGCTGGGTAAACACCCCAGAGCAGCACATTGTAATGCTAACAACAAGTGGTAAATTCTTTTCCCGTGATTTGTTCACCAAGTCCCCGGCTCCCAGGATAGCTCCAGGTCCCTGCAGGTGGGAGACTTTCTCCAGGACTCCCATGCTCACCCCTCTCTCCTGCGGGCCCAGGAACAGGAGTGGTTCACCCCACCATCCATTCCCCCAGGTCCAGTGCCATCAACGTGGTGAAGATCCTGCGAGTCCTGAGGGTGCTCCGGCCACTGAGGGCCATCAACAGGGCCAAGGGGCTGAAGGTGAGTCGACCAGGCCTGAGCAGGGGCCCCCAGCCCAGCAAGTTTCAGCCAGGGGTCCGTATGAGGTGATGGGTGGACAGGAGGCGGGGACAATGGCAGGGCCTCTGGGTTGGAACCAGGACCCTCCTACCAGCACCTCAGCACCACTTCATGTTCTGGTTCCGAGATGCATGGAGCCCCAGTAGAGGCCGCCGTTCACAATCCCAGCTTCTCAGCAAAGCTTTTGCAGAAGGAGACCACATACAACCTTGGGCCCTGTGCAGTGATGAGGCCCCTGAATCACTGCCCCAGAGTATGGGGTGTTAGCGGGGCTTTGGTTCCCGGGTCACCCAGCAGGATATGGGCCCCCCAGGCTCCATCACCCTGTGAGCTGGGAGCACGCTTTGCCCCTTTGAGTCTGATTCCCACCACCCCCAGCCCATAGTGAAGGGCTGCCCCTGCCCCCTCAGAGAGGGCCGTGACACGGGGGACTCAGCCAAGGCCAGGCCCTGACCCCCTGCCTCCCCCGACAGCACGTCGTGCAGTGTGTGTTCGTGGCCATCCGCACCATCGGAAACATTGTGATCGTCACCACGCTGCTCCAGTTCATGTTCGCCTGCATTGGGGTCCAGCTCTTCAAGGTGGGGTCTCAGCCAGATCTGCAGCCCCCTGTTCTTCCCACCTGTCAGATCCCAGGGACACGGACGGGAGCGGCCACAGGGGACACGGTGGGGACAGTGCTGGGTCTCCCTGGGGAGGGACGCGGCTGCTCCACCGCCCCTCCTGTCTTTCAGACCCAAGGAGGACTAACTAGTTCCCAGACCAGAGCAGAGCTAGTTTCTAGACCTGAGGAGGACTAACTAGTCCCCAGATCCCAGGAGGACTAACTAGCTTCCAGACCCAAAGGCTAACTAGTTCCCAAACCCAAGGAGAACTAACTAGTTCCCAGATACAAGGGGGACTAGTTCCCAGATCCCATGAGGACTAACTAGCTCCCAGACCCAAAGAAGACTAAGTAGTTCCCAAATCCGAGGAGGACTAACAAGTTTTCAGACCAGAAAAGAACTAGTTCCCAAACCCGAGGAAGATTAACTAGTTTCCAGACTCAAGGAGGACTAACTAGTTCTCAGACCAGAGAAGGACTAGTTATCAGCCTGGAGGAACACTAGTTGCCAGACTGGAGAAGGGCTAGTTCCCAGACCAGAGCAGGACTAACTAGTTCCCAGCCCAGAGGAGGACTAGTTTCCAGCTCAGAGGAAGACTAACTAGTTCCCAGCCCAGAGGAAGACTAGTTCCCAGCCTGGAGGAGGCCTAGTTCCCAAACAAGAGCAGGGCTAGATCCCAACCCGGAGGAGGACTAGTTCCCAACCCGGAGGAGGACTAACTAGTTCCCAGACCAGAGCAGGGCTAGTTCCCAGCCCGGAGGAGGACTAGTTCCCAGCCTGGAGGAGGACTTACTAGTTCCAGACCAGAGCAGGGCTAGTTCCCAGCCCAGGGGAGCACTAACTAGTTCCCAGACCAGAGCAGGACTAACTAGTTCCCAGACCAGAGCAGGACTAACTAGTTCCCAGTCCAGAGCAGGGCTAGTTCCCAGCCCAGAGGAGGCCAGTGTGTAGGCAGTGCTGCTTCATCACCAACCGGCCCTCCAAGCGTGGCGGCCCTCAGCCCTGCCCTCCCTTCTAGAGAAAGGCAGAGGGACTGTCATCCCTGACCCCTCTGTGTGGTCACCCACCTAGACCTGCGGGGCTCCTGTGACCAGTGGCATGAGTCCCCCACCCAGGTGGCTGCAGAGCCGTGGTTTGCCAGGTTCTCGCCCTATGTCTGGCAGGCCCTTGGTGAGGCCACGTCCCTGGTCCTCCCTTTCCGGCCCCAGTCCTCTCTCTGCTCTTCACCACCTGAAGCTCTGCCCCCACCATGCACACGGGCCCCGCCTTCCCCACCAAGTTTTCAACCTAAGTCCAGCCATCCTCCTCCCTCACCAGACCCGCCTCCCGAGCTCTGCTTCACCCCTGGGTTCCCTGTGATGGGGTCCCCGTGGCACGGCGCGTTTTCTGTCTGGGCTCTGCTCTCCTCACTCTTCTGTCCCAAGACTCCAGCACAGAGCCGGCTGCAGATATAATCACTAGACAGTTTTTGACCGACTCCTCGATTCAGAAACCTCTCCATCACTGTGCTCTTCCGCCTTCCAGGGCAAGCTCTACACCTGTTCGGACAGTTCCAAACAGACAGAGGCTGAATGCAAGTAAGTGTGGCGGGGACAGTCAGGCCAGCTGACTCTGGGTGGGTGAGGCTTGTCCTGAGAGAAGGGGTGCCCCGTTCTGCCTCCAACAGCACTGGCAGCTGGATTTTACCCATGGGTTGTCTGGTCCGGTTGACATAGCACATGAGATCATCTATCCCTGAGGTCTGCTCAGTGGCCAGAACTGTGGGTTTAAGCTCAGCCATCCCATCCTGCCCCCAAGCCAGGACTCACAGGTGGTGGGGAGATGGGAGACCCCAGAATGAACCGTCTCCCTTCCGCAGGGGGAACTACATCACGTACAAGGATGGGGAGGTGGACCACCCCATCATTCAGCCCCGCAGCTGGGAGAACAGCAAGTTCGACTTCGACAATGTCCTGGCCGCCATGATGGCCCTGTTCACCGTCTCCACCTTCGAGGGGTGGCCAGAGTAAGTATGCAGACCCTGGCCAGTCTCACTGGTGTCCACACTCCTTTCAGAAACCATGTTTATCTCCATCCTCCCTAGGTGGTGAGGGTGTTTCTAGAACAAGCTGAAGGCCATGCATGATAAGTCACTTCAGTTGTGTCCAACTCTTTGAGACCCTATGGACCCTCCCAACAAGAATACTGGTGTATTCTCTTCTCCAGGGGACCTTCCCAACCAAGGGATCGAATCCAAGTCTCTTACATCTCCTGCATTGGCAGGCAGGTTCTTTACAACTAGCACCACCTGGGAAGCCCAGACACAGGCTACCTGAGTGTAAACCAAACCACTGCTGATGATCTGAGCGAGCCTGGGCATTTATATTGAGTGCTTTTATCTAAATGAATATCTGTCCTCAGATCGATCTTATGTTCACTGCAACATTCTCCAAGTCTCTGCTGAGAAACAACAAAGCTGTATTAATATTTACCAATATCTCCAGCTTTTTAAATCAATGCCCATGACTCGCATTACATTAGATAGTTCTTAGCAGTTTCGAAACACCTTCATATTCATTATATCAACTGTCCTACCAGGTAGGAAAATCTGGAACTACTGTTCACACTTTGCAGATAAGGAATCTGATGCTCAGAGAGGTTGAGTGATTTGCCCGAGCCACACAGTAGTAAGAGACAGAGCTGGGGCCTGAACCAGCTCCCTGGCCCTGTGCGGGCCTGTCTCCGTGCCTCCAGGTTGCTGTACCGGTCCATCGACTCTCACACAGAGGACAAGGGTCCCATATACAACTACCGCGTGGAGATCTCCGTCTTCTTCATCATCTACATCATCATCATTGCCTTTTTCATGATGAACATCTTCGTGGGTTTCGTCATTGTCACCTTCCAGGAGCAGGGGGAGCAAGAGTACAAGAACTGCGAGCTGGACAAGAACCAGGTAGCCCCCACCCCCCAGAGGGTGAGAGGCCGGGTGGTCAGGAGGCTGAAGCCTGTGAAAGCACCCCTTCTGCAGAGAACCCGAGCTCTGCTTAGGAAAGGAACTCCCCCCCAAGCCCCTGTCAGGCTCTCTGGACCCCTGGTCCACACCTTGGCTCTAGACTCACCATTCTGGCGCTGTGTGGACTTCGCATGGTAAGGAAGCCAGGGAAGAGGGAAGCCAGTCAGTGTAGAGGAGCGGTGCTTAGACCCTTGTGTATTACCAGGTTGATGACAGTAGAGATGGAGCAAATAGACTGGTCGGGTTTAGAGGCTGGAAGTGGAGGCTGGAGGAGAGAGGAGGGCTTGGGTGAGCCCCGTCCTGACCTGGGGTCCGGGCACAGCACAGAGGTAACCGGAGTCTAGTCAACCCAGGATCCCACCCCTTGGCCGCGAGCTATGACTTCCGGTCTGTGGACACTGGTAGCTAAGACAACTGACTCAGGATGGGAAAGGAGAATCGCGGAGACATGGGCCTCCAAGAGAGTCTATGGCTGGAAATATCCGAGAAGACGGACTGTCAGTCAGTCAGCAAGCGTTTACCAACCATCCCCGAGAGGGAAGGAAGGAGACAGGGCCCCCTCGACTACATCCTGATGGGGACCAACCAGAGAGGATTCTCCCTCCTTAGGGGAATGATAGAGCCTCAAAAAAGTCCAAGTAATAGCTGCTTCAAACTGTGAAACCCCTCCCGTCTACCCTAGCGGCAGTGTGTGAAGTACCCCCATCATCCGGGTTACTAACCCCTCCCATCTACCCTAGCGGCAGTGTGTGAAGTACCCCCATCATCCGGGTTACTAACCCTCCCGTCTACCCTAGCGGCAGTGTGTGACGTACCCCCATCATCCGGGTTACTAACCCTCCCGTCTACCTTAGCGGCAGTGCGTGAAGTACCCCCATCATCCGGGTTACTAACCCTCCCGTCTACCCTAGCTGCAGTGTGTGAAGTACCCCCATCATCCGGGTTACTAACCCCTCCCGTCTACCCTAGCGGCAGTGCGTGGAGTACCCCCATCATCCAGGTTACTAGCCCTCCCGTCTACCCTAGCGGCTGTGCGTGGAGTACCCCCAACATCATCCGGGTTACTAACCCTCCCGTCTACCCTAGCGTCAGTGCGTGGAGTGCCCCCATCATCCGGGTTACTAACCCTCCCGTCTACCCTAGCGGCAGTGCGTGGAGTACGCCCTCAAGGCCCGGCCCCTGCGGAGGTACATCCCAAAAAACCAGCACCAGTACAAGGTGTGGTACGTGGTCAACTCCACCTACTTCGAGTACCTGATGTTCGTCCTCATTCTGCTCAACACCATCTGCCTGGCCATGCAGGTCAGTTCCGCGGGCCGGCCGGGGTGCCTGGGTCGGGGCGGGGTAGGGGGCAGAACGAGGATGGGAGGTGTTGCCATTTCACTGGCCGAGTGGGGCAGGAGGGGCACCTTCCCGAGGGGTCAGAATGCCACCTTCCCGAGGGGTCAGAATGCCAGGACCTTGGGCTGTGAGATAGAGGGCGGTGGAGCACAGGTGACCTTGCAATGGCGTTGATCGTCCGTGATGCCAGCTGTGTGGAGCCCACCTGAGGCCAGGAGGCCACGCAGAGCTGACCCCGATGAGAGCAGGGCCCAGGCTGTAACCGCCTGCGTTTGCGGCAACGACAGAGAGGGGAAGGACCCGCAGGGCTTCTTGAGCCCACCTGGCTCCCGCAGGTGTAGCCGGCCCCCAGGCTGCGTTCAGGAAGGTCTCTTTTGAGGGCGTGGCTGGGAGCAGGGAGCCCCCGCCTCATTTCACAGCGCCTCCGCCCCCACCCCCCACCCCCAGCACTACGGTCAGAGCTGCCTGTTCAAAATCGCCATGAACATTCTCAACATGCTCTTCACTGGCCTTTTCACGGTGGAGATGGTCCTGAAGCTCATCGCCTTCAAGCCCAAGGTAGGTCCTCTGGGACGGACCTTGGTCCACAGCGCCAGGGGTGGGCTTGGGTCGGTGGGGGGCAGTCTTGGCCAGGGACTGGATCCTCCTGGCGGTGACCGCTGCAGCCCAGGAGCCTTCAGGGCTCACCCCAGGCCAACTCCTTGAAGCAAACTCTCAGTCCCTGGACTGACCTGAGGTCTGGACTCGGGGAGCAGGGACGTGCCTGAGCCAGCCTGCTTCCACGGGAGGCAGAGTCGCCCTTGCCCTGGCACATCGTCTAGAAGAGACTGGAAACCAAACCTCACCAGGCCCAGCCCCCCAGGCCCACCCGGGGTCTCTTCTCACGCGGTCACTGCACGCTGCACAGACTAAGAGCCCTGCTGCAGGGGCTCAGACAGGGCCGCGTTTGCTCAGGGCTGGGCATTAGTGCTTCCGGGGGGCCTCTGGTTCCCCACCTCAGGGCTGCAGTCACTGCCCATACCTTCCAGCACAGGACAGACCTACAAATGTCTGCACAGCTACCTATAAGCAGCTTTTAGGAAAAAAAAAAAAAACATTGGGAGAGATCAGAGCTGAGTGAGGCAGGACAGGGCGGGTTGGCCCCTGCTTCTTGGATCATCTGTGTCCTTTGCCACTGACCGGACCTACACACACACACACACACACACAGCCTCGAGGACGCAAGGTGACTGGGTTTGAGCAGCTCCTGTCTCTCTCTCTGTAGACAGCTCAGCATCACCATGTCCACTGCCTGGACTTCACAACTGCCCTTGATGGGGTATCCTGGGGGCTCAGGGGCTTCCAGCTGCTACACAGCTTTGGAGAGGGGGAGCAGTGAGAAGGGAATCTAAGAGGGTAATGCAGGACAGGTTTCCAAACCTTCTTGTCCCCACTTTTACTGGTTTTTCTAGATACAACACAGGTCAACCAGGGCGGTGCAGGGGCCGGGATGTGGGGACTGCACATCCCTGGCCCTGTATTTCACTTACATTCAGATGCTCACCTGCTGCAGAACTTGTGGGGCCAGGAGGCATGCCCCGGGGCTGTCGGTCGGATCCCTGTTTAGTGACAGGATCCTCGTTGTCTTCTCTGAATTAATGTTCCACCAACATTTGTCAGTAACCTGCGGTGCTGCACACACCTCATTGCATGGAATCCTCAAGACACCTTTCTGAGATAGGTATTATCTCCTCATCTTAGAGAAGAGGGGAGTGGAACTCAGAGCAATTAAGTGTTGTGTTAATTACACCATTATTAAGTGGCAGGACTGGGAATAGAATCAGCGTGTCTGACTTTGTAGTCTATGTAATTCCCTCCACACCAAGCCGTTAGCAAGCATCTTCCTACAGCATGTGTTCTGCTGAGGACTTTGCAGAAGGAGGGAACCCCTTGAGGGGCTTCAAAGACAAGACAACCCGTGTTCTCGCTGTACCAAGCCTCCCTCGCCAGAGGGACCTGAGAGTCCAGAGTATGGAACCCAGGCTGAACGCACAGAATGAGACCCTAATGAATGTCCTTTGGTGATAATCAGGGTGCTTTCCCACCTCCTCCAGGGCAGCAAATAGGCTCTTTTCACTTTCCCTTCCAAGCCCAGTCCCATTTAGGGGCAGAGAAGACCACGGAATGTCCCTGGCCATCTTCTGTGGGGCCCTGTCCCAAGCCACATGGCCAGGGGGCCGGCGGGCTCAGTGCCCACAGCAGCACACCCCAGGGAGGCTGGTGGGCTGGGCCATCGCTGGGCTGAGCCTCCAGCTCAGATGACAGCTTCCAGGAGGGAACTGGCATGGTTTTCTCCAGTCTCATGAGATGTGCATAGTTCAAAGGCCTGAGTCACTCTGCGTTGAGTCAGACGTGTTTCTGATGAAGTCAGGGGCTGCTGCACAGTCCTGTGGGGTCTTCCTGAGTCGGGCTTCAGGGCTCAGGGGATGCATAAGACAGACCTGCCTTAAGGAGTGAGTGGCAGTGACATTGCATGGGCCTAAGCCCGGAGAACACTGTCCCTGAATCCTGAAGACCCAGGAACAAACCAGTTACCTGGGAAGTAGCCAGTTAGGGTGCTCAGAACCATAAAGCGCCCTCCTGTACATCTTCCTTTCTGTCGTGAGAAGATAGGGTAAAATCAGAGCAACGTTTCCAGAGAAATAAGACAACCACCTTGGGCATCTGCATTTCACACGCAGAAGAGTCTGTCTGTGCTTAAAGAGAAAGGGAAAAAGTCAAAGTGTTAGTCACTCAGTCATGTCCAACTGTTTGCAACTTCATGGCCTATAGCCTGCCAGGTTCCTCCATCCATAGGATTTCCCAGGCAGGAATACTGGAGTGGGTTGCCGTTTCCTTCTCCAGGGGATTTTCCTAACCCAGGAATCAAATCTATGTCTCCTGCATTGGCAGGTGGTTTCTTTACCACTGCTCCACCTGGGAATCTCTCATTAAGGAACAGATTCCGGAAGCATCGCCAACATTTCCAGGCAGAAAACCAAACCAGAAAGTGTCTGCAGCTCTGATGGAAATACTGAGCTGGCTCCGCCCCACAACCAGGGCTCCTAACGTGACCGCATGTCTGTGTTGCGTGTCAGTACCCGTGAGCGTCAGCTGAGGAAGGGAGGTCAAAAAACAGGGATGCGGGGGTGTCTGAGGCTGGCCTGCTGGGCTTCCTTCCCCATCACTTGGTCTCTGTGGTTGGTTGGTCAGTGGGTCGATTTGTAGTCTGGCCTTGTTCTTTCCGTGTCCTCGTGGCAACTGATGTTTCTGGTCTTCATTTTCATCTGTTCTGCTCACCACTTTGAGAAATTAAGTCAATTCAAGTAGATCTCGTCCCTGTCTGTCTGAAGAGTGGGACAGGTGACAGGCATGTCCTGAACACCTAGTGGCCAGGGGATTTCTCCCCCAAACAGGAGAACTGCCCTGGACATTCCCAGTGGCCCCTGGGCCCTTTGAGACTGCGCAGGACTGAACTGGTCAGCATGAAAAGGCTTTGGTTAGAAAGATCTGAAGTTCATTGAGTAGCTGGTGTCCTCTTTTGAATGGAAGTGTATCAGCAAAGACAGAAAAAAACTTTTAAGATACACTTGATGATAAGCACTGAAAAATATCCAATAACTAGGAATGTGTGTGTGTACCAACTCGCTTCAGTTATGTCTGAGTCTTTGTGACCCCACGGACTGTGGCCCGCCAAGCTCCTTTGTCCGTGAAATTTTCCAAGCTTGAATACTAAAGTGGGTTGCCATACTCTCCTCCAGGGGATCTTCCAAACCCAGGGATCAAATCTGAGTCTCTTGCAACTCCTGCATTGGCAGGTGGATTCTTTACCACTACCACCACCTGGAAAGCCCCAGATTTGGGCAGGTCCCCTCAAACCCTCATCGTGGGTGGTTCTGCAGTGGAGTCCTGCTGTGGACCCAAGTGCCAACAGGGCAGGGGAAGACTCTCCTGAGACCCCAAAGGAGCCCAGCTGCTTCCCATCCCGTCCCATACCATCAGGGGAGGCTGCGGGTGCTTGTACTCTGCCCACACCGATCTCACCTCCAGATGCCCGGAGCACTCATCACATGTCGGTGAGATGAGTGAGTGAAGGCCTTTGAAACTTTGCTGGGGAGGAAAAGCTTAACTCCAAAGAAAACCAGAGCAGATGTCCAAAGTGTGCATTCCTCGAACAACTTGGAGGGTCACCACCACCCACGCTGGGTCTCACCTGCCTCCTGCTGCCCTCTGCCCCACCTCTATCCCATGCTGTCTGTGCTGGGAGGTGCCAGCCTCTCGAAGGGCAGGTCACAGGGTAGAGCTGGCGGGGAGGTGGGAAGCTGGATGGGGAGCAGCTGTGTGCCAGCAGGCCACCCCACTCGACACCAGCAGCCCCGATCACCGTGATGTCTGAGTACATCGTGACGCCGCGTACAGTTGACATTATCTCTGCGAGGCAGCGGTTCCCAGTGTGACACTCGGCTGCCAGCTGCACCCACCCCCCATCTCCCAGACCCACGACCTGGAGCCCAGGAAAGACCAGAGCTTCCAGGACCAGGGGTACCGCCTCCCAGGCTCAGTCCAGCTGAGCTCTGACTCAACTGGTCTCCCTTCCCTGGTCAAGCACACACCGTCTCCCCCTGCATTTTAGATCCCGCCTCCTCAGTCCTCACTAGGATTTAAGATGAGATCCCCTGAAGGATCTTGGGGTTCTGTTGCTTCACCTTCCCTCTCCTTCTCCCACAGTCCTGGGCTCTGCCTTCCCCAATGCCCAGCCCCACCCCCAAAACTGACCCTGTGCATCAGGCCTCCCTGGGAGGGGCAGACTAGCTGCAGCAACCCTGACAGTCGCTGGATGCACTGGGCTTCCTGCAGGAGCAGGGCTCACCTGTGTCCCACCTCGCCCCCACCATCACTGGAAGGTTGTAATAGTTGGGGAAACCTCGGCAGAGAGGTGCGGTCATTGCTCAGGGTCATCCAGCCAGGAAGTGGCAGAGAGAGGACTCGAACCCAGACATCCTGCCTCCAGGGCTCACACACTACACCGCCTCCTTCAGCTTGGAACAGCTCCAGGCATGAAGTGAATTGGGGCACAGATGATCCGAGAGAGGAGAAGTCCGAATTCTCACGCAAGTGCAGTGCATCATGGGATGCTGGGGCAGCAGTCTCTCCTTCCCAGAAACGATGGGCTGAAGCCAGGGCTGGTTTGGTCCATAAGCCAGCAAGCAGAGGGTTGGTGCACTCAGGAGAAGAGATAGTTCCTGGCAGATGCTGGCCCGTCTACCCCAGGGACACACCCAAGGCCTCCCAAGGCTGGGTGTCCACTCACCCTGCAGGCTTAGAGAAGGCTTCCAGCCCAAAGCTCTATCCCCCCAATAACCAGCCCTTCCTGGCTCTGAGGAGCTGGACCTTGAGAGGTTTGGTTCACCAGGTCAGGGAGAGCCCGGAAACCCTTTTCCTGACCCTGACTTCCACCAAGAAGAGAACGGGTGTGTGACCTGGCTCTGGTCAGCCAGACTTCCTGAAAGTCTGTGGTATCTTCCCAGTCTGCTTCCTGCATCACCCCGCAAACCTGTGTCACCCGAGATTTCCAGCAAACAGGTCCTGTCCACCTGGGGATTGGCAGGTGTGTCCTGGCAACCACTGACCTCCTGGAGGGTGTCAGCTGTTTCTGGGGTGGGTGTGGAATGGGTGGGAGGAGGGGCTGACAGCTGAATCAAGCCGTGTCCATGGTCCAGCTTGGAAGATTGATAGAATGGGGGGTGGACGGGTCAGAAGGAGCTGGCATCTTAAAGGAACCCTGTCACCTCCACCCCACTCGGGCCATGTGTAAACCTCCTCTGGTCGGGAACTGGTGGGCTCTGCGGCCAGTGGAGGCCCTGAACCTGCAGGTCAGAGAGGTCCACTGCAGGCCCCAGCAGCACAGCCTGCAGAGGGCGAGGGCATGAGCAGAGGGAGCCTTCAAGGGGGGCGGCCTGATCACTCTTCAACCAGAGAGCAGGGGTGACAGGCGATGCTTTAGTGGGGGCGGGTTGCAGGGTCCCAGGGCCTGGCTCCTGCCCCGTGCTCGCCTGCTGTTAACCTCCTGTCCACCGCTTCTGCCTGCCTTCCTCCCTTGTCTCTCCCCTCAGCCGCACCGCGGACCCAGGTGACCCACCTGTCTGTTCCAGGTCCCTCTGGTGAACCGGAGACTCCAGCCTTCCCTGCGAGCAAGACGCCCGCCACCCTCTCTCCTCCTCCCCTTGACCCCAATAACGCTCTGTTGCTGGGTTTTCTAGGCTGGATGCAGGACGTCCTGGACTCTTCTCTAGTTCCTGCTTCCATCCTCTCTCTGCCTGAACCCCCTACCCCTTCCCTCCTGAAACCATTTTCCCCCCTGGAGATAGCTCCCCAGTGATTTCCAAAACTGGTGTTGAACAGATGCACATTTGTCATTCGTTTGGGGTCCTTGCTCTGTCCCCTGCCCTCAAAACCGGCGCTCCCCATGTGTCTGAAATGCCCTGTGAGCACCCGGGAAGGGTTCTTTCATGCTCACAACTCCAATGGGAGAGCAAGTCTCTCTCTGCCCCAGGGGCCCTGTGATATTCAGAGAAACACTCGAGGAAGCTGACGAGATGGCCAGGGTTCCAAGTGACCCTCACTTCCCCCATGCCCTAAGTCAACCTCTACTCCCTGCCGGTTGTCCAGAGGTGGCATTTCTGCTTACATGGGCAGAAATGCTTGGGAACTGAGAAGGCCCTGTGACCTGACCTCCACACTGAGAGTAACGGCCTGGACAGCATGTCTTGTGACCCAGCTGAAAGTGTGCACGGTTGGGAAGTGGGGTGTCGGGGAGCAGGATAGAGCTGGGAGAAATGGGAGAACAGAAGACGCCTGGCTTCTAAGAGTCAGGAACACAAAGGGAGAGTTGGCCACCCCCAGGAGGGCTGGGGAGAGGGGCCTCGGAGACGCTTAGAGGTGGGGGCTTCCCTGGAAGGACCAAAGGGGCAGATGTCCTCTCTTAAAGTAGACATGTTCCCCTGGTGCTGAACCTCCCCACTCCACCCCCCGGGAGAGCGGCCACCCAGCTCCCCGGCTCCTGAACCACGAGTGTGCATCCGTGTGTCCCGGAGCATCACTCCCTGAACCCTCCACTCTGAGAGACCCGTCCTGTCTTTGCAGAGAGTCTGCCCACCCAGCACTACTCACGGAAATGGAAACAGTCATCCATATGCTTCCAGAAATGTTTCAAAAACATGCGTCTGTTCCCTTCCCAAAATACAGTGTAAAACAGGCAAAATCCACATGTGCAGGACAAGGGGGTGGGTTCAGCACCCTGCTCCCTGCCGGGCACCCAGGCATCATGGCCCGTGTGCTCCTCCCAGGAGGCCTTTGTCCCAGGCCCCCACCCTGCCTGCAGGAAAGGCTGTGAGAGCCCTGTTCTCTCAGGGTGTCTCAGCAGGATGCTGGTCACAGTGATGATGCTAGGGAAAGGCCTTCGGAGACGCAGTCCAGGCCCCCCACACACACACTTTCAGGCTTCGGGCCTGACCCAGCCTCCGTCCCCTTGAAGTGAGGAAAGCCTCTGGACAGAGGCAAATCCAGGGCTAATGCCGGTCCGGAGCTGGCAGGAGGGTGACCTGGTTGTAGATGCTGCTCTGATGACGTGGTCCCCTCGTCATCGCGAGCTTCACCTGAGTCATCACCGAGCCCAAGGGCCTGGCCACCCACCTGGACCACACCGATGCTGCTTGTGATTACCAAATCATGCCTCAAGGGCCCTGCCCCGTGTCCCCTCCATCCCTGCAGGCAGCCCTCGGACAAGTCGGAGGCCTGGGGGGTGCTGGGGACGCAGGAAGGGTGGCCAGGGGCCGGGTCTGAGGAGGGGCACCCGGGAAGGCAGGTGTGGGGTGGGCCGGCCGCCCCTCCTGGGCTCGGACTGCAGCAGCGCCGGCGGCCCCGCGGGCTCTGTGCCTGTCTGTCTAACCTTCCTTTTCACTCCCGTCCTGCCGCCCCGTGTAGGGCTACTTTAGTGACCCCTGGAATGTCTTTGACTTCCTGATCGTAATTGGCAGCGTAATTGACGTCATTCTCAGTGAGACGAATGTGAGTATGACTCTGCCCAGGACGCCTCCGTGCCCCCCTCTCTCTTCACCTCCTTCGGTTTATTTTTTGGTTTCCTGTTTTACCCGCTCCAGTCATGCTTTCTCTCGCACCTGCCGCCGTCCTGGGGGACGTGAGCCCCCCACTGTCCCCACTCCGCCGGGCCGGGCAAAGGCTTCCCGCTCCTCCCGGACGCCCATCCGGCCCCCAACTAACCCACTTTTGTCAGGCTCCGTGAGCAACAGGTGCAGGTATGCACCTCCAGAACTGTGGAGTGGTAAGGGGTCCAGTATGCCCACATAACCTCTTTCTTTTCTCATTTTTTTCTCTTCTCTCCTTTCTTTCATGCTTTGTTTTGTTTTGTTTTCATTTTCCTCTTCCTTTTGTTTTGTTTCCTTTGTCGCTGGTTTTTCTCTCCCTCCCTCCCTCGGCTCCTCTGCCCATGCAGCACTATTTCTGTGATGCATGGAACACATTTGACGCCTTGATTGTTGTGGGTAGCATTGTTGATATAGCCATCACCGAGGTAAACGTAAGTACCGGCGTCCCGCCCTGTGACGCCGTGCCTGCCTCACGCTCACCCCCATCGCTCTCCTTCGCCTCCTCTCCTCCTCCCAGCTCATTTCCACTTCGTTATTCTCATTTGTTTGTTTAAATTGGTTTAAAGGATTTTTTTCTTGTTGCTTTATTTTGAAATTTCTTTATTCTCTTTTTAACATTTGGAACGAGTTAGGCCCTCCTCTCCTTCTGAGTTTTGACTCCTGCATCCTTTCCTCTCCTCTTTATAATCAGCCTGGCATGATGCACACTGTCTAGGAGGACGCAGCCCCGAGAGCCCGGAGTAAGACGATGGAAGGCTGTTTACAACCCCTGGGCAGCTGCCAGGGCAGGGACCCAGCCCCTTCCTGCTCCAGCATCCAGGAAAGGTCTCTTCCAAGGAACCCCGGGCGGGCAGAGGCTCCCACTTGGCCAGCCCTCTCAGCCCACCCCACCCCGTATTCATGCTGGAAGGGCCCCTCGCTGGGAGAGCAACTTGTATGCCTCTTCTCTGGAGAGGGCTCTTACCCACCACCAACCCCCTTCTGCTTACTGTGGAGCACCTGGCCCCACATGAACCTGCCCTGAGGACCAGCCTTGCCCCTGCCTGGCTCTCCCTGGCCCACCCCCCAGCCTGGCTCCAGAGCCTCCTGCACCTGCTCCTGGGAGCGGCCCCTCCTAGACAGTCTTCAACCCCTGCACACGCTCGTCTGTCCCCAGCATGCTCAACCTTCTCTCTCTATCTGTAGGCAAGCCCTCTTGCGGCTGGTCTTTTAACATGTGTGGTTTAGTTCCTTGTCATGGTTTTTCATTGGTTAAGAGACTTGATAATGTCTGCACAAATGTTGATGCACTGAACCATTGAGTGACAGCTCAGAGCAGATGCTGAAGGGTTCTGATCTAAGGTGTCAGAAACCCCCCACGACCGTCAGCCCCTCTACCCTAGTCGTTACCCGCCCCTCCACCCCAAAGCTGGCTGCCAGTCATTGAACTGACATTACTTCTTGTCCTGATTCCGCATCAGAAGCCTCTCTGCCCCTTCCAGGGGATGGATGCTGGGAGGAGGCCGTTAACGTCCTACTGTCAACCTCACCCCTTCCTGCTTGACCCATTGCTCAGATTTGGTTGCCCCTCTGTCTCAGGGATCCCCTGGGGTCGTCTTTGTCTTGTGATGTGTGTGTGTGTGTGTGTGTGTGTGTGTAAACTGCCATGCACACGAACTCCCTTGACCTTACCCGGTAAATCATTGGAGCACAAGGAAACTGAGCTCCCCGCAACCGAGGCTGCTTCTCCCTCGCACCACTCTCCACACCTCCCTGTGGCCCCAGGTTGTACCCCAGGGGCTCTCGGATTCCTGCACATTCATATCCCTGACCGGGGCCCATGCTCAGACCAAGGGGCCCTCTTGGGGGAGATGAGGGAAGGTCAGAGTGGGCCTGCCTCTGGAGGAGGGATCTCTGTGAGGGTCTGTGCAAGAACCAGGGGCAGGAAGGTAACAGCAGACAAACCCCTGGGTGCACAAGACACACCCAGTCCCAGGGTCTTCTGGGGTTAGGCCAGAAGGCCACTGTGGCCAGGCCCACGTCATCACTCAGCCTGCTGTTTTTTTCTGTGCACATGCATTTACACACACAAAAATGAAAGGAAAAAGAGAACAGGAAAGATATATCCATCTGAATGCAGAATTCCAAAAACTAGCGAGGAGAGAAAAAAAGCCTTCCTAAGTGATCAATGCAAAGAACTAGAGGAAAACAATAGAATGGGGAAGACTAGAGATCTGTTCAAGAAAATTAGAGCTACCAAAGGAGCATTTCATGCAAAGATGGGCACAATAAAGGACAGAAACAGTATGCACTTAACAGAAGCTGAAGATATTAAGAAGAGGTGATAAGAATACACAGAAGAACTATGCAAAAAAGATCTTCATGACCCAGATAACCATGATGGTGTGATCACTCACCTAGAACCAGACATCATGGAGTACCAAGTCAGTGGTCCTTAGGAAGCATCACTACAAACAAAGCTAGTGGAGGTCATGGAATTCCAGCTGAACTATTTCAAATCTTAAAATATGATGCTGTTAAAGTCCTGCACTCAATATGCCAGCAAACTTGGAAAACTCAGCAGTGGCCACAAGACTGGAAAAGGTGAGTTTTCATTCCAATCCCAAAGAAAGGCAATGCCAGAGAACACTCAAACTACCACACAATTGCACTCATCTCACATGCTAGCAAAGTAATGCTCAAAATTCTCCAAGTGAGGCTTCAACAGTACATGAACTGAGAATTTCCAAATGTTCAAGCTGGATTTAGAAAAGGCAGGGAAACCAGAGATGAAATTGCCGACATCCGTTGGATCATAGAAAAAGCAAGAGAATTCCAGAAAAACATCTGCTTCACTGACTACACCAAAGCCTTTGATTGTGTGGATCACAACAAACTGTGGAACATTCTTAAAGAGATGGGAATACCAGACCACCTGACCTGCCTCCTAAGAAATGTGTATGCAGATCAAGAAGCAGCAGTTAGAATTGAATGTGGAACAATGGACTGGTTCCAAATTGGGAAAGGAGTATGTCAAGGCTGCATATTGTCATCTTGCTTATTTAACTTATATCATCTGAAATGCTGGGCTGGATGAAGGACAAGCTGGAATCAAGATTGCCAGGAGAAATATCAATAACCTCAATGTATAGATGACAACACCTTTATGGCAGAAAGCAAAGAAGAACTAAAAAGCCTCTTGATCGAAGTGAAAGAGGAGAGTGAAAAAAGTGGCTTAAAATTCAACATTCAAAAAACTTAGGATCATGGCATCCAGTCCCATCACTTCATGGCAAATAGATGGGGAAACAATGGAAGGAGTGAGAGACTTTATTTCCTCCAAAATCACTGCAGATGGTGACTGCAGCCGTGAAATTAAAAGATGCTTGCTCCTTGGAAGAAAAGCTATGACAGACCTAGACAGCATATTAAAAAGCAAAGACTACTTTACTGACAAAGGTCTGTCTAGTCAAATCTATGGTTTTTCTGGTAGTCATGTATGCAAGTGAAAGTTGGACTGTAAAAAAAGCTGAGCGTGGAAGAATTGATGCTTTCGAACTGTGGTGCTGAGGAAGAATCTTGAGAGTCCCTGGACAAGAAGGAGATCAAACCAGTCAGTCCTAAAGGAAATCAGTCCTGAATATTCATTGGAAGGACTGATGCTAAAACTGAAGCTCCAATACTTGGCCACCTAATGTGAAGAACTGACTCATTGGAAAAGACTCTGGTGCTGGATAAGATTGAACACCGAAGGAAAAGGGGACAACAGTGGAAGAGATGGTTGGATGGCATCACCGACTCAATGGACATGAGTTTGAGCAAACTCAGGGAAATAGTGAAGGACAGGGAAGCCTGATGTGCTGCAGTCCATGGGGTCACAAAGAGTCAGACACGACTGAGTGACTGAACTGACTGCTGTTTTTGAACAAAAAGCAAAGACAAAGGAAACATTTCCCGAATATAAAATTGCTACCCCAAAAATAGGCGGTTGGGGTGGTGCAGAACCCCAGGACTGGCGATTGGCATCACATGCAGAACCTCCATCTGTACAACGGTTTCCATTTACAATTTGCCATGGACTCCAGCTCTGGAGTCCATCCCCCATGAGCCTAACAGTCAAGGGTGATCATCCCCACTGGTCAGGGCACAGGCGAGGGTGTGGCATAGCTGAGGGCAGGACACAGGGGAAGACAGGGCGTAGGGAAAGGTACCACACAGGCGAGGGTGAGCACAGGCGAGGGTGGGGCACAGGCGAGGGTGAGCACAGGTGAGGCTGGGGCACAGGGGAGGGTGAGCACAGGCGAGGCTGGGGCACAGGCGAGGGTGAGCACAGGCGAGGGTGAGCACGGGTGAGGGTGAGCACAGGTGAGGCTGGGGCACAGGGGAGGGTGATCACAGGCGAGGGTGAGCACAGGCGAGGTTGGGGCACAGGCGAGGGTGGGGCACAGGCGAGGGTGGGGCACAGGCGAGGTTGGGGCACAGGCGAGGGTGAGCACGGGCGAGGGTGAGCACGGGCGAGGGTGAGCACAGGTGAGGTTGGGGCACAGGCGAGGGTGAGCACGGGTGAGGTTGGGGCACAGGCGAGGGTGAGCACAGGCGAGGGTGAGCACGGGTGAGGGTGAGCACAGGCGAGGGTGAGCACGGGCGAGGGTGAGCACGGGCGAGGGTGAGCACGGGTGAGGTTGGGGCACAGGCGAGGGTGAGCACGGGCGAGGGTGAGCACGGGTGAGGTTGGGGCACAGGCGAGGGTGAGCACGGGCGAGGGTGAGCACGGGCGAGGGTGAGCACGGGTGAGGGTGAGCACGGGCGAGGGTGAGCACGGGTGAGGTTGGGGCACAGGTGAGGGTGAGCACAGGTGAAGGTGAGCACGGGCGAGGGTGAGCACGGGCGAGGGTGAGCACGGGTGAGGGTGAGCACGGGCGAGGGTGAGCACGGGTGAGGTTGGGGCACAGGCAAGGGTGAGCACAGGTGAGGGTGAGCACGGGCGAGGGTGAGCACGGGCGAGGGTGAGCACAGGTGAGGGTGAGCACGGGCGAGGGTGAGCACGGGTGAGGTTGGGGCACAGGCGAGGGTGAGCACAGGCGAGGGTGGGGCACAGGGGAGGGTGAGCACGGGCGAGGGTGAGCACAGGTGAGGGTGAGCACGGGCGAGGGTGAGCACGGGTGAGGGTGAGCACGGGCGAGGGTGAGCACGGGCGAGGGTGAGCACAGGTGAGGGTGAGCACGGGCGAGGGTGAGCACGGGTGAGGGTGAGCACGGGCGAGGGTGAGCACGGGTGAGGTTGGGGCACAGGCGAGGGTGAGCACAGGCGAGGGTGAGCACGGGCGAGGGTGAGCACGGGCGAGGGTGAGCACAGGTGAGGGTGAGCACGGGTGAGGGTGAGCACGGGCGAGGGTGAGCACGGGTGAGGTTGGGGCACAGGCGAGGGTGAGCACGGGCGAGGGTGAGCACGGGCGAGGGTGAGCACGGGTGAGGGTGAGCACGGGCGAGGGTGAGCACGGGTGAGGGTGAGCACGGGCGAGGGTGAGCACGGGTGAGGTTGGGGCACAGGGGAGGGTGAGCACAGGCGAGGGTGAGCACAGGTGAGGGTGCCAAATGAGGGTGAGCACAGGTGAGGCTGGGGCACAGGGGAGGGTGAGCACAGGTGAGGTTGGGGCACAGGCGATGGTGAGCACAGGCGAGGGTGAGCACGGGCGAGGGTGAGCACAGGTGAGGGTGCCAAATGAGGGTGAGCACAGGTGAGGCTGGGGCACAGGGGAGGGTGAGCACAGGCGACGGTGCCAAATGAGGGTGAGCACAGGTGAGGCTGGGGCACAGGCGAGGGTGAGCACAGGCGAGGGTGCCAAATGAGGGTGAGCACAGGTGAGGCTGGGGCACAGGGGAGGGTGAGCACAGGTGAGGTTGGGGCACAGGCGATGGTGAGCACAGGCGAGGGTGAGCACGGGCGAGGGTGAGCACAGGTGAGGGTGCCAAATGAGGGTGAGCACAGGTGAGGCTGGGGCACAGGGGAGGGTGAGCACAGGTGAGGTTGGGGCACAGGCGATGGTGAGCACAGGCGAGGGTGAGCACGGGCGAGGGTGAGCACAGGTGAGGGTGCCAAATGAGGGTGAGCACAGGTGAGGCTGGGGCACAGGGGAGGGTGAGCACAGGCGACGGTGCCAAATGAGGGTGAGCACAGGTGAGGGTGAGCACGGGCGAGGGTGAGCACGGGTGAGGTTGGGGCACAGGGGAGGGTGAGCACAGGCGAGGGTGAGCACGGGCGAGGGTGAGCACAGGTGAGGGTGAGCACAGGTGAGGGTGAGCACGGGCGAGGGTGAGCACAGGTGAGGGTGCCAAATGAGGGTGAGCACAGGTGAGGCTGGGGCACAGGTGAGGGTGAGCACAGGCGAGGGTGCCAAATGAGGGTGAGCACAGGTGAGGCTGGGGCACAGGCGAGGGTGAGCACAGGCGAGGGTGCCAAATGAGGGTGAGCACAGGTGAGGCTGGGGCACAGGGGAGGGTGAGCACAGGTGAGGCTGGGGCACAGGTGAGGGTGAGCACAGGTGAGGCTGGGGCACAGGTGAGGGTGAGCACAGGTGAGGCTGGGGCACAGGTGAGGGTGAGCACAGGCGAGGCTGGGGCACAGGCAAGGGTGAGCACAGGCGAGGGTGAGCACAGGCGACGGTGAGCACGGGTGAGGCTGGGGCACAGGTGAGGTTGAGCATAGGTGAGGCTATAGCCCGTCAGTGCCTTTCCCAGTGCCCTCCCAGGGTGGCTGGCTCTCCACACCTGGGGCTAGCGCTGCTGTCTGTCCAGTCCGTAGTGCCCTTTGTTAACATGTGAATCTCACATCCCCTTCTCGTGCGTGGCCTCCTGCTGGCCAGGATTGGCTCAGCTCATATGTTCCATGATTTATATCCTAAAGACCCATAGGAGGCTTTTTATTTTCGAAACAAAAAGTTACAGGCCAGTGCCCCTTCCGGCTGGAAGCCCCTCAGCTCCTCCCAGGCTCCCTTCACCCACGTGGAGATGCTTCTCACTCCATAGATGGAGGAGTCTGTCAGAAGTCATGGGGAGGGTGGTCCGGAGATAGAACGGGGACAGCGCCTGTGATGGAGAGCAAAACGGGGGTGGAGACCCTCCATGCAGCCCCCACTGTTTCCCTTCCCTCCCACGCATGCAGTTAGGAGACACACCTTGTCACCCCAGGCAGGGGCCAGAGGAGAGGGCTGGACGCAGGTCAGACCAAGTGCTAGAGTCCTAACGCAGCTTCTCCACGGTTTGGGGAGCGTGGTATTACTGCCAGGGTTTGAAGCTCAGCTAAGAGCATTCATGTAGAGACCGGCATACATTGGAGAGCACTGTTGAAGGGGAGAGATCATGGCACCAAGCCAGGGACATTCTTTCCAAGCTTCCTGCCCACACACCTGCCAATCACAGACTCACAGCCCTTGTTCCCAGAGACACTGGACTCTTGGTTAATGGGTGTGGCCAGATCAAGGCAAGCTCACTGACCACTGCCTGTAACTCAAGCCAGACGAGCCTGGCCCATAAGCAGAGACATGACTCTGCACCCAGATGGCAGCCAGGATCATGGGGTCCAGTTACAGGAGCAGCAGCACTTCATTCCCAAGCAGGGCCCTCTACTGCAGGTTCTGCCTCCTGCCGCCAGCAGCTTGGGGCCTGGCACTCTGTGGGGAAGGAAAGAACTCAGCGCCAGGACTTTCCTGGGTACTGCTCCAGCTCCACCCACCCCCCTTGAGTTTTCTAGTCCTCCTTTCTTCACCAGACCTCCCTTCTCGGATGAACGTTCCATTCCAGCCTTAGGATTTCTGGAGGCTCTCCACCTGTAACTCCTCATCTTTGACTCTCTTTCCCGAAATGACAAGATGCTGTCTTCATCCCTCTAGATACTCCCCAGGTTCAGATTCACCCCCTTCTCTTCAACAGTATTGTCCTCCCGCCTCTGCTGGGCTCTGGTGCCCCCTAGGGAGGTGGGCTTCCTAGGAACCATCATTGCTTTCTGTGTGCCGGGCACTTGGGATCCATCGTGGACCAAACAAAAGCCCACCCTTAAGAGCCAACGTCCTAGGGCCAAGAGATGATCAGGTGCAGAAAGCCAGGTCAACAGTATGTGAAAGATGAGAAGTACCAAGTGAGGGGATCAGAAGGTGGGGAGTGGAGAAGACAGGTGCTGTTCTCTGAAGATGAGCTGTAGTGAAGAGGTGAATCTAAACAAAGCAAATACCTAAAACTTGAAAGAAATTAAAATACACTGCTAGTTGGAAGAAAAGCTATGACAAACCTAGACAGGGTATTAAAAAGCAGAGACATCACTTTACGGACAAAGGTGCGTATAGTCAAAGCTATGATTTTTCCAGTAGTTATGTATAGATGTGAGAGTTGGAACCTAAAGAAGACTGAACGCTGAAGAATTAATGCTTTCAAATTGTGGTGCTGGAGAAAACTTGAGAGCCCCTTGGACAGCAAGATCAAACTAGTCAATCCTAAAGGAAATCAACCCTGAATATTCATTGGAAGGACTGATGCTGAAGCTCAAGCTTTGACCACCTGATCCACCTCACTGGGAAAAACACTGATACTGGGGAAGATTGAGGGCAGGAGGAAAAGGGGACGACAGAGGATGAGATGATTGGATGGCATCACCAACTCAATGGACACGAGTGTGAGCAAGCTCTGGGAGATGGTGAAGGACAGAGAAGTCTGGCGTGCTGCAGTCCATGAGGTCGCAAAGAGTCAGACACGACTGAGTTGACTGAACAGGAGCAACAAATGCCTGAGAGAAGTGAGGCGACGCCCCTGAGGGTCCCTGGGCAGGACGATCAGGGTGGGAGGTCAGGGAGAGCGCCAGATTTGGGGCTTCACCTGAGCATGAAGGGGAGATTTTGGCACCTTTAGGAAGAGGTGTCCATGGTCCAGGGACCCGTTTGCTGTGCACAGGAATCAAGGATGAAGCCGCTCCACCATTTGGAAGGGGGACACAGCCATCCAGGCATGAGGACTCTGGCTCAGGACAACCCCCTTGCTCTGGGAGATGCCTTGGACCCCACGATGTGACCGGAGGAGGCCCCGGGCCCCAGCTGTCCGTGTCTGTGGCCCAGCTGCCTGGCCCCTCCCAACACGGCACCTCCTCCTCCTCTGTCCCTCAAGTCTGGAATTCTTTTTCCAGAAGGTAATCCGTGGAAGCTTCCGGGGATTCAGCCAGCACCCCCAACCTCCCTCCCCTGCTGACAGGAAGTGTTGGGAGGCCCAGGTCCTTCATCAGGAACACAAGTGTCCTTAGTCACCTGTAGGAACAAGGAAGCCACGTGACCAAGAGCAACAACTCGCCTGGGGGCTGGACACCTCCTGGCAGGTCCACATGTGGAGATCAGGGGCCATGAAGTCAGAACCCTCATGTGGGGATGCTTGGACGCCCAGACTGTGGGCCAGTGGGGCTTGGAGGCCAAAGGGCACAGCAAATATGGAGCTCCCCACACACACACACTGCCTCCTAGACAGGGGGAGAAAGTGGGCGGAGGGGACATGAATGGGACAGGACTCGGCTCGGAGCTTCCAGGATGCACGTTGGGGCCCCAGGTGGGCGCTACCCACCTGGCTCCTGGAACCAGCGGTCTTTTAACCACAGACCCATGGGCCTGGCTTCCAACAACTGCCCTCCCTGGCTCCCACTTTGGCCACGTCCTGAGTCAAAACATCTTCTGCACGTCCACCCCCTTGGGCTGAATCAGAGCCTCCCTCCCTCCACCCAACCCGCAGCCCACGCCTGGCTCCCCGCCCAGCTTCCCTGCCCCCACCAAGGCCGAGGGGCCAGAACAGACGTCACTGTCCAGATGGCAGTGGTCTGCCTGGCCTGGGTTGCTTCTGAGGTCAATTAAATCAGACTGGTGGTCTCGGGCCAAGCCTAGGAGAGAGCCATGATCCTTGCCACCTTCCTGTGCCGCCCCTGCCCCCCACCCCAGCTCCTGGAGCCCCTTGGAGCCCCTCCCCTCCTCAGCACCACCCCCACCCAATGCCCCCAACAAGCCACCAAGGCGCCTTATTCCCAAAACACTGGTCACAGAGGGCGGTATGGACTCAGGAAGCTGCCTGCCCGGAAGTAACACTGCCTTTAAAAGAACGGAAGTGAGGCTGGACCTAGAGAAGTGCCTTGAGCATGGACGTGAGGCCTTCAGGAGCAGGACCCCTAGTGAGAAGATGGACCTTGGCCTCCCACTGTCCCGAAGGGCACTTGCTCCTCCACTTGTAAGTGAAGCTGGCCCCGAGAGGTTGAGCAGAGCCCTGCTTGCCAGCCGTGAGCGGGGCCCCGACAGGCCGCAGTCCAGTCGGACACAGGGAGCCGCTTCCTGAGCCCAGCCTCCACCTGCAGGACGAGATCCATGTGCTGGGCAGCAAGTTGATGAGGCCTCCAGGGTAGGGGCAGAGAGTGTCCCAAAGCCGAGACCTGGAGGAAGATCCTTCCCGCAGGCCTGAGTCGAGAGGCCCCTGGAGGGGGTTCTCAGCCTGGTCATGTTAGCTGTCCGACATCCCAACAGCCGGGACCCAGTGGGGACCCGCTCCCTCTGGCCAAGTGAGCCTTCTGACCAAGACCCTTTCCCTTTCGGTCATCTTCTCATTTCCTTTTTTTAAAAATCATTTTAATTGGAGGCTAATTACTTTACAACATTGTAGTGAGTTTTGCCATACGTTGACATGAATCAGCCATGGGTGTACATGTGTTCCCCATCTCATGTCCTTCCCTCTCCTGCCCCATTCTTAGTTTTTCTTTCCACGTACAACCCCCGTGCATGCATGCTCTGTAACTTCAGTCGTGTCCGACTCTGCGACCCCATGGACTGTAGCCCACCAGGCTCCCCTGTCCATGGGGTCCTCCAGGCAAGAATACCGGAGTGGGTAGCCATTTCTTCCTCCAGGGGATCTTCCCGACCTAGAGATCAAACCGGCATCTCTTAGGTCTCCTTCATTGGCAGGTGGATGCTTTATCACTAGTGCTACCAGGGAAGCCCCACAACTCCCCTCCTTTGCCCTAAATCAGGACTGGACAAAAGGAAGCAGGCAGGGCACAGCCCTGTTGGGCCACACGGCCAGCCCTCCAGTCAGTGGGTGATGCTAGTCCCCAGCAGCCCGCTCAGCCAAAGACCATCCACAGCAGAGGGACCTCGACTATTCCCTGAGCTCATGGAGGAAGTAAGGGGACCGATCTCTGGCCCCAAAACACTGACCACGCCCCCAAAGCACTCACTCTCTCATGTCACTTCTTGCTTCTGCTTATTTGTTTCCTTGAGTCTATTACTTCTCCACCTTTCAGGCTCACTGTGTCCATCTCTGTCTCTGTGTATCTGTCTCCCCCACCCCACACTGCCCACATACGGGACTTTGTGTTGTTGTGAATGTTCCTGACAAGCTGACTCTGTTCATTTATCTTCCATGAACTCCTCTTGTTGGTTGTCTGCTTGAATGACTATTCCTCCCAAGGAAGATAGAACAATCCTGATGATCTTGCAATCAGCCCCATGTAGTGTGAGTTCTGCAGGTAACAGCACATGGCGGGCCGTCCAGCTGCAAATGAACAACAGTGAGGCTCCTGAGGCTCCAACCACTCCCTGCATGACTGCCAGCACAAACAGGGCTCACCAGTTCAGCCCCCAGAGTCCTGCAGGGGACACGGATCTGATCCCTAGTCAGGAAACTAAGGTCCCACGTTCTAGGCAGCACAGGCAAATAAAGAACAAAAAAGTTACGCTTAAAAAAACATTAAAATCCCAAAGGAAGAATACTGAATGTTTAAGAAATAAAATAAGTAGTTTTAGTTCTGTCTTGGCCAAGGCTCATTGGGCTGGGCCAGGTGACCCAAGTGGGCCCTCTGAGTCAGCCCTTCTGGTCCCATTCAGGATGGGGTTGACCAGAAGACTTCAAGCTTCTACCCAGGATGTTAGGAGTATGGGCAGCTCTGGTTGTTTTCAGGGCACGTCCTAGATGGAAACAATAGCCAAAGCCCCAGCCCTAAGTGTGTATGGAGGCCTTGTGCCCCTTGCCCACAGAACCCCTGAAACACGGAGCTCCTAGGTGTTCATGCAAAGCACAGGCCCCTGACCAGCCAGAAGCTTCCTGCGTGCATGTGTGTGCATGTGTGTCTGTGTCGTCTCCGTGTTCTGTCCTGGCCTGCTGGCCACGTCCTAGACACCCGCCCCCTCCAGGCACATGGGTGGACCTGGCAGTCAGTGCCTCTCAGGGAGCAGGGACGGCTCTTGACCATGGTCCATAAGTGACCAGAGAGGCGTCCTCTCTCTTCCCTCCTCCTCCCGTCGCTCACCCTGTGTCCCCACCAGTCCACAAAAAGGACACCTCCCATCTTGCTTTGGGAAAAAAGGAATTTGCTGAGAAATCTATTACCAAAGAAGAATTTTCAGCCTGCGAGCAAATGTCTGGTTGTGCACAATTCCGTACTTCAGAAGCCCTATTATACGTTGTCCATGTTTGTACCTTGAGAACTAAACACAGGAGCAACCCTCTGACAGTGGAGGGCGGCTGTGGAAGTGGAGTGAAGGTGGAGTCGGCGGCTCTGGGCGCCAGGACTGTCCAGGGGCCAAAGGGCAGGGTGCTTCCCCGGGTGCAGCTCTGGGCTGCCGGGAATGCTCACCTGCAGCCAGTCCCTGGCCCCCGAACAAGTCCCCGGCCAGACCTGTGAGGCCAGCTTCCCAGGGCATTAACACTAATGTCCTCAATTGTGTGCAGGGCTTTCAAATTTAAAAACCAAATCCACACTCGTTATCTCATGCCTGTGACCACGATCCACACCCGGGGACCAGGAACCTCAGCTCGAAGGCTGGCCCTACCGCACAGGGGGTACCCAAACCTCGGTCCTCCCCAGAACCTGGAGGGTCACCGCCCCGGGGCTCCATTGCTCAAATACCTGTGGGCCAAAATCGGCTGGGGCACAGGCAAGGCCTTTCAGCTTCAGCTGGCAGTGCTGAGTAAGTGTGTGCAGTGCCAGCCCCTGGAGGCTGTCTCAGGACACAGGGCTGATTAAAAACACACAAAATCCACCTTCAAAATCCAGAAGACCTAAGCGATAACGAGTGTGAATTAGTCAGTCTGCCACCAGAAATGGTTCTGGGCAGGACACCCGAGAGCCTGGCTGGGTGGGAGCTGGTGGCGGTCACGCCCCGCGCCTGCCAGGCCTGGGCCCCGCGCCTGGCCCTCCTGCCCTCTGCTGCCACTGGGTTGCTCCTGTGTTGCCGAGACCTGGAACGCGGGCCTCTTCGTGGGAGACTCATTACAGCTTATCTCTGTCTGCCTTTCTTTAAAGCCAGCTGAACATACCCAATGCTCTCCCTTTATGGTAAGACCGAGCCTCCAGACCACGCTCTCAGCTTCTGTGACCCCCCCCCCCAACGTCCCCACTGCCCCCCCAACCCCCGGCGTCTTGGAGCCCAGCCCCGATGCATGTCACCCACCCTTGTCCGCCATGCGCCTTGCCTGCCTGGTTTGCGAGCTGTCAGTGCTGTTGGTGTGATGTTTCGTCCGTGAGCTTTCCTGTGGGTGGCAGTTCACTGTGACCTTGACCATCTGAAAAGCCACTGGGAGAGAAGCAGACCGGAGGGCCAGTTCCTGTTAAACATCCTAGGACCCTGCTTGTTTGCATCTCCAACCTTAATCTGATGTGGGGCTTGCACAGGACACCAGCCCGTGCCATGGCGAGGCCCCTGGGAAAGAGGTAGGAGAGGTGATGTAGTGGAGGTGGAGAGGTGATGTAGTAGAGGTGGAGAGGCAATGGGTCCCTCCTGATCACCAGCTCCTGGGATCTCTGATCAAGGCCCCAGCGAGAGGTTAAGGTGGGATCCTTACCTATAGAGGCATTAGAACTGAGCCACACGCCTGTGTCCCTGAAGCAGGCCGTATGGTGGTCTGCCACTCCTGCTGCAGGAGTCTTTGGCTAAAGTGAGAGAGCAGCCACTTTGAGTGACCTTGAAGTCACCTTGAAACAGCTGTCTCCAAGAGGCTGCAGTGAGACTTCATACGTGGAACTATTGTGAGTTTGTAGAAGGACTGGAGTGTGGATTGATTCCCCAGGCCCCAAAGTGAGCAGATGAGGCAAGACCCAGGGTGGCATTCCCTGACAAAGCCCATGCCATGGCTGGAAGAGCTGACCCAGGGCGTCCTGCCCCCTCACCTGGTCAGTAGAGCGTTGGGCACCTGCAGCGCTGGGCGCCCAGGACTACTCAGGCTGCAAGCTCGAGTTTGGCTGTTTAACAAGTCAGATGTTGACGCCCCTGCGGCACCCACTTCCCAAACTCGCCTCACAGCTGAGGCTCCATGTGAGTTGGTGCTTTCTTCTTCCTCTCCTCCCAAGCGTTGCGGGGGGCCGACGGCTGAGTTACAAAGCCCTGAGCCTCTTCTGCACCTTCCTCTGGTGGGCACAATCTCCTTTTAAGGAGAGAAGGTAGAACTTCAAGTAGGTACACAGATGATAGAAATGCAAAGAGGAAGGGCATCAAAGACTTCAAACCACACAGGCAGGTGGTCTCCTGTGTTGGTTGGTGGGGGGCGGGGGCGGCCTGCTGCCAGCTCCTCCCAGCCCCAGCCCTGCCTGGAGAGCAGCTTTGGTTCAGAAAGAGAAGGGCAGGTGTGCCTCTCCCGCGGTGGAGCAGGGTGTGCTGGTACATGCAAAAACCTGCCCCTTGGGGGTATCCTATTGTGTTCGAGGTGAAAGGGGAGGCCCCTGGAGCAGCTGCAGGGTTAGACACAGGGGACATGAGGGCTCTCGAGCTGGTGGGATTTTCATGGGTGTTATCAGGCCCGATCTGACCTGGAGACAGTTAGAAGTAAAGCCAAAGGCGCTGGGAGTTGAGAAGCGGGGGCCACACAGGGCCCAGCAACAACCCAGAGACGCCTCCAAGCAGGGGCCTTGAGGCAGGAACAGTAACAGGAAGCCCAAAGGTCCCTTCTCTCCCGGTGCCACAGGGCTGGGGGCTGTACTAGGGCTCGGAGCCAGCCAGCTCCCGGGGCCAGCACCCCCAGCTCTCTGTCCCATGTGGGTGGGGGGGTCAGGGATCTGTCTGTGCTGAGTGCCCTGAGGTCTGGAGGCAGACGGTGACAGGGCAGCCGGTCTTGTCCCTAGACCTGGCCAGGTGCCTGCCGGCCCTGGCCCCCGCCCCCTCCAGGACACCCTGAACAGGGCCCCTTGGTCCCCTCACACCCAGGCCGGACTCATCCAGGGCTCACTCTTGCTGCCCTGGCCCACCCAGCCCGTGCCCCCCACCCTTCATGTCTGCAGCCTAAAAACCAGGCCCAAGGTGGGTGGAGGGCAGCAGGGGGGCAGCCAGGCCTGGTCCCAGCACCGACACCTTGGGGCGGCCCGCAGCCTAGGCGGGGGGGCCGTGGAAAGTGGGGGAGATGACACCTAGAGTGCCGAGTCTGGGCAGCCAGAGAGCAAGACCCCTCCGTGGGCAGCCCACCCGTCCACCAGGACCCCAGTGCCACCTGGCAGAGAGCCGGTCCCACTGGGAATGAAGGATCCTGAGCCAGGCCGGGCAGGAGGGAGGCTGGGGCCCCTGGGGTGGTTCTCAGCCTAGATCTCAAAGCAGATGGAATTCCTACAGAATCACCCCCCACCCAAGGAGGTGGGGAAGATTAGGGGTGCTGGGGAAGACGATCGGGGCCAGGGCACTGCTGGGCGCTGCCAAGGCCAGGGGCTGGCCCACCCACCCCTGGGCGCCTGAGAGTCTAGTGCAGCCCACCACCCCGCTCGCCTCTACCCCCACGCCGGGCCGTGCCGAGCAGCCTCGCCCGCCAACCCGCCTGGTAACTGCTATGTTAACGGCCCCAGAACGCGGAGGAGAACTCTCGCATCTCCATCACCTTCTTCCGCCTCTTCCGGGTCATGCGTCTGGTCAAGCTTCTGAGCCGCGGGGAGGGCATCCGGACACTGCTGTGGACCTTCATCAAGTCCTTCCAGGTAGCCAGCCCTGCCCACCCCACCCCAGGTCCTCCCGGACGGTGCTCCCAGCTTAGGCGTCATCAGCATGGGGCAGTCACCCCCTCCCAGAGGCGGTCCAGCAGGGTCTGCTCATCACACCCGCGTACAGACTTCACCAGACCCCCTAGGACCTGGTGTCCCCAAGGGGCCTCAGGGCTGCCAACTGCAGGGTTGATCTCTGCTCCCAAGAGTCACTTCCTCCCTGGCCCTGTCCTCTCTAACGAGTCTCGTACACGTCTGAGGTTGGAAGAAGCACAGTTGTTAGGTCCCCGAACTTCCTGAAGGTGCTGGCGTAGGGACCCCTGTACCTGAAACTCCTGACTGCAGGTTTCCTGAGACAGAGATCCCCAGTGTGGAGGGGCCCAGGGACAGGATCGGGGTGGGTCCTGACCCAAATGTGTAGGACTGAAGTTGCAGCCAGAGGAAGAGGCTGGGCTGTCGGGACACTCCACCCCACCCACCAGTACAGGTGCCTCCCCACTCCCTCCCAGCCATCTGCTCCAGGGATCTGAGTGGTCTCAGTGGGGGTCAGGCCTGGGCCTACCCCAGCGTCCAAGAGCCACGGGTGACTGCAGGCCTCACAAACTCACCCACCCCCAACAGTTTCTGGGCTGGGAAGCAGGCCTGAAGGTGGACGGACACTCCACGGGCCTGAGGCACCATCTGGAGGTGTGTGGGCTCTGTCCATGCTCTGCAAGCCCAAGGCCTTCCCAGGAGGAGGCAGGGACACTGAGCAAGTAAGATGCAGGGACCAGCCACAGGCCAGTGCTTCCTGAGCATTTTGTGAGCCTTAAGTCAGCCAGACCCCCAAATCCCTGAGGTCACTACTCCTCCTCTCATTTCTCAGGTAAGGACACTGAGGCTCAGAGAGGTTAAGCCCGCCCAGGAAGCAGGCTTGAGCTAGGGTCTTGTCTTGTTTAGGGCCCCTTGGTCCTGCCTTTGCTTCACCTGGGGAACAGCTTACAGCTGTGGTGGGGACTAGTGGGTATCCCCCCGGCCCTCCGGCTGCATGAGGACAGGTGGGTGGTGGGAGGGTGTTGTGCTCACTCTAGATTGTTTCTGCCGAGGGAGCATCATGCTGTCTCGAGCTCAGCCCAGTTTTTTGGGTCCCTTGCCCCAGATCTCAGGTGCCTGAAACCATGGGGAGGGGTGGGGTCAAAACCAGACTCAGGCTCCCCTCAGTACCCAAAACATCCATGGGGCTTCTGGAAGTGCCCCCTGAGCCTGGCAGCAACTGGTGGCTGCGGAAATACTGCCGCAGGGAGGGGTCCTGCCACCGGCCTCACACTTGCACGTCCCACAGGCCCTACCCTATGTGGCCCTCCTGATCGTGATGCTGTTTTTCATCTACGCCGTGATCGGGATGCAGGTAAGACGGGCTCCTGGCCCCCAGCCCACTTCCCCTGATGCCCCCCTTCTGGGGTCAAAGAGGTCACCAGAAGTGTCACTCCTCCTCCCACCCCCATGGTGTCCTGTGGGTGCACAGCTAAGAGACCCTCTCTCCCCGTGGCCCCCAGCCTGGGTTCCACTCTCTATAGGGAGAAACTCCCCCAAGTTACACAATGAATTGTTAATTATTCCTCAATGAAGTTTTCTTTTAAGAGAAAAGAAAATGTTGTCAAGAATCTGCAGCCAAAAGAGAAAGAGGAAGGCCAGTGAGCCTTGCCCCTGCGCGGACACAGAGTCGCGGTCTCTGCCTCTACCGGCTCTCCCAGGGCCCCTCCCGAGGGCTGGGGGTGCTATTCTTGAATGTTTGCCCAAAGTGGGGGGCTGGGATGGGGGCTGGACAAGGCAGCAGGTGCCTGCCCCCATGAGGCCCTCTGGGTCCCAAAGGGGACTTTGTTCAGCTTATGAGCCAGTCTGTCCAGGGTCAGCTGTGACCCCTGAAAAGACCATTGGATGCTGGGTAGGAACCACGACCACTGTGTCCATGGCTCACTGATCCCATCCTCTACCCTGCCAGGTGTTTGGGAAAATCGCCCTGAATGACACGACAGAGATCAACAGGAACAACAACTTCCAGACCTTCCCCCAGGCTGTGCTGCTCCTCTTCAGGTGGGTTTTCTGACAGCCAAGGCCCAATGCAGCCAAATAAATAAATATTTTAAAAAGGAAGACAACCTCTTTCATGTACAGATAATGTTCTTGTCTGGGCATCCTGCCATAACAAATGCCACGGACAGATGGAGAGATACAAACAGCAGGTGTTTTTTCCTCACATTTCTGGAGGCTGGAAGTTCAAGGTCAGGGTTACCAATGATTCCCATCCTGGTGGGAACCTCTTCCTGGGCTGCAGACAATGTCCTGATCCCTGTCTCCCCGCTCCGTGGGGAGAGAGGAGAGCACGTCTCTTTCCTATTATAAAGATGCTGCTCTCATGACACACCCCCAGCCCAATGCCCTGTTCTAAACCTAAGTGCCTGCCAGCACTGTCACACTGATGTTTGGGGCTGCAACATGTGAATTCTGAGGGGACACAAACATTCCATCCATATCAGGCAGTAGCTAATCATAAATATAACAGATGAGCTCATACACCATCACTGTCTCAACACGATACTACAAGTTTTATCCCATGCAATAAGATGAGAAAAGTAAACCAAAGGGTAAGAATTCGAGAGGAAACAGAATTAAATGCCTGCCGAAGACAACGAGAAACAGTCCAACTTAAAAATGAGCAGAGAAGTTGAGTATTGCTCCAAAGAAGATATGTGAATGACCAATGAGCACATGAAAAATGTTCAACATCACGAATCATCAGAGATATGCAAATTAAAACTACAGTGAGACACCACCGCACCCTACCAGGATGGCTACTATGAGAGGACAAGTCCTGCTGAGGGGGTGGAGACATTGGAACATCTGTGCGATACTAGTGAGAATGTAAAATGACAACAGCCACTGTGGAGGAACAGTATGATGGCTCCTCAAAATATCAAAAATAGATTAAAAATTCTGTATGACCCAGCAATTCCACTTGTGAGTATATACTAATACCTAAAAAATCAAGAGCAGGGTATCAAAGAGATACCTACACCCTTATCTTCATGGCAGCAGCATTCACAGTAGCTACAGCATGTCAGCAACTGCAGGTCCTTTGAGAGAAAAATGGATGAGCACAATGTGGTTACAACAGTGGAACGTGATCCAGCCTTAAAAAGGAAGGAAGTTCTGACTCCTGCTATGACAAAGACGAACCTTGAGGCCATGATGCTCAGTGAAACAAGTCATAAAAGGCCAGGTTTCCTGTACAATTCCACTTACAGGAGGTACTTAGTCAAAATCATTGTTGTCGTTCAGTCGCTCAGTCATGTCCGATTCTTTGCGACCCCATGAACTGCAGCACGTCAGGCTTCCCTGTCCTTCACCATCTCCCAGAGTTTGCTCAAACTCCTATCCATTGAGTCGGTGATGGCATCCCACCATCTCATCCTCTGCCCTCCCCCTCTCCTCTTGCCCTCAATCTTTCTCAGCATCAGGGTCTTTTCCAATTAGTCAGTTCTTTGCATCAGGTGGCCAAAGTATTGGAGTTTCAGCTTCAGCATCAGTCGTTCCAGTGAATATTCAGGACTGATTTCCTTTAGGATTGACTGGTTTGATCTCCTTGCTATCCACGGGACTCTCAAGAGTCTTCTCCGACACCAAAGTTCAAAAGCATCACTTATTCGGCACTAAGCCTTCTTTATGGTCCAACTCTGACATCCATACATGACTACTGGAAAAAGCATAACAGCTTTGACTATATGGACCTTTCTTGGCAAAGTAATCTCTCTGCTTTTTAATGTGCTGTCTAGGTTTGTCATAGCTTTTCTTTCAAGGAGCAAGCATCTTTTAATTTCATGGCTGCAGTCACCATCTGCAGTGATTTTGGAGCTGAAGAAAATAAAATCTTGTCACTGCTTCCACTTTTCCCCTTCTGTTTGTCATGAAGTGATGGAACCAGATGCCATGATCTTAGTTTTTTCAATGTTGAGTTTTAAACCAGCTTTTTCTCGCTCCTCTTTCACCCTCATTGAGAGGCTCTTTAGTTCCTCTTGGCTTTCTGTCGTTAGAGTGGTATCACCTGCACATCTGAGGTTGTTGATGTTTCTCCCGGAAATCTTGATTCCAGCTTGTGATTCATCCAGCCCGGCATTTCACTTGATACAGTCTGCATATAAGTTAAATAAGCAGGGTGACAATATACACACTTGACATACTCCTTTCCCAATTTGTAACCAGTCCATTGTTCCATGTCTGTTTCCAACTGTTGCTTCTTGCCCTGCATACAAGTTTCTCAGGAGGCAGGTAAGGTGGTCTGGTATTCCCATCTCTTTAAGAATTTTCCAGTTTGTTGTGATCCACACAGTCAAAGGCTTTAGCGTAGTCAGTGAAGCAGAAGTAGATGTTTTCTGGAATTCCCTTGCTTTTCACTTTCTCCCAGCACAACCAATAATAAATACGTTAATTTTTTTTTAATTTGGTTACCTGGACAGAAGAAGATAAAGCATATTTCTATCTCCTATGGAACCCCAAAATAAATTTCATAGTAAGGGTTATTATGAAATTATTATGAAAAGCAAAATTTTGGACCTTCTAGAACATATAGAAGAATATTTTTACAACCTAGAATACAGCAGAATTTTTCAGACAAGATGCAAAAAAGCAAAAAACTAAAGAAAAATAACAATTTGACCACACTGAAATTAAAGACTTCTATTCTTTATAATACACCATTAGTGGATCTGGGAATAACCACAGAATGGAAGACATTGCTTGCGAAGTGTGTAACTGACAGAGGATTCATATAAAGAATGTATGAAGCTGCCACAAATGAACAGAAAGACAGATAACCAGGAGGCAGACGGCAAACACCTGCCGTTTCAGCAGATGAAATAAAATTTCTCATCATTTTAAAACCAAATTAAAACAGCAGTAAATTTTTACTTCACACCCATCACATGAACGATATTTTTTAAAATTCACTAATACCAAGAGTTGACACATCTAAACTCAGAATAGAGAAAGGAATGGAGGGGCGGAGTGGGGGGAGTGGAGGGATGGGGGAGGGGCTAGTAAAAGGCACAAACTCTCAGCTGTCAGATGAGTGAGGTCTAAGGTCCAACCTGTAAAATGGTGACTGTAGTTGATGACTCGGATCGCATCACTGAAACTTGCTAAGACAGTAGAACTTAAATGTTCTCACCAAAAATAAAAGATAAACCTGCGAGGGGATGGGTGTGTTATTAGGTGGGAGAAGCCCTTTCTGATGGGCACGCACACCAGATCGTTGTGATCTGTACTCCAGCTCACAGTCTGGTTTGTCAGTCACGCCCCAGTGAAGCTGAGGAAAGAGCTGGCACATTTGTAGAGCAGTGGTGTCTCTCCTGCCTAATGCCAGAGCCTGAATCAGATGGACGCTTGGATAACAAGCAGGGTCAGGCATCGGGAGGACCCACCTGCTGTCCACTGGCGAGTCCACCTGGAAGCCAGCTCCCACAAAGGCCCTGCGTGGTGGCTGCAGGCTCCCTGGTGAGAGCACAGGAAGGAAAAGCCTTATCACTTGGGCTTTAATGGAGTGCAGAGCACCCGCCACACAGGGTGACTGAACCAGAACTAAAATGCATCCAGATGGCTAATCTCAACACTTAGCAGGGATTGCAGAAAGAGGGACTTTTCAGAAAAGATGCGATCTGTTCCCTTTCCCATAAACCTTTCAGGTGTGCAGACAGTGTTGTATGTCTTCATGTTCTGTGGATACTCCAGCGCTGGGGGACTGAGAAGCCCCAGACCCAGTTTAGTGGTTCCCCCGGGAGGAGGGCTGTGTGAGCCGCTCTGGGCCTGGTCTCCCGCAGGTGCGCCACCGGGGAGGCCTGGCAGGACATCATGCTGGCCTGCATGCCCGGCAAGAAGTGCGCCCCCGAGTCAGAGCCGGGCAACAGCACGGAGGGGGAGACGCCCTGCGGCAGCAGCTTTGCCGTGTTCTACTTCATCAGCTTCTACATGCTCTGCGCCTTCCTGGTGAGCGGGGTGGGGCCGGCAGCCTCAGGTGCTGGGCGTGCGGTCCCAGCTGGGCTGGCAAGGCCGCATCTCCGGAACAGTCCAACACGCTGGGGGGGGCAGGAGCTGGGCCGGGTGAGCTCAGCCATACCCTTCTCGCCCATTCTTGGTTCCTGCCTTCCTCCCCGAGGACAGGAGGCCACTTCAGCATCTCTGGCACTTTGATGAGGAGCGAGGGAAGGGTGGTGGACAGTGTCCCCTGTCCTTGGCAGCCCCGCCAGGCAGCTGGGTGTGAGGGGAAGCTGCCAGCCCACAGTGGGGTTCACGCCACATCACCGAGGGGAGGTGGTCAGGTCCTCAGTCAAGAGAGCCATGTCCCGGGGGCCAGTGTTTCCATGGTGCCATGTGGCTGGCCTTTCAGGAAAGCTGGCCTCCGAGCACGTGGCCCTGACAGCCCCACGTGCAGGAAGGGCCACTGAGGCAGCTCTCCGCGCCCATCCTCTGCAGATCATCAACCTCTTCGTGGCCGTCATCATGGACAACTTTGACTACCTGACGAGGGACTGGTCCATCCTGGGTCCCCACCACCTGGATGAATTTAAGAGAATCTGGGCAGAGTATGACCCTGAAGCCAAGTGAGTGCCCAGGGGGAAACCCAAGCCCCCAGCCCACATGTGGGAAAGAGGGTCGAGACGGGTTAGCACTGGGCAGACCCACTGCAAATCCTGACCTGCACAGGACGCCAGGGCCAAGGGTCAAGGGCCAGCAATAGGAGGCCTTAGGCTGAGTCAAGACCACGTCAGCTATTTTCCGCTGAACAGGCAGGCGGTCCTGGTGTTGCAGCAACCAGTATGTACTTGAGTCAGGACTTCTGGGCTGGGCAGAGCATGGCTGTATCCCTGCCACACTCCATCATGTTTGGTTGACTCTCAGGAAAGTGTGAGATGGTCAGATGGTTGGTTGATAAAAGCAGCAATAAATACTGAGAATTTCATTGCCTGCTAAAATCCCTTCCACCTTTCATTGCCTACTGAAATATAGCACTGATGGAAAATTGCTCCTTAGAAATCTAAACGTGTAGATTGTTTTTGGAGTTTTACCACCCAGTTCTACAGCTCGGCACCAGTTTGATCACTAGGGTCCAGCTGTGGAGAGTTCCTCCCACAGGAGACCCCACCCTTGGGCACGGGCGTCCTGGGCTGCTGGCCTAGGCCTTCCCCCTGACCTTTCCTCCTCTCCTGCCTCTTCCAGGGGACGCATCAAACACCTGGATGTGGTGACCCTGCTCCGACGGATTCAGCCCCCCCTGGGTTTTGGGAAACTGTGCCCTCACCGCGTGGCTTGCAAAGTAAGAGATGGACTGGGCTCATGGGAGAGACAGCATGGGGGCCGAGACACCTCTGGGTACCCCTGGCAGGCCAGTGAGCCTCTGTGGGAATGAGGGTAGTCTTAGTGAGCCTAAAGAAAGGACTGAGCCAGAACAGGCACTGGGGCTCCTTCCTGCTGCATATACGTCCTCAGACAGTGAGGGAACCATGGGTTGACGTGCACACATGTTTTGAGGCTCCCCCCACCCCACTCCCACATCCTCCTGCCTTGGAGGTACCTCAGGGGTTCCACAGGCGGGTCCTTCGAGAACCAGTGGCTGTGCTGACTGCTGCGCCCCCTCCCCAGCGCCTAGTCTCCATGAACATGCCCCTGAACAGCGACGGAACCGTCATGTTCAATGCCACGCTGTTTGCCCTGGTCCGGACGGCCCTGAGGATCAAGACGGAAGGTAAGGTCATGGGGGTGTCCGGGAGCCCTAGTGGACCAGCCAGAGCAGAGTTTGGCGCCTGCGGTGTCCCAGGGCCTCCCGCCCTTGGGGTGTCAGAGCTGCAGCCCAGCGTGATCCTCCCCCACCCGGATCAGCAGGACCAGGCCTGCTCAGGCGGCCTTTGTTCCTTGAGTGGCCTCCTTGCCTGTAACTTTTAGAGACTCTCCCAGTGACCCTTCAGGTGAGGCTCAGACGGCAGGAGGCGAGCGCTTCCTGAAGCGGGCCGAGCCTTTGCACCGTGGGGCTTTACCGGCTGCAGGTGGATCTCAGATGTTTAGCTTCCCCTGCAAAGTAAACCCTTGTCTCGTCAGGAAGGGGTCACAGTGGACGTGACCGTGGTCCAGGTCAGCACGGGCCGGCCCACATACAGGTGCCCAGCCAGCCGGCAGGTGGGGTCAGAGCCCCCTGCACTTGTTCGGGGCCAGGTCGCTTGGAGGCAGGGACCGTCTTCCGGTTTGTACCGCGGCAGCTCATGGCCAGGAGCAGCTGGGCTGTGCTGACCCGCCGTCTTCGTGGCCGATTGGTGTCAGAACTGCTCTGGGAGGGCAGAGGTGCATCTAGGGAGCTGCAGCTGCTCCCAGCCTCCTGCAGCAACTCTTGGAGCTGGGGCGTGCTTGAGACAGAGTCCCAGCACCTACCCTGAACGCTGAGTCTGCATCCCGTGCCAGCCGCGTGCATGGGTCACCTGAGCAAAGTCTGAAACCTAGCGGCAGAGTCACTAGAGAAAACCCGGCGGTGTCATTTTTCCCTTCAGACCTTTGGATCTGAGTCTCAGGCTGCCCACCCCATCTCCCAGAGGAGCCCTGGACAGGAGGACAAGGGGGCTAGACTGTGATAACACACGACACTCTCTCCACCTCAGTTTCTTTGTGAAGCAAGCAGGTGGTGACATGTGGCATTCAGTTCAGTGGACAAGCCAAGAGGTGCCTTCCCTCAACTAAATCCCCCCACAAAATGACAGAAATATCCACGATGAAGAACAAGAATAGGGTCATCAAGACCCATGTCAAAATTAGGAGCTAATATTAAAAAGAAAAACTCTTAGTAGTTCAAGTTTGGCTGCTCAATAAAAAGAAACTCAGGCTGAAGAGTGGCCAAGGCCACAAGTCAAGTTGGAATAAGCATGAACAGTCCTGTTTCTGCTGACAAAAGACTGGAACGGATACATGTTGGGTGTACATGTGTGTGTGACCAGAGGGGCTCAAAAGGAAGCTTGCTGACGTGTTAGCTGTGGTTGCCGCAAGTGTTGGACCCGGCCGTGACTTCTGTTCACTTCTTTTACTTTCTTCCCTTTCCCAAACTTTCCACAATGACTGTGATTACAATTCTGCCCAAGAGGGAAGGTTTGTTTTTCCAAAGAGGGAAGAAATGAAGACTCTTGAAAGGAGCCTGCTGTGGTCCTGAAGGCTTGATGTAAAGTGACCACGTACATTTTCATCCTGTGGAAGAATTCAAAACACCAATGCCTGAAGCCCAGAGTCAACATCGTCAAGATATTCGTCAAACCGAAGCAGGTCCCAGCCGAAGAGCCAGACACGCACAGCCCATCCCAAGGAATGCACTCCTGAGACCAAGAGAGAAGCTGGCCACGTGGGAGCTAGTCAAGCCAGGAATTAAAGGAAATTCACCCACCAGCAAAGGGCTGGCGTCTCATCCCATCCTGCTCTCCCACTGCCGAGTCACGTGTCACCCCAGCCACTGTGGGCGCCCTCTCAGAAGGTCTGGAGTACAGCCACGAGGCAGTGACTTCTCTGCTCAGGGGCCTCCAGGCCAAAATCAACCTGTTGACCAGGACGGGTCCTCTTCCCGGGACTCAGGGGAGATTCCCCTTCCAGCCCACTCAGGCTGTCAGCAGACTCACTCCCCGCAGACTGAGACCGGCTCCAGCTGGGCCGCTACAGCCCCGAGCTCCACGCAGTCAAGGAGGCCTCCCTTGTCTTTGGCCCACTTCACACATGATTTTTGTTTGTTTTTTGTTGTGTGCTGTTTTTTGCTGAGGCCTAAGTGACATATAACGTTACGTTAGTTTCAGGTGAACAAGATGACGATCCTGTTGTCTGTTTATATTGCAAAACAACCACCACACATCTAGACAACACCCATCACCTCACCGGGTCACAGTCTTTCTCTTGTGGTGAGGACTTTTAAGATCCTCTCTAAGCAACTTGCAGATACACAGCCCAATATTGCTGCAGTCCCCGTGCTGTGCTTGACATCCCCAGGACGTGTGTGTTTTATAGCTGGGAGTTTGCACCCGAGAGTGCCCCCCTTGTGAAGGGCTCCTGGGGTGAGCCCAGGCCCCCCGAACAACCTCCCTGTCCTCAGGGCCCGTGTACCATATCACATCACCTGATCGCAGGGTGAGACCCCGTGTTCAGTCCTGGGGCCGTGCAGGGAATGTGCACTGGTGGTGGGCAGGAGCCAGGGGTGTGCTGGCCCCAGCCAGCCTCCCAGTGCCCTCTAACAGCTGTGGGTCTCAGCTCCCTGAGAAAGTAGACCCCTAGGGGCCCCCGATCTCAGGACCCCTTCTCCTGGTTTCTGCTCCACACGAGGTTTGGCTGCCTCCCCAGGAGACCCAACAGAGGCCTTCGACTCAGAGGCCCCCGGGTATGGACACTCCCGCGGGTCTGCAAGGGGACCACTCTTCCTCCCAATGGCCCTCCTGGCAGGTCGCCATTGATCTCAGTCTGGCCCTGGCAGCCCCCACGAGGAGAAGCCGCAAGTGTGATGCGGGGTCACCCTGGCTGCCAAGCGGCAGGTAGGGGGCAGGGGAGAGCTGGCCAAGGTAGGTAGGCCGGAGGTAGGCCGCGGGAACCTGCAGAGGAAGAGACAGAACCCACGTTCAGGGCCGCTGGGCAGAGCCCTCAGGCAGCCATGTGGGCTCCCGCTCAGGGACCAGCCCAGCCCACCGGAGGCCCTGGGGACAGCTGCCAGTCAGCCTGCGTCCCCCCACAGGGAACCTGGAACAGGCCAATGAGGAGCTGCGGGCCATCATCAAGAAGATCTGGAAACGGACCAGCATGAAGCTGCTGGACCAAGTGGTGCCACCCGCAGGAGGTGAGTACCCCCCGCTGCCCTGGGCACGTGCAGGTCTCACATCAGCCTGCCGGAGACCTGCCTGTTCCGACTGGAGCCTGGTCCTAGCCTGAGGTCACTGGGGAAGCCAGGCTGGCCCCTGGATCCCTGCAGGTTTGGGAGAACTTCAAGCAAACTGCAAGGTAGAGGCTTTCCTATAACCCACCCGGCTGGGTGCTGTGGGAATGACAGGGCCCTGGAGGAAGAACGCCCGGGACCCCCTCTTTTATTCCTCCTGAGGCGGGTTATGAGCCCCTGGGACCCCTTTTTGTTCCTCCTTGACAACTCTGTCTAGCTGTCCTGCATATACAATTACTAAAATATAACACTTTAATTCAAAATATATTGTTGGATTGGCCAAAAAGTTCATCTAGGTAAGATGCTCCTTCAGAAAAGCCCAAGCAAACTTTCTGGCCGACTCAATATAATCAAAGTTTTTCAATGAATAAATGCTCAGGGGCAATTGTGCCCAAAGCTGTGGGTACCTGGAGCTTTGGGGTCACAGAAGAGTCAGTTAACAAGCTCAGTTAGGTTTTAAAAGCAAGGTGGGAAATCATTTTGATGATATGCTAATTTTTCTGTGAGAAAGGAGAGGATAATAATATATTTGGGGCTTCCCTGGTGGCTCAGCAGTAAAGACTCTCCTTCAATGTAGGAACTGCAGGAGATTCAGGTATGATCTCTGGGTTGGGAAGATTCCCTGGAGAAGGGAATGGTTATCCACTCCAGTATTCTTGCCTGGAGAGTCCCACGGACAGAGAAGCCTTGTGGGCTACAGTCCGTAGGACCACAAAGAATTAGACACGACTGAAGTAACTGAGCACGCATGCAAGAATATATTTGCTTACTCGCAGAAAGTATTTGCATAAAGAATCTCTGGGAAAATACTCAGGAAATGAATGAGAAAGGTTATCTGAAAGGAAACGGGAGTGGAAGGGCTACCCTTCACCCTACACGGTCTTTTTGTATATTTTTGTCTTTTTCAACCATGTGAGTGGAGAGTGTCTTCTCAAAAAAATTAAATTGATCGCTTCTCAACATTTGACTAAGATCAAGTGTTACATCTGTTCTTATCAGTTTAAAAAAGTTAAACTGAGAAAACCTAAGAAGCTGAGGACACTCGGACAGGGTCCAAGCCCCCAATTTACCTCCAACCCTGTCCTCCCTTGGCTCTCAGATGACGAGGTCACGGTGGGCAAGTTTTACGCTACTTTCCTGATCCAAGAGTATTTCCGGAAGTTCAAGAAGCGCAAAGAGCAAGGCCTGGTGGGCAAGCCATCCCAGAGGAACGCCCTGTCCCTGCAGGTGAGGGGCCCTTGCCCCAGGAGGCCTGGCACCTCCTCCCACCTCCACCAGGCCCCAAGCTCCCACGAGTCCCTTCCTGAAATTCCGAGCCTGCAGGGGGACCCTTCCCTCCCACCCTGCCTCCTACACCCGCTGTCCTCTGTTGTCCTGGACTCTCAGCCCCCTGAGCTCAGGGAGTGGGGGGAAGGGCTGGGGGTCTGCTGACGTCTCTGAGACTGCCCCCCAACGTGCCTGTGCTCCCTGTGGACCCCCGGAGCTGGCCTCCTTGGGGAGAAGCAGAGGGGAAGGTGGGTGGCGGGTCAGGTGGGCGCCTGGGCTCTCACACCCTGTCCCCTTGGCCCAGGCTGGCCTGCGCACCCTGCACGACCTGGGGCCGGAGATCCGCCGGGCCATCTCTGGGGACCTGACCGCCGAGGAGGAGCTGGACAAGGCCATGAAGGAAGCGGTGTCTGCGGCCTCGGAAGATGACATCTTCAGGGTAGGTGGGCACTCTGGCCGCAGTCTACAGCCTCCATAAGCTGGGTTTGAGGCAGGAGGGTGAGTGTCCTGAACCCGAGGAAAAAGCCCTGAGTCTTTGGTAGAACCAGACCTGTCACCCGAGTTCTCCCATCCCTCTCCCCTCCCCTCCCCTCGCCTCTCCTCCCAGCTTTCCCCACCCCACCCCTGCCACTCCCCTCAGCTCTCCCCACCCCCCTCCCTCAGCCTCCATCAAAGCCTAGTCCTTCTCAAGCTCACAGAGCATCCCCTGGAGGAGCAGGAAGCCATTTTCCCTAGGAAGTGGTTCTGAGGAGACGCTTCTTCGCTTCTTCGTTACACATTGCAAAGTGGTGGCCTTGGGGCCACATTTAAGCCACAGGCCTATCTTGTCTGCCAACCTTTGAATGCATGGCTCATTCAAAAAATCTAGACTTCCAGCCCCTCTTGCAAAAATCAGATGTGCAGTATCAGGCAGCAGGCACCTGGAAGCCAGTGGCGATCTGGACATCAGGTCTCCAGTCCCAAGCATCCCCTCCGGCCCCCCACCTTGGTGGATACTGAGGCTCCCAGCAGTACTAACCGTGAAAACTAGAGCCCACTGGGATTCTGAGGCCCTTGTACCCAGACCTCTTCATGAACCCCAAGGCACTCGGCTAAAATTCCGACAGCGAATGAGACACTGCCGCCCAGATCTAAGCCAAAGCTGCTCACCCTGCGCTCCCAGCCCCGCCAGGCTCCCAGGCGGCAGGAACACGGGGTGAGAGGGGCCCGGACCCTGAGGCCGTCCTGTCCTTGCCATTCTCCTCCCCGTGGCTGTGAAACGTCCCTCACTGAGTGGCTCGGGGACACGCTAGCGTGTCAGCGTGACCTGAGGGACCCCAGCCTGGCAGAGGCTCCTCGCCCAGGACAGGGAGGGAAGCTGGGAGAAACACGGACTCCAGATTTGAAATCTAAGACTCTCCAGGGAAGGAGGCCTTGGTTGGTGTGCTTGCTGTGGTGATTCTCAGAACCGCTTGACCAGCGCAGTTTCCAGCTCGCTGAGCCAGCCGGGTCCTTGTCTGTCAATCCCCTTGGCACCTTCTGGCCCCTTTCTCCCCCTCTCGGCTCCCAAGAGCCTGCCCGCCCCAGGGAAGGGTCTCCATTCCAGACAGTCGCTGCGCCTGCCCCCCATCCCATTGGTCCTGGAAGGAGGTCCTGTCACCCCTCCATCTGTGGTTCCCCCAGGGGTCTCAGGGGACTGCCTGGGCCCTTCCAAGCTGCCAGGCCCGTGAGCGAGAGACTGGGTCGGCTGGGTGCTGCCCAGCGCAGTTGAGCTCCCTCCCGCCCCCGCGGGCCAGCGCCTTCACTGAGTGCCCTCTCTGTCTCTCTTCCCCCACAGAGGGCTGGCGGCCTGTTCGGCAACCACGTGGGCTACTACCCCAGCGACGGCCGGGGCGCCTTCCCCCAGACCTTCACCACCCAGCGCCCCCTGCACATCAGCAAGGCAGGCAACAGCCAGGGGGACACCGAGTCCCCCTCCCACGAGAAGCTGGTGGATTCCACCTTCACCCCCAGCAGCTACTCATCCACTGGCTCCAACGCCAACATCAACAACGCCAACAACACCGCCCTGGGCCGCCGCCCCTGCCCCGCTGTCCACTCCGGTGCTGTCAGCACCTTGGAGGCCCGCGGGACCCCCTTGTCCCCTGCCATCCAGGTGCAGGAGGCCGCGTGGAGGCACAGCTCCCAGAGGTAAGCAGGGGGCACAGAGGGACTCGGGGAGCAGCGTTTGGCCAGAGACCCACCTCTCGGCCCTCAAGCTGGGGTGGACCACTGCTGCTGCCGGGACCCTGGCCAGGGGGCAGGTGGATGCTCAGGGAGGCACCGCGGCCCCACTGGCCTGCACATGTCCTGAGGTGCCTGCCTCTAGGCGGGGCAGAGGAGCCCTGGCCCGACCCCTGAGCTGTCCGCAGCCTGGAGACGCAGCAGTCTCCGGCCCCCGGGCCTTCCTCAAGTCTCTGCCCAAATCTGGCCTTGGGGCCAACCGGGACGGGACGGGCCCCTCTTCTGGAGGCAGGAGGCCCTTTGCTGGAGTGCTCGCCGGCTCTGCTCCAGCCTGGGGTGATTCCTGGCCATCCTGCCAGCGTCTCCAGCCCCCGGCCTTTCTCTCTTTCTACTCTCTGCTCCCCAGTGAGCCGGGACCCCCAACTGGGATGTGCCGGGCTGGTGGTGCCCACCCCGCGCTCTGGGCCTCGGGCAGCATTTACATTGGCAGCTCTGGGTTCCACGGCCGGGGGATCTGGCTGCTTCACCCGAGCAGGACAGCAGTGCCCGCAGGAGCTCGGGCCCAGAAGTGACCTCTAACCCCCAGCCAGTGTCCTGAGCAGCCTCCGTCCCTTCCAGAAGCAGGCTCCCCGCCTTGGTGTCCGTGCCCCCTTCACCACCACGCCTGAGTTAACCAAGGCCCCAGCCCTGGGCCACATCCCTCCCCTCGCAGCTCAGCGCTGAGTGGGGGTCGGGCCAGCTCTGCCCCCAGGGTGTGCTGCCCGCCTGCTGTGACTTCCACCCCCAGCTCACCCCGTGTGCCCCTCCATGCCCTCCCCCTACCCTCCATACCAGGGAGAGCCTTCCCATCTCATGTGTCCTTCACCTGGGGGAGGGCACCCCCTCCAGGGGAGGTCAGGGCCTCCCCTGAGAACTGCCCGGACCCTCCCTGAGTGGCTGATGGGCCCCAGGTCAGAGCTGGACAGTGACCCGCACTCAATTCTGAGAGGATGAGCAGAGATGACTCCCAGATTCCCTGTGAGTCTGAGCATAAAGGGACCCTAACTCTCAGGACCTGTAGGGAGAAAGATGGATGCAACAGGAATGGGGGGCCGGAGACCAGAGCTAAAGACCACATGACCAAATGAACAGAAGCCCAGGGCCCAGGGGAGAGCTCAACCCAGGGCACATTCTGGTGTGAAGGGTCTCAGCTCAGGGGGGCTCCTGCTCAGGGTACTCAGGCTCACACCCCTCTGCTCAGAGGAGCAAGCCCCTTTGTGAGGCCTCTTCTCCATGCTTGACTCTTAAGAATCAACATCAAACTCAAGGCGTGTCAGCTATGACCCCAGAAAGCTCCCAGCAAGTGCCCACAGGCCCTACTGTCTACAGCGGCAGGAGGGACAGCCCCTTCCCTGCCCCCGCCCCAGCCCTTGTGTAAGATCTGACCACCCCCCCTTCCAAAGCACCATGTCATCGACTGCTTCACTTGTCACAACCAAAGCAACACAAAGAGACAGTTGTGCTGGTGGGGACGCTGAGGCATGGGTGGGCAACGTGACTTGTGCTGGGAGAAACTGACCAGCTTAGATCTCAGATCTCCTTGGATCCTAATCCCGAGGCCCCTCCCCCACGTGGAACCCTAATGGGAACACTTCTGGGTCCATCAATGGTTGTGTGGACCCTTACCTGCTGGGGGAAGGGAGGGGCTGGCAGCTGCTGACCTTTGTTCCACTCTGGACACTTTAGGTGCCCCTCCCGGGACAGCCCGATAGCCATGCTGTGTCAGGAAGAGGCCCCTGGAGACGAGACCTGTGCCGTGCGCCTGGACGAGGACGCAGAGCACAGCCGTGAGCCCAGCCTGGTCTCCACGGAGATGTAAGCTCGTCCCTCCCTGGGGAGGGGCCCCCGACTCCTCCTCTGGCAGCTGCAAAGAGGAGGGAAGCCCCCCACTCTGGTTAGCCTGATGCTTGCTTGAGAAATGATGCTTCCAGGGAAACATCTAAATGTTGTTTCCCTAAGCTTTTTTGACTGTGACCAGACATCGTAAATATAGTTTACAGTGAAGCTCAATAGATACACACGTGCATACCTTGACTGACTCAGACGGTAAAGAATCTGCCTGCCATGCAGTAAACCCAGGTTTGATCCCTGGGTTGGGAAGATCCCCTGGAGAAGGGAATGGCAGCCCACTCTAATATTCTTGCCTGGAGAATCCCATGGACAGGGGAGTCCATGGGGTTGCAGAGTCGGACACAACTGAGCGACTAACACTTCACTTCATACATTTAAGTGGCTTCCCTGGTGGCTCAGAGGGTAAAGCGTCTGCCTGCAATGCAAGAGACCAGGGTTCGATCCCTGGGTTGGGAAGATCCCCTGGAGAAGGAAACGGCAACCCACTCCAGTACGCTTGCCTGGAAAATCCTATGGACGGAGAAGCCTGTAGGCTACAGTCTATGGTAGGCTACAGTCTATGGGCTCTCAGAATCAGAGGGTACTGAGCGACTTCACTTTCACTTTCACTTTCTACTCCTGAAACTGCATATAATAAAGCTGACAGCAGAGGGCGCCATTGGCAGCCGTAACTGAGAACTCCACCAGAGCCAGTTCAAGGGAAGGGTTTTTAAACTGCAGATCCGGACCTGTGAGGGGGCTGTGACATTTGCTTAGTCAGTTACAGTCAGCACTCCTAAAAGAAAGCACAGAAAAAATAAAAAATAAAAAAGGAAAGCACAGGACAGGACAGGACAGCAGGAAGTAGCGTGGCCAGCGTCACAAAGGCAGCACTGTTTCGTGAAGCTTTGTTGCCAAGTCTCATAACTATTAATAACCTGTGACTGTGAGTTGCGTTCACCAAGCTGAAGCTGTGTTAGACGCTTTCCTGAGAGAAACGCTTCATCACGGGGAACTGCTAGCCCTTCTGGCTTCTGACGTTCTGAGAAGGGATTACTACGTGGCCACTCACCATCATCTGTGCCCTCCGTGAACGCTCGGTGCTCACAGGCCACTGCCAGGTGTGGGTGAGACAATTCAGAGAGGCTCAGGGTCACCCAGAAGCTGTGTCTTCAAGAGTGGGGACAACCTGAACAGTAAGACAGTGTAACAGGAGGGTGACTGCGCTGACGGTAAGAGGCACATCTGGTGGGTTTTATCCAGCACCTTCCTGGCTTGTGGTCAGCGCGCCAGGAGGACAGCCGCTGCCCTGAGAGCACAGGTGGCGGCCTCGTTGGCAACAGGAAGGGCTGAGTGCCCAGGCAGCCCCACTAGGGCCTGTGCAGTCAGCCTAGGGCCCACAGTGGCTGGTTTCAGGGACATGGCCTCGGCCCAGGCAGAGCAGCGTCTCACGGGCGCAGTAGATGCAGGCACAGAGCCTGGGGGTCCGAGTCCAGCCCTCGCATGTGGCCATCGTGCGCCCCAGGCCAGGAGGAGCCGTTTCCCACTGAGTCCCCTTCAGAAAGTCCAGGAGCCACTGACTGCCTAGACACCCCAAGGTCCCCCAGCCATCTGTCACCAATGACCACACGTTTGTGCTCCCGCTGACCAAGTGTGGGGAGGCACACGCTTAGGCTCATCCTGGGAGGGGCTGCATAGACAGCATCCATCTGTGACCATGGAGGAGTCCAAAACTATGTTCCAGCTTTCTCAACAACAGTGACCAACTTGTCCACCCCTGCCATCGTCAGAGGCGTGGGGGCACACAGGGAACAGACGAGAGGAACCGGGAGCTTCTGCTGCCCCGTGGCCTGTAGAAAGCAGCGTCGGGGGTCCCCTCACTGAGAGAAGCAGACATCCTGGGGTGACTGTCTCAAGTCCTCTGTTCCAGGCTGTCCTACCAGGACGACGAGAATCGGCAGCTGACTCCCCCCGAAGAGGATAGGAGGGACGTCCGTCTGTCCCCAAAGAGGGGCTTCCTGCGCTCCGCCTCCCTAGGTAACCCCACGCCCTTCTCTAGAGGCGGTCACCCCCTCCCAGGTGATGACAAGGCACGCAGGGGTGACCAAGGAATGTCAAGGCCTGGCTGCAATGGCCTCCCGCATGGGCCCCAGGGTGGAGCTGGCCTGGGGCTGGACGTGTGCTAATGTTACATGTCTGGTGGGGGCACATCCTCGCCCGTCCCTGGGTGTGAGCTGTCGCAGCCACGTCCTCTTTCCATGCTGAGTCATCACTCGTGTGCAGGTCGAAGGGCCTCCTTCCACCTTGAATGTCTGAAGCGACAGAAGAATCCCGGGGGAGACGTCTCTCAGAAGACAGTCCTGCCTTTGCACCTGGTTCACCATCAGGTAGCCCCACCTGGAGACAGGCTACCCCTTCCCCACGGGCTGGCTTCCCTGTGAAGGGGAGCAGACCTCTGGACCCCCAGTCACCCTTCCTGTCCCACACTGCTGCTGCATCCCCTGCCCCGCCCGAATAGCCCCTGGGGAAGAGCTCTGCGCACCCGAGGACCGTGTACCCCCAGGCAGGACACCCAAGCGGTCCTGGAGAGCCCCTGGGAGGGTGGAAGGACCAGCAGCTCTCATCTCCCTCCAGTGGCCAGCTGTTCCCCTCCCAGAACTAACTGTTGTTCATAGCTAGAGCCTGGACATTGACCAGCACAAAATTCTATCTGTGAAATATGGAAATAACCAAAGGACCTTCCAGCAGCATGGTCAGGGCAAAGATATGTCAGGAGAACAGGTCCAGGCAGATTCAGTAGTTGAACTGGCTTTTGGCCTGAGTGACACCAAATGAGGGGGTGAAACCCAAAACCCCAACTTCAAGCTCCTCTTAGGACCTTAGGCCCGACAGAGGTTTGCAGCAGCTGAACAATCCCCGAGGCCGGTCTCTCTCCTCCAGGCAAATCAGGGTCTAAACTCGACTCTCCGTCACCTTCTCATCTCCCTGATTACACTTCCTTATCATGGGCTTTTACTTCACGTGGCTTTTTTATCCCAAAGGTGTTCGGTGCCCATCAGGGCTTATAGCCAGCACAAGACAGGCAGAGCGGCTCTGCCTGGGTGAGGGCACTTCTGCTCAGGTTTTGCTCAGCCTGAGTGCTGTCACCGGAGGACACGTGGTCTCCATGGGGCTTTCTGGAATGTCAGCAGCTCTCTGGGGGCCCCAGGGAGGGGAGGCCGGCAGGCTGGGAGACACCACGTGCACTGCTGAGGGGTTCCTAGGAGCTGGTCCCTCCGTCTCTGCTGATGGTGCCCGAAGGAAGACCCTCCCTCTCTTTGCATCCTCCTGTCTGCTTTCGTGCTCCCCTCCGACCCGTGGACCACGCTCCCCTCTCTGGCCCTCAGGCTGGGCCTCCCCTCCAGGCAGGGTCGCTCCCCATGGCCCATCACGTCAGAGCTGGTGGAGAGAATACACAGCTAATGGGGGCAGGGCTGGGACTAGAGGGAAGATGACCGTGAGCCCACCGGGCCTTGGCCTTCTGAGCTCAGGGGAGAAGGATCCCGGCTGACTGATGGTCACAAGGTCTGTTAGGGCCGCTGAGACGAGCTCTGGGTCTGGGTGCGTGACCTCGGTGCAAGCATCGGGAAGGGTCAGAGACAGGGACAGGGCTCACACTCTCCCATCCTGTCCACAGGCGCTGGCAGTGGCGGGCCTGAGCCCCCTCCTGCAGAGAAGCCATCCCCCCGGGACCCTCCCCCCACCACGCCTCACACCCCCAGCCACACCTGGCCCGGCCTGGCCTCCGCGGCCCGTGCCTACCCTGCGGCTGGAGGGGGCCGAGTCCAGCGACAAGCTCACCAGCAGCTTCCCATCCATCCACTGCGACCCCCACGTCGGGGAGCCCACACCCTGCGGGGTCAGCGGCACCCCCCGGAGGGCCCGGCCCGTGTCACTCACTGTGCCCAGCCCGGCAGGGCCCCAGGGCCGGCCGTTCCACGGCAGTGCCAGCAGCCTGGTGGAGGCGGTGAGTGGGTACTGCCAGAGGACTGGGCGGTGGGGGGTTCAGGCAGAACAGAGGGGACTGTGGTTCTCCCAAGCACATGGAACATCAAGTCTCTTGGCCAGAAAGACACTCACTCAGGTCTCCAATCCACGTGCGTGCCCAGCCGGCTAAGGAAGAGCAGTCACACCCACCAGGAGACCAGGGGAGCCCTGCGGGGAGGGGGCCGTGAGGGAACTCGGAACGGGAGGAGGGGACCAGGCAGGTGGGGAGCAGACTGGACAGGAGAGGGTCTCCTAGGCTCACCTGCTGCGTCCCCGAGGCCACCAGGAAGGGGGCAGGTGCTTCAGGACAAACGGGTGGGTGCCAGGTGTGTTCTACACATGCACACACACCACACACACCCACACACACACACCACACACAACACTGTCCCAGGATCGTCAGCAGCATTGGGCCAGGTGTCACCAGAGGAGCCTGAAGGTGTTCTGGAGAGTCACGTGGGGGCTCAGGGCACCTCCAGGGGAGGATCCTGGGGGAGGACAAGGGCCCCTGCTTCCTGCACGCATGCAGCCTGCTGCATTTGACGATGGTACCCCCGCCAGAGGTCTCTCCTCAGGCCTGCACACCCGAGAGTCCTGGGGGCACTCTGTCACACTCCTTCCTGGCATGAGGCACATGCATACACGTACACCGCTGTGCACACACATACACGCATACACACACACTCTCTCTTCCCCACGTGACCCCTCGGAAGCCCCTGCGCCAGCCCCACGGGGACGAGCTGGACTCAGAGTAACGTCCCTGGTCCCTGTCCCCCAGGTCTTGATCTCGGAAGGATTGGGGCAGTTTGCTCAGGACCCCAGGTTCCTCGAGGCCACCACGCAGGAGCTGGCCGACGCCTGCGACATGACCATCGAGGAGATGGAGAGTGCGGCCGACGACATCCTCAGCGGGGGTGCCGGGCAGAGCCCCAACGGCTCCCTGCTCCCGTGTGCAAACTGCAGGGACCCGGGGCCGGACCGAGCGGGGGGCGTGGAGGACGCAGCCTGGGCGCCCAGCGCCGAGCCCCGCCAGGGCACAGAGGAGCCCCGGGACAGCAGGGCCTTCGCCAGCGGCCTGTAGCAGCCGGGCTGGAGACGCCGGCTTTTTATTTGTCTCAATGTTCCTAATGGGTTCGTTTCAGAAGTGCCTCACTGTTCTCGCGGCCTGGAGTTAACCGGAACAGCGTCTTCATTCATTTCGTGGGGACAAGACCAAGTCGGTGGCCAGGAGAGAAGCAGCCGCAGTCCGTGTCTGGCGGGGGGCGGTGGGGGCGGGGGCGCGGGCACCAGGGAGGGGTCCGCCTTGGCTCCGCAGCCCTCACCCAAAGGACCCTATGCTAAACGGGTGTCTTTCAACTTTGCTTGTAAAAAACTCATTTTGCACATATTCTGTATGAGCCTCACTGTCCCCATAGAGCCAGGGCCCTGTGCGTCCACAGAAGGAAAGAGGACCTAGCCCGCCCCTGGGGAGGAGGAGGCCGGCCATGGCCACCCACACCACCTGTGTCTGGACCCTTCCTGCCAGGCCACAGTCATGGGGCCAGGGGAGCGGGCATGCCACTGGGACAAGACCGGTGGTGACTATCCAACGCGCTTTTGTTTTGGGATTTGACATTTTTCTTGACAGCATGTTGCAGTTTTCATTTGGGTTTTTTTTTTAATATATAATTTTGTTTTCCCAGGGGGAGGGGAGAAAGATGAGTGTTTACAAAGTTTTGCAGCCACGCACCTTACTGTCTTCACTTTTGCAAATGTAGATTGGATTTGGTTTTGTTGTGTTATTTAGTGGTCGGTTTCTTTTTCTACGGAGGATTCAGCTGAGCCGCCGTAGGAGGGTTTTGTCAGCCATCATATACACCCAATAATTTGTTCTAATTTCTGCAGGTAGTGACAAGATTTTTTTGGTTTGGTTTCCTAATTTAAAGGTGTAGGGTCTTGCACAAGTGTGTATAGTAGTGGGTGCCCAGGGTCTCTGCGAGTGTGTGTGCCGTGTGTGCGGCGGGTGGTGTGTGTGTGGTGGGGGCCAGTCTGCAGCCGCCAGGCCTCCCACAGGTCCCCTTCAGGCTCAGCTGTGGGGAGGCCTGAATCTGGGGCCGTTTGAAAGCAAAAACAAACCACTGTCTCTGCTTCTGAAACGGGAATCAGTAACTGCATTTTCTGTCCCACAAGATATGCAAAAACAATGCAATAATATTCATTTTAAAAATACAATTGTGAGTTGTGTTGGCATTAAAACTGTATTTAAAAAAACCACACAGAAATTTAAGGGAGAAACTCAGAAGGCTTTTCGCTTCGATTTGTTCTCTGTGACGTTTCACTGCGTTGATGGTGTTTCTGCTGAAGAGACCGTTATACTTGAATTCAGGTCAGTCTCAGTATTTTACAAATATTTTTTTAAAACTGAATTGCAATTGTGCCAAGCGAATATAACGAATTAAGTTTGTTTTTGAATTCACTTCTTGTATATTTGCTGCATGTAAGTAAATCATTTTGTATTTGGAGTGTGACAAGCCTTACCTTTGAGCTCTTAAGTGCTTTTCTACGTGTAGCTGGGAAACGGGACAGTTCTTCCTCTCGGTTGTGTGACAAGTGCTGGCACCACCCGTGTGGGTCCCACGCAGGCTTGGGCATCACTGTTTTGCATATCTTGTGTTCGCTTCCGTTTGCCTCCACTTTCCCCAGCCTGGGTGTAGGTGTATCCATATCTTGCTTTGAGAGACAAGGACTCGTCTATTCCACCCTCACTCTGTCCTCTCTGCCCCGGTTCTTGGATTTGGGATTTCTCCAGAGACAGCCCCGCACCGTGAGGGGTCGTGGGGTGCCCTGACCAGCCTCTTCCATCACAGGCAGACATAGGGGCCCCTCCCCCAGGAGAGGTGGCTCACCTCACTGTTAGGCATGCCCCAGCACAAGCGTGCCTTAGGAATGTGTCCACTGACCAGGAGGGTGGAGGAGAGGGCGTCCTCAGCTAGACAGCAGGGGCTGGAGCCAGGCAGCTGGTTGACATCTCGTCTGTCCAAAGCCAAGTGCATCCGGCTCGCTTCTCCACCTTCAGGGTCTCCTCCAGGGTCCGCCGGCATGGACCGTGGAGGGACCAGGATCGAGGGTAGTGCGTGGGGAGCTGGTGGTGAGGGTGGGACCAGAGGCCCTGGGGGGGCATCTCTGTTGGGTGCTGAATCCTCAAGCAGATTCCAGCAGTGATCGTTGAAACATGACCAGTTTGGGGAAACAGGATCCAAACATTCATCTAGACCCTCCCTGTCAAGTCACCTCCGATCCCGGGCTCGCCCAGCCCCTCTCGGCACTGACTCGTGTGAGCAGCCCATTCCTCCGTAAAGATGAGCTTTGCTGTGATGGACTGATTTTCCTGTGATGGACTGATGCTCAGCCCCCAGTGAACACAGTCTGGGGACAGCAGGCTGCGCTCCAGGCCCTGCCCTTCCCATCTCGGGCTCCTTCTCGGCGCCACCATGGTCTTCTAGACATTTTGTTCAAGTCCCTTGTCGGCTTTCCCTCTGTCTGCCTCGGCCACTAAGATGTTAGCTCCAGTGGAGAACAGAGCCTTTCGGCCGTGGTGCCTGGTTCCCGCTGTCCGTTTGGCCCCCGGTTGGAAATATGGGCTCTCAGCGGACCTCCCCCACACACCCGCACACACGTGGCCGCCTCGTACTGCCTTTCGTTTCTACTTTGCACTTGCCATCTGCGTCACCAAGTCTCACTGGGCAGCTCGTGCTGGGCTCTGCCAAGGGCACCCTCACCCCATCTCGCAACACAGGCCTCCTCACTGCCTGCTCGTCTGTCGGGAAGACCTGTCCAGGGAAGGGTCTCCCTGGGCCTGCATGCAGGCCTGGCTAGCGCGGGACAGACAAGTGACACCTGTCCTCCTGAGCCTCGTCCACAGCGTGGTCTCCATCTCTGCACCTGACTTAGAGCCGTCTCAAAAGCAGAGCCGTCGGGTCTTCTGAAACCCTTGGGTGGCCGGAGAAAAGCCACAGTGGCCGAGGACCCTACACACCTGAAGAGTTTGGGTCCAGGGTTCGTGAACCTGGCTTGTGTTTGTCCCCCGACAGGCAACCTCTTGTTTCCACCTTGATCTTACAGTTACTCAGGAGCTTGTCTCCTTCCCACCCCCTCCTTGAAAGTTCTTTTTGGTCTTGGGGAAGAAAGGGTGATTTTATCCCCCCAGATTTCAGCTCAATTCATACATTTTTCGCTGCTTTGGTTCAGAGGCTCTTTGTTCAAGTCGCTTCCCTCATCTTCTCAGGCAGGCTGGACCCCAGAGTCTTGTGCATACCGTCTTTATCTTCCTCTGCGCTCCGGCTTCCAAGCTCTGGGGGTCACCAGGAGCTGCCCATCATGTCCTCCCCACCGTCCTCCCCTCAGACCATCTCCCCAGCGATCAGCTAAGAGCACCTTGCCCTCCAAGGCCGACGAAGTGTCTTTCTGAGGAAAAGGAGCCCCTGGAAGGGAAAGCTTGGAGGTCATGGGGTGAGGCTGTTTTCCAGGGGGTGGGTGATAGCATGTGCCCCCACCCCAAAGGCCAGGAAACAGAAGGGACTTAGAGCAGCATAGGGAGGAGGTGGAGGAGGGGGGGAGGGTCAGTGCTGGCAGCCTCGTCACACCTCATCACAGATGTGGCTAAGGACAGTGGTGGCCTCTCCCCGACTCCCCATGGAACCTGCAGGGACAGGCATGTCATGTCTGAGAGGCAGAAACGGCCAGGGAAGGGCGACCTGGTGTCCACCTTCCAGGGCCCCCTGTCACTCCAACCAGAGCTCTGGTCTGCGGCGAGCGCCAGCACAGATCCAAAGGGAAATGGGGACCCAGGGCTTGTTTGACCCCCGTGTCTGCGGCTTCTTTTCATGGAAACATCTGTGGTGATCTCCCGCCTTGGCAGGGACAGTAGAGGGGCCGAGACCCCAAGATCTGCTTCAGAAGAAGAAAAAATAAAATTCCGCTCCAGCTTATTTCCCAGCTGTGTGGTGTCTGCCCCCGCGGCCCCGTCCTCTGCAGAACCCCCTCCCACACGTGGGCCGTGGGCCCTGAAGGCGGGGGGCACGGGGAGAGGCGACCTGAGGTCACCCCGGGAAGCCAGTGTCCAGCTTTCCCAGCGGCTGTACCGTCAGGTGGACCTCCCTCCCTCTCCCGGTGCCCCCCCCACCCCCGTTTTCCCTCCTCCCCCGGTTGGGTGAGAGGGGGCCCTCCCACGAGCCGATTCTGACGTAGTTTCTTTGTGTCTTTATTTATTTATTTATTTTTATGTCAAAGCAACAAAGCGCTGCCTTTTGGGGCCAGAGAGCAAACTAGCAGGTAAATGGGTTTCTGCCAGGTTTCCTGTCGTCAGGGAGATACTTGAGGCATGCCCATGCACACATCTACACATGCTCATGTACACACGCACTCACCTGCACGTGCACGCATGGGCACGCACACTTACGTGCACACACACCTGACGGGCAGCGCTGGCCCTCACAGGCTGATCCTCCTCTCAGAAGGCTGAGCACTGGCCACGGAGAGAGGCGGGGGTGCCCCCCACCCCGGGGAAAAGGTGCCCGTTGGAGTGACTATAAACTAAATGTCATTGCCTTTCATCAAGAACATTCCACCACTCCTAAAACCGAAGTTTTCCTGCCGTGAACTCGGGAGACTTGGTCCACAGTAGGCCAAGGGGTGGGTGGAAGGTGCCCGGGGGCCGCCTGGAGTGTCAGCAGAGCCCCCTCCTGGGCGGTTGCCCCGGGATGTGTGGGATGTGCTGTGAGGCTGAGGTGGGCCAATGGCTGGAGACTCAGGGCAGAGCCCCAGGCGGGATTGTCCCCGGAGGCTCCCTTTCTGCAGGGAATCGGGGACAAAGAGGCCCTGGCTTGATTCACCAGGTGACAGGAGAGTTCAGGCGAGCCCGCAGCCTCCTGCAGTGTGGGGGCAGCCCTTTGTGGGGCATTCAGGTCCCCAGTTTTCAGAACAAGTGGTCTAACTCGGATTCGGCTCTCGGAAAGGTAGCGGGACACCGAGTCCGCGTGAATTAACAACAGTGACCTGGGATCGCTTGTGCGTGAGAAACAGTTTTCTCCGAGGTCACATCAGAGCAGCCGTGGGGTAGACGCTGTCGTGTTGGGGAGTCGTGTCTGCAGGTCATGTCTGGGCGCAGTGGTGCCTGTTCACCACGCGGCCCCGAGTTCAGTTCCCATGCTACCGTTCTCAGTGCCCTTGGGTCTGTGGGCCAGGATGAGGAAGACGGGGTCTGGCCTCTGTCACCCACTCCCAGCTCCTGCGGGTCCCGATTCCAGGAGCGGGGCCGGGTGGGGGAGGCTCCTGTGCGTAGATGGGTCCCAGCGTGCAAGCTCCCCATCCAACATCTCCACCGTGGAGAAGCCACGCCAAGGCTTGAAAGGGAAAGAGAACATGGGACAAGGGAGATGGCTTGTAAGCGAACAGCCCAGTGCCATGGTCTCCCTCACGAGGTGGCCCTGACCTGAGCCCCAGGCATGAGGCCCTGGGGGGCCTGCCTGTATCAAGTGCATCCCCCCACCCTCAGAATCCGGCCTTGACCTCCCACCTGATGACCTGCTTCCTGCTTTTCCCCCTCCGCATCCCCGTTATTCCAGAGCTCTGTGCAAGGAAGCTCTGTTCCGAGGCTGAGATGTCCAAGGTGAGCAGGTCTGGACCAGTCTGTGATGCGGCGGTGAGAACCACCCGCGGAAAACATACCCACTGAGAGTGAGGGTGGCAGGCTCCCGCTGGTGAAGCACCAGACGCTACTTTCCTGTTTTATTTGGATGCCCCTCAAGCCTCCCAGCCAAGGTCCTCCATCCGGGAGGGTCCAGACACAGCCCCTCTGCTCCTCTCGTCCCGGCTCGGAGTCCCTCCCAGCCCCCCCCCCCACGGAATCACGCTGGCTCTCAGACAGTCGGCGTCCCCCTCCACGCCCCCCACACCTCCCTGCGGGCCCTCTTGTGTTGTAAATACTGTTGTACAGTTTGTAACCATCGTCACCCGAGTCGGCGGCCTCGCCCGTGCCCCTTCTCACCTCAAGAAAGGCCAGGGCGTCGAGAAGAGCTTCAGGGCCATCTCTGTGAGACGCTGTATATATTCCTGTAAGATTGCATTTTTATCTAAGGAATGATGTTATTTAAAAAACAACAAAAAAAAAAACACACAAAAAACAAGAATTGCAAATAAATTTCTTAACAATGTCCTCGTCAGCTTGGTCATCTTGCCCTTCTCGCCTCCTCGACAGACCGTTTCCTGGACTTGCAGAACCGTACTTAACCCTCCACTGACGTCTAATCCCCAAAGGGGAAACTCAGGGACTCTGACCCCGGGTATGGTCTCCAACCTCATTGCAGTAACTCATCGCATCCCCCATATCTTCCTTTCGGTTAGTGGTCAAAGGTTGAAAAGGGACAGAAGAAGAGAAATTAAATGGATGACCCACAAAATCCAGATGCTTCTCCTCTACCCACCATCATATAGAAAAAGGCACAGAATTGGTTTTGAATGAAGAAAGGACAGGGAGAGTGGAGGGAAGGGGACGGGGTGGTGGGGGGAGGAGGTCATGTATATCAAGTCCTCTGGGTCCCCAGCGGTCCAGTGGTTAGGACTCGGCCCTCTCACCACGGACAGTGCAGGTTCACTTCCTATGAGGAAACTAAGGCCCCACAAGCTGCAAGGCCGGCCCAAAAATCCTTTATTTTAAATTACTTTGAAGGCTATAAGCATGCAAAGTGAAAGTGAAAGCCGCACAGTTGTGTCCGACTCTTTGCGACTCCATGGACTGTATAGTCCATGGAATTCTCCAGACCAAAATACTGAAGTGGGTAGCCTTTCCCTACTCCAGGGGATCTTCCCAACCCAGGGATCAAACCCAGGTCTCTCACATTGCAGGTGGATTCTATACTAGCAAGGCCACAAGGGAAGCCCAAGAATACTGGTGTGGGTAGCCCATCCCTTCTCCGGTGGTTCTTCCCGACCCAGACCCAGGAATCAAGCCAGGGTCTCCTACACTGCAGGCAGATTCTTTACCAACTGAGCTATGAGGGAAGCCCTATAAACCTGCAAGCTTCTTTTTTATTATTAAACTGATTCAGACCAACCCTCATAATTCCCTGTGTAAAACTAATCAGTCCCAGAAACCACGTCTTAGTTGGAAAAAGTTACAGATCATCCTCATGGACAATTGAGTCCATTCCAGGAATGACAGTCATCACTGCTCTCCCCACTCCTCTGCTGGAGGCCCACCCCCGAAGCCCCCCACCCACCCCCGACCCCATACCCCGAGCTCTGGAGTCCAGGCTCAAGGAAGGAGAAGGACTCGAGGACACTCGAGAAGGACACTGCTTGTCCAGCTCCTGGAGGAGGAGCTGGGCGGGCACCCCCAGGAGCTGCCCCTCCGGTCACGGTCAGCAGCAAGGTGTTACCAGCAATGACAAAGTGCGTGCCAAAGCTTGTAAATGATGCTTCCAATCAGCTGAGAGAGCTGGAGACTTGGCCTGTGATGAATCTGTTCTGCTTGGGTTATGAATGCCTCCTTGAGTGGAGTGAGGGAGCCAGGCCCCACCCTGGGAGTAGTCAGCCTGTGAGTGGCCCTCATGGGTGGATGGCCTCCCCACTGCTCTGCTTTCCAGGGTCAGTGTGCAGGTCTGGCTGGACTCCAGCCTCTCCCCCTCATCAGGCCTGCTTCTGCCCACTTCTTCCTTTCTCCCCACAAGGCAGATGTGGTTATTGATCTGATTGCCCAAAGAACTAGGTATGAGTTGGGCCTTGTTCATTGGAAGGACTGATGTTGAAGCTGTAACTCCAATACTTTGGCCACCTGACGCAAAGAGCTGACTCATTTGAAAAGACACTGATGCTGGGAAAGATTGAAGGCAGGAGAAGGGGACAACAGAGGATGAGATAGTTGGATGGCATCATCGGCTCAATGGACATGAGTTTGGGTAAACTCCAGGAGTTGGTGATGGACAGGGAGGCCTGTCATGCTGTGGTCCATGGGGTTGCAAAGAGTCGGACACGACTAAGTGACTGAACTGATTTGGGCCTGTGAGGGGACAGGGACACCTGACACTCCCCTGCACTTGCTGCTTCCTGCTTCCACGTCGTGAACAGAACTAAGCCCTCATTCCATGCACCTCCACCTCTCTCCCCATCTCCATGCAGCTTGCCAGGTAGATGGGCTTCATGGACTCTGAGGCCTCTGCAACCCTCTCCTCTAATGTTGCCTTCTAAAAACCCTTCCCTGGAAGCAAAGGGGAGGCCAAGTCTTCTGAGCCTGAATGGCCCGTTCTCCCCACCTGTCCCCACATTGCACACCTTGCATTAAACACTGTTCTTTTACCACGACCCATGAGAGCCTGGAAGACTGGCTTTACTGCACCCGGGCAGGTAGACCCAAGTCTGGTTCAGGAACAAACAAAAACAGATCCACAGATACAGAGAACAAATAAGTGGTTACCAGGGGAAAGGAAAGAGGAGAGGAGCAAAGTAGGTGTTGGGGAGGAAGAGGAACAAACTACTATGTATAAAGTAGATAAGCTACAAGAATATTTTACACACAGGGAATTAGTCATTTTGCTGTAATAACTTTAAACAGAGTGTAATCTATTAATGTATTGAATCACTGTGTTGTACATCTGCAACTGATAGAATATTGTAAATCAAGTACATCTCAGTTTAAAAAAAAAACCACCTGATCATTTATACATAATCCTTGTGCACACAGAGCTATGGCCTGGGGTAAATCACATCATCTCTGCAGGCTTGTTTGCAGGTCTATAAAACCCACGTCACCACCCCACAGGTGGTGGTGGCAGTGAAACCTGGCCAGGCTGGGCCTTGTGTCTCCACTGAGCAAGCAGGGTTCCCCCCTCCCCTCTCACCTGGCTCTCAGACTCCCCGGGCTCATCCGTCAACCTGCTCTGTGCAAACCCAGAAATGGCCTCCAAGGAGCTGAATGAGCACCTGGATCTGAGGACAGAACACAGGTTGCCGGGGCGGTGCTGAGCTCCACTCGGCCTTGCCCTCAGAGTCACCCTGGCCCCTCCAGCCAGCACCCCAGGGCTTGCTTTCCGAGGGACCCCAACTCCCCAACAACGATTTCCCCCTTGAGGTCTGACTTCTGTCCCCCGACCCCACTGGGGCTGCGCCTTCACAGCTCAGCAGAAGCCTCTCAAGTCCTCCACCCTGGGTCTTTCTGAGTCTAGAGCCTTGGGCAGGGGTGGGCTTGGGGACCTGACAAGCGTTGATGAAATTAAAAGTCTTGCTTCTCTGCTGGTCACCAGGTGACTGGACTCCACAGGGACAGTAGGGAGACAAACCGCGGTGATGGTTTCACAGCCTGGACCCTTTAAACAAGTACATCGTACACAGTATGTCAGTAGATCTCTACAGAGTTATCCAAAGGAAATCAAGTAATAGGGCAGCTGAACTCGGAGCCTCCTGGTGTGATGGCCTGTGAAGTACACAGCATCACCTGGAAGGTACTCTTGCCGAAACGTTTCACCTAAATCAAACTGAGCCTTCAGACCTCACTCCTTGTCTACAGGAAGTGCAAGGAATAAAAAAAGTCATGCGGAGACACCACCAAGAAACTGCCAGACGAATAGAAAGTGTGGAATATTCAATATCATTTTAAAACAAAACCAGCTAGGGAAATGTTCTCAATTGAAAGAGATGACATCACCTCATGCGTTGTCAAACTTCATTGAGCCCTGGTTTGAGAAAAGCAACTGTGAAAACACTTGGGGCACGATTTGGGGAATTTGAACAGGAACTGAACGTTAGGGTGTTCTTGTTCATTTTCTTCTGTGTAATAAAGGCATTATGGAAAAATAAATTAACAAAGGCATAATGTTTAGGTAAGCCGCCCTTCTTCTTAGGAGATGCTTGTTGAAATATCTGGGGGCAAACATCATATCTACAATTTTTCAATGTTTCCAAGACACACAGCCACGTGCACTGACACCAGAAATGCAAACATGACAAGGGGTTAGCAAAGACTGAGCTTTATTCTTTTTCAAAATGGCTTTGGAGAGTCTCGGTCCTTTGAGTTTCCACCCAAAGTTTAGAATCAGCTTGTCAATTTCCATGAAAAAGTCGGTAGGACTTTTTTTAAGGTTATTATTTATTTACTTATCTAGCCATGCTAGATGCAGGATGTTAGTTCCAGGGATTGAATCCGCTCTCCCTGCAGGGGAAGCACAGGGTCTTAACCACTGGACCACCAGGGAAGTCCTCAACGCAGTAAGATTTTGATTCAGAAGTACTCTGCAAATGAATTTACACTCTACTTCCCTCTCGTTGAGCACACTGCTGCTCATTGCTGACAATCACTTCCACAGAGTTCTACAACCTCACCACACCTCAGCCTCATGGGAATCCCTTCTGATTCTTCTGATTCATCTTGCCCAACATGACTTCTGTTCCACCATCTACATCCCTCTCCTCTTTTCCTTCAAATTTCAAGGTTCCCTTTTAAAGCCATAAATTTAATAATTATTCCTGGAGGTGGGGATTCCCTGCACGGGGAACCCCAATCCAAGAGGACAGAGCATTTAATTCTTTTCCTGAGCTCACCACATGCCCCACCCTCGCTCCCTGGGCTCTGCCCTGATTCTCTCTGACCTCAGGCAGGGGTAGACTCTCTGAGAACCTCAGTTTACTTAACATTAAGTGGAAAGATTAGACTAAATCTGTGCTGTGGTTTCACTGGGGCAATGGTTTGATTTGGTTTTGTAATCACCAAAACTCCTTCAAGATTCTGATGAACTCTATCCAGGGAAAAGTACACTCATAAATAAACATTTTGCAAATCATCTCCAAGAGTTTATAAACTTTGCAGAGCCTACCCACAGTCTTCATGCTAGCAAAGTAATGCTCAAAATTCTCCAAGCTACGTATGCTTCAACAGTACATGAACCAAGAACTTTCAGATGTTCAAGCTAGATTTAGAAAAGACAGAGAAACCAGAGATCAAACTGCCAACATTCGTTGGATCATAGAAAAAGCAAGAAAATTCCAGAAAAACATCTACTTCTGCTTCATTGACTATGCTAAAGCCTTTGACTGTGTGGATCACAACAAACTGTGAAAAATTCTTCAAGAGATGGGAATACCAGACCACCTTACCTGCCTCCTGAGAAACCTGTATTCAGGACAAGAAGTAACAGTTAGAATCAGACATGCAACAAAGGACTGGTTCCAAATAGGGAAAGGAGTACGTCAAGGCTGTATATTGTCACCCTGCTTATTTAACTTATATTCAGAGTACATCATGAGAAACTCTGGGCTGGATGAACACAAGCTGGGATCAAAATTGCTGGGAGAAATATCAATAACCTCAGATATGCAGATGCCACCACCCTTATGGCAGAAAGCAAAGAAGAACTAAAGAGCCTCCTGATGAAAATTAAAGAGGAGAGTGAAAAAGTTGGCTTAAAACTCAACATTCAGAAAACAAAGATCATGGCATCCAGTCCCATCACTTCATGGCAAATAGATGGAGAAACAATGGAAACAGTAAGAGACTTTATTTTCTTAGGCTCCAAAATGACTGCAGATGGTGACTGCAACCAAGAAATTAAAAGACGCTTGCTCCTTGGAAGAAAAGCTATGACCAACCTAGACAACATATTAAAAAGCAGAGACATTACTCTGCCAAGAAAGGCCCATCTAGTCAAAGCTATGGCTTTTCCAGCAGTCATATATGGATATGAGAGTTGGACTATAAAGAAAGCTGAGCACTGAAGAATGGATGTTTTTAAACTGTGGTGTTGGAGAAGACTCTTGAGAGTCCCTTGGACTGAAAGGAGATCAAACCAGTCCATCCTAAAGGAAATCAGTCCCGAATATTCATTGGAAGGACTGATGCTAAAGCTGAAACTCCAATACTTTGGCCACCTAGTGTGAAGAACAAACTCATTGGAAAAGACCCTGATGCTGGGAAAGATTGAAGGCAGGAGGAGAAGGGGATGACAGAGGATGAGATGGTTGGATGGCATCACCAACTTGATGGACATTGGTTTGAGCAAACTGTAGGAGCTGGTGATGGACAGAGAAGCCTGGTGTGCTGCAGTCCATGGGGTCGCAAAGAGTCGGACACAATTGAGCGACTGAACTGACTGACCCACAGACTTCAGTTTAATAATCCCTGTGGCTAACTGCCTTTTATTTCTTTTCAATAGTTCTCTCTGGCTCCAATTCCGCTTAAAAATACAGACAGGAAAGTAGCAATTTTCATCCCTGCTAAAAACATACCTCCAAGAAAAAAATAGTGGAGGACAAGGGAGCCTGGAGTGCCGAAGTCCATGGGGTCACAGAGAGTCGGACACAACTGAGCGACTGAACAACAACCAAGAATGGTTCTGACATTCCTTGCCACATTCTGATGAGCAGGATTCTAGAAAATCCCTGTGCTAAGAAGATGAGTGATTTAAGCTAGGAAGCCCCATGCATCTGTTCATTCGCCTCTCAGAACTGAAAGCTAATTATCTGTAGAATTTGACAGGCCTCTCCTCTCATGTAATCTTTCAATTTGTTTCATAAAATGTGACCAATATATTTAGCAATTTGCTAAATTTAGCTTCTGTCTTGTGTGGCTCAGATGGTAAAGAATCTGCCTGCAATGCAGGAGACCTGGGTTCAATCCCTGGATCAGGAAGATCCCCTGGAGAAGGAAACGGCAATCCACTCCAGTATTCTTGCCTGGAGAATTCCATGGACAGAGGAGCCTGGTGGGCTACAGCTCATGGGGTCTCAAAGAGTCAGACATGACTGAGCAAATAATACTTTCACTTTCACTTCAAATTTAGTTGGAGCAGTTGTGCTGAATTTAAACAGCTATGTTGTAAACAAAATCATTTTTATATCTTTTTCTATCAGAACAATTACATTGGGTCAAGTGGGAAGTGTATGGAAACATCATCGTAAACTCTTTAAAAAGTACAACTTTTTCTAGCTGTATCACTAAAACCGATCCACAGGAAAATCACTCATTTAGACTCAGGGTACAATTTGGTAACACAGACCTAAGCAATAAAAGAATCATTTTTCCTGCAAAGGTGGATTTATTCAGGAATAGCAAAGGAAATGTAATTCAGAAGAAGCAAGCTATATAGCAAAAAACCATGGGCAAATCCGGAGAGAAACGAAACATTTACAAAGAAAAAGGAGGAAGTTGGGACGGGTTGTCTTGAATGGAAGTCTTTTGGAGAAAAGTGAGAGTTTAAGGTCTCCCTGGCTGGGTTCTGTTGGCTGAGTTGCCAGGGTGGTTTCTTTAAATAAAATGTGTATTTATTTATTTTTGACTGTGCTGGGTCTTTGTTGCTGCATGGGCTTTTCTTTGGTTGGGGTGAGCGGGGGGCTACTCTTCACTGCAGTGTGCAGGCTTCTCATTGCGGCGGCTTATCTTGTGGAGCACGGGCTCTGGGACAGGCAGGCTTGGGTAGTTGTGGCACGTGGGCTCAGCAGTTGCAGATCCCAGGCTCTAGAACACAAGCTCAGTAGTTATGGCGCGCAGGCTCAGCTGCTCCGAGGCATGTAGGATCTCCCTGGATCAAGGATCAGAACCCATGTTCCCTGTAGTGGCAGGTGGATTCTTTACCACTGAGCCTCCAGGGAAGCCCCAGGTGATTTCTTGTAGGGGATGCAACACACATTTTCTCCGGTGTGGGCTGTGATAGATAATTCTTTCCTGTAAGTGACCTGGAGGACACGATTGAAGTGTCTTAGCACAGCACACAGCACACGACGGAGACATAGGTAGAGTACAGGCCTGTGGACACAGCGGGGTCGGGGTCGGGGGGGGAAGGTGAGAAGTAGCACTGTATCACATACACTACCGTATGCAAAATAGATAGCTAGTGGAAAGTTGCTGCATGTCGTTAAAACTAATTTTTTAAAAGTGCTGTCCTTGCATTATTTTGACCACTTACTCCTGATCATTGTCACCGTGAAACAATGGCCTCCTGGCTGTTGAGCAGTCCTTTCTCAGCTCCTGACTGTCCCAGCCTCTCCACAGGCAGCTCACGGGCAACCCAGAAAGGGCTGAACAACCCCAAGTCCGGGTCTTTCATAGCCTAACCTTGTCAGCGACATCCTATTTTTTTTTTTTGGCTCATCCTGTTTATATTCTGTTGTTGAGAACAGGGCCCAGCACACACTCAATGGGGGGAGGCACAGCAGGTGCAAACACCAGGAGGTGGGATGGGGTGGGGGCATCTCGGAAGCTGCCCACAGACATGAAATTTTAGTGATTATATCCTCTATATCTATTTACACTTAGGATGAAAATTTTCCAGAGTCATATTAAAAAATGTATGGGAGGATGGATAGATTTCCAAAATTATTCTTAAATAAACAAGTAAAAGATCTGGAGACCACGGAGCTCGAGGCCTAAAGCAGCTGTGTCCTGTCGCCAGCGGGGGCTCAGATGGTCGCCAGGGATCCGCCAGCAGCTGGCAAAGGGCCAGTGCCTTGGACCAGGAGAAGATCCACCGCCTCAGACCTGGAGGTCTATCTACAGTCGGTGGGATCTGGGTGGGGGTTGTCCGAGGCCAGCAGAGGCGTTCAGGGTTGTCAGGAAATGGAATGTGGACGACGGTTGTCTCAGGAGGAAGGAAGGACACCTTCTGCGGACTCTCAGCAGCAGACTTGGAGCGGGTCTCTGGCGAACACGCGGGCTCAGCGCATCGCTGCGAACACAGGAGGCCCAGGGCCCCGACCTGGTCTGGGACCCCCGTGCAGTCGGAGCGCGGAGCGGTCCCGGCCTGGAGAAGGGAGAGGAAAAGCCAGGAAAGCAATCCAGGGAGAAGGTGCGGGTACAGAGAGAGGGAACTGAGAAAAAGAACTTCCTCTGACGGAGAAGAAGAAGAGTAAGACCGGAGGCGAGAGCAAGGGGCAGATATTAAAATAGTTTTACGGCCTGACGATAAAAGCGGAGATGGAATATAGGAGTCGGACGAGGCGGAGCGCAGGAGACGCCTGACGGGGGTTCAGGGGGCAGACGCGGCGGGAGGAGCGCGGGGAGGATCCAGGGAGGAGCGCAAGGAGGAGCCCGGGAGGAGCCGGGGAGGAGTTGGGGCGGAGCGCGGGGAGGAGCGCGAGGCGGAGCCCGGGAGGAGGGCGCACCTGGGACGCACGTCGGGGAGGGACACGCGGAAGGACTGTCCCGGCCGAGACCTCCCCTCTGCTAGGCCCGCCCCGGGAAGGGCTGGAAGCCGGAAGCAGGCGCGGGAGAACGACTCGGAACTCAGCCGAGGGGATCCCCGGGGCGCGCCCTCGCTGCGCCCCCAGCCCGGCCTCGAGCCCTCCGCTAAGGGCCGGGGCCATGGGGGCTCCACGCCGCCGGCCGCGCGTGTTCCTCGGGTCCCCGCCGGGGCCGTCACTCCTACTCTTCCTCCTGCTCCTGCGCCCGCCGGGCCTCGGTCTCGCCTCCCCGAGGCTCTTGGACCACCCGGCGCCTGTGTGTTCCCAGGAGGTGAGATCGGACGCGTCCCGGGGGGTGGGGGTGGAGGGTAGGGGTAGCCGAGGATGCTGTCGGTCGGGCAGGCGGCCAGGGGCCGGGGTCGGAGTCGCGGGGTTTCGGGGGTTCGGAGGCTTGGGCACAAGAGCGGGCCTCCCTGGGCAGGACACGCGGAGCGTCAGGAGTTGCGCTGCGAGCCAGGGAAGAGACGGAGTTTGCTGGGAAAGATCGCGCGGCGCGGGTTGCACAACCTGGGCAGGAGTCCCGGCGGCGCCTCCGGGGGGAGCCCCAAACTCGGGGAAGGACTTGGGGGAGGCGCGCCGGCCGGAGGCAGGGCCTAAGGAGGGCGAGGTGGGACCGGACCCGGTGCCAACCCCGGGAGACCACCCCTCCTCCCCCCGAGCCGGCGCCCAGGGTACCCCGCGGCCGCAGCGTCTGGCGCACGAGCCCGGGGTCTGTGGGGCAGCTTCCGGGGAGAGTTGTAAGGGCAGCCCGATGACCCCTCCGGGCGAGCGCTGGGCACCGCGCAGACCTTCCGGAGGGCGCCCCCTCCGGCCCCCACCGCCCTCCCGCGTCTAGAGTCCCGCGGGGCCGTAGGCACCCGTCAGTTGCCCGCTGTGCCCACAGGAAGCGACTCGCCCACGCCCGCCGCCGGGTAGTGGCCTTGTGGTGGAGGCCCGTCTTAAGGGAAAAGAGACAGATGGTGCTGGCCGCGCGCTGCCCTCTTCCGCCGCTCCTCGGCCCCCTCCCCTTCACCTCTGACCCTAAGAAATGACATTCCTTATCTGAGTCAGAGGATGTGGAACAACCAAAGGGGTATTTCTCCCTATCTAATGTTGCAGAGGATTCATAAGAGGGTGAAAGGTCAGTGACTGTTGAGCAGAATCTCTCTTTTAAAAAAAATAAATAAAACATGAATGATGTTGGGAAAGGTCCTTGTGACCCCCTACTCCTTGGGCAGAGCAGGGGACCCGCTCAGCAGGTCCTACTTGGGGACTTTGCTGTCTGGGACTCAGTTCATTTTTAGATGGCCTTTTGCTGGCCGCCTGCAAAATACAAGGTCCTGAAACAACAAAGACACACCCGCTGATAACCGGATGTTGGGGCAGTAAATCACAGAAGTCAGCCCGGAGCAGGAGCCTCTGTCAGCCAGGAGCTATGGAGTTCCAGGGAACAGAGAAGCTCCTGCTGCCCAGGTGCCCTTCCTGCAGAGAGGGCACTTGGGCAGCCCTCCAAGAAAGAGTCTGGAGCATTTCAAGAGAGGGAGGCCAAGGCCCAAGGGTGGGCAGGATGAAGAGTGGGAGGTCTGTGTTGCAGGAAAGTGGGAGAAGCAGCTACAAATGAGGGAGGGTCTCTGCTGAGCTGGGCTGAAAGGGCTTGGCCTCAGTTGCTCACCCGGAGAAGGGGCTTGGCTTGATGTTGGGGAGGGGGCTGGAGAGGGACCCTGGGCAGTTTGTCTACACCTGCCAGGCTCTGCCTTCCCTCTGCCTCCTGTACACCTGGCCAGAGAACAGGACCCCACTGCCAGCTGGCTCCCCTGAAAAGAGAGGGGTTAGGCCCCCCAGATTTCTGTCCCTCCACTGGCGCTTCCATGGATGGAGCACCACTTACTGACTTGACCTCAGAGGACCTGGCTTCGCAGCCTGACTTCACCACCTACAGCCCAGTGCCATAGGCACAGGTTGTGGGGGCTGACAGATGTTTGCGGACTGAAAAGAGGAAGGGGAGGGTGAGCAGGTGAATGACAACCAACTCTGCCCAAGAGGCAGCGATGGGTGGAGAGACCAACAGCTGATGCCAGCTGCTCGGAGTTAGCCAGGGAGCTGGTGCTCCTCAGCAAAAGAAGCCCGCCCGCCGCAACCTGAGAGTAGCCCCCCGCTCGCCACGACTGGAGAAAGCCAGCTCATAGCAACAAAGACCCAGTGCAGCCAAAAATAAATAAATTAAAAAATTTGTAATATGTATTTTTTTTGTGGTGAGGGGGTGATGGTACCTACCTCATAGAACTGTTGTAGATTCAATGAGATCTCCATACAAAGTGCTATTGATGCCTGGCCCAGGAGAGCTCAGGGAACACTGGCCACTACCACTACCACCGTCTTCATCATCGTGGGCGTCCCCTTCTAGGTTTGTGCAGGAGGTCTGATGTGGTGCTGTCCATAAGCTCATAAACAGTGTTCTGGTCCTGTTGTTGTTCCATCGCTCAGTCGTGTCCAACTCTCTGCAACCCCACGGGCTGCAGCACACCAGGCTTCCCTGTCCTTCACTATCCCCCGGAGCTTGCTCAAACTCATGTCCACTGAGTCGGTGATGCCATCCAACCATCTTACCCTCTGTCATCCCCTTCCCCTGCCCTCACTCTTTCCCAGCATCAGGGTGTTTTCCAATGAGTCGGCTCTTCACATCAGGTGGCCAAAGTATTGGAGCTTCAGCTTCCAATGAGTATTCAGGACTGATTTCTTTTAGGATTGACTGGTTGGATCTCCTTGCAGTCCAAGGGACTCTCAAGAGTCTTCTCCAACACCACAATTGGAGAAACATCCATTCTTAAGCTCTCAGCTTTCTTTACAGTCCAACTCTCATATCTATACATGACAACTGGAAAAACCATAGCTTTGACTAGATGGACCTTTGTCAGCAAAGTAATGTCTCTGCTTTTTAATATGCTATCTACGTTGGTCATGATCATTTCATGGCTGCAGTCACCATCTGCAGTGATTTTGGAGCCCAAAAAAATAGTCTCTCACTGTTTCCCCATCTATTTGCCATGAAGTGATGGGACCGGATGCCATAATCTTTATTTTCTGAATGCTGAGCTTTAAGTCAACATTTTCACTCTGTTCTTTCACTTTCATCAAGAGGCTCTTTAGTTCTTATTCAGTTCAGTTCAGTTCAGTTCAGTCACTCAGTTGTATCCAACTCTTTGCAACCCCATGAACCGCAGCACGCCAGGCCTCCCTGTCCATCACCAACTCCCGCAGTTTACCCAAACTCATGTCCATTGAGTCTGTGATGCCATCCAACCATCTCATCCTCTGTCGTCCCCTTCTCCTCCCGCCCTCAATCTTTCCCAACATCAGGGTCTTTTCAGATGAGTCAGCTCTTCGCATCAGGTGGCCAAAGTATTGGAGTTTCAGCTTCAACATCAGTCCCTCCAGTGAACACCCAGGAGTGATCTTTAGGTTGGACTCGTTGGATCTCCTTGCAGTCCAAGGGACTCTCAAGAGTCTTTTCCAACACCACAGTTCAAAAGCATCAATTCTTCGGCACTCAGCTTTCTTTATAGTCCAACTCTCATATCCACACATGACTACTGGATAAACCATAGCCTGGACTAGATGGACCTTTGTTGACAAAGTAATGTCTCTGCTTTTTAATATGCCGTCTAGGTTAGTCATAACTCTCCCTCCAAGGAATAAGCATCTTTTAATTTCATGGCTGCAGTCACCATCTGCAGTGATTTTGGAGCCCAAAAAAATAAAGTCTGACACTGTTTCCACTGTTTCCCCATTTATTTGCCATGAAGTGATGGGACCAGATGCCATGATCTTAGTTTTCTGAATGTTGAGTTTTAAGCTAACTTTTTCACTCTCCTCTTTCACTTTCATCAGGAGGCTCTTTAGTTCTTCTTCACTTTGAAGGTTCGTTTTTATTTCTGCTTGTTCATTTTTCCATAGTACCCTGTCCCTGTCATATGAATACAGTGTCCTCTCTTATTTCTTTGAGACCGTTGTAATTTTAATTTATTCTGCTCCCAGCATCATCTTATTTCCTCCAAGAGCATTCTTTTAAGTTGAAGATTTTTTTTAACCTATTTTCATACAAATCTGGTACTCTGTTGGTTATCTGAAAATATTCAAGCCTGAGGTTCTAAAAGCTGATTGGATGCCCTGTGGAACAGGGTGTGTGGATTAATGCTGGACTTACCATAGGGGTCAGGCTGGTGGTGACCGTGGCCTCCCAGATGTGGAAACCTGGAGGTCTTGTCTCTGGCTTGGCTGCCAGCGTCCTGAGCTCAAGACAGGAAACGAGGTTCAGATGACGCCCAGCTCCTAAAGCCACTGAGAAAAAAACAGTTCCTTTTGCCATGTCTTGTGCCCACTACTCACCCTGCATCTCCTCAGTTGTCAGGAGAGCAAAGTAAGGGGGAAATATGGTCCCCCCAGGAGTGGCCCCAAAAGTGAGAGGGAAGGCGCGTGCGTTTCATTTTTGAGTGTGAGCCCGGGGACACCATAGCCCGGCTGGCAGATCTGAGTTCTTTCTCAGCTGTAATTACCTGCTTCTCTTTTCCGCAGGGGCTGAACTGCACAGTCAAGAACAGTAAGTCACGGTTTTTCCTTTTCTTGAGTTGCCCTGATGCGGCGCTGATCCCATACCGAGTTGACAATGGACCCAGTCCCCAGTGGGAGGACCCCTAAGACTCAGGGCTGCTCCTGTCATCAGGGATTTGGAAGAATTCTCTGGGGCACTGCAATACGACCTGGCGAGTCTACAGTACGACCCTTTAGCCAGAGCTATCAGTCTGCAGTGTGCAATATCTGGGGTGGAATCTTGTTTTGTGTTTTAATTCAAGGAGGAGGCGCACCGTTCAGGAGTCCGTGCTCATTAGGGACCCAACACATAAAAACAGAGCAACTCTTAGAGCTGCCCCCTGTCTCCTGCCCACATCCAACCACTGCTTCACCTCAAAGCCACAGGCGTGCTTTGTCATCTCTCCTGTAATGTCAGAGCTTCGCCATGACCCCCGAAGGGCATCAAGAAAGCTGTGAGCCCAGTTTTGGTCTTGGGGTCATGGCCTGACCGTGAAGACTCCTGGACCCTGCCAGGCATCCTCTTTGGGCTGCACCTCTGTCCCTTAGAGCCCACAAGCCTCTGATTTCTGCCTCTCCTGCTCCCAGGTACCTGCCTGGATGACAGCTGGATCCATCCTCGGAACCTCACCCCCTCATCCCCAAAAAACGTGCAGACCCAGCTGCGCTTCGCCAGCACGCAGCAAGGACACCTGCTTCCCGTGGTTCACATCGAGTGGACGCTGCAGACTGATGGTGAGTGAGCGTTTGGGGTGCTGCCCACCTCTGGGTGGGTCCACAGACTGGGCCTCCCAGCCCTCCCATCAGACTCAGAATTGGGCTCCTGACCCTGTGCTCAGACATGAGGGCCAGTTCAGAGAAAGGACCCGTCAGTTTCAGGCAGTGAGTCCTTTTTCAGAGTTCTAGATGTTAACCCACCATCCTCCACGGAAGGCCTTTCTTCAGCCCCAAATCTTCATCACCCTGGAAAACACGTCTGATCATGAACCGTCTGACTGCAGGCTGGCCCTTCTGACAGCACCCCACCCCACCCCAACCTCTTGGGGGTCGAGCTGTGTGCACTCCTGGGAAAAGTGGGTGACGAGGGTGCCCAGGCCTGTGGATGGCCGGGTGAGTCCCTTGCTGAGGCTCATGCTACGTCCTCAAGGTCGAGGACCCCCCTCTGATACCCACAGTCAGTGTCCCCAGCAGCCTAGCCACAAATCTGCAAAGCTTTCACTTTTGGCCCAGGGTAAAACATCCTCGTCCCTCTCCAGCGAGGGGTAGCTGCCCAGAGGCAGCGGCTAACCCAGCCCAGAGGGAGCTGGAAGGAGCAGGAAGCAGGGGATAGACGGCACGCATAGCGGACAGGAAATGACCCCCCCACCCCCCCCACCCCGGCAGCTAGCCATCCTTGGTCTCACCTGTGCGCCTCTTCTCCCTCGACCTCCAGCCAGCGTCCTCTACCTGGAGGGGGCGGAGCTGTCCATCCTGCAGCTGAACACCAACGAGCGTCTGTGTGTCAGGTTTGAGTTTCTGACCACACTGAGGCATCATTACAAGCGGGTAAGAGTCCCACCAGGGTGGGCGGTGGTGACTGTGGGGAGTGGTGTGCGCACACATACCTACATGCACATACACGCATGCACCCCACTCTTCCTCCCAATCTCATGTCACGGCTTGTTGTTGGGAAGGCGGCTTCCTTGGCCGGCGTCTACCGTCAGCCAGGGTCTCCTCCAGGAGGAGCGGCTCTGCCCAGCGCGGAGCAGCCATGGTTTCCAGTGCAGTTTCTGGCCCTTCTATTGCTCAGAGCCAGAATGGGTTCATGTTTAGCTTGGTCAAAGCGCTGATTCCCAGTGTGTAGTCCCAAGCCCGGCAGCAACACCTGGGGATTGCTAGAAATGCAGGTTCCAGGTACCCCCAGACCTCCTGAACCAGAGGCTGGAGTGTTCAAATGGCAGCAGTTGGTGGTGACAAGCCGTCCAGTTGATCCTGACGCAGGCTTGTCTCAATTCCGCCGATTTACGACTGAGAAGTGGCCACAGGCAGAGCTCCCAGTAACACAAGCAGCAAAGACAGATCCCCTGTCCTGTGTTTAGTGAGGATGGGACCCCCAAACTACTGCCGGGAGGATGGAGGGACCAGGGACCCAAAGCGGTCCACCAGGGAAGCTGGAGTCAGTGAGTCTCAGAAAAAGTTGGAGCAACAAACTTTTTTGTTTGTTGGCCAGAAAAAGTTTGAGCAACAACGATGCCATCAGGCCCAGGGGGTGGACGGGGGACCTCGTAGCCTCCCACTGTATATTCGTGCTCCAGAGACCCTGCTTTCCCTTCCATGGGGCAGAGCCATGTAACAAGGGTCTTTAGCTGCCCCTGGGTCCCAGCAGCCTGCAGCCCTGGAGTTGGAGAGGACTGATGGGGGAGGGGTACCTTCAACCACCCCTACATTCTCTTGCCTTTGGCCCTGCTGTCTCCTGATGAGGCCAGAGCCAGGTGATGTTAAACAGGCAGGAAGACCAGAAGAAACACAGAACAGGGTCACAATGCCTCTGACTTGGGAGCTTGCGCCGTGGTTGTTCTCTCCCTGTATTGATGGATCCTTCAGGGGCAGGTGAGATCTTTGGGCTCAGGTAAGAGCTGTGACCGTTTGACCTCCCCTCCTCCTGTCTCCTAGTGGCGATTTGCCTTCAACCACTTCGTGGTAGAACCCGGAGAGGAGTACGAGGTGACCGTCCACCACCTGCCTAAGCCCATCCCTGACGGGGACCCAAACCACCAATCCAGAAACTTCCTGGTGCCCGGTAAGAGCAACCCCCAGCCTGCCCTTCACCTCTCACTCTGTGGTCAGCCTGTGGAACCCACGGGACAAACAGGTACAAGACTGGGGCTCCTTGGTGAGGGGCTGCAGCCTCCACTCCCTAAGGTGGAGTCCATTCTCTGTGGCACCAACTTAGTGTTGGCCCAAGACCCCAGTAGTTTTATGGGAACCGAGTCCTTCGTCTGGCATTTCCTGCCCAGAAAGTGTCGGGAAGACAGGCCTCTCCTGAGAGAGCTGTGGCCTCACTCCCCACCCCATCCGAGCCCTGGCTCCTCACTCTTGCCATGTCCCACCTGCATGTATCTGGCACCAGTCCCTCTTCCCCTGCTCCCTCCTCCTGGGAGGCTTGCCAGGCTCATCTTCCAAAACAGCATTTGATGCATCTGCACCTCCGGGTTCATCTCTGTCCTCCCCGGAGTCTCTGCCACAGTCCACCTTTCTCATTGTCTGGAGCCAAGAGCACCTGAATGCCCAGCCCCTGGAGGACATGGCCTGGGCCTTACACCCACCTGGACAGCCTCCAGACCTTTGTGAATGGCCCTGTGTGTGGGAGGCGATTGGGAAATGCTTCCTGAGGCCATCCACATTGCTGGAGCACCCCTTGCACACACAAAACATGCACACACATGCACCCATGTATACACAGAGATGTGCGTGTGCATGAAATTCACTCACGTACATGCATGCACACAGACATGTGCATGCATGTTCTGCTCACCCAGCTTTGTTTCCCCTTTTATGTCACTCCCCGTTCCTAACATGCCAACATCTTGACATAGTTGTGACATGATATCACAGTTTCCTTCTATGGTCCCTCCAGCTGGAATGGCATCCCCGGAGGGCAGGGACTTCGTCTCACTCCTGGCTATATCTCCCAGGCCTCACACAGCACCTGGCACGTACTAGGGGCTAAATAAGTATTTGTCAAATGAATGACACTCCCGGATTCCCCTCCTAGCCCCCCATCCCTAAAGCGGACTGACTCAGCCCCTGTCGCTCACAGTGATTCACGCCTGTCATGTCCTCTTAAACCAATAAAAATGCTGCAGTCAAGGAAATGGGGGGCCAAGAAGCCGTCTCTGGGGGAGCGGTCCTCACAGGGTCCCTGGGTGGGCAGTGCCATGGAATCACCTGGGAACTTGTCAGAAATGCAGCTTCCCAGGCCCACCCCAGACAGGGCTGAAGCCAAGAATCCCATGAGCATATGTGAAAGTTGGGGAAACGTCACCATTTGCCGAGAGGGACAAAGCCCATCTCCCCTGAAGGGCAAAAGCAGGTCCAGGGAGGGAGCCCCCAGAGAGGGGGAACAGGAGTAGACCAGGACCCCTCAGTCCCAGAGCAAGTCTGGGGAGGTGGCTTCTGCCTGGATCTGGAAGTTTCTAGAGGGATGAGTGGTGAGATGGCCAGGGACGCCCCAGGCCTAGGGCCTCTGTCCTGTGGCAGTGTCCATTCTGGGGCTCCTCTGAAGGGGTCACCTTTGGACAGGCTCCCAGAAAGCAGACGGTTGATACCTCTGGCGTTGGAGGTTCTGTAAGATGAGCTCTCCAAGGCAGGGGCTGACGGTTGCACTTCTCCCCGGTCCACAGACTGCGATGACCCCAGGATGAAGGACACCACGCCATGCGTGAGCTCAGGTAACCATGGGGGCGATCGTGTGGGAGCTTTACTTGGGTCACACACACATGCACGCAGATACACAAGCATGCACACATGCAAGCACACTCGGCACTCCCCCCTCGACTCCCGGTCACATTGTGCCCCGTGGGACAGGCAGCCTGTGGGACCCCAACATCACCGTGGAGACCCTCGAGGCCCACCAGCTGCGGCTGAGCTTCACCCCGTGGAACGAGTCCACCAGTTACCAGGTCCTGCTGCAAAGCTTCCCGCACGCGGAGAACCAGAGCTGCTTCCGACATGTCGTCGACCTGCCCGTGGTAACTGCCCTCCCTGCCGCTTTCCTAACCCATCAGCCTGGCCCAGAGCACCCTCTCCATCCTCGAGGGCCAGGCACTTGGGCTGGGTTTAGAGCATGTGACCTCCTTTCCTGTGTGTGCAGAAGTGAAGTTGGTGTGCAGTTGGAGAGTGGCTGGCGTGAGGGGGGTGTGTGGCTGGTGTGTGACTGGCATGTGGCTGGTGTGCGGTTGGAGTGTGGCTGGTGTACGGCTAGTGTGTGGCTGCGTGTGGCTGGTATGCAGTTGCTCTTGCAGCTGACAGGAGCACCCAGCCGTCTGTCCTCCCCTCCCCCACATTCTCCTGGTCCTCTTTCTGCTTCGTTAATTTCATGATTGCAAAGAGGATTTGAAGACTGTATAATGTGGGCATGAGGACAAGGGGGGGTCAAGGTAGGGAGTAAGACAGAGCCAGGGTGGGGCCGCTGCAGGACACATGCGTCTATCCCTTGATCCCCGGTGGCCCGGGCGTCTGATGCGGTCCTGGGGATGCAGTCCTGGGGATGCAGTCCTGGGGACGGGCGCTCCTCCTGGAGCCGGACCTGCAGCCCTTCTCCCCAGGAAGGGGGCCCCCGGGGCGCATCCCAGCCGGGGCCTCACTGTCCCTCCGCCCTGCAGTCCTCACAGGAAGCCGCCCAGCAGCACTGCCACATCACGATCACCCTGCCGGACTCCAGCTGGTGCTGCCGGCACCATGTGCAGGTGGGAAGCAGGGCAGGCCAGGGTGGGCGAAGGGCAGGGAGGCAGCTTGGGGGTCATGCTCCCCTGGACCCAGCACCGCTACCGCCTGGGGATTTCCTGCCCAGCCACCAGCCTCGCCCAAGCGAGGTCCTCTGCCCCCTCCCACTGACGGGCCACCGCCTGGCAGCCATGGAGACATCCTGGAGGGGCCGGTGGGTTCTTGGTGGGCCTGTGTCCCCCCAGCCTCTCCTCCCCACATTCTGCCTCGCAGATCCAGCCCTTCTTCAGCAGCTGCCTCAACGACTGCCTCCGACACTCAGTGTCCGTGCCCTGCCCAGAGGTCCCGCTCACCCCAGGTGGGACGCACGGCTGCCAGGGGTCACATGGAAGGAGGGTGGGCGAAGGTCAGCAGCCCAAACTGCACCGTGACCCGGTCCAGGGGGGCAAGGGGCAGTTGTCCAGGCCTGTGTCGTGCAGCCTTAGAGAGAGACTCCAGATTGGACTCCTCGCTGACTTTCGTTAGCTGTGTGACCTTGGGAAAAGCACTGAGCCTTTCTGATCTTCAATTTCTGTGACTGGAAAATTGGGGACTCTTTATTGTCATAGTTACAGTTAACACCATGTACTGAGTGAGCAAAGTGCTCTAACGTGTCTGCTTTTAGTTCTCACAAACTCTTGAGTCATAGTACTATCTGACTAGTACTGGGTACTAGGTACTACATACTATAGTACTGTGGACTGTGCATTATAGTATAGGTACTGTGTACTAAGTGCTAAGCTCTATGTGCTGGGCACTATGCACTATAGTACTGTGTGCTATGTACTAAGTACTGGGTACTATGCACCATAGTATAGATACTGTGTACTATATAGTACTCAGTATATTTTACTGTGTACTATGTACTGTGCACTAAGTATTACATACTTGGTTCTGGGTACTATATACTATGTACTAAGTGTGTACTATGTACTGTGCACTATGACTGCTGACAACTGAAAGTCTATCCCTGTTCTCCTTACAGACGCTGCTGAAGGTAAGGCTGACTCTTTCAAGGCTGAGGTGCCTCAGGGGCCAGGGAGAGGTCCCTGCCTAGTGTGGTGTGGGGTCAGGCTGCATGAGGAGACAGCCCAGGGGAGCAGCCCGGGGTGGGCAGTGGACGGTGCCCCAGGGCTGGCACAGCAGAGAGGACACCTGGGGTGGGCAGTGGGCCAGGTGCCAGGGCTGGCACAGCAGCGAAGACTCCCGAGGTGGGCAGTGGGCGGGGCCCCAGGGTGTCATACCACTCACACCACCCTCCCGCCACAGACCACACGCCCCTGTGGGTGTCTGTGTTCATCACAGGCCTCTCCATCCTGCTTGTGGGCTCCGTCATCCTGCTCATCCTCTGCATGACCTGGCGGCTACCAGGTAAGGGCGGGGCTGCAGCCCACCTGGGGTTTCCAGTCTCCCCCTCCCTCTTCCCAGACCCTTCTCCCCGCGCCAGCCCTAAGTCTGTGCTCAGAACCCCGCACCCTCAGCCCTGCAGGCTGTTAATAAGTATCAGTCCCCCACCTCAGGCCCACTCTGGCCATGTTCCAAGCAGGAGGGAACATGGATCTCCCAGGTGGGGGTTGGCCTCTTCCTGCCCCTCCATGACCCTGATCTGGGTGGCTGTTCCCTCTGTGACCACGATTGGTGCAGGGGAAGATCACCAAGCCAGGTGTGAGGCCTGTCGAGAGGGTCCTTCCCCAAAGGGTCCCTGGGAGGGTCCAGCGTCCGGGTCTTTCCAGGGGTCAGGAGGCTGTTCTTGAGCCACACATCTGACCTTTTCCTGAAGCGCCCGCTCCTTGGGGCGAGGGAAGGACCTCATGGTTCTTGGAAGCAGCCCAAAGGTGGGGGTTGAAGAAGTCAGGTGCCATATGCCCTCTTGGCCTCCGTGTGGCTCCAGGGAGTCAGCCCCACACCATGGGGTCCCTCACTGGGTCGAGGAGGGGAGGTCACCTAAGGACATTGGATCCCCGCATCACCTTCAGAATACAAAGATGCCGCAAAGGGTCTGGGGTCACCACTTCCAGAGATGTCTCGGAAGGCATGTGCCTCCTGCAAGGACAGGTCTGGGGGATGGGCTTTCCTTGAAAGGGGAGTCTGCTTGGGGGCGGTCACTCAGGTTGTAACCTCCTAGGCACCATTCTGGGGGCCCCAGCCCAGTCAGTAGTGCTGAATACTTCTGACCCAACTGGTGGGTATGTTGGATGAGCCGGGCACTTAACCCACAGACCCATTTCACAGAGGAAGAAACCGAGCTTCAGAGACATCGGTACCTCCCCCAGGTCACACAGCAGTCGTGGGAGACGCGGTCTCCCCGCCAAGGCCCAGAGCAGCTAGGAGGTGCTCCTCAGCCCCTCCCGTGGTCGGGAGACGGTCTTGTAAAACCTGTGCCGCCTGCACGGACACTTCTGGAGCAGTCCTTCTGGCCTTTCCTTTCCTTTCAGGGTTCCGTCAAGGAAAACATGAAGATGGCACCAAAGACACAGGTGGGCACTCCTGGTTTGGGCAGCCTGGCTTTAGGGGGAGGCTGTTCACATTGGCCTGGAGGAGCTCCCGGGTCAGTTCCTGTCCCTCGGGAGATGTCACCTGCTGGGGACCCACCTCTAGCCCCAGACGGAGGGACCTCAAGTAGCAGGGGGGCTGGGCTCAAGGCTAATCCCTGAACAAGAAAGGAAGGTCAGGGCCCCTGGAGAGCAGCTGTGTCCATGCCAGAGATAGGCCTTGGTGTCTTGAAGAAAAGCTAATTCTTAACTAATGTGTAGGGTGCAGGCCAGGTAGGAAAGTGAGAGACACTCTTTTCCTTGAAGGCACAGGCTATTTTCCAGGCAGCCAGTGCAGCCTGGCAACTGCCTCAGGCATCTTCTGGGATCTTAGCTGCATTTCTTGGGCTCGGGAGCCAAACTCAGCCTGTTTAATGTCCCTCACCAGCCGGCCAGGCCTGTGATGTGTGGTCAGCACTGAAACGCCTGAAACCACATGCTGGTTTCCTTATTTCCCCCAGAGATCCTGCCCACTGCCATCAGCCTGAGCCCCCCGCCCCTGAAGCCCAGGAAGGTCTGGATCGTTTACTCTGCAGACCACCCCCTCTACGTGGACGTGGTCCTCAAGTTCGCCCAGTTCCTGCTCACCGTGTGTGGCACCGAAGTGGCCCTGGACCTGCTGGAGGAGCAGGCCATCTCGGAGGTAGGAGTCATGACCTGGGTGGGGCGCCAGAAGCAGGAAGTGGCGGACAGCAACTCCAAGATCGTCGTCCTGTGCTCCCGAGGCACCCGGGCCAAGTGGCAGGCCATGCTTGGCTGGGAGGATGCCGCCGCCATGCAGCTCCGCTGTGACCGCGGGCAGCCGGCGGGGGACCTGTTCACAGCGGCCATGAACATGATCCTGCCGGATTTCAAGAGGCCGGCCTGCTTTGGTACCTACATCGTCTGCTACTTCAGCGACATCAGCTGTGAGGCGGACGTACCCGACCTGTTCAACATCACCTCCCGCTATGCGCTCATGGACCGGTTCGAGGAGGTCTACTTCCGCATCCAGGACCTGGAGATGTTCGGGCCGGGCCGCATGCACCGCGTGGGGGCGCTAGCGGCCCAGAACTACCTGCAGAGCCCCAGCGGCCGGCAGCTCTGCGAGGCCGTGCAGCGCTTCCGCCGCTGGCAGGCCCAGCGCCCGGACTGGTTCGAACTGGAGAACCTCCGCTCGGCGGACGGCCAGGACTTCCAGTCCCTGGACGAGGAGGCCTTCGAGGAGGAGCCGATGCCCGGAGGAGGGATCGTCCGGCAGGAGCCGCTGGTGCGGGAGCCCACTTCCCAGGATCACCTGCTGGTGGAGCTGCTCCTCGCCGGGGAAGGAGGGGGCGGCGTGGCACGGCTGGAGCCCCAACCTCAGGCCCCGGGGCAGCCGGCAGCCCCAACGCTCCAGACCATGGTGGTCCCGGTGGACAGGGCCCCTCGGACTCAGGTAGTGGAGCCCGTCCCACAGGAGGTGGGCAGCGGCGCTGGCCGGCTGGCCCTGGTGGAGGGAGACGAGGCCTGCCCGCTGCTGGGGAGCCAGGGTCCCCGGCGGAACAGCGTCCTCTTCCTCCCCATGGGACGGCTCCCGCCCCCGCAGCAGAGCCCCAGCCTCCAGGATGTGCTCACGCCCCCCGAGGAGGAGCAGCGGCGGTCTGTGCAATCGGACCAGGGCTACATCTCCAGGAGCTCCCCGCAGCCCCCCGACGATGACGACGACGACGACGGGGAGGGAGTTGGAGAGGAGGACGGGGGGCAGCCACTGTCCCCCCAGGGCCTGGAGAGCCTGCGCAGCCTCCAGCTGCTGCTCTTCTTCCAGGAGCTTAGCAAGAACCCTGGCCTTGAGCCGGAGGGGCCACCATTCGGGGCCCTCCCCCAGCCGGGGCGGTGAGTGAGCGCGTGTGTGCACATGTGGGCTTGCGTATGTGAGGCCGCATCTTTAAAGGTAGCCAGCTTGACTGTTGGAGAAGGAAATGGCAACCCACTCCAGTAGTCTTGCCTAGAGAATCCTGTGGACAGCGGAGCCTGGTGGGCTGCCGTCTATGGAGTCGCACAGTCGGAGACGACTGAAGAGACTTAGCATGCATGCATGCATTGGAGAAGGAAATGGCAACCCACTCCAGTGTTCTTGCCTGGAGAATCCCAGGGACAGCAGAGCCTGGTGGGCTGCCATCTATGGGGTCACGCAGAGTTGGACACAACTGAAGCAACTTAGCAGCAGCTTGACTGTGTCCCCTTAGCTTTTCTTCAGGTGCCCATGTGGTCACCTTCCATCCCGAGACCCCCTGGCCGATTCCCAGGAGCTAAAGGACAGACTGTCTGCCTTTCCTCCCTCCGGCCTTTACCTTGGGTCCAGTATAGCCCTGACCACCAAGGAGCTGCTCCTCTAGTGAGAGAGTCGGGGCAGCATGCAGAGTGGGGGCAAGACATGGAGACAGAAGGGGTGCCGGTTGGGGGTAGGGGGCAGTTGGAATCCTGAGTCTGGGGCAGGAGGGCAGTGGGGCAGAGTGTAACCGAGCCTGCTGCGGAAGGTGAGCGCATGGGCCCAACTTGGGGGGCCTGGGGGCCAGGCTGGAGTTGGGGCATCAGGCCCTGATGCTAAAGGCCGGGACTTTACCAGGATGCCCTGTTCCCTGCAGAGGAGGCTGTAGATCAGACACACCAGTCATTTTCGGAGAAAGACTGGATAGAAGTGAGTGTCTGAGCCCTGATGACCTCAGCAGGGCCCTCTCCCACTGGCCTTGGTTGGTGGGAGAGCTTTGGCCAAGGATTCTTCCAGGGTTGCGGGCTGAGCCCCTGGGCTATAGCATCCGGGCTCAAGAAGAACAAGGAGCACTCAGCCCTGTGCACGCTGGGGTCGCTCTAGGTTCTCTTTGCCTGAACCCGAGTCCTCCACTGTAGCTTCAAGCACCTGCAAGGAGGAGGGGGTTCTGAAATTCAAGGAGAAATCAGATACCGCGTGTACTCGTGTGCGTGTGTGAAAGTGAGCTTATTGATAAAAGAGTGAATAAATTTTTAAACTCTGATTAGAGTTCCTGGCTGTCACTTTGAGTCACATGTTATAGAGGTCGGGAGGTTTCTGGCTGCAGAGGCCTTTGTCGTGGTGAGGTTGTGCCTGGTAGCAAAAGGCTGTTGAGGCCCAGGTCCTGGACAGTGCAAGGTCCACACCAGCCCCGCAGAGCAAAGGAGCAGGCATGGGTATGCTACAGGCTGACGTCCATGCGCGCGCCCCACATCCCCTGGTTGACACCTGGTCCCCAGTGTGTGATGGTGTTGGGGAGGGCTTCTGGGAGGAGGGAGGGGGGTCGTGGGGTGGGGTCCCATGGATGGGATAAGTGCCCTTGTAGGAAACACTACAGAACACTGTCCCCTGCTGCCATGCAAGGACACTGCGAGACAGCTGTCTGTGAATCCGGAATCTGCTGGCACCCTGACCTTGGACTTCCAGCCCTGGTCTGTTTCTGCTATTGATAGTCTGCGCAGTCTCGGGTGTTCCATTCTAGCAGCCAAGTGGACAAAGTCAGAGGAGCCAAGCCCTCCCAGCCTCCAGCCTCCCGGGCGCCATCCCCTGATGATGTTGGGTGGGCGTCGCTGGGTGCAGATGCCCACGCAGCTTTCCAGGACAATCCCCCCACTTCCAATCATCTTGTGCTCAACGTGCAGAGTGTGGGTTCCATGGCTAGAGCCAGGCGGTGCCTGCGGCAGGGTGTCCTGGCCCTGTGGTCCCAGGCCTGGTCTTGGGAGACACTCTCGGCCTGGACCACCTTCCCCACAGACCTCAGACTCCTGCTGTGCTGGCCCCTGAGGTCAGACGACCCAGCTGTCACTGTCCACCAGGTCCCTGTCTCGCCATAGCTGCCTTTTATTCCTCAGGGCTTCACTGAGACACAATTCACAGCTCACACAGTTCACCACGGACCCTGTACAAGTCAAGGCTTTGGGGACTTCAGAGTTCAGCAACCTTCAGCATAGTCAATTTTGGAACATTTTTCTTCCTCCCCAAAGAAACCCAGCCCCCCTAATCATCTCTCCACAACCCCTAACGTCCCATCGCTGGGTGGTCACTAATCTTTCCATAAGTGGGTGTGCCTGTGTGGACACAGTGGATATAAACAGAGTCAGGAAGATCCCCAGGTAATCGACCCTTGTTCTGCCCATGTCCCTGCTCCTTCCCTGGAGCCCCCAGCCTCACACTGGTCCCAGACTAGGTATCGCCCAAACGCCAAGAGCATCAGGTGTGAATAAGGCCTGGTCTCGCTTTCCATGCTATTCTGAACCACGGCTAGTGAAATCATGCCTCACCCAGAAAGGCCCTCTGATAACAAGTGTCCCCTAAGCTGTGACCCCCACACCTCGAGACCGTCACCAAGCAGAGCTCACAGAAGGGGCTCAAGGATGCAGGAGGACCCCTGGCCATACAATCTGTGTGGATGTCCACAGCTTTTTCTCTAGTGAGAAAACAGCTAACAGGTCCTTGGGACGTTGCTGGCCACATTGATTCTGAACCAGCTTCTCTTTCCTGCTCAGGAAGGTCCTCAGAGGTCCTCAGGTTTTGGAGGGGCTTTTGTCCGTCACTTAAATGTCTACTCAGCAGCTTGAGCTGGGCCTCTGAACACCTGTTGTGATGGATTTTACTCATTTCCTGCTTATCTGCCTCGGGCAGAAGGGAGAAGATGCTCACCTGCGAGACTCCAGGGATGTGGCTACCTGCCCCTGCTTTTTAGCCAGAACCAGACGACAAAGGTGGTTTCCGACAAAGGTGGTTTCCGTCTGCGGCCTTTGCACTCCGCTCCGCAGGAGCAGTCTCCCCTCCCAGGTAAACAAGGGAGGGGCCTTCCTGCACAGACCTGCTCAGTGAGGGCCCCGCCCAGCCCTGCCCATCAAAGTCAACTTCAGTTGTTCACACCTTAGTAGGAATCAGTGTCCTGGCTCCTTCCTCTCCACGGCCTGAGAGGAGAGTCTGCCTGGGCCTGACTGGGGGCCTGCATGACTCCCGGGGCGTGGCACCTGCCCCTGCATTTAGGCCAGACCCAGACGAGAAGGGAGAATCCAAGTCCAAAGGCTGCCCCGGGCCGCTGGATGTGGTTCAGACCCCGTTCCCTTGCTGACTGCAGTGCAGCCTCCCGCAGGCAGCTCCATCCTTCTGGGCTCAGGAGCAGAGGAGAAGCTCCCCGGAGGGGCCAGGCCCCGCGCTCACCTGACCCCAGGCCTCTGGCTGCAGGACTAGAGCCTCCCGACACGACCTTCCCTCTTGAGCAGCTCAGCCACGAGAAACATAGATTGGTCATCTTACCGCATTTAGGGAGACACGAAGACATGGTCTTTGCTGCCCTGTGACTATCGTACTTGTTACGATCGTCCATGTCTTGAGGGAAGGACCGTCTCGGCACATGTCACCCCATTCTCACCTATAAGCTTATAGGCGCTCCTGTCCTGTAAGTAAGGAAGATTCCGCAGGCCAGGTGGGCCTGAGCAGGCACGGGCAGAGCTGCCTGGGCTTCGAGGCTTGAACAGCACCAACCTTCTCTGTGCAGAACTACGACCATTGTCTTCTTTCTGCACAGAACTGGTGTCCCCTCAGACCGCCCAGCTCTCCGTGCTACAAACAGACAAGCACGGCCCCTCCTCTTCCCGAAAAACGACTCCTGCTTCTGGCCTGTGCCAGGAGGGCAGAGGACTTGTGAAGTTGGCTTCTCAGCCTTTTCCCCCACTGGCAAGTTCTTCTCAGAAAGAAGGAGCCAAGGACAGGAGCAGGGGCGTCACTCTCAGGCTGAGAGACAGGGGACACGGCCCCGCTAAGGAAGCCCGAGGCCACTTCCTCAAGAGCCTGCCAGCCACCTGAAAGGAGGTAGCCAAGGCGGGCCCAGAATGTGAACAGAGACCCGCAAAGTGATGACAGATGTCACAGTGACATTTAAGAGTTTAGCAGGGAAACCAGGACAGGCACGATCTTAAACCGCACAGGAAGCTTGTCACAAGTCTCAAGTATTTTTTTTTTTATTTTCAGAACAGAAGCTGGTTTTATTTTTAAAAAGAGAAGGAGAGAAAAAAAAAGTGATAAATGCCAGCGAGGTGCCACTTCCGTCCTCCAGGCTCCGACTGCCAGCTCTCCGCTCTTCCAGAAGAAACGTGAACTCTGTAGCTGTCTGTACAGAGGGTCTGGGCCAAGCCCTTTCCAAACACAGATGGAGTCAGAGGCCTGACCCACCCAGCGTTAGAGGCGGCAGCGCAAGTCCGACTCCAGCTTCTCCTCCGTGTCCTGCACGGAGGGCATGGGCCCAGGGACAGGAAATCCGCCTGCTGGGCCCACCACAGCATCTCCAGCTGGCCCCCCGCACCACAGATGCCCCTAGAAAACAAGAAAAACGAAACTTCTGGGGCATCTCTTGTTGTGAGTGGGGCAAGGGAAGTAAGTAAAAGGACTCCAGAGAAACATGGCAGAAGGCAGGGGCCGAGCCCCTGAGCACAAGTAGTGGCACCGAGTGTCAGGAAGAGACGTCTGTCCCCGGGGGAACGCGGGCCGGCAGCCAGAACCAGCCGCATCCACAGTCTCTCATCAGACCAGGAAGTGCAGCTCATCAGAACCCACTGCAGCCCCCCACCAGCACACCCGACAGTGGGGGGGCCCCCCACGTGTCGCAGTGTCACTCCGCGGGGAGAAAGGGGTGGGACGGGGGCCAGCCTGGGCCCTCCATGGCTCAGACGCGGAGAGTAGGTAGCAGAGCAACAGCAAAGCTGGAGAAGAGGGTATGGGAACAGAGGGGCTCCCCCCCAGGGTCTGGGCCCCAGAACTCTGACCACATGGAGTTCAAAGGGCAAGAAGAGGGCTCCTGGGAGAGGAGAGAAGGCAAAAAAAGGAACAATTTGTTGCAAAATCCAACCAGTTGACCCTGGACCTGGTGGGCGAGGGGCTGGGAGCCCCGACACTGAGTGCAAACATTTTCCTCCCTGCCCCCGCCCCTAGAGCAGGGAGGCTCAGGACATCAGCCCCTCCTGTGTCTCTGCCTTCTGTCAACAAGCCCCCCAAACAATGAAGGGCCCCAAAACATTCTCTGGCCCCCAGCACAGAACAGAGGCCCAGGAAGCAAAAGTGACCTGTGTGTCTCTGAAGACAGCCTGTGAGAGTCAAGCCACTGCCCATGACGTGGGGCACTTGGTCTGGGGTTTGTTACACCACACAAAGCTGCCCAAGCACACGCAGGGGGGAGATACCTACAAACTCCCCCACCCCATCCTGTCACCCGGTGCGGGAGTGGGTACCCCGGCCTCAGGACTGTGTGTGGGCAACCCCTGCGTATCAGCGGTCACTAGGGAGGGAGGCTGGGTGGGGTGGGGCTTGTCCACCCCCTCCAGGCAGTCTACCCTTTCCCTAAGGACTCCCTTGACCAGAGCAGAGGACAAAGTTCACTGCCACCCTTTCTGATCCACGCCAGGCCTCCCAGAAGAAGGGCAGGGGGTGAGAGACGGGTTCCCTACTCCCGTGGGCCCGTAGGTGGCCCAACTCGTATCAATCCAGGGACCCCACCAAAGCTATTCTGAGCCAAGACCTGACCCAGCCTGCTACCAGCCTCAGGAAGGATGGGAGCTGTGGGCACAGAGAGGGGGAGAGACGGAGGGCAGCCAGTAGCTGATCCTCCATAGACCCTGTAATAACAATGGCACCAAACCCCAGCGGGTCCAGTGGCCATGGTGAATGCAATGAGTCTTTGTCCTTATTTTTTGTAAGCAGCATCAGTGTGTGATGCGACACAAGTGGGAAGCACGGAGGTAGACACGCTCACTCACCCCAGAAAGGGTGCAGTTTGGTCCTTAGAGTATGGACCCCACCCTGCAGCTGAGAGGAGCAGGGTGGGACTGAGGAAGACCCTGGGTGAGTTTCTCCCTCAGAGGAGGGCCACTGGGCAGTCCCCAGGTGCCCAGCTCTGTCTGGGAATCAATTCATGGCCACAGATTCAGGTAGGAATGAGGAGTGTGGGTGGGGAGGACAGGGCCTCCCCAGATCTCCTGCTGATCTCAAGGGGCACAGGGTGGACACAAGGAAACAACATGCATACACATACACACACACACACACACACACACACACACACACACACACACACACACACACACACACACACACAGATTGCATCTATCATCTGGATGAAAAACAACAGACACAGCCCGGGAACAGGGGACTCCGGGTCAATTTCAAGGTGTGGGACACCGGCCACCAGCCACAGCCTAAAAGCAGCTGTCCCATCCAGCCTCCTGCCTGGGTCCCCCTCCTCCACTCTCCTCTACAAGGGAGCAGAATCAGAAGGAGGTGGGAGAAGCAAGAGGCAGAGGCGCCAGGCTCCTGGAGGCTGGAACTCAGAATGGGTGTGGAGAACAGAGCCTGGCGACTTTCCTCCTTCTTTCAGTAGCTGGCTCCCTCCAAGCAGTCTTGACCCAAAGGGCTCAGAGGGGCGCGTTGGCCCTCAGCCCCGTTAACAGATGATCTAGGCTAGGTTACGAAAGGTCAGAGGACAAGGAGCTGGGTTTCCCAACCCCAAAGGAAACCCCCAGACCCCTCAATTCTGGGAAGCCACAGCCAGGGTGTTGACATAGCCATGGGCGCACCCCTCGTCCTCGGAGACGCAGTGGCCCAGTTGGGGGGCTCCGGGCGCCGGCGGGGCGGAGGGCGGAGCACCATAGCCGGACCTGGCCCGACTAGGGGACGCCGGCAGCCCCTGGTCCCAGCAGCCCTCCAGGGCCTCCAGGCCGCGGCAGCCGAGGAAGAAGAGGTTCTTGAGCATGAAGACGGAGAGCGGCTGCTGGTAGCTCAGGGCCAGCAGGCAGCGCAGCGCCAGCAAGGGCGCATCCACCAGGCAGCTGCCCAGGAGGCGCAGGAGACAGCTGCAGCCGCCCGGCCGCGAGGCCCGGGCCCGGGGCGAAGCGGCGGCGTGGAGCTCGTAGAGCCAGAGCACCGGCGATGCGAGCGCGAGGAAGTAGACGGCGAGGAGCAGGTAGCGCAGGTGTGCGGGCAGCGGCGCGCGGCCGTCCAGCATCAGCTCCACCAGCGCGAAGCTGTCCAGCAGGTCCAGGCACGTGCCCAGGAAGCAGCCGGCGGCGCGGTGCCGCTGCGGCTGCAGGAGCAGGGGGCCCGCGGAGCCGGGGGCGGCACCCGCCTCGCCGATGGCCCGCACCAGGCAGTAGAGCAGCGGCGCCGAAAGCGCCATGGTGAGGCGGAAGCCCGTGGTGCCGAAGGGCGCGCGCAGTTCGATGAGGTCCAGGATGGACGTGCCCAGGATGAGCACCACCTTGGGCGTGAAGGCGATGGAGTAGATGAGCCAGGCCAGGTAGGCGAAAGCGAACTCGCCGGCCGCCCCGACCGGCCCCGCCGGCCCCGGGCCACTCGCGCCCCCGCGCGCGCCGCGCGCCTTGGCGCCCGCAGCCCCGGCGGGGGCGGCCGGCAGGTGCAGGGGCGCGGCGTGCGGGTGATGCGGGTGGTGGGCGTGTGCGCCGCCCCGACGGCTCCGGCTGTTCTTGGCGAAGAAGATGGCCCAGCCCGCCGCCACCACCAGGTCGGTGGCCACCCAGGAGCACCAGTACAGGTCCGTGACGGCGATGAGGTACACGTCCAGCAGGCCGCCTTGCGCCAGCAGCAGCGCCACGGACAGCGCCTGGTAGCCCCAGCGGCAGCCCGAGCCAGAGAAGCAGCCGCGGCGCCCACCCCCGCGGCCCGAACGGGCCCGGCGCCCGCAGCAACCGCAGCACGAACGGCAGGAGGGGCCGGGGCCGGGGCCGGGGCCGCCCGCACCCCCGACGGCCCCGGCCACGACGCCCGCGCCCAGGTCAGCGGCGGTCATGCTGCGCGCGGAGGTGGGCGTGGAGGCGCGGGAGGCGGCGGGGGTCCCCGGGGGCTCGGCGGACACCAGCGGCCTGCTGATGCTGGCGGTCTCGTCGTCGTCCTCCCGCTCGGCGCCCGCGCTGCTGTCGCTGCTGCTGCCGGTGCCGCCGCTGCTGCCCGAGCCGCTCCGGCCGCGCAGGAACCGGGGCTGCCGCCGGGCTGGGGGCGGGGCCGCGCGGGGGGCGCCGGGCGCGGGGCGCATTGTCCTCGGCTCCCTCCCGCCTCCCCGGCCGGAGCCGCGCGCCGGAGCCGAGCCCCGCGGCCGGGCGCGCGCGGTGACGGCGGCGGTGACGGCGCGCGGGGCGGCCCAGCCAGGAGCTGGGGGCGGGGCAGGGAGACCGGGATTGGATTCGGGGCTGGGAGGGGGAGATCCGGGCCGCCGGGTCGGCGGGAAGAAGGGGAGAGGCTGCTGGGCGCGGAAGTGGCGGGGTGCTGGGAGGACGCTGCCTTGGATCCCGTGGGGACGCAGGGGCGCCCCGTAGGAACGCGGGGGCGAGATGGGGAAGTGATCGCGAGGTCCTACCCGCTGAACCCCTGGGCTTTAGGGACCGAGTGGCCTTGGTCTCAGTGTAGACCGTGCTTGCGAGCAACCAGTCTCGGACCTCTGCAGGCACCAGGGCAGATTTGGCCTCTGCTTGCTCCAGTGCCCTCTCCACTCTCCACTGGGCCACCCTGCCTCTCCCTAAGGCCCTTAAAAAGCCACGGGAAGAGTCAGGCCATTACCGATTACAAGGACCATAAATAGATGTATATTTCTACATACTTATGTCCCTTGGTATGTCTACATACTTATGTCACTTAGTTCAGTGGGCACCCTGGGGGAGGTACCAATCTGCAGTGGCGGGAGCAGCTCTCTGAATACAAAGGCTGGGAAGAAAGCAGCAGAAAGATGATGGTTTGTGTGGCCCTAGTCAAGCTGGCACTGGGTATTCTCTGAGGTTCTTAAGGCAGGAATGGGAATCAATGGGAAGAGGTAACTACAGAGCAAAAATAAAGAAACACCTAGAGGTACAGGAGCATCGATGGACACAAAGGACCACAGCAGTGATGCTGAACGCTATAGCCAGGCAGTGGATAGAGCTCTGTCCCTCCAGTCCACAGGTGGATGTGGGGTTTCACAGCACACCCCCAGCACACACACATTCTGTGTCCAGTCCTCATGTGAGCCCAAGAGATGTGGCAGGGGAGCTGAGCCCTTGGTTGGTGGGCTCAGCTCTACCACTGGGCCTGTGTGGTCTTATTTCATCTCTCCGAGCCTCAAATTATCCAATTGCAAAAGGGGACCAACATTTGCCTTCCCAGGCTGTTGTATTAGGAGGTCATGAGCTGGGTGGGTTTGGCGCAATTCGTGGTGCAGAATGTGTGAAAGGTAAGTGGTGTCATCATTACAACTGCTCATGTCTCCACCCTTGGGGACACCTACCAGCTCAGGCCACTCTTGATTGTTTTCTGGGCTGGATCCCTTCCCGAGACCTCACTGGGAGCTCTGCTGCCCGACAGCTCTGGGGTTCTCCAGGCGCCAGGGAGCCGAGCGGTTCTTGTTGGGAACAGCGGTCCTTGGAGCTGGGCACAGGCTTCACGGCATGAGAGATTTAGCCCTGCCAGCTGGCACTGAGGCCACCCACCCGGGGCAGTGGGGGGGGGCACTCGTGAGTGTCACAGCAGGTCCAGGTGAAAAAGCAGGCTGGGGAGCTGCCAACTGCTAATGGGAGTGATTACAGCCGAGCTCCCAGCCTCCCCCCAGGGAGAACACCAGCCAGCAGCTAACCTGAAAACTGGCCTATAATTCCTGCTCAAGTCAACCAAGCAGGAGAAGAAGCAGAGACGCTGACGAAGGCAAAGAACCGGGCTCCTGAGCAAACACTGATGGCTCTGTCCTCACCCCAGCCCAGGCCTGCTACTCTCACCCAGACCTCCTCCCGCCAGCCCCCCGAGGATAGGTCTCCTTCCTGGGAACTTGAGTCGTACCAGGTCTTTGAAGTTATCCTTGGATTTCTAGGGAATGGACTCCAATCACTCAGAGTAACTTCTGAATGAGATTCTTTAGCCCCATTTCTTTCAGGTCTGAGGCCCTGAATATAAAGGTCTCAGAAAAGAAGGATGAGAAATCAGGGCACATGATGGAGTATGCCAATGGTCTGAGTACCAGAGGGTCCTCGGTTTTGCAGTGGGTTATGTCTGATCTGTGTACACACTCAAACACGCACATGCACACAGAGAGCCTTCGCTTCAGCCTAGGAGAAGCTTGACAAAGATGTGGCTGGGATGAAAAGAAGGAAGTTAAGAACTTCTCATGTAAAAATTGAGTGCAAACATCCCACAAGGACCTGGAAACGGGAAGACACACTCGCCAAGCAGCTCCCAGGCTCCCAGGGTCTCTGCTTACGTCTCACGTACAATACCCGGGGACAGAGACAGAGGGACAGCACTTTGCTCCCAGACCTCCAGCTCCCAGCCCACGTCCTCATTTGCCCACCACACTTCTCGTAAGCCTAGGATAGCAGCCTGGCAGTGGGGGACAAACTAATCAGGTTTCAATCCAAAAACCATTTCCCTGAGCACCTGTTAAATGCCAGGGGGCAGGGGGAGTCACCAGGTAAAGCTTGTTTGGAGACCTGATACCTCGTCCTCCTGGAGCGGGGAGGCCAGGATGGGTTGAGAGGGAGAAGACCCGGCCAGTCAGCTTAGCAGCCCAGGAAACTCATTGGGCAGGATCGCCCCCACCCCGAGCACCAAGGTTTAATACCACAGATTTATAAATATATACCTTCTCTTCTGTAGAGGGAGACTAGATCTCAGCTTCTTTAAGACATAAAATTAGATAAAAGTAACAATTATAAGACTGTTATTATTTGGCTTGTAACATATATACATCTACAGTGTACAACAATAATAGTACTAAGAGGGGAACAGAAATAAAATACATAGAAGCATGTTTTCTATTTCTCACTGAAATTACATTGGTATAAATCATAAGATACAATGTATATTATAAGCTTTAGAGCAACTACTAAGAAAATAACTGAAAAAACCATTTAAGGGACTTCCCTGGTGGTCCAGTGGCTGGGACTCCAATCTCCCAATGCAGGAGGCCCAGGGTTCAATCCCTGGTCAGGGAACTAGATCCCATGTGCTGCAACTAAGACCGGGCACAGCCAAATAAATAAATATATTTTAAAAACAGTTTAAAAATTGTTAACGGAACTAAATGTTATACTAGGAAAAAAAAAAACTCTTAGTACCAAAAATGAAGATTTTTTTTTTTAAAGAACTTCAGATTTCAAACATATAGTCATTGAAAAAGATTAGTGGATTAAGCAGCATATTAGATACACCTAAAAGACTTAGTAACTTTAATAATATTATCTGAAGAGGGGATATATGTATAACTGATTCACTTTGCTGAGCAGAAGAAACTAACACAACATTGTAAAGCAACCATGCTCCAATAAAAATGAATAAAAATATCTATCTGAAGAAAACCTCTAGAATGTGGTAGAGAGAGCTAGAAGTGGTAACATATTCCAAAGACAAACTGAGTGGATGGAGAAGATCCAAAATATGCCTAATAGAAATTCCAGAAGGAGAAACTTGAAAGAGTCAGGGAAAGATAATAAAGAAATTACAGCTGAGAATTTTCTAAAATGGTTGAAAACTTCTCCAATCCACAGATTTAAGAATCACAATGAATCCTAAACAGGATGAATAAAAATAAACATGCTCCTAGATGCTTGGATATGAAACCAGAGAGCATCTACAGGAAAGGATCTTCAGAGAAACCATGACAGTAAATCATGGAACAACAGTTAGATTGACAGCAGGCTTCTCATCAGAAATAACACAAGCCAGAATGCAAAGGATGGTTAAAAAAAATAAAGTTAAATATATCCGTAATCACAATAAATGTCCTATTAAATAAGAGAGATGATTGGGCACAATTTTTTTTTTAATTCCCAGCTAAATTGTTTTGTAAGAGATATTTCTAGGGACTTCCCTGGTGGTATAGTGGGTAAGAATCACCTGCCAATGCAGGGGACACTGGTTCGATCGTTGGCCTGGGAGTATTCCATATGCCTTGGGGCAACTAAGCCCTTTGAGCTGCAGATACTAAAGCCCGCACGCCTAGAGCTTGTGCTCCACAGCAAGAGAAGACCCAGCTCCCCGCAACTAGAGAAAGCACTCAAACAACAACGGCGAGCCACCACAACCAAAACTAAATAAATAAAAGAAATATCTCTAAAACATAAAGACAAAGAAAGATTGAAAGTGAAGGTTGAAGAAAAAAATGTAGACATATGTGTTTTAATGCATTTATATAAATAAACCAAGCAAATATTAACTCAAAAAAGCCAGCATGACTTGGGCTTCCTGCTGGCTCAGTGGTGAAGAATCCTCCTGCCAATGCAGGAGACACAGGTTCAATCCCTAATCCCAGAGGATCCCACACACCGTGAAGCAACTAAACCTATGCACCACAACTATTGCATCCGTCCTCTAGAGCCCAGGAACCACAGTTACCGAGCCCACAGGCTACAACTACTGAAGCCGGCACGCCTAGAGCCCATGCCCTGCAACAAGAGAAGCTACCGCAATGAGAAGCAACTAGTGGCTAGCCCCTGCTCACCGCAACTAGGGAAAAGCCTGCATGGCAACAAAATCCAAGCACAGCCAAAAAAGTGAAATAAATAAATAAAAATGATTTTTAAAAAGCTAGTGTGACCATATTAGCATTAGAAAAAAATAAACTTTATACTCAAGACTATTTTTATGAAATAAAGAATTTCATCATATAGTGATAAAGGAGCTAGCATAGTAGTTAAGGGTATACTCACTAGACCTAGATTGCTACTGCTGCTGCTAAGTCACATCAGTCGTGTCCGACTCTGTGCGACCCCATAACGGCAGTCCACCAGGCTCCCCCGTCCCTGGGATTCTCCAGGCAAGAATACTGAAGTGGGTTGCCATTTCCTTCTCCAATGCATGAAAGTGAAAAGTGAAAGTGAAGTCGCTCAGTTGTCCGACTCTTAGCGACCCCATGGACTGCAGCCTACCAGGCTCCTCCGTCCATGGGATTTTCCAGGCAAGAGTACTGGACTATCTAGGTTCAAATCGTGACTCCACCACTCAGAAAGTGGGTGACCTTGGTCAAGTTACTTGCTCTGTCTTCAATTTTCTCATCTGTAAAACAGGGACAATAATTAATAGCTCCTACTTCATAGAGTTGTTATGAGAGATGGAAGGCGCCTGGATGTCTGAGTCACCACCTGGGGGGAAGGCCAAGAACAGCACCTGGCCAGCATCAGTCTATGAAATAAGCGAGAGATACCTTGAGTGCGTTAAGCTGTATTTTCAATGCTCTTGTATCTGAGTGCTGTTTTGTCCCATTGGTTTGTATCCCGCCCTGTGCCAAGAGAACACTGTCTTAATTTACTGTAACTTTTTAAAAATGTTTGAAATCTGATAGGACCAAATCCAGGGTGAAGACAGGGAGAACTTCTCCATGACAAGGCAGTTTTCCATTTCTTTCAGGGGCTCAGTAGGTGCTCTGCAGGCATTTGTTGAGTGAATAAATGAAGCCAAAGAGGACATTAGAAATACAAAGGAAAAAGCAGACAAGATGAGACACCGCTTGGGCTCCAAAGAGAGGTCCCGGATGCTATAGCTGTTCTGGTAGGAGCCAGGGCCACAGTGGGAGGAGGGAGGCGCTTTCAAACCAGACCCCTCTTCTCTGTCTCCCGAAAAAAGAGAAAATGAGTAGGCTTTTGGAACCAAGAGCTGGAGGAGGCTGGAAGCAAAAGCTGAAGCCCTGACAGCCTCACAGCCCTTCACAGCCCGAGACAATCCTCACACCTCCAGCCCCTGGCAGAAGCTGCCAGGAGCCCCCAGCAGAGAGCAGGCAGGCGTCCCCGCATGACCCGGCCTCCCCGCACCACGCGGTATGGGGGAAGTGACAAGAGAGACTGGGGGAACAAAGCTATTCTAGCTGAGATATTTTAAAAATCCGCCCTCAAGGCAGCATCCGGTTGCTACAGCAACCCTAGCTCCTGGGGAGGCCTGACCACCCGCTGGCTCCCCACCTGCCTCAGCCCAGGGGCGTCCTTGGGAGGCCAGAAGCTGCCAGCCCCAGGGGGACACGGAGGAAGGGCGGGGTTCCAGCACCAAGGCCAGGACTGGAGACCCACGTGGGCACCGCAAGTCTGCTCTGGGCTGATCACTTTATTCTGAACATGTGCTTACTACCTGTGCAGACCGACTCGTGGACTCTTTGTATTCATTTGGCTCCTTCGAAACACAAAAAGGTAACTTTCTCACTCAGTCTGGCTGAGCAATGAAGCAGCTGCTTGTGGATTTGGTTCCAAGGTCTGGACAAAGCCTCAGAGGAAGGAGACCTGTCTGGGGTCTGAAGCCTAGTGGCCCGCCCTGCCCTTAACCTGCAGGAGTGACCTGCAGTCACCTTTCCTTCCTGCACTCCGCCTGGAAGGGCTTTCACCTTCAGGAAACCAAGTGTTACAAAGGGAGAGAAAGGGCCACAGAGAGAGCAGCTGCCAGCCACAGGGCAGAGCTGGGGGCACACACACACACTGTCACCACATCCCTTCAGCCTGGGGCTCCCGCAAGACCCTGCACGCGGCCACACCCAGCGTGGCTGGTGCACTCTCCCTTCACTCCTGGAGGCCTCCTAGGCCCAGGGAGAGCTCTCAGGTCTTAGTTGCGGCTTGCAGGATCTTTTAGTGACAGGAACTCCTAGTGTGGCATGTGCGATCTAATTCCCTGACTTGGGATTGAACCGAGGCCCCTGGCATTAGAAGCGCGGACTCTTAGCCACTGGACCACCAGGGAAGACGCATTGCAGGAAAGTTCTTTAAAGGGACTCCAGCGCCACCTGCTCCATCTTCATCCTCTTCTCTCCATGGAACATGGCTGAGATGATGAGGCCATTCATGTTGCAGGTGGTTAGGCTTACAGGTCAGCACGGTGGGCAGCAGAGTCCTTGAGATCCCTGCCCCAAATGCCGTGATGATTAGACAGCGTTGGAAACACTGTGGTCAGGCTTCTGAGACAGGCAGCTGAAGAAAATCCTAAACAGCACGGCATGGTACCTACAACAGCTCCTTCGTGACATCCACCATCTACAGACAGGAAGGAGCTGGAGGGGAGTGGGGATCCCTGCGACTGGGGCCCCTGCCCTCCCCCAAGGAACAGGAGGGAGAGAAACCATGCCTGCCTGTGGGTCTGCGGTCCTGCCACACGCCCAGCACGTGGGTGAGGGGACCCAAGAAAGCACCAGCGTGGACAGTGCACGGAGCGCGTCTTTTAGAAGACGTACAGTAAGGAGTGAACATAGGTCATGGGGTGATGGGGACCTCAGGGAAGATGATGCAGGACAGCGGAGAGAGCGATTTTGTTTTGTTTTGTTTTTGTTTGCTGCACCAGGAATCGGAGTTCCCCACCCAGGGATGGAACCCCTTGCGTCCTGAAGTGGAAGCCAGAGTCCTATCCGTTGGACCAGCAGGGAAGGCCCTGTTTTTACAGGAATTTGAGGGAGTCCCTCCACAGATCCTGAAAAAGGGATGGAGCTTCATGGATGTGCGAAGTAAGGGAATGGCGAGTGCAGAGGCTCTGAGGCAGGATGGCCTGTGGGAGCCCTAGAGTAACCTGACTGGGGGGTGGGGAGCTGATAAGAGAGCAGATCAAAGCTCTGCTCTGACTGGGCCTGTGAGGGGTGTCAGGGCTGGAGGGTGGGCTGCCTGTGAGGAGGAGCTGCTGTTGCCTGGAGGTGGGGGAGGGGAGGTGTCTCCTGCAGGGCCTGTGGACATGGTCCTGCTCAGGGATGGTGCACATGTCGTTCGCCCTCCCCCTCGACCCTTCCAAGAGCAGTCCAGGGAAGAGTTTGAAGGAGGGAGGGAGCAGCGGGCTGTGTCAGCTGCAGTAAGATGGGGACCGGGGCTGGCTGGGGGCGGGCACATGGCGGGTGGGGGCCACAATCCGGGAAGAGAGGCAGGGGATGACCGGGATGACTGCGGGAGCAGCAAGGAACGTGAGACAGTTTCTAGAGTCACCGTAGGAAAGGCCCCTCTTTCTTTCCACATCAGGGAAGTGGTTAAGTCCATGGTGAGGCCTGGACCAGACTCAGTCCTGCACAGACCGCTCGAGGCCCAGACTGCAGGGGGCCGGGGTCCACGCTCTCACCAGTGCCTCAGGTCACCCACTCCACTCCCCCACCATCCTTCCCCGCGGGACTTTTTAGTGCATTCCAGACAGAGCGTCACAAGACACAGCAAAACGAATATTTATTATTGTACAATTATTTTAACTTAAAAAAAAAAAGGTCCAAAGTCTCTAGGTAGCAAGTTAAAACACCATATGAAACAGTGTCTGAGAGTCACAGCCCATGCTGGCAGCGGGCAGAGACCCACAGCACCTCCTTTCTGCAGAAGACCCCACGGGGTGAGGATGCTGTCTGCGGGGGCAGGGGAGGGGCGGGGGGACAGCTGGCAGGCCCACCCCCATCCCACCCCCATCCCGAGGCCCTAGAGAGCCCAGCCCTCCTTGCGGAGGACTAGCCGCACAGCCTCGTGCAAGTCGCTGACCACGTGGGCTGCCTGCAGGAGCTCGGGCCTGAAGCCGAAGTCCCGGTGTCCGTGGAATGGAGACCCCTCGCTGCCCGGGGCGGGCACGGGGGGGCCGGGTGCCTGGGGACCGTACACGCCCGTGCACACCAGGATGGAGGCACAGCTCCGGGCCGCCCCCTCCTGCTGCGTCTGCAGGTGCTGGTGGAACAGGTTGGCCCCGTAGACGTCGGACATGGGGTTGTCGCTGGGGAGAGAGGACCCAGTTCAGTGTGGTGGGCAGCAGGCAGGGTGCTGTCCACTCGGGGTGGAGGGGGGCCAGGGCATGAGCACGGGGGAGGAGGGGGACATGAGGTGTGGGGGGCGCAGGGCTCACCCCACGGCATAGAGGCTCCGAATGGGGGCGGCCCAGCCCCGCTGCGCCGCCTGCCGCGCCAGCAGGCCCTCTGCGAACCGGTAGGTGAGGAGGCTGGGCTTGCCTGTGAGGCCCGTGTAGTGCAGCTCCCGGCCCGTCAGCTTGCGGTAAATGGCCTCCAGGCACAGCAGGAAGGTCCCGTGGCCGAACCTGCCGGGGAGGTTTCAGTTTTGACCTTTCTGAATGAACAGGTGACATCAAATTGGCTTTATAATCCTTAAGTCGCCTCCAGTCATTCAGTCCTACATAACCTGCTCCCTTCACCTAGCGTCAGCAAACCTGAACTCTAGGAAGAACGTTCCAGAAGACATGCCTGACCTCGAGCTGCAGAACTACCCTTTAGGAAAGCAATGAGAGCAAACAGTGACCTGACCTGTCCCCCTTGGGCGGCTGCACAGTGGCTCAGGGCTGGTCCCCGCACCAGCGACGGACCCACTGCACAGCTCACCCGGAGGCAGGTTGGGGAGAGAGGTCACTTGTTCGCCTGTGGCCCCAGACAAGCCCAACAGCACCAGCAGCTGCCCTTCCAGGGAGGTCACCTGGGGGTCAGCAAAACCGCGGTCTGTGGATCTGTGGGTCTGTGCTGTGCGCAGCTCAGCCAGGCAGGGTGGGGTGAGGGCCCTCCCCGGGGCCAAAGGCCTCAAAATCCTCTTCCCTCCCCCGAGTCTTACGGGCAGAAGGACACCAAGAAGTGGGAGAACCAGCACCTCGGGTGAAGGCAGGGAGGGGAGGGCACGGATAACGGGCTGAGCACCGCTCGGGCTCCAAAAGCCAAAAGGAGCCGTCCTGCTGGACTCTGGAGGTCAAGCGGGGGGGTAACCCCCACCTCTATCCACCTTCCTTGCTCAGTAAGCAGCAGTGTTCATTTTACTACTCAGTAGGTGATGTGACCCTGGAGACCCTGCCCAGAGGCCAGGTTACCATGGCAACCCGGGGCCTGGAGGAAGAGGTCTGAGCTCAGAGCACCCAGATGGCTGAGGAGCCACCAGCAGCTGGAGGCGGGGACCCCGTGTCCTCACCTGGGCATCTTGGCTTCAGCCATCCAGAGGAGGTCCGTGTTGCTGGCCAGGACAGGAAGGTGGGGGTAGGGGGCCGTCGCCAGACCCGTGCCAGGATTCCCGTCACTGAGGAGGACGTCTGTGATCAGCTGCAGGCTCGTCTCCCAGCGCACGGGCTCCCCCAGGAGGAGCACCCCTGCAGAGCGCGGAGCGTGAGTCAGGGTCCGGGGAGCCCCTCCATGCCCGGCCCTGGAGAGGGCACGGGTCCCAGGAGGTGGACAAAGCTGAGCGAGGAGGACCTCCTGAGGGCTCCTTTGTGAGTTCACCGGGCTATCCCGAGGGTTAAAAGCAGAGAAGCAGCAGCGCCTGCTGACCGACTCTTGCCCAGCACCTCAGTCACCCGGTCACGTCCCTGGAGCCCCAGGGCCGGTCGGCAACACAGTGGGGAGACAGGGTCACAGGCCTGACGCTGCCCACATCCCTCTGGGACTGCAGGCTAGTTCTCAGCAGCCTCAGCTTCCTCAACTACACAAGGACGACACTCACTGCTGTGCAGAGGATAACACGGGGACCCGGCAGAGCACGCAGGCTGAGCTGCCCGCCGGCCGCCGGGGCCAGTCCACGGCCCGGCGGGCAGCGCACCCCAGGGAGCTGTCTTCATTGTCACGGGGACTGACACTTGCTGAGGGCTGTGGGAGGGGCTGGGACGTGAGGGGCTCAGGACAGCCCTGCACAGTCAGGCCTCGCAGGTCTACCAACAGCTGACCCACAGAACAACCTGCTTATCCTGAGCTGTGCCTAAATCTTCATTCCATTCCCCACAACGTATTTTTCGGTAGGGTTTTCATAAACACGGATTTTTTTTCAAAAAATACAACTATCATGTTAGTCATGAGAAGACTGCACTTCATTTCTTCAAAACTTTACCAAGATTTATTCCCCAATCAGGAAAAGAACACCGCCAGTGTCGACACTGCCCCTAACTTCTGAGTCACACCGAGGCACACCTACACATCTGTGACCACAGTGCATGTCACACCGAGGCACACCTACAACCTGTGACTACACCGCGTTTGTCACACCGAGGCACACCTACACACCTGTGAACACACTGTTTGTCATACCGAGGCACACCTACACACCTGTGACCACACTGTTTGTCACACCGTGGCACACATACACATCTGTGAACACATTGCATTTGTCACACCGAGGCACACCTACACACCTGTGACCACACTGCATGTCACACCGAGGCACACCTACACACCTGTGACCACACTGTTTGTCACACCGAGGCACACCTACACACCTGTGACCACAGTGCATGTCACACCGAGGCACACCTACACACCTGTGACCACACTGTTTGTCACACCGAGGCACACCTACACACCTGTGACCACACTGTTTGTCACACCGAGGCACACCTACACACCTGTGACCACACTGCGTTTGTCACACCGAGGCACACCTACGCACCTGTGACCACACTGCATGTCACACCGAGGCACACCTACACACCTGTGACCACACTGCGTTTGTCACACCGAGGCACACCTACGCACCTGTGACCACACTGCGTTTGTCACACCGAGGCACACCTACGCACCTGTGACCACACTGCATGTCACACCGAGGCACACCTACGCACCTGTGACCACACCGCGTTTGTCACACCGAGGCACACCTACGCACCTGTGACCACACTGCGTTTGTCACACCGAGGCACACCTACACACCTGTGACCACACTGCATGTCACACCGAGGCACACCTACGCACCTGTGACCATAGTGCATGTCACACCGAGGCACACCTACACACCTGTGACCACAGTGCATGTCACACCGAGGCACACCTACACACCTGTGACCACACTGTTTGTCACACCGAGGCACACCTACACACCTGTGAACACACTGCATGTCACACCGAGGCACACCTACACACCTATGACCACACCGTGTTTGTCACACCGAGGCACACCTACACACCTGTGAACACACTGCATGTCACACCGAGGCACACCTACACACCTGTGACCACACCGCGTTTGTCACACCGAGGCACACCTACACACCTGTGACCACACCGCGTTTGTCACACCGAGGCACACCTACACACCTGTGACCACACTGCGTTTGGCACATCAATGCACACCTACACACCTGTGAACACACTGCATTTTTAGTTGTGACACTCCTGGGGATTCTACTTTTGCTATGATCATTTTGCTACTTAACTATGTCCTCTTGGGTAATTATTACCTACTGAGATGCAGATTACCTTACTAAAAAACATTTATTTCTCCATACAATTACGGCTTTAGAGTGAATTAATCTTTGTGTATGGTGGTGGTGGTGGGGGTTCAGTCGCAAGTCGTGTCTGACTCTTGTGATCACATGGACTGGAGCCCTGCCAGGCTCCTCTGTCCATCGATTCTCCAGGCAAAAATACTGGAATGGGTTGCCATTTCCTTCTCCATAACGTTTGTATATAGGAAAGTTATATTGTCTATGAGATCACTTGGAATAGTAAGTGGGACAATACAATATTTTTGTTACCCAGGCAGAACTGGGTTTAACAGGACTGAGAAACAGTGGACCAGGTTACCTTAGGTACCTTGCCACTTAAGATTTTCTACATTTACGATTTTTCTGGAATAACGAGGCAAGTGGCTTGTGGAAGGAAAGATTAGCAGCTAATGTCTCAGAGGTGGTGAATGGCAGATGGAGACCAGAGCCCAGCGTCCAGCACCCTGCCCACACTGTCCGCATCACACAGGGACCTCATTACCTTCAATCGCAGGGAAGTCATTCCTTGGAAGCGGCTGCAAGAGACCAAGAAGAGGCCGTCAATGCCATGGTCACCTTCCACGCCTGGTTTCCAGGGGGTGGGACGTGTGACGACAGACAGAGGGTCCCTCGGTGTAGCCCAGGCCAAGGAAAAGCTGACAGGCCGAGGGGGAGGTCCTCAGGGAGAGGGTGAGAGCGTCCAGCCAGGTGCACCACGCGTAAAGGTCAGCCAGCAAGGATGGGAGGTGAGGGTCTGGAATCAGGCGGCCGAGAACGAGACGAGCCCGGGAGGGACAGGAGCCTGGTGTCACTCCGGGGGCGGGGCCCCCACTGACTGCCGTCTTGGGACCCATTCCTTCCAGGAACAGCTGCCCAGGTCTCAGCTCTGCCAGCGACCAGCTGAGACCTGGGCTGAGCACGTCCCCGGGGGCTGTCACTGCGCTGTCCTGAGAGCTGGGGCGACACCTGGCTGAGGACACACTGTGCGTGGCTCGGAGGCAGGGGAGGAACGGGAGCCACAGCCCAACAGAAGCAGGCCTGTCTGCTTTGTAACAATTGCGTCATCATGCTGCAGTGTGGGAGACAGAGTTCACACGGGGAGGGGGAGGGCGAAGGGCCGGCAGGAGACAGCGAGCACCGTAGAGGGTCAGTGACAGGCCCCGTGGCCACTGGCCGGAAGAGAGAATGTTCAAGTATGAGCCAAACCCAAAAGGAGCTGCGGCAGATGCTCAGAAGTGCGCCTTCCCAGGAAGCCATCCCACCAGGACAGCCGTCTTTGTAAGGGGCCCTAGGACCGCAGAGCCGCGATCAACTCAACAAAGGCTAGGGTCCTCCCGGGTGACTCTGGGAGAGCTGGTAAAGCACAAAGCCGCCAGCTGGAGGAGACGAGAGGGCTATGGAAGGAGAGAGAACAGTCCTCACCCCGCGCATCTAGGGACTAAGTCCTCAGCCAGTCGTGCCCTCCAAGCAGCCTGCTCTCTGGGGGCAAGGCTGCAGGGTCAGCGAGGGGGGCCCAATCATGTCCCATTACCGTGGTCTTGGGCCGCCGCTGCAGATCCACCATGTCCAGCACGGGGAAGGCTGCCCGCAGCTCGTCCACTGTGACCAAGTGCTTGAAACCCAGTCTGCAGAGAGGTCAGGAAGCAAAGTGGCCAGGACAGGGTGCGGGGGAGATGCCTTTGAAAGTAAAGGAAGCACCCCCGACCCGATCAAGCCTGCCTCAACCCTGGACAGAGCGCATGAGGCCAGCACGCGCCAGGAGGCACTGCATGCAGGCGTGGGCGCTGGTGATGGGCACCCTCGAGCAGGAAGCCCCATCCCCAAGCTCACACTGGCCCAGAGCTGGAAGCACCAGTGCTCTGAGGAGGGCTGAGAGAAGACTCCTCAATGAGAAGGAGGCTGGCTGAGCAGAGCCTGGAGAAGCCAGGCCGGACGACACCTGGACGATGGACCAGACTCAGCCCAAAGGGGGTGGGGACACACTGCAGCCTCAACCTCCAGCACTCTCTGCCGCGCTCCTGTCCTGAGGCCTCCAGCAGGAGCCCTGATGAAGCAGCACCCGTGTACTGCTCTGGCCCCCCGGGAGCAGCTGCCCACGGCGGTGCTCCGCTCGGGTTTGCAGGAGCAGCAGGTGAACATGCTGCTTCAGAGCGGGGACTGACCCTTACGAGCACACACCTGGGGGTGAGCTCCATGCAGACACACACCGAGCACAGGGAGCCGCGGGGTCCAGACCGAACCACAGGACCGCCCGGGCTCTCGGACCGGGGCGAGTCAGACTCTCCAGGGAGCTGCCCAGCAGGCTCCAAAGCGCTGGGCTGGCTTCCAGGAACCCCCAGACGCCAGGGCTGGACACCTGGGAGCCGCCCTCCCTCCTCCCTTGGGCACCAGGCAGGTCTGGCCCCAGCCCCCTCGGCCGGGCGAGGACAGCAGAGCTGGGAGCAGCAGCAGGATACGCTCGAGCGTTTTCCACCAGGGGCCCCTGCCCAGACACCAGCATCCGCCTGTCATGATGCTGTGAGAAGAGCTTCATGGGGCTGTGGGACAGGATCACCTGGTCGGGCTCCACCTGCAGGGCGGCCAAGAGAGGGACAGCAGAGGACACGCAGGTGAGGGCAGGCGAGGGCAGCGTCGGGAGCAGTGGGGACACGGGGAGGAGAAACTGGCCCGGAGGGGGCCCAGCTCTTCCAGAGCTACCCCAACATGGGTGAGGAGCCCGGACAGCAGAGCCTGCAGGAGCTGTGGCCACCACGGGCCCTGCCCACCCCGCTCTCCACGCCCCGATCTCTCGGCCCTGCTGGAGAACCACAGGGCTCTTGCACGAGCTCAGACCTGCCTCTGCCTCTGAAGGTTTTCAGTTCTAAGTAAGGACCTGGCTTCTCAGCATTTATGCTAATGGTGACCTCGAAGGCCCACTGTCTGGACACCAGGGGGAGAACCGGCCTTGTCCCCAAGCAGTGTCCCAGCTGCTCAGCAATGGCTCTACTCTCTAGGTCTCATGAGGACTCTTTCCAAAACCCAGATTCACTGCCAACACACGCCATGTGGATGCTGGGGCGGTGGGAGCTGCTGGCGGGCGAGAGACAAGAGCTCACTGAACTGGGCCATCCTACTCATGAGAAAAGAGAGCTGTCACCTCACCATCCCCCCGGGACATGGACACTTAGAAACATGTGACCCTGAGGCCCGAGAGGAAAGTTGGAAATGGCCAAGTCCATGATGCTCGTTTTCATAAAAGAGGACCCTGTTGATGGGGCTCTGCCGGAGTCTGGCCTTTGAGCTTCAAGTTATTTTTCCAGCGGGTCTGGGAGGTCTACCCTGGCTCATCCACACTGTCCCCCACCCCGGGGCAAGAGCGCAGTCAGTGTTGGAGAGGGGGTTCAGTTGGGGGGAGGGTCCTCGGCCTCTAGACTCCACCATCTCCTCACCTGGAAGCCCAGCTGGGCTGACAACTCCTCAGCTTTAGTGCACTGTGAGATGTTCCCGGCATTCGTGACGAAGACCACGGGCACCCGCAGCTGCCCTTGGGGGTCCAGCAGCCAGCGGAAGGCCTCCTGCGCGGCGGGGATGACCTGGTGGCCCCTCACCAGCACCCCATCAATATCCAACAGCAACCCAAAGGTGGGCGGGCTCTGCACGGAGGGGAGACGAGAGCGGCCCGAGTCAGGCAGAGGGGCAGGGGGTTGGGGGAGGGCGTTGAGGGAGGCCTCATCCCCACCCTCGGGCCAGCCCGGGCAGCGGATTTCAGAGGAGGACTCGGGGTTGCTGGCCAGGCAGATCCATCTGCAATAGAGAATGAGGCCTTTTCAGGTATTTTTAAGCACATAACTACTTGGTTAAAGTTATTTTTGCATAACTGATATAAAGGATTACTTTAATTTCATTTATTTATTTATGGCTGTGCCGGGTCTTTGTTGCTGCATGCACCTTCTCTAGTTGCAGTGAGAAAGCTAGTTGTGTGTTTCTCTAGCTGTGATGAGTGGGCTTCTCATTGCGGTGGCTTCTCTTGTTGACGTGGTAGGTGGGCTCAGTAGCTGCAGCTCCCCGGCTCCAAAGCACAGGCTCAGCAGCTGTGGTGCACGGGTTTAGATGCTCCACGGGATGTGGGATCTCCCCCGAGAAGGATCGAATCACCGTCTCCTGCGTTGGCAGGCAGATTCTTTACCACTGAGCCACCAGGGAAGTCCCGAAAGGAATTTTTTTAATTGGAAAATAGAAAAATTCAGAAACAAGCCCAGGACTTGAACACGACGGATCAGTATTTCTTTTAATCACCTTTTTCTAGTCTTATGCTTGTTAGGTAGCTGAGGCTGCACCTCATACGTATGATTTTGTGTCTTGTTCTTTTTGCTTGACATGAAACATTTTAATCCAATACAACAACCTTCATAGCCACCTTTTAAGTTTTACCATAACAACACACACAGAGCTTTTAAAAAACACTCAATCGCTACAGATGATGCAGAAAAAAAAATGTTAAGTTTCCTGCTTCCTCTTCCACCCAGTGCCAACCCCTCTTGGTATTTTCCAGAAACCCTTCCTGGATGATGCTACTTTCTCATCTTTTCGTCCACACACAAACAGCACTATGCTGTGCTTTTTTTCCCATCTTCTTTTCACTGGTCTCTCTTGGGTTTCTTTCGGCATCAATACATACAGCCTTACATCCTCCACGTTTCTGGCTACATAATATTCTGAGTGAATATTCCAGTAATATTAGGTTTCCCTTATCTCACTTAGGTTTTCCCATATTCTACTGCTACAAATTACATTATAAAGAACCTCCTCATGCTTACTGATTTTTCCGTATTATGGACATTTCCTTAAGTTAAATTCTTAAAAGCAAGAGTAGTAAGCCAAATGGGTACAGGCATTTCAAAGACAGAACACCTACTAACAAGCTGTCTTCCAAAACATGTATCAGCTCACATGGACCCTGGTGCCCTTGCCAAAGATGGTTTTCACAATATCAAAGAGTTTGTTAAGAATCAAATGTCTTGTTAATTTCAAAGTTTAAAAAAAAAAACTCTCAATCTGCATTTCTTGGATTTACAAAGTTGAACACTATCCTCTTTTTAAAAATTCATCCCACCTCTTATTTTATGAACTATTAACATACAAGATGTTTTTCAATTGTCAGAAAAATCCAATCTAACCTGTTTGCCATTTTCCTTTTGTTTGTGCCAGCCAAGTCAAGCCACTCTAATCGCACACATATTGTGCTTATGTTCAGAATATCCTTATTTTCTTAGAGGTGCACAGAGAAGAATTTAGGGTTGAAATGACAAGAAATCTGGGATTCATTTCAAACTCTTAGAGCCACAAAATAGAAGAGGGTGGAGGGAGATAAGCAAAGCAACTACAGCCAAATGTTAATAACTGCTGATTCTGGAAGATAGGTCTATGCAGTTCATAATACTGTTCTTAGATTTCTTTTTTAAATACACAGTTAAAATATAAGATAGCTTGTTTGTGTTGATGACGGCAAAAGCCGACCATAGTTTCACTGCTCTGAGTGGCCGTGTTCTAAATAGTTACACCATTTGCTCTCTTAGACATAAGACTCCACAGACCCTGCTACTGAGAACAAGAAGGTCTCAGGAGAATTTAGCAATGACACTCCCACATCTATTCCTGTGGGTGTATAACCTCTACCTCCAACGATCAGGAGTGTGCAGTCACAGAAACAGGCATCCAGCCACCTACTGAGTCAAGGCCCCTCCAACATTAAGAACAGGAAACGGGAGGATTGGGGTCTAGGACTTCTATTCTTACTGCTCAGCTTCTCTGAAAACCTAAAACTGCTCTAAAAAATAACATCTATTAATTTTTTTAAGTGAAGTTTCCTAGAGCAAAGGAAACAGGATTAGATTTTTTTTCTTCTCATTCTTTTTTCTTTTCATTCTCTTATGTATTTTTATTCTATATCACTTCATTTTTTTTAAATTAGTCCTGGGTATCAGGCTAGATTTTCTAATTAAAGTTCATATTTGTGGCAGTGCTAAAATGTGTGGTTTTCTACTATACATAAAATAGATAAAGAAGGAACTAATATATAGCACAGGGAACTACACTTGATGTTCTGCCATAACCTATAATGGAAAAGACTCTGAAAAAACATATATATGTGTGTATATATACATATACACATGTGTATATGTACACACACACACACAACTAAACCACTTTGCTATATGCCTGAAATTAACACAATACTGTAAATCAACTATACTTCAATTTTTTTTTCTTTTTAGTTCTACCAGTTTATTACTACCAACCCATCTCCCTCCACCCTTATGCACACATGCTCAGTCATGTAACCCCAAGGACTGCAGCCCGCCAGGCTCCTCTGTCCATGGACTTTTCCAGGCAAGGATACTGGAGTGGGTTGCCATTTCCTTCTCCATATACTTCAATTTTTAAAAGTGTGGTTTTAAGATTAGTTTGAAATGAAGGGACAACTAAGATGCTCCTTTGTGTTTCTGCTTCCTATCTGGAACTGGTGGATGTGCTTTTCAACAACAGCAGCACAACCACCATTTGGGACACTGTCTACTTCCCTTGTGGCTCAGATGGTAAAGCATCTGTCTACAATGCGGGAGACCTGGGTTCAATTCCTGGGTCGGGAAGATTCCCTGGAGAAGGAAATGGCAACCCATTCCAGTACTCCTGCCTAGAAAATCCCATGGACAGAGGAGCCTGGTGCAGGGTACTGTCCAAGGGGTCGCAAAGAGTCGGACTCAATTGAGCGACTTCACTTTCTTTCTTTCCACTCCTACTAGCTCCATCTCCGCAGTCCCTGTGACAGGTACCACACCTACATCACAGAAAGTGCCTTTGGTAGCCTCTTGCAAAAACACTGCATGCTAAGTCCTGACGCTGACATGCTTAGTCGCTCGGTGGTGTCTGACTCTTTGCAAACCATCGACTATATAGCCTGCCAGGCTCCTCTGTCCATGGGATTCTCCAGGCAAGAATACTGGAATGGGTGGCCAGTTCCTCCTCCAGGGGATCTTCCTGACCCAGGGATTGAACCCACGTCTCCTGCATTCCAGGAAGATTCTTTACCACTGAGCTACCAGGCAAGCCCTGGATTCAACCAACTGCTAGTGGCAAACCTCACACACCAAGTGGGTTGGTGGATCCGCGGATGCGGGGTCCGCGGATACGGGGTCCAGCTGTGGGATTCAAGCACCCGAGGGTTTCGGTGTCCCCCGTGAACCAAGGGACAGCGGTAACTTCTCTTAAGTCACACGGGGAGTGCGTGGCCCGGGCAGGACTGACCCCAAAAGGAGCAGCATCACTTCCCCCTCCTCCCACTCTCGCCACCAGGAAAGTGGATAAAGTCAGGACCCGGGAGACTGGGGTCCTGCCTGGGGCCCCGCGTTCCCAGCCCCCGGGTCGCCCCCGCGAGCGACCGGGTCACGCGGCTGTGTGGACGGGGCCGGGGAGACAGTGACCCGGGTGGCAGGGCCGCAGGGGACGTGACGTAGCCACTTGCGGCCAAGGCGGGGAGAGGTGACATCCAGAGGTCGTGAACCCAGCTCCGAGTCCGGCACGCAAGGCCCCTCGGGCTCCCGCCGCCCACCCCGTATCCGCAGCCCTCACCTGCGCGCCGCCGCTCGCGAAACGCCTGCCCCCGAGCCACACGGCCGCGCGCACCGCCCGCCGCCACAGCCCCGGCGCCCACCGCGCCGCCGCCTTGCCGAGCGCAGCCATGGGCCGCCGCCTGCGCGCTCCGCGCAGCCAATCAGAGGCCGGCGGCGCCCGAGGCACCACGGGAGTTGTAGTCTCGCCTCAGTGTCGGGGTCGGAGTGTGGAGCTGGCGCGGGACATCTCGGGAGCTGTAGTTCTGCTTCGGTCTCTGGGGACCGCGTCTGAGCTCCGTCTTATTTATCACATAATGAATGGGAAGTTTATTTCTCTCGACCCCCTCTCCCATTTCGCAACCCCACCCCGCCTCGGGCAATCACTAGTCTCTCTCTGGTTCTCTGGAGCTTGGTTATTCTGTTTCTTAGATTTTGCATGTAAGTGAGCTCACACAGCATTTGGTTTTCGCTGATTTATTATTTCACCGAGCTTAATACCCTCAGGGTCCATCAACGTTGGACCCCTTACCTCGTGGGTCTCCCACTCTGCAGGGCTGTAGCCCATTTGGAATAGGAGCTCACAACCCTGCCTCTCTCGCCCGGGGTCCCGGCCCCCTCTAGGAAGCTTTGTTCTATTTGGCCATGTGTAAGTTATTGGGGTAAAGAAAGGTGGGTTTTTCTGGAAGAACTCTGGGACCCCAGATACAGCTCCTAACATCACAGGATGGTTCGGATGAGGGGGTCGGAAGAGACCATTCCAGGAGCTCGCAGATCCAGACTGGCCGAGGCGCTTATCCCCTCGACCTCCAACTCCCCTCTGAGCAGTGTCGCAGAGTCTACAGAAAATTATGTCTGATTTCTTACTTTTCCCTTCAAAATGTTGCCCATGTACTTTCTTTTTTCCATTTCTACTTCTAACCTGCATGGACCCTCTAGCTTTGACATGTAAAGGAAGACCCTACTTCCCACGAAACACAGGTGACTGTTTGCACATCCTCTGACCCGCGGAGGTGCTGGAGGCGCTGATTTATAAGCCCAGGAACGTGCCCTCAGGGCTTCTGTCACCTGGGTCTTTATTCATTCATTGCGTAAATTAGCTATTTATTATCGCAAGATATATTGCAAGATATATATTATATTGCAAGATATAATAAGTAGCTAATTTACACAATGAATGAATGATATTATTATAGAATATATAATATAAATAAATTATATTATTATATATTATAAATATGTCATTATATTATATTGCAAGAGGCTTCCCTGGTGGCTCAGAGGTTAAAGCATCTGTCCGCAATGCAGGAGACCTGGGTTTGATCCCTGGGTCGGGAAGATCCCCTGGAGAAGGAACTGGCCACCCACTCCAGTATTCTTGCCTGGAGAGTCCCATGGACGGAGGAGCCTGGCAGGCTACGTCGGACACGACTGAGCGACTTCACTTTCATACTGCAAGAGTTTTGGCTTTTTGAGTTTTTGTTTTACTTTTTGGGCTTGGCCGGACCTTACAGCTTCAGGGATCTTAGCTCCTCCGCTCCCAGGGGCTGAACCTGCACCCTCAGCAGTGAACGCATGGAGTCCTAACCACTGGATGGGCAGGGAAGTTCCAAGAGTTTAGCCCAACATTTATTTGAAAAGAGAGAATGGCATGGCAACCCACTCCAGTATTCTTGCCTGGAGAATCCCATGGACAGAGGAGCCTGACGGGTTACAGTCCATGGAACCGAAAAGAGTTGGACATGACTGAGCGACTAATACACACACACATTTGAAAGAAAAGAACCCAGATGTCACCTAGAGGACCTTGTTTATTAAGCTCTGGGGTGTCTTCCCCACCCCACCCCCAAACCCTGAGTGAGACGGGGCAGGGGGATGGGGAAGACCCGCAACTAAAAGCAAAGCAAAGCTCAGGACAGGTGGGCAATGTGCGCCTTTCATCACAGAAAAGGAAATAGAGTTTACACGTGCATTTGTTTATTATGCAAAGAAACAAAAAACAATTAATAAACGTGGTGGAAGAAATAGGTGGAGTGGGAAAGATGGGAGAGCGGGTGGAGTAGAGGCGGCTCTAAACCTTTCAAAGTATCCCTTTTCGTGTTTTTTTATTTTTGAAATGTGATTCCATGTGTATTTGAACTTTTCATTTTAAATGTAACAAAATTTAACACCGCGATGGCCCTACCCTCTCCTCCCACTATGAGCTCTTAGCCGGTTCAAAGCGCAGGACGTCCACGGCAGGAGCCAGCCTTTCTTTTCAGAGCGGACGGGGCGCGGGAGCAAAGCAGGGGAGGCGGGCAGTGCAAGCGAGAAGGTCGAAGCCGGGGACACGGACCCCAGGTCTGCTCGCTCACCTGGAAGAAGGAAGCGCGCGGCAGCCGGCGGATCTGAACCCGGGAGGGCGCTGGGAGCGAGCGGCGGCGCCTGCGCTACCTCAGGAGGCCACGAGGGGTCAGCCGCACGCCGCCGCCGCGGGTGCTGCCAACGCAGGTGCCACAGGTGCGCGCCGCGCGCAGCGCCTGCTTCTTCCTTGGGCCACTTCCCACCAAACGACAGTCCCTGGGGGCGGGGGAGCGGGGGACCCTGGACACAGGCTCCGGGCAAGAATCCATTCCTCCCGGGCCACAGGAAGCGGAGACAGTTTCCGGGGCTGGGACACCGCCGAAGGCTAATCCGGGGCTCTCGGGAGTGGGTCAGGGGAAGGGTCAGCCTGTCGCCTGAAGCCTGGCCTCATTGAACTAAGAAATGGAGCGACTGTGGGTGGGTTAGGAGCTGTTTAGCATGAACTCCACTCTCGATAAAGGAACCCCTGACAGGAGAGAAAATAGCTGCGTGTTGTAAGGTGATCACTGAGCCAGGAAGCGGCTGTCACCTGCTGTGTGACCTGGGAGAATTACTGGCCCTCTCTGGGCCCCAGCTGAGTCCTTGTCACTCCGGTTAGATAAAATGATTTTCAGACCTCTCCCAGTTCTCATTCTGTGAATCTAAAACTTCCAGTCCCCTGACGCTTACCCCCCAGAGGGGGCTTAGCACCACGGAGGTCTGGCTGGACCAAGCAGACCTTATCCCCCAACATGGTCTCCAGACAGTCCCCAGGGAAAGGCCCCTTGGAAGGTCGGATCCTGGCCATCCTGAAGGCTATTGGCTGACACACCTAGACCCAGTGGAACCCAGCATCTCTGCCCGGGCCACACCATCCAGGTGAGAACTGGGAGCTATAGTTATTTCTCATCTGAAAGTGCTCGCCACCCCCACCGTGCTGCCAGACCCCACACAGTGGATGAGCTTCCAGACACAGAAGAAAGGACAAAGAAGGTTACATTGTCTTTAGGATGACTGCTATTTAAAGTAACATATACTATGTATGTGAAAATAACATTTATAATCCAGCAGTCTGATTCAATTTGGCCAACAGATGCATCAACACGCAGCCAGACTTCAAGGGGTCCAGTCTTGCAAGGGGCATGGCTCATATCAGTCATTCAAGCCCCTCATCTGGGGAAGGGGACATTTGGGGGTCCATTCGAGGTGGCTGAGGTGGGTGAGCCACCTATTTGCTGGTGAGCTGTAAGAATTCAACAGGCAGGTCTTCCCGGAGGACGTTCCTGGCAGCGCCTTCCGACCTAGAGGATCGTTTATGAGCCTCAGGCTCCCTTCCAGCCTGGAGTGCTGACCTCGCTGTAACTGATCTCAGCTCTGCATCTGCCTCATCCCGGATGAAAGCCCACCTGGACTGGGGCCCCTGAGGCTTCACGACGAGTTTGAAGGTCCCTCTTAGGGAAGATTTAAAATCACTAATACATGGTTTCTCTTGCAAGGGGGTTAATACCCCTGAGACAGAGCTTCAGTAACACCAGTAAATCTGCTCCCATGTTAAGTCACTCCTGAGCACTGAAAGCCACCTATTTGCTGGTGAGCTGTAAGAATTCAAGAGGCAGGTCTTCCCGGAGGACGTTCCTGGCAGCGCCTTCCAACCTAGAGGAGGTTTCTCTTCTTCCAAACATTTCCCTTCTCCTCTCCCTTCCCTGGAGGCATTTGGGACCAGCGGCAGGGGCCAGGGGAAGAGGCTGCAGTGGAGGTCCAAGATGGACCACAAACAAGGGCATCAGCAAATATTAAGATGCCTTGAAGATGCCATGGAGGTTGTGGGTGCCAGGTTCTCACCAGTGGGGAACAAAGGGATATGGGAGGGCTGAGGCTGGAATCAACCCTATGGTCTTTAATAGAACTGGAGATGTAGATATAGACCCATGTTTTTTTTTTTAAAGATAAATTTGGAAACATAAAATGTACGTGTCTAAATATATATTGCATTCTAACATATATAAATTGGGCTTCTTCAATGGCTCAGTGAGTAGAGAATCTGCCTGCAATCTTGAAGACACAGGAGACACGGGTTTGATCCCTGGGTCAGGAAGATCCCCTGAAGAAGGAATTGGCAATCCACTCCAGTATTCTTGCCTGGGAAATCCTGTGGACAGAGGAACCTGGTGGGCTACAGTCCATGGGGTCCCAAAGAGTCGGACATGACTAAGTGACTAAATACACACATACATATATAAATTGTATTTATGTATATCTGATTATTTTTACACACATCAGTAGCAACAGGAACATCTAATGCCAAGATCAAGGCTTCTAAATATTATTCTCTATGAAAAAGAACCAGAGCTCTTTGGAGAAATGGTTGATCTTCAGCCACAGACATAGAAAGTGTAAAATGAATCTAAAACATTTTGTTGTGTCAGAAAGCAAATAAGTGCTCAAAGAATAGTAGGGATTTATCCAAGAGTCTCAGGAGCCAGCTTAACAGATTTCCTGTGACCACATCTACAAAAGTTGGGCATCAAAATAAATAACAATTGTCATAGATGATAACCCACTGATAGCCAAAATCCATGAGCCATAGTGGTAACCAACCAATTGATCAATGAGAAGAAGTTCTTCTTACAGAAGAATGGCAGTTAATAAATATAGAAGAAATGGTAGAACCAGAAAAATCACTATGTGATGTTTCTGTCTTCCAGACATTTTCTATGTCATCTTTCGTGTCCTTCCGCTAATGTGACCTGGACCATCTTCCATCAGAAGGCAGGGTCTCTAGCCCTCCTCTTGAAACTGAGGGTGTTCAGCCTAGAGAGATTCGACCCAGGGCAGCCAAAATGATAATAAAAGAATTTTTAAAAGGAATTTGACCTCAGTCTAAGAAATATAGACTCCTGGAGTTCAAATCAGAAAAAGGTGTTTTGTGAACAGGAGCTTCTGCTACAGATTTCCTGAAACAACACACTCCCTTCCAACTGTGCACCATGATTTTGTTTATAGGAATTCGATTAACACAGGTTAGAAGATCAGTGTGTCAGGGTCCCTCAGGAAGTCCCAGAAGGTGTGTGTGAAACCAGCTTCCCCTTCTCTGCCAGCAGCAACCTGGTGAGTTCAGGTCTGGCCCTACTGGTGTTTCTGGTTCTCTGCTTGGACTCTGCCTGTTCAACAGGAATGAAGGCACCACAGCTGGTTTGTTTTCCCAAATCAGAGACCCTGCACTCCTGGGAGACGCCCGTGACCATGGCAACATGCTGCCAAAGCCCATTCTGCTATGTTCTGTTGTCACCATTAATTGAATCAAAGTCAGCTGAACTGGGACCTGTATGCCCCACCGTGGGACTGGTGAAGGCTGTGAGTCAAAAGGTCTTCGAGAATATCTGACTCCCTCTGGGAACCAGCCTGTGGGTGAAGACCCAGTCAAGCAGGCTGTCCAGCATCAGGAGCCTGGGCCCAGGGGGAGGTCCTGCGGGCTCCATGCAGGGGACAGGGGATAAGAAGAAGACTCACATCGCTGGGCCTTGTAAGGAAGGCATTGGTTCTCCTTCACACCCAGGGCCCAGCAAGGCCAGGCTGGCTCCTTGCCCTCTTTCTCCCAAGGGCCGGGCTGGGAGACGGATCTGACCCAGCTCAGCATGACAGGACACAGGCATTCTTGCAACACGACCTTTATTGAGGGCCGACCAGGCAAGCGGCAGGCTAGGCTCCTGGCTCACAGTGGACATGAACCGGCCACGAGTGCCTGTGCAGCTGAAGGTCTGGGGGAGGGAGGCCGCTCAGAAATAAATCCATAATGACGCATCTGGTGAAGTCAGGAGGGAGCGAGCAAGGTGCCCCAAGGGACAAGTCTTTCTGAGACGAGGACCTGAAACGAAGCCTGAGGGTGACGGGAGGCAGCAGACAGAAGTGGGGAGAAAGAGCATTCCCGGCAGAGAGAGCCGGGAGGGGCCCAAGGCCAGAGGCCAGCGTGCTCAGGCGCCTGGGGTGGGACGACATGGGAGGGACCCCTATTCATAGGATGCTGGGAGCCCAGTAGGGGCTTGTGGGGGGCGAGTTCTAAGTGCTCTGAATTGTCACAGTGGAGTACCCTGGTTTAATTTAACTTTAAACAGTCACTGCTCTGGGGAAAATGAGCAGGAGAGGGCAAAGGGAAGAGGGAGATGAGTTAGGGGCTCATGTGAGTCAGGCCAGAGTCACAGCGACCTGATGGACAAACGGAGGTGACTTCCCTGGATTCTGGACCATTGGGAGGAGGGAGGCAGAGGTGGAGGGTGACACAACTGTCCCCTCACTTGGGGCCCCTGGCCAGCCCAGCTACAAACTTCTGCCACCTCTCCGCCCAGGTATCCATAGCAGACTTCTTCTCGGCCTCCGACAGGGCACTGTACCTGTGGGGGGGGGCGGGGGGCGGGATGCCCAGGTCAGCCTGGGGAGGAAGTGGGAGGGGACCCCGGGTGCTGGCAGGGCTCCATGTCCCCAGTCCAAGAGCAGTAACAGCGTAAGAGGCAGAGAAGCTCACGGGAACCTTCTGGACCTCTGCCCACACCTCAGAGCGGTGGACTCAGGCGGTGGTGGAGTGGTTCACGCGGCAGACTCACCTGATGGAGTTGATGGCCAGCTGCTTGAGCGTCCTCAGGTCAGCCGACATCCCGCCGATGCCCATGAAGGCCTCGTAGAAATCGTAGGACAGGCCTTTGGCCCCAAAGGCCGCGGGGTCATCTGAGCTAATGACCATGGGGTACCCGGCGGCCATCATGGCGGCAGCGGGGTGGTTTCTCAGGTCAGATACCAGCTTCAGGACCTGCTCGGGCAGAGACAAGCGTGGATCCCTGAGGACTCGTCATGAGGGAGGTGAGACCGTGAGCAGGATCGGCCCCTTCTCGCCCTGTGACTGTTCTGAGCATCAGAACTCTGGGCAAAGTCCTGATGCAGGAAGAGCCAGTCCTACTCAACCATCTCGTCTCTGCTGGCCCAGCTTGAGCTGCTGTCCTGAGCACAGAGCCCCGAGGAGCCATGTGGCAGTGGGGGATCCCACATTCCCCCCTGCATGCCCCCCAGGGCACCTTTAGCTCTGTCTACAGCTTCGCCCACGGTCCTGCCCCACTGGGGACCCTCATTACTGGGAACGGTTTAGGCAAAGGCCATTCCTAAATAACTTCATGAATGCTAGTGAGAGAGAGAGTGGAGGGACACAAGGGCGTCTTGGAGTGACCACAGGCAGGGAGGCTGGGGAGGCCGGTACCTGGTTGGAGATGGGACAGACTTCGATGGGGATGTTCTTCTTCCAGGCTTCAGCCAAGACTGCCGGGTGCTTGCTCAAAGCAAATCCATGGCCAATCCGGGTCGAGTTCAGTATCACGGCATCCAGAAGATTTCTGTCTACGGAAGTTCCCTCCCAATCTGGGAATAGAGAGGGGTCTTCAGTAGGATGGATAGGACTCCAGACCTTCGGCAGGTGAAGACCCCAGAGTTCCCAGGCAGGAAAAGGAAGAGAAATGAACATTAACACACATGTGCACACACTTTTCCTTCTGACAACGCTGCCGGAGTGGGTACGCCCTGCCTGTATGTATCTGCGTGTCTGTGTGTGTGTGTGTGTGTGTGTGTGTGTGTGTGTGTAACAGGTGAGGAAGCGGAAACCCACACAGGCATTATAGGCTGAGGGAAGGTCCTCAGGTAGAGAGCAGAAAAAGTGGGTTTCAAGTCTTGGTCTGCTTGACCCACAGTCCGTATTCTCTTTTTTTTTTTTTTGACTGAACCAGATGGCATGCGAGATCTAAATCTCTGTTAACTGATCAAGGATCAAACCTGCAGTGGAAGCACAGGACCCCCCCACCCCCACCCCCGCCAACCACTGGACCACCAGGGAAGTCCCTGCCCCCGTTTTCCCCATATTCTTTCTTTCCATCTTATGTTTGTTTTTAGAAACTGTTTTCTTGGAATTTTATGTGTAAGATCTTTACAGTGTGCTGCAGACTCTGTCACTATAATGACTTGTATTAATGTGCACTTACTTTAATTTCCATCTTTCACAAAACTCCTGGGACAACCCATGGCAAGGTAGCCGCAGCCAGCAGGAACCAGCCACCCCACTGGACCTTCCCGCTGGCAGGGCCTCCTGGTTAGAGGTGAGAAGACCGTTCTGACTCGGCCAGCCTCCCCAGCAGCCTGGGATGGGGTGGGGGACTCCTGCAGCTCCCCGCTCCACCATTCAGGGAGATGCCCTGGAGGAAACAACTGTTTTTTGGCTTCACTGGATGTAGTCACACCCGGATGTGACACAGATAGTGATATCTGTGAACAAATGGGGAGATATCCCAGGCCCAGGAGGACAGCAAGGTTGATTACGGTGAACGGTCACAACAGACCTGAATGTGGGTCCTACTGGGTGTGTAGGCCCCATTGTTGGACACCGAAAGCATCCTAACTGACCCACATGTGAACTAGGAAAATGCCACATTTCTCTTGGGAACGTAGCCCAAGAATTCCCATTGCTGGTGAGGGCATGTACTTTAGGCGAATTTTCACTGGTTTCCTAACACTTTCTTTTCAAAGATGTTTTCTTTTTTTTTTTTAATAAAGGCACATGCTAGGTCGCTTCTGTTGTGTCTGACTCTTTGCGAACTCATGGACTGTAGCCCATCAGGCCTCTCTGTTCATGGGATTTTCGAGGCAAGAATACTGGAGGGAGCTGCCATGCCTTCCTCTAGGGGATCATCCCTACCCAGGAATCAAACACTGGTCTCCTGCATTGCAGGTGAATTCTTTACCTACTAAGCCACCTGGAGTTTGTTTAGTCGCTCAGTTGTGTCAAACTTTTTGCAACCTCCATGAACTGCAGCACGCCAGGCTTCCCTGTCCTTCCCTATCTCCCAGACTTTGCTCAAACTCACGTCCATCGAGTCAGTGATGCCATCCAACCATCTCATTCTCTGTCTTCGCCTTTTCTTCCTATCCTCAATCTTTCCCAGCATAAGAGTCTTTTCCAATGAGTCCACTCTTCGCATCAGGCAGCCAAAGTATTGGAGCCTCCTGGGAAACCCCTTAAATATTCAAGTCCTGGCAAAATCCTTTCCTAGGACCATGTCCTGGGATTGAATTGATTTCAGAGATGATTATGGTTTCCCAACCAAACCTCAGGGACTTCAAGACTAACAAATGCCATGGCCCCTGCCCCACCCTGACCCATCCCAGCTTCCCATCCCTCATAAACCATTCTTTACATCTCCTAGAATAACTTTGATCTAAATTGGCTCCAAATGGACTTGAAATGTCTGGAAAAAGAGATAAATGCGCAGGAACCCTTGCTTTGGAGCTGGTGTGAGATGCCAGGTTTCAGCCTGGCTGTGAAATCCTGACTCTACCCTTGGCTCCTTGGCCCTCTCACGTGGCCAGACCCTTGGGTGCTCTGAGGCGTGTGGGGATAGGGTGCAGCAGATCTAAGCCCCCCATATCTTCCCCGGGATCTGACGTTGCAGCCATGACCTGCTGCTTCCGCTGAGGGTTTATACGTTTTGAGGAGCGTCTGGAGGCTAAGCGATGACTAGTGAGCCCACAGACAGAGCTTTGAGGGGCAGAGATCTGGCCAGGAGGATGCTGGTTCAGAAACAAGGGCAGCCAGGCTGCTTGAGTAGAGCTGGGCCCCCTCACCCTGGTGGGTGCAGACTAAGGTCCCCCACCTCAGCCTGATGGACATGGACAGGCAGCCCCCCTTCAGCCTGGTGGTTGTGGACAAGCAGCTCCCGCAGGCTGGTGGGAGTCGACAGCACCCCCCCACCCAGCCTGGTGGGGGTGGACAGTGACTCCCAGTCACAGAACTGGCCTGTTGGTCCCTCTCCCCCCACCTCCCAGGATGTGATTTTGCACATGAGTCCACCTCGAAAGCAGGGTTCCCTCCTTATGAAATTGACATCATCAGAAAGGGTTCCCAGCTCCTTCTGGTGGACCAGTCACCCTGTTTGGCTGGAGCCTCAGGCTCCTCACTTGCAGATGGGGGTGGGGTGCCCTCCTGGCAGGACCAGGTAAGAGCCACGGGTAAGGGATGTGAAGCGCAGCTGCCCCAGCACCACCATGCCCCCTTCTCTGGGCACTGCTATCAGCACAGGCTCAACAATGTGCGGGAAGCGGACATGCACCATGAGCTGCTGTAGGGCTGTCCCTCCACCGGCCGGGGTCCTGTCTGTGGCCTCGGAGATGTTGAGGGGTCCCTGCCCATCAGCCCTGTGCTCGGCGGTGTCGCAGGCTCACCAGTCTCTCCCGCGTGGAAGAAGTAAGGCAGGTGAACGCCCCGAGAGGCTGGAATCATCAAAGCCTCCCTGTAGTCGTACAGGGTGTGGCCCGTGTCCTCGCGCCCCACCTGCAGGACAGAGCGGGCACGTGGGGCACCTGCCAGCCCCCTGCCTCACCTTGCTGGAGTGCCCTGCCACCACTGCCATGGCCTCTGTCATGGCCATAAAGAGAGACCAGTAGCAGGACTGGGGAAGAAAAGAGAGCTGTGTGGCTCTGATAAAACCACCCACCTTATTTTGGGGAGGCTGGATCCTGTGAGCAGCCCTCAAGGACCCCAGGAGGACACCCTAGTCCAGAGAAAACAAGCCCTCAAGATCTGCTCCAGGGCCTCGATGGGTCTGAGAGCAAGAGTGTGAGTTCTCTTGGGTAAGACATGCAGATTCCAGAAGCAGGGTTCAGATGCATCTAGCTGGTTACACTAACTTAGCTTCTTCTTAAGATTTAAGAAATTGTCACCTGGATGGCCCGGCTGTTATTTAGGGGAGAGGGGAGTGGGAGGGGTGTGACACCACCCGAGGATGTGCTGGAATCCCGGACAGAGCTCCCCAAGGCCCAGCCACATCTCAGCTTCCAGACATCCACCCTGGGCTGCAGGCTGAAGAGCCAGGTGTCACGCCCAGTGTGGGGACCGGGGAGTGGGGACAGCCTCTCCTCGTGGCCCTTCCTGTTCGGAAACTACCCTTTCCAGCCTTCTTCTGACCTTTTCTGCTCTCCCTTCACCCCCCAAGACCCCAAGGGAGGGTGTCAACAGTGCCCCTCAGCCCTTCCCCGGGGGCTTCGCTCTGGGTCCATTACCAGGTCAAACCCCGCCACTATCCCAGGGAACTTGGCACGAAGATCCATGGCTGTCTGGATGGATTTCTTGATGAGGGACTCGTTTTTGGTTCTGCAGGAGAGACAGAGAGAAGCACGGGTATCAGCTCCCAAGTGGACGGACGACCACGTCCAGGGCTCCCAGCTGCTGTGTATCAAACCCTCGGCACAACTGCACAGAACCCTACCCATCCAGGCTGCCGAGTCCCTCTTAAACACAGAAGTTTTGCCTAAATCCATTCCCGCCAAGGACTCTGGCTACACCAGAGGGACCCAAGTCTCTGGAAAGCCAGTGGGGTAGGGGTCCACAGCGCAGGTTTTACTTGTCTGCATTTGGATGAAGAAAAGTGGCCGTGATCGAAACTTGCCCTGTGTCCCTGAGAGATGGTCCTGGAAACGTCCAGCTCTCTGCTCTCTGGGCACCTGTGAAATGCCGTGGCCACCCAGTCCCTGTGGGGCACCTGGGCCTGTCCCCTAATTCAGTCAAAAGGGCCAGAGTGCTCCGGAACCAGATGACCAGGCTGCCTCATCTCCCCCGAAGCTCTCTCCTTTCCAGCCCAGGCCAGGAACCAGGCAAGAGCATTGCCACAGGAGCACCAAGAGAAAAGGCGCAGGCCTATGATGGGGGAAGCTGTTGGCCCACCCACTCCAATCCCTAGCTCTGCACCCCCCACACCTGCCCATCCCTCCCTGCACCCACGCAGGTGGCACTGAAGCCCTGCCCTGGAGCTCCTGCCACCAGCCCCCAGGGAGCCTTCACCATCCACTACTGCCAGCTCCACCCTGGCCCACTAGCTCCAGCGGCCCCAGGTCTCACCGGGAGGGGAGGGGCTCCAGGGAGATCTGTTTGCCCTCCCACCTCCCGTGGCTTAGCAGGTGGGGCGGCTGCCCCTCCCCAGCCCCCCAGCTGGACACAGCTGGACAGATGTCTATCCAGACTGACTGCCCCTCAGCAAGAGGGAGACTCTTCCTTGGTAAAGTCAGGTGAATTGTTATAGGCTTTCTGCACTTGCTTAGAGCAAGGGTGGGTCTGTCTTCACAGTGCTTGAGCTTGCCATACAGATGGGGCTGCCGTGAGGCAGAAGCCAGCCACCAATTGAAACAAAACCATCGGAACATTCAGGGAAAAACACTAACCCCAGAACTGACCACCCAGACCAGGGTAGGTCACATCCTGGACTTCCATGGCACATGGAGCCCATGGTGCTTGGGCCCTGGGGGTCTCTGCCCCTGGCCACAGCCTCCCTGACCTTCCTCACCCTTTTCTCCTACTGTCCCATCCCCTCCCATCCCTGTGGCTCTGCCCACAGCCTGTCCTCCCAATTCCTCCAGGCTCAGCTTTACTCACTCTCACCTGTGATCCGAAAAAATGAGTTTGATTCCAATAAACCCAGGATGTGATTTTGCAAAATTATGAGCCACTTCTTCGTAAGTCCTCACCAACCACTCTCGGCTGTAGACCGTCCCATCCAGTTCATACACCTATGAGGGAAGCAGGGTTCCAGCCAGATGTTAGAGGTGAGCAAGGCAGGACTTCATTCCCAACTGCCAACAATCTCCAAAGCCTGGTTGACGGCCTCTGAGGTTGACCAGAAGTCCCAGCCCTGAATGGGCTCTTGGTACTGTGAGGCCTGGGTCCTTCCACCTAGAATAGTGTCTGGCAAGCAATTGGTGCTCAGGAAGTGTTTGTGCAGCAAATGAGCAGCAGGCCAGCTGAAGACAGGATGCCAACCAGAAAGAGTGGTCTGAGGACCCTCTTCATCTCCCCACTCTCCCACCCCGAGGCGGGGGACCCTGAGGTAGCCGAGCCACTAAGGACACCAAGGTGACATGGCCAGGGGCAGAGTGGGAAGATGCAGGGATGCACAGTAGGTTTGACAGAGTTAAAAAAACACAGTGGAGAAGAGCAGGCCTTTTGCTTCTTCATCTCTGAGGGTCCTGAAGAGTAATTAGAATGTGCCACCCCCAAATCTGTCACTTTTTGCAGGACTGTTTTGAGCTAAAGGCAAATAGGAAGCTCAAAGGCAAACAGATCTCTGTGCCCGCCCGTCTGCCTCAGAGCAAGATGTATATTTCTGTCTGGGAGGTATCGCCTTCCAGCTCCTATTCCAGAAGGAAAGACGCCCATGCTTACCAGCAGAGACAGAAACTGGGCACCAGAGTGGGTCTGAACAAACAAACCTGACAAAATAGCTCCTATCTTCTATTAGCTCCCCCATACACTGACCATCCCACAAGTTGCTACTCCTAGAAGCCAAACCCCCTTTCCTTTGTCTTACTGCTTCTCCACAATTTATCACCATTTGTTAAAATAGTATATCAGAACCTGGTATACCCACTTCTTTGGGTCTTCACTTCTTTTCCATGAAAGTGTCCATGCACATAAAGTTAAAATATTAACATCAAATAAAATTGCTATGCCTTTTCTCCTGTTAATGTGGCTACTGCAAATTTAATTTGCACTCCCCAAGAACAGAACACTGTGGAGTGACTAAGCCTGAGTGCTGCAACTACTGAAGCCTGAATGCCTAGAGCTTGTGCTCTGCAACAAGAGAAGCCACCGCAATAAGAAGCCCACGAACCGCAACTAGAGAGTAACTTCCACTTTCAGTAACTAGAGAGTAAGCCCAAGGAGCAACAAAGACCCAGCACCGGCAAAACTAAATAAATAAATACAATTTATTAAAGTGAAGTGATTTAGCAAAAAGGTTTTAAAAAAAATGTTGGCCTCAGGGACTTTCCTGGCAGTCTAGAGGTTAAGACTTCGTCTTCCAATGCAGAGGGTGAAGGGATGATCGATTCCTGGTCAGGGAACTAAGATCCCACATGCCTTGTGGCCCAAAAACCAAACCAAAACATAAAACAGAAGCAATGTTGAAACAAATTCAATTAAAACTTTAAAAATGGTCCACATAAAAAAAAAAAAAAAACACACATTGGATTCAATTCGGGTTATGGCAAGCTTTAACTATAGTTTAATTAAGGAACTGTATTTGTGGGGAAGTTATTCAAACTACATGCAACTTTCGTAAACCAGTGTAAGATTATGAAATTTCCATTGTCTATGATATCATGCATTTGGAGAAGGAGATGGCAACCCACTCCAGTGTTCTTGCCTGGAGAATCCCAGCGATGGCGGAGCCTGGTGGTCTGCCGTCTATGGGGTTGCACAGAGTCGGACACGACTGGAGGACTTAGCAGCAGCAGCATGATATCATGGAATTAGAGAATGTGAAGTTGAAGGAACAATGGGACGTTTGGGGTCATAGTTGCTCGAGGTCACACAATCCATTTGTGTCAAACCAGAAACTAGGACCCAGAGGTTCTGACTGGAGACACAGCCAGCTTTCACCTGGAGAGCCTGACTCTCTGGAGCTTCTCCTGTTCACTAGGCATTGCACTGTCAGCTGGGTCTCATTTTAGACGAAGAACCCTGCTGGCTCAGGTGGTAAAGAATCTGCCTGCAATGCAGGAGATCCGAATTCGATCCCTAGAATTCAGCAATGGTGTGAAACACGGTCACTACAAGAAATTGTATTTATTTATTTATTTTTGGCAGTGCTGGGTCTGTTGCTGTGCGGGCATTTCTCTAGTTGCTGAGAGTGGGAGCTACTCTCTAGTTGCGATGTGTGGGCTTCTTATGGTGGTAGCTTCTCTTGTTGCAGAGCACAGGCTCTAGAGATCTGGAAGGGATCAAAACTTCGAATCCCTAGGGTCAGGAAGATCTCCTGGAGGAGGAAATGGCAACCCACTCCAGTATTCTTGCTGGAGAATCCCAAGGACAGAGTAGCCTGATGGGCTACAGTCCATAGAGTTGCAAAGAGTCAGACACGACTGCAGAGACTTAGTCCGCATGCTCCACTAGTACACATTTTAGAGATGAGGACTTTGAGGTTTAGAAAGGGTAAGAAACTTGCTCCTGCTCCCAGGCTGGAGTGGGGGGTGGGGATGGCTGAGGTCACTTGGAGGCATGGTGGGGGGTGGTCTCAAAGTCTCCAGCCACCCAGGGAGAAGAAAATGCCTAGGTCCTACCCCGGGTTAATTGAATCAGATTCCCTGGGTAGAAGCTGGTTTTTTTAAAACTTGCCCAGGTGATTCTCCTGTGTGTGCCTCTAGGTTTCACAGTCTTGTGAGGAGCACAGTCACAGAATAACATCATAGAAGGTGCTGCCCTCAGGATTCCCTAGAGCAGCAGCAATAACTTGAAACACGGTCACTACAGCAAAAGCCAGGTTGAGTTCCTAGAGAAGGAGTCTGCTGAGAATCCATGACAAAACCCGGGGGGTGGATAGGGGGAGCACTAGGACCGCTGGTCACACCAGTGACAGCATCCAAGAAGGTATCTGGGAACGACCATCCTGGACTCCCAGGCATGTCCTCCCCGCCCCCACCGACCGCTAGACCGCCCACGGGTCAGGGCCAACCAGGCAAGCTCCTGAGGATAAACCCCTGGGAGCTCCACTTGGAAGGCTGGCCCGCTCCAGTCAGTCTCCGATTCCGGCCATGGGGGCGGGGATGGGGTCCGGGGAGATCAGACCCGCCTAGCAACTGTTGCTAAGGACGAGCGGCCTTTGTGATGGAGCATTAGTGACACAATAGGAGGCTGGGCCTGCAGCCTAGTCCATCAACCCTCCTCCCAGACCCTGAATTAGCCCCATGAGCAGGGAGGGGAGGCCGGGGCTCAGAAGAGAATTCCAGGGCAGACGTCTGGATTGGTAATACGCTGATGGCTCCCCTACTCTGGGGAATGGGGGCGTCAGCCCGAAACTCTCCTTGGCAAGGGGCCTTTGTTCCGGGGTCAGGCCAGAACCATGGGCAGATCCCATGCCTCTGGGCCTCCACCTTCTAGGAATCCTGGCTGGGTCTGGAGGGGGTGGCGAGAGAGGGGAGCTGGGCAGCTCCCCAGGGGAGACCCTGGAGCCAGCTGTCCCCAGGGGGTGTGGCAAGAGGGGAAGGGGGTGAGGAAGCCGACCCTCCATGCAATTCCTCAGCGACTTCCCCAGATGCCCGCCACGGGCTCAGATCCTCTCTCCCTGCCATCTCTCCCCTCTTCCCCTCCCGCCCCCCCCGCAGGGCCACTCCCCTTGTGGAGGCCTCCCTCCCACTCCCTACTCTGAGAAAGCCGGCAGGATGTGACCACAGGAAGCGACCCCCAGGCCAGACCCCCTCAGGGAGCGCCTCTTGAGACGTGATGTGGACCCGAAAGTCTCAAAGCCCAGTCCCTGCTCACTGCCCACGTGGCCTGGGCCAGACCCCTCGACCCTTCCCCGCCTCATTCCCACGGGTGTAACTGCAGGTTGTGAGGCTCAGATGAGACGATGCAGATGAAGCACTTGGAAAAGGTCTCAAAGTGTGGTCTGGGTCAGAGAGTCTGAATCAGAACCTCAGGGTGGCGGTGGAGGTGGCTGGCTAATTAAATGGGCTGCTTCCTGGCCCCACTCAAGACCCCAGATTTGGGATCCTGGTAGGTCAGAAGCCAAAGAGCACCTCCAGATTAGTCCCATGTACACCCACCACTCCTGAGTGTGATGACCACTCCTGAGGCTTCTAAAGGACCTGGGTGGGGGGAGGTGGTCTGGAATGACTCATAGGCTAACTAGGGATCCAGAGCTGGGAGGAAACCAGTTCCAAGAAGGGGGCGGGGGGGGGGGCGGGGCTTAAGCCAGTCTCCGGAGGAGGATGGACTGGAGGTGGGGAGCCAAGGCTAGGGGAGAGATGGGATTTCAGGGCAAACTGGGAATAATGGTTCTGGGAGATGCCCTGTCCTCCGCCCTGCACAGGCCAGCCCTAGGCGAGCTCACCTCTTTCCAAAATTATTCTCCTAGTAGAAGGTGGACTGGACCCTCTCTTTTCTGTTGAAAGGAACATTGTTACTTATTGACTCTGCTCACAAGGCTGGCAAAGGTTCTCCTGGGGGCAAGGTCAGTCCCACTCCCACTTCCCAAGAATCAGAAATAGGAACAAAAGTCTGTACTCAGCATTAAACCACCAAACAAACACCAGATTCTGGTAGAGATGCCCACCCTCACCTGGGATGACCTGGAGGAGGATGAACATACCCAAGGGAAAGGGGGCCAGTCCAGGATGCACAGGAGAGTAGAGACCTGGAGGGTGGGGGGAAGGAGTCCTGACTCTAGAATGACCGGTTCTCAGGGCAGGATCAGCCTCCACCACAGGGCCTGCCAACCCAGCAAGTCACACTAGGGCAATAGAGTCCCTTTAGGGATTCCACCCAGGATTTAAAAATGTATCAGATTCTGAAGAAGAAAAATATCAGATAGTTTGACTTCAGTAGACGTTAAGATTTGCCTTCAGACTTCCTTGGTGGTCCAGTAGTTGAGAATCCTTGTCAATGCAGTGGACATGGGTTCGATCCCTGGTCCAGGAAGATTTCACGTTCTGTGGGGCAACTAAGCCCTGTGCCGCAGCTACTGGGCCCAAACTCTAGAGGTCGGGCTCTGCAATAAGAGAACCCACCAAGATGAGAGGTGCTTGCGTTGCAAATTAGAGGGTAGCGCCTGCTCACCACACCTAGAGAAAGCCCACTTCTGGCAAAAAGACTTAGTACAGCCAAAAATAAATATATGATAAGTTTAAAAAAGATTTGCCTTCAATCCAAGGCAATAGAAATAAAAATAAATAATACCTAATCAAACTTACAAGGTTTTCACAGCAAAGGAAACCATTAAAAAAAAGTGAAAAGACAACCTGTGGAATGGGAGAAAATATTTGCAAATGATGCAATAGACAAGGCTTAATTTCCAAAATACGCAAACGGCTCATATAATCCAGCAAGAAAAAAACTATAGAAAAATAAGCAGATGACCATAATAGACATTTCCCCAAAGAAGACATATGGATGGCCAGAAGGCACATGAAAAGACGCTCAACACCACTCATTATTAGAGAAATGCAAATAAAAACCGCAATGAGGTATCACCTCACATCAGTCAGAAAGGCTATAATTAAAAAGCCTACAAATAATAAATGCTGGAGAGGATATGGAGAAAAGGGAATCTTCTCACACTGTTGGTGGGAATGTAAGTTGGTACAGCCACCATGGAGAACAGCATGGAGGTTCCTCAAAAAACTGAAAATAGAGCTATCATATGATCCTACAATTGCACTCCTGGGCATATATCCAGACAAAACTAATTCGGAAAGATACATACACCCTTATGTTCATAGCAGCATTATTTACAATTGCCCAGTTTGGAAGAAACCTAAATGCCCATCGACAGACGAATGGATAAAGAAGACGTGGTGTATATATACAATGGAATATTGCTCAGCTCCTTTTTAACAAAAAGAATGAAATAATGCCATTTGCATTACCTGGCTATAACTAGAGACTTATCATACAAAGTAAAGTGAGTCAGAAAGAGAAACATCAAATGATATCACTTAGATGTAGAATCTAAAATGTGACACAAATGAACCTATCTACAAAACTGAAACAGACTCACAGACATAGAGATCAGACCTGTGGTTGCTAAGGAGGGTTGAGAAGAAGAGCAAAGGGCTGGGACTTTGGGATTAGCAGATGTAAACTATTATTTATAGGATGGATAAACAACAAGATCCTACTGTATAGCACAGGGAACTATATTCAATGTCCTAGGATAAACTATGGTGGAAATAAGTATTTAAAAAAGAATGTATGTGCGTAAAACGCAGTCACTTCACTGCAACATAGAGCAGAACAACACTGTAAATCAACTACATTTCAATTTAAAAGAAACAGATTTGCCTTCAAGACAGAATTTACCAATCAGAAAGCCTACATGTCTGGTCTAGTTGGCAATTTTCTCTTAAACTGTATTCTGACTTTCTTGCGCATATATCTGTCACTTATGACTTTGGTCAATGTGTGTCAGTCTCTGGATCCCTTTTACTTCTGGGTGTACAAACAGTAGAATTTCTGAGCCTACAAAGACTATGGCATTTGGTAACAAAACTGAAATACTGCTGTCCTTGGAGTCAGTCCCCGAGGCCTTGGTTGACTCAGTAATTTGGATGAATGGGCAGACAGTCTGGAAACTTAGTCAGCTGGACACCACAGCCATTCCCATCAAATACTCGCTCCAACATTCTGACCTTTATAACTTTGTCTACCCTCACACCCCTAGTCAGATCCACTAGTGGCTTTGGTGCAGCAACTTATGGGGCACCCCCCAACATTGAGGCATCGGGGGAACTTCCCTCCACTCATCTTTGCAAAAGGCTTTGGGTCCCTGGCCAGGGATTCAGCCCATAGACCCAAGCCTTACTGTCAATCTTTAACTTGGTTAAACAGCCTCTGTTGCTCCTGGTGATCGCGGGTCGGCTTACTGGCTATCATCTCTGCATTCTGACTTTTAAATTTCTCTAAACTGGGGTAAAGAGGGGGAGGACTTGTTTGGGGCCCTTTCATGTTGGGGAAACTCATGAGGTCCCTTTAGCCCACCCAACCTTAGGGAGTGCTGTATCAAAACCTGGTTTAATCCCATCAATGTCCACTGTTAGCATCCCATTTCATAACAGCCATCTGAAGTTTCCCACGCTGCTGTGACCAGTCCTGTGGTCCCCTAGTGACCCCTTACAATTGTCCACCTTGTTGGGAAGAGTCCATAACAGCTCCCCTTTTCCCCTTTCCTTTCTCCAGGGCCCCCACTGGCTTGCTAGTTAATAGATCGTCTTTATCAGCATCTGAAAGACCCATTCCATTCTGCTTCTCAAACCATTCTGTGTGTTTGAGTTAAGGTTACATTTCTTTGTATCCACCTTTTGGTCTTAACATTGGTACCAATAAGACAGGTGTTTGCAAAGAGAGGTCGCTAAAAAATCTACCAATATAGAAGTTTCTCCAGTTCAAAGTGTCTGCCATGGAGAGTAGGATCTTAACACAAACACACACCAATCAGGCTTTCCGTGGCTTAGCCATGAACAAGAGGTGTTACAGGAGAGGGCAAAGAACACGGCCACACCAGATCCAGAGAGTTGGCTCCCCAAGATGGTCTGAGAAAGCAAAGACTGTAGTGAAGGCTGAGATGACAGAAGCCCCCATGGACGGGGACCCCTTGTGACAAACCCTCCTAGGAGCCGGCACGATTTTGTGCTTCCCACCAGCAGTGACAGCCGAGAATCCCACTGGATCTGACTGGCCACCAAATGCCCTGTGCCTGCACCTTCTGGATGATAGGACCAGGATGAGTTTTCTCACTGGTCCTGAGGCCAAACTCTCAAAACAGAACAAGAAAAAAGGGAAAGGCATCATGCCAAAGGTTTTCCTCCTTATGACACAACAGACAGAGACACAGGAAAACAGACACCATCTCTGGGAGGAAAAGGATTAACAAGCCCAGAGCTCTACCAACTTCACCATCCCAGAAGCTCTAAGCCCCAGGAACCAGCTCCACAAATATTTTCTCCTGCTGACCTAATTTTAGAAACGAGAAAAAAGACTCTTACCGCTCCTGCTTCCAAAAACCCTGCAGGCAGAGATCCGGGGACTGACTGATGGATAAGGGTTCTCACCTTCTGCCAGGGTTTCTGGGCTGTGGCAGCCTGGGGCCACCTAGGCAACTGGCCAGCTGTCAAGGAGGGTGGAGGGCAGGTGGGGGTGGGGACTGGGGGGGATGGGGTAGATGGGGAGCGGGGGTGGCATCTCCCTCTAGGTTCTTCTGGCTGGTCTAAGAATTAAGCTGACATGAGACAGATTAACAGGAGAAAATGAAGCACAAGCTTCATAACACCTGTACACAGGAGAGACGCAGGAAGAGGGAGCCACTCACCCAGATGGCTGAAGCCCTCGCCTTAAATACCTTCTTCAGCTCAAGACAAAGAGGGTGTTGGGGGTGGGGGTTTGGGACTTCAAAGGGGAGGAAAGCAATTAGCCGGGTGATAAACAGCAAGTGTTTGGTGAATGCACGTTTTCTGGGCCCACAGGGAAGAGGGACAGAGAGGACTCTGGTTTCAAGCCCTGAAGTCTCTGTACCACACCTGCGGTATTCTCTGCAGAGACTGGTGACAGCTCTATTCTGGGAATGGGCCCTTCATCTAGGTTCTTTAGGGACTTAGAGGAGGACTTCCCTGGTGGTGCAGTGGATAAGATTCTACTTGCCGACGCAGGAGACACAGGTCTCTCTTCCCTGGTCTGGGAATATTCCACATGCCGTGAAGCAACTAAGTCCATCCATCACAACTACTGAGCCTCTGCTCTAGAGCCCAGGAGCCCCAGCCACTGAAGCCCGCACACCTACGGCCTGTGTCTACAACAAGAGAAGCCACCGCAATGAGAAGCCCCCGCAATGAGAAGCCCTCACACCACAATGAAAGATCGCTTCTGTTCACCGCAACTGGAGAAAAACCCAGCCAGCAACGAAGACCCAGTGCAACCAAAAATAGGTAAATAAATAAAAGTACTATTTTTTACTTGAGGGGAAGGTCAAAGGCTCTTCTTGAGTCCTATGGGCCTTGACTGTTTCTGCTCAAAATAACCCACAGGCCGAGGGACAACTTGAGGGTGAGCCGCTCCCCTGCACTACAAAGCATTCACACTCCTGTGAGTCCCCCAGAGGGAGTCAGCCAGTACCTAGGACACCCCAACCCCGCCTCCCCCCAGAAGTCCTCTTCAAAGACCCACCAGAAGCATCCTCTCTCGGCCATACTTGGCTCCCCTGGGCTCCTCATAGGACGCCCACTCTGCCCCCAGCCTGGACCCGAGACACCCCAGCAAAGCTGAGGTCGGCCCAGCTCATGCACCTGAGACTCTGTCACCCTTTCCACTGGCCGACATGCAAGGTCCTACTCAGCGATTTTCTTTTTAATACTTTAACACTTTGGGATATTTTTGGACTCCTCCTAATCTTTTCCATTCCTTTCCCTTTGACCTTCCTTCCTCAACGTCAAATCAGACGTCTCTATTCCCCACAGAAGAGACCGACCCCCAGGGACTTCCCAGCCCCCACTCTACACGCAACCAGACCCGTGTACCAGATGGCTCCGCGTCCCTGCACTGAGGTCGCCGTCCTGCAGCACACTTTGACAGGAAGGCAGGCGGCCGAGGACGTCCAGGCTCGAGGCACTGCCCAGAGTGCGGGTAGGTGTCCAGGCACCAGCAGGCCCCGAGTGTCTGGGGGCGCTGGGACGTGGGGGTCAGGGGGGAAGGGAGGTGATGGGCAGTGAGGGCTAGCCCAGCGCGTTCCAGGGCTCCGTGCTCACACAGCCCCTGGATAGGCGCCAGGCCCCCGGGGGTGAAGCCGGGGCTTGGTGCTGGGGGGGCACCAGGGTGGGGAGCCAGTGTCACTCGGTCACTCTGTCACTCTGCAGGGTGACAGCAGAGCCTGGCCCAAGCAGAGGTGAGCAGAGATGGCTCACCGAGTACAGGGACGCTCTGATCTCCAGGTAGAGCACGTTGTCCTGGTAGAACTCCTCCAGGCCCTGGGACAGGTAGTCCCGGAACACCGGTGCATACCTCACCAGGTCCCCCATCACGAAGAAGATGCTCTTGAACTTGGCCCAGATCGCATCCTGGTCTGTGTAAGTCACGTGGGGGTTCTCGGTCATCAGAGTGAGATTTCTCAGCAGGCTGTCAGGACACAGAGGGTGGGGGGAGGCGTGCCACAGGCCATCACCCTGGCCCTTGCTCCGCTGGAGGCCCCCCACCCTAGGACCTGCACTTGCTCCCCAGGAGACAGCAGGCAGGACACACACCCACCCCAGCCAGGCCCACCTGTTGCCTTCCGCCTCTTAGCCAGGCTGACCCCACAGAACGAACATCCCAGGTCAAGCTCTCCTTGGAGGGTATCGTGCACTGAATTGCATCCCCCAAATTCATACGTTGAACCCTAATCCCCAGTGTGACTGTGTGTGGCGATGGGGCCTTTCAGGAGGTGGTGGTGGTGGCTTCCCAGCTGGCTCAGTGGTAAAGAATCTGCCTGCCAATGCAGGAGACACAGGAGTTGAGGGTTTGATTCCTGGGTCGGAAAGATCCCTGGAGGAGGAAATGGCAACCCACTCTAGTATTCTTGCCCAGAGAATCACGTGGACAGAGGAGCCTGGCGGGCTGCAGTCCATGGGACTGCAGAGTCGGACAACTGCGTGACTAAACCACCAGCACCAAGGGCAGAGAGCTGCATGAACAGGGCCAGCATCCGAGACCCTAGGGTTGCATAGAGAGTGAGAAGACAGCTGGCCATTAGCCCAGGAAAGGGGCCTCCGAGAAACCTGCCCACACCTCGATCTCGGAGTTCCAGCTCCAAGAACTGTGAGAAAATACCTTTCTCTCCTTTAAGACACCATCTCTGGCATCCCACTGGGGGCAGCCCCAGCAAGCTCACACTTGAGGTCTGATGGAAATGACTGTGGGCTTGGCAGCCCAGGACATGACTAATTTCCCTGTTCAGCCATTCGTTCATCAGCTGTGTGGCCCTGAACAACCTCCTTACCCAGGCTGAGCAGCATTTTCTTACTCATAAAGGAAACAGTTCCAGAAAGCCCTCTGTAGATGGTTCTCTGATTAGAAGAGTCATAGCAATTCTTCATAGGTCTGTTAGGAAGCTGCTCATTATGTTTTCAGGCTATCTCGTCCACCTGGGACCTTCTCGGCTCTGAGAGCCCGGAATTTCCTTGTCTCTACCCTTGCTGACGGAAAAGGCAATGGCACCCCACTCCAGTACTCTTGCCTGGAAAATCCCACGGACGGAGGAGCCTGGTAGGCTGCGATCCATGGGGTCACACAGAGTAGGACACGACTGAAGTGACTTAGCAGCAGTAGCTGCAGCACCCTTGCTGAGGGTCCAGACAAAGCAGCAGAGTTGCTGATCAAATCAGGTCTACACGTACCAGGAGTTTGCTTTGGATGGGAAAGGCGTGGAACACTGTGGTGAAGCAAAGCATCCTGTACAGTTAAGAGAAAAAGCCTCCTGAATTTTTTAAGGTCAGGTGTTTCTAGAAAGGTCTGTTGCACGGGGACACCGCATGCCACCCCCACCCATGAAGGTGCGAGACAAGCTCTTTGCAAACCAACACCCACCTGTTGTCAAACTCCGAGACGTTATGCAGCCCCTTCCGAAACTTCTCCAGCAAAACCCACTGGGGACATTCTGCCGGCTTCGGGGTGGGGGGAGTCGGATGAGCAAATCTGAACTGTGGGATCCCCCTCCGGGTGAAGCAAAAATAGCAGTGGGGCCTGTACGTGGCATTTTTCACCAGCCAGTCCGGGCTGGTGATGCTGAAGTCGTGGACGTGAAGGGCGGCCCCTGAGGGGGAGAGTGGGTGGGCGGGGTTTCTATGGGGTGAAGTTCTTGGGAACCCAGGGCCCTTTCCCTCTGCGGCTCAGAGCCAGCCACAACCTCCTGGTTCCCTGACTCCCTCCCTCACCAGGAGGGGCCCTGGGTGATCTCATGCAAGAGGCAGCAGGCAGGTTTGGAGTTGGAAGACCGGCTTCCAGCTCCTGTCAGGAGCCTGACCTCCAAACAAGTCCTCAAGTGGCCCAGTGTTATGTGAGGGGGTTTAAGAAGAGGAGCCCCACCTGCCCCCTGGCCTGTCTGCCCAGGATCATCGAGTCCCCCATCCAGTTCCCCATTACCCCATCCGCTGCCTGCCAGCTCCCTGCTTCCTGCCAGCATTGAGCAGCTTCCTCCAGACCTCACCCCGATTTGAGGCTCAGTGTCCACCTCTTCTGCTCTCTGGCCTTGACGCTCACCCAATGACAGGTGTCACACTGTATGAGCTCTGCTATGTTCCCTCCCTAAACAGTGAGGCTACCTTACCGACCTCACAGTTTTTACATTGTTTAATCTCTACAGTACTAAAGAAAAAAGGACAGAAAAATCCTTACAAGCTGCAAACTGCAACTTATGTGTTCACAGTGACGACGCATTTCTGTACTAGTCTCAGCTACAAATTGGCACTTGCCATCTACCTCTACAAGGATTAAATTATGAGCTGTTGCAGCTGTTGGCCTTCAACATCCCTGAAAGGAGTTCAGGGTGGAGAGCAGAAACGAGGCCCTCTGTGCTCTAGGAAAAACTGGCTGGACAGTTTTCTGATAGTTGGATATTTTCAGGAGATGAGCTTATGAACCCACTTCTTGCATCTCCACATATCTAGAAAAGCACTGAAATCCTTCATGGTGACATCCGCTCCTCGTGACTAACAGTAATCTACACACAACTAGCAAAAACCTGCAAAAAATGTGTCCTTGATTGGTGGAACTCCCCTTCACCAAAATCACATAGGTGCTGACCTCCCCCCTGCCCCCACCACCACCTCTTTGGAGCAGTTTCTCAGAATTATCTGAGATGCTATAGTCTTCATTTTGCCCCAAATAAAACTTAATTCACAACTCTCAGGTCATGCATTTTTTCCCAGTGGATGCTCGCAATGAACTACAAGAAATGTGTTTGTCCAGGATGTATCCTGTTTGGTAACTTGGCCCCTGGAAAGGCTGGAAGAGCATATGAAAGGAGGGATGAGGTTCTTGTGCGGGACAACTTGCAAGCCCACCAGGGATGCCCGGTGACACCCAGGCCTCCTCCCTGTCTGTCTGAAACTGAGTCCCCTCAGAGCCGGGGTTTTGGTTTCCAGGGTGGACAGAAGCCATGTGGACCCCCGTCCCCTGTCCACCAGGGAGAAGGAGCACACAGGACCCCCATGGAGTTTGCACTCCACTAGAAGAGAAACCACCAGATGCAATTTAGTTCCTCCAAGTCCCCAGGGCCCCAGAACCCTCCCCTCCAGGCCCCTACCTTTAGGCATCTTCTTCAGGATATTAAACACCTCACTTTTCTCAATGAGGTTCTTGGCTTGGAAGAAGTGCATGCTGGGCAGGATGCTCCCCTTACTCAAGGCCTTATGCATCTCAGCCTCCTTGAGGGCCTTGAGCCTCTGGTTGGCCAGCTCTTCTTCCTGAGTCAGCACCAACTGCCCCCCCACCCGCATCATCTTCTCTCTTGTCAACAGCTGGTTTCGCGTTTCATCTCCGGACGCGGACGTGGCCGGACAAAAAGAAGACACAACCACGGCCAGCAGCAGGGAGGGCAGGGCCAGCCGCCCCGACATTGATGCTGGGATGCCTGGAAGAGATCACTCAGCTGTAGACTTGAGGTGGGGAGGGGGCAGAAAACTACAGATCTAAGTGTTGAAGCTGGAGGAGGTTCAGTAGATTACCAGGAGGCAGCATACAAAAAACTCTTCTCCGAGACCCTGGAGAAGAGATCTCTGAAGATGGACAAGGACAGTCTCCCCACACAAACACTCGTCATGAAGCTCCCAGATGGGAGCTTGTCCTTGACGAGCCCTGCTCACATTCAGAGGAAGACACCATAGACTGTCTGGGTTTTACTTTCAAATATAACCCTGGTGGTTCAGCTAGTAAAGAGTCCACCTGCAATGCAGGAGACCCCGGTTCCATTCCTGGGTCAGGAAGATCCCCTGAAGAAGGGATAGGCTACCCACTCCAGTATTCTTGGGCTTCCCTGGTGGCTCAGCTGGTAAAGAGTCCACCTGCAATGCAGGAAACCCTGGTTCGATCCCTGAGTCAGGAAGATCCCCTAGAGAAGGGAAGAGTAACCCATTCCAATATTCTAGCCTGGAGAATTCCATGGAATGTACAGTCCATGGAGTCTCAAAGAGTCGGACACGACTGAGCGACTTTCACTTAATAACCAGAGAGCAGAAAGTCACGAGGCTTGTGAAGAAAGCCACAACATGAGAAGGGAACTAAAAAAACAGCCCAGACAAGGAACTAGCACAGAAAAATGAAAAGAAGTCCAGAAGAACCTTCTTACAGGAACGAGAAACCATGCGTCTATGAAACAGGCAAAGCACAGTGTGAAAAATACACAAAACAGGAAAGAGCTTTCAGAAATTAAAAGCAGGAGTGCTGAAATTTAAAACGTTTACCAGCAATATTAAAAGATGGAACTGAAGAGAAGATTTCAGAAAGCAGGACAAAAACAGGAGCGAAGAAGAGAAGAATATTGGGTTCAGGTAACCCAACACCCAAAAAAACAGACATTTCAGAAGGAGAAAGAAACAATAGACGGGAGGAAAAAGGGAATAAATAATATAAGAAATTGTCCCAGGGGCTCCCCTGGCAGACTAGTGGTTAAGTCTTCGTTTCCCAATAATATCCCACATGCTGCATAGCCAAAAAACCAAAACACACAACAGAAAGAGTGTTGTAACAAATTCAATAAAGACCTTGAAAAAATATTGAAAAAAAAGAAATTGTCCCAGAACTGAAGATCTGCCCCTCTGGGTGTGCAAGACTTGCTGAGGATGCAGCAAGTATCAACGGCGATATCTCAGAAACTGAGCACTGAGGCTTCCGGCAGCTCCCAAAGAGCAGCTGGCCTGGGTGGCCAGTGAGCGGGGGCTTGTGGGCAGAATCAAGGAGCTCCCTGGTCGGGTCTACCAGCAGCCCCTGACCTGGGCTGACTCCTGGAACCACATAAATGTGGAATTCCTAATGCACACTTGAGGGTATGCTCCTTTCTCCCAGGAAGTATCAAGGCTGTAAATGAGGAGACCCCAGGCCCAGCCCCAAATGAGCACGTCCTGGCGAGATGTCGGGCTCATCGCTTCATGTCTGAGGGCCTGTCTCCTCACTTGCAGCAAGGGTGAACTGGGTGAGACTAGTGCTTCTCAAAGTGGAAATTGTGTGTCAATTTTGTTCATATGGAATAAAATACTTATAAGACGCCACGCTCCCCATGCAGGGGGCCTGGGTTCAATCCCTGGTCAGGGAAGTAGATCCCACAGGTTGCAAGTGAGAGTTAGCATGCTGCAACTAAAGGACCGAGAGTTCAAATGCAGCAATAAAGATCCCAGGTGCCACAACTATGACCAGATGCAGCCAGACAAATAAATAAATTAAATAGATATATATATTTTTTTAATTTAAAGTGTGATCATCATCGGGACACCTTGTCCAAGATCCTTTCCAGGGCTGACTTTCAATTATTCAGTGGTTATATCAGACTCCAGCGTGGCAGGGCTGACCTCAAATCTGAGAACTGGGCTTTGGGAAAATCCCTGCCCCTTCACCAGGTCCTCAGATCTCTCCCCAGATGACAGTGTTTGCCGGACCTGAAGTCTCCAGGCAGGGGACAGTGACACCATCCCTTACACACCTCTACCCATCACAGAGCCGTTTTATCCCACCCACGTCCTCCACCCAGGACCCCACCTCTCGTCCCCTCTCCCCCAGTGACACTGAACAGGAGCCACCACCCCCAAACCTCCCACTCCGTCCTCTCCATGAACCCCACAGCATCCATGTGGCCAGCACCCAGGGCTCCTCCCAGCCGGCCAGACAGAAGCGTGTCCAGCACTGGTCAGGAGCAGCCCAACGGAGCGGGACAAGAAGTCATCCCGTCCAGGTGCTCACTCATCTCCTCCCTCTGGGGCCTGGCACTTACGCTTTTAGAAGAAGGCGCAGAAAAAGGCTACAAAAAACAGCTTGTTTGCAGGCTAAGGAACTTGTGCATCTGTGAGCCTGAGTCACGAACTGGGGCCTTGGCAAGTGGCGCAACCCCAGCTGCCCTGCCCCTCCCACCCCCAGGATCACCCCAAAAGCGGGCCCCCGCCCAGATGAGTCCCTACTGCCCCCAACCACCTACACGACTCGGCCCCAGGCCCCACCCAAGGGACCCCAATTACCTTGGGACAGCTCCAGAGACAGTGACTGCGGGTTCCGTTCCCACAAAGGCCCTTTGGAAACCGGGGCTCACATTCTTTCACTTCCCTGGGGCAGGGTTTCACTTCCCTGCAGCCTGGGGGTGGGCTGTGGCCTGCTGCGTCTGTGTGTGCACACGTGTGTTTCTGCGTGTGTGTGAGCATCCATGTGAGAGCGATAGAGGCATGTGCTGTGTGTGTGTGTCGTGTGCAGTGTGCAGGTGGGTCATGCTCACTTGTGGGTAGGGTGTGAGTGGCTGTGCCCCCAGGCTGGAGGCACTCGAACCTGCTCATCAACGTTGGGAAGTGGTCCTCCTCAGAAATATGGGGTGAAGCGTGGGCCGACCCACTGGACAGTGGGTGAAAAAGTAGAAGTGACAAAAGCTAGATGTCTGGGAATTCCCCTGTGGCCCAGAGGTTGGGACTCAGTGCTTCTACTGCCGAGGGCCTGGGTTCAGTCCCTGGTTGGGGAACTAGGATCCCACAGACCTCCAGTGCAGCCAAAAAAATAAAAGTACATGTTTTCAGAGAACTCATGGGTGTGGGGCAGGGCAGTGGAGGGTGGCGGTGGGAGGTGGAGGGGCTGTGAGGAAGGGAGGTGGGAAGGGGCGCCGCTCCAGGAGGGAGGGCAGAGTAGACACAGTATTGATGTGTTGAGGCTGCCGCCAGGCCTAGATCTGCACCAGCCCGAACACTCCCAGCCTTGTGGCCTTGGCGGGTCATTTCAACACTCCCAACCCAGTTTCCTGGACTGAGAGTGGAGGTCGGAGAAACAGCGCTGCGCAGGGTGCCGTGGGGGTCAGAGGGGAGGCCTGTGATGGGCCGGCTGTCCCGCGTGTTCCCGACACTGTCAGTGTCACTGTTGTCAGAGACAGGGCCGCTTGCAGTGCTGCAGTTCCTAGGGTCTGCGGCAGGAGAACCCTCTGTGGACAGCGGACCAGGGGAAGTTCCCAGCTCAGACTAGATCGCCCAAGGCTGGTTCATGCAGGTGGGCAGAGATGGGGAACAGGGCTGTCTCTGACTCAAAACAAAACCCAGAAAATGCTGAGAACCAATCCACAATGAGGATTACTTCCCAAGACCCGCCAAAGAGCCCCCAGTGTCTGCCCAGCCTCTCAGCCAGCCTGGGGCCTAGGTGGGCTCCCAACTGGGGCAAGGGGTGGTGTGCCCAGTGTGCAGCGCCCTCAGTTCAGTTCAACCGCTCAGTCATGCCCGACTCTTTGAGACCCCATGGACCACAGCACACCAGGCTTCACTGTCCATGATCAACTCCCAGAGCCTACTCAAACTCATGTCCATTGACTCGATGATGCCATCCAACTGGAAGTTGGTTAACTCCTTACATGCCACCAGACGAGACAAAGAACCGAGGAGCATACACTCGTGTGACACAACCATCTCATCCTCTGTCGTCCCCTTCACCTCCCACCTTCAGTCCTTCCCAGCATCACGGTCTTTTCCACTGAGTCAGTTCTTCGCATCAGGTGGCCAAAGTATTGGAGTTTCAGCTTCAGCATCAGTCCTTCCAATGAATATGCAGGACTGGTTTCCTTTAGGATGGACTGGTTGGATCTCCTTGCAGTCCAAAGAACTCTCAAGAGTCTTCTCCAACACCACAGTTCAAAAGCATCAATTCTTCGGTGTTCTGCTTTCTTTCTAGTCTAACTCACACCTATACATGATTACTAGAAAAACCAAAGCTTTGACTAGACAGACCTTTGTTGGCAAAGTGATGTCTCTGCTTTTTAATGTGCTGTCAAGATTGGTCATAGCTTTTCTTTCAAGGAGCAAGCGTCTTCTAATTTAATGGCTGTAGTCACTGCAGTGATTTTGGAGACCCCAAAAATAGTCTCGCACTTTTTCCATTTCTTCTCCATCTATCTGCCATGAAGTGATGGGACTGGATGCTACGATCTTAGTTTTCTGAATGTTGAGTTTTAAGCCAACTTTTCACTCTCCTCTCTCACATCAAGAAGCTCTTTAGTTCCTCTTCACTTTCTGCCCTAAGGGTGGTGTCATCTGCATATCTGAGGTTATCAAAATTTCGCCCGGCAATGTTGATTCAAGCTTGTGCTTCATCCAGCCTGGCATTTCGCATGATGTACTCTGCATATAAGTTAAATAATCAGGGTGACAATATACAGCCTTGACATACTCCTTTTCCTATTCGGAACCAGTCTGTTGTTCCATGTCCAGTTCTATTGCTTCTTGACCTGTATACAGATTTCTCAGGAGACAGGTCAGGTGGTCTGGTATTCCCATCTCTTTAAGAATTTTCCAGTTTGTTGTGATCCATGCAGTCAAACGCTTTGGCATAGTCAACAAAGCAAAAGTAGATGTTTTTTTCTGGAACTCTCTTGTTTTTTTGATGATCCTGCGGATGCTGGCAATTTGATCTCTGGTTCCTCTGCCTTTTCTAAATCCAATGCACCACCCTGGTCACCTCCAACCTGCCAAGCACTTGCATTAACACCCGGAGTTGCTCCTAGGTGTGCCCACGCCAGCACCCCGCCACGCTTCCTCTCCCCCAACGCAAATAGAAAGATTTGGGGTGACTCCACCACAAACACGGAACCTGGCGAGGCTTGTATTAAAATGCTAATGCGGTGTCTTAAGTATTTTAAAGTTGCAATACCAGAAACAGACTGCCCCGGGGCCACCGGGATTACCTTTTAAATGCAAACGACAATAATGAATCTTTAAGTGCAGTTATTGTCAGGTTGAAGAGCTGACGCAGGCTGGAGGGACGGGACTTACTGGGTGGGCCAGCACTTTATTAAAAAAACAAAACAAAAAAATCCATCAGGGCTGAGAAGAAAGAGACCGAAAGGGGACGCAAGATCCTTGGAGAGGTGATGGAAAGTTCCCAGGACTAGCCAGGGCGTCGACCGAGGACAGGATCCCGGGGTCAGTAACTCAAGGTGACATGGAGGACATTTATTCCACCAGAAAACTAGCGGGGTAGGGGAGGGGGTGAGAATCCGTCAGGGATAGAAACAGGCACAGAACTGCAAGCTCGACCGAGTGCCTGAACTCAGATCAAACGGGGGCATCGGGGGCACCCTACCCACGAGAGCCCCCCTTCCCCCAGAGCCCCTGCCCTACCAGCACCCCCCACCCCGGCCCTCAGGCTCCATGTGAGTCCTGACCGCAGGGACACCAAGCTGAGTTTATTTTGATGTTCCCAACGTCTGGCCGGCTAAGTGCTCACTGATGAAGCAACGTCGAGCCTCTGAGTTTCTCCTGCTCTTTTGTTCATTCACCAGATTGTTCTGAGACCTGTTCGGTGCCTGGCCCTGTGCGGGAGGGGCAGTCCTTCCCTCTGCAGTCTGTATGGAGAGGAGAGCACGGGTCAATGATTCGTGACTTACAGGCGTGGAAAGAATCGCATCTAGGGTCTGGAGGAATGAGACCAGTGTAGGAGGCAGAACCCCCCAGGGCAGGGGAGCCGGGCGGTGTCCACAGTGGGGGTAACATTTTAAATGAGACCGGGTGGGGGGTGAGGGTGTAGAAGTGACAGAGGGAGGAGGGGCATCCTCGCGGGGTCAGGGTTGTATGTGCAGAGGCCTTGGGGAAGAGTGAGGAAGGGAGGGGAGGAGGGAAACAGAGGGTGCCTGGCTCCAGGCTGGATGTGGCTGGGCATCCAGGGCCAACAACCCCGTTTCAGCCCAGCCTCTGTGGCTAGCCAGCCCCGCACCAGCTTGAAGAGCAGCCCTCGGCCTCTTCCGCGGTGCCCCCCTCACCCCCGGAGTCCCCAGGGGTGACAGTAGAGTTGTGTCACCAGATGATCTGTAGGAAGGACAGCCCCCTCACCCCTTCAGGAGCCTGCAGGGCACTTGGGTCATTTCTGCATAAGGAGGCTGAGGGCCAAGGTCGGGAAAGGCCTCACGCTGCAGGCTGACATGTGCGCCCTGCTGTGGGCTGAGCTGACCATCTTAGTGGAAGAGGAATCTGCCTGTGAACCTTCTCCAGGCAACTGAGAACTCAGAAGAATCAGGAGAGGAGGGGGAACAGGCTGAAGTGGTCAGAGGAGCTGACCCCGTGAGTCAGAGTGTTATCGAGTCCACGCTCACTCTGCTTACCGCATGACAGGCCAATGAATCCGAGAGATGAGGTGAATTCCTCAATGGCAAGGAAGAGACTTTAACCAGAGAGCCGGCAGACCAAGAAGATGGCAGGCTAGCACCTCAAAATAACCATCTTATTGGGGTCTGGATGCCAGGTTCTTTTTATAGATCAGAGAGAAAGAAGCAATGAGGAACCAACGTCAAAAAGCAGAATAAAGAAGGAGATGCGGTGAAAAGTAAAGGGGAAGGGTTTTCAGTTTTGCAAAGCATCTCCTAGAGTTATGTCCAGCCTTCAGAAGGGGTGTGTTAATCTCTTCTATTCACAGGTGGGCAGGTACAACATATCTCTCCAGGAGCTGAACAAAGGCACTTTGGTTTACAGTCAAGCAGAGGGGCAGGATCCTCCAGGCAAGCCATTGAGTATGATTATAATAGTAAAAGCAAGTCGAAGAAAACAGTTTCCAACATGGAGTCAGAATTGGCTTCCTCCCTGCAACAAGAGCAGGGCGCCACCAGGTTGGGAAGGAGTCAGGACCGCGGCTGAGCTGGGGCCTCCTTCTGGGGCTGGGGATTTGGCGGCAGCTCACACCACCCTGGGGTGCATGGCTGGGAGGGCCCAGGGCTGGGCAGAAGGGCCGGCTCCTACAGAAAATCCGAGAGCACTTTCAGAGGCATTGAGACCATCTCTCAGTCCAGCCATGACTCAGCTTCACAAATTCCAGCTCGAGCCTCCATGCCTGGAATAGACTGTTACCAAGCCAGCTGGTCACTGGCCTTAGAGATGTTAGAATTGGAGAGGAATCAGTGGTCACAGGCAGGAAATGACACCATGTGAAGCTGGTCACTGACGGCCATTGAGCACCTAGCCGAATGTTGGAAAAGACCAGCAGGCCACCAGTAGAGACAGACCTGATAGACTGTTCAGGGGGTGCTGTGCCTTATCCAAACAGGAAATCCTTCCTTCTCTGCAAACTTCATTCACATCAAGAGAAAAAAGAAGGGTGCAGAGAGGCGTACTGGGCCACCCCAGTCTCAGAAAGGAAGAAGAAAGAGCAGAACATCTTCACGGCCATCTGGAGAAAGCCCCTCTGGGAACACAAGCAGGAAGTTGGTGGCCTGGCTCCACGGGCTGGATGCTCAGGATCAGGTGGGGAGGACAGGGTGTGAGAGCGGGATTTTTCTGAAAACACTTTCATGTTATTCTGACTTCTTTCAACCATATGACTTCTTTGGCGGGGAACACAGATATCCTTGGACCTGAGAATGTTTTGTGTCCTGCCGCAGAGGGCACTCTGCAGACGTCACTAAGGTCATGGCAGGCCATGCACGCTCAGCCTGTAGGTCTGCAGTCATAGGCCTGCCGAGAAAGCACAACACCATTGTTTTTTTTTTTAAAGATTTACTTATTTTAAAATTTTGGCCATACCTTGCAGCATGAGAGATTTCAGTTTCCTGACCAGGGATTGAACCTACAACCCCTGCTTTAGAAGTCTGAGTCTTAACCACTGGACCACCAGGGAAGTCCCAAAAACACCGTTCTTGATTGCACACAAGGCCGCCTGGTGAGCCGAGCTTGCCTGTGAGGATCCCTGCAGAATGTTTTTAAACACCGGAAAGGGGTTGTGTGCTCAGAGCAGATTCTACTGGGCTGGGCAAAGCTAGGCCAGCATGACACACAGCTGACCCTGGGCAGCGGGAACTCAGGTGAGCACACAGCCTCCCCAGGTGCTGGCAGGAGGAGACAGAAGAGCAGCCAGCAGACACAGGACGGCCTCTAGGGTTAAATAAATACTGGGGCGTCTGCTCACCCACGGCCCGGGGCCCAGTTCTCTGCTGCGTCTTATAAACGAATAGGCGATGGTCCACGTGGCCCACCCCGCCTCCCCTCGTCTCTTTCTGTCTCTGTCCCCTTTCTGTCTCTGCCTGCTCCTGTCTCCCTGTCTTTCCCCAGGACTTCTTCGGGTTCACGTCTCTGTGGCCACCCCCAGCTCCGAGTCACAGCTTCCTGGCTGGGGCCCAGGAGACAGCCTAGCTGAAGGTGGTGACAGCTCAGCTAGCTGTGGTGGGCGCATGTGGGCTGCCTGATGCCACTCACTTGGCAGAGGCCGGGCCCCGAGAGGACATTCCTAAGGCCCCCGCAGCCACAGTGCAGAGTGAGCTGTGAACTTCCTCACAACATGAGGTGACACGCCAGGGTACCTGGGTGCAATGTGGGGGTGCAGCGTGAGTGAGCAGGAGGGACGTGGGAGGCCTGGAGAGGGCACTCTGATGGACACACACGCATTTTGTCTGCAGGGGGCAACCCAGGACACAGGTGGACCACAGCTCCTCGGAGAACCCTACCCTCGGGGAACCCAACCCGCGGGCACAGGACAGAGGCTGTGGGGGATTTCCTTAAGGCGGGGCTCTGAATCTGTGACACTTCCTTCTGAGGGTCTCAGCGACTCTCTCTGCATGAGCTTGCTGCCACTGCCAAATGGGGGTGGAGGAGGATTGTCACATGATGGAGGTGGATTCCCTCCCAGTTCCAGAGGCTGGAAGTCCAAGGTCAGGTTGTCAGAGGTTTGGTTCCTCCCTCCGCCTCGTGGAGGAGGCCACCTTCTCGCTGGGTCCTCACCTGGACCGCTGGTCTCTCTGTGTCCAAATGTTCTCCTCCTGTAAGGACGCCGGCCAGATTGGATCAGGACTCACCCCAACAGCCTCACTTACACTTAATCCCTCTCTGAAGGCCCTGGTCCACAGGATGAGCATAGAGAGAAAGGAAGAGGCTACAGGATTAGGGAAGGACAAACGGAAACAGACAAGTGGACAAGAACTCAGGGAACTGAGGACCAGCCAGATGGGCTGACACAAGCTTCTTTCTCCTCTGTGGTTTCTGGGTCAAGGGTCTGACCTGGCCTGGTTCCCCCTGCCTGCCTCAACCCCACACACCCGACACCACACTGCCCTCTGAAAGGCCCCTGTGTTCATTCCCAGTCACGTAGCCCCTCTTGGGTCCCAAAGTGTCCTGTGGGCCCCTCAATCGGGGCGGGACCTCCCTCTTTGCGGCTGGGAATCCAGGGCAGCAACCTGGCCCTGGCAGTGGCCAAAGTGCTTTCATTTCAGGAGCTGCGCAGTGAATACAGACCTGCCTGAACCAAGATTAGAATTCACCTTCACAGGGAAGGTGACTGAGGGTCCCAGGGCCCTTTTAAGGGCCATGTTGATGGGTGGACCTCAGATCAGCAGGGCAAAATCAGGCAGGGGTTGGAGGGTGGAAGGGAGCATGGGAGGATGGTGGGGAGAGTGGGGTCAGGTGGATGGGTGGTAAGGGTGAACTTCCAGGGGCCTGGGAATCCCAAGGGGGTACCCAAATGCTGGTGGGGTCACAGCCTCTACATGTAATGTCCCCTGAGTCTCTGACTGTGACTTCAGGGCACCGTCACTTCTTCAGGCATCTATCTATCTGGCTTTAACAGGAGCAAAGGATATCCATCAACCCTCCTTGAATTTCTAAAGAAAAGGAGCCTATATCTGACTTCCCAGGAAATACCTTCAGCTCACGCCCCTCCTCAGCCCTACTCACAACACCCAAGGCCCCACAAGGTCCACATCTAAACCTTTCTGTATTGAAACTTGGGCTGAAATCAGGAGATCCGCTGAACCCCTTGGGGGTGGGGGAGTCCCCTCCTTGGGTACCGTGGAGCTTAGTGATGAAGTTCTGGACAGCAGGCAGAGGAAGGGGGCACCCGCTCTGCAAGGCAGGATCTTCCAGTGATAACTATATAGTCCCCAAGGGCTTCATTGTATGGATGTGTCGCATGTATCATCTTGTTTAATCCTCCAGGAGCTGTTCCCATCTCAGATATGAGGAAACCAAGGAGCTGACCCAAAGGGTGATGTGCCCAGGGTCTCAGGGCTGCCAAATGAAGGGGCCAGGTGACCCCATGGCCCTCCAGTCACCACCAGGCTGTCCTACCTCCCCCATCGATAGATGTCCACTCTGAGGAGTCGGTGGACCACCATCAAGAGTGATCTTGGCAACCAGGGAAGATCGTCCTGACTTGTTGTCAAGAGCACCCAGGGCAGGTGGGAGAAAACCCAAAACCAAGTCAGGCGAGGACTTTGGAAGAATATGTCTCCAGTCTGCAGGCCAAATGTTTTCATACTTCATGGAGGCATATTGATGTATCATATAATTCATCTATTTCACTATACAGTTGAATGGTTTTTAGTAAATTTACAGTCAAGTTGTGTAATAGTTAACATAAATATGTTTGAGAACATCTTCATTACCCCAGTAACATTTCCCTATTTTCCAAACCTGTTTACCTGCAGGTCAAAATCTGACCCACAGATGTATCTGAGCCACCATATTTTATTTTTTAAATAGTGTATTTATTTATTTATTTGGCTGTGCTGGGTCTTAGTTGTGGCATGTGAGATCTAGTTCCCTGACCAGGGATTGACCTTGGGTCCCCTGCACTGGGAGCATGGACCACTGGGAAGTCCCTGGGCCACCAAACTATAATTTTTTTTTTTAATTTGCAGTTTTTTAAAGCAGGCCAATTTCATATAATATTTTAAAGTTTGAACTTCTCTTGAAAGATCAGCAGATTGGGCAAAACTGGACCCTCCATACAAGGCAAAATCAGCTGCTCTTCTCAGACAAGCGTATGGCCGCCTCCCCCTCCCAGATCCTCAGCATGGGGCCCAAGAGCGCCCCCCAGACCACGGCCTGACACCTGGCTCTGGGTCTAGGCAGGTGGCACAGCCGTTGTGGCCACCCTGCTGTCACAGTCAGTTCTTGGTTTTCTCTTAAAGGAGGCAATCTTCTCACTTGGTGACCTGCCCCGAAGGCCAGGCCGCCCTGCAGTCCGGTCTGTCTTTCTCTCGCTCTCCTGCACACGGGTTTGCTCTCTGCACACCAGGGCCTTTCTCAAATCTTGCTTCTCTCCCCAGGGACCCCGTGACAGTGGCTCAGGGAACAATGCTCCTTGGTTACCACTGACCTTGCTGGCCCTCCACTCCTTCTGCCTGACTCCTTTTGTTTTGTACAGAGGTAATACCTTCAGGGGAGGTGGGCCCAGGCCCACGGGGTGAAATGTGATTGGTCGGAGCCACGTTGGGCAAGGGGGGCTGGCTTCTTAGACAGTGATTGGTTTGGAGCAGGTGTGTGACCTGTTCTGGTCAGAGCCCGAGGCGACCCTGACCTTGGCAGGGGCTTTTGGAGCAGACACAGCCCGTACCTTTGCCATCTTTGCGTATTGTCACAACGGTATGTTGTGGAGTTGGTGATGGACAGGGAAACCTGGCGTGCTGTAGTCCATGGGGTTGCAAAGAGTCAGACACAACTGAGCAACTGAACTGAACTGAACAATGTATGTAACAGTGGGCGCTGCAGCAGCCACCGTGGGTCTCGAGGGCAGAGCTGAGGGGACCACAGGAAAGCTGGGATAGAGCTGGGATAGAGTATTGAGCGCCTGCCTGTCTGAACGCCTCTTCTGGACTTTCTTGTCATGGGATTAGATGCCCTTCCATTCAGGCCTCTCCTAGCTACACATTCTGTCACTGGAAACCAAAATGATTCTGGCTGGAGAGTTGCATTCTCATCCTGTTTTCCACCATTCACTCAGCTCATCACCCACATTTCAGGGTGGGTTTTTCATGTGTAAGGCCACAGTCACCATTTTATGTCTGAATGTTTATTTTTAAATCTCAAGAGCTGAGTTCTCCCTCGTCTTAAATCCAGAGTTCGTCCATATGTGATAGGCCCTAAAACCCAGATCAGAGGACTATGGGGTCAACTCAGGACTCAAACAGCAAAGGCAGGGAACCTGTCCCAGCAGGTATAGCCCCACCAGCAGCAAGCGGGTGGAGAGGGCCTTGGCCCTAAAGATATGTGACATGACTCCGCCCTGCCAGCCTCCACCCACCAGCTCCTCCTAATCAGAGAATCCACAGTCCCTTATGTGGCAAAGCTCCAGCTGCTCCAAGCCTCACCTCACCCAGCACCTGGGGCTCCCTACTGCCGGGAGGAGGGGCAGCCCCACCGGCTGGACCTGGCCCATCACTGTGTCCACAGCTCTCTCCACTACTACGAGATCATCTCATGGGCAGCCTCTGTGCCCGTGTCTCTGTCCATGGGTGCTAGTCCCTAAAACTCCTCTTTTGTTGTTGTTCAGTCACTCAGGCATATCCAACTCTTTGCCACCCCGTAGACTGCAGCACCCCAGGCTTTTCTGTCCTTCGCCATTTCACGGAGCTTGCTCAGCTCACGTCCGTCGAGTCAGTGATGCCATCCAACCATCCCTTCCTCCATCGTCCCCTTCTCCTCCTGCCTTCAATCTTTCCCAGCATCAGGGTCTTTTCTAAAACTCCTCTCTTAAGTAAGATAATTATGGTGCCAGGGAAACCAAGGCTCAAGGAGTTCGAGTCACCTGCCCAAGCCAAAGAGCTCAGAACCTGCCACACTAGGTCTGCCTATCTCTGCGCCAGCCCTGTTCCTTTGCCCCACTGCACTCAGATCCCCAGGAGCTCCTGGGAGGGGCCTTGGGCCGCAGCTCAGGGCTCTCTGGGTGGCTGCTCTCTAGAGCCCTGAGTCTGAGCTTGCCTCTTAGGCCCCCAGTCTTAAAGGAAGACCCTCTGCCCTGGCACACGTCCTGAGATTTGTTGTAGGAACCTGTCGTAAGGATCAGCCCAGGTCTGCCTCCTTCTTGCCTGTCCCCCTCCCTGGAGACATCTCCCCCTGTGATAAGCCCCGCGCCCCAATGATGCCTCTGTTAGTGATAGAACCAGAGGAAGCACGAAGGCTGTGTTCTTGCCAAGAAGCTTTAATCAGAATCTAATCAGGACTTTGAGGTCTAACTTTCAGCTTAAAATATATACATATATATATGATTGCAAATGCACTTGTACTTGAATTAATTTCTACTTTCCAGTTTTCTTATTTTTTTTAGCTATTTTATTGGAGTATAGTTGACCCAGTTTTCTTCAATATAGGGAAGAAATTCCACCCTCACCTTTGATATACGTTCTTTGGTCAGTGTAATGATGTCCCTTCCCATGTTCCCTGAGGTTGTGGGGAGTGATGGAGGACCCAGGACAGATGTGTCCTCCCAGGGCCGGGCCGCGTGTGTCTACTGTAATCCTTTGTATCCAGCAACATCAGCCTCTGAGTAAGTGCTCAAGAAACATTGGTAAATTGACAGGAATGCCATCTGAGGCCCAAGAGTTCTGGCCTGGACTAGGGTTTAAGACTATGTGCTTCCACTGAAGGAGACACAGGTTCAACCCCGGGCCGGGCAACTAAGATCCCATAGGCCACAAGATGCAGCCAAAATTTAAAAGAAGGGTGAAGGGGTCTTCCAGTGGCTAAGACTCTACACTCCCAATGCAGGGGGCCTGGGTTCAATCCCTGGTAAGGGAACCAGATCCCACACGCCCCAACTAAAAATCCTGCTTGCCTCCTTGAATATGGAGAATCCCGTGTGCAAATACAAATAAAATTTAAATTAAAAAGGCGAAGAGCCCCAGCCAGACTTCCGTCAAGCTCTGTCAAGCAGAGCTCAGGGAATGTGCCTGGAGGGAGGTGTAGCTGTGTAAGGGGTCTGGGGGAGGGGCCCTTGTTCCATAGAAATAGCACAGGAAACGCTGAGGATCATGGTACCCTGGCCCTCCTTCCCTTTGGAGCCCCTGACCCGTCAGGGGGAAGCTTCCAGAGCTCCCCAGTGATCAAAGTTTTAACCGGTCTTGGCTAGAGCATCCGGGCTCAGGGAAGCAGGCAGTCATCCACGCCAGCTGGGTTACCAGCACCATTAAGCAGTGGTTTTATGGGGCTACCTGGTCTCTGGAGGAGGAAATGGGCTATAGACAAAGAAATTAGCATTCTAAAAGGAGAAAATCCGTAAAGCAGAAAAGGACCCAGAGATCAGAGCCCCAAATCCTGCCTTTAAGCAGGATGCCCTTTGAGGGGAAGTGTCTGCCCAGACCACCTAACTCGTTAGCGGCCAAGGAGGGCCTGCTGATCCACGGCTCACTCTCCCACCCTCACTCTCCAGAGAAAGGCGCCCCCGCCCTCCACCCACAGACCAACAGTCTCAGGTTCCTCCTTCCTCAGATCGCTCACCCTTCTCTCTCCTTTCTGCCCATGGGCACCACTCAACCCCCAGGGGCCTTGTGTCCGCAGCAGAGAGCTGGGCCGTGTGGACATCTGAACGATGTCCAAGCCTCTGCAACGCTCACACTGCCCCAGCTGCCAGGCTCAGGGCCCGAGCAGCAGAGCTTCTGTCAACAGAGGGGCCCTGCCTTTGAGCTCCAGAAAGAGACAGAAAGTGTCCTCTGCCACCAGACCCGTCTCCGGTGGAGGGGTGGAGAGGGATTTCCAGCCATGTTCTTATGTAAACAAACAGCAAGAAGGAAATAATAAGGTGGAAAGAGCCAAAGGGAAAAACAAGCAAACTGTGGAAATCGCACTGTGATTACAGCCGATTCTGCTGCGAGGACTGATGTGTTTACTAACCTGGTCAAAAGCAAACAATCTATGAGCCCCCGGGGAGGGGACCAATGGGCGAGTCTGCCAGGTCTGGGGCAGTCAAAGAGGTGAGCCGTGGGGGCCCTGGGGAGAAGGAGCAGGGTTGGGGCAGTCCTGCTGGAGACTATTTGTCACCCGTTTGCTCCAGCTGATGCAAAGTTCAGCACCTAGCGGCTTTGGCCCCCATGGACTTGGCTGCTCACAAGGGAGACAGAACAGACAGCGGCCTGGGAATGTCTGTGCCAGTGCTAACCCGGCGGGGGGATGCTGCCCTGGATGACTCTGACCCCAGCAAGGACACTCCCCCCACCCCAGGGCCCTGTCCCTGGCAAGGATGCTGCCCCCAGCAAGGACCTTGTCTCCCAGTGAGGACGCTGCCCCCGGGGAGGACCCTGCCCCCAGTGAGGATGCTGCCCCCCCCCCACCGTGAGGACCCTGCCCCCCCCATGAGGATGCTGCCCACCCCACGTGAGGACCCCGCCGTGAGGATGCTGCCCCCGGCGAGGATGGCACACGGGTGTCTGCACAGCAGAGACGGGCACAAGGGCCCCAGAGAAGCCCTTCTGAGGTGGGGGGAGGGAGGCCCCTTCCAGTCTCTCCTGGTCTGGTGGTTCTGCTCTGGTGTCAGGACCTGTGGCCGGGGTAGAAGGACCGCTGGCCCCGCCGGGCGGCTTTTTCTGCTCCCAGCTGCTTCTGTCTCTCTCGGGCTCCTGGACACAAACAGCTGAGCAGATAAACAAGTCTGCAGCTGCTCCTCCTCTTCCTCCCCCGACAGCAACGGGACGCAGAGGTCCCCAAGCCCCACCCCTCCTCCCCTTCGGCCTCCATCCTCAGCAGCCAGGCTCCCTGCAGAGGCAGCTGCTCACTCCCCCCCCTACCCCCGCCAGGGCTGGGGAGGAGCCCTTGGAGGAGCCCTGCATTCCCCGCCCCCGCCACCAGGGCTGGGGAGGAGCCCTACATCCACCCCCCCACCCCCAGCAGCCACTTCCAGCAAAACAGTTGTGCAGCCCCGGTCCCTGAGGAACAGGAGGCTGCCAGGCCCAGGAAATCCACGAGGAGAGGAAGGGGTCCATCTAATCCGGATGCAGGGGAAGGTGTCGGGGTGGAGGGCGGCCTGGAGGCCAGGGCCCAGAGGAAACCCCGAGTACAGGCCACCATGCTGGTAGCGCTCCTGTCCGCGCGCGCACACACACACACACACACACACACACACACACACACGCTCTCATTAACAAACTAAACGTTGTCACAACAGATTCTGGGCTGGCAGTCAGATTCGGGGCGGCTCTGGGTAACAAGCCCCCAGCGCCCAGGGTTGTACCACTGGAAGGCCGGTCCTGGGAGAGCTGGTGGGGCCCCCAGAGGTTTCCTCGGCAATTTCGAGTCTGAGCCTGGGTTACTCCCGGCTCACCTGAGTTCTGAGAAGCTGAACACGGCACCCAGGACAAGCTCCTGTCCAGGTGCCGACCATGTGCCCTTTGTCCACACAGCCTGACGCCACTCTGGGAAGCAGCAGGAGCGCTGGGCTGCAAGGCTGGGAGCTGGGCTCAAATTCTGAGGGCTGTGTGATCCTGGACAGGCTACATAACCTCTCTGAGCCTTGGTGCTCCCAGTGGCAAAGTGAAAACACAATCTGCCTCACAGTTTCAGCTCCTCTTTATTTTCCAGTGACATGAAGGTGATGTACATAAAACACTAGCATTCTAGTGCTTCCACTGCTGGGGAGGGGGCCATGTTGGGGGGGTGGTCAATCCCTGGATGGAGAACTACGCAGAGGCCAGAAAACAAATCAATAAATAAGATCATGTCCTTTTCTGTAAATTCCATGGGAGGCAAGGTGGAAAGGGGACCATGGAAGTGGGAGGAGCAAAGGGCCCCATACCCAGTGCCCGGGAGGTCCATGTGGTGCTGGTGGGTGGTCCCTCCCTGCTGGTGGGGCAGAATCTTCAGCTGCTATCCGCGCACTACTGACACTTGGGGCCAAGCAGTTCCTCGATGTGGCCCCAGTTACAACAATCAAAATGTCTCCAGACCCAGCCCAGGGTCTTGGGTGTGAGGAGGACATGGGGGCCTGGCTGAGAGCCTTGGCCGCTCCAGGGAGGCAGGGGGGCCGCGAGGTCAGATGGAGGCTCACCAAGCCTCCCTCAGTGAGAGGAGAGGACCACACCTGGGGGGAGGACGTGGCCGCGGAGAAGGCTTTGCAAGGGAGACACGGGCCTGCCGTCCACAGGCTGGACCCCCGACCCTGTCCTGGTGGGTCTCGCCTACTTCTGCACCTTCTTCTCACCTCCGTCTTGTTTGCAGAACTGGGGTGGATTTTCAATAAACAGGAAAATGACAAGGACTAAGAGTTGGCCCTGCTCCGGCCCTGTGCTCTGTGGCCCGAGAGAAGCCCCACGTCTGTGCATCCGGGATGCTCCCCTGTGGTCAAGCCGACTGCTAATGAAGGGCCAGAGTTCCCTGTGTCACTGACAAAGCCACTCCCCAAGCTCCCCTGACACAGCAAGCACCGTGGACGTGAGGAGAGGCCTTTTCCTGTTCCTTCCAGGGCGCACCATCTGGTTACAGAGGAAAATCGTCCCAATAAAAGGCTGTAAGCAGAAAATTCCCCGCAGTCTCCAGCAGCGTGAGTTAGGAAGCCGGCTCCACCACTGGGAGCCCTCAGGCCCGAACCCTGACCTCAGTTTCCTCATCTGTAAAGTGGACATAATGATAGCATGCATATCACCGGGTAATTATCAGAGTCACAGGAGAGAATATAGATAGGGTAATTAGTGAGGTGTTGGCACATAATTTAGGGCAAAAAAACTTGTGGGCAGCAAATACTTACTGGGTTCCATGCACCGGGCACTGAACTGGCTCAGGGCACTTGGAGGTGAGATCTGCAGTCACCTAGGGCCCTGGCAGGGCTGCTGGATGGACACTGTGGAGGCGTCTGGCCCAGACCATGGATGCTGACGGGGATGTCCATGCTGGGTCTGGAAGCAGGGCCAGTGGCCTTCAGCCTGGTGAGGAAGGCAGAGCCCTGCCGACGGGCAACACTGATCGCATCTGAGCAAGGACTTGCGTCGGGTGGGGGTGGGAAGGGAGCCCTCTCCATTAGACACGCAGTTTCCCTCTCTGTTACCACCACCAGGCAGGCGGCTGGGAATGGCTCCTCAGGCTCAGACATCACAGCATTTCCTCGAACCTGTGTTTTCTGCTGCCATCATCCTCTCACCAGCCCTGCTTCCCCAACAACCTGGACCTCAACCCTTCACCTGCCCTGGATTCCTGGAGCCACACCATCACCTAGAAACGGCCTGGAGTCCCTTCTGAACACAGATGGCGTGTAAACACAGAGGTAAGTGAGCTATGAAGTACAAGCGTGTGGATGAGAAGGAAGTCAGGCCCTGCAGGGTGGAATCCTTCCTTCAGGGCAGCATCTTCCCGAGTCCCCAGCCCCCATGGACACTCTGGGAGCTGCGCTGGGCCTCCTGGGACGGTGCCTCTGTTTGCTTGCCCCTGACATACCCTGACTCCAGGCAGAGGCTCTTGCACAGGCCCTGAGCTCCCCGGAACCCACACATCCAGAGCAGCCTCTCCGGTTCCTGGTCTTCAGCCTAAATGCCCACGATTCTCCTTCTCCGGACAAGGCTGACCAGCCTCGAGGCTCCAGCTGAGGCCGTTGGGAAGATTTGCTGCAAACGAGAGAACCACTCCTTATCCGTCCCGCCAAGACCTCTGCCTGCGATTTCTCAGCAGTGTCACCTGCCCACGGGAAGCAGAGAGGCCAGCAGCTGCCCACAGGAATGGGCCCAGGGCTGGGCCAGGGGGACGGCTCAGGCTCCGGCCGCTGCATCTCTGAAGATCGCAGACCATGCTCCACAAACACCCACCTGGGGGCAGAAACCAGAACTGTGGTTACTTGTGACCCGACCGCCCTTGTCCAGAAAGAGGAACATTCCGCAGTACACGCATCCAGTCGTTGTGTTGTGCACCTTGAATTCACACAGTGTCACGTGTCAGTTGTTTCTCAGTAAAACTAGGAGAAAAGAAAGAGTAAGAAGAGGCCAGGAGAATCGACGGGAATTTGAGTCCAGAGAGCAGACGAAGGGGTGGAGAAGCAGGAACCCCAAAGACTCCCTGTGGCCAGTGGCCTGGGCCCTGGTCCCAGAAGGCGCAGTGAGGACCCAAGGCTCTGAAGACTAGGCCCCAAACAGGATGGATTTAGGAAACCAGGGAAGGCAAAAGCATCAACTGTGGGGGGTGGAGAGGGTCCTGTGTCCCCTGCCTTCAGTGATGACCCAGTGGACACAGCTCTGCCCGGAGTGGTCAGGGCAAATTCTCACCAGGCTTCAATCTGAAAGGACTCGGGAGGGGAGCGGGCATGGGCCCCGGGGACAGTGCAGGCCGTGGGCTCACAATACACTGGGCAGGGGGCACCCACAAACCCTCTCCTTACAGATGGGAAGGTGACAGCTGAGTGACTGGATGGCCAGCTCTGTGCTCCTCCCCTGGGCACTGACCAGTAAATGCAGGGAGATGGACAGACAGACAGACGGACAGACACCAGTGCAACGCAGAGGCTGTAGCTGTGGAGCGGGGGTTCTGAGTTGTGGGCACAGGCTGGGGTGGTAACAGTTGACCTTTGGCTTGAGTGTCTCTGAAAGTCAGGCCTGTGGTCAGCCTCCAGTTCCCCCAGGGTTCCTGCCTGGGGGCTCCTGCAGCCCACCACCTGGGAGCCTGGTCTCCCGCTCAGATTTCCTACTCTGAGCCCATGGTCTTAGGAAGCCGCCCCTGGCTCTGCCATAGCATCAAACGAAATGGGGTGACATGTGGTGGTCGCCAAGGACGCCCCGGACTGGGGGGAAGCCAGGGCCTGAGCCGGAGCTTGGACCAGCTGCTCACCCAGACCCGAACCCCTCAGGACTTCCGCCAGGCCCCCCTCTAAGACCCAGCGTTCCCTGGGCTTGCTGTGGGAGCGGCAGGCAGCCCCCCCAGGGTTGTGAGAACTGACTTCCCCAGTGTCACCAGCTGCAGACGCCCATCGTAAACCGTCCCAGCTTCCAGCCACCCAGGGCTTTCATCCCCCCACCCCAGCTGCTCATTACCCTGCTTAATTAGGCCAGGAAGTGCTCAGCAGAGGACACTCTCAGCAGGAGGTGAGGGGGGTGGGCGTGGGGGGAGGTCCCTAGCAGCTCCACTTCCTGAAGTTCCAGCGAGGGCTGTTGGACGTGGTGGGAAGATGCATATTTGCTCCCAGGCCCTCAGAGCTGGTCTGAGCGCTTGGAGGGCCTTCCTGCCCCCAACCGCCACCCTCCTCCCCGCTCTGCAGAGCAGCCTCTCACCCCACCCCCACCCCACCCCCAAGCTCCCCTCCAGAAGAGCTGGCATCTACAGGGGTTCAGAGAGAATCGCAGCCAAAGACAGGGCCCGAGACGAGACCACCTTCCATTCCCAGCCGGCCCGACCTTCACCCTGAGCCTGAGCCGCTTTGGTCCCGGCGAGGCCGGCTAGCCCCCAACCCCGCTAACCCGCGTGCCCCCCCAGCAATGTAGCAGGAGTGCTTCAGACGCAGGTTCACTGCAGGGATGGACTGACGGCTCCGTGACCTCCGACAAGCTGCTCCACGCCGCTGAGCCTTGGTTTCTTCCTCTGAAAAAAAACAGGGACAGCGTCTGTGCTTTCGAAGGGTGTCCCCAGAGCAGAAGCAGGCAGACCCTCAGGAAGCAGCAGCTGGTGTCCAGTGTCAGACGGCAACCAGGGTGGGGTGGGGGTGAGGTGGGAGCGGCATCCTTGCCCTTCCACCCCCCATCCCCTAGCTTTGCTCTGGGGGAAACTTGAGGAAGTGGAGACAAAAGTTCCTGAGCGACCCCTGCCTATGGGGGGCATCCATGCTAAACTTATCTCACTTCAACCGTAAAAGTATCTGTTGAGGCTTCAAATAGGGAGTAAACTGAGGCCCGGGCAGGGGTGGGGGGAGAATAGCCAGGAACGAACGTACAGCAGATTCTGCGCCCCGATCATGGGTGGATGCCTGGTCTGCTTCATGGCCTGGAAATGCCTGGAAACTGGAAACGTCAGAACCACAGCAGGAGGGAAGCCTCAATCTCAGCACTCAGAAGGGTCATGTCTTTCAGGGGAAGTTGTCCCAGGATGATGGTCCACAGCAGCCACCTTCCTGGCCTGGAGCCCATGTCCGCTGGCCTAGAGCTCCAGAGCTGTTGGCCAGATAGTCCTGGCCCATGCTCCATCCATGCTTCATGCTGGCCACTTCCATCATATCAATATTTTCTGAGAAAATGTGCATTTGAAAACGTGCATCTTTAGAAGTGGCCTCTTTTCCCTCTCCTGTAGGAAGACAGAAGTGAGTGTTGGTTCTCCCGTCTGTCAGTGCTGCAATTACAGGTTTCCAGAGTAATTCTGGAAAGAACTCTGCTTTTATCTCACCCACCCCTGGACAGCCAGGGCTCAGGGTCTTCCCAACCCCACTCGAGGAGGGCAGGGATCCCTTCATCCCCAAGGAGTACCCAGGACCTGGAGCCTAGCCTCCCCAGGACCTCAAAGGAATCTGTGCTTCTTTGGACACACCCCAGGAATGTACCTGGTCCCCCATATCTCCAGCCCCACTGGTTATGGTGCTCGGGGACTTCCATGGTTGAAAATCCATACCATCAGAGAAAGTTCCCAGCTGAGCCACCAGAGCCGTGAGCCCTGCGAACCTAAACCTAGAGCCCTTTGGCTTGGTCACTCCAGGCTGTGAGCTGAGGGAAGCCAGCAGAAGCATCCGGTCACTTGGAGAATGCAGGCTGGGTCGAGGCGCAGGGAGGCGGCACCCCATCCTTGAGGGCCCAGCCTTGGCGTGGTCAGCATGAGAACGTGGAACCCAGGCGCTGCCCATCCTGCGGGGCAGGAAAGGTCAGACCCTCAGTGAGCATGCTGGTGGGAGGATGCTATGAAGGCATTTCTCCTGCCCCCGACCCCCTTCTCTCCACCGCCAGGAGACACGGTCCCTGTGCGCTCCGACTCCCACACAGAGGCAGGAGCAGCTGGGGGCGAACACCTGCAGCTGCCATTGTTTCCGACCTGAGGGGGTGGGAGGCCCTGGGGAGAGCCTAGCCCAGGCTCAGTCACAGGCCCACTTGGGGTGCTCGGGGTGCCTCCTCCACGGTGCCCAGGAGAGGCTCCTAGAGGGGTTTTCAGGGATCCTTCCCAAGGGCGGGGCAGTCACCCTCCTCCCCTGAGCCTGGCCAGGCCGGGGCCCTCGTGGCTCTCCCGGCCCTCAGGTCTGCCTGGGCCACCACGTCTCAGTGCCAGGCGGCAGTCCCACCAAACAGCTGGGTGCACCCAGGCAAGATGTGGGTGGGCACCTGCACCTGCTGACCTGCCAGGACACGTGGGGCTGGTTCCAGGACATTCCTGGCCACCCACTTACCTAGAACCCAGATGCTGATGCCGGCTGGGGACAGAGGGGGCTGCGGGGAAGACTGGGCTCCCCATCCAGGTCGTCGGGGGTGGGGGTGGGGCAGGCATGGACCCTGCAGCTGATAAGCCCAGTACAGACAGGAAGGGACAGTGGGCTCCTGAGAACAGGCAGCAGCAGGAGTGGAATAACAGGGTGGAGGGGAGCTCTGAGGACGGGGCTCCCAACTGAGAAGCAGAAGTAAGGCGGGTGGGGCTCCCAGCTGGAGTCTGAAGTCAGGATGGGCCCCAGGGGTGGAGAGCAGGAGCCCGCTCCACGCCCCGCGCTTCCTGCTCCTTCCCGTGATTCAACCTGTGGCCTGACTGCCAGCCCGTGAGTTCCCCATGGACGATGCTGTCAGCCTGGCTCTCGAGGATAAGAGCAGGTGTTTTGAGATTCCCAGGTGTTAACATGCCCAAGCCCAGCACGCGGTTACATCACTTACAACACATCATTTCTCATTTATACCCCCTCATGCCTGGTCCTCTGCCAGACCAGCTGGAAACATCCTGTCCCCCTCTTCCTCCCATGACCTTCAGGTCCCTCCTTCCCTCCTGTGCTGACCTTGCAGATTTTGAGCCAGGCATCTACCTACCGTTTCTGCTTCCCTGTCACCTTCATCGTGGCCATGGGTGACATTTTCCCCTTTTGCAAGTAAACAAATAGAACACATTCAGAACAAATCGAGTCCCCTCCTCCTCCTCCTCTGCACAGTGGCTCCTATCCCCCCGCCCCCAGCCTGTGGCCACTGCCCACATTTGGGTTGCGCCATCCAGGGGTCACCTCATTCAAACACACCCACTTGCCTGCCGGACCCAGACTTCCACTCTGGATTTCTTGTCCAGGGTGTATGCTCAGCTGTTGTTTTTAGCTGCTTCATAGTATGACTTAGTCTTGGGGTCATGATTTGTTTAATTTTTCCCTAATCAATGGATATTGAGGTCCCCTCCTTTTTTTTTTTTTTTTTTGTTCTGATTCCTTGGGCAACCTCTTCACAAGGCTTACTCCTTAGTTTACTCCTTAGAAAACCTTCAACAGGGTAGCATAGGGCTTCCCTGGTAGTCCAGTGGTTAAAAATCCACCTTGCAATTCAAGGAACACTGGTCTGGATAGAACACTGGTTCAATCCCTGGCCTGAAAAGATCCCACATGACTCAGAGCAACTAAGCCCGTGCGCCCTGACTACTGAGCCAGCGCTCTAGGGCCCGGGTGCCCCAACCACTGAAGCCCGTGTGCCTGGAGCCTGTGCTCCACAACAAGAGAAGCCCACACACCCCAATGAAGAGTAGCCCCTGCTCGCCACAACTAGAGAAAGCCTGTTTGCAGTAACCAAGACCTACCACAGCCAAAATAATAATAATAAATACATAAATCTTAAAAAAATAGCATTAACAAAAAAGAAAAAACCGGGGCAGCAGGAAGACTCCAGCACCGCTAGTGCTGCCTCACTGGCTCAACCTCGTGCCATGTTGACCTCTGCCCCTGCCCCCCAGCCCCATCCTGAAGGGGGAAGGTGTCACTTCCCTGTTTCCATCTAGGCCGGGTCGGGCCGGGCCGGGCTCCTGTTTCCACCCACCCACTTCTCTCGGGCGGCTTTTGGACAAAGCAGCCAGGACGTCTCCCCTTCCCCTTGCCCACCTGCCCGCCAGGCCGCTCTGGACTATCTGCTCCTCTCTCCCGCCCCTGTGCTCAGCATCCTCTGAACCTCGACTTCTGGGGGGCTTTCCGGAGCCCACCAGGGCCCCCAGGGTCTTTAGTTTGCAGCCCTGTCCCCCCACACCGTGGTGTCCCCCCACCGTCTCCTCCCCCCGCCCTGCTGTGTTCTCACCCAGCAGCCTCTCCTCCAGACCCTTACCAGGTCTGGGAAACAGAGTGGAGAGGCAGTGATTATCTAATGAGCCCACACAATGCGGACGGCCAATTAAAATATCCCTCAGTTGTTTCAGGCTGAGGTCTGCCCTTCACAAGATCTGTCATTCCATCTACATGATTGGGTGACAAGAACTGATGTTTATCTCACTGACAAGCAAAAATTTCAGCAAACTCTCTGGCTCCCCAAATAGGGGATATTTAAATACACTCACACATAATATACAAAAACAAAAATACACCGAAAGTTACTGTCTTAGGTTTGTGAAATGGAATCCATCCTCAAAATGGGGATTTCTGTGGAAAAGGCTGTTTGTACGGAAACTAAATCTCAGCATTTTATTCATAGATGGAGGCTTTGCAAAATACAGAGTAGAAATGAGCACAGCAGCTTTTGTGACTCCAAAGACCTTGACATTCCTCCCTTCTGCCTTGTTACAAAAGTGCAAACTAGAGGAAGTCGATGGGATGGGGCCTGGGGCTGGTGGAGGAGACCTCAACACATTCATATTTTATCTGCCAATACCAGTCAGAAAATACCCAATATTCATGACAGTTTTAGAAAACACTTAAATGATTTCTGTTGTTTTCCTGAACCAACAACTAGATGTATTATTTTTGGAAATAAAACACTAATCAGGTGCTTTTATCGATTTTAAAAGATTTGACCATTATTAATGAACTGGATTTAAAATATCTTTGGGGGAAAGGATGCATTTAGAAGGGCTTCCTTGGTGGCTCAGTGGTAAAGAATCTGCCTGCATTTCAGGAGACATGGGTTCAATTCCTGGGTGGGGAAGGAAATGGCAACCCCCTCCAGTATTCTCATCTGGGAAATCCCGGGGACAGAGGAGCCTGGAGGGCTGCAGTCCATGGGGTCATAAGAATCAGGCATGACTTAGCAACTAAACTCGCCTCCATACTTTTAAAACATGGAACATACCTTTCTTAAGTAAAACAAATAAAAATGCATTTGAGGTTTTTCCTACATTCGTTCTCTAGCCAGTGGTCCTCTTTCTTCCCATCCCTGCTCCTCTCCCAGATTATCAGTCCTGAGGGTGAGTATTGTGAAAACACCCGCGAACCAAAAAACACCATTTCTCCCTCCCTGCTTAACCTGTCCACTGAGGGGTTCCTGGGGAGACCGAGGGATCTCGGGACAGCAGCGCATAGCTTATTTCTTTCACTGTAACACAATGCTTGTGGGACACCTCAGGGGTGTGCAGGGCATTTGTTAGTGTCACAGTTTGGGGATTAATAGAATGAAGGAAAGCAGACATATATCCAGGATAAGTGTGCAACGAGGACAGAGAGGACCCATTTCCTTGCTGGAAGGGGTCTGAGGAAGGGAAGCTGTCTCTGTGCATCTGGCCAGTCTCTCAGGGAATAGAACCCTGGTACAGACCCAGGGAGCTGCCAGGGGGGCTCGCAGTGTCTGTGGTGCCAGGCCAACCATGGCCAGAGGGAGGCCATCTGTTGGGACCATCCGTGATGTCCATTTCTGCACCAGGGCTTCCACTCCTGGCCCAGCGTGCACACCTGGGTGATGGGAGGTGGTCTTCGAGGTCCTGACCACCTGATTTCAAGACTCCTGTGAACTGGAGGCCTTGTGATGAGAATTCCTGCGGACACAGCATCCTGCAGAGATGCTCTCCTCCCAGGTTTCTCAGAGGGACCAACGAGGCAGTAAAGGACCGGCACAGCCCACAGCTTGTGCACAAGGCCAAACAGTCAGCATCGCTAAGAGCAGACTCTGCGCCCCGTGCTCCCGTGTCCCGGCTCCGTGCTGGAAACATGGGGTTGAGAGAAAATAAAAACTCTCCCACTGTACACTGTGTACAAGGCCTAAAGTAGGTCAAAACTGATTGTGAATAGGAGAAACATGCTTCCTTTCTGGGAAAATTGTTACTTAACTTTGATAAAATCCAACACTAGTTACTTTACCCACAAAAAGAAAAAAGACCTTTTCATTTTGGAAACAAAATCACAACATCAGGTTCAGGTACTGTGGGTGTTGTGTTCATGGGGATACATAAATTAGAGTAACCTTTATTCACATGATACAAAAAACCACAAAGGGAAAGTATTCACAGTTTTTATTTTTTTAAAGGCAATTGTTTTGTAAGTTAATAATTTGTTTTTATTTGACGCTTTTCCCCCCTAATGATCTAAAACGGCTTAGTAGGTAACTGTGGTCCTTACTTTACAAAATGGGCAATAAATTTTATTCCTAATCCAAGTGGTGTTTATTGCATAGGACGTGGTGTGGGCTGTAGGTCCATGGCAGAGAGCAAGGACATTCCAGCCTCTGCAGAGCAACAGTCTTAGGTAAAGAACAGTGTGATGCTGGTGAAGGCTCGAGGACAAAGGCAGCAAAGCTCTGCGTGTGTCAGGTATGGGCGAACACCCACCTCCTTTCCCTCAGTCCTATGAAAACAGCCTCATTCCCAGAGCCAGAGCGGGGAGCACCATGCTGAGTGCACCAGCAGGAGGGAGACCTGGATGCAGGTGGGGGGTGGGGGAGGCAGGAAGAGGCCTTTGGTCACCCGTATGTCCAGATCCAGGCCAGAGCTGGTCACGAGCCCCACCGGTCAGTACCCCAGGCTCCTGGCTCCACGGTGAGACCCAAGTCCTCGACAGCTCACAGACCATGGAATTTCTCAGACAAATAAACTCACTTAATTACCTTCGCAGATCATCCGAGTTTCTTGTGGACACTGGAGGGACAGGATGAATGGCCCACTGCACAGAGTCAGTCTGAAGGGCCATGACCATCGGCACTGTCCCTCCAGCATTCAGAGCAGCCCGGGAAGCTCTCCCAATCACACCTGAACCCTGAACCTAGCCTCCATGCACCACAACTTCCTTCCCACACCATCAAGTGTGTTTGTGTTCACATGCGAGTGCGCAGCTGTGTGTGTTGGGGGCCAAGGCTGGCGTGATTCACCCTCCACATTCACAATCATGGCATGCCCCTTCTCAGTGCCTGTCAGTGGTTGGATGACGTGGGATGTGGGGGGGTGGTCTCTTCTGAGCTGCTCTTCCCTCCCACGGTCACCCCATCCCTGCTGCAGGCAGCCAGAGGCAGAGCCATGCATCTGAACACAAAGCCAAACCCCTCCCCAGGGGTCCGGAGCAAAGGTGGCTATTGTCTTCCTTCTCTGGACCCTGGGAGTGACCACGTGGCAAGGCTGGGAGGCCAGGCCCTGGAGGTCGAGTTACTAACCACTTGGCTGAGACACTGTCTTCAGGCTTCCTCGGCCTCACCAGCTGCCACTCTCAGCCTCACTTCCCGTGGGGCACCTGCGCTTTTCTTGTGTTAATATTTGCCCAGTGTCCTTCCTCTGGGGGAACTGTCTGCACCAATGCCCCTGTCTCATCTAATCTAGATGGGGCACCAACCCCAGGAGTCCCTAGCCTGATCACAAAGGCACTTGACACTCACCCCCCTTCAAGCCCATTGGTAGCTCCCTCTTAGTAAATACCGAGCAGAAACCAGGGGCTGGAGGTAAGTGGGAACCAGCACCTGAGAGCCACCTAACTGCTGAGAATCCTTTCAGAGTGAGTGGCTGAATCCTTGCTTTGGTTCTCTGGGGCTTCCCTTGTGGCTCAGCTGGTAAAGAATCCACCTGCAATGTGGGAGACCTGGGTTGGGAAGATCCGCTGGAGACGGGAAAGGCTACCCACTCCAGTATTCTGGCCTGGAGAATTCCATGGACTGTACAGTCCCTGGGGTCGCAAAGAGTCAGACACGACTGAGCGACTTACACTTCACTTTTACCCGGTTCTCTGAGCTGTACTCCTCACTCCCCTCCCCCACCCTCCCCCATCCCCTGCACCCCCACACCTGCCTCCAGTTAGCAGAAATCCTTTCCTGTTGTTTATAAACAAAGCATCAGATGCAACATTTTAACCTCAGCTTTGCAAAAAGGGAAAAATTAAAGACGGAGTATATATTCACTCGATTTGTGTCATACGTAAGCATACACATGTATGTGTGTGTAATTTACCTTTTTAAATGACGCTGCTATGGGCTGTTTAACGTTAGCAACTAGGTTTGTTTGGTTTCCTTTTTTGAAACAAGGATCCTTGGGAGCTTCCTGTGTCTCAGCAAACTCCAAAGTCGGTTCCCGCCTCAGTGATCACACCACCTGCCACCTCCGGGCTCAGCGGCCAAGTGGCCGGCGGGGTCCTGGAATCAAGTGGCCGCCTCGGCAGTCAGCCCCACTGGAGAGGCTGCTTCTCACTGCAGCCTGCTACTCATGTCACCCCGTTCCCTCTGCTGAAGGACTGAATTTTTAATATTTTATTCCCCCAGGAAAACCAGCAAAAACAGGGACTTCCCTGGTAGTCCAGTGGTTAAGACTTCACCATCCAACGCAGGGGGCGTTGGTCTGATATTTTGGTTTTGATATTTTGGTCAAGAACAGAAAAACAACCACAAAAAGGAGAGACTTTGACTCTTCTCAAATGTGAAAGTAGGCTCCATCCCAGCTGTAACTGGGGCTGTGGAGGTTCTCATCTTTTTGTCCCTGCAGTGCCCAAGCAAAGCTTTCTGTGAGTATTAATATATAACCTCATCTACTGAACTACAGAGCATTGTAGAAATAAAGGAGAAGGGGTAGCAGGGGATGAGATGGTTGGATGGGATCACCAACGCAAAGGACGTGAATCTGAGCATACTCCAGGAGATGGTGAAGGACAGGGAAGCCTGTCATGCTGCAGTCCATGGGGTAACAAAGAGGCAGATGTGAGTTAGTGACTGAACACACATATTGAAATACAATGACTTTAAGAGACTGGGTCTGTGATGGCCTGAACGTGTGTGTCCCTCCAAATTTCACATGTTAAATCCTGATCCCCAGGGTGATGGCAGAACCTTGGAGAAGTGATCAGGGCATGGGGGTGACCAGGTTGTGTACAAGATGAGTGCCCTCCCTGCTTCCCACTAATGAGGACACAACAGGAGGATGGGGTCTCTGAACCAGGAAGGGCCCCTCACTGGACTCAGACTCTGCCCTCATCTTGGGCGCTCAGCCCCCAGACCATGAGAGTTACTTGCAGGCTCTGGTGTCTTGGCGAAGCAGCCCATGTGGACTGAGTCAGGGTCCCAGCCCCACATTCCACGCCACCAGCGTCAGATGTCCTGCCCCGGGCTCCTGGCTGCAGGCGCCACGACCATCCACTGGTCACCACAGCGTTAGTTATCGCCAGAAGCAGATCATCTGTCTGCTTCCACTCCAGCAAATTCAAAACCTCTGGTCTGCCTGGCAGGAGAAAGCCCTCCATTTCCAGCTCTGGAGGAGGAGACTCTTGGGTGTTAGGGACCAGAAAGGAAGGTCAGAAAAGGAAGGTCCAGTTTGCTGAAGAGTCCATCAGAGAGCAAGAAAACAGAGGGATTTTAGCCCAGAGGACGCACCTGTGATGGGGCCCCTGGTGTCCTTTTCCTGACCTGCGGGGCAGCTGTCAGCAATCGCATCACCCCTATTTTCCCATTTCTATAAAATGAAGGGACTGAACTAGATGCCTTTGAAATCAGTTTCAGATCTAAAACTCCGATTCTATAATTAAGTCCTCCAGTTTTACTGAGGTATAACTGACAAGAAACTCATACGTATGTGTGGAATCCACCCGCCGCTTCCCCAGCACCTCCGTGTGTACGGTGAGGACACCCCAGATCCACTCTCAGCAAAGTTCAAGTGTACAACGCATGCTATTAACCAGAATCACCCCTCTGGGCATGACATCCGGTGTGAAACTCAAAGTTCACCTAAGCCAACTTAATAACTGCCCTGATTAAATTGTTTTTAGGTTTCCTAAGTTCAGCTCACAGGAAGGCTCTTGCTAAGACAGCAGCACGTCTTGGTCACTCGGAGCCCTCGCTAGCACCTGACCTGAACCCCAGCTTTCAAGGTCACGGCTCACCTGCTCTCCCTTAACTACCCTGCAGGTGCCATGTGCCGCCTGCAGAGAACAGAAGCCCGAGGCGGATGGGGGAGGTTAAGCCTCTCTTTACTCTGATCTAGGTTTCCTCCCCCGACCCACTGATCTGTTCCTAGCATTTGATCACCTCTTTGGAACCAAGTTAATTGCCTTTATTTATTTTTTTCTTTCTCTTTCTTTTTGCTTGTTTAGATAACAGCCTGTATCATCTTCAAAGGCCAAATGTCTGGAAGAGAAACAGAATGACATCTAATAATTTACCGGCCTCTGCTTCTAATTAATAATTTTGGACACTTTAACCTATAGGACCTGTTACTAGGAAGCTCAGAGTTTTAACTGGAAAAGACAGGGACTTGTGCATTAATAAGGGGTTAGGAGTCCCTCTTAAGTTTTCTCTGCAAACATGCTAATGTGTAAGGAAAAGAAAAAGAAAAGGACTGAGAAATATCTGACCAGGTGGGTATTACGTTTGAATTTTAAGTTGTTTTCTTTATGATAGTTACTCATTTATTTGACTGCACCAGGTCTTCCTTGTGGCCTAAAGGATCTCAGTGTCAGGACCAGCGATCAAAACCCGGTCTCCCGCACTGGGAGTGCAGAGCCACTGGACCACCAGGGAAATCTATGTCATTTTATTTTTGATCAAAGACAATTTCTGGTGGCCGGCCCATCGCTCCCTTTAAGAGCTGCCTTGAACAGTAAAGAAAGCGCCAAACTCTCCCAGCACAGGACGAGGTTTGAGATAAACTGTCTCTTGTCTTTGATCCGAAAACATACATCAGAAAAGCAAGCTGGAGAGTAAAATAGTTGCTCCCCTGATGGGATCTGAGGGGTGCTCCAGAACCTTGCTCGGGAATAACCCTGGTGAAGCCTCAGAACAGCGAGGCACCCTCCTGTCTGCAGGTGGGTAAACCCGCGCGGTCCCTGGGGACCAGCTCCTTCCCAAACCGTGTGGGTTCAGCCACCTGCTTATAAGGAGGCCTGCAAGGGTACCAGGTAGGAAGGAGACGCACAGCAGGGGCCGGCATGCTCCAAGCCTACCCTCCTTCCCGTCTGTTCGCAGGATCCCGGGCTGTCCTCACCTGCCTGCCCTGGCTCGGGCCTCTGCGTGCTCGCTCCTCGGGCCGCAGCGCTGCGCATGCCCGGACCTGTGCGCGTGTGCCTATATGCGTGCGCGTGCCTGTGCATGCCTATGTGCCTGTACGTGTGCGTTTGTGCCTGTGCGTGTGTGCGTGCGGGTGGCCCCGCCCACAGCGATCCCTGCTGCAGAAGCTCTTCTGTCCCTTCTTGCTCTGCCTCCGTTTGCCTGAAGCCCAGCTCCCTGCAGCGCCCCCCCCCCCCCCCCCCCCGCCCCGACCTCCTGCCCAGGCTTCTCCTGGGCCTCGGTCTCCTCATGACCCCAGGAAGGGGGCCACCCCCAACCCTGACCTCCTGCCCTCTCCACTGAAGGAAATCGTGTCCCCACTGTAAGGGCCTGAGGGATGCTTCTCCACTGCAGCTCCACTCAATTCAACCTACGTACGTTTCTGGAGCAACTGTCCTTGGCGAGGACCTATGAGGTGGGAGGTCCTAAAACTGGTCTTTCTAAGGCAAAAAAATATCAAAATCATGGCTCTTGAGCTGGGATTGGAGGGAAGGTGGGGATTTTTCTAGGGTGAGGTAGGTGGGCAAGGTAGACTGCAGTAGGTCCATTTGGTTGGATTTGATTTTTTTCAGGACTCTCCCCCCAAGTGCCTCCCACACAGGGAAGGACTGCAAGGGCCACATGTGTGCAAAGGACCCTGTACCCCTGGACACTTGACACGGGCAGCCGCCGGCTTTCTCACCTGTAAATCTGAAGTCAGGGTTCCTAGGCACTAGTGAATCTCTTCCACAGCAGTTGATGACTTTGAACTTGGGAATGCAGGGTAGCACCCTCTGCCTATGCCAGCAGGGGACCCGAACCAACACCTAGGGAAGAACAGGGAATGGCACCTCCCAGGCCCAGACTCCAGTCCCTTGGGAAGCTTGACCAGATGTAACACCTGGGGTTTGATGACATTTCTTCACATCCTTATAACAAGCTTTCTCTTTTTTTGCTTGCTTATGTCTTTCAGTTACTTGCCATCAAGAACATTTAACTAAGACATAGTTGCCTAAACATTGGAATTGGTAAAAGGAAGTGGGGTCTGAGATGTTCCCTTCTGCTCAGAGCTAAAAGTAGGAAGTGCTTGGCCCTCAGGCTGGAGAGCAGGTTGTGGAGACACTTGGTGGAGGCCCTCAGTGCCACATAGGGAAGTTGGAGCAACAGGAAAGTCAGGAACAACATTGTTTAAGAAGTAAAGAACTATTGACCTTTCTGCAAAACAGCGGTTCTGCTTCAGAGGGGGCTCCAGGGAGCTGAGCCAGGATGGAAGCAGAGTGTGTTTAAACCCAACTGGTAGATGACAATCTTTTTATTTACATTTCTAGACCTTGAAAAAAATCACCTAACCTGTAACCTTGGTTTCTGTATTTGTAAAATGAGAATTTTTTTTATGAGAATATTAATATTTAGCTCATAAGATATGGGGGGAAACCCTATGAAATAACAATAATAAGCTGACAAATATGAAGCACTCAAATGGTATTATTTTTATCCTTCTTTTCTCTAAATTCCTCTGACATTACCACTACCATACACACTAGCCCTCTCTGTTTTTATTTTGGCTGCACAGCTTATGGGATCTAAGTTCCCCCAACCAGGGATGGAACCCAGGCCCCAGCAGTGAGAGCACCAGAAGAATCCTACTCAAGAGGCCACGGGGGAACTCGCTAGCCTTATTGATTTTTTAATTACTTTGAGGGAGCTGACTTTGTATTATAATCAGGTGAAAAGCCTCCAGGCAGTGAGAACACCTTAAATGGGTGTTACGTTTCTCTTTCCTGCTCAAGCATCTGGGCACATGAAGGACTGTGTCCGCTAACTGACTGGCTGTTAGCAGCAGCAGCACTCCTGTGCTGGCATTTAGAAGCTGATAAACATTCCCACATGTTGATTCTTCATGAGCTAATGGTCTGGGTTTGGGGCTGAAAAGGAAAATGACCACATCACTGAAGCCACTTCCCAAATTATGGGATTTAATGAGCCAAGGAAATTAAATTATCCTCTAAAGTGTGCTTTCTGGTTTACATTATGACTGGGTGGCAGCCGTTGTTACTATCAGATTTTTTGTAAAAATTACACACTGAACTGGGTTCAAAACACTACGATTTTACTCGTTCGTGCACATGTATGAAGAATCTGCCATGTGACCTGTCTGATGCACAGATGGACACCAAAAAGGGTCCCTGCCCACAAAGTCCAAACTCACACGGATGGTCCCTGATTCTTCTCAACCATGTTTGGCCTCTGTACTGTCTACAGGGGAGGCTCAGCCCACCTTTCTCAACTCATTTATTTCTTTGTTCACCAGATAGTTATTGAGAGTCTTTCATGGGGGAGGTGCTGTGCTACCTGAAGATGCACAAGGATCAAATGGATATGTAATTTGTGAGAAAATCAGAGCATGCGAGGGACTGGAGAGGAAGGAGGAGGTGGAGCTGTTTCAGAGAGGGGCTCTGATAAGGAATAAGGACCTGCTGTGTAGCGTAGGGAACCCTGCTCAATACTGTGATAACCTACGTGAGAAAAGAATCTAAAACAGACTGGACATATGTATTCATATGTGCAGAACTGATTCACTCTGGTGTACAGCAGAAACCAACACAACATTGCAAATCAACTAGACTCCTGTAAAAATTTTAAAAGGGTCGGGGTTCAGTGTAAGAGATGACAAAGGATCAATCACTGTGAGGGATCCAGGCAAGGGATTCGCCCTGGGATATAAACAGCTCAGAAGTGGGGGGTGTATCCTGTTCATTTCATGCCCCTCAGAGCATCCTTGGCTGTGTCTCAGTAAACATTAGGGCAGTGGCTTCTTGCAGGTATAATTGAGGGAAAACTACTGTTACACTGTACTAGAGAGACATGTGTTTCTCAGAACCTTTTTTTAGAGTGCACTTTATTAAAACTAGAAATACCCAGTATTTTTATATGGGACGTGAATGGACAGCGATGTGAAAAAGTTTTTCTATATTTTAATATAGCACTCTTCTTTGCAGCAGTAACTATTGTAATATGATTTTTATTCAATTAACCAATAATTAGAATTGTGCACATTTTATTACATGTAAATTCTATTACAATTTTCTGCCTTATAAAAATAATTATTTGGGGACTTCCCTGCAGGTCCAGTGGTTATGACTCCATGCTTCCACTGCAGGGGGCATGGGTTTGATTCTTGGTCAAGGAACTAAAATTCCAAAAGCCACGCACCACAGCCAGAAAAGAATTATTTCAAGTAGACAATACATATATAGGGTTTAAAAATCAGAAAGCACAAATAGGAACTCAGTGAAAAATCTTTCTCCACTTGTTGCTGTTGTACTGCCCAGATCCATCCCACTCCTGCCACGCCACCCCCCCCCCCCAATACATATGTGGCCACTAGTACCAGCACCTGGTGTGTTCTCCCAGTTTCTTTCAGTTCAGTCACTCAGTTGTGTCTGACTCTTTGTGACCCCATGGACTGCAGCACACCAGGCTTCCCTGTCCTTCACCATCTCCTGGAGCTTGCTCGAACGCATGTCCATCAAGGCAGGGATGCCATCCAACCATCTCATCCTCTGTCATCCCCTTCTCCTCCTGCCTTCAATCTTTCCCAGCATCAGGATCTTTTCTAATGAGTCAGTTATTTGCATCAGGTGGCCAAAGTACTGGAGCTTCAGCTTCAGCATCAGTCCTTCCAATGTATATTCAGGATTGATTTCCTTCAGGATAGACTGGTTGGATCTCCTTGCGCTCCAAGGGACTCTCAAGGGTCTTCTCCAACACCACAGTTCAAAAGCATCCATTCTTCAGCTCTCAGCTTTCTTTATGGTCCAACTCTCGCATCCATACATGACTGCTGGAAAAACCATAGCTTTGACTCTACAGACTTCTGTTGGCAAAGTAATGTCTCTGCTTTTTAATATACTGTCTAGGTTGGTTATAGCTTTTCTTCTAAGGAGCAAGCATCTTTTAATTTTATGGTTGCAGTCACCATCTGCAGTGATTTTGACAAAATGGTTGTCTGAGGAGGCCTTACAAATGCTGAGAAAAGAAAAGAAGCTAAAGGCAAAGAAGAGGAAAGATATATACCTATTTGAATGCAGAGTTCCAGAGAATAGCAAGGAGAGATAAGAAAACCTTCCTAAGTGATCAATGCAAAGAAATGGATGCAAACAATAGAATGGGAAAGACTCGCTATCTGTTTAAGAAAATTAGAGATACCAAAGGAACATTTCATGCAAAGATGGACACAATAAAGGACAGAAATGGTATGGACCTAACAGAAGCAGAAGATATTAAGAAGAGGTGGCATGAATATACAGAAGAACTATTCATAAAAGAACTTAAAAAAAAAAAAAAAAAAGATCTTAATGACCCAGATAACCATGATGGTATGATCACTCACCTAGAGCCAGACATCCCAGGATGCTAAGTCAAGTGAGCCTTAGGAGGCATTACTATGAAGAAAACTAGTGGAGGTGATGGAATTCCAGCTAAGCTATTTCAAATCCTGAAAGATGATGCTATTAAAATGCTGCATTCAACATGCCAGCAAATTTGAAAAACTCAGCAGTGGCCCCAGGACTAGAAAAGGTGAGTTTTCATTCCAATTCCAAAGAAAGGCAATGCCAGAGAATGTTCAAACTACTGCACAATTGCACTTACCTCACACACTAGCAAAGTAATGCTCAAAATTCTCTAAGCCAGGTTTCAACAGAACGTGAACTGTGAACTTCCAGATGTTCAAGCTGGATTTAGAAAAGGCAGAGAAACCAGAGATGAAATTGCCAACATCTGTTGGATCATAGTAAAAGCAAGAGAATCCTAGAAAAACATCTACTTCTGCTTTATTGACTATGCCAAAGCCTCTGACTGTGTGGATCACAACAAACTGTGGAAAATTCTGAAAGAGATGGGAACACCAGACCACCTGACCTGCCTCCTGAGAAATCTGTATGCAGGTCAAGAAGCAACAGTTAGAACCAGACATGAAACAATGGACTGGGAGTATGTCAAAGCTGTATATTGTCACCCTGCTTTTTTAACTTACATGCAGAGTACTTCATGGGAAATGCAGGGCTGGTGAATGAAGTACAAGCTGGAATCAAGATTGCTGGGAGAAATATCAATAACCTCAGGTATGCAGATGACACCACCCTTATGGCGGAAAGCAAAGAGGAACTAAAGTGCCTCTTGATGAAAGTTAAACAGGAGTGTGAAAAAGCTGGCTTAAAAGTCAACATTCAAAAAACTAAGATCATGGCATGCGGTCCCATCACTTCATGAAAAATGGATGGGGAAACAATGGAAACAAAGTTTCTCTATACAGATACAATTAAGTACAAATAGTCCACTCTGAATTTTGCTCTTTAAAGTTCCATAATACATCTTGTAGATCAGTACATGGAGGGTTTCTCCTTCTAGTGGTGGCTGTCTTGAATTCCGTCGTATGAAGGGCCATGATTTAGTTAATGTGTCCCACAGATGGGCCGGGAGACATCCTGTCTTTTGTTATTAAAACAAAGCTTCAGTACATAACCTGGAATGTTGATCATTTTACATGTGTGTGAGTAAAGCTGCAGAAGAAATTCCTACAGAAAAATGACTGGATCACAGGGCATATTAATTGTGATTTTATAGATAATGCCAACATTCGCTGGATCATCAAAAAAGCAAGAGAGTTCCAGAAAAGTGTATATTTCTGCTTTATTGACTATGTCAAAGCCTTTGACTGTGTGGATCACAATAAACTGTGGAACATTCTGAAAGAGATGGGCATACCAGACCATCTGACCTGCCTCTTGAGAAACCTATATGCAAGTCAGGAAGCAACAGTTAGAACTGGACATGGAAAAACAGACTGGTTCCAAATAGGAAAAGGAGTACGTCAAGGGTGTATATTGTCACTCTACTTATTTAACTTATATGCAGAGTACATCATGAGAAATGCTGGGCTAGATGAAGCACAAGCTGGAATCAAGATTGCTGTGAGAAATATCAATAATCTCAGATATGCAGATGACAGCACCCTTATGGCAGAAAGTGAAGAGGAACTAAAAAGCCTCTTGAGGAAAGTGAAAGAGGAGAGTGAAAAAGTTGGCTTAAAGCTCAACATTCAGAAAACTAAGATCATGGCATCTGGTCCCATCACTTCATGGGAAATAGATGGGGAAACAGTGTCAGACTTTATTTTTGGGGGGCTCCAAAATCACTGCAGATGGTGATGGCAGCCATGAAATTAAAAGACGCTTACTCTTTGGAAGGAAAGTTATGACCAACCTAGGTAGCATATTAAAAAGCAGAGACATTACTTTGCCAAAAAAGGTCTGTCTAGTCAAGGCTATGGTTTTTCCAGTGGTCATGTATGGATGTGAGAGTTGGACTGTGAAGAGAGCTGAGTGCCGAAGAATTGATGGTTTTGAACTGTGTTGTTGAAGAAGACTCTTGAGAGTCCCTTGGACTGCAAGGAGATCCAACGAGTCCATCTTAAAGGAGATCAGTCCTGGGTGTTCATTGGAAGGACTGATGTTGAAGCTGAAACTCCAATCCTTTGGCCACCTCATGCGAGGAGTTGACTCATTGGAAAAGACCGTGATGCTGGGAGGGATTGGGGGCAGGAGGAGAAGGGGACGACAGAGGATGAGATGGCTGGATGGTATCACCGACTCGATGGACGTGTGTTTGAGTAAATTCCAGGAGTTGGTGAGGGACAGGGAGGCCTGGAGTGCTGCGATTCATGGGGTCGCAAAGAGTCGGACACGACTGAGGGACTGAACTGAACTGAAGTTGTCTTACCCAAAGGTTTTACCATCTGACTGTCCTGACAGCAAAATCAAAAGAACAGTGGTTCATTTTCCCCTTCATTCATTGCATGTGAATTTATCAACCATCTACGCTCCCTTATGCACCAGGAGAAGCCCTAGGGATGTAAACAGTACAGACAGGCTTTCTGACCCAAAGGAGCCAACGTCGGGTCTGGTGGGGACAATGAAACTTTGTGGTCCTGGAGACACAACGAAGAAGGGCCTGGTGCAAAGTGGCAGCCGGGAAGTTCGGTCTCTCAGGAGACAGATGCTCCCAGATACTGTGGACACTCGTGTCCCTGGAACCTGGAGGAAGGAAGGGTGGAGATTGGGTGGAGGTCGGGGGCTGGCCTCCAGGGCCAGTCAAGGACAGTGGATGGGGGAGAGGGGGGGACAGAGAGGACCAGGACCCGGGGTGAGGGGGGAAGTGTGAAACAATGTGAAGCGTGCTAGGAGGGTGGGCAGTCGTGAACAGCTGGGGATGACTGCGTGGACGAGGTCAGAGGAACAGTGGTGCACCTGGTCCCAGGGCCCTTGGTACTTAGCTAAGGAAGCGACCTGTGAGCACAGCGGGCAGGGCAGAGAGGGGCTGGGTGGTGTTTAGAAACCCTCTCTGCGGGCCAGAGGGCAAGCTGATGGGCCGAGGTGGCCACTGCAGGTGGGAAGTGACAAGAGCCACAGCTCAGGTGGGAATGGGGGGCAGGGTTCAGGAGACAAAAAGGTGTAGGAGGGAGAGAGAAGGGGAGCCACAGAGCCCAGGGCTGGAATTCCCTCTCGGGGCGCCAGCATTGGCAGGATGCGGTCGTCCAGGGGAGTGTGGCCCTCCCATCCCAGGAACAGCTGCAGACGGGCCTTCAAGGAAGCCAACGCAGGAGCAGGCCCGTGCTCAGCTCCCAGGAACTGCTCTCGCTTCTCCTGGCTACACGGACTGAACAACACTGCCTCTTTTCCTTCCAGGCAAGAGCCCCATTTCTGACGACTCAAAGGCTGTGCAAACCCGGCTTGTGAGTAACACTGTCGTGTGCATTACCTCAGTTGCTCACCTGGCATCTGAAAGCTTTCTGCAACATACCCTCTGCCACCCCGCAACCCTCGGGGGCCCAGCTCGAGTCCTGGGATTCCCACCTCCTCACAAGGAAACCTCTGTGAGCACCAGCCGTGGCACTCACATCCTTCCCTATCTGTCTGTTGTCTGCTTTCCCAGCGACACTGCCCGTTCGTTAGGGCAGAAATCACCGTCTCGGTATATCATCTTAGAATCTCTCTTGGCCCCTAGACCTTTAAACAATGACTGTTGAAGGAGTGTTTCCGGCTGAATCCTGAGCAGTGTGTTGACAGGGCTGCCATGCGCCCTGAGGCAGGCCTGGTTTACACCTGGGGTCCTGGCATCCTTGTAAATAATGACCCCTTTCAGTCTCAAAGGTGCCCTGGTTTGGAAGGTAAAGTATACAGTACCCTCTTTACAGGACACCCCATTGTCACGGCTGCTCTTATGTCAGGTGTCTCTGTTCATGAGACATTCCTACCAGAGAAACCAGCAAATTCTGGTCAATGTGAAATGATGGGGCCCTCTCTTCTGAAATTATGAGACAGAAACAAGACTCCAGAGATACAGAGAGATTGGGAATTCAGGCAGATCCTCAAGTCAATAAAGCTCTCAAAACAAGCAAGTTGTAGAATCAACAGAGAACTGCTGATCGAAAATAGAGTGCAATGCTAGGCACCAAGGACCATAGGATCTTAGAGACACAAGGTGGCCTCCCAGGTCAGGGAGGTACAGTCACTCACCGTGGGGATGGGCGGATGAGGCCAGGACGTCGCTGAATGGGCCACTTACACAATCAGTGTTAACAAAATCTGGGCCTAGACATCACGAAAATCAAATAGATCAGTGAAAAAAAACAGACGGACTCACCTGTGGTCCAGTGGCTAAGACTTCGCCTTCCAAAGCAGACAATGTAGGTTCGATTCTCGGTTGGGGAACTAAGATCCCACATGCCCTGAGGCCAAAAAACCAAAACATAAAACAGAAGCAATATTGTAACAAAATAAAGACTTAAAAAATGGTCCACATCAAAAAAAAAAAAAAAATCTTTGATTTAAAAAAATGAAGGTTGGGTTACAGAGGTGTAAGCCTTTGTCAAATCTCCTGAGATAGAATGCTGTAGGTCAGTCAGTTCAGTCAGTTTGGTCAGTTCAGTAGTTCGGTTGTGTCTGACCCTTTGTGACCCCATGGACTGCAGCATGCCAGGCCTCCCTGTCCATCACCAACTCCTGGATCTTACTCAAACGCATGTCCATTAAGTCAGTGATGCCATCCAACCATCTCAATGCTGTAGGTAATTTTTTTATTGCACTATAGGCGAGTTTTACCTAAATAGAAAGAACCATAAATGACTTCAGTTATCCATATACTCGTCCAAGTGTTTAGAGAAGAAATGGACTGTTATCTCAAATATATCAGAAAATAAGATCAAGTGCTGTGTGTCTAGACGGATGACTGGCTGGGTAGGTAAGTGATAAAGCAAACAGAAGGAAATGTCAGTTGTAGAATATACACACAAGGCATGTGCACACATGTTCACTGTACAATTCTTACAACTTTTCTGTGTGTTTGAAATTTTTCACAATAAAATACTGGGGGAGGGGCCACCAATCCCGGGGGAGGGGCCACCAATCCCAGAGTCTGTCCTCCCATTCTGTTGCTCTTTGCCCAAACCACACTGCCTCTTGGTTCTAGCGGGCTACTGGACAAACTTTCAGAGTCTAATCATCAAGGACAATCCATTTTCTTGCAAAGTCAGGCCAGATGAACAATAAAATGTGAGGGAGACAAGATATGGCAGGAAAAGCCTCCACAGAGCCAAGGACATTATTAAGCAACTCAGATCTGAAAAACAGTCGCCCAGCTTCATCAAGGCCCCATTCTTTCACAAGGAACTCGAACAGGGAAGACCATGTTGCCTAGCAGGGAGCCCTCAGGCCTCGACTGACCTGTGACCCCCACAGCCTGTTAAACACCTGGGTTCGTTGGAGACCAGGTCTGTCTGACTCCACCATGCCTGGTCCTCACATCTCATTTCCTCAGCGGTGCCAGCAACTTCGTTCTTAAGTCAGACTCACCTCACCCACAGGAAAGGTGTGAGGACACACCTGTTTTTCTGCCTGCACAGGAGCCGGATGCTGGCAGCTCCACCGCTGAGCAGGCATGTGGTGGCTGGCGGCGGGGACACACTGCCGCTGCTGGGTGGTGAATGGACAGCGGGCGGAGGGAGCCGGCCACGCCAACTCGGCTCAGACTGCAAGTCTGCAGCTGGGCATCGGGGCTGGGAGGCTGGGCTGCACGCGGCTCCCAGCACAAGTGCAGGTTGGACCCCAGACCCAAAGGGCAGCCAGTCTCCACTGATTCTTGGGCTCAAAGCCATGGGCAGGCTTCCCTGGCTGCACTCACACATCTGCATGGTAACCACTGACACTGTCAACTCTGAAAATGAAGGCTATCAATTAAAGATATAAAATACAGACACGACCAGGTGATGTGCAGACCCTTCTAATACACTTGTAACTCACCCTCACAAATTCAGATTTACAAAACACTTAAATTTGGGGTGATTTTAAAAATTTTTTATTATAAAGTAAAAAAATAAAAAATAAAAAATTTGTATTATAAAATAATACTTGCTTACATCAAAAGATTAAATAAGTAGAACACTGAATAAACGGAGCCAGGCGACCTCTCTGGTGGGTCAGTGGTTAGGACTCTATGCTGTCACTGCAGGGGGCGTGGGCTTGATCCCTGGTTGGAGAATAAAGATCCTGTCTGCAGTTTAGTGTGGCCAAAAAATAAAATAAAAAATAAAGGGCTGGTGGTGTTGGTTCCACCTCCTTAAACAAATAAACTGAGTGACGTAGACAGCCTCACTGCCGTTTCCTAAGGGACCAGCCCCACGAAGGCAGCCAGGGAGGGCTTCAGCTCCCTCCCCAGTGGCTGTCACCCCATCCATCAGGGAGCATCCATTCCCTATGAGACTGTGAACCTTTCTAGGCTGGTGCCCCCGAGGTACTGGACCACTGGTGCTGAGTCCAGCTGCCAGCAAAGGCCTGGCCTCCCATCACTGGTCATTCCCTCTGGCCCAGCTGTGGAAGAGCAGCAGCTCCTCTCCCCCCCCGCGCCCCTCAATGCAGCTGGAGACTAGTGGGAATTTGCCAAGGGAACACTCCTAAAAATTCAGGGAAGCCAATAGGAAAATGAACAAGGGAAACTCAGGAGTGAGGGACTCAGCCGATAGTGCAGGCTGGAGCAGACAATGGCTAACTCACTTGCAAGCCATTTCCTGTGTGGTGGGGGCCCCTGGGATCCTACCTTCACACCTCACAGGCTGAGCCATTAGGGAGGGGCTGGGCTAGCTGCTCTTCTAAGAAAACCCAGAGGAGCCAGAAGGGCTGAGAGCTCCTTGCCTTGCCTCCTCCTCCGGCAGCCAGTATAACTTTCTAGACTCATCTCCTGAAACCCTGACTGCACTCACCTGAGGCCCAAGAAGCTGCACAGTCCACTTGAATTTCCTGCTTTTCTCCAGACTGTGCAGGCTGCCGGAGGCCAGCACTCATTTCTGAGACACCTCTGTGTCTTTTATATTAACACAGTGCCTAGAACATAGTATGCTTCTATGTCTTTCGAGGAGAATACATTGAGTTGAACTGAGCTGGACCACATGACTCACCAGTCATGTACTCACTGAAGTCCCCTAATTCTTTTTCTTTTATTGAAGTAAAATTGCCTTATAATGATCAGTTTCTGCTGTACAGTGAAGTGAATCAGATATATATATATACATCTCCCCTCCCTCTAGGACTTCCCTCCACCCCCCATCTCATTCACCCCTCTGGGTCATCACAGACCCTGAACTGAACTCCCTGAGCTGTACAGAGCTTTGCCCTGTCTCCTGGAAGGGCTGTCTGTTTTACACGCCATAGTGTATGTAAAATAACCCCAGATTCTTCACGATGCCTTCAGTTATGCTGTAATTCTTGATTCCCACCATGGTGGGTCTCTGGGGACCAGAGACTGGGTTTCAGACGGTGTTTCTGAGTCCCTGGGGAACAGAAAATCAGTTGACCTGAAACTCTATTCTTTCCTTTCAGCTCTGGCTTCAGTAAGAGATAAGGGGTAAGGGGAAAGCAGGGCGCCTCCTGCAAACCAGGAGCAAAGCAGCACCTCCCTATCTCCCGGGCCAGGACACAGCACCCAGGGCGGGCTCAGCCCACAGTGTGCTTGCTGGTCCATCGGGGAGGGTTACCCTCCGTGACACCAAGGCTCGTGCTGATGGCGACGTCTCCCCATCCTTTCCTCCCAGATCACACACTCCTCACTTTCAGGTGGACCCTCCTCCAGTTTCTGGCATCTTCCGACTTGACTTGATGCAATAGGTTCAGGGGCATCTCACCGCCTTTCTATCATTGGGAACACTGCGGCAGACCCAGCTTCCTGTGATGTACCTGGTATCCTCAGGTTGTGAGCACTGGTGTGTGCTTCTTTCTAGGTTAGAAACCCACTGGCATAAAGTAATCTATTCTTTTCAAATATATATATATCATTTACTTATTTGGCTGCACGGGATCTTAGCTGTGGCATATGGATCTTTTTTAGTTGTGGCATGTGGGATCTAGTTCCCTGACCAGGGACGGAACTTGGATCCCCTGCATTGGGAGCTTGGAGTCTTAGCCACTGGACCACCAGGGAAATTCCAATTTAGACCTTCTGTTTTACGCATTTTATTTGAAATAGATCACTTTTCTTCATTTCACCTCTGTCCATGAACCACCCAGATGCCCTTCCTGAGGGCAACAGTATTTGGAGTGGCATTTTAATACAATCTAGTTTCTTTCTTTCTTTTTTTTTTACAATCTAGTTTCAAATCTACATAAAACCAGTGTTCGCACTTCTCCAGATCCATAAATCTGGACACCATTGATTTAATATACTTTTTAATTTCTCAGGAAACAGGAGCAAAACATCCAAGTTTTTGGTTAAGATAAAACTCAGAAGTTTCATGCTCAAAAGGATTTTAAACACACTAGGACATCCCTGGGGGTCCAGAGGTTACAACTCGGGGCTTCCAATGGTTTCTAATCTGGGGATGCGGGGACGTGGGTTCATTCCTTGGTCTGGGAAATAAGATCTCACAAGCTGCATGTAGCGACCAAAAAAAAAAAAGAAAGAAACCCACACTATAAAGTCCTATTAAAAAAGGAGAAATGAGTCGAGGCTGTTCTCAGTGGCAGCAGCCGGCTGAGTGCGCCGTGTAGTAAAGCGAAAGTCTCTCAATCGTGTCTGACTCTTGGCAACGCCATGGACTATAACCCGCCAGATTCCTCTGTCCATGGAATTCTCCAGGCCAGGATACTGGGGTGGGTAGCAGTGTACTTTCTCCAGTGTAGTGGTGTGTTCAGTTCAGTTCCGTCGCTCAGTCGTATCTTACTCTTTGCAACCCTATGGACTGCAGCATGCTAGGCCTCCCTGTCCAACACCAACTCCTGGAGTTTACTCAAACTCATGTCCATTGAGTCAGCGATGCCATCCAATCATCTCATCCTCTGTCGTCCCCTTCTCCTCCCTCCCTCAATCTTTTCCAGCATCAGGGTCTTTTCCAATCAGTCAGTTCTTCGAAAAGTATTGGAGTTTCAGCTATAGCATCAGTCCTTCCAATGAATATTCAGGACTGATTTCCTTTAGGATGGACTGGTTTGATCTCTCTGCAGTCCAAGGGACCCTCAAAAATCTTCTTCAACACCATAGTTCAAAAGCATCCATTCTTCAGTGCTCAGTTTTCTTTATAGTTCATCTCTCACATCCATACAGGAATATTGAAAAAACCATAGCTTTGACTAGATGGACCTTTGTCAGCCAAGTAATGTCTGTGCTATTTAATATGCTCTCTAGGTTGGTCATAACTTTTCTTCCAAGGAGCTAGCATCTTTTAATTTCAAGGCTGCAGTCACCATCTGCAGTGATTTTGGAGCCCCCCAAAAATAAAGTCTGTCACTGTTTTCCCATCTATTTGCCATGAAGTGATGGGACCAGATGCCATGATCTTAGTTTTCTGAATGTTGAGTTTTAAGCCAACTTTTTCACTCTCCTCTTTCACTTTCATCAAGAGCCTCTTTAGTTCTTCTTCACTTTCTGTCATAATGGTGGTGTCATCTGCATATCTGAGATTATTGATATTTCTCGCAGCAATCTTGATTCCAGCTTGTGCTTCTCCCCAACTCCAAGGGCTGCAGGGGCCATTGTCGCCTCGAGGCGTCAGAGCCTGTCAGCAGCCTGTTTATTCAGTCTCAGGCTAAGACCCAAAGGTGCCATTGACTCACCTTCTGCAGACTGGAGAGCCCAGCGACTTCTTGATTCTGTCTCTGAAGCTGTTCTCCGGCCGTGGCTCTGTCTTCCTGCGACTGCAAAGCTAATCTTGGACCTAGCACCTCGTGCTGCCTTTTGCAAGTATCCTAAAATAGCCCCAGTGACTCCAGCGCTTCTCCCCTGAGTCCTTCCTGGCCCGAGGTGGCCTCCCCTGGCCATTTCCCAATCGTCCTAACAAACACCCCGCCCAGGGAGCCTGGTCCAGTCCACCTCCCAAGCGCAGGCCAACCTGCCTTGGCCTGTCCCGGTGTTTATCTGCTGTGCCTTTCTGCCTCCTCTCTGGCTCTCCTGACCTCACCCACATTCAAGTTCAGCTAGAACTGGCCTGGAACTTTCCTCAACAACCCTGAACTACAATCATGTCTCCCTTTCAGGCACCCCGTGACCCTGAGACACTGAGCCAAAGAGCTGGAAGGAACCCTCAGTCATCACAGAAATCAAAGCATGAATTCTACCAGGTGGGGAAACAGATTCAGCAAAGTGATGACGAGACCCACCCAGGGTCACACAGTGAATTTAACTGTGAGATCTTGGGCAAGTCACTTAACCTCTCTGTACTCCAGTCTCTGTATCTTGTAAAATGGGAGTAGTACCTACCTCACAGGGTTGTTGTGGGGATTAATTAGATAAAATGTCTGTAAAGCACCGAAGGTTCTTAAAGAAGGTGCTATATAAATACAAAATAATAGCTATTAAAGTTTGCTTATTTGTGGGGAAAAAGCAAAAAAGACCCACCAGCTCTTTGTCTGGGGTCATTCATCTCCCACTTTCTTCCTTAATAGGAATTTACAGGCATTATTTACATTTGTTTCATGGAGCAAAGGGAGAAGAAAATGGCAACTCACTCCAGTATTCTTTTTTTTTTTCTCCCCACTCCAGTATTCTCGCCTAGAGAATCCTGTGGACAGAGGAGCCTGGTGGGCTGCTGTCCATGGAGTCGCACAGAGTCAGCCACAACTGAAGCGACTTAGCACGCATGCATGCATTGGAGAAGAAAATGGCAACCCACTCCAGTATTCTTGCCTGGAGAATCCCAGGGACAGAGGAGCCTGGTGGGCTGCCGTCTGTGAGGTCGCACAGGGTCAGACACAATTGAAGTGACGCAGCAGCAACAGCAGCATGGAGCAAAGTTGCACCTCCCTCTGCAGGTTGAATTGTCTCTTTTTATTTTTTATTTATTTATTTATTTTTTGAATTGTCTCTTTTTAAACATCAATCTCTTGCTTACTTGCCTGTTTCTTCTTCTTCTTTTTTTTTTTGACCAAGTCACATGGCACCTGGGATCTTAGTCTCCTGACCAGGGATTGAACCTATGTCCCCAGCATCGGAAACATCAGGGAAATCTGGTTGATCATCTCTTGAGATTAGAAGTCATGTCTCTGACTTCTTTGGTATTCTCATAGTAAATGACAACACTCAAAAAAACAAAATCTCTGTTGTATTAAACAAAAAGATTTAAAAAATCTTTTGTCAAGTCCAAGTGCCTTGCACATGATGAGCAGATGCTTCAGAAACACCAGCTGATGGATTAGCTGAGGGAAAGACAGATATGTGTGCAGACACCCCTTTGTTCTCGCAGAGTCAGGCACCAACCACCTACCCACTGGCGGGACATGAATTGTGATAGTGTTCCAGGGACAGTGAATATGCCCTAGGCACTGTGTACAATCAAACGAGGCTCTAATGCACGTGTATACAGCAGAGGGAGGACTGGGAGGAAGCCCAGAGACACCTCCTGTAAGATGGGTCTTGAAGGAGGAAGATGGTTTCATAGAGTGTAGAATCACAAGGAGGGCATCCCCGATGGTGCAGCGGTAAAGAATCCTCCTGCAATGGAGGAGATGCAGGTTTAATACCTGGTTTGGGAAGATTCCACGTGCTGTGGGGCAACTAACCTTGTGGGCCACAACTGTTGAGCCTGAGCACCCAGAGCCTGTGCTCCTCAACAAAAGAAGCCACTGCAATGAGAAACCTGTGAACCGCAGCAAAGAGCATCCTCAGCTCGCCTCAGTAGAGAAAGACCACGCACAGCAGTGAAGACCCGGCGCAGACACAAATAAATTTTTTTTTAAAAAAGACCTGATGTAGCCCAAGAAATAGATTTAACACCCCCCCCCCCAAAACCTGCCTCTTTATTTAAAAAAAAAGATGCAAGCCAAATTCAAGGCCAGGGGAACAGCAGTCATAGAGGTGATACTGGGTCTCTGCCCTCCGCACCAGCTGAGGGGTGAGCTGATACATATGGGGAGAGGGCCAGTTGGGGGCTGGACTGAGGTCTGGGAGAGTGGGGCCGGCAGCACGGAGGAGTTAGGGAGGACGCTGACCAGGGTCCTCAAGGAAGGACACTGTGCGGATGAGACTGAAGACTCATGATGTTTTTGGAGGAACCAATGAACACATTTAACATGATTTTTTTTTCTCCAGCAGCAATGATACAGCAATCTCATAAGCTGCTTCCTCTAGGTTCTATTTGAAAGTGCTTTTCTGAAACTTCCTCATGGTCTCCACAATAGTAACTTGTGGCATCTTTGTCTGCAGATAGCAGAGCCTGTGGAGTGTAGGCTGAGAGGGTTATCTTCCAGCAGGTAAATGGAGAATTGGGTAATCAGGCTCTGAAAGTCGATTCCAAAAACACAGCTGGAGGAACCCTTGGCCTGACAGTTTACTTAAAAGTTTGGAGGTTGAAGTGCACTGGGCTTGAATCTCTGAACACCGAGGACCCATTTGAAGACTATTTTGATTGTCACAAATCGTAGTGACTGAAAACATTTTTAAGCTGATTGTCTTAAAAAAAGAAAGTTCTTTAAAGATAAAACAGGAACAATTGTTATAATAGAAAATAATTATGGTTGAAATGTCTGTGGTTCCTTGGAAAAGCTATGCTTTTTGCGTTTTCCATTATTAGTGCAGTTCGAATGAAGGGTTATAGTTCAGGGGTCTTCATGTTTGCATTTTAAAATTAGGTAAATGAAAAAAATAAAATAAAATAAAATTAGTAAATGACTTCATCTTTCAAGCTTGAATTCATTTTTAAATTTAATTTTACATTATACAGTATGCAGACAGTTTCCTGTTCTCTGCATTTAGAAGTAAAAGCAATACAAATCTTTTAATTCTGTAAGTAATTTTTATAACTATGATGTAACTCTATGCTATCTTTTAAACATTTAAAATATGTTTAAATGTGCCAAAAAAAGAAAAAAGTCTGGAACTTTCGATGTCCATTAGCTCAGCGTAACTAGCGGTGTGATGGATGAGTCGCCCAAAGCTACTGCTGTCCAGGTCGTTACTGTATAAACTTGTTTACCAGATCAAGGGACAGGGCACCACAGCTCTGAGCGCTGGTGAAACCACTTCTGTTTTCATTTGTATTTTTTTTGTGCAATGCCAAGAAGAACCTTGGCTAAGATCTTCAACAGGACTCTAAGAAGTCTTCCTAAAAGAGAAATCAGTTCATGTGTTTCTCATGCTCAAAACCTCTCAGTGACTTCATCATAGTTTTCTCGCTGCCTAGGTTCTGGGTAGCCTCCAGCCTCAAGCCTCCAGGCTCCAGCCCAGGGTGCTGCTGTGGCTGTAGCACCAGCCTGTGGGCCGTACCTCCACTTACCAGGTGTAGCCTGTGGGCCGCACCTCCACTTACCAGGCTACACCAGCGCCCCCTCATCCAAGGAGACCTCACTGTGTCCATGCTAGTTTGCACCACTCTGCACTGACACTTAAAACTGAGACCCTCAACGTATCTGTTTGCCTTCTTGTCTACACTGTCACTGCCAAAGTGCTCAGACCCTCGTTTATGGAATTTCGTAAATGTGAATCAAGAGCCTGGTACTATGCCCGGAGCGGAAAAGGCCTTCAGCATGTGACTCTGCTTCTGTTTGGTTTGATTTTACTCCCACATTTTGCGCTGCTCTAGGTGCCGGGAATACAAAATGAAGAATCTCAGTATACATCTGGATCCTGCTTTAAATAAACAAACACATAAACCCCGACAAAATGAACTGGGTGTGCTCACTTGGCCAACGAGAAATGCCACTCTGTGCCACACGTAACGGGGATGCATACAGACACTCGGGTCCCTGTGAAGGGATTGCTGGTGTCCATTTGCTCTTCACAGCTGACCACTGAGCCTCCAGTTGGAGGCCAAGCCTGTCTGGAGGCGGGGTTTCCAATGGCATGTCCCAGGGACCCAGAGTCCTTGGAGACACTTGCAGAGTTCCTGGCCACAGCACGGGCCCAGGAGAGGTGTCTTTCCCCCATGGACTGGGAAGCCTGTTAACTCAGGCTGTTAGCTGAGCAGGGATGTGCCTTGAGGACACTTGCTTTTCGAGACCATCATATTAACTTGTGTTTTGGTGGTGCAGGATGGAACTCAAGTTACTGGCTGCTCTGTCTGTGTTTTACCAGGAAGATCTCGCTCTTTGGCATGACTAAACCTAGTAGCATAATCACCTCCAAGTCTACACAACCTAACTGCTGTCACCACAGGGCCTTCTCCCCTTCACCAACCAGTTTCTCCCTCTGGAATGCCCAATCCCTTCAGACTTTTCAGCCAAACAAAAGCAACCATTTCACAGGCTCTTCTTTCTTGGCTCTGGAGTGAGGGAAGTGAAGGGAGGCTTGTTAATTTAAAAAATAATGGCACCATAAACATAACAGGTTTGAAACTCTAGGCATTTATTTGTTCTCAGCCCTTACAACCTTGCTTAGGACATAGCAGCTGCTCAATAAATATTTATTGACTGAGTGCCTGGAGCAGTCAAATTAGGAAACGATGTTCATCTCACAGTTATATTCAAGAAAAGTAGATTTTTTGCTGTTGCTGTTAAAGAATGATGTTAAACAAGATAATAATCTGATGTTGTATAGTAGTAAAATGAACAGTGTTTACTGTAATTGTTTAAAGTTACTCTATACTATATACATGTTTACTCTTTATTCCTAAAAATAAAGATAATAAGCAAGAGAAGCTAACATCCATGTTCCTCCTTTTTTTTGCTTTCCTTTTTTATATTTTAAGTTTTTAAAAGATTCATTTTAAATTGAAGGATAATTGCTTCACAATATTGGTGTGGCTTCCACCACACATCAACATGAATTAGCCATAGGTATACACATATCCCCTCCCTCTTGAACCTTCCTCCTACCTCCCACCTTTTCCCACTCCTCATATATTCCTCTTTTAAAAACACACTCAGATCAAGAAATCCAGAGCACATTGATAAATGGTTTTTACGGTGATGGCAACTAAAACCCTCTTCACTCTTCGACTTTGCATCTTCTTATTCAAGGTGATGGGTACTTGAGATATGTTGTATACATTAAATGAATGGGCTCATGCATACTTTGTTAGAGTGATCTGACTTGGGACCTGTCTCGATAAATTGGAAGTGCACATCTTTAAGGAAGTACACCACTTTTGAACAGGATTAAAGATAATGAAATTAATAACTCTTCCTACAAATGTGACACTTTATGGTTTAAATAATTTTCTCCTTTGCTCCACGTATCAGTCATGGAGCTAAGCAGGAGCCTGTATGATTCCTATTGTGTATCTGAGAAAACGCAGTGTAAGAAACAAGCTCACACGGCAGCTGATTCTAAAGCAGCTGGTTCAGCTGGGACTAAAATTACAGCCTGAGTCCCAGGCATTCTGAATCCAAAAATGCCACACTTGCCTCTCCACTACAACTGCTTTCTCTACTAAATATTACTCTAAGTTAAAAAATTATTCCATCTTAATTGGCTTTGACATCAAGAGAGTTTTATTCCAAAGTTTAAGCTATGGGAATTCCCCAGTGGTCCAGTGGTTAGGACTCTATGCTTTCACTGCCGAGTATGTGGGTTCAATTCCTGGTCAGGGAACTATTAAGATTCCTCAAGCCGTGAGGTGCGGCCAAATGTTTAAAAAAAAAAAAAAAGCAAAAACAAATAGACTTGAAGCTATGAATGCAGATATCAAGCTGTGTTTCTCACCAAGTCAAAGCGGCCTCCCAAAGCCTGCCGGCTCACCCTAGATTCCACTTGGAACTCCTCTCCAAAGGAGCACGTGGGCCGCAGGACTTCACAGCCCTTCATGACTTGAACATCTCACAGCATACTTCTGTGCTGTACTGAACAGATAACCTTATCAACTGCATTAGAAAACCCTAGAGGCCAGAGACTGAGTTTTCTACCCAAACACTTATTTCTACATCATGTGGATCCAACAGGAGGGACGTCGCTGGCCCAGTGACGGAATCTGAGGCCAGGTGTAAAGAACCCCGGGCACTCTGTCAACCAATATAATGCGACCTGTAAACTGAGTAGGGAGGGTCTGAGGCCAGAGGAATGACACAAGGAGCTAAAATAATTAAAAAGGAAAGTTAAAGAAATTAAGGATTGGAGGCCCTTTGAAAAGAGATTAAGGGAAGAACTCATTAAGACTCACCAGCTTCTGAATGGCTCGGAGAACTGAGATGCTACAAAGCTATTTGACCTGGTGTCAAGAACAAGGGGAGATGCCACAATGAGATAGCCCAGAGGTGGACATGCCAGGAATTCGGGAAGGAATTTCTGAACAGAACAACAGAAACCAAGTCGCCCGGAGGCAGCACAGAAGCTGATTCTTGGGTACAGTTTCTAGAAGAGGACTGAAGAAGTTTCAGCAGGCAGTAAATTCTGGTAAGGTTCTGAGTCCTGGACAACAGAGATGAGCAGCAAGGACACCCCCGTGCCCCATCTCGCGGCTGAGAACTGGGTTAATGAACATTGCAGTAATCTCCTTAAAGGCTGAATGTGGTGTCAGAACCACGCCAAGGACGCAGCCTCCAGCTCCGGTGCCAGCTGGTTTGAGCCAGTGCAGATAGAGCCTTCCTCCGGGGACTGCAGCCGATGGGCTGCTCCAGGCCTCCCTGATGGCCCGAGGGTTTCAAGCCTCAGGCTGGGGCTTCCTAGCGGTAATAGATCACCAGCCTTACTGTGCTCAGTCGCTTCAGTCGTGTCCCACACAATTCAGTTCTGTTCAGTTCCGTCGCTCAGTCATGTCCGACTCTTTGCGACCCCATGAACCGCAGCACACCAGGCCTGCCTGTCCATCACCAACTCCCGGAGTTTACTCAAACTCATGTCCATTGAGTCGGTGATACCATCCAACCATCTCATCCTCTGTCATCCTCTTCTCCTCCCGTCTTCAATCTTTCTCAGCATCAGGGTCTTTTTCAATGCATCAGTTCTTCGCATCAGGTAGCCAAAGTATTGGAGTTTCAGCTTCAGCATCAGTCCTTCCGATGAATATTCAGGACTGATTTCCTTTAGGATGGACTGGTTGGATCTCCTTGCAGTCCCACACACCGCGGAGCAACTAAGTCCGGGTGCCACAACTATTGAGTCTGTGCTCTAGAGCCCAGGAGTTGCAACTACTGAGCCCACGTGCCCGAGCTCATGTGCCCGAGAGCCCATGTTCTGCAACAAGAGAAGCCACTGCACTGAGAAGCCATTGTACCATAACTAGAGGGTAGCCCCTGCTCGCGGCTACTAGAGAAAGCCCATGCAGCAAAAAAGGCCCAGCACAGCGAAACATAAATAAATAAAATTATTTTTAAAAAATCTACAAATTTTGATCACCAGCTTTCTTCTCTCTCTGTGTTTTGTTTTGTTTTTTTGGCTGCGACTTGCAGCTTGTGGGATCTTAGTTCCCTGACCAGGGACTGAACCTGGGTCCCTGGCAGTGAAAGTGCAGAGTCCTAACCTCTGGACTGCCAGGGAATTCCCCAATGTTCTTCATGGTTAAAAATATGCTATAAATAAGCTATGAGGATATATTGTACAGTAGGGGGGACAGAGCCACTATTTTATAGTAACTATCAATGCAGTATAACTTTGAAAAATTGTGAGCCATGATGCTATACACCTGTAACCTATACAATATTGCACATCAACTATAACTCAATTAAAAAAAATTCTACCTCATAAAAAACTATGTTCAAAGAGTAGTGTTTTCTGTGAAGATATTAGTGATACACAAATATATTTATTTCATCAACACTCATACACAACCAGTTATTTGTAGCCTGCTCCAAGAAGAACAGTCTAAGAGCTATTCCTGAGGAAAGAGCTGGGATTTTCTTGGTAAAACCAAACATAAATAAAAGAGGTCGGTGGGTAGATTCAGCACTAGGCTAGAGTGTTCAGGGAGGCCTGCCTGGAGGAGGGTGCAGGCAGGAGGATATGGATGGGTCCAGACCAGGGTCCAGACAGTGAGCGTGCTCAGGGTGAGTTCTGGGCATGTGGGTACCTGTAGACCTGTCTGCCCAACACAGCACCTACCACCCACGAGTGCCCCACACAGCACTGAGATGGTGGGTCCTAACAGAGATGCCTGCGGTTAACTGTAAAATGCACATCAGATTCCAAAGAACTGCCATGAAGAAAAATGCATGTAGACTATCTCACGGATATTTTTAATACTGGTAACACATGCTGAAATAAAAATCTGGTAGATATACTGGGTTTAAGAACACATTAAATTTACCTTCTCAGAACTGACGCACACTCCTAAGATTAATCCAGCCACACTGGAGAGACAGAAGAGGAGATAAACCAGAAGAAAGAGAATCAGCTTCTCAACTAGAGAAATGAAAGGACCCCAGTTGGGGTGGAGACTGGGGGTGTCAAAAAGAAGGGGGAATGCAAGAGACTTCATGGAGGCAGAACCCACACGACTGTGGCTACAACTAGCCAGGACAAAAACAGAGAGTTGAGGGTGGACCTGGTGGTCTGGAACTACGATTGTTCCATTAAAGGAAATATGAAGTCAGTAAGGTCTGTGACTTGCAAAGGAAAAATCCAGAGCTAGTTTCCCACTTTTCTTTTAACATGGTAAGTTTCAACATCCAATTGGCATTTGGGGGAAATGACCCTGGGGTTCAGGAGAAAAGCCAAGCTGAAGATGAATCCATCCTTGGTTGGTTGAATCCATGAATGTGGGTAACTGCAGATATGGGCTGACCACTCTATGCCATTTTATTTTTTTTTATTTTTTTTTTTTGTTAACTCTATGCCATTTTATAAAAGGGACTCCAGTGACTTTTGTTATCCATGGGGGTCCTGGAGTCAACCCCCTGAAGATATGACTGTATTGAGAAAGGCATGACCTTTGCGACTGCCTGAATGAGTTCCAGGAGGGAGAAAGCTAAGAGGCAGAGGAAGGAATGAAGGAAAGGTAAGTAAATCAACATCAGGCATTTTAAGAAGTTCTAATTTTTTTTATGGCTTTATGTCATCATTAAATAATCAGTCATTTAATTGCTGTGTATTAGGAAGGATTCCCCCCACATACTCAAGTCTAATCTGGATGAGAAGAAAAGATACCCCCAACTAAGGACACCCCCAGTTAAAGATTTAAGTAGCACTTCAAAATAAATAATAGAATGATGACCCAAGGAAGTGGTTGACTAGTGAGTCATACACACTTTAGTTTCTCCAGTCAGAGTACCTGGACAAATACCCCTAAGCGGGGGTGTTTCAGGAAAGCTTTAGGAAGGAGGTGAGTTTTGAGTGGGTCATGATCTGAGAAGTTGAGCTGTCTTTGTAAGCAATTGAAAGGGCAGGATCAAAAGGGAGGAGCAAGAAGATCCGGGGGTGAGTGAACCAGTTTGACAGGAGGGAAGGAGTCACTGGTTGGATGAGGTGGGGGTGGGGATCGCAGGTGAGGCTGGGAAAGCAGGTGGGAGCCAAACTGTGACTTCAGTTAAGACTTAATGGACTTTCACGCTCAAGGGAGAGTCATAGAATTTGGGGCAGGTGAGTGACAAGATTGAATTCAAATTTTAGAACATTAAGCTGGCTGTACTCTAAAGGTGAAAGCTATAGGGTTCAGGGACCATTAGTTTAAGCCCCTCCTCACAAATGAAATACACATGCAAGATTAAGCCTTTTCTAAGAGAGTCAAATTTCCTGACTACTAATATAACTCACTTTCCATGATCTCTAAAATGTTAAAATTAGCCTGACTTACAGTCCTCTGTGGGAATAGCACCCTATGGAAGGTAGCTCTCTACTGAGAAAGGAGGGGTGTGCCAAGACTTCGTGAGGGACCTGGACTCAGGTGTGGAGACAACTAAAGTGATGGGATAATGGTTCTGCCTCACTGCGGCTCCAGCTGGGCTCCTGGACTGAATCGAGGAGCAACCACGTCAGGGCAGGCAGGCAAAGGGGTAGGAAGGGCAACTGGAGTAGAAGAGAGAACCAGTGTAATCCGACTGGATGATCAGTTAGAAGATTTGAATTCTAGTCCTGGTTAGCAGGAAGAAACTCGGAAGAACCACACTTTGGTCACACGCCTTCCAAGGTTCAAGTAATTGTTTTTAGCTGATCATACAGAATTTGCAATGTATTTCTCAAAGAAATGGTGTTAGAAAATGCTGGTTAGTTCCCCCAGATTATCCTCCAGGAACCTAGAGTAATCCCGTAACAGCCAAGATTACTACAGATTTTGCAAAGAGAAATTCAAATATGTTTTGCCACATTAATTAACAATTGAAATAGGTGAGTCAAACTAAGTATTGTTGTGTGTGTTTTTAATGGAAGATATCTAATTAGAAGATGGTATGGAAATGGAGGTGGTAGGAAATCTGTAGGAGAATTTCTTTTGGCATTTCCAAGGTCATCTCAGATCAACAGTGCTCACAAACAGAAAAGAGGCAGAGAGGGCAAAAGCGAGAGACAGAGAAAGTACGAGAGCTGTATGTCTTTTGGGAACAGGATAGGAAACAACTGGTGTTTGTAGGGTGAGAAATGGGCCAGCCTTAAAAAAGGCAGGGGCAGGTAGCGCTGAGAGTCCTGGGAAGAAGGAAGGAGGTGGGTGTCCCGGGAGGCACCAGGGTCAGTGACCAGGTCTCGGGAGGTTAGGGTGAAGCCAGCCCAGAAAACAGATTTGAGGTACTTAAATCCCAGGGGAAAGGTGGAACAAACAGTCAAGGTTTGTGGGTATCAACTCCAACAGAGGCAGAGGAAGGTGTGGGTACAAATGTGAGGCTCCAAATGGAGCCGGAACTTGAGGAACCCCAAGGAGACACAGAAAACCTCTGGGCTGGAGGAGGAGAAGGACCTGCTCTGGTGGGGGAGGGGGGTGGGTGGGTGTGTGTGGAGGGGAGAGTTACAGTGAATCAGAGCCAGAGCGGAGAAAGAGAGAGAAAGAAAGAGATTTGAAGCTATGTGCCTGTTCAACGAGACACGGAGAGGTGACCCTCAGATGAAGAAGGCAGCCTGGGGGCAAGGGTGCTGAGGATGGGGCAGGACCAGCACCACCGAGGGGTGACCCCCTCAGCTACAGGACCACCAGCCCTGCCCCCGACCCCCACACCCCAAGGCAGTGTGGCTGGATTCCAGGACCCAGCAGTGTGTGGGGAGGGCAGCACTCATTCAAACAGGCCAGAGTAACCCAAACTTGTCACATTTCTGCTTCCTGGTATGTGACTTTTTAGGCGCTGTGACTACCAGGCTGGGGCCCAGTTCACCGAGGGACAGGTAAGATGGAAAAGGGTAAAGGGCAGGATGAGGAGCCAGAGGAGAAGCGGGGAAGCAGAGAGGCAGGATGTAATGGATTAGAAACAAATGTGAAGGGAAGCAGGAAAGAGAAGGAAAGGTGCGGAAAGTCAGGCTGATCCGTGCGGAAATGCAGACAGACAGGGGTTAGAGAGTCCCCAGAAGAGTGCGAATTCAGGTCACGTGGGTAACCCCACGGTGCGTGTCACCCTTCCCACACCTCATCTGCCTTGGAGCTGCGCGTTACACACTCAAGTGCAGCCTCTGCTCCCGGGGGCGTTCAGATAGGCACTCATTTTTTTCAAAGATGGACACGTGGTAGCATCTGCGGGTGAATTTTAAAGCATTCAATAGTTGAGGTAATAAGCGAGCACAACTACTTAAGTTTGGGTCAGGGGGCGAGCGGCGGGGCAGTGTATTTTCTTCCAGGAAACATCTAGTTAAATGTTCTTTAAGATTTTTTTAAATGCTGCCTTATATATATAAATGAAGAACAGGTTACTAAATTGATGGGAATAAAACGAGGAAGAGAATAAACCGGAGGCGCACTCCATAACATAACAGCTGAGTGCGGCCACTGCGCCAGCCCGTTGGGCGGGCGTCGGTGCTCAGAGGTCCCCACGCGGGTCCTCGAGCGGCTGCGCCCGGGACTGGACGGGACCGGAGCGCGGGCGTCCCCCGGGCCAGGGGGAACCACTCCCCACCCCCACGCAGCACCCCGCGCACCGCGGACGGTGGGGGGGGTTCTCCCAAGGCCCGGGAGGGGTAGGAGGCCGCGGGCTCTGCCCGGGTGTGGGGTCCGCCGTCCCGGACCCACGTGGGTGCAGCCCGGCGAGGCGCAGACCGCCGGCCTCGGAGGGGCGCGACCCCCGGCCACGTGGGGGCGGGGCCCGGCGGGCCTGGGGGGCGGGGCCCGACCGCAGCCCCTCCCCCCGGCCCTCGGGCGCCCCTCACCCGCCCGAGCGCGGCCCGCGGGCGGGGGCGGGGGCGGGGTTGTTGTTGTGCCGAGGCCCCGCCCCCGCCCGCCCCCGGCCCATCTGTTCCCCGCGAGCCGCGGCGACATTGTGCGGGCTGGGCGGCCGGGCCGCGGCGCGATGGGCCCGGGGCAGCCGCCGCGGTAGCTCGGCCGGAGCGGCTCCGGGAGCGGGCGGGCGGCGGGCGCGGAGGCGGCGGCGCGGCCGGAGATGCGCCCCGAGGAGGGCGGCGCGGCCGGGCTGGGCGAGCTGCGCTCGTGGTGGGAAGTGCCGGCCATCGCGCACTTCTGCTCGCTCTTCCGCACGGCGTTCCGCCTGCCGGACTTCGAGATCGAGGTGCGCGGGCCGGGCCGGGCCGGGGTGGGGGGTCGGGACCCGGGTAGGGGGTCGGGGCGGCGGCGCGCTGGGACCTCCGAGCTGCTGACTCTGAGGGGCTGAGTGGGGGGCTGAGCGCGAGGAGCGCTCCCGGCCGGCCCGGGTGGGCGGGCGGGGATCGGGGTCCGGGCTGAGGGGACCCGGGCGGTGGGGAAAGTTGGGCCGTTACTCCGGGCGGCGTCCCGGCGGGCGCAGCGCGGGGCCGGGCGGTCGGGGTAGCGGGCGGCGGGCTTTGTGGGGCCCGGCGGGCTGGCGAGCGGGCGCCCCCGGCCGGCGCCCCGACCCCTCCCCCGGCCGCCTGGGGCCGAGCGCGCGGCCGGTCGGTGCCGCGGCCCCGGACAAAGGTGCGAGACCGGCGCGGCTGTGCCGGCGAGCGGGGGCCGTGGGTCCGCCACCCGAGGGAGGCGCGCCCGGCGGCAGCCGGGAGGGTGCGGGCCGGCCGGCGGGCGGGCGGGCGGCGGCGGCGACAATGCGGCGGCCTCGGGTGCGGGGGCCCGGCGCCGCACGCCGTTTTCAAAGTTGGGACGTGACTCGGACGAGCACGGCTTTTTCTAAAAATGTGAGTGGGACGGCGGTTCCCGCGGACTGAGGGGGAGAAACGGCAGATTAGGGAATGCTGAGCGTCAGGACTCGCTCCACAACTGTCCCGAAGACCCCGTGTTTCCTTTTAGTTGGTCAAAATCCTCAGCACTTTAATTCTGCTGCTCAAAATGGTGGCTGTGGTGGGAGGTGTTGTGGTGACAATGCCGTCGCGGTGCCGCTAAACTTGCCCCTGCCCCATTTTCTCCCTGAAATGTGATAAAACTGAGGCGGTGCTGAATTACAGGTTAGAGTTCACGAACCCCGTCTAAAAACACTGTGCAGAAAACTTCATCTTTCAAAATTCCAAATATTCCGATTTGGTTGATTGGGGAAAAAAAAAAAGAGGTAACAAATTTTGCCCTAAATTGTTACAGAAATCTAGAGTAATTTATAAATAGCGCTTTATGTTCTAAGAAATAAATCTGTGGTTTCTAAGTATTAGCTGCTTTAACTCCTAAAGGAAATGTAACCTGATCTGAGAGGTCCAATTTGTATGTATAACAGAAGTGAAAAATCGTTGCTACAGGTGAATAATCAGGGCCACTTGAGATGAGTGTTTTCTCTTCGGATCCCAGTATTTCTTGGAAGTGACACTTTTTTGGTGGTTATAGTTAAAGTGTACGCTATTTGAAGTATATACGGATGAATATTTGGAATTCAACTTGTATATATTATGGTAATCATCCGTATCTCTCCATAATTTGGAGATGTTCAGTCGATGGCTAACTAGTAGTGACTTGTGTAATTCTTCTGTAATCTTTTTCACATGAATGTGTTTTGATGAATTTGATGAATGCAGATTAAAGTTTTCACTAATTATCAGAAATTAAAATTTTCAAAGTAATTTTTAGTTTTCTAGCAAATTTGATTCTGAGAGTGCAGAATTTACTGAGAATATGATCAGTTTTGATTCTCTAAGAAGTAAATAAATTTATTTTGGTTAGGTGATTTTTTTTTTTAAATCTAATTTACTGTTCTGAAAGGTTGAAAAAGGATCACTTGATTACAGTTTATGATGCACTGGAAGAATCTTCTTAAAACAGACGAACAAAAAACAGTACTACTACTGAAGTATATCTGTTAGGACGGCTGGAAAGACCCTATAATCTTAATTTACTGTAACTTTAAAAGATAGAAATGATGAATAATACCAAGTGGTAGAAGTTGGATATCAGCTTGTTTAGGAAATTAGTTTTCAGCTGTGGGAAAGTAACTCATCTTACCCTTGACAATCAAACTGAACCCATGGATTTACAGAAAATTTAGGAAGCAGAATCTTCAAGGACTTGGCTTGTATTTATCTAAAACAAGGCAATCTCTTAGATAGCTGACAGGCTGGGAGCATTCATGCTGCAATTCTGTAAGAGGTCAAGACCTCCCATTTAACTGGTCCCCAAAGAGTGGATATTTTTATTTTTGCGTGTAAGAAAACCTTTTTCCTCTGTTAATTAGCCTTGAATGTACAAGATTTCTTTAGAAGAATCAGTATACTGGTTTCTTGTTTTTTGGGTTGTGTTTAGGGACATCTGTGTTGCTGCCCCCACAGATAGGGGTTCTGCAGTCATCAGATCAAAAATCTGCAAATGTGTAGACATATTTTAAGTTCAAAATTTGTGGTTTTAAAAAGCAGTGCATAATCACAATATAAAACTTGAAAATTATAGCAAAATATAGGTAAGAGAATTAAATCACCCATAATCCCACCACTCAGGGATAAAAACTGTTAACTTAGAAATTCCTAAACACACTCACAGTGTATTTGTGGCCCATTTTAATTTTCCAGATGAGGAGACTGAGCTGTGTGTAGCTGGACAACTGTAGATTAACGATACTGAATTCAGTGGCTGGTGTTATGAAACATCTGTTACTAGCTGCTTAACTGGATGGATTATCAAAGAAGCTCATGGCACACCTCCTTTGCCTCAGGATTATCAAATGCGGAACCACTTCATTTATATTATCAAATTTTCTATGATTGTTTAACATTCTAGTGGGTTAGGCTGGTTATGTTTTGTCCTGATTAGAGAATGAAGAATGGTGAATTGACCTTCCTGAAGATTTAGTACTGATTTTCTTTTTTCCCCTAACAAGTGCTCTTTACAGTGAATAGCATCATACTTAATTAGATTTCAGTTAAGGGAGGATAGACCATCATCAGTAATCTTGTCTGGAGTTAATTGTGATGGGTATAGGGTTGCAGGAAAAAATTCCATTATAAACATTTTGGGTATATTTTCTCCAGAGAAGAAACCATGGGGCTTCTATGTGATTATTTGAAAGTGGTCATGTAGAATTATCTGGTTCATACAGTGGCAACATGATCAAAATAATCTTGATTTTTATTATTAAAAGTTCCGTGTACTTTTCCCCCCGAGCTTCCTGCTTTGAGAACGAATCCTTTGGGTTGAATCCTTAGGCATGAATTGTTAAACATTATTATGTTTATTCATAGATATTATTCGTAATTAAGAAAATAGGTGATAAAAACTTGCTGAGAGTAACTTATTAGTATATCAGTCTTCGTTCTCTGGGCCTGGGGCCCAAGGATAGTTTATAGGAGATTTTGTGTTGGTGTACATGTATGTACTTTGCTGTCACTTCCATCAAATTTTGAAACCGATCCCAACCATAAAAAGGTTAAAAGGTCTTGAACTAGATGAAAGATTTAAGTTGGCCTTGAATAGGGGAACCAGAAGCTAGTTTCATGACATGAGATGCCCTGGATCAGGAGTTAGAAAACTTGAATTCTTAGGCTTGTTTTGCTACTACTGCCTCTGTGACCTTCAGCAGGTCAAATAGCCTAATGGTGAAGGACACTTGTATAGCACTTTGTACATTTTCCAAATGTTTTCTCATTTTATCTATCGTCATCATTAATCATCACTGGTAAGTAGCAGTTTTGCACATGAGGAAATTGGAAGTTGAGACAGGCTAAATTTCTTGCACAGACTCACCTGGATCTCAGGTTCTTTGATACCAAATTCTTTGCTGGTGCTGCTACATCACACAGCTTCTATTTTAGTTTTCATTATTTATAAAATGAATGGCTGGACCTAGAAGTAATGGCCAAGATTTCACAGTGCAGGTCTAGAATTCTTAATAATGTGGGGGTACAGCAGATCCTTTTAAAGGATCTTAAAATACAGATCTTAAAGGATCCGAATACAGAGGGACAAGTTCATGATTTCATTTGGTTCTTTCAGCAAATACTTATTGAACATCCACTATGTGCTAGATGCAGTCTATAAGTGCTGGAGATACAGATGTGAACATAACATAAACACTCCTTTTTTAGTGGAAGGAGACAGATAATAATAAATTGACACAGAGAGGGCCAAGTTGAAGGGGTGGGTTGTTACAATTTAAAATAGGGTGATTAGGTGTGGGAGGATTTCTCTGGTGGCTCAGACAGTAAAGAGTCTGCTTGCAGTGTAGGAGACTTCAGTTTGATCCCCTGAAGTGGTCAGGAAGATCCCCTGGAGAAGAGAATGGCTACCCACTCCAGTCTTCTTGCCTGGGAAATCCCATGGACAGAGGAGTCTGGCAGGCTACAGTGCATGGGATTGCAAAGGTGTGGGTGGCCTCTTTGAGAAGATGGCATTTGAGCAGGACTAAAGGAAATAGGGGACTTAAAATTATTCAAAAACTAGTAGTTTGTGGGACTTCCCTCGAGGTCCAGTGATTAAGACTCTGCACTTCACTGCAGGCTATCAGGGTTAGATTGCTGGTCAGGGAACCCACATGCTGCATGGTGCAAAAATTAGTAGTTACAATAATCTATTGAATGGAAAATACCAGATGCTCAGTGTCTCCTTAAGACTCAGGATATGCTCCTTCTCTGAGGAGGAAAGCCCAAGAACAGGATGTGAATAACAGAGGGTAGATCTTGAAACCTGAAAGGGGGACTGCTCCCTCAGAGTGTAACTCCCCCAAGGTGAACCGTGGATCCCATTCTGCTTGTACCAGTGTCTTAAAGGAGAAGTCGTTGTCTTCATCTTCATTTGCCTATTCGAGAAGCTTCAAAAGGATAGTTAGAGATTCTCCAACTGTGGAAAGGGCAGTAACCTCTCATTGCTGAAGGACAACTCATGTTAGCATGTGGCTTGCTTTACCACGGAAGTTCAGTTTGGTCTTGCTTAATTTTCTGGAACACAGTGAGGAAGCCCAAAATACGACTTGGCAACATGGCAGCATTTGGTACAACCGACCGTCTGCCCTTTGATCAGGAGAGGCTGAGGGCTGAATTCCAGGTGGTTGTTTTTTTTTGTTTTTTTTTTTAGGGGCTGGCTTTTTGTGGTGTGTTGGGTTGGGGCTAAGAATGAGGAGCTCTGGCATTGCTGGGAAACTGCCAGTGCACACGTGGTTTAGATAAAAAGTGGGTGTGGACAGAGTCCAGGGGGACAGAAGGCACAGTTTCTAACTAGATGGCCTTAGATATAGTTGGTGGGATTGAAGGTACTTGTGGAAGGAATCATGCAGAGAGCCAGAAACCTGGACTGTGGACCTACCTCTGTCATTACCTGGTGCTGCGATTTTAGATCATTTGGTTTCAGATGCCCTATCTATAAAAAGACCGCTGTGGACTAGGTGATTTCTAGGATGTTCCTCTGGCCAAAGTGCTGCGATTCCCTTGAGATGTTTCTCAGCATGCACGGCACAGGTAACTGATCCAGAAAGTTTTTCTGACCTCATTGGTTAGGGCCAGGTGGCTTAGACAGTAAAGAATCTGCCTGCAATGGCGGAGGACCTGGATTGGATTCCTGGGTTGGGAAGATCCCTTGGAGAAGGGAATGACAACCCATTCCAGTATTCTTGCCTGGAAAATCCTTTGGGCAGAGGAGTCTGGCAGGTTGCAGTCCATGGGGTTGCAAAAAAAGTCGACTGAGTGACACTTTTATTTTCTTTTTCTATACGCTGTGTTGGGGTCCCTATCTTAGAAATTAATTCTGTACCAAACTAAACCAGCAAATCCACAAATGGGACCCCGCCCCATAGGGAGTCCTGTTCTGGACGTAATTTTTTGTGTGTGTGGGATTGATGGGATTTATTTATGCTGAGTTTGCCATCATCAGCCCAGGAAACAGTTCAGTTCACTAGGAAACAGTTCAGTTCAGTCGCTCAGTCGTGTTTGACTCTCTGCAACCCCATGGACTGCAGCACTCATGGCCTCCCTGTCCATCACCAACTCCTGGAGTTGACTCAAACTCATGTCCATTGAGTCAGTGATGCCATCCAACCATCTCATCCTCTGTTGTCCCCTTCTTCCGCCTTCAATCATTCTCAGCATCAGGGTCTTTTCAAATGAGTCAGTTTTTCGCATCAGGTGGCCAAAGTATTGGAGCTTCAGCTTCAGCATCAGTCCTTCCAATGAATATTCAGGACTGATTTCCTTTAGGGTTGATTGGTTGGATCTACTTGCAGTTCCAGGGACTGTCGAGGGTCTTCTCCAACACCGCAGTTCAAAAGCATCCATTCTTCTGCACTCAGCTTTCTTTATAGTCCAACTCTCACATCCATACATGACCACTGGAAAAACCAAAGCTTTGACTAGACGGACCTTTGTTGGCAAAGTAATGTCTCTGCTTTTTAATTTGCTGTCTAGGTTGGTCACAACTTTTCTTCCAAGGAGCAAGCGTCTTTTAATTTCATGACTGCAGTCACCATCTGCAGTGATTTTGGAGCCCCCCAAATAGTCTGTCACTGTTTCAGTTGTTTCTCCTTCTAATTGCCATGAAGTGATGAGACCAGATGCCATGATCTTAGTTTTCTGAAGATTGAGTTTTAAGCCAACTTTTTCACTCTCCTCTTTCACTTTTGTCAAGAGGCTCTTTAGTTCGTCTTCACTTTCTGCCATAAGGGTGGTGTCATCTGTATATCTGAGGTTATTGATATTTCTCCCGGCAATCTTGATTCCAGCTTGTGCTTCTTCCGGCCCAGCGTTTCTCATGATATACTCTGCATTTAAGTTAAATAAGCAGGGTGACATATACAGCCTGATGTACTCCTTTCCCAATTTGGAACCAGTCTGTTGTTCCATGTCCAGTTCTAACTGTTGCTTCTTGACCTGCATACCGATTTGCCTCTGGACAGGTGGTCTGGTATTCCCATCTCTTTAAGAATTTTCCAGTTTGCTGTGGACCACACAGTTAAAGGTTTTGGCATAGTCAATAAAGCAGAAGTAGATGTTTTTCTGGAACTCTCTTGCTTTCTCAATGATCCAACGGATGTTGGCAATTTGATCTCTGGTTCCTCTGCCTTTTCTAAATCCAGCTTGAACATCTGAAGTTCGTGGTTCATGTACTGCTGAAGCCTGGCATGGAATATTTTGAGCATTACTTTGCTAGCTTTTGAGATGAGTGCAATTGTGCGGTAGTTTGAGCAATCTTTGGCATTGCCTTTCTTTGGGATTGGAAAGAAAACTGACCTTTTCCATTCCTGTGGCCACTGCTGAGTTTTCCAAATTTGCTGGCATATTGAGTGCAACACTTTCACAGCATCATCTTTTAGGATTTTGAAAGAGCTCAACTGGAATTCTATCATCTTCACTAGCTTTGTTCATATTGATGCTTCTTAAGGCCCACTTGACCTTGCATTCCAGGATGTCTGGGTCATGAAGATCTTTTTTGTATAGTTCTTCTGTTTGTTCTTGCCACCTCTTCTTAATATCTTCTACTTCTGTTAGGTCCATACCATTTCTGTCCTTTATTGTGCCCGTCTTTGCATAAAATGTTCCCTTAGCATCTCTAGTTTTCTTGAAGAGATCTCTAGTCTTTTCCATTCTATTCTGTTTCTATCTGGGAAACAGATCTCTTGTCAATTCTTTCCTTAGGGCTTACCTGGTAGCTCAGTTGGTAAAGAATCCACCTGCAATGTAGGAGACCCCGGTTCCGTCCCTGGGTTGGGATGGTCCCCTGGAGAAGGGAACGGCTACCCACTCCAGTGTTCTGGCCTGGAGAATTCCATGGACAGGGATGCCTGGCAGGTTTCAGTCTGTGGGGTCGCAAAGAGTCTGACACGACTGAGTGACACATACACACACACACGTCGCAGAGTCGGACACGATTGAGTGACACACACACACCCCCCCCTTACACACCTATCCCACCCAGAATCATTTAGGGGAAGAGGACAGGTTGGGGGGCTGTGGAGAGGGAGCCACGATGACGTGCATACCTGAAGGGGGCCCTCAGCCCTCTCGCAGGACTGAAGCAGGGGGTGGTGAGCGTGCGTGTGTGCCCGCGCCCGCGTGTGCATGCGGACAGTGCGTGTGCATGCCCGTGTGCTGGGACGGAGCTCCTCAGGCAGGACGAGGTGCGTAATTTAGGCAGAACCCGCGCCTTCCTGTGCGACCTCGGCTCTGGCGGCACCGCAGGCCCAGTGGGCTCACACTGGGCATCATTTTAGTTGGCAGGAAAGGTTTCTGGGGGCGGTCCGAGCCGTCACACACTGCGGGCCTCCGGGTGTGGAGTCAGGCCCTTCCGGCCGGCCCTCAGTGATGTGGATCATCCACACGGCCGGTGCACGCGGTGTCTGTAGAAACGTCTGGAAGGCGGCGTTGTGTGTGGCCTGTAGGGTGGGCATGGACACATGGCCCTGTCCTGGGCGTCTCACCGTCACAGTCACTGCAGCCTTGGCCCCGGCCCAGCCTCTTGAGTTTGAGCAAACTCTGGGAGATGGTGAAGGACAGAGGAGTCTGGCGTGCTGCGTACGCCCATGGGGTCGCCAAGAGTCGGACATGACTTAGAGACCGAACGTCAGCAGCAGCATCTTGGGCTTTCTTAGGGTGGCCTGTGGCCCCGGGACTGAACGTCCCCACAGACTCTGCACCCTTCTGTGTCCCGCGTGACCCGCAAGTAAGTGCAAACAGGCACTGATGGGGCCACGGTTATTCTAAACGGTCTATTATCTTTTTAATGCTGAACCTTCAAATCACCTCCCATCAATAATTGCTAAGAATGGAGTAAGTTCTTACAGCTGAGACTGCTGTGAGCAGTCCGGTGGAGGGGAGAGTGTTTTTCTCTAGGCCAGTTGCTTTTGATGAACACTGCTCCCTGAGTGGTCATTGTTTCAACAACAGTGCACTGAGGACAGTTGATTTGCTTGACAGAAAATGTGTTAAATTAGCAAATCTACTTTAGCAAATCTTTTCTCTCCCATCCCCGTTGTGTCTCTTATTTCCCTGAAAGGTTGTGTTTGCAGAGTCTTCTGGGTGTAAGAGACAGTTTTTATAATCAGTTCTTTGTCTAGGGGACACTTAGATAGGGGAAAGGTGACTAAGAGAAACTTCACTTGTGTCATGAATAAGGGATTTAATTTTTTTTCACTCTTAGGCTGATATTGATTTGGGTTAGCATCCCACACATTGTTTCTGAAAGACCTTTTCTCCCCTATTTTCCACTGTGCTGGTTGAAGCAGGCATCCCAGCTTTCCTTACTGGATGTTGGGGATTGGGAGGGGAATGTTCTAACAGTGTTGAGAATACCTGTGTCCATATAGCTGGATTTTCATCACTTTTGATGGAGCCCCTCTCTTCATTATCTATAACTGTACTTTAGATTTCTGTAACATGCAACTCTAAAGTAGTAGTGAAATTACAAAGAAAAGTGGAATCTGAAATCCCAGGCAGTCTCCTTTCTCTCTTGTCACTTTTATTAATACTAACTGCCCCAGAATGATTGCAGAGCTAAGGGACTGGATGTGGTTCTTCTGCTGTTCTGGGGAATTGGAGTAGTTGTGGGGGGAGGAAAGGGTGGCTGGCTGGGTAGCAGCTATGGCTGCAGGAGTTCAAAGGCCTCAGGGGTCATGAGTGAAGTGCTTTCTGGAGAAGGCAGAGCTGGGAGGGGGTCACAGTGAGGAAGTCAGTGCAAGGAGATCAGAGTTCTCTTCTGTGGAGGGCTACTGAAAAATGGAGGCAGGATGCTGCAGCAGGCCTGGAATGCCAGACCCACTTGTGTGAATCTTTTTTATTCAGGCACTGAAGTTTTAGACAAGAATGATCTTAAAGTTTTAGACAAAGAATGTCCTGAGTACTACATGTTTTGGTATCTAGGCTTAACTCTAGGAGTGGAGTGGGTGTAAAATGCTGCAGGTAGCGGTGACAGGAAGAGACCTTGTTGCTGGCTTTGAGTGGAACTAGATAATAGTCAGTGTTGGGTGCATCAGGAAGGTAGTATGGGGTAAGGATGTTTTGAGCTGCAAGTGATGGGACGCTGCACTATAAAGCAGTGTGGTCTGTCCTAGAACATGGGGTCTGGAGGATGGTGGCAGCTATGCTGCTCAGTGACGATGGCCTTAGGTGCTCAGGCGGCTGCCTGTGCATGGTTACAGGATGGTTGCGCAGCTCTAGGGTCTGCATTGCTGAGTGTTTCAGGGAAGTACAGGAAAATTACAATTACAGTTGAAAACACCCATTGGGTTGGTGATTGGAAGAGGTTGGAGATAGCATCACCGACTCAATGGACATGAGTTTGAGCAAACTCTCAGAGATTGTGGAGGACAGAGGAAGGAGCCTGGCATGCTGCAGCCCATGGGGTTGCAGAGTTGGACGCGATTTAGCAGCGACTAAACAACAACAGCAAAAGCAAGAGATGACATTAGAGAAGGCTATTGGAGAGGGGAAGAGGGAGCAGCTAAAACTGCATACTCCTGGAATGAGAGAGGAAGAGAGCTCTCTAGGAGGCTTAAGAGAATGGTGGGAAAGAATGAATGTTTAAAAAAATTTTTCATGAATAATACGCAATATGAGAAGAATCCTCAATTCCTCCCATGTTAACATTTTAGTGCCTTACTGAAGAGGTGCATTGTGGGACAGTCCTTCCTTCCCTGGCTTTTTAAAAGAGTTTCCACATTTTCTTCCCTGTTTTATGCTGACAGTCCTCTTCACTCTTTTTCCCCTTCTGATTGTTGGCAGGTGGGGTAGTAGTGACCCCACCCCTAGGATTGCCAGTTGCTCCTTGTTTTAGCTTCCTGTTTAGGAAAATGAAAATCTGGGCACAGAAATATACCCTTTTTATCATTAGAATTTTAGATTTACTCTTGCTTATCTGTTGTTTGTTTGGAATTCTCCAGTTCTTAGATTCTTTGTTAGTATTTAATGATCTGTAAGACTACTATTGATAGTGTAACTGATGTTGAAGCTGAAACTCGAATACTTTGGCCACCTGATGCAAAGAGCTGACTCATTTGAAAAGATCCTGATGCTGGGAAAGATTGAAGGCAGGAGGAGAAGGGGAAGACAGAGGATGAGATGGTTGGATGGCATCACTGACTCAATAGACATGAGTTTGAGTAAACTCTGGGAGATGGTGATGGACAGAGAGGCCTGGCATGCTGCAGTCCATGGGGTCGCAAAGAGCGACTGAGCGACTGAACTGAAGACTACTACTTAAATGGGACTCTGATCCTTCTGTAATGAGAGTTTATGTACAAACAGGATAGCTATCAGTGTGATGTGAAAGCTGCTCAGTTGTGCCTTACTCTTTGCGACCCCATGGACTATACAGTCCATGGAATTCTCCGGGCCAGAGCACTGGAGTGCGTAGCTTATCCCTTCTCCAGCAGATCTTCCTGACCCAGGAATCGAACCGGGTTCTCCTGCATTGCAGGCGGATTCTTTACCAGCTAAGCCCAGCAGTGTGATATGTTCTTTCTAATCACAGTTCCCCATGCCTGGGGAAGTAACATCTCCACAGAAAGGAGTATTTCCTTCACTTATTTGTTTGTCTTATCTCCTTCCTGGCTGTACAAAAATTTTTGGAAGTTAATCTGACTGTTCTACCTGCCCTTTGCTCACTTTCTCTCCTACCGCGTGAAGTAAGTCTATATCCTGGCTGGTAACCTGACACATCTTGCCTGAAAAGATGCACTGGGTCAATTCCCATTCTTGGGATTGTAGCTTAGGAAATACAAGGGTTACCAGGCTAGCGTGGAAAAGCAGTTAGGTCACAATGAGAAGCCGAGATGCAAACCAAACTCTTGGATTTGGAGGAGCAGAAATTAGGGGGATTAATAGGAAGACTTCAGCCCCCCCGCCAGTGCTGTCCATCGTGCAGGAACCCCCAAGCATCTGAGGGAGTCTGCACTCCTTGCCCCCCAAAAAGGGGTATGTGCATATGTTAAATATTTTATAAACATAAGCTCATATTTTTACATACTCTTGTGATTCCTGTTTTATTCAGTTAATAATAATACACCATGTAGAATGCCCTTTCATAGCATATGTTGTGACTTTAATAGCTTCGGAGCATTTATGGTCTGATTTTATTTAACCAATCCTCAGTGGAGCATTGAGGTTTTATTTTTAGTTGTTTACTATCATAACAGCCATGGACAGAAAGTTTTTTATTCTACCGAAGATAGGATTAGTGTTTTTGTTCATTAGAGTTCTTTTATTACTGTTTATGTTTGAAGTCTTGTCTTGAACTTTCTTCATAGTCAATTTTTATCTTACATTTCATTACAAAAGCTAACATAAATTTGGTGCCCACTGTGGCTGCTCCAGGCACTGCTTAGTGTTTCTCATGCGTCAGCTTGTCTATCCTTTTTTTAAATTGAAATGCAGTTGACGTATAACATTATGTTAGTTTCAGGTGAACGGCATAATGACTCCATATTTGTATATATTAAGGGCTGATCGCTGCAAGTCAGATTCAACACCACATATACAATTTTTTTTTCTTGCGATGAGAACTTTTTAAGATCTATTCTCTTAGCAATTTTCACATATACATCAATACAACACAGTATTATTGACTATGGTCACCATGTTGTACATCACATCCCCAGGACTTACTTATGAATGGAGATTTGTACCTGGTGACCCATTTACCCATCACACCACCTCTGCCTTTAGGAACCACCTGTTTGTTCCCTGAGAGTAAGTTGCAAACATGATACCCCTCACTTCTAAACATTTCAGTGTTTTTATGCCTTAAAAAGGAATTCCCTGTAGCTCAGATGATAAACAGTCTGCCTGCAATGCAGGAGCTTTTGCTGTTGCTGCTGTTACGTCGCTTCAGTCGTGTCCGACTCTGTGCGACACCTTAGACCCAGGTTCAATTTCTGGGTCGGGAAGATCCCCTGGAGAAGGGGATGGCAATCCACTCCAGTATTCTTGCCTGGAGAATCCCGTGGACAGAGGAGCCTATTGGGCTACAGCCCCTGGGGTTGCAAAGAGTCGGACACCATTGAGTTACTAACCACTGTACACTAAGTTCAGTTCAGTCGCTCAGTCGTGTCCGACTCTTTGCGACCTGATGAATCGCAGCACGCCAGGCCTCCCTGTCCATCAACAACTCCTGGAGATTACTCAAACTCGTGTGCATCGAGTCAGTGATGCCATCCAACCATCTCATCCTCTGTCGTCCCCTTCTCCTCCTGCCCCCAATCCCTCCCAGCATCAGGGTCTTTTCCAGTGAGTTAACTCTTCGCATGAGGTGGCCAAAGTATTGGAGTTTCAGCTTCAGCATCAGTCCTTCCAATGAACTACTATGCCTTAAAAACACAGACATTTTCTTACATGGCCATAATATAGTTATCAGAATCAGGAAATTAATACTGAATAAGATCTGTAGATATTAATGTGTAATTTATAGATTTTTATGATTTTTTAAATTCAGTATTATTTTAGAAATTATTTTGGTGGCTTGGGCTTTTAATGTAGGATCATGTGTTGCATTTAGCTATTGGATCTCTTTCAGCTCTGTTAGCCTAGAGTAGTTTTTCAGTCTTTGTCTTTCATAACCTTGACCTTTTGAAATTGAGACTGTCCTTCAATATGGGTTTGTTGTATGCACTCTCTTGATGAGATTGAGGTCCTATGTTTTGGCAGGAGTGCTAAAGGAGTGGTGTGTCCTCAGGGCAGCAGATGAGAGTCACGTGATGTCACTTAGTCTGATGGCGATGGTTATTATTAACTTTCATTGCTTGGTTTGAGGTGGTGTCTGCCAGCTCGCTCTGCTGTGAATATACTGTTTTCCCCTTATAATCGGAGACAGACCTGGTTGGGAGATGCTATGTAAATGTCCAGTTTACCATCAAAATTTCACCCATTTTAATCCTTGCATGCTGCTTTGCCTGAGTCAATCATTTTCAAATTGTATCATTCTTTTCACACTTAAAAGTTGGCATTCATAATTTTTTAAGAAATTACTTATTTTAGCTTCCCTGGGATTTTGTTGCTTTTGCTCTTCATTGCAGTGCATGGTCTTGTCATTGCAGTGGCTTCTCTTACTGCCAGCACAGGCTCTAGGCACATGAACTTCATTAGTTGCAACATGCAGGCTCCGTAGTAGCGACTTGTGAGCTCTAGAGTACAGGCTTAGGAATTGTGGTGCACTGGCTTAGGCTCCGAGGCATTTAGGATCTTCGCAGACCAAGGACGGAACCTGTGTCCCCTGCATTGGCAGGCGGATTCCTCTCCACTGTGCTACCAGGGGAAGACTGGCATTTATAGTTTTCATTCATAGATTTAAAAGTGTTTGATTCAAAACTGTTTTAGTATCTGATTTTATAAATTTTTTTTTCTTGGAAATTTTGTCCTAAGTGGATAAACATTGATATGCTAATTTTCACAAAGTAAAATAATTTGTAAATGATAAAAAAAATTGTAAAGCTTCAGATCTTTTTTCGTTATACTTAAAAATGTCTCAAACCTACAGTGAAGTTCAAAGACAAATATAGGTGAGCCTTGCATACCTTTAGTTTAGATTCACCAGTTGTTAACATTCTATTTTATTTTATGTTTTCTTTTTTGATGAACCATTAGAAAGTAAGCTGGCAACGTGATACTTTTCTCCTGAAATACTTTGCCATGCGCTTCCTAAGATTAGCGACCCTCTCCCACATGACTGCATCAGCATATTCACATTTAAGAAATTAACAATAATTCTGTAATATATCAATATCCGAACGTTGTCACTTGTCCCCACAGTGACTTTTATAGATGTTGTCCTTCACCTCTATCCTGGATCACACATTTGTTTGGTTGTTGGGATAGTTTTTAAGCAGATTGAAGCCAAGTCATTTATCCCAGTAATAGGGAAAAGTTGATAAAATGATTTAAATTTAAAGCTGTAAATATGTAAAGAATAATAATAATAAGGAAAAAAGATTTCATTGGAATAATACTGGCTCCAGTCCAGGCAGTGCTCAGGGTGTGGACAGACTATCTCTCTGAGCCTCAGCTTCTTTGTTGGAGAGTTTTTCGCTCATTCCATAGGGTTATGCTGAGAGTCAAGTGTTCATTAACACCGTGTTTTAAAGTCAGTTTTATTAACTATAATTTAAATACAATAAACTTGCATCTTTAAGTATGTAGTTCGAGTTTTGACCAGTGCATGCACCCTTTTGAATATCTTTACTTCAGTCAAGATATAGAATATTTTTTTTTGTTTGTTTGTTTTTTGTTTTCATTTATTTCTTTGGCTGTGTTGGGTCTTAGTTGCAGCATGTGGGATCTACTTCCCTGACCAGGGATCGAACCCTGGGCCCCCTGCATTGGGAGCATGGAGCCTTAGCCACTGGACCACCAGGGAAGTCTCAAGATATAGAATATTTTTGAGGGAGTTTCCTTGTGGTCCAGTGGTTAGGACTCTGCTTCCACTGCTGAGGGCACAGGTTTGATCCTTTTTCAGGGAACTAAGATCCCACAAGCCACACACCATGGTCAAAAATCACCTGCAAAAATATAGAACATTTTTGTCACCACCAAATTTTCCTTGGGTCCCTTGGCAGTTGACTTCCACTCTTGTCTGAGACAGTCACTGATCTGCTTTCTGTGACTGTAGATTAGTTTGCCACCTCTAGAATTTCACATAAATAGTCTTACAGTCCATGTTCCTTTGTATCTGGCTTTGGTCAGCATGATTTTGAGATGCATCTATATTGTTGTGTGTCTCAGTTGTTCTGAATATAAGTGCTGTGTATATTCACTTACTGGAGAAGGAAATGGCAACCCACTCCAATATTCTTGCCTGGAGAACTCAATGGACAGGAGTCCATGGGGTCACAAAGAGTTAGACATGACTGAGTGACTTTCACTTCACATATTCACTTACAAGTCTTGGTGTAGATACTTGTTATCAATTCTTCTGAGTAAATAGCCATGGAATTGTTGGGTCATCTTTATAAGAAACTGCCAAATTGTTTTCCAAACAAATTTCTTTTTCAGTTATTTCAATTAATGTATAATTTATGCATATTAACAGCCCCCATGTTTAGCGTACATTCTGTGACTTTTTACAGTTGTGGAACAGTATCACAATCAAGGTGTAGAATAGGTTCATTCCCTAAAAACTTTCATCATGCCCCTTGGTAACTAAGCATTTCCTCTAGCCCTTGGCAGTCACTTATCTGTGTCACATAAATGGAACTATACAGTATGCAGCCATTTGGGCTTGAGGTCTTTACTTGGCAGAGTGCATTTGAGGTTAATTCCTGTTGTGGCATGTGTCAGCATTTGGTTCTGTTTATTGCCAAATATTCCTTTGTTGGGACACACGAGTTTGTTTATCCATTCATCAGAAGACCATTTGAGCTATTTCTAGTTTGGGCAATCATGAATAAAGTTGCTTAAGTGCTCATGTACAGATGTCATTGTGAATACCTAGCAGCAGGATTGTTGAGTGCCGGAAAGTGTGCGGTTCCCTTTGGAAAACAGTGTGGTGGCTTCTGGCGTTCCCTCCAGTAGTGTGTGAGCCTCAGTTCCTCTGTATCTAGTGTGTGTTCTTGTCAGTGTTGTTTTGAAAACTGTCCTAATAGGTACATACTGCTATCTTGTTGTGTTTTGAATTTACATTTGCCTCATTACTAATTGTACTATTTGTATTATTTGCCATCTACATACTTTGGAGAATTATCTTTTAAAATCTTTGCCCATTTAAAAAAAAATCTCTTGCCCATTTAAAAAATTGGGTTGTTTTCTTAATATTGAGTTTTGAGAGTTTGTCATGTATTGACAATAGAAATTCTTTATAAATGTATACTGAGAAAATATTTTCTCCTGTTCTAGGGCTTTAATTCTCTTAGCAGTGTCTTTTTTTTTTTTTTTTTGCCATACCACTTGGAGGATCTCAGTTCCACAACTAGGGATTGAATCCCTGCCACAGTTGTGAAAGCCAGGAATCCTAACTGCAAGCCCACTAGGGAACTCCTCAACAGTGTCTCTTGAATAGCAGAATATTTTAAATTCGAGAAATCCAACTTACCAGCTTTTTTTGGATCATGCTTTTGGTATTGTATTTAAAAAATCATAGCCTAACCTAAGATCACCAAGAATTTCTTTTGTGTTTTCTTCTAGAGGTTTTATAGTTGTGGTTTTATAGTTGCTTTTTACATGTTTTGTTGATAGTGTATGAGAAGTATTTTTATAGCTCTTCGTTTAATCTCTAAGAAGCAAGTGATATTTTTCTATTTGCATAGAACTGTCTGGGACAGTCCAGAGGGCTAACCCTTAGAAGCAAAGTTCAGCTTAATTCTGGAGCATACAGAAATCATTTTATGTTGAAAAAGACATATCTTCATTCTGGGTTCGTGAAAGGGGGTTTTCCTCAAAAGTTGGCTGCAGCAGGCTTTCCTGGTGTTCCAGTGGTTAAGAGTCCACCTTATAATGCAAGGGACATTAGTTCAATCCCTGGTCTGAGAAGATCCCACGTGGCACGGAGCAAATAGGCTCCTGTGCCATAACTACTGAGCCAGCATGCCGTAGCTACCCACGCCAAGGTGCCCTAGAGCCCGAACTCTGCAGCAGGAGATGCCAGTGCAAGGAGAAACCTGCGTACCGCAATTAGAGAATAGCCCCCACTCTCCACAACTAGAGAAAGCCTGCATGCAGCAAGGGAGACCCAGCACGGCCAAAAAAAATCTTAAAGAAAGTTGGCTGCTCCAGAAGCATCAGCATTGTGTGTGTTAGCTCTTTCTTTGGAGGACGGAATTTGCTGATGAAAATAAAGAGTGGATTATTGAGATAGTTGGTACACGATAATTTAAGAAGGAAAAACAATCAATTTGTTTATTTGGCATTCGATTCCTCAAGTTCTCAATGATTAATGGGATAACAAGCTGTGAATGCAGACTCACATGCAGATTAGCACGAGTAAACTGGGGAAGTCTGAGTAAGGTCAGTGGACGTGGTTTCCTGGTGGCACTGTCATAGTTGTGCAGCATGTCAGTGTTGGAGGAAGCTGAGCAAAGTGCACGGCTTTCTCTGTAGTATTTCTTACACTTGCATGCAATTGCCATATTATTAACTGGAGATGTATCAATACGTGTTTTGTTACCAAAATGTTGTTGATTGGAGACATGTTTGTAGGCTTGATACAATTGACATCATCGTGTAACGTTGTTAGAGCTTCATGTTGATCATGGGTTCATTATACAATTCGCGATTGTCATTATCATTCACATTTTGCTCCATTAGGTTTTTGCTCCAACCTTGTGTGTATTATAAGTGTAAAATTTTCAAAAAATGACATGTCACAAAATTTTGAGTGAAGAATTTTTTGGTGAATTTTATACAGATACTTTCTCTGATTGTCTGAGCAACATATATACTACTGGTTTCCCAGAAGAGGATCGTTCTTCAGAATATAGTTCTGCTTCAGATGATGTGAATATTATTGTTGTTCAATTGCTCATTGGAAGTGATGGACAGGGAGGCCTGGCATGCTGCAGTCCATGGGGTTGTAAAGAGTTGGACATGCCTGAGCAACTGAACGGAACTGTTCACCTGCTAAGTCCTGTCTGACTCTTTGTAATCCCATGGACTGTAGCCCACCAGGCTCCTTTGTCCATGGGGTTTCCCAAGCAAGAATATGGAGTAGGTTGCCATTTCTTCCTCCAGGGGAAGATACTTTACTGCTGAGCCTCCCGGGAAGCCCATACACACTTTGTATAAACATAAATAAGCACTTATTTTATAATGCATAAAATGCATGTTCATGCTCAGCCCTGTCTGACTCTCTGTGACCCTATGGACTGCAGCATGCCAGGCTTCCCTGTCCATCACCAACTCCCGGAGCTTGCTCAAATTCATTTCCATCGAGGTGGTGATGCTATCCAACCATCTCGTTCTCTTATCCCCTTCTCCTCCCGCCTTCAATCTTTCCCAGCATCAGGGTCTTTACCAGTGAGTTAGTTCTTTGCATCAGGTGGCCAAAGTATAGGAGCTTCAGCATCAGTCCTTCCAGTGAATATTCAGGACTGATTTCCTTTAGGATGGACTGGTTCAATCTTCTTGCAGTCCAAGGGGCTCCTAAGAGTCTTCTCCAACACCACAGTTCAAAAGCATCAATTCTTCGGTGCTCGGCTTTCTTTATGGTCCAACTCTCATATCCATACATGACTACTGGAAAAACCATAACTTTGACTAGATGGACCTTTGTTGGCAAGATGATGTCTCTGCTTTTAATGCACCATCTAGGGTGGTCATAGCTCTTCCAAGGGGCAAGCGTCTTTTAATTTCATGGCTGCAGTCACCATCTGCAGCGATTTTGGAGCTCAAGAAAATAAAGTCTGTCACTGTTTCCATTTTTTCTCCCATTTTTTGCCATGAAGTGATGGGACCAGATGCCATGATCTTCATTTTTTGAATGTTGAGTTTTAAGCCAACTTTTTCACTCTCCTCTTTCATTTTCATCAAGAGGCTTTTTAGTTCCTCTTTGCTTTCTGCCATAAGGATGGTGTCATCTGCATATCTGAGGTTATTGATATTTCTCCTGGCAATCTTGATTCCAGCTTATACTTCATTCATCCAGCCTGGGATTCCCATGATGTTCTCTGCATAGAAGTAAAATAAACAGGGTGACAATATACAGCCTTGACGTTCTCCTTTCTCAATTTGGAACCAGTCCATTGTTCCATGTCCAGTTCTAACTGCTGCTTCTTGACCTGCATACAGATTTCTCAGGAGGCAGGTCAGGTGGTCTGCTATTCCCATCTCTTTTTAAGACTTTTCCACAGTTTTTGTGATCCACAGAGTCAAAGGCTTTTTATCATACATACATCATGATATTTCATTCTTAAATATTTCAGCATACATTGCCTAAGAACAATATAAAAATAAGAATGTTCTCCTTTACAGCCACAATACTATTAATACTTCTAAGGAAAATTAAGAACAGTTTCATAATATTACTTAATCATATTTATAGGATTATCTAATCTAATATTCAGTTCCTCCCCCTGCCCCCATCAGGAAAATATCTTTCATTGTTGGTTTGGTTTTGGTCAAGGTTTCTTGCATTGCACCTGGATATTATTTAATTTCTTTTCATCTAGAGTAGCCCTCTTGACTTTTTGCTTTTTACAACCCTTTGATGAGTGTCAGTCACTTGTCTTATAAAGTATTACATGTTTTGAATTTTTCTGTTAACTCAAGATTAGATTCAAGTTAAACAGTTTTAGTAAGATTGTTTCATATGTGTTGTTGGGCACTTACTATTTCATGTCAGAAGCTGCTGATTTCAAGTTGTTACTGTTGTTGAGTTGCTCAGTTGTGTTGGACTCTTTGCAACCTCATTGTCTGCAGCGTGCAGGCTTCTCCTTCACTATCTCCTGGAGTTTGCTCAAACTCATGTCCACTGAATTGGTGATGCCATCCAGTCATCTCATTCTCTGTCACCCCCTTCTCCTCCTGCCCTCAGTCTTCACTAGATTCAGGTGAGTTGGCTCTCTGCATCAGGTGTCCAAAGTGTTGGAGCTTCAACTTCAGCATCATTCCTTCCACTGAATATTCAGGGTTGACTTCTTTTAGGATTAATTGGTTTGATTTTTTTCCAGTCCAAGAGGCTTTCAAGTCTTCTCTAGCACCACAGTTCGAAAGCATCAGTTCTTCAGCGTTCAGTGTTTTTTATGGTCCAGGTCTCAGGTCCGTACATGACTACTGGAAAACTGTAGCTTTGACTATACGGGCCTTGGTTGGCAAAGTGATGTTTCTGCTTGTAATATGCTGTCTAGATTTGTCAGCTTTCCTTCCAAGGAGGAAGCGTCTTTTAATTTCAGTGGCTGCAGTCACCATCCGCAGTGATTTTGGAGCCCAAGAAAATAAAATCTGTCACTGCTGCCCCTTTTTCTCCTTCTGTTTGCCATAGAGTGCTGGGGCCAGATGCAGTGATCTTCGAGTTTTGAACGTTTGAGTTTTAAGCCAGCTCTTCACTCTCCTCTTTCATTCTCATCAAGAGACTTTTTAGTTCCTCTTCACTTTCTGCCATCAGGGTGGTGTCATCTGCATATCTGAGGTTGTTGATATTTCTTCTGGCAATTTTGATTCTAGCTTGCACAGCCTTAAGTCCAATCTGGCATTTCCTGTGATGTACTCTGCATAGAAATCAGATGAACAGGGTGATAGTTGATTTGGCAGTACGTACACTAAAATTGGAAGAATACGCAGAAGATTAGCATGGCCCCTGTGCAAGGATGACATACGGATTTGTGAAGGAGTCCATGTTTTAGCTCGATGACAACCTCGAGGGGTGGGACGGGGAGGGAGGTGGGGGGGACATGGGTCAACCTATGGCTAATTCACGTTAATGTTTGGTAGAACCAATGCAATGCTGTAAAGCAATTACCTTCAATTAAATCAGACATGGAACAAGAGTAAATAAATTTAAAAAGTAAGTGAATAAATATTTAAAACAAAAAATAAGCAGGGTGACAGTACATAGCCTTGACATACTCTTTTCCCAATTTTGAACCATTGTTCCTTGTCTGAATCTGACTGTGGCTTCTTGACCTGTGTACAGGTTTCTCAGGAATCAGGTAAGGTGGTCCGGTATTCCCATCTCTTTAAGAATTTTCCACAGTTTGTTGTGATCCATATCACAACAAGGCTTTAGCATAGTCAGTGAAGCAGATGTTTTTGGATCACTGCAAACTTTCCCCCAAGCCGTGAGTAGGACTATTCCTCCCATGACTTTCTTTTTATGTAAACATTAGTGTTTGTGTGTGCCTGCATGCTCAGTCATGTCCTACTTTTTGCAACCTCATGGAATGTAGCCTGCCAGGCTCCTCTGTCCATGGTATTTCCCAGGCAAGAATACTGGAGTGGGTTGCCATTTCTTTCTGCAGGGGATCCTCCCAACCCAGGGATCAAACCCACGTTTCTTGTGTCTCCTGCATTGGCAAGCGATTTCTTTACCACTGTGCCACCTAGGAGGCTGTTTACTGTTGGTGATATTTATTTTAATCACTTGGGTAGGGAAATTTATATTTTAGATTGGAAAGAAGAGAAACCTACTAATATCACTCAGTCAGCTTACCCTTGAGAGGATAGCTCTGTACACTGACAGGTGCCAGAAAGTAAAGTCAAAGACTTGGTCCCTGCTCACAAAATTTGAGAGAGAAAGGGAGATATTATAGAGGTAGATGTTCAAACAGACTCTTGTAGTACAGTATTTGTTAAAATGGAAGTGTGCAAAAAGTACAGCAAAGCTAGTAGCTTTACAAAAAATAGCTGAGCCTGTTGGGGGAGGGGTGTAGGGGAATTGGGATGGTTTCACAGCTTCCTCGGCCTGGAAGGCTGGGTAGAGAACCAACAGGTGCATAGGTACAGAGAGAGGGTCACTTAGGAGGATGGCAGTCCATGTGGGAGGGAGGAAGAGACTGTGCCAGAGAGGGGAGGGCACTGGGGGGCCATCTGCAAGGTGGGTGGGGGCACAGGAGACGAGGCTAGGTTAGTGCTGAGGTGATGCTTAGATAGGAAGGTTATTCGATTTTATTCTGAAAGTTGGGGTTTTCAAACTTTTAAAGCTGTGAATTACTTTGTTAAAAGGAAATTTTATGCAGGAACTCAGTATATAAAACAGATAAAAATAGAGCACTGTTTGAAAATTGCCATAGGTCATGAGCTATTCTAGTTTGAGCAGGAGAGAATGTTGTGATTTATAATGTTTGGAGCAGGATGGGATATCGTCAGTGTGCAGTAAATATTTGTTGACTGAATGGAGAGTAGAGTTCAGTTCCTCTTAGTACAGAGGCAGCAGGTTGGAACCAGAAAGGCAGTTACCAGGCTGTGCCAGTTGCCTTGATGAGAGCTGCCGACCCGAGCTGGAGATTGAATGGCGCTGCGGGTGAGGGCTGGACACAGTTGGTTGGACAGTGGCTTGAAGAGACTAGTACTGTGGTCCCAGTTCCATCCCCGGGGGTTTGTCATCCCCAGAGTGTTCTGGGGATTTGTGGAGGCCTTTTGGAGCCAGAGATCAGAGGCAGCACTGGCGGAGAGAGGATGGGCAGGGTGCTAGATGTCCCACATCCAACCTGAGGTCTTTCATGTAGGTGAAGAAAAAACTGGGATTTAAATCCCAACTTATGGTTTTACATGTCAACACAGGGTAGTTTTTGAAGTGTTTAAACATGTACCAAGATTTATAGGAGTGCCACTGTTCAGAACCAAGGAAAGTTTATACTGTTTTGTTTGAAACACTGATGAGAGTTTTTCACTGTTTCAGAATATCCTATATCGTATCTTACTCATCACTGATCATAGTTAATTGCTTGCACCTCAGCCCAGTGTTGGTCTGTGTTTTTACTTTGGGTTCTGTTTTAACAAATGACTGCTGTGTCTTCTAGTGAGTCCATGTTTAAGCATTTACATTTTGAAATACTTTTTATCATGTATTTAATTTTGTCTTCTCTTGATTACAGTTGGGGTAATATATCAGTTATGTTTATGGTTGTAAATTATATTTATGGCTGTAAGAAGGCATCATTATCTGTGAATTTCACCTCAGGACAGTGTGGGGGTTGTAAACTCAGTGCTGTGAGGAGGGGCTGCGGACCTGACAGGAGGACTGTGTCATCCCTGTGAGTCCTGGGGCTCTGGCTTGGGGGCCGCCCAGAGGCAGTCACTCTTCATTGAGACGAGGACTGGCTCTGGGGTGAAGGCGGTAAATGTGGGCCACGCTGAGTTTAGGCTTACACACAGCTTCAAGTTAGAAACGTGTGGTAGAAATTGTGAACTGGGATTTGAAGTCGAGGAGGAAAAATAACAGTTAACGTTTCTGGAGAGTGAGGTGGTTAAGAACACAGGTAGTGGAGCCAGCCCAGGTCTGTTTCCGTGGCCACGCTCTGCACCTGGGTGAAACTGCACTCGGAGCGCTGTCACACCTGGTTTTCTCATTCTTAAAGATGGGGATAATGTACTTACCCACTAAGTTAATATGGAAATTAAGTGCCTTAAAATGTCAAATACCTGAATAATGCCAATTTAAAAGTTTTATTCAAATTAGCTATTCACCAAAAATTCAGTAAATGCCAAGAATTTTGAATTGATGTATGAATTCTATCATTTGGACGTTATAAAACAGAATTTTTATGAGAAGACTGAGGCCTAGGGAGATTTCCTGTAGACTCGTGAATCATAAATTGTACAGGAAGTAAAAGTCTGAATTGGCTAGGATAGAATCACATGCTTCCAGACCTTCCCTTCCATCTGTGGACCTCAGACCAGCAACATCAGCATTGCTTGGGAGCTTGTTAGAAATGCAGAGTCTCAGGCCTCACCCTGAGATGACTGTTTCAGATTTTGAATTTAAGTGAAATTTCCAGGTGATTCCTGCGCTTATTAAAGCATGAGAAGCTCTGGGCTCAGAGGTGTGAGCTGGTCTGGCTCAGCAGGGGCAGGGAACAGGGAGGGAGGCCTTGCTTGGTGCGGGCGCTGGGCCCCCGGACTGGTGGACCCTGGCCTCGCTCCAAGTTTTAGCTCTGGGACCTTGGCAGGTCTCTTCCATTCTCTGGACCTCAGCTTTCTCATCTTTAGGTGAGGCAAGTTGTCTTCCACTCTGATATTTCCAGGTCTTCTCCTGGGAAGACACTTGTGAATGGTGTTTAGGGTTTGGGTGATGTGGGAGGTGAGTGGTAATTTGGTGGAGAGTCAGGAGTGTACTTAGGCATGAGTGTACCTTGAATGGAGATGGTGGATTTTACTAAAGTAAATATATTTAGTCATCGTTTCTGAATTTTGTTCAGAAATCTTAAGATTTAAGAGACACGTTCTTTAAGCATATCTTCAAATTTAAAGCTGGCAAGTTGAGGCTTCTGTGGTGATTATTTTTTCTTTATTTGGCTTATTCTCAAGTGAACATATCATAGTTGGATATATTTTATATTAAGTTCTAAAATAGTATTACTTTTAAAAAAATCTAGAAATCACATTTGGCTTCCACATTTTGTCTGAGCGTCCTCATTTTTCTTCAGACTTTCTGAGGACCTTGACAGTATCTACTACTTTGTACCTGCAGGGATCATGTCTAGAATAAATGGACTTCCCTGGTAGCTCAGTCGGTAAAGAGTCTGCCTGTTGGGCAGGAGACCTGTGTTCAATCCCCGAATGGGGAAGATCCCCTGGAGAAAGAAATGGCAACCCAATCCCATATTCTTGCCTGGGAAATCCCATGGACAGAGGAGCCTGGCGGGCTACCTCCGTGGGATCTCGAGAGTCAAACATGACTTACCGACTAAACGACCGCCAGGTATTAGATAATGTTTTGTGTTTGATTTATAAATTTTTCTTAAAAATATTTTAACTTCCTTGGAAGTTGAAAAATCTAGGTCTTTGCCCCTTGAATGTAGTTGCGGTGAAATCTTCAGGAATATCCTCAATTTTTATCCCAAACTCAGGTTGCCTCACTGAGGAAAAGAGGTTTGTAATACACAAAAGAAAAAAAAAAGGTATGGGGGGAATGGAGAGCTCAGAAACACGCAGCCACAGAGATGTTCTGGAGTAGGTGGTAGTGGTTTCCGCGGATGGTGCTGACTGTTAAGGAATGGTGCTGAGATCAAAGAAGCCAGAGATCACCGCCTCCCAGCCCCTAGGGGAGGTGCTTTGCAATGTCCTGCTTCCTGCAGAACACTTCATTTTGAATTTAAAATCTTTGTTTTAAAGGGGGCTGCATTTTGAGTCTTGTGCTGTCTGCCATCTGCTTTTCTCCCAGGTTTGGGAACACGAGGAAAGCCAGCAAGCCTGGGAAGGCCAGAGCAAGGGGAGAGGTTGTTCTGAAGGGGGTGGGGGCTCTTTTAAGTAACTGGCTGCATATGTGTAATCGTAACCTCATCTATCTTTGTAGAGATGGTTGAGGGGACCCCAGGAGAGCCTTGTCCTTGCAACGAGCAGGGTCTCCAGTTGCCGAGCGGGCTTCTCACTGTGGTAGGTTCTCTCTGCTGAGCTCGGGCTCCAGGGCGCGTGGGCTTCAGTAATTGGGCACGAGGCTCAGTAATTGCAGTGCTCAGGCTTAGTTGCTCCACAGCATGTGGATTCATCTCAGACCGAGGATCGAACCTGTGTCTCCTGCATTGGCAGGTGTATTCTTCATCACTGAGCCACAAGGGACGCCCCGAACCCTTTATATTTCAGAATCATTTTCGATTTACTGATAAGTTATTGTTACAGTCCTGAGAGTTCATGTATTACCCTGTTGGCAAACTTTTTCTGTAGAGGGCCAGATAGTAAGAATTTTAGGCTTTGTGGACAGATGGTCTTTTCTCGAAATTGCTTAGTTCTGTCAGTTCAAGGCAAGAACGGCCATAGCTGGACAGTAAGTAAATGAATGGGTATGGCTATGTTCCAGTAGATACTTGTTTGCTTCTTTTTTTTCCTTTGGTATGCCATGTGGCTTGCGGAATCTTAATTCCCCAACCAGGGACAGAGCTCAGGCCCTGGCAGTCAAAGCACCAAGTCCTAGCCACTGGACCACGGGTGAACTTCCTCAGTAAAACTTGATAAGCGCAGGTGGCTGGTTGGATTCTGGTCAGTGGGCATCAGTCTTCTGCCTCCTGCTGAATGCCCTTACCCAGCCTTCCTGATGTTCAATCTTACACAACCGGGGTACATTTGTCAAAACAAAGGTACTTTGGAACAGTGCTGCTAACTAGACTCAGACTTTATTTGAATACGTGTCCATCTTTGATTTGGTTTTCAGCCTTGCATGCCGCTTTATGCTTTGTTGACAGCATGTCTCCTCAGCCTGTTACTGTCAGCTGGAGACTTTGGATACTCATTTTGATCTGTGAGCTTTGTTGCCCAAGTTGTCCTTTGGCAAAGGCCAAAGGCCAAAAGCTTTGGCCTTTGTGGTTCTTTCAGGTAAGCCTGTGTCTATTGGACATGTCCTCAAATTTTCTTTTTTGAACCCTTTTTTTCTTTTTGGCTGCACAACATTTGGGATTTTAGTTCCCCAACTGGGGACTGAAGCTGTACCCCCTACAGTAGAACCACAGAGTGTTAACCATTGGACCTCTAGGGAAGTCCCTTGTATACTTTCTGACTGAATTATATTCCATTATATAGATATACTCCTCTTTTCTCTTGATCTTTTTGTGAGGTGGTGGACGTTTGGATTGTTTCCACCGTTTGGCTGGTATGAATAATAACTGTGTATTTGCTAAGGAGTGTTTTTGTGAGCATGTATTTTTTTTTTCTCCTGGGTGGGTACCTAGGAGTGGAATTGGAGTTGTGTTTGAGTTTATAATAAACCCCCAAACTTCTTACCACAGTGGCTGCACGAGTTCCAGTTTTCCCCATCATCATTAGTACTCAGTATTGCCTGTGTGCTTATGACATTCTAGTGGGTGTGGAGTGCTGCCTCCCTAATGATAATGATAGTCAGCACCTTTTCATGTGTGTGTTAGTGATTCACATATTGTTGATGAAATTTCTATTAGGATATTTTGCTTATTTTAAAAATTAGTCTATTAAGTGTATATGTTCTGGATAGAAGTCCTTTGTCAGAATTATTATTTTACATATCTTTTCTTTCAGTCTGTCAGTTGTCTTTTCTTTCAGTCTATGAATTTTCTTTTTTTTTTTCAGTCTATGAGTTGTCTTTCTAATTAATAAATTAGAATTTTTGAATTCTAATTTATCAATTTTTTCTTTTATGGTTGTGCTTTTGTTATCATCATATCTAAGACGTTTTTTCCTTGCCCAGGATCACAGAGGTTTTCTCTCGCATTTTCTTTTGCGAGGGAGGGCTGCACCTCGAGGCATGTGGAACTTCCCCACCACATCCTCTGTGGTAGAAGTGTGGAGTCTTAACCACTGGACCACTGGGGAAGCTGGTCTTAATATTTTAGGTTTTTTTGTTTTAAAAAAATATTTCTGTGTTTATTTTTGGCTGTGCTGGGTCTTTGTTGCTATGTGGGCTTTTCTCTAGTTTCGGCAAGTGGGGGCTGCTCTCTAGTTGCAGTGCACGGGTTCTCTTGTTGCTGAGGGTGGGCTCTAGGGCTCGCAGGCTTCAGTAGGTGCGGGTCCCAGGCTCTAGGGTCAATGGTTGTGGGGCGCAGACCTGTTGCTCTGCAGCATATGGGATTCTCCTGAACCAGGAATCGAACCCATGTCTCCTTCATTGGCAGGTGGGTTGTTGTTTTTTTTTTTTTTTTTTAAACCACAGAGCCACAAGGGAAACCTTGTTTTGGATTTTATATTTAGATTTAAGATCCATTTTGAATTGATTTTTGCTTATGGTGTGAGACATTAATCACAATTGCTTTGTTTTGTGTGTGTTGTAGCACCATTTGTTGGAAGGTTGTCCTTTATTCATTGAATTGCCTTTGTCCTTTTGTAAAGAATCAGTTGCTTACATATGTGTTTGCTCACTTCTGGACCATTATCCTGTTTCATTATTGAATTTGTCTGTTTTTAGGCTAATACCACACTGTCTTGATTACTATAATTTTCTCATAATTCTTAAAATTAAATAATGTTAGTGATATTCACTCTGTTTGCCTATTTTATGTCCTTTGTATTTCCATATGGATTTTAGAATTATGCTGGGATTTTGATTGGAATTGTGTTGAATATACAGATCATCTTGTGGGAAATTGACCTTTTAATAGTATTTAGTCTTCTCTCTGTTTTGATTTTCTTTATTTTCTCACAGAAAAATTTTATGTTTTTCAGTTTAGGTCCTACCTTTTGTTGGATTTTTCCTGAAGCATTTTATACTTGTTTTCTATGCTGTTGTACATTTAAAAATTCTTTTAATTATTTAAAAAATTGTTTTTTACTGTGCTTCACAGTATGTGGGATCTTTGTTCCCCAACCAGGGTTCCACAGTGCACCCGGTAATGAAGTGTGGAGTCTTAACCACTGGGCTGCCAGGGCAGTTCATGGTGTTGTACATTTTAAAAAGATTCCAGTTGTTTTTTGCTAGTTTATAGACATGCAATTGAGTTTTATATATTGATTTTATATCCTGTAATTTTCCTAAATTCACTTTTTTAGCAATATTTTTGTAGATTCCATTGGGTTTTCAACATAGATGATGTGATAATGTCTGCAAATAAGACAGTTTTGCTTCTTTCTTATCTGGGTACCTTTTATTTTTATTGCCTTATTGCTCTGTCTAGAACTTCCTATAAAACGTCAAATAGAAGCAACCGGAGCAGTCATCCTTGTCTTGTTCTTCATTTGAGGGAAAAGCATTCAGGCTTATCACCCTTTTGATTTTGTCCTAAAGTTATTTAAAAGTGTGTTAATTTAGTTTCAAATACTTGGGAATCTGTCAAAGAATTTTCTATTATTGACTTCTAACTTAATTCTATTCTGGTCAGACAAGTAGAGTTGGCATCTTTTTTTTTTTTAACTTTTCATATTCATAATTTTAATGCAAAATTAAACTGTGAAGAAAAAAGATTTACAGTGAATATGAAAACATATGGTACATGTTCTTAATATATAAGAAGACATTATAATAATAAGGGCAAATGTAATAGTAGAGAAAGTCAAGAGCGTGTGGAGAAGCAGCTCACTAAAAGAAGTAACCAGTAGCCAGCATGTGTGTGGGGATATGTTTGTCTTTGCTAGTGGGGTTGTCTATTGTTTTTGTCTATTATTTTCTTTTGGGGATACATGCCTCCTCTACTCCACAGGTTCTTGCCTCAAGTTGGCATCCTTTAAAGTGATTGAGACTTGTTTTGTGGTCCATAACGTGGACTTGCTAGTTATTTCATATGTACTTGAAAAGAATGTGTGGTTTGCTATCGTCGGCTGGAGTTTTCTTATTTAGTCAGTTCAGGAACTTGGGTAGCTTTAAACACAAAAAGAGTGAAATATGACATGAATTCTTTTCTCTTTCCTTAAATTCATAATGTGAGTCCTTAGATCTTGCCACCTCTTTCTACTAGCTGAGAACAGTCTCCTGATTAGAATGACAGCTCTGAGCTGGAAGGCCTTATTTCATTAGTGCACTAACCAGCCACAGAGATTAGCTTATTGGCTACTTAATAATTAAATGAAGTTGGTTGTAATTCTTTGAGCATACACAGAACTTAGTAGGTTAACCCTTTATTGCCCAGAATTGCTGGGGTGTTTATGTGTGAATACAGAGGAGCCTAAAATCCTTGAAAACTCTGAGAAGAGCTGTTAAAGTTAATTTCAAGAGACGATCTTATTTAAGAGGCATATTAAATAAAAATAAAAACAAAATTACAGATTTGGAAACTAGTTCTCTGACTTGAGTATTCCTTTATTAACTGATTTTGGAGTCTTAATGGAAGAACTTCTATACCAGCACTTCTTTTGGGTAGCCAGTTTTACTCTTTGAGGAGGTTTCACTAAAGCATTTCCTTGGTTATTTCATATCCTTGCAGCAGCCTTGTAAGACGCAGAGTAAGGTTAGTGGAAGAGAAGGCTGACTGGAGTATAGATCACTGGTGGTGATCGAATTCCAGAAATGAAAGAGACCTGGGTAAGGTGATGGACACCTGGTGGTTGAGGAAATTCAGATGCAGAAAGGTTAGTGGTTGTCTGACAGCAAGGTGCTGTGCCTCTCAAAGGGACTTTGACAGTCTTGAGACATTCTTAGTTGCCACAAGTTGGGACAGGGGGCCCCCTAGTATCCAGTGGTTAGAAGCCCAGGAAATTGCCAAATATCCACAGTCCCCAGAACAGAACAGTTCTCTGGGCCAAAATGTCAATACTGCTGAGTTTAAGAAGGGTCTGCATTCAGTTTATCTTGAGTTTTGATTAGAACCTGGATCTCTAAAACTGCTTCCAGTGATTTACGTGCTCTCACTATCAGCTGCTCTTATTTTTCGTTCTTTTCAACTTCATTTTTAAAGATTCGAGGTAAAATCCACATAACATAACCATTAACCACTTTAAAGTGTATACTTCAGTGGCATTTAGTAAATTCAGTATGTTGGGCAACTGCTATCTCTTTGTAGTTCCAGGATATATCCATCACCCCACAAGGAGACCCCTGTACCGTTTAGACAACTCTCCATTCCCTGCCCCAACTCTGACTACCACTAATCTGCTTCTGTCTCTGTGGAGTCTCTTTTTTTTTTTTTTTAATGTGTCTGTGGATTCTAAATTCTTTTTATGTGGTGCTTTAGAAATAAAGTGGATGAGAAATCAGGAGCATGGACATGACATCTGTGGTCCCCATTCTTTTCTGTCAGTGATGGGGGGAAATCATTCATTTGACCTTTTCCCTTTGTTTATATGACTGCTGGCTCAGTAGCCAGAATATTTTTCTGCTTTACATGAGTCTGAAATTCTAGCCCACAGTCTGTTTGCTCAGAGTTTTTATGGATGTCTGTGAAAGTCACTCAGTCGTGTCCGACTCTTTGTGACCCCATGGACTATACAGTCCATGGAATTCTCCAGGCCAGAATACTGGGAGTGGGTAGCCCTTCCCTTTTCCAGAGGCTCTTCCCAACCTAGGGATTGAACCCAAGTCTCCCACATTGCAGGCAGATTCTTTACCAGCTGAGCCACCAGGGAAGCCCTTGGATGTCTGTAACAGAATTTAATTTCTCACTGATTCTTTCTCACCCGGTATGCTTCTGAGCCACCTCCCCAGATACTAAACTAAGTGTCCTTCCATTGATGTGCTTGAAATTAGGAACTAAAGTGACTAGGGAGGTAAATTCATCCCATTCCTAAACATAAGTGTGCTTGGAATCATTTAGCACCTAACTTGTATTGCTTTGTAATTAAAAACAAAAACAAGTATATTCCTGTGTTTTCACTCCTGCTTAAAACCCTCCACTGGCTGCTTCTTGGGTTTAGAGTAAGCTCTGAATTCCTTACCATTGTGTAATGGGGTCCCCACAGGCTCTGCTTCCACTCCTGTTCTGTTCCTTCCTCTCCCTGGCTCTTGGTGTGGGCAAGTGAGCCCTTTTTTTTCTCATGAAGGATCCCAGCTCCTTAAGGCCTCTGCACCAGCAGTTGCCTCAGTCTGGAGGGCATAGGGAGACGTGTCTTGTACCGGTTTTCAAATCTCAGCTCACATGTCATCTCACATGTGAAACCTGCACTGATTATCCCATTCATCTATGACTTGTAGTAGAAATTTCGAGTGAGTTTTGTGGAGAGAATAAAACAGCAAATTCCCATTACACATGCTTTTGTTCACAGTCAGCCAGTTTAGAGCAGCCCTGCCTCTCTTAGTGACTGTCACTCTCTGTCATACTGGTCTTTTCAGTTTTCTTTTTCTGCAGTTGGTGTTTTTTTGTTTACTTTGTATACTACCCAGGACTGCGAGTTTTTTGAGCAGGCATCTTGTCTGTCCTATTTACTCTTGAGTCCCTAATGCCTGGAACATGTTCCATGTCTGTGTACATAGTAGGTGCTCAGTAAATATTTACTGAATGAATAATGAAATGAAATAAACTTCCTCAAATCAGAGACGGTGCCTAACGCATGTTTGTCTCCGTCACTGAGCCTGATCCAGAGCTGCTGCACACACAGGTTCCTCTCCCCTCCTCTCCTGACAGTAGATCTGTGGATGTAGTAACCCTCAAGCGGTGTTCCTGTGATGGGAGGAAGGAGAGCACACTCTTCTCTGCATTTGCTCTCAGATTGCTCTGCTCTAGTAAGACTGGAGATTTTTCCCGTTGCCACATTCACTTGGTGTTTAGTCTCGGTTGTTGTCTGCTCATAGGTAAACTTGGAACTCGTTCTAGAAGCCCACATTTATCTTTCCTTCCCTGATTGGTTGTTTCTAGAACTCTGGAAGGTAAGATCATCTAAGTTTAACTTATATTTTACAGATGAGGACTTTGCCCAGATTCATACAGTAAGGTGGTGGGTTTGGTTGGGGTTGGAAATGAGAGCTAAGCCCAGCAGTTAAAAATACTGTATAATTTTCTCTCTGTTGCATATTTATGAGTTCTGTTTTATTAGTTGGACTCTGTTTTATTGGCTCTTTGTGATCAGGGGCTATGTACTCTGAGTACCTGCTATAGCTTTTAACACTAAGCATAGAGTAATGTTTTTGGACTAGGAGACCAATGTAAGAGCATTGCTTTATTTGAGAATTAATTCCGTGTTACATCACTGTTTCTCCCTGCTTTATGGGAATATGGGCAGAGACACTGGAGGGCAGAGCTTGCTTACTTGTGCAGAGGGTACATACAGGAACTGAGAACGGGACGGATGAGATGGGGAGGGTTAACAGAAGGCTGCAGGCCGGAGGCTTTGCTCTTTGGAGCGAGTCCATCACTTCCTGCTGTCCAGTCCAGTGTGAAAGACCATCTGGGCCTCCCCTCAGCAGATGAATGTGATGTAGTGAATGTGCGATGTAAAAGCTGGGTTTTGCTGAAAGTAACTGTCAGGTTAGATAGATCTGGAAATACCTAGTGCAGAGATGGGAATGAAATGGGCAAAAAAGTGTAGTGATTATTTATAATTATTTTGAGTCAGTGTAGATCTATTTATATCATGCAGACATATATTGAATACTTTAAAAATATGTGGTATCATTATGACATCGTTTTATGTGTGTGTGTGTGCTCAGTCGTGTCTGACTCTTTGCGATCCCACAGACTGTAGCCCACCAGGCTCCTCTGTCCATGGGATTCTCTAGGCAAGAATACTGGAGTGGGTTACCATTTTCTGCTCCAGGGGATCTTCCTGATCCAGAAATCAAATCCAGGTCTCCAGTGTCTACTGCATTGGCAGGCAGATTCTTTACCACTGAGCCGTGTGGGAAGCCCATTATAACATATGATATAGTTTTATTTCTTTTTAAAGTCGTATATAATGAATATTTTCTGTGTTAACTAGTACTGCTGTAGAAATCAGTAAGTGATGTTTTTGTTTGTCATGGCTGATATTCTAATAACTTACCTTATTTCTTTTGCATGTTCAATGAATGATGATCAATCGCTGTGGCTGCAGTTTTGGTGTTCCTAGTTGTTGTAACTAGGAGTTACAGTAAATTACCATAAATTAATTACCCTTGGGAAAGGGTAAGTTCTGTGTATCTAGTCTGGTTCCCCAAAGTAAAGCCATAGGAGTTGTCCCCGTTGAGACTCAGTAGTGCAACCAAGGCCAGTTGTTTTCTTAGAGCTACACTTCATCTTCTGTTTCTGACTTTGCTTTGCGTTTTCGTTCCCTGCCCTACCCTGCACCCTGCAGCTACTTCTGTGCTGTGTGTGCCTGAAGCAGGCTTGGGCTTTGACGTGGCTCCCATTCTTAGGGCTGAAGAGCCTGAGCCTTTGGCTCCCAGTACAGCAGTATCACTTGCTGGTTTTTCACTTTGGGGCAGGGATACGAGGACTCTTTCAGATCCCTCCCGTCTTCAGCAGATCTAACTGATGGAAGATAGAAAGACACCCTCTGCCCACTGCCCCCGCCCCATGCCGTGGGGTCAGCTGGTTAGCTCTTTCTTCTGGAGGCTCAGCCAGCCGTGAATGAGGACTTCTGAGGTTGGGGTGGTTGTATCTGGAAGTCTGCTATGTCCGGCAGAGCTCTTGAAGTCACGCAGGAAGCTTGCACATGACTTGCCATTTCCATGAAGGGTGTGCTGCCTTTCTTTGGGAGCTCAGCCACCTCCTTTCTCCTGATGGGTGGGTGCTGCAGTGTTGTGTCTGCACTCTGTCCCCCAAGATGGACTGCAGTCAGACTTTTTTAATTAGCCACTGTTATAGTTTTCTTCAGGAAACACTCTTTAAAACCACTCTGAGGTGGAGAGTCTGGGTTCAGCCCCACTGCTGCTCTTGGGACACACAGACCTTTCCTTGACCTTGTTGGAAAGACATCATCCACAGAGCCCATACGCTAGTTTTAGATGAGGGAGACCTGTGATGATTGTGAACCTTCTATAAAGGAATCAGAATCAATAAGTTATTCTTGTGGGAGAACAGAGAAAGCAAGTTCATAGTTCTGACCTTGAAAGCTGGAGTGTGGGGAAAACAGAAACAAGCTGTGTCCTCACACTGCTGGAGGGGTGCTTCTTCCTTGCAAGGTTGCCTTTTCCAGGCACTTATTGGTCAAGACCTCAAGTGATGGTTAGACTTTGCTTTTAACTGTTCTAATTGGATCCTTAATGCACTGTTCTGTCTTGGCGTTAGGTGACCTGTTCGGTCACACTCACTGTCCAACCATTGCTTGGCTTGCTGCCCTGCCTCCTCACCCCTCAAACACACATACTGTTTGGATACTCTGGTCTGAGCAGCAGGAAAGTGGGTGTTTGGTCTCAGAGGACCGTCTCTGCTGCAGAACCTTTGGTCCAGTTTTCCATTTGGTATTCAGTCTGACATTTTGGACCGACCCTCCTCTCCAGATGTTCTGAAAGCTAGATGTGCAGTTTAAAGCTAGTCCAAGCTTTACATACATTTACTTGGAAAACAGAGTCTAGAATCAGTCCAAGTCTCTGGAAGACAGGGTTTCAGATGACCAAGTTTTGAGGTATATTCCTAATATTGTTACTGATGTGAATTACCTTAGTTGGTAAAGAGGATACCTGAAAGATTAATTTGAGCAGATGCAGATGTAATCTTTTTGCTCACTCTCTAAGATGGGAAAAAACTTGTTGGGGTAAGGAGTTGGAGTGGATCATAGCTCATCGGGGCCAAGTCTGTCCATCATTCACCTTAGCCCTTCTTGGTGATCTTTCCTTTTGGGGCATGCTTACATGTGTGAGGAATCTGTAACCAGTGATGAATTCCTGAAGTGTGGTTGTAAAAGTTAAGAGTTGCCTATACACAACTCTTAAAATACTTCTTACTAAATTGTCTCTTATTTAGATGGTGGAAAAGTATGGCGGTGACTCAGTTCACTTAGAAGCCATTTGTATTGGTGCCTTTCATATGTAGCAGTGAGCCCTTAAGTGTTTGAATACATGAATCGATAGATGAAACAATTTTCTTCTCTTCTTGCCTGTTGACAGGCACTTGGCATTTTGTCCGAGTCTCTGACTTCAGTGTCATTTTTCCCTTCTTAGAAGGTTCAGTATTCTGCCCTACCTTTTTGGCCCTGAGTTTTCATTCAATATGCTGCTGCTTATTAGGTGAACTGCTTTCCTGCTATACATTTCTTTTTTTTTTTTTTCCTTTATTTCCACAGTCCAGTAATTTATTTTAAATTTGAGTAAAAATATGGAACGCTTCACGAATTTGCCTGTCATCCTTGCGCAGGGGCCATGCTAATCTTCTCTGTATCGTTCCAATTTTAGTATATGTGCTGCCGAAGTGAGCACCCTGCTACACATTTCAAATAAAGACTTTGGAAACTTACAGAGTAATCCATATGTAAATTGGGACAGGACTGGCAATTTGGGTATAATTCACTGGAGCACAGGCAGTATGACAGGGCTTGTGATTTCCTTCATATTTTGTATTGTTCCTCTAGAGAAATACCCGTAGACAGAGACCGTTCTCTAAATGATTCCAGAGTAGCGCTTTACAGTGCCTATTCCACGAAGCCCTCAGTCTCTTCCGGTTATTTCATTGTGTTGTAAAACTCATGGTATTCAAGATAAAATTGTAATTCCCCTATAGAAATAATTCCGTATAAAAGGATACAAGGTACAAAGCTATTATTGTACAGTATCTGAAGTCTCCCCTTTTGATATAAACTACAGAGAAGGGAAACAAATGTTTGTACGTTATAGTGGAAAAGAGAGATCATCTTCTCCCAAATGTGCTTGCATGAGGTAGTGTTAATATCACCTTTTAGTACCACGTGTGAACTATCTGGTACTTCCCAGGTGGCGTTAGCAGTAACGAACCCACCTGCCAGTGCTGGAGACTTTTAAGAGACCCAAGTTCAATCCCTGGATCGGGAAGATTCCGTGGAGCAGGGCATGGCAACCCACTCCAGTGTTCTTGCCTGGAGAATGTCATGGACAGAGGAAGGAGCCTGGCTGGTTACAGTTCACGGGGTTGCAAAGAGTTGGACACGACTGAGCGACTTTGCGTGCAGCATGTGAACTATCTGGGGCTGAAGTTGAAATGAGATAATGTAGTGGCCAAATGCATCTTGAACTCTTGGAAACAATACGACCTATAGTATAGTACATCAAAGTACAGTAAAAATCTTAAAATCTAGGATTTTGTATTCCAGAAAGTTCTGCTGGTATAGCATCTGTGTGCTAACCAATAGGCATACAAAGAGGTTTTTACTGTAACAATATTTTGTTATGGATAGGCGGAGTGCATTAATCGAACTGTTTGGCTTGCTAGTAGGATTAACAAATTGTGATAGAGCTTAGCTGAATGGGAGAGTATATTTCACTATTCGTGATAAATTTGCCATTTTATGTAATACAGTCTGGAAGTGATATACTGTATTCAGTTGTGATTATCTCAGTCTTTTGACGTTTTTATTTCATACATCATTTGTGTTGGCCTCAAATCCGTAGCAGAGGTCTAAAAATAGTGGATTGGGGTAATTTCCGTGATACCACGAGAAAACATCACTAATAAAGTGACTTGAATAAAGTAAAACCAGAAATGTGGCCATTCAGGATTTCAGTGTAGGTTATCTATGTTGCCTGATATGTTTTTCTGTATTTAAAAATTTTAATTGAAATAAAGTTGATTTGCAGTGTTGTGTTTCTGCTGTGCAGTAGTGATTGAGTTATACATATACACACATTATTTAAAAAAATGTTTTCCATTGTGACTCATCATAGGATATTGAATATAGTTCTCTCTGCTATATATAGGACCTTGTAGAATATGGTATTAGTTTTTATATGTAAGGTTAATAGCTATTTCAATGGTAAAAGAAACTTGTACTTTATTCTGACTCATTAGATTGTTCTCCTGATCGGCATTCACAGCCCTTCAGTATGCAGCACAGCTCCTGCACCAACCCATTCAGTAGATCCTCTTTTACAAGCCATTTCTGCAGTACTGAAGAATTCCTCTGTCTATATTTGTGGGTATTTCTTAATATAAGATGATAATCAACTGTTTTCAATAAAATCGTATGTGCATGCTGTTGTATTATATATAGTTCATTTTCGTTACCCTACATTCTACCATTGAAACGTCCACCGCACAGAGCAGAAGACAAAGGAGGTGTCAAGACAAGGAGGCGTCTGCTGTGGCAGCCCAGGCCTCACTGGACCAGCAGTCATCCCGCCTTTGCTCTGAGCCTGCCTTGTTGGTGGGGAGGGCACCTCTTCCTGAGATGATGGTTGTGTTACAAGTGAGTCTGAATTTGGAGATGAAAAATGTTGACTTCAGCAGTTTAATTTTATCTCTATGCTTGGTTTATTCTGTAAATAATTTGAAGCTTTTAATCTATCAATCAATCATCCATCCATTTGTAGCATCTACTGAGAACCAACTTCTTTCTTCCTTTTAAATTTTGTTCACTGGAGATTTGAGGCTTCATCCCTGCCTCCTGAGGCCAAGGTTTTCTAGTATACTGATGATGTCTGGGAAGAAACATTTTAGGATTGTTTTTACTATTTCCAGATCATTCCCATTCTGTGTTGGAGAGGCTGAAATGGTGAAATTATGAAGCCAGCAGTTAGTGCTAAGGGAGTTGAGTGCCCTGTTTACTGAAATATCTGTGAACATACCCCCTTTAATAGTGATGAATTTCATGTAAAATATTTTAACCTAGGCAGCTAAGGATATGTTAGAGACATAGGTAAGTTAGAGACACAAAGAAAAGAGTAGTGATTTTTATATTTATTTAGTGCTTTTCAAAATGATTATTAATACTGACTAGAATTACTAATACTGACTAGTCAAGCAATTTAGAATTGCTTGACTTTGTGAGTCAAGAAGATGTAGTGTATATCTTTTTTTTTTTTTTTTTGAGTTTGAAAATTGTAATTTATTGATGAACGTGAAGTCGCTCAGTTCTGACTCTTTGAGATACCCCATGGACACCAGGCTCCTCTGTCCATGGGATTTTCTAGGCAAGGGTACTGGAGTGGGTTGCCGTTTCCTTCTCCAATGGAGTGTGTATCTTTTTAATTGTTTTCTTTTTCTAGACCTTTATTATTTCTTACTGATTTTTGTATTGGTTTACTTGGCTGTCAAATATTGATAAATATCTTCCCCTCAGTAATGCCTTGAGTGACAGAGTGGGTGAGGCAATGGAGGACTGCCTGGATTCAGATCTGTCATGCAGTGAATGGACGGATACTGTTTGTCTAATTTCTTCTCCAGTTCGGACCCTTAGATTGTTATAGTGCCTTTTTTTTTTTTTTAAAGTAATAAAGTACCAGTGATATCAAATGTGCACAATTGTGATTAGAGGGCTAGTCTTTTTATTTTTTATTTTTATTTTATTATTATTTTTTTTAGGGCTAGTCTTTTTAAAGTCTCTTGATATATAATGTCATATTGAAGTTGTCAGGTGTGTTCTTTCACAACAGAGGAACTTCTTTTAAGAATTTAAAATTGCTTCATCATGTAGGTTTGGTGTTTTGCCCATCCTTTTTCTTGAGGAAGAGACTTAATTTCTGATGGGCTTTCTTACATAAATTCAGCAAGTTTCTGTGCTATGAATTCAAATAGAGAGCACATTTAGATGAATTTAAATACTGACCAGCTACAACCATTGTTATACCAACACGGCTACTATTTTGTTTTCTTCGAGGGTCACCTCTTGGTAATTAAGTTTCACTTTATAAAATTGGAAGTTTTCTGGATAGTACTTGCTTCTTGGAGAAGCAATAATGACTTTTAGTTCCAAGGAATATTTTTTTTTTTTTCAAGGAATATTTTTTGTAGCAACTTAATAACTTGTAGTTAGTGAAAGTATCATAGATTAATTCACCGGTCAAGTTTTGCAAAAAGTGAGGGAAAAATGTTAAGAAATCAGTGTATTTGCTACAGTCTCTGTTTAGGGCGAAAGGTAAATTGTGGCTTCCTGGAGTTTCCTTGGAAGTGGAACTTCTGGGTAGCCAGTATTTTTGTATATTGCAAAGTTTACCACTGTACCACTGTTAATGAATTTATGGCCTAAACTTTGAATTTACTTACTTTGAGAAGAAATCTACATAGAATGTATTTAACTTCCCAATCTTAAGAAAAAAAATCAATCCACCTTATTAAGTATACAGTTGCATTTCAGCAGTTGTATACACCTGTGTAACCAGCACCCCAAACAAAATATCAATGATGGCATTTCCCTAAGAGTTTCTCCTGCCCCTCAGAGTGATATCAGCCCCTGCAAAACACACACACCAGGACCACGCAGTCAGGGGATGAGCATTAGAACCCTACAGTGTGCATTCTTTCCTTTACCCCCCACCTGGTGGGGGCATACTTTTATCTGGTCCCAGTAACTGCATTCTTTGGCCTTCTGCATGGCAGCACATGGTGAATCTCCTCTGTCCTCAGCACCGTATGCCTCTGCCCTAACTTTAGGGCACGTAGTTCCACGCGTAGGCCTGGGGGTGGGGACTCTCGTTCCAGCTTTCTAAAACAACTAACTTTCTTTTAAAAAAATTTGTTTATTTTTGTCTTTGCTGGGTCTTCATTGAGCGTAGGCTCTTTTTCTCGTTTAGTTGCAAAGAGTGGGGGCTTCTCATTTCAAGAGTTTCAGTAGTTGCAGCACGCAGGATCAGTAGTTTCAGCTCCCGGGCTCCAGAGCCACAGGCTCAGTAGCTGTGGCGAGAGGGCTTAGTTGCTCCATGGCCTATGGGATTTTCCTGGATCAGGGCTATAACCCGTGTCTCCTGCGCTGGCAGGCAGGTTCTTTACCAGGGAAGCCCAAACTGGCTTTTTAAAAGATTGTTTCTGGCTCTTCAGATCATGTCAGACTGGCTACTGGGCAACTCTGCTTTTTTGGCCTAAATTTAGCTGTAGTATATCTTCCATAGATCAGTCCTGTTAAACTGGTCAGGCTTATAGTCGGGTGCTGTATGATAAATATCTGTTCTAGCAAAGTGGTGAGCATGAACGTGGATTTCTGGGCACGGATTCTGCTGGTGCGCTCCTACCTTTCTGTGTCCTACCCGTGACCCTGTCCCTGGGGTCCTGTGGCCATCATTCCATCTGTTGCTCTTCCGTTGCCCCCAGTTCTCCAAGAGGTTCTCTGAGCCGTCTCCTCGCCCGTTCATCACGCTCTCACCCTCTCCCCTCGACGCCCAGCACGCTGCACCCAGTGCCCCTGTCCTCAGGCGGTGATTGATTCCCTCTTCTTTCCTGCCAGCTCTCTCCCAGCGGGGCTGCGCGGCAGATTGTGATGCTGGGGAAAGTCGGGTTCTGCCCTAAGCTCCCGTCACGCTGTTCAGAGAGAGGACGACAGCAAGCTTTATTGTCCCTGTGGGTGTGGCTGCAGTGTCTCTGTGGTTTTCAGAAGATGGCAATTACTGAAGACAATTACTCTTCCTATATAAGTCATAATAGTTATGGACGATCACCGCCACCATTTATATTTATTATTTAGCACAATTATGGTAACATACATCATTAAATGTATGTCAGATTAACTGTTACTTTGTTTGGCCGACACAGTAACTTCTGTGAATGCCGCGTTTCCCAGCTTGTTGCTCAGAAAGCCCTGGCGAAGATGGCAGTAGTGATGATCTTTGAATAGGATCATAACCCCCATCATTTATACATGCTTTTGGTAGCTTTCTGAAGGCTTTCTAAGAAACAAATGTAAGTGACTATTTACCGTATCTGTTAAATACACATTCTTTCTCGTATTCTTTTCCATTATGGTTTACTACAGGATATTGAATGTTATTCAGTTGAATATTTATTACAGGCTACTTCCTGTACAGTAGGACCTTGTATATCCATCCTATATATGATAGTTTGCATCTGCATATCCCAAACTCCCAATCCTTCCCTTTCCCCAAACCCCTCCCTTGGCAGCCACAGGTCTGTTCTCTAGGTCTTTGAGTCTGTTTCTGTTTCATAGTTCACTTTTACCATATTTTAGATTCCACATATAAGTGATGTCATATGGTATTTTTCTTTCTCTTTCTGGCTTACTTCACTTAATATGATTATCTCTAGATCCTTCTATGTTGCTGCAAATAATGCCAGGTTCTTAATACACTGTTTCATAGAGCTCTTAAAACTGCTCTGATTTAGGGAACATGGTTATTTCTCTCATGGATCAGGAAGCTGAAGCTTCCGTTGCTGAGTTGAACTGTTCTCTCCCGGTCTTGAGGCTCTTTGGTTTTGGCTGTTTCAGATGATGATAGTGACACCCATCTTGCAGGGCTGTTGGCAGGATTACAACTAGTGCATGTGTGAAGCATCAGGCATAGCGCCTGACCCTGAGATTATTACACAGACGTTTCCTGTTCTCAGTGAGTTGATGGTCTAGGTCATCCTCCATGGCGTCCTAGTCTTTGCTCGAATCCGTTCATTTCTCAGGGAGGTTCATTCCTTCTTGAGCCTCAGTGTAAAATGATTTGTATATAGATGCTGAATAACTGCCGTCAGTACTTTGCTTTTATACACTGCTATTCAACCTGAATTCAGTACACTAAAAAAAAGGTATTTCCATTTTGAATTATTGGAGCATTACTTTAAAATGAAAAATAGTGCTCACTTCGGCAGCACATATACTAAAATTGGAACGATACAGAGAAGATTAGCATGGCCCCTGCGCAAGGATGACAGGCAAATTCGTGAAGCGTTCCATATTTTTTAAAAATTAAAAAATAAAATAAGATGAAAAACAACCTTAACCGCAATCACAACCAAAAAATCTAGACTACACGTCCTGGTATTTTTTCAAAGACTTATTTCTTTCTGGTAACAGTTCATTGAGATATTCACAAACCACACAATTTGCCCTTTTAAAATATGCAATTTATTGGTTTTAGTGTATCCACAGAACTGTGCAGCCATTACCGCAATCAATGCTAAAACATTTTCCACTATCTCTAACAGAAACTTCCGACTACTGGACAGTCACCTGCTACTCCCTTCTCCCACTCCGTCCTCCAGAAACTTCTGTTCTCCTTCCTGTGTCTGGGTTTGCCAGTTTTAGACATTTCTGGTAAATGGAATAGTACCAAATGTGGCCTTTTGTGCCTGACTTCTTCTACTTAGGGCCTCTGCTACACAGGTGTTAGTACTTCACTTCTTTGTTGCCAAGGAGTGTTCTGGTGTTTGGATACACCACATTTTGTTTATCCATTCATGAGCTGATAGGCATTTGAGTTGTTTTCACGTTGGGCCATTGTGAATAATGCTGCTATTATGAACATCATGTATAAAAGCCTTTGTGTGGATGTAGGTATTCATTTCTCCTGAAGAACTGCCAGACTTTTCCCAAGTGGCTGCACCATTTTATATTTCTACCAGCAGTGTGTGAGGGTTCCATCCTTCCCATTTCCTCAGTAACATTTGCTTTTATCTGTCTTTTTGATTATAGCTTTCAAAGACTTACATGTCGACCTAGATGCTCTAGGGACGCCTGCAAACATAGTGCCTGGTGTTTTCCCTGGTGCTTCTTTGCTGCTCTGACTTTGGAGTGGGAAGCTTACATATCATGGGAAACTGGAGGGTTAACTGATAGAGTGGTATCACTGGTTAAAGTCAATGTGTATGTGAAGGCTACATCTAAAAACTTCTTAGAAACACTTATATGTAATTTGTGTCAGTAACAGTTGACAGCTTTTATAGGAATGCTGTTAGTGTAACGCCCAGGGTTTGGAAAAAGTTTATGTGGAGAACTGATGAAGGTATTTAAAACTTGGTCAGTAACATATCAACTCAAATCATGTCTTGGTTTGGTCAGAAAAGATAAAATTAAGACATTCTTCCTGTCATTTCATTGTTGTTGTTAACATTCACATGTGATTGTGTGCATTTTAAAGGAGGGGATACTTTCTCAAAGGAGGTGAAAACTGGTTCTTTCGGGTGGGGTGCCCTGAAGAGGAGAGTGACTAGCATCACCAGACCTGCTGCTCACCTTGGACAGGAGCACTGAGCGGGCCTGTCCTTCTGCAGCCTGGGTCGCTGCTTACTGAGGTTGCCAAGCGGCATGTGACGGCTGGGATTCCCGCAGAGCCAGGTGGGCAACTTGCCGATGGAGTGATGGGTAGGCTGAGTTCCAGCTGGTGAACTGGGGAGTGTGTGTCTCTTCTGTAGCTGAATCAGCTGCAGCTAAATCTTGTCACAGACAACCATGGGGGGAGAGTTAGAGCTTCTGATTGTTCAAGAGGTGAGAGACCCAGATTTCTAAAAAAGTTATGCAACCAGTTAAACAAAACAATAAAGCTGTGACCAAGCAAATATTTCTTCATACTACCAGCTTATAATCTCTTAACGTATCACAGACCAGTTGACCCATAAACATTTTTAAATTATGTGATGAAGGTGGACAGCCCACACACAGGAATGCTGTTATTTACGAGCCTCACTCAGACATTGGCAGCAAGACTGCAAGGTGAGGTAGAATTGGGGGATAGGGTTGTGCTTGGTGGGTTATTGGCTGCAGCTTGTCTGACGGTGAGATTCACGGTGCAGTGCCTCTTCTGTCTTTGCTACGTTTAGAAAGACTGGAGCCCCCTTTGAGCTGTACAAAGCCTAAAAAGGCAGTTTTCTGGGGAATTAACAATGAGATTGGTTGCTGAACAAGTTTTTGTTTAATGCAATGGAAATTCTGGATGGATCATAAATACATTTAGCCTGAATTAGACTATCTGTTGCCTGGATTGCCTTCTACAAGACCCTAAGAAAATGAAACTATTGGGAGCAGGACCCCCCAGCTTAACCTGCTGAAATGGTTGTTTTCTCTGGTTGTCCTGGCCCCTAGACTATACAGTGTCTCTGACCATGAATTTGTATGTCAGATGCTCTGAAATACGTGGTAATAAATTAGATTTGGGGCCATCGTATATGAGTTATCAGTAATTCCTGAAGATACTGGGCATCAGCAAAGATAAATCCCCTAATTTCACTTTCTTGGAATGCAGTTTGCAGTTACTTTTAATTATGCTTAGTTACAGTCAAAGCTGTTTGATAAGCTTTAGGTGGAGTTTGTATTCAGTGATGCAGCTTGCAGTATTTCATACTGCCTGTTTCTGGTTCATCAGGACACATTGGAGAGACTTGAAAAGACTCTAGTCAGTAAGATTCTTTACAGCTTCCTGTTTGTCCCCACCTTTGAGTTGTATCTTTGTAAATGTGCTTGATTGCCTTTCATCAGATGCTTAGGCTATATTCCTTTTGAGTGAGTTAATTACGCTTTGGGTAACTGATTTTGAAAACCCATGTTTGAACCACTGCTAATTCTGAAACTCTTCTCTCAGGTGGAGGTACCTCTTACACCTGCTTCTCAGGCTGACTGAGTTTTCTCCACACAGGGCAGTCATCAGGCAGGAGAGGTTGTGTTAATAGTCCTGCACGCACTCTAGAGGAAGGGAAGGAGGAGGGTTTAAGTGTTGAATCCCTTTGTGAGCTCCCCCCGGTTCTGTTTTAGGGTAATTAATTAGTTTCCTTGGCTTGAGCTGAACTTTGGGCTCTGTGTTCTGTTTTTTAGCTCCTAATCAGCAGCCTTTAGGCACAGGCAGGGTGGGGGTGGGGTTTATATTTCTGGGGTGGAGTTTATATTTCAGGTCATCCCCAAATGAATGAAGTAACCAGAGTACAGTGCTTTTTTAAGCTTGGCCTTGAGGCTGGAAAATGGGCCACAGAAGGTAACAACTTTGCCCTTAGAATCCTGGTGCCTTGTGTGATCTCTTGGTGTACTCTGAGGACTTCAGTTACTGGATATTGGGTGGGCTGTGAGTGTTTGCTTCCAGGTTCTCTGGTGGATTGTTTGTGTGATAAGGTGGTCTTGCTTCTCTCTGCCACTCTGCCTCCCTTCCGGCTCCCCTCCCCCTCGGCCTCCTAAATGAGGTACATCCCCCTCTGCTCCCAGACGTCTCCATCTCCCCGTTCCGACAGAGCCGTCATTTATCAAGTTGTTTCACGCGTTGTCGGGAGGGGGCCCTGGGGACTCGAGTTTGTTTCGTCCCTTTGTTGTAGCTCCGCAGGATGGGCCGGCTTAGTCTCCAGCCAACTGCCGAGCACTGCTGGCCTCCAGGAGCAAATGTTAAAGGGGCCTCCTTTCATCTGCGTGCTGCTGCCTCAGTCTTGGTTTAAATTCCAGCTTCTTGGAACTGTAATCACCCTGTACGCACACACTTTTCTGGATATATATGGCATCATGAGAGTCTTCTTTCAGTACTTTTCTTCCCCCCACCCCAGTCACTGAGAACCTGGAGATAGATTTTTCTTCTCTTTCTTTCTTTGTTATTCCTTGTTCATTTTCTGTTCTTTCTTCTTTATGATCTCACCTTTTTCTTAGTGGTAGGTTATTATAGATAGATTTATTTAGTAAGGGAGGGTTCCTGCTTTTATCAGACGTAGTCTTCTTAGGTGTAAGATACCCAGGTATCTTTTTTCCTGATGTCACACTGTTCACTATCAGCAGAAATATATAGATGGTATAGGGCTAAAAAAACTTTTAAAATTTGTCAGCCTTGAAAGTGCAAGAAGAGTATTACTGCATGTTACTAGGGGTTATGCATGTTTTCCAAAGTGTCTAAGAAAGTAGAAGGAAAATTTGTACTTAGACTCAAGGATGTGGTGAGAGCATTAACCCATCTTTATTGACCATAGCAATGAAACATGGATGCTGTTCAGTGTAATTTAATAGTTTAAAAGGACAGTGTTTATTTTGTGGGGTAGGAGAAGTTAGACTGTAATGTTACAGGGTTGTGAGAATTTTTTTCTGTGATCTTGGGGTATTTCCCTCCAGTATTTTACTAAGAAGACTTTGACATATAGACAGAAGTTTATACATTATATTTTGGGCTTAGTTTTTTTTTCTTTACTAAGTTGAATAAAATACATAGTAGTCTCACAGTGCAGTGTAAAGTTATGCTTGGAAGCAAAATAACAAGAGGAAAAAGCACCCCAGATGACATGTGTCTCCTATGGTTTTAGCTCTAAAATGAGCCTGTTGTCTTGTGTTTATTGTAGATAAACTGAGCGCAGAACCTAAAGTTGTATGTATTGTTGGTTATCAAGTTCAGTGGGAAGTGTTCCCCCTCCTCATCAGATTCTTTAAGGTGAAAATGCTTAGACACCTTGATCAGATTTGTTAACTGAAGAATAATTTGTAAGCGGTAAGTGTCTTGAGTGCTCTGTGTTCATGCCTGTATATAAAGAATCTCTAAAACAATTTATTGATTTTTTTTTTAAGACATCAAATTGAACCCCAAATGTTTCCCATATGGGATGACCTTACTATTGGGATACTTCTCAGCTATAAAACTGTGGTGTACTGATTCTCACTGATTTTTTTTTTAAACAATGAAAATTAATAAAATCACATATTGCAAATAAAAGGAATTTTTCCTCTTTAAAATAATTTTTTTTTTTTGGCCATGCTGCATGACATGCGGAATCCCAGTTCTCCAACCAGGAATGGAACCCGTGCCCCCTGCATGCTCAGTGGTTGAGCGTGGAGCATCAACCACAGGACTGCCAGGGAATTCTGGGATTTTTCTTTTATAGCAATGCTATTAAAATATTATAATATTTGGTTACGTTTCTAAATAAGAATATGAAAGCTTGAGGACCTTGCATTCATTCTGAAAGTTTAGTAGATACTATTTGCGAGATACTGTTTTATGCAGTATGTCAATGAATAAAACAAAAATCCTTTGGAGCTTAAATTCTGAAGGTGGACAGGACAGGAGACATACCAGGCACTCCATTTTCTTGACATTTTATAGCACCCATTGGTGACTTCTTTTTTTTTTTTTTTTTAGTAAAGGCCAGACACTGTCTCTTGCAGTAACATGACCTTGGGCAAGGCTATGTTTCAATAAAACTTTGTATTTCTTTATGGTAGCAAGTGGCAGACTGTACTTTGCTGGCCCCTGTTCTAACATGTAAAAGACAAACATTAGATCATAGAAGTTTAAAAAAGTTGTGTAACAAAAGATATCATTAAGTCAGTGGACATACAAGAAATTTAAGAACAATGTATTGGCAAACTAGGTGACTAAAGGGTCAGTATCCCATTGGGGGCATGGGGATACTGTTCATGGGGATACACTGTTCATGGGCATGGGCATGAACAGTGGGCACGGGGCATGGAGAAGTAAGCCACAGATGAACAAGTATAAATGGCCGGGAAATATCTGAAAAGGTGCCGTTCTGACTGGCAGAAATGATACAGACAGAAAATAGCAAGGAGGGATAAGAGGCCTTAAATGATAAATGCAAAATAATAGAGGAAAACAATAGAATGGGAAAGGCTAGAGATCAAGGAAACGTTTCATGCAGGAATGGGCATGATAAAGGACAGAAACGGTAAGGACCTGGCAGAAGTAGAAGAGTTTAAGAAGTATACAAGTATACAACAAGTATACAACAGAAGAATTATACAAAAAAGGTTTTAGTGCCCCAGATAACTGCAGTGTGTGCTCACTCATCTAGAGCCAGACATCCTGGCGTTTGAAAGTGGGCCTTAGGAGGCATTACTACAAACAAAGCTAGTGGAGGTGGTGGAATTCCAGGTGAGCTATTTAAAATCCTAAAAGATAATGCTGTTAAAGTGTGACACTCAATATATAAATTTGGAAAACTCAGCAGTGGCCACAGGACTGCAAAAGGTCAGTTTTCTTTCCAGTCCCAAAGAAGAGCAGTACCAAAGAATGTTCCAACTACTGTACGTTTGCACTCATTTCACATGCTAGCAGGGTTATGCTCAAGATCCATCAAGCTGGGCTTCAGCAGTACGTGAACCAGGAACTTCAGATGTACAAGCTGGATTTAGAAAAGGCAGAGGAACCAGAGATCAAATTGCTGACTTCCGTTGGATCATGGAGAAAGCAAGGGAATTCCAGAAAAACATCTGTTTCATTGACTACACTAAAGCCTTTGATTTTGTGGATCATAACAAACTATGGAAAATTCTTAGAGAGATGGGAATGCCAGACCACCTGACCAGTCTCCTGAGAAACTTGTATGTGGGTCAAGAAGCAACATCACTTTGCAAGTTATGTCTGGTCAAAGCTATGGTTTTTCCAGAAGTCATGTGTGCATGTGAACCTTGGACTATAAAGAAGGCTGAGCACCAAAGAATTGATGCTTTTGAATTGTGTGATGCTAGAATAGACTCTTGAGAGTCTCTTGGACAGCTGGGAGATCAAACCAGTCAATCCAAAAGGAAATCAACCCTAAATATTCATTGGGAGGACTGATGCTGAAGCTTCAATACTTTGGTACCCTGATGCGAAGAGCTGACTCATTGGAAAAGAAAGACCCTGATGCTGGGAAGGATTGAGGGCAGGAGGAGATGGGGGGGCAGTAGAAGATGAGATGTTAGATAGCATCATTGATTCAATGGACGTGAGTTTGAGCAAACTCTGGGAAATAGTGGAGGACAGAGGAGCCTGGTGTGCTGCAGTCCATGGGGTCACAAAGAATTGGACACGAGTTAACAAGCGAATAACAACAAAAATCTTACTGGAAGAGAAAAGGGTACTTTTAAGTACATTGCTGTTGGGAAATGGTAATGATACTGCCTTTTTGGAAAATAATCTTACATTTTAGTAGAATTAAAACATAGATACACAAACTCTCTCTGTTGCAGAGTGGTTTCTCGTTGAATTTGGGGGTTGGGGAGTTAGTGATAGTTCATTGTGGCTTTCTTTTTTTTTCTTTCAGTTTTTAAAATTGTCATAAAATATACATAACATGAAAGTGTATCATTCTAACTACTTATAAAGTGTTACAGTGTATTGATATTGAGTACATTCATAACATGCATCTGTTGCCACCATCCATCTCCAGAACCCTTCTTCTTTTGAAATTGAAACTCATACCTGTTCAGTTAGTCCCCATTCCTCTTCCCCCAGCCCTGGGTAACCACCATTCTCTTTATGTGTCTCTGATTTTGACTGTTCTGAATACCTCACATAAGTGAAATCTTTTTGTGGTGGGCTTATTTCACTTTGCATAATGCTTACTCCTTGGAAGGAAAGTTATGACCAACCTAGACAGCAAATTAAAAAAGCAGAGACATTACTTTGCCAACAAAGATCCGTCTAGTCAAGGCTATGGTTTTTCCAGTGGTCATGTATGGGTGTGAGAGTTGGACTATAAAGAAAGCTGAGCACCGAAGAATTGATGCTTTTGAACTGTGGTGTTGGAGAAGACTCTTGCGTGTCCCTTGGCCTGCAAGGAGATCCAGTCAGTCCATCCTAAAGGAGATCAGTCCTGGGTGTTCATTGGAAGGACTGATGCTGAAGCTGAAACTCCAATACTTTGGCCACCTGATGCGAAGAGCTGACTCATTTGAAAAGACCCTGATGCTGGGAAAGACTGAGGGCAGGAGGAGAAGGGGATGACAAAAGATGCCATGTTTGGATGGCATCATTGACTCGATGGACATGGGTTTGGGTGGACTCAGGGAGTTGGTGATGGACAGGGAGGCCTGGTGTGCTGCGGTTCATGGGGTTGCAAAGAGTTGGACACGACTGAGGGACTGAACTGAACTTAATGCTCTCAGGGTTCATCTATGTTGTAGAATGTCATATATTTCTCCTTTAAGGCTGAGTAATATTCCATTGTATCTCTAAACTTTTCTATTTTTATTTTCGTATCTATGCAGCATGCCCGATCTCAGTTCCCCTGCCAAGGATGGCACCCTGCCCCCCTGCAGTGGAAACATAGAGTCTTAACCTCCGGACTACCAGGAGAGTCCCTAAACTACATTTTAAAAAATCAGTCCATCCATTGATGGACACTAGATTTGCTTCCACGTTTTAGCTATTGTGAACTATACTGTTGTTAACAGAGGTGCACCCAATATCTCTTTGAGACCCTGCTTTCAATTCTTTGGGGTATAAACCCAGATGTGAAAGTGCTAAACATGCGGTTATTTTTAATTTTTGAGGACCCACCTTTGCATGGTGGTTGTTCGTTTTACATTCTTACCAGTAGTGTACGAAAGGCTTTAACTTCTCTACTTTCTTGCCAACACTTTTTTCCCCCTGTAGTAGCCTTCCTGATGGATGTGAGGCGATGCCGCATTGCAGTTTTGATTTTTCTTCCCTCACTATAAGTAATACTCAGGATTTTGTCCTATGCTTATCGGCCATTTGTATCTTTGGAGAAATATCGATTCAAGTCCTTTGCCCATTCTTTTTAAAAATCAGTATTTAAAAAAAAAAATTATTTCTTTTTGGCTGTGCTGGATCTTCATTGCTGCATGGGCATTTCTCTACTTGCAGTGCACAAACTTTTTGTGGCAGTGGCTTCTTTTCCTGCCAAGCACAGGCTGTAGGGCGTGTGGGCTTCAGTAGTTGTAGCCCTTGGGATCAGTAGGTGGCATCTCCCGGGCTCCAGAGTACAAGCTCAGTAGTTGGGCTGCACAGGCTCAGTTGCTCCAAGGCATGTGGGATCTTCATGGATCAGGGACCTAACCCTTGTCTCTTGCATTGGCAGGTGTATTCTTTACCACTCACCCACCAGGAAAACCCTGCCCATCTTTTAATTTTATTGTTGATTTTTTGTTGTTGAGTTTTATGAGCTCTCTATATATTGTGGATGTTAATCCTGTAGTGGATATATGATTTACGAATAGTCCATTTTGTAAGTTGCCTCTTTACTCTGTTAATGTCTTTTGATGTGCAAAATATTTAATTTTTTGGGAAGTCTACTTTTGCTGCCTGTGATATCCAGGAAATCACTGCCAAGTTCAAATTGATGAATATTTTGCCCCATGTTTTCTCCTAAGAATTTTATAGTTTTAGGTCTCACATTTAGATTTTTGATCCATTTTGAATGAACTTTTGTGTGTGTGATGTTACACGCTGGGTCTGTTCTGCCCAACTTGTGACCTGCCTGTTTAGCATGGCCTCACAGACGCATCAGTGAAGGTCTAACTTCTCTCATTTTGTTGGGTTTTTTCAATGTGATTATCCAGTTTCCCCGCCACTAGTTGTTGGAAAGGCTGTTCTTATCAAGATCGTTTGACCATATGTGCAAACATTTATTTCTGGGCACTCTATTCTTTGGCCTATATGGTTTGGTTACTGTAGCGTTGTAGTAAGTTTTGTAATGAAGATGTGAGAGTGGTCCACTTTTGTTCTTTTCAAGTTGGCTGTGGCTATTTGGGTCACGTTGAGAATCCATGTAAATTTTATGATGGATTCTTCTGTTTCTACAAAAGACATGTGAGGTTTTGATAGAGGTTACAGTGAATGTGTGGTAGTATTGACATCTTCACAATATTAAGTCTTTTAATCAGTGAACATGGGATGTGTTTCCATTTATTTATGCCTTTAACTTCATTCACAATGTTCTGTAGTTTTTATTGGATCAGTACAAATCTTTCATCTCCTTGATTAATTCCTAAGTATTTGTTTTGATGCTCATGTAAATGGAATTATTTTTGTATTAAAAAAATGTTTTCATGTATATAGAAATGCAGCTGAGTTTTTTGTTTTGTTTCTGCAGCTGAGTTTTATGTGTTGAGTTTGGATCCTCTTTTCTGAATTCGTTTGTTAATTCTAACAGTTTTTTATTATTACCTTTAGGGTTTTCTACATATGAGATGATATAATCTATGAACAGAGATAATTTTACTACTTCTTTCTAATTGGGTGGCATTTGTTTCTTTTTCTTATCTCATTGCTCTGTGTAAAACATCCAGTATGTGTTGAATAGCAGTGCTTGAAGTGGGCATCCTTGCTTGTTCCTGATTTTAGAGGAAACTCTTTCATTCTGTTAGCACTGCTGGGATTTTAGCCCATAGTGGAAAACAATAGCAAGGCCTTATGAACAAGAAAGTGAAGTGTGACATGGTTCTAAGTAGCAAAAAATGGAAACCAAAATGAACAAAAAGTCCATCTGTAGCAGAGTGAATGAACATTACATGTTATATCATGGTCTGTTAGGTAGCCTTTTGAAGAATGAGTTGGACGTGGAGGAATTTGTACAAGATAATGAGGAAAGCAGTGTGTAGAGAAGTATGGTTGATGTTCATCAGCTAAGAAAAAGCCAGCCCTCATAACTTCTGTGTAATCTGCATTCATATTTGTATCAACCATATATGTGACTTCATGTGCATTAAAAAAAGAAAGGATGAAGTATTACTGATGTAGAAGATAAGGAGGAAGAAAGATTGCATTTATGAAACACCTAGAATGAATAGTATGATTGCCTTTTGAGTTTATATAAACTGTGTTTTCGTATGTATGCATGTACGTACATAGTCATTTATAGCATTTTGTAAAAAGGATGAACAAACACCATCGCTCAGGCATTCCAATCCTCATGATTTATCAAAGGGCTTCCTTGCACCTGAACTTGATGTCCTCAGGTACACGTGCCTTGTTACGTTTCTGGTTACTTGTCCCATTTGCCCCAGTGACTGAAAAACTGGACTCTCTTTCTCTGTTTTAATGGCACAAAACTGAAAATGCCTCAGAAGTGATGATTCTCTAGGTTGTACCTCTAGTACCTGAGGAAGCCACGTTTGAGTTGAATCCAGATCTGTCCTGTTCTATCCCCCCACCCCCCCTGCCCCCCTTCATGCTCGCTCTGCTTGTTGACCCCTTGGGCCTCTTGATTATTGAATATGGTACCTGATCTGGTGGGACTTCCCAGGTGGTTCAGAGGTACAGAATCTGCCTGCCAGTTCAGGAGACAGGGGTTCCACCTCTGGGTCAGGAAAGATCCTCCGGTGAAGGTAATTGCCACCTGCTCAAGTATTCTTGCCTGGGAAATCACATGGATAGAGGAGCCTGGTGGACTACAGTCCACGGGGGTCACAAAAGAGACAAACAGAACTTAGAGACTGAACAACAACAGCAACGTGATCCGGTACAGAATGTAGTCTTCCTTGGGGAGAAGTGGAAGGGAGTGGTACATAGCAAAGAGTGGTAAGAAAACATTTTTTTATTTCAGTTGTCTCTCAAAAGATTTATTAGGAATGAAATCCTACCCCGCTCCGCCAGTCTGGGACTGAGAAGCCAAGACTGGCTATAGGTTCTGTCAATCCTTAAACATTAATTCCCAGGGCTAGATTGAGCCAGGTAGGTTTTTATGCACTTTAGCCAGTCTTCCTTGGCCACTGTCTGCTACAAAACGGAGCTACTCACCATGACGTTTGTACAGCCATTGGAGACTTAACCTGTGCTGTGTGGAACATTTATTTGGTAAGTTGACGTGCAAGAAGGTAGTGCAGTATATCTGCTGTAGTCACTCAGGGTTGTCGGGTCTGATAACAGGCGACGTGTGCTGGGGCAGCAAAAGCTGGCTGGCTGTTGTTGGAGGTCTTGAATGGTGCTGGATGAATTAGACATTTCTTGCTGGCAGGAATATGGTAGAAGGCATGGGTGTGCTTAGATGATCATTTTACTACATGAACCACATAGTTTTATTCTAGTTTATGAAATGACTTTTGTGCCGTAGTAGGCTTTTTAAAAACCACTTACCCTTATTTATATGGAGAAGGACATGGCAACCCACTCCAGTGTTCTTGCCTGGAAAATTCCATGGACAAAGGAACCTCATGGGCTAGGGTCCATGAGGTTGCAAAGAGTTGGACACAATTCAGCGCGCGTGCACACACACGCCCTTATTTGTATAGAATAACATATATTCAAACCTGATGAAACCTTTTTAAGAAAGTGTTGTTTGGGGTGCTTCACTCAAGGTTTAATAATTTACCTATATCTGACTCCATGACAGCACTCCCACCCTGATCCTATTTTGGAAAGAGTCCTGTGTTGTTGTTTAATAAGTGCTCTCAAGAGATGTTCAGGTCCATAGACCATACATGGAGGTATACTTCTCTAAAACATTGCTTAAATTAATGTCTTTATGTTTTGTTATGAACGTTCTGAAAAGAAGAGTGATGAGTTTGGTGATGTGGTCTCAGACTGTAACCCAGAGTTTTAAACTAGAGAGACAAAAGTGAGTTGACAGTCATAGGACTTGTTAATTACTGCAGTACGGGTGCTAAACCCCAACTTTTTCAATAGCGCTTCCAGTGTTCTTTTTAGTACAGTAATGAAAACTGTCTCAATATTCATTTTAATAATTTTTGTTCACAAAAGTACCATTTTCTTGTTTCAGAAGTGTGGAATAAACTATCAGTATATGAGCCTGCTATTTCGGCCACTTTGATAGGCAAAAATGGAACTACTCTTTTTTTTTTTTTCCTTTAGAACTTGTGATGAGTGGCAGCAGCTCTTTTTATGCCGTTTCTTCTTTTATGCCATTTCAGATTGGGTTTAACGTGCTCCATCTCTACCAGAGGCCACTTGTGCTCTGTCACAGTGTTTCACTTACTGGATGTTGGTCTTTATTACACTCTACTCACGGATCATGTCGGGCTGTTTGAATTTTCTTTTGTGGATAGAATGCTTAGAAAGACTGTGTTTTGATATTTTTAGCTTTTATTATTTAAATTGAGTGTGTGGTGTTAAATTGAGTGTGTTTTCCAGAAAATGAGCCAGTTATGCCAGAATCATTTACTGATTAATGTTTTTTCTGTTACTTGAAATGTTGTTAGGTTGATACATGTCTCTTCCATTATTTTAGGGTCTGTTCTTAGGCCAGCATTGCAGTGATTGAATTGTAACTTTATATGGAAAGTATTAACATTGTAGGATATTTACCTGTTACTGTTCTTTGCATAGGATAGTCATATTTTCATGTGTGAATTTGTTAATAGAAATTTTAAATAGTGTGTTTAGAAATTACCAGGAAATTATTCCATAGAGCCATTCAAATTTTGGCTTAATGATGGAATAAGTAATAATTGGGAGAATTTGCTCATGTTTTGTTAGGTGGATTTTTATTTTTCAACTTGGGGGGAAAAACCCTTTTCTTACTTTAAAGAGCCTTTTCCCTATTCTTTATTTGGGCCCATTTAATTGTGATCCAGCTTTGCTTTGACATGTTCCTTTGTCTGCATGTCTCAGCTCCTCTTTTTGAGCTTGTTTTCTTAAAAACTGAAATATCTGACCCAGGCATTCTAGAAATCCTTATATTTGCAGTAAATGAAAACAACAAAGTGGGTCAGCAGTTGCACATCAGGTTAGAGTCATGCGCTTTTAGGTTAGTTCTACATACTTAATCTTTCCACTTGATAGTATTCCACAGGGTGATTTCACTATTAAAATTCTTCTTAGCTGTAACTTGTTAGTAATTGTAATCATATTTTAAATGATTTTATTATTTTTGAATTAATCTTGAAAGAAATAAAGAAAAGGCAGAGTCTCTTTAAGCAGTAAGAGTCCTGTGAGAGCCTAGGAGGATGGATGATGGAAAGGTACCCACAGGGAGGGGGAAAAGGTCATGATCACTCCCAGGTGTTAATTCCTGTACCATTTTCCTGGTATATGAAAAGGTACTCAACGTCACTAATCATCAGGGATATGCAAATCAAAATCACAGTTAGGTGTCATCTCGCACCTGTCAGAATGGCTTGTTAGCAAAAAGACAAATGATAGCTAGTGCTGGTGAGGACACAGAGAAAAGAGAATCTTTGTGCACTGTTGGTGGGAATATAAGCTAGTACAGACACTATGGAAAAGAGTATGGAGGTTCCTCAAGAAATTCAAAACACAATTACCATATAATCCAGAGGAAGTCATCATCTTGAAGAGATACCTGTTTTCCTATGTTCATTACAGCATTATGGAAACAGCCTGAGGGTCTGTTATTGGGTAAGTGGATCAAGAAGATGTGGTCTGTATGTACATTCAGTTAAATATTATTCAGCCTTTAAAGAGAAGGAAATCCTGCCATTTGCAGCAACACGGATGAACCCAGAGGGCATTATGCTGAGTGAAATAAACCAGACACAGGAGAAATGCTACATAATCTCACTTATGTGTGGATTTAAATGGAACTTCTAGAGACAGAGTAGACGACTTGTTGCTGAAAGGAGGGGGAATGGAGAGAGGCTGGTGAAAGGGCATAAACTTCCTGTTATAAGAGGAATGAGATCTGAGGATGGTGACTGTAGTTGGCAACAGTATTTTATGAGATTTTCTGGAAAGTAGAATTAAAATTTCTCCCCACCCCCAAGAGAGGTGTAAATACGTGGGGTAACAGATGTGTTAATGAGTGGATGGTGGTGATCTTTTCATGGTGTCTATGTGTATCAAATTATACTTTTAAGTATCTTGCATTTTTTGTCAGTTATATCTCTGAAGCTGAAAAAGATAGTTTTTAATGGAATAAAGTGATACATGACCTCAATTTCTTAACATTGAATCAGTACAGAAGCCTGTGCAATGAAAAGATCTCATTAACTGCTGGTCATATGTATGTTTCCAAAAGTACTGGCTGTGTACCTCACCATTCCTTGTGTGTACACGTCCCTCTTCCTCGTAAGTTACTGTGTCTGTTTGATTTCTCCAACCTCTAATCCAATGTTATCCACTGTAGAAAATGTCACAATTTACTGAAGTTTTGCCTACACCCAGATCCCTTTATCTTCTTAGTCTCCTGCTTCTTTTTTGCCTTCTACATTTCCTGCCTTCCAGCCGTTCTGTTAGTTTGACTGAGCATGAATCTGGAATATCTGCCCTTCTTTCCCTCCCTTGACCTGCTGCTGCTCTAGGCCAGCCACCATCATCCCAGGTCTGGATCATCGTTGTTCGCTTCTAACCAATGTCTAGTGCACGTGCCACCAGCAGCTGGAGTAATAAATCCAGGCTGTCACTTTGCTGCTTAAGAGCTTCCTGTTCATTGTCACAGAAGATAGACTCTTCGTGTCTCAGTTTACCAGGCTGACTTCATCCTGCATTTCAGATCTACTCCTGCATTGCAGCTCCTCAGAGCTTTTCAGCCGTGGCTTCACTTGCCTGGAAAGCCCTCACTTGTGTCTTCTGTGTGGCTGACTGCTTTCCATCCTTTGGTCTGAGGTCAGGCGTCTTCTCAACTTGGCCACTGGTTCCAGCTGTCCTCCTGCTGCCCAGATATTTCCAGTGAGTGCTGAGTGAGGGACACAGCAGTGGAGGGGGTTGAGACGGTGGGTGTGGAGAGTGCAGCACGGCGTCCACCATGTGGCCAGAGCTCGGTGTGAGCACGCCAACACTGCCGTCACTGGTGAAGCACTAATGCCAAAGAAGCTGAAGGTGAATGGTTCTTTGAAGGAGTAACGGAATTTGGCCTTGGAGTACAAAATGAAGCAGGGTAAAGGCTAACAGTTTTACCAAGATAATGCATGCACTGATCAAAGCAAAAATTGTCTTCCAACAACACAAGAGATGACTCTACATATGGATATCACCAGGTGGTCAATACCAAAATCAGATTGATTGTATTCTTCGCAGCTGAAGATGGAGAAGCTCTATACAATCAGGGGAAAAAAAAAAAAGCCGGGAGCTGACTGTGGCTTAGATCATGAACTCCTTATTGTAAACTTCAGACTTAAATTGAAAAAGGTAGGGAAAACCTGTAGGCCATTCAAGTATGAACTATGGACGGAGGTTCGTAACATTGTACAGGAGGAGGTGATCAAAACCATTTCCAGGAAAAATGCAAGAAGGCAAAATGATTGTCTGAGGTGTCCTTACAGATAGCTGAGAAAAGAAGAGAAGTGGAAGAGAAGGAAAAGGAGAAGAGGAAAAATAACCCCATCAGAATACAGATTTCTAGAGAATAGCAAGGAGAGATAAGAAAGCCTTCCTAAGTGAACAATGCAAAGAAATAGAGGAAAATAAGAGAGTAGGAAAGACTAGCGATCCCTTCAAGATAATTAGATATACTAAGGGAGCATTTCATGCAAAGATGGGCACAATAAAGGACAGAAATGGTACGAACCTAACAGAAGCAGAAGATATTAAGAAGAGGTGGCATGAATACACAGAAGAACTATTCAAAAAAGATCTTCATGACCTTGATAACCATGATGGTGTGATCACTCACCTAGAGCCCGGCATCCTGGAATGCGAAGTCAAGTGGGCCTTAGGAGGCATCACTATGAACAAAGCTAGTGAAGGTGATGGAATTCCAGCTGATCTATTTCAAATCCTAAAAGATGATGCTGTTAAAGTGCTGCACTCAATATGCCAGTGTTTGTTCGATCTTCTTACTGTTCGGTAAGTGAGAAGTTCAGTATTCATAGCTTGGATGATGATGTTGGATTTCAGAGACGAACTTAGTACTAGTGGCTTTTAGTAACTACATGTTAGAAGAGTGTGAAACAGCCAGCTTCTGACATGTCCCAGTGGTTCTTGTCCCCTCCCAGTCTGAATCTGGCTGATGCGCAGAGCCTGTGGAATCCAGCGGGAGGGGCGTGTGCCTTCAGAGGCTGGGACAGAACGGCCTCAGCCTTGGTCTCCTGGCTCACATGTTACACAGCACGAGGACACTCTGGCAGTCGTGTGAAGACCCCTGTAGGAGGGACCGATTCGCTTATGCAGTGCCTGCCATGGATGTGAGCACCGGGAGTGTGGATGGTCCTTAGCTGATGGAACCCTGGCCAGCATCTGACCACACACAAGAGCCCTGAGGCCAGGCAGCTCCAAGTTCCCCACTCACCGAGGGCGGGGTGAGAAAGAACATAGTGGTTGTTGTTTTAAGCCGCTAAGTTTTGTGGGACTGTGGTTCACAGCAGCAGGATGACTGGTCAAGAGTGATCTGCGATGAACCTCACAGCTCACACCCACGTTGCAGACCAGAGTGCAGGTGCAGGGTGTCAGGACAGACAGTCCAGCTGAAAAGTGGATCTCACTGTCAAGCAGGAGCCAGCAGGTCTGTTTGTACCAGAGGAGGCCGCCAGGCTTGCTGACGCACATCCCTGTGGGAAACGGCTTTACCCTCTGCTCAGGAGCCTGTCACCTGTGACACCTTCAGTTTACACTTGTAACCTGGAGTCTCACTTTGGACCTTGAGAGGGGGCCTGATTTAGAAGCTCAGTTTTCTGGCCCTTTTTATTTAAGTGTGAAGCTTCTAGTTTCTATGTCCGGACAGAGCCACTTAGATGTTGTGGAGTCTGTCATTTGCCGGCTACTTTTAGGGCATCAGAGGGCAGACAGACTGAAACCACAATCACAGATAACTAGCCAACCTGATAACACGGACCACAGCTTGTCTAACTCCGTGAAACTAAGCCATGCCGTGTGGGGCCACACAAGACGGCCGGGTCAGGGTGGAGAGGGCTGACAGACTGTGGCCCACTGGAGAAGGGAATGGCAAACCACTTCAGTATTCTTGCCTTGAGAACCCCATGAACAGTATGAAAAGGCAAAAAGATAGGACACTGAAAGATGAACTCCCCAGGTCAGTAGGTGCCCAATATGCTACTGGAGATCAGAGGATAAATAACTCCAGAAAGAATGAAGGGATGGAGCCAAAGCAAAAACAACACCCAGTTGTGGATGTGACTAGTGATAGAAGCAAGATCTGATGCTATAAAGAGCAATATTGCACAGGAACCTGGAATGTTAGGTTCATGAATCAAGGCAGATTGGAAGTGGTCAAACAGGAGATGGCAAGAGTGAACGTCAACATTCTAGGAATCAGCAAATTAAGATGGACTGGAATGGGTGAATTTAACTCAGATGACCATTATATCTACTACTGTGGGCAGGAATCCCTTAGAAGAAGTGGAGTAGCCATCATAGTCAACAAGAATCCAAAATGCAGTACTTGTATGCAGTTTCAAAAATGACAGAATGATCTCTGTTCATTTTTTTTTCCCTCTGTTCATTTTTAAGGCAAACCATTCAATATCACAGTAATCCAAGTCTATGCCCCAACCAGTAACGCTGAAGAAGCTGAGGTTGAAGGGTTCTATGAAGACCTACAAGACGTCTTAGAACTAACACCTAAAAAAGATGTCTTTTTCATTATAGGGGACTGGAATGCAAAAGTAGGAAGTCAAGAAATACCTGGAGTAACAGGCAAATTTGGCCTTGGAATACAGAATGAAGCAGGGCAAAGGCTAATAGAGTTTTGCCAAGAGAACGCACTGGTCAGAGTAAACACTCTCTTCCAACAACACAAAAGAAGACTCTACATATGGACATCACCAGATGGTCAACACCGAAATCAGATTGATTATATTCTTTGCAGCCAAAGATGGAAAACCTCTATATAGTCAGCAAAAACAAGACTGGGAGCTGACTGTGGCTCAGATCATGAACTCCTTATTGCCAAATTCAGACCTAAATTGAAGAAAGTGGGGAAAACCACTAGACCATTCAAGTATGACCTAAATCAAATCCCTTATGATTATACAGTGGAAGTGAGAAATAGATTTAAGGAACTAGATCTGATAGAGTGCCTGATGAATTATGGACGGAGGTTCATGACATTGTACAGGAGACAGGGAGCAAGACCATCCCCGAGAAAAAGAAATGCAAGAAAGCAAAATGGCTGTCTGAAGAGACCTTACAAATAGCCGTGAAAAGAAGGGAAGCGAAAAGAAAAGCAAAGGAGAAAAGGAAAGATATACCCATTTGAATGCAGAGTTCCAAAGAATAGCAAGGAGAGATAAGAAAGCTTTCCTCAGTGATCAGTGCAAAGAAATAGAGGAAAACAATAGAATGGGAAAGACTAGCAATCTCTTCAAGAAAATTAGATACACCAAGGGAACATTTCATGCACAGATGGGCTCAATAAAGGACAGAAATGGTATGGACCTAACAGAAGCAGAAGATACTAAGAAGAGGTGGCAAGAATACACAGAAGAACTATACAAAAAAGATCTTAATGACCCAGATAACTGCAATGGTGTGATCACTCACCTAGAGCCAGACATCCTGGAGTGTGAAGTCAAGGGGTCCTTAGGAGGCATCACTATGAACAAAGCTAGTGGAGGTGATGGAATTCCAGCTGAGCTATTTCAAATCCTAAAAGACGATGCTGTTAAAGTGTTGCGCTTAATATACTAGCACATTTGGAAAACTCAGCAGTGGCCACAGGACTGGAAAAAGTCAGTTTTCATTCCAATCGCAAAGAAAGGCAATGCCAAAGAAGGCTCAAACTACTGCACAGTTGTACTTATGTCACACGCTAGTAAAGTAATGTTTAAAATTCTCCAAGCCAGGCTTTAGCAATATTTGAATCATGAACTTCCAGATGTTCAAGCTGGTTTTAGAAAAGACAGAGGAACCAGAGGTCAATTTGCCAATATCCGCTGGATCATCGAAAAAGCAAGAGAGTTCCAGAAAAACATATATTTCTGCTTTATTGACTGTGCCAAAGCCTTTGACTCTGTGGATCACAATAAACTATTGAAAATTCTTCAAGAGATGGGAATACCAGACCCCCTGACCTGCCTTTTGAGAAACCTGTATGCAGGTCAGGAAGCAACAGTTAGAACTGGACATGAAACAACAGACTGGTTCCAAATCGGGAAAGGAGTACGTCAAGGCTGTATATTATCACCCTACTTATTTAACTTATATGCAGAGTACATCATGAGAAACGCTGGGTTGGAAGAAGCACAAGCTGGAATCAAGATTGCTGGGAGAAATATCAATAACCTCAGATATGCAGATGACACCACCCTTAAGGGAGAAAGTGAAGACGAACTAAAGATCTCTTGATGAAAGTGAAAGAGGAGAGTGAAAAAGTTGGCTTAAAACTCAACATTCATAAAACTAAGATCATGGCATCCAGTCCCATCACTTAATGGGAAATAGATGGGGAAACACTGTCTGACTTTATATTTGGGGGCTCCAAAATCACTGCAGATGGTGATTGCAGACATGAAATTAAAAGACGCTTACTCCTTGGAAGGAAAGTTATGACCAACCTAGACAGCAAATTAAAAAGCAGAGACATTACTTTGTCAACAAAGGTCTGTCTAGTCAAGGCTGTGGTTTTTCCAGTGGTCATGTATGGATGTGAGTCGGACTATAAAGAGGGCTGAGTGCAGAAGAATTGATGCTTTTGAACTGTGGTGTTGGAGAAGACTCTTGAGAGTTCCTTGGACTGCAAGGAGATCCATCCAGTCCATCGTAAGGGAGATCAATCCTGGGTATTCATTGGAAGGACTGATGTTGAAGCTGAAACTTCAGTATTTTGACCACCTGATACAAAGAGCTGAAAAGACCCTGATGTTGGGAAAGATTGAAGGCAGGAGGAGAAGGGAATGACAGAGGATGAGATGGTTGGATGGCATCACCGACTCAATGGACATGAGTTTGGGTAAACTCCAGAAGTTGGTGATGGACAGGGAGATGTGGCGTGCTGCAGTTCATGGGGTCGCAAAGAGTCGGACATGACTGAACAACTGAACTGAACTGAACTTAGGGTTTGGGTCTGTGCCTCATAGGGTTTCCCTGCTGGCTCAGCTAGTGAAGAATCTGCCTGTGATGAAGGAGACCCCAGTTCGATCCCTGGGTGGGGAAGATCCCCTGGAGGAGGGATAGGCTACCCACTCCAGTATTATTTGGCTTCCCTGGGAGCTCAGCTGCTATAGAGTCTGCCTGGAATGCGGGAGACCCTGGTTCTATCCCTGGGTTGGGAAGATCCACTGGAGAAGGGAATGGCTAACTACTCCAGTATTCTTGGGCTTCCGTTGTGGCTCAGCTAGTAAAGATTCCGTCTGTCAATGTGGGAGACCTGGGTTCGATCCCAGGGTTGGGAAGATCCCCTGGAGACTGGAAAGGCTACCCACTCCAGTATTTTGGCCTGGAGAATTCCATGGACTGTACAGTCTGTAGGGTTGCAAAGAGTCGGACACAACTGAGCGGCTTTTCACATTCTGTGCCTCATACTGGAGCTGCAACCTGTATTTCACATCCTATGTTTCTTTTTGGGCAGAGAAATCTGTCACATTTGCACCAAATACTTTTCTTGTCTAGGATATGACCCCTTGGGGTTTCTTCAGTGTTAGTGGTCTCCCATCTCTACCCAGACCAGCAGGTGGTGGTTTCAGGTTTGGATTAGTCTTCCCTTTCCTTTGCTGTGTCCTGGAGACCTCTTTGGGGACAGCAGTCCTCCTCCCAGTTGTGGGTGCCCCCTCATTCCCAGCATCAAGGAAATAAGGTCTCTTCTGCAGGCGTGTAACGAACTGTCGTTTGTCAGCAGAGCAGAAAGTTGCATTTGTACAGAAGTTTCATTAATTGCATGGGAGGAGCATGTCTCTCCTCTGTTGGTTCAGTTTATTCTTTTCCTTCAAAGCAACTTGTTTTGTTGCACAGCTTACTTAGTTTTGCCTCTCACCGATGTCAGTAAGTTGTCCAGCAAAATAAGTCTTTCTTAATAGTCTGTCAGCTCCTGAGATGTAATTTTTCAGGCCCCTTTCCCAGCATTCATAGCTGATGTCCTCAGGCAGAGAAAGAAACACTGCACACCCCTGCCCACCACGTGTGCGCTGCGTGACCTGTCTCTAAGTGGAAGCGACAGCAGAAGTGCGTGTACTTGCAGGCCTGCCTCTGGACCTCAGAGAGCCCCTCTCTGCAGGGTGGGTGGGCGGGTGTGAAGGAAGGACCTTCTTTCTAACTGAAGAGACTAAAACTGTTGTACAGATGGGGACATAGCTGTGATTTTTTGGGAAGTACTGCTGGTTAGTTCGCCGTGAGCTCTCCATTTAATGCAGGAAATATTGAAAGGGTCAGTTGAGGTCGTTTTGCACCGCGCTGACCCCAGAAGGGCTCCTGGAGCCTGTGAGCTTAATTTAACCTGAGACCAACCCCTATGCCTGCTTTATAAGTGAATTCCTCCAGATAAAATTTTTGGAAAAGAGTTTCCACAGATGACTTCAGGCCAAACTCCCAAGTGGTCATTAAATGTTTCAGATGCTTTTATTTTCATTATATGGTTCTCCATATTCATTTTTTAAATTATTGTCCTTCAGGATAGCTAGAACTTAGGGCTTCTCTTTTTTTTGATAGTCTTCAGTCTGGAATCTTGGCTTGTGGGTTCTGACCAGTTTTCAAACACAAGTGCTAAATACTCATGGGCATTTAGGGAAACAGGCACATGCAAAAACCAGGAAGCTTCTCAAGGGCTTTACATAATAACAGTGGAAGGAAGAGAAGAAATGAACATGTAATATATAAGTGATAGTTAACTAGAAAAATAAAGCTCAGTAGGTGGACTGGACAATGATGGGGCAACCTTGCAGGTGCAGAATGGGGTCCTGCCACCCAGCCTGTGGCAGAAGCACTATGGGTCCCCCAGGGGCAGGCAGGAGGCTGGCTGATGGGGACTGGGGTTGAAGGGCTGAGGGTCTGCAGGGGGCTGCCTGCAGGATCCCCTTGGAGCTTTGTTCTGACTTGAGCCTGTCATGTCCCTGGGCAGGGTCCAGTTAGGAGGCCCTGAAGGGTTGTTGCTGAGAGAGCAGCTGGAGGAGGAGGTGGAGGGGAAGCAGTTTCTGACTTGGATTTGCAGGAGAGTCAGCCGGGTGTAGGCTGTAAAATGAGAGAAGGGTCAGGGGTGACTGAAAGGCTTTCTGCCAGAGCAGTGGGACTGGGCAGGGGCAGCTCCTGGTGCTGGGCTTGATCTCCTGCTGGGGCCTCTGGGGGTTGGGTCCTATTGTTGGTTCCTGGCTTTGGGATTCTGAGGAGGGAGTGGAGTATGAATGGCAGGAGGCCTGCAGGAGAGTTGGAGGTGGTGGAGGGGAAGCCTGCAGAGGTGGGAGAGGAGGGAGTTGAGGCCTGGAGAAGGAGAGAGGTTAGGGCAGAGGAGAGCATGAACAAATTTACCTCCTCTTCCTGCCTGGGCCTTACAGCTGGCTCAAGTACAGATTGATCAGAAAGAGGGTGCGTGTACATCACCGGTGCTTGCCAGGATATTTTGCACAGATTGTGTTCAACCACCCCCGAGGTTCAGTCAGTCATTTAGTGCAGTTTCACTGTTTGAGAGCTACTGGTTTGTCAGTTTCAGGCAGATAATTAACCAGGAGTCTTGTTGCTTAAGGCCAGCTAATGAAGCTCCTTGACTAGTGAGAGAGTGTTCAGGGTGACCACATGCCTGGAGTATTTTTACTCCAGTTTGTACATTGTCTAAGTGGCCTGGCCAGAAGGCGCTGTGCATCCCTGAACAAGTGAGTCTGCTCTGGGGACCTCTACACCTCTCCCCCCACACCTCCCCGATGTCGCCACCGCGCCCCCTCCCCCCCATTAGTAATTTTGGCAGCTGTCAACATTTATCCGGCAGTCAGGACACTTTCGGGAGTAAAGTCTCACGTGGATGTATGATGATCGATGTTGTGTGGTATCCTGGCCTGGCTTGGAGGTTCCAGGCGCTTGCACAGGCACGTGTGCAACAGGAGGCAGCCGGAGTGGCCAGGCACGTGGACATGGAGGCCTTGGTTAGTGCTTTCCTTGCCCGTGGTCCACCTTCTTTACTGTCTGCCTGTGTGACTCCTCCACTCTCCAGCCGGTTTGCATCAAACTCTTGAATCAAACCCAGAGTCTCCTACTAATTCTTAAGAACCTCAGGTGTTTTTTTCCTTGTTAAAACCTTCCAAGTGCCTCCTCCTGTGTAGTTTACATTTCCCACTGCAGACAACAGTAAATTTTGACTGGAAAATACTGGCTTCCTTGTTTTTCTAACCAGCTTGATAAACAGTCCAGTTTTTATGTGGAGGATGAGGGGACACGGGAGGGAAAATGAGGAGATGAAAAGGCTGGATCTGAAGTGACCTGGAGGGTTTGCGTTAGTAACTGGTTGGGAGGGGATCTGGTGGTGTAGAGGGTGGGCAGTGACTCTGGTCTGTTTGAAGGTTGATTAAGGGATAAATGGACCCAGTTATGCCATGTTCTAGAAGAAATGGGATCCCTGTTCAGTATCATTCCCCATACTTTTTCCTCTTTCCGGACATTAATGGTTCTGCCTTTTTGGTGAAGTGGGAAGAGTGGGAATTATGAATTCTGACCCAATTCCTTCTATAGTAGCGTTAACATGAAGACTTTACACAGGTGCTTAAACTTACACCACATGCCATCTTCATAACGCGATGATTCAGACAAACTTTGGACTGTTTATGTGTCATAGTGTATTTAAACTTCTAATAACAGATAAAAGAGTCAAATTTCTGTTTGGAAATTTTACTTTGGGGATTTTACATAAACCTTTGAATTTTTAGAACAACTTAATTGGAGAATAATTGCTTTACAGTGTTGTGTTGGTTTCTGCCACACAACAGATAACATTTGGATTTTTAAGTTTAGAAATAATTGTTTTTCCTCCATTCTTATTTCCAGAAATAATTTCTTCATCATCACTAAAATCAGTTATGAAGATCTCAAGGGCAGATTTCTAGAATACTTCAACCTCACGTCTATCTTTTTGAATCTGCTTTTAATACTAATTTCTGAAAATTTTGTTCCAAGTCCCTTTTCGCTTAGTAATAAGATTGGCTTTTAGTTGCTTCATGGGTGTATAGTCATGGTCATTACAACATAAGCACTTGTATGTTTCTATTTAATGTGACTTTCAACACTTGTTATCAACCCAGGGAACCAATCAGTGATCTTCGCAGGCAGCCACAACTTGTATTGATTGAGGCTGTCTCAAGCTGTGTCTCTTTGTTAATTTCTTACCCCAAATAAAACAGTTGGGTGAGTGTCCTGTAATAGAAGGAACTTGATTAGTATTAATGTTCTACATAACTTGTTTTTTTAAAAAGTATTTATTTATTTGTGACTGCACTGGGTCTTCATTGCCGTGTGTGGGCTTCCTCTAAGTATGGCGAGCAGCCGCTGCTCTCGATTTGGGCTGCATGGGCTTCTCGTTGCACTGGCTTCTCTGGCTGTGGAGCATGGGCTTAGTAGTTATGGGGCACAGGCTTAGTTGTTCTGTGGGATGTGGGGTCTTCCCAGACCAGGGATCGAACCCTTGTCTCCTGCACTGGAGCCAGCAGGACAGCCTCATGACTGTTTTGTGAAAGAACTTTGCTGAAGAGTCTCTCTCCAGCCCTGCAGAGCCACTCCTGCCTTGCTTCTCAGCCGCCCCGTCGCTGAAGCTCCCGTCGGGCCTGGCGCTGGCTCTGCCTTGGGAGCTTTCAGGTGACCAGTTGGCTGCTCCGTGAGTAGATGCAGAGCCTGCCAGGGCCAGTGGACCCAGGGTCTCAGAATGGCCGTTTGTTTATGTTTTTAAATGTATTTTTAATTGAAGTATCGTTGAATTATTGTGTTGGGTTAATGACTGCTGTGTAGCCAAGTGACTCACTTACACATATATGTGCATTCTTTTTCATATTCTTTTCCACTATGGTTTATCACAGAACATTGAATGTAGTTCCTTGTGCTGTGGAGTAGGACATTGTTATTTCTTTGAAATGGATATCTGTCATTCAACACACACACCTTCCTGACACCCAGACCCACGTCCTCATCAGGGATCTGAGAATCAGAAGAGGGGTTGTTTCTCCCCAGCCTGGTGAAGGGCCCTGCTCCACCAGAGACTGGGCTGGATCAGCACCTGGGGATTCCTTTAGACAGTGTGCAGACGGGTTCAGTTCAGTTGCTCAGTCGTGTCCGACTCTTTGCAACCCCATGGACTGCAGCACGCCAGGCCTACCTCTCCATCACCAACTCCTGGAGTTTTCCCAAACTCATCTCCATCGTGTTGGTGATGCCATTCAACCATCTCATCCTCTGTCGTCCCCTTCTCCTCCCACCTTCAATCTTTCCCAGCATCAGGGTCTTTTCTAGTGAGTTCTTCACATCAAGTGGCCAAAATATTCGAGTTTCAGCTTCAACATCACTCCTTCCAATGAATATTCAGGACTGATTTCCTTTAGGATGGATTGGTTGAATCTCCTTGCAGTCCAAGAGATTCTCGAGTCTTCTCCACCACCACAGTTCAAAAGCATCCATTCTTCCGTGCTCAGCTTTCTTTATAGGCCAACTCTTACATCCATACATGACTATTGGAAAAACCATAGTTTTCACTAGACAGACCTTTGTTGGCAAAATAATGTCTCCTTTTTAATGTGCTGTCTAGGTTGGTCACAGCTTTTCTTCCAAGGAGCAAGCGTCCTTTAATTTCATGGCTGCAGTCACCATCCGCAGTGATTTGGGAGCCCAAGAAAATAGTCTCTCACTGTTTGCATTGTTCTGTTTGCCATGAAGTGATGGGACCGGATGCCGTGATCTTAATTTTCTGAATGTTGAGCTTTAAGCCAACTTTGTGACTCTCCTCTTTCACTTTCATCAAGAGGCTCTTAAGTTCTTCTTCGCTTTCTGCCATAAGGGTGGTGTCATCTGCATATCTGAGGTTATTGATATTTCTCCTGGCAATCTTGATTCCCGCTTGTGCTTCATCCAGCCCAGCATTTCACATGATGTACTCTGCATATACGTTAAATAAGCAGGGTCACAGTATACAGCCTTGATGTACTGCTTTCTGAATTTGGAACCAGTCTGTTGTTCCATGTCCAGTTCTGTTACTTCTTGACTTGCATACAGATTTCTCAGGAGGCACGTCAGGTCTGGTATTCCCATTTCTTGAAGAATTTTCTAGACGAGTTATAGAGCGTTCTTTTTCTTCTCTCAGTTAGTTCAGAACTGTTCTCTCAGTTATAACCACAGCCGGGTCATTGCTAGTTTGTCCTATCTTCACAGATTTCTCCTCGTAGTTTGATGGCAGACATTTCTGAAAACCTTCAGTCACGTTCATCCTTCAGCCTGGTTGCTCCAGGGCTCCTGTCTTTGGTCTTCTCTTTTCACATCCTGGCCCTTCCTCTGCTGACCAAGCTCATTCTTAATCACTGCTGTCTCTACCGGGAATGGGAGCCGCTTGCCCCCTCCCAGTTGTGATGCTCCTCAAGAGCATGTCTCGCAGCCTGTTGGCAGCCTCAGCACGAGCTGCGGAGCCCGGCACAGAGCACGTCTTTAGGTGCAGGGGCCTTTTCCCTTGTGACACCCTCTGACACGTGACCACGGAGGCTGAGATGATGAGAGGGCCCCACACATCCAAGTCCTGTGTACAGTTTTTTGTGCTGTTCTCACCCAGGAGACCAGGGCGTGATCACACATGAACAACCAGGATATTTCCCGGCTTTGTTATCTCTGTCCCCTCCCCGCCCCCACTCAGTTTTTCATCAGTTAGAGATCCACTGTGTTGTTGCGAGGCTGGGGCACAGTATTAAAAATTGTTCCCTGAGACGTCCTGCTCTCTGCCTTCCACCTACAGTTGCAGCATCTCAGGGACTCTGCTCCTGCAGCTCCCCTTTCACCCCCTCTGCCCTGACTCACTGTCGTCCCCGGCATCTTCCCTGGGCTGGGCCTGGGACCGACTCACCCTGGCCCTGTTTTGCTGTGGCCTGCACACCACGCCCAGATCAACTTCCAGTCTTGATTGTTGCTTCTCTCCCTGATTTCACTGGTTCCATCTAAATTAATTTCTAGCCAATCCAGTGGTGAGCAAGGAGTGGGCCTGCTTAACCCCAGGGGTCTGGGGCTTCTGGCTGAAGTAGCTTACACAAAAGTTGTCTGATGATAACTCCAGTTTTATTTTTGAAATTCATTCACATGTTTATGTTAAAAATAGCATACCTTTCCAAATGATCATAAATTACAATTATGAAAACAAAACCATCAGGGGAAACCCAGCTCTCTAGGAAGCGGTGACATGAGCCACACGCCGTGGGTTCCGAGGGCACAGTCTCCATGTGAAGTCCAGATTCCAACCCTGATCTCAGGCTCGTCAGCTCCGGCCTCCTGGGCTGTTGAGACGCTCCCATCTCTTCAGTGCTCAGCAGTTACTTCTGTACTGTGGGGCTTGCCTGTGGGGGAAGATGTATGTAACTTCAGATCCTTTTTTCATTATCTGGAGCCAGTTTTGATGATTTATACCTTTTCAGACAAGCATATTCATGTAGGTTTATACATTTATTGCTTTGATGAGTATTTTTCAGCCTGAGGGGAGCTGTGTGGTCTCCTTTCTAGAAAGTTGCTCCCTACGTCATGACTGGTAACGGCTGTCGTGTGCAGCGCAGAGCTGCCGACATGTCGTGAACTGGCTCAGCAGCCTTTGGGGGTGAAGGTGATTTATACCAGGTTAGAAGCATCAGCTGCCAAAGTGCCAGGGGTGCCTTCTGGAGCCTGGGCCCACTCTCCAGGCAGCCTCTCTGAGAGGGCAGCTGGGATGGCCCTCGGAGGGCCTGCTTTGCACCTCCTTTGAGCGCAGTCCTGGGCATGCATGGAAGCCCCCACCTTTGCGACCCCCACTGCATTGCAGCTGGTCCCTGTGCAGGTGAGGAAGATCTGTGCCTTTTACATTAAGTGCAGCCGAGGTGGCTGTTTCCTTAGGCCCTGCCCTCCTTGGGGAAGCTCAGCAGGGTCTTTGTGCCTGGAGAATGCAGGTCCATCATCTCCCTTCTTCCTTGGAGTTGAGGGAAAGAAAGTTGTTCTCTCTTTACCACCTTTTTTCACACAAAATAAAGAAGATTCGGGGTCTCGGGATTGGGTCCACTGCTAGAAGGCCCTGCAGTGAGCTTTGAGAGCAGAGCTAATTTGAGTGGTGCTGGCATGGAGGAGTTAGTGATGTTCCTGGACTGCCTCTCCAGGATGTTCTCCCTGTTTTGGGAAAAGTTTCCACCACACAGGCTCAAGGCCCCTACTCCCCGACTACTCCCCGGCTCACCCTGGGGTCCTTTTCTCAGCAGCTACCGCCAGGTCCCAGGGCTGAACAGGCTCATCCCTAATGAGCTGTGACGCCAGCTGCAAGGAGGGCGAGCGTGGCGCTCAGGAGCTCTGCTTGGTTCCTTCTCGGGGATTTGCTGGTTGCTCCCCCTACCCCCTCCCAGAGCTTCTTGGCAGAGTTCAGATTCTGTGCTCACAGCCCAGTGCCCACCGTGAAAAGGGAATACAAAAGGGGGTGGGGAGTGAGGAGAAGCGGCGGGGGCGGGGCTTTTGAAGTGTGTTTAAAAACCCTGGTTGTCTTAGCCTGGGCTCTGGGCTGAAGGTGGAAGTGGTGTAGATGTGAATAACCTGGATTTGGATGGAGTTTTATTGGCTCATGAGTCAGTTCAGTTCAGTCGCTCAGTCAAGTCTGACTGCAACGCCGTGCACTGCAGCATGCCAGTCTTCTCTCTCACCGGCTCCTGAAATTTGCTTACACTCATGTCCATCAAGTCGGTGATGCCATCCAACCATCTCATCCTCTGTCGGGTCCTTCTCCTCCTGCCTTCAATCTTTCCCAGCATCAGGGTCTTTTCCAGTGAGTCAGTTCTTCGCATCAGGTGGTGAGAGTATTGGGAGTTTCAGCATCAGTCCTTCCAATGCATATTCAGGACTGATTTCCTTTAGGGTGGACTGGTTGGATCTCCTTGCAGTCCAAGGGACTCTCAAGAGTCTTCTTCAACACTACAGTTCAAAAGCATCATGCAAAACAACAACAACAACAACAACAAAAGTATCTTGCATATAGGCCATGTATTAAAAGAAAGTTTGAATTTCTATTGTTCAGAAATCTGATTTTTGAAAAGACCACTTTCTTCAGTCTGTTTTTTTCTACACACTGTCACTTGAGAATGAGATAACTGCAGTGCTCACGTGTTATGAAGCATTCACTGCGCACCAGGCTGGTCTGGCTTTTATAAGTGTCACCTCATTTAAATCACCACAGCGTCTGCCTGGGATACTTGTAATGTGGCAAGTTCTTCCCCCGACCCCCCAAATTGTGGTCAAAGATACATAAACTCTACTGTGGTAACTGTTTTAAGTACAGTCTGTAGTGTTAGTTATAAGGACACAGTCCAGTAGTGTTAGGTGTAAGTGCACAGTCCAAAGAGAAGGCAACGGCACCCCACTCCGGTACTCTTGCCTGGAAAATCCCACGGACGGAGGAGCCAGGTAGGCTGCAGTCCATGGGGTCGCAAAGAGTTGGACATGCCTGAGCGACTTCACTTTCACTTTTCACTTTCACTCATTGGAGAAGGAAATGGCAACCCACTCCAGTAGTTTCGCCTGGAGAATCCCAGGGACGGAGGAGCCTGGTGGGCTGCCATCTATGGGGTCACACAGAGTCGGACACGACTGAAGCCACTTAACAGCAGCAGCACAGTCCAGTAGTGTTAAGTGTAAGTGTACAGAGTCTGGTAGTGGTACGTGTCGCAGCACAGCCCGTTGGTGTTAAGTGTACACAGTCCAGAAGTGTTGAATGTAAGTTAACAGTCCAGTGTCACTGGCACAGTCTGGTAGTGTTACGTGTTAGTGCACACAGTCCAGTAGTGTTAGGTGTCAGGGCACAGTTCGATAGTGTTAAGTGTGAGTGCACAGTCCAGTGGTGTTAGGTGTCAGGGCACAGTCCGATGGTGTTAAGTGTGAGTGCGCACAGTCCAGTGGTGTTAGGTGTGAGGGTACAGTCTGGTAGTGTTACGTGTTAGTGCACACAGTCCAGTGGTGTTAGGTGTCAGGGCACAGTCCAGTAATGTTAAGTGTGAGTGCACATACTCCAGTAGTGGTAAGTATATTTGTTTTGTTATGAATCTGTTCCAGAACGTCTTGATCTTGTAAGTCTCAAACTCCGTATCCATTGAAGTGAAAAAATTTTAACTGATAAGCCAGTCCTCTGTTCAGCGGGATTAAAATTGCTGTTCTGTTTCTTCTCTGCTGTCTCTCTGTGACACTGGGCGCAGGGCCGTGAGAGCGGAGGCTGTGCAGGGACCCTGGTCACCTGTGGCCGCTGCGGGGAGGACAGCTGGGTGCAGCGGCAGCGCCACCGCCTCTGATGGAGCAGTGACTCTGCGGGTTGTGTCCTGCAGGGCCCCGGGGAAAGTGTCTCTCAAGTCACCGTGTGTGATTTGGTCTGTTTTTTCTAGGTGCTTCTGAATTTGAGGCACAATATTGTAGAAATATGCCTACAAAGGAATTTTGTGTATTGTGTGTTTCGGTATCCTGTGGGTGACATGGGAGGCAGGGTGGGACTTGTGTTCTAAGTGTTAAAGTTCTACTCAGAACGCACATGGCAGATCCTTCAGGCCCACCCGCTTCTCCTCGGAAGGGCGGGCTCAGCATCCCTGGTGTCTGCCCAGAAGAGCAGGCGCCCTGTGACAGGTGTGCACATCCCGGCCACGCCTGCCCTCGGGCTGGCACAGCGTTTTCACACTGAGGCCTTGGCTTTCGAGGTGTCCAGGGCCCCTTCCGTCTCAGGGCGGTTTCAGTTGTTTGTTTTTGTTGGTCAGTATGCTTAGTAATGCTTGCGTCACGTGACGTTTTCGAGGCGTTTACAAACTTAGGAGCTTTTGAACACAGAATAATAAAACAGAAGAATTAAAATATCGAGCAAAAGACCTTCCCTGTATTTCTAGTAGACGTGGACCTCCTCTTGTGTACACTGCCTGCTCCTCAGTGTGGAGGTCAGAAGCTGGTCTTTGGTGCCCTTGGGGCTTTTGGACCCACTTACAAGACCCTCAGAATCTGGTTCTGAGCTGGCCACACCACCAGCAGAGTGGACCCTGGGGACTCAGCTTGCACAGCAGGTGGACAGCCTCCGGGTGGACCGGACATGAGCCTGTGTCCTGGGAGTGGTGACTGTTCACTGTGGGAGCTTGAGAAGGAAAGGGATAGGGTCCCCCAGATGCCGGCTGTCACCTCTGTTCCTGTAGCTCCTCAGTGAACCCTTGTTTAGATTATGTGTGCCGTCCCTGCCTAAATCCCACTGCCTGTTCCCTGGGATTCGCCCCGCAGCCCCGCACGGGTAGCGCCTCACAGGCTGTATGCGCACAGAACATTCCAAGTGGCATGGTTCTGAAGAGCTGTTGCAATTGGCTTACTTGTTGAAACTGTTGAGTAAATGAATGCTTTCTGATCAATTACATATCTGCTCCTTTATATGCCTGCATTAAAATAGAAAGCATTATAGGCTGTTTACATAAGTTAAGCTCTTTTGTGACTGTGCTGGCATTGACTTATGCACCTGATCTTAGCCAAAAGGCCGAGAAGTGATGGCACTGACTTACAAAAAGAGGTGTCTGCCTGTACAGATGAAAGAAATGGAGCTTGGTAAGAGCAGTAGGGAAGGAAACGCCTAGAAAACCAAAGAGCTGCACCAAGCCAGAAAGGACAGTGCCGTGCTGGGCGCTGGTGGTGTGGGGGGGGCCGCTGGCGGCGTGTTGGGAGTCTGCCTCTGTGTCTGAGCTCTCGCCCCTGTCTCCGCCTCCTCAGGAGTTAGAAGCAGCTCTCCACAGAGATGACGTGGAGTTCATCAGCGACCTGATCGCCCGCCTGCTCCAAGGCTGCTATCAACGAAGGGACATCACGTGAGTAACCCCAGTCCTACCTCTTCTGGCAGTGGAAGGAGTAACCAGTCCTGGTGATGTTTCGTATCTCCTGGAGCACACCTGAGCAGATCATCTACCGAGATGTCCAGTGTATTCACATGTGGTTCCGGGCCCTGCCTTTGGCTGCTTCTGCAGCTGAGTTTTCATTTTATTGTCTTTTTTCCACTCCCACAAACCTATAACCATTATTCTTAGGTCCCCCAGCTACCACAGTCACATGGAGTGTTTTCCTCTCAGTGTAGGCCTTACTTTCTCATCTTTGTTTCCAGTGTTGGTAAAATGATGCCTAACAAAATGAGATTCTAACTGTAGTTCTGCCCTTGGGTCTGTGTCTCTTTTTACTGTGAACAGTAGCATCATTCTGAGATGGAGCCTTCTGGGCCTCTCACACTTTAGCCGCCAAGTACACATGTTCCCTTACGTGTGAGACACGTAGAAACGTGAAGCTGAATTTTGTGTCTGTCGGCAAGTACATGCTCTTCTGCTCAGGCCTCGCCCCTTGTTTCCAGGGACTCAGTAGCCATTCTTTTTATCCTGTTCCCCATGGCACTGAACTGTGTGGGACACTTCTGGGAAGCAGAGACTGGATGGGGTTCCCAGTCCTGGTCCCCCTGTCCAAACAGAAGTTTGGGGCATTATGGTTTATAGTTTTCAGACAGTTAACAAAAGACAATGTGTAAAATATTTCTGTTGTAGTAAGTTCACTCTTAGGGGCCTGTCAGGGCTGAGTCAACATGTGGGTATAACTTGAGAGAGGGTGATGACCTGCTCCGGCATCCATCGTGGTGCTCAGCCGCCCTGACATGGTGGGGGTAGTCTCCTGGTTGCTCTGTGAGTGTGTTGTCCATCCCCAGGGGCGTCCAGGCTGTCATGCTGAACAAAGAGCAGAAGGAAATGTATGCCTTATCACTCAGACCCGATGAGGAAGGGTTTGCTTTTTGAGCTGTAGCTTGAGAGTTTTTGTTTTTTAAGCACTAAGTTTTGTAGTCATACTGTGTATATAATTTTACTTTTTCATATCTTGCATTTAGTTATCATAACTATTGTTTCTCTAAATAGGATTGTCAAATACTCCAATTTAGTAGATGAACATTTGTGCCTTAACGCTTAACTCTTATAAACATATTTCACATAGCCTTCGACATAAAAGCTTGTACACCTAGTGAATTATGCTCTTATTTAAAATTTCTGAAAGTATTGTCATTCAGTCAAAAGAAAGGCCAGTTTAAGATTAAAGAAACATAGGACTTCCCTGGCGGTCCAGTGGTTGAGACTCCGTACTTCCACTGGAGTGATCATCAATCCCTGGTCAGGCAGCTAAGATCCCACATGCTGTGCTGCAAGGCCCCCCCAAAAAGACTCAAAACAACGCATTTCCAGGCTGCTCATTCCAGAGGTTGTTTTCTTTCACCTATGACTCATCAGTGTCCAAGGGGTCCATTTGCCTCACCTCGCTCTTTGTAGGACAGACACCCTCAGGACCCTCAGTCCTGGGTCCCACCACAGAGTGTGCGCTCTGGCCACACAGCAAGTGCTCTAAAGTCTGCAGAGCCTGCAGGTGTTTGAGCAAAGGGGCAGGGAATTGAGTCTTCACATGGGTGCTTCCCAAGGCAGAGCCCAATAAGTGGGTGAACGCAGGAAGGACAGACCCACTTATGAAGTGCAGGTGGGAGGGTTGCGCCTGGGGCTTGAAGCCCTGGAGCAGAGCCTAGGGGTTGCAGAAGGTCCCATGTGTGGTTCAGATATGTGATTGGTTTGAGCTGCAGAATCTTGACCCTATTAAATTTTGGTTCATTGCCACCATCTAAAATGAGACTTCATGATTAAACCCCATTCTGTAGCCTTTGGAAATCATCTAAGACACCTCTCAGCTGGAGGGAAGACAGGGCCCAACCCCAGCTGGGGGGCTCTTGTCGCCTTGGCTGATGTCATTGTGCATGTGTGCGGCTTGCATGGCCCACCGCCACCTTCTTTCCCCACTCGTCTCTGTATGCTCAGCCATTCAAGGAATCCAGTGGCCACAGCACAGCAGGAGTGGGAGCCCAGTAGGCCTTGTAGGCTGGGTGACAAGTTTGGAGGTGTGGTCCCCAGGATAGGGAGTGCTGGAGACCAGGAAGGAGCCAGTGAATGGATGAGGCCTGAGGGGCGAGGCAAGCCCGGCACAAAGGCCTGTGAGGCCGTGAAGGTGACGACCCAGGGCCTCCAGCCTGGCAAGCTGTCCGGCTCACACCTTTCCTAGTCTACTGTGCACAGTTGAAATCTACTGAAATTTCCTATTACATACTTAGGCCTTGTCTTCACGGGTGTGTTGGCGATGATCAAACACGAGAAATACTTGTTTACAGTTTGCAGAGCTGCCTCCTCATGGGTTCTGTCTGTCTCTTACAGCTGTGTGCTGGCGCCTGGCCTCTTAACATTAGCTGCTTCTTTGTGATAGCACTGTGTCAGTTACTCCTAAATGATTTCTTTTGAAATCAAATGTTAATTTATTTTAAAAAGCAAACAAACAATTGATCCTAGTCAAATGTCCCGAAATTTCAGGTGGTGGTGTGACCGAGAGCAGAGAACTTTCCCTTTGTGCCAGCACTGCTTTGGTGACTTTTCTGCTGTTGAAGGAAACTGCGAGTCTCTGAAGGACAGGAGGAGCAGGGAGCCTTCATTTCCCTTGTGCCCTCAGCACTCATCATCACCCTGTCCTGGGGGGCAGTGTGGGGCAGCACTGGTCCTGTTCTGTGCTGGTCCAGGGAGGCAACTGTTGGTTCTAGCCTTCGTCAGAGCACACCTGTGATATGTCACAGCATTCCAGAAAACATAGTGTTTGTGTTTAAAAAAAAAAAAAAAAAAAAAGATGAGTATACTGAAACAAAAACATTTCTGAATGGTGAAGTAAGTTTGAGATCTGGTTGACCCAAGTTGAATTAACTAGTCTGAAATGAGGTTTCAGTCTTCTAAAAACTTGTTGATGATGGTATGTAGTAATACACACAGAAAAGGCACATTCCTTACTCTGCAGTTCAGTGAATTTGTGCAAACTAAATACACCTGTGTGATCACTCAGACAAGGAAGCATCACAATGAATTTTACCTTTTCCACTGAAAGGAACTGCCCGAAGTTATTGTTACTCTGTCTCTCCAGTGGTATCCACGTGCATTTAGACTGAACTTGCGCTCAGTATTCTCGGAGGCTTTCTTTTCATCCCACCCTAAATAAAGAGGATTTTGTACAAATGAACGCTTTTCTTTCCTGGTTCTAAGACTTAGCTATTATGTGGAGCTAAAAAAGGGCTTCCCTCATAGCTCAGTTGGTAAAGAATCTGCCTGCAATGCCGGTGACCCAGGTTTGATTCCTGGGTAGGGAAGATCCCCTGGAGAAGGAAACATTTCGCAACCCACTCCAGTATTGTTGCCTGGAGATTCCCATGGACAGAGGAACCTGGCAAGCTACAATCATGGCATTGCAAGAGTCGGATACAACTTAGCAACTAAAGAGAGAGAAGAAAGTTCCATCATCTCTCTGTGTATTACTTGCCTCACCTGTAAAATGGGAATGATAAGCATACCCATTACTAAATTTATTTAATAATAATAATATTTAGTGAGATTAAATTATTTATGACATCCTTAGAGCAGTCTGGAGCTTTTAGTAGCGGGGGGAGCAATGCTTCATGACTGATACTGGATGTGGGTGTTCACTCATTTACTCATTTATTTAAGTAGCTAGCTAGGTAGCTAACTAGCAAGCTGTGCCGTGTCTCAGTTGTGGCATATGGGATCTACTTCCCTAACCTGGGATTGAACCCAGGCCTCCTGCATTGGGAGCGCGAGTCTTAGCCACTGGATCACCAGGGAAGTCCCTGTGACTTTTTTTTTTTTCCCCTGTGGCTGTTTTTTAGAGGTTTATGGACACTGAAATTTGAATTTTATATTATTTCTGTATGTCATGAAATAGTATTCTTTTGATTTCTTTTTTCTCTGAACTTTTAAAAAAGAATGATTTTTACATTCTTAGCTTACAGGCTAAAGAGAGACACTCAGGCCAGATTTGGTCCATGGGTCATAGTTTGCATACCCTTGTTTTTAGAAAAATAGGTTCTTTTTTCTAATTCCATGAACTCAGTCAGCATGCTGTTCAAGATAATATGACATTTCCATCTCCCCAGAAAGTGCCCCTTTGCACTAAATCTAACCCCCACCCTCCCAGAGAAACCCACTGTATCCAATACAGTGATCTGGTTCCTATGGATGCAGGTTGTTTTGCCTAATTGCAGAGCTTCTTCTGGTTGGGATCACTCTGAGTGTCCAGCTTCTTTCAGGAAGCCCAGAGCGCGTGGTACTTGCTGATGCTGCTGTTCATGTCAGTACTTTTTTCCTTTGAGGGAGGAGTCTCAGTTGTATCCAGTGCAAAAATATCTCAAGTGTTCTGTCCACTAATTGGTGGACTTGTGTGCTGCCTCCAGGTGGGGCTGTAAGGTAGAGCCGCTGTGAACATCCGCACAGTTTTGTGAACGTCTCTTCATTTTCTTGGGAACTGCTGGATCCCCATAGGAGAGTGCGTTTGATGTTTAGAAACTGCCAGACTTGTTTTCTTGACCACGCTAGTTGCTCCATATCTTTGCCAATATGTGTTATTTTTAATTTTACCCAAGTTTTCATTTTACTGATTCTGTTGCATGTAATGTGGTAACTCATTGTGGTTTCAATTTGCATTTCCCTGATGATTAGGTAAATAACAGGCTATGACTGTTTTTTCCTGATGTGTAGTTTACCTATTTGTTTGACACTATATTTTAAAGAATGATAAGTTTTAATTTTGTTGAAGTCTAATTTATCAGTTTTTTCTAGTATGTTATTAATATTTCCAAATCAGGATGTACCTTTAATGTCAATGGATTTTCTTTGAGGTTTTCTCTTAGTGTTATAATTTCAACTTTTTACAGTTGACATTATGATGCATTTTGAGTTAGTATTTGTCTATGGTGTGAAGCAGAAGATCAGTGTCCACATTTTTTACTTACAAATTTCATGTATTTTCAGTCTAGTCAAGTATCAGATTGTCTTGAAATTGAGAGTGTTCTCCACCTTTTTTATATTTTAGTTTTGCTTTTTAAATGTTTTGACTATTTTAGGTTCTTAGCATACAAATTTAAAAATCAAGTTGTCAGCCCTGCCACCCCCCAGAAAAGGCCTGCTACAGAAAAGGACACTTTGACCAATGTTGAATTACCCAGTCCTTGACCATGATATATATTTCACCATTTGTTTATCTTCTTTAATTTCAGGAATATTGTATAGTTTCAGTGTAAAGATATTATGCATCTTTCCATTCGTGCTTGAGCTTTTATATTTTCCAGATACTTGTTGCCGGTGTTTGTAAAATACAATTGATTTTTTTATGTTGACCTTATTACTGAGGCTTCCTGAACCCGCCTCTTGATTCATTGGTCTTGCAGGTAACTGAGGAGTTTCTGTTGTCTGCTTCTGCTCCAGCCTCTGTGCCAGCCTCTCTCCCAAGAGCTTCCTTCTCTTGTCTTAACACTGTGCTGGCCACGACTCTGGTGTTCCTGATCTTGGGGGAAGTGTACAGCCTTTCGTCATCAAGTGTGATGAAGTGCTGTCCCTTTTATCTCTTGCTGAACTCAATTTGCTGCTGTTTTGAGGATGTTGATGAAGAATATTGGCCTGTACTTTTATTTGCATAGAAATCTTTGTCAGGTTTGGCAGATGGGTTGAGAAGCGTTTCCCTCCTCTGGTTTCTGAAAAAGTCTCTGTAATTTCTCTTGAACAGTTCACCTCTGAAAGCCTTTGGATTTTGTAGTTCTCTCTATGCAAGGTTTTATTTGAGTAATATTGATTCAGTTTCTTTAATAGATTAAGGCTATTTGGGTGTTTTATTTTTTAAAAAAATTTTTAATTTTAATTTTTGGCCATACTAGCGAGCATGTGGGGTCTTAGGTCCCTGATCAGGAATCACACCTGCGGCCCCTGCAATGGAAGGTAGAATCGTAACCACTGGACCACCAAGGAAGTTCCTCTTTTTAAAAAAATTTTATTTAAGTATAATATTGCACTAATTTCAGCTGTATAGGAAAGTGATTCAATCATACATATATATCCTTTTTCATATTCTTTTCCATTTTTTCTGTGGTTTATCACAGGATATTGAATATAGTTCCCTGTGCTATACAACAGGCCTTGTTGTTTATCCATTCTGTATATACCAGTTTGCATCTGCTAATCCCAGACTCCCAATCCATCACTCCCCCATACCCCCTTTCTTTGGCAACCACATATCTATTTGTTATGTCTGTGAGTTTGTTTCATAGATAAGTCTGTGTCTTATTTTAGATTTCACATAAGTGATATTGTATGGTATTTGTCTCTATCTGACTTACTTCACTTAGTATGGTCATCTCTGGGTCCATCTATGTTGCTGCAATCACATTATTTCATTCTTTCTATGGTTGAGTAACATTCCATTGTTTTTATGTACCACATCTTTATCCAATCACCTGTTGAAAATTTATGTTGCTTCCATGTCTTAGCTATTATAAATAGTGCTGCTCTGAACATAAGGGGTGCATGTTTCTTTTTGAATTATAGTTTTGTCTGGATATGTACCAGGAGTGGGATTGCTGGATCATATGTTAGCACTATTCTCTGTTTTTTGAGAAACCACCAAACTTTTCTGCATAGTGGTTGTACCAATTTACATTGCCACCAATAGTGTAGGAGGGTTCCTTTTTCTCCTGGATGGTCTATTTCTTAAGTCATGACTTTGGTAAGTCATTTTGGCATTTTTCAAGGAATTCGTCTGTTTCAGTTTTTAAATTTATTTCCATAGTGCTATTCATAATATTCTCTTATCCTCTTAATATCGGTAGGCTCTACAGTGGTGTTTCCACTTTCATTCCTGATGTTGTAATTTGTGCTGTGTCTGTCCCTCTAGAAGTTGATTCTTTCTACAGGTTTATCAACTTTTAAAATGTTTGCTAAGGAACCAACTTTTAACTTTACCTGCTGTTCAATTTCTTTTTAAAATCTTATTTTGTTTTATTGATTTATCTTTATTATTTCTTCTGTTTACTTTGGTTTAGCCTACTCTTCTTTCTTCTTAAATTATAGTACTGGTGATGAGCCTTTTTTCTTTTCAATACGGGCATTTCAAAGCTATAAATTTCCTACTAAGCAGTGTTTGACTGTTAGTTCACTTACAGTTAGTGTAATTATTGGCATGGTTGGTTTTCCACTTGTGTCTCTGGGGTTTTTAAGTGTATAGTCATCACTACTGTTGAATTCCAGGACATTTTATCAGACTCATAAGACACCTCACACCCATTAGCTGTCCTCACTTCCTGCAGTCACCAGTCCCACCAACTAATGGGCTTTCTGTGCATGTTGTTTATTTACTATTCTAGGTGCTTCTGTAGGTGGAATACGTGCATGTAGGTATTAGGCTAATTTTATTTAGCATGTTTTCAAGCACATTGTATCATGAATCAAGGACTCATTCATTTTATGGTCAGAAAATACTCTGTTGTGTTTTATTTATCTATTAGTTCATAGATATGGTGCTGTTTCAGTCTTTTGACCATTATGAATCAAGCTGCTGTATATGAACGTTAGTGTACTTGTTTTTGTGTGGATGGATGTTTTCATTTCTCTTGGCTGTGTACCTAAGAGTGGAATGGTTGGGTCATATGGTAATTCTGTTGTAAGTTTTGAGCAACTTGCCAAATATTTGCAAAGCAACTGCATCATTATACATTCCTTCTACCAGTGTACAAGTATTCCCCTTTCTGAGTCCTTGTTAATAAGTGGTTAGCACTTGTTCTTACCTGTCTCTTTAATTTTAGCCATCCTGGTGGGTGTGGCATGGTACCTTATTGGGTTTTGATTTGCATTCCCTAAATGACTAATGAATGTCTTTTCAGCTTTTTCTTTCTTATTTTTTTTTCCTTTCTTTGTCCTTCAGTGGTTTCTTTTGTTAAGTATTTCACTTTATTTCTTATAGACCTTGTGGGTGCATATGTGTGTGTGTGTGTGTGTGTGTGTGTGTGTATGAGTGATTCTGGGGTAGCAGGGTGCATCTTTAATTATCAGAAGCTGTTTAGAATTCTTACTGTACCATTTCTCACCTTAAACTTGATACTCTAGACTTCCAATTCATGCAGATAGTATTTAAGGTCCCATCTGGCTTCCACTAAAGACAGTTCTTTATCTTTTTAAAGACAAAGATTTCCAAGTGGCTTTTAAAAAATTTCTAGATGACTTTTAATACTCTTCTTTTTTACCTAACTTAAGCATTCATATACAGAAAATCTGTTATATACATATTTCCCTGTTAAAATATGTTTTATATCTTAGTCATATTTTCCTTGAATTTGAAATTGTCATAATTTCTTACTTGTTTTGATTTCTTAATTGATTGCAAGACATGGCAGGTACCATATAGTCCTACAAAAGAGGCATTGTTTTAGTGGTTTTGGGCTGAATTGTTTTGATCTTTATGAAAAAGCACTTTTCAAATATTCTTATGAGGCCTTTTAGGAATTACCAAAAGGTAGTCTTTTTATGTGTGGATGTGATAGTTGGACAATAAGGAAGGCTGGGCGCTGAAGAATTGATGCTTTTGAACTGGGGTGTTGGACAGCAAGGGGATCTAGCCAGTCCATCCTAAAGGAAATCAGTCCTGAATATTCATTGGAAGGACTGATGCTGAAGTTGAAACTCCAATACTTTGGCCACCTGATGCGAAGAACTGACTCACTTGAAAAGACCCTGATGTTGGGAAAGATTGAAGGCAGGAGGAGAGGGGGACGACAGAGGATGAGATGGTTGGATGGCATCACTAACTCAAAGGAGATGAGTTTGAGTAAGCTCTGGGAGTTGGTGATGGACAGGGAGGCCTGGCATGCTGCAGTCCATGGGGTTGCAGAGTTGGATATGACTGAGCGACTGAACTGAACTGAATTTCTCTATTTAGTGTCTACATGGTACTGGGTGCCAGGTCCTCAGTGCTCCCTGCACGTAGACTGCAGATACCCTTTCATGCCTCAGAACTGACGCAGCAGTCTTCCTTTTACTGTGGTGATCTCAGGCAGGTTGTTTCCCTGCGTGGTCACACCTCCCGGGTCACGTGGGTCTCCTGGTAGAAGCTTGTTCTGCAAACTATTTTAAGGGGGAAAAAATAGGATAATTAGCATTTAGAACTTCTTTCAGACAAGAAGGAACATAGACATGGACCATGTGCTTCAGTCTTTCTGTTCTAGTGAAGGGATTGGTGGTAACTGTCCAGAGCAAGTGCCCTGCACTGAGATTAAATTTCTGTTTAATGTACCTCATCAGTTTGTAAGAGCTGCAGGTGTCCCTGTGCCGAGAGCCCCGTTTCCAGGTGTCATGATGGATTTCGATGTGCTAACCACGTTCACTCTGTGCTAGTTTGAGGTATCCGTGGGAAGGAAATGAAGTTTCTTCTCTCTTTGAAAAAGCAAAATGTTTCATTTCTTATTTGCCTAAGGCCCTTTGATTTTTTTCTAAGAATATTTCTTCTGACTTTTTCTACAGATACAGCTACCATAGATTATAAAATAACATGGTACCTACCTCTTTTAAAAGTTATATTGACCTGCATAATTCCTTTGGAGCTCTTTGTTTAGTGAGAAAAATGTTTTTAAATCAAGCATTAGGTGAAATGGTTTCCAGATTCTTTAATAATTGAGATATAGAGTAACTATCTAACAATTAAACAGTACTTTGTTACATACCAGGGCTTCCCCGATGGCTCAGTGGGTGAAGAACCTGCCTGCAATGTAGGAAACACAGGAGATGCAGTTTCAGCCCTTGAGTCAGGAAGATCCCCTGGAGAAGGAAACTTGGCAACGCACTCCAGTATTTTTGCCTGGAGAATTCCATAGACAGAGGAGCCTGGCGCAGGCTACAGTCCATAGGTTTACAGAGTCAGACCCGGCTAAACACACAGGCATGCATAACACACTGTTATATACAAGGCACATTTAGGTACTAGTCAGAAATTTAAGTTGCCATTGAACTGTCTTAAATGTTTCCTGCAGGAAAAACTCTCAAATTTAGAATGTAGTGTTTTGTATCATGCCTACAAGGTTACGTGTAATGGCACATGAGAGTATGTTACTCCTCGGTGTAGCTGCTTGTGGTCTGGAGAAGGCTTTTCCACCTTTGCATTAGAACATGAAATAGGAATGGATGATACCAGGCAGACACTGGCCTTCTTTGCTGTTCGCTCTCTTAAGTCGGGGACCTGACTTTGAACCCAATGCCCCCCGAGCTCCACAGTGTCTGCCTGTATGATCTGAATGCCCCCTGGGCTCCACAGCGTCTGCCTGTACGATCTGAATGCCGCCGGGCCCCACAGCGTCTGCCTGTACGATCTGAATGCCCCCCTGGGCCCCACAGCGTCTGCCTGTACAGGTGACGGTCGACACGGCCTGTTTCGGTGTCTGCCGTTGACACTGCACACGTGGAGCTACTGCCACACAGTGTGCTGCTTGTGGCTGAACGTGCAGAGCAACCTGTTCTGTGAGAAGCTTTCCTAAATGTTGGTAATCCTTGGGACTTGACACTGTCAGCTCCAAGGAGATGGTGCAGTAACAAGTGTTTCCTCGAGGGCCTCGCAGGGCCTTCCTGGGGCTTTCAGTTCTGCTTCTGTTGAAGATGTATCACCCCCCAGCACCCCCGACCCCCACCCCCCAATCCTCTGTGTGGTAATAACGCACCTTTGTGTCTGGGACCGCTGGCTAGGCCTCAGACCTTCCACAGCTACCTGGAGGACATCATCAACTACCGCTGGGAGTTGGAGGAGGGGAAGCCCAACCCTCTGCGGGAGGCCAGCTTCCAGGACCTTCCCCTGCGCACCCGAGTGGAGATTCTCCACCGCCTCTGTGACTACCGGCTGGACGCTGACGACGTCTTCGACCTCCTCAAGGTGCGTGACGGATAGGCACTCTCCCTGGAGCAGCGGTTCAGGGAAGCCGGCTCTGGGTTGTGCTGGCCTCTTTGGTGTCTTCCTCTTTCCATATCCTGGGTCCCCGCTGACATGGGAACAGTCGAGGCTCCTGTCTGCTGTGTCATCAGCCAGAATTGCGGTTACATTAGTCACTGAATGTTATTTCCTGAGGCCTGAATTTTGACTTGGCATAATTAAGATTTATGACACCTCCCAAAGTCTTGACTGCATCCCCATCACACGCTTTGTGCACATGGCAGAAGTGTGCTGGGTGGGGCTCTGGCCGCCTCTCCCTCACCTGATCCTGCCCGCACTGGGAGGTCGACAGTGCCTGTGGGCTTGGGTGGGAACTGTGGTGAGATCTGTAGCTCAGCTTTGCTCCACCTTCACCGAGGCCTTGGTCTCAGTCACTGGGGGCGGTAGTGAGGTCATGCTGGTGAGTGGGGAGCCCTGGGCTGGGCTGGCCGGCGGCCCAGCATGGTGTGGGACGAGGCTGCTGCAGCACTGACTCTCCTGTCGGGCTTGTCTCTCCTTGTGTGGGTCCAAGCCAGATGTGTCACAAGCTCATCAGAATTCTTTTGGCTTTCTCTGATTTTGGCAACATAGGGGCAGTGATGGGATGGGAAGGGTTTGAAATATTTCCACATCCTGTTCTTAGAGCAGGCGCCTTCTCCTGGTCCGATATATCTGGACCCGGAATGAGAATTACCCCAGGTGTTTGGGCATTGTAATGTGAGGTATCTGTGAGACTATGTTTTTGATCCTCTTTTCCATTTTCTCTTGTTGCCCAAACCTCTTTCCCTGACCTGCACAGGGCCTGGATGCAGACAGTCTCCGTGTGGAGCCCCTGGGAGAGGACAGCTCAGGGGCCCTTTACTGGTATTTCTACGGAACTCGAATGTACAAGGAGGACCCGACACAAGGGGGGTCCCATGGAGAGCTCTCTCTGAGCAGGTACCTTCCTGAAGGTCATGTTGCCGTCACCACTGTCATTAACGTCCAGTGCCTCTGAATTCCACTGCACAGCTCTCCTCTCATGAAGGAGTGAACTGTATGGAGCAGCATGCCTGCAAGGAGGCACTTGACACAGAAGCACAGAGGACTTACCCTCTAGCCCTGCTCCCTGGGGTGGCGGTTCTGGCGCCAGTTCTCAGCAGTGCCAGTGCGCCCTGGGCCTTTCTCTGTGGCAGAGTGGGTTCTGGAGAACCCCATCCTACCTGGGGTCTTGTCAAGGAAGAGGCCTTGGGCAACGTCCCAGAGCTGTGCTGCCATCTTCCCCGCACTTCAGGTTGCTGGACCCTTTGCTGTTAGGGAAGCCTGAAAGTGAAAGTCTCTTAGTCATGTCTGACTCTTTGCGACCCCATGGACTATACAGTCCATGGAATTCTCCAGGCCAGAATACTGGAGTGGGTAGCCTTTCCTTTCTCCAGGGGATCTTCCCAACCTAGGGATCAAACCCAGGTCTCCCACATTGCAGGCAGATTCTTTACCGGCACAGATGTTCATGTGGGAGACGTCCGTTTCCTTGGTTCCACGTTTTATTAATAATAACGGAAGATGTGAGGTCGCCCTGTCTTGTCCCTGTAACTGCTGCCTTTGTCCTGTTTAGTAACCTCGTGGCCAGACAACTGACATTTCTGTTTAATGTAATACTTCTTAGGGAAAGTGAAGGACAAAAAAATGTCTCAAATGTTCCTGGGAAAACAGGTAAAAGAAGAGGAAGACCCCCAAAACGGAAAAAACTACAGGAAGAAACTTTCATGAGGTGAGAAAATCTTAGTGTGTGAAGGTCCCTAACCCAAACCCTTATGCTGGAGGACGTGGGTGTGCACTGGAGTCCTTGGAGTCCCCGGCCCGGCCCCTCTCAAGTTACCAGCTGTCTGGGAGCCCTCCCCCTGGGCAGCGGGGGCTCTGACAGCAGAAGGCACCAGGAACCAAGCCTGCTTACAGGACGTGCCCTCCAGATCCCTTCGTCCCAGATTTCTGCACAGGAGGTGGAGTGAGTTAATACTGTGAGTCTAGGAGTTCTTTCCTGGTAAGGAGGCTTCAGTAGTAAGCGTGCTTTATTGTGTTTAGAACTCATTTTGTTAAGACGAGACCTTAAACATTTTTAAGTGTTTATTTGGTATTTAATTTTTTTTTCATTTATTTTTATTAGTTGGAGGCTAATTACTTTACAATGTTATAGTGGTTTTTGCCATACATTGACATGAATCAGCCATGGATCTACATGTGTTCCCTATCCTGATCCTCCATCCCACCTCCCTATTTGGTATTTAATTTTAGCAAAGAAAAAGATTGTTATATTTTGGGAAATTTTTAGTTAATTTTTTGGCCACGTTGTGCTTCATGCAGGCAGGATCTTAGTTTCCCGACCAGGGATCTCCTGCAGTGGAAGCCCAGAGTCTTGAGCACTGGACCATTAGGGAAGTCCTGGGAAATTTTACTTTAGTATGTCGTTCTTTTAGGAATATCCACCATGTGAATCTCAGTATAAGAGTTTTGAGGGTCTGACCTGTACTGTGTGAAAATACTTTTATACCTTTTACTTAAGGCTCAGATATATAGTTATTCACTTATAGAAGTTAAGTCACAGTCTTAAAAATTCTAATAACACAGGGCAAACTGCTTCCTTGTTCTCTGGTTTATTGTTAGAACTGCTTAAATAAGCTAAGTACCTGAAGTGGACCAGATTTCACTATGTTGCTCATTAACTGCTAATAAATGTTTTTAGGGATCTGATTATGATTCAGTCAATCAGAATTTGTTTTTTGTTTGTTTTAACAATCAGTGTTAAAAAAAATAAACAATCAGTATTCCACTGAACTTTTCTGAAATTTTGACTATAGAATGCAAAGTTTCCTCCCAACAGAATTTGTGAGACATAGTCCTGTCATTGTGTTTTATACACAAGACATCAGTTTCTGGGTTTTGTTAGCAGTCTACAAGTCCATGTAAATCCAGCAAGCTGTTCTGTACATTCATCTTTGGTTCCCTTGAGCCCCAGAATCAGAGAGCCAGTGGGGTGTCCTCACTTCACAAGCCCAGTGCTCCTGTGCTGCCCTCTGCCGACGACTTTATTCTGTAGCATTCTGAATCCAGTGCAGTATTGAAGTCTTTTTAAATTAAATAAAATTTTGTGAAATCTAAAAGGGTAAAACTACGGAATGTAACAAAGCAGATACAGAGAACAAACTGGGAGTGACCAGTGGGGAAACAGAAAGGGAATGGGCGAGCTAGGGGACAGAGGTACGAACGAGTATGTCACATAAAAGGCTGTCGGGACGCACATGGGGATGTGTGAGTGTTTTATAATAATTGTATATGGAGTGTGATCTTTAAAAATTGTGGTCACTGTGTTTGTTGTACACCTGAAACTATACCTCAGTTAAAAGTTTTTTTTTTTTAAAGAATGATGAAAAAAAATACAGTAAAATGTATGTAGAAGGGAGAAAAAAAGTGAAGAGAAAGTTCAGTCCCTAAAATAATTTTTAATGTTTTTTAAAAATAAATAAAATTTAAAGTTCAGTTCCTCAGTCATACCAGGCACGCTTCTGCCGGGTGGGTGAGTGTGGCCTGTGGCTGCCTTTGTTGCCCAGCGATGGCATGGGGCATTTCCATTCTTCCAGGAGGCTGTGCAGGGCCGGAACATCCGGAGCATGTCCTTCATGGTTGGGGAGACAGCACTATTGGGCACCTAACACTGAGCGTGTTTGTGTCTCATATCATTAACGGTCCCGTTTCCCAGGGAATTTCGTTGACTTTGCTGAGGTCAAGGTGGCATGCCTTGAGTGGGGGTGGGCGACCTCAGAGCCTGTGTTGCTCACTTCAACCTGCTGTGGGGGTCAGTTCAACAGTCTTCTGTTCCGTGCAGCCCTTGGTTGGGTAGCAGGCCCTTTCCTTGGCCTTTAACTGTCAACACTGAGCTCCTCCACTCTTGGGCAGGGGTGCCTTATTCCTGTATGTCATCCTTCCCCTCTCTGCGCCAACTTGCCCGCCTCTGTGTTCCTGACCTTGCTCTGTTGATGTGTCAGAGACACACACGCATTCTCTCCTGGTGTTAATAGTCAGCCACTGTGCCTTACACACACACACTCTCTCTTTTCTGATACTAATAGTAAGGCAGTTGTCCTTATACACACACATACACACTCACACACACACTCTCTCTCTCCTAGTATTAATAGTTAGCCAATGTGCATTACATGCAAACACACACACACATTTCTCTGGTATTAATAGGAAGCCAGTGTGCCTTCCTTCCAGGGAAGCACAGAACAATTTTGGCCGTGTTTTTGTTTTAATGGTGACCCCTTTCCTTTGTTCTAGTGACAAGCAGGAAGAAAACTCCTCAGCATCTGAGTTGCAGACGAGAAACGGTAATGGCCTTCATAGGGGTTGGAGGGTTTGCATCACCTTCCAGAGTCTAGTGCAGCTGCTGGGACCACTGCAGCAGTCTTCCCACCAGCCTCCTTGCCCCTCACACATTGTCTCCCTGTGTCCATCACTCCTTCTCACGAATCGCTCGAGATCAGGACCAGGTCACTTCACTTGAGCCCCTTCCCAGGCCCAGCATAATAGGCTCCTGACATTGGGATGAATGCAAAGCTTCTCAAGAGCTTTCTTTTAACGTGAAATACTTTACAACATAAGGATGTGTACTGTGTTCTTATGTAGACTTTTTATGCAATCTGTAATCCAATACAGACATTTGAGGAGAAAAAGCAATTTATAGTATCTCAATGTAACAAGGAACACTCCTGAAGCTCAAAGCCATTTATGTAGAAAAGCAGATTCATTGGAACATTTCTAGGTTATTAGAATCTATCAGGAAGGTCACCATAGTTGTGTTTGTATTGACTTCATAGCTCTTAGTTGTGAAGAGGAGAGTAGTCAGAACATCTGAAGTATACATTATCATTATCAACCTTAAAGGGTAACCAAGGTCACCAGTGAACCTGATGGCAGAGAGGAGAAGGAGGTCCATGGGGCCTGTTTCCTGACTGTGACTCTCTCTTCTAGGGTCCCAGGGACCAGGGCAGGGCTCCTGGTGGCTCCTGTGCCAGACGGAGCAGGAGTGGAGACAGGTCACCGAGAGCTTCCGGGAGAGGACCTCTGTGCGAGAGCGCCAGCTCTACAAACTGCTCAGCGAGGACTTCCTGCCTGAGATCTGCAGCATGATCGCCCAGAAGGTGCACACACGGGCCCACGTAGGGCGAAGCTGCTCTGGGCGGGGTGCCTTCCTTAAAGGCTTGCGCGGCCCTACGTTCTGCTGAGCAGTCCAGCTTTTCTCTTTCCTCCAGCTTTCCTCCGGGCCCCAAGAGTAGGACCTTGAGCCCCCGCTCTCCTTACTGTGGGTCCTGGGATTTAGCCCTCACACTCCACCCCATCCTCACGGCTCCTGGAGCCCAGGCGTGTCTCCGCAGAGCACTCTTTGCATACCTCTCCTTGTGCATACGCTGCTGCTTTTTTCCCCCCTTTTAGCAAACTCATCTGGTGGTCTCCCTCTAACAGCAGGTCTGAGCTCTGAGTTCAGAGCTGTCTGAGGGTTGTCTTGGTTGCTCCCTCAGTTCCTTCTCTAACCTCCCGGCACTCCGGTCCCGTCCTCTTCCTGTGCATCCCGTCTGCTCCCTTGCCTGTTCCAAGACTCTCAGAAGCCCCACTGGAGTTGTTTCTGTGAGCTCTCCCTGGACTGTCTTAGCCTGTTTCCCCCACAAGTCTCCTCATCCTAAGTTGGTTTCATCGGGAGTTGTGGAGGCAGCTCCAGGCCATGAGCCACATCTTCCTTGTCACTGTAAGCTCCAGGTGACTCCGTGGTATGCCTGTTCTGTGGTCAATGCCTGATAACCATACAGGTTTGATAAAACTGATGCTTCAGATTCTTAATGGTTGTTAAGAGAAAGCATAAGAATGCCAGCCCTGCCCTGAAACCTGGGGATAAAGTGTTATAAATTCCTGCTGCAGCACATCTCAGGGGCAGGAGAGGGGAACACAGTGACAGATACAAGTGACAGTGACATGTTTCAGGTTCTGTGATAGATGTGTAACTACTGAGCAGATCAGTGCTTTGGAGTGAATCATAGAAGGTCTGACTTCAGTGCTTCAGGAATTGCGTTTTCATGTGAGTGTCTCCTCATTGGTGTCATTTGTCCTGGTAACGATGATTCCTCTTGGATCTTGTCGTTCACAGCCCACTGTGACCATTTTTCTCCAGGACTTGAGAAACGGAATCTAGTTTTCTTAGAGTAACTATTTAAAATAGAGATGGTATGATTAATAACAGCACCTTAAATCATCTGTAAGCATGTACCTAACCTGCTTACACCCTTTAGAAATTTCTGCCTTTTTAACTGAAAAGACTTTAGGGAGTTAAGGGGAAATTTTTACAAGCATAAAACAGGAGTTGATTCTTTGCGAGAGAAGAACTTAAATACAATTTTCAAGAACCATGACATTAGAAACTAAAGAATGGAGTAATAGATTTGATATTTTGAAAGCTGTCCAGTACTGTAAATATGCAAGCTTTGGTTAAATGTGGTGATTATGCACAAAAATCAGAATGAGCATTATGCAGCAGAAAAGCTTAGCAGACCAGTAATTAGGGGAGTTTTCACACAGGGATCCCAACAGAAGCTCCAGAACCATTCAGATTTATTCACTAAACCTTTAAGAAATGATAATTTCCAAATAGTTATTAAATGAAGAAAGAATTGGCTTGGCTTCCATTGACATACAGCTGTCTTAGTGCCCCATTTTAGATGAATTTAAATTCACTCCTTGCTCAGTGATGTAAATGCAAGTTCCATGAAGTGCACCAGCAAGATCCAAAGGAGGATTGGAGCCTGCTGGGAGCCCACGCTGGAGCCCTCTGGTCTGTCTGTCACATAGTTTAGAGCAGTAAATGAGTTTAAACGGCTGTTTCCATTTGTTAAGAGGTCTGAGAGACCTGGACTGCATGGGAGGGGGGACGCTGAGGGTGGTGTTTACACAGGAGAGAGTGGGGCAGGAGTGAGGGGCACCCTCCTCTCCTCCAGACTTGCTCTAGTTTTCAGCCTCGTGTTTCCTAGCACAGATGGTCCACTGGCTTTTGAGGCAGTGCGTGGTCAGAAAACAATTCCTGCAGGCTGTGTCTGACGGCCTGTGCCAGTATGGACCCCCATGGCCTTGCAGTCATTGATGTCACAGCTGGTTGTCTGTCTACCTTGAGCCCTGGAGAGGGAAATGCTCATTCGTAAATTTCTGTGTTTACAATGTATTTGGACTCATCCTCTTCTTTTTCTTCAGCTCCTAAATACGTTGGTGTTGGAGGTATACGAACAAGTCTCTTCGGTCTCCTTGCAGGTTCTCTTCTGCCTGACTTCCTGATCCCCCAGGTCTCCTCTTCCTTCGGTTCCCTGGCCTTGGAGTGGCCTCCGTCAGCTGTCCACTGTAGTTCTCACATGGTTTTCTGCCTCATTGGCCTGGATGGCCTCCCACTGTCTGTTTACCTGAACAGTTTGAAAGCTCATTCCCATCTTCTGCTCACTACCCTGGGCTGAGCCCTAAATGTCCTATTTTATATCTCAGCTTGTACAATAATCTGCATAAAGACAGACAGGAAGGTTTGTCATTGACTGCCAGCAAAAGCTTAGCTTTAAACACTCAAGTTTTTGGCTATTCTTTGCAGTGTTTGTTTATTCCACTGCTCTTAATATTGAAAAGGTTCTTGATGTTTGTTACAGTACTGAGTACTTTGGAGAAAGTCTTTAGTGTGGCATGAGTTTTGTGCTTCTTTTTAAATAGCTGAAAAAAATCTTCAGGTCTTTAAAGGCTTATTGGCAGATTTTCTGATCACCCAGGAGTCCAGTCTTTTTGCCCCAGAAAGTCTTTTGATTATGACTCTGGGGAAAATACCAGCAAAGGGTGACTGTGCTGACCTCTGAAACTGTTTCATTCCTTTTTTTTTTTTTTTGGTCAGGATACTCTGGGCACACCTGTGGCCAGGGAATTCAGGTCCTCATTGTGCTGCTGTTGGCAGGGGGAGGTGGGGGTGGGGGGTGGATGGGAAGTTCTGGGCTGTGCTTCAGCCAGATTCTGTTTGTAATGTTGAGAGGATTTCTCAGCACTGTTTCAGACCCCATTTTGAAGAAAAAAAAGTTGCAGTATAAGATAGTTTTTTAAATACTATTAATATATATATATTTTTTTTATTCTTTTTACTTGTTCTTTAAACTACTGAACTTTAAACTGTTAAACTGTTACAGTTTAAAATGCCACAACTGTTACAGTTTAAAATACTGCCTCGAGTAACTTCAGGTCATAAGTCTTGTCCCTTCTGGGGTGGCACGTTGCCTAGAAAGTTGTGTGGAGATTTAAAACACTCTTGGTACACTTTGTACATGTTTTTTCCTAAATGTGTATGATGCAGTTTATAAAAAATGAAAGTGTTTGAGAATTTACATCAAATGGGAGCTACTGAATTTGAAAAACATTAATTATAGTGACAGAGAATCAACATAAGAAGTGAGAGGCAAAGTGGTGTCTCACTGAGCAGAAGTGTTTACAGCAGGCAACCTGAGGTGGGGGAGCCTGGGGAAGGCAGGATGGGGGACAGGCAGGGATTGAAATGGACAGAAGGGCCCCAGTGAGCAGGGGCGGTCAGGAGCATGTTACGCAGGTAGGTCCTGGACCTTGCTTCTTGCTCTCAGCCTTTGTGAGCACTCTGCTCTGAGTTTTGTTGTTGAGCTCTTGGAATCGCAGACTTTTTTTTTTGAGATGTAATTGATGTGTAAAATTACTTTCGAGTGTACAGCATAATGATTTGATAGTTGTGCACATTGCAAAATGATCAGCAGTAGGTCTAGTTAATATCTGTCACCTCACATGGAGTTTTTTCTTGTGATGAGTAACTTTAAAACCTATTCTCAAAAAAAAAAAAAAAACCTATTCTCAGTGTTCACATACACAACACAGTATTCTTGACTGTGGTCACCATGTTGTACATCTCATCCCCTTTCCCTTCTCCAGGGATCTTCCCAACCCAGGGATTGAACCCAGGTCTCCTGCATTGCAGGCAGATTCTTTACCATCTGAGCCACAAGAGAAGTCCAAGAATACTGGAGTGGGTAGTCTGTCCTTTCTCTGGCAGGTCTTCCCGACCCATGAATCAAACTGGAGTCTTCTGCATTGCAGATGGATTCTGAACTATCAGGGAAGCCCATGTTATGCCCAGGAGTTATTTATTTTATAAATGGATGTCTGTGCATCTCACTCATTTTGCTCACCCCCGTCTATTCTCTGTATCTTGAGTTCAGTGTTTTTAGACTACACATGCAGGTGAGTTGATACAGTATTTGCTTTTCTCTGACTTAATCTCACTTAGCATAATCCCCTCATGTCATCCATGTAGTCATGCATGGCAGCATTTCCTTTCTGTGACTGAGTAATATTCCCTTGTACATACACCACCCTTCTCCATCCCTCCATCCACCAGTGGACACGTAGGTTACGGCCGAGTCTTGGCTCTTGTGCTTCAGTGACCGTGGGAGTTGTATTCATGTTCAGGCTAGTGCTTTTACTTTCTTTGAAAAGATAGGCAGGAATGGAATTGCTGGGTCATATGATAAAATTCTGTTTTTTATTTCTCAAGGAACCTCTGTACTCTTTTTCCGTTGTGTCTGTACCACTTTATATTCCTGCCAATAGTGCACATGGGTTCCCTTTTTCCATATCCTTGTCGGCACTTGCCATCTCTTGTCATTTTGTTGATACCCATCATGGCCATTCTAACAGGTGTGAGGCTTTGATTTGCATTTCTCTGATGATTAATGATGTTGAGCCTCTTTTCATGTGTCTGCTAACCATCTGTGTGTCTTTCTTGGAAAAATGTCTGTTCAGATCCTTGGCTCATTTTTTAATAGAATTATTTGTATGCGATTGAGTCTTACCAGTGTGCTTTTTTAAGATACTCTAATTTCAGGTGATTAAATTATTATTATTTTTATTATTAATTTATTTTAATTGGAGGCTAATTACTTTATAATATTGTGGTATTTTTTGCCATACATTGACATGAATCAGCCACAGGTATACATGTGCCCCCCTGTCCCAAATCCCCCTCCCATCTCCCTCCCCCTCCCATCCCTCTGGGTCATCCCAGTGCACTGGCTTTGAGTGCCCTGTTTCATGCATCAAACTTGGACTGGTCATCTATTGCACATATGGTGATATACATGTTTCAGTGCTATTCTGTCAAATTATCCCTGTGCGTAAGTTATTACTTCTTATGTGCTTAGTATAAACATTAATGTATTTTAAAAGCAACTAACTAGATAAAAAATTGTATAATTCCATTTGTGTGAAACGTCCAGAATAAATAGATCCACAGAAGGAGAATCACTTGGCGGTCACCAGGGGCTGGAGTGTGAGGGTGCGGCGCGGCTGGGATGGAGGTCACGGCTTTATCTCCGGTGCTGAGGGTGCTCTGTGGGCAACCAGATGGTGGTTGTGAATATGCTGAGCACCCCTCAGCTGTGCACTGACAGCTGTTCATTTCGTGCGAATTTCACCTCAGTATCTGTATGTGTGCTTCAAAAGGATGCATAATCTCTGATTTTGCAGCAGTCCTTGGCATTTATGATTTTCCTAAGTTTTAAATTTTTTGCTTTAATATATAAAAGATATTTAATAGGAACCTAGGAACTCTATTCAGTGGTTTGTAATGATGAAATGGAGTCTAGACTGAAGCGTGGATATGTGTATATGTATAACTGACAGAAGTCAAAAGGAGGAAGGAAGCAGCAGGGGATGAGATGGTGCAGTAGCGTCACCACCTAAATGGACATGAATTTGAGCAAACTTCAGGAGATAGTGGAGAACAGAGGAGCTTGGAGTGCTGCAGTCCATGGGGTCCCAAAGAGTTGGACATGACTTAGCTACCAAACAACAACAGTAACTAATTCACTTTGCTGTGTAGCAGAAACGAAGGCAACACTGTAAATCAGCAATACTTTTACAAAAAATTTAAAAATTCCTGTTTCATTTTTAACAAAATATCTTAAATCTATTTAAAATTAATTTTAATGCCACACCATAAAGTCTATACATGGTAGCAACCTCTTGGTACTTTTAACATTTGAATTGTAGAATTTACTCCCACTACAATGTTATCTCTATTAAAAAAGTTAATAAAAATTAGATCATTGTAGAACATGTAATACTGGATGATTTCCCCAGCTTATTTGGGAAGGGGTTGTTCTGTGTCCTAAGGAGTTTATTCGCTCTTATAGAAAACTGGGGAGTCGAGTGTAAAAGTGCAGGAGACATAACAACAGGTTCCCTGTTTACAGCTTCATGTGTTTGCTTCAGGCCTTTTCTCTGAACATTTATTACAAACCTGATATCATACTGCCTGTTGTCGTATGACCTGTGTTTTTCATTTAATATCATGAGCCTTTTCATATTTCATTAAATATTCTTCAGAAAAACAATTTTAATTACTACATAATGGTTATGTAATTTTACCTATTTTAAACCTATAAGATATTTACAGTTGTTCACTATTTTAAATAATGTTGACTGTAACGTACTCAGAAACACTTTGTCTGGCTGTCTAACTGTAAGATGAAGTCATACAATGTGATTACCCTGCCCAGGGTTGCTGACATGTGCCTCTCTCGTCCTCTGGAAGATCCGTGGCCCCAGCACTTTGAGCTCTCCGTGTTACCACGTCTTTGCAGACATGTCACTTTTTTCATCTTTTACAGTGCTGTGAATGAATAGTCTTTTGTTTTTCCTTAGGATCATGGATGTGTTTTATCTACCTTCTGTGAATTTTGTACTCATGTTTCATCTTTTTGGTGGTCACAAAAAGTCAGACAGGACTTAACAACTGAACAGCAACAGCTGTTAATTGCTTTAGATATCTTTCCGTGTTAAGAATAGTACACTGTTGTATTTGTTGGAAAAAATTATATAGATAGTCTTAGGATGTGCATAGTGACCTATTTTTCCCTTTTCTCCTCCTTGCATTGGCTTCAGGCAGGAGACATATCTTCTTTGTTTACCTAGTTACTGTTGACCTGAGTCCTCATTGAGATGCTTGTCCTCTGTAACATGTCTTTGTTGTGGCAGGAGGGAGCATGTTCCACAATGTGTTCTTCCTTAGGCAGGGGAGGACATGCTCATGCTGTCTTCACTATGTGGTTAGCACTTGCTTTTCTCTGTTTTTCATTGGGTCTGACGTGTAGAAAATGCAGCACTTTCTTTGAAGGAAGTAATTCCGCCTGCCAGGCTTGTGTTCACTGTCCCCTGCCTGTCCGCCGCCCTATCCATGGATCCTTGTTGAGCTGAGCAGAGGAGAGGTTTGGTCTGCTTTGCTTTGTTAATAGCAACTCCACACGACTTCTCAGCAAGGGAGAGAGAGATGTTGCCGCAGTGGGTGTGATCAGAGACCTGTGTAGGGATGAAGGGGCAGAGGATGGGGAGGCGCGTCCCTGCCAGCGGGAGGCTTGTCCATGAGATGCCTGCAGCAGCCCCATTTCTGAAAGCACATCCAGCTCCTGTAAACGCCGTGCAGACCCCCCATTCTGGTTATAGGATCTAGAAGTCAAGGAACTTTGTTTAATTCTATTTGGGCGACTGACTATAGTATACATGATACAGTACATGTACATGGTACAGTAAAAATAGTTAAGTTTTTAAAAAAATTTCATCTCTCTTCTTTTACTCTGAAAGAGTTTTACCTTGTTTGTTAGCCAGCTCTTTTAAAGTCAAGCTTAGAATTTGAACAGTAAAAATGACTTTCAGAAGGTCTGTTATCTAGGCAAGAGCACTTTCTATTTCTGAGTTAAATGATAATCGAAACTCGTTTTAAGGACCATTAAAAAGTAAAAAATGTCAGTCAGATTGGTTTCTGTGTTTAATGATTTTGTATATATGGCATACATATGTATGTCCTTCTCTGGTGGCTCAGACAGTCAAGAATCTGCCTGCAGTGGAGGAGACCTGGGTTTGATCTCTGGGTCAGGAAGATACCCTGGAGCGGGTCATGGCAACCCACTCTAGTATTCTTGCCTGGAGAATCCCATGGACAGAGGAGCCTGGTGGGCTGTAGTCCATGGGGTCGCAAAGAGTCGGACATGACTGAGCGACTTGTCATTTGAATGTCAAATGAAGTGTCAAATGAACACTTGTCATTTGAATGGCAATCTGCCATCATCTTTTTTTCTCCATGTCAAGACCACTTGTGTAATTTCCACAGAGTAAAGATATTTATGTAGAAAATTCTTAGATCTTCTTTCTATTGAAAAGAAAAACATCATATTCCTGATTTAGTTTCACCAGATTTGGAATAATTGACGTTTCTTGCTATACACTGTAATGTGCATTTTTCCTTTGCATACACCTGATTCTTTTTTTCTGTATCTGTGCATCTTACAGGCATTCTCTGTTATTACAGGTAACAATTATTACCTCTTGAATAATAATTTTAAAAAAGGAAAAGTACCTTACACATCAGCACAGAAGCTCAGGGAAGAAATTGGACATAATGATTTCAGCCATAGCTTGAGTTTTGTGGGCTACAGATGGCTTAGAACTAGCGGTATTGGAAACACCCAGAGTAAGACTTTGAGAAACTATTGATGGTAGTGGTCCTGGTTATCTTTTCGTTCCTTAAATTTCTTAGTCAGGTGCTTTTCTGTGTTGTCACTTCATCTCTTTCCTATTCCTTAAGGCAAAATGGTGGCCCTTCCCACCGAACCCTCCTTTTTCTTTAATTGCTTGATTAATAGAGGAAAGTACAGAAGTTAGAAGTTTCTGAGGCATGCAGATGACTGAAGTTGTCTGTGCTGTCTCCCCCTTTCTTCGTTACTTAGGGGAGATTGGTGTCTCCTCTCCACTCCAGCCTGTTCTCCAGAAGGTTGTCTCCCAGAGACGACAAGTTGCGTGACCATCGGGCCCAGCTCCCCCCTGTTCATTCCCCATTGTGTCTTGTGAGTGTGTCTGTACTCATTCATTGATTGCACAGATGACAAGATGAACTTGCATTTAAGGCAGAAGTCATCCAGCTATTTAATGCTGTGTGTGGGATAGAAAATGTGGACTCTTTACTCAGAGCAAAGACCTGGTTTTGCTTTATTGCATGTTGACTGAACTTTCTAACTCCTCACAGGAGACCCCTGTGCTCAGCAGGCTAGAGAAACAGAAGCGCCGGGAGGAGGAGGAGGAGCGCCAGATCCTTCTCGCGGTGCAGAAGAAGGAGCAGGAGCAGCTGCTGAAGGAGGAAAGGAAGCGGGAGCTGGAGGAGAGGGTCAAGGCCGTGGAAGGTAGGAGCGGCTCTGCTGGGCTGGGTGTGGGGGCGGGGGTCCTGGGGCCCGCCCCTGCATTGTCCTTGCCCTCGTTCTGGGTTCCTTCCGTCCCGCCTTCTCGGCTGGGCTGCATCTGGCCTCATCATGTGATGACCCTTTGCTTTGCTAGTTACTGCTTTCTGATTCATAATAGGCTAGCTCCATTCTGACCATGATCATGGCTAGTGTCTTTAATGCAGTCATGCAGCCTGTACCACACTTGTTCACATACACAGCAGAGCATCCTGGACTGGACTGTGGTCAGCACACGATGCCTCACATCCCTGGACCAACTTGTTTTGTCACTGGGGTTCGCACCTCTTGGTACCGTCACACAGTTTCACTCACCCCAACCTCCTGAATCTAGGTGCTGAGGTACCTCACTTTGGGACACTGACAGATCGTGGCATGTTCTCAACTACTGGGACTTACTAAAATATATCCTGTCTGGATAAGCACCACAGGAAGTTGAGAGATAACCAAGAGCTGGGCAGGGCTGAACACAAAGGCTGGTCTCCTTTGTGAGGCTCTGCCTTTAGGACAGAGAGGTGATTGTTCATCTGCTGCATAGAAACCAGCACAGAGGGTCTAGAAGAATGAAGACACAGAAGAATAGGAGATTAAAACCTCAGAAAAAAGTAATTTATTTGGTAAAGAGTTAAAGTAATGGTCATAAAGATGCTCACCAAAGTGGGGAAAAGAAAGGATGAAGACAGTGAGAACAGAGAAGGAAAATATTTAAAAGTGCCAAATGGAAGTCTCAGCACTATACCAAGGCTGGTCTTCATCCAAAGGAGATGATGTTGTGTATATGGTGGGATCAGAAGGGAGTCTCTGTTATGAACTCCTTCTGGAAAACCAAATGATTAATTCCAACAAGTACGGCTCTCAGTTAGACCAAGTGAAAGCAGCACTTGATGAAAACCGTGCAGAATTAGTCAACAGAAAACTCATAGTCTTCCATCAGGATAAGGCAAGGCTGCATGTTTCTTTGATGACCAGGCAAAGCTGTCACAGCTTGGCTGGGAAGTTCTGATTCATCCACCATATTCAATACACATTACACCATTGGATTTCCATTTGTTTTGGTCTTTACAAAATTCTCTTAAAGGAAAAAAAATTTTAGTTCCCCGGAAGGCTGTAAAATGCACCTGAAACAGTTCTTTGCTCAAAATGATAAAATTTTGGGAAGATGGAATAATGAAGTTGCCTGAAAAATAGCAGAAAATAATGAAACAAAATGGAGAATACACTAATCAATACGATTCTTGGTGCAAGTGAAAAATTTCTTATTTTTACTTAAAAATTGAAGGAATTTTTTGGGCACGTGTTGACAAGTAGTAAATATTGGTCCACTCCTGTCTGGAGCAGCCAAACAGAAGCATCAGGATTCCACGTTACACCCCACATCACGACGTGGGAGTGAGTGAGGTGGTGGCATCGCTTGCGAAGGAGTCGCTGTAGCTGTGGGGGGCACCGACACTGCATTCACCTGTGGGCCCCGGGGCTTGCCTGAAGCTGGGGAGGAGTGTCTGTTCAGACAGTGATTCTGATGACGTGAAGAATCGGTTGACTGGTTGTGAAATCCTGGATTGAGTTCATGAGGCCTAATGTTTAACAGTTTGATACATGGATGTGCATTAATTTAGTTACACTTTTCTTTAAACTTGAAATCATTCTCTTTCTTAGAAACCAATTTTAATAAAAGTTGTTAATAGCAAAATGCCTCTGATTAATTAAAGCAGGTATAGATTCTCTTACACATGCAAGTTTATTTATACCCAGGCATGAAATTGGAGCGAGGGAGCTTGGTGAGAGCGGGCGTCTGTGGGCCGTGTCTGTTCCCACCGGGCATCTTCCCGCCTATCCCTCCGTCATGTGTCTTGCCTTCAGATGGTGTCCTGAGTCCTTGCTTCTTCCTTCCCCATTGCCAGCAGGCCAGCAGTGCACTGGCAGTGTGTTTCTCGTGGCCATGTCTGGGGTCCAGAAAATGCCTCCCCTTCCAGCTCCTGCCCTGTCCAGCTGGCTTCTTCAGTTCCCTGGCACCTCCTGCACCAGTGTGGATGGGGGCGGGCGGCTGTGCCATGGGTGGGATAACCAGTGTGAGCGCTTCAGAGGGCTGGTACAGTCCTGGTGTGTTTGGAGTGAGGTCTGGTCCTAAACAGGAGATACTGTCTTCGTGTGGGCAACATAGAAAGTGCTGGAGCTGGTCAGCGAGGGTGATTGTCTGTCGACCCTCTGCTCCCCTTTTCCTTCTAACCTGCTTGCTCGCTCTCTCGCTCCTTCCCCTACCCTCCAGGGCCGCTCGCCTCCCTGACCTCCCTCTCTGTGACCAGGACAGGAGTCCATGAAGCCTCTCTCCTGTCCGCGCAGAGAGGTCGGCAGAGGGCGCAGTCGAGCACGGGTCTCCCTTGTGGCATCCTGACGCTTCTGTGCTCCATGTTCTCGCAGATCGAGCCAAGAGGCGCCGGCTCAGGGAGGAGCGGGCCTGGCTGCTGGCCCAGGGGAAGGTGCTGCCCCCCCAGCTGTCCCACCTGGACCCCCAGTCCCCACCGCGGGCCGAGAAGAGGACGAGAGACCCGTGAGTGCAGAGTGGCCCCAGCCCTCTGAGGGGGGGTGGGCGGGGGTTGAGTGTGCCAACCCTCACTCTCTCGTGTTTTCTGGAGGTCGTCAGTGTTATGGACTTACCTTAGCAGAGGTTCACAGAGGTTCACTGGGGACTTTTCCAAGTCTCGGTCCAGAGAGCTGTGTGTCAGGGTGAATCTAGGGCACTGGGGAGAGAAGGGGTCTCAGTCACTGCTGATGGCTCACCCTCTGATTCACAGCTTCGAGCTAGATGATGACTTCACCGCCATGTACAAAGGTCAGTTCCCGCGCTCCACGCCTGTGTTCTACCAAGTGTGTTCCCAAGGGCGTGTGCTGACCCTGCTCTTCTCTTTGGCCCCTCAGTTCTGGACGTGGTGAAGGCTCACAAGGATTCCTGGCCCTTTTTGGAACCAGTGGATGAATCGTATGCCCCTAACTACTACCAGATCATTAAGGTAGAGGCGGCCTTGTCAGCTGTATGACTGTGGCGTGCGCCTCTGTGGTGATTGTGATGTTCTGTGATCAGCCGGCACTCCTCAGGGCCGGGTGCTGGGTGCTTCCCAGGTTTTAACAGCTCCTAGCGTGTGGGGACTGCAAAGCACTGTTCCTCCAACAGATAGTAACGCGTGTGGCCTGTTGTAGGTCCCCATGGATATTTCAAGCATGGAGAAGAAACTGAATGGAGGTTTATACTGTACCAAGGAGGAGTTTGTGAACGACATGAAGACTATGTTCAGGAACTGTCGAAAATACAATGGGGAAAGCAGCGGTGAGTGGAGGAGGGGTGCTGTGGCTCTAGCCTGCTGCAGTAGCAGGACCAAGAAAAACAGGTGCATCCAGAAATGCACTTTCTCCAGGTTCAGCCCTTTCTCAGGACCATGAAGAGAGGGTGTGTTGAAGCCATGGGCTGGGCCGTGCTGGGCCCTGTCCGTCCTCCACAGCGAGAGGCATGGCGGCTGCTGGCCTGGTTTTCGTCTTGGGCCTGGTCATCCTGGGCCTTGCTCACCCACCGTCTAACAGTCACAGGGCAGACCTTGGATGACGCAGCCAGTGTCGCTGCAGGTGCCGAAGCTTGGAGGTTCGGTGATTATACTTAATGTTTCTGCAGTTTGGCATTGAAGAATTAAATTTTTACCAGTTTGGGCTCCTGAGACCCCTGTACCAGCCATACAGGCTGGACAGTTTCTTAGGCCAGAAATTATGTCCCGTCTCTTGTCTATAGCCCTAAAGGCAGGAGGCACTAAAGAACTTGCAGTTGAGCGGGGGGAGGTGGTCTGGGGGCCTGTCTGTTGCGGGGGCTCACACCTCTGTCCCCCACAGAGTACACCAAGATGTCGGACAACCTGGAAAGGTGCTTCCACCGGGCGATGCTGAAGCATTTTCCTGGAGAGGACGGGGACACAGACGAGGAGCCGTGGATGCGGGAGGAAGAGAGGCGGGAGAAGAGGCGGGGGCGGGGTGCGCGCGGTCACGTGTGCACGCGCTCCCGGGACTCAGAGGCACCAGGCCGGAGGCAGCCCGCGGAGAATGGAGGGAAGTCGCTGCCCCTGGGCCGCCGCGGCACTGCTTCTGGGGCTGGCCAGAGCAGCTCCGTGCAGGCCCCTGGCCAGGTGGGTGCCTCGAACGGCAGCTGCCTCTCTGGGCCCCTGTGTCTCGTTTCCCCAGCCAGCCTCTCTTCTCAAGCTAGCTAGCAAGGATCAGCTTCATCCTGTAGTAGTTTCTCTTGACTGGGGCCTGGGGGGGGGTGTGAAGTTCTCCGCCGTCTTCATTTAGTCTTCATCTGTCTTAAATCCTTTTTGTTAATCATTAGAACTACACGTTCTCAATGGGGCAAAAATTTGAATTAAAATCTCAGTCCTTGTAAGTCAAAGCATGGTGTACATCCAGTACATAAATGCACCTCTCCAGGCGAGCAGGGGGGAGGGACTCTGAGGGTGGGGATGGAAGCCCCTGATCCGCCCTCGTAGGCCAGGGCAGTGGGGCTCTTCCATGAGCCAGAGCCTGGTCTTCAGGACGTGAAGGATGTACTCTCTCCTCCTCCTCCCTGCCTCTGCCCCGTGCCCTCCAGAGGCCAACAGGACAGGGAGCATTTTGTCCTCTCCGAGGGTCGGATCCTGTTGAAGTCAGTGTCTCCTCTGGAGCCCCGGGGCCACCTGTCCGTGGACCTGGCCCCCAGCCCCCGCCTCTGGCTGTACAGGTAAGCAGACTGCTCAGCATGTGCAGGTGCCAAGGTTTGTTCCAAAAATACCGTCTCTCCCCAGGGTAAATTCATAGTCCCCATAACCACGGGGTTAACACAGCTTCCCTTTCTCTGTTGCCAGCCTGCAGCTGGAATTAACCACCATCGAGGCCCCGGGTGTGGCCTCCCTGATGAGAAGCTGGCATGCGGAGGGCTGGCCCCCCTTGCTGACATGGGCTCTCGACCTGGACCCTTGCCACTTGGTCAGATGAGTGGCCCCAGCCAGGACGGGCGTGTGTATCCCCCCGCTCATTTCCAGCCAGGGCTCCTTCCTCCCAGGCACGGGGGTGCTCCAGCCCGACCCCCAGACTTCCCCGAGAGCCCAGAAGTCCCTCCTGGCCATATGTACCGACCCTACAAGTACCTGAGCCGAGTGCACTCTGCGGTCTGGAACGGGAGCCACGGCGTTGCAAACCCCGGACCCTTGGGGCCAGATGAGAAGCCCCCTGTGGGGCCAGGACCTTCTCACCAGCCCCGCCCTTTGGGTCACATGATGGATTCCCGAGTGATGAGACCTCCCCTCCCCCCAAACCAGTGGACAGAACAATCTGGCTTCCTACCTCACAGCGTTCCTCCTTCAGGGTACCTGCACCCCCCGTGTAAACCTGGCGGACAGCGGCTCCAGCCCCCTGCAGCCCCAGCACTGGGTTCTCTGTTTGGAGCACCGGCTCCAGCCCTGCGGAGTGTGCAGGGTGGGGACTCCATGCTGGACAGCCCCGAGATGCTGGCCATGCAGCAGCTCTCCTCCCGCGGGTGCCCGCCAGGTGTGCCTTACCGCCCCCGCCAGCCTGCACCCCCCTGCCTGCCTGGCCCTTTCCCACCCATGGGCCTGGCAGCCCCCAAACCTGCCTCGGGGGACCCTGGGAGGACACACGACAGCAGTGACGTGCAGGAGCCTGAGAACGGCCAAGGTAATGTGTGCATGCGCGCTCCCTCCACCCCCCATCTGCCCTGTTAACTAGTGACCCGTCTTTTTATGCAGACTAGTAAATAAAATGTCAGCTGGCCTCCGATCCCTTTCACTTGACTGTCTCTGGGTTGAGCTGGCTGTAGTCCGAGCATTTGCGGTGACCATGGCGCAGCTGCGGTGCTTGCTGTGTCCCCACTCGTGCCGAGTCTTCCGGAGCTCGCTCACTTCACTCTCAGAATAAACCTTGAGGGGACTTTGACTAGTATTCTTGTTTGTATGGATGGAAGCTCCAGGGCACAAAGGTGGTTATTTGCCTTCATCCAGCTCTTAAGTGGGGAGACTGACTCAAACTCGACACAACGGACCTGACATCCGTGTGTCCAAGCTTTGTGTTGCCCAGTCCCACTTGAAAAGGACTGTCCTGAAGTGACCCTTGGGAAACATATTCTCAGGGCTTTACTCCTGGCTCAGTTCACTGCATGCCTTTCTCGTTAGGCCCACGTCCGCGCACACTGAGGGTGGGGAGCAGTAGTGAGATGGGCACGTCGTCAGGAGGATTCTAGAAATGCCATTTACAAGAGTAATAAACCCAAGTGCAGGAGAAGGGTGGTGGGCCTCCTCTGTGTGACTCATGCCTGTTGAGGACGGACATCTAGTCTGTGTCTGTGTGGGAGCCATGGCACCTGGGCGTCTACAGAGTGTGAGGTGGTTCCTTGTAAACTGGGTGGTGGGCCAGGAGCGCAGACTCCCTTCTAGTGATTTCTTGGAGGGGAGGCTGACTCTGTGAATGCGCCCTGCAGCACGATCTTCCAGGCATGATTTCAGATGTGATTGGAATTCAGAGCTTTAGAGGAAGAGTCTCAGGAGCAGTCTGTCTGCTTAGTTGCCATGATGTTTGTGTTGTTTTGTTTGCATTTTATTTTTTTTTAATGAAGTATAGCTGATCTACAGTGTTGTGCTAATTATATCTGCTGCACAGCAGAGTGATAGTTACACATCTATGCATTCTTTTCCATGTTCTTTTCCATTATGGTTTATCACAAGATATTGAATGTTATTTCTCTGTGCTGAAGTCAGACCTTGTTTATCCGTTCTGTATATAATAGTGTGTATCTGCCAACCCCAATCTCCCTGTCCATTGCTCTCCTACCCACACTTTTACTTGATAGTCACAAGTGTGTTCTCTGTGTCTGCCAGTCTGTCTCTTATTTCATAGATACCTTCATTTGTGTCATATTTTAAATCCCACATATAAGTGATACCATATGTTTATCTCTTTCTGATTTACTTCATTTAGTATGTAATCTCTAGGTCCGTCCATATTGTTGCAAATGGCATTATTTCATTCTTTTTTATGGCCGAGCCATGTTCCACAGTATATACCTACCACTTCTTTATGCATTCATCTTTTGCTAGACATCCAGGTTGTTTCCATGTCTTGGCTATTGTAAATAGTTCCGCAGTGAACATGGGGTGCATGTATGTTTTTGAATTATGGTTTTCTACAAAGGGCTTCCTTTGTAGCTCAGTTGGTAAAGAATCTGCCTGCAGTGCAGGAGACCCAGGTTTGATCGCTGGGTTGTGAAGCTCCCCTGGAGAAGGAAATGGCAACCCACTCCAGTATCCTTACCTGGAAAATCTCGTGGAGAGAGGAGCCTGGTGGGCTGCAGTCCATGGGGTCGCAAAGAGTTGGGCATGACTGAGCGACTAACACTTACTTACTTTCTGCAAATACATGCCCAGGAGTGGGATTGTAGGATCATATGTTAACTCCGTGTTTAGCTTTTTAAGGAACCTCCACACTGTTCTCCATAGTGTCTGTACCAATTTATATTCCCACCAACAGGTAAGAGGGTTCCCTTTCTCCACACTCTCTCCACTGTTTGTTGTTTGTAAACTTTTTAGTGGTGTCCATTCTGACTGGTATGAGCTGATACCTCATTGTGGTTTAAATGTGCATTTCTCTAGTTTAGTGATGATGAACATCTTTTTATTTTGGCCTGTTGGCTATCTGTATGTCTTAATTGAAGAAATGTGTGTTTAGATCTTCTGCCCATATTTTGATTGGGTTTGTTTATTGGTTGAGTTGTATGAGCTGCTTGTATATTTTGGAGATTAAGTCCTTGCTGGTCTCATCCTTCGCAGCTATGTTTTCCCAATCCGTAGATAGCCTTTCCATTTCGTTTATGGTTTCCTTTGTTGTACAAAAGCTTGCAAGTTTAATTAGGTCCCACTTTTTTATTTTTGCTTTAATTTCTACTGCCTTGGGAGACTTGACAGTTTATGTCAGAGAATGTTTTGCCTATATTTTCTTCCAGGAGTTTTATGGTGTCATGTCTTTAAGCCATTTTGTGTTTATTTCTGTGTATGTTTCTGTGTATGTTTTTTGTTGACTGAATAATGAAAAGTGCACGTTTTAATCATCCTTGTGCAGCTTGTACCTTCCGATCTTTAAAGCCAGTGTTAGTTTTTCAGGAGCCAGCAGTCCTAGTTGATCTTAAAGGTCTGAATTCTTGATCTTGTCTGTAAGCTCTGACCAGAATCCTATTTTGATACCCTTGGGCAACAACTCTGCCCTCCCTGAGAGATTATAATAATAAGATGCATTTATGACCAAAAGCAATAGCACAGTAAAGAATTCTGAGTCTGTAATTAACCATTTGAGTTCAGTAGGTTAATGACTGTTTATTAAATTTCTGTAATCCCTTGAAGATGCCCTTTGAGTGTTACACACTGTCCATGTCTTGTTTTCAGGAAGCCCAGGCACAGCGGGCGTTGTCATTCATTTAGCAAATATTCATCTAGTCCTGTTCGTACTCCCCTGGGTGGGTGTCCTGACTGCAGGACTGGGTTGGGACTCAGCCTTCCCAGCGTCCTCAGGCCTGGCCGCTCCTCTTCAGTGTCAAGGCGGTGTCTCCCAGCCAGCCTGCAGTCAGCCAGTGCACCCTCTGCCTCCTTGGAGTCAGGCACACAGATCACAGGTGGTGGGCAGGGTGGGGGGCACGTTATTGTCATCTTGACTGCCTGTTCCTGTTGTGTGCTAGGGTTTCAGCTCACCAGGTGTGACTTTGTCTCTGCTTTCCTTGCAGTGGATCCCTTGCCCAGGCTCGAGGAGAGACCAGCGAGTGTCGGTGCTTCAGAGGGGGCGTTCCTCAAGCAGCTACCTCACCCTGCGCCCCCTCTGCAGGCCGACTTGGCCAGGCGGAGCTCACCCCAAGGAAGGGGCCCAGAGGGCCCGGAGCTCCGGCTGGAGTCCTCGGAACCTGGGGACGGGTGCCCGGCGAGCACGGTCAGGCCTGCCTGGCTCTCAGGGAGTGGCTTCGCCAGCCCACCCGCCCAGGCGTGCACCCTGGCAGACCTGGGGCCACTGCCTGAAAACGGACTGCGGGTGGAAGCCTCCCCATGTGGGTCCGAGGGCAAGGGCAGGGCGCCAGCTGAGGCTGGGCCCCCTGCAGAGCCTGCGTGCTCCCCTCTGTATGCGCCTGGCTTGGAGTTCCCCAGCTCTGCCACACGGTACCATGTGGGCCCAGGCCTGCAGGCTGTGGGTCCTGTGATGGGGGGCAAGCCTCCAGCCCCGCACCCTCCTCCGTTTCCGCCTCGGGCATTTCAGTCTCATGACCCTCATTCTGGAGTCTTCCCTCGGTACCGCCCCCACCAGGGCATGCCGTATCCCTACCAGCCGCCACCGCAGCCTTCCTACCACCACTACCCTCGGACTCCTTACTACTCGTGTCCACAGACCTTCTCAGACTGGCCGAGACACCTCACAGCCCCTGTAAGCCCGAGCGGGCCCCCACCAGCTCAGCCCGCCCCTGCCAGGCCCCTCTTCCCCGACAAGAGCGCTGTGACCGGGCTGCAGGGCTGCGAGGCGCTAAGTGCTGCCTTAACCCCCCCCACACGGCTGGACGCGGTGGAGGCTCTGAGCGCTGCCTTAACTTCGCCCACGCGGGTGGACGCCGTGGCTGCCAAGACGGCTGAGGGGCAGAACCCTGGCGCCGAGGGCAAGCAGGATGAGTCTGTGGAGCAGCCAGAGAGCCCCAAAGAGTTCCTGGACCTAGATAACCACAACGCGGCTGCCAGGAGGCAGGGCTCCCTGTCGGCCAGCGAGTGTCTCTATGGCGCGCCCCCGGCCCCGCTTGGCCCGAGCATGGCCTTCGGTTCGCCTGCCTTCCCCCCACACACAGTGATGCTGCACGCCGGACCGCCTTATCCCCCGCAGCGGCCGGCCACGCATTTCCAGCCCAGGGCTTACGCCTCCCCCTCGGCTACTCACCCACCTCACCGCCCAGTGGCGGGCCAGCCCAACGGCCTGTCCCCCGAGTGCCCCCTCTACCGCTACCCTGAGGAGGGCCTGGGCCACTTCCAGGCCGTGATGATGGAGCAGATGGGCCCCGGAAATGGGGTGAGGGCGTCCTTCCAGGAGACGTACAGACCGTCTGGGTAAGGCTGCAGCTGCGTGCCTTTTTTCTATGGGATGAAGCAGAGTAGATGCTAGTCTCCCAAAGAGAAGCGGGCTTGGGAATGAAAGACTGACTTGGGTGGTCTGGACCCAGGAGGAGCGTGTGGGTTGTGTGTGTGTGGTATTTTTTTCCTCATGAAGGTGAATGGGCATTTCAGTGCTGTTGAGTTAGGTTTTGGACACCTAATCGCCAGAGTCCTGGGGTTGTGGGCAGACTTTTGCCAGGGAGAGGGGGTCTCAGATCTGCGTGGGTAGTCACGGATGGTATCCTAGTCTCACCCCTCACCACTCATTTCTCCATTGACACTGAATGAAAACTCATTGTATCCAGAGCCAGACTTGGCCATACACCACTCCCTGATAATTCTAGTAGCTGTGTCTTGAGGCCAGCGAGACAACCTGAGATCCAGGGAGTCTCCAGGTCAAGGTTGGGAAGCCCCATCATAAAGCAGCACAGACCACCCTGAGAATCCCAGTGCTCCCTGGCCCCCCCAGGCCCAGTGAGAACCCGCGAGCCCCCCAGGTCCTCCCAGCCCCAGTGCCCAGCTTGAGGGCCTTCCCTCTGCGTGTGCTCACCCCTCTCTGACCGTCTGTCATGTCTTGTCTGTTCTTTGCCTTCTCTTCTGAGCCTTTGGTGTGTCTTCTAGCCTAGGGCATCTTTCTGGCGCAGCCCAGACCCTGCCCTGGCCAGGGAAGTTGGTGTTAGTGCTCTGATGGAGGCACTGTCTGATGTCTCCAGTTGTCCCCAAAGTGTTCTTGTAGCTGTTTCTCTCGCTGTTTTGCTCTGATTTTTCCCCATTCAGGATCCAGTCACAGTTCATGACTCTACATTTGGGTGCTGTACCTGCTCAGTACTTTACAACATTGGCTTTCCATTCTTTGTATTTCAAAGACAGAGCGCCCCAGGCTCTGGCATCTTCTCATTGTTTAGTCACAATTCAGAGTCAGAGTGAACTCCTTTGTCAGGAGCACTGTGCAGGTGGCATCAGACATGTCTTTCCTGCCTCACGTGGCAGCCCCCGGGTCAGGGGTCACTAGCCCAGATGGTCCAGGTGGGGCTGTGCGCCTTTTCCTCTGTACTGAGGACATTACATGCGTTCCTGACTGTTCCTTCCTCATGTCTCTAGACTGCAGGGGCCCTCGGTCCAGTCCCGCCCCTCGTTCCCAAAGACACCGGCACCAGCGGCATCGCAGGAGGAGCTGCCTCCCCAGAAGCCCCCAACACTTCCACTTGATCAGGTCAGAATGGTGGACAGTGAGGTCCGTGTGGTTCCGGGCAGCTGTGGCTGCAGGGGCGGTGCCTGGAAAGGGGTTGTGTCCTGTGGGCCGTGCGGCCAGAGGGCCTCGGGAGCAGCTCTCTCCTGCCCCGCCAGCCCCTTATTCCTGTCCCAGGCACCAGCTCTGAGATGGGTTAGATTTCCTTCCCCAGACTGGCTTCTGTGGTGTGACTCCTTGTCTACATCATCTGGAAGAGTCTGATTCCCCCAACCCCACCCCCATCCCTGGTCTCCCTGGAGGCAGCAGTCTTTGGCCACTGGGCTGAGTCAGGGTCCAGGACTCAGAAACCACACCTGGCAAGACTACCCAGTGAAGCAGAATTGCGCCGTTTTCCTAGATGGGAGGAGTGTGTGCGGCTCCGTGGCTTTGTTGTTTTTAACAGTTAACATGTGTCACTTTTGCTGAAACTGTATTTTGCTTCTCTCAGAGCTAGTCCCAGGAGGAGACAGGCCCCAGGGAAACAGAGAGCTGCAAGTGCAGAATGGGCCTGGCCCCACCCGCCTCTCCTGTCACCAGCATCATGTTGTGTGTGGCCTGAAGCCTGGATGCCCCTCCTCACGACTCACGCGCTCACAAAGTCCTAGGCGAAAGTGGGGACCAGACAGGCTGGACTCTGGTGATCTCTCCAGGCCCTGGGACACTTGTTCAGGGAAGACATCCTGACCTGGGGGCGGTGCTGGTGGGCTGTCGTGGCAGCTACACTCAGGTAGCCGTCTGGGGACAGGACTGCTCGTGTGGGTGTGTTTGGAGCCGGGTCCAGTTTACAGAGTTTTCATGTTGCCTTTATGATGATTTCTGTCGGTGGTGAATGTATTGTACATACAGCGGCGGGGTGGGTGATGGGGATAGAGTCTGGCTGGTGGGCCCGCAGCCCTGCTGACCCCCTGTGTTTACAGCCCTTTCCCACTCACTCTTGGGGGGCTGCAGGAGGGGCGCACCTGGCGCTGCTGTTCCTCTGACGGCTCTTCCCCTCGGGCAGCCGCCTCGCTTGGCACCCAGGTCATGGTCCGAGATAGCAGTGCCCCTCCTGGCTGGCCAGCTGCCCGCCAGATAGGTGTAAACCAGTATCAGGAGCATTTGCTCGCTGGAAGGTGCGGTGACGCGTCCTGTCACAGACCTGCCGGGACTGTGGTCTGGAAGGCGTCACAAGCTTCCTGCACAAATCAGTTTGTGGCAGTGATTACTCAGGTTTGTATATGTTTAGTGTCAATAAAGAAGCTGCACAGTTTTTAATAGGAAAAATGTATCGTATAGATTTACAGCTTGAATTTAGGAATATTTCAGTATATATAGTTTTTATCCATTTTATGTGAATATAGTAAAATAAGTCATGGTGATTTAAAATAGCTGTCGAGAACAAGTTCTTGAAGTCACTTGTCTGTGATAGGAAACAGTTTTACAGTATTCAGTTATTTTATTATGGTTTTAGAAGCAAGCGACACTGGATTCTCCCTGTTAAGCATTCTTTGAGTTTAGCTGAGATGCCACCAAAGTTAGGACTCCTGTTCTAAGCTTTTGAATATCCCACAAAAGCAAAGGAGGAAACAGCTGAAGGGAGATACCTGAAGTCACAGGTCTTTGTAAAAATAGCGTATTTTTAAGCATGCCTTTGAGATAGTAGAAAAGCTTGCAGAAAACATTGGTTGGTTGATCTGCGCTTGTTCTTATAAATTCAGCTGTGTGAGGGGCCAAGAGAACCTTCCATCCAGTCCCAGCATCTTTGCTGAAGCTGGAGCAAACCCGTGCTTCCAGTAGTAGAGTCCCCGTGGAGACCAGATGCCAGCTCCAGACGCCCAGATGCTGAGCACGGGCAGGGGGAGCGCTGGGAATGCAGGCACCTTCCAGACATGTGCAGAAACACGATTTTTTTTTTTAAAGACTTATTTAAACTTTAAATTTGGCGTGCTTTTAAGTGGGGCAAGTTTGGGGGCTGTGTTCCCATTGAATTCTGGTTCTTGTTGGAGCCCTGTCTCAGGCGTGATGTGGTTCCAGGTGGGGATGTCAGCATCACCATTTGGGAAGGATGGGGAAGGGTCGTGGACAAATCCAGCTTTGCTCTAGAGCAGTGAGGGAACATGCCTGGCACACTCGGGCTCTGTGTGTGTCTGTGCACCAGCTGGGCGGGGAGACCGTGGCCCCTGCCTCTGTTCCCAGCCCAGAGCCTGCTCTGGCCAGTGTGGAAGCTGGCTTGGGTGCAAGGCCTCGGGCACCCTTGCCTTGAGGAGAACCAGGCTGGGGCAGGGCCAGGAGGACTACGGCAATCCTGCCCATTCCGTCCGCCCACCATGCACAGCCCTCTAGTGGCTCAGCCCCCAGGCCCGACCCCGTCTCCCGCTGCCCCAGAGCCTCCCTTCGGGGTGAGCAGAGAGGCCAGGCACTGGGGAGCCCTGTTGGGAGTGTGGCTCTGTGCTGCGTTGCCCCACAGGACCACCCCCATTCAGGTCCCCCCCCGACCCCCCCATTCAGGGCCCGTGCACTCTTCCCGACCAGCACTAGCCTGGGAAGAGGTCCTGGAGGGGGCCTTTCCCTGGGACCGCTGTCACCTGTCAGGGACCTGGAGGACTCCTGTCCGCTGCTCACCTTAGAGTCATTATGTTAGAAACTGTTCCCCAGACCCAGGAGACAGAAAAGATCCAGATAGGAAACAAGAGCCTTATGGAATGTTTCTGGCCTTGAGTTTTTTCCCCTCCTTTAAGAAGAACTCTTGGCTAAAATTCATTAGACTGAAGACAGGTGGAGACCGAGTGACGACAGACGCGTGGATTCCTGTTCAGAACACTTTTCTTGGCCCTCCTTTAAAGTGAGACTAGTGCTGCTGTGTCCATCTGCCTTACTGGGGGGCCCTCGTGCCTGTGGTCAGCAGGGCGTCCTCCCTGGGCGGGGCCAGGGGACTCTCAGAAGACTACCTTTGGCGTGGACTGAGAGCCCTCAGCCCACGGCCAGCCTGGCCCCCAGACCCCAGGAGCGTCCTTGTGCCGGTTCCTGCCAGTTCCAGGAGTGGGCCGCGTGGGCTCGTGGTTTTCTCGCTTTTTAAAAGTTTTCGTCTCAGCCACACACACAGCTCTCAGGTCCCAGGATCCCTCAGCCAGCAGCCCCGAGGCAGGGACACTCGGATAGCAGCTGCAGCCAGCGAGTCAGAGCCCAGGGAAGGGCCAGGGTGCCCTCCACAGAGAGCAGGGTGCGTGGGAGTCAGGCTGTTCAGCCTCCGCCCCGGGTGTGGGTTCCCCTGCCAGGGGCTGAGCCCTCAAGTGAGACTTGGTTCCTGTTCTGGGTCTGGACTCTCCCTGGAGTTCTGGGCCTTCCCTGCTGCGTCCTTGTGTGAGGCGGGCGCGAGCCTGACCTCCAGCTGCTCCATTCTCCTGTGCTTCACGGGCCCTGGCCGAGCAGATGGTCAGTGGCCTCAGCCGCTGGCCTCTCCTTCGCTGTGCCCTGGTGGCTGATGTGGAAAAGCCTGTTAACCAGCTGAGTGTCTTGTGTGTTTGGAAAGGGTGGTAGGCCCGGGAGTGAGGCGCTGAACGCTGTTCCCAGCTGGGCCCACGTCCGCTCTCCTGCTGCAGATTCCTATGTGTGATCCTGGCCAGTACTGGGAAGGGGAATGCTATTTATTTTTATATTGTGTATATTTTGTCTGGTCTGCTGATCCCCTGTTTCACTGAGAGCCACACTTACCTCAGTACTTAGTTCTATACTGTGTGTTGGATAATTTTTTAAAACAACTTTTTAAAAATCTTTTTGATCCTTGGAGGTCTGTAGATTTATTTCCGTATGAATTGGTTATTTTGTATAAAGTACATTCTTAAAAGAGCAGGGTGATGTGTGAGTTGTGTGTGTCCCGTGTCACTGTTGTCTTTTTTCGTCGAGGCAATATCCCACCAGGACAGAGGTTTGAGGCCCAGTACTGCCGTCCAGAGAAGCGACCCACTCAGTCACCGAGGGCCCCATGTGCATTGTGGGGAGCGGGTGTGGTAGGCCCTGCGCGGGTGATCAGATGTGGTCTTTGGAGAACCGCTGGCTGGCAGGCCTCAGCAGTGTGGGCATTGTACACGTTGCCTAGCCAGGTGTGTGGGGCCCCAGGGCCACCCTCACCCACTGCCCAGGCCCGGGGAATGCACTGCACCTCTCCGACTCCTGCGCTGGAACCCATAGGTAACATGCCACTTGGGCCGGGAGGGCAGTGGGCAGCTCCGGCCAGGCCGAAGCCCTGTGAACGGCAGCGTGCTCTGGGAGGGTTCTTGTTGTTGGGGGTGCGGGAGGAGAAATTGACCACCTTCTCATCAGGTGGCTGTAGACGTTAAGACATTCAAGATTCCTGGCCTGCTTTATCCTTAAACCATCAGCCTCATGAGTGATCTCTTGCTTCCTGGGCCGTGACATTTGTGGCCCGCCGGTGTGTGTTGTCATGTCCCCATTGGGATGTTATCACTGTGTTGGCTAATGCAGGCGTGAGGCTGCAGTCCTGCCATGCCCACAGTGTCGTCAGTCCCCCACACTTTGCTGTGAAGTTCTGTATCAGTCATGTTTTCGAGTGGCATAGTTGCATTTTTAACAAAAGTAACTTTAAAGTGGACATCATGAGTAAACCTCGAATTTGACATGAAGCCAGCTGGAGTGTTTGTCTCACTTGATTCTGAGTCTCCTTGGCCGGGGGTTTGGGTAGGGGGGAGCAGGCGGCTGGGACCCTGGCCCCCTTTGCTGTCCTGATGAGTATGTGGACTTGCACCACACCCTGAACACAGGTACAGTTTCGTTCTGACTTTTGGATTCCCAGCTGCAACCTCTCTCACTGAGACATGAATCTGTCACCAAAGGCCAGAATGTTCCCACAGTTTTAGCCAGAGCTTAGCTGAATCCCTCAGGGTATGTTTCCCAGGTCTGTTTCCTTGAGACCAAAACAGAGTGTCTTCCACTGGTCAGAACTGGAGTCTGGTTCTGTGGAACATGTTAGTTAATCCATCCCGTTTTCAGAATTATTGTTTAACCTTTACATTTGTTAAGCCCTGGGTGTACCATCCCCAACACCCTTGCTTGCTTCAGACTGGCACAAGAAACAGGAGCTGGTGGGGAGGAACCAGGGAAGAGACAGGAAGCCAGTAGTGAGTGAAGAGTGGGTTGGTCTCAGTTCTGATGGAGCTTGCCATTTGATGTCTGGAAACATGCAAAGGTTTCCTTGTATTGAACAGTAATGACTTTCATCTCTAACTCTCTGTCTGTCACTGGGAGGAAAGGTGGCTGAGTTGTATAAATGGGGAGCACCTGTAGGGCGAGATTCACTCAGGGCTAGGCCCTCGGAGGCGACCTTCACCCTGAGGCCTCTGGGAGGAATGCCTCTGGGCTGCAGGCCCAAGCTATCCCCTCCCCCAAGCACTGGGCCCCCAAAGTCTTTCTCCTGGCAGTGTGGCTTTTCCTTTGGGTTTATTCTTATTTAAATATTTATGTATTTTGGGCTGTGCTGGGTCTTGGGTTGTGCCAGTTTTGTTCCCCTTCTGCAACCCAGGCTCAGTTTATTGCCTTGGGTGACTTTAGCAGAAGTCTTCAGTGAGAGTTGGGCTGAGAGAGAGCAGCCAGGAAGGCGGCTGTGGTGTTCTGAACCTGTCCCTCGGCATTCCTGATGCCGGTGCCACGCAGCTGCCTTCAGCAAGTCTTTCAGTTTGGAAAAACTGCCCGCTCCTCAGAGCTTGAGTCTGAAGCTTCTTCCAGACAGAGGGTGGCAGCATGACGGTTGTTTTTGAGAGCCCTGCAGTTAGCCCCTTGGAGCATGTCCATGGCTTGAGTCGGCACGGGGAAAGCACGTTGCATCCCAGCCCCAGGAACTAAGCTGTCACTTCTCAGCTTATGTTTATGCAACAAAGTCCCTTCCATGTACCTGGCGCTCACGCGGTCACTCACAGGACAGAAGGGAGGATGCAACTTCCCCTGCAGACTTCACAGTAAAGGCAGGAGAGCCGGGCGAGAGGCTGGATGCCAGCAACATGTTAGCAGAACTCGGCACCGAGCCACCCATCCGTGGTGGGTCAGGGGAGAAGCGGGCGTGTGCATGTGTACGCATCTTTGTGTGTGCATGGTAACCCTGACTGGAGAGAAGCGTGTGTGTATGCACATGTATGTGTGCTGGGGCTACTCCCCGGGAGCCAGTATCTGCTCCCTTCCTGGCTGGTTCCGTTCTGGCTCCTCTGAGCCTTGTTCTGGCTTGAATTCCTCCCCCAACCCTCAACCCTGTGCCACTCCCCCAGTCCTCATGGCCACTGGGCAAGTGGACTAGCGAGTCCAGGGTGAGCAAGCCACCGCCCAGCCCTGCCCCAGTCTTCGGGGCCCCCACACCCCGATACACATGCCTGCCCCCACATGCATTCCTCTGTCGGTTTCCTGTCCACATTGGTTCTGCAGCTGCGTCTTGGCCAAGTCATTGGGGACACACAGGTCACCCCTGAGCCCTGCCATGCCTCCACTGATGTGCTTTGCTGAGACACTCAGCCCAGGGCGCGCAGGGGCACAGGGGGTGAGGAGGAAGGCTGGCCACATGGCCAGGGCGGAATCCAAGGGGGAGAGGAGCACGGGCAGGAGTGGCCACTGCTTAGCCCAGCGTCCCCCTCCTCAGCTTCCCTCCCTGACCCCAGCAGCCCCCACATCCACCCCTGCCTCCCGCAGCTGAGTCGTCTCCCAGCCCCTTGGGGAGGCCGGGGTCTTCTGTGAGGGAGCCAACTCCGTGCTTGGGGGTTCAGCTGCCTCAGGGTGGCCTCTGGGCTCTCTGACCGGTCCCCACCATCACAGCCACATGTCAAAAAAAGCTTTCAAAAAATATTTCCAACGATTTCATTTCAGGCTTAAGGTCAGAACTGAGTGTGACCTGTTTGCTTAAATCATAACCTGCCTCTGATCCAATGCTGTTTGCTTTAACCGTTACCTACCTCTAATCCTGTTCCCCTTGCTATGTTTGGTGAATGAGAGCCACTGTCAATAGTAAGAACACGCACTTCCGGCGAGTAGCGTGTCCAGTGAGCAGAAGAGAAGCATGGTTAGAGCTTGCAGTGATCTGCTTGTGGCTACACTTTACCTCGTGCGGGTCCCGTGTCTGGGAGTTCGGGAGACAGGCTCCTTGGAACCCAGTGAAATGTCACTCATCGGTGGAGGCAGACATTCGAGGAGTAACAGGACGGGACTTTGGTAAACAAGCCCAAGTCTTGTTTGTGGAAATGGACAGACTGTGACTTGGGTTTTGTAGCCTGAGAAGCTGCAGTGCCAACAATCACATGGCGTTCAGGGCACTGGGGATGTTCTCCCATGGGTCTGGGAAGATGTTTCTCTCACATCCTGGTTGGATATTGTCAGGAAGACCCTGGTGCTGGCCACTCCAGCTGCCCATGTGCTCGGTCTGCCCTCTTCTGGGAACTTGTGGGCCTTGGAATCAAAATGTCAGAAGAAACGGTGCTGGGAGGAGGTCCTGGGGTCTGGAGAGTCTGTCTCTGTTACCGGGCGGCCAGCATGTTGTGGACGTCTCCAAGGTCTTTGTTTTGGGGGAGAAAACAGCAATCGGTGGTTTACTGAAAGGGTTACATCGACTCTTTCAGAAAAGGTGGGCCAAGTGCCAGGCACTGTTGTCCAGGTCTGGACAGGAAGCCTGGAGGTAGAGACAGACTGACTCCCAGGTGCTGGGAGTAAACCCTGAGGAAGCCGACAGTGACCTGGCTCTGGACAAAAAGATTCAAGAGGGGAGGGGTGGACAGGAGATGCTGGGTGTGGGAACAAGGTGACCTGAGGACCCAGAGGGTGTGAACACTTTCCCCTTAGTGTCTCCAGCTAGGGATGCACACCAAGATTACTATGCCTTGAGAAACGGACACGAGACTGAACTGAGGGGCTGAGGTGGCCGTGCTCTGAGTGCGAAGGCAAAGCCGTGGGACCCACATAGCCACCCCTTGGGATCTCACAATCGGGCTCAGTTTGGGGAACTGGTCACGTGTCATCACAAGGGTCCATATGTGCGAGACAGCAGTAACTTGTAGGAACTGCACCAGGGAGCCCGTGAGGAGTTCAGGCACAGGCCACGTGAATCAATGAAAAGAAAAGAGGGCTTCAGTAAAACAGAAGAGCTCCCCAACTCACTGGGACCCTAGTCTTCCAGAAGTTCACAGGCTGGAGCCAGTCCCCGCGGCTGCAGACATTCCCCGCCCTCACCATTCCCTTCCAGGGGCCGCGGTGACCTGACCTTGTTCACCACGGAGAAGGCCATCAAGTTGGCAGCCAATGACTTCTTCCAGCAGCAGTTCCCACAAGGCAGGTGCATCATGCTCTTTTTCTGGAAGGTGGTGGGAGTCAGTGGCTACCATGCCTCAGTTCACATGTCTGCACATGTAAATGTGCATTTGGAAGTTCAAGACTGGCCATATAGAAAGGATATGTTCTGTTGTCAACCAGCAGACAAAACCATTCTCTCGGTTTTATCGAGGGTGAGTGACACTTGGCCACTGTGTGTGTCCAAGGTGTTCAGCGTGATGACCTGACAACCACATACTGCAGCATGATCACCACTGGGTAACAGCCACTGCTCACAGAGTTACAAAAATGGTAAGAACATCTGGGACCTACTGTCTTAGCAACCATCTCACACGGAACAGTGCTAACTACAGTTGCCACACTGAGCACCACCCTGCCAGGACGTACTGACCTTGTAACTGCCCGCTGGGGCCTCACCCGGTTCACTCAGTCTCCATCCTCCTGCCTCTGGAACCACATAGCCCATTTTGTTTTTCCTGTGTTTGCATTTTTTAATAGATTCTACATGTTGGGGAAATCATACAGTATGTGTTTCTGCGTGACTTTTATTGTATCTTCATTCATCCGTCCGTGGACACTGGGCTACTGTACACAGTGCTGCTGTGGACACAGGTGCATCTCCACCAGCAGTGCACAAGGGTTCCCTCTCCCTGTTCTACCTGATTTATGGCCAGTGACAGATGTAAGGTGATCTTGGTGGTTTCCCTGATGACTAAGCGCACTGAGCATTTTCTCATGTGTTCTTTGCCCGTTGCTGTCTGTGAATTCTTGTCTTAGCCCCATTTCAGATGTATGCTTGCAGGTGTCCCCACATTAAGTAGGCGGCCTTATCATTTTGTGGATGGTTTCCTCTGCTGTGCAGAAGCTTTTGGTTTGATGTGGTCTCACTTGTTTCTTTTACCTTCTGTTGTGTGTGCTTTAGGTTCCAGTGTCATGGAACTTTTCCCGCTGTTGGGAGTTTTATGATCTCAGCTTTATGATCCATCTTTAGTCTTGTGAGTGGTGTAAGACAGCAGCCTAGTTTTCTTGCAAGTCAATGTCCAGTTTTCCCAGCATCATTCACTAAAGAGCCGTCATTGCCACTGGTTCCCTTGTCAGGCATCAGTTGAGTGTTTCTGGGCTGTGGGTTCCATCCCGTCGATCTGTGTTTGTGCTGATGAACGGAAACAGATCAGCTGCAGACACTGTCCGGTTCTGTCCATGCTCCCCGTTGCCCGGGGCCAGTTCTTGGGGATCAGCAAGCAAGGACTCTTGCTAGGGCTGTTTCACTGTCCTGGCCTCAGCCTCCCTGACAGTCTGTTTTCAGAGCTTGGTTTGTTTACCTGGCTGGGTGAGTGGCAGCCCATGGGGACCAGGCTGAACACCAAGGGAGGGTGGAGGGGCCAGGGTGGGGCAGTGTGCTGGCCTGTGACAGAGGACAGGACTCCAGCCCCCAGCAGCATCTGCAATTGGAGTTGCCTGACGGGCGTGAGCTGCTGGGAGCCGAGCAGCACGCACATGGAGGTGCCGGAGATGCTATAGCAGGATGCTGGGCACTGCATGAGCCTCTCCCCCTTCACATGGGATCAGAACAGACTTCCCAGGTGGTCCCTAACTCGCTGAACCGGGATCCCATCAGCCTCCAGGTCCAGACCTTGATTTTGTGGTCAGCAAGCCCATGTCTGGCTGTGTTGCAGGCTCCACAGCTGCTGCCACAAGTGATGCCTCTGGAAGATTGGGGACAGAGGGGTCTCCTGTCTCAGGGCCACTCTGCTCCCCCCCCCCGAGCTGGGCCCTTAGACAGTGTGTCATTTTGTAAAGGAGGCCCCGAGGGGGGAAGGAGCCCCGTGATAGACCCCATGGTGGGGTTCATACAAGGAATCTGGGATGTTGTGTTGACAAAGGGTGGGCAGACACTTTAACTAGTGACTGTCTTTTGATGTAGCGTTGGAAACTCAAAGCCAAACTTAGGCTGCAGGCAACAGCTCCAGCGGCATCAGCAACTGTGCAGGTTACGGTCCCTCAGTGCTGGTGGCACAGCCCCCACCCAGGAGTGAGGAGGGGGCACAGTGTGGGGGAGGGGCCCAGAACCCTGGCCTCAGGTCGGCCTTCCTGAAGGGCGTTGCTCACAGCCCCATCCTTCAGAGCCGCCCGGGGCATCAGGAGCTGCTCGCCCTCCTCGCACCTGCTCTGTCCCCCTCAGGCCCACCCCTGGGTGACCAGGGCCCCAGTGCTCAGGAGCCGACCACCTGAACAGAGTCGTCACTGCATCTCAACTGAGTCAGTGTGAGGATTTACTCTTGTTAATTCTGAGTAAATAAGCAGGGTCACAATATACAGCCTTGACGTACTCCTTTTCCTATTTGGAACCACTCTGTTGTTCCATGTCCAGTTCTAACTGTTGCTTCCTGACCTGCATACAGGTTTCTCAAGAGGCAGGTCAGGTGGTCTGGTATTCCCATCTCTTTCAGAATTTTCCACAGTTTGTTGTGATCCACACAGTCAAAGGCTTTGGCATAGTCAATAAAGCAGAAATAGATGTTTTTTTGGAACTCTCTTGGTTTTTCGATGATCCAGCGGATATTGGCAATTTGATCTCTGGTTCCTCTGCCTTTTCTAAAACCTGAGAGTCCCTTGGACTGCAAGGAGATCCAACCAGTCCATGCTAAAGGAGATCAGTCCTTGGTGTTCATTGGAAGGACTGATGCTGAAGCTGAAACTCCAGTACTTTGGCCACCTCATGCAAAGAGTTGACTCATTGGGAAAGACCCTGATGCTGGGAAGAATTGGGAGGAGGAGGGGAAGGGGATGACAGAGGATGAGATGGCTGGATGGTATCACTGACTCGATGGGCATGAGTTTCAGTAAACTCTGGGAGTTGGTGATGGACAGGGAGGCCTGGCATGCTGCGATTCATGGGGTCGCAAAGAGTCAGACACGATTGAGTGACTGAATTGAACTGAATTCTGAGTAAGTAACTTAGTTCATCCTAGCACTGATGTGGGGAAAAGCAGGATTGTATTTTAGTTTAAGGGGACCACAACAACTGTCCCAAGGCTGGGGATCCCCCAGCCCCACACCCTCCACCCGCACAGTCCTGTGTGACGTGAATGCCGGGAGCTGTGAGGAGACAGCGCGTCCTCCCAGCTGCGTCCACTCAGGACAAAGCTACACTTGAGTCAATTCAGGTCGTTCTGAGGGTGGAGAACAGACGCCTCATCTTCCGGTCAAACAGCGTTTTAAGTCTTGGTGCCCCAAACACACATTAGCTGCGCCCCGCCAGGCCCATGCCGCCTCCTGTCTGATGCTGCCAGATCCACCACACCTCCTTCATCACCTGTCAGCCCCTCCAGAGGCCAGCAGACCCTGGCCAGTTTCCGCTGGGAGGGTGCCTCTCGGTGAGTTCGGTAAAAAGGAGCAGAGGAAGAGAGGGAGCTGCTGGTGGTCAAACACTGCCGGGCTGTGGCTCCTGCATTCCTGGTCACTCCCTGCATTCCAGGTCACTCGGTACACGTCGCAGCCCATGTGCAATAAACTACAGTGACATCCACCTCCACGTTGTGTTTTAATAAATAGAGCAGATTCATGGAATAGACCTTAAAATCACATTTACAGACTACTTCCAGGTCCAAACACATAGGCGAGAAGCTGCTGTTGCTGCTGGAAGGGATGAGGCCCACATGCACTGGAGGACTGAATCTTACCACCCCACCGCCTATAGGCTGGATGGTGGAGCCCAGGATAGCAGGAGGTGTGGGACACGCATGCACCCACACCTGGCCCTGCAACTGTGAGCTACAGAATGGTGGGAAGTTGTGCTACTTTGAGACAAGCTAGAGGAAGGTTTCCTATTGTACTAACTGAGACTCCCATCATTACCATCAGTCAGAGAATGTTAGCTACAGAAGAGCATCCACTGAGAAATAAGGGCAGAGGACAGCAAAGAGGAAGCTATCAGGCCATCTCGTTTCTTCCAGTGTCGGAAGCATCCACGTCACGCACCTCTTTCTGGTTTAGTCCAAAAACTTCCTGTTGGTATTTGCACCAAACAAGGCTCCCCGCACTTCAGGCATCATCTGTGAAGAGTGGAGAACTTCTGTGAGGCAATGTGGCCTGGCAAGGACCCACCTGAGCCTCAGCCACAGCCAACAGGCTGAACTGGAAGTCACAGGGCAAGGTCATCCCAGCAGAGGCCGAGAGTGATGTTACAATCACATCTGTGGGGTTCAGGCCACTGCTCAGTGGGGAAAAAGAAGTGACAGAAGTCACCACCATCTGGGGCTTCCATCGTGTTCTGACATGGGCAGAAGAGGTGACGCGCTCTCAACAGACAGAGCACCCACCCTGTGCGGAGTAGAAAACTGCTAAGGCAGGTAGGTGCCTCGGCATCCACAGAAGCAACTGGAAAGCCCCAAAGGCCCACGCTCAGAACAGTGGCTGCCATCCGCACGTGGTCAATGCCACCTTGGAAATGGAATTTTCAGTGTACCTTCTTTTACAAATTTAGCCTCATGTGCCTGGTGGTTAAGCAGACCGCACCCCTGGAAAAGGCCCCACACTTGCTTTCTGCAAACACGGCAACACTTTAAAGAGCCTGGTGCCCTGTGGCAATTCCTCTAAGAAGCAGCGACTTGATTCCTGTCACTCCTGCAGAGGTGTGGGGTTCTAGGGCCTTTGTTAAGCATTCACAGTTAAGCATCTCTTAAGCACCTCCTGATACATCTCACATATAGTGAGATCCTAGACAGACAAAGCCCTTGTTCTAACCCCAAGCCCACCCTCGTGTACATGGTATCATCTCAGCAAATGACACTGAATGCCAAAACCTCCATTCCTTTTAAGAAAATGTCCAAAAACATACAAAGAGCAACAAATCTCAAATACCAACCAACCACACGTTCTCCGCACCACCTCAAAGTAACCACAGGCCAGCCGACTGAGAAGTGCCCCCACACTCACCTGCTGAGCTATGAGGTCCAGCCGACTTTCGAGTGTGTTAGACACCTTGATCTTGCGGTCCCCGTTATAGATCTCAACACCGCCGGCTCTACAAAGAACACAGGAAAGAACCATGTGTATAGATCTAAGGAAAACAGACAGGTGGTGCAGTTACCTTCTTCCTCTTGAGTAGTGGCCAATAAACATACATAGTCAACTTGAAACTGTAACTCGTCCCAAGTGACTATGTGCCAATTTCCCTTTGTTAATTCCAACAACTTGCCCCTCCCTAACAGAAGAAAAGGGGAATTTTGTCTCCATTTGCCCATCAACAGCCCTAGTCCTCAGCTGATCCAGGCTCCAGTCTGCAAACTCCTCAGGGGTGAAGTGTCTGTTTAATTCTGGAGTAGATGCTGTGACATCCAGGGTATGCACTGTCTGACTTTTCTAAGTGTCCAGACTCAAAGGGAACAGCGGCTCTGACTGGAACCTGCTATTTACCAGACCTCAAACTGTTCTCCACCCGCCACTAATTACCCATCAGTAGAGTGGCTTTGGATCCTGAGCCCTGGGTCAGCTCTGCATAGACGTTACCTCACTGCAGCTGCCAAGAGCTGGAAAGCTACAAGGGAACAATGCCCTGGCCTCCCTGTCCAGGAGCTCCTGTGGCCAATCCCACTGCACCCAGCATCAGTAGAAGCACCACGAATGCTCAGTCCACACCATGGAGTCCATTAGCCAGACATGGCTACTTTCCTGGCCAGAGAGAGCCATCCCCTTTCTCAGCATCTATTCATATGTGGACTGAGCTTCAAGTTCTGGGTACAAAATCTGTTCTACTTCTTGGCAGGATGAACCATTAAAAAGCTGGTTCACAGCGGGAGACCAATAGGCGCTGACAGGAGGCACAAAAGAGTGGGGTCACACCGCCCTCCAGCGCACTGAGCTCAGAGGAAGGTCCAGTGTATGGCTATTCATGCAACCAGAGCCACTTGCATGTTAAAAGCAGAAACACTCCTTACATTTCCTCGGGCAGGTAGGCCTCCTGATCAATCTGGACATCAACGTCTCTTTTGGTTGCTACTTTGTACACAGGGATTGCTTTTTGCACTGCAGCCTAGAAAAACAAAAAAACACAGAGGTTTCATCAAAAACTATGCAGGAACCACAGGAGATGTGAGTTCGATCCCTGGGTTGGGAAGATCCCCTGGAGGAGTAAACTGCAACCCATTCCAGTATTCATGCCAGGATAATTTCATGAACAGAGGAGCCTGTTGGGCTACAGTCCATGGAGTCATAAAAAGTCAGACACGAATGAGCAACTTGACCACATACACAGAACAGTTATCCTCAAAACCAACAATCTATACAAGCAAAGATATTCCTACTTATTTTTCCAAGTAAAAGAACAGATGTATTGCTGGTGGTAATGTGAAATGGTGCAGTTGCTGTGGAAAATGGTACTATAGTCCCTCAAAGAATTAAGCACAGAATTAGCACAGGATCCAGCCAGTCTACCTCTGGATATCCATCCAAAGGAAATGAAAGAGACCGTATGTGTGTTACACCCATGTTCACAGCATCATTATGAACATTCAAATGGTAGAAACCACCCAGGTGTCTATAAACACAAATGAGTATAATAAAATGTGGTCCATATATTCAGCCGTAAAAAAGGAATTTCCAACTCTGGCTACACCATCAATAATCCTTGAAGACAATATGGCAAGTGAAGTAAGCTCATCACCAAAGGACAGGCTTTGTATGATTCCTCTTACACAGGCACCAGAGTAGCCGTGTGATACAGACAGGAGCAGGATGTGGCTGCCAGGGGCTCATGCAGATGCTGTTCAGTTTGGAAGAGGGAAAGTTCTGGAGAAGGACGGTAGAGAAGGACAGTTGTAGAAGAGCAAACGTACTTAAAGCACAGAACTGTATGCTTAAAACTGGTAACAATGGTAAATTTCATGCACTTTTTACCACATTTTAAAAAGGAGGGAGCTGGGGGAAGGGGTACAGGATAGATGGAAGAGGTTCTAACCTGACCAAAGGTAGCACCAGGTGTAGGTTCCAGCAAGACACGAATAACATCATGAAGGAACTTTAGTCTTTTTCTGATTCTATTACCAGTTGAACAGATGTACACATACACTGAACTCTTCCTACTCCTCAGATCTCACACAGTGCCACCACGGAGAGCAAATGCCACTCTGGCGGCACCCAGCCCCAGCAGCTTCACAGTGACGCCCACCAAGGTGCACTGCCCCACATCTAGGTGGGTGGCCCAAGCCGGGCTCCGGGCCCCTGGCACGGCTCATTAATTCACAGTGGAGATAAGAATGAACACTGTTCCCCACCTGGCAGTTTGCTTGCTTAGGAGACAAGTGACTTGGGGCAACCACAAACGTATCGTGTGTTAAAAATGTAGTCACTAAGGGACTAAGCTCTCTCAACCTTGCCTGACCACAAGCTACAGGGAAGAACGACCTAAACTGAATAGCTGGCACATAATCAGAGCTGGGGGGGTTACAACCTAAGGACCCTTCTGTTGCCACGTGTGCCTGCCGTGGCCTTGATCCTCTCCAGGGCCAAGGTCTCCCCCCTTAAGACGGGATACAGAGAAGCTCCTCAACACTGGCCTCCGGGAGTGATGCTGTGTCGTCACTTTGCTGGTACCTACTTTCCTCCTCCAGGTGTAGGACAGTATTAAGTTAGCACTAAGCCCTGCTGCTCTGGGAGCATGCCAGTTCTAAGTGGTCTTGCCTATCCTTGGCTCCAATCCGGTAGGTACAGTTCTGAACTGAATTAACTGGTATTACAAGACCTTCAGGAAGGGAGGAGGGTACTACACAGCAGGCAGTGTGGTTTCTTTGAGACAGTAAACCAGAGGCTTGGGTACACTGAGGTCAGCATCTCCAACAAGTTAAAACTCTTCCAATCTCCATGGTTGAGCTGTCATTTCATACCCAACATGTTGATCTTTAAAAAGAAAAAGGATTTTTTCAAACTTTACCTTCACCAGAGGGAAATCCTGTTTCCTGCAGCGAACAATCATCCGGGGCTCCAGCAACTGGTACAAACCCTATTAAAGCACAAACAGATGCAACAGCAAAAACTATAAAGCAACAGCGAACAGAATGTCTTTGTAATTCTCTCAGCGTTGGGGGGAAAAGTCCTAAGTTTCCCCAAAGAGGGCCTACACAGCACAATAACATGGCAAGACTCTGGTGTCACAAACCAGATAAATATACCCAATGCTCTAGTGATGGGAACAAAATACAACTAGGTTGAGGACAAATACTGTTATTTAAACAGCCGAGCAGGAAATAAAATTTATACAGCCCATGGTCTAAACCTCAATACCTAAAACAAGCATTTCAGTGGTGAAGTAAAATTAGGAAGGTTTATCGTTGGGGGTTACAGAGAACCAATAAAAAGATATCAGTCTCATTCAACCTGCGAGACACCACCATCCTTCCAACCATCTCCTCCTAGACAAGGCAAAGAGCCAAGATGAGAACACGCAGGAGTTGTGTGTTCACAAATGACACAGGAGGGGCACAGCTGGCTTCTCTCACGCTGTGTCAGTCCTGCAGGTGCACGCCATCTGTGGTACCTCTGACCCACAGACTTACCTGGAGAACTAGTCCGTCCAGCAGCACTTGGTACCTGGTTGCATCTTTTACCACTTTGCTGAGTCTCTGTTTTGCTTCATTTAGTAGGTCCTGCAAAGGGTGGAAAACAAAAGTTATCCAAGCACCTGGGTATTCAGCTCAGAACCCACATGGGGCTGGCCCCAGCTTGTGTCCAATCAGTTTTCACTTTGTGGCTGTGTTTTCACTCCACAAACATTCTCTGAGGTGTACAGTAAAGCAGATGCTGTGCTAAGGACACAGATACACAAAAGAAGCACCACCTCAGCTCTCAGGGAGCCCAGGCTCTAGCAGAAGAGCCCTACTGACTGACACAGAAATACATGATACAGACTGGAAAAGCAAGTTTCAACATTAAGACAGTCATTTAAGATGGTTCTGTTTTTTATTTAGAAAAAAAAGTCTCTGAACAGAGGACAAAGTGTCATCAATGTTTACCTGTAAGAAGGCTGGACTATCAATGATTTCAATTTTATGTTAAGTTTGTATTTTCTAATCTGTAACTAACACTTCTTTAACAGGAACAGGAATCTCACATGGTTGTAAAGAACACACTGGAAATTACTCTGTAAGTGATAAGCCTGTATGGGTTTACCTACTAAAAGTGGAGCCAGGTAGAGATAATACCCCTCAGTTCCACTGCTGTCCACCCAACACTGTCAGGTACATTCCATCCCAGGAAGTTTTCCACTCACCTACTCTACTGAACACAATCTCTAGAATGATTGTGGGGGATTAAAAGAGGAGAGGGAAGGTACATGCTCACCTACAGACCAATCAGAATTTGGGAAGTGAGGGTGGAGAGAAGGAAGTGGTTCTGAGTGAGTCACCCTTGACCCCACCACTTTCCAGGAACCACTGCCAAGCACTTTAAGCCTTCAGAATCTAGGAAGCTTATGGTACAAAGATTTACAGCATTTCTGTTATACGACATCTGGCTGAAACCTCAGCCCCTCCTCACCAAGAGCTCCCTCAATCAAGTTTCTTTATGCTAGAACTGACCATCCACACTGGTCAAGCAGGTAAGGATGGGCAGGGGAGTTTGGAGACAGCCTTCCACTGTGAGAATCAAGTAAACCTCTGAAGAGCAGTGAAGCCATTTATAAAAATAACCCACTATGAAAAATCTGGAAATGGGTAAATAAGTCTTAATACTGCCCACAACTACAATCAAGGGCATAAGAAGTTGAAAAAAACTGAACTCCAGCTAAGAAAGCTAAAACCTAACTGAAATAAATTGTATTATCCCCGATCTAGAGCATTCCTGTTCACTGAACAGACGTGCCCTACAGGTGAGGCTGGTAATGTTACCAGCCATCAATACTCCATTGATACTCTGATTCTAAACTCAACTTCTGGCTGTAGCTTGACGCCTCATGGAGAGAGGTGTAAGTTACTGCCTTTACCTCTCAGCCTACAGATCAGTAATTTATTTTTGAGAGTTGTCCACCTGAACCTGACTCTAGGTTCCTGAAAATTTAGGACTATGCTCCTAGAAAGCAAGAAACTAAAACCTGATTATGATGACAACAGAACCATGTTTCCTTGGTCCTTCCAGGTGTGAACAGTCAGCTGGCCGTGAGTCAGCACCGGAAAGCTCTACTTCAGGGACCAACAAATAGGAATTTTTAAAAGTTACTTGTGTTCTTTATCTCCCAACAACAGTAACAGTACCTTACAAGGTGTGAGGTTTAGGAAGTGACAGGAGAAAACTGTCAGTTACCTATTCTGCATGAGGCACTATACAGTCACTTTTCCTACATGAACCTTCAGGTGTATGCTTTCCCCATTCTATTAGAAATGAAAGGTTCAAAGAGGTTAAAAAATGTACCCACCAAACAGCAGACAGTGGTGAAATAAAAACTCATACCTCACAGGGATTCCAAAGTTTGGGCTCTTATACTGGGAAACATCAGGGAGGCAGGGGAACAAGGTCAAGAGTAGGGAAGAATAACCAAAGGATGATGCACTGTGGGCAGCAGAGCTCGCCTGTTTGCTACCATGTCTTTCCATCTGTTGTCCCCATGCTTTTCTAGCCAACTGTTTGACAAATCCCCTGCCTTTCATAGTTTGATTCTATGAGCAAAGCTGGAAAAATAAATGTTTTAAAAGAGGAAAATGCACTGCAATATGGACATGTTGCCCTATCCCCATCATCTCATTGTCTCTTGGGGTTTGTTACTGCTAAACCGAAGAGTACCCAATGGCACAATGTTAGGCTTCAAAGGCCTGAGGAAACAAGTACTTTAGAACAATTTAATTAGAGAAACATTTATTTTCATAAAATTCTCCTAATTAGCAAAACAAAAGCTCATGTTGTGTTGCATGTTACAGAATAACTGCATTTGCTATCTATCAAAATGCTAACAGTTCAACAAAACAAGAAAAAAATAAAAGAGTTCTGTCCCTGGGCTTCTCCTTATTCTCTTCCCACATGACTGCCTACCCCGTGTGTCCTTAGCAATGTCTTGTTTTCCTGTCTGTTAAGCTCGAGGTTTCTCAGGTTGTTGCCTGACACTGGAATTCTACATCCACAATGGTGATGAGCTCATCCACACACACAGACTGGGCTTGTGAGCGGTCTATATGCCAGTCCCAACCTCTTTCCCAAGCTCACCTGGTCTTCTGAAGCCATTCAAATGCCAAGATTCATCACATTGTCCACCTGCTATTCCTCCTGTATTTACCATTGCCTAACCAGGCACCTAACCTGGTAAGAAAACCTTAAGTCTTTTTTGACTCCTCAGTCACCAAGTCCTACAGACTGCAGTGTTTAAGAATCTGTGGACAAGGCCCTGGCCTTCTCTTAATGACCACTGCTGCCATCTGGTCTAGGCCTCTCTGCTTCTTGACCTTCAGATCAAAGTTAAGCCATAACCTCATTTTCTCTCCCTACATCACTAGTTCTCTTTCTCCAACACAAACCTAATCCTACAACAGTACTTCTCAGCATGCTCCTTAGACGCCCTGCAACAAGATTACTCTGGGCTGTTTATGCCCGATGAGAACAGCAAAATCTCTGGAAAATGGGGCCTGGAGTTTGCATTTTAACAAGGCCCTCCATGAGATCTCCATGCCTATTAAAAGTTAAGAGAAAAGGTCAAAGGATACCTTCCACACTCTTGAGTAGGCATTCAAGTCTAACCAAACCCTGGTGTCTCTCCAGCCTCAGCTCCTATATTCCTTGCTCTGCCAGACAATTCCATTTCCTGTTCGTGTTGTCAATTCCTGGTTTTGGTTCATGCTGCTCTCTCCAATTCCAAGCTCTGACTGACTTAATTCTTCATGGTCACGCTCAAAGGCTGTAGTGCAGATACAGTCTTTTGTCTCGACTCCTACAGGAGTGAGCAACACAAAACCCTGCAGCCCACACAGCTGCCTCCCTCAGGGGAACCTGCTCATCAGGAAATGAAAACAGGTGAGTGAAAACTGAAAGATCAAGTTGGTACTGAAAGCAGAAAGACATCTGGGTGTAAGAGTTTTGGAAGCAGATAAACCCTGGCTAGTGTGTGCTGCTGTGCTGGTGCTGTGCTTAGTCGTGTCCGACTCTTTGCGACTCCATGGACTGTAGCCCGCCAGGCTCCTGTGTCCATGGGGATTCTCCAGGCAAGAGTACTGGAGGAGGTTGCCATGCCCTCCTCCAGGTGATCTTCCCAACCCAGGGATTGAATTCAGGTCTCCCACATTGCAGGTGGATTCTTTTATTACAGTCTGAGCCACCAGGGAAGCCCCTGGCTACTCCGGGGTCTATTAAGCATTAAGGGAGTTACTTTTTTCTTTACTGGAGTATAATTGTGTTTACAATGTTTTGTTAGTCTCTGCTATATGTTATAGGATTCTGCTAGTTTCTGCTGTTATGTTATAGTGTGAACTCACATTTGAGACACCCTGGCAGACATTTCCATCTGGAAGCTTCCTGACCCCTCAAAGCAGGTCCAAAGTGATCTGATTGTTGTTCTTAAGAGTCTGCTCTCCTGACTTCCTATTTCATTAATGGAACCACCCCTCTTCCAGGCAGCCAGGCCTGAAATTCAGGATTTTGTATCAGCCTTAAAAGAGGCAGCAGCAGATCAATCCACAGTCAATGTCCAGTGTCCTCCTATAAAATGCATCACCACTGACAACCCTCTCAGGCCTTGCTGCCATCACACTAGTCATGTGACAAGACCAGCATCTTAAGATATTTGTGTTTCTTTAGTCATCTAAGATGGTATGTCTTCTACTTAGTCAAGTTTTATATTTCTAGTTATACAGCTTTTCCACATTGGGCCTATTCATTAACATTTATTCCTAATTAGTTACTGCTGGCATGTGGAAAACCTATCAATTTCTGTATATTCTCTTTGTAGCTGGTCACCATCTTGAAGTAATTACTAGTTCTTAAGTGTTTTTCGGGTGTTATTTTTTTAGTATATAATCGTAGCATCAAAAAGATAAGTTTCTTCCTTCCCAATATTTATCTAACTCATCTCTCCATTTGTTAAGAAGTCTAGGGCCTCCGTGACAACACTATGAGTAACAGTGCATATAGAAGCATCTGTGATTGGTTTCTGAATTTTTCTTTTTTGGTCATGCAATGTGGCTTGCAGGTTCTTAGATCCGATAGGAGATTGAACCCATGCCCCCTGCAGTGGAAGTCTGGAGACCTAACCACTGGACAAACAGGAATTCCTTGATTTCTGAATCAATTCAAATTCCTTCAGGCTGGCTGACCTAAGTGTATGTTTCTGCCCTGTCCTTTGGATGACAATACTTTTCAGATGGTTCTGTGTCTAACCTCTTCCCTGTTATATTTAGTCTACATACTTATGAACTTACATCATGAATCCTATATATGATATTCTTCATAAAATAAAATGAAAACTTCAACACCCTTCTACTGAAAGCACTCAAAAGTTCCTCACACGCACTCAGGGCCCCTATGTTACTCCATTCAGGCTTTCCAGCCTCAAGTCCCCATCACCCTCAGACATTCTATGGTCCTCCATCATGAGTCATGTGATCCAGAAGAGTCTATACGGTGTCAGAGCAGTGAGTCCTTGAAAATGGGACACATATCTTTTTCATTTCTTTATTTATTACAATATCTAGTGTAGTGATTTGCTAACCAAAGGTTTTCTCTCTAAAAATCATTAATCAAGTCCTTAATCCAATATGAACTAGTGAATTCTCAGTAATAGACAAACATTTTATAATACTATAACTAAAGGGACTAATTACTCACTGTGATAAGGTCATCTCTCGCTCTGAGGACTTTAAGCCTCGCTTGATTCATCAAATTGGACATCTGACTGCAACAAGCATGGAAAAGTATCATCACTAGAGCTGCAGAGGAAAAAATGTACAAGCTTCTCCAGATACACAAATACCTTTCTCTGTATGGACCCAAATAGAACTCCCTGAAATACATGCAGTGGTTTATACCCACCTATTCTCAAATATTACGAAATATTTCTTGAGTGCTTACCAAGTGGCAAGACTTTATCAGTTATTTCAACTGTATCTTTCAGTAATCCAGTAAGGTTTCCATGTTCCCAAGTGAGGAAAGGGAAGTTAAGCAATGTGACTGAGGTTAGATAAGCAGTGAGTGGTCCAGGTAAAACCAGAACCTATATCTCCTGACCCCAGTGCACCTGCTGGACCCTCTTGGCCCAGTGATTTTCAAAGCTCACATTTTCTTCTGCTGCTCAATCTGCTTTTCTTTCTTCTCATAATATTCCATAATCTTCAGTCTTTGGGTTTGCACAAGACGACCTTTCTCAATGTTGAACTCTTCTTCTGCCTACCAAAAAATTAATTATTATTTCATTATACAGACTTGATTTTATTTTAAGCTGCTGGTGACCAGGGTATTTGCTTAAATTCACTTTATTCTGTATCTAAAACTAAAAAGTGTTATGACTCATCTCCAAAAATTACTCCTCATTCCTTTTATTCAAAAGGAAAGATCAGTGATTTTTATCATAAATGAAGCCAAAGAGTAAAAATTTAATCAAGAATAATAGTACCTACAAACAAATTTACAAAGTATATAATCAGAAGATTCTGTATATGAAAAAGACAGAATTTGGAGTTAGAAGATCTGAGTTACTATCTAAAAAATTTGGTCAAGTAATCTCAGTCTAAGTGTCTTCCCTTAAAAAATAAAAATAATATTCTATCCTTGTCGTTCAAAATCTAACAGTCCTTTTAAAATGATGAACTATATAAATTTGAGTTATTAGTTTTTTTAGTGTTAATTATTGAGTAGTCACTTTTTACAAAGGCTATCTCAGTGTGTCAACTGTCTATGATTTTCAGGCAGTAAGAAATTATGACTTTGGAAGTTAGTTACTCATTCAGATGTCCAATGCTTTGCACAGCTACTGGAACCTTCATGTTCTAAAATAAATGCCTAACAGCTTTTATCACACCTATCACAGGAAAGAAGTACAGATGATGGTGTCATATGAGATAAGACTGCTTTAAAATAAAAATGCATTTAGCAGCTGAAACAAAAGCGCTATTATTTGTCCCAGAGAGAAATAAGGAAACTAGTTATACAAGAAACTGCAGCACTCAGATGGTCATCAAAATTATTAAACATGCAACAAGGATATAGCGTACACCACAGGGAAATATAGCCATTATTTGTACTACTGCAGAATAAATTAAAAGAACAATGAAAATTAAGTATTAGATGGTACATTCTGGCCTATTTTGATTATATCTAGAGAAAAGAAAAAATTTACATAACGCATAGACATACTGTGCAACTCAAAATTGCTCTGTTAAGCAATGTTATTCAGTACTAATTAGGAAAGGAAGACCATGTCAAACTCTGGTAACTTCTTTAACCTAGACAGTGGAATCTCACCTTTGCATCAATTTCTTCTGCTTTCTCATTGGCTTCTTGTTCAATAAAAGCCATCATGTGCTTAATCTAGAAGAAGGAAAAGGTTCTTTTATTTTTGAATGACAAGAAAATATATCTTTTCTGATTCATTCAACAATCATTTACTGAAGTGTGTTTCCCTTCTCAGGTAATGTTGCAATGTTGTAACAAATCCAATATAGACTTTGAAAATGGTCCACATCCGAAAAAACACACAAAGTCTTTAATAGGAAATAAATACAGTAATAAGTAAATATAGTTTATAAATGCTAAAAGACACTGGCCTCTGGAGGTAAACCCTGGTTCAAACCTGCATTATCTGCCTTTATCACTCCTGATGGATCCTCTGCGACTAGATCTGACTAGATCAGCACAGCCTAGAGCAAAACACTCATTTTAACCCCCATCAGAGAAGGCCGTTTACAGTCAACAGGAACACACCGTGCCTCTGGGAGTTCCGACAAGAGAAAGTCACCTGCTTCAGGACATTTAACTCCACCCCTAAGACAGAAAAATCTGCCGTTAAATTACACTTTTCTTCTTCCTGCTAAATCTACTCGGTTTTACCCTTTTGCAATCAAATTCCTTTGCAGATTTGCTGAAATAAATGACCATACTCCTCAGACAGGAAAGCAACACAGACAAATACAGTGGGGGAAGGAATCTGGACACCCAGGGTTTCTACGCGTCTGGTCTGCCCCGGTCACTGCTGAGAATTACGGGGAGCGCAGGGGGCGCCCTGATGGAGACCCCGCGGAGCGTGTAGGGGTACAGGCCATGCATTTCTCCACTCTTACCGTTTTACAGAAACAAAAGATGCCTTTGGTTTTCACCACGGTTTTACCTTTATAAGATATTTTTCCTGGGGAACCCTTAGCTCTCGCTCTATCCTAATCAGGGGGGAAGAGGGCCGGGGCCGGGCTGTGACCACTACTAGGCTGTGTGGAGGGTACAGCGTCCTTTTCCACAGCGACGCTCAGACGCCGCACGGGCTGACGCTCACGCCCGCACGGCTCCGTAAGCACCTGGTGAAGACGCCTTAACCTTCCTCACAGACGCTGTTCTGGCCGCCTCTGTGATCAGCCGAAGATGCACTTAAAGGGAGACACTCCGCCCTTCTGAGCGCTGATTAAGTAACAAATAAAACAAAGACGTTTCCGAGCAAATGAAAATTTCCAAGGAAGAAACACCGAATTTCTCACATAACAAGACTCACAAGACAGTGAGTGAGCGTTAGTCAGGGTTTTCCTACAAACTTCAGAAAGAAAGGGCCGACTTCCCTAAAAACCGTGGCCTGATGACCCTTCCCCGAAGACCAGGCCTGGACGCTCAACGCCCGCCCACCCCGCGAACGACGAGGCGCCGAGCCAGCGCCGCGACCCCTGGGCCAGCCCCGACCCGAACAGCCCCGCGGCACGCCCACCGCCGACGCCCGGCAGCTGAGACCGGGCCCCAGGAACTGGGGAGGCCTGGCCGACGAGGCCACCGCGGGGCTCCCGCAGGCCGGGGATGCGCCCGCCTGCCTCCTGGAGCCCAGCTTGGCGCTCACCTGCTTCTGCACGTCGGCATCGCTGAGGGCCATGGCGGCAAGCGGCGTGCGACGGCGGACGATCGGCGGGAGCTCAAGCCTAACGCAGGAGACGGGCGAACGGGAGACGAAAGCCGGCGGAGTTCCCCGCCTCCTCGGTTTTGTGATCTCGGCTTCCGGTTCCTGCACAGGACGCCTGGCAGCCCCGCCAGTGGGGAGAGAGCAGCCCGGAAGTCCTGTCCCGCCCCCGTCGTCGACTCGTGACCGCTCTCGGGCTTTTCCCCAGTAGCCGGCTTGGGGGTCGGATGACCTGTTCCCTCTCAGGCGTCTGACTGCTGGCTGAGTCTTGTAGACTATGGTCTTTAAAAACGTTTATTTCTGCCAGCCAGAATTTATTTTACTGTCTCGGCCCTAATGGAAGCAAAAGCGTCAATATTTTACTTATTAACAGGTTTTTAGAGGAGCTTTTTGGAGAAGGGAATGGCAGCCCACCCCAGTATGCTTGCCTGGAGAATTCCATGGACAGAGAAGCCTGGCAGGCTATACAGTTCGTGGGATCGCAAAGAGTCGGACACGACTGAGCGACTAATAGACACACCCCCCCACAGAGGAGCTTTACATTTACAGGAAATTGAGCGCCCCTAAAAACTGGTTCCCGTAATAGTAGCCTTTTTGCCTTTCTGGGGTACATTATATAATTCGTTAGCCAACGCTGATGTGTGGACAAAAGCCTACGGCTTAATCGATTTCCTTAGCTTCCCCTTGTTGCAGATATTCAGCCTCTTCACTGGTGCCAGACTAAATCTCAGAGATAAAGTGATTAAAAAAAAAAATATATATATATATATATATATTTTTTTTTTTTTTTGCATGAAGTAAAAAACTTTTTATTGCTTTGCCAGGAAAGGAGGGGCCACAGCAGGCTAATGCCCTCAAAACTATCTTGCCCTGGAGGGGGTAGTGAGTAGTCTTACAGTGTTCAAGGAGAAGGGTGTGATGAGCCCGTGGACATTGTTCTGATTGGGTGAAGGCTGACATTATCAACCTTTTGGTTTCAACTGGTCTGGGGTCAGTGAGCAGTGGACATGAAACAAGACTGGTTCTAAATTGGGAAAGGAGTATGTCAAGGCTGCACATTGTCACCCTTCTTATTATTTAACTTACATGCAGAGTACATCACAAGAAATGCCAGGCTGAAAGAAGTATAAGCTGGAATCAAGATTGCCAGAAGTAATATCAATAACCTCAGATAGTGATAAAGACTATCTGCCAATGCAGGAAATGCAAGACCAGGTCAGGATGAGATGGTCTTCACTCATTTGGATTGCAATCCCTCCTTTTTATTTTTGGCCACACCATGCAGCATGCAGAGCTTCCCTAACCAGGATGGAACCCATGCTCCCTGTAGTGGAAGCATGACATTCTAACCACTGGACCTCCAGGGAAGTCCTCCTCCTGTTAAGTCCTCCTCTTGTTTATTTTTACAATGTTGTGCAAATACCTGGTGCTGAGGAGTGAGAATAGCAAACATGTCTTGGGACTTCCATGGTGGTTCAGTGACTAAGACTCTGCACTCCCAACGCAGGGGGCCTGCGTTCAACCCCTAGTAAGGGAATGAGATCCCACATGCTGCAATTAAAAAAAAAAAAATCCCGAGTGTCACAACCAAGACGAATCAAATAAATATTAAAAAAAAAAAAAACAAAAAACCTAGTACGTGTCTAGTAACGTATGAAATTAATGTCTGGGACAGATGTGGCACTATCCAGATAACTGCTTTTGTTTTTTGGAAAACAGTGTGCTGATTTTTATGATTATTATTTTCAGACATTAAAAAATACAGAAAAGTACAAAGAATAATTCAAATGTACATGTACCACCATCCAGTTGAGAATCAGCATTTGTCACATTTGCCTTAGGGCTTCTCTTTTTAAATAAAAGATACAGATACACTTAACATTCCCTTTTGTGCAGCTCCCCCCCTCCCCATAAGAACCAGGTAAATAAAGTTCACAGAGTGAAGCAGAAGTGAAAGTTACCAGGAATAACACACCAAGATTAACTAGTCGGTGGTTTTCCAAATTCAATTTCCTCCCATATTAGCTTCGGTCTTGTGAAGAAGTTTTATTAAAACAGCTTTTCAGACAAATTCCAAAAATCCCATTCCCAGATAAGCCTATTTATTTATGTGCTGTCTTGTCTGATTCTTTGTGGTCCTATGGACTGTAGCCTGCCAGGCTTCTCTGCCCATGGCATTTCCCAGGCAAGAATACTGGAGTGGGTTGTCATTTCCTCCTCCAGGGGATCTTCCCGACCCAGATCTCTTTTGGGTACCACGTCTCTTTTGTCTCCTGCATTGGCAGGTGCAGGTTCTTTATCTTATGGCTTCATCCAAATTGCTGACCTAAATTCCTTTCAGGTTAGTCACTTAGAGACGGTTTATATGCTCCTTGTCCAACCTGCTCCCAAGCTAAGGCCTCAGTCTGTGGTTTATTTGTAAACTGAGTCACCAAAATAGACAAGACTTCAGTTTGGCTGCTGGGGAGGACACACAGAGAGAGAAACTAAGGTCATCTGTCTTTGAATGTTGAGGAATTAATTTTAAAAAGAAAAAAATGATGGCAGAAAGTAGTGAAAGTCTAACATAGGTGCTTACATTTTTGTGCCCCTTCCAACCAGTCATCCGCATGGCACAAAGTAATGACCTCTAATTTCTCCCCGGTTTATAACCTCCTGTGGCTCCCATGTGCTCTTGGGGAGCTGCCTGAACCGGCCCTGCCTCCTCACTGATCTCATCACTCCTCTTCCCCTTCTCATCAGTTCAGAGCTTTACTGGTTTGTTCTCAAGTTTTCACCTGAGAAAATCTTTTCCTGCACTTGCCCCTTGGCTTGTTTATCGGTCTTCAAGTCTCAAAACATCCCCTTCTTAGAGAGAGCTTTCCATCGATGCCCTCTCACCTCACTTTTCTACTCCTGTCCCTTGTTTGTTTACTTCAGGATATGCCACAATTATAAGCTTCCCCCCCTTTTTATTTCTATGTTTTTATCTGGTTTTTCAACGAAAGTGTCAGCTTCACAACAGAGACGATGTCATGGTTTTTCCCGGCATCCAGCACACGGCCTGATAGTAGCAGGCATTCAGTAAACAACTTATGAATGAGAATAAATAAAGTGAGTATAATTAGAGTTTAGATTTTATAATCACATCAGGCTGCAGTCTAGGACTCTGTGTCACTTAAGATCTATTTGGAAAAAAAAACCCCAAAACCTCTGAAAATCATGAACTGCTTGTGATTAATTTCTGTAAAAGGATGACATTATTTTACCACTGTTTGCTGAAAAGACTATCCCTTCCCCCATTGATCTCTGTTGCAAAGCAATAAAGGACCATTCTGACCCTTCTATTCAATTCCATTGGCCTCTATGCTATCTTTATGTACATTCAAAAACTTTTTAGAAAAGGGATGAAAACAAACCCTAAAGCTGAAAACAGTCCAAAATTTACCTAACCATGTATCAAATTGGCAACCTACTACACAGAATTATCTTACATGACTTTTTTTGTTTTAATTTACATAGAATGAACTGCATATGATTTCAGACACAGGAGCAGTAAGTAGCAGCGAACAGGAGCTGGAAACAAAGTCTTAGTTTCCTGGACAGGGAGTCCTAACCACTGGACCACAGGGGACAGCAGTTAGGTCTAGAGTCACTAGTCCCTCTCTAACTAGTTAAGAATGAATTTGGGCGAGGAAGAATGTAAAAAGAAAAAGTTTATTGAAAAGAAAAGTACACAGGGAAAGGCACACAGGGGAACTCAGACAGAGAGTAACATGTCTTTGGTTAAGTTTCAATCCTTTATAAGGTGGCAGTTTTCCCAGTCTTTGTCATCCCTCAGGCCAATCATCTCGTTTGTTCCCTCTCAGGTTGATTTGTTTCAGGACCCTCCCTAGGGTTTGCAGGCACACCTCGGTCAAGACAGATCTCAAAGTGAAGGCTTCTGGGAGGAGCAAGACTCACTATGGCCTAGAATTATCCCTTGATTTTTGACCCCAAGGAGCCTTTCAGGGCATGTATCAAGTGTATCACTTGTCCCCCAAAACAGGGGGGGCAGAGATCTCTTAATCCTTTACTCAAAGAGGGTTTTGCCCTTCTTTGTCCTTGCCATATTATTACCCTAACTATTGCTATGACTGTTGTTACTTCCATTTTGGAGGGCAAACAGGAGGCTGATTGTAAATCCCTCTGCTGGAGCCCACCTCTCTCTCATCTCAGGGAAGGCAAACAGGAGACTAGTTTTAAGTAGATAATCTGAAGCCCAATTCTTTCTGCCTCATGAAATGCAAATAGGAGGCCAGTTGTAAATGTCAAACCTGGAGCCCATCTATCTCCTACCTCACATAGACTTATGATGTACAATTAGATGAGTCCTGACACCTGTGTGACCACCATACTATGAAGACTATTATCATCACCCTAGTGAGAGCTCTTTTCTAGTCAATCCCACACTCTGAGGCAACAGTGCTGATTTCTATAACCATTGATTAATTTTGCCTGTTCCTGAAATTCATCTAAATGGAATCACAAAGTATGTGTACATTTTTAAGTCTTGCTTCTTCGACTCAATATAACCATTTTCAGATTAATCCATATTGTAACATATATCAGCGGTCCCTTTTATTGCTGAGTAATTTCCGTACAATTCAAACAGTCAACTTTTTAAAAATTAAGACTAAGAGACCGTTAAAAGATTTAACAACCAAGCGTAACGCATGATCCTGTTTTATAACAAAAACCGTAAAAGCCATTACGTGGACATTGGGGAAAGTCTAACATGGCCCAATTAACAGACACTATTAAGGAATATTGATATTTTTCTTAGCTAAGTCTCTTCCAGGCAAATCTATCCGATTTCACTGCCAAGGCACCACCCGAGTCTTCAATCACGGCGGCCCAAAGCCTCCTAGGACACTAACTCCAACCCTCTTTTGGATTTCGCCATGCACTCTCTTTCAGTTCAGGTTTTCATCACTTCTTTTTTCACAGCTTTATTGAGATACATACTTCACATACACTTCATCTTTTTGAAATCTGTAGACTGAATACAATTAAATGGCTTCCAGAGTATGCAGGGCTGCTCAACCACCAGCACAATCAACCGGAAGACATCTTCATCACCCTAGAAAGAAACCCCTGACCCCACCAGCAGAAGCACTGCCCAAAGGCCTTCTATCCTTCGGCCCCTCCTGCGGGCCGCGTCAGCCGCGCAGACCCCGTGGCTCCCCTTAGACTTCCTCGCGGCGCTACACCGCCCCCACCGCCCCGCACCCTCAAGACCCAGATCCTCAGTGCTGCTGCGCCGGCGCTCCCAGGACCCGACGCTCCATCAGCCGGCTCGCCTACACACACGCTGCGCCTGCAGCTGCTCCCGCAGGCTTTGCCAGCCTCCGCACCCACGACTGTGGGCCCACCCCAGTCTGCCCACTTCTCAGCAGCCCGCGGCCGCCGCCACCGGCGGAACCATAGAGCTGCTCTCCAAGTGGAGAGGCCAAGAGAGGGTGGTCCTTCCGGGTCACGTCTGCGAGAAGAGGCCTCCCCTAAACCTCTGTGGTCCAGACTTCCGCTCCGGAGGGCGGACCCGCCCCCTTGCGGCGCGCCCGCGCCCCGCCCAGACGCCGGCGGTGACGGAAGCACGCCGGGGTGACCTCACCCGCCAACATGGCGGCGGCGGTAGATTAGGGCAGCGGGTCGGAGCCGCCGCCGCCGCCGCCGCCAGAATCGCGGGTTCGTGTGTGGAGCACCTGCCGCCGCCTCTTTCACCTCTTGGGGTTGCAGGGGCCTGAGCCAGGTGAGGGGCATAGGATCGCGGGCAGGCCGCGCCGGGCCCTCTCCCTGCGCCGCCGGAGGCGTCCGAAGGCCGACGCGGGAGACGAAGTGAGAAGCTGAGGGCGCGAGGCCAACCCGCTGCCCCGCAGACTTGCCTGGGCGAGGGTGGGCCTCGGGCGAGGGGTGCGTGCGCGGGGCTCGAGTCCTGGCTCCCCGCCCGCCAGCCGGGTCGCGGCCTCTCCCTGAGGTTCTCGGTCCCTCTCCCGGCGGCTCCGACGCCGCTGTCATTTGCTGTTACTATTGTGTCACATGTTCAGTTTTCCCACCCGTGGAGACACCTAAGTGGTCTCTCCCTTTGGTCTTTCTCCCACCATCTCAGGGCGTCCCTGAGTGTTTTTCCTTCGTGCTCGAACTTTCCAGGCCGAGGCTTGCCCGCAGGTCCTGGGCCCTGGCCGCCGCCCTGTGGAGGTTGCCCGCTGCCCGCACGAGCGCTGTTCCTCGCGGGGCCAGCTCGCTGTCTCTGAAGTTTTGAGCGAAACAGACGGTTCCCTCCGTCCTTCCTTTTTTTTTTTTAATTTACTACTTGGAGCAAAACAAGTCCTGCGAAACTGTCAGTGCGATTTCCCCGGGAGGTTTGGTCCAAACCAGAATGCTGGTCTATGCCCTGACTTGTTGTGTGACCTTGGATGAGTTGCCACACCCTTCTAGTACCTTCTTTTTTTTTTTTTGTCTTCAGTCACCCAGAAAATTAAGCAAGTGTTTGTGTTGATAGGGAACTGTTGACAGTTCACATACGCAGCTGGATAAACTTAAACACCGTAAATTGCAAATATTAACACTGTGAAATCTGCTTCACTTGATAATAGACCGTTAGGGACTTTGAAATCTCTTTACTCTGATTGGTCAGGTACCATTCTCATTTTGTTTTTTGGTTTTTTTTCTTTCCCAAATGTTGAATTTACTTATGCCGTCCTATATCCCCGTAGCTCAGTTCCCTTGAGGGATGCATGTGGTCTAGTCCAGCCCGTTTTGTAGAGAAAAGGTGCTGGTTAGCACATCAGTTACTCAATATTTACTCCATATCTTATTCGGCTAAGCTTTTAGAACAGGTGATTTGCAACAATAATAAGTATTGTTTTAGGAATATGTTTCTTTCCTGAAACATTTTAGACATACAAAACAAGTTTCCACTGTGGTTCTGCCGTCCTGCTTTTTTATCGTGGTTTTTCAAACTTTGACGCATATCTTATTCCACATGAGTGGTCACCAAGAGTTCTTAATTAATATGTATTAACAGGGTTGAAAGAAGGGGGCTATTTTTAGAGTAGCTGATTTTTTTTTCTTTAAACAGTGTTATTGAGGTACCATCAAGCCGTTCACGTGTATAGTCAAGGACTGTAGAACTATCACTGCAGTTTTCAACAGCTGCAAAAGAAACACTGTACCCAGTAGCAGTCATTCTTTATCCCCACACTCTCCTACCCAGGCAGATCTGTTTTACGTTCTGTCTCTGTAGATCTGCCAATTCTGGATATTTCATAGGAACAGAATTATACAATACGTGGGATTTTGTGGCTGGCTTTTTTTTTTTTATTTCCATGTCATAGCAGGTATTGGCAATTTATTCCTTTTTATGGCCACATAATATTGCACAAGTTCATCAGTTAATGGGCAATGATTTCCACAGTTGGACTGTTACATACTGCTGCTGTGACCATTCATGTGAACTTTTTTGCCAGGAGAGTGTTTTCTTCTCTCTGTCATATTCTTAGGAGTGGAGCAGAGAAGCTGACAGTTGTGTCTCCCTTTTCTGCACGTTATCTGCATACATGGGAAGCCTGATTACTTACTGTGAAAGTCAGACTACGTGTTTGTGGGGAGAGTGAGAGTGAGGCGTTCCTCTGTAAGCACATTATCTTCACATGCCAGCTGCTGAGTGGAGACCTCTGTGGATGGCTCTTAACACAGGACTGAACTGGCATCTTCAATTAGGTGTGTTTCAGTTGGAAAGTGATCATGTACACTAAAATAATTTAGTGTCTGCTGAATTTTAAAGTGAAATGCTTAGTTGAGTTTCTCAGTTGGACCCAGTGAAATTTCTACGGTTTCACAATATTTATTAGGATTATGTAACTTTTTTGGGGGAGAAAGTTCTAGAATTCTGTAAGAACTAATAAAGTATGGATTGAAAAGATGAAGTTGAAAAGAAAAATGAAGTTATTGGAGTTCATGTTCATTTCTGGAGCTTTAAAAAAAAGTCTTCACTCAAATCACCAATGGGACTGGAGTCTGGGAATCAGAAACTCTGTTAATGTTTAAAACTCCAGAGTTTTCATTTGTAACTGAATTATCTGTGGACTTTCACATTTCTTTTTATAAAACTGGGATTATAGATCTACTCAACTCCATATGAGAGTATTTAACAATATAATAAGGTTACCATTTTATTTTGGTGAGAGGAAATGGTCTTAAAAACAAAGCTTCCTAAAATATTGTAAATACATTATGTTAAATTGTAATGTGTTTGTGTTAACGGTTCTGTGGGGCTAAGAAATACAATATAGGTGTGATATTCTAAGTCAATATTTCTGAGGTTGGTGTTAGAAGTTTGTCTGTAATAGCAGCCAAGGTGGTGATGATGAGACAAGGTTGGAAACAACTGCAAGACACTTAAGTTGCTGAAGATTTGCTTTCCATAAGATTTTAAAGCAGAATCCAATAGTTGCTGTAGGCGTTCTGGCTGCCCTTCATACAATATACCCAATTCCTACACTGCCATCCTGGCATTTGCACTGGTCTTCAGAGTAGAAATCCAGCTTTAGGAAGAGCAAACTGTTTATTGTGAGATTGTGGGTTTGACATTGTTAATGAAGGATCACCTATGTATAAACACAGGATTAAGTTACCCTGAGCTTCCTCAGGCCATCCTTCTGGCTGACAGCTACCTGTAACTTGAGAGAGGAACTAACTAAAGGTGTAAGGCTGGGCAAAACGCAGCTGTATTCAATAGCTTGTTAGAATTGTGCAGAAAAACAGGAGTTTTTATATTGAAGATCATTCTTGGTTTAATCATTTCTTGACACCAAGAATATTTACACCTAATTTGAATTAGGTGTTCTAGATGGAATGTAAAGAGTAAAAGTGGCTGTGTCTTTCTCATTATTGGAAAGAAGCTTGTGCTGTCTCAGACAGGAACATCCTCTGGTCGATGAGGTAGTAGTGGGCTGGACCTGAGCGTGGTCCCCTGCTTCCAGGAAAACTCTAGCTGGTGGGCTCAGAGCATGTTTATTTTTCCTTTAACCTGTCCCCCTCCCTCCCCACCACCACCCCATTCTCAAAGTTGACAAAATTGCTTCTTTCGGTACTCTGGGTGTCTGATATTTGGGACATTGCCTTGTTTTTCTACTGATTCTTCCCGTTGTCATTAGTGGGAGTATTGTCACTTCTGTGTCCTCTCACCCCGAATGCTGCCAGGCTTGCAGGAGGTATGTGTTGGAAGGGTGCAGGCCTGTGAGGTTGGAACGGAGGAGAGTGCTCTCCGCCAGGTGGTTGTGCTGTCAACGATCTGTTCTGATTTTCGGCAGATAAATTGTCTACTTCTGTCTCCCCATCAATTAAGTTGAGACTGCTACTTTTTCCTTCTGGTGTGGAGGGTTTCTGTGACGTACTTCAGCAGTGGAGGTCTCGTGCGCGGGGGATTTGTGGTATGTGTTAAAACTGCAGGAGCCCTTGGTTCAGCATGCTGACCTTAGTCTGCATAGAGCAGCAGAGGGAGTGGGTGCCCTGTTCCCAGAGCGCCCAGCGGCGAGGCTGTGCAGTGTACACGGCACATTCTCAGTGCCTTTGAGAAACTGTGACTGAATAGAAATTCACTGGACATGAAGTAGCCTGTCTTTTTAATTGAAGTTGATGTACAATATTATATGTTACAGTTATACAGCATAGTGATTCCAAGGTTTTAAAAGTTATACTCCATTTACAGCTATTATAAAAATTGGCTGTATTCCCGCTGTTATAGACACATAGTAGTGTTTCTGAGGTCTGCCTGCCCCATCACCTGAACGAGCTGCTCCACTGCTCCGAAACTGGCAGCTTAGGCAGTTAGGAGCTGGATGGATGTTTTAACCTGTGGCTGTGCTGTGTTTATGACTAGGATGTCAGAGACACATGTGAAGCTTAAAGACTGTATGCTAAACTGAAATGACTTAAATGTGTGCGAGCATCTTCTTCCTTAGTGTGAATCATGAAGAATGATTGAGTGTAATAGAACCTTTCATCAACCGTGTGGATGTATGGATACTGACATGTATACTATAGCTGAGGACTTAATTATGAGTAGGATGGTGAATTTGGAAGGTGGAGAATTATGAAATTATGAGAATTATGAAATCATGATGGCATTTGTCGTTCAGTAGCCAAGTCATGTCTAACTCTTTGGTTGGATTTATGGCAAAAGATGGCATTTATGGTTAGGCAGTTGGGATTTCTAAGGAAATTTGAAGAGCACTAGATGAAAAATCCTAGATGCTTTGTCTGTAGCATCTGGGTTGGTGTGTAATTAAAAGTGTCTTCAGAGATATGTGTTTCTGATAAATACAAGGAATTTTTTTAAGAATTAATTTTATTGTAGTATAGTTTATTTACAATGTTGTGTTAATTTCTTTCTCTTTTTCTTCCCACACCATGTGGCTTGTGGGATCTAGTTCCCCAACCAGGGATTAAACCTGGGCCAGGGCAGTGAAGTCACCAAATCCTAACTACTGGACCACCAGGGAATTCCCAGTGTTGTGGAATTTCTGTTGTTGTTCAGTAGCTAAGTCAGTCCAACTCTTTTCAACCTTTTGGACTGCAGCACGCCAGGCTCCTGTCCTTCACTATCTCCTGGAGTTAGCTCAAATTCATGTCCATTGAATAGGTGATGCTATCTAACTATCTCATCCTCCTTCGCCCCCTTCTCCTTTTGCCTTCAATCTTTCCCAGCATTGGGGTCTTTTCCAGTGAGTCGGCTCTTTTCATCAAGTGGCCAAACTATTGGAGCTTCAGCATCAGTCCTTCCAGTGAATATTCAGGGTTGATTTCCTTTAGAATTGACTGCTTTGTTCTCCTTGCTACCCAAGGGATTCTCAAGAGTCTTCTGCAGCACCACAGTTCAAAAGCATCCATTCTTAAGCACTCAGCCTTCTTTATGGTCCCACTTTCACATCCATACATGACTACTGGAAAAACCATAGCTTTGACTAGGTGGACCTTTGTGGACAAAGTGATGCCTCTGCTTTTTAATATGCTCTCTAGGTTTATTATAGCTTTCCTTCCAAGGAGCAAGTGTTTTTTAATTTCATGGCTGCAGTTGCCGTCCGAAGTAATTTTGGAGCCCCAGAAAATAAAATCTGTTGCTGTTTCCACTTTTCCCCCTTCCATTTGCCATGAAGTGATGGGACCAAATGCCATGATCTTAGTTTTTTGAATGTTGAGTTTTAAGGCAGCTTTTTCACACTCCTTTTTCACCCCCATCAAGAGGCTTTAGTTCCTCTTCACTTTCGCTATTTGAGTGGTATCTGCATATCTGAGGTTGTTGATAGTTCTCCCAGCAATCTTGATTTCAGCTTGTGATTCATCCAGCATGGCATTTCACATGATGTACTCTGCATAGAAGTTAAATAAGCAGGGTGACAATATACAGCCTTGTTGTACTCTTTCCCAACTGAACCAGTCAGTTGTTCTATGTGGTAATTTCTACTGTACATCAAAGTGATTATTATACATACATACACATTCTTTTTCATATTCTTTTCCATTATGATTTATCACAGGGAATTGTATATACGTCCTCGTGCTGTACAGTAGGACCTTGTTTATCCATTATAGTATAGTTTGCATTTGCAAATCCCAAAGTCCCAATCCATCCCACCCCTCTCTCCACCCCCTCAGGAACCACAAGCCTGTTCTCTGTGTCTGCCAGTCTGTTTCTCTTTTGTAGATGAGTTCATTTGTGTCATATTTTAGATTCCACATATAAGTCATGTCATAGAGTATTAGTCTTTCTCTTTCTGAATTATTTCACTTAGTGTAATAATCTCTAGGTGTGTCTGTGTTGCTGCAAATGGCATTATTTCATTCTTTTTTATGGCTGAGTAATATTCCAGTCCATGCATGCGTGTGTGTGTGTGTGTGTGTAAACACATCACCTTTATCCATTCCTCTGTCAGTGGACATTTAGGTTGCTTCCATGACTTGGCTGTTGTAAATAGTGCTGCACTGGGGTGTCTGGATAAATACAAGAAATTTGATTATAACAAATTCTAGAACATTCATTTTTTTAAAAATTTAAAGCATTCAAAAGATAAGTACTTCTTTGTTCCTCTTAACAAAAATTTCTGAGACTTTTCAAAGGTTAAATTTTGTTACTGATTTCCTCAGTTCTCCTCCTCTCTTTTGGAACTTAGTAATTTATTCCTTGCTCTCTTTTTATTTCTCATCGGCTCTCACTGAATATAAGCATGCTGAAGTCTCTTTCATTGTGATCAAATTAAAAAATTGTCGGACCCTTTGTCTCTGTTTTCAGACTCCTTTCTCCCCTTGAAACCAGACTTTTATGTTCATTCTTTTTAATCTCTTTATATAGTCACTCTTTTATTCTGTGTATTTCAAATTCTCCATACTTTCTTCATTGTTTATTCATTTATCTTAGTTTGTTTAGTACAGATCTTAAATTTTGTCAACATTCCCTGTCTCTTTTTCCTATTATTGGTTATCTGAATGTTTTTCTTTTATCAGATATTTCTAAAAAGTCTGTATCATTGCTTTAAGTAGAAAACAATTATTTGGAAACTTTAATAAAACACTTTGGTTTGCTTTGACTATTAAGATACATGTGGTGGAGTTGCTCAGTCGTGTCCGACTCTTTGCGACCCCGTGGACTGTAGCCCACCAGGCTCCTGTGTCCATGGGATTTTCCAGGCAAGAGTACTGGAGTGGGCTGCCATTTCCTTCTCCAGGGGATCTTCCCGACCCAGGGATCGAACCCAGGTCTCCTGCATTGTAGACAGACACTTTACCGTCTGAGCCACCAGGAAAGTCCTCAAGATACATAGTAGGAGTCAAAAGATACAAACTGATGATGATGCAAATAAACCCCGAGCCTGTAACTTGCAGCCGGGTGAGCATTGTGTATGTAACTCTGCGTGGTGTATTTGGAAGTTGCCAAAAGAGTAGGTCTTTAAAACAGGGGTACCTGGTAGGTAAAGCAGCTGTTGGGTCCAAGTGGAGAAGTGGAGTTGGACTCGCATTGATTAGGGTACAAGTTAAAGTACCTCCTGAAGCGATTTGGAATAAGGTTGACTTGAGGAGCAGTTCAGAGGCAAGCGGTGCAGGCGGGCAGAGCGGCTCTGCTCCACAGCGTCAGTCGGGCCCAGGTCTCTCCTGTCCTGTGCTGCCCCCCGAGAGGTGTCTGCCATCGTCATAGTTCAAGTCCAGAGGACCCCGCTGCACACAGCTGCTTCTCTTCACTGCTCGGGCTCAGACCAGTCGTACGGCGCACGGAGCTGCGGAGGAAATGGGAGATGTCAGCCGTAGCTGTGCACCTTGGGCCCTGCGGAATGTGAAGGCTTTAGTAGGGGAAGAATGAGAACGTGCCGGCTGGGGCATGGTGCAGTGTAAAGAGGGCAGAGCTGCTGCTCTTGCCACACGGGTGAAAGTAGGGTAACTGGGGGAGATAGAAAGGGAAATGTGCTTTTGACCTGAAATCTGAACACAGGCATTCCTACTGGAAGTAAACTGAAGTTAGGTTTTTTAAAGATTACCGAGAGGATACGTCTGAGAAATATTTATTTTGGTATTTAGTTGTATGGTTGGAGTTAATGGGAGAATGTGTTGGCATGTAACGAACTTTTTTAAAAAAAACTATTTATTTATTTGACTGCATCAAGTCTCAGTTGTGGCACTTGGAATAGTCCTTTATAGCACACGGACTCTCTAGTTGGACTCTAGTTGTATTGTGAGAGCTCGGTTGCCCCTGGGGTGTGTGGCGTTTTAGTTCCCCGACCAGGAATGCAGCCAAGTCCCCTGCATTAGCAAGGTGGATTCCCAACCACGGGCCACCCGGGATGTCCCGGCGTGTAATGAACTGTACACTAAAAAAATACTTTTCTGTTTTAGGTTTTGTACCTCTGTAAGTATACATTTTCGGAGCTCTGCTGGCCACCCCCATGGCGTCCTCAACTACCGTGCCTCTAGGATTTCACTATGAAACGAAGTACGTGGTTCTCAGCTACTTGGGACTCCTCTCTCAGGAGAAGCTGCAGGAGCAGCATCCTTCCTCACCCCAAGGTATCGTCTTCGGCTTGTGGTTGAATTAAGTAGTAATAATTAACGTGTGCCAAATGTGGGTCTGAGCACTGTATAGCCATGGCTGTGAGAATGAATAATGCTATCAGCTCTCGAAGACTCACCCTTTTCTCTCTCTCCCTTCTCAACCCCTGATCCATTCCCAGAAGCGTGACTTTTAATTTTTTTTTTTTAGAACTTGATTTTTTTTTTTTTTTTGGTTGCACCACATGAGTTAAAAGATCTTAGTTCCCTAACCAGAGATTGAACCTGTGCCCCTTGCAGTGGAAGCATGGATTCTTAACCCCTGGACCATCAGGGGAGGCCCAGGAGCTCAATATTTTAAATGATTGCCATTGGTAGAGGTAAAAGATGTACTAAATACATGTAAATAAATAGAAATACATCTGCCTTTAGATATTTTGTACTTAATAGGATATAGATTAGAATTAAATAATTATTTTTAAAGCTTATAACAAGTTCTTTGAATTCTGTTTTTTCAAGAATATTAAGTTTTTTAGTTGAAGTATAATTTATTTACAATGCTGTATTAGTTTGTGTGTGTATTAGTGTGTATTAGGTGTGCAGCAGTGGTTCAGTGATAGATACATGCTAGTTCTTTTCCAGATTCTTTCATCCTCTAGGTTGTTAGGAAATACTGACTATAGTTCTCTGTGCTGTACAGTAGGTTCTTATTTATCTGTTCTTTATATAGTAGTAAGGATATTAAATTTAAACAGTGGATTAACCTCTCAGACGTAGAGAGTTTTTAGCACAGTTCTTTGTATTGTGTAGTTATGTATATTTTAATTTGCCAGATGAAGCTTAAAACAGTTACTAGAGTCTGAATTAGTCTTCTTTATTAATATGTAACATCATCTTCTTAAATATTCTCATCACAGATTTTACTGTAGCCATGGAGGTAGTTCTTATCTGCTGCTATTTTAGCTCAAGAAAGTATCCTGTCTAGATGTAGAAAAGACGGGCTCCCGTAGCCATTCCAACTATAGGGATGACCAGAGATGTCTTAACAGAGCTCGTAAATGCTGACACATAACTCGTGGGTGTCTTGTGTTTTTAAACATTGAATCATATTTTGAATTCCCTGAGCTCAGTAGCTGTTTACACAAAATTACATCAAAATAGCTTCAAAGACACCATAAAAGAAGGTTTTTTTCCTACTAAAGTTTAATTTATATTTAAATAATATACCAAATATTTAATTTATTATTTCACCAAACTCAGCAGCTATTTTACTTTCTGTTGTCTTCTGATATTACTCAGTATTCACATAGTTTTCAAGAGCCTCCCAGGTGGCACTAGTAGTGAAGAATCCGCCTGCCAATGCAGGAGACTCAAGAGACACGGGTTCCATCCGTGGGTCCGGAAGATCCCCTGGAGAGGGAAATGACAACCCACTCCAGTGTTCTTGCCTAGAGAATCCCGTGGACAGAAGAACCTGGCAGACTTCAGTCCACGGGACCACAAAGAGTGCACACCACTGAGCAAGTGAGCACTGCTCCATAGTTTTCAGATAGTTGTAATAATTGATTACAGTGATTGTGGTGGTTTTTTCCCACCATTTTGTCATGTTTACGTTTCTGTATTGTATCTCCATTATTGCATGTCTAAATGTTCTCATCTTTTTAAGCATTGATAGACTGCTGTGCAGTTTTGGCTTACTATAGGACCCCTTTTATCTAGGTCACTAACACTGGTAGTAGGGCTTTTACTGAAGAAGTCAAGGCGAGAAGGAATTCTAAACAAAGAGGTTGTTATAAGAAATTTTAATAAAAACAAAACCCACTGAAATGTTGTGAAGTAATTGGCCTCCAACTAATAAAATAAAATTTAAAAAAAAAAAAAAAAAAGAAATTTTAATAAAAATGTTAATAAATGTACATTTACTTAGTAATTTTGGTGTATGGTCAAGGCATTTTTCTTTCTGAATATGAATCTGTTGATTGGAGTTCCATGTCTTCCTTCTGCCGTAAACTATACTTCATATCTGTTACGTGCACTTTTAAATTTATGCCTAAAGTGGAGTAAGCGCATAAAAGCGCTTGTAGTTTCATTGAAGAGGCATTCTAGATTTTTATATTTTTTCCCTCTAATCTTTTACAGTTGTTTCTTTCACACCTAAATTGAGGTGGTATTTTTAAAAGCAGCTTCACAAAACATGTAATTTCACTTTCAGCAAGCCTCACTACATATCATGCTTCAGTGATATCTGTAATTTTAAGCCAATTGCACCCCTTCAGTGACCAGTATAACTTTACTGGTTATACTGTTTACTGGTTATATTGGATCTACCTGCCTCCCCCCCCACCCCAAATTGAAAGTGCAGAATCTTAAGCACTGGACTGCCAGGAAGTCCCAATATTCCCAATATGATAAACAGGCTGGGAAAATGATAGCTGACTCTTGGCAGGCACACGCCTTGTACACGTGTGCCGGGTGGTGTCTGCCATCTATCTGCATGTGCTCAACCTGCGGTGGGTCTGGTAACTCTGCACATGATTTGTGGAGAGGGTAGTGAAGAGCAGTTCTGATGTTGCTTCCCCCCACCTCTAACAGTTATTTACTTTGTAAATTGTCCAGAGTCAAACTGCAGAGCCAAAAAGGAGTGAGCAGTCATGTGGTCACTGTCCTGCGTAGTTATTTCCATTGCCAGTTGTGGAGAGGGCTCAATCAGAGCACGTTAGCCTTCCGCTTGTCGTGCTCGGCACACACAGGGACGCTGGGGCTGCTGCAGCCCACCACTCTCCAGCCACCTACCCTTCCCAGCCACTTACCCTTCCAGTTTACATGCAGTGAAGTCCATCTGTTGTTTCATGTAACACCCGATTAAGGTAGTTGTCAACAGAATCTCAATTAGCATAACGGGGATAGTAATTCTGCAGTGTTGACCTCAGCACCTCGGATTCAGCCAAGTGAGTAAGTCCCAGACAGACGAATCGGTCTTTTTTCAGATAATTGCTTCCTTTCTTTTGGCCATGCTACGTGGCAGGTGGGATCTCAGTTCCCTGACCAGGAATTGAATCCACACCCCCTGCATTGGAAATGCGGAGTCTTAACCACCTGCTGTCCAGGCTTGAAGCATTGGAATCATCCTTTACCTCTCATCTCTCTGCTTCCTTCCTCTTTCTTTCCCTCTTTCTTTGTCTACTATTATTAACTGTTCCAGTTTCCTGATGATTTTCCCATTTTCCTTTAAATACTGCCTCAGGATTTGAAGGAAATGTCCTCTGATTTTTCTCCTTCATTTCCTGTGTTCTCCATATTGTAATTTGAAGGCCACAAGCAAGCTGCACTTCCTTACATTACCTCTCACATCAGGAACCCACAGGTGCTCTTTTTCCCTCAGTCTGTCCTACAGAAGACCCCACTACCTGTTGTATCTCCTGGCTACTGTTGCTTTAGACTGTCAATGAGCCATGCTTACTCCGATTAGTTTTTTCACTAGAGCTGAGTTGCCCCTGTGACAGTTGTTGTTGTTCAGTTGCTAAGTCGTGTCTGACTCTCTGCAAGCCCATGGACTTCAGCACGCCAGGCTTTCCTGTCCTTCACTACCTCCCAGAGTTGCTCGAACTCATGTCCTTTGAGTCAGTGGTGCCATCCAACCATCTCATCCTCTGTTAACCCATCTTCTCCTCATTCCCTCAGTCTTTCCCAGCATCACGGTCTTTTCCAGTGAGTCGACTTTTTGCATCAGGTGGCCAAAGTTTTGGAGCTTCAGCATCAGTCCTTCCAATGAATATTCAGGGTTCATTTCCTTTAGGATTCACTGGTTTGATCCAAGGGACTCTCAAGAGTCTTCTTCAGCACCACAGTTCAAAAGCATCCATTCTTAAGCACTCAGCCTTCCTTATGGTCCCACTTTCACATCCATACATGACTACTGGAAAAACCATAGCTTTGACTCTGCAAAACTTTGTTAGTAAAGTGATGTTTCTCTTTTTTAATACGCTCTCTAGGTTTGTCATAGCTTTCCTTCCAAGTAGCAAGCATCTTGAATTTCATGACTGCAGCACCGTCCGAAGTGATTTTGGAGCCCAAGAAAATAAAATCTGTCACTGTTTCCACTTTTCCCCATCTATTTGCCATGAAGTGGTGGGACCAGATGCCCTGATCTTGGTTTTTTGAATGTTGAGTTTTAAGCCAGTTTTTTCATTCTCCTCTTTCATCCTCATCAAGAGACTTTATTTCCTGTGTACTTTTTGCCATTAGGGTGGTGGTGTTATCTGCATATCTGAGGTTGTTGTTATTTCTCGCAGCAATCTTGATTCCAGCTTGTGATTTATCCAGCCCAGGATTTTGCATGATGGACTCTGCATAAGCAGGTGACAATATTCAGCCTTGTCATACTGCTTTCCCAATTTTGAACCTTTCTGTTGTTGCAAGTCCAGTTCTAACTGTTGCTTCTTGACCTACATACAGATTCTCAGGAGGCAGGTAAGGTGGTCTGGTATGCCCATCTCTTTAAGAATTTTCCAGTTTGTTGTAATCCACACAGTCACAGGCCTTTTCATAGTCAGTGAAGCAGAAGTGGATGTTTTTCTGGACTCCTGTGACAGTGGTTCCTGATGATTCCCCAGACCTGTTTCTCTTTCTGTCTGAGGCGTGAAGGAAACTGCATCTCAGCAGGGTCATGAGACTGGTCCTCGCCAGTGAAACTCAGGTGCTGGGGCTTGTGTCCCTTCCAGGCTGTGGCATTTAGGAGCCAGTGTGCCTTCTCCCTGCTGTGTTTCCCCCGCCTGCGGTGTGTGTAGGCTGATTCGAGGGGGAGCAGTGTTCCTGAGGGCGCGGTCACAGGAGAGCACCGCTGCCCTCAGGCAGGGTGGCTGAGTCACTGTAGGACACGGTCCTCTTGCCTCCCGTCCCCGGCTTAGACATGGAGCACACAGGAGAGATGCACCTTTGGGTTAAGTTGCTGAAGTCACTGGCTTTGTTATTGCAGCCTAGATTCCTGTCCTCATTAGTGTATCTCCCCTGCATGCACATTAGGGTGACCAGCTGTCCAGTTGGCCTAGGATTGAGTAAAGCTGGGGAAGTCCTGGGCAAACTAGGTGAGTTGGTTAACCAGATACATACATATGTTCCCACCTACTCAGATTCCACTTACGATATTTTTTAACTGTAACAAACTTCATGGTCCACAAAAACCAGGCCTTTTCAAGCCCTGTGATTTATTAAGTTTGTAAAGACCGTACGCATTTATATAAGCCTGTATTAATTAATTTTTTTCCTTCTGCTTGAGCAGAAGTATTTCTACCCAAATACTGTAGGATCTGAGAAGGTTACCTGCTTTGGTGTTTTTGTTTTGTTTTGTTTTTGAAATTTGGTTGTTACCCTTACATTGTTTCCTTAAGCCCAAGTACACAGTATTCGTATGTGAATACAAATGTCTATGCTAACCTCTCAGGAGGAAAACTTGGGCTCTAATTGCTGTCTCTGCGGCTTTGCTCTCCAGTTTATTATCTAAAGCCTGAGGTAGAGCTTCCTTCTATGCTGTGCAGTTATAAATAGAGCCTCCACAGTGTGCATTGGTGCAGTGTGGTTAGGGTTTGGTTTCAAGTTCATGAAGCAATAGGTGTGAGAAGAAGAGGCTAAAGAAGGTGGCCCTATTCATTACTCAAGATTTCTGTCACATGAAATGTCTTTCATTTTTTCCTCAATGAGTCATTTGCTCGGTACATAACTTCTCCTTAAATAGTTAACTCTGTGCTTTTCCAGAAGTTGGCAGCTCGTCTGGACTCCATTAGTTTGTGTTGATTATGTTCAACGTTGTATATTCTGACTAGCAGAAGTCCTGCTGACTTGTGTATGTGATCCCAAGTAACAACTTGTTATCTTCAACTTTGCTTGTATTAGTACAGAGCAGCTTGATATTGTAGTCATTAATAGGGATTCAGTAAGAGATGTCTTAGGTTAGGAAGGAGAGTAGGTTCTGTTAATTAGTAATAGTAGGTGTCTGTTAATTAGTAATGGGACTGTCAAATGCATGTCGTTGTGGTGCTGGCTGGATATTCATTCAGCTGTTAAACACTAATCCCCCATTCTACTCACCCCTCCCTCTCTAAGCAAACACTGTTCTCCTTTCTGTCTCTGAGTCTCATTGTATCTGTCCTTTTGTGTCTGGCTTGTTGTGCTTAGCGTCGTGTCTGTTAAGGGTCACCTGTATTGCAGCGTGTTTCAGACTTTTATTCCTTTTTAAGGCTGACTCTTGTGGGGCTTCCCTTGTAGCTCAGTCGGTAAAGAATCTGTCTGCAGTGCAGGAGACCTGGGTTCGATCCCTGGGTTGGGAAGATCCCCTGGAGAAGGAAATGGCAACTCACTCCAGTATCCTTGCCTGGAAAGTCTCATGGACAGAGGAGCCTGGTGGGCTGCAGTTCATGGGGTCCCGAAGAGTCGGGCATGACTGAGTGACTAACACATGTTCCCTTGTGTGTAGAAATCTTGTTTTGTTTACCCATTCATCTGGCTGGTAGACATTGGGTTATCTCTACCTTTTGACGGTGGTGAATAACGCAGTGATACAAATTCATGTACGAATGGTCTGAGTGTCAGCTTGCCATTCTTCTGGGCATATACCCAGGCGTGAAATGGCTGGGTCATCCTATGTTTAAATGTTTTGAGAACATGCCACCCTTTCTTCCCCAGTTGCTGCATTATTTTACAGTCCAGTCAGCAATGCACAGGGGTTCTGATTTCTCCACACCCTCACCATCGCTGTTTTCTGCCCTTTTGTTGCAGTTCTCCTAATGAGTCAGAAGTGGAATCTCCTTGCGGTAGCTCATTTCTTTTTATTGCTGAGTAATATTTCATTGTATGGATGTACCACAGTTTGTTTATCCATTCACCTATTGAAGAACATCTTGGTTACTTCCAAGTTTTGGCAGTTACATATAAAACTCTGATAAACATTCTGTGCAGCTTTTGTATAGATGTAAGTTTTAAACTCATTTGGGTAATACAAAGGAGCATGATTGCTAGATCTTATGATAAGAGTATGTTTAGCTTTGTAAGAAACTACTAAGCTGTCCTTTAAAGTGGCTGTACTGTTCCCATCAGCAGTATATGAGGGTTCCAGTTTCTCTGCTTCTTTGCCAAATTTGCTGTTGTCCTTATTTTTAAATATTCTTTACTTATCTGGCAGCACAGGGCCCTAGTTGGCCATGTGCAGGAGTTGAGGCATGTGAATTCTTAGTTCAGACATGTGAACTCTTAGTTGTGGCATGTGGCATCTAGTTCCCTGACCCAGGATTGAACTCACGCCCCCTTCATTGGGAGCACGGAGCCCTAGATACTGGACTGCTAGAGCAGTTCCTATTGTCTGTATTTTTTTGCTTGTAGCTATCCTGGTGGTGTGCAGTGGTAGCTTATTGTGGTTTTAATTTGCATTTTCATGTGCTCACTGACCGTTTGTATAACTGGAGAAATATTATTCACATACTTTGTCCATTTTATTTTTTATTATTATTATTTTTTTAACTGTACTTTGTCCATTTTAAAATTGGGTTATTTGTCTTTCTGTTGTTAAATTGTAAGACTTCTTTATAGCAGACCCTTATAAGAGAGAGAGAGATATGTATATATAGTTCCAGATAGTGTCTTCCATTCTGTGCTTTGTCTTTTCTTGGACATACAGAAATTTTAAATTTTTATGGAATTTTGTTTATGTTTTCTTTGATTTCTAGTTTTTTGGTGTTATATCTAAGAACCAGTTGCCTAATCCAGGGTCACACACATTTTCACCTGCTTACTTCTAACAGCTTTACACTTTTTAGCTCTTAAATTTAGATTTTTGATCCATTTTGAGTTAATTGTTTTATTACCATTTAGGAATTTTAAAACATTTTAAAAATTGAAGTTAGTTGATTGACAGTGTTGTGCTAATTTCTGCTGTATAGCAAAGTGAGTGAGTTACACATATATACGTTATTTTTTTGTATTCTTTTCCATTGTGATTTATCCCAGGAGATCGGGTATAGTTACCTGTGCTGTACAGTAGGACCTTGTTGTTTGTTGAATTAATTTTCTTATGTGAAGTGTGGAGATCCAGATTCACGCTTTTATGTGAGAATATCAAGTTATTCTAGTTCCATTTGTGGTAAAGGCTGTATTTTTCTTGATTGAATATCTTTTTACCCTTATCAGAAATCAGTTGACCTTAAATATGGGTTTATTTCTGGCTCTCAGATTCCACTTGTTTATATGTCAGTTCTTACACCATTACCACATTATGTTGACTACTTACAGCTTTGTAGTAAGTTTTGAAATTGTGGAGTATGAGTAGTCCTTCAGCCTTGTTCTTTTTCAAAATTGCTTTGACCATGTTCTGTCTTTTGCAGTTCTGTTTGAATTTCAGGACTGTCTTGTCCATTTCCAGAGGCAGTTGGAATTTTGATGGGATTGCATTGACTCCATAGGTCAGTTTGGGGAGTATCTCAGGTCAGCTTTCAGGCCAGTCTTGTAATCTGATCCCAGGTTCTGGTTCACAGTTCCCTATTCCTGGGGATATGCGCTGTGTAAGTTTCTTCTCAGTCTTTCTATGAGGGACAGGAGATGTTTAATCCTGACTACTATGAAGCCAGACTTTGAGTGGGTGCTCACTGGACTTTCTTGTCTAGTCTGAATGTCTGCATTCTTATCAAAACAACGATCTTGGAGCACTGCCCCACACCTGCTGGACCAGGTGCTCCATGGGGCCTGGGAACCTGCATATTTAATTATTGCTTCATTATTATTATTCTCTTGGTACGTCTTTTTTTTTTTTTTTTTTTCCTCTTGGTACTTCTAATGTGTCCCAGTTTGGGGAACCATAGATTTAGAAAACATTCGTGCTCTCAGAGGTCTAGGCCATACATACAACTGTTCTAAGCTTGTTGATCTGATACTCATTTGAGTGCATTTCGGGGCTGGAATATGATGGTTGCTGACTCACCTGACTTTTTCTTTGACATTGAAGTGGGTGGGATTTAAGTGTGATAAAGTTTGTTTGTCTTTGAAATATTTTTCTGGATTTATAGTGCAGGATTTATGCTGCATTGGTTCTGTGTGTAGCTATGTGTTTTTGAAAGTCAGGGTGGAGTGGGGGTTGATTAAACGATGTGCTTTTGAAAGTCAGGGTGGACTGGGGGTTGGTTAAAAGAAAATCATTGAATCTGTCTATGTCATTGGTTAGCTGAAGAAATAGCCTTTTGTATCCTGACAGCAGTAGACTTTTTACTGGTTTAGGTTTTCCACATGGCTTATTATCAAGTATGACAACTTGTCATGTGTAATTAGCATCACATTAGTCTCATGAGAATAGGTATGCCTTTAATCAGCTGCTTTTCTTTAATCTGACAGGATGAGGCATATGGTAACCAAGACATTGTCATTTTCTTTGTGGCATGGTGGTGGTATTGGGAGTGGTGTGATGGGTGTGGGGATGTGTATATGTTTTAGGCATGCAGATTTTCCTAAAAGAGGCAGATGGCAAATAAGGCATTCATATATTATTTTTCCTTCATTATACTTCAGAAATTGTAATCATATGTTTTTGAATTTAGTAATAATGTTTCTTATCAGAATGTCTACTTTCTAATATCATTTCTATATAATTTATTTGTGCCTGGGCGAGTCATCTAAATTTGCTAAGTCCCATATTCTTCGTATGAGATGGGTGGACTAACCCTGACCCTTTCGGATCTAAAATTCTGTGATTCAGACATTGGTGAAGACCCTCGTGAACATTAGATGATGGTTGAGGTCTTACTCTTGCCGTCCCTCCTGCGCAGTTTCCTCCGTCACAGGCTGGCACCATAACTGTTCTTGTTACTGTCCTGTGTGTGTGGTTCGCCTGTATTCCTACTCACTTCCATTAAATGACTACTCATTTTCTTTATTTCTTTTAACCTTTTAAAGTATTTGAGGTAGCCTCAAAATATGCTGATGACTTTTACAAATCCCTCTGAATCTGTTAATAAGTTTCATTTTATTGTCTCCTTTCTCCTGTCCTTTCTTCCCAGCAACGTTGTTGGGTTATACATTGTAATCCTTTGAGTCTTCATCACAGAGACCGTGACAGCTGTTGATGTCAAATATTCCTGTATGTTTTTAGTTCTTACTTGACATAAGTCTAGGACCAAGGGATTAGCTCAAATAGTTTGTAATCAGGTCGGACTAATGATAATAAACTATAAAATCATTGGTACAAGATAGTGTATATATAAGTATTAAACTGTGTGGCACAGGTTAAATGAAATACATGTTCAGCTGTCAATGATACTTAAGTAGTCAGTGCAGATACTGTGGAAAAGTAGAGAGACTTAAATTGGTTGTTGCAGGGAGTTCCCTTGTGGTTCAGTGGTGAGGACTTGGCGCTTTCACTCCTGAGGGCCCGGTTCAGTTCCTGGTCAGGGAGCTGAGATCCTGCAAGCCATGTAGCATGGCCAAAAAAAAAGAGAAATTGGTCCTTGCAGGGTGGATAGAAGTAAATAACCAGGAAAAGGAAGAGTCCAGGTTAGGTAAAAATGTCTTTTATTGTTAGTGAATAAATTGGCAGTGAGTTCCTACTGGGTGGGAAGAAGAATTACTTTTTTTAATAGGAATTAATTTTTTAAAATTTTACACCATGTATCATTTAATGTGGCTTGTAATTAGAACAGAATGGAAGTAAGTAAGTTGTAATGAAATCAGAATAGGAAGACTGTACATTTCCACAGTGGGAGCAGTAGATCACAGGTATGTCGTCTGTAGGGTCCGTACAGTCGTCTGAGTGCTGAGCAGTGAGCTTGGTTCAGAGGCACAGCCAAAGCAAAGTGGAGCTGGGCAGGAGGTCCTCCTTGGCCGTGGGAGTGTGCTCCAGGCTGCTCAGGCGGTGCTGGCTGCCCCCAGAGCTGGGTGTTCTCCTGTGGTCATGGCTGAGTAGCTCCCATGGTCTGGACATGCCGGTCTCAAGACCCCGCCGTATTTCTTCACACTAGTCAGAATGGTGTGCGGTGTAAAATTAATGAATTTTGTTTGTAAAATTTTCTGTGCAGTATTTGGAACCGGGGCTGATGCGGTTAGCTGAAACTGCAAAGGGAACTACTGTATTTAGTTCCCAGAAGAAACTATGCTATTTTAAGGGGAATGTTATTCTTTAAGAGAATTGTTTTTCACTTAGAGCTTTATTACATAGGACACAAAGAAATGCAGTAGAAACTGTCAATATCAGATACAGTGTTACATTTCAAAACTCTTGTCTTTTTGTGGAATTCTGGATAAAAGCTAAGGAAATGGCACTAAAGTGCACTCAGTTGAAACAGATAGTTGATACTGTCTGGGGATTTTTCCGATGATCCAGCTTAATTTGAGGATAAATTCTAGAATGCGTGGAATGGAGGGACTGCCTCTTATTTGAGGAAACCTTATAAAAAGTTTACCTGGCAGGCTGTATTGACTGGCAAGAGTCTGTTTCTGAGTAAAAACAGGTCAGGAGCAAGCTAGCAGATGTTGAGTTTGAGATGATTTTGCATAACTTAAAGGGCTGACTTAAGCTTTTCAGCCTGGTGTTTACCCTGCTTCTGTTGTGGAAATATGTTTGAAGAATTTCTCTTAAAAGCACTGTGTCTGCTGTAGCTCATGGCAGTGACTGACCAAAATTCTTACGTTGTTGAGCATGGCAGAGATTAGTTGAGCCCAGAGAAAGTTTGAAGTCAGGTCCCTTAGAGGTCGGTCACATTGGGAAAAGTAGAACACCAGGGCCCTTTGGGTATTGAGGACTGTAGCTTCCTGGTGAAATGTCTCAGACAAATTTATTGTGAAATGTACCCTTATAGTTTAAAGGTTAACTTTTCTTCTGCATTTTTTTATATTAATTAGTTAAATTTTGTTGAACATGTGTTCAGGAAAGGATACATTTTAGTTTTAGATCAATTGGTATTAAGCCCTAAGCCTTTCTCTGTTGCAGCAGTTGGAGAACAAGAGTATAACTGCTGGTGTTAAAACAGATGCTTTGGCATTATGTAAACTGAAGGTTATTCCTGCTGGTCCAGACTTCCAGTGTACTGAAGCACGTTCTGTATGAACATCGTTAATTAGGAATCCATGGTGAGCTGATTCCGTGCCCACTGTGCAATGTTAACAGCGTTCAGAGGTTCAGAGGGGGTGGTGAGTGGGGTCATTATCTATAGAGCATTTTTTTAAGGAGTGTTTATTTTTTGGCTGTGCTGGGTCTTTGTTGCCTTGCGCGGGCTTTTCTCTAGTTGCAGTGAGCAGGGGTGCTCTCTAGGTGTGGTGCTCAGGCTTCTCTTGTTGCAGAGCACAGGCTCAGCACTTGTGCACAGACTCAGTTGCTCTGCAGAATGTGGTGTCATCCTGGACCAGGGATTTAACTCATGTCCCCTGCATTGGCAGGCAGACTCTTAACCCCTGGATCACGAGGGACGCCCTCTGTTGAGCATTTTTGATGTGGTGGAACTTAACTTATCTCTTTGCCCTTGACAGCTTCCCTTTGTGGCAGGTATTGTTTTCCTGTTTGTTTGTTTGTTTGTTTGTTTAGTTCTACCACTTTATTGCTACCTACCCATCTCCCTCCACCCTTGTGCACACACGCTCAGTCATGTAATCCCACGGACTGCAGCCCGCCAGGCTCCTCTGTCCATGGACTTCTCCAGGCAAGAATACTGGAGTGGGTTGCCATTTCCTTCTCCATGTTTTCCTGTTTAAGTAACAGCACAGGTTCAAGAAGGCTATTTTTCCTTGCCTGAGGTCCTGTGTAATGAACTGGAGTGCTTGGCTGGAAAACTTGCCTTCCCCTCTATTGAGATGCCTTCCAGAAAGCCAGAAGGAAGAGAGAGAATTTCTTTGAAAGAAATAAGATTGACCCACAATAATTTTCTGATTTGTGTTTGCCTTATTTTAATAATGTTGCATATGTTCTGGAAGTCACTTTACTGACTAGTGTGGTTATATTAGTCAGTGCCATTGTAGAGCCATCTGAACTACAAATTACTTTTAAAAGGAAAGCCTGTTTTAATTATAACCAACTTTAGTTTATTACAGGTCTGTCTGTAAGTAAACTAAGCCAGTCCCTGATATACAAACGCTGTCTGATTGCACTCAGGTAAAGTCCTTCAGGTAGTCAGAATTATATAGCGAAAGCACAGTGGTGGTTGCCAGGGGCTGAAGAGAGGAGGTAATGGAGAGTTACTGTTTAATGGGTCTGAAGTTTCAGTTTTACAAAATGAAGAGTTTTGGAGGTAGATAGCAGTGATGGCTGTACAACATTATGAGTGTATTTAATACCACTGAATTGTAGACTTAAAAATGATAAAGATGGTAAAATTTGTTAGGTGTGTTTTACCAGAATAAAACAAAAAGCCCATACGCCAAGATAGATTTTTATGCTTGAGAATTTATAAAGATTACCCTCCTCATAGGATACATTGTCTTCCGATTTTGCATTAGATTGTTTTTGTTCTATGTAATTAAAAAACTTACCGGCTTTATTAGGAATCATTAACAAAAATTGCATATATTTAAGGTGTACAGTGTGATGGTTTCATATAAACATTCATTGTGAAGTGATCGCCACAAGCAGGCTAATTACCATTCTTTTTTTTTAATCTTCCCCCACCCCTCTCCCTTCTGGTAGCTTACCTGTTTGTTCTCTATGAGTCTGTTTCTGTTTTGTTATATTTGTTCATTTGTTTTGTTTTCTAGGTTCCATATATAAGTGAAATCATATGGTATTTGTCTTGGTCTGACTTCTTTCACTTAGCATAATGTCCTCTAGGCCCATCCATGTTATAACAGATGGCAGGATTTCATTCTTTTTTAGTGTCTGAATAGTTGAGTTAGGTTTAGTTCAAAGAGTCTGAAAGAGTCGCAGAGTTGGACGTGAATGAGCGACTGAACTGATACACACCCGTATTCACTGCAACTCTCTCTACAGACCACCTCAGTGTCCGTCAGCAGACAAACTGATGGATACAGAAGATGTGGTACATGTATGGTGGGATACTGTCCATGGGGTTCTCACGGCAAGAATGCTGAAGTGGATGAGACGGTTGGATGGCATCACCAACTCAATAGACATGAGTTTGAGTAAACTCCGGGAGTTGGTGATAGACAGGGAGGCCTGGCGTGCTGCAGTCCATGGGGTCACAAAGAGTTGGACATGACTGAGCCACTGAACCAAACTGAACTGTTCAGCCACTAAAAAAGAATAAAATCCTGCCATCTGTGACAACATGGATGGGCCCAGAGGGTATTATGCTGGGTGAAAGAAGTCAGACAAAGACAAATACTGTATATATGGAATCTAAAAAACGAAACAGATGAACAAATACAACAAAACAGAAACAGACTGATCCAACCATCTCATCCATTTCAGTATTTATAGTCCAACTCTCACATGCATACGTGACTACTGGAAAAACTATACCTTTGACTAGACAGACCTTTGTTGGCAAAGTAATGTCTCTGCTTTTTAATATGCTGTCTAGGTTGGTCATAGCTTTTCTTCCAAGGAGCAAGTGTCTTTTAATTTCTTGGCTGCAGTCACCATCTGCAGTGATTTTGGAGCCCAAAAAATAAAAGTCTGTCACTGTTTCCATTGTTTCTCTATCTATTTGTCATGAAGTGATGGGACTGGCTGCCATGATCTTAGTTTTCTGAATGTTGTTTTCAGCCAACTTTTTCACTCTTTCACTTTCATCAAAAGGCTCTTTAGTTCTTCGCTTTCTGCCATAAGGGTGGTGTCATCTGCATATCTGAGGTTATTGATATTTCTCCCAGCCATCTTGATTCCAGCTTGTGATTTATCCAGCCCAGCATTGCTCATGGTGTACTCTGCATAGAAGTTAAATAAGCAGGATGACAGTATACAGCCGTGACATACTCCTTTCCCCATCTGGAACCAATCTGTTGTTCCATGTCCAGTTCTAACTCTTGCTCCTTGACCTGCATACGGATTTCTCAGAAGGCAGGTCAGGTGGTCTGGTGTTCCCATCTCTTTAAGAATTTTCTACCGTTTGTTGTGATCCACACAGTCAAACACTTTGGCGTAGTCAAATAAAGCAGAAGTAGATGTTTTTCTGGAACTCTGTTGCTTTTTTGATGATCCAGCGAGTGTTGACAATTTGATCTCTGGTTCCTCTGCCTTTTCTAAATCCAGCTTGAACATCTGGAAGTTCACAGTTCACATACTGTTGAAGCCTGGCTTGGAGAATTTTGAGCATTACTTTGCTAGCGTGTGAGATGAGTGTAATTCTGCGACAGCTTGAGCATTCTTTGGCATTGCCTTTCTTTGGGATTGGAATGAAAATAGACCTTTTTCAATCCTGTGGCCACTGCTAAGTTTTCCAAACTTGCTGGCATATTGAGTGCAGCACTTTCACAGCATCATCTTTTAGGATTTGAAATAGATCAGCTGGAATTCCATTCCCTCCACTAGCTTTGTTCATAGTGATGCTTCCTAAGGCCCACTTGACTTCGCATTCCAGCATGTCAGGCTCTAGGTGAGTGATTACTCTTTCATGGTTATCTGGGTCATGAAGATCTTTTTTGTATAGTTCTTGCCACCTCTTCTTAATATCTTTTGGTTCTGTTAGGTCCATACCATTTCTGTCCTTTACTGTGCCCATCTTTGCATGAAATGTTCTCTTGATATCTCTAATTTTCTTGAAAAGATCTCTAGTCTTTCCTATTCTGTTGTTTTCATCTAGTTCTTTGCATTGATCACTGAGGAAGACTTTCTTATCTCTTCTTGCTGTTCTTTGGAACTCTATATTCAAATGGGTATATCTTTCCTTTTCTCCTTTGCATTTTGCTTCTCTTCCTTTCTCAGCTATTTGTATCTCCTCAGGCAATCATTTAGCCTTTTTGCATTTCTTTTTCTTCAGGGTATGTGTGTGTGTGTATATGAAAGTTGCTCAGTCGTGTCTGACTCTGTGACCATGGACTATACAGTCAGTCCATGGAATTCTCCAGGTTAGAATACTGGAGTGGGTAACCTTTCCCTTCTCCGGGGGATCTTCCCAACCCATGGATCGAACCCAGGTCTCCTACATTGCAGGCAGATTCTTTACCAGCTGAGCCACAAGGGAAGCCCTGTATATATATATATATATGCATACACACATATATCTTTTTGAATTATTTTCTTCAGCATAATATCTAGAAGTGGAATTGTTGGATACTGTGGTGGTCTGTTTTTAGCTTTTTGAGGAACCTCTGTATTGGTTTCCATATTGACTGTATCAGTTACAGCCACATGTATCATCTCCATTTTCATCGACAGTGTACCACCTTGCCAGTATTTGTTACTTACTGTCTCTTTGGTAATAGCCGTTTTGACAGGTGTGAGGTGATAATCTCAGTGTGGCTTTGATTTGCATTTTCCTGGTATTTAGTGGTGTTGAACATCTTTTCATGTGCCTGATGGCATCTTTGTGTCTTTGGAAATACGTATTGAGGTCCTCTGCCCAATTTAAATTGAGGTTTTTCTGTTTTTTGTTTTTTTAATTTCCAGCTGTACGTGTTCTTTATATATGCCAGATATTATCGTTTGCAAATATCTTCTATTCATTAGGCTGCCTTTATGCTTTGCACATGGTTTTCTTCACCATGCAAAGGCTTTTTAGTTTGATGTAGTCCCATTTGTTCATTTTTGCTTTTGTTCACTTGCCTGAGGAGACATAGGCAAAAAAATAATGCTAAGATCCATGTCAAAGTGCATACTGCCTGTTTTCTTCTAGAATTTTATGGTTTCAGGTCTTACAAATCTTTAATCCATGGATATGGGGTTGTTGTGTTTCTATTTTCATTGGTCTCCAGGTATTTTTGATTTCCATTTTGATTTCTTCAGTGATCCATTGGTTGCTTAGTAGCATATTGTTGTAGCTAATGTTTTAAAATTTTTATTTGTATAGTTTCAACTAAGATATTTACATAGGCAGAAATGTTAAATGAAATGTCATTTAACCAGATATATATTAACGTGATCATGAGGGGATCCTTTCTGTTGCATTTCTGGTAGAAATACCTAAGGAATTTTATATTTTCCACGACAAAAAAAAAAACCCTTTTGAGGATCTGAGTTTTATTTTGGTTAGTCCTCTTTGTTTTCCTTTCTATGCTACAGACCAAGCCCTTCCTTTCCTTTTACTGCATGAGAGTAGCTTTTGCCTCACACTTGGTTCTGTTCATGGTTTTCCTAAGTTGGAAGATACAAATGCTTTGTTGATCATGGGCCTTCTCTTGGACTGCAGTTTGCGTGAAGATATGAAGGTAAGGGAACATGATAGCCTTTTAGGTTTTCTTCTCTATTATGTCAGCAATGTTTCTGAGCTGTCATCTTCCTGGCAGCCCAACCGGAAGACGAGGACACAGGCTGAATTGATGGTTCTGTCCTCACACTGGCCTGAGGCCTGAGCTCCAGTCACAGCTCCTCCAGGGGTGGGCTAGTGGTGCAGCCTGCCTGGCCTCAGCTGCCTCATTTTTACGATTCTCCTAGCCCCTGGGCATGATAATGAGTTTTGATTTTGTACTTTCTGACTTAATGCTTAAGCATCCTACCCATGTCCTAATGTTTTCTGTCTTTCTATAGTAACCTTTCTTGTTGTTTTCAGGGGTTCAGCAAGATACAGTTTCACAATCTCTGGATCAAGAAGTTTTATTAAAAGTTAAAACTGAAATTGAAGAAGAGCTCAAATCCCTGGACAAAGAAATTTCTGAAGGTCTCTTTATTCTTATTTCCTTGTTAATTAGTGTCTCTGTTTGGTGTGGTTTCATTTGTTTTTTTACATTTTAGTGTTCACAACATTACATGACTTCTTGGGTCTAGGATTATAGTGGTGAAACTAGAAGGTACCTTTTCCTTTCCTGGGGGATCTGTTTATATTAATAAGTTTCCAAAATATACCCAGCAGATGAGATTGACCCTTTTTTGGTAGTAAGTATTGGACTCAACAGTCACGTTAAGGTACTTGCCGTTCAGTGTGATCTATCTTTGTATTAATAGCATTAGCGAGAGAGCTGTCAGCCTGCTGCCCTCAGTCTCATGCATATATTGTAGATGGTGGTCGCCCTCATTCTCATGCATATATTGTAGATGGTGGTCGCAGCAGTGTGCCTGTGATTTTATGGCCACAGACTTTGTGCTTAACATTAAATTGAAAACTTTAAGAATCCATATATCAAACAAAGATTTACTCAGTCTTTCCCTTATTATAGAGGGGAGCATTTGGGTTATTTCTTTTTTAAAAAATTATTTTTATTTTACTTTTGGTCCTCGTGGCTGCACACAGGCTGTCTCCAGTTATGATGAGGGAGTGTGCTCTTCACTGTGGTGCGTTCTCTTACTCCAGAGCACAGGCTCCAGGGTGTGCAGGCTCACAGTTGTGGAGCAGGGGCCCAGTTGCTCTGTGGCATGTAGAATTTTCCCAGACCAGGGATTGAACCCATGTCCCCTGCATTGCAGGCGGATTCTTAACTACTGTACCACCAGAGCAGTGCTGGGTTATATCTTGCTTTGCTTTCCATAAATAATTTTTGAAGCTTTATTGAGATACATACCAAAAATTTATCCATTTTAAAGGTACACAATTCAGTGGTTAGTATATTCACAGAATTGTACAACCATCACCACAGTCTAAAATTAGAACATTGTTAACATCCCCCAAAGAAACACTGTGTAAGTTAACAGTGACTTCCCATCTGCTCCCACTCTGGCACCATACTCATCCCCAACTAATCTGCTTTCTGTCTCCATATGTTTTCCTGTGAGGTTCTACATGTAGATGGAATCATGCACTGAGTAGTGGTTTGTCACTGGCTTCTTTCACTTAGCACAGTATTTTCAAGGGTCATTCATACATACACACATTTTTTATTTGATTTGACAAGATTTTATTTATTTGATTTGAGTGATTTGATTTATGTAATTTTGATGGATTTGATGGGATGGGATCAGATTGATTTGATTTGACTGAATAACAGGGACTGTGTTTAGGGATGTGGTGGGGAAGCTCTCTGGGACCCTGTGATTAGGTCTCAGTCTTCAGTGAGCTTATGCCTCTGGACTGTGAACTTCATGCCAATTTCTGAGTTTTTTCCCCTCCCCCTCAGGTGAGATAGGTTGGCTAGAGTAGCAGGTTGGAATTGGAATTGGAAATAGGCATACCTCAGAGACACTGGGTTTGCTTTCAGACCACTGCAGTAGAGGAGATGTTTTTAATAAAAAATTACATGAATTTTTTGGCTTCTCCGTGCATATGAAAGTTATATTGGCAACATACTGTATTAATTGTGCAGTAGCATTGACTGGATTTACTTGATTTATTGATGGGATTAATTCAGTGGGGTCAATTAGATTGGATTATGGATCCAATTACAATTATGAATGGATCGTATTGATGGGATTTGATTGATTTGATTTGCTTCCCTACACTGCTTGTAGGATCATAGTTCTCCAACCAGGGATCAAATATAAATCTAGGCCGCTGACAGTGAAAGTATTGGTCCTAACTAGTGGACCAGGGAATTCCCTGCCCAGTAATTTTTAACAAGAAAAAATAGAAATCATGTCTATAAATCAGCTCCCTGTTAGTAAGAAAAGAATATAAATATAAATTTATAGAAATCCAGAAACCTAATGTTCATCTTCTTTTATTTTCCTTTCCTGACACTTTTAACTGATTGATGCTACAAACAGGATGCAGGGTAGATTCCCGGGACAGCATGCCGCTTGTCCCCACTCCCAGGGGTTATACGTCCTGTCTGGTTCCTGGACCAGAATGGATTATTACTGTGGTCAGAGCAGGGCTGCGTCTGTGTAACAGGGAGTGAGGAACGGAGGAGGGGCTGGTTGTGTGGGTGGGTGGTGTGTCCGTGTTGTGGACATGTGGGTTTAAAAGTTTGCTCTGAAAGGGAATGAAGGTCACGAGGTCCTCTGAGGTGGAAAAACTGATGAGAATCTGGTTTAAGAAGAGCCGCGTTTCTAGAGGCGAAAATAAATCGTCAGACCCCCTGGGTGATGGGCTGGGAGAGCCTCTCCTTCACCATCTTGGCCTGAACGGGTCTGCAGTCATTCACAAAGCTGGTCTGTGCATTCTGATGTGTCAGGTTAGCCTTTTTCTTCTCTTGAAACTGAGATTTCCCATAAACATCTTTCTTTAATTGTCTGGCGTTTTTCGGTGGCTTCCTCTTTGTTGTGGTTCCCAGTAGCCCGCATCGTAATCCCCGGGCTTATAGCACACCGTCTCACCTGCTCACTCACGAGGGCGCTCCTTTTGCTTCTTCAGCCTTCGCCAGCACGGGCTTCGACCGCCACACCTCGCCTGTGTTCAGCCCCGCGAACCCGGACAGCTCCGTGGAGGACTGCCTGGCCCACCTTGGGGAGAAGGCGGCGCAGGAGCTGCAGGCACCTCTGCTCGGGGCCTTGCAGACGCTGCTCAGCGGGTGAGTGCCCCTTGGGCAAGTCCCCACCACTCCACGTTCTGAAGGTGCCTCGTTTTAGGTGAACGGTGTCACTTTTCTCACTTGACTTCATTTTTTCCTTTTTTGCTTTCCCTAATCCTCTCCTTTTTCATTTTGAGCAGTGATTTAATTGTTCCAGCATGAATTTGACTGTATTTATTTGTTGGACTGGTTTCAAAAGATGCTTTCCCTGGTTGTAACCACAGGCTGTTGCACTGGTCCTAACCACTTTTTACCCCCACTCTCATGGCCAGCATGACCTGAATGGCTGGGTCTCACGCACTGTACGGAGGGGTTGGCGTTGTGTCAGCTTGGGGCGCCCGGATGTGACTCAGCTTTGGGTTGCACTCCTGCCCATGGTGCTTCTGCCACACTCCTGCTGTGGGAACTTCTCTTCCAGCTGTCAGCCAGAAGCAAGAAGCTCAACGTGCAAGTCTGTTAATATAAAGCCAAGTCATTTATTGAAAATCTTAAAAATTCCTTTCCCTTAATTCTTTGCTTAGAATCGTTAAGAAATTGGTATGAATTAGGAAAAAATGTCTGTTTTAGTAATGATTGACCGCTGCTAAAACAAGGTGAAGACAGTCCCTTCACTAAAAGGTCCAATATTCAGGTGCCAAGTCACTGTTGTAGTAGGCGATCCCTTACCTTGACAAAGCAAAGTGTGTATGTTACCATTTGTTAGAAGGAAGCAATTTGAGTTTAAGGAGAATTCAGTTTGTTTCTTCACATTCTAGTGACATGAGCAAATGTAAAAATCCAAGCTATACATAGGAAACAGTGAAATGAAAATCATATCTAGATTTTCTTCAGTTTATAAATATAAATTTATAGAAAGTTTTAAAAATAAATGTGGAGACAAGATCTTGACTGTGGGAATTACAACTTCCACAGGAAATTTGGAGGTGCAGCCCAGCAGTGGCTTATGGAGTGTTTGTGGGGAGCGGGTTCAGTTAGGCAGTTTCCAAGCTTCTGACACCAGAAGAGCCATCCTTTCATTTAGTTTATATGTTGAGATTTCATCTTAGATTCGAAGACACCTGCTATTTGGCCAAAATAAACATAGAAAACTTATAAAACCGGTTAGGGCTGGGAGTAAAGTAACTGAGAAGCATGAGGCAAAAAATTGTTCCCAACCTTGATGCAGATTGTTTGTGTCAATCATTTCCCTCCATCTTAGTTTCTGTGTTAATTTTAACTTTACAGGGATATTTTCAGTTCTCTGAGAAACAGTGTAGCTTTATATATGTACAAATATGTGAAGGACAGGATTATATGTTTTCAGAGTCCTTTTCATGATCCACAGGAAAAGATGGTACCTTTTCATTGCAAAGTAAATTATATTTTTAAAAATATAGTTTTGGATGAATATTTGTTTTGTTTTCCCCTGTAGCTTAACAACTCTAAAAAGTTACTAATACCTTGAGAATAATTGATGATGAACTAGAAGTATTATACAGGTTGGTGGCAGTATCTTTTAAGGTGGAAAATACCACTTATTCCTCCAGTTTTGTTGTGAACAAATTAATTGTGAACTCTTCACATAGCCAAGCACCAGCAATTTGAATGTCTTTTTTTTTTCAAATTGGCCTGGCTGTCCAGTGGTTAGACTTTGCAGTTTCACTACCAAGGGTGCAGGTTCAATCCCTAAGCCTGCAGGCCTCACAGCATGGCAAAAGAAAGAAAGAAATTTAAATTAAAAAAAGTTCTGCCGCTTAGTTTTCTTCTTTGCAGAGTTCAAGTCGCTCATTAGATCAGGCTTGTTTTTCTGTGTTTAAATTTTCCTTTGAACGTTTTACTCTGCTGAATCTTTAATGTGCATGTATGTGTGTACAGACAACGTTTCAAATCATGTTTAATTCTGGCGAATGCTAATGTCGTTTAGCCTGATAAATTCCCCATCAGGACCCCTGTGCCGCCCAGCAGCAGCGGACAGTTCAGTTCAGGAAAGGAAGTGAAGGGACCACGTAGAGCTGCAGGGAGCACATGAGCAGCAGATGGTAGCCTGTTTGCTGGAGTCCAGTGTCACGGCCACCTAGTGTCAGCCCAAGGCTTCCAGCTGTTCTCCGGGTACTTTAGTGGAAATGTGGCAGCAGGAAGGTCGTACATAGTATCTTACTAGAAAGGCGACCCATGGTCTTGGCTCTTCAGTGTCCCTGTGGTACGCTGTCACACAGACTTACAGAAAAGGGCCACATATGTGTTGTCAGAGCTGTTCTCTGAAACGTCCAGACCTGTGCGCTGTCCAGCAGGGAAGTGAAGGTCACATGTATGTAACTTGACATTTTCTAGCAGCCGTGTAAAAAAATTAAATGTAGATTTTAAAATATATTGTATTTAACTCAGTGTTAAAAAATATTCTAGTTTTAACATGTATCCATTTCAGAAATCATTGGTGAGCTGTTATAGGGTCTTTTTTCTTAGTGAATCTCTGCAGTCTGGTATGTTCCTCTCCCATCACAGTCCAGATGCTGGCCAGCTACCAGGGGGATCACTGTCGTCATGACCGTGTCAAAACCCTGATTCAAAACAGGAACCTTGTGACCTTTGGAGCCAGAGCTCATTGCATGTGAATTCCCGTTCTGTGTTGCTCTTTGCCATCTCTGTGGATTTGGGATAGTCTCTTAGCTTTTCTGAGCTTCAGTTTCTTAGTGTGTATTAGGATATAAAGCACAAATGTATTAAAATGTAAACCATAACAGTAAGCTACTAAGATGTGTACCTATTATAAGTCTCAGCTGTTCAAAAGACTGAAGTGATCAGGTTGTTCAAAGCAGAAAATGCCTTTGGAGTGAATTTTACATTCCTTTAAAAGCAAGAGTCCTCTCCTTTTTTTAACAGCTGTGTTAATTCTTTGCCCACAAAAGCTGGGTGGAGGTAAATTTTTATTAAGTCTGTTGTGCAAGAACTTGGTGCCTTCATCTTGCTGCCACGTATCTGTTGTGGTTGGTGATTTGCACAGAAACCCAGGCTTAGAACACAGCACTCACATCCCCTCAGTAGCCGAGTGTCTGTTGACTGGAATGGACAGGAGAGCCTTGCCCTGGAGCTGGTGTCAGTGACTCCAGATTTAAAGTAGCGCGTTTGTTTGCCTTCATATGCCTCCAGTTTGAAAAGTCTTCCAGTGACAGTGTCTCTGTAAGTTTTAAATACTCTGCATTTTTTGCCTTTAAAAGTTTAAGTTGTTCTTTCATATTAATGAGATCATTTTTATTGTTTGCTCTTACTTGATTCTATTAATAACATGAGTGTATATATTTATCTGCTACATAGAAATCTTGTTGGATAAAATTCAAACAATTACAAAATATTTGTTATTTTTCTTATGTTATGAACTGCTTTCCCAGGCTGGTAGCATAAATCTCACCTGTAGAGAATGCTTAAAGAAAAATGCATAGCAAATGGTAAAAGCCAGTCTCATAGAAAATTATCTGTTGAATCATCTGTGTTACTTTAGTGCAAGTTCTACAGCAGAGTAGTGACTGTGTATTTATTCATCTGGAAATTTAGAATTTTCCTTCTTTGTGACACAGATTTTTAAAAAAAATCTCTACAGGCCAGTGACATATCAGGCATATCGGGAATGTACACTGGAGACCACAGTTCATGCCAGCGGCTGGAATAAGGTATAAACCAAGTTATCTTTTCTGTTACAAGATTTTAGTGTGTTAATGATAAAGTCCAGGAGGGATTGTTAGCATCGTGTGAGAGCTCATTGTTCCATGAGCCCAGCTGTGTTACGTGGGTGTATCTGATCAAGGCTGGCCCAGAACCAAGGGTGCTGTCGTGCACCATCTTCCTTCTATCTGTCCTGAATCCCCATTATCGCTTCATTTCTCTCCAGACGGTTGTTTGCACACAGGTGAGTATGTCTTGGGGGGAAAGCACAGGCTTCGTTTGGGACAGCTTCCGGGGTTCTCACAGGAGGAGCCCTGGTTGCGCTGATGTTTACAAGGTGTCTCATGTCATGCCTCGTCTGAGCGTTGCAGCTGTCCCCTCAGAGGGGGCAGAAGGGACTTTATTAGCTTTTGTCTTGTTAGGTCAGGTGAAGAATCAGTTTTTTAAAAAAAGAGTTCTTGCTTAAGACCCCGTGACCAGTACATGTTAGAACCAGCCCTGGAGCTGAGGTCTGATTCCCGCTTCGGTGTTTAACGTGTCTTTCTGCTGTCCCTCGCTGCTCACCCCTGTGTCAGGCTTTGTGGTCCACTTGTCACCTTGCTGAGGAGAGTCTTGGGAGAGGTGGTCTAGGCTCATCCAGCTCACCAGGAGGAGGTCTGGCCCTTAGTGATGTGGTGCTTGGGATGAGAGAGTGCCATGCAGTTATTTTTATAAGTAGCCCCTCTACTGAGAATTAACTGCTGTAAGCCAGAATATGTGACCTCATATAGCTGATTGATGTATATTATTTTTATTCACCTTAATACAGGCTTTGGAGGCATTAGGGCATAATCATTAGCATCATGGGCCTGTAATCGGACTTATTTCCATATCAGCTTTGCCGCTGACTAGGTGCATATCTTAGGCCAGGTTAGTTAAGCAGGCGAGGTCTTGATGTTCACGTCTGTGACGTGGAGACCGTACCACTAACCTCAGAAGTGTTAACAGAACTGAATGACATCGTGTGTGTCGAGTGCTTGTTGTAGGGCATTGTCTGGCACCACGAGAGTGAGCACTCTGCAAACAGTGGCTGTTGTGTTAGATTTGACACATGGAGCCTTGTTCCCAAATAGTCACTGTTACAGAGTTTTATTATGTTACTACTGTGAAAGAGTTGTTAGAATATGTTTTACTTACTTTCATGGAATAAAGCAAACCTCTCTTATGAACACTTGAAATAGATTTTATAAATAAAAGTGAGCTTGGTTATGATGTATTTCTTTGTATATCCAACAGCAAATAATTGAGATCTCTAATATCACTAGCCTCCTCCCCTATCTTACATTCTTCTCCTGTTGCCCTTGTCTAAGATTGTTACAGTCGACTCTTTTGTGTCTTCCTTTCCCCATCCTATGGTTATCTAAAAAAAATGAAAGTAACCCCGGTCTTCACATTCCTTCTTCACCCATCTTTTTTCCCCACCACCCCATTCCCTGCTTCATTGCAGTCCCTCACCGGAACCATAGGCCAGACTCCACGGGACTTGAGCCTCCATGGGAATAGGACCTGCTCTGCAGAGTCTAGCACTGCTCCCTGAGTCCCTGAGGGCAGAAAAAGAACCCAGCTTGGCATGATAGGCAGCTGAAATGCCTCCTTCCACCCCAATCAGAATTAGATCGGCTAATTTAAGCATTTAGCTCATATTTTATATTTAGCCCATATCTTATATTTTGCACAAGTATTTGCAAAATTTTGATATAACATCACTGTATGAAGTGACTGTCTGGTAGGTAAATGAGGCACAAATGAAAAAGTGTCCACAAAGCATGCCCAGTTTCCAAGCTGAATGTCAGTTCATCTGAGTAGGGATTATAAAAGCATGTTGGTAAAATGCTCTTTAATCAAAGTAAGTGGAGGGAAAAAAACTGGTCACAAACCCATATTAATAGAATGATTTTTTCAAAAGTTTATGTGTAAATATAGGCTGTATAGAATGTATATACTGAGAAAAATAATTGGAATGTGTGCCAGAATATTAATAGTCCATAGTAGTTATCTCAGAATTGTAGATATTCTTTAATTCTTTAATTGTAGATATCTTTAATTCTTTTTTAATATCCCTCATGGTGATCTGTTTTTCCTATGAACTTATCTGCTTATAGGAAAAGATGAAAATGACCATCAGAGAGAAAAGCTAGAGTGTTTGGTGCCTGGTGCTCACATGGTAGCAAGTAGACTGTGGAAATACAGTAGCAAGGAAAAGTCCATTATTTGCTTTGGTTGATTTTTAGTGGCATATTACATCACTCATCTTTTACAGTCTTTCACTGAAACATCAGGCGTGCACAGAGTGGAGCACACGGTGTAATAGACCTGCACCTGTGCCTTGGCCTCAGCAGCTGTCAGCCTGTGTCTGGCCTTGTTCCATCTGTTCCCCACTGTTCCCTGGATTACCTTGATGCACACCCTACAGATACATTAGTGTGTATTTCTAACACCTCAGTTATTAACAGTAATTTTAATATCATCACACAGTCTGTTCAGAATTCAAATCTTCCCAGTTGTTTCATGAAGATATTTTCCTAAGCTCATTTGAGAATTGAGATCCAAACAACGCTTATAAATAGTATTTGCCAGGTCTCCCTGTCCCTCACCATTTCCCAGAGTTCACCCAAGTTCATGTCCATTGAGTCAGTGATGCCATCCAACCATCTCATCCTCTGCTGCCCTCTTCTCTTGCCCTCAATCTTGCCCAGCTTCGGGGTCTTTTCCAGTGAGTCAGCTCTTCGCATCAGGTGGCCAAAGTGTCGGAGCTTCAGTTTCAACATCAGTCCTTCCAGTGAGTTTTCAGGGTTGATCTTCCTTAGGATTGACTGGTTTGCTCTACTTGCTGTCCATTAGGTGTACAGATGATATAGAACTCTTGTGGGTAGTAAAATGTGAAATTGATGGAAACAGTTGTAGAAATACCCATGAAGCTTTGTGACCACAGCAGTTAGAGGTCAGTGGGTATGACTGTACAAAGGTGATTTAAGTTACAAACTGTGAGAGTGTCATCAACCAAGTAGAAGATGCCAGTCGTATAAAAGGAAGCCTCTGCACTCACTGCATTTCAAGGAGGATGTAATTACGATGGAGAAGATTCAGGAAAGAGTAACTTAAATGATGAAAGTGGTGGAGCAGTTGCTGTATGAAGAACGGACTAGAAGGTTAGATTTCAGCGTAAAAAGTAATAATGAGAGGGAATACAGTTCAGGACTAAAGACAGTGAGAGGATTACAGGCTTATCTCTAGATTATTATATCATAAAACTAGGGCAGCTACGCTTGATACGTGAAAGAGGTGAATTTTGAAAAATTAAGAGTGTTACTCTATATGGCAAGTCTGAAACATTTGCAACTCCTATTTCTGAGACGCAATAGAGCTTAAATGTGAATGACTTTAAGACATTGCATGTATTACATTACTGTGGGAAATGAGAATGTTTTGAGGTATGGAGGGCCCCAGGCCCTAGGGGTTGATGTGACATGTCTGTTGGGCTGGTTCACAGCTCCCCTCCCTGCCCCAACTGAGCTGGACGAGCAGCTGTGCTGTTCTGTTTTCAGAAGTGCTGCAAGTGTCTGCTTACGCAGAAAGCCTCGTAGAGGCCTGTCTGCAGCCCTGTTCCCCTCTGCTGGTGCTGAGAAGCGATTTTGACTGCGCTTGGGGCTAGAGTTCTTTTAGAATACCAAAAAGGAAAGATGTGTGCTTGTCACATTTTTCTTTCAGATTTTTCAATAGAGATTCCCTCAGAGCCGCTTTTACTTAAAAAAAAAAAAAAACAGAGATTATTAGTAAGAATATAAACTCATTGTCTTTTCTGTTTGTCCTCTTCTGCAGAAATACATTGTAATCCCTCAGCTATGACCTTGGCAGGTCGGTGACAGGAAACTGGTTTCATTTCCTTTGGCGGTCCTTTTTGATGTTGTAGACAGAAGGATTTCAGGCAGATGGTTAACTGAAAGTACTTAGTTCTCTTCACTGTGCAGGGGTTTTGGGGAAGGAAAGGCACTCTAGTTAGTCTCTGTCATAAGTTTTGATGACTTTGTAATGTTGAGCCAGAAGGTCATTAGGAGTGATAACACCTCTGGTGTTGATGACTTGTGTAAGATGGTCCATGACTTTGGAGGTGTTGTGTTCAAATAGGTGATGAAAGGACGGGGACAGCGTGCACCAGGTGCAGAAGACGCGCGCTTGAGAGTGCGTCCCCGCCCTGTCACCGCTGTGCTCGCCTCAGGCTCGCACTGTCGGCAGGTTCTTAGGTGTTTTCCAGAAATACTGTAGGGTTCTGCAGTGCTCACACAGATGGTGCCGTTATTGTGCATAGCCTGCTTTATCTCTTTTCATTGACAATAAATCTTGGCAGTTGAGCAGTGCACAGTCTAGCTCACTTTAACAGCTTCATGATATTTTTCTGGATGACCAAAATTTGACAGTGCCTGTTGGGTCATTTCCAGTCTTTAGCTGTCATAATGCCTCAGTGGGTTTCCTGTACATATGTAATTACACATACACATGCGTGTGTGTACACACACACAGAGGCCTGGTTGTTTTCATATAATAACATTTCTACCACCCTGTGGTATAAAACATACATGCGTTTTTCTCCAGAATTCAAGTTGAGTTTATTGTTTTATATAAAATACTGTTTATTGTAATAAAAAGGGAATTCCATAGTGATGCACCAAAATGTGTTTTCTAGTAGTTGAACATGTAGAATGATCTGTAAGAATTTCAGTTTGTGTTTTATTCCCTCATCTTTGTGTTGAAGATTTTGGTGCCTCTGATTTTGCTACGACAAATGCTCCTGGAGCTGACGAAACGTGGCCAGGAGCCGCTGGGCGCGCTGCTGCAGTTCGGTGTGACGTTCCTGGAAGACCACGCGGCCGAGTACATCATCCAGCAGGGTGGCTGGGTGCGTACCTGCAAGTTGTTGTGGTTGTTCTAAATTTTTTCTTTAAGAAAAAAAAATCAAGTCTTTCATGGTTGTTTTTAACAGCCTAGATTAAATTCATTAGTATTATCATTCAGTATTAATATTGTGATTGAATGGTTATCAATGGAAAGGCTATTCATGCAGTTTAATTTAATATACTAAGATTTTGCAATACTTCTGAATGCATATGTGGTATTTTTAAGTGGTTATGAAACATTTCATACTAGCACAGAGCACAGAAATAACTAAGGGATGAGGAATAGTAAATGAGCACCTGTGTATTTACCATCCCAGTGGAAGGAAGGAGCACAGCCAGCACTCGGGATCTCCTCGTTGGCCCTGGATTTCCACATACAGGGGCAGCCCCTGTTCTGAATTGTAGCTTCAACTTGCACTTATTCCCAGAGAGTGTATTATCTTGTTTGGACTTTATGTAAATAGTATGATATGTATTCCTCTGTAACTTGCTTTTTCATTCCCTGTTATATTCTTGAGATTCACTTAGGTCATTGTTTCTCAACTTCTTTTCATTATCACCTTCCTGAGGATCCTTTTTAGACATTTTTATCCTTATCATCTCTCTCCTCCCCATGAGAAATTTTCAAAGTGCAGATCCAAGTCTGTCTGTGTGCCGAGGCCAAGGCCTTTGTCATGGCTACGATTATCCCATCTCCACACCAGTTTTCACCCTTGATGGATCCCCTTTGTGAATGCGTGATCTGAGTCCACGTGTTGGTGGGCATTTGGTGTTTTAAATATGTCACAGTGTATCAGTAGTTTATTTAACAGACAGTCTTGCCAGTGGACAGGTCTGTCTTCTTGCTGTTGGAAGTATTGCTGTTTGAAGCAGTGTCAGGCACGAGTGCAGGAGTGCCTCTGGCCGTGCGCCTGGGGAGGGGTTTCTGGTTCCAGGAGTGTAGACATGTCTGAGTTGCAGGACAAGCCCAACTGTTTTCACGGTATTTTCCAACTTGTCCTCTCTCAGCAGCTTGTGAAAATTCTTTTAATGTGAGAATTTTTATTGTTCTGTCTCTTCCATAACACTTACTATTGTCAGACTTACTAATTTTAAAAATTACTTATTAAAATAAGATTATTTAGGAATAATTGTAAATATACAAGTTACAAAGGTAAAACAATCGCACATCCCCTTCCCCCAGTTTCCCACATTAGCATCTTACATAACTACGGCTCCTTTGTCAAATTGATTTTTCCATATTGATTTTCTGTCCAGCACATGTGCTTAGCTATCTTATGATTCTGACTGTCTCTGGGTTTCTTTGGGTTTTCTACATAGAAAATCGCACCATGTGTGAATAATGTCAGTTTTTTTTTCTTTGAGCCTGTCTTTTTTAAAAAAGACACTGTACTAATCAGGACCTCCAGCACAGTTATTAACAGCAGTGGTGTTAATCCATCCTTGTCCTTTTCTTGATATTAACGTGAGTGCCTTTAACATGTAACCATTTAGTTGTATCTCCATGAGTGAGGTTCTTCTGTAACTTTCCTTGTTGTGTTTCAGTTTTAAGACTTCATAAAAGAATTTGCAGTTGGGAAGAATGTCTCCTTTTTTCCCCTGTACTCTGGAACAGCTTGTGTGAGGTTTGGATTATATGTGCCTTGCTTCCCATGACATTCCTTCACAACCACCTGGTATTTTCTCTGGGGGAAGGTCTCTGTTTTTCTTGTCGGTCTCTGGTCACTCGTTTGGGTCTCTGGCTGCGTCAGATCTAAGTTGCTTGGTCTTATTTTAGTCGTGTGCAATCATTCATGTAGGCGCACGGACTCTAGTTGCTAGGCATGGGCTTACTTGCTCTGTGGCATGTGGGATCTTAGTTCCCCAACCAGGGATCAAACCCACATGCCCTGCATTGCAAGGTGGATTCTTAACCACTGGACCACCAGGGAAGTCCCTTATACTACTTACTTTTATAAAAAGAGTTTTCTTTTGGAGAATTCTGAGTATATACGAAAACAGAGAAGTGCATGTAATGAACCTCATCACTTAGTCCTAACAACCATTAACTTATTGCCAGTCATGCTTCAGTCATAGCCTAATCATTTCCTGTCTTGATATTATTTTGAAGTGAAATCCAGACATCCTGTAATTTTCTCTGCAGAGATTTCACTGTGATCTCTAAAGATAAAGGTTCTTTTTAAATTTTAAGTCACAATACCATTATTGCATCACAAAAAAATTAAAAATAATTCCTTCCTATCATCAGATAACCTTTTAGCATTCAAAGTGTCTTAACAGGCTGAAAAGGGAATGAGGTTAGTAAAATGCTTCTCGGAGTTTGAGTGAAGTAACTGGATTTGAGCTTACTGGAATTTGGACCGTCAAAGTAGATGGTGGGTCAGGTCGTTCAGGTCATGCTGACAGTGGTCTCAGGTTCAAAGAGGCTTTTGTGACAAGATGCTCCTCTCTTTACCAGGATCTTTTTTTCCCCTGGGTGGGTGCTGTAGGAACGTCCCTAGTGTAGATGCCCAGCCCCAAAGCAGACACCAAGAGGGAAGAGGGGGGACACCTTGAGAGATTCTGCAGAGATGGTTGCCCCCATTTTTCACGGCTCTTTTCATGGCTCCCTCTCTCTCCGTTGTAAAGACGTGAGTGTTCAGGCACCTTGGACGGAGCTCTTGGCGGGGTGGGGGCGATGTTAGATCAGATACTGTCGGCATGTGTCTTCAGAGCATTGCCTTCCCTCCCTCCTTGTACAGCCTCCCCTTGTGGGGATGGTGGGCTCCGCTGGCGTGATTCTCACAGCAAACACAGTTGCTGCTATCTCCTTGGGGACAGAGCTGTCACAGTGACAGCCGCCTCTCCTGCCGCTGCCTCCAGGAGAGCCCTCCCCGCCTTCCTGCCCTCCCTCTGACTCTGTCGTGGGCAGAGGCAGGGTGGCCTGCTCCAGCCCTCAGGTTCCCAGTGCCCTCCTGTTGTTGGCGTTGCTGCTGTCTGTGGGTGGCTCCCCCAGGGACCTTCCTAGCCTGGATGGTGCTCTGAGATGAAGGAGGAGGAGCTAGAAGGGGCATTGTTTATTCCCTTCTCAATGTTCTGTTTCTTTATGATGGAGTGCCTCAAACTTTGGTGGTAATTATAATTTGTTATAAAGTATTTTATTCACCTGAAATCTGTATGCTTAAAATAGAGCAGTATGTATGAGTAACTAGTTTGTTAATATTTAAAATGTGTTTTCCTTTCTAAATGTGAGTGCCCAATCTGTATTTCACACTGTTATATTTGAGCACCCTGTGTTTTTGTATTTAAAACCAAGAGCATGCTTTTCTGGCTAATTGGTGAAAATGCATCCTCTGACAGAAAGTGTCAGCCTGCATCTCCTTCCAGGCACTTCGTGTGGAACACGCATTGACAGGTCTTAACAACACGGGGCCGGAGGAGGATCACTGGCCACGTGGTGGTGCATGTCTGTTACATAAGGTCTGTCATATGACTTCCCCCGGCTGTGTCTGTCTTCAGCCACTTGAACGTGAGCTCCTGAAGTGGAGCTGGCTTCTCGAATCTGCAGGAGAGGCGGTGAAGGAGGCAGTGACTTGGGGTGAGTGGGGTGGCCCTGTGTAGTGAGCTATAGTCGGTGGGGTGGCCCTGTCTAGTGAGTTGTAAGGCAGGTGTTGGTGGCCTTGGAGATTTGCAGAAAAAAAAGTGATTCTTTGTTGTCTGAATTATAGAAAGAAATGGCTAGGATAAATGTCTTTGGAGGTCTGCAGGGAGTTTTGCTTGTCCTGCGTCTTGTTTTATGAATATTTTGTCTTCAAGTGTTTTTTTTTCCCCCATTGTACTGTGTTTGAGGTGATTTTCCATTGTACTGTATTGAGAGGTTTTAGAACAGTTTTAGGTTTATGGAAATGTTTACCAGAAGGTGCAGAGATTTCACATCAACTCCCTGCCTCCACACATACGAGCCCCCCAGTTGGCAGCCCTGGCCAGAAGGAGCCTCCATTACACTTGCTGAGAGGCACGCCAGCATCCCCCAGAGTCCGCAGTTTACATTAGGATCCAGACATCTTGGTGATGCTGGCTATGCATTATATGGGTTGGGATGAATTTATAGTGACATATGTCCAACCAGTACTGATTTCATTGCCCTAGGAATCCTCTGGGCTTCCCCTGTTTGTCCCTCCCTTGCTCTGAACTCTAGCAACCACTGACCTTTTAATTGTCTCCATAATTTTCTAGAAGATCATATAGTTGGGAGACATAAAATATGTAGTCTTTTCAGATTGGCTTTTTTCACTTAGTAATATGCATTTGAGTTTCCTCCTTTCCTTATTAGCACTGAATACTTGCCAAGTGGCATGTGGGACCTTCATTCCCCAACCAGGGATTGAACCCACATCCCCTGTGTTGGAAGTAGAGTCTTAACCACTGGACCACTAGGGAAGTCTCAGGCTCATTTTTTAAATTGGTTGTTTAAAATTTAATTTTAATTGGTTGCTTAAAATTCTTAATGTTGAATTTTAAGAGTTCTTTGTGTTACTTTAGGTGACAGTCCCTTATTGGATGTGTCTTTTGCAAATAGTTTCTCCCAGTCTGTGCCTTTTCTCCTCATTCTCTCAGAATTATCTCTTCAGTAGTCTAGCTTTTCATTCGCTTCTCTCACTTGATTGTGCTTTGTATCTAAGAAGTCATCACCAAGCCCACGATCTTTTAGCTCTTCTCCTATGGCATCTTCTAGGAGTTTTGCATTTTACATCTAGATCTGTGATCTGCTCCTGCTCCCACATGTGCCACATGGCTTGTGGGATCTTAGTTCTGATGCATGGACCAAACCTAGGCCCTCAGCCGTGAAAGTGCAGAGTCTAACCACTGGACAACCAGGGAATTCCCTGTGATCCATTTTGAGTAAAAATTTTTTAAAAGGTGTAAGGTCTGTGCCTAAGTTCATTTTTTAAAAACATGTTTATTTTTACTTTTTCTTTTTTTTAAGTTTTGACTGTGCCATGAGGCAGGTGGGTCTTAGCTTCCTGACTGGAGATCAGACCCTTGCCCCTTGCTTTGGAAGCAAAGAATCTTAGCCACTGGACCATGAGGGAAGTCCCCAGAAAGAGCCTGATTATAACTCCTACATCCCTGCCACGTCTGGTTCTGGCGTGTGTGTGTGTGTGTGTGTGTTCTCTTTTTGCTGTGCCTTGTCATTTTTTCTGGCTAGCCAGGCTTGCGGTCCCAGATAAAAGGAACTGCGTCTGGAGGTCTGGGCGATATGGTGAGGCATCAGGAGATGTGTTTGCAGGCCTGTGAATAGGTCTCCCCTGGTAAGCGAGCCTGTGGGCTCCCCGCCCCCGAACTTGACGGGACTTTCTGTCTCTCCCTCCTCCCTAGATGGCACAGTGGCCGGAGTGGGTCAGCACCGGGCATTTTCCTCCTCTGGGCTCAGGCAGTGGTGAACTGGTTTCCCCTGTGGGGAGAGCGGGGTGCTCAACTGCTTCAGAGGGGCTCCTGCCCGGAGCAGGGGTGTGGGGTGACTCCCAGAACTGCGGGGCTTCCCTCTGGTGGTCCCCGTCCCCCCCACCCTCAGCCCGCTTGGCCTCCTCCAGCCCCAGGACAGCCCTTGGCCCTGTGTCATCTCCTCTCTTCTCTCAAAGTCCTTGAGATTTCTGGTCATTGAGCTTTTTAACCCACTTCAGGGCAGAGTGGAGACATCTGAGCCCCTTCCACGTGGAACCTGCGAGTCCCTGGGAAGCTTTTGTTTCTGCTTTGTTCTCGCTGAGCCCCCACTAGTTCCTCAGCTACAGGGTCGGTTTTCTGGGTGCTGAGTGAAGCAGGCTGCCTGAGAGCTCAGGTGTGCTTGAGGCAGATGGGAAGGGCTGGGTGGCATGTTCTGTGCTGTGGGGGGGGTGTCATGTGGTTCAGAGAATGGGGAAGGCAGGGTCAGTTGGGGTACAGTCAGGAGCACACATCTTACAGACCGGCAGCAGCTTTCTAGAGACGTGGAGAGTGACTGCTGGCCTGTACTGGGACTATAGGGTGGGGGCGTGTGTGTGTGTGCACACTTCTGGGAGTGGAGGTTGGACTCATGATTTGTTTGGGGACCCAGCTCTTCCAGTCATTAGCCCTGAGTTTGGGGGGGATTCCTTTAACGTCACTGAGCCTCAGTTTCATCAGCTACAATATGGAGGAGTAGATGGTGTGAGAGTGTTCTGTGAACCCATGATGTTTTTACAAGTATCAGCTTTTTCAGACACGTCTCTAGTGTGTTTTCCTCCTCTTTTCAAGTCTGATAGAGGTTTCCTTCAAGTGTTGGTTCTCACTTTGCTGGGCAGTGGTCAGGGCTCAGCCAGATGTGAGCAGGACTGCCCGCCCCGGCTCCCGGGCCTGCGAGGGTCACTATGGGGCAGGCTTCTCCTTGGTGGTGTACGGTGTGTACTGAATCACACCTCACTGTGAAATATTTAGATTTCATAAAGGATTACAGGGGGAAATGTAATTTATAATAATAATAAATAGCTTGAATAAAGTTAATTTTTGTCTTTTTTTCTTTGATTTGAAGCTTCTCATTTCTATTTTAAGAACTGAAAACCTCAAAAAGTTTTTATTTGAATCAAGGACATCAGAAGATTGTCATTTGGGAACTTTTAGGTTGGACTCTGTTTGAGTTTGCACACTGTGGGAGGTGACATACAGTTTGTGATCTAAAGTCAGTTCAGGGGGTTGTGCGGCTGAAATAATTTTAGTGTAGTAAGGGTTCAGTGTTTCTCGAGATCTATTCGTTTTAGGTGTGAGTGTGGGTGTTGACTGCACTGTGTTTAAATGTGTCCTTTGTGGGTCTTAGTCATCATATTAAGGTGGAAAGTTACCTTAATATAAATCTCTCTCACACTCTGTTTTCTTCTTCTTTTTTTGTAGTTGTTTTATTTTATTATTTTGGCTGTAGTGTGCAGGGTTGTAGTTCCCAATCAGGGACTGAATCTGGGCCCCCACCTCGGGAGTGTGGAGTCTTAACCACTGGACCGCCAGGAAGCCCCTCTGTTTCCTTATTTTAGGTTAGTAAGTGATCTCAGAGCCTTTTGATTGCTAATACCCTGTCTGACCGAGTGTAGAGGAGCAGTTGTCTGTTTTATCTTCTTGGTGATAAGGGTTGGTTGGCATGTGACAGGTGGGGTGGGTCCCTGAGTGAGCTCCCTGGGGAGGGTGGTCTTGAGAGTCTGCCCGGCGTCCTCAGTGGATCAGTTCATCGGCAGCTGTGACCCTGAGTGTGAAACACTGCTTGAAGTGGCACAACAGTTTGTAACTTGTGTGACCCAAAATAGAACGGAAGCAAACTCGGTGGATGCAGACATGGTGGATTGCTGCTGCAACTTCGAGATGCTTCTCTGGGTGATTCCAGGCCGATTTTACCCGTACCCACCTGTTCCGCAGTAGTCCCTTCAGATATTTCAGTTTCTTCCCTATCTCCCTTTTTACTTGAAGAATTTCCTGAACATACCTTCTGTATTTGCTTGACGAAAACACCAAGAATAGTGTCTTCTGCTTACTTCTTGCCATAAACTCAGGAAAAGCACCAGTGTAGGAAGCAGGGGCTTAGACCCCGCAGGCGAGCCGCCTGGTCAGAGCCAGTCCCAGCTGTGGACTTCAGGCCAGGTGTGCACCCTCCTCGGGTGCTTCAGTTTCCTTATTCTGACGGTGAAATGAATTAAGTCTGGTCTTCAGAAGGACACTGGTGCCCAGTTCTCACAGCAGCTGAGGGACCTTGGGTGAGTTCCTACTTCCTGGGCGCCATCTGTTTAAACAGAACATAGTTCTCTGTTAAACTCTCGTTGGTCCCAATTAATTTTATATTTTTGAGCCCTTGAATTTATTCCTTTGTGTTGTTTGTGTCAGTGGGACTAAAGATACAACTGTTTGCAGTGATACAAGTATTTTGTGTTAAAAGTGATTTAAGTTGTTGGTGTGCTGAGTGTAGTGAAGGATTACCCCTGCTTCACTGTCTGGTGCCTCCTCTCTCAGAGACAGCCTGCTCTTCATTAGTTGATAGTGACTGTCGAGGGAGACGCCTCCATTTTATATTCTTGCTTTAGCTGACCAGAAGTAAAAGTTTCAATGATCATCTATTCTTTCTTTAAAACTTCTTAAATAAAGCATAAAATTTTTGGTGAATCATCATTAAAATGTCACGACCCACACATGGACATAAATTGTAAGGGAGGGAGTCCGTGGCAGCAGGGCAGAAGCGGCCGAGCCTGACGGGGTTGAGCCCCGGGCTCGCGCTGAGCTGTTGTCTTGACGACCCTGCTGACGGTGCTGTGTGGTGGAGTCTTCTAGACACGGGACAGAAGGTTCTTAACCCTCCGCTTTGAGTCACTAAAAATGAAGAGGAAGGTAACTTTATACTAAATACTGTCTTAGTCTAACTTTTCCCTCATTTCATCATAATGCAACTTTTGAAGTTTCCATTTCACTTGTTTGGGCTTTGAGCCTTAAATAAAATAGTACCAAAGGATGACTTCCCTGGTGCTCCAGTGGCCTCCACTGCAGCGGGGTACGGGTTCAACCCCTGGTCGGGGAGCCGAGAATCCCACATGCCCAGTGGCCAGAAACAAAAATTAGCAAAAGTCTCCTTTCTGAGGATTAAAATTTTTACCTTTTTTGGTATGGTTCCTTTGTTTTGCTTTTGCTTTTTAAACTAACTCTTGGGCTTTCCTGGTAGCTCAGTTGGTAAAAAATCTGCCTGTAATGCAGGAGACCTGGGTTCGATCTGCTGGAGAAGGAAATAGAAACCCACTCTAGTATTCTTGCCTGGAGAATCCCATGGACAGAGAAGCCTGGCAGACTACAGTCCATGGAGTCACAAAGAGTTGGACCCAACTGTGCGACTTTCACTTTTTTCACTGTGAGAGGTTCTCTTTTCAGCCCTTGCTGGGAGTGCACGCCGACTCTTAGGGCCTCTGGAGTCAGCTTGAACGACTGTCTTGAGGCTGTTCCAAGCCCAGCGGAGCCCCGCCTCCTGTGACTGCGGAACCAGCAGTGCGCAGAGCATCAGCAGATGTGACTCTTAAGGACAGGGACACGGGAGTTAACCATATCTGACCGGAAACTGTCTGGTCTTGGCTGGAGACCAGAACCATTCTCCCTGACAGGGTGGGAGCCAGTGTGCTCACATACGCTCTGCAGCTTCTCATCACCGTCTGTGGTGTCACCCAGGCTCGGCGACACCTCCCGCCCATCTCCAGCACGAGCCCCTGGGCCCCGTGTGTCCCCTGCCTTAGGGCTGTCGATGTCACATGAAATGCGTGACTCGTGTCAGTCATGTCTGGACGGTCAGTTTGTGAAGAACCAAAATTGAGTCCGTTCTTCCCTGTGACCAGAGCTCGTGGCCACGGCCACGCTGCCTCTCTGTGGCTCCTACCAGTGGAAGGGCGGGAGGCCTGTGCCACCCGTTGGAGCAGCTCCGTCTGTGACCAAGCGCTCCCTTGCAGTGGAGTTCAGGCTGTTGGCTCTGAGCCCTCTGTCCACTGCCAGCCCCTCCCTGGTTACTCCAGGCTTGTTCAGTCCCCTGGTCTGTGTTTCTGGGCCTCTGCTGGGCCAGGCTCCCACTCACCCTTGCCTCCCCAGCCGCTGCCAAAACACTTTCTCCTGGTCTGCTGAGCCAGTGGTGAGCCTGGAGCACGAGTTGCCTGCCTGTGCTTCTTCCCTCTGCTGGGCCACATTACTTAACTGTGTTAAATATGTGTGAAGTTGAGTAGGATGTGCATCAGCTTTCTGCTGATTCAGCTTTGAGGACGTGCTTAGAGAACCATCTTGTTAGAAACTCCTTCTCTGCGTTGATCTGCAAGCGAGCGTGTTCAGTCCAGAAACACCATCATTTTAAATGATGTGTTTGTTCCTCAGGCTCAGCTTAGGAGGGAGTGGTCCCCTGATGTATATTCGCAGAGGTTGCTTTGGCTCCCTTGTGCTGATCACGTGCTTCTCTTCTAGGGCACCGTCTTTAACCTGGAGTCAGAGGACGAGTGCCCCGCGGGCGCCGCGGAGGACAGCAACGACATCTACATTCTGCCCAGCGACGGCTCCACGCACGTCAGCCCCCCGGAGTCGCCCACTACGGCCACGGCCTCCTGGCAGGCCGAGAGCTTGCCCGTGTCGCTCTCCGCCAGCCAGAGCTGGCACACGGAGAGCCTGCCGGTGTCCCTGGGCCCCGAGTCCTGGCAGCAGGTCACAGTGGACCCTGAGGAAGTCAAGAGCTTGGATAGCAACGGGGTCGCAGAGAAGAGCGAGAACAACTCCTCCAACTCCGACATCGTGCACGTGGAGCGGGAGGAGATCCCCGAGGGTGTGGGGGAGGCAGCCGCGCCGGCCCCTGCCCTGATGGCGGCCGTCCCCAGGGCCAGTCCCACGACATCACTGTTCGTGGAGCTTGGTGAAGAAGAGGCAGAAGCAGCCCCACCAGAAGCTTCTGAACTGGAGCAGGAGGGGGTCCTGCCACCCAAGCCCCCAGCAGAGCCTCCCGCAGCCGCACCAAGCCAGGAGGAGGCCACCGGAAGGCAGGGGGCACTCAGGGTAGGGCCCCGCCCAGGCGACCTCGAGAAGGCCGGCCCGCTGCCTGAGGGCAAGTCCCTCCTGCTCTTGGGAGGGGCGGCTGCCATGGCCATCCTCGCAGTGGCGGTTGGGTTGGCACTGGCTCTGCGGAAGAAATAGGTTTTCCTTCTCGGGGTTCACCGTGACCTGCTGCCGGGACTCGGGGCCCAGGAGAAAGAAGACAAGAACGAGTAAGGTTTTAGTTGTCTCGACTGAATCTGAATGGGCAGCAGCTGGTTGGACGTCCGCGGGACACTGGGGTGAGGGGCTGGCTCAGCAGGGCAGGGGCGGCCCACCTGGCGGGGCTTGAGGTAGAGACGGCGCACACAGTCTGCGGGGCCGTCCCAGGCCTGGGCTCCCCGAGATTCGGGGTCTAGGGTGTAAAGTGCTTCCTCAACCTTGTCTCTGGCGTCTGGACAACCTGCGCCATGAGCGCCTGTGCCCCCGAGGGTGTGTAGCCTCCCGTCGGCCCCCGTAGCACCTTCCCCTTTGGTGACAGCCCCTCCCGATGTTGCCAAATGTCCCCAGGATAAGGCGTCCCATGAGAGCCACAGCCTCAGAGGCAGAGGGTTCTTGTGGGCACCTGGGGGGCCAGGCAGAGGGCCCCTCGGCTGCTGACGCGCTCTGGCCTGGAGCCTCCCCTCTGCCAACGAGCGTGCGCTTTCCAACCCCTCCTCCGGGCTCCTCTGTTCTTCCCGTCGGTCCCGCAGCCCAAGTGCTCTGCGGTCTCCACCGCCTCTCAGGTACTGCCCTGCCCTCCCCACCCGGGTCCCTGCTGGCCCATGGAGAGGGCTTGCCCAATGCTTCCCTCGGCTCCCCTCATAAAGATGCTGCCTGTAGTCTTTTAAAAAGTAAATATAAGACAAGAGGCCCAGGCCCTGCCCGTGACTGTGGGCAAGCTATCTCTTGTACAGAAGCAGGAGGGTAGCTTGGCTGACCTCCGGAGGTGGTTTCTAGCCCTTCTGTTGGTGGCCGCCTGGCAGGGGTGTCTGTCCAATGGTCACTGTCTGTAGCCTGGGTTAGCCTGGGTTCTGGCCACAGACTTCTCACTGGTCACACGGCCCCTCTGTGTCTCCTGCTTGTAGTAAGAGCTCCCATACTGGGCTTCAGCCCAGGGGACATACTCTTATGCAGCGCACAGTCTCCTAAATACCATTGAAGTTAAAAAGCAGGAGAGGCCACCTTTGAGGTTCCTGCTTGGCCTTCAGAGTTCAGCAGGAGGCTCTCACTGAGCTCGTCACGGCCAAGATGGCAGAGCGATGGCCACGGTGTTTGTGGTCGGCGTGTGCCGGGGACACGGCATAGCCCCGGGAGGGGTGGGGGGACTGCATCTCTTCTCCCCTGAGGTTGGGTCAGTCACAGGACCGTGCCTGAGACAGCTCATCTCAGAGTTACCTTAGTCAGTGTAACAGGTTACTTTTTAGATCCTGAAATTTGTAATAAAATTACATTACCTATCCTCATCACCAAAACTTGATGTTTTAAATGTGCTTTATTATTTTTATTTTTTGAAATTCTTCCTAAAGCAGTACTGTTTACAAGTTGGCCAGAAAGGCCTGGAGCATGTGTGTGTGTGCGTGCGTGTGTATGCATGTGCGTGTGTGCAGGCCCCAGGCGTGCACCTGTGTTCGAGCATCAGTGCCTCCTGGGGAGGGAGGTGTCGAGCTCTGCACCTGGACTGAGGAGCCGGAGGAGAGCTGGTGGGGCTCGTGTCGTGGAGCTTGTCTTCCTCCTCGCGTGTGGTCTGCTGCATTGTCTTCGTCCCTTTTATAACGTTTTCCTCCCAGCGTTTACATTTTTAAACTCTGGGTCCTCAAACCCACTGGCTGAAGGTGCTGAAGCTCTGATGGGAGCCGGGTTGCTTCTGAGCAGCTGGCGGGGGGCGGGGTGTCTGTGCTGCAGGGGCTGGGGTCTGGGGTCCCCCTTCTCCGTGGCAGGAGGTGGGGCTTTCTCTGCGCCAGGCCCTTGCTGGTTCTGGTTGGTGGGTCTCCAGCAGTCTGACTGTGCTGTTGAATGTCATGACTTCTGATCGCTTGGCAAAAGCCACTCAGTTTCTTGAGGAAAACACTAGAATTAAAGAATGCTGGTTTATGTTCTCTGCAGTAAATGGTAAGTCTCGGCCCGCAAAAGCCCGGTTGGTCCCAGGGTGCCTCCGGGACATCAGCACTGCCGCCTGTGTGTGGAGTCCGATGCAGCACCCGTGTCCCCTGCGGGCCCTCCCAGCGCTCGGGGCACAAGCTCCCGGGAGACCGCGCGGCTGAAGTGTGAGCCACGGTCAGAGGGCGGGCTGGCGCCTTCTCGCCCACTGAGCCTGGAGGGGCTGGGTCCTGGGCCAGCACCACAGGGACAGGCCGCTCACTGTCTTCCTGGGCCTCCTGTGTTTCTCCTGATGGCTTAGTTGTCCTTTTCCTTCAGACTAAAAGTGCTTCTCTGTGCCTCCTTGACGGAGGTCGGCGTGTTCTGGATTCCGCCCCTCACCCCTCCACAGTGCTGCGGTGAGACGTGGCCCCTTTCCTGCATGAGGCCCCTCAGCTCTCCCCTCACCTGCGTCTGTGCTCCTTGTCGGGGGAGGCGCAGAGCTCTGCTCTGGGAAGAGCATGCTCTGCTGGAAGCAGTGTCAGGAGAACGCGCTGGAGGTGAAGTGAAGTGAGGACTGAAGACACCATCCACCCGGTAACTCCTGCCCTCCCCTCAGGAGGGCTCCCTCCAGACCACCAGCCTTGTCTGACTGCAGCCCGAGACCCAGCAGGCGCAGCTGGTGAACTTGCCGAGAGTAAAAGCGGCTCTAGGACTGTGACCCCAGAGGCAGCTTAGCCGTGTGCACTGGGTCCTTAGGAGCCCATGCGCACAGCAAGCCCGCCTCCAGGCTTCCAGCGACTGTGTCTTCTGTTTTCTGTAACCATCGCTTAATTCAAGTAATCATGCACGTTTCCCCGTCCACAAGGATCTGACCTAAGAAGCACCAACTCCTAGGACAGGCTGAGTCAGGCGGCTGGGATGCATGAGGTCAGGACATCCACGTGAGACCGCCTCAGGGAGCAGAGCCATGTATCTTGGTATCTTGCTTCGTGACCGTGACCCGATAAAGTATCTCTCACTTGGTCTAGGAAATCTGACACCAAAATCTGTGTAAACTTTATCAAAAGAGAGGATCACTGAACTAACAAGCAGAACAGTGGTAGGTAAAGTGAAGTGTTCTAAGAGATAGTGGGGTTATTTGGTGCTTTAGAGCTTCTTTTACAACACTTACCTGCTCCTGGAAGAGAACCATCCCCCTACTGAAAGAAAACATCTCCCTGCTGAGGCTGTACTGGCTAACGTGTGTGTGCGTGCGCGCGTATGGGAGACTCCCTGTGTTCCCACTGAGAGGTGAGCCCTTTAGACCTGGGAGATTTGTTTCCAGACGGTCAACCACACTACCTGCATTTAGATTTCGCAACATCCTGCAGCTGTCGGCCTGAGACCCGGCCCTCGGGTGCTGTGCATTGGACGCTGAACCATGCAGTTGTTTTTCTTCTCTGGTGAGTTTGAACTCAGGGAATAGAGAAGTGGTTTTGGCAACAAGAATGTGTTAGTACTCTGTTATTTATGTTCATGTTCTTCCCCAGGACATCATGGTCACAGTTAACATGGGCGTTTCTGTCGCCAGTGACCTGCGATCAGGAGCTGCACCCGGCATCGCCTGCACGTGGAACACAAACCCAGTCCTAGGAGACGCTTGTCGCTGGGAGCAGAGGCTGCGCTCTTCTCTAAATGTAAGTGCTCCCTGGTTTATCTCAGCTGTTAGTGTTGACTTACTGGGCTGCACTGGGTCTTAGTTGCAACGTGGGGTATTTTGTTGCCATGTGGACTCACTAGTTGCAGGGGCTTAGCTCCCCCGCTCCCCCACCCACGTGGGGTCAGTTCCCTGACCAGGGACTGAACCCGTGTCCCCTGCATTACAAGGCAGTTACTAACCACTGGACCACCAGGCAAGTCTCGATTGTTTTAGATATTTCTTGTATTCTGTCTCCAGGAAAGGAAACCACCACAGATGTTGAATTTTTAAGTTTTAACTGTTCTTGCATCTTTCATGCCTAGAAATCTGTTCTGCCTGAAGCAGTTTCTTAGGCATGGATGAGCTGGGGGTGGGGCTGGAAGGTGCGAGGGTATTTACTGACAGGCAGGCAGTAGCTGCTCCAGCAGCTTAAAATTTATATCAAAATCTTAACTGCTCTGAAAGAGAAAAGGATGCATTTAGTTACACTGGTTATCATGGGCCTTTAAATCACCTCTATACCTTTTAATCTCCTGTTGTTCCTGACTGGAGTATTTGAGGCCTGGGTTTCCCGTTATTTGAGTCCAGAATCTCTTGTGGTGGTTGGTCTTTAAACAGAAAGCCTGCACTTCCTTGGAATGAAGGCTGTTTACAGGGCAGTTCTCCACTCTAAGGGGTTCAGCGACTCCCCTCCAGTCCTCCCTGATCCTCCTCGGACATGGCAGGCAGTGGCCCTTCGTTTTGGCTGCACCATGAGGCAGGTGGGATCTTAGTACCTAATCAGGGATCAGACCGAGGCCTCAGCAGTGGAAGCACAGCCACTACAACAGTAGTTAACTGGACCACTGGGAAATCCCACACTACTGTAAAAAGTAAAGTTAGTTTTTTAAAAACAACATCAAGTGTATTCTTGTTTTCTATCTTAACAGTTTGCTTTTATTTATTATTTTTTTTTTGGTTGTGCCAGAAGGCTTGTGGGATCTGTTCCCCAACCAGGGATCAAACCCAGACCCTAGCAGTGGAAGCGTAGAGTCCTAACTATTGGACCACCAGGAAGTCCCAATCTGCTTTGGGATGATTTTCAGGTGGGGACCTTCCCGGCCAACAGCAGACAAAGGCACAGTGTGGGGTGGATGTGGAAGAAACATCCACAGGTGTATATGAGTATCTTCGTTCAAGTACGGTTAACACAGCAAGTCTTAGACGTCCCGATGGTGAGCTGATGCTCTGTGGTCGTCTTGGGCTGTCTTCTCTGAGCCTGGATCAGTGGCTGAAGCTCCGTGTTTGTGGAGGCAGCAGCTACAACACTGACACCACCTGGCGTCTTCACAGTCGTGCTTTTGCCGAGCGGTCCATTCAGTCCATCTCCTGGAGTAAGAGAGGAGGAGCTGGGGTGGGCCAGTGTTGCTGAGCCAGGACCCCACACCTGGGCCTCCAGGCCCACAGTCAGCACCCCAGCAGCTCTAAGACGTTCTGCTGCAGCCCTGCAGGGTCTGGAAACTGTTAAAAAAAAAGCTGCTCTCCTTCCACCAGTTCAGCCTGGTTTGACGCCGAGTTGGCGTCACCCTCCGGTTGTAAACGCCTATGTAATTCACAGCCACACACCCAGAATGCTTTTCAAGGCTCATCAGTACATAGTAAAAGGGTCAGATGCCTGAGCAGTGTTGCTGACACACACAATTCCACTCTCACCAGCATCTTCAAGTTTACAGACAAGGTATGGCTACTTCCCTTTCAGCTGGTCTGTGAAACCAGACTTTCTAATTCCCTGGTTGGAGAACAGACATGTGTGGTTTTTACCCCCTTTCGACCTCTCACCCTGCTTGGTAAAGCATGTTTTTAAGCTACACCAGTCCATCCTAAAGGAAATCAGTCCTGAATATTCATCGGAAGGACTGATGCTGAAGCTGAAACTCCACTACTTTGGCCACCTGATGTGAAGAGCTAATTCATTAGAAAAGACCCTGATGCTGGGAAAGACTGAAGGCGGGAGGAGAAGGGGACGACAGAGGATGAGATGGCATCACTGACTCAATGGACATGAGTTTGAGTAAACTCTGGGAGTTGGTGATGTGATAGATGAACAGGGAGGCCTGGTGTGCTGCAGTTCATGGGATCACAGAGTCGGATGCGACTGAGCTGAACTGACACTCATTTGTGAAAGGTGGCGCTGAGAGCAGAGCAGGGAAGCCCAGCTCGGGCGCATCTCTTGTGCTCGCCCCCGCCTCTCCCCTCAGTACTCCCACCTCCTGCCCCAGCTGCTCTCAAGAGCCTGTGACCGCAGCCGCAGCCGCCTCAGAAACAAGGCTGAGGAAGCTAGAAAGGCACTCACAACCACAACTACCTTCCTCCATGACTCTGGCAGTGAGGATCCTAGAGCTCAGGGGAGGGGGCGGTGGGGGGAGGGAGACCAAGGCGGGCTTATCCACCACTGGCCCTTACATTCTGGACCAAGTTCCTCACACAGGTGATGAGGTTCTGGTTGATGAAAGTCACCGTTGTGCGGAAGATGTCTCGGAGCAAGGCTGGCGAGTGGTCGGCCATCTTTTTGGCCAAGAGCATGATGAGCAGGAGCTGGGTCTTCTCGTGGTCCATGTCCGCAGGGCAGGCTTGCATGAGCTGTTCCAGCGCAGCCGCCAGGCACTGCCTCCTGTCCTGCACATGTGGAAGTGGGGTGGGTTACCCATCGCCTCCCGCTGGGGCAGCCGAGGACCTGGGGGCAGGTGTGCCCACCCCCACCGCGGCTCCTCCCGCTCGAAGGCTGCTGGGGCCAGCACACGGGGGGGGGGCTGCAGGGAGAGGCCTCTGTGGATCCCCAGACCCCCGAGGACCTTCGGCAGCAACAGTGAGGCGGGGCGCCAGTGGCCTGGGACCCATGATGGCTCCCTGAGTGGACGGCCTTCCTGGGGACAGGAAGCTGACTGGCCGGGCCCAGCACGATGGCGTTTCAGGCCGCATTTTGGGAAGAGTCATACTCATGACACTGAGGGTGTTGTCCCCCAATTCCTGAGCCTGATTTGAGGTTCAGGTTTTTAGGGGCCCGGTGACAGTTCTTCCAGGAGACAATTATTTGAGCTGATTTTCCCTCCAGCTTCTGTGAAAGGTAGGTCACGCTGGTCTGTCCACCAGGAGGCAGAAGACAGACCTGTGAGTGGCCCTGTGGTTTCCCCACTCACCTCCTCCGACAGGCTCCTGATGCTGAAGCGTGAGGCCAGACCGGCCACCATCCCTGGGCGGATGCTGCCTTCCAGCCTGTCCCCAATCTGGGCAAGCTGCCGGGCGACATCACGGACCGCCTCCTCCTGACGCTCAGAATCTAACATCCAGACAAGGCAGATTCAGGTGACGCCTGCTCACACCCTCCCCCAGTTCCCCCTCCAGGAAGAAGCTCCCCGGGGCCCCCGCAACCGCTTAGAGCGATTAGAGCAGCAGAGCGCTCACACATGGCGAACAGCCGTTGTCCAGGAAGCGGCAGCGATCTATCGCTCCAGCGGCTGCCTCCAGGTCTGCTCTCCAAAGGCACAGCACCCCTGCCCCTCCGCACTTCCTTCCTAATGCTTTGAGCTCCCCCACCACCCCACCAAAGAGAAGGCTCCCGGAATCGAGCGTTTTCCGCTGTGGGGCTGACTCCTAGCCACACAGCCGAGAGCTCGGTGCACAGAGGGCGCACGACGGGCAAGCGCGCACTCAGGGGCAGGCGCTGCATCCCTCCTCCTGCCCCACGCAGGGCGGGCGGTGAGATGCCTGGACCTAGAGACCTGCATGTAGTACCCCACTCCCCCAGAACCTCTCACGTGCCCGCCCTCTGACCTGGACTACTCAGCCGACAGGACCACTCACCCCCCCCCCCCCCGGTGCCACTGCAGCCTGGCCCCCTCCCAGTGGCCCCCGGAGCCTCCCCGTCCAGGCTTGTCCTGCGCTTTGCTGCCGAACATCACCAGGTTCCTGACCCACAGGCCAGCTTCCTACCTGAGTGCCCTGCCCTGCGCCTCCGGCGAGGCTCCGAAGTCTAAGGGTGGGGTGGTGAGAGGGGGGACCCCAGGGACAGCAGTCTTGACAGCAAAGCTCCTCCTGCCCCCACGGGGGCCCTGGCTGGTGGGGACCTCGTAAGAGGTGGCTCCAGTCCAGGCCTCCCAGGAACAGGCTGACTCACAACTTGACAAGGCTCCCTGGGGAGTTCCCAAGGGGCTCCCAGTGGCCTCCGTGGAGGCAGCACCGTGGTAAAAGCTGAGGCTGGGAGAACAGCCCGGCCCCAGGAACGAGTCCAGGGTCCTCATCGCCTGGTGACCGTGGAGGTCGGCATAGCTGTAGCACACAGATGTGAATCCATAGGGGACACTGATGCCAAGAGTCCTCCGGAAGTTGAGTGGGTTTCCACCAATCAGACTCTGAGGCCTGCTCCACTGGACATGGGGGGCTGAGCCCAAAAACCCCAGGGCCGAGGAGGCTGGCCAGTGCCTACCTGTCTCCGCTGCCGCTGCTGAGGGGAAGTGGCTGTAGCGGTTGCCATCCGTCTGCAGCTCGTCGTCATGGAACAGGCGCCCAGGCAGCTCGTGACCCAGCGTCTCCAGCTCCCTCTGGAAGCAGGAGTGGGGGCAGCTCTGCAGGAAGCCAAGCAGCAGCAGGCCTGTGGTGCGCTCGTCCCCGAGGCCGGTGCCGTTGCTGACCTGCGAGGAGAGCACTGTGGGAACGTGGTCCTGGGCTGGCCTCCCTGGTCCAAGGCCTGAGCACCTTCTTGGCAGGCAGGGGCCAGTGTGCGGAGCCTCCTTCCTGCAGACATCGAGAAAGGCTCCAGCCGTGCCAGAGGTGGTCCAGCTGCCGCCTCCAGGGGAGGGAGGCTGGGCAGGTGCGCGGCTCGGGCCAGCCCTGCTCCCTGGCCAAGCGTCAGCACTGCGCCTCTGCTCCCACTGTGTGTGTGGGCCCAGGATGCCGCTGTGCCGAAGCAGGTTTTCAGCACACCCCGGGCGCTGGTGACCAGACACCACCTGCCTCTGGGCAGGCCTGGCCACCCTCAGGTGGGTAAGCCCCTGCCGGGCCCACAAACAGCATGGGGGACAGGAGGGACGCTACCAGAAGAGCGTGTGTGGGCAGGGCTGGGGTGAGAGGGCATCTGGAGACGCCAGGAATGGCTGGCTCAACATGTGCAGGACACACAGCCTGGGCTGGAAGGGCCAAGAGGAGAAAGTGAAGATCCTGGTGAAATGTACTCCTGAGTCTTTAATATTTTTCATTAGAAAAGATTAGAAAAATATTCTGATTAATTAGAGGAACTTCCCTGGTGGCCCAGGGCAGGGGGTTCAGCTTGGGTTCAGTCTGGGCAAGGAACTAGATCCCACGTGGCTCAACTCAAAACCTTGCATGCTACAACAAAGATAGACGATCCTGTGTACCGCAACTAAGACCAGTGCAGCCAAGTGTGAAAAGGGAGAGAAAAATCAGAAAACGCTTAGAGGACAGTTTTTAGAGGGCAAAGTGTTTTAAATAAAATGCATAACATAAGTGCTCACGTATTGCTATTCAGCCTCTACTTCTCCAGAATTCGTCCTAAAAGGGAAAATGTACATAACAGCTCTACTAAATCTTCACAGGGAGGCCAGGTGGCACAAGGCACTGAGAGACTGAGGCACGTGCTCCCTCTGACTCAGGAGGCGCTGGTCGGGAGAGGAGGGAGCTGTGGCGGCTGGACCGTGTGCCCCAGAACCTGAGAGCGGGACCTAACTGGGAAATGGGGGTCTTTGCAGACGTCGTACTGAGGCCAGGTCATCCTGGATCGGGGCTCTACTCCTGGATGGGGCTGGGGGAGGGCCATAGTCTGCGCACACATGCTGCTGAGCTGAGCACTTAACACAGGCGAAAAGTCAGAAAAACCTGTAAAAGGATGAAAATTCTGATGGCAGGGAGAGAGAGGAAGCTGATGGATGTCTCCCCACGGACCCAACTGTGGGGCACTCCCGTGTCAAAGGGAAAAAGGGGAAAGTAAACTCCAGGAGCTGGTCTCTGCGTCCCCCACCCCCACCCTGAGGCCATCGGGATAAGCTGTGTGGGGGCAGCTCCCCGAACGCTCCTGCCTGAGTGGCTGACATGCCTCCTGAGCCTCCAGGCTGAGAAGCCCCTGACCCCGTGCCTGCACAATGCCAAGTCAAGCCCACCCCACCCCCACCCCCACCACTGTCCGCTCAGATTCAGAAAGCTGGCCCGAGCTCACAAGTCATCAGGAGGGCCCAGACCTGCGGCCGCACCCGAAGGGCTGGAGGGGATGTGGAGGGAGGGCCCAGTTTGGGGGGGGGGCGGACGTCCCAAGACACCACCCAACCCAGCCTCGGTGGGAAGGAGATGGATGAGAGCTCCTGATCAGCCCAGCCACAGTTTCCCTTCTGAAACCTAAACCCTCAAGGACCCTACATCCTTGAACCCATCTTGCCTTCCAGGATCGACCAGGCACAGGCAGTGAGCAGACAGGGCTTGTGTGCTCCGGTTACCGCAGGCCCGCCCCACCCCCGCCACGACCACCGCATCATCTGACCTTCAGATCCATGGCCGGTGCAGCTTCGCGGGCTCCGGCTCACGGGGTTCCGGGATGGTGGCCTGGAAGAGGACATTCAGGGTGGGCATGGGGCCCCGCAGGGAAGAACAGGGAGTCGTCTGGGCCCTGGCTCCCCTCATCTGCACCCGGGCCACAGACTTGAGTTTCCTCGTGACTGAGACCAAGACCACCCCCCACCTCAGGTCCAGCCTCCCACCCTCAGCTCACTGGTCAGGCAGGCAAGGCCATCTGGCTCCCAGAGTTTCTAAGTGAACACTCAGAGCGCTGGGCTTCCTCCACGAGCACTTCCTAGACTTGGCCATGGATCTGTCCCACTGCAGACACTACCCGGCTGCCGGCCCCAAGGCACCGTGGCTGCACAGAAAGGTGCGTGACAGGAGAAAGAATGTCTGACAGTCACTGGAAGATGAAGGCTTCGGAATGGTGTCGATTCCGCACTAAACAACTGCATAGATGAAAGCTCACTGGACTGAGTCTTAGAAGGTTATGCCCCCGACGTGGAAAATGTAAAAGACTAAGAGCTCTGTGTGCCTCATAGAGACACCCAAACAGAGCAACAAGTGTCTGCAGAGCAATCTCAACAGAACAACCCATTTTAAAATGTATGCACAGCACACATCTGTTTATACATAGTATTAGGCTAAACCCAATGAACTGCTACTTTGTAGGGCAAAAGTCAAATCTGGCAATTCCATATGGTTCCTACATACACAGGAGGTTAAAAACAGAACAGAAAACCAGATCATTGCCAGGAGACAGGAACAGAAGATGTAAGAGATGGCAAGAATATACAGAGCTATACAAAAAAGATCTTAATGACCCAGATAACCATGATGGTTTGATCACTCACCTAGAGCCAGACATGCTGATGTGAAGTCAAGGGAACCTTAGGAAGCATCATTATGAACAACGCTAGTGGAGGTGATGGAATTCCAGCTGAGCTATTTCAAATCCTAAAAGATGTTGCTGTTAAAGTGCTGCACTCAATATGCCAGCAAATTTGGAAGACTGGAAAAGGTCAGTTTTCACTCCAATCCCAAAGAAAGGTAATGCCAAAGAATGTTCAAACTACCGCACAATTGCACTCATCTCACACCTTAGCAATGGAGAAGGAAATGGCAAGGCACTCCAGTATTCTTGCCTGGAGAATCCCACGGACGGAGGAACCTGGTAGGCTACAGTCCACGGGGTCGCAAAGAGTCGGACATGACTGAGCGACTTCACTTCACTTCGCACCCTAGCAAAGTAATGCTCAAAATTCTCCAAACCAGGCTTCAACAGTACCTGAACTGAGAACTTCCAAATGTTCAAGCTGGATTTAGATAAGGCAGAGGAACCAGAGATCAAATTGCAAATATCCACTGGATCATCGAAAAAGCAAGAGAATTCCAGAAAAAACATCTTCATTGACTATGCTAAAGCCTTTGACTGTGTGGATCACAACAAACTGTGGAAAATTCTCCAAGAGGTGGGAATAACAGACCATCTCACCTGCCTCCTGAAAAACCTGTATGCAGGGCAAGAAGCAACAGTTGGAACTGGACATGGAACAACAGATTGGTTCCAAACTGGGCAAGGAGTAGTCAAGGCTGTATATTGTCACCCTGCTTATTTAACTTATATGCAGAGAACATCATGCGAAATGCCAGGCTGGATGAAGCACTAGCTGGAATCAATACTGCAGGGAGAAATATCAATAACCTCAGATATGCAGATGACACCACCCTCATGGCAGAAAGTGAAGAGGAAATAAAAGAGCCTGTTGATGAAGGTAAAAGAGAATGAAAAAGCTGGCTGAAAACTCAACATTCAAAAAACAAAGATCATGGCAACTGGTCCCATCACTTCATGGCAAATAGATGGGTAAACAATGGAAACAGTGAGAGACTTTATTTTCTTGGGCTCCAAAACCACTGCAGATGGTGACTGCAGCCATGAAATTAAAAGACGCTTGCTCCTTGGAAGAAAAGCTATGACCAACCTAGACAGCATATTAAAAATCAGAGACATAACTTTGCTGACAAAGGTCCATCTAGTCAAAGCTATGGTTTTTCCAGTCATCATGTATGGATGTAAGAGTTGGACCATAAAGAAAGCTGAGCGCTGAAGAATGGATGCTTTTGAACTGTGGTGTTGGAGAAGACTCTTGAGATTCCCTTGGACTGCAAGGAGATCCAACCAGTCAATCCTAAAGAAAATCAGTCCTGAATATTCATTGGAAGGACTGATGCTAAAGCTAAAGCTCCAATACTTTGGCCACCTGATATGAAGAGCCAACTCCTTAGAAAAGACCCTGATGCTGGGAAAGACTGAGGGCATGAGAAGGGGACGACAAAGGATGAGATCGTTGGATGGCATCACCGACACAATCGACATGAGTTTGAGCAAGTTCCAGGAGATGGTGAAGGACAGGGAAGCCTGGAGTGCTGCAGCCATGGGGTCGCAAAGAGTCGGACACAACTGAGTGACTGAACAACAACAAAAGGCCACAAGATCACCTTCCGTTTGGAAATTTTCACCAGGAAGCTCGGGCTGGACTCTTTCACCCTGAGGGCAGGAGACAGGTGAAGCACGCTTACAGGGTCCACCACTTGCAGCGCCTCTAAACGTGTGGGACTTGTCTAGAGAAAAGGAAGCCTGGTCAGGGGACTAGGGATACTGATCAGACACTCAAACGTGGTAGACAAAGGGGGGTTGGGGGCAGTTCTGTGGGGCAGCTGTGGAGAGACCTGGGGGCCTGCTGGCCAGGGCCACCTATGTGATGGCCAGCCTGGCTGCACATCACAGATAGGAACGAGAATTAGGGAGCTATCAGTGATTGCATCTGGACTATCCCAAAGAGCAGTCTGACTTGACCTCCCTGGGCTGGTCGCTCTGTGTGAGTGGGTGACTGGTCACTGTGGGTGAGGACCGGGAAGGCTGCTTTGTAACCATCCACTTGTATATTCAGTCCCGGGCACTCTGATCATCTCAGGTTCCCTGGCCTGCAGGAGGCAACCTTCCTTTCCATCACGGCAGGCGGGGACCGGGGACCCTTGGCCCAGACTGGCTTTCCCAGGGTGCTCTGCAGGCTTCACTCCCTAAAAGGCAGCTCAGTTCTGAGACAAGTGGCATATCACAGTGGATCACACAGCACTGTTCAGAGATAGGACATTCCCAGGAAGGCTCTTGATTTGTCAAATTACACTCAGTTCAGTCCAGTCACTCAGTCGTGTCCGACTCTTTGCAGCCCCATGAACCACAGCACGCCATGCCTCTCTGTTCATCACCAACTCCCAGAGTCCACCCAACTACATCCTGGTAAAAAGAACAAAGGACCATGGCGCAAATGTCCACGACGGGTAAGCGGACAAACACCGTGCCCATCACAGTGAGTCTCATTCAGCCTAAGAAGGAAATCCTGGCACCTGCGGCACCCGGGACCTGGAGGACACTCTGCCAAGTGACAGGAGTCAGACGCCAGGGCAGAAGGTGGACAGCAGCCTGGGTGGGACGACGGCAGGGCTCTGGACAGGACAGTGGGGTGGGGTGCCTCAGTGCGCGTGGACAGGCATTCCCCCACAAACAAAAAATAAGGAAACTGTGGCACCTGTGGCAACGTGGAGGAATGCTGAGGACGCCACACAATGAAAGAAGGCAGATGCAGGAAGACATATACTGTCTGGCTCCACTTACACGAGAAATCATGTCCGTTTCTAGAGAATTACTAATTCCTTATTCATGCCGCTGAGCTGCACACATAAAATGATTATACATATATTTATATAATTTTGCATCTATTCCATCACAATGAAAAAAGTTTGAAAAAAACTTCATTTTGAACCTACGCAAATAACGGTTTGCTATTGTTATCTAGTTCCTAAGTCATGTTCAACTGCTTGAAACCACATGGACTGTAGCCCGCCAGGCTCCTCTGTCTTTAAGGATTTCCCACGCAAGAATACTGGAGTGGGTTGCCATTTCCTCCTCCAGGAGATCTTCCTGACCCAGGGATCAAACCCAGGTCTGCTGCATTGCAGGTGAGTTCTTTACTGTTGAGCCACCACACAAAATGAGGAAACTTAAGAATTCTGTCAGGGGCAACCAGATGTCAGTTCCATCTAACAGATGTGTATGGGCTACAAAGAGTTTCAGGAAGAGAAAGGCTCCTGTCTATCTAGGAAACAAACACCATGTCAGCATCACTGCAAGCGAACCGGCAGGTCCCCGCTGTGGCCACATCCCCACTGCCTGCCTCCAGAAGAGCCCGGAGACCCTGACCTGAGCGCCAGGCGCAGCTCTGAGCTTCCTAAGCCAGGAGAGCCCCAAAGCCTGTTTTTGCAGTAGCACCAGTTCAAAGTGCCGGGTATAATCGCTTGCATGATGCTCTGAGCCTGTTCTCTACTGGGGATACACACCAAAAAGCCCCGAGTCACCTCCAGAGGGCAGGGCCTGCCAGCGGTGCCTCACAGACTTCTGTAACAAGAGCGGACAGAAGAGGGTCAGAGTCTCTTGTGATCTGTGCTCCCCTAAGAGTAAACAGATTATGGACAGCAACGGTGTCCCCACGGAGCACAGAGTTTCTGCAACACTCACATGAGTGTTACACTTTCCTGTAAACTAAACCAAGGAAGCCTGAGCCAGCACCTCTTGAGACAGCTGCTCTTCCCACAGTAACACGTCAAACATAGCTGACTAACTACATAATCTCTCTTTTTAGAAGATGAATGGCCTGTGGGATTCTCTGGGGGCACTCTGGGAAGTCTCAATGATAGTTATAGGCGTAAAAGATATCCTGAAAACAACATCTTTTCTCTAAATTCAGGGTCCAACCTTCAGAAGCACCATCAGAGTCCACTTGGTCATTTAAGATGGGGTCACTGATGCCTGAGAAACAGAACACAGTTGTCAGTGAACTAAGAACCCCTTAGCTCCTCATAAGTGATGAATCTTTGTTCTTAGTGGGACTATTTTTCCCTTTAGAACATAAAGCATCAAAAATTATTGTTTTAGGGCTTCCCAGGTGGTACAGTGGTTAGGATTCCACGCTTCCAATGCAGAGGACTCAGGTTCAAGCCCTGGTCAGGGAATTAAGATCCCGCAAGCTATGTGGTGAGGCCAAAAAACAAACAAACAAACCCAGCAAACTTTCCTAGCTTCTTTTCAGACTCAGACATTTAAGGGGTTTGGAAAATTATGAAACCACATTCTCACTAAAAACTTTGTTTTGTAACATACTGTATTAAAAAATGTTAACAAGCAGTGGGCACTGATACGTTCAAACATATCAACAAAATTTAAAAATTTTCTCCAGTTTTACTTTCTAACACAGAAAATAGATAAAACCTGATTAATCAAAAGCTTTTCAGGGTCCTCAATCATTTTTGTGGGTAAGAGAGTCTTAGGGACCAAAAGGTTGGGGGGGAGGAACTAGACCTTTCCCTTGAAAATAAAAGCATATATATTAATACAATAGTTTTCTCTGCCCTCCATTATAAGTAAGATACTTAACCAAAGTGACTGACTCTTTCACAGAGAATCAGGTGACTGGGTCTCACACGGAACAGATGCCACTTCCCAGCCGCACACATCCTGAGCTTCCCCCAGGCACACACACACTCAGTGATGCCAGCCAAAGACAAAGCCCCGCTGGGAACACTGGAAACACTTAAAACACACCTGGTACCCAATGCTTTCAAATCCTGTCTTATGTAGAAATCACCTGGGTATACAGTGATTGCCACCGTTAATCCAGTGTTCATGCTGTACCTCGGAATACTGTTAAAAACACTGTCAGAATTTTATTCAGTTTAGTTGAAAACAAATTTACATTTCTCCTAACTTTAAACACTAAGAACAATATCAGCTGATTTGAGAAGTAAACCTATAGAAGTTTGTGGGGGGTGGAGGAGAGGAACCAATTAGCATACAATATACAATTCACTAGTAGAGTGAATATTGATTATTACATGTAATCAATATTAAGTATTGATTTATCAGTAATATTGATAAATCAGAGGAAACACAGGTTTTTAAAATCCAAAAATTATTAATTTATTCTCATTTGCCAAAGATTTACCTTAACTATGTGAACCTGTACTCTTCTTTATATAGCGATATAGTTGATGTACAATATTATATGTTACAGGTATACAACATAGTACCCACAGTTTTTAAAGGTTATACACTACATTTATAATTATTATAAAATACTGGCTACGTGCCCTGTGGTGTACAACACGATCCTTTGAGTTCGTGTATTTTATACTCAGTAGTTGTTTATCTCTTAATCCCCTAACCCCATCGTGCTCCTCCCCCTTCTCTCTCCCCACTAGTAGTGGTTTAGTTGCTAAGTCTTATCCAACTCTTGTGACCCTGTGGACTGTAGCCTGCCAGGCTCCTCTGTCCATGGGATTCTCTAGGCAAGAGTACTGGAGTGGGCTGCCATTTCCTTCTCCAGTGACTCTTCCTGACCCAGGAATCAAACCTGGGTCTCCCACATTGTAGGCAGATTCCTTACCGTCTGAGCCACCAGGGAAGCCCATTCCCCACTGATAGCCACTGGTTTGTTTTCTGTTTGTTTTCTGAGTGTTTGTGAACATATATTCTTAAAACATTTCTGAGTTTGTTTCTGTACATTTTAAATTTTTTGAAAGTCTAATGTATTTAAACTACTAGAAATGAGATTTCCTGATTTCATGGAAATTTTAGATAAATTTGACTTACATAAGCGTATTAAATAAAAGCCAATGAGGACAGAGTTTTTCCAATTTAAGATACTTCACAACCAAACTCCTCAATGATGAAAAAAATGCTTCCCACATTTACACACCAAGAGGCAAAGGTCTTTCTGAGTTGCAGACACACAGAGAGCTTCGGTCCAACAAGTTCGGCGCCAAGTCAAGAGCAAACACAAACACCAAGCTCATGCATCCAAGTGCGAGGACGGGCTCCTCGCGGCAGCACAGAATTATGAACTGAGCTCAAAAGACCAAGGACACAACTGCCGTCTGACCACCCGGCTTCTCTGTCCTCTCCTCTCGACACAGAGCAGACCTCCCACATCTCCCACAAGGACACAGTCAGCAAGACCACCGGTGGAGAAGCTTGTCCACGCGCACCAACCTGAAACCCAGCCAAACACCATCCAGACACAGAGTTGTTCCACTGGCCTGAGACACGGCCTCTGGGGCCAAGTCTACGAGGCATGCCTTCAGGGACAGCTCCAAAACTGCCAACACAGAGAAAGGGGAAAACCATGATTTTCCTACAAATACAGAATGATGAAATATGTCCAAGACTGTATTTAGCTCATTAATTAATGAAGGAACCAGTGAGATGATTCAGTTGATTTCTGACAACACGGGCTGTATGGCGGCTGCCAGTTCCACTCAAGCAAGTGAACGGGAGCAAGCGGGAGCCCAGTCCAGCGCCCACGTGGGCTCCTTCTGACGCCTCACCCGGGACACACGGTGGCCTCACTTCCATCACACTGCCTGGACTTTTCAGGACAGAAGCTGGAGTGTGGGACACCGACCTCTGCCTCCTCTGTGCTGGGCTTCCCGCCTTCAGGCTTCCCCACAGACCCCACCGCTTGCTCACCCGCTCCACTACTTGGTCCCCACTCCATCTCAAAGGCCTGGGAACCACTGGTTTTCAACCCTGGCTGCACACACTGGCATCAACAGAGAGGCTCTAAGACGTCCTGATTAGACAAGAGCTCACATGTGGATAAGCCCAACGAATCCACTAAAACACCCCAGCAAGTAACAAGTGAGTTCACCAACGTTGCAGGACACAAACTGTGTACATTCTACTTCTATGTGCCAGCAATTAATATCCAAAAAAGAAACAGAACTAGAATAGCATCGAGAAAAGTAAAATACTTTGGAATACATGTTGAACAAGAGAAGTGTAAGAGCTACACACGGAAAACTGCAAGTTTTTCGTTGCAGAAAAGCACAGATCGAAATAAACGAGCTCATTCCGGTCCACAAACTGGAAGAACACCCATGGACTCCACAGGATTCCCCACAAGCGCCCACCTGGCTTTTTCACAGAAAGAGATAAATGGTTCCTCTTTCATAAGGAAATGTAAGGGGCACAGAATAGCCAATGAGAAAAAGAACAAAGTCGGTGGACTCACTCCCCAACTTCAAGACGTATGACTGAGTGACAGTAATCGAGACAGTGTGTTTGTTCCTGGCCGTGGAGCAGAAGTGACCGTCCACAAATAAACCCAGATAGCCATGGGTCATTCATCTCTGACAGACAGTCAAGAGCAGTGTAATTAACAGGCTCTTCAACAAAGGGTGCTGAGATAACTGGGTATCATGGGAGCAAAAGCATGAATTTGGGCCCCTCCCTCACATTATATACAAAATCTAACTCAGAATAGATCATAGAAGAGAACAAAGAAATAAAACTTTATGGCCTTGGGTGAGGCAGTGATTTCTTAAATACGACACCACATAAGAGAGAAGAACAAGCCACACAAAGAGAAAAATAGATAAACTAAACTTCTTGACAATTAAACCTTTGCGCTTCAAAGGACATAAGCAATGAAAAGACAACCCACAGAATGGGAAAAAAAAATGCTTGCAAATAAATCATTTATCAGACAAAGAACTAGTACTCAAAACATATAAAGAATTCTTGTAACAATAAAAAGACATTTTAGTTGAAAACTGGGTGAAAGATTTTAATAGGATCCAAAGACATACAAATGGTCAAGTCTGTCAGTCAGTTCAGTTGCTCAGTCGTGTCTGACTCTTTGAGACCCCATGAACTGCAGCACGCCAGGCCTCCCTGTCCATCACCAACTGCCAGAGTCTACCCAAACCCATGTCCATTGAGTCGGTGATGCCATCCAGCCATCTCATCCTCTGTCGTCCCCTTCTCCTCCTGCCCTCAATCTTTCCCAGCATCAGGGTCTTTTCAAATGGTCAACAGGCACAGGTAAAGAGGCTCAACATCATTAACCACTACAGAAATGTTAATCAAACAGCCACGAATGGGAATTTCCTGGTGGTTAGGGCTCCCTGGTCAGGGAACTAAAATCTTTACTAAAAGCCAAGCACAAAGTGCAAAGGGAGGGAGGCAGGAAGTAAAAAATAAAGAAAGAAAACCACAATGAGATTCACTTTCACATCCACTAGGATGGCTAGAATCAAAAGGGTAACAGCAAGAGGAAGCAAAGATGGGGATCAGTCGGGACCCCACACCATGTGCACAGATCTCCCGGGGGCCAGGGCAGCTGTGGAAAATAGTGCAGACGCTTTGGAAGTTTTGCAGCTCCTCAAAATGTTAGGCTTCCCTGGTTGCTCAGACAGTAAACAGTCTGCCTGCAATGCAGGAGACCCGGGTTCGATCCCTGGGTCAGGGAGATTATTCACTATTTGCAAAATGTTAAGAGTTATCACATGACCCAGAAATTCCACTCCTAGGTATGTATACATACAAGAGAAATGAAGACACACACCCACTCAGAAACCTGTACATGAACGTTCATCATGACGTTATCCAAAGTAACCAAAAGTCCAATGTCTATCAACTGTTGAATGGGTAAGGAAAATGTAGTAGATCCATAAAATGGAATATTATTTGACCATTAAAAGGGAGTGAAAAAAATCTAGTCACAGAAAACCAGAGTTCATGCATGGAATGATTCATGGTATGATTCCATTGATGTGAACTTCCCACAACTGGTGAATCCGCAGAGAAAAAAGTAGATTGGGGTTACCTGGGGCTGTGGGGATAAATGGACTGGGGGTAATCGATCATGTGCGTGGTTTCTTCTGGGGCTGTTGAGACATTCTAAAATTAGACTGTGGTGATGGCTGCACAACTTTGTGAATACACTGGAAACCACTTCAACTTTGCAAATTTTATAGTATATGAAATATCTCAAAAAAGTGGTTTTAGAAAAAGGCAGCCTGAAAGAGGGGACAGTGAGATAAGTGGGGGAGCCACCCCACACACAGGCCCTGGAAGCACGCACAACCCCTCACCAGGTGCTCCAAGTCCAGTGTTCCAGTGTCCGTTCTCCCGCTGCCCGGTCCTCCCTGGCCCCTGAGAGATGTGTGCACAGGGGGTAGGGCAAGATGGCCCGTCGGGGCCAGGGGTTCTGAAGTCCCCCCCTGGGGCGTCAAGGTCGACCTGTCAATGACGACCCTCCGCTTAGAGCCACAGAAAAGCAAAGGGATGTCCCCATGGCCTTCTGGTGACCAGGAGCCCTGGACCCGGAAGAGGCCTCTCCTCACGTGTGGCAGCTTGCTCCTGGCCACCACCTCCCTCCGCAAGAACAGAAGGCCTTCGTGCGCCTGAAGGTCACCAGCCCCTCTTAACCCTGCTGCGTGACTCAGAGGGCGCTGGTTCCCTCCCCCCACCCAAGCTGACAGGACACTTGCAGGCAGAGGGTGACTGCAGATGAGCCACTTCCTTGCCATCTAAGTGGGTGGCTTCCAGGACGCTGGACACTGTACACAAGAGGCAATGAGAACTCAATTTTCACAGAACCTCCAGAAGTGGTCCTGCTCTGTGGTCCATCCAGGTGCTCATGTCTGCTATTCACGGGCAACTTCCCATTCAGTCCAGCACAGCAGAGAGAAAAGAGGAAGGAAACACATCAGGAAAAGGAGGAAAGGAAAGAGGGAAGGGCTGGGTCCCGTGCGGGAGGGGGGAACCGGGAGCCCCAGGACAGTTCTTGGGGAACAGCCCCAACAAGGGTCCAGGGTCCAGGCACCAGCCCAATGCTTTCCCCACCCCTACCTCTGCCAACAGGGAGGGGTGTGCAGAAAGGCAGAGTCCGGCCCACATCCCATCGCCCCACCCCACCCGCTGCTCTAACAGGTCCAGAGGTACCAGGCAAGGCAGCATCAGAAACCCAGGCAGCCCGCTCCAACCAGGACAGCTGGCCTCTGAGGTCACAGGCTTGGATCACTGTGTGTCTGGCACTGTGAACTCTGTCACAGCTGCCATCTCCCGGCTTGTCCTCAGGTGAGCACTCACGTGACCTCTGGGGACCCAGCCAGGTGAGCACAGTGGGGCAGGCACTTCAGGCCTGCACTTCCTCCACTGGACACCCAGCCACCAGAGATGCAGCCACAGGAGCACTGGGGGCAGCTCTGGAGCAAGGCTTCTGAGGGTCCACTGTCCAGAGGCAGTGTCCCTGAATCTCAGCACAGCACTCAGTGGGGGATCAGGACCCAGGCCCTCTCCCAGCAACAGGCAAAAAACAGCGGCAATATCGCTCACCACCTCTAGCGCTGCCAGGACCGTGGCCCCGGGAGGCCGGTCACCCTCCTCATTCCTCCTCGGTGCTGGGGCTTCCTGGCGGGCCATTCTCCTCTGCAATGAGTGGGACCTCCAGCCCTGGGTCTGGGAAAGCCTGGGAGCAGAGTCCCCTCCCCAGCACCTCAGCGTCCATCTCAGATGGACTGACTCAAGACAACAGTAACAGAACCCAGTCCCTGTTCGGGCAGCTCTTTGCTCCAGAGCCTGCATATCCAAGTCCCACGGTCGCCATTTCCACCACACAGCACGGGGTCCGCGCAGCCCCCCGAGCCCCGCCCAGAGACGACTGACCCTTCCAGGCTGCCCCTCTGGTCACCCCATCCGCTTCCCGCGGTGCCTTCCTAGAGTCACCTCGATCCCAGCAGCAGGCGGGCTCCTCCCACCCTCCCCCCCACCCTCCCCCGGCTGACCACAGACTCTCTTCCAGCACTCGGGGGCCCGGGCTGAGGCTTTGCCCAGAGATGGCAGGGACGCAGGTCCAGGAGCGCCCCCTCCCCGACCCACCCGCGCCCAGACGGCGGGACGGGGATTGGAACCACGTGCCCCTGCAGAGGCCGCCGAGGAGGCTTGGGCAGCAGACAGACCCGCTGGTGGGGCACAGCCGTGGGGGGGGGGGGGAGTCGCCCGGAAACGTCTCCGTGGTGAGGCCCCCTCAGTGAAGACCACCCCTCTGGGTGACGAGCGCCCTCACCGTGAGGGCTCTCCTACCCCGGCAGCGCAGGGCGTCCCGCGCCCGGCCTGCCGGCTGAGGTCTCGCCCTCCCGGGGTTTCCGGTCACTACTTCACAAACCTACCTCCACCGCCCGCAGCACGTCCTGTGCGGTGCGAGCCGGGGAGGCGCCTGGACCCGCGGCCGCCCCACGCGGAAGGAGCAATGGGACGGAACGCGGGGGCCGGGAGAGGGAAGCCCGGGGGCCAGGAGAAGGGAGCGCGGGAGCCGGGGGCGCAGACCGCGGGCGTGAGGAGATACTCACCTCCACCGCTGTGCGAGGCGGCTTGACTGCAGCGCTACGCAGCGCACGGGGCGCGCGGGAAAAGACCACGTCCCGGGGGCGGGGCGCGCAGTCGCCGTGAGCCCACTTCCTGTAGTTCCCGCCCCGCCCACCTCGGCCTCGGCCCCAACCCCCCCAAAGAGCTCCGCGGCCCCGCCCCGCCTCCAGGCCCCGCCCCTCCCCGTCCCCGGTACCAGGAGGCTTAGCGCCGAGAAGCTAGAACTGAAGGACCAGGGCAGTCGCTAGACGGGAACTCGGGAATAGAAACCGAACTTTACAAGCAAAAAGATCGGAAGGAAATATAACCAGAAACCATCGACTGCTTACAGTCAAGTTACAAAGTCACTGGATTTTCTACTTTTTTGTACTTCCCACTTTTTCTTAAATGACTGTGGGCCCAGTTTTACAATGAATGAAAGCTATGTAATAAAGGTCACATAATGGAGCAGGTTTTAAATCTAGGCAGTGTTACCCATGTCCCAGCTTGGCTTCTTTATCAGAGCTGCGTATCCAAGTGGTTAAAGTATACACAACAAGTAATTCTTTTAAATGGGGCTCCTGGCAGCCAACACAAGAGAGACAGAGGGATAGATTTCACATCCTACAAGCAAAGGACAAAGCTGCCAATTTCCACTGCATGGGAGTCCGGCTTTATCTCATACCTAACTTTAAAGAAACTCTGGTTTTTATGTGCACCTGTGAAGGAAGTGTGAGCAGGGACCATCTAGGAAATCTTAACAAGGGCACGATTGTGACAATCAACACATGACTGTATGAAGGGACAACAGGACAAGCAACCCATCAGGGTCCCAGCTCAGCACTCTTTCCCCATGGTGGCTGGAAACAGACCTCCGTACCTGGCTGCTGAGGCTGCCTGCATAAGCCATTCAGTTCAGTTCAGCAGCTCAAGTCGTGTCCGACTCTTTGCGACCCCACGAAATGCAGCATGCCAGGCCTCCCTGTCCATCACCAACTCCTGGAGTCCACTCAAACTCATGCCCATCGAGTCGGTGATGCCATCCAGCCATCTCATCCTCTGTTGTCCCCTTCTCCTCCCACCCCCAATCCCTTCCAGCATCAGGGTCTTTTCCAATGAGTCAACTCTTCGCATGAGGTGGCCAAAGTATTGGAGTTTCAGCTTCAATATCAGCCCTTCCAATGAACACCCAGGACTGATCTTCTGACATCAGCCATCCCCAACCCCCACCTCCACTGCATTCTAGGACAACAAATGCATTGCCAGTACGCCACAGAGCCCAGCCTGGCCCAATCATGTTTCCTAAAAGCTGCTCCTGGGCTCTCACTGCAGTTTTGTCAGGAGGAATAAAACTTCTAACCAGTGCATACAACCAGTCGTCCCAGCCTCAGCACCAGCTCTCACTCACCTGTTCTGAGTGACAGACGGACGACATGCCTCTCGGCCTCCTTATCCAGGCCTCTGACTGTGACTTCACTTTCAAAAAAGTGTACTAACCCTTGTGTACTGATGCGGGCAATGTAAATTGGTGCAGACACTATGGAAATTCCTCGAAAAATTAAGAATAGAACTACTATATGATCTAGCAATTCTGCATCTGGGTATTTATCCAAAACAATGAAATCACTATCTTGAAGAGCTCTCTGTACCTCTACATTCACTGTAGCATTACTTACAACAACCAAGGCACAGGGACAACCTCAGTGTCTGAGGGCTGATAAACCAGTAACGAAGATGTGTGTGTGGGTGCGGGTGTGTGTGTGTATATGTATATATATGAGCGGCTGAACTGAACTGAAATGGAATACTGTTCAGCCATAAATGGGAGTTCCTGCTCTTTGCAAGAATGTAGATGGACTGTGAGGGCATTATGCTTAGTGAGATAAGTCAGAGAAAAACAAATGCTGTGTGATCTCACTTACATGTGGAATCTAAAAACACCTAAACGCACAGATACAGAAAACAGACTGGTGGTTTCCAGAGGCAGGGGTCGGGTGTGGGTGGTATGGTGAAGGGGGTCGAAAGACCCAAACTTCCAGTTATAAAACCAATATGTCCCGGGAATGAAATATTCTGCACGGGGACTGGTTCACACTGCTGTGCTGTGTACATGAAAGTTGCTGAGAGAGTAGACCTTACAGGTTTTCATCTAGAGAAAAAAAAAATTTCAGTATGTGAGGTGATGGATGTTAACTAGACCAACTGGTGATCGATTTGTAACGTGTACAAATATCAAGCTGTTGTTTGGGTGGCCAGGAGTCAGAAGTAAGGGGTTGGAAGGTGATCCAGGCAGACGGCGCTGGGTTCTGAAGGGGCAGGAAGAGGAGACGGGCACAGGGACGTCTCCTACCTTCCTCCTGAGCTGCTTCCACCATGGAGCCTGGGCTGGGAGGACAAGCCAAGGGCCCTGGGAGCCTGCAGGGCTGAGTTCAGGACTCTGAGGGGCCGTGCATACTGTTGCTGCTGTTTTGATGGGCTCGTGTCCCTTGAAACCTAGAAAGTGAGGCCTGACTTCCCAAAAACAAATCCCTTTGGGGTGGAGGCTCTAGGCAGCAGCTGAGCTCATGCCCCACCCCTGGATGCCCCTCCCAAGATGCCCCTGTCCTGCCTCTAGGGCTCCCAGACACCACTTCCTCCCACTTGGCACCCACCTGACTGCTAATCTGTGGGGTCAAGACTTCCTCCATCTCAGTTACCCCAGCGCTTCACTGCAGGGATCGGAACTGACAGTCAGTTCCTGCAGGTTGGGCCCTCTCAGCTCTAGACCGTCAGCCAGACCAGCAGAGGCTGGGAGAGCACTTTCCGGCACCAGGGCCCTGCAGGGTACTCCTCTGTGCTCCCTGCCCCACTCCGAGGGGCCACTGTGGGAGGCCAGGGAGTGGAGGCAGAGGGTGAGTGGCTGATTGGAAGGGGCCACCACCCCAACCATGGAGAAAGGTCTGGGCCTGGGCAGGGGTGGACCAGCTCCCAACCTCCAAGGTGCTTTCCCACCAAGACAGTCGAGGCTCTGGACCTTGAAGGACAGGCAGCAGAGTCAGGAGAGAGGACAGTAGTGCAAATCCTGCCGGTGGAGAGGGGGAGGAGAGCTGCCGGCCCTGGAGTGGCAAAGCTCCAGCCAACAACCAACATTAACCAGGGAGGCCTCCACCCCGGGAACCAGAGCAGAGTCACTTCCACAGGACTGCCTGGTGCCTGAGAAAATTCCACAGGGACCCTCTGGGCCCCATGGCCTGACTGTGGTCAGAATCAACTCCAGGGAAGAGCCCAGGTGACACCAGCGGGCTCCTAGTTGTTCCGACAAGTCTTTTCATCCCTCACCCTCCCACCCAGCTTCTCCAGCAGCAGAGGTGAGCTTCCTCCCACCACCCCACCCCAGGGCCCCTGGGAGATGCTGGAGGAGCGGCTGTCCTCAGCCTGGACAAAGAGCTTGGGGCAGAAGGCCCTGTTCTACTGACCACTCCTTCCAGACCTGCAGCAGAGGAGGGAGTGGAGGTTGTTGGGGGCAGGGACGCTGGGGGGTGTTGAGACATGGCAGCCTGGCCCCATTGGATGCCCACTAGTCGGGGGGCCTGCAGGGGCTTTAATGGGGGAGTCCTGCCCCGAGGGTGTGCATCTGCTTATTAAGTGGGAAATAGATCCTCTTCCACACAGAAGGAGAAATAGCACCTGACTTTAGCCCTGCCACTTCCTCGCTGCTCCCCCTCCTTCCCGCCAAGGACATGGTCACCACCAACAGGTCTCATCCTTGTTTACCTCTGCAACCCTCCCTAGGAGGGTGAAGACACCTGGCTCTTCTGGAGGCTTTTTCCGGACATCTCTCCACCGGAAAACTTGGCAGCCCAGGCTACTCTCCGGAACTTCCAGGAATAGGGATGGAGGCCTTCTGGGAGGTCCCCTCCAGCTGACTGTGGAAGGCCTAGCATCATCCAGCCTCATGCTCTCCTGGTGGTGGCCCCTCGGAACGTCCTGAGATGCTGTCTCTGCAGAACAGTAAACTAAGTTCCTGGGATGAAACAGAGATTTGGGCCCGCATTTAAAATCATCACAAGTAAACTGCAACTCTGTGAGACAGACTGCGTGAGGTAGCCCTGGGCTGGAGGGACCAGCTCCTCTGTCCTCCTGGGTCTCCAACCTTCCGAGGAGAACATCAAGTCATGCCAGGTGAGGTACATGCAAGATGCAGGCGCCTCAGCCCTTTGGGGCCTTTGCGAACTAGTCTCCAGGAATCAGGCCATGCACTGCTGGGGTAAGGTCCTTGGCTTGGATCCCATCCAGCCTGGTCCCACCCCAGAACCAGCACCCAGCTCTGAGAGGCAGCGTGGGGATGGGGCGGTGTGTGCGCCGGCCGTCATCTCCCTCTGCGTCTTCCTGCGAGCAGGTGGCCCCTCAGATCCACAGCATCTGGGGCTCCACTGCCAGATGAAGTCCCAGCTGCCAGGCCACCTCGGGGAGGGGACATGGGAGGTGGGGATGCCACCAAACGCCACCTGCCAAGCCCGCAGCCACAGGCCGTCTGGGAGCCATGCGGGAGGCCCGTGTGTCCTGCCCTGGCCCAGCTACCAGGACGGATGGCTTCCTCTCTCCTCACTGAGCGTCCCACGGGGAGAGTCTTTTGATCAGAGAGACAGCCTGTGTGTGCTTCCCACTTCCCACTGCAGCTCCTGTGACAGGGCCGTGGCCACCAGGCTCTGGATAGACTCGGAGCCACAGATGAGGTGGGTCCTCACAGGGAACGGTAGCAGCTCCAGGCGGCTTGCCCTCCGCTGTCAGCCTGAAGCCACCACCGCTTCCTGCAACGTGGGCACCGCAGCCAACCCTGCCCATCTCCAGCTCTAATCAAGGGCCCCGAGGAACCAAAGGGGGTCAGCACGGCCCTCCCCTGCAGGCACCGGCCCAACCCACACCTCCTGCCCAGAACGTCAGGTCACGCTCTGACTCCTTTCTGCCCGATGCCCACACGGTGCCAGAGGCTCCGGGAAGTAGCTGCCTTGCTCAGTGCTGGCCCACCCACTGCCACTGCCAAGGGCAACCTGTGCCCTGGGGATCTGCTCTGGGATGAAGGAGGTGCCACACCCCTGCGGTCAGCACACCAAGGAGCGCACAGGGGCCAGGACGTCAGGCCTCTCTCAGCCCCTGCACCCCGAATGCACTTGGGGAGGTCAACACATCTCACCGACTTAGGCCTGGAGGCTGCAGACCCTCCTGGCACCAGCTTGCGGGCCTCGGGGTCACCCTGACAAGGAGGACACACTGCTGGCCCCGCTCTGAAGGGCAGCCTCGTACCCCCTGGTCGCTCCACACACCTGCTCAAGTGGTTTCGGTGGGTGACGGAGACAGAATAATATGAACAAAAATAAAACTGGCTGAAAAGGCACAAATGTGCATTCTTCAAACCCACAGGCACGCTGCCACGTGTGGACACCACCCCTGAAGGGCGGTGCCCAGGGTCCTATCAACTTCAGGAGAGTGAGTTAAAACACACACTCTGCGTTTCTTTTAGAAACTTTTATTGCGCATAAAATGGCCCATTCCCCTTTGTAGGTGTTGTTTCCACCTCTAAAGTTGTTTTCTGTAAACTCCACTTTCTGCCCTACTGAAAAAAAATCCTGCTCTTTGAAAAGATCGGGAATAGCCTCTCATTGCTGGTCAGGGCAGCTGGAGGATGGCTCCTGGGGCGAAGGCTGGAAGACGCCATCTGAGCAGGCTGAGCCCTGGCTGTGGCGTGGGCTCACTCACACCCAGCGCTGCAGAGGGAGACTTCCTGCGGCCCTGCCCGCGTGGGGACGGGACAGGAGCTGTGCATCCCCAGAGCTGGAAACTGCAGCAGCCTGTCAGCAGGCACTACGACAACCTGCACACTAGTGGTTATGAAATGGAGCGTTCAGAAAAAGTGCTCTACTGGAACCCGAAGTCGCAGCACCGCAGAAGGGAGCTGGGGAGCATTTCTGAACTTCTCTGCAGCTCCAGGCCTTCCTCATGTCGGCAGGCACAGTGCGCTTCCGCGGGGCAGTGCCGCGTCCCTTCTGGCTACTTCATAAACGCGTCCTCGTCCTGGGTGGACAGGCTCGCAGGCGGGCCTGGCAGTCACGGTGCACCGGGTGGTGGGTGGGAAGGGTTGGCAAAGGCCACACAGGCGGTGAATCCTGTCCCAAGCCCAGTTTTATCGGAAGGCTGGGGTTTAAAGATGGAATCTAGAACACCCTCTGCTCCCCTGTTAAGAAAGGAGGACAGAAACAGAGGCTCTGCCTCAACAAGCAGGAAGTGAGGGTCAGAGCCACAAGCCCCCTGGATTCCAGGGGGTGACAGACGACAGCTTTGGGACAGACTCAAGAAGACAGTTCTCTGTTCCTTTGCAGTGAGAATGAATGTGTTCAAGTTGAGGCACGATGTGGTTCCCCAAGGACGTTCCGAGGCTGGTACGGATGCCCCTCATCCTGCCCCTACAGCCTCCCTTTCCGGCGTGTGGTCCTGCTCCACCAGGCGGGCTGGAGGGTCTCGGGACCAGCCTGGCACCGACCGAGCTCTTCTGCAGATGGGCACGGCCACTGCAGATTCTGGGAGCTGGACACGGTCAGCCTCTGGCCGAACCATGGCCCGAGAGTGCCTCCCCACTAAGAGGCGTGAGCAGAGGGCTGGGCAGAAGCTGCCGTGTTTGTGTGTGTGTGTGTGTGTGTGTGTGTATGTGACTTCCCGACCAGAGTCCCGTCTGCATGCTGTCACCGCAGCTCCGGTTGCTGGGTCCGGGCCTCACCAAGCAGGGTCCCTCACGCTGGTGCCACGGCCTAAACCGTCTTCAGTCAACGTGGGAGATGAGACCTTGGCTCCAAAATGGAGAAAAACACAGGTCCTATGGACCTGGGATTTCAACAGGGAGGATTCTGAGCGGTACCTGGCCCGTGGCCTGGCCTCCAGCAGCTCAAGTACATCCTTGATGAGTGAGCGGTACAGACGTGGACACCTGGGGCCAGGCACAGGGGATGGGAGCAGCGTATTGGGGACCCACACAGGGTCTCTCTGACAGGAGGGCTCCGGTCAGCCCCAGGAAGAAGGGGGTGATGAATGGAGGGCAGCGCAGTCAGATGGGACCCAGCTCCACGCCCCGAACCCAGGTGCCGGGGCATCAGGGTCCCAGTAAAGATACAAAAGTGAAGCTGCTTCTCTTCAAGTATAAAAAAATAAGTTAATTGACAAAGAGGGTCCCCAGAGGCTGCATCTCCCAGGCTGTCAGCCTTGTTTGGTGCAAGCACAGGAACCAGGCGTGGAGGATGGCCTCCCACCCGCCGCGAGGCGTCCATGGCAAGGCCAGCCTGCTAGCGGGGCCAGAACTCGGGGCCCTGCCTGACCCCAAAGTCAGTATTTTCCAGTGTTGTGAATTAAAAGCAAATGCAGCAGCCGCAGGGCACAGCCAGGAGAGGCCTGGGGTGTGGGCTGGGCTTCTCATCCACTTCCGCATGGTGCCAGGGGAGCGTGGTCACTACGTCCTCCCAGACACCTTTCCTGGGCACGCCCCTACACTCTCGCGCTCTGGAGTGGGTGGGCAGGGGGCTTCCTCCAAGAAGACTGAGCCGCTGGACAACCAGCTTCACCCAGGGCTCCCCATAGCTCAGGTGCCTGAACCCTTCTCAGAGCCACATGGACCTGAGTGCAAACTCCCCGGAGGCGCCAGGCCCACTCAGACCTGGGGTCCGGGCGGGGGATCTGGGAGAAGCAGCCCGGCTCAGGCAGTGCACAGACCAGCCAGGGTTGGGCGGGTGCTCAGGACCAGTGCAGGCTGAAGCCCTTGGACAGCATGGCGGCCTCCAGGTCCTTGTCCTCCTCCTTCTCCCGCAACCGCTGTTCCTCCAGCAGGGCCACCAGGGCGTCTCTCTGCTCCACCACCTCCAACATCTCGTTCAGGATCCTCTTCTCCTCTGCCAACTCCTCCTCCGTCTTCAGGTGGTCTGGGCAGAACCACACAGGTGAGTCCCCTGCAGGGCGGAGGCAGGGAGCCTGCCCCAACAGCCCCCGTGCCCGCCCTGCCCCACCCTGCCTACCTTCCACCGCCATCCGCTCGCGGAGCTCCTGCTGCAGCCGGCTCTGCCGGTCCTCCAGCTCCAGCTCCCGAGCACTGGGGTTTCCGGGGGTTTGGGGGGAAAGGGAAACAAGGAGGTGACTTGTGGGGGTGGCACAGCCCTCATCCCCCACACTAGGAGGGGCTATGCTTCTGCTGCAACAGGCCCTGGGCCCATGCCCCCTTCCACCCCTGCCCAGGGAACTCACAAGATCATCAGCTCCGACTCGTAGCGCACCATGGCGTTCTTCTCCTGCACCAGCTTGAACCACTCCTGCATCAGCTTGGGGTCGTCCTTCTTGCCCATGCCTGCCGAGAGAGGGCATGTCAGGCCACAGTGCCACCATCTCCCGCCAAGGACTGTCACACGGGGACAAATGCGGAGGGCTGCCTGCTGTGCCCAGGCCAGGCCGTGTGTCTTGGGCCACGAGGGCACCACGCCCCCCCAGGGCAGCCTGCGCCTTCCTCTGTCCCCCTCGGCCGGCCCTCACCCCCCAGTGGCTCGCCTGGCCCCTCCTGCTGGACCGCTTGCTTTCTCTGGGGAGGTTCTCAGTGCTCTGCCCTCCTTTTCTTTTCCATTCATTTCGCATGTATTTGGGACTGGCTGGGTCCTAGGTCTGCTCTGAGGGGACCAGTCTAATGAAGAGGCAGATGGCAGACTAGAAGCACACTTACCCTTGCTTTCTGGGAGCCTTGAGTGAGGGGGCCAGCATTTCGCTGTGGCTGCTGACCCAAGGCTGCCTCGTTTCTGACATCCTGACCAGGGAGGTGCCTCTCTCAATCTTGTGACCCCTCGGGCTCCTGACACGTGTTCCCCACAACCCCTGCATGGCAGCACAGCCCCAGGAGGCGTGGGGGTCTCTCCCAGGGCAGGGAGACTGCAGGTTCCCCCCTCTGATCCAAGCCCAGCTGCAGCTTCCGAGCCCCTGCTGCCCACACTCAGATGCCCACACCCCCTTGGCCGACACCTCGGTCTCTACCAGCAGTGGCCTGACCCCCTTCAGGCTCAGCCACGGCAGAGGGAGAGAAGGAAGAGCCTTCCAAGAAGCCATACCACGGAGGGGACACCAGGAAGCCCACGGCTGTGGTGGGTCCCGCCCAGGTGCAGAAACCAGACTGTGGTGGCTCTTGGCTGTTTTCGGATTACAAGCCGCCCTCAGTCTCAGGGAAGCTGGGGGCTGTCTTCCTAGGGAACTGCACGTGAGCACAGCTGGTACCTCTCCCAAGGACACCATGTGCTCATGGGCCCTGAAGTCTGCTCACAGCTGAGCTAAGAGATCTCTCCGAGCTCTGGGGGCATGGGTTGGAAGTCCTCTCCCAGGAAGATCAAACCCAGAGGGCAGGGCACGTCTGCACTGCACTGCACTGCCCTGGGCCCTGGCCGCTGTGCAGCCCGAGCTGAGTGCTGGGCCAGCTCTCCCTGCCCGCCCGGCAACTCGACTCTTTGGCTTCGAAAGCAGCCCCGTCCAGCTGTGCCCATTCCTTCTTGAGCGGCTCTGCACAGGGCACCCACAGGGTGTGGAGGGTGATCCCGGGGTGCCGGGATGACTCCCTCACTGCTCAAGCCAGCTCCAGAGGGACGGCCGAGATGGACGTGGCTGGTGGCGGTCAGCGGGGAGCGAGCGCCGGGGAGGGAAGAGGAAGGTTAGCGGGTTAGCAGGAGCCACACTCCCCGGCCCCACCCGCATGCGGTCAATGACAATCACCCCACAACGGACTGCAAACCAGATGGAGTTAACACACACACTCAGCAAGACACAGGGAAAGAAGTCTGCTTTCAGTGCTTGTCTGGAAAGAACGGGGCATCTGCATAGATCAGTCTTGGTAAGGACAGTATTCCTCGACTCCACCAGCACATATCACTGCCCGCGTCCCGGGATGTGAGGCGGAAGGGCCCGACCACGAGCAGTGACCTGGAACTGCGGTCACTGCAGCCTGAGCGGCCCGAGGGCTGGACCTGCTCCCTGGCTTCACCCCACTCCCCAGTCCCCCCAAGACAGTCGAAGGGATACTGTACCTTGTGAGGGACTGCCACATACTCAGGGGTTTGTAACAGGGCTACCAGGTGTCAGAGGAAGAAGAGAAAGAGCTGGGCTTCGGGTCCCTGCTTGACTAGTGTCGCTACGCCCCTGAGAGGCCGCGGGGAGGAGGTGGGGGTTACGTTACCTTCCTGGACACAGCAAGGGCAGAAGGAGAGAGGTCTACGCCGTGGAGTCCCGCCACTGGGCTCAACTTCAAAAAGGGCCAAACAAGGAGGAGGAGGAGGAGACGACACGGACAGAGAGGAGGAGGAGGCATTCGGAAGTGGGGAGGGACAGGGAGAAGGTGAAGTGGACAAAAAGCATAAAAGTGAGAAAGGAACAACAGGAGGAAAAGAAAAAAAAATACAAGAAATGGAAAAGCAGAAGCAAGGGAAACACAATCTACAAATGAGTTCAGTCCTTCCTTCATCCAGCACAGAAACTGGTCAGGAGCAGCCCTGGGCCCGGGCAGGCGGGCACTCTGTCTTCCTCAGGTCCTTGCTTGGCAGGGTGGGAAGCTAAGAATGACCATGGGCGCCTCTGGGGCTTGGGGATCCTCCTTGAAAACACCCAATGTGCCAGTAGGACTGCCTGAGTGAGAGTTCTCAAGATCACCATGTGGGTAAATCTAAGTGCTGGGGTTCTCCTGGTGTTGAACCCACAAAGGCAGCGCCCTCTGATGGGCCGACACCGGCTCTGCTCTGACCCTGAGCAAGGACTTGTTGGCCCAGTGAGTTCCCCAGAGGCAGCCCCGTCTGTATGAATCACCACTCCGCCTGTGGCCGTGGAGAGCTGACCACCCCTCTCCTGCCCCTTCCTCTCCTCCAGGGGCCGACACCACAGCGGGCACACTGCTACACTGTGGACAAGTCCAAAGCTCACAGAAACAAAGCCGGGGGGTCGTGGACGGGGCGACCAGGAGCAGACGGCGTGCAGGGGACACGGCTGGACTCGGGGCCTGGGCTCTCAAGGGAGCGGGCCTGCTCAGCAAGGGACCATCACAGAACCACAGGCACATGCAGGAGCCAGGGCCCCCGGGGCGGGGAGCAGGGGCTGGGCCGTTAGAGAGAACCCCGTTTAGGTGAACACGAGGGCCAAGCAGATGTGAGCTGGGAGGCCCGTCACCGGGTGACGGGAGCGAGTGCAGGTGCCCTGTGTTCTCTTTCTTTAAAGTCCTTTTGCGTGTTCTCTGTAGGCTTTTGAGCCTGGTATCAGGCGAAACTTCAGGACTAAAGCAGACAGAGGCTCTGGGTTTATGGTGGGTGTGTGCAGAGGCCATGAGTGTGTGTGGTGGGTGTGCAGAGGCTGTGTGTGTGTGATGGGTGGGTGCAGAGGCTGTGTGTGTGTGGTGGGTGGGCGCAGAGGCTGTGTGTGTGTGGTGGGTGGGCGCAGAGGCTGTGTATGTGTGATGGGTGTGGACAGAGGCCATGTGTGTGTGTGGTGGGTGTGCAGAGGCTGTGTGTGTGTGGTGGGTGTGCAGAGGCTGTGTGTTTGTGGTGGGTGTGTTCACAGGCTCTGTGTGTGTGTGGTGGGTGTGATCACAGGCTCTGTGTGTGTGGTGGGTGTATCAGAGGCTCTGTGTATGTGATGGGTGCGTGCAGAGGCTGTGTGTGTGTAGTGGGTGTGTTCACAGGCTCTGTGTGTGTTCAAAGGCCATGTGTGTGTGTGGAGGGTATGTGCAGAGGCTGTATGTGTGGTGCATGTGCAGCGATCACAGTGATTCAGTGTTCTGGACAGATGTGGCCATGACCAGCTGGTCACTGAGGCAAGCAAGAAGCTTCTTTCTTACAAACACCCTCAGCTTATACTCGTCTACATCTAGCCTTCTCTGCCTCAAGATGGGTGCTCAGACACCTGCACACACCCTCAAACAATAGGGTCCCCAGCTCTGCTGCCCCCTGGGACAGATGCTACACATGAACAGGCTGTGGGAACAGTGGAACAGCATCTGTGCTCATCAGCAAAGTCAGGGACTCAACATGGTCACACGCATCCAAACAAGGAAGCCTGTGCCTGCAGGTGAGAATGTGCTTCCCCTTCCAGACATCACGGAACACAGCTTTAGACCCTTTTATGAGAGCACGTCCCAGACGCCCTTCCGTACAGAGGACAGCATGAGACCACAGGACAGGACTCAGGACGGAAATCTGCAGGGGCTCCCTGGTGGCAACGGGCAGTGCAGACACAAAAGGGCCAGAGCCCCGGAGGTGGGGTGTGACACTCTTCCTGAACCTTCCTGAGGGCTCTGGTGTTTGCAGTGTATACTTTATAATCAGAAAACCAACCAATAAATACTGTTTTAAGGAGAAGAAAAACCAACCAAACAAGGTGAGCTTCCACCCCAGGCCTGAACCTGACATAAGTGTGCAAGGGAGGCACAGAGGCGCAGTTTGAAGCTAATCTCGTCTTGTCTGGAGATGTGAGAGACACAGATGTGGGTCACCCGTGGGAGGCGCAGAATGGTCGCCACTCTCACAGCAAACAGAAGTCACTTCTGTTAGTCATGCTCCTGTGTGTGCGTCACTCACAGACCCCAGTCACCACCCCGAGTGCCCATGGCCCACGGCCCTGAGGGCGTGACGGTCACCAGCACCCACCCTCCCCGACATCGGGGCAGGCCACACGAGTCAAGAGTTTGAAAAGCTGCAACTTATCATCGTGCACCGAGGCACATCCCACGGATTCCAGAGAGCTGTATGCACTGGGCGTGAGAGCGTGTCAGAGACCAAAACACGGGCACAAGGGCAGCCTTGTCGAGCCCCAGCACTGGCCCCAGCGGCTGCCCGAGGTGCAGGGTCAACCGTGCACACCCCGGCCAGGATCTGCCTCATTCCCCCACCCAGTGCAGAGAGCCTTCCTTCGGGAAGCAAACCCAACAAAGGGAGGCAGCCCGAGGAGGGGGCGGGCGCCAGACCTGGAAGGGTCACTGCGCCACCCTTCCCCGCCGAATGAAGAGGACCAGAGAGGATGAGTGGCGGGGCTGGGGACACAAAGCGGCCTGAAGCCAGTCTCATCTCCCCGCTCAGGGTCGCTCCGACATCACCTTGCCTCTTTTGTGGCTGGCAGGACCCCATGGGCTGTGGACCCCATGGGCTGGCAGGACCCCATGGGCTGTGGACCCCATGGGCTGGCAGGACCCCATGGGCTGTGGACAGCGGGCAGTCACAGCCAGTCTGGTGGCAATTCCTCCTCTCCGCTTGTTCTTTCTCTGCTTCCATCTCTCCCGTTTCCTCATACAGGCTTTGTCCGAAGCACTGCATCCTCCCTCCCGCCTCGTTGTCTCACTGCAGGGACCCTCAGGGTAACTAGAACACTGTGGCTGGTTTGCAAGCCGCATGGCGGCATGCTGCATCTGACGGGATAGAAGGTTCTCCCTGACAGCCCTGGCCTATTAAGCATAGAGCTGGGGAGATGCCTTATTGGGAAATTCAGTATGAGACAAACCTCTAGACTGGGCGGAAATGAAGAGGGAAAAGCACATGAAAACTGAGCTCTAACAAACACACACACAGGCTGGGACACACCCCCACACAGAGGCTGGGACATGCGCGCGTGCACATGTGCACACACACAGGCTGGGACACACACACACATGTGCACACACATAGGCTGGGAGACACACACGTGTGTGTGCACACACAGACTGAGACACACATGTATACACGCACAGGCTTGGACATGCACACACACAGACTGGGACATACACACACACACACACACAGGAATGCTGGGGAATCTGAAGGACTGACATTTCTTAAAAGCAAAACCGAGCCAGGCTCATGCTCAGACAGAACAGATCAGCCAACAATCTCCCAGCATCAACTCAGGGGAGCGAACAGCACAGGAAGGCTCAGAGCGGGGTGGGCACATACCCCCATCACAGCCCATGGCAAAAAATGAAAACCCCTTCCCAGTCCCTCATGCCACTTCTAAACCACTCATGCTCTTTCCATTTCCCCTGGAGATGTACAAATCAAGAGGTGAAGTCTGGAAACCAGAAATGGGGTGTGAATATCTCTAATTCAAAGTTCTCTGGAAGAGATACAGTCTTCACCTGAAGACATCCAGGTCTCCTCCCTGGTCTAGAGCAACAAGGGCGGTGGCTGGGCAGCAGGACCCTGTCTCTGTTCTTTAATGGGTCCTCTGCAATCCCAAGGTGCAGCTCTGTGAAGAGGAGTCTTGATACTCTCTGGCTCAAAAGAAGACTTTAAAGGTCTGGAGCCTTTAAGTCGGCTGAGAGTCACTCTAAGACCCCAGGGGGGTATGACAGTGCGACAGGCAGGGGCTGGGCAGGGACTTCAGCCTGGACTTCTCCCTCTCACCTCATAGGAAGCACAATTGGTACTGGGTTCTCGTGGCCCTTTGGGGATACAAATTGGTGGGCTATAGTCCATGCGGCCACAAACAGTTGGATACAACTGAGCAACTGAGCCCATGCAGCAGACAAGTGATCAGGCTCTACATCTCAGGCTCCAGATTTCAAGAGGGTAAAATTCCACCCAATAATGAGACTGCCAAGTGCTCCGTGGAGGAGACATCAGCAGGAACTGAAATGGGAGCTGCTTCTGACATCTACCTTCTCCCCCCAGACTTGTGGGTGGCGGTAGCTGCCATGTGAGGGCGGAGACCCTAGAGCCACAGCGGGTTGATGCGTGAGGACGTGAATCGGGCAGCAGGGGTTTATAATTCAGAGATACACTGAGCTCCTCTCTCTACATATTTCACTCTCCCCCGGAACTTGTTGGAATTCTAAATCCAGAAGGCTGGAAGCTGGAATCCAGGGACACAGAAATGGAAACAGCCAGCATCTTATCACTCAAGCACCAGCAGTGAAGGGAAGAAAAGTGGCCACACGAGGTCATCAGTGTGGCTGACGTTCTCAAGCTGGGAGGGGAGGCTGAATGCAGTTTCAAAGAAACAGGTTTGACAGTCCTTCCCAGGAGACTTTGAATTAAACAAAACAATTGAGATTCATTTGGATTGACACCGACGTTCCCAGATGTGTCAGGAGGAGGCAGAAAGTGAGCCCAGGACATTAGTCAGGATGGGGTCTGTTAGTTGGGGTGTAAGCATGAGCCCTTTTACAGCACCAACGGGCATGAGCTGGCAGCACCTGCACACTGGAAGCTCAAGCCCTGGAGGGCCATGGAGAGGGTGGACCCGGGGAACTGGGATCAGAAAGCAGAGGGGAGGCCAGGACACCCACCCCAAGCAGGCCGGAAGCCTCCTAACTGGTGTAGCCTCTCTAGGACCAGGGCTCTGTCTTGAGTTGCAGTTACAATCATGCTTGGTTTTTAAATGAATGAGCCAAAAAGAGACTCTCTTAGAAGAATGGAATTATGGTAAAAAAAAAAAAAAAGAATGAGAAAGATCTTGCCCGCTCTTGTCCATTTTCAGGCACAGAGCCTGCCTGGGAGACAAAGAGGTCTGACCACCTGACCAGGATGCAGGACTCCAAGAAAGCGCTGGGCCTGGGAGCCCCGGGAGTAGCTGCTGGCTCAGCTCCTGACATGAGGGCAGCCGTCCAGGGGAGTCACCAGCCAGGTCCAGAGGCGATACTCCTGCCTGGGTGCTTCTCTGATCCAGCACGAACGGTGAGCCTTGTACAGCAAGACACCCACAGACTGGACTCCTCTGAGACAGTGGTTCTACTGTAGAAGTGGCCTGGGACGCTTGCTAAAGCAGGGGACCAGGCCTCACCTCCAGGATCCCTGACTCAGAAGCTCAGGGGTGAGGGTGGGAGGAGGGGGTGAGACTCTGCAGTTCTAACAGGCCCGGGTCTGGAGGCTGCAAGGACCACACACACAGGACTGGTCTTGACTTCTGAGTTTGGTGAAAAGAGGACACAGTAGTCCCAGGACAGAGTAGGGGGAACTGAACATCCTCAGACGCCTCCCCCGGGCACCTGGACCTTTCAGGTCAGCATAAACATGTGCTGACGGAGGCTATGGGCATCCTGGGAGAGGTGTGAGGGAGGGGGCTCGGGAAGATTGTGGTGGAGCCTGTGCGTGCTTGCCTGAGTGTATATGTGCACGCACACCAGTTGCTACCATCAAACGACCAAATGGTGTCAGTGGGGCTGGAATGCAGATTGGATCAGAGGCTGATGCTGCAGCTGGTGAACCTCTAAATTTACCAGTTCAGGTCAGTTCAGGCCCAGCAACAAGGGTTGTCTCAGGTCTCCCCCACCACGCACATATGGCGAGGCCGAGTCAGCACACTGCTCTGTCTGAGCTGGAAAAGGGCCTGTGCTTTACCATCCGGTTATGGTTATCAGGCTGGCTTCTTGCTCTCTGTGAGCGGGGGCGGGGAGGAGGGGGAGTCAGCAGGGTTAGCTCTGTAACAGGTCTGCATACATACCACCCAGGTGCAAGTCGACGAGGTCAATGCAATAAGACTCTCCCCAAAAGTCTACAACAAGGAATCGGGGCAGCGTTATTGGATCAGGTAACCCTCTGGACCCCCAGCCCCTGGCAGTCAAGGGCGTGAAGCATAAGAAACACCCAGGGAGGCAGCAGGAAGCATGCGTTTCCCCCAGGCACCCCCACACACATGCTTCGGCCACAGGCCTCCCGGTGCCTGGGGTGGTCCCGAAAACCAAGGCGGGGGGTGGGGGGGATGGAAGGGGGCAGCGTGTAGCCAACCAGCAGCTGGGACAGGGCCTTGGCTCTGCTGGAGATCCTGCTGGGATCCAACCTCATCTAATTCAGACTTAGGAAATGTGAGGGGCAGGTCAAAGGCTATGGACTTCCCTAGTTTCACAGTATCAGAAGCCCCAGACTAAGAGGCTGAAGGCCAGACGTGAACGCCTAAAGAGGCTGTGTTAGCTCTCAGCTCGCCTGTCCATACTGACCCCAAGTGGAGCAGAACCACACCTGCTAAACAGGTCTGAGTGAAAGAGGCTCTGTGGCCCTCAAGGTCAGGCCCCCAGACAGCAGAAAACAGTGGCGTCTCGCTCCACAGCTGCCCCGCCAGCACTCCTGTTCATCACAGCGCGGCAAGAGTTACCCCAGGACCATAACAAGTGCAAGCGCAGTCAGCTGCAGCTTAACACCCTTTCCTCCTCATCTCACAACCCAACAGCTGGTCCCGGCAGCCTCCAGTTCCACATGAGAGCTCCCCGTGGGGGACACAGACACCAGAATGTTGAACGAGGCTGTCCCAGTAGGTTCCGAAAATAAAGAGGGCTTCCCAGCTGCTCCAGACCACACACCTCGGGAATCTCGGTCTTCTCTGAGGCTCTGACCCCAGACCTACTGTCTGGATGCACGTCAGCCTTCTCTGGAGGGCAGCTCAGCCAACACTGACACCTCAGAGAACCCATGGACTAAGACCGCATGGCTGGTTCAGGAAAGGAGTTGACCAGTGCTGCTCAGCCCACAGGGGCGTCCTCAAGGGCTCGGCCACCGGCAAGCACACCAGCGAGAGCAAAGGGACATGAAGCCCAAGAGAAGACGATGTAGCCAGGTGGGAACACAACTGAGGAAGTGAGGTGCTTGAAATGAAGAAAGCAAAGCTCCGGGTTCCTGTGTCCAGCTACTCCATCCTGTTTCCGAAATGCATTGTGGGAATTTCCCAACAGAGGTACCACTGCCTGTATATGAACCGGGGATGCACATTTGGACAGAAGTGCTGGAAAGTCTTGCTTAGTGGACTCTGGATCAGAACTCTGGTTTTCATCCTGCTCTCTGGAATGCCCGGGCTCTGCAGGTGGCGTTCTGGGCTCTCCCAATACCTGACTCACAGCCACTTCTAATTCAGCAATAAATTTCAATAGGACATACCACATTCGAATCTGTGATCCACTAGCTTGTGACCCACGGAAGCCCATCACCACGCTGACCTGTGCTGTCAGGTCAACTTGCTTCTGTGCGGCCCCAGGACCACCAGGCTTCCTCTGCCCTGTGTGTGTGTGTCCATCCAGCCTGTCAGGACACTTCATTCATCAACTTAAGTCCTAGCCTGTGAGCAGTCTCACTCACGGAACCCACCTCTCAAAGCATCCTACCAGCTGACCCTCCAGGTGCAGGCTGACCCTCCAGGCGCAGGCTGACCCTCCTGGTGCAGGGCGAACCTCCAGGCGCAGGCTGACCCTCCGGGCGCAGGCTGACCCTCCAGGTGCAGGCTGACCCTCCGGGCGCAGAGTGAACCTCCAGGCGCAAGCTGACCCTTCAGGCGCAGAGTGACCCTCCGGGCACAGGCTGACCCTCCAGGCGCAGGCTGACCCTCCGGGCGCAGGGTGACCCTCCAAGTGCAGGCTGACCCTCCGGGCACAGGCTGACCCTCCAGGCACAGGCCGGCCCTCCAGGTGACATGACTCACAGTACAGCTGGCTCTGGGTTCATTGCATGTTTGGGAGCATATATCTGAGGTCTGTTCTTCCCCAGGAATCTAAACTGCAGTTGGATCCGTAGCGATTCTGCTGTGACAGCAGCTCCAACTTTAAGCTTCAGATGCCTAGACCATTCTCACTGTGCACACGCTGAATTCCCATGGCTGTACATGACCTGCTTCCATTTACAATCACCACCTCTGCACACCAGGGTGCCCGCCATGCAACCAGGGCTGGACTGGATACTGAGGTTCTTAGCCTTGCAGTTCTCTACCACAACCTGCATTTTCCAATCTGTGTTCATTAACATTTAAGAGTAACTTTTTTTTTTTCACTTTAAACTTGAAACCATAATTTATCTTGTAAAAAGATTCTGCTGTTGATAAAACAGCTTGAAATCCACTGACACAGATGAAATTCTGGTTGTATATGTTTGCAAAGGGGTAATTATCTAAACAACTAGAAAGAGGAATTTCAGCAAAACCCCAGGCCAGTCTCCAGTGGGCCCTTTCCTCTGGCCCCTTGGCAGGCAGCAGCCTGATAAGGAAATGCCGAGGGGCTGTCAAGGACCCACCATGGGCAGCCAGCAGGGCCATGAGTGCTGTGGGGAACATATGCCAGGATGAGGTCCCTGTGAGGGACCACCTTCCGCCACGGCAGGTGGAATCCGAGGGCCCAGGGCCCTCCTAGGACCTTCAGCCAGCAGAGACAGCAGCAGAGGCACAGCTGCGGGTCCCCATTCACACCAGGTACAGGACAGCTCCCTCCAGGCGGTCAAGGCTTGACTGAGGAGGCCGGGGTCAGGGCATGCAGCGTGGGGGCACTGCCCGTTCACCTGAGCCCCCACTCCTGGACACAGGGTCTAGTTTTCACTCTGGTGGCACAGAGTCCAGGATCAGGCAAGACCAAGACATCACAGCTCATCTTTCTGCCTCATCCCCTCTTCACCTGAAGGTCACCCTGCGTCGACCGCTGGCTGAATTCCGGGCAGGAAGGCCCTGGACAGGAGACTTCCTTCGTGCCTGCCTGGCTCCACACCGAGCGCCGGGCCTCCAGAACCCCACAGATGCGTCCTGACACCAGGCACTCACTCGGAGGCCAGCTGTCGGTCAGTCTTCCAGCAAGATCAGAGGCAGCGATGACTGTACTGGTGGCCACCTCTTCCTGCTTCTTCTTTGGTTTATCCTCAGCCCACCTGCCCGGAGACACTCCACCCCACCCCGGAGCACAACCACCACAGCACCTGTCTTCACTGCAGGCTGCATGAGCCCGTTCTGACCCTGGTTGCGGTGCTCTCCACAAAAGGGTGGAGGCTCCAGACTCGGGGACGCTGGGGAATGCAGGGAAGAGTCCCTCGAGTGGGGGTGGGGCTGCAGTGGGGCTGGTCCAGGGGTTCAAGGTCCTGAACCAAGAGGCCATCCTGGGCGCTGGGTGCCTCCTTGCTTTCCCTGCAGGCTCTGGGGAGAGTGGTTTGACCGCATGGCCCCCATGGTCTGCCCCAGCACACGGCCCTCACAGCCTCTTCCCAGGCTCTACCCTGCTGTGCCCCAACTGCCCGCCCCCAGGACCGAGCCTGGTCCACCCTGGGGTGTCTGTGATGCCACCCACAGCAGGGCCCGTGGGAGGGGTGGGGAGCTGCACGTGCAGTTCTGTGATGGCCCCTTGTCACTGCCTGCCCTGCTCCCAGCCGCTGTCTTCTTGGGGAGACGATGGGGAGGGGAGGGAGGGGGAGGCCCGGGGCATCACCAGCAGACATGGGGGACGAGGGCAGGGGGAGCCCTGAGACGGGGGGGTGGGGGCCAGGCTCGGGGAGCCCCAGACGCATAGGCCTTTCTCCTCCTTTGCTTCACAGGAAGCCCCAGATCCCAGTGACCGGAGAGTCCCAGAGAATCCTGCTGGACAGCCACTGACTCCGCGGCAGCTAGCCTCCCGTGGGGGGTGGGGCGGGGCTTTCCCGAGGACCCTGTCCTCTAGGCCCAGCGGTACCTGCTTCCCCACGCAGCGCCTTCTCCACGGCGACCCCCCTCTCCTCCAGCTGCCGCTGCTTCTCCTCCACCTGCTCCAGCTGCCGCTGGATGATCTGCGGGCGACACACAGTGAGTGTAAGGGGTGAGGGGAGGACACTGTGAGGGGGAGGGGGAGGGGAGGACACTGTGAGGGGGAGGGGAGGACACTGTGAGGGGGAGGGGTGGACAGTGTGAGGGGGAGGGGAGGACAGTGTGAGGGGGAGGGGAGGACAGTGTGAGGGGGAGGGGAGGACACTGTGAGGGGGAGGGGGAGGGGAGGACACTGTGAGGGGGAGGGGAGGACACTGTGAGGGGGAGGGGTGGACAGTGTGAGGGGGAGGGGAGGACAGTGTGAGGGGGAGGGGAGGACAGTGTGAGGGGGAGGGGAGGACACTGTGAGGGGGAGGGGTGGACAGTGTGAGGGGGAGGGGTGGACAGTGTGAGGGGGAGGGGAGGACACTGAGGGGGAGGGGTGGACAGTGTGAGGGGGAGGGGAGGACACTGTGAGGGGGAGGGGTGGACAGTGTGAGGGGGAGGGGTGGACAGTGTGAGGGGAAGGGGTGGACAGTGTGAGGGGGAGGGGTGGACAGTGTGAGGGGAAGGGGAGGACACTGTGAGGGGGAGGGGTGGACAGTGTGAGGGGGAGGGGTGGACAGTGTGAGGGGGAGGGGTGGACACAATGTGAGGAGGAGGGGAGGACACACAGTGTGAATGTGAGGGGGAGGGGAGGACACAGTGTGAGGGGAGGGGAGGACACAGTGTGAGGAGGAGGGGTGGACACAGTGTGAATGTGAGGGGGAGGGGAGGACACAGTGTGAGGGGAGGGGAGGACACAGTGTGGGGGGAGGGGAGGACACAGGGTGGGGGGAGGGGAGGACACTGAGTGTGGGAGGGAGGGGAGGACACAGTGTGAGGGGGAGGGGAGGACACAGTGTGAGGGGAGGGGAGGACACAGTGTGAGGGGAGGGGAGGACACAGTGTGGGGGGAGGGGAGGACACAGGGTGGGGGGAGGGGAGGACACTGAGTGTGGGAGGGAGGGGAGGACACAGTGTGAGGGGGAGGGGTGGATACACAGTGTGAATGTGAGGAGGAGGGGTGGACACACAGTGTAAGAGGGAGGGGTGGACACTGTGAGGGGGGAGGGGTGGACGCAGTGAGGGGGGAGGGTGAGGAAGACACACACAGTGAGGGAGGAGGGGAGGGGAGAGGAGCGGGGACGGGGGTGAACCCTCAGGTAGCCAGGACGCTGGGATCTGGGTGGCTGTCCGGGGCACACAGAGAGGCTGAGAATGCTCCAGCAGGGCTTCCTGACAGTCTGGAAACCCTGCTTCCACAAGAGTAAAAAACACCCAGCACAGACCTGCAGCTGCCAAAGGGGTGGGGAGTAAACAGGGAAGGACTGGGAATTTGGAGTAAGAGGTGCAAAGTATTATATACAGGAAGGATATAACAAGAGCCTACTATATAGCACAGGGAACTGTAGCCAATCTTCTGGGATAAACTCTCATAGAAAAGATTAAAAAAAAAAAAAAAGAATGTCTATGTGTGTATAACTGAGTCACTTTGCGGTACAGCAGAAATTGGCATAACATTGTAAACCAGCTATCTTCAATTAGGGCTTCCCAGGCGGCACCAAATCTGCCTGCCAATGCAAGAGACATAATGAGACACAGGTCTGATCCCTGGGTTGGGAAGATCCCCTGAAGGAGGGTATGGCAATCCACTCCAGTACTCTTGCCTGGAGAATCCCATGGACAGAAGAATCTGGCGGGCTGCAGGCCATAGGGTTGAAAAGAGTCAGACAAGACTGAAGCAACTTAGCACACAAGCATACTTCAATTCAAGAAAGAAACAGCAGCACCCATGTGGTGTGGACCAGCCACGCTCTGCAAGGAACAAGGTTTCTTGAGGATACTGGACCCCTGGGAGGACATTGCACCCAGAAGCCCTAGTCTGTTGTTGTTTAGTTGCTAAATTGTGTCTGAATCTTTGTGACCCTATGGACTGTACTAGCCAGACTCCTCTGTCCATAGTATTTTCCAGGCAATTCTGGAGTGGGCTGCCATTTCCTTCTCCAGGGGATCTTCCCGACCCAGGAATCGAACTCGTGTCTTGTGTACTGGCAGGCAGATTCTTTACCAATGAGCCACCAGGGAATACTTTACATTAAAAAATTATTTTTTGTTAAAAGGGAGAAACAAACATCAGAAGGCCTGGGCCTGAGGACAGCGCCAACCTGTAAACCCAGGTGTGTCAGAGGCCAGCCGGACTGGCTGGTTTACGGTGGTTATTCCAGAGCTGGGAACCTGGGAGACCCCAGGCTGGGCAGGCTTCTACAGCTGCATCGAGCCAGAGGCGCAGGCCAGGGGACAGTGGCTCCGCCCCGCCTCCTCCCTCGCCCTTGTGTGGATGCGGGCAGCAGGTTGGGAAGATGGGAGGCTCTGCTGCCCTTACCTGGGCGCGGTGCAGCCGTTTCAGCTCTTCTTGCTTGGCCTGCCTCCGAGCTGCCTTCTGCACACGTCGGGTCAGCTTGGCATTCAGCTCCTCCTCAGTGTAAGTTCTCGGCTGGAGGGGACAAGAGGGTTTCCTTGGTCAGCAGCTGGCTGGGCCGGTGTGCACAGACGCCCAGCCCTCATCCCTGCAGGAGCCCCACGGGAGGCGTGCCCCATGGGGGAGGGATGGAGGCCAGCTGCACACTGACTGCTGGGCAGCTAGGACGTGGGGCAGTCTTTATTGCGGAGACCACCGTCCTACGGTTTCCCACATAACGACATCTGCTTTCTTAAGACTGGGGGTAAACGTGGTCACATGTTCTCCCCAAGTCTCTGGCTTGTAGGGGGAACGCAAAGAAGGAAAAAGAAAAGCCAGGGTCCTTTTACTTTTCTATTTGTAATCAAAAGCCCCTTTCTTCAGATGAGCATTACTTCCGAGGCTCCTGGAGGAAGTCTTGCCTGAAGTAAACAGGTGCTTCTATTCTGAATGAAGCCACACTGCCTGATGCGGCTGGAGGAACAGCACAGGTGAACGGGACAGACTTGGGGGTCTACGCACCAAGAGGAAGGCGGATGTGCTCCAGTAGGGTAACAGCTGCTCCTGCAAAGGTGTGCCTTGCGGGCACAGTGAGTGTGGGAGCAGGGGGTGACCACTGGGCTGGCTGGGGTCCGGGGGTGGGGGTGGGGGCTGAACAAGGGACAGTCACGGCCACAGCCCGCCCACCTCTTTTCTGGACTTCTGGGAGGTCCGCTCGAGGACGTCATCGCTGGAGAGGTCCGAGTCCTCCGAGCAGCTCAGCTGGCGCCGGGTCCGCAGCTCTGGAGGCAGGGCCAAGCAGATCGTGACCAGTGGGCCAACCCCCCGGTGACCTAGGTGGGGAGTGAGGTGTGGTTCCCCCCAGTTTGGGTCTGTCCCCGCACCCGGAGTCACAGGCCTGGATGCTGACACGCACCCAGGCAGGAGCCCCCACGCACCAACAGGCCGTGTCCAGCTGCAGCACCTTCCCTAGGAAGCACAGCCACACCATGGCCCCTGCCCAGCCACTCGCTTGTTTTGGAACATCCTAAGTTTAGCGGCCTCCTCCCTAGGAAACCCCAGGGGAGGCAGGGCGGTACAGGCAGGGGGTCTTCGGAGGGAACCGTGGGGACAGGAGAGCCTGCACCCCAAGCTGTGCCCAAGGCGGGGGTGGGGTTGCACTGCCGAACCTGCTCTTGAGACGGGAGATGCCCTGGGCTTGCCGGCATCCACTGTGGTCCCGCTGGAAGGGGTGCTGGGGCAAGACCGGCCGTCGTTCTTCTTCTTCTTGTCCTTCCGGTACCCAGAGAAGACGGACTTCCACAGAGACCTGGGCTTGGCGGCCACTTCCTCCAGAGTGCCGGGGCTAGGCCTCTCCAGGGGCCGGCCCTCGCCCTTGGGCTTCTTCTCTTTCTTGCTTCTCCGAGGAGAGAAGAGGGACGACCTCTTCTTGCTTTTCCCGCTGGAGCCCTCTGACGAGGTGACCGAGCCATCCGGGCCCCCTGAGTCTGAGGGAGGGGACAGCACCTCCTCACTTGTGGCTTCTTGCCTCGGGGCAGGCTCCTCGGGGCCCTTGGGGGGCACAGCAGCGGCTCTGCGGGGTGCGGGGGTCCTGGGGGTCCCGGGGGCTGCAGCTGCTACGTCCATCTCCTTCATCCTGCTCAGCTGCCGGGCCATGGCGTCCCTCAGTGCTTGGCTCCGCACCGACTTCTCCCGAGCCCGCATGCGCTCGGCCGCCAGCTCCTTGGCCTCGGCCGAGACCAGCGGCAGCCCCCGCTTCTGCAATGGGACCCCACTCTCCGGCCCCCGGCCATTCTCTGCAGCCAAGGGCGGTTTGGGGTGGGGCCAGTGGGAGGGGGGTGTGAAGAAGGTCTCCTGCAGACTCGAGTCCTCCGTGCGGTCATCACACGTGTTGTCATCATACGTGTCCTCCACATCATCTGCGAAGGGGATCTCATCCACGCTCTCCACAAAAGACTTCCGCGCCTCCTCTTGGGGGGGCTGGGTGGGCTCCCGTGGGGGCCTCACGCAGGCAGACGGGGGTGTGGGTGTCGAGGCCACAGGCTGCCCTGCCAGGGCTGGTTTCTTGTGAAGGGTAGCGGGCTCCTCATCAGGAGGCGGGGGTGGCGGGCTGGAAGGGGGCGTGAGCATGGTGGAGTCGGAGGTGTTGAAGCTCTGGCTGGCCGGTGTCCTGGTGCGGGAGGAGCTACCCTGCAGGCCCAGCCCTGAGCTGCTGGACAGGTCTCTGTGCTCCTCCCGGGGGACCTTCGGCTCCCTGTCGGGAGGGGACACAGGGGTGGGCGGGCAGGGCTGGGCACCCTCGGCGGTGGGCAGCCCCAGTTTCCTGGGGACAGATGGAGGTTTTAGGAGCCGGAGCCCCTCACTCTGGGGGGCCTTCTCTGCTGGATAGGCCTTCAGGGGAGGGGACTGGAAGGCAGGCTCAGACCCTGGGCTCCGGCGCACGGGCGTGAGCCCCAGGCTGCGGCGGATCTCGGCACTCTTCATCCAGAACTCGGCCACCAGGTCGCTGCGTTTCAGGGCCTCGTCCCCAGCGAGGGGGCTGCCCAGTGTGTCCTTGGTGACCCCTTGGTTCTTCACAGGGAGGGGGGCCAGAGGGGTGGAGGTTCTGGCCGGCACGGGCTGGGAGCGGATGGGGGACAGGGTGGGGGATGGCACGGTGGCCTCAGGGGATGGCTGAGGCTGGGAGCAGATGGGCAGTGGGGCGGGCAGGGACTGGCGCTGGGGGCTGGCAGGCGAGGGCGGCGTCCTGGCTTCAGGCTGTGATCGGATGGGAGGGCGAGCTTCGGGCTCCGCTGGCGGGGTCGAGGGCTCCAGCAGAGGACTCTCGGCGGGTGACCCTACCCCGGTGACCACAGTGGCAAGGGGGGGACGGGCGCTCTGCGGGAAAGCGAGGTGACAGGAGCCACTCAGGAGGCAGGGCTGTGACAGGCGCGCTCTCCCACCAAGGGCCCGAGCTTCCTGAAGCAGCCTCTCCATCCTCGGGGCCATAGTCGAGGGCCAGGAGGACGCCTCCTCTTCTGCCCTGTCCAGCTCTGGAGCCCCTCACCCAGTGCACACAGGCAGCTTTCAGGCTGGGTTCATCCCAAGTGCACCTTGTTCTTCGGGCCCTGAAATGACACCAGCCAAAGGACAGCACGACGTGCCCTAGCCTGCCGGGGTCTCTGATGTGAGGCGGGAAAGTGTTAGTTACACTCTGCCTCCAGGCTCTCTTTCCCACCACGCCTGGACTCATCTCAGGGGAAATCACCCAAGTCACCTGCTCCTCAGGACCCAAAGACCAAGTCAAGCAGCCCGGCCTCCAGCTCTGGCCTCCCTGCAGACGGCTCCCCTAATATGTGCTCCACAGGAAACAGTGTTACTATCTATTTAGGGAGCATCTTGCACTGTGTGGTGTGAACACCCCTGGTAACCCAGACACACATTTTTAATTCAGAAAAGCATAGTCATTTGAATATAACACTGAGAAGAAACAAATCTGTTACTCAAACCAGTGATTCCACAAATCCTGCTGTTTCAGCTTGCTGTGGTACCGGGACACAGTGGGCCAGATGGGGCTGGAGCCCCAGCCACTCCTGCTTCCAACAGCCCCGTCGGCACTGGAGGCAGTGGGTCAAACCCTTACCTGTGCCCCGGGGCTGTGGGCTGGGGAGGACAGGCCTGTGGGCTCCTCAGGGGACCGGGTGGGGCTGGAGACTCGGGAGGGACCTGAAAAAACAAGAGGCAGGATTTGCAAGAGGAAGCACCCCCTCTGGCTGGGCAGGGAGTCCAGGGGAAGGGGCTGCACACAGACCTCTCTCTGGGTGCCCTGCTGAGGCTGGTGGTAGCTCCTCCTCGCCGTCAGACACCCTCAGCTCCAGCTCTGCTCCCACAGCCGGCCGGTGCAGCTCTGTGTCGGCCTCGGATGGGACGTCGTCCGACCAGTGCTGATCTGGCCAAGGGAAGCAGCAGCACAGGCCTCTAGTGAGGCCGTGCTCCCCTACCTTGGAGGCCAGCTGCCGGGACATCCAGCAGCAGCGTGCATCCTGTCCCGGCCTGGCCTTGCCCGCTGGTCCTCTGCTCCCCAGACTGCCCATATCATCCCATTGTTCCAGCCTCCAGATGCAGCGGCTGCCTTAGAGGCCCTGTAGGAAGTCCCACATCTGCTCGGTTTCTCCCCATAACTGAATGAACACAGCCCCTGTCCACCGGGTGGGTGAAACGGCAGGTGTTCAGGTCAGCGCAGAACAAGGAAGGAACCACGAGCCCTAACGGCCACTCCTCCGAGCACTTTGCTTTCATTTTAACGTGCGCTGTTCTGCCTTCCCCGAGCTCAGAGCTCTCTGGTCCCGTACCGTCATCCAGCTCGGCACCAGTGTCCCCTGCGTCCCCATTCTCTGCTGCCTCCCCTTCGATCTCTGCTGGTTCTGAGTCCACATCTCCTTCCAGGTCATCCTCATCAAATGGGACTGCAAGGCAGAAACATCAAAGGAAGGACAAAGAGAGATGGACAGACACACTGGCAGTGGGGACGGACAGTGGCACTGGGTTCTCGGGGCTGTCCACGGGCAGACCGCGGGGAGAAGGGAGAGGGCTGGCTGGGGCGGGAGTCAGAGAGCTGGGAGCTGAGAGCAGGGCGGGAGCTGGGCTGGGCCTCCTGAGCACACGGACCCGGCCAAGCAGGAGGGGAGAAGTGGCCTGGGCTGGCTGGCTTTCCTCTTCCCCCAGCAGCTGCTGGGAGAGCCTGTCTGAGAAGAATGGGGGTGGCAGGGAGAACGTGGTTTATCAGGCCCAGGTTGGCAGATGCCCAGCACATGTGGCAGCCAGGCCCTGCGCCGGCCCCTCGAGGAACAGGACGAGGGGCCGTGGCCAGCCCTGCCTCTCAGGGAGGGGACCAAGTCCAGGTCTGTTCGCAGCTGCACCGCTCAGCCTGGATCAGGGCTGTGTGCAGGGCTGAGCAGGACTGTGGCCTCACTGGGAGAACTCAGACACGTCTCTTTCGGCACACAGGAGAGGGGGGAGGGTCATGTAAAGGTCCTTTCTGGACTTAAGACCAGCCCCTCCGTGCCACAGGATGGGACAAAGTGTGATTTCTCCCGAGGAAGCAGCCCACACTCTCACACACTCACACTGGCCCCCACCCTGCACACGAAGCACTCAGACCAGCAGCCCGGCAAGAGACGGCCAGAGGCCGAGCAAGAGAGAGCCAGCAGGAAGCTGCCCAGGATGCCGGGCTGGGAGTGCCTACACTGCCAGGACCTGCTTCCCTCCTGCCAAGGTGCCGAGAGGCTCTTCTCAGGGTCTCCTTTCAGGAGAGGGGTTGCCCTTTGACCTGCACGTACCCAGTCCCAAGGGTCCAGCCCTGCAGAAACCCAAGGCCAGGCCACGGGGCCACGACCCTCAGGGACCAGCAGCCAGGCCTCTCGAAGCTGCATTGCCCACAGCCAGGATGTGCAGTGATGAGCAGTGACCTGAAGCGCCCATGGGATCAAAGCGAAAAGAAGCCAGGGACAAGAGATAGCCGTGACGGCCACTGGAGGTAGGCACCTCTAAGAGTTGGGCCTGTAGCTCGGGACCCGGGGGCCCTGGTGTTTTAAACACTTCTTAAGCCGTGACTTGTTCTCACCATCTCTTCCATGTACTCAGCTTATTAGGACAAGGTGATGACACGCACCCGCTCCATAGAGTGCTAGAAAAATCCATCTGGAGTCGGTGAGGTGGGGAGGGCTGTGGGAGCTGGGAGCCCCACATAGCTCCTGAGCAGCCATAGAGCTGGTGGGGCCTGAACACTGTCCTGTGATGATGGCATTGCTGGGAAAACCCTGGGGAAGCCTCTCAGTTACTCCCACTGACTGAGACGTCCATGCGCTCACAGTGTTGCTGGGCACTCACTAAACTCAAGGGGAGGGCCTCTCAAAGCAAGCAACTCCCCCACCCCACGCTATCTGTGGGACAGCAAGCAGGCCGCTGTAGGGCTCCCTTTCAGAGAGGATCTGATGGGGACAGAACCTGGGCCCACCTCACAGAGGGCACCCTCCACCCCCCAAGCCCACACGTGTGCTTGAATCCGTCTGTGAGCAGCCGGGCATCAAGAGATTAAGTTCACACGTTTGCTGGAAGCAAGAGTGACGCGGGCCCCCAGCTGGCCGGGGTTCCAGGCACAGTGCACTAGAGCCGCCCATCCCAGTCCTGGCCCCACGGCCCCCGGGCTTCTCCTCAGATACACGCCTGCCATAGACGTGGGATCGGGAGTTGTCTACAGTCCTCAGCGGTACCCTGAAAGGAACGACTGTCACACGTGTCAAAACACAGTGAGAAGCTTCAATGTGGGTGCAGCAGCGCTGAAAGAGAGACAGCCTGAGGGAGGAACTGAGGGTTAGTCCAGGGCAGGACGCAGAGGGTAGAAGCAGCCACACGCGGAAGCGGGCGTCGCCGACTCGCTTGGCTCTGGTCTAGTCCGCTGCTGCTGGGACATCCCGACACCTCAGACTCGTCCAAGCATCCTGGGAACAAAACTAACTGTGGGGGGACTAGCAGCCCTCCCTGCGGATTGGTGCCTCCTGACGCGGGAGCTGAGGACACCGGGCAGCTGGTGAGAGAGGCTGGTGGGGCGGCCTAGGGCTGCTGTCCTGCCCACCCAACATCGGCGCCCTGGCCCTTCTGCACTGCACAGCCAAGGCAGGACCTTCAGACGATGGAGTCCCATGACCTGCCTGGATATCAGAGCCCCTGGCTGAGAAACGCCCCCAGAACAGTTCAATGAGGACAAGGGAGGCCTCACGGCTTCCTCGTGGTCCAAATGCTCAGAGAGCCCTGCACCTCAGCCTGCAGACCCAGCCTGTCCCCCACCTCCAGCTGAATCCTCCCACCAGTACTGACTACCTCCCGCCATGATGCTCCTATTCAGTGATTCCTCCAGCCTCCACCTGGCCCTCACTTTCACAGACGTGAAACCTCAGCGCTATGCATGGTCCTTCAGCTTCAGCCTTCACCCATCTCTACTAACAGTGGTGTCTGTCTTCCCTGCCGCCTGCACTCCTGCTCTCTCCCCTCGGGTCCTCCCAGGAGGGTGTGGGGTGTGTGTCTGGTCCATGCAAGGGCGGGCAGCCTGAGTGAGGCATGCACGTGCCCCCACCCTCTGCCGCGCATGCACCAGCGGCAGGACTGGAGTCCCATGTTAAGGTACCAGCAGGGCTGCCGAGAGAGGGTTATGGTGAGTGGGCAGAGAACAAACATCACCAGTCTACCTCCAGAGACCGACTCCAGCCAGGCCTGTACTGCTGCACGGCGGACGGAGGGGAGGCCAGGCACTGAATTTAAAAGACAACAAATACACAGTTACACTGGAGTAAGCGTTCCTGATGAGGACAGCGAGGTCCTCCTGGAGTCTACAATGAAGTAGAGACAGATGACGCTAAAGCTCAAGGCCCGCGGTGCCCTGTGTGCTGGGCGAGGAAAGAACGGGTGGGGTGGTGGGGGGAATGACGCAGCTCGAGTCCAAGTGGCATCCCCAGGCAGCAGGCTCTCTCTCGGCTCCCAAAGAGCTGCTGGGTGTTTATGAGGCTGCAAAAATGGTTAGACATTGGTCCCTGTGGGCACTGAATGCAAACACGCAAACAAAAGGGCAAGAGACAGAAGGAAAGACACCGAGGTGGGCACGCCGAGGTTGGGGCATGGAGAAGGATGCCCCCAACGCTCTCTAGGTTTTCCTTTCGTTCCTTTAAAGAAGTCAGAACAAGGGTCATCGTCATCCTCTTGTGAGATGCAGAGTGCCTCCCCTAAATCCCAGAGCTGGAAATGATGCTACTTCAGAGGCCTTCCTGAAGCAAATGTCTTCTTAAGACTTCATTTTAGTCCAAGATATGGTCCCCTGACCCCACTCTGTCCACACACACTCACACCCAGACACACAGCATGATGAAGAGCAAGGACATTCCCTCAAGTGGACAAAGAGGAGCCCGACCTAGTGACACTGGGCAAAGGCAGCAGATTCTGTTCTTCCAAGGTCAAGTTCACCCCATTGTTTCCAGTCAGAAGACAGCCCCCCTCTCGCCCCACTGACGAGAGCCCAGGAAGCAGACACGCCTCACTGGCCCTTACTTGTGTGGAGCCGGGCAGCCCTGCCCTACAGGAGAGTCCTCTGCAGCCCCCTTCGGGCGGAGGCGCCCGGGGCCCTGCACCCCGAGCAGTTACCTCCAGGAAGGGGGGACTCGGGCGCCAGTGCCGCTCGCTCCTCCTGGTTCTCACGAATATGCGTCCAGTGCACGTCGGCCTGGATCTCCAGGGGATCAGCCGGGTTCAGCAGCTGCTGCAGCCTCCTCGGGCTCCCGACTAGGGGACCAGGTTCCAGGGGAGGAGGAGGTGAGAGAGGGAGAGAGGACGGGAAGAAGGAAGGAAGGAAGACAGGGGAATGTGAACAGTCCAGGGATGGAGGGAGCAGACACCACAGGACAGGAAACAGAGGCAAAGTTACCATATTTGCCAGGATCAGTGTGAAGCAGAAGCAGACAAAAACTGAGAATCAGTGCATGCACACGCACACACACACACACACACACCCGACTCCTACTCATTCAGTGTGACCCCGCCCCTTGGAGCCTCAGTGCACGCACATGAGTGCACACACACACGCACACACACTTGACTCCTACTTGTTCGAGTGACACCCTGCCCCTTGGAACCTCAGCACATGTGCATGTGCACGCGCGCACACACACACCCGACTCCTACTCATTCAGTGTGACCCTGCCCTTTGGAGCCTCAGTACATGCGCACACGCACACACACTAGACTTCTAACTCGTTCAGTGTGACTCTGTCCCTTGGAGCCTCAGTGCATGCGCGTGCACACACACACATGCACACACACCTGACTCCTACTGGTTCAGTCCCTGCCGCTTGGAGCCTCACGTAACTGTCATCCATGAAGAGTGTTACTCTCCCTCCAGTGCAGAGCCCCTTCCTCTCTGCCCCTCTTTCCACCTCAACTGCCTTTAAGGGACCCAAGCGCAGGTCACGACTGGCCTCTGCAAGGCCAGCCTCCCACGCATGTGGCTCCAAGGCCACCAAGCCTGTGCCCACTGCCACTTGATGCATGGACAGAGACGTGGACGCGCCAGGCCATCCTGCAGGAACCAGCGGCTCTCACAGGCACAGCGTGACTCTGTTGAGCCTCTCAGTCATCGTCTGCCCCTTCTATGGTGGGCTGAGGCAGGGGTGGACTCAGAGGGGCCATAGCCAGGGAGGAGGTGGGCAGGGTCTGTCCTGCAGACCACCACAGCTCAGGGAGCTCACAGGAGCAAGAATTCAATCCCTCTGTACCTTTTCTGCAGGTCAAAGCCCTTTCCTCTGACTCTCCTCTAGGGCCCCTCTGGTGCCCCCGGACACCAGACCCAGCTCCTCAGCCAGGAGAACCCTGCTGCCGGCATCCAAGGAACACGCGTGCACGCCCGCCCTGGGGGCTCTGCATTGTCAGTACTAGGAACACACCATACGCTTGGGTCAAATCAGGGGGCAGCCAGCAACGTGGGGGCAGGGGATCACCGGAGGGAGGGCGGCTTTTCAGCAGCATCTGATCCGAAGGCCTCTCCACAGTCTACCGGGGCAATCTGGCTTCACCACAAGAACCACAACCTCCTAACTTTCTAGCAACAGGAAGAGTGCTTGGGGCAGAGGCCACCGACAAGGCCACCAGATGTGGGCAGGGGCGCCGGGCTGGGCTGGCGTGGGCTCTCCTGGGAGTTGCTGGCTGCTAAGGGTTTTCTCAGGGGTAGAGGGTCCCTGGCGGAGCTGGACGGGCTGCATCTCCAGACCAGGACAACAAATCCAAGAGGAGATGCAGGCCCCTCCTCCAGCTTGCAGGCGAGCAGAGGAAGATAGTGAGGCTCCCCCCGGGGGCTGCCCGTGTCCCACCAAGCAGGGGGCCCTGGGGACACACTGCCTGGGCACAGGGAGGGGTTCTGGGTGCTCTGTGATGTGAGGTGAGCGGCTCGCATCAGAGCAGGGACAGAGTCTAAACAGGATGGAGGACAGGCAGTGGGCATTCAAGGGGCAGAGGGGTCAGTTGGGCGGGCCTGGGGTGGCTGTCTCTCCTACCACTGCACTCTAGGAAAGCCCCCTCCTCACGTGGGACCTGCTCCTGGGGGCAGGGAGGAGGCAGCAGGGATACTTTCACCTGCACCCAGGCCCTCATCCCCCTGCAGGAGCTGGCCCTGCAAGCATTCTCTGTCCCAGGGCCAGCACTTTCCTTCTGCTGGAGCACCATGGGGGCAGACGGGAGGAGGACAGAGAGAAGCGTCACCCCCGGTTCCCCCAACTAAAGCCCAGCCCTACTTCCACATCCAAGAAGTCAGGTCTCAGGAGGGAAGAGAGTACGCACCCTGACCCTCAGCTGTGTCTGGGCTACAAGCCACAGAGGGACCTTCCAGGGAGGCTGTGCCCTTGCAGTCCCCACGGACTGACCCCAGGCCATTGACTCTGCAGGCAGGCCAGCAGCGGAAGGAACCCCAGACGCTGCCTCCCCTGACTCCTCACATGAGGGGGTGTTCAGGCCCCAAGGGATGCCCTAGAGCCCCGCCCTGGCCTCTGGGTTGGTGGGTGGGAGGGAGGGAGGGAGGCCTGCAGGAGGACCTGCCCACGTGCCCACGGAAGCCCTGCCTCATCTGTCGTGGGTCACCGGCTAGGGGACACACAGTGCTCCAAGGACCCCCAGTTACTCGCACTGTGCCTGGCCAGCGCCCAGCCCTCACTGAGCTGCAGTCCCCGGGCTGGGACTGGCCGCTGAGCACAGGGACCTCCACACGGGACAGAGGTCCTAGAGCCATCGAGGGCCAGCCCTGGGGGCCAGGCTCCAGGCCAAGGAGTCACACTCTCCTGCCCTGTCCACGTGCCTGAAGAGAGAGCACAAGCCTAAGAGACACGAGTCCCCAAGGGCTCTGGTCTCTGCCTGCCTGGCCCCTGCTCACCACTCCGGACCCAGGGCAAGTCAGCATGGGGGAACAGCCCTCTGAGCTCCTTGTCACCACTCGGGCTCACACACACAGCTGACAGGATGGGACCAACACCTCGAGTGCCCGACGTGGTGTCTCAGAGCCAGCCCCCCTGACCCTCCAGGACACGGCTCCCAGAACATCCCCAGGCTCCACAGGTGAGCCTGCCCGGGGGCCCTCTCCTCAATGCTCTGCAGCCACTGACACCCGGGATCAGGGAACCCCAGAAAGCTAAGTTCCCTCAGCTGGAACAGGACAGGAAGACAAGTGACCTGAGCTGCAGGAGGCCCTGCTCTCCCTGACGGCCCATCATGGGTCCCCCAAGGCCTGGGAGTGAGGCGTCCATCATGGGTCCCCAGCCACAGAAACCCACCCCCGCACACTGCGGTCTGACGTCAGGGTCAGGAGGAGAGGGTGTCCTCTGACCTTCACTAGACTCCTCGTCCTCCTCGTCCTCTTCGTCCTCCTCCTCCTCCTCCTCCTCCTCGTCTTCCTCGTCCTCCTCCCCGGCCCCAAAGCTCCTGGAGGCCTCCAGCTCCTCTTCACTCTTCCCTCTCAGGAGCGCATGGATCCTCACGGCCTCCTTCCAGGGAACGCCGCCCAGGTCCGAGGTGGGCAGCGGGGGCTCCTCCTCCTCCATCTCTGACTCCGAACTGCTGTGGGAACGACCGGAGAACCCAGTGAGGGGACGCCTGGAGGCCAGGGGCACAGGCAGAGGAGTCGGCAAGGCAGCCGCCCACTGCGGGCCAGGATGGGACAGAGGACGCCTCAGGGGCCAGCGCACCGGAGACAGGGGGGAAGCAGAGGGCAAGATGGGCGCACGGGCTGCCTGTGCAAGCCTCCCTGCCCCCTGCAAGAGGCAGTCACTGCTCGAGGGCCCAGGCGCCCGCTCCTGGGGATAAATGTGCCCCACCTCTCCCTGAGGGCTGGGCCTGGACGCCCGCTCCCGGGGATAAGCGTGCCCCACCCTGTTCCGAGGGCCCAGCCCGGCTGCCTGTGTCTGGGAGGGAGACCCTAAGCCCTCGGTGCCCTGCCTGACGGGGGAAGTCTGACTTCCTGCGGCCTCCAGTCAGGGTGGAGAGCCTAAGAACGCAGTTTGGGGCAAAGGCTTTGAGTCACACAGTGTCAGCTGACCTGGAGCCTGGGCTCAACCACAACTACCCCCAAGAGGGAACGTGAACCCGGAGGCTCCGAGGGTATCGCCGCACATCAGCACCAGGAGAGTGGCTCTGCCTGAGCACGGCTATGAGCACTGCCCCTCCAGAGGGTTCTGCTTCATCGTCTTTCTAGAAAATTATACCCCACCCAAGGGTGATGCGGGAGACTGTCACTTCCGCTGGGTCAGAAGCAAGGGTGGTCTCCTGGGCTGTGTTCCCCCAACCCTTCATGGGGCAAATGGCTCTGCCATGACAGCCCTGTAGACACTGGGAAGGGGGTGTGAACACCTGGCTGTCAGGGTGAGCTGGTGGAGTGGGAGATGTACTTGACTTCACCACGCCTGTGCTACTCGTGGGTCCTCCAGCCATCCACTAGCTTGTTTTACCCATTTACAGTCAGTCTGTCATTCAGCAAATGCTTCTGAGCACCTAACTGAAGGTCAGTTAGTAGATGAGGAAGGAAAGAGCAGGTTCCTCACTGCTCAGCTCAGTCAAGTGAATCCTACTCCATTCATGCGTTCATTCATTCGTGCCACAAAAACTTACCAAGTGTCTTCTGCTCACAAAGCCCTTCCCAGACGCTGAAGGGAACACTAAACTGCCACAGATAAGATCCTCAGTCTCAAGGGAGACAAGATGCAAACAGCAGGACTAGAGAGGGTGGCGATAACTGAAGTGGGTGAAGGTCAGGGCGAGGCAGTTTCCAGCAGGAAAACCTAGGACTGTGGACCACAGAACGCGTGCCCTCTGGAGTCTGATTAGCTTTCAGTGTTGACTGAGCTATGTTTCTGCCTTATCACTGTGATGTCATTTGTTTACTTTCTTTTTAACTAACAACACTGACCAACCCCGGGCTTGTCCTTTAACAGCTTCCAAAACAGGTGATCAGGGTAAGAATGTCCCCTGTGCTCAGCCCTAACCTCAGGTCAATTTAGACAACTTCAGGTGGGAGAGGGGAGGCCAGGCTGCCCTCCCTTCAAGCCGAGCACACTGGGACCCCAGTCGTGGGCGGCAGTTCTCTGTGTGTGTGTTGGGGGGTGATCAGGGCAGTCCATCCCTGGGCCATGTCACAAGGGTAGCCAACATGATGAGTTTCCACTTGAAGCTGCGGCAATTCAAGGACCATGGAGAAGAGCAAGGGACACACTCGGCATAAAAAATTGGGCAGAAAGGTCAACCCTCACCTCTCGCCACAAGCTACAGGCTCTCAGTCCCTTTCTGAGTAGTCTTGCCACGTGCTTCCAGAGACGAGAAGCAGGGAAGCCCACCCCCTGCCTCTATGAAGGCCAGAGGGAGACAGACAGTTCCTCCCAGGCCTCATGGTCCATGGGCACTCAGAGCAGCCCTTCAAGTCTGGCCAGGCTCCTCACAGCACATCAGACGAGGAGGTAGACAGGAAGGCTGCGCGACCTGCCTGTCAAGGGTCACAGCCAGCATGCAGACCCAGACGAGCTGACTCAGGGCTCCACAGCGCCCGCCCCCAGCAGGCAGCAGTCCCCGCAGGCTGACCTGCTGGCTGCGTCCTCCTCCGTCCCCGTGTCCAGCACGCTGCTCAGGTTGTGCTCAGCCTGCGTCTCCTCGGGCACCTCCTCCAGCCCCTCCGCCTGCCGCAATGACAGCCGGTAGTTTTCCAGCTCAATCCTTTCCGGGGTGCCCCGCAGTCTCTTGGCGACGCTAGGCTCCTCTAGGCCATTCACGCTTGGGCCTGCACGACAAGCAAGAAGCAAAGTTCTAGGGTCAGCAATGGGGATGACAGAAGGAACCTTCCCCTGGAAGGAGGGGCAGCCGTCCTGCGAGGCTGGGGAGCTGGACGCCACAGCAGTCAGCAAGGCTGGGGCCCTCAGAGCTCAGAGGATGCTGGTGTGTGTGGGGGGTGGTGGTGCAGAAGACAGAAGACCCCTCATCTGCCCTGCAGGAAAGCCTGGGGAGCAGTGGACACTGGCTTGGGGGAGGGGCCAGGCTGGACCTGAGGGAAAGCAGCCTGTCGAGGGGAGAGTCCTCCCACTGCCCCCACCCCTCGGTCCAGGACACAGTTGGGGTTTGAGCACTGCATCTGGCTGGTCAATGCGGGGGTCCAGGGAAGCTGTGCTGCGGAGCTTCTCACACCGTGCAATTGTCTGTCTCATGTTGAGATTCATGGTAAAGGCTCTTTGTTCCATGGGACCCCACTACATGGGCAACTGCACCCACACAGAACAGTCAGGCCCCCTCATTCCTAGTGATGCCAGCTGGATGGCTTGGTTAAACTGGTGCTCGTCGGCTCTGTGTTGTAGAGGGACCTTTCCCCTTTGGAATTAATAAGCAGATTTGCGCAGTTGTGGATGGAGACCCTGGACTACCTGTTCCCAGCACCCCTGTGTCCATAGTCTGAAGATCACTGATGATCTTGCCTGGGCTGGCTGTTACTCTGGGAGGCCCATGGCAGTGCTTTCTAGACTCTAGCATTCCTTTGTGAAGAACTCTGAGGACTGCAGTGGGCACGTGGACTCTGAAGGGCTCAGATGTCACCGCCACGCCCCCTCTACTCCCATCTCCATCCTCACACTTCCTGACACACCTCGTGACCCCACTCTCAGGCAAAAGAGGCCCCCCCCCCGACCACTCTTGCCTGTGCCCACTGGGGCAAGATGCTGCACGTGGACGCAGAGTCACACAGACCCCCCGAGACACTGGACCACACCAGCAACTGGCTGAAAGATCTTAGGAAAATCCCACGACACGAAAGAGTGCATTTCCTGATCTTCAATGAGGACAGTCCCGTGCCCAGGGTTACTGTCCATGTGAAGGGGATTATAGTCACACACACACACACACACACACACACACACGCACAAGGGCCATCCCCGTGCCCACGTACACTGCCCTCCTCTACTACGTTCACCATGTACACGGCAGCATTCCACACACGAGCTAGGTGATACATCTTGAGGTCCAGCAACCTTTTCACTGCCAAGTTGTACAGGTCTCCTGTATCCATTTGCCCTGGACTGCAAATGGCAGTTACTGCACAGAGAAAGCCGAGGGAGAGCACGGCAAAGGGACCCCAGGTGGAAGCAGGCAAGCTGTGGGGCTTGCATCCCGCCAGGGCGGGGGCCCAGCTTCTGTGACCCCCAGGCTCTACAGAACGACACTGGGTTTGACTGGTGAAGTCACACCGCCAGCCTCAGGTGACAGGTGGTCTTCCGGAGAAGCTCAGAACTCGAGGAAAGATGGAAGGACAGGATTGATAACCAATCCTCACACACCAACTGTCTACTTGTCCACCCGTATGCTTACGTGAGGCACAGAGAAAAGAATGTTGTGTGGATGCAAGAGGGAGACACTGACCTGCCAGGAGTCAGCGGTGACAGACGGACGGAGGAGGGGAAACACGACAGGGATCAATCAGAGCTGTCCCAGGAGACCCAGCCGGTGGGAGGGGACAGCCCGCAGCCCAGGGAGTCCTTTCCAGAAGGCCGACGGGCTTGTCCACACCACAGGCCTATGCTCCCCGTCTGCAGGATCCCAGGGAACTTTTGCTTTCATGTTAGTTTTCCAGTGTTAAATTCTTTTTGCTGCTATTATTGCAGCATCTCCCATGGGTGCTTTTCTGGCATGTGGGAATCCTGGCACATGTCATTCTCTCTAAGGCACATACCCTGGTCTCCACTAAAAGACCGTCCCAGAGCTCCGTGTAGCTCTTCAGGTAATATGTCTTTCCTGTGCTGAAACACCTCACAGGGGAAGCTTGATCGGGCCCAACCATCTGCCGCGTCAGCCTGTGGGAAGCTGCAGCTGTGACGAGCGCACTGGGGTTTGCTGGTGCTCTTTAGTCCCCGCCAGTCGAGCTCCAGCTGAAACTCTTGCCTTCCCACCTGGCCACCCGCCTCCACACACCTGTGCACACAGGGGCGCCACAAGGGCCGTCTGAAAAACAGGAAGGCCCCTGTGATCTGCCCAAGGGAAGCAATCTGTCCACAAGCCACTCATGCAACTGATCACATACGTGGCAGGTAAAGAGAAGGATGGCCCCACAGGTCAGCCCGGCCCAGGCCTCTCTCCTCCCCCTGCCTTGTGCACCCTCTGCAGGCCCCCCAGGACTCAAGTTCATCTGTATCACGCCAGCTACCCTCTGAGCACACCTCAAACGGGGATGGGGACTCGGGGAGGGGGGTGCTCTCTGATGCAGAGCACTCCCAGTTGTCTCTGCCCCTGGGCACATTTTTAAGAAACTGCCCATAATTCAGCTATCACAGGGACAAACCTGCCCACCCCTACCCTTGCCTTCCACAAAAGGCCGTCTGCTCTGCAGCATGCTCCTGTTGAAGACAACATCTCCCTCCCCCCAGGTAGCCCAAGATTTGTTTCTGGAAATGAGCCAAGTTCCACCAGCAGGCCCACAACCACCATCTGAAACACAGGCTCTCGTCTGTCCACCGTCCTTGAGACTGGCCTGGAGACTGGCCAGTCCCTGAGACTGACCAGTGTCTGGGCAAGGGCCCTGTGAGGCTGATGGAGGAGAGCACAAAGCCCTTTCCAACGGCCAGCCGGGCAGCACAAGGCACTGTCAGGTCCCAACTCCATCCTGCAGGGGCCATGAGGCGGCACAGAAGGCCCTGGGGGACGGGGTGTGGGAGGAGCCAGACCACCCCCAGGCCCCGTTCCCGGGAAGCTGTGACCCTGCTGTTCCTCTGACTCTCACCTGGGTGCTGACAACTCAGCTTCACTAAACCCCATCTGTGACTGCTTTCCCTTCGTTGCTATAGTGAAGAACGTCTGGTGGTCACAGAGTCAGCAGGTGACCTCACGGCCTATCCACGCAGGCTGGGGAAAGAGCAAGGCCAAATTTAGCCAAGCCCTGCAGGGACTTAATGTGCTGTGCCGGCCAGCTCCCAGGCCGTCTCAGGACCAGACACACAGGACCTTCTCACTGTTCTGTTTCCCCAAACCTCTGCCGTCTGGGAACACAGCCCACTGGGCCGTGCGGTCCTCACCCTGCAGGACGCATTGCCCAGTCAGCAGAAACAACCCGAACTCACACTTACTCTGATGACCGCAGCATTTTCTGGAAGCCCCACCAACAATCATGGCTATTGTTGTCCTGAAATTCTGTCAGATCAACCAGCTTCCATATGTTCTAGCTTATTTGCTCCTGACAACAGCCTTATGAGATAAGGGGAGCAGGGAGTCTTTTGTTCACGTTTTCTAACTTCATTAGACAGAAAAGCTGAACCTCAGAGAGACCACTGACCGGAGACGGCAGGGTGACAGGTTGCAGGGCTGGAGCCCAAGTCAGCGCCTTCTCTGCACGTGTTCCCTAGCCCGGCTCTGTTCTCTGAGGATGACCATGTTCCGGGGTGCAGGGCGGTCCACGGTGGGTCATAAAAGACCTCTGGACCTCTGTTCTAGAACGCATTCTCAACATCTGACAGCGTCCGCAGCACCTGCAAGGACGTGTGCTCCCACACGCGGTTGTGGGCTGACAGCCTGCCAGGGTGGAGACCCTGCATCACTGCCTTGGTTCTCGCACGGCCTCCCAGTGGGTGGGTCTCCCACAGGGAAGGACCACATGGAAGTGGATTTCATGCCTGCACGCTGTGCTCACTTCTGACTCTAGAACGGTGGTTGTCAACCAGACGATCTTCTCTTTCGGGGTCTCCTGGCAACATCCCAACCTGGAAGGGGTCCTGACATCCACAGATTCTACAAACAGCCGACAACGCACAACACAGAAGTATCTACCCAAACGTCAACAGCACTGAGCCCGGAACGCTGCCTGGAAGTCACAAGGGACTGTCTCCAACCTCGAGCTCAAGGGGCCAGCCGCCCGTCAGACGCTGGACCACAGCCCGACGGACAAGGTCGTTAGGATGGAGTGGTGAGCTCAGACATCCCCCTCTGCTGCCCACCTCTGCTGCTCAGGTGAGGCATCCTGACCCCAGAGGTCAGTGCGTGGAGCACCCCCCCTGAGGAAGGGCCACGCCAGGACCACAGGCCTATGCGCTGGGCACACCACCCCACCCTTCCCAGTCCTCCGGCGTGGCCTGGCTCACAGGAACTGTCCATCCCTGCCGTCCACGCAAGGGCTGCCCACACACCTGCCCGGCCCTCCAGAGCGGGGCCAGGGGAACAGAAGCCCACAGGTCCATCAGGAGGTCCGCTCACTAGCCCAGGGAGAAAACCAGACTTGGAAACACGATGTGGAAAAACACTGCTTCATTTTTCCATTTCCCAAAACATCCTCTGTGGGCTCGCAGGGCCCGTCGCAGCACGCCTGCCTGCAGCTGGGCCCGATGTGCTCAGGCCTCCAAGTGCTCATGTGCCAACCGGAGCTGACCCGACATGGCAGAGCCCAGAGGGCGATGATGCACACTCCCTGCTCAGCCGGATTTCAGGGTCATTTGATGTGAGTGGAGTCTGGAGGGACCCAAACTCAAGACATGAGAAGGTCAGTGTTTCCTGTCCTGATGATTCTGCTCCAACTGTCAGTACAGAATCAGGCAGACCCCGTCTCTCCCTCTCCTTTGGCCAACCCTACCCAGGGCGCCAGGCCGGGTCACTGCTGAGAACTGTAGAGCAATACGTCAGCTGCACCACCCTCGGGGCCTCTTAGAAGGTGTGATAAAATGCGAGAGCAAAAAAAAAAAAAAATGCGAGAGCAGAGAAGAAACTGGGGCCCAGGGAGCAGCACTGATCATCCCCCTGAACACAAGCCCGTCTCCTTGGGACTGACAGGCAGGAGGGTCCCATTCTCACTGACATGACTTCAGGCTTGGTTTCATTCGAATTCATCAAAGAGAGCTGATACGGAGAAAACGAGGAGGAGCTGGCTCAACATCACTGCTCTCCTCCTCCATCTCTTCTGACCATCCCCTTCATGTACCAGGGATGAATGCCCTTGGCTCTCGAATCCACCCTCTTTGCAAAGGCACATCCCCAGCCAGGGGGTGGGGGTCACTGCTAAAAAGCTGGGGACGTGTATTTCCTGGGAATAACCACACGCTCGTGGATGACACAGGGCGCTTAGGAATGTCTTTAACGCGTCATCTCTGTGGAGCCAATAAGCAGCTCTTCCCTCTCCCCAGCAGACAAGCCGAGGCTGGAGGCCGGACAGTGCCAGGGCGGTGCTATGTCCTGCGGGCAGACTCCACCGGCTCTGCCCAGGTTGGTTACGGGGCCTCGATCCAGTCTGCAAAATGCCGCCTTCCTCGCAGCTACAGGGGAGTGCTGCATCTGGACAGTGCCTAGCACAGAAGTGCTGCATGCCTGCTGCATCAACATTACACGTCCTCCTGAACCGCTCTCTGAGTTTCTGTGACACCAGCTCCAGCAGCAGGTTGACCGGTACAGTCACTGGGGAAGCCTGACACGCCAAGCTTTACTCTGTTTTTATTTGATGGGGACTCCAGGGCAGACGTGGGTCATCCCGGCTGTAAACATCACAGCCCTTGGCGTGGTGTCTGCAGTCGCCGGGAGCACAGCCATCAGCTCACGGCAGCCTCCAAGCCCTGCGACTCCAGGGCTCCAGCCTCCACTAGGGCCAGCTGCCCACCCCCGCACCCGCTCCCCATGGGGCTGGGCCTCCAGCAGTGCTGGGGCCCCAAGAAAGCTCTGCCTCACTGAAGGCAGGCAGGGAGCTGGTGCAGAGTGACCCACGGGAGAACGAACCAAGGGTAAAACCTCTTTTAAAGGAAGAATCTACTGACCCAGAGAAGTCTGTTGGTAGCAAATGCTGGGAGGGAAATTTCACAACGGGTCTCTCCTACCTGGAGGTCCTTCTAGATCCTGACTCGGTTCTAGAAAACAGGGACAAAAGAGTAAACAGGCTGCTATAGCCATACTGGGACCACTTCAGCCGTACTGTTCCCCTTCGGGGTCTCAGATCCCTAGTCACACTTTCAGGTCTGACCTCTGAGAAGCCACCTAGCCCCAGGAGGGTCGCCCTCTCGGGAACTCACCTCCAAGGATGTGCGGGGTCACCATCATGGAAGAACATGAAAGCTGAATGACGCACGCCTATTTGGGCCTCTGCATGGAAACAGCCCCGATGCTGTCACGCATCTGAGGCCCAGGTCTTCCCGGGGCCCCGGGCCTCGCCTGGCAGCCTGGGTCTACAGGGGCCCCAGTGAGGCAAAGTTTTCTCAGGAAGTTGGCTGTGATGGAGGCCCAGGCACACCGGGACCCGGGGTGCAGGAACTCAAGAGAAGCAGATGCCTGATTGGAGGGCCCGAGCTCTTCCGGACACCGGGGCCCCTTAACACAAAACAACTACCAAAGACCCACAGTTCCAGGCGAGGACACTGAAACAACAGTGGCACGGTGGAAATAACCCTGATACCTTACACAAGCACAGAAGAGGAACTCAATGCACACACCGAGGACAGGATCATGCGGTCAACGTACAGTCCACAGTGAGCTGGCAAGGACAGAAAGAGAGGTGAAAGACACGTGAGAGCTAACAGAGATCCCGACTGGACTGTGAGAACTTTCCTGGTCATCACCCACACAGCCCCAGGAGCCCCGGAAGGCATCCCCAAACTGCCCTTTGCACCAACAAGAGGTGTCTGTGAGTGATGGGGGCACTCTGACCTCCCCTGTAGACACTATCAAGGGTGAGGTCAAGTTTGCTTGGCTTGAGTTAGGGCTTGGGTGGGTGGGAGAGGGGGCGACTCTCTCAATCACTATCTTTCTTGGAGCAAAGCCTTGTCCCCACCCTTGGCCCAGAGGAGCTGTGGAGCAGGAGGCACAGCCCAGCACCACGCCTTCATCCCCACAGGTCCTCGGGACGGTCTCCCAGCCAGCATTCGCTGGGTGCAGGGCTGGACCCTGAGGGGCAAGGTGAGCCCTGGTTTGGGAGTCTTGGGGAAGTCGCAGAGCTCTATGAAAGGGCCTGGGGTCTAGGCACGAGTTTCCCCAAAGCCCTGTGCAAGCCGCTACACCCCAGAAAGGCCGTGTGGGGGCTTGTCTCCAGTGTGTCCCTCGGGGGCAGGATGGAACCCAGGGTCTGTCCCGTGCCCCCGTCTGCACACAGGAGCCCTCTCGGAGAGTGTACCAGTCAGGGCAACAGCCAGGGAATTGTTGAGAAAAGAAGAGACTGGGTTTCAAAAAGTTTCAGGAAGAAACAGACCCAAAGGGAATTCTCCACAGTCTTCACCGGCTCTTTCTCTCCCAGCCTTTTGCAGAGGCCAGGACAGACCCAACTGACTGATTTCTGAGAAAGGGAGAGAGGAGGCAGGCAAGAAGAATTTGGGACCCAGCAAGGTGCCACAGCCGTGCGGGCACCCAAGAGTGGAGGGGAGAGGCTCTTCAAGCCAGACCCCGTCTCCTAGAGCACAGGTGTGCAGACGGGGTGGTCAGTGTCCCTCACCCCACGGTGGCACCCTCTTGGGGCCCAATTTAGCACCCAGACTGGCTGAGCCCGGCTCCACAGGACGCACTGCCAAGGTCACAGCAAATGTGATAGGGTCTTGGAGGCTCAGTCCTCAAGGCTCCAGCGGTCAGGCAGAACTGGTCCCCCAGCTCAGGGTCCATGTCACAGAAAGAAACAGAGTCAGGAGGACAGACCTGGACCATCCCTGTGGCCTGAGAGCCTCAAGCAGAGGAGAGGCGCCTACGTGCTCCTGGGCCTGGCACTGGCTCGTCAGGGGGAGGGCACTGGCCTGGGGCCCCGCAGACACCGGCTCAGGGGGAGTTTCTGTTCCTCACCTGCCCATCCCCTGGGGCCCTCATGCAGGCTGACTGGATGTGCAACATAGGTGGCATCTTCCTCCACGAAGCAAGCAAATGTCTTCCACAACGCTCCCCCAACCCCAGAACAGGGGCCTTTCCACTGACAGGAGCCTTTACTTCAGGTATAAACACCCTGTCTCCCCACTTCAGCACACCTACACTCTCTCCCGACCCGGCCCCGGAGCGAGAGTCCTGAGGCACAGTGCTGTCAAGCCCACTCCCGAGACCTGCCTGAGGGGGCCCTTCCCACCCTCCAATCAGGAGAAAGGGGAGGAAAAGAAATACTCAGAAACCTGAAGATTGTTTGGAATTTATTCTCTTAAATAAGAACGGTAACATTTGTTAAAAAAAAAAAAAATTAGAAGCACAACACCTTAGTTTCACAGAAAACAGTTTCACGGAAAAAACAAAGTTACACAATTAAATAAAAACAGCTCACAAAGAAACACACCAAAACTCACAACAGCACAGATTAAAGGCAAGCATGACGCTTCACAGAAGGCAGGCCGGAGGTAGAAAGGCGGGCATCCCTGACACAGCTCTGGTCTCCGTACCATGCCTGGAGACCCACTGCTGCTTAACGGCTCAGGAAAAGTGGGGTGTGGAACCCCTTAACTAACTGGTCAGGCCTTCAAGGCCACGCTGAGGCCATCTCAGGACAGACTATGGGATTCCACTGTCTACAGATACACTGAACACCAAGAGACAGCAGGAAGCTGCAGTAACAGGCCCAGGGAGTCAGACACGCCTTGGAACCGAAGCCGTCCTCAGGGCCCCTGAGAGAGAGCCCTGTGCCCCTGGTCTCTGGTGCTGGGAGTATGCTCTGCTTGCTTTCTGAGACACTCACCCCGCAGTCTCCCCCTCCACCAGGAGCCCGGCTTCTCTGCTCCCTCCAAACCCCGACCAGAACACGAAGCTAGGCCAGGTCCCCAGGTAAACCAGAACCAAGGAAAGAGAAGCTTTAGAAAAAGCTCCACTAGGATTGTGATTATTACTCAGGGCACAATATGTAAACGTGTACTTATACACATGAAGCTAAACCGGTAAAAGCGCATGTGTGTATATATGTAAACGTGCATATATCAAACACCTGCTACACATGAAGTTTAGTACAAGCACGTGTGTGTATGTATGTAAACGTGCACACATCACCATTTGCTACGACTCTCAGGACTGGGCAGGGAAGCTGGATGTGGAATTCTCTGCCTCACTAACAGGTTTTCCAGAAACGGAAGCAGACTTGGGAAGCAGTGGGAGATGTGGCAATAACTCCCTCCTGAGGGCAGGAACCCAGGATGGGTCGGAGTCATCCTGCCATGCAACCGTCCCAGGTGAGGTAAACACCTGGTTTCCGAGTGCTTGCTTAGCATGCCCACTACGGAACGCGGGTGCCATGCAGGTCTGCCTAGGGATGGGGGCAGGCAGTGCCCAGCCAGACAGCCGTGTGTGTTAAGATCATCTTTCCGTAAGATGACAGACAAGGAAGCCTTCTTCCCGTCCCATGTCTGTCGCAGGGACTGGAAGGACAGCATTGCTGATCCCCATGACCCCCACCTGTACACTTCAGTTCTGGTTCCCCACCATATGAGGTGTAAAGGGGAGTCCTCTGGATGAAGAAAGGGTCTCAAAACCTGCAACTGAGGGTCTTGTACTCAAGGTGAAAACGTACCATCTGGGGCTTTCTTTCTCTACCTGTTCTCCAAATGTTTCCTACAGGCAGGTACTCTGAGGCCAGGGTAAGGAAACCTGTGCCAGGTCCACGAACCTGCAGCAGCCAATGTAAGAAGCTCGGAGACAAACTAGTTACAGACTGAGAACAGAAAAGAGGGTTTCTACATCAAAAGCACATCACAAACAAAGATGTTAAAATAGGCAGCAGCCACAGGCTGCCAGAGACAGAGGACGTTGGACTAGGTTCTAACTCACAGGTTGTGTTTGTATTTTTGGCAACAGCAGTAATTTTGTGGTGGAAGAGGTGAACACAAGGGAATGGGGGGAAACGCCACAGACTAAAGGGGGCAGATGCACAACAGCCGACCGGTCACGGCTCCTCCAGCCTCACTTTCTGGGGAACGGGGACCCAGGTGTGAACCACGCTCCATGCACCACTCACTCCTGCTCAGAGTGCGGCCCGGGGCACGTGCCAGGACCTGGCCTGACAACTGCCGTCCACAGCACACATTCTGAAGCCCTCCAACACCTGAATTTTTCTGAATCTCTTCAAAACAAGGTTCCAGTTAAATCTTTTTTTTTTTTTTTCTATTAAAGGAGCAGAAAAAATCAACGTCATGCCACGTGTAACAGGCACCCATGTCCTGCTCCTCTCCTACGGAGGGGAATTGCTGGTACCCTGGGGTGTGTCCACACTCAGAGCCGTCGTTCTGAAAGCCCAGGTCTCCAAAGGCAGGACCCCAGTGCTCTGCGCACTGGCTCACTGCTGCCCACAGGGTACCTCCAACGGGGGCTCACATCCTAAACCCTGCGTGCTGTGAGAGGTGCGCCTCCCTCAAAATCAAAAAGGCCCATAGGCCTTTGATTCAGTCACAAGCCCAGCTCTCATCTTCCATCCCTGCTTCAGAGAAGGTTCCTCCTCTCTACGGAACCCTTCACTCTCCACAGCTCCTAAAATCCTGAAGTCCACCACACTTCCAAAGCAGACAGACGGACGGCAAACTGAACCAGATCGAGTGCATGACCAGGAACTGCCTGACCCCCGCTGGCTTCATTCTTCTGCAGATGTTCACAAGAGGGTGAGTGCCCTGGCTGGGTGCTGAGCCCCAGGTAGTGCTCACCTGCTCCAAGGCACATGCCCGCGTCTCTGCCAGCCCCTCCCCGGCTCCGGGGCCCTCAGCACCTCATAAGAAAGATGGATTGTAAGGAGTTTAAGGGGTAGCAAGTCCTTTGTGGCTTAAACATGGCTATAAAATGTTGGTCCAACCTGCAGGGGACTTGCAGACTTGCCCAGATCAGAGCGAGGCACACGCAGCAGCAGAGTTGAGCTCTCCTACGTCCTGCCCCTGGGGCTCCATCAGTTCCAAAGCGCGGTCAGAGGAGTAGCACTACCAACCTCCCGTCTGAGGACCAAGAGGACCACCCTGTTCCCTTTAGGAATCCTACGACCAACTCCTCTCCATCTAGCTGATAACCTGTCCTTTCCACGTGGTGATTTCTGTGGACGGGAGGACACCTGTGACAGGTGACAGCAGGGCCCTGATGACTTCCTCTCCCGCTGGCTGCAGTGAGCTGGCTGTGACCAGGCGGGGCTGCACAGGTCCCCGGGACCACCCGCATCTGTGGGACTGTGGACACCCCACGCAGGTTGCTTTGGCAGAGAGTAGGGAGAAGCAGCTTTAAGGGGAAAAACACTATTCTTCACAACAAAGCTGGTTTCGTGAGCCCTTCTCTTCCTGCCTTCCGAGATCAGAATAAATGTTTTTAGAAGTGCGGGTGGCGGCACTCGCCTCCTGATGCAGGAAGAGGTTAAAGTGGAACCAGCCAGGGCCTGTCCTTCAGCGGTCACAGGTGTGGGGAAAGCAACAAGAGCTGCCCCAGACACCAGTGCAGCGAAGGCGACAGAGGAGATCCAGTGCAGGTGAGCGTGTGTGCAAACCCTGGGGCATTCTCACAGTTCCACGCTCGGCCTGAGAAGCCCACCAAGAGGGACTACAGGAAGGCCCTGCCGCCCTGGTTTGTCACGTAGGTCAGTGCTAAAAGTAGCCAGCTCTGAACTCCTCTTCTCTGGACAGGCCTGGGCTTGGCCACCAGGTGTCAGATGGATGTGGGCAGGTCCCAGGGCCCGGCAATAAAACTCTGAGACTTGGAATAGACGGCATGAAGTGTGGGCAATGCCGCTGACCTGATGGTGCCCTACTGGCTCACAGTGGGCCAGTGAAACTCCCCTTGGATCTGCACCAGCACCTCCGACAGCCCATAGAGGAAGGGGACTCCGAAAGCAAGCAGCTGGCACATGAAAAAGGAGTCCGGAGGGTTCTGGGCCGCCTGATGCCCAATCGACGAAATGCTGCACTGGAGGTGCTGGCTCATCCCCTTGGCCTTGTCGCAGAGGCCGAGCGAGTGACGCGCCACCCAGCCAAAAAAGGAAGTGAGGCTACCTGGGCTTTTCTCGGCAGGGCTGGCACTGGTGCTGGGCCGTCCGCTGGCATCTGCGGCCGGGCTGTCCTGCAGGGGTCCCCGGGCCTCCTAGGAGAGGAAGATGACTGAGTGAGGCACCACATCTCAAGACACGGTGACACCTCACTGTGGTCGGCTGCCCTCACCAGGCAACCCAGAGACGTGCCAGGACACACGTCACGGGGGTCGCAGGAGTCACGGTCCAGAGGTGCCTGGTACCCCTTCCCACCAGCTCTCGGCCACCCCAGAGGCCCTCCGGGAAGCAATGGTCAGCTGCTGACACACACAGGAACACCCCATCAGAGAGGATACCAAGCTCACTTGAAAAGACAAGCAGGGAATTGACTATGCTCAGACTTTTAAGATAAAGTACTTAGATGAGTGACCCCTAGAATAAACAAAGTTAAAGGAGTTGGCTACAGAACATTTATTTTGAGCCAAGTCCTTTTCTAATGTCCTCCTCTCAGGAAAGGTGCAACTTTCAAGGCAAAGGCATTTTTTACACAGAACGATCAGAAGGGAGGGGTGCACAGGCTCTTCCCAATGTAGCTCAGGTGCTGGCAAGAACACTTCCATAGTGAAACCCAACATTCAATGAGACCTGACATGCTGCCCCTCCCCAAATCAGACCAAGACCACTTCTCAGACCCTCCCACTCACAGGAAGGGCTGCTCGCTGGTCACCCAGGGTCTGTTGGCCATGCCTGAGTTGTCAGCACACTGGATGGTCACCTGCTGCCCCCACCCCTGCAGTCCAGCCCCGTTACCTTTCCAGACAGAGGCGGCCCTGCCGGTCTCTTCCTCTGCGCAGGGCCGGACAGCCGGTAACAGTAGTGTGGCTTGCAGTAGAATTTACCTGCAGGCAGCGAGGGGCAGGGGAAGAGGGAGTGAGCAAGTCTCTGAAATGCCGGACCTGGCCCCTGGTCTTGGCACACGCGTCCCCGTCGCCCCAGCCCGACCTTGCCCAGGCCAGGGCCCTCACCCGGGAAGGCCACGCCCTCCTCTTCCCTGTGCCCGGATGTGTGGAGGCCACGGAGCCATCACCCAATCAGGGCTCAGAGCAGGGACTGCAGCCTGTACAGCGGGGCCAGCAAACAAAGTGGCTGTGTGTGCAGAACAAAGATGCGGTCACATGAAGAGCTGGAGGAGCATTTCTGGGGGCACCGAGGATGAACACAAGTGCTGGAGGCACGAAGGCTGCCATGGGCGGGGCAGCCCTGAACATTAGCTCTGCCGTGGCCCTCTGGCAAACATGTGCGACTTGGCGCGGGTCAAACTGCAGCTCAGATCCTTAGTGGGTCACATCAGCATTAAAGACAGCGCAGAACAAATAAAAACGTCCTACAACTGACCGTGACTAGAACGAAACAGAATTAAGCCTAACAAAAAGCATCGGCATGCACAGGCATCCTCAGGGTTCGCAGCAGTTCCCAGTGCTCAGCTGTGCCCACCTGGGCTGTCTGGGTCCTGGGGTAACGCTGCATCCTGCTGCATAACACGCGTCCTGCTGCATAACACGCGTCCTGCTGCATAACACGTGTCCTGCTGCATAACACGTGTGTCCTGTTGCATAACATGTGTGTCTTACTTTATAACACATGTCCTGCTGCATAACACGTGTGTCCTGCTGCATAACACGTGTGTCCTACTTTATAACACGTGTCCTACTGCATAATGTGTCCCACTGCATAACACGTGTGTCCTGCTGCATAACACGTATGCCCTACTTTATAACACGTGTCCTGCTGCATAACACGTGTGTCCTGCTGCATAACATGTGTCCTACTTTATAACACGTGTCCTACTGCATAATGTGTCCCACTGCATAACACGTGTGTCCTGCTGCATAACACATATGCCCTACTTTATAACACGTGTCCTGCTGCATAACACGTGTGTCCTGCTGCATAACATGTGTCCTACTTTATAACACGTGTCCTACTGCATAATGTGTCCCACTGCATAACACGTGTGTCCTGCTGCATAACATGTGTCCTACTTTATAACACGTGTCCTGCTGCATAACACGCGTGTCCTGCTGCATAACATGTGTGTCCTGCTTAATAACACATGTCCTACTGCATAACACATGTGTACTGCTGCATAACGTGTGTCCTACTTTATAACACGTGTCCTGCTGCATAACACGCGTGTCCTGCTGCATAACATGTGTGTCCTGCTTAATAACACGTGTCCTACTGCATAACACGTGTGTACTGCTGCATAACGTGTGTCCTACTTTATAACACGTGTCCTACTGCATAACATGTGTGTCCTGCTGCATAACGTGTGTGTCCTACTTCATAACGCATGTCGTGCTGCATAATGTGTCCCACTGCATAACCCAAGTGTCCTGCTGCATAACGTGTGTGTCCTACTGCATAATGTGTCCAGTTACATAACATGTGTCCTGCTGCATAACGTGTGTCCTGCTGCATAACGTGTGTCCTGCTGCATAACATGTCCCACTGCATAACGCATGTGTCATACTGCATAACGTATGTCCTGCTGCATAACGTGTGTGTCCTACTGCACAATGTATATGTCCTACTGCATAACGTGTGTGTCCTATTGCATAATGCATGTGTCCTGTTGCATAATGTGTGTGTCCTGCTGTGGGTGGGACCACAAGCTTGATTAATGCCAAACTTGGCTTTTCCCTTGATGTTGGTAGTGGAATTCAGTCACAGAGGGGTGTTTTTTCCCTAACCTTTTCTTTACTCCCACTTACAGTCAAGGTTTTGAAAATTAAAGGATAGACCCTGTTAGAGAACACTGTTGAAACCGGAGTAATCCCATTCATCTTTCTCATTTGGAGAGAGCAACTCCTTTAACAAATGAACTTTCCTATTCTTGAAGTTAAAAATAAGAGGACCTAACAAGGAACACGATAGAAAAGATCAATGAAACTGACATCAGACTAATTCAGAAAAACAGAGAGAAGACTCAAATAAATAAAATCAGAAATAAAAGATGACATTACAACTGATACCACAGAAATACAAAGGATCCTAAGAAACTACTAAAAACAACTATTTGCCAATCTAGATAACCTAGAGTAAATGAATAAATTCCTAGAAACATAATTTATCAAATCTCAGTCAGAAAGAACAAAATCTGAACTGACCAGTATTGAGTAAGGAGACTGAATCAGGGATTAAAATTCTCGCAAGAAAGAAAAGCCCTGGACCGGATGGTTTCACTGGTGAATGCTATCAAACATTTAAAGAACTAACAACAAGTCTTCTCAAATGTACCCAAACAACTGAACAGGAACACTCCCAACTCATTCATGAGACCACCATCACCCTCATACCAAAAGCCAGATGAAGAGCCTGCAAGAAAACTACAGACCAATATCCCTGATGAACACAGGTGCAAAAATTCTCCACAAAATATTAGCAAACCAAATTGAACAGCACTTTGAAAGATCAGACACCATTATCAAGTGGGATTTATTCCAGGAAGGCAAGGAAGCCTCACCCACCACTCTCCAGAGTCCACCCAGGACAGGTGAGGTCCTTCCTGACACTCTGAGCATCATGGATCCCTCCTCTGCACTGTACAAAGTCAGTCTGCACTGTGCCCTGGAGCCCGCAGCCATTCTCATGCTGCCTGCTGCCAGGGCATCCCATGCAGGACCCAGTCTGCTTATACTCTATCCACTCACACAGAAGAATGTGTCTCCAGGTGTGACACAGAATCTAGGGGCAAAAATACTTGTGGATCAATTCCCTGGAGCTGGAGGGATCCTTCCAGGCAAACTTCACAGACAGAAACACTGGGCGGGCTTCATTCACCAAGCCCATCGGGGAGATCAAAGAAGTTCTCCAAAGACCCGGTGTGTGGGGTACAGAGAGCTGCACTCCTGTCCTCGCTTTCCATTCGTGTAACTAGAGGACCAGAGGCCACAACAGTAAGAGCCAGCTTTCCTCAATTCCTCTCACTCACTATTCAAAGAACCTGGATGAGTGACTACCTCCCCATCACAGGGCGGTCCCCTCCTGTGTGAAGGCCACCCCACCAGGATTCACTCCCCCTCCTATTCACCTGCATCTTTTCATCACTTTTGGATCAGTAAGACGGCCTCTCAAAAAGTCCCTCTGGGGTCCTGTAGGAATGGGTGTGAAATCATCAATGTCTTGGGTGACTGTTTCCAGTTAACCTCAAGGTTCTTCAGGTGGCAGACACGCCTCTCCATTAGGTTTTTGTTACCAGTCTGCATAATCCTCCACCTTCTGCCTTATCAAGGTCATTCCATTATGAAATCAACAAATACCACAAAAGGCCAGGGCTGGACCAGCACAGTAAACCAGACGAAGGCCTGTGCCACGTGCTCTCAATTCCACAGAGATGCAGATGCAAGAGAGAACGGGTGACAACGCGCACAACTCGGGCACCTTCAGGAAGCCAAAGTCTGAGAACAGTGGCCAAGGACGCAGCTTCAATGTGCTGCCACTGACCTCAGGCAAGAAACGCGGCTTGTATAAGACTGTGATTCTTCTTCTCTAAAGTAAACACAAAAAGACTTATTCTCCCTGGGCCCCTTTCGTCTTAAGATCCTGCCGTGAGGTAGGAGAGCAGGTTATCTGTGAAGCCAGGGCAGGCGTTTAGGTAAACACATGCCCTTCTCTTCTCCATGGTCACCGAGTCATCTATGACACTGCCTAGTGACTCTATGGATGGATCTACGGGACAGACTCTTAGAACACAGACTAGAGAGGGGTGAGTGAGAATGCTCAGGAGAGGTGGAAAGAAACGCATCTGCGTGAGCAAGCAGTGGGGGCCGTGTCCGGGTGCACCTCGGCATGGGGAGCTCACCGTCCTCGAGGGCATAGGCGTAGGCTGATAGGCGCAGGGTGGTGGCGCAGTGCTCGCACTTGAAGCAGCTCCGGTGGAAGAACTTGCCCTCGGCGCTCAGCCGCTCCATCACATAGACCCGTTTCTGGCAGAAATAGCAGGTATCGCTGCCTCCCAAGTTCTGCGGGAACTCCTTCTTTATGGACCCCTGGGGGAAGGAGGCACAGGTCAGGGAGAAGTCTCCTAGCACTCCCCGGGTGCATGACCCTCACTAAGCGGCTCAGCCTGGGGAATGGAGTCTCGTGCCCACGCAGCACTGGGCACTGAGTCTGTTCTCCACTATTTATTAATGATCAAACCAAGTTCTTTCAACAGACTCTGATCTGATGGTGCTCCTGTGGTTCTCCATGGACACAGGCTCCTGGGCCCTAGAGCACTCACTAGGAGATTCTGTGTATACCGTTCACACAACATTCTCAACAACAGTTTCAATCCTGGAAGGTCAGTTACAAAATACAGACACCTCAAAAACACACACACACACACACACACACACACCACATGGCACATAGTGGCTGCGTATGTCACTAGAGCTACTTAGAGCAAAGCAGGCGTGTTCTCCAGAGCCGCCTTATCCAGACAGACAGTGCCCTTAGTGTATCTTACCAGTTCCTTCTTGTCTAGAAGGGTTTTGGGTTGTTCTTTCCTTTGAAGCTGATTGGCTATCTGCTCAGCCAATGAGCTCACTCCGCCCGTGTACATCTTTATATACTTCTATTGGTTGGAGATTGTAAAATGACCAGAAAGAAGGAAAATGAGAAGGAAAAAAATAAATTAAGAAGACAGGGGGAAAAAAAATCTTTGAAAGGTATAAAATGAACACAGGTGCAGCAACAAACATGCCAACACGGTGCCCACGAGCAGGGGACAAGGTGTCAGTGTCCACACGCTGGCGTCAGCACAGGCGGGGGCAACGGCTGCAGAGACAGCGAAATTCAGGAAGGAGAACCTGTTCTCTCTCATGTCTCTGGATGAAGTGCAGGGGACAGGCAGGCGGGAGGACAGGGTGGATGTGAACAGACAAGAGTGGGAAGGGCCTATGGCCCAGTGGCTCAAATTGCATATGAAGAACTCGAGGGGACACCCCCGCCCCCGGCTCCGTCGACAGCGGGCACCAGAGAGCGGGCACATCCCCGGCCTAGGAGAGGGCTTGGGGAGCTACTTCCTCATTTACTGAGAGAAAGACAGCAAGGCCGACTCTCCACCTGGGTAATCTGTGTCCCCGGGGATGACATCTGTCCTCACTGGTAACTGCTGCACTTGGAAGCCCCATGCTGGGCATCAGAGGCCCTGGCTTTACCAGGAAGAATCTTCCTCTGCCCGTTCTCCCATGGAGAGTTCTGTGTTCCCCTGGGCCCTGAGGCCAAAGCCGTCCGGGCCGGCCAGGGCACTGCTGATGCCGCTGTAGGAGTCTGCGGGGCTGCTGTGGAAGCCAGATGTGCTTCCATCCAGGAGGGGTCCTTCATTAAGTTGAAACAAGATGAAAGAAAAATCCAACCACCTCAACCCTTTTTCCAGCAAAGCTGAAGAAGTCACGAGAAAACTACGCATTTTAATGGCAAGCTTTCTTGTGGAAATCCTGCTTTGAGCTCGTCTGCAGGGAATGAGGCCGAAGCCTCGCCACAGCCCGTGTGTGTGTGACATTCTCAGCAGCCGTGTGCCCGCGGGTCTGAGGAGCCCTCTCTCTTATTCCGCATCCAGAACATGCAGGAGGGCTAGGGATGCCAGCAATCCCGGCAGGTAGCCGTATGGGAAGGAACCACCGGCCTGAGCAGTGGCACGTCCCGGGTGGGGTGAGGACACCAGAGGAACGCTCCAGGGAAACGGACCCTGTGTTAACTACGAGGACGGCAGCGGCGCATCGGGCAGTTCCCAAGGTTCAGCTGGAACTGAAGGCTCAATTATGTTTTCAATTTAAAATAAGGAGATTTCCAAAAATTAGTGCCATTTGCTCATTAACTCACAGTTTATACCCACCGGTGGTCGAGAAACACAACTGGCTCTTAGGCCTACGCCCTCTTTAGATAGAGACGTGAGGGGAGCGTAAGCCTGGAACAGACAGACACTCAGGTGCAGCCAAGTTGATCCCAGGGGCAGAAAACAGCACGCCCCCTGCAGCAGACGAGTGAGCGGACTGACCAGACACCGCGTCGAAGGCCGTGACATGGAGCAAGTTCGGGGTCATCCCGGCTCGGCCGGGACCCTGTGCTCCCACCAGAAACCAGCACCCTCAGCAAGCGCAGCCCAGGGCTGCCTGGCACAAAAGCACCTGTCACCTTCAGTTCTCTTTGTTTTTAGCATGAACAGCAGATGGTTTTCCTCTCCCAACTCTCAAGAAACAGCCACAATGTAGCTATCTCTGGACTGACACTGGGGCCACCACACACGCACTCCTTTCTGCACAGTCTGCCAGCCGCTCAAGAACAGGGACAGACAGGACGGGCTGAGGGCCCCGCCACCTGTCTGCAAACCCTGCACGTCTGGGTCAGCTCCATCGCAGGACCCAGCGGAGCTCATTCCTCACATGATTACAGTTCAAGAGGCACCTGGAATACTGGCTAGCCACCACTCCCTTCAGGATTTAATTACACTACAGATTTTATTTTATAACGCATTAATAAGAAGGCATGTGGAGTTAAAAACACTTTATCATTAACTGGTATGGTTGGAATATGGTGAATGTGGTCTGACATGAACGGAACTTGCTGCAGTGAAGCAAGCAGACATCTGAACTCAGGTGGACGCCTGCCACCCTCACATGCATGACGGATACACACAGCTGGGTCCCTAAGGAGACAGGAAGGACGTTTGTGTGGGAGAAGAGTGGAGGCTGGCGAGGAAGCGGCCTTGCCCCGAAGGGGCCAAGCTACCTGTCGGAGGGAGTCGGAGGAGGGAGAAGCAGGGCGGCTGGCGGAGCGGAGGCTTAGGGAAAGCTCCCACTGATCAACAAAAAATCGACGAGAAGGCTCAGGTTCTGGCTACAAGATGGAGGGAAAAAACCAAAGGAAATGTGAAATTAAAAGTCACACACGGTCCTGAACACAAAGAACTTGGCAGTTTCAGACCCTTTATCTGGATAACAAATGCAGTAAAAAAAACACTCTTAGTTCCAGAAGCAGCAATGGCTCATTCCAGGCGGTGTCCAGTCCACACATCCTGTGCACCCTGCTGAGCCCCTCATGGCCTGAGCTGGAATCTCTCTTGGGCAGAGGGGATTCCATCAGCTCATCACTCTGCTGGCCTGACGTGGAGAGGACCACAGGGACAGCAGATCTGCAGCGAAGTTCGCTCTTTTAAATAAAAGCCAGGAAAGTGACTCCTCCTCCTTCTGGTGGGGCTGAGAGAAGCCAAGCTGACGCTGGAGCCAGCCCCCAACCCTTGCAGCCCCCATGCAGCACGTGGAGCTAGTGGGCTCAGGAGCCAGATTCTCCGGGCTCCAGCGAGGAGGGGCCGATAACTCGGTGAGCGGTAATTGCTTCGTTTTCTGCAGGTTCGGGCTGAGATACCTGCCAAGTGCAGGGAAGAGGCACCCCTCGGCTCTGAGCTCCCCTACTTCAGCTCACACTAATTGCAAAGCTTTGGGTGTGATGGGGTGATGGAGAGTGTCACCAGCCTCTGCTTTAGAGGCTCAGATAGAAAAGACCAAACTCCCTGGACGGTAAAGAAGCAGGTGAACGTACAGCTGGATGGGGGTGGTGGAGGAGCAGTCTGGCAGGGACATAAGCAGTGACCCTCAACAGCATCTGGACGGGAGCCCTGCACTGAGGAACCTGGAAACCAGCCCCAGGATGATGAAAGTTCCGCTGCAACCCGCAGCCCCAAGCTTCTACCTGCTGCTCCTTCCAGTCTCTCCCTCCTTCAACACTCTTCCCTCCGTTCCTGCTAAGGCTCTGCTTCAATCAAAATCTTCGGGACCCCCCCCCCCAAATGTGCATTCCCCAAAGCAGAGGGTTTGGCCCTGTTCAGTGAAAAGGCTGAGATTTCTTCTAGAGAGGAACCAGCCTGGGAAGGACGATGAAAGAGGCTGGGCAGATGCAACAGCAAGGCCATGGTGACACGGGTGACGTGGAAAGGCCACGCAGCCCACCTCAAGGATCTGCTTCCCGTTGCCCTGGTGACAGTACCGAGACACAGGGCTACTGCTACTTCCCTGATGGGCCTGGGGGAGCCGGACCTACTGCTCAGTCATGAGCACACTTCTCAGACAGCAAAGGCAGAGAGAAGCCAAAAAAAAAAGAGAAGGCCCACATGAAATGAACAGGGAGAGCTGATTCTCGCTCTAGCTGCAGACTGGCATTCACTCAGCGATCAATTAAAGGGTAACAACAACCAAGAACGTTCCATAACATCAGTAGGCTTTTACATGGGCATCTCTGCTACTCAGATTATTTGACAGCCAAGCGTGACTAGCCCACTGTCCCCGAGTTTCTCAGACAGAGGATCAACAACTGCCCATCACAGACTCCGTCGTCACCTTCCTTCCCTGCCCTGTCCTCTTCATCCTTGAAAAGGATGCTGGTAAGAGTTCTGGCTTCCTCGGGATTTCTACCTCAAGATCCCAGACTTGTGGAAGAGCAAAAAAGTTTCTCCTGCTTCTGGATCCTGACTTTCCCCTGCGTCAAAGGCACGTATTTACAGGTGGGAAAGGGAGCAGAGGGCAGGAGGAAGAGGGCTTTCATAGGAGCACATGTCTCAGGGTTCTTTTCTGGAGTGGATGGATGCTCTCCGGGAATGCTATTCCTATGGATCATCACTGCTAGCAAAGAGTTCTGGCTCTTGGCTGGGTGACTATAGACAGTGCAAAAAGCAAGGGACGGGGCCACGCCCGCCTCCCCCCTGCCCCCCGCCCTAGCGTGCCGTGTCTGTGTGGCTGCCAGCGTCCCATGCCATGGGCATGCTTTTACCCTGTCGTGCTGGGGGCTCTGCTTGCCACGGCTGTCGGCATCAAGATCCCCGTGTGTCTGTTGGCAACAAAGCAGAAACTTAAGCTCCATCCAAACTCTCTATCTGGACCTAATGAGTGACAGTGCGACAGAGTCAGAGTTCACTTCAACACACATCCTGCGGCCTGCCGCCCCCAGCAACCACAACCCCATCCATATCAAACCCCCATCACCCAAGGACAACTCCCAGCACAGCTGTCTTCCTACGAGCCAGTCACATGGATAAATGGCTACGGTTAGTACAAAGGTAGAGCAGACAGGTTTCTTCCACACAGCAGCACACGGCCAGGCGTTCAACGGGAGGTTAACAGGAGAGGTAGGTTAGAAGGGCGAAGCTTTCCACAACAAGACATTAGGAAGGAAAGGTGGGGAGGTGGAAACCGGCTGGAGTAAATGACCATGACAACAGTCCACAGGAAGCTTAAGGGTGGGACATGGTCCCTGAACAGGAACACGGGACAGGGCGAGGAGAACAAAGAACTGTGCGTGGAAGGACAGGGCCCGGTACACAGGCCCTCACTGTCCTGAGGAGCAGTCATGGGGCTGTGGAGGCCTCCGGTCACTCTGGATAACCCAGGATTCACTGTATGGACCTGCGCCTGTGCAAAACTGACCCAAAGCTTCCGAGTTTCTCTGGAGCCCATGAGCAGGGGGGTCCCTGAGGGCTGGATGAGCCCAGGGCTCAGGTTCCAGAGTCACACACGCGGGCTCAGCTCTGTTCACTGCATGACCTGGCCTCCCGACCCTCTGCCTCGGTCTTCTCAGCTGTAAGAGGTTGACACTAACAGGACCTGCCTTGGAGGGTTATCGTGAGAAGAGACAGACGCCACAGGAAAGCGCTCAGAAGCCTGCCTCGTGGTTCTCAGGCATGGACAGGGCCCAGGGCAGTCACGGCCCCACAGAGGCTCAGGGTCCAGGCCCAGGGACATCGGCTGGGCCTGCTCATCAGACACAGCACAGGGTCACCTCCTAAACAGGCTACCACAGCTAACGAAACGTCTTTCCATAGACCCTGCCTTTCTTTACAATCAGTGTTTTATGTTACAGGGACGTGCAACACAAGTCAAAAACGCTGTTCTGTAACCACACTTTCAGTGGGCGTGCTGGCCACAAACACATGCGTGGCCCACTTGCCATGAAGCAGTTCTCCAGTGTCTGCCTAGAGAGCGAGAGGGATGGACAGAAGGACAGCCATTTGTTGGCCAAAGTCAGATAAACAGGAGGCAGGCTCTCAAAATTGGAAGGAACCAAACTCATAGAGTGAAGCCCTAGAAGAAGCTTCCAAAGTCCATCTGAACTGCGCCTCCCTGGGCAGCAAGATCAACATGGCTGACTCCAGCAGGGCTGCATGAAAATGCGCTCAGTCTGTTGGACCTTGTGTCTGGGTCAGTGTAGTTTAAACTTTAGTTTACAGCTGCACGGTCATCTTCTTACGATATGGGGCTGAATTAAACTACCCAGGGTTTGAATGTACAGTTGTTACCCTGAGGCCCACCAGTACCGGTCACCATGGAAACAAGGGGACTCTGACTTGGGTCTCCACCCTAGCCACCCACACAGGCAGGCAGGCACACAGGACAGCAGAACATGCAGAGGGGGTCACCTGTTGGCTGCCACGTGCCCGACAGGGAGGCGGAGTAGGGGGAGGAGAGAGGGTGATCACTTTTTTGGGGCAGGTCCGAGAACGCTCCTTGTCGCGTCGCTTTTACACCAACAGACACAAACAGAGAGAACACAGGTGAAAAGACGGCCACACTGAGGTTGGTTCTGGAAGGACGAGAGGCACCTGCCAAAGGCATCCTGAGACCCCTTCCCAACCCCACGCCTCCGTCAGCACAAATCCATGTCTCCAGGGAGCAGCTGCCCCGCCTGCCGTCAGCCTCTGGTTGGAGGTGCGCTGTCTGCAGATCCAAGTCTCGTGCAGCCGCTGTGGGTTCAGGACTTACAGGGCAGCACTTTCTTTCTTTCTTTTTTTTTTTAGGGCAGCACTTTCTAAATCCCAGGCCTGGAGCATATTCTTCTTTGTTGGTTTATCAAGAAAGCTGGTGGCAGAAGAGAGGGGCCCAGGCCATACCCTCATTCACAGTCGAAAGGTTCTGGGAGATGACCAAGGAAACACAGGAAAGAGCAGGAGACAGGAGACAAAAAGAGGACCTCTGCCAACTGACACCACACAGTGTCCACAGGTCACTTCCACACATGCCTCTTCCCACAGCGTCCACTTCCTGGGAGGCTGTCTCCAGTGTAGGAACCCTTTGGGGCTTAACAAACCACCAGCTTCCTAGGTCAGAGGGACCTCAGCTTTCTCACGCCCAGACTGACCTGTGGGGTGCTCCTTGCAAAGCCCGGGAGGGGGGAGGCAGGGACACCGCTGTCTGCCCCCCCAAACCCCCAAAGGAGTCCTCCTGTGTCCCCATTTGTGTGGCACCTGGCAGTGTTCTCTCTCAGGTACTAGGTGCACAAAGCAGGCTCGTATGCCACCCCCGAGTCAGTACTGGGGATGTGTCATCCGTGACATGATGCATTCATGAGGTCGTGAACTGGGGCACGGCACCCGCCCCCCCCACATCGGGGCAGGCTGACAATTCCGCTTCACACAACACACAGCACAGGTCTGATGGCTGCAGAGACTCAGCTGCACCTTCTAACCCGCATCTCCGGTGCCCCGTCCCAGACCAGACTTGACTTTAAGGGTTCTGTTCTGCCTGGAGAAACCAGCAGTATGCACTCAACTCCACTGACCGCGACCGCAGATCGCCCGGACGTGTGCAGGCAGCACCCGCACGGGCTGAGGCTCCAGGCACCCCTGTAGCCTGGCAGGGGTCCCTGCCCTGGGCCGCTCCAGGAAGTGCCACTCAAGGTCATCTCTTTACCCAGAGACTGTGGTCCTGTCTCAGGACACCTCTGTGATGAGTATAAGAATCTGGGAAAGTAGCTCATCTTCCCCTTCAGGAATCCTCCATTAAAGACTGACCTTTAAATCAGAGGGCCTACTCAAGGTGAAGGGTAAGTCAGTAAAACAAAAATCAATTGCTAACAAGTTTTCCTCAGAAGACCACCCCTCCCCAAGTACATGAAGAGGTAGCCTGGCTTTGTGGTGAGTCTGGACTCTGCTCCCAAGCTTCCATTTCAGCCTCACAGGCCTGCCTTATGAGCATATTCTTAAGAGAAAGGTTAAGAAAGAAACAATCTGCCTTAAATGTCATTCAACTAAACCTGTCTCACCACATCCCAGCACTTCCCAGCACAGGAGGGCACCCAACCACCGCTCAGAACCCCATCCTCAGTGATTCCAAACCAGAGAGGGCAGACCCAGGCCGTACTCCTGATGCAGGAGGGATGGAGTAGAGGCCTCCCACGGCTGACGGGCTTCCCGTGGCCACCAGGCACCACCTCCTCTCTCTCTGCCCCACTCTACCATGTAGAAGTCACTCTACAGGAGTTTCTGCAGAAACTTTAGTGAAAATTTCTAAAAAGGATATTTTAAATGTAGCTAAAACACCAAAAAAGTGTACACGATCACCTTCCATGGTTTGAGACAAGGTAACAAACCACAGTTTGAAACTACTACCTGGATAACATTTTCCTGTTTAACACCAAAGGCCCACTGCCCCAAGCCCCAAACTCAGGATGGTCCTCCAGGGGTCATGCAGTCACAAGTCAGCCAAAGGTGAACTTGGGACAAAGGCTGTAAGAGCAAAACCCCAAAGACTCCGGAAACTCACCACGCAGTCCCAGCTGGTTTCAACACTAAACAAACAGCCCAGCCTGTTCACTGAATTCCCAGATCCAAAGGGGTTATAGAGATCATGTGGTACTGTTAGTGAAAGTGACTACTAGTTGTGTCCAACTCTTTGCAACCCCATGGACTATACAGTCCATGGAATTTTCCAGGCCAGAACACTGGAGTGGGTAGCCTTTCCCTTCTCCCTTCTCTGGGGATCTTCCCAACCCAGGGATTGAACCCAGGTCTCCCGCATTGCAGGCGGATTCTTTACCAGCTGAGCCACAAGGGAAGCCCAAGAACACTGGAGTGGGTAGCCTATCCCTTCTCCAGCAGATCTTCGCGGCCCAGGAATCAAACCGGCGTCTCCTGCATTGCAGGCGGATTCTTTACCAACCGAGCTATCAGGGACACCTGATACTGTCAGTACTGTTTGTTAAACCTTCCTGGAGTCCACTCAAACGCACACAGATCCCTACCCGGGGCTCCACGAGGCCTCCAGCCAGCTGGCTCAGAGGAGGAGTGGGTGGGAAGGCCTGGGCCTGGGCAGTTCCTTTACCTGTTTCCACTGGGGGGCGGGAGCAGAGCGACCCTGCTCAGGCAGGCAGCTGGACGGCTGGCTGACCCCACGCTCCTGTGTCAGCTGTGACACACAGGCCAGTGTGGGGAGGGACAGCACATGGAGACAAAAAACAGAAAAGAACGCACATTAAGGGAGCAGACACGAAGATGATTCTCACAGCAGGCAGACACACGTCTAAGAACTGAAGAAGGGCTCACAGAATTAATTCTAGAAAGTTACACTGATAAAGAAAAATACATAGGTTACACTTATATATGTGTAAAAATGTAAGTTACACTTGTGGGAAAAAAACAACAAGAAACCCCCAACTAGGTCAAAAACAAACACTAAGGAGAAGACAGACAGAGCTGTAATTCTGAGTGTCTTTTTCCCGAGCTCACTGCTCTGAGCCTAAACCACTAACTGCCACTTGGAAACGGAGGCGTGCATCTCCTGAGGACAAACTTCCTCTGGCGGACAGCACCCCACGTTCCCAAGGTGGCAGGGGGCCTGGGCTGCAGGCTCCTCGGCACAGACGCCTGAGGCGAGAGGATCTGAGTGAGCACCAGACATGAGAAGATGTTCATGTGGTGGACCCCACCCTGGTCCACAGGAATAGGGGCTGACGACATGGAGAAGGTGAAGAGGAGACGCGCGCTTAAGCACCAGGGGTTCGGGAAGACATAGAGTGTGGACCACACTATGTCAGCACCTCCTCTCATGAGAAGCCAGAGTGACTTCTGGAGGAGCAAAAGGAGAGACAAGACCGGACAGACATCGCCGGCCAGCCCTCACCAGGATTCGGGAGGATGTGTGTGAGGTTAGTCAACGGAGCATCTTGATAACATGCCCACTCTTGACCTTGTCAAGGACAGTCTAATAAGGCAGCTTTATCACCAGAGTATTTACCTCTGTGCTTATCATCAGAGATGAGAAACAAGTCAACATCCAGCACCAGAGGAAGGGTTAAGAAAGGCACAGAGCGCACACTTTGGAAGAGACTTGTAAGGAGTTTGGAACATGGAAATATGCCCAAAGTTACAAGAAGAAAGCAGAACAGAAAAGTACATGTCAATAATGACCTCAACTATGAAAACCAAGACTAAAGAAAAGACCTGAAAGAAACATGGCAAAACGTTAATAACATTATAGGGGCCTTAACTACCAACATTATTTTCATCATTTTCCTCAATAAGCAGAAGCGGAGGTTTTTGTGATTGAAGTTGATCAGGGCAAGCGTTGGTTTACCACTCATGTATGTATGCATGTGAACACACACCTACGTGCAGAGACTGAGACCCCACCACGCTGTAAAGGTCCCGGGTGGGCGTCTGTCACAGACACCTGGGACCTGCCTGGTGACGACAGTAACCCTCGTCCCTCCCCACACAGACGCCGCCTCGAGCCTGGAGCCCTCGGTGGGGGGGGATCTGGGACATTCCCCATCTCACCAGCTCCCTCCTCTGAGGCCAGACCAGGTCCCGGAGGGTGAGCGAGGCCTACCTGTCTCCTCACACCCACAGACTGTGGGGGCGCGTTCTCCTCAAACTTGGCCAGCAGCTGGGTTGCCATATACTTCACTTTGTTCTGGTTGCCGAGGGCCACGTCCATCCTCCGGTCGGTCAGCGTGCTCACCAGGGTGGGCCTCCCTCCTCTGTGGCCCCGGGGCATGTCCTCCTGAGGAACATAGGTCCCGAGAGCCGCCTATGTCAGAGCAGCCCCCCCGCCCCCCCCCAGGGCCTGGCGTGATGGCTAGTCTCAAGGTTAGAGTGCTCCTCGCGGTTCTCATCTCAAAATAGACTCAGGGCAGGGGCAGCAATGAAGAGGTGCTCTGGCTTTTGCTGGTGTGATCATATCCCCGGAAGGCCCCTTGCCCTTCACCATGTGTGTGACTCCACAGAGAAAGGAAGGCCACGTGCACACGTGTGTGCTCCTGGAATGCTCTCCAAAGAACAGAGGCACAAGGCCACAGGAAGTATCCGTGCCCACCCTTCTCACGTGGATGAACTGGAAAGATCCAGCAATACTAACTCGGAAACTGGGGGATTAAGCCAGGAAGAGGCACACTACAGTCGCTCTGGCAAATCCCAGACATTTCTCTCACCTCCTCTGACTGGCTGGTCTTCCTCCTCTTCCCAGCACCATCCAAGTCCTTTTCCTTCTTGTCCTGCACCAAGAACAGAGGGAAATCGCGTTCCTTCACTCTCTACACCTCGCCTCTAGCTCTGCAGCTGGAGGAAATCCCGTCCGCTTACCTTGGGGGAGCGCTTCCGAGAAATGGTCTGCCCGAGTTTGCTCAGGAAGGAGATAGGGGACTTGGTGCTGGCTATTAGGACAGCCCTCTCCTCCGCGTTCAGGTCTGAGGCGTCTGTGGGCAGAAATCAGCAGTGTTCAAGGACAGCCATTAAGGCGCCTCCCCACAGGAGGGCCAGGGCGCTCTGAACCGAGCAAGAACTCCCGAGAAAATGCACACAGAGGCCTGCATGCTAGGTCTTCTCTTCTCCACGCATACAAATAGGACCAGCACTTGCCCCAGTCAACTTCAGTCACAAAATCCTCCGCTTCGGCTTTTCAAAAACTGCAATCTGCCTGTGCATGTGGGTCACAGCAGAGTGCCAAAGCCCCACTTTGAGGATAAAAAGTTCAGGCAGAGACAGAACAGGAGAGACGTGGGAAAGACAAGGTGCAACCCAGGGCATCGTTCTGGGGTATGCAGACACCTGTACTTAGCTTCACATGGAGGCGGGGCTCTCCCTGACAGGCATACTGATGTTAGTGTTGTGGATTTCTGTTGCAAGAACTGTATCTCTAACAAGAAAAAGCCTCAGAGGTCTACAAGTGCATGGCTAGAAGACACTGGAGAATGGCACTTCAAATCTGTGGATACCAATGTTTTATTAGTAACAACAGTAATGCTGAGATAATAACTGAAATTAATAATACACAACTAACGTTTATGTAAGTGCTTCCATTCACCAAACACTCTTCTCAGCATTTCACAATCTAATCATATACATATTGCCCCCATTTTATAGCAGGGGAAACTGAGGCACAGGGAAGTTTAGTGACTTGCCTCCAGTTGAACAAGGGGAGGCAAAGGGGTGCAAACCAGGTCAGGTACCATGATCAACACTCATAAGCATCATGACGCTTACTTCTTCTGTTTCCCAACAGCCTGAGGGCCAAGGGAAGATTTCTGGAAACACTAAAAGGCAGGAGAATAAAGAGCAGCCAAAGAAGGAACAGTTATAGAGGAATGAGAACGAGGCAAGTGTGGTCCAGGATCACAGAAGCCAAGAGCAAGACAGAGTTTCAATGGAACAGACGTTGTTCCAAGCATTGAACAATGCAGAACAGCCAAGTGCCTGAGAGGTGAGAAGGGGGAAGGATATGCATTTGGTGATTCTCTCTGGCCACGGAGAACAGTTTGCGCAGAGTAGAGGCTGGGTTGCAAAGTGTCACAAAGATTGGGCAGTGAAGAAGCCCAGGTCACAGCAAAAGCATTTTTCAAAGAGGCTGGTTTGGAGAGAAAGGGACAAGACTCTGGACAGGAATGCTCACGGACTCCACATTCGCAGGTGTGCTGAGCAAGAGGTGAATCAGAAGGAGGGCCTGCCAACACCCGCAGAGAAATAGGTCTGATGGCAGGGGGTGGCGCGGGGAGCCACCCAGCGGCCCTGGGGACCCTTACCTCGGGAGGGGAGCGAGTCCTTGAACATCTCGTAGAACTGGGTCAGGTACATCACCATGGACAGCTTGTCCGGCTCCCCCACCGAGGCCATCTCTCTGCCTGTCATGATGGGAGAAATGCCCAGCTCTTTCTCAGCAATATCGAAGGCCAGCTGGTTATTCTTCTCCACATTCTGCTCATCCAAAGAGTCAAAATCTCTGAGGAACAGGATGAGGAAGACATGTCAAGACCACGCTTGACAGAGCCCCAGACCAGAAAACACCATACCATGGAGTAGTCAGTGCAAAGCCTGGGTTCAGGACCACACTGAAATTGGACAGCAAACCTATCTCACTTCTCAGCTTGCTTCCTCTTACTAACAAAATCAAATCATCCTCAGGAGGAACACAGGATTAAAGATCTACCCACAAATGACAAGAGGGAAAAGTTGGAAAACAAAACATTTCTCCAATAACGTAAACTTCTTACTAAAATGTAGGCTCAAGAAAATGAGCTGTTTTTATTATGTTTCCCATGCTCCTGCATGTGGTCTGCGTGTATTAACCTCATGCTCAACAATGAACAGGTCCTGTTTGGATGAGGCTGTGTTTAAAAAGCCTGGAGCCATCACCCCCGTGTCCATGGAGCTGACAAGCTGTTGATGGACTAGGTCGGCTCTAGTGAATCATACTCGGCCTTCTGCTCACAGGGAAATTCCAAAACTTTCCTCAAAAGGTTGTTTTATTGCTAAGTCCCTGAGTTTCTAAGTACTTAGATTAACGAACATTTCCCACTGGGTTTCAGGCTTCCTGCTATTCAGTCAAGTAAAGACTGATAGCTTTGTGACTTCAGACTAACCGAGCAGGCCTTATTTTATGTTAACCTACTGACTGTGTAACTTTTTCATTTTCTAAATTCCTTTACTCTGTATATTAAGCCTATTAAACTATGGAGGCCTCGTCCTCTGTGAAGTCACTACAGCCTGAACAGTGCCAAGTTAACGACTCCGGGCTTTGTGTGCATCAGGAGGAAACCCCCAGGCCCCTGAAGCCCCTTCGGTGCATCCAACAAAAGCGCAGCCCGGCCAGGCTCCCTCCAGTGCTTGTGACCCCAGCCCTTCGTCCTGCTCTTCCTCTGGAGCAGACATGACTCGCCTGGCCCTCGTTTCAGCGCTCCTGTGCCGTTACCAGTCGTCCTCAAGCTGCCCCCGGAGAGGGTGACTAGGCCCTACTTCCACTCGCTTTATATCAGCCTCCGCACGAGCCAAGGACCGGGTGCCAGAGGTCACTTATCCAAGCCCATCAGAAATCCGCATTTCTAAACACCAGATGAGGCTGCTTTATTAACATAAATGGGAACTAGGTCTTTCAGGATTCCTTAGGTAATCGTTAAAATAAGACAAACACAAAAATGGGCCCGTAAGTGGACCTAATGATGAAAGGACAGACGGTCAAACCAACCCCCCGTGCTCTGCTTGTTTCTGAATCTTCCTGTTTGGCTTCCATGGTAAGGACTGCCCGCAGGGGCAGCTGGGTGCCCCAGGCACCAGCTGACCTGGGTCGCCCTGCTGTGCTAGTCTGCGTTTAGATGAGCACAGGACGACCAAGAGATGAAATGGCACCACACAGTGAGGTAAGGCCACCTGAGTGTCACGGGCTCGACACTCGCCAAAAGTGCGGGAGACAGAGACAGTGCCGGCCAGCCCCGCTGAACGGGGCAGTTGCTCTGCCACAAGGGACACACGTGCTCCGGGCCCCACCCGGCCAGGCTTCCCTCGTGACCAGCAGCACCAGACAGAGAGCTGGCTGCATGCAGAGCTCAGCCTGGGGCCAGGAAACAGGGTTTCCCTTCAGGGGATGTTAGCAGACTCAGGGGGTCCACCTCGCAAGCATGGAGACTTATACACTCAGCTGGTCACTACTGCTTGGGCTGAGCTACAGCATGCCTGAGAGACAGAGCTTTAAACACTGCTACATCAAGATCAGTCAACCCACAGAGAAGCATCGTGCTACGTGTCCCATTCCGGAAAAAGGCCACCTGAGCGCAGGGAATACGAATGAGGCCGAGCCTGGACTCACATCAGGTCAGGGCGGTATCGGTGTATGATGGCACACAGGGCCAGGCCGCTCTTCCACGACATGGTGAGGTCCGTCACGTTCACCCCAGCATAGCCGTCTGTCTGCCGCTGGCACCAACCCAGCAGCTTGCTGGAACGAGCCACAGACTCTGGAACAACAACAACGTTATTAGTGGAGGTGTGGTCACCTGGGAGCCTTGATAGAGAATCCACGAAACCAGTCTGGAAAAATACTGAAGGCAGGGACAAAATAGCTGTCACTGGTTTTCAAAAGTAAGAAGCTATTTAACTGGTATTACATAATTTTTTTTTTTTTTTTGGCTACATGGTATGGCTTATGGGATCTTAGTTCCTAAACAGGGGCCGACTGAACCTGGGCCCATAGCAGTGAGAGCGCGGAGTCCGAACCACAGAACCCCCAGGGAATTCCTATGAAGTTTTAGGTAGGCAAGAAACTCCCAATTTATCCAGACTCAGGTCAACGTCCATGCCCGGGACAGATGACAGACTACCAGCGGGTGACCTGGACCCAAGCATGCTGAAGCCCAGGGTCCCTGCAGCTCTCTAGGACAGGGATGCAGAGGGAATGGCCTCTGCTGAGCTGTCACCCTCACACCAGCAGCCCTGAGATCTCCCTGGAGAGTTGGCAGCAGCTGGGGGAGGAAACGCCTTCCCTCCAAAGCAACACTTAGAGGACCCAAGAAGAAAGGTTCGGTCCTGCACTTTCCAAGTGCAAGCAACTCCGCAGGATCACACAGGCAAAGCCAAGGACCCCAGAACAGCAGGCTGAGCCCTCAGCAAGACAAGCCGTCATGCCCTGAAACACTCGACACAGAGACAATGCACATCCTGGGACGTTTCCAGGCACTGATGTGTCTCCTAAAACATGAGCCATTTAAAAATCTGTTTTTCATAACTGCCTCAGAAGAGTCCTGACATAGAGCATTTAAAAGAAGCTGGTAACTCCTATCCGTGTCCAAGAAAGTCTGTTCCTTACGTTAGGCAGTTGAAGATATTTAACCTTGTACTGAGTCACTAACTGCTTTGTGAACATAAGATAAAAATCGCATTTCTAAAAACCCTGTTTTACTTAAGTCTTTCAGGGAAATGAATCCTGAAATAACACAGAGAAGCACTGTTGGTGTCCTCGTCTAAATCTCTTGGCTTCCTAAATTAACTTTATTCAGATGTTTCCCAAATCTGTGTGTCCATCGGTCCAGTATATACTGGACAACCTCAAAAGTTCAGGCTCCAGAACTACAGTGAACAAAGACACACTCTCTGGGGAATTCTCTGGCAGTCCAGTGGTTAGGATGCCTTGCTTTCACTGACAAGGGCATGGGTTTAATCCCTGGTCGGGGAATTAAGGTCCCACAAGCCACATGGGGTAGCCAAACAAGACACATTCTCTGCTTTCATGGAAGATGACCTTGATATTCCAACAGCACGTCAACTTCAAGATGCCCAAGACTGAACTCAAACCTTCAGCCCCACTTCCTTGTTCAGGCTCTGCAGTGCTTCTGGCTCCTTAACACTCCCGGTTGCCACTCTGACACCCCGCTGTACACCAAGTGTTGCAGTGAACACCTCACTGTGCCCCCCAGGTCCTCATAGCCGGAGTGAGGCACAATAGGCACCCCCATTTCAGACACAGAAACCCAAGTTCGGATGCGCTAAGTATGCTGGCAAGCCACATCCTTCACGGATGGGCACGGCTAGACTGGACTCAGCCTCCCTTCTCATCCACAGACTCAACGTCAGGCCAGTGAGCCTGACATGGACGCAGCCCTAGCTACCCACTCAGCCCGGTGCCCTTCTCTGCCTGGCTCACCTGCAGTGCAGTGACTCTTCTTCCGAAGAACTCTTCAGAGGCCACGCCACACACAAAGTACAGCGCGGGCCCTGCCTCTGCCACCGTGTCCTGCAGGCTCATGGTCCTTAGCTTCGAGGCCACGGCTTCTTCGCTAAGTAAGACCTTTCCTGTAAACCTTGCTCGGCATGTGCGCTCAAAGGCCCCCCCACACACACCCCGCCCTCTCAACAGCACGTATCCAGTTTCTCTCCACACCCTGGTGACCCGAGACCAGGTTTCCCAGCCTTGAAGCACCGCTGTTTCCTGGCTGTGGGGCTGACTTGTGTACCACGGGGCAGAGCAGTCACACCCCATCCCCGCCTGACGAGCGCTGTGCACATCGCAGCCCAGCCTTCGCACAGAACATACTGAGTCGGCTGAAAGGCCGAACCAGGACTCACCATTGCGGGCCAGCTTTGGGGTGGTTCGGGAATTCACAAGGTTCTCCATCTCCAGATGAACATCTTTTGTGTCTCCAGTATCATACAGATGGCGCACCTGGCAGGAAGGTTAGAAGTCATGAAGAAGGGAAATCACACACCAAGGAACCAAGGCCCACCTGAGAACAGAATGACCCCGGTGAACACCTGGGCAAAGTGTGGCCAGAAGGGACAATGCCAACCTTAACCCCTTCTGGGATGCAGTGGGTTACACACATAAACGCGCGTGCGCTGTGGGAACCTGTGACAGAGAGACACTTGGCCGTGGGGGGCGAGGGGCTTGCTTAGTCTCTGTTGGGCCATGACCCCCGCCCAGTAGCAGCAGATTTCGCCCCTAACATAGAGGTCCAATGTACAGTCTAGGACACAGATATCTTGAATGGGCTGCTTTCTCAATGTTGTTGGGCTCTTTGAGATTATTGTGCTTGGTGAAACATCACTCTTGGGGCAGTAATAAGGCTTCAGACATTCTGAGCTGGCCGACAGTAGTTTTTACTTGCAGAGGGGCTTATCTTCCCAAGTCCTCTCAAGGGACCAGTCCTATCTGCTGCACAAAGACCAGGGGAGCTGGGGCGGTAGACTCCGTGGTGCAGACGAGAAGCCAAGAGCGGGGGAGGGGAGGCCCGATCACAGTGACTGGCGGCAGTGACGCAGGTGTGCACCGCACGCCCCACCCGGGGAGCCAGGGCTGTGCCCTGCTCGTCACTGCACACCCGCCGCCCTGGCCGCTCCGTCTGCTGACGGAAAACGCCTCCTCAGCCAACCCAGGGAGACATCACTTGGTTCTGAAGGAAGGCTGTGTATGCTCGTATCCACAGGGTCTGGTCTGACAGTGGCCGAGACATGCCCGACTGGCCAGGGGCTCTCACCTGGCTCGGCCGGAGGAAGTTGATGTTCACATTGGGGTATCTGGTGACAGGGTCGATGCTGTACTGGCTGAAGTTCTTGCTCACATTCTCAGGGGTGGTCTGAGGCAGCAACCTATAAATGCTTTCCCTGCAAGAGCGAACAATACGCTCAGAGCAGTGACAGCAACAGATATTGATGATATTTCTATGTTCTGAGAGCCCAGGGCAGGGCTAACCTTCCTCCTGGATGGGGTTTCCCCACCCCCACATCAGCCCTGCTTCCCATCCCCTCCAGCTCCAGGGTCCCACAGGCCCCAGACTGATACGCCCCAGCGAGAAGGGCAGGTACATTGCTGTGGGTAGGAGCAAAGCCTGAATCTAATTTACTACTGTGCTCTGTTTTGGCAAGTTCACCAAATTTTTAAGAAAATCACTGATGAAAAAAACTTGCCACCAAATTTACCCAGAGGACCTTAGGTAAACAGACTTAAAATGATATCAACCCCGAATTTCATCCAGCATATCCTCTTTCTCTAGTTCTGGTCAAGGCACTTGTTCTTTATCAGCAAGCAAATCCCAGGTCTTAACTCATTTGCAAGTATCTGCTTCAAAATACCTGACGTTTGAGAAATGTTTACAAGTACTTTGGTGTTTTCCTTTGAATTCAAAGTCATCTTTAATTTGTTAGTTCTAAGTTAGTACATACCCAGCTACCACACTGATTTCATTAGTGTAAGGCTCTCTAGTTCAAAGACAAGAGGATTTGACACAGTATTTTCACACCCCTGTTCACATAACTGTCACAGAGGAATAAGAGAGCATCCTTCAATGTTACACAAAGATTCAGACACCGCTTGTAAGAGTTTGCTTTGGAGAGTGACAAGAGAACATCACTGAGATAACCTGTAGGTTTCTATGATTTTATGAATATCTGTCTTTTCTTCTCCTAAATAAGAATGTATCATCAATTAAGAAGGAGAAACCTGAGCCCAGCCCGCAGAGCAAAGCGCTGATGCTCCATCTCATCGAGGACAGCCCCTGCGGTTACCTCTCTGCCAGGACTTCCAAGGGACTCGTCCCCAGAGACCAGCTGCGCACCATCCAGGCTGAGTCCATAGCAGCCAGAAAGCCCCGGGCTATTCCTGTTCCCATCGGCCAAAAAGGCTGGAAGGGGACAGAAAACACAGAGTTAATATAAATTACCTTTTAATAGAGGGAAACTAAACTCCAGAGCAAAGAAAGCCTTTGCCCCTGAGAAGACATTCTGGCAGGACATACTGCCCTTCCCCCCTCACAACCTGGCAGATCCTAACCCTAACTCAGCGGGCCCTGAGCCCCCAGGCTAGACTCTACGCAGCAGGACGACACAGACGCTCCCCAGCCCGGGACCCCAGATCTGTTTCTAACCATGCCGCCCACCCAACACCCTTTCTCACCTCCAGGAGGCTGTCCCCCACCAGAGCCACCAGTAGCTGGTGTCCGTTGTGCTCCCGCACCAGGGCCGCGTTCTCGGAGGCGTACATGCACGTGAAGTCGAACATGGCCACGTCAGGCTGCCCGTAGTGGTTGATGGCGAAGTCCAGCGACGGCAGCTGCTGCTGGGTGGAGAAGTCGGCTGCCTCCCGGGCGTAGCTCAGCAGGGCCTCCTGGTCCACATTCTCCCGGGAGAGCAAGAGCTCCGTGTCGGCGTAGTCCTGTCTCCAGAGACGGGGGGAGCTCAAGGGAAAGCCCAGGCAGGGGCATAGGTGCCCACCGGTCATGGCCACACCACCTTCCCCGCCCCGAGAGTGGCTTCCTGTTCCAAAGTAAGTCCTTCACACAAATTCGGGAAGGTGGGAGGGGCTTGTTTCTAAAGGAACACGGGTTCCTAGAAACAGAGTCCCCGCTTTTCCATCGTTCTTGGAACAAGTCACTACTTTTGCAGTCTAGTCCACTCCACCTCACGGAGCTGCTCTTAACACCAAATACAATGACTTACGTGATGGTGCCTTGTAACTGAAAAGCATCCCCAGTTAAGGCTGCTATCAGCAAGCATCCTCTTCTGACAGAAACTGGACGACACAGGACACTCAACCTGCATCTCCCATCGACCCCAAAGGAAGAACCCAAAAGCTTCCATACCCCACGGATAAGGAGGTGGGGGCACCAGCAGCCCAGGGAACCGGCAAGAGATACACTGAGGACGGAACAGAAGCTTTCCAAACAATACACAGGATTCTGGAAGGCCCCACAGTAATGCACCAACGAAGAAAAACGACGCAAGAAAAAGGGCTCTCCACAGAGAGGACTGAGAAACTCCTCTGCTCCGGAGGCTCCTGACCAGGCCTCTTCTTCGGGGGGGGACCGGAGCTCCCCAAGCTCCCTGAGGGCACCTCCAGCTGCCCAGACAAGACGGAACGGGCAAACATGCACACTCAGGTTGGTTTGTTCAATACTTAGTAAGTAGCCACCGTGGGCTCAGGATTCAGTGGCACACACCCTGTGTGCTAAAAAAAACAAAGAGGAGAGGTACATCAGGTTGCGGCATTCTAGACTGGTCCAACATAATGTCACCTGATCACCACAGTGCTGACGAGGACGGTAGCTGTCAAGTCTTAGCTTGGTCCCGAGGCGCGTCAGCAGGCTCATGGGTATCTCTTCCCGATGAAACATCCAACCAAGTATATCCCATTCTGGATATACTCTGGCGGCACGCGCTGCATCCACTGCTCTGTTCCCTTCTCACACACACACAAAGGCCACGGGGCTGAGACACAGACAGGAGGCCCCTGAGGAAGAGTCTGCTGCGGGCAAGCTCCCTGCTCCCCAGCGCTGCCCAAGGCAAAGCGGCAGTGTAACACATCACCACCTTGCAGAGATGGGACGCCCTGATACTCAGCCACAAGTCTGTGCTGGGACTGCAGGGGCCTCAGTCAGCACATCATCACAGGAACAGTAAGTCTCAAACCCAGACCAGCCAGACCAAGCAAGACTTAAGAAACTCTCCTAAGGAACCATTCACCTGTGGCTCTCTGATTCCGTTTCCAGGTCATCATCTCAGGGAAAGTCACACATTAGTCATCTGGAAAAAAGGCTTAGCTGCCTGACTCCGGGCGAACAAGAGTCCTCACTGTCAGCCCACAAAAAGGCCCAAGTAAAGCCTGATCGAGGCTCTGTTCCCTGGGCCCCTGCAACCAGATCCACAGTAAAGCCAGAACTGATCTCAGGCTCCCAGAAACACCAAACTCCCTTCCCTCTATAACCCCCTTCACTCTACAACCCTCTCCCAAAGGATGACCTATAAACCAACCAATAATCAGCCACATGGGAATGCACCATAAGCCACAAACCGAAGTACTAAAATTACACTGAATATTTATGCACAAAATGCTACCTGAGATTGCTCTGCACAGCCCCACGCAGGAGTGGGGAGCAGGCAGTGCTGGCCACATGCTGATCCCTGTGAAGCTGGATAAGACGTACACGGGGGTTCATTACCCAAGTCTCTCCACTTTTGTTCACACTTGATATTTTCCAAAATAAGAGATTTTTTAAAGTGTTAAAAATATCAGAGGATTACGAAATAAACAGTCCCAGGAGATGAGTGAGGTACTCATTTTAATGACTTTGCAAGAAAAACTGATCAGACAATAAAATTGTTTATCTTGGTAATCACATGACCTGATACATAAAAAAAGGTCTAAAAGAAATCCATGACTCACATGCAGTATCACCCCTTTGTCCAGTAAGCTCTGCTTCTTGGCGGTCATAACGAAGTAGTGTGTATCATCTTTGTAGTAGACAATGTTCTCCAGGTCGATCCCTGCGACAGAGGACAGACATGCACGTGAAGGTCTGCTGAGACTGGGGGCGGGGGGATGAGTGTTATCAGTCCACAGAGACCGGGGTCCTGCAACCCCAGGCAGGAAGAGAAAACAGGTGTCTGAGCCTGATTTTCACACCCTGCCCATTTGTTCACAAGAGAGAAGCTTGGTCATCCTCATACTGCTCTGCATTTACCTGACACCCTGTTATTCTAACAACAGCCATCAACAGGAAGCAGAAACACAAGGATGGGAAGAAGGGAGAGGTTAACCTCAAGGAAGAGGGTCTGAGCCAGTTCTCAGGTTAAGCCTCTTTGAGACTCATCAAGGCAACAGGGGAATCTCCTAGACGCTCACGAGCAAGACAGACAACCAGATGCTGGAAGCAGAGAGTGCACTACTGGCTCTTTAACTCTGTTAACCTAAAAAATTAGATGCAATGGTAAGAAACTGTCCTAGAAAACAGATAACTGCAATTTGTCACACATTCTTCTTGCAGTGAAATGTCTAAGTGAATCTATTCACAAGCTACCATACAACAGCTTCATTTTTATCTGGCATGTGGTTTACTTCAGAAGCAAATGAACTCAGGAAAAAAAACATACTCAACACCTACAGTCTGCTTCTCAACAAACCAGGGCTCCCCACCCACAGCGACTCGGCACCAGGCAGGGGAAGGGGTCCAAGCAGGAGGAGCAGCCCAGCCACAGTGATGAGCACAAAAGACAGCAGAGCAGGAGACAGAGACACGGATGGCGTAACGCTCAGAGCGAAGCACAGGAGTGCAGAAAGGGCAGAGGGCTACAGCACAGCAGTAGTAGCAATGACGCCCACCCCGCCAACTCCCCCAGATGAGGACCAGAGCGGTGTTCAGAGTCTGTCCTTCAACTGTGGAGGTATTAACACCAACCTGTGGCTTCCCTCAGTTCCTGGAAAAATTTCTGGTTGAATATAAAAGCCACACCACTGATTTCTTCCACTTTGGCTTCTGCTGTTGTATTTCGGTTAATAAAATTCGCTGTAATGGCAATGGCCAATTTGCCACGGAATTCTTTCCGACGAAATCCTGGGAAGTGGGGAAGAAATTTTCAGAGGTGACGAAAGCTGGTCGGAGAAGCAGGAAGTTCACATCAAATAGGAGAAATAGGAGGGGTTCTGATGAGGACGTGGGGGAGTGTGGGAGGTGGGACTCACGGGAAATTGAGGGCAGCTCTCCTCTGTCTGGAATTAAGGTGTCTACCTCCCAAAGCCTTCCCAATCCAGCAAGATGTCAAAGTCACCCACAGCTAACACACGCCTGGAAATCCGACGGGCCAGAATAGTACTTGGTGTGAGGCTCCGTCTGCTTGAGTAAGTCAGGTCTAGACCTGCAGTGCCCCCGGCTCACGAGAGCCTGCCTCCCTGCACCCAGAGAAGTGCCCAACAGCCAGCTGGTGGGGTCTGCCATCCACCAGCACAGGCAGGGACCAGAGGAGGGGTCTCAGGAGTGAGGACTCTGAGGACACAAGCTCTTACAGGGCTTGGGGAGGGTGACCCTTCCCTGGCTGTGAACCAGCAGGAGGAGAAAGAGACTGCCAGTACCTTCCAAGGTATTCCTGCGGCCATCCCCGCCGATGATCACTTCAAACTCATATTCTGACACAGGGTGCGTTTTGGGATGCACCAGGGCCCGCCAACCTATCCCTGTGGACCAGAATGAAGTTAGAATGAAGGTCGTCACCGGACCCATTCAAAAACCTGAAATATTCATACACCCAGATCTCTAGATATCCAGGTGTGCAGATGGCACAAAACCCCATGTCAAACACAGAGGCATAAAAGCGTGGGGCACAAACCAAAGAAAGAAACAAGCCTTGAGGAAGGCTCACAAAGGAACCCCCAGCACATGACCTTCTGTAACGAATCCAAGCACCCGGCATGTCTCATACTATGTCAGGGCCTCCTCATTAAGTCAAAGTTCCACTAAAGACACAGGCTATTCAAACGGAGAAGCCCTTTAACCAGCTCTGAAAACTATCCGAGACGCCTGTCATCTCCTCCCTAGATCGAATCTTTCTCACCCCTTCCAGCCCCTTTCCCTTCTTATTTGTACACTCACGTTCATTTTCTTGATCCTCAGGAGGCTCCACAAGTCCTCGGAATTCCACATTGACGTGGATCTCAATGCCTAGGATCAAGGCTACTTTCAAAAGTATCAGCTGAAGCTGACGGATGCCTGGGTGGGCAGAAGATTGCACAAGTGAGGGTCCTCAGTGGGGCAGACAGTCAGCATCACCACCCCAGTTCCCCTACCCACCCACGCACGCAGAGTTTACTCGGCTGCTCAAAGTCACCAGCAGCAGACTTTTCCCAGCCATGCCTGTAGCGTCTTTCCCTTCCCAGGGCAAATACGACTCAGAGCAGATGTTCCAGAGACAGACATGGGGCCATGCCCACCTCTTGGGTTAGGTGTTCCCGGCACACGAAAGCACTGAGACAGCAGGAGACGTGCCCCTCCCCCATACTCCCTGATGTGCTCAGAACCCCCCATCCTCCCTGATGGGCTGAGAGCCCCCCATCCTCCCTGATGTGCTCAGACCCTCCACCCCATCCTCCCTGATATGCTCAGAGCCCTCCCATCCTCCCTGATGGGCTGAGAGTCCCCCACACCTCCCACCCCCTGCCCCATCCTCCCCGATATGCTCAGAGCCCTCCCCCCATCCTCCCTGATGGGCTGAGAGTCCCCCACACCTCCCACCCCCTGCCCCATCCTCCCCGATATGCTCAGAGCCCTCCCCCCATTGTCCCTGATGGGCTGAGAGTCCCCCACATCTCCCACCCCCCACCCCATCCTCCCTGATGGGCTCAGAGCCACAGTGACCAAGCAGAACCTGTGACCCTGACAGGACTCACCATAGAAGGTGGAAGATGGGCCCCAGGGGCACCTCCCACTGGACCCAAAGGGCTGCACTGCCTCCTGAACTGCCCACGGCTTCTCTCACCTCATACCTCGCTGATGTCCACACACCCTTACACGCTGAGAGGGGCACCCTCCATCCAGTCTCAGTCTCTTACTGTCCCCCCCCCCCTCACCTCTGATCCACAGGTTTAGGAACTAAGGCTCAAAATGATGGAAAATCTTGCTCATTATCACAGTGAGAGTTATGTCTTTTTTCAATGTCCAGTGAGTGCCTCCCAGGTGCCAGGCACGACAGCAGCCCAGGGCTGCTGAGAGAGGGTCTGGGCTCTAAGACAAATCCTGCCACACACAAGGCAGATGAGTCCACTGATGTGACGACCCCGTCCTCTGCTAAGACCAATGTGCCTGCAGGCTGTGAAAACGTGCTAGGGAACATGCTAATCCTCATTGAAGTCATCTCATGCTAATCCCCACTGCCCACCCTTCTGAGTCACACTCCCAGACTCAAATCCTCTGCTGGCACACACTATAGCTGCACACAACGGAGTTCCAAGATGCTTTATACAATACAGCCCAACAGATAGACAGCGTGCTTCTGCTACTAGTGGAATGTGGCATCTGCTGGCCGGCATGTGATAAACGCACAACTGCTTTGAAGCCGATGTTTATAGGACACACCTGAAGAACTCAGAATAGCAGTTCCTTGATAAGGCTTCCCTGAAACCATCAGTGATGATCGACAGACAAGACTTCAGCCTCATAAAGTAGACAGTCTGTTCTGAACCACTTTTCAGATCGGCATGAAAACAAAAGCACTGTCTGCATTAACGTCTACTGACTCAAGCATGGGCCCAGGCTGAGCCTGGAGGGGACCAGAGTCCAGCAGGAGCCCTGCGTGCTGCAGACCTTGCGAGAGCCACCCAACAAAGGAATCCCACTATCGACTGGCCACTCACAGCCAGTCCGGGAGTCTCCTTCCGCTCCCCAGGGCCACCCCCAGAGCATGTGCCCTCTCATCAGGAGGCCACCCACAGTGGTGCATCACAGCCCACACCTCGGGGGGCCTCTCCCTCTGGACTACGAACCACCGGAGGGTCAAAGCCCACACTGGAAGTCTGTTTCCCGGCCAGGCCCCAGTGCCCACCCCACCCACTGCCAGTGCTCAGTAAGAGCCCAGACTCTTAGAGCTCCTCAAGATAAACTCATTTTGCAGGAGACACCTTGGCACTTAAGAATCTCAGGTTACAGAACCCCTGGAGGGCAGGTATTCTGACTCCAAGTTGAGTGTGCTCTCTACGCAACAGACACGAACGATGACAGGGCACACCGGCTTCTAGAATCTGCCTGCCACTGTCCCCTGAGAAGTGGGCAGAGGCAGCATCCCACAGGAGAGCTGATCTTACTTACTGATGTGGTCGATGGCCCCAGCACAGAACTTGCCGTAGAACTTCTTGGCACCCAGACCTCGCAGGTCATGTATGGTGAACGGCCAGAGGTGCAAGACGTTGTTGCGGGAGAAGGCGTCCCGCTTCTCAATGACGACCACCTTCGCTCCCAGCAGGGACAGATCAATGGCCGTGCGGAGCCCGCAGGGGCCGGCTCCAATGATGAGACACTGAAAGACACAGCTGCTCTCAGGGCCAAGGCAGCACTCTTGACCTCATGACCACCATTCCCTAAAGTCCCCACAGGGCTGTCCTCCCCATTACCAAGAAACCTTCACTCCCATCTGGGTCAGAGTGGAGCGCCCACATGGCTTCAGAGAGAAGCTCTCAGCGCTCTGGATGGAGAAGGACTTGACTTTCACTGCAGGACAGAAACTCAGACAGGGCACCTGCAGACCATGTTTACCTGGGCCATGACATCAACACAGGAAGAAATTCACATGTCACCTCTCATCAACAGGAAAAAACCTTGTGGAAGGCTCGTAAGTCAAGCAGATCTCTGTCTGCTTGAGGAGACACAGATCACTAAACACCCAGCCAAGCAAGCCTGGGTCCTGGATGGACCTATCACTTGAAAGACTCCCAGGAGGTAATCCTCAAGAATCAGGGCTTTCTGTGCTGAAGAGAGTTCTTGAAGATCCATGTTCTACAAAAAGACTCAGGCTGACACTGAACCAGTTCACATGCATGTCCAAAGGACAGACAGGCACTGCCTCTGGCTTCAAATTCCCTTCATTCTTAATAAAACTCTAGAGCACACTCACAAGAGTCATGCCCTTGAATTACTTGAATTCTGTGTGTGAATACCTACCCAAACACAAACCCACACAGGGCAAGTTAACACTCATGAAATAGTAACAGCAGTCCTAACATCATCTGCAACTTCCTTTCCCTGCTAGCTTTTCCAGCTTCTCACAGAAAGTGGTCTTACATAATGAGGAAAACACAGAATGTGTTATCCTTCTCCACTCCCCACGCCTCCTCCGGCACATGTGAGTGGACATCTTAGGTCTTTGTCCAGGCCTATCTGATTCATGGAAACTTGATTTCTCTAGATTGTGAAGCAAACAAAAGAAATCCTTTGGTTTATGAAGCCCTTGCTTATCAACACAGGCCTCTGGAAAACAGATGAAAGGAGGTCTGAAGCCTGTGGGAAATCCCCAAGTTGGCCAATACTCTGCACACCTTACCAGACACTGAGTCCAGAGGCCGCTCAGCCAAGCACCAGGCCACCCAGGCAGACAGGACCCCAGCAGGGCCTGGCTACCTCTGTGCTCAGAGGCCTGTGTCCTCTAACAGCCTGAGAGTCAGCCAGAGCTGCAGCAAGATCAAATAGCCCCCATGCCGTTTGACTTCAGGGTAGTTCTCAGTAGCTGAGACCCCCATGCTCCTGTGTCAATCCACGGGATAAGAGCGGGGCAGGAGGAACAGTCGAATGAACACAGGCAGAGGACCCGCACGCGGGTAAGCCTGACGCCTCCCCAGGCTGTGGCTGACCCCGCCCGGCCTCATGGGCCACCTCCACCCGATGCGCTCTCCTTCTCCAGCGAGTCCCAGGCCCTACCTTGGTGTTCGTGCACACCTTTCCCTTCTTATAGTCTTTGTGGCTGCCCCGCTTGTCCAGCTTTGCCCAGAGGGCCTTGGCTTTCCAGTAGTTAAGCTTGGACTTGAGTTTGTGATAAAAGGAGCGGTGGTCCTTAGGCTTTAGTTCCAGGTGGTCGCAGAGCTCTTGGAAGGCCTTGAGGGTCCCCTTGCAGGTGGTGGCCTGCACAAAGCGGTCAAAGAGGACATGGGCCCGATTCGTGGCCTCATTCTTTCTCTCCTCCATGTCCCCACTCTCGGCGCCCCGGACAGGTGGGGCAGGGGGAAGGCTGTGGATCCGACTGACCCCGTCACCTTAACCTAATAAAGAAACAGGAATGGTTAGCACTTCTGGGTCGGTATCTAGGAACATCTTCTAGAAGACAGTTCCCAAGTGCAGCAGTCACTCGTTAGACAACGTAACGCGCGGCCTTGCCCTCCACACGCCAGGCACCATCTGAGGCCCTGGGTATGGAGAGGAGCAAGACCACGGCTGCTGTCAGGGACGTCACAGCCAAGCAGGGGAGACAGGCTCGTGCTCTGCTGAGCATCAGAGAGAGAGAGAGGCACGGCGCTGGGGGACATGGGCAGAGGCCCTGTCACAGGGAAGGGGTCCTCACCCAAGATGGGCCTCTGAGGGACAACAGCTGAACCTTCCAGGAGGAGCAAGTGTCAGCCGGCAGGGGAGAAGCGCAGGACATGGAGAGGAAGGAAAGTGGAAGGCTTGCAAGGGAGTCTTACAGATGAAAGGACTGAGTGAATGGTGACACCAGGCCAAGGCGTGGCAAAGAGAAATACTCATTGGGGGGGCAGTGGGGGTGTGGCAAGCTCCCCTCTGACCCTGTTACATCTGAGCTGCCTTGGTGGAGGGGCACATTAGGCAGTCGGCTGAGGCTGAGGCCCAGGGGGCCCGGTGTCCAGGTGGGAGCTACCCACTCAAGGCTGGTCAGATCACACGGGAGAGTCCTGGTAAGAGGACAGCCCAGGGCTCCGGCCAGATCTGAGACTCACGGATGGAAGCAGCGGCAGCACAGACAGCTGTCTGGAGAGATACAGAGGCACGGGGTGAGTGGGGGAGGAGGTTAAGTGAACACGGTACAGACCCAGGGGAGGGAGCGGCAAGGTCTAAGAGGACCACATTCACGTACCATCACCACCTAGAATTACTGTCGGGAGCTGGGAGGCAAGGGGCCAAGGGCCAGGACGGCGGGACAGCAGAGAAGCAGGGCAGACCAACGAGACGAGCAACAGCGTGGCTTGGGGTCCACGTGCGGACGCCCCAAGGACACTGCTGCCTCCCTCAGCCCAGCTTTCCCCCGAGGAAGCGGGGAGGTGAGAGAAGACGACCGAGCTCCGTGTGAGAAGCCCTCCCGGCCACAGCACTCACTGCTGGGGCTCCAGGGGGGCGGCCCCCAGGCGCGTCCCCACCTCCCACTGACACACAGGGCCTCAGCGGAGCTCAGCTCTGTGGAAGCAGGAGTGACCCACTATCCAGCCAGGCAGCCGAGGGCAAAGGGAGCTGCCAACTGTCTGCTGAGGATGCCAGCTGCCTGCCTCAGCTCCGAAGCAGCGCCAGAGAAGAGACCCACCTTCCGTCCTAAAGCTCTCAGGAGGTGAGAAGCCCCCTTGGAAAGGAGAAGTAACATTCTGCTTCTCCCTACACCTTACCATATATTACAAGGTTAAACCACATCAAGTGAGGGTGTGAGTGGTTTACCCTGGATACAAGGAACTGCCATTCCTCCCGTTTCCCACGTCACCAGACACAACATCCTCATGTTCTTGATGCTGCTGTTCAGTCGCTCAGGCATGTCCGACTCTTTGTGACCCCGTGGACTGCAGCACACCAGGCTTCCCTATCCATCACCAACTCCTGGAGCCTGCTCAAACTCATGTCCATCGAGTCGGTGATGCCATCCAACTCTCTTATCCTCTGTCATCTCCTTCTCCTGCCCTCAATCTTTCCCAGCATCAGGGTCTATTCCAATGAGTCGGCTCTTCACATCAGGTGGCCAAAGTATTGGAACTTCAGCTTCAGTCCTTCCAATGAATATTCAGTGCTGATTTCCTTTATGATTGACTGGTTTGATCTCCTTGCTGTCCAAGGGATTCTCAAGAGTCTTCTCCAGCACCACAGTTCGAAAGCATCAATTCTTTGATGCTAAGCCCTCTTTTTGGTTCAACTCTTACATCCATTCATGACTACTCAAAAAACCACAGCTTTGACTATACAGAAATTTGTCAGCAAAGTGATGTCTCTGCTTTTTAATACATTACCTAGGTTTGTCATAGCTTTTCTTTCAAGGAGCAAGTGTCTTTTAATTTCATGGCTGCAGTCACCGTCTGCAGTGATTTTGGAGCCCAAGAAAATAAAGCCCGTGACTGTTTCCACTATTTCCCCATCTACTTGCCATGAAGTGATGGGGCCGGATGTCACAACTTGTTCTGTGGAGGCCAAAGACGGTAATTCTTTACCTGACACACACTGACTTGCTTCTCATCTCAAATATGTCACTAACTCAACAACCTCCTACACACACTGCTAAAAACACAGCCTTTCCCAGCACCCCTGTGGCCAAGAGTTCAGCAAGAAATGGAATTAACTGGAACTAACCTTCAGTTTCCCTGAAGCAAAAGTTTATTCTAGATGGAGGTACACAACAACAGAAATATGTTAAAATTTCTCAAGAGTCCATTCTTTTTCTTACAAGCCAATGGTCATTGAAATGTCAGGTGGTCAAAGTTTGTAAGTGGCAAAAAAAAAAAACCCAAAAAACCAGATGTGTTCCCCAGAGGAAAGGGGAACATCCAGCCAGTGACTAGAAACTGAGGTCGCAGGGTGTGTGCTCCGTGGGCGCCCTTCTTGCCTCTTGTCCCAGGCAGGGCAGGCGGGACTCTGCAGCTGCATCCGCTCCATTCATGCGGCAGTTGACAGCTCCCATGAGCCGGCCCCTGCCTGCCTACCTGTGTTCACAGGTGACTGGCCCTCCTCCAGCCACAGTGTCTGGAAAGCACTGAACGTACCAACTCCGATCGCTCAGCCTCTCATCAAGAAAGAAAATGATTTTTCTTTGTTCCTAAAGAGCAGCAGCCGCCTTCCACTCCCTGCCAGGATGACCAAGGAGCCCGAGGGACCTCTGTGTTCCAGCTGACCCCAACACACTCAAGATCCTGTGACATGCATTTCTAAAAGCCTCTCCCTCTCCTGGAGTCTCGGCTTTTACTTTCAAAGAACTCCGATGTGTGGGCCAACACTCCCTGGCTGGCTGTATGTTTGAAATAAATACCTCCAAAGAGCTGCCCATTTCCTCAAACCTCACCACACACAAACTCCTTCATTAACACCTGCCGCCCCAGCCCTCTGCTGATGCAAAGCGCTTTCAAATGAACAGACTCCAGTCGGAGGCAGGGCCCGTCCACGGGAGTTCACCCCAGGTCACTAATGACAGCAGATAAATGGAGGGAAGGTGGCTCCTGGGACAGTGTGACAGGCACCAGAGGTAAGACTACACGAGATCAATTCCCTCGGGCTGCCTCAGCTTTCCTCCTCAACAAGCCAAGAGGCCGCAGCAGAGACACTCCAGTGCCTGTTCTTCAGCTCTGCTGGCACTGCCCAGCACTGGTCCACGCTGACGGCTGCTGGGCAGACAGCAGAAGGCCCTTCAACCATCGCCCCCATGCCCTCATTCCTGAAGGTCAAACCCAGGTCGTGCTTCTCCCAGCCTCTCCTGAACCACCCCATGTGCTGTGTACGTCCCAGCAGCCTGGGAAAACCAACAGTCATGACCGCAGGAACCTACAGACCTGGAAACCCAGCCAGAAGGTGCCAGAAATCCGGAGGGTTGAAAAGCCAAGGTGTGGAAGGAAGGAACAAGGAAAGCGAGGAGTCTGAGGAGGGAGGTTGGAGGAGGAAGAAGGGAGGCCCGGTCTCCCGCGGCGGTGCGGTTTCTGCCACTGGCGTTGCCCTATGTGCTCCAACCTCGGCAGCTGACTGCTGACTCAGAAGCACATTCCTTGGCTGTGGAAAGGAAAGTGCTGGAGAGACAGCCTATGAAGAACACGCGGGAACAGAGTCTATGTTTCTATTTATAAGAGCAAGAGGCTGTCACTGACTCATGGCTGGTTTGAGAACACTCAATCTCTGGCTCTTAGAATAGATGGGTGGTTACTTGAGGGGTGGGGGAGATTTATTTTTAAAGATAGAAAAAGGAAAGAGAATCAAAACAACAAAATGACAATTATACTTCAAGGATAAGAAATCAGAGCCAAGTTTGGTTAAATTTCTCCCGAGCCTCTCCACCACTAATACACCAGTATGTGTGCAAAACTGACTCGTATGAAGCAATCTATGAAATGCTCCCTTCCTAGCGCAGTCAGAGGTGCAGCTTGTCTGAACAGACCTTAGAAGGAAGGCAGACAGGAAGACTTGTTTTAGAATGTCATTAGGAGGAAACTTACAGAGATTTCTTCGTGTTTGCAGAAACAAGGACCAAGGTGACCAAATGCCTTGCATTCTCAATCTGTCTAAAAAGGACCGCCCAGGACACCACCATCATCTGTGGATAGAGACACTGAATCCCTCGCCTGGGGAAGCTAACTGAATCAGACCATCTGGGAATGAAGCTCCTTGTCACCCCAACTGCTTCCCAGCTCTGGTCCCAAAGCCCTCTCATCCCTCACGGCCCCGGGATTAGGTTCTCTGGTTCCCAGGAAGCAGCTCACAACACAATAAGAAAAGCAGACCTTTTCATGATCCTTGTTCCTGCCTTCGCTCCATCCTCTGTTCTCCTCTGACTTTCCATCCTATTCAGCATCAGATGAACACTTGGCAGGATGCTAGGGACACAGAAGCCTCCCGATGGCCCTCCCCGTTCCCTGGTTCTGCTCTTTAGTCCCGCCCACCGGTCCTAATTCCACACATGTGACTGAGCATTCCCCGACCACCCCCCGGCCCCCGCCGGCTCACAGCAGAGACTGAGAAACACTCTAGTGTCTGTGGAGTTGACAAGAGCATCTGTCCGGGGTCCCTGCATGGCTGGGGAGGAGGAGGAGAAGTGGATGGAGGTGACAGAGACTTCTATCTAACGTGAGGGCTATCCAAGAGCAGACGACTGAGCAGGAAGAGCAACTATGAATGCAGCTCTCTGCTATGGGCCCTCAGACCACTTTATTCTTGGCTGTGAAACAGCCCTCTCTAGAGGGGGCCAGGAATAGCCTGGACCATGACCTCTGGGTTCTCCTCCAAGTCTCCAATTCTGAACAACACTAATCCCCAATACTGTATCTTCTCAAAACCTTTTATTTTACTTTCTTCAATAGCAACCTATTTCTTCAGGAAAAACACCTACACAGTTGACCAATGAGTCAGAAATGACTTCTGCTCATAGAGAACAGACCTGTGGTTGACAAGGGGGAAGTGGGGAAGGAGAGGAATAGACATGGAATTTAGGGTTGGTAAATGCAAACCATTATACTTAGAGCAGATAAACAACAAGGACCTACTGTCCAGCGCAGGGAACTATATACTCAATATCTTGTGATAAACCATAAGGGAAGAGAGAACACAAAAAGAATATATATGTGTACAACTGAGTCACCATGCTACACAGCACAGATCAGCTATACCCAGATCAATCAAAAATTTCTGTAAACATATATATATATATAGGATCACAAAAATAAAATATTGAAGGATCAAAAAATAAAATAGATATAAAACTTAACTTTAAAAAGAAATGACCCTTGCCCTTTGTCACCCCAAGCAAATACTGGAAAGAACGTCCAAGTCAGAACCAAACACCAGTAAACATAACATCTGATGCCAATGCAAATGATGCAAATGCAGATGCCTGCCCCAAGACAACCCAGAAAAACAAAGAATCAAAAGGAACACTTGCCCTAGTCCCGGAGTCTCAGGAAGTTTTCTTCACCTGCAAAGTGAAGGCAATGGTCAATGAATCACAGGGTTTTTTTGCAGGAATTGAGGTAATGAATGCAAAATGTCAGCAGTGCTGGGTATAAGCCAGACCCACTAAATGACAGAAGTGTTATTATTAAATAGTAGTTGATAATCCCATTCACAAAAGGTTACATTCAGCTGAGTAAGTGGCTACTCACATAACAGAATGAGAGAACTCAAGACAACTCTGTCTTAAAATGAAGAAGAATGCGGTGAAGCCTCCTCGGTCCCCCACCCCCACCCCGCCTGTCCCAGACGGTATGACCAGGGCACTGGGCAGTAAGGGCTGAAGGAGAAGACCCGCCAGCAAGATCCTGCCAAACCCTGACATTCACAAGAAGATACAAGGACTGTCGTGAAAGTGGCCAACACTGAGGTGTTACTAGCGGTCACATCCAGACCACATCTCAGCCTCCACCACAATCTACCACCTGCGTTTTGCAGACAGGAAAGTGCTGCCTAAAGACTCTTAACAGTCACACAGCAGGAGAGCGGTGTGGCCACGTTCCGGCCCTAGAGCCCAAGGCCACGAAGGAAGAACCACTTGGGACACAGCTTGAGAAACAGTGCCGTCAGAACGAGGCAAAGCCGCTAGGCACAGAGCCTCCAGAAAGGCAGCTTCGGGTGACATGAGCAAAAAGATACACCAGGATTCTTTTTCTTCTTATAATGTATCACCGCACTGCCTCTTTGAGATGGAGCCCTTCAGTCAATAAAGGCCAGGGTGCTCTGGTGTCAGAGGACTCCGAGTTTCTGCTCCCCAGCCTGCATCCTGCGGTGGCACCTCTCAGAGCATCTGTGAGTCACCCAGCGCTACTCGACTTGGCGTAGGGACTCAGGGCAGCACAGCAGGGGGACCTCAGCCTAGTCACTACCAAGGGTCCAGAGCTGCGGGACAGAGGCCAAGAGGATCCAAGTGCGCAGGTGAGGGAAGGGCCCCTGGCCAGGAGGAGACGCTCACTGAGGCTGTGGAAAAGCACAGCCAAAAGCTGCCTACCTGTGCACCGGCAGGCTCCACTCCTTGGAGCTCAACCCCGTGTACCCAGTTCCAGGCTCAGAGCAGCTACTCAAGAGGCTCTGCTGATTCGAGGCCCCTGTGGCGGCCCAAAGGGACATGACACTCCCACAAGGATGGCAGCAGGGCTGCAGGGAGACCCTCCAGGACTCCGCCCCTCAGATGGACGAAGCTCCCAAAGCAGCATTAAAGCCAACATTTTTACAACGGCCTACATGGCATCTGGTCCCACGACTTCACAGCAAACAGATGGGGAAACAATGAAAACTGAGACAGACTTTATTTGGGGGGCTCCAAAATCACTGCAAATTGCAGTGTGATTGCAGCCATGAAATTAAAAGACTCTTGCTCCTTGGAAGAAAAGTTATGACCAACCTAGACAGCATGTTAAAAAGCAGAGACATTACTTTACCAACGAAGGTCCATCTAGTCAAAGCTATGGTTTTTCCAGTAGTCATGTACAGATGTGAGAGTTGGACTATAAACGAAGCTGAGCACCGAAAAAGTGATGCTTTTGAACTGTGGTGTTAGAGAAGACTCTTGAGAGTCTCTAGAACTGCAAGATCAAACCAGTCCATCCTAAAGGAAATCAGTCCTGAATATTCATTGGAAGGACTGATGCTGAAGCGGAAGCTCCAATACTTTGGCCACCTGATGTGAAGAACTGACTCATTGGAAAAGACCAATGCTGGGAAAGATTGAAGGCAGAAGGAGAAGCGGACGACAGATGATGAGATGGTTGGATAGCACCAATGACTAAATGGACATGAGTTTGAGCAAGCCCTGGGAGTTAGTGAAGGACAGGGAGGCCTGGTGAGCTGCAGTCCATGGGGTCCCAAACAGACAGACACAACTGAGTGACTGAAATGAAACATAGTAACATAATTAAGATTCTTTTTCATAAAATATTTTCCAAAACAAAAATTCAGTGATTAGAGTGACAATGTCTGACTTAAGAAGACTGGGCTCTCACGCCTGCTTCCTGCACTCTCCATCTGCTGCATATCGCAAATCACGCGGCCTCTGGAAAACCCCACCATACACTTGTGAGCAGACAAGGCCCTCCAGCCTAGCATTACCATGAGAGCAGTTTGCAGCTCACGGACCCCCTGAGAAGGTCCCGGGAGCCTACACCCCTGCCCTCTCGCTTCTCCTGCAGCCCCTCAGCCACACGGGCCCCCTTGCTGCCAGCAAGCCCTCACTGCCCCCCCATCTGAAATACTCTCCCCCAGGTCCAGCTGTGCATGCAGAACACACTACTGAGGGCCGCTGCATGCTGAGCACTGTGTCAGGTCCTAGAAACATCGTGGAGACAAGAAAACCTCGCTCAGCCCGGGCGCCCGTCCTCTGAAGGGCCGGCACGTGTGTGACGCACCTTCACCACCCTTGGCTGTGATCCGCGTGTCGCCTCCTCGGTGTGGCCCTCCCTGACCCGCACCGGCTCATCTTGCTTCCATTTCCCCCAGAAGCACTCACCGCAATCTGACGTACTGTGGACGCTATTTACTGCCGGTCCTCCTCTTTAGAATGTGAACTCTGTGAGAACAAGGGCTTCTGCCCTTTGCTCCCTGCTGCACCGTCGCACCCAGAACCCATTCCTGACTCAGAGCAGCGCACAAGTACCTCTCGGATCAGTGCACGGACGGGTGGCGTTCAGGCAGAACTCTGCTGGGATGTGAGATGAAGAGGAATCAAATGAAAATGCGCTCAGAGCCACCGGGTTGAGAGCAGGAACACGCACGCCTGGGGTCCTACGAGGGGGCCCGGGCCTTCTCCAAGGCCACACCTGCTCACACAGGCCCCACCCAGCAGGAGAGCAGCCAAGACCTGGAGGCAGCTTTGTTTTCGAAGCCAAACAGTTTCAGAGTAACTGCCCCCCGCCCCATGAAAGAATCTGGTTCCAGAGAAGAATTTATCAGTGTCAGGAAATGCTACATGGCAGCTCCCAGCCCACCTGCCCCAAAAGATAAAGTGAAGGACCTACAAGCTTTCCAGATCCAAGTTGTGCGTGTGTGTGTGTGTGAAACCTGCCTCCGAAATCCTACTTATGCTGCTGTCATAAGCCAGGGTGTCTGCAGCCCTCACTCGGGGCTGACGACAAAGGGGAGCGGCACCGCCCACCAGCTTCTGACAAGGTGCCCAGGGATGAGGTGGAGAAGGGGGGGGGGGTCGACAGACAGCTAAACACCGGACACACCAGCTTCAGGAGTGGGGTGGGAGGTGACTCCTCTGAGCTGTAGTAGGAAAACAAGTCAGCAGTGCATACTGACGCGGCCATGCTGAGCCGTGACCTGCAGCCTAGGGCAGGGGTGGTGCCAGCACGGATTCAGGCCCCCATCCATGCCCACCTGCCCACTCTCGGCGCCCCCACCTGCAGGAGCAGCGGCAGCGCCTTCCCCTCTCCGCCTGCACTCACTGTCCTCGTGCCCCACGGGATGTCCCGCCAGTCAGAGGCCCTGTGTTCGCCTCTGAATCTGGCTCCATCTACGATTGAACGTGTCCTCGTCTGGGCCATCCTTAAGTGTACAGCTCAGGGCATCAGGTCATTCACGTCCTCCCGCCCATCCTCCTCACTCCTACCTTCCCGCACCCCCACCCTGTGCACATCTCCAGCTGCGGCCCCTCCCTTCTGCTGCCTCCTGCCGTCCTCCTAACTCCCCTCTACCCACCTGTCCCCACCGCTGGACCCCCTAGCGAGGCCCTGTCACCCTTCCCTGCCTCTCAGTCTGGCTTCTGTCTCCATCACTCCACCAAGGGCGGCGTGAAAGACTGACACTTCAGTCCTTATCTCACTTATTCGCTCTCTGGAGCTCTTCCTGGAAACCCTCCTCTCCCTGGCTCGGCCTCCTGCTCTCAGCCACTAGCTGTTCTCACACTGCTCAGCTCCCTCGCATGGCTACGGCTGTTTCAGCTGCCCCCTTGTCTTCACAAACTGGATGACCCCCCTATACCTCTATCTTTGCTCACCTTGCTCCTGACAGCCGAACACTACTGGACATCTTCATGCAGACACTCCATGGGGTCCCAGATCAAGCAGTGCACACAGGACACTCTGTTCTCTTCCCCGGCTCTCTCCCCTATGCACTCAGATGCCACCGCCGTCCACCCACCGACAAAGACTGGGGGTCACTTCAGACCCTGCTCTGTGTCCACCCCCCAATCCAATCACCTAAGAGCAAAGACCTGTTGATTCGAACTCTCTAGGACCTCTGGGTTCCAAAGCATCTCCCTATCTGTATTCTGGTGGAACACCTGTGGTCTCCAGCTTGGACCATTACAACTGCCTCTCAATCTTAAAACTCTCCACAGGAGTGTTGGGTGTACTTTTCAAAGAGAAAACATGATCTCTTCCCTTAAATGTGATCTGCTACATCCCCCCCGCTACCCCCACGGTTTCCAGGAAGTAATCCAAAGCCTCGGCAAGGTTCACAAGGCCCAAAAGGTCTAGCAGCCACCTCGCTTCCTCCCGTCCACACACAGACCGCTGTCCTCAGTCATCTTGGATACACCTGCGCGGAGCCTCATGTGCGGTCAGGCTGTTTCCTGCACGCAGCACGGCCGTCACTCCCTGCCCTCCACCCCCGTGCTCCTGCTCACCTGGGCCGCCCCTCCCTCCTCCACACTCACCACTGCTCTGGGGTAAAGCCCAGGTCTGCCTCCTGTTAGCTGAGGGGTGCTAGCTGGCAGGAAGAGGCACTCATTTCTGTATTGCACTCAGCACACGTGGCAATGAGAAGGAGAGAGAAATGAGAGGCTCATGTGGGCCACAGAGTCTACTGTCACAGATTTCAGAAAGGACAAAAAGGACATGTGACAGTCCGTCTGTTACTAACTTGTTATTGACTTAAGGGGCGGAGAGCAGGACTAGGAAGTAGCCAAAGGGAGTTACCTGAGGCAGCTCTGGACAGTTCTCAATTAAGAAAAGGACTTCTGTTTTCAGTTGACACTTCAGGACCTTATTTACACCTTCTTCAGATACCACAGCATCCCTGGTCACCAACACTGTGATGTCAAAGCTCCCCGGGGGTTAGACGGTCTACCGGAGAAGACTCACCGGCTGCCCATAGGGTTCTTGGAGATGGAAACACGGAAGGAAGGAGGAGATAAAGCAGGTGTTAAGACTGGTTGTAAAACAGGAGTGAGATGACGGAGCTGTTTCAGGAGGCCAGCAGGTAAAGGAGGAAAAAGATCTCTCACATGTCGATGACACACTCTTCACCTCCACCCACACACCAGGCAAACTGACCCAATCTGCCTCCGCTCCAGGCCTCGGGAGAGAGTGCGGCTAGCCGCTCCTCTCAGCTGTCATCTCCAAAGCAGAAATTAACCAAGAGAGCTAATCGTAAACCAGTTCTACAGAATATACTTTCCCTTCCCAATTAGCTTAAGAGGGCATGGGACTGGGATGTCCCTGGTGGCCCAGTGGTTAAGACTTCACCTTCCAATGCAGGGGGTGGGTGCTCCCTGGTCAGGGAGCAAAGATCCCACATCCCACATGTCTCGTGGGCAAAAAACCAAAACAGTAAACAGAAGCAATATTGTAAGAAATTCAATAAAGACTTTAAAACTGGTCCCACATTAAAAAAAAAAAAATTCTTTAAAAATGGGGGGGGGGTGGGGTAGGGCATGGGGCTTAGGCATAATTCCCCAGCAAAACACAATCTTCCTGGATCAGACACTCCTCAAAGCCAGCACTCTCACCCTACTGACTCCACTGAGCTCTGACCATCGACAATCACTCCCGCAGCTACAGCCCAACTCCTTCACGAGGGAAAGAGTCCATCTGGTTAGCAAAAAAAGACAGAAAAGGGGGTGGGGGGGAGAGATAACAACAAACTTCATTTCCTTATGCTTAAGGAATATTGTGAACTCAAGCTGTACTCTGGCAGGTACTCTTGTGGGCACAGCCCACAATTCCTCCTTACTTACGCCACCCCTGCCCTAGGGATGACCCCCATCCTGTCTAGGGGGTGGGTGCTGAAGTATAGCCAAGACATGAGTTTCTTTTCTCCCAAAGACCAGTTGCCAAAAACCAACTGCCATGAGACCTCTGGGCTCCAAAATTCCAACTACTCTGGGCTCAAGGCCAACACTTACCAAGGTTTCTCCACAGAGAACTAAATAATCTTCACTCGGTTCAGCACCAACAACGTTAGGCAGCGAGGCCCCCCAGGGCCTGAAGGCTCTGCTCCACATCCGCCCACGTCCTAAACCCCAGCAGCACCCCTCGGCCGTGGGGGGACGGCCACCTTCAGCATCCCGCTCCGGTCCAGCAGCAGCAAGCTTCGGGTGACACGCTGTTCCCTGACCACCACTGGGTTTCCTGAGGCCTATGCCCAAGTTCTCACGGGCTGAGTCACTGGGACTTGATGTGCTGTATACCAAGTGCTCCCGAGGGGTGGCACTAGGCGTGATCCACTGCCCAGCCCTCTCACCCCCTGCGGCTGAGGCAGGCCTGCCTCCAGGAAGCCCTCTCGCCAGCTGGGGGACCTCGGTGCCTCAGCTGAGACAGGACCACTCGATGCCGAGCAGGACCAGGTCATCTGGGAGTATCTCACTCTGAGGTTCCGCCTTTTGGGTACCAACTGCATATTTCACCTTCAGAAATAACACTCCCTGTGGGCAGGGAAAAGGGAATGTATCTGTTCCACTAAATACACATCTGAGGCAGAGACTGGACATCAGACACAAAGACCTTGTTAAAGGGCCTTAACTAAGCAGCCTTCTGTCTCAAAGACATCTGACCAGAAGCCCCAGAGTCTTCTCATATCACAGCATGCGCAAAGCAGGATGCAATAAATGTCATACGAGAATGACCCCTCCGCAAGAGCAGCCTCTCCTGGTGCTCACTGCCTATCTCCTATGCGGTGATTCAACCCACTTGTTCACACTGAGGGCACGATCCTGGCTTACAGCAAGTGTGTTTTTTAACAACAGGCGCTGACAATACAACAGTGAAGGTGGACCAGGTCTCTGCCGTCCTGACGTGTCCGGCTCCTGAAGAGGAAGTTAGTAATAATCAGGTAGTGAATCACGCCTGCTTCGTGTGCTACAGTTCAAATGCACAGAGTGACATTTGCGGTGAAGGCAGGGAAATCTGTTTACCTCCTTTTCAGTCAGCTGGGGAATTTGGAAAAGAAGGCAGGAGACAATAAGCTGTGAGAGAATATAGACAGCCACCTCTCCCACTGACCCTTCAAATGGAACCGCTGAGAAACAGTCATACTGTAAGACTTTAGCTTCACTGAAATTCCTGCTCACCCTGAAATCAAGTGTTAAAAGAGCAATAAAATGGCCAAACAGCTAGAGGGGGAAAGTAATGGGATCCACATAAAGGACTAACTGGGTCACAGGCCTCTAGGTTCCTCCCCTTCAACCCCGCGCAAGAAATAGACGGGCAAGGCTTGTTCCCGTGGATGCTCCAGCCAGGTTAGGGGCTGAATACCCTGGCACAGCCAGAGCAGAGGAGCCAAAGAGAGCCCAGGCTGTGCCAGTTCCTCACTCAGAACCTGCGGGGCTGGGCAGAGAGCCCTAAGCTCTGTGCGGGTCCCCACTGCCCACGAGAGCGTGCCCAGGCAGGAGTGGTGCAGCGTTCAGGGCTGGACGGAGTGGTTCTCTAAACAACTCTGACATATAACTTACACACCGTAAGAGTCATCTGCTTTAAGTGTATGATTCAATGGTTTTCTAGTAAACTTACCAAACTGTGCAACCATCGCCACAACAGTTTTAGAAGAACATTTCCATCAATCTTGCAGTGTTTTTAATAACTTCCCAATCTGAAAACAATTCTGTTTCAACAGGTGTTAAGAGACTGGTGAATAGGAACGTAGTACCCACGGCTGTTGCTGTCAATTTGCCCATTCTAGGCAACTCACAAAAGCAGAGTCATGTAACATTTGTCCTTCTGTGTCTGGCTTGTCTCACTTAGCACAATGTTTTCAGCGCTGATTGGCACTGTTTAACATGACTGAAAACATTCCATTGTATGTATATGCTCATCCACTAGTCGGACACCTGGGTCGTGTCCACTTTCTGATTAATTGTCAATAATGCTGCTATGGACATGGGTATACGAGTTTGTAGACCCCACCTCAACTCTGTAATCCAATTTATATGTCGTGTTTCTTCCAAAGTGGTCTTTCTAAGCAAATCTCATCATTTCACTGACAGACTGAATTCCTTAGCTGCTAGTAGCATCCTACTCACTCTCTACTCCCAGCACACACCTAGCTATATCTATCTATCTGCTGCTTCAGGAATCCGCCTCACTCTTCCCTGTGCAGCATGGTTCACGGCCAAGGACACATTTCCCCACCACACACACACAGTCAACCCCCTCCAGTCGTCTCTGCACAAGGACGCCCACAGCTGTGAGGCCACTCACCACCCATCAGGGCTTCGGTTCCATGTCCCCTCTGAGACCCTCTCTGAACACCTTCACTCCTCACTTCTCTGGCCACAGACCTTTCCTCTGTTCCCACCAGACTCGGTGCTCCTGGAGGTAGCAAGATTCTCTCAGGTTTCTATCCTCAGAATTTAGCAGAGTGTCAGAGCCACAACAAACATTCAGATCCCTATGGAATTGATTTTTGGTTTATGAGTATATACTTTGAGTGTTCAAGATAAGTTCCATTTTTTAAAAAGCGGAAGAAATACTTGTGGGTCCAATATTTTATTTTTAAAACCACAAGTGACGTGAGCTGCTAACATTCAAACCTACAACATATTAGTTCCCCAAGAAAGGAGCAACAAATAACCACATTTTTCCCAAAGGCTTCCTTTACTCAAACATGCCTGGACCCTGATCTGTTTCCAGTTTAAGAAGGAACACACTTCTTAAAGTCAAAGGGTTACTTGTAACCAAGAAAAGTCTCATATCCGGAATATTTAAAGGATTTATACAAACTCGTAAGAAACCAGCAGATACTCAATGAAAAGTAAGCAAAATACCTGACTAGGCATTTCACAAAGGACGTCCAAATTGCTAGACAGCATCTGAACAGGTACCCAATATTATTAGTCATCAATAAAATGTCAGTCAGAACCAGAGTGAGAAACTGCTGCCCACTCATTAGAATGACCAACAACTAGACACTCAGAATATAAGCTCAACAACCCGCGTGTCAACTTACAACCACTTTGGAAAACTGCTCAGTAGTAGTTCCTGAAGTTGAAGAAACTGTACCATAAAACTCAGATAGTATACTCTTGGGAATACTTCTGAAAGAAATCTATGTCTATGTTAACCAAAAGACAAGTACAACGTTAACAGCATTACACAGACACACATATTTATTATATATAGCATTATTATAGTTCACAATACTCCAAAATGCAAGTCACCCAAATACAAAATGAGAAATAAGCTGCAGCAATGGAATACTACGACTACTGCCTCATGCAGCAACGTGGATGACGAGCACAGATCAACGGAGAGCTAAAGAAGGCAGATGGACATGGCAGAGAACACAGTACGAGGTTCCTCTCTGTAAAGACCAAAGACAAACACGATGCATATCTATGGACGAGGAAGCTCCCTGGCAGTCCACTGGTTAGGACTCTGTGCTCTCACTGCCGAGCGCCCAGGTTCAATCCCTAGTCAGGGAACTAAGCTCCCACAAGTCACAGCCAAAAAATCAAAAACAAAAACCCCCAAATCTATGGAGTAGAAGAAGTTCACCTAGAATAATGACTGGGGCTGGTGGGGTGGAGTCGCTGTCAGGTAAGGGGCAAGGGGCGCCCGTGGGACCCTGATCTGGACGGTGTCACGTGGGTGGCCAGGCAGCGCTGTGTCAGTTTGGTTCAGCTGGGAACTATGTTTCCCAGAACCCCCAGAGTTCTGAGTTAGAACTGGTTGGAAACACGACTCGTACCAGGTTTGGAGACCACACCTTTCCGAAGCTCTCAACAGTCAGACGTGCAGATGAACAAAGACAGAGGCGCCGGGGTTCCGGCCCATCCTCACTCTCCCTCCAGTCCACCCAGCCCTCCCTTCTCACCGCTGACCCTGCTGCCCGACAGCAGCCCCCACCAGCGCCAGACCCCAGTGAGCCCCACTGCACAGCAGGTCTCCAGGAGCGCTGACCTGTCCACCCACACGGATGCCTCGGGCAGACTGAAGAGGGACTCCCCTGTGACCTCTAACCCCTCACCTGGACCTTCACTGCCCCAACACCTGCCACGGTGGGGAAGGTCTGACTTCTGTAAGAAATCCCTGTCTCCCAAATTTCATACTGCTCAGCTCCCAGCTAAACAATGGACACATGCAGAGGTGTATATATACATACACATCTGTGTGTGTGTGTGTGTGTGTGTATACACACACATGACTTGTAATACTTAAGATTTGTGCACTTTAACAACATACGTTATAACACCATTAAAAAAAAAAAGTCACAAAATAAGGACATTTCTGCCCACGTCCTGAGAGAATAGGACTCTGGGGCCACCCGCAGCACACGCCACTGGAATCTGCACTGCACCTCTCACACCAGGGAAGGACCTGAAGCAGCACTGCTGGCCAAGACCAAGGGCAGCCCGCTGGGTGCGGCCAGAGCCTAGGGGTGTTTCTGGACACCAACAGGACATTCGCTCCCCGCCTGGCAGCTGCCAACTCCCTGGCACCAAGCTCCACGGTCCAGAGGGGGCTTCCCTTTGGAAGGGGAGACTCACCACAGTCCCTGTACACCCGGGGTCTCAAATGGGTGGGAAGGTGTGGGGATAGAGGGTGCAGAGACAAGGCGGCAGGCCAGCCTGTCCAGAACCACACGCTGGTGCTGCTGCAGTGGTCTGGGGTACCACACAAGAATCAGTCCCCAGACTCACTGCTTTCCAGAAGACGCACACGTTTTGCTGACTTTTACTCCCTCATAGCTCAGTCGGTAAAGAATCTGCCTGCAATGCAGGAGACCCGGGTTCAGTTCCTGGGTCAGGAAGATCCTCTGGAGAAGGAAATGGCAATCCACTCTAGTATTTTTGCCTGGAAAATCCCATGGACAGAGGAGTATGACGGGTTACACTCCATGGGGTCGCAAAAGTCGGACACGACTTAGCGACTAAACGAACCAACCAACCAACTCCATTCAGCAAATCGCTTATTGAATGCATGGTATATATATCAGGCCCGACACTTGGCACTGAAATTGTGAAGGTGAATAAAAATATGGTGACTGTCCCTGTGGGCTTCCCAGGTGGCTCTTGTGGTAAAGAACGCACCTGCCAATGCAGGAGATATAAGAGATGCGGCTTTGATCCCTGGGTGGGGAAGATCCTCTGGAGGAGGACATGGCAACCCACTCTAGTATTCTTGTCTGGAGGATCCCATGGACAGAGGAGCCTGGTGGGCTACAGTCTATCAGGGTTGCAAAGAGTAGGACATGACTGAAGCAACTTATCACACACACATGCATGGCTTGCCAGGTTGGATGAAGCACAAGCTGGAATCAAGATTGCCAGAAGAACCATCAATAATCTCAGATATGCAGATGACACCAGCCTTATGGTAGAAAGCGAAGAAGAACTAAAGAGCCTCTTGATGAAGGTGAAAGAGGAGAGTGAAAAAAGTTGGCTTAAAACTCAATATTCAGAAAACTAAGATCATGGCATCCGGTCCCATCACTTCATGGCAAATAGATGGGGAAACAATGGAAACAGTGACAGACTTTTTTGGGGGGGCTCCAAAATCACTGCAGATGGTGACTGCAGCCATGAAATTAAAAGACACTTGCTCCTTGGAAGAAAAGTTATGACCAACCTAGATAGCATATTAAAAATCAGAGACATTACTTTGCCAACAAAGATCCATTCAGTCAAAGCTACAGTTTTTCCAGTAGTCACGTATGGATGTGAGAGTTGGATCATAAAAAAAGCTGAGCGCTGAAGAACAGATGCTTTTGAACTGTGGTGTTGGAGAAGACTCTTGAGAGTCCCTTGGACAGCAAGGAGATCAAACCAGTCAGTCCTAAAGGAAATCAGTCCTGAATATTCATTGGAAGGACTGATGCTGAAGCTGAAACTCCGATACTTTGGCCAGTGATGGGAAGAGTTGACTCACTGGAAAAAACCCTGATGCTGGGAAAGATTGAAAGTAGGAGGCGAAGGGGACAACAGAGGATGAGATGGTTGAATGGCATCACCAACTCAATGTACATGAGTTTGAGCAAGCTCTGAGAGTTGGTGATGGACAGGGAAGCCTGGCGTGCTGCAGTCCATGGAGTCACAAAGAGTTGAACACAACTGAGTGACTGAACTGAACTGAACTAATATACGCCTGCCCTTGCCTGCTGGAGGATACAGACATAACAAGTAAGAAACAAGTAAGAATAAACAAGTAAGAAAACAAGCACGCACAGCTGACACCTTCATAATGCAGGTCTACTTACACTGCGTGGTAACTGCATGGAACTGCGTGGGTCCACTCACATGCAATGTTTGAGAATAGTAAATACTACAGAGCTACAGAGCCTGTGGTTGGTCAAACCCACAGATAATGGGACTTCCCTAGCAGTTCAGTGATTAAGACACTGTGTGTTCACTCCAGGGGGCGGGGGTTTGAGCCCTGGTTGGGGAACTAAGACCCCACATGCTGCATGCATGCATGCTACGTCGCTTCAGTCGTGTCCAACTCTTTGCAACCCTGTGGACTGGAGCCTGCCAGGCTCCTCTGTTCATGGGATTCTCCAGGCCAGAATACTGGAGTGGGTTGCCATGCCCTCCCCCAGAGGATCTTCCCCACCCAGGGATCAAACCCACATCTCTTACATCTCCTGCACTGGCAGGCGGGTTCTGTACCACTTGGGCACCTGGGAAGTCCCATATGTTGCATGGCACAGCAAGAAAAAAACAAAACAAAACAGTAAGAACCTGCAGACATGGAGGAATCACAGATTGGAGAGCCAAATATAAATTATATACAGATTAACCCCCGCATTGTTCAAGGGTCAATGATAATTACAAAATATGACTGCCAGGAAGGAAATGCACAGGTTATGTGGCTAACAGGAAGGGACCTGAGACAGGCTGGTCATGGGAGCTTCTCTGAGCAAGTGACTCACAGCAGAGTCGACAGGACAAGAGAGGGCAGCTCCGGCTCCAGCTCAGGCCCCCCCACACCACTACAAGCTCCTCTCTGGAGCTCTTAACCCAGCCTTCCTCCAGAGTGGACAATGTCCGTCCCAGACTCTCTCCACTTCACATTTCACAAGGCATTTCCATACAAGTCATCTACTTCTTTCTCACACAAGTCTGAGCTCCTGTCACCACCTGTCCTGGGTCACATATGAGCTATCAGGGGCACTGTGACTGATTTCCCTCCATTGCCTCCCTTCCACTTCCTTTCACCATCACTTTTAAGTTAGGAACTCTTCGACTACAGGTCCTTCCAAGGACCCATCAATCTGCTAAGGATATTATTTTAAGTGGGAAAATGCCAAGTCTAGCTTTCCCACATCTACTTCAGTCCCACACTTATTGTAAAAAGACAAGTTCAGTCCAAAGCAGGGCGGGGGGGTGGGGTGGGGAAAGGATGCCTATTGTCAAGCGGTAGACGCACCACAGGGACATCTACAAAGTCCCCGCAGGTTTAATTACACTCCAAGAGCCGGTTTACATGATCATCCCCAGATCTGTGAGTCCCCAGGGGCCAGGACCACGCCAGATCTCATTCCCAGCACTGTAAGTGGTCAAGACATCAAGGAACCCAAAAAGCCACTTAAAAAAAAAAAAAAAAACACTATTCTCTTTTCCCTCTTGTGAACAGTTATAGCAACTAGATTTCAAACTAAATGCAAGACTCTACAATTACTCCCTGTTTTGGAAGGAGGAGGTTCAAGAGACTTTTTGGCCATCTCTTATTGACTGTAATAACTATTACCATTCATTGAACTTCCCTATGTGCCAGCCATGATACTGGCACATCACAACAATCTTTACACTTGGTCTTTACACAGTTCCACAAAGAACTCTTATGATCTCACTGTGTAGATGAGAAAACTCAGCCTCAGACAGTAAGGAACTTGCCAGCTAGGAAGCTGAAAATGACAACATCTAAATACAGGAGTGCCTCACTCTAAAGCCCAAATTACCCCACCTCTTCCTAAAGGACTCTAATGTGTCCACAGGAGACCAGACACCCAATGGGAAAGGCCAGCATTATGAGCCTTGGATGCTCCGTATCTGACTTATCACTAACACACCACCGAGATTAGCAGGCTCAGCTCTATACCAGCAGCTCCGCGCACTTCTGAGGAACAGACCTGGGACCGAGCAGGGCTCCTTTACAATGCTGCCCTTGCCAGCATTAAACCCGGCAGATAATTGTGCTGAACTCTGGTGCCAAGTACAATTTTGCACAGAAGATCTGGGTGTCAAGAGGTTCGAGTTCCTTGGTCTAAGACAATGCTTTGATGACCAGGTCTGAAAGACCTGAGTCAAAGCTGAGCAGAGGGTGGGCCCACTTCTCACTTGTAAGGTAAGTGGACTGTTGTGGATGGGCAACCAGTAACACAGGACAAAGACACATCCACACAGGCACTGGAGCCCAGACTCTGAATGGAGGCTACCTCCATAGTGGCCACCATGCATGGCAGTGCTAGCTCCCGGTGAAGGGGAGGGCTGCACCGACTGAAACCCACACAGCTGGTGAGGAGCAGCATCCACACAGAAGCGGGGTGCACAGAGGGGCTAGCGGAGAGAACAGCCATGCACCCCTGCCATCCAAAGCCCACAGTGCTGTCTGGATCATAGACAGTGGGCTCAGCCAGGGGAAGGGCTCTGACTCACTCTGTACACCTTGTGAAGAACCAAGCAAAAACTAAAGAACAAACCCAGCCTCCTGACTCTGCAACTCTGAAAGGGGGCATCAGACAGTCATTTCCACACTTAGAAACGAAGGCCCTCCCCGGCTGGAGACTGACTCGGGATGCCAGGCTCCCATCTTCATATTAAATTAGAGCAGCTGTGCTCCTTTAATGCAAATGGTCCCATCACTACTGCCTATAGACAGGCACGTCCCTCAAGGCAACGTGGAAACGAGACACCCACTGGAAAGACACTGGGAGCCACCGACCCCACTGCACACAGTGATGGTCTGAGCCCCGTGAGGCAGACCCAGGGGTGCATGCGGCAATTTCCTCAAGGACTAACACTCTGCCACGTGGCCCGGCAAGTCCGGTCATCCCAACCAGCAGTCCTGCTCTGTGGCTTGGCAGACACTCCAGTCCTGTCCTGTCCCTCTTATCAGAGCAGTGAGCCCTTTCCGGTCAAGCTTTGCGAAAACAGTCATTAAGGTTGGTGCTAGTTCGTGTCTGACAGTGAGTCTGAAGAAAAAAATGAGAGAGAGACTGTGAGAGAAAAATGCGTTGGAAACAAATATGTCCTGAAGTAACTTTTTGGGTTCTTTGGCTGTGATCATATGAAAATCTCTTAAGACAGGCTTTCCGATGCTCAGAGACAGGCAGCAATGGAGCACTGATGAAAAGGAGAGCTTCACTCAGGGGCTCTGTTCACTGGAGCCATTGGCTGCAGACAGCCCTGAGGGAGCCTGGCCTCTGCACCCAGACGCCTGGAGCAGCTGGACGTGGCGAGTGCCCTGTAGTTCCATCAATCCTCCCTTCCAGCCAGTACGAGGCGAGCCCATCCCAGTGTCCACCCAGGCAGTCCTGACCAGCCGGGCCCACTCTGCTGGAAGCCCAGTGGCCCGACTGCACCACAGCAGGCCGGAAGGTCCAAGGGGAGGGCCAACCCCATCAGGCCCCTAAGACTAAAGTCACAAGTAACTTCTGCTCCCTGGGCTCTTAAAACCAGAGGCGAAACTCTGGGGCTGCACCATCCCCTTAATGTACACATCCAGAGCTGGCACTCTAGCTAAATTTTACCTTTATGATGAAAGCACGCTGACAGCAAGAGTCCTCAAGCTCTAGGAGGAACCAAGTGAAATTTTTCCAATTCTTGTGTATTCTCCTGAAATTAACTCCTCTTCCTACGCTTTCTTGGGCCACTAGAATAGGTTCCTTGAAAATGCCTCTGTCCTTCTTTTATCAGAGAAGATTAAGGCAGAAAGAACAAAACCCCTTCAGTGCAGAAAGTACTCTTATGTGTTCACAAAAAACAAAGGCTCTTTCCAGGCACGAGGAGGCTCCCTACTCCGGGCCTGGGCTGAGCCTTCGGAGTAAATCAGAGCTGTCTGCAGCCTCAGTTCTGCCCCGACCTCTTTCTCTTCCCTTTGACAGCATGAACTAGAAGAGACAGAAGAGCCAGAGCTCCGCAGTCTGCCTTCTGGGGGCCTGTCCCACAGCGAGAACAGTCAGTCTGAGCTTTGGGCCATGACATCATCAGCCACCCATCAGTGGCGAGGTCAGGTTCTGTCTATGGAACCAACCACTGCGATTGTCAAACTGCAGAAGGCGGTGCAGCTGTGAGGGAGGGCTTCCTTTTTTATGTAAAAAACAAAAGAACCCCCCACTTCCCTAGGTATGAGTACAGCCCACACAGGACCCTGTACCTGGGCCAGGAACGGCAGAGGACGCCTTTGTCTGTGAGGCGCTGGGTGGAATCTTCCCAGGGCCCCTGCCAGGAACACAGCCAGAGGGTTAGGAAAGTGTCTGTTTTTTTTTTTTTTCCCTTTAAACCTGAGCATGCACGCGTGTGTATGTTTTCAAATAGGGTTCCAAAGTAGCGAAGGGAATGTGGAATAAAAAAGAAAATACTTTGTCCAGACATTAATTAAAAAATCTCTATCCAGAGACTAAACAGTTTTGACCTGTGCATCATGGCTGGTTCTTGATACTTGGTTATTTTCAGTCCATTTTCGTCCCAGAAAATACTGTCCAGCTTATGAATGAAGCCGTTTAACCAAGGTTAGAATATGCGAGGAGACGGGGGTGGCAGAGGACACGGGGCTCCGAGAGTGGGGATAAGGAGCAAACTCACAGAGCAAACATTGTCTACGGCCGCAGAGCCCGGCGAATGTGCCCTCTCCGCCTGTTTGAGCAAATTATTACATTAAGTCCCAAACAATCACATCGAGGCAGGGAGAGTGGCCGACCCCGCCTCCGCTTTGCGGGTGGCACCAGGGCCACATTCCGTGCAAGCCCGCCCCAGTGAGGGTCTGTGCCAACAGCTCTCCTGGGCACCCACCAGGGGGGTGCTGGGCACAGCCAGGCAGCGGCGGACAAGCCCTCATCCCGGATTAAAGGCCGAAGTGACCGGGTTTCCAGAGGCAGACACTACACCCCTACACGTACTGCTATGTGAGAAGGCAAGAGGCAGGTGTTTCAAGACGCATTTTTCAATGAAAACAGGGTGTGGCCGCGCAGGTCAGGGGAAACACAGGCTGTGGGATCTCGTACAATTCACCGCTGATGATGTTACTGCTCCCTCTGAGCCGCCACACGTCGATATAAACGATACATACACATCAGAGGCCAGGAAACATAAACGTCTCAGAGCACTGGGACTCTTCTTTCTTTCTAAACAGTAGGATTTAGGTGTAAAATTCAGACTAAAGGGTAAGACCATCAGTACATGGGCTTCCCTTGTGGCTTAGCTGGTAAAGAATCCACCTGCAATGCAGGAGACCTGGACTTGATCCCTGGGTTGGGATGATCCCCTGGAGAAGGGAAAAGCTACCCAACTCCAGTATTCAGGCCTGGAGAATTCCCTGGACTGTACAGTCCATGGGGTTGCAAAGGGTCGGACTCGACTGAGCGACTTTCACTTTCATCAGTATGTGCTCTGACACTGGTCAGGCCAGAACTCCCCTGCTCCCCTCCCCAGGATGCCCTGCCCTCCCCGGGGCCGTGCCCTCTCCTCTCCCCAAGCGGCTTCCCTGGTGCTGACAGCCAGGAGCTGTGGAGCAGAGCTGACAGCCTAGGCCTGAGAACCATGCGGTGTTTCCCTGTCCCTCACCCACTGAGGGACACGAAATGGACATTCAGAGGACTCCCTGGCCCCAGCCCACCCAGAGGCACACCCTGGAGCTCACAGTGAGCCCTCGGGCAGGACAGTCACCTGTCCTCCGTCATTTATACCCCACAGTTCCCCAAGAAAGCAATGCAAGATCAGCAGGGGAAACGGCTCCCTTCTACCCGACAAGCTGCTCCTTGAGGCTTAGACGTCAAGGGTAATGTGGACCCCTCTGCTCAGGGGGAAGCGGGGCTCAGAGACCAGTGACCTCCTCCCAACAAGCCCACCACGTGCTCCCCCACCCACCAAGAATACTGCTCCAGCCCCGCCCACCACACCAGAGACCACAGAGACAAAAGAAAAGGCCGCACTTAACTGGCTGACCAAGATAGAGAGGTGACCTGAGTCATGGAAGCCAAGCACCCGCAAGTCCCTCACTGCCCCTCGGGACAGGGCAAGGTCTGGCCACGAGCCAGGCCAGGGCAGGGTCAGGGCCAGGGGCAACTTTGGAGAGAGCACGGCTACTGTCAGGTCAGAGGGATACACTGCAATACCCCAATGAAGTTGTCAGGATCTAGTCTGACAGGACAGAAAATCCTCCCCAGTAAAGAAGGTGCTACCAGTGAGGAGGAAGAAGCAGCTGCGGGTGTAGAGGACCTGGGGCGGGTGGCACCTCAGGGCGCAGGTCTTTGCCTTGGAGGCCCCTCTGGCCACCCTGGGAGTGTGGACAGGAAGTGGGACCCTCGCCGGCTCTCACTGCAGCAGCGCCACTTCCATCTGCTCCAGCGCCTGCAGCCAGGGAAGACCCGGTTTTCTGTAGCTTGGTGGGGGGAACTCTCACTTTGAACAAAAAGAGGAACGAGGCAGCTTGTCTATCGTATTACAAGAGCCGGCACCGCTGTCTGTGACCCTGGCTCTGCGGCTCGTACGCCTCCCGTGTGAGCGAGGGTCCAGGCTGTGTATTTACTGCACCAGTAAGACCAAGGGAGCTCCTTCCACTTACTCAGGAGCGCTCCTTGTGAACGCGACTCACGTGTCAAGAATCTCTCGGGAAGAGCTGTGGAACACCTACCCACAGTCCCAGAACACCTCAGCACCTGACACAGGGAACCATCTGAGCGTCACACTCATGGACACACGCACACACATACACACGCACACACCCAGAATCACCAGGGGACAACGTCTAAAACCTCCCGGCAATTTGGGAGCATTCCTCTTATCTGGGACACAGACTAAAAGCCTACATTTGTGGTGATGTCTGTTTCTTTCCTCCTTTTTATGAGGGTTGATTTACTTTCTCTCCTTTGTTCCAAAAGCAACACTCCGCTTCGAGCCCGGTTATCACAGGAGGACCACATCTGAGCCGAGGCAGCAGTAAACTGGTTCTTAGAAGCCGCCTATTTTTAACCTCTGGTCCTTCCTGCCCTCTTCCCAAGGGAGCGCCCCTCCCTCTGCCCTCCTGCAAACAGCTCTGCCAGGGCAAAGGGCACTCACACCAAGCGGGAAGCGGGGTGGGAGCCCTGAAGCTGCCCCCACACACGTCAGACAGCAAAGAGGTGGACGGAGGAGCCTGGCGGAGGAGCAGGAGGGAAGATGTTTTTTAAATCACAAAGAAAAGTGGGTGGCAACCTACACGAGTGTTCTTGCCTGGGAAATCCCATAGAGAGCGGAGCCTGGCAGGTTACAGTCCATGGGGTCGTGAAGAGTCAGACATGACTTAGCAACTAAACAAAAATAGTTCATTTACAGTGTTGTGTTAATGAGTACTGTACAGCAAACTGACTATACATCTATACAACATATACATACATTCCTTTTCCTATTGTTTTCCATTATGGTTTATCACTGGATATTGAATATAGTTCCCCATGCTGTACAGTAGGACTTTACTGTTTTATTGATCCTACATATACCAGTTTACATCTGCTAATCCCAAATTCTAAACTCAATTCTCTCCCACCCCTGCCCCCCTTGGCAGCCATCAGTCTATTCTCTATGGACCTGATTCTATTTCTGTTTCATAGACAGATTCATCTGCATTGTCATATCTTTTGACTGACCTTTCTGCTTTTTTATAAGGACCCTTGTGATTACATCGGAACCACCTGAATAAAACAAGATAATCTGTCTCAACAAAACAAAAGTAGGAGCGTGACTTGAGAAGAGACACACTATAACAAAGGTTGTCCTCGTCCATCTAGGACTGGAGCACTGCTCTGCGCCACGCAGCGGGTCTGGACACCTGTCTCCTCTGTCTCTCAGGCACAGTAATCTTGCAGCCCACAAGCCCTCTTGGCGGGCTGAACCAAACAAGACAGCTCCTCACCCTGCAGAGACCATGCCTGCCCACAGGCATGACCACAGCTCCCCTGAGGTGGTCAGCCTTCTCACTTCACCAGGTGGGGAACACACAGGGAAGAGGCAGACACCCGCTTCCCTCTAAACTCCAGGACATGCCTCTTTTTAAGAGACCTCATGGTATTTCATCCCTGTAACTGTTATAGAACTGCCAACCTCTTCTGAAGAGTGAATTCTGCTAATTCTGGTTTTCCACTGACTTGTCATTATAAATTACAAGTATAGGAAGAAGTCTCAATCCCCTCAAAAGTTAAACTATTTAACATGACTCAGAACAAGGTTCAAATGAAGCAGGCGAAATAGATCCAATGCATAAGACAAGGTAAACCCCCTATTTTATTTTAAATCAAGAGTAAAGAAAATGAGGAAAAGAATCTGAAAACAAAACGTGTGTGTGTGTTTGGCCGAGTCACTTCACCGAGCACCTGTAACTAACATAACACTGTAAATTAACTATACTTCAATTTAAAAATGGAGGAATGAGATCACTTTTTAAAAAAAGAGTCTAGAAATGATAGTCTAGCTGATAAACTTAGTGATTTTCATCTTCAGAGAGACTGACATCTGTGAATTCACGCACACATGTACTTACACCCTGCCTTGCGAGGGGCAGACAGCCCGCATGCACCAGCAGACAGACCCGGGTCTCCAGGTTCTCTAGCCTCTGCTCCAACGCTGAGTACAGTACGTACCGTATCACAGCAGGGCCCAAAGCTGAGTCCCCGATGCCTGTGCCACCCCTCTCTCCTCCCACCACCTGCCCTAGAACAAGAAATCTCCCGTAACCTGGCAAGTCCCCCTGCCCCTCCTGACCAGAGGAAGTACAAGAGCTTGGGGAAGGACAGGCCACTGTCAGTCACAACTGTGCTGACCGTCTAACTGCATTTCTGAGAGCTCCCAGGGCAGCCCTTTAAGTCAGGTTGCACCGTTCAGGAGTTCTGCCCGTCCGTCTGCAGAAGTGTAAACCCTGGGGTGGTGGGGGCCGTGGGAGCACGGTGCTCGAAGGCAGCTGCTCCCCCCAAACCTCACACCTCAGCCAGGCACCTCCCTGAGAGTGGTGTTCTTGGGGACACTGAATACACAAGACAGGGACCGTGTCCCCAGAGCTTAGGGCACATCCTGGAAACCACGAGGCAACAAGGGGGCAGACGGAACATGATCCTTGGAGAGCTGACCCATTCCAGTCCTTTTGTAAAACAGGGGACGACTCAGAGGTCAGCAAGCAGCTCCAAGACTTACAGTGACTGTCAAGTCCATCAGTGATTTACTCTGGACCTTCTGGCTGCCACATACTGAGCAAATGTGCCAGACGCAGGGGCATGCTTCACCTACATTACCTCCTTTTATCTTTAGAATAGCACTAAAAGTGCGACGCCACCCTCACTTTAGAGATCAGACCATTAAACTAGGGTTTGAGAGGATTACCAAGGTCACACAGGTGAGGAGCTGGGAGACCATCTCCAGAGGACTGGATGGGTCCACTGCCTGTACCCCTTCCACAAATGTCACCTCATGTGATGCATGCAAATTTACTCTGTCCCCTCTTAATCCTCTTGCTCTTATAGCAAATTTTTATAAGCGTGCATGTCACCCCACTCATACAATTTCCTACATGCTGACAAATCTCTTAAATGAAGGGCAACTAACCAGTCCACCCACAGATATTGAGTAGTGCCTGCTCTGTGCTACGATCGCATCAGATACTGCCAAGAGATCAAAGAGAAAGCAAGGTAAGTTTGTAAAGGGGAGGAAGAAACAGCGAGACGGTTACTACTGACACAAGGTGACAAAGACCGCGGGCAGGCACTCCTCTGCACACGCCCATCACCCAGGAACTGTCAATGCAGGTTCAGATGCCACAGCTCTGAACAAGCTCCTGATCAGCAAGGGGCCAAAGGATTCTGAAGGTCAGGCTGGACTGGAGTGCTCTGGAAAGGTAAAGAGGTGAATCAGAAACAGCCTTTAGATTCAGAGGAATGAGCAGAATTGGAGAAGTTCAGGATACAGTGTTGGGATGAGAGAAAATAGTATTTTAAATGCAGCAAAAAAAAATTTAGGCAAAGGAGAATCGTGAAACACAGGTCATTCAGAGGACAGCTGTCTGTGTAAAAAAGATAAAACTATTCCTAAATTGCCTGAGCACTGAGGTGGCAGGGATTATGAGACAACTCTCTGGAACAGTCCTGAGTGGCCTGAGAGTAAGTTCGAGGCAAGGAGTGACTTCAGTGTGCTGGTCCAGTAAAGGGCACCACCCGTGATCACATCTACAGAAGGTGGGCCCAGCCACTCGGCTACTTGGTGACCGAGGTTTACGGCCATGAACTCGGGCACACACCCAGCCACCAGCCAAAGAATGTTCATGAGACATTTTTAAACACTTTCATCCCATAATGAACAGGAAAGGAAATCCCACTGTCAGCTCCACCCTATGTCAGCCTCCTAAAAGACGGGCTTCCCAGGAGAAGAACCAGGATAGTGGGCTCCGACTGTGCCATCTGCTAACGTGGCCCCACTTCCTGGCTGGGTCATTTCCTCTGCCGTCTTGGACTGAGGGCCTCTGCGTGCCCAGTAAGCTCCTCAGCAAACAGATGTGAGCGCCCAGATGCAGAAGAGGTCACCAGGCGTCCTGATGGCGTGCACACTCTGGAGAGGCAGGGCGGCCCTGCGGGAGCTGCACTCCCCTTCAGGAACAGGGCTGTGACCCAGGGCTCGTTTTATAAGTAACACAGCCACTCTCAACCCAACTGGACAATTTCAAAGTGGAAGCCACAACCCGAGCCCTACCCACCCTACAGTGCTTATCAATTTCACCCATGTCTGGGAAATGCTTCGTAAGCTGTGAAGTACTAGAAGAACACAATTCTTCCTCTTAGAGCGTCTGAGAAATCAGAGGCCCTTTACGACACTCCTCCTTTCTTGTCAGCACCCCACTGTCCCTAATCTGGCATTTAATATCCTTTTCAGCAAAGCAAAAACTCAAAGCACCAAGAAGAAACCACAGACTTACTTGCTCAAGGTCAAACACCAAATACATGACTTTGGAGGAATGAAAGCCACGGCTCAAGGTTGTCATGAAGTCAAACATCATCCGTTATGGGAGAATAAGAGAGCCATCCCCTAATTCGCCACTAGAGGTTCAGTGTTCTGGCCCTTCCTAAAGGTGCCCTGCAGAGTCAGGCCCCGGGACGGCACTGGTGCAGCCACCCGAAAGCCTCAGTGGGGAGCACTGCTGTGCTGACCCGACGGCTCCGTGCGCCACCCCAGTCGTGCACGCAGGAAGCAGCTTCCTCTTCTGTGAAGATAGGTCCAGACAAGCTTGGCGATTAGACCTCCTGGAGGCAGCCAGTCCCTACATCCAGAGCAGCTGGAAGCTTAGGCCACACTCCCCTCTGCAGACCCTTCAGACAATTGTGCATCATCATTTCCTTAAAGGATCACTGAGCCCCAGCGTCTAGACGAGAAAGCTCTGGAGCAGGTGGGCAGCTCCACCTGCCCAGCGGCCTCCTCCAATCCCCCGCCACTCTCCACTCTCCCAGCCTTTAAAGTCTGCCCAGCTCTAGAATGGAGAAGGCCGAACTAATCCACCCTGGGTCTATGTGGGGGAAACGGAGCGAGCAGTGGAAATAGAAAGAGCGAAAAAAATCAAACCACCCGTCAGTCAGTCTACCAAAAACCCCTGAGCTTTCATGACTTGCTGTGAAGGAGAGGAGCCTGCACATAAGCTGGCACATCCTGAGAGGCAGGTCCACACCCAGGGTCCTGGCAGAGCCCCCAAGGAGCAGAAGGCACTGCCCTGCAAGTGCCTCCAACAAGACCGAGAAGCCTCAGTTCAACCCAACTCTGTCCCACCACATCCATGTGACCCTGGGGGCGCTTCTTAACCTCTGTTTCCTTTCCTGGCCTCAGAGGAGGCTGGGACATACGTAAAGTGCCTCTTACAGTGCCAGACACACAGCAAATGCTCAATAAAGGCTGCAGAAGACAACGTGCTGGTGGGGACTCTACCTTCCAGTCTCACATCAGGAAATTGATGGCAACGTCAAATTCAAACACTTCCATTCAAGAGACCTCATGAGAGCACCGTTCTCAGTGGAAAGCAGTCTTCCGACATCTTCCCTGCTCTTTCCCGGGAATCAGGTCTGAAGGCAGACAAAAACATCCAGTTCAATTTCTAGTACATCCGCAAGGCCTGACCCAGACTCCAGCAGAAAAAAATAGGAACTTGACTAGCTAAAATAAACTGAACACAAGAACCTCTCTGAAACCAACCCTCAAGAACAAGTAAAGAAGGAGAGGACACAAAGCAACTCTACGTAAGCCAAGAATACCCCTCCCCGGGAAAAAAGATACATGACAGGCCAGACCCCAGGGGTGGGCGACCTCCTACGGAGCCCCCAGTCCTCCCATGAGGCACTGTATCTTAGCCATCCCCATAATTACTATGACGTGGGAGCAGGGGGTGGTAGGGATCAATATTCCAATATCCAACAAACAAGAAACCCCTAGTTTCAGTGCTGAGATAAAGAAGAGTCATTTAAAGAACGATGTGCAAAAGAAGTATGCTGTTTAGACAAAACGCTGTGTCAGGAAACTGACTGTGAAAGGTGGTGGGAACTCACTTCCTGCTGTAACACAAGCTCCACACGGGGAAGGAGTTTTATCTGTTTGGCTTGCAGCACCCAGAACGTGCTTGGAACCTAGAGGCACTCAGACACTTGTCAAGTGAGTAATAGGAAGAAGAAGTGGCATCTATGCAACATGATTAAGGGCGCAGACTGTGAGTCAAACAGAGTTAGATTCCAATCCTGTCTGGTTCTGTTACTTAAGTCTCAACCTCTCGGAAATTCAAAACCCCCATCACAGGATTTTTGTTAAGGATTAAATGACAATGTGTTTAGCCACTCAGAATGCCTAGCACACAGGAAGCTCTTGATAAATGGTAGCTCAGCAATTAATATAATCATCTCCTCTCTCCTGTCCCACTCCTCAAACCCCCTTGTTGGAGGCAGAAAAGAGAGGCAGCGTATCAGAGCACTGGCCTGGGGCCTGCTCCAGCCTAACCCGAATCACAGTGTGTCTGCCTCTCTGCGCTCCTGTTCCCATGAGACCAGTGCCCACCCATCCCTTCTCCACAGGGAGCGCCTTCTGCCTCGCGTGGGTGGACATCGGCACAGCTAGAAAGCAGGCACCCTCCATTCCCACCCCTGGGAGAAGCCAGTGCAGCACGAGAGACAGGCGTCACCCGAAAAGGCTCCCAGCGGAGACCCCACTGGAACTAAGAGCCAGGACAGCCTCCCACTCACTTACACACGGATCCCGCACCAGCGGCCCTAACATGCTAACAGGGTTTGTACAAATTAGCACTTTATCAAACTGCTAAGACCACCATTTCCTAAGCTGAGCTGCATAATTCTCCCGACAGCTCCATGCAAACGTGCTCCACAGCTCAAGGCGTCAGGACAACTTGCTGGACAACTTCAGCTGGGGTGGGAGGGAGAAACATCTCCTGCCCGAAGAGCCCCCAGTTGGCATCTCAGAGCTGCTGAGGATTCGAACTGGAAAAGATTTGAGAGATCCCCAATTAACTCACTGAGCTCAGCAGAGGATCCAGGTTTTCTAAGGACACACGAGCAGAGAATCTAGGAATTTCAGACTTATAGTCCTAAGCCAAAATCCTGGATCATTAGGTGGTGTTCGTGAATGTGTACGTGCAAAAGGGGAAGGAATGTGCAGGAAACTGACTCCTGCATGTGTCCTCTGCACTGCTGACCTCCTAGGAGACACAGCTGCAGAGGGACACACATCAGCTTCTCGCCCTAGTGACACTGCACCCTTTCATCCGAGGTCCCGAAATTGCATCCACTCATCCAAGGTCCCAACACCACACCCTCTCGTCCGAGGTCCTGACAGACACTGCACTGTCTCACGTCCCCAAACCACACCCTCTCGTCCAAGGTCCCATAGGAGTGAGCAAAGCAGCAAAGCCAGGCGGGGCACACATCAAGGATCACAACTTCTGAACAAACAGGGCTCAGGGAGGGGAGGAGAACACAAGACGTGAGAAGAGCAGCCCCCCAGGTGTGCTCAGGCCTGTCCTGCCCCTGCTGCCAACTAAGACATCACCTCCAGAAACAACACACCCCTCCACCCACTGTGCTGCCAATTGACTCCCGCATCTGGATTATCAGCCAACTGGAAGAAGAGACGCAAGGACAGGCAGTCAGTACCCAGAGAAAGAATCAGTGACCGTCTTTATGCACGTGGAAGGCAGGGCAGGAGGGGGTGGACCCACAGGGAGCAGGGCACACTCATCAGACACACTAGCTCCAGCAAAGGGCTCAGATGCATGCACTCACCGCAGCAGGACTTCTTGCTGAGCAACAGACACCCAACTCCACCAGGGCCAGCAACGTTATAAAACCCCACTTCCCAGCCCTCCTCAAAGCTGGCTGTGACCACATGTTTCACGTGCTGGCAAACGAGACATGGGCAGAAGTGTATGAGCCTTCCAGAAAGGCTGCTTTGGGGGAGCTTCTCACGTGGAGCTTCTCCATCTCAAAGAAGGGCACCTTTTTGTTTTTCTCTCCATTTCCTCCTTTTTGTGTTTTTCCTAGAAGCAGAAAGATGATGGCTAGAGCTCTGGCAGCCATGTCTGACCAGACGTGGTAACCTAGAGGAAGGTGATCACGTGTCAGGGTACTGGAGTTAGGTCCGTTACACTCTCACCTGCCAATCCACGGAGTGTACCACATGCTGCAGCTAAGAGGGCCAGAACTTCTCTCTTTTCAGACAGAAGGAGCCAACGTCCTGATGACCATGGAAATGGCTACGGGCTGAGCCTCCCACCTCCAAGCTTCTCTACAAAATGGAGAAAACCTTCTTAGACATTCAGGCCCTATTCTACACTGACCTTTATTTACTAAGGGAAGCTCTGAAGGAGACAGAATGGTGCACAGTCTTGCAAGGAGACAGGACAGACTCCAACTGGGGTCTGCTTACACAGAGCAACCTAGGGTAGACGTTCCTAAGTGGAAGCCTTGCTACTAAAAAAGGAGCAGAGCTTTTCTTAGAGTTAAGAGGAAGGAAGCTTCATCCTCAAGAAACCAAATATTCCACATCACCCATAACTTAACTCTCAGAATAAACTGACCCAGTGAGGGGGCATGGATTTGATCTCGGGTGATATTAACCTACAGATATTCCTCAGCAATTAAAATACTGCAAACCCCATGACTACCAACTTCTAATGCTTTCAGGCCATCTTATCTCCTACCACCTTCTGCAGAAAAGCCTCACCATCACAGAGCCAGCAAACCTCGAACCCTTTCATTAACTCACCAACTAGCACACAGCCTTCCTCGGGGTAGTGCTCAGGTCATGTGCTGCTCTGTCCCCCAAAATGCAAACACCTAACAGGGACAACAGGGCAGTTATGAAAGAGCGAAACGGAACTGTCCTCCCCACAAAGCTGTCGCCCCTGCTGGTCCAACCTCACCCTCTTCTCCTCATAAAGCAGGAGCAGACACATTTCTTTGCCCCAGAGCCAAGGTCAAGTCGAACTGTCCAAGAGTGCAAAAGACCATACTACAGCCACACTGCAATCAGCAGGGCCAGAACAGGCCAGAGAACGGGGCTCAGGCGGTGGTGGGTGGCCTTGGGGCCTGTTTGGCACCATGCGTGATTTACAATAACTGCCTACCCTTTGCAGAGGGGAGGAGAGGGCAGGAGGATTTTTTCATGTCAAATATTAAGTAGGTTAAGGAAATAAATTCCCCCAAGTAGGGACAGAATCCTTCTAGGGCAGAAAAACAAACAATTAAGGGAGAAAAAAAAAACTGGAAAGGGTACAGGAAAAAAAAAAAAAAGATGAACTTTATGTAAGACAGACCTTATAAGGAAAGGTTACAGGAAATAGAGTCATTTGACATGAAGATGAAAAAACTCAGAACACCTTCCCTGTCTTCAAGATCCACTAGTGTTCCAAAGCCTACGAGAGTACTTTGTATGCAAAAGAGTATTTACTATTTGTTGTGCGTGAGTGGGTGCTCATTGTGTTCGACTCTTTGCGAACCCATGGACTGCAGACTGCCAGGCTCCTGTCCATGGGATTTCCCAGGCAAGAATACTGGAGTGGGTTGCCATTTCCTCCTCAAGGGGATCTTCCAGACCCTGGGATTGAACCTGTGTGCACACACTGTGGGCCCAATTCCTTGAACATGATTGGTGCAGAACAAATGGACATGAATGAAGCTAACCCGTATTTGCTGTTCATGCCCCATGTGCGTGTTCACCAGAGTGAACAAGAGAGACATCTCTGTCCTCAAGTAGCTTTCATCCCGGGGGAGACAGCATGCAGGCAAAGCACGCGCCATGGAGGAAAACGCAACGCAGGAGGACAGGATATGCTGGCTGCGGCAGCTGCTGCTGTCACCCGGACTGGTCTGGGATGACCTGCAAGGAAACAGCGGGCAAGATTGGAGACAAGAGACTGGGTGAGACCTTGCAGGCCACTGTGAGTACCACTCTGGCTGTGACATACACCTAGAGGTACAAGGGAGGAAGCCAGGAAAGCAGTTTGGAGGAGGGAAAGGAGGCTACTGCAAAAACCTAACGACCATGACTTGGCTAAAGAACTATCACTGCAGACTGTGGGCAGATTCTGGATCAAAATACACAAGTGGAGTTGATAGAATATGCTAATGGATAAAGTGTGAGGGATGGGAATAAGAGAGGATAACCCAAAGAGATTTTGCCTGAGGAGGTAAAAAGATAGATGAAAAACAAACTAACAGAAGAACAAACACATAAACCTTCTTCCTGTCGGGTCCCACTGATGGCAGAAGGAGTAATCCCTGGGCCATTCACACTGTGCAGCCATGTCTGCCCCGGGGAAGCGGGTTTTCTCCCATGCTCCAGATCTGACCTGGGTTGGGGGTATCCACCTTCACGATCCAGCCTCTCACCCTGCCCCCCATTTCACTTCCAACACTCTAGGCCCCATGACCCTTCGCTAAGTGGATGGGCACATGGTCTCACACCCAAGGAATCTGCTCCCTTATCAACGCTGAACAGGTCCAGAACAGCTCAGTGCAGCTCTTGATAAAAAGGTCTGCATTCTTAGCCCGTTCACCAACTGCTAGAGCTTCCTCCCCACACTCTGTGCCACAAAAGGAGGCAACATCATCTCCAACACGGCAGGAGGTGGCCTAGACTCGGGGGTGGAGGTGGAAGAACAGGAGATAAGGGAAAACAAAAGAGGCTGGAAGGTCGGCACCCCAAACCCACCCTCGAGCTGTGCCTGCCCTCAGCCATTCAAGAGCATCTCTTGTTCAAGGGAAGGCCTCCCGTTCCCACACACACCTGCCACCACCACCATCACCAAATCACCCATCAAGACCTAGCCCTCTCCTCTTCCACCCAACTTTCCAAAGAGCAAAAGAGTATTTGGCATTTCCATGAGATTCAGGTTTAGAAGTATACTGTTCGGGGTTTCTTTTCCTAGCCAAACCCATATAAGCTATGTCCTGAACATTCAGCCTGAGACAGACAGTAAGACCTACAGAAAAAAGAATTCAAAATGGGGCAAAAGTAGGAAAGTGATTATTTTCTAGGCCAATGACTCTTAAGTCGTGCTAAGTGTGTCAATGAAGTGTTTGCTGACTGCTCACGAAGTGGCCAACAATGACCCCTGGGACAGACAAGCAAAAAGACAGTATTCCTACCCTCCAAAAGTTTACAATCCAATTAAGGAAGAAATTACCGCAGGCGCTACAGCAAACAAGCAAATACTGTCTTCCTGTACTGCAGGGCCAGGCAACCGGGATGAGGACTGGGGTTTGGGTGAGGAGACACAGAGGAGGTGCAGACAAGACTGGAGGCAAGATTCCACAGAGCGCATGCAGGGGGCTGGAAGCAAGGTGACAACCACCCGTGGACGTTCACAGCCGGGCAGAAGAGCTGACTGGGGCCTTGCAGGGAGCAGCCCTGCCTTTGAAGCAGAATGGCTTAGCCACAGACAGAAGAGTGGTACCAAGGAGGATGGAACGGCAGCCAGGCAATGTCCAGGAGGCCTGGACAATCACTTAAGCATGAAATGAAGGGAGAATAGACTAATATGACAGCAATGGGAACCGCAATTTTATTTATCTTTTTTTTTTTTGAACTGCAATTTTAAAAGCAAAAGTTCTTACAATACTGAGTACCAACTGTGCGGGCATAGTTCTAGACACTGGACATAAGCAATTTCCAAAGACAATTTGAACAAAGAAATAACAAAGCAGATTAGCTATAGTGGGTATACAAACCAACTGCTGACTTCCATTACCTGCAACCTATTCAAGGGTGGGAAGGCTGACAAATACTTCATACCCCAGTCAGTGGCTTAACTTTATCTACAACTTCCCTAAAAACAGAACATTTAAGATGCCTTAGTTAGGGACACACATGCATGAGATGAAAGGACAGCCATCTTTAATCCTTCATGGAATTATCAATATTTTTGCTCCCCTGTGTTTTACATAAGTTTGTATAAAAAGATCTGAAAATCCCCATCTTCCAAGCAGTAAAGCAAGGTTGTTGCTACCAGGCGATGGGCCTCCATCACCGTTCCTCACCCTGCCACCACCAAGCTCACCTTTCCTCTGCAAGAGTCCGACGAGGTGGGGCTGGAAGACCTCTGACGTCTGGTGCTGAGGGAGGCTTTTCGCTCATCTGAGCCTTCTTGCACCTTCAAAGCGCCCCAAAAGCCTCAAGGATCATGACAAATCTGGCACTTTGGGCCTCGTTGAAGACACAGCCACACACACTGGGGCTATGAAAACATCTTCTGTCATCTCTCATCCTAACCCAAACCCCAAAATGCCACCAGTAGAACATAAGCCTTCAAGGTCAGATGCTCCAGCTTCAGACAACTGAGCAGCCAGCTGGGGGTCAGATACCTCAGTGTGTATTGTAAGGATGTGGCCCCTCTCTTGCCATATTTACAACACAGGGCAATTGCAATTCTGAGCCCCTCAGAGACTCCTCAGCACAATAGTAAGGACAACTACGATGCTAACAGAGACTTCTTCTACACGTCCCCAGGCAGATGGAGGCCTGTTTCCTAGCCCCACACCACAGGAGTACATACGTGGAGTACATTCAAAACGGTGTACCACTGGAGCTGGAATCCTGTGTCCTAACAAGAATGAAGCAGCCCAAACACCAGCCTCTCCTCCGCAGCCCCAGAGAGACTCCAGGGGGACAAGGATGGAGGAAAAACAGTCTGTGGCCTTCACTCCGGTGGCCAGCACCTAGCCCTCCTCCGACAGGCTGTCCTCTCACCACATCCTTCTGACTGTAAGTTCCTCTTGCACAGTTGCAGCCAAACACGCACAAGCCCAGTCTTCTGGCAACGCACAAAGTGACTGCTAACAGAGGGTACTGCTCCATGGAAGACATCGCTGTCCCCAAGTGAGGCACCTTCTATTTGATCATCTGCCCATGTGGCTAATGCATGCATCTGGGTTTTGTTCACCAGTTCTGCACATGGCACGTGTCCATCCATACTTATTACTGACTGTAATGGGGTGGGCGGGCGGGGGGCGGGGTGGGGTGCAGGGGAGTCAAAGGGATTAGCTCCACAAAACTCTGACCCTACTGAGATTAAAGTCTTAAAACCAGACTCACACACCTCTGCCAGCCGTCACCCACCTCAGTGCTATTGCAGCCTACACTGGAATCCTGCAGACACCAGGTTCCGTGGACAGGGAACGTGAATCCACAAATAAACTGTCCCTTTAAAGATCCTCAGCAACCTAAAAGCAGCTGGTTTCTGGTATGAACCAGTCCTCAGAAAGCAACTCTCACTTCATCCATAAAGAACAAAGTCCAACAATTTGAGTTTTGTTTAAAAAAAAAATTAAAGGAAAAGAAATAATTGCTCCACACAGATAAATTCAAGATTTGGACACAATTGCTGGTTCAAGAACAGGGCTTGGGGGTTTTCAAAGTGGCCAGAAGGCAGGCAGTTTTACCTGCTCTGCTAACACTAAACACGGCTAGTTGAGGTCTGGGTGGCGTGGAGGGAAATGGCCCTGAGCAGAAGCCCTGAACTGCAGCGCCACAGAGCAGACGCAGGGCTCATGGTAGGGCCTCCGCGCCGCCAGGGCAGACCAGACCCAGCACAGCTGACCTCGCCTGCACAGGCGGGCATTTCCCGCCCTGTTGTAGCAAGGCCTCCAACATCGGAGGAAACCGCGGCCAGAGGAACCCAGGCATCGTCCTCTCTCCTCCCCTCCCTCCTCCTTTTTATTTAAAAAAGAAGGGCAATATTTTTGTGCCTAAGAAATGTGATTGCAAGAATCCTGTATCAGAAAACAGTAACTGAGACATTGCTCTGGCAAAATTTCCAGTATTCTTACTTACCTGCTGAAAGTAATCATAAATGCTTCCTTCTCTCGGAAGAAAAAGAAAACAATGACTAACTTTTTTAAAGGATTTCAGTAATACCTGGGATTCTCTAAAAGATCCTTAAACTGGCACATGATTGTTATAATTTCAGTGTTTAAGGGAAGCTCTGAAGTCATATCACTTTTACCCAGTGATCAGAGCTAGTTTCTTACCATATATTTGGGAGGCTTTATGTTTTGGTCTCCTGCCTCAAAGAAAGTACCACTCCAAACCAAGTATTAATACTGTGATGACGGTAGTAATGATACTACTGAAAATAGCAGCTGCAATTTATTAAACACATTACCACAAGCCCAGGCATATCTCAGAGCCAATCATCTGTCTTTCCTCATTTAATTCTCCTTGTGAGGTAGGTACAATTACCAGGCTGATTGCACAGATGAGAAAAAGGCAACACAGAGAGGCTAAGTAACTTGCCCAAAGTCAAAGAGTAAGTGATACAGCTGACACTTAACGCCAGGTAGTCTGGACCCATCAGCTGAACAGCCGCTGTCCTTATATCTGCTAGCATCTTCATCCCGAAACAACCCTGAGTCATCATTATCATCTGCAAATTACAGATGGGGAAAAAGAATGAAGAAAGGTCAAATAATCTGTCCAGCTCGTAAGCTACAGGGTCAGGAGTCCGCTCTGGGTCTCTGAACCCCCATGGTCTACACTCTCCACTTCCCCACAGTCCAGGGCAGTTTGATCAACCAACACAGGACGTCTGTAGAGACGGTAGTTCCTAGGACCAGAAGAGGTAACGCTCGGTCCCGAGGGCATACAAGCAGGGAAGAATGAAGAAGCATCGTGCCACAGGGAATCTGCTGTCTGTTGTCCACCCCATGTCTCTTAAAACAGAACCTACTCTGTCATATCCTGCTCACGACCCACAGACGTGCTTATTATTCCCCAAGGTATCTCCAGTGTGGCGCTGACTTACCCAATCTCATCTCCCACTCTCCCTGAGAAGCCCAGCCCTCCAGTTTGGCCACCCCACCCCTTCCCCGCAGCACCGCCCTCTCACTCAGACGTGGTTCTATGGTTTGGCGGTTCCTGGCACCTGAACTTGCCCATGCCCTTCTCCCTTCCATATTTCAGACCCCCTCACCTTCTTGAGTCCTGCCTGAGCTCCTCTGCCTCTAAGCGCCTTCGCAGTTCCAAACAATTTCACACTTATTCACATTCAAGCAGCACTGTTTGCCATTGTTTCTCTTTCTCCAATGGAAAATTCCTTAGGGGAACAGCCAGTCGTGCAGGGCCACAGGCACAGCCAGCAGAAGGCACAGGCTTGGGAGTCAGGCTGAGACTGGATCCTGACTGCCCCTGCCCAGCTGTCCAATCCCCAGTCAGGAACCTATAAAATGCAGGTGGGAGCAGTACCTCCTTCAGAGTATTTCTAAGAAAAGAAGTAAATGAGAGATTGCATCTTGACACTGTTTTCCACAATGCTGGCAAAAACGCTCAATAAATAATTTCTTCAACGATAACACATCAGGCCAGAGCCTGGCCTAAGACTTGCTGAGCGTGCAGCTGGAGTGTGACAAGCAGTGTCAATCCATTGACGGGTGATTACAGAAGGTAAGGGGTTACTTGTTAGAACTAGACAAGAGAAAGATGCAGCTCCAGGAAGTAAAATAGTAGAGTAGAACAGGAAAAATAGGATCCAAGGGTGAAATCAAGTTGGTAAACACCTCCTGGGTACTGACTGTGCAAGCATTCCAAGGGACACATGGGTGTGTAAGACAAAGGCCCCCACTCACGGGGCTTACAATCTAGCTAAGCAGTTAAGACAACGCATAAAATAACTAAAAACACAAATAAATACTTAACCGCTAAACAAATGGTACAGCCAGGATTCCCGGCTTTTTTCAGTTATGATGATTCCTTTTATCATCAACTATTATTTCTGATCATTATGTGATATAAGGTATTCCTTACAACACCTTGTTGATTGAAAAAAATGCCTAACAATTAAAAACAATCTACTATTAACTCAACATTTTTCAATGAATTTGTATTTTGTTAATCACTACAGCATCTATGTGTGTTGCAAAAAAGGTAGAACATATATAGGTCATTAACTCAAGCTCTGATGTGTGATGAATCTACTCAACAGATTCACAAGCCTGGCCGATGGGCAGTAAAGACACACACACACATGCACACACACAATCTCTTCCCAAAGCATGGGGAATTACTCAAAGAAATTTACTGATAATAGTTCAGAAGCTTGTAGAGACTAGATGGCAAACTTCTAACAGATTCAACTCAATGAACATTTAGCTAACTTAATTACAACAAACATTTAAATATTATAATGAAGAAGAGATCCTGGAGGATGGATGGGATGAAGCTGGACGGAGGGACGGGAATGTGAGAAGTGGCCCAGCCTGAAGCCTTCTCAGCAGCCCACTGAGGAGAGGGAGGAGGTGGTCACAAGCTGAGCAGAGTCAACCTGCCACCGGAAGGGACACACCTGCTCAAGACACAAGCAGGGCAGACGGGCTCCAGAGTCCCTGGGTCCAGACTTGAACCTGGGACCCACCTCTCACCAGGGCTGGTTAGTGAGGGCAGGCTCCTAAGCCCAGTCTCTGCTGTAAAACAGAGACCAACACTGCCTGCCTCACAGGGAAAGAAGGGTTTTGAAGTGAGGCTAAAATACGTAACCATCATGAAGTGAGCCCAGTGTCCAAGAAGTAGATAACACCACGCTCTCATGACCACATCACAGGGAATGAGTGTGAAGGTAAGACGGAGCCCAGCGTCCCTCAAGCAGAAATTTACAGAAGGAAGAATAAAGGAGCTCAAGAGGCACGAGGCACGCAGACTAGCACGGGACGACAAAGAAGAAAACACCTAAGGATCCAAACTATGAATTCAACCTTTTGGGTAAATTCTTAAACTATTTTACTAATTTATTATGTATTTTATTAATCACAAATCAAAGGTTTCATGCTGCAAAACTGTTGTGAAGATGACTAGTTTTTAAAAGCTTTATAAAAAAAAATCCTCTCCCCTACCAAAAAAATGAGTAAAATTCAATTATCTTAAGAATATGTTTTACTTTTCTCCAGATCATTTTATAACAGTCCATGCACTGCCTTAGAGTGGGGTGTGGAGCTGAAATGAAATAGAGGACAAGATAAACAGAACAATAGAACACAACAAGTAATATGGCTGATTCATGCCAATGTATGACAAAACCCACTGAAATGTTGTAAAGTGATTGGCCTCCAACTAATAAAATAATATTTAAAAAAAAAAAGAACACAACAAGTAAAGTAGTGTTCTACATTTGTGTGAACACTGATAAACTACACGGCTTAGACAGGACAGCACTGGGAGCCTCTTCCCACCACCCCCAATGTTAAGGACTATAAAAACATCTATCGTGTACCAGGAATACAACAGGCATTAGGAGACAGGACATCTCGGGAGAGAGGATGGGACACAGGAAAAGGCAGGGAAGGGAAAATTATCAAATTCTGTTCTGAATTTGGCCTTTTTTAAAATCTGGATTTTTAATGTATATATGATATTACTATAGAAATCAGATGCTTTTTCAGAAGTGAAAACTAAAACTTAAAAATAAGACAACATGCCACTGTAGTGAAGAAATACAGTTGTGATTGCAGAAGCTTCTCTATCTGTCCCCTAAAAGGGGGCTCCGACCAGCGTGGCCTGGGGGGGAGGATGGAGACCCCCCAGGTGGGCTCCACGCCGGTGAACTGCTCCTCAAGGACGCAGAACTAGGCCCAAGTCCACCAGACGATGAGCAGGAGAGCCGCCCCTCCCCAAGGAAGGCAGCTGGAGGTGCCGCGGGAGCAGGGCCCTGTCACACAGCTGCCCAGCACACCAAGGCCAGGCCCTCAGAGCAGCAATTCTGTGCCACCCAGGCCACTGTGCCAGTGGCGGGAGAACCAGCCCAGGGACTTTCTGCTGCGGATCCTGGGAGCCTGAGCAGCAACAGAGGGCAAACCCAGGGCAGGGAAGAGGACCAAAGCAAAGTCCGATTAGCAACTACACTCTGAGTTTACACACGCCTCTTTCTTCCATCAAGTGCTTTGGAGACACTACTTGACCAGGCTCTTCAGGTTCTTTATTTAAACATTTTCATAGCAAGTCACAGACATCTCAAGCACCCAAGAAAGCCGTGTCCACTCTAAAGGATTAGGGAGGGCCCACACACCCATACCAGTTTGCCGGAGGGGAATCAGCAAAAGCACCGAGACTCAAAGCACCCCTGCTCCTCGCTGTCCTGGCCAGGAGCACAGGTTGTTTCTCAAAGAGGATTCTGAGATTTTAGGGGAAACTGAGTATTCCACAGGTCCCCAGACAAGCATCTAGAATGACAAAGAACAGAGTCACAGTCCTGCCTCACCCACAGCACAAATCAAGAGCCTAAGGGGCCTTGAATTATCTCTAAAACAAAACCAAAGAAGGAATACAGGAGAGGGGGAAACAGAAGGACAAGGAAAGGAAGAAAATAGCTCATGCGTTGTGCTGAGATCACAGGAGATCTCCTGAGATCCATTTTTATCTCAAGAGAGGGGCACCGGGTGCTTCCACAAGCTTGTCTACTGCAAGCCAACTGGAGCAGTAAAATCTGTGGGATAACTCGCCAGTCATTTTACACTCTTTTTATACAAATACTTGATTGTTCAGCATTGACTGTGAGTCTACAAATACCAGGCATCGTGCTGGGTCAGAGTACAGAAGTGAACAAAACCTCTCCCATGCCCCAGAGAAGGGAAAGCGGTGGTGGACACAACTGTCAGGATAAAACGTCAGCACAGAAACAAGTTCATACTTACATACTCTGAGGAGGTCTGTTGCGGGAGAGAACAGAGAAGGTAAGAGGAAATACCAGAAGCGCCCCCTGGGCTGGGTGGCCAGGTGGTGGGGTGCTACCTCGCCTGAGACTAGAGGAGGGAGCTGAGGGGGGGTGGGAGCTCTCTGCAGGGGCCGAGGACGCACAGGTGCGTGGCCCCCCAGGAATCCTGGGTTTGGAGCTCACCGGACAGGACCAGCAGGATGGCAGGGCAGGCAAGGCCACGTCATGGACAGCCAGGCTTGGCCTCTTGAGGAAAGTGGATTTAAGGGCCTTGCTTCTTCCTGGGTCCCTCAGAGTTCTCGGCCCAATGCCCTCCTCATGGCAGACACTAAGAGCATACACACTTCATTATAAACCACTGACCATTTAACAAGCAATGCAATCACTTAAAATCTTGGCCCTCAAGAATCTTCTAGAAAAGGAAAAAAAAAAACAGACCACCCCTCCACCCCAAGGAACAAATGTTCCCGAGACAACAAGAAAAATATCCTGAGACAGCATCTGATTAAACGCCCAGTGAAACATTCAAGTCGCATGTCGGTCCCTGGAAGGTAGTAATTTTAGACCTCAGTAGTGACAACAGGTCTTCCAGAGAAGGCAGGACTCCAGGTGGAAACTGAAGCTCAGGAGAATTCAGCGGAGCCAGCTGGGAGGACGTTCCAGGCACACAGATGGGTTAACCTCCAGGGCACAGCTGGACACCCTGGACACCTGGACAGCAGTCCAGCCGGAGCCTCTCCAGTGCAGCCAGCCCAGCCTCGGGGGCCTCGCAGGGAACAACAGGAAGGTTCCCACAGCCTGGCACCAGCCGGTCTCCTGCCTGGCACACTCCGGGCGAGCTGCCTGGACAGGAATGTGAGTGAGACTGTCTGCCCCAGGAGGAGACAGGAAGGCAAAGAGCGATGGATCTCATTCACTGGGATTAAAAAAAAAAAAAAAAAAATCAAATGCCAAGAAAGAGAGTGAGAAGAGGAAAAAATCCAAATTGTTGTAGAATTATGCAACTGAAATTCCATGCATAAGCCAGGAAATTCAAAGGTCACAGTTCCCACAGCAACTGTAACCTGAGCCGCCGGCCGTGTAGTCTTTGGCAAGCCAGGCCAAATGTGAAGCGCCCAACCGTGTTCAGCGCTCAGCCTGCAGGCCACAGGCCACCAGCGGTACCTGCCGCGGTCCTGGGCTGCTGCTCCGAGGTCACCTGCAAGGCCACACCAGGCTGCAGTCCCAGATTCTCCAGATTCCTTGAGGCGGAGCTCCATTGTGACCCTGTGCCCACTCAACTCTTCTCTAGGGTTGAGTGACCCTGGGAGGGAGTGGGGAGAGGGTGCTCAGGGGAGGGCCTGCTCCTCTCCCCTCCCCTCCCCTCCGAGGTCTGCGCATCCCAGACCTGCAAAACTTGACCAACCGGGAGACAGGGCGGCCAGGGCAGCAAGGGAACGTCAGCTTCAAAGGACACCATCAAAACAGTGCAAAGATAACCCCCAGAATGGGAGATTTCTGCCAGCTATTCCCCTGACAAGGGCCTCATCTCTAGAGAAAACGTAACTGAGCACATGCTCCTTCTCCAGAGAGGCAGGGCCACCAGCAGGTCACCCAAGGCCCTGCAGGCATCCTGAAGCAGCCTGTACCATGGCAGTGAAGGAAGGGTCCGAGTTCCCCTTCTACCCTCAACCCGCAGCATGGGATCACAGTCCAGGCTGTGCGTACCTGCCTGTGGGTAGATGGAAGACCAACAGGCACCTGGTGATCAGGGGTCTTTTCAAAGGACAGGGTTCCTGAGGTTCTTCTCCTCACTGTTCAATCATCATGGCAGAAATGACTCACCCTTAGAAAGCTGACATCCTGGAAACTCTTCCTCTCTTCAGGTGACATCGTATGTGAGCAGCTGAAACTACAGGCTCTGGGCAAAGGATGACTTGCCTGTTCCTGTGGCTGGCAAGGCGGCCACGGACAAGAAAAGCACGAGGGCTCCGCTCCCAGTGGCTGTCTGACCCAAGCACAGCCCTCCGTGATGTCAGGAAGATGACTGGACTAATGCAGGTAAGAGCCACGCTGAGGCCCTAACACACAGGAGCTCAGCACGTGGGAATCATTTAAGTGTTGCTATCTCTTCTCACACCCAACCTGATGACCCACTTCATTTACAAAAGCTGGGTCCAAACAAATGATGTGGTTGCTTCAGCAGCCAGAACAGCAGCAATAATAGTGGCTGACTCTAGCATATGCTGTCTGTGAAGAACTCCACACAAGATTTCACTGCTCCCTACGATCACCCTATGACACAGCTATGATCATTCAGGCTTTGGGTGAAGAAACAGGACAGTAATGTACTCAAGGTCACATAGTGCTAACTGATAGAAGATGGAAGCAAACCCAAGCCACTTGACTCTGGAGCCCCACGTGTGACCACACTGCAGCCATCTTCAAGCACCTGCCTCATCAAGCACAAAGCAGGCAAAGACCTTCCAAAAACACCCCAGGGGTGACTTCCGTGAAAGAACTGCCAGTCTCAGGTCGATCCAATGATCGCAGAACCACGTGGAGGGTTCTCTTCTGCTGATGAAAAAGGCCAGAAACAGGGCCGGGGTGGCGCGCGGCGTGGCGCGCCACGGTCACTGCCGCCGCGACCATCGGGAGGGGGCTACCCGGCGGTTGTTGTGTGGGCCGTGGCCGTGTGCGGTGCGCGCGCGCGCCCCCCGCCTCCCTGGGGGAGGGTGGGAACCCCCCGGGCGCCTGTGGGGTGAAAAAAAAAAAAAGAAAAAGGCCAGAAACAATCCAAGATACAACCATCACCTACTGATCACAGGTAGCTCTGCTGAAAGTGGGAATGTGGGACTAGGCTTCATTTCACAAGTACACTTGCTATTAAGGCATCCAAGCACTCTAATGCCTCATAGCTGACACCAGCAAACAAGCCTGGGAATTTCAAACTGCCTCACACACTACTTGATACTGCTGTCGTTCAGTCACTAAGTCGTGTCCAACTCTCTGTGACTCCATGGACTGCAGGACGCCAGGTTCCTTTGTCCGCTGCTGTCTCCTGGAGTTTGCTCAAACTCATGTCCATTGAGTCAGTGATGCCATCCAACCATCTCATCCTCTGTTTCCCTCTTCTCCTCCTGCCCTCAATCTTTCCCTGCATCAGGATCTTTTCCAATGAGCCAGCTCTTTGCATCAGGTCGCCAAAGTATTACAGCTTTAGCATCAATCCTTCCAATGAGTATTCAGGGTTGATTTCTTTTAGGATTGACTAATTTGATCTTGCTGCAGTCCAAAAGACTCTCAAGATCTTCTCCAGTACCACAGTACCAAAGCATCAATTCTTCAGTGCTCAGTGTCTTTACGATCCAACTCACATTCATATATGACTACTGGAAAAACCATCACTTTGACTCTACAGACCTTTGTCAACAGGTGATGTCTCTGCTTTTTAGTATGCTGCCTACGTTTGTCACAGCTTTCTTCCAAGGAGCAAGCATCTCTTAATTTCATGGCTGCAATCACTGTCTGCAGTGATTTTAGAGCCCAAGAAAATAAAACCTGTCACTGCTTCCACTTTCCCTCTTCTATTTGCCATGAAGTGATGGGACCAGATGCCATGATCTTACATTTTTTAATGTTGAGTTTCCAGCCAGCTATTTCATTCTCCTCTTTCACCCTCATCAAGAATCTCCTTAGTTCCTCCTCACTTTCTGCCATTAGAGTGGTAACATCTGCATATCAGAGGTTACTGGTATTTCTCCCAAAATCAATTCCAGCTTGTGCTTGATTTCCACCCTATTTCATAAACCCCACAACTGTCCTGCATTTGGACAGACAGGACTTCTACCTCCTCCACCGTCTTTACCCACGTCTCCTCTCCATCACAGGCCTGTTCCTACATTCCATACTCTCTCCAGGCCCTAGCTACAAGGTTTATACCTACTTGTTCAGATTACATGCAAAAAAAAAAAAACCACACATATTCATTTACCCCAACTTAGAAATGGAAATATCCAATTAAGAAAGGGATACAGAGCAAATGAGGCACTGGAATACCACATATGCAAGTAATCCCAAGTATGTCTCCCCAAAGAGACCCCAGCATTCCCACCGACTGGGAATGCGATCTTGGACGAGGAACAGCCCACCTCCTGAGCTGGCTTACTCACAGAGGGAGCACACTCCTTCCTGTTACAGGCAGTAGGGGCACACGGTTCAGCCAACACAACACTGTCATGTAAGTCAGACGCCTACTTCTTTTCAGTCTTGTCTGAACAACACTGGGAGAAGGCAGACTGCTAAAATATCTTGCAGGATCAGGATAGGAGACAGTTCACGTTTTTCATTATGGTAACTTACCTACATAACCCAGATACACCTCTAGTTATTAAATTCTATGTCTCACACTAGAGTAAATTGAGCTGAAAATCTCATTAGATAACACAAGAGAGTTAAGGTTACAATGGGAAGTGACACTGCTCTACTTTCTTCACTTGTCCTTAAATACAACTTCAATATACTGTGTTCAACCTTAAGCTACTCCCAGAAGCCTGGTCCCCACTCTGTGTATTTAAGAGCCATCAGCTTATGGCTGTTTTTATCAGCAACATGATTAGTAAAATGCTATGAAGGGCCTTTATGCTTTAGTCTTTGCTTTCATAAGATTTTAAGTTTCTAAAAACTAAAAACAAAGTCACCAACATAAGAAGTGCTATGCTTAGCCGCTCAGTCAGGTCCAACTCTTTGCAACTCCATGGACTGCAGCACGCCAGGCTCCTCTGTCCATGGGAAGAAAGTCTGATTAGTAAAGGCTATGAAACTGGTTATAGACTATTCAGCTGCAGAAACGTGTCAAATAAAACAGGAACACCTAAACGCATAGAAATGTGTCATATAAATCTGAGTTTACTCAAGAACTGACTGCAAATTTGACTCATCAAAATTAACAACTTTTATACTCCAAAACTATCAAGAAAGGACAACCCATAGAGTGGGATAAATGTTTGCAAACCATATATCTCATTAGAAACTCATATCCAGAATATATAAAGAACTCTTACAATCTGGTAAATAAAAAGGAACCCAAATTTTCTAAGGGGCAAAGGATTTTAAGAGATATTTCTCCAAAGAAGATATACAAATGGTTGATAAGCACACAAAAAGCTGCTCAACGTCATTAACTATTTCAAAAACGCTCATCAAAACCACATCGGGCTACTCCTTCACACCCACTAGGACGGCTAGAACCAAAATATAACTGCAAGAGGCAGCAAGGATGTGAAGGAGCTTGAATCCTCGGACAGTGAGGCTGGGAGAGGAAAACAGTGCAGCCACGTTGGAAGAGTTCTGCAGCTCCTCAAAATGTTAGACACAGTTATCACATGACCCAGCAATTTCACTCCTAGATATGTATACATACAAGAGAAGTGAAGACACACACCCACTCAGAAGCTGGTACATGAACGTTCACCACGACGTTATTCTAAACAGCCAAAAGCCAAATGTCTATCAATTGTTGAATGGATAAGGAAAATGTAGTAGATCCATAAAATGGAATATTATTTGGCCATAAGAGGGGATGAAATTCTGATACAGGCTACAACATGGATGAACTCTGAAACATGATGCTGAGGGAAAAAAATCTAGTCACAGAAAACCACATAATGTATAACTCCATTTATATGAAATGTCCACAATAACAATTTTATAGAGACAGAAAGGAGCCTAGTGTTGCCAATGGCTCAGAGGAGAGAGACTGGAGAGAAGAGAGTTGCTGCCATGCGTAATTTCTTTAGGGATGATAGAAATGTTCTAAAATTAACTATAGTGATGACTGTACAATTCTGTGGATATACTTAAAACCAGTGAACTGTACACTTTAAATGAATGAACTCCATGTTATGTGAATTATAAAACAAAACACTTTTGAGCAGTATCATGTCTTTTGTGTCCTTGTAACACAGGCCCTGGCATACAGTAGGTACTAAGCAAATGTTGATAAAATAAGAGAACAGAAGTGCTGAGTCTTTTCACCAAAGATTTCATTAGAGGAATTCCACCACCGCACTAAGGGACCTCCGTGACCTAGCCTCAGCCTAGGGGAGACAGGGAGTCTGCTCCAGCTCCTTCTCCCAGCCCAGCACACCCCTAAAAATCATGCTGGTAGTTTCTGTCTAAAGTCTCTTCTAAACCCCTAAATCTAGTATGCCTTACTGGTGAATATAGAATATATATATATATATATATATATATACACACACACACACACACACACACACACACATATCTTTAAAAGCACATGAGCTCTTGGTCAGGTACTCTGAGGAAAAGCCCTCACCCCAACCCCCATCCCCCCAGCAGTCTGGTTATAGAAGCAGAATCAGCATTCATGAAATAATCAAAGACTTCAGGGTATTTATCCCTAGACAATGGGCATAAATCAAGAAATAAAGACAGTAAGGGTTTTTCGTCAAATGCAGGGACACTCTTCCGGGGTTCCCCAAGCAGATTACTGAAAATTACTTCCCTGCTTTGTCTATATGGCCTTCCCACCCACAACCAGAATGAACTGCTTTCTGCACAGCATTTGTTCAAAGTCACCGTATGTTACAGTTCACTGTACATATACCTGGCTCTCCTACCATACAACACATTCCCATAGAACGCATTCCTAATGGACAAGGACAACATTAACAATTTATGTCCCCTTGAAAACCATTAGCACAAAGTCCTGCACACAGGAAATAGATAATTTGTATGTGTTAAATTTAAGTATCAACTTCACAAAAACATTATTAATACCTATTTTCTAAAGCCAAACAGGAAGCCACATTTACATGCCTGTGGCAGCTAAGCGGCCAATCGGCCTAAAAGCAGGATCCTTGACTGCTAACACAACCTTCACATGACCTACAGCAGGCAGCCACCTGGTCCACACCCACCTTTCTTTCCAAAAGCCCCGCCTGCTTCCTTCCCATCATTGAGCACCCTCTAAGCCCTCACATTTCTCCCTGGCTCCCCAGAAGCTGGCCCCTCTGGTCTGGCCCCTCCACTCCCCAGCCTACAGCTCTGGCCAGACTGAGCACCTCGTCAGTTTCCCAGACCCTGCCCTGGGCCTTCCTCCAGGCCCTTTGCACATTTATGCATGTCTGTGATTTATGACTCATCTATACTAAACTCTGAACTCCGTGAAAGCAGTGTTTGTTTAGCTCACTATGGTGTTGTGCAGGTAAATGCCTAACAACCTATTCTCTAAACCATTTTTGTGTTATTTATATGCATGTACATTTATTATACAATTTACTGATATAAAGTTATATAACATTTAATAGCAATAAAATATGCAAAATTAATAAATATATAGTAATAAGTAATAGAGTACAAAATATATAATAGCAATAAATATATAGTAATAAGTGGTGGTGGTGGTTTAGTCACTAAGTCGTGTCCGACTCTTGTGACCCCATGGACTGTAGCCTGCCAGGTTTGTCTGTCTATGGGGATTCTCCAGGCAAGAATACTGAAGTGGGTTACCATTTCCTTCTCCAGGGGATCTTCCTAACCCAGGGGTTGAACCCGGGTCTCCTGTATGGCAGGGCTCTTTACTGACTCAGCCACCAGGGAAGCCCATAGTAATAAGTAAAAGAGTATAAAATACATAATGCTCTTTAATCCATATAGTCAATTGATGCTCAAAGTATTTTTTCATTTGTTTTAATTCATATCTATGGCCAATCCATAGAAAGGCCCTTATGGTGGAAAGTGAAAAGGAACTAAACAGCCTCTTGATGAAAGTGAGAGGAGAGTGAAAAAGCTGGCTTAAAATGCAACTCAAAAAACAAAGATCATGGCATCCGGTCCCATCACTTCATGGTAAGTAGATGGGGAAACAAGGGAAACAGTGACAGACTTTATTTTATTGGGCTCCAAAATCACTGCAGATGGTAAGTGCTACCATGAAATTAAGACACTTGCTCCTTGGAAGAAAAGCTATGACCAACCTAGACAGCATATTAAAAAGCAGAGACATTACTTTACCGACAAAGGTCCATCTAGTCAAAGCTATGGTTTTTCCAGTAATTATGTACGGGTGTGAGAGTTGGACCATAAAGAAAGCTGAGCGCTGAAGAATTGATGCTTTTGAACTGTGGTGTTGGAGAAAACTCTTGAGAGTCCCTTGGACTACAAGGAGATCAAGTCAGTCCATCCTAAAGGAAATCAGTCCTGAATATTCATTGGAAGAACTGATGCTAAAGCTCCAATACTTTGGCCACCTGATGCAAAGAACTGACTCACTGGAAAAGACCCTGATGCTGGGAGATTGAAGGCAGGAGAAGGGGACAACAGAGGATGAGACGGTTGGATGGCATGACCAACTCAATGGCCAAGAGTTTGAGCAGGCTCCAGAAGTTGGTGATAGACAGGGAAGCCTGGCATGCTGCAGCCCGTGGGGTTGCAAAGAGTTGGACACAACTAAGTGACTGAACTGAACTGAAGTGAACTGATGGCCAATCCATAGATTCAACTGATAAATAAGTGAATGTTGGTTATTATCATTTACCTTAAAGAGTAAAACAAAACTGGACAAGAATGATATGTATCAGGACTCCCCTGGCAGTTCAGTGGCGAAGACTTCGTGTTTCCTCTGCAGGGGGGCAATTTCACCCTGGTGGGGGAACTAGGCTCCTCTGTGCTGCATGGAATGGCAAAAAAAAAAAAACCAAAAAGCTGTATCAAACATGACATAAGCAACTTCTCTCTGAACTGGACCCCAGCTTGTCAAATACTAAAAGAATTATTTCCTCAAATTTTTTGTGCTATTCACAATATACTGGATATGGACACAAAACATTTTTAAGTTTAAAAATGCAAAATGTTAACATTTTTCCATCACTTTCTCAGACAATGAACAAAACAACAAATCAAGCCTCGATGTGTAGAGTCTGTTGGTTTCTACGGTACAAATACACCCACCATGGCCAAGTTCAAGCTCTGGACTTGACATCTCTGAATACAGAGCTGGGAGGAGACGTACCATAGTTCATAATTAAACAGTATTTCCACCATATGTGGTCAAGAGTCCTGAGAGCATAGTTCACGCTAAAATAATGAAGAAGGAATGAACTTTGAGTATATATTAAATATTCTTATTTCTTTAATTATAAGCTTATAAAATTAATTTTTAACAACAGCTGTATTTAACAACCAACTTACAAAATTTCTGAAAATTTAACCACAAAGTATGAGCAAGCTCTGGCAGGCCATGGTTCACTCCTACACTCCCAGTGTTTAGTACACAAAAGATGCTCATGCATGTCTGTGGAAACAAAGTATAATCCTGCAGTGACTTCACCCCTAGGACTCCAGAGAGAATTAAGACTTTCCTACGACAAGGTTTTCCCAGAGCTGGTAATTTTGAAAGCCAGAGAGACCTGCACAACCTTCCCTCTAACACACTTTCACAAAGGGCAGGGGGCGGGTCTTTTAATACTTATTATAAGGGTTCGATCCCTGGGTCAGGAAGATCCCCTGGAGAAGGGAATGGCTTCCCACTCCAATATTCTTGCCTGGAGAACTCCATGGACAGAGGAGACTGGTGGGCTGCAGTCCATGGAGTCGCAAAAAGTCAGACATGACTAACATTTTTTCACATAAGCTCAAATCTACGACACTTTTTCGATACATTTATTCTCCCTGAGGTATTTCTTTCAGAACACACTCAGCAGTGGAGGCTAATTTTAAACCCCTCAAGTCTGCTCTGGCTTAGCATCCTGTGTGGCACTGTTCACAGGGCATTCCTTAAAGCTTTCTTAAAGTTCTGGCTCTCACACTGGAAAAAACAGAGCCAAACAAGCACCCACTGATCCAGGTTCCTGGAGTTCAGTTTGGTCCTCTCCTACCTCTCAAAACTGTCTCTGGTCTGCACGTCTTTGCCTGGTTCCCTGTGGATCCTGCCCAGCTGCCTTCCCAAGAGTGGTTTTGGCCCCCCACCCTCCCCACTTACCACCACCTGCCTGTCACTAAGGACTCTTCGGTCTCCATCAGACCCCACCCTCACCCTAACCTGAACCCTCCTCTCTACCGACCAGCCTCGGGACAAAGCCTGAAGAACTGCTCCTCCAAAGATGCAGCAGACAGACTCCAGCCCCACTGGCCAGCAGGTGGTAGGCCTTTACCTTCCAAAGACTGTACTGTGAATAAAAGGGGGGAGAGACGTTTCATTTTCCCAAGTATAAGCTAAAGTTGAATGTGCTTTTTCAGCTATTTGCGCGGCTCTCCTCCCCAGAAAGCAGCACAGTTCCTCCACCCTCTCCCTTGTCCTGCGTCTTCTGGGTCTGCATCCCTCCCGTTTCTGGTCAGTTTGCCCTCATCACCCTGCAGTGAAAATTATTTCAAACTGCTTATCCACAGGGCCCTGGCCGTCAGCCCATCTTTCCCAAGTATCTTCACACCATGCCACATCCCTATTTCAGAACCTCAGGCTCCCTATCACAATCTGAGAGAGTATCTCTGTTCCTAGGAAACACTCACTCAAGTATTTAGGGCTTGATATCCCCAGTTTATAAAAAGAGAAGGAAAAAATATGAAAAAGCAAATGGGACAAAAGACAATGGGTGCTTCTGGAACAAGAGCTCCTTGTACCATTCTTGCCTTTTCTGAAATTATATCAAAATAAGATTACCAAAAAAATAAATAAATAAATAAATAAAAAACCCTAAATCCTCATCTTAGTGTCAAAGTTTGATAATAAGAGCTCCTTCTCACGGTCACATCTCTGACGTCTTGTTTTTGTCCCTCTCTTTACACCTGGACTCAGGATTTCCCCTGCTCCTCCCTGCCGACTGCTTCCTTCACTGACTCACTGCTTCCAGGGGGACTGAGGAAGGAAAGGAACTAACACTCACCGACCATCTGCTGCCAGCCAGGCGATAGCACGTTTGGCACTCAGCGTGTATTATTCATCCAATCCTACTGAGGGCTCTACTAGGGAGCTGACAGTCTGAGACCTAGAGCGACAAAGACACAGGACCAGGATGCCACAGCCACTAAAGGCAGAGCTGGAATAGGAACCCAGGTCGGCAAGGAAGAATAACGATAAAGCAAACGGGACAAAGCGTAAGTAATAAAATCTAATTAACAAAGTTAGGGAACAGATACAAGGGAGCTGCCAGTACTGCTCTTACCATTTCTCTGTAAGTCTGAAATGACATCAAAAATCCTCCAAAATAAACTTTTCTCGTGCCCTGACAAACAGGTGGGCACACTGACCCAGTGAGGCCCCTGGAGGCTCAAGCAGCACAGGTGTGCGGTACAGTGACTTCACGTGGAGGCCGTTAGAACAACTCAGTGCTGACAGCATGACGGTTCACTATCCCTGGGGTTTTTCTCCAAAATCAAGCCGTACTTTTGGCGCATGGAAAGTAAGGCCAATTTTACCAGAAGAGGGGCCAGGAAGACACGAAACCTGACACTACCAAGCTACACAGGTCTCTCCCCTCTCCTTATCTCCTCCATCTAATCAGCGTCTTCTTTCCAAAATGGCTCTGGCATCAAGTCCCTGCCTATCTCCATCGCCAACATCCTGTTCTAGTTTGTCATTCACACCTTAATTATTACCATGACCTGTGGGCCAAATCCAACCTGCAAGTCAAGGACTTTTATGTTTTTTTTAATGGTTGGAGAAAAAATTGACAGGTAACTATTTTGTGACCTGTGAGAATTAGCTAAACTCAAACTTGGGGGGTGGGGCATAAAAGCTTTACTGGCACACAGCCACGCCCATTCATTTACCAATTATCTGTTTTCCCACTTATAACAGCAGCCTCGTGGTTGCATCAGCTATCATATGGCCCACTGAAACAGAAAATATTTACTTTCTGGCCCTTACAGAGAAAAACCTGCCAACTTCTCCAATAGCTGGTCTTGCCCAACTTTCATCTTCCCCCACTCCACCAGATTAATCAACACAAACACAACTTCTGTGCTGCTGCTGTGTCCACACGCCTCTAATGAATTAACTTGATTGTAAACTTCACAGTGTTTCCTGGCGTTCATCAGACCAGGTGAACAAACTCGCTTTTAGTAAGCAAAGCCTACAGTGCCATGCCTTTTTTGCTCATGCTGTCCTCTGCCTTTCAGAAAACTCTTCTTTGTCATACTGAGTAAAGTCAGACACAGGAAGACAAATATCATATGATATTGCTTATATGTGGAACCTGAAAATCCAGGTACAAATGAACTTATTCACAAAAAAGAAACAGAGTTAAAGATGTAGAAAACAATCTTAAGGTTACCAGGGGGAAGGTATGGAGGGATAAACGGGAGATCAGGATTGACATATACATACTAATATACATAAAATAGGTAACTAAATAAGGACTTACTATGTGTAGCACAGGAAGCTCTACTCAGTACTCTGTAATGGCCTAATGGGAAAACACTCTAAAATAAAAAAGTGGATATATGTACATGTATAACTGACTCACTTTGCTGTACGGCACAAACTAACACAATACTGTAAAGTCAACTATATGCCAACAAAAATTCTTTTAAAAAAGGAACAAACAAAAGAAAATTCTTATTGCCTTCAGTGGCACACTCACCGTTAACTTGCCTTTTAAGACCCTGGGAAAGAGCGTTTCCAGGTTTCCTCTCCTCTGCGCCCAGCACCCTATACTTACGCTCATCACAGTTCCCACCACACCACACTGCAAGCATCTATTTGTGTGTCTGTCTCCACAGCTACAGGAAGATTCCAGAGGGCAAGGAACACGTCTCACTCATCTCCCAACACCCAGGCCAAATGGGGCTCGAGGCCCAAACACACTGAGCTCAGCCCCGACTCTGCCAGGCCGGCCTCCTCGCTGCCGAGCCCCGGCTGCTCCGCACTCACTCTTGCTCCAGGCAGCCCTGCACCCAGGGGAGCTGAGACGCAGCCCCCACGGGCCCACTCGTCAGCAGACTGGGGTCCAAACGCCAGGCTCCTCTCACTTGTGTGCCCTTGGCCGAGACACCTGGGTGTCTATCTTTATCTGCGGAGCAGCAGCGAGAGCAGCATCCAGAATGCAGGGCTGAGGATGCGTGCAAAGCGTCTACAGCAGCGCTGCGCACGTCACAGCTCAGTGGTAAGTGCCTGTGCTCGTTCTCCCCAAAGGCTGGAGGCGCCTGCCCGAGCCGTCTGGCATCTCACTGCCGTTCTTCTCCCTTCACCCAGCCATCTCTTCTGAAGCAGGGACATCGAATGCCTCTGGAACTTGGGCCCTGCCTGGCACCCAGTGCAGGACAACATGCAGAGAAGGGGCCCAGCAGATGACAAAATCATGAACAAATTACTCCAGGAAGTCCAAAGAGGTCCTAACAGGAAAAGCAACGCAGAGCCAAGGGTGCAGCTGGGGTGCATCTGGGCGCTTCACACAGGTAAGCGTGTAGCCAGCCACCTTCACCAGAGACTGTCCCTTCAGTCAACTGCAGTACCAGCTACACGCATGGTGTTCACTGCTCCTTACCAAGGATTCGCAATGCTCACAACCACACCAAGCACAGACGACTGTCATGTCATTTGCACAGATGGAGACACTGAGGCCCACAGAGGTTAAAAAACACATACAAGGTGACATACCCTAGGACATGATGCATAAGAAGTTCCAGAGTTCACGCTCCTTAGTGCTATACATGGGGGTGGGGCACGGTGTGAGAGACAGAGAGAGAAAGAGGGTGTATGTGAGTGTGAATGAGAGCGATAGTGTGTGACAGAGAGAGGATGTGTGGGGGGGGGTGTGTGTGTATGTGTGTGAGAGAGAGGGTGTATGTGAGAAAGGGGTGGGTGTGTGTGTGTGCGCGCGAGAGTTTGTGTGAGAGAGAAGGTATGTGTGTGAGATAGTGTGTGGGAGAGGGTGTAATGAGACAGAAAGGGTGTGTGTGCCAGAGTGTGTAAGAGAAAGGGGTGTGTGTGCCAGAGTGTGCATGTGAGAGTTTGTGTGAGAGAAGGTATGTGTGTAAGAGATAGTGTGTGTGTGTGAGAGGGTGTAATGAGACAGAAAGGGTGTGCATAAGGGATGTGTGTATGCGAGAGTGTGAGTGTGAGTTTGTGTGAGAAAGAAGGTATGTGTGCGAGAGATAGTGTGTGTGAGAGAGGGTGTATGAGAGAAAAAGGGGTGTGTGTACGAGAGTGTGTATAGAGAGAGAAGGTATGTGTGTGAAATATAGTGTGTGTGAGAATGAGAGAGGGTGTATATGACAGAAAAAGGGGTTTGTGTGTGTGTGTGTGAGAGAAGATATGTGTGTGCAAGTGTGTGTGTGAGAGAGTGTATGTGTAGAGAGAAGGTACGTGTGTGAGAGAGGGTGTATATGGGAGAGAAAGGGGGTGTGTGTGTGTGAGAGAGAGAGAATCTGTGTGTGAGAGAGAAGGTATGTGTGTGAGAGAGAGTGTGTTTGTGTGAGAAACAGGGTGTGTGTCAAATTCACCTGCGAACCTTACTGAGGACTGCAGCCCCGGGGACAGCCTCTCAGATAGCTCAGAGGAACTGCTCCAAAGGAGAGAGGAAGGAGCCAGGATATGTGTGAACTTTTTTGCTGAGAAAAACATGTAGTCAAGCATAAAAAGATTACTACTACTCACAAAGAACAGACAACTCAAGGTAGTGATTTTAGTGCTTTTCTGCGTACAAGAAGATGCAGGAATCTGGGCTCACTGAAATTCTCCGAGTGTCCAAACTATCTTCACTATCCAGGGGCCGGCATGCCCAAAGCGCAGAAAGCTTGCTTTTCTTCCACTGTGAATCCCTCTCAGGCCGCACTGTCAGGGGCAACCGCAGTGACTAATGCCTTGATCCTTGCAGAACTGGAATGGTGGCAACATTTTTTTCCTTTACAGAGATATGGAATCCCGGAAAATGTCACTCCTTTCTTTTCCTCTTCCTTTGGATTTCTTTCTTAGGTAAGATTATTCAGGCAATCCCTGAAACCTAGGTGTAATGAAGCGGAGCTAGAAGATCATGAAGCACAGGTACGAACCAAAAAAACAGACTCAATCCCACATTCTGCCTTTTAATCTAATCTGGCACCACCCTTCACCAGCTAAGAGATCTCAGGCAAGCCACCTAACCTCACTGAGCCTCATGGTTCCTAACCAGTTAGGTGGGCATCACATATGACTCTTGTAAGACCTAAAGGAGGTCTTGTCATACAGTGTACTGATAAAGCACACTCCTGATAAATTAGTTCCCTTCCCACCTTTCCCATACCTCAACACAAGCAAGGTTTTAAGCCAAACCCCTTACCCTCCTTTATGTCCTACCAGGGAGTAACTTTTACCCTACCCTGGTAGGTACTTATGCCCATGCATCTGGGCTTCATAAAAGCCTGCAGAAGCAGCCTAGAAACAAGCACAAGAAGACCAACTGAATCCAGAGCAAGGGAGGTAGCACAGGTGCAGACGGTCCAGGTGGCCCCGGGGGTGCAAATGAATACTGCCTGGGGAGAGGCTGGCCGGCCAGGCGCTGCCAGGACACGCCCTGACCACAGCCAGGACAGCGCCTGGAAGCCTGCAGAGGCAGGGCCCAGGACTGTGTACAGCTCTGAGGCTGCACCTATGTGGGGCGTGGAGAAGGCAAGGCAGCTAAAAATGACGGGAAGCCACTTCCACCAAGAGTGGAAGAGGAGACCCATCACGAAAAGCTGTATACAGAAAAGCAAAATTCTAAATTCCTCGAGAAGAAATTCTGTTGCAAAACTCCTATCCTATGGAGAATTCAAGAAATACAGACACACACAATTATACTTTGGAGGTCACTCCACATTTTCATAAACCAACTTTGCTTGAAGCAAGGATATCTTTAAGCTAATGAACCCTTTTCTGAGGTCACTGGTCCTGGACAGAGGGAGTTTCATTAGCAACATGTGAAAGGGTCCTAAATGTTATTACCAAATGGAGTCAACACAAGTAACACAGCAGGGAGCAAAGGGGAGGCTGCGTAACCATTTCCAGGAGACACAGCAACGTCTATCTGAATACATTTGATCATAGTGATCCAAAGGTCTTATTAAATAAAAGATTAAAACACAAGCAAAAACCATATCTCACTGAGCATATCCAGCAAGAAGTCCTAATAGGACTTTTCCATGATAGATCAGCTTCCAAATACAGTGTATGACAAAAAGATACTTAAGGAAGGAGGAGTGGGAGAGCTGGCGGGTACCACCAGCACAAGGAGACCATGGAGTTCCCAGGTGCCAGTAGGCACAGTATTGGGGTCCAAGAGTTAGAAAGGAGCCTCAGAGGTAATGTGGCCCGATCTAATTCCCAAAGCATCGGTTAAGTGCCTCCTGCTCAGGTTTGCTCCCACCCATCAGAGCACCAGGGAAATGGTAGCCTGGAGCCTGGTACCTCCAAGGCAAGCAGCACAGGCCACAAATGGCAGTGGCATTGAGCTGAAGGCCAGCTGGCAGGAAGAGGAGGTGGGCCCAGCCTTTCCTGCAACCAAGCTGCCTAGCTGGACCTCAGAGAGCAGCAGCAGAGATCCTCTGTTTGCAAATATACAAACATTACTGAAACAATAGCCACTGGGGTAAATTCTAGAAATTCTCAATCTTACCTGCACAAAATTAACAAAACCGAATGGAGAACAAAATACTTTGCCTGATAATATAAATTTTCTTACCACTCCATGTTCAGGGCTCGCTGGCCAGTGGAGTCACAAATCACAACACTGTGCCTACTCTCCCCACCCCCATCCCTACCCCCACCCCCGCCCCAGGCTGCTTGCAGGCAAACAGCATCTCATTGTCCAGCACTCACCTTACATACAGTAGTTGCTCCATAAACACATGCTAAGAAGAAGCCCCAGCCTGAAGTCCAAGCTCTCAGATTCTGGGCCCTCTGTCCCCAGGCTCCCTGAGGGTGGTCAGGCAGCAGCATCTCTGGGTCCTGCTCAGCCCACTGAGGCTGAGTCCAGGCAGCCCCGGCAGCCCAGCCATGCTGCCATCTCACCAATCTCTCTCCCCTGCTCTTTACTGTCCTTTTCTTCCTTGCTTCCTCTTCTTTTTGCTCCCTCAACACATCACCTCACAGCAAGGTGATTAAATGCACAGGATCTGCAGTCATCCGGCCTCTGCAGAGTATCTACGGTTCTGGACCTCAGCCCCTATGGAAGTTTCCCGAATGGGAAGCAGGTGACTAGAAGTGGTGTGTGCACACGGTGCTCGGCAGTGTCTGGCCCACAGTAAGACTCACTGAGTGATAGCTGATCCTACATAATTGCCCATGGTATTCACTTGTCTAAAGGTACTTAAAATGCCAAAGGCAGAAGGTTGTTTTTCCCCCTACCTATGCAAGTCTGGTTTTGAGAAGAGCCTCTCTGCTTTGGAAACAAACTGAAACAGGTCCATATCACGAGTTCAAATACTTCCTATTCGGTTTTCATAGGGAAACAAATGACTCTGACCAGGCATGACCAAACTGGGTAAAAGGTTCTGTTCCAAACAGTGGATAGGATCCCACACAAGTTCGTTTAAAAACAGAATAAAATAAAAATTATCCATAAAGTAGCTGAGCTAGGACAATGATAGGGTTTGCACGAGTTCTCGGTTTTAGGAATCAGAAACCTACGCTAGGCCAAAAAGTATAGGAGGGAAGGGGACAGGTTTCCTGAGCTTTTCAGGGAGCAGACTTGTAACCAACACTCTTTCCCAATCCCATGGCCCACCCTGAGGTCCCTGAAGACCCTACACTGTGCTAAGCGTACCTGCTGGGGCACCCACAGGTGTTCCCCTCTGGATGCTTCAGAGACATCTCCTCCGACTCTGCCCGCTTTGAAGGAATACGTCCGTTTAACCTAAATGCACCTCTCACAGACCACTTCAAGCAGATAATGCAAAAGTGAAGAGAAGGACAACGTGAAACAGTGCAGGGATGGTTGGAAGAGAGAAAGGATGACCCCCAGAACGGAGGTAAGTCCACCCCAGTCAGTTGCCTTTGACTGGTCTGTGACAACACAGCTCTGGAACCGAACTCCTGAGTCTGAAGCTGAGCCCACCGTTCCCAACGGGGCCATCACTGAGCTCTCCGTGCAGGAGACAGGGGTGCCATGAGGACGGAGTGTGCCACCCCCCACTGAGCAGACACTCTGAACAGGCCCAGCACACAGCCACCTGCCTCCATGTGCTTCTGCAGAGACCACCATTGAGATACTGCTTACCCACTTCTCCTCCTCTCCCACTCACAAACCCAACATGTTCACAAACCCAACGACTCAATCACAAGGCAGCTGGAGGGGGTAAAGTGAGGGAAGGCAGGGAGGGGTGTCGCTGGGACCCTCATAAGTGGGCATTTTGTAGGCCAGGACAGCCTGCAACAGTGTGTTGTCACAACTCAGGGGGTGATAGGCCGGAGAAGCATCGTCCACCCCTGGTTCTCCCTCTGGGCTGCTCTGCCCCTGTTTTCAAGTTCCAATGCTGACGTATCAGCAACAGAAAAGAGGCAGGGGAAGAGACAGGACGAAGCCAGACCAACCAAAGTTTCACGCTGCCTTTTGTGTAGTTAGCCGTTTTAAGATAGTAAGGAAAAATCAATAAAAGCTACTAGTCAACTGCCTGATGGAATGCTGCTCCCCTCCTTCCAGAGTTCACCAGACCAGATCCCTCCCTAGATACATGGTCAAACAGACCTCTGTAGACTGGCCTAATGCAAGAAGACCCTCTCCTGGCCTTCAGCCAAACACACACACACACACACACACACACACACACACACACACACACGTCTGCTCTTTCCTCTTCACACACACAAACACACACACACACACACACACACACACACACACACACATACACACACACGTCTGCTCTTTACTCCTCCCCACAGACAGTGAGGAGGCACCTCTAAGGACTGACCACTTAGCAGATGCTCCTGCCTTTCCTCTTCCACCTTCCACCAGGGTTCAAACCAACAATCCTACTTCTCCCTTCTTAATCTGATTATTACCACTTTATTCCTTTTGTTTTTCAACTGTGGTAATTTTTTCTTCTCTGTGAAGACTGACACTGACAAAAAGTGAATGTACTACAGAGTATTTAGGGCAACAGTTTCCCCATCCTCCCTCCCCAGTTTCTTGATTACCATAGTAAGCCTTAACACCAGAAGACAGCTAAAGCCCACACCAAGAAAACAGCAAGTCATGTGCAGCTGAGCCCCAGAAGGAAGGGATGTTGTTCTGTCCCCTCCACCACCCAACCCACTCCACTGGATCAGAGCTGAATTCTGAAAAGTGGAACCAAAGGTGACAGGAGGGTGCATGGAGGCAAGGGAAAGCCCGAAGAGAGTTTGGATAAATTTCCAAACAATATCCCCACCACTCACAGTGTAACCACATTATTTGTAGAAGTTAGAAACCAAAAAGGAATCAGATTTTCAACTCTGCCACCTAAAGTAGAAACTGAAAGTCTTATTTACTGCACAGATTTTAGCCCAAGTGCCATGCCTCCAGGTTTACAATTTCAACCTGCAGCTTAAGTTTAAAAGCCTGGGCACTAAAGGAGTTACCTGGGTTAGAATATCACAAATTTCTTTTGTCCACAAACCATTTCAATTGTCTCCCTCTCTATACTCCCCGTCTGGCCTCATAAAACTTTCACACTCTCCAAATACAGATATTTTTTCAACTCTTATTTTTTTCTAAAGTAATGACCTGGTTAAAGAATGCTTAGGGCCCAAGAATAGTCCAGAATCTTTCCCACTCTTCTACTTCAGTGAAAAATGAAACCCCTGTACAAGGCACAGCCCATCAGAGCCAGGCAAGCAGCAGCAACAGGTGTCAGGGACTCTGCTGTCTGCTCCCCGTCTCCACTAACACCCACGGAGGTTAGAAGCACACACTTCAGAATCAGCCCAGCTTTGAGGCCTGACCTGCCTTGTCACACATCTCACCAAACCCTAGTTCATCATCTGTAAAACCAGGGAAAATAACAAGTCCTACCTTGCAGACTGTCGTGGGGAACAAATGAGGTGATGTACGTGAAGCGCCTGGCACACATAAGCCCCCACACATAAGCACCCAGCAAATGTCAACTATTCTCAGCTGTCTAATAATCTGAAAAGCATAATGGTTTGGTATTTTTAAGTCTTCCAGGTTTCAAAAAAAGAGGGTTTTTTCCCTTATGAAAGTATTAGTGAAATTCCATATGAAGGAAAAATCAAAGTCCAACTTAGCCATCAACTCACAACTTAGAACAAATCACATCCCCCCCACCATTTCTTTATCCATAAAGTGGGAAATAATATACTGCACTAAACCTGATGACCTCAGACAAAAAAGAATCAGTGAGATAACAGGTGATAAAAAAGCTTTCACTTCCTCAAAGAAAAGCAGTAAGGAAATCCAGAGTATAATTACTACTGAAACATCACATCCAGTATAACGGGACATACGTAAACCACTGATGTTACTCAGGCTTTCAAGAACATTAGGTCTGATAGCCTTTTCATCTGGTCACAATGAGCCTGGTACAGAAGGAGGGGGGACATGGCTGCTCCTTGCAAAGCCCAGTTCAGAGGTACAGCCCATCAAATCTAGGAGTGTGCCCTGTTTGCTGGTCAGGTGTCACCCACCCAGGCCATTTCGTAGATGCCAGTGCCAGGAGAAATTAGGAAAGGCTTATGGTTCCTTCCACCTGGACAGGTTAAACCAACATCAACCAAAATCCTTACCCACAGGAATTTTCAACAGACCCAAGAAAGGGTCCACTCTGACCCTTTATTCTGCTGTGCTGAGCAAGTAAGATCTCGTCTACGGTGCATACCATCTTTTCTGGAAAAAAAAAAGCACATTTGAGCTGGAAGGAAGAGCTCAATTGTTTCTTGTTTGATATTTACTTCTAGGTTAAGAGGTTTGAGTTTAATTTTTAACCCACCATAAAAATTTTGGTGTGAGAGCCAGAGGTTGGGATGCGAAGAAGAGTAGGGGGGATTGGAGGGTTAGTCCTAACTTAAAAAGGGAGCATGCAAACAAAACTGTATCCAATTTCATCATCCACAGGTTTCCCAAACCCAAACAGGAAAGGAAAAAAAAAAATTACTTATGGTTATTAAACACTTACTATGTGCCAGATATACTTGCACAGAATATTTGGTACACATTACTCTAGAGCCCATTTTCTGCCCCAAACCTAGAAACACCATGATCACCTGAACCATACCAGGTGTGGGGTGGGGAGACCTCACAATTTAGCAGTCACGTTCTAGACATTTCAAAAGCTAGCATCGTGAACACAAAAAGGCAGCTTGGCTAGGAACCAGGTCTAAGTTCCTACAGATTCTCTGCAAGAGGGCCATCTAAACCCTGTTTTCCCTATAATTCTGGAATTAAGCCAAGGTGTTTAGTACCCTATCCAAGAAGTTAAAACAATTTAAAATCCTGGAGCACAAGAATTCACTGTAGGGCCACAACCACCTGAGCCAAGTTTCTGACCAAGTCCACTTGACCATGAAGTAAGACATGTATACAAGCTTCTGGAGGGCTCTTTACAGAGGTGCTCGGAGGAGAGCCAGCACCAGGAGCTGCCATCTGCGTGGTCAGGTAAGGAGGGCAGGGCCTCCCCGTCCGCCCAGCACAAACGCGGAAGGTCCAGCTCATTGCAAAACCCACCGCACCTCACCCGCACCCCCGGGGTACGATCCAAACGGCTGTCTCCCGGGCAGACTGTCAGATGGGACTCGCCAAGTTTAAACGCCATCTCCCCATCCACGTCCCAGAAAATGAGAAGGTGTAAGCCTCGAGGAAAACACTGCTCACAACCGGCCTGCATTTCTCAGCGCTAAGCACTGATGTCACCGTAACCGATGCCTGCGGTAAACAGCCGCCACCTTACAGCTCACGGGCTGAGTGCGGGGCTGCAGACGCCTTCCTTCAATTGAGTCTGCGGGGAGTCGGGAGACCAGGGCGGTCCGTGAGCCTCAGGGGACGGGGGACACGGGGCACACGGGGAATGGGGGGACCCGGGGGTTGGGGGACACGGGCGAATTGGAGGAGGGGACACGGGGAATGGGAGCACAAGGAGATGAGGGGACGAAGAACATTGGGGGAGAGGGGAGATGAGGGACACGGGGGAAAGGGGGACACGTGGGGACCTGAGGGGACGGAGGGCCACCGCAGGAATGAGGGAGTCGAGGTCCCGCCGCGCCCTCCCTCTCCGGCGCGGCTCCTCAGCTGCGCGTCCGCTCGCGGGTCCCCTCGTGCCCGGCCTCGGCGGCGCCCCTGGCAAACACGTCCAGCCTCCCGCCCGCCGCCAGCGGCCCTGGACCCGGGCCTGCCGTCCGCTCCGGGGCTGCAGCGGCGGCCAGAGGGAGGCGCCCGGCCCGCGCGGGTCCCGGGCCAGGTCCGGAGCCCGTCTCACCTCCGCCTCATGCCGCGCTGCGCTAGCGTCCCGGCCGCAGCCCACAGTCCAGACCCTCGGCCGCGGCGTCCGGCGGCCTAGCCCCGCGGCGACCCGCCTCGGGCCGGCGCCTCAACCCGCAGCCGCCCCCTCAGCAGTCGGCGTCCCGCGCGAGCAGCACCACGGCTGCTGCTGTGGTAGCGGCGCTGCCGCCGGGTGGGGCGGGCACATGGGAGGGCGGGGCTGCGGCCCCTGGGGCGCAACCACCGGACCCCGGCCTCGGGGAGCTGACCTCAGCGCGCCTCCGGAACCCGCTCTACCGCCCGGCCCCAGGGACGCCGTCGCGACCCGCTGGCTCAGACTTTGCCAGAAGCTCATGGTTCTATGCAGAAGGTAAAAGAGAGGGCCGCCTCCACACTCGTCCTTCTCTCCGCTCCCCCCGCAGGTTCAGTGGTATATTCCTCAAAGCCCGCCCCGAGGGACTAGGGAGGAGCTGATTGGTTGAGAACCTTGGACGGGGGCGAGGAACCGCGCGAAATGACCAATGGAAAAGCATGGTGGGCACATCAAAGCCGGCCAGAAAGGGAGGCGAGAGGATGCTATTAAAGGGCACGTTATTTGTTGCGCTCTGTAGCCGCCGCACAACACAACGGGAATTTTCTATCTGATCCAATCCAGACAAGAAACAAAGAGATTGAGGATTCTCAAATTTTGGAGTTAAGAGAGCGGAAAGAAAATATGGAGAGAACTGAAGAAGATATCTGCGTGTGCCTTTCCGCCGGTTCCCGTTGCCAGTTGTCTTATCTAATCCAATAAGGATACTGAAGTAGAATTGATCTCTCGGAGTCCTCATACTTTGCAAGTCTATAATCCTTGGTTTGGGATTAGCAATATTTACATATGTTCTTCAGTTTGGGGCATCAGCTAAAGAACTTTGATTGAAAGTTGACACCAGTTCCTTAGTACAGACAGTATTAACCCCACCTTTTGTGAAGACAAAGTCAATATCCTTTCTGACTCCCTCTCTGAAAGCAGAGCGTTCTTTTCATATGTGGAGAGCCACACTTTGCCCAATAATTTCTACTCTAATTTGACTCATACTGAGAGCCACCTCCTCATCTTCTCTCTTCCTCCACATAATCAGACAACACCTCAGTTAATAATTCATTTGCCTGTTGAACTGTCCAGAGCCCCTGGCTTCAGCAACAGGTCTTGCTGGTCAGGCCTCATCAGAATTGCCAAAGTGCTGGTCACTATCTCAAGTCTGTGGCAGCCATTTAACTCGACAAGGACAGTGAGCTCTCAGTCTTCCCTGCCTGTCAAATTCAAGACTTGAAGGCATCCTGTAAGGGTCCCACCTACTCTGTTTTAGAGGTTTACATGGGCAGCAGGCTGCACTTTGGTAACAACCCTCCCGACCTAACTCCACTTTCTTTTTTCAGAACTTTTTAATTTGACTGTGCCAGGTCTTAGCTGCAGCACCAGGGATCTTTCTTAAGTTGCCGCACATGGAATCTAGCTCCCTGTCTAGGATAGAACCCAGGCCCCCTGCATTGGGAGCCTGAAGCCTTAACCACTGGACCACCAGGGAAGTCCCAAAACTTTTCAACCTCCCTACACCCCTCAACCCTCTTCCAAATTGTATCAGGTGTCTGGGGTACCCTTAGTAGCTCCACTCCCCAGCCAGACAACTCGTCTTCCAACTATTAGGCAGATGCGTTGGTGGTATAGTGGTGAGCATAGCTGCCTTCCAACTATTAGGAAGAGTTTGAGAAAGTCCAGTTTCTCCATGAAGCCTTCCCAGTCTGATGAACAGAAGATTCTGGCTTATAGAGTTCCTACTTCTAATCTGTGTTCCCCAAACCCTGATTTTCTGCCCTATACTATGCAATTTTTGTTGACATATTTACCTCTTTCCTTCATTTACAGCAGCAGCTGCTGCTGCTTACATTTAGCATTAACAAATGCTTCCAATACACTGAGTACTGTTTGGAAGTGCTTTGCATGTATCATTTCATTTCAGCCTCAGACAGGCTTAGGGAAGTTGACTTGCGCAAGGCACACACAGTGGAGGTCTAACTACAGTGCCTACCTTCACATCCCCCACAATGCAAGGCTATCTCCTATTTCTTGAGAACCAACTGCATTCCATACAAAAGATAATGTGATGCACCTATGTCATGTTTTGCATTGATCCCTGTACCTGTAATATTTCAGCCTCAAACAGTCACGTCAGGAAGGTTAGGAGCAGTTTGTTACAGGCAAAGCTGCAAGTGGACTGATGCACTTGCCTCCTGTAACAACACTGTTGAATAAGGCATTTAGTTTTCCAAGTTGTGGACTGGCCCCTGCAACCCCTGCTCCTTGAGTGAACACGGACTTTTCATGTGTAGCAAGTAGAGAACCTTATAAGCAATAGGGGAAGAAATACAAAATAGCAACAACAACAACAACAACAAAAAACCCCACACCATGGAACAGAGAAGCCTGGTACAGCAAGTGCTCTCAGTGGATTTGTATAAACGGGGAGAAGCACCTTCTACTTCACTTTACTGGCTTATTGCTCATATGTTGTCAATGAGAGTATGTCTTTGACACATCTGGCAAATTCCACAGAAAAGGGCAACAAAAACTGCACCCCGCTCCCTATGGTGCCTGGAGACAGAATCAACCCATGCCCGTGACAAAGGGGCTTCCCTGTGTGGGGTTGCTGACTCTAATTCGGGGAACTTCCTGATTTGCCATTGAGTGAAATGTCCTGCTCCACTGACAGTGGTGCCACAGCTTGAAAAAATAAGCTGGGCTAATGATTTCATTCTTTTTAAACTGCTGAAATCGTCACGGGGATGGGCAGGCCAGCAAAATGGCATGGGAAGCAGTCAACTTTAGATATCAATTGGGAAGCCTGAGCATGGCCATCCTGGAGTCAGTATTTCCAAGTTGCTGTCTGCCTGACCCAGCCCTTACCCATCCGGTTAATTTTCACTCCCATAGTGCTTCTGTCTTTTCCCATCCCCAGAGAGCTCTAAAATGCCTCTGCTTATCTGGGTGTTTTATTTATGCATCCAGGCATTTCTTGGGCACCTACTATAAGCAAAGAACTCTCAGGCTGTGTGAAATAATCCTGATGGATCGCCCAGGAAGCCTGCACCTACTGATTAGATTGAGTGTGGAAAACATCAGACCCCCTTGGTGAGGAGTGGATCAGATCAGCAGGTGCCAGGACTCTATCCCCAGCTTAACATACAAGCTAGCATTAGACCACCCCTGCCCCAGGGCAGGAGGAGCATGGGGTGGGGGTTGGGGAGAGGGCCCTTGTTGGGAAGGAAGGTGGAGAGATTGAAGGCACCCAGGAATAACTGCACATGAACCAAACAGAAGGCAGGATGATGTCCATCCATAATTTGGCCATTGAAAGAATTGTGGTGTGGTCTGTCTTACTTTTAAGAAAAGGAAAATTCCTGATTTCCAAAGTAATACATGTCTGTCATTTTAAAATGTTTAATAGGGAAAATTACAAAAATAATAAAAAATCTGGCCATTCCTCTTACCAGTATATCAGTGTTACAATTTTGATATATGTTTTTTCCTATACTTTTGTGTGTGTGTACATGTGTATGCATGTTCTTTTTTGTATGTATCTCCCCTGCCCCCAACCAGGGATCCAACCCATGCCCCGTGCAGTCTTAACCACTGGACTGCCAGGGAAGTCCCCCTGCGTATATCTTTTTCTAAATAAAAGTTGATCAAACTGCTTTGTAATCTATTAATACTTTCTCCTTAACAAGACCAGGAATTTTCCCATGCTACGTAAATTATTCTAAAAGATGATTTTAAATGGTTGTATCATATGGCTATACCTTAAGTTATTTAATTCTATTTTTAGGCATTAAAATTATTTTCAATTCTTCATTATTATATGTAACTTCAAGGATTATCCATATATGTAAATGTTTATATATTTTTACAATTATTTCTTAATATTTCTAGAAATAGAATTGCTTGGTCAAAATGTATACACATTTTTTTTCTTTTTTTTAAAAAATTTATTTTAAATGGAGGCTAATCACTTTATACTATTGCGGTAGTCCTTGCCACACATCAACACGAATCAGCCACAGGTGCACACATGTCTACCCCGTCCTGAACCCCGCTCCCACCTTGCTCCCCACCCCATCCCCTGGGCTATCCCAGATCACCCACTTTGAGTGCCCCACCTCATGCATGCAACCTGCACTGGTCATCCATTTTATGGTAATATACATGTTTCTCCCAAATCATCCCTCCCTCGCCCTCTCCCACGGAGTCCAAAAGTCTGTTCCTTACATCTGTGTCTCCCTCACTGTCCTGCATATATTTCTAGAAGTGGAATTGCTTGGTCAAAATGTATGCACATTTTTAAAATGTCTCACATATTGCCAGTGGTCTTTCGGAAAGTTTATAGCAGTTCCATCCTCACCAGCCATCTATGATGTGGCTATTTCTCTGAACCCTCACCAATCCTGGACATCTCTTTTGTAATCCTTGCCATTTGACAGATGAAAAACAATATCTTGTTTTGATTATCATGGTGTATTTTTAACCCACCAAGGTGATAAATACGTATCCTTCCTTCCAAGTTCCCTGAATTGAATAGCAAAATGAGTGTTTCCTTTCCCCCTCCTCCATTCAGCCACTCTTCTCCCAAATCCCTGAGAACAGATAGAGAAATCAAGAGGAAAATCTGCTCAAATGACTAGACAAATTCAGGGCCATGTCACCTGAACCAGTAAAGAAGGTAGTGGAACAGATGGCTCAATAGAGCACATATGCTCTAAATTATGACTTTGAAATGGGTAACAAGTCCTTACACAGAAACTTTTTTAGCTATAAAAGGAGATGAGTCCCCTGAGTTATATTTAGTACTGGCTAATACGAAAATCACTTGCATTTCTTCAACAACACCCAGTTCTGTGATGGGCTGAGTCCATGATGAGACATCCTCCATATCCAGTGGCCAAGCCACCCAATGTGACTCTCAATTCCTGCCCAACTTTCTGGTTCCTTGGCTTTGTTTTTGTCTTGTGGCTTTCTCCACAGCCTCTTCTCCCCTCCAGCTGTCAGTATCCTAATTTCCCACTGAAGAACTTATCCCTCCCCCATTCCCAGCTGTGTTTGGTCAGGATTGAGTCCAACCCCTCTCTGGACTCGATGTGGGATGCAGAAAGCTCTGGGAGCTGCTAGCAGCCATCCTGGGCCATGAGGTTGAACCTGCACCAGAAAGAGAGGAGTTGAGAAAGTGAGAGGGGAGCTATGTCAGGTCAAATCTGTGAGCCCTGATTCAAGTCTCTTGGGGAGCGTGTGTGTAAAACAATACCTTCCCTCTTTCTTTAAAAAACTTAAACCAGTTTTGGTCAGCTTTCTGTCACGAGCCAAGAATGCTGACCGAAACACTGCCTGTGGATGGATTCCGTGGTGCAGTAGGAACCCAGTCCATTCAACTCAAGTGTTCTCAACATCACTGCCACTAGTTCAGTTCATCATGACCCCAAGAGTGTTCTGATGCAAGGTACCACCAAGGAAAAATCAAGCTACGTGGAGCCTGAGGATTCCAGATTGCCTTGGACAGACTCAGAAGCCTGCCCATCTACCTGTAGGATGAGAGTCAAGGGGGAAGAACAGGATGGTGTGGTACAATTTGATTCCTGGGCAACCTCCGCTATCATGTGGACCTACTGAAGACAAGAGGGTCTGAAAAGCTTGATGTCCTGCTTCTCTTCTACACTGAAGACTGATTTGAAAACAAGCCAGTCTTAGGACTTCCTTGGTGGTCCAGGGGCTAAGACTCTGCGCTCCCAATGCAGAAGGCCTGGGTTCAACCCCTGGTCAAGGAACTAGATCCCACACACTTCAACCAAGACCCAGCACAACCGAATAAATAAATAAATGTTTAAATTTAAACAAACAAACAACAACAAAAAAAAAAACAGGACATAGGATCTGCCCTCAAGGAGCTGACAATTGGGTACAGATAGGAAAGGATCGTTGCCAGGTAGGAAGTATTATCTCATGAGACTGAGAAGGAGCCCATTCAAGACGTCAGGGGAGGTTTTGTGGAGAAGGGGATATTTGAGTGGCCCCTTAAAAGAGACAGAGAGAGAAAGATGTTTTAAGAGTTGAACCTCTTTAACTTGTCCTGGTTCCCACATGCAAAGAACAAGCAGAGTTCCTCCCCAAGAACCATCTCACGGCCCCAGGGGGAGGCAGGCTGGTGGGTTAGAAAGAAAGGGAATTTGAGAGGGTAAATACGATCATGCTAATGTCTCAGTGAAGAGAGGGATGGGATGGGAAGTCTTTGGGATTACCTTCTTTGGCTTATTTGTGCTCTTTCATTTTGCGAGAGAATGGACTATGGAACCTCCTTTTGTATTTTAACACAACAGTCTCTCCAAAACAGGGAAAGTTAATGAGAAAAGCATCCATATCTCCCCATATTTCCTCTAGACTTAGATTCTCTGGGTCCTGGTCCCCCCAAAAGCACAGGTCTGTAGCCAAAGCTCATCTGCTTGGAAGCCCAGCCTAAACATGTCAGCATGGTGCCCTCGGAGATTATGTTACAGCAGAACTGCCAAGGAGAAGCCTGTAAATAGTCTGGGCCCCTTGGGCCAGACACCCCTAACCTTATTTAGAGGAGAAGCTACTCTGATTTCCTGGAGATGTTTAATTCCTGACCATGAAAGCCCTAAGGACAGAGTAGGGACAGGAGACACCTGACCACTCCCCTGCCCACCTGCCCGGACCTAGAGCTGGGACCAGGCAGGGCAGAGCTGCGCCCCGGGGGTTGATGCCTCAGCTCTCCCAGGGGGCGGGCCCACCTCCTGCAGGAGCACTTGAGGGTCCACCCCGGGGTGCTGTTCGAATACCACCTTCAGGGCGTCCCAGCCTGATGAGCGTGGAAAGCACTCAGGCCCCGTGGTTCGCAGGTCCGGGCCTGCTGTCCCACAGGAGGGCTCCGGGTGGACATCTGTGGCTCTTGCCAGCCCGGCGTCCAGGCCCTCTCACGGGGTAACGGCACCTACAACCTCTTTTGTGGGTGGCCATGTGATCAGGCTGCCCTGCTCTGGAGGCAGCCCAGGCCAGGCAAGCTGACTTCTCCCCCTGGAATTTGAGTGTTGAGCAGAGACACACACGCACTGAAAATAACCGGAGCTGATTCATCCAGTCGCGAGTGCACTAAAGAAGGAAACCAGTGTCTCTCTGCTCTCTCTGGCCCCTTAGCTGCCTAGGTTCTCATCCTTCCCGAGGCCTGGCTGTTTACTTTTCATTCCGCTGTGTGAACTAATTCCTATTCTTCCAGTAAATGTCCTCACCCTTCCCCAAAGTTAGCCCTAAAGCCTACTTCCATTATTGGAAACCAAAACCCCCCAAAAGGTATAAGTTCTAACCCTCCTAACAACCTCATTTGTCATTATTATCCCTATTTTAATGTAAGGTAATTGAGCTTCACAGAAGTTAAAAGACTTGCCCAAGGACCCACAGCTCACGAGTGCCACACTAGAACGTGAACCCAAGTCATCTGACTTAGAGACACAACAAGAGTGCGGGTTTCATCATGAGACTAAAACAAGCCCACTTCCCTGGTTTCTGCAGAAAAATCCTGATCACATCAGTATCTCTGAATAGCAGGAATCTTCTCCAAATCAGAAAAATGGAGAAAGTAACCCTTCACAGAGTTACTGAGAGTTGATACTGGCCTTCTGAGTCAACCCAAGTACAACGTTCTCTGTGTGTGTGTGTCTCTCTTCTCTTGCCCTGGGGGGCTCTCCCCTACAGCTCTAGTCCCTCCTGTGTCCTGGTATCCTGTTCCTGAAAGGCCTATCAGAGAACACAGGAAACAGAAAAGAAAACGCAGACACCCTCCAAGAAGGAGTGCAAGGGGCACATAAATATGCACAAAACCTAAACTTTCCACCGAATATGCCTTTGGAAAGAAGACAGCAAGAGTTTTCATTCCTCTCGAGGATAATGGAAACACAGAGACACTAAATGTTTACCTTGAGGTTACACCGCAAACTCAGTGGTAAGGTGACCCCAGGTCAGCTGGTCTGAAAATTCCAGAGAACAGGTGTCCCAGGTTTCTGGTTTAGAACCTACCTGACCCCTACTTCCCCTCTTTCCCTACTCTCTGTCCCAATTCAAATAAATCATTTACACGTCCACGTTGGGTAGATTTCTAACAAAGTTTGCCCAGACCTCTGTCCATCACACATCTTACTTCTCCCTTCAGGGCTGTGACTTACTTAAACTGTTCTTATAACTGTTTGAATGGGGGGAAAGTTCCCAAAGTTGTATTCCCTATGCTGGAAAAATTAAAGTTCCCTTAGAAAATACAGTTAAAGAGAGAGTGCTATCTCCACTAAGATTTCTGAGGCTTCTTTAGAGACAAATTGACGTTTTCCCAGGACTGTGATTATAAATAGCACATATAACTAAAAGATCAACCAGTCTGAGCTTCCCTGGTGGCTCAGTGGTAAAGAATCCATCTGCCAGTGCAGGAAACAAGGGTTCGATCCCTGATCGCGGAAGATCATAAAGCGACTAAATGTGCCACACGATTGAGCCTATGCTCCAGAGCTCAGGAGCCACAACTACTGAAGCACACTCACCGAACAAGAGAAGCCCCTGCAAGGAGAAGCCTGTGCACCGCAAATAGAGAGTAGCCCCAAGAAGCAACGAAGACCCAGCACAGCCAAATAAATAATTAAATTATATAAATATATACACACACATATGCGTAAAGATCAGTCAACAGCTATTCACAAACTATCTGCCATAAGCAAGGAATTTACCAAAATTGACACTAGCTTACAACAACTAAAAAATTCCACACAGCATGAAGTTATTCAATGTAATTTTGATTCTTGTGATTTTTCTGGTTTCTAGGGCCAAGAAAACAAATTCCCAGATAATTTCTGGGATCTCTTTTCTTCTCCTGTATATTGATTCCTTCCAGTCTTGAAGGTCTTACACTCAAGAGCAAATGAATTTTTAAAACTATGACCCATCACTTTGGCAACCGGCACATGGGCATTTGTCTTCCTCAGGCACACAGATTATTTCAAGTTACAAACATGGTGTGCTTGCTGGTTTATATTCTCTTTTTCATTTTATAAGTCTTTTCCTATTTCTCTCTGTATGTGTCTGGATGTAAGCTTTCATTGAAACACAAAATATTCCATTATACAGATACACCACAAAATTTTTAAACTGTTCCTCTAATGTGGGGACATTTCAGTTATTTTTATTTCTTTCTATTATAACTAACATAGTCAAGGATATCTTTAATGTATTTAGAATTTTAAAAATCTTTATTAAGTAACTTCATTGGGAAAAATTCCTGGGTATAGTACTTTTATAACTTTTCCTAATATTACATTGCATTCCTCTCAAATTTTACCAATTTACATGCAACCCACAGCAAAAAGTGCAATTTTACAGCACCCTTAGTAGCATTAGGTGCTATTTTTTTTTATTGTTACCCTCATTAGCAAGAAATAAAACAGTCAGTGTTGCTATGATCTTCACTTTTGATTACTGTCAATGAGGAACATTTTCTGTGTATTTTTTTCTTACTCCTTTACTCATTTGAGTAAATTTCTTGTTTTTTTTTTTTAAATCATTATTTATTTATTTGGCTCACCAGGTCTTAGTTGCAGCATGCTGAATCTTTAGTTGCAGTGTGAGAACTCTTAGCTGTGGCATACGGGATCTAGCTTCCTGACCAGGGATTGAACCCAGACCCCCTGCGCTGGTAGCATGAACTATTAGCCACCAGACCACCAGGGAAATCCCTTGTAATTTCTTTCTAAAATGCTGGCCATGACCCACCAAACTGATTCATGACCCACTAATGAGTCATAATCCACAGTCTGAAAAAATGTAAGGCAGTTTCATTTCACATTGCAGTCTCTGTTATTCGCTCCAATGAACTGATATACATGGATTAAGCCAAGTCAACTGGACATCTGCCCCCAGCAGCCTGTGAAATAAATTGCCCATTTTCAGAGACTAGCTATTGGTGGTCGTGGACGAGCAGGTGGCAGTGAGAACTAGGACATGGTGTCGCTGTTTCAACTTGCCATCCAGGGGGCTGACTGCCTTCACAGGGTTGGCCTGGCCTGCCCATGAGGTGTAGCAGCTCTGTGGTGTCACATTGGGAAAGGGCATTTGGACCTGAGGTCACAGAAGCCCCTGGGAGCCATCCTTCATGTGGACTAGCCCAGAGCATCTCCAGTTCAACCAAGAGGCTAGAGCAACTGCCCACAGCCTGGCAGTGCCAAGTGATTGCAGAGGAACCGGAAGGAGGCCCAGGCTCGGTAAGCGAAGGCATTGTCTCAAGAGGTCAGGTCACTCCGGGAAGAGACACGAGAGTGCTTCATGAACCAGGCAGGCACTGGGAAGGGGTCCCTCCAGGTCAGCACCCGGGGACACTGGAGGGTGAGTCCAGGCAGAAGTGTGGGGGAGCTGCAGTCATCCTGGGGATGCCTGTCTCCCAGCCATTCCCACAGCTGCCCTAGCACATGAGTTCTATGATCCACATCAGGTGGTTGTATGACCTTTAGACAGGTCTTAATTCTCTTGCCTATGGATGAGGGGAATGACCAAGCCTTGCCAGGCGTCTCAGAAGAGACAGTACTTTTATGCCAAGTCATCAAGGAGACCATAACCAATCTCTTATCAGCCAAAATTAAAACAAGCACCTTGAGAAGCTGTGACTGGTGGAGTTCTGGCTCCAGGTCAGTAAATTATGTTTTCTAGAGTGTCTACATTTCTAATGTCTCATGCTCAGAATCTTCTGGCCTTACCTAATTTCCTTGAGCACCTTAGGCATTGCAAACTCAAACTTGCCTTCCACCCCCTTCACAGCACTTATGAATATTCATGAGGTGACCTTAGACCGAAAGCACTGGAAAAACCTGCCCCCACAGGACTATTCCTGTGGGTAGTAGTACCTACAGAGAAGAGGTGACATGTCCCTTAGATATTCAGGGAAACCCCTCAAATTCAGGAGGAGTTCAAACTATGCTGAAGGGTTTTAGGCCTGAGAAAGACAAGAATTTCTAATTCTTAGGTGTTCTTAAGTTGCTTCTCCCTTCTTCAGAGTGGCTACCACATTCCTAATTGTGGTGTCTGTCCTTCTTTCTAAGTGTCCATCCTCCTGGCAGCAGGGGGGAGATCTGCACATGACCCTGGCAGCTTCTAACAGGAAGTCCATCACCTATAGGAGGACACGGCTGTCACCCTGCAGACTTGCAAAAGCATGCTTCTCTTCCCCTGCTTTCCCTGGAATACAAATCAGAGCATTTCATTTAGTAAGGAGACCTGTCCTCAGAGAGATGCTTCCTCCTTCCTCTGAAACAGCACCTTCACCCCGAGCCTCTCTGAGGGGCTTGAGCATGTGGACATTAATAGCAGTCACACACCTGCCCTCCAACAGCTGCTCACTGGAGAGAGAAAGCCACCCCGATTAAGCAGAATGGTGGGTTGCAAACTTAGCTCGTTAGAATCACCCTGGAGCTTAAAAAAATTGGCTGTATCTCAGACCAATTAAGCCAGACTCTCTGGAGAATGGACCCAGGCATCAATATTTTATTTATTTTACTGGGAATTCCCTGGCAGTCCAGTGGTTTAGATGCTGTGCTCCCAATGCAGGGGGCACGTATTCGATCCCTGGTTGGGGAACGAACCCCATGTCTCTCAGGGGCACCACTCAGCAATAACTCAATATATACATAATATTCCCGGCTTCCCTGATGGCTCAGTGGTAGAGAACCCGCCTGTCAATGCTGGAGACAGCGTTTGGATCCCTGACCCACGAAGATCCCACAAGCAAAAGATTAACTAAGGCCGTGTGCCACAGTTATTGAGCCTGTGCTCTAGTATGGGGCAACTGCAACTACTGAGGCCCATACGCCCTAGGGCCTGAGCTCTGCAACACAGAAGCCACTGCAATGAGAAGCCTGCACCCCACAGCTAGAGAGTACCCGGCTCTTCCCAACTAGAAAAAAGCCCATGCAGCAACGAAGATCCAGCACAGCCAAAAATAAATATATAAAATTGAAAATATATATATTAAAAAAATTTTTTGAAGTATAATTGACCTACAACACTATCTTAGCTCCCGGTGCACCACATAGTGATTCGGTATTTCTCTATATTACAAAATGACCACAGCCAGGCATCAGTACCTTTTAAAGCTCCCCAGGTGTTGCAACATGCAGGCCGGGTTGAGAACCGCTCCCAACGGTGCAGCCTTCTGTTGATCTCTCATTTAGCAAGACTTCACCCTTCTCTCGAAAGAAACCTTTATAACAGCGAAACCTCTAAATCGTTGATCACAGTAACAGACCAATAAGAAGGTCTTTGGGGGTGGGATGGGAAGATGGGGACGGATGGGCAGACAAGGAGAGGACTTTACATCCAGAGAGTATTTTACCATGGAATCACAATCCTTGGATTCTAAACAAAGCCAGTCTCCAGGAAGGCATTCGGCCCCTGCCTCGCTTCCGGAGCAGCTGAACTTCACACCCTTTGTCAGAGCTCTCCCAGAGAAACACCTGCGCGGCAGCCACCGCGGCCCCGGGTGCGGTCACGCGCGCCGGGTCCAGGCCGGGGCTCCGGGCTTGACCGCGTGGCCTCCGCTAGCCGGAAGGAGACTCCGGGGTCGGGGGAGGGGGCACGGCCTCGCTGCGGAGGTGATTGACGCGCTGCCCCCCGCGCCAGCAAGGGCATCCGGCAGCCGCTGTTTGCGCGGAAGCGGTTGGAAGCCCGAGCCTGGCGGTCCCTCACGTAGGTTGCGGTGGGGGAGCGTTTGCGGGGATCTGCGCGGTGGGGCGCTGTCGGTAATGGAGGCCCTGGGACGGCGCAGCTGCGCTAAGGGCGCGTTTAGGAGAAGAAATAATAATACCAAGATGTCAGAAACGAAAAGCCTTCCCGGCCACAAGCGATTTAGAGGTGTGACTTTTAAAGACAGCAGCAGTCCAGACAGTGCCTGACCGTGTGGTGCGGAGACCCGCCCCGGAGAGGACGGGGCTGCACTCACCCGCGGGCCCTCGGGCGGGCGGTCCTCGGAGCGCGCAGGTGCTCCGGCCGCTCCGGTGCTGAGCGCGCCCCACCGGCCCCGGGCCCGGTCCACGCCCGGCTCCGGCGGCCGGAGGAGCGCGACCCCCGCTGCGCGAGGAGGAGGCCCGGTCCTGCCGCAGCCTCCTCTGCGCCCGGCTCCGCCGTCGCTATGGAAACCAGGCGCGGCCCGAAAGGTGACACAGCGAGGCGCCCCGGGCCCTCCCGGCCTCTGCGGGGCCAGGCCAGGTCTGCGGTGGTGGGGCTTCCCGGGCCGCACCCTCAGAACGTCCCCTCCACCCCCAACCAGACCCTCCCTTCCTCGTCCTCCCGGCCTCCTCCCTCGCCCCCTCCCCAGCCCCACCTCGGTCCGCTCGGTTCCGTGGAAATGCTGGCTCTTCTCCGGCTCTTCCACGCGGAGACCCCGGGCGCTGGGCTGCTCAGCGACCTGCGCCTCTGCTGGGGTCCGGATCCCGCCTCACTCTGCACGAGCCCTGGACTGCAGCGGCCCGCGGACTGGAAAGCAATCTGCCAAGCCCTAAGGAAGGCAGATGGAAGGCTGGAGAGCTCGGAATAAATTCCTCAGCATTTGCCTATTATAATCGGAGCAGAAAGAAGCCTTAGCGATGATCGCGTCTTCAAGGATCGTTGGCTTCAGTAAGACATCCATCAAGCTGAGCGGCGGAGAGCAGAGCGACTCCAGCAGCACCCTCAGGACAGGGCTGATGCCTCCAAGGGACGCGGCTCCTGCGTGTCTCTGCTGCTGCCTGATAATCCCGCCGTCTCTACCTCCTTTTCCTTTTTTTTTTAATACCACCTTCTATCAGATTATGTTAATACCTCAGGCCTTTTAAGGTCTGCATAGTATTCTGGAGCGCAAGTGTCCTATTTAATATTTATTTTATCTTTTGGCTTCACTGGGTCTTAGCAACTGCCAACCCGGGCTTAGTTGCCCCTTAGACTGTGGGATCTTTGTTCCCCGACGAGGGATGGAACCTACCTGGCCTGCATTGGAGGGCGGATTCTCAACCACTGGACCATGGGTGCAATCTCCCTGCGCGCTCTGAGGACCGCCTGCCCGAGCTCTGACCGTGTGCCTAGGCTATTTGTGGGTTATTTCATTTAATTCTTGGATCAACCTATGATTTTACATCACTGTTTTATGAGCTGGGAACATAAGAACACAAAGAAGTTACTTCCTTGTGTAACCTACCCAGGTAGATGAAGGTAAAGCTGGAATTCCCACCCAGTTCTGTCTGACACAAAGAACTGACACAAAGATGGCCGGAGGCCATCTGGGGTTGGCCTAAGTGGATATTAGGGAAAACCTCTAGAATATCTAGAATCCCACCTTTCATTCACTTATTTATTTCCAGTAAAGGTCCCCGGCTGGGGAATAGCTGCTCCAACAGCTCTGCAGCCTCAGGAGCCACAGGAGCAGAGAGAGAGGGACCCGCTGCGGTTCTCCATGCTGCCCACGGCAACTGGGCCGTCCACGTGATACAGCGTGGACACTGGAATCCATCCACCGGAAGATGGAGAGGGCCGGAGCTCTGCTCCCAGGGATGAGGGGCCCAGCAGCTGTGCCAGTTTAGCTTGGAGACTTCTGCTGTCAAATCTCTGATGGACTGTCCCAGGAAGGAGAGGTATGTGGCCCTCCACAGGGCAGTAGCAGGGCTACTAGGGACACAGGTCAGTGGAGCCAGCTCTCTGCTCAGTCTGAGGATTTCCCATCACTGCTGGCTCACAACAGGGTGATCTGCAAGTGAACTCAGGAAAATGCAGGGACCATGCAGCCAAGGGCTTGGAGGAGGATACCCTTCATTCTCCAAGGCCATCCTCCACATGTATGACCCTAATTGATGTGGGTGGCACCAGACACCTGCTTTGGGGAACGTTGACTCTCTGTGACTCCCAGGTCCCTTTCAAATCAAAGATTCTGTGACCTGTCAGTGTCTGTTTTTCTTGTACTGCTATTTCACTCCAGTAGATAACGTTTTTAGTGCTTTTGACTCTTGGACTCCCAAAACAATTCAGAATGGTTCATGCTATTAGAATGCATATTTTTTAAAAAACAAAAATTTTAATGAAAAAATTGAATCCAGGAGGATCCCTGGGAAAAAGTGAGTTGCTACAGAATTCGGGCACTAAATTAAAAGCGAAATTTGTTCCAGTGGAAGTCACTCAGTCATGTCTGACTCTTTGCAATCCCTGGACTATACAGTCCTTGAAACTCTCCAGGCCAGAATACTGGTGTAGGTAGCTGTTCCCTTCTCTAGGGGATCTTCCCAACCCAGGGTTCAAACCCAAGTCTCCTGCATCGCAGGCAGATTCTTTACCAGCTGAGCTACCAGGAAAGCCCAAGTTTGCCCCAAGTCTGGGCAAATAGAAGCAAGTGTGATGTTATTGGTTCTCACTGTTCAGGAAGGGGATGCCCACACGCCACTGGTCTCAACTTCCCACTAGGACTGAGAAGCCCAGAACAACAGGAGCAAGTTCTTCCCTTCATTTTATTTAATTTTTATTAAAACTTTTAAACATTTACTTTTATTTACTTAGCTGCACTGGGTCTTCGTTGTAGCATGCAGGGTCTCTTACTTGTGACATGGGATCTAGTCCCCTGACCCAGGATTGAACCCTGGGCCCCTGCATTGGGAGCTCGTAGTCTTAGCCACCCCCAGGGAAGTCCCCTCCCCTGCCTTTATGCCCTCCCCTTCAATAACATGCATGGGAACGTTTTATACAGTGTTGGTGCTTAGTGTATTCTGATTGACTTGACTTACCTTTTTCTGCCATGCCATGAGGCTTGTGGGATTTCAGTTCCCCAGCCAGGGATTGAACCTGGTAGAAGCAGTGTCCTGGTCAGGCTCTCAGCCGTCACTCTGAACTCGCATGGTACTGCTCCAGGAGAGGGTGGAAGGGGGGGCTGGGCCTGGCCTATAGTGGGCCCCAGGCTGCCGTGATGGCGCCCACTGGTCCCTGCTCCTGTTTTCTGAGCAGGTTTCTGTCCTCAGTATGTCTGTGTGCCGAGCACAGCTGCTCCACACACAGGCCTGCTTCCTTCTGGAGCTCTAGTCATGTCCAGTGGTAACAAGAACCAACACCGCTATTTCTCCTGCTTAGAACACAAGCCCTCTGTTAGGTGCTCATCCTGCCACTGCTCTGTTAAGCAGTTACTTCTCAGCTCTTTTTCCAGGTGAGGAAATGGAAGCAAACAGGGTCAGGGACCTGCTCAAGGTCACAAGCCCCACGGTGACCTTAGCGTTCTGGCTCTAGGTTTATGCTCCCAACCACCATACCCCCTGCCCCTCGGCAGGTGTCTGTATGTCCTTAATCAAGTTACCCAGAGACCAAGGTCCAAAGTGAGGTTTTCTTGGTGAAAAGACTCCTGGTGCTGTGTTCTCTGCCCTCCTCTTTCCAGGCTCCTCTCTTCCCTGAAGACAGGCGCTGAGATGGCCCTGTGTTTCCTTCCCCACCCAGCTTCCTGGGAGGGCTGCCCTCCAGCCTGCCCCCAGCTCTGCTTGGCTCAGGGCTTTGGAATGAAAGACGCAAGACTGAGCTCCTAGGAGTGACTCACCTCTGCTTGGAGGGATTACAGCCGGCTTTCGTGCCACTTAGCCATTCGTTCTCCATTTTCCTAAAAATGCCACATGGTCAAAAAAAAAAAAAAAAAACCCACATAGTCTATATTTTATTTTAAAATCAGCAGGGGGGACTTCCCTGGTGGTCCAGCGGTTGAGAATCTGCCTTCCAATGCAGGGGTTGTGGGTTTGATCCCTGGCCGGGAAACTAAGATCCTACATGCCACGGGGTAGCTAAGCCCATGCACCACAACTAGAGAATCCCCCACTCACAGCAATGAAGACCCAGCAAAGCTAAAAGAAAAAAAGAATAAATAGACTTTTTCATAGACTTTGCTTTGGGTGCTTATCAGTATGACCCGCCCCTTCACCTCCATCTCTCCCACTGTCCTGGGATCATTACAACCACCTGGGCAGGTACTGCAGCCCCTCAAGGCCTGGGTCACTCCCCACCTGTGACCTGTAGGTAGACGGTTAATAGGAACCTCCTGATCCCACTGTCTCAGGCCATCTCAGGTCCAGTGGAACTGGGCCAGGATCAAGCCCTGGGTGTGGCTTCCAGGCCTGGGTCGGCAGGAGCAGGTCTGTGCCGGGCATCTCCTGCTTCTGCTCCTGGTAGACTCAGCTAAGCCCAAGGGCAGGAAGACACAGAGGGCGTGCCCATAGGAGGCGCGCCCTCTTGTGCAGTTTCCCACACAGCCAAGAGTCAGCCCTTTCTTCCACTCAGACCAGCCGAGTCACTGGCACCAACCACACTGTCTGGAGTCGCATGAATCTCATGCCCGTGAACGTTCTCTGTAGGAGGCTCCCAGGCTTGAAGCAACAAACAAGCAAGTCAATACTGTTCCCACCTGGACACAATGGGCCTGCGGGCCTGGGAGCAGCCAGGCTTCCCTGAAGACTGTCAAATCCGCTGAGACAAAGGCCAGATGGAGGCCGGACTTCGGGGGTCACACAGAGAACATCTGCTCTGTTATAGGGTGGCAGGAAGTGCAAGGACCCATGGCTTCCTCTGTCCATGGGATTCTCCAGGCAAGAGTACTGGAGTGGGTAGCCATTCCTTTTCTCCAGGGGATCTTCCCGACCCAGGGATTGAACCTGGGTCTCCTGCATTGCAGGAAGATTCTTTACCATCTAAACTTCTCTGTACCAGAGAAACCCTGTTGAACAGGTTACTTCACCCAGGTTACTTCAAAAATGGCTTTAGACCTAAAGTGAGAAGGTCTGGATTTGAGTTCTAGCCAGATTATCTATTAACTGCATGGCCCTGAGCAAATCAATGAGCTTCTCCAAAGCACAAATTTCGTTATCGGTCGAACGGGAACAGAAACATGTTTCCTTCACACAGGAGCACGTGAGGATCAAATAACAGCACACATGAAAACGTTTTGTAAACTGTAATGTGCTCTGGAACTGTCAAGGGTCGTATAAAATGCTGTTTATTGCAGTTAACAATGGTAGTTTCAGTAGTTTGTTCCTCTACTCAAGTTTTGACCAGAACAGTGTGAACAGTGAAAAATGGTGAGCTCTGATTTTCTGTCACTTTCTAGTCCGCATTCTGCCCCAGGCAGGCAGGAGCAGCAGGGAATGAGGGGGGGTTAGCATGGCGCAGACCTGCAGGGAGCATAACAGGTAGGAAAGAAGCACGTACCTGTGTTCTCATCGTGGTCAGGGGCTGGATCCGGACAGACTTTAGGGTGGGCTAGAGGGGGCCAGCCCCCTGCAGAGCTGACCATCACCCAGCAAGAAGCACAGTGGATGCTGACCCACTGACAAGCCTCCCTACCCACTGGGCTCCCTGCCCTGGGCTGCTCATAAAACCCTGGTCACCTCTACTCTGGACCTTGACTGCAAGGACCTTGGAAGCAGCTCACTGGTGGACTTGGGATCTCGTTGGTATCCACAGCCCTGGTGTTTCCATTCAGACTCCCAAGGAGGCAACACTGCCTCACAGAAAAGAAGCCTACATTTTAGGTATCAGAAACTTCATCCTTTATGCATCCCAGTGCCTTTGTGTCCGGGACAAGAGTTCCAGCAGTAAGGATGCTGCTGTTGCTGTTACTGCACAAAGTTCATGCCACAGTGAGGGCAAATAGAAAGATCGGAGTTTGGAGCAGAGGGCTATTTATTGCCGAGCCCAGCAAGGAGAACAGGTGGCTTATATTCAAAAACACCGAACTTCTCTATGATTTTTGGGGGGAAGGTTTTTGGGTTGTTTGTTTGTTTTTTTTCCAAGTATTTATTTATATGTATTTGGCTGCTCCGGGTCTTAGTTACAGCACGCAGGGTCTTCAATTTTCATTGCAGCATGCAGGATCTCTTAGTTGAGGCATGTAGGACCTAGTTCCCTGTCCCTGCATTGGGAGTGTGGAGTCTTAGCCACTGAACTACAGGGAAGTCCTGAAATGTATTTCTTAAATAATGAGACTTGAAAGTCAAGATTATACCTTGATCCATGGGCTGTAGGACGGATGTTGTGTTAGCAGGCAGGAAAACAGCATTCATCAGAGCTCCTGGGTGACAAGGTTCGTTGTCACTGAGCAGTAATATTTTTGAAAGGAATCTCTTTTTCTGAGCAGGAGGTCTCTGCAGAGGGTTTAAAATATTAATTGAACCTTGCAGTAAACAGAAGTGCTGTCATCCAGGCTTTGTTGTTCCATTTGTAGAGCACAGGCAGAGTAGATTTAGAATGGTTCTTAAGTTAGGGCTCTAGGATTTTTGGATTGTAAATGAGCATTGGCTTCAACTTCAAGTCACCAGCCACAAAAGCCCCAACAAGAGAATCAGTCTAAAAAGAAAAAAGAGAATCAATCAGCCTGTCCTTGAGGCTTTGAAGCCAGGCACTGACTTCTTGCTTGCTATGAAATTCCCAGATGGCATTTTCTTCCAGTAGAGGCTATCTCGTCTACATTGAAAATCTGTTGTTTAGTGTAGCCACTTTCATGAATGATCTAAGCTGGATCTTCTGGGTAAGTTGCTGCAGCTTCTACACCAGCACTTGCTGCTTCACATTGCACTTTTATGTTATGGGATGGCTTCTTTCCTTAAGCCTCATGGACCAACCTCTGCCAGCTTCAAACTTTTCTTCTGCAGCTTCCTCATCTCTCTCACCATTCAGAGTGTTAAAGCTTCCAGCCACATCCTTGAGCATGCACACACACACACAAGACACGAAGGATGTATGTATATACAATCTCACCTCCAGAAAGAAAAATCAACATTCTTACCACCCCAATCACTGTTGGATAAATAGTTTGTATTTTTTTCAGAAAGTGTCAGTGTCTCTGGCAATCTACACACACGCACACACACTTACACTCACCCCTGGCCTTTTCTGCACCACTGTAAAGTTTTACCACCTCTGTGCATACTGCCCTTTCTTCAGTGTGAGCGCATGCACTCCGTTCTCCTCTTATTCACTAAGGCTGCACTTTCTCCTCTGCAGAGTTACCTGCTGCCATCAGACTAAACACAATCGTTTTCTTTTTTTAAGGCTGATTGATTTATTTGGCTGTACTGGGTCTTAGTTGTGGCATGGGCGATCTATGGAACCCGGCCCCCTGCTGGGGAGCATGGAGTCTTAGCAACTGGATCACCAGGGAAGTCCCCGTATAATAAGCTGTTTCTCTTTCGCTACTTTTAAAATTCTCTCCTTTTAATTTTGACAACCTAGCAATGCATGCATTCCTTGTTCTATTGTACTTCACTTAATTGTACTTCACAGATACTGTGTTTTTTACAAATTGATGATCTGTGTGTGGCAACTGCCCTGAGCAAGTCCGTTGGCACTGTTTTCCCAACAGCACTTTCTCAGTTGGTGTCTCTGTGTTCCATTTTGGCAATTCTCACAATAATTTAAACTTTTTAATTATATTTGTTATGGTGACCTATGGTACTGTTGTAACTGTTTGGGGCACCCATGTAAGACTATGAACTTGATCAATAAATGTATGGGTGTTCTGACTGCTCCACTAACTGGCTGTTCCCTCCTCTCCCTTCCTCTCCTCCGTCTTCCTGTTCCCTGAACAGAACAGTATTGAGTGATGACTTGAGTGTGAAGAGTCCAGAATTGGAGTGAGAAGGGTTTGCTGTGTAACCGGGGAAAGGGTCAGAAAGAGATTGCTCGGAAGACTCTGGGGGAGTGGGTAGACTCTCTCAAGCTTGCATACACAGGAACAGAACGGGCAGTCTCTCGGTCTCTCCTGCACTCTCCTCCCAACAGCTGTGCAAAGACCAGCACGTGACCCTGCAAGCACAGCACTGCAGCTTCTGACGGCACCAGGAGAAGGGCAGGGAGACAAAGGCCGCAGGCACGGCCAAGCCAGCTGCCAGGAGCCCCTGTCCCCACGGCGACACAGAAAAATAGTCGTGAGACTGCATCCAATGTCACTCTCCACCGGGGACCTCCCAGCCCCCGCCCCGGGACTGAAGCAGCAGGCCCGGGAAACAGGCCGCTCCTCTGTCTCTCCCTGGAAGGTCCGAGGGCTGCTCCGGCTGTGCAGGGGGGATTCCTGGGGAGCTGGGGTGGGGAGATGGGTACTTAGGGGGCTCCAATGACAGGACGCCGGGGCCAGCTCAGCACAGCTCAGACCACGCTGCCAGCACAGCTCGTGTCCCCGTCTCCGTACGATGCCGCTCCTGCCCCTAGGCTGGGTTCTTCCAGCAGGACTCCAGGAGAAAGTAGACCCACCTCCTCCCTCTCCTCACTTCTCCAGATCAGCCCGCCACCTCTCCTTTCTGTCTCAGGTCCTACACCGAGACCTCTGCTTAGATGACATCAGACCCACTACACACACTTCACATATTACCTTAACCCAGGCGTTTTAACTTTCCTGGGGCTTGATTTTAAAAAAACAAAACAAAACTTCTACCTTCTCTTTCTCTCAAGGATAAACTAGGGTTAAGAAAGTAACTAATGGGGACTTCCCTGCCAGTGCAGGGGACACGGGTCCTGGTCCAGGAAGACTCCACATGCCTTAGAGCAACTAAGCCCGTGTACCACAGCTACTGAGCCCGAGCTCTAGAGCCCGAGAGCCGTGACTGCTGAGCCCGAGTGCTGCAGCTGCTGAAGCCTGCACACCAGGAGCCTGTGCTCCCCAACAGAGGAGCTTGTCCAGCGCAGCAAAGAGTGGGTCCCGCTTGCTACAGCTAGGGAAAGCTCGTGCACAGCGACGGAGACTAGCACAGCCAATAAATACATGACAAAGAACTTTTTTAAAAGATGGAGACACTTTTTCAGGTTAGTCACTCTGCTGGGCCCTCACAGGGGTGCTCAGGAGACCCGAGTTCTCCCCAGAATGTCTTGATTAACCCTGACAGCGCTTCCCAGCAGAGAACACTGATTTCAGCGTTAAGTGATACAAAGAGCACAGGGCTTCCAGGCAGCTCCGCAGTAAAGAACCCACCTGCCAATGGAGGAGATGCAAGAGTTGCGGGTTCGATCCCTAGGTCAGGAAGATTCCCTGGAGAAAGAAATGGCAACCCACTCCAGTATTCTTGCCTGAAGAATCCCATGGATAGAGACGCCTGGCAGGGTACAGCACACGGGGTCGGAAAGAGTCGGACACAGCTGGGCACACACACACACATAAGAGCACAAACTTGATGTTTAATCCTTCTGATCAAGAGGGAGGGGATAAACTATGTGTTAGTCTCTAGTCATGTCCCTTGACCGTCCTAGAACCCATTCTTTTCCTAAGGAGATTCGTTGCTTCTGTCCAAGGCAAACAGATGGGCTTTATTCCCTCCTCCATTCACGAGCCAGGTGGTCACCATGTGTTCTCAGATCAGGCTGCTCTCACCCTCTCATCCCCCCCCCAACCTCCCCCATCTCCCCGACTCACCTGCCTTCTCAATCTTCCAACCAGGTCCATCTTATTACGCCTTTAATGAAACCCCTTCCTATCCTCCCTCATATTCCAGATATTTCATTGCTTCATGTTTTATAGGGTTTTTTAATCCACTCTTCCTTTTCACTGCCACTCCTTGGCTTGGGGCATCACCTCAAGGGTGCCGACAGAGAAAGTGAGGGAAGCGGTGTCTGGAGTGAGGCCGGTGGCCAGGTATGGCTGCACAGGTGGGACCCAGCGTGCAGACCTATGGAACCCTCACGGGCCTCTCTCCTTCCAGTTCACAAATCTGGGCAAGTGAGACCGGGGTCCCCGTGAACCTGTCTTTCTTGTAGGCTGTGACAAATGTCTCTACTTTGAGTGGGTCACAAACACTCGGAGGACACAGGCAGAGCAGCCACATTTGTCTGACTTTCAAGAGATCGGACAGAGCAGTGACAAGGAGCCGAGATAAGGCTGGACCGCAGGGCGGCAGGTACTGAGGCAGCCTTCCGGGAAGTGACTCCAGGAAACCCTGTACCAGCCTGGGGTCTGGAGACGTGGGCTGTGGGCTGTGGGCTGCACCGTGTGTAACTGAGCATCCCTGGGGAAACCGCCCAAATATTCCGTTTTCTCCTGGAGGGGCTGCGGGTGGCCGAGTGGGGAGGTAAGGGACTGAGATGGGGGAGTGGACCGGAAGGGGAATCTGGAGAAGCCATGACAGCACGTGATGGCAGAGAGCCACGGCTCCAGGAAGGGCAGCAGAAGCCAGGACTGGGGCTGCCTTTTTAGGGAAGCAGCCTTACCAGCAATTCCAGTTTAAAAAATAACTTTGCCAGCACAGATCAAGGCTTGGCTCCTTGTGCCTGGAAGGATCTACAATGAGGATCATGTCTTTGGGTTCAGCCGCAAGTCTCGCTGGCCCCTCCTTAGCCCGCTGCTTACGGGAGACAGCAGAGGCTCGTGGGACGCTTTAGCTGGGGAAGGTCCCACGGGCTTCAGTGAAAGTCTGGCCTCAGAGTTGGACGAGGCTGGCAATTATTGATAACAAGACAGACTGTTCCCTGGCGCAAGAGCAGGAAGAATGTGGCCCCACCATCAGGGAGGACGCTGTGGCTGCCTTTCAGTGTGACCATCCTGGTTTTCTTCCCGCCAGAATCTCTCCCAATGTGCTATCCCACGTGGTATTAGGAAGACCGAAGCCAATTAAGATGGAAGGAAACCTCTTGTTTCCGAAGACACATTCACCCCACCCCACCCCCCTTCAAAAAAACCTAACAAAAATCCACAAGTCCGGGGACTTCCCTGGTGGTCCAGTGGCTAAAACTCTAAACTCCCAATGCAGGGAGCCTGGGTTCGATCCCTGGTCAGGGAACTAGATCCCACATGTGGCAACTAACACCTGGCATGGTAAAATAAACAAATTAAAAAAAAAAAGTGCAGGCATCTCAGACTTGATGCGCTGGACTGCTTCCCACTCCAGACCAACTGATTTCCTTGTCTTGTTCAAATCACTGAAGGAAAACCACTATTTACCAAGTCACTCAGGACAAAAGCAAGGAGTCAGCCTTAACTCTGCTTTTTCTATGAATCCTTCTCTCCGTTTCACCTTCAAAATGCATTTCACAATGGACCACAGCTAACTAATCCACCACCTCCATCAGATCTAAACCACCATCCTCTCTCTGCCACAGACCACAACCCCTGCCTCTCTTCCTGTCTCCAACCTCAGCCCCTCTAGCCTGCTCCGTCCTCCATGGCAGCCCGAGTGATCTTTCTAAAACAGATACTGCATCATGTCGCTCTTCCCCTTAAAGATGTCTCCAGACTCCAGATCCGTATCTGTCCGCATCCTGCCAAGCCCTGCTTAACTGGCCTGTCTGCTCCCCGGGCACCTCCCAATCTCCTGTGGTCCACAGGGTCCCGCCCACCTACTGGCCTTCCTCACATCCTCTCAATGTGCCCAACACTTTCCCTCCCTGGACATGCTACTCCTGGGGCTCGGTGCCTCCTCGATCTCCAGGTTACAACACCTCCTCCAACACCTCCTCCAACACTTCCTCAGATGTGCCAAGCCAACCAGCCCCTTCAGTGACTCTGCCTGGTTTTATGTGTGTCTCAGAGCACTTGTGAGCACGTGAAATCCTCTGGCATATTCACTCTTTGTCTGTCTCCAGCTGTCCCATCTACCACCGCCACTCCAAACGGAAGTTCCTCCGTGCAGGGATCTGTCCGTTCACTGCAGTCCCCAGACTGGAACGCAGCTTGGTCCCTAGTAGGGGCGGACATGAGGGGGAGGACTCCAGCCCCCTTCCCATTCCTGCCCCCAAGGCGATCCCTCCAGAGAGGAAGGGGGTCCCTGGGAAGTCCTTCTCGCCGCTAGGCCTGCTTCCATGGCCTGCTGCTTCCTCCTGTGTGAACCCCATTTGCTGGGTGTGGGTGAGCCACCAGCCCCCTATGGCTGGGAACGGGGGTGGGTGCCAAAAGTAGGGACCAGCACTTCAGGGAAAACACAGGCCACAGCCCAGCTCCACAGCATCACAGCTTCATGACTCCAGCTGCATTTCATTAAAAGTGGGCTGACTCACTGGAACCCAGACCCTGTGGCCAGTAGTCCGATTTCTGCCTCATTTTTGTTCTCCTCCAAGCTTCAATTAAGGGAGCAACAAAAGATCTCTATCATGAGCCATGTGTGATGATGATCTCATCAGCTAAGACAAATATTTTTTTCTGGTTGTATTTATAGAACCTTTCCTTGTTTCCTTGGACAACCCTAGCTGGCATTATCTTGTTCACTTTCCTTCCATCCAGATCTGTATCCATGGGGGGCAGCTTTTTATCCGCTGCTCTTTGCTGCCTGAGATTTCTAATTCCTCTGTTTTGCTTCTCAGCTTTCATCTGTGGGTCTCTTTTAAAATCAAACAGTTTGGAATTTCCAGTTACCAAGACAGTAACTAGAATTAATTAAAAAAAAAAAAATAGACACCATTGGCTATGGATGAGCACTTGGCAATGGTTTCTCTTAGCAGTTATCTCAGTGCCTTCAGGGAGGAAAGCTTGGTTCTCCTTTCCCAGTTCTGCCAGTCACATGTTTCCTGGCGACGGGCCTCCCTTCAGCCTCACTGGGTGGGAAGCGCAGCCCACCCCTGCCAGCCCTGTGGATGCACACCCTCTGTGGCTTGGAGATCTACGTGCCAGCAACGTTCTGGCTTGCTCAGGGGCGCATTAACCTGGGTCCTGTCAGGGCCAGGAGGATGAGACAAGACCCTGGGAGTGGAAAGGGTGGGGGCTTAGGGGACTCCTGTGCAAGCTGGAGCCTGCCCTGCTGCCAGGGATGCAGGGGGCAGACAGTCCGGCCAACAGGTCTGCCCTCAGAGCTTAACTCTGGTGCCGCAACTTCTTAGTTAGCTAAGCTAAAGGTGTGTTTGCTCTGTGGGGCTTTCCCATGTCCCCGCTCACAGACCATGTTGCCTTCAAGAAGTGGGACTGCTTCTCCAGTTAGGGTCTGATTTGTGGGATTTTTAGTTCCCCAATCAGGGATCGAACCTGTGTCCCCTGTACTGGAAGGCAGATTCTTAACCACTAACCCACCAGGGAAATCCCAAGACCTCACTATTTTTACATATAGAACCCTGATAATCAAACAGCATACAAACAGGTATACCGTGTAGATATCTATGGCACTAAAATTACTTTGGGGGAGTGATGATCAGGAAAAGGGTATTTAAAAAACACTCTTTAAGTATTTAATTATAGTAACACAAAGGTTGAACAATATCATCTTAATCTTAGCTCTTGCTTTCCTCTCTCCTGATCAAAACTTGTCTTTCAGCAAAGAACCTAAAACACGTTCCCTCTAATTTATGTCTGATAAAAGTTTAAGATAGCATCTCTCATAGGGATATTTGCTTACTAAGAGCCCCAACAACGCTTTCTGATAAAAAGTCATGAAGATCTAGTCGTGGAATTGTAGCCTGAGCCAAGCATGAGGAGACTGCTTTCTGAGAAACTTGGATTTATTTATTGACTAGCTTTTTAAGTAAAAAAATATGGACAAACTGTCTGCCAAAAGATCTTGTTTATAATCAATTTTAGATGTAAGAAGCTTCTTCTTGGGTATGCTTTAGAAATAGAAACATAGACTCAGCCATAAAAAGGAACAAAACTGGGTCATTTGTAGTGAACTGGATGAACCTAGAGTCTGGCATACGGAGTGCAATGTCAGAAAGAGAAAAACATAAGAGTGTATATTAACGCATATGTATGGAATCTAGAACAATGGTTCTGATGCAGGGCAGGAATAGAGATCCAGACGTGGAGAATGGACTTGTGGACACAGCGGGGGAAGGAGAGGGTGGGACGAATTGAGAGCAGCATTGACATATATACATAACCATGTGTAAAATAGCTGGTGGGAAGCTGCTGAATGGCACACGGAACTCAGCTTGGTGCTCTGTGATGACCTAGAGGCAGATGGGTTGCCCAGGTGGGAGGCTTAAGAGGGAGATGATATGTGTACACACACAGCTGATTCGAGTTGTACCGCACAACATTATAAAGTGATTATAATCCAATTAAAACAATAATAAGTAAAATATAGCCAGTTAAAAAAAAAAAAGAAATGTTGCAACTTCTAGGATTTTTTAATGGTCTTTCTGAAGTCAAGATAATTCTGAAAACTCCAGGGCTTGTGATCAAAAGACCAAGGCCTTCTCAGTGTCCCTAAAATCAGAGCTTCTGGATTTGGTCACTTTTATTTTGCAAAAGACTTAACTGACTGGGTCAGATGGGAGGACAGCGGCGGCGCTGCTTGCGTGCATGGGAAGGGGAGGGTGGTGGTGCGTGGGCAGCAAGAGGCAGGGCTTTTCGCAGACTCTTTCTTTCACCCTGTGCAGACCTTGCCACATGTGCACGATAGCTGGATTTATGTCCCTGAGATTCCCTGAATTAGCCCAACTTCCTCAAAGTTACCCTCCCACAGTTCTTGGCTTTAACTAGAATCTTACTAGTGACCTATGTCCAGTGTTGGCTTTAAAAGTAAGAAAGAGACTGGGAACAATTAGATAGGGTCCGCATAAGAACAAATACAATGACTGGAAAACAGATCCTTTGCAGAATGCAGTTAGAACTGTTGACCTTGGACTAGGAAGGGCAGGGGAAGAGGTTATTCTGTGGGGACGAGTGATTACCTCTTCTCTTTCTTGTACCTTTTTGGATACAGATGGGGTATAAATAACATTCTCACTGCTGAGGATCAAATACAAGAAACTGGGTTTGATTTCGGATTGCAGAGACATAGAGTGAATACGAGGGAAAAATCCCAGTACGTCGTTAGACATTGGTCTTCAGAGGGATTGGTTTTGTTTCTTTTTCTGTAAATGTAGAAAAGGCAAGACACAGCAGGGATGGTTTTCGAGAGTGGAGCTGGACTGTGATTACTAAATACATGTGAGCTAGGACCTTAGTAAGATCCTGTGGAAGCCAGAGAATGTACCCTCCCCGTTTTCCGAAAGGCCCTGATTTTAGGGCCATTTACTCTGACTCTTTTCATTTCTGATGGTTAAAGGCATCCTGGTGAGTGGGAGGAATGTGAGTCCTGTCCTAGACTCTGCCATTTACTAACCTGCTGACCTCGGACAACCCACAGCCTCCTCACAGGGTCATGTGTGATGACAAAGGCTTCCCTTCTTACTTAAGTTATTAAAAGTGTCAAGAGAAAAAAAATAACAATGTTCTACAGAATGTTCAATGCTACACAAACATAGCAACTGTTATTAACTTGGATAAATTGTTCATTAGGCCTTGATCAAAGGTATTTCCAGCTGTCAGTGTTGACCGATACTGATTCCCAGGTTTGAATCTCAAAACCTGTGAAATCCATCTGTTCAAACGTCCTCCTGTCTGTCTACCCCGTCACCCCTCAGGCACACCTCACTCAGAGAGTGCCTGCTGAGGGGCAGTTAGTGATGGGGACACAGCAGGGCACAGCAGGAGGTGGAGCGGGGGTGCAGCGTGGCGAGAGTTCTCATCAGGCCAATGGTGCCCAGGATCTCCCTGGAGGGCAGAGGGAGGGACACGGCCCAGAGGGGCTGGGTGCCAGTCCAGGCTCAGGCAAAAGGAGTTAGGTCCAAGTTAGTCTTGTAGTTAGTCTACAAGACTGAGGAGGGGGAGACCCCAGGCCAAGACTCAGAGCAGATGAAAGCTGGGTGGAGTTGGGGAACTATAAGTACACTTAAAGGACAATTGCGGGGGGTGAAGGTTAGCTGTCTGCCCGGCTAAGGGCTTCCCCTCTAGAGGAACAGAGTCACTGGGGGCTTCCAAAGAAATGCGGATATTTCACTCCCAGTGCAGCCAAGGGGAGGGTGGAGGAGGCAAGGCTCCCAGGACAGAGGCGGTGCAGCCAGGCAGAAGAAAAGAGCTGGGGGCCAGGAGCAATGTGAAGAGGTGGGGGTGTCGGCGCAGCGGGAATCAGAGAAGAGAAAGCCAGAGACGGAGGCGCAACCGTGCATGGTGACCATTTTCTGGGGATGGCCCTTGAGAAAGGGAGCTGAAAGAGAGTGGGGTGACGGTCTCCGACAGTGACGACCCAGAAGGCTTTCCCTCAGTTCAGTTCAGTTGCTCAGTCGTGTCCGACTCTTTGCGACCCCATGGACCACAGCACGCCAAGCCTCCCTGTCCATCACCAACTCCTAGAGTTTACTCAAACTCATTGCCGTTAAGTCAGTGATGCCATCCAACCATCTCATCCTCTGTCATTCCCTTCTCCTCCTGCCTTCAATCTTTCCCAGCATCAGGGTCTTTTTCCCTACAGCATCTTAAAAAGGATGAAACACACAAAACCTAAAATCTACCTGCGTCGTCATTGGAAGTATACTGAGAACCCTGAGTGTCCTGCTGCTCTTGTGGCTGTGGCTGTCCACCGGATTCTTCATCTTCAGAACTGAAGCTCTGTCCCCACTGAACACAGACTCCCCGCCCCCCGCCCCCCACCACCCGGACCCCAGCGACCACCCCTCTGCATTCAGTCTGTCTGAATGTGACCATTTCAGCTCCTCACATAAATGGAGTCACACAGTGTCTGCCCTTTGTCACTGGCTCATTTCACTGAGCACAATGTCCTCAAAGTCCATCCACGTTGTAGCCTGCCTCATACTTTCTTTTCCTTTTAAGGCTGAATAGCATTCCTTTGTATATGCTCTTATCTCTTTGAAACTTTCAATCATGATCCATAATGCAATATTGCTTCTGTTTTATGTTATGGTTGTGGTTTGTTTTTTTTTTTCCACCATGTATCATGTGGAATCTTAGTTGCCTAACCAAGGATTGAACCTATACTGTCTGTGCTGAAAGGTAAAGTCTTAACCACTGGACCACCAGGGAAGTCCTCATGGTAATAAGTTTATTTGGTGTCATGACCTAGTATACATATGCATATTATGTTACTGAAATGTTATATTTTTAGCATATATTATTTATAATAATACACAGACTAATAAAATAAACATTTTACCCCCAACCTACCCTTCCTACATGTGAAATATTGATGTTTTGTTTCTATTCTGTTTCTTAAATATGAAGATTCTAGTCACAATCCTCCAAATCAGCCCCGTGACCCCGGGTCTGTGAACAGTTGGTCTGTCTGATGCTGATGCCAGCAAGGCTCCGTGGAGGGAACACTAGGAGCTCAGTGCCAGAGCCACCAACTCCGGAGGCCAGGCGGAAACCAGCTTCACCCATTTGTCTTCATGATTGGCCTTTATTTCCAGCACAATCTATCCAGCATAGGTCCCAACTATTAGTTTATTTCTGGTGTAAATAGGGTAATTCATGAATTTGCTGCTTTTCTTCCAATGGTTGCCAGCTGGCATGGGTTTTTGCTCTGGGTTATTCACAGCCAGTGGCCATTCCACTCCACTTTTCTATCCCCTGGGAGGGGATGGTGGTGGAGTAAACTGCCCCTCTTCACACCCCACCCCGCTCATTCCCCTGATCTGGGAATCGGGAAGGCGGGACTTTGGCAGCAGGTGACTGTGGCCTCTGGGCCCTGCAGGGCTTCCGGAGGTCCAGCTGTTGCACGGCTGCAGGAAGGGTCTCCTGAGGGAGCGGCACTATCCAGGGAGGACGGGGGTCAGCCTCCAGAATAGACGCCGGGGAGTGCCCGCCAAGAGAAGAGAGGAGGGTCCCAGACCAATGGGCATCAAGGGTCAGGTCTTCCATGGTATATCTGGGTAGGGCTGCAGCAGCTGGCTATGGCGATGCTCAGAGAAGGCCCCGGGTTCCACCCCAGTCTCCCCACCGTTCCTGTTCTATACTAAGTGCCAGGAGAGCTTCACCCCTCCCGCCTTATTAATTAGCTAATCTCTGTCGAGTTCCCAAAGGATGAGGTCAGAGGGATTACCATCTCCATAGCAATGAAAACATTAATGGGATGAGAGAGAAATCAGAGGGAAGTTCCTGTATCCCTGAAGTTCACTGAGCACTGCTGTGTGCCATTAGCTACAAAGATGCCCTGTGAACAAAACAGTTGCCTCTGAGCATGCCCTGAGGATGTGCAGTGGGGGCGGGAGGCGGAGGGTGACCAGACCAAGGACTCTAAGCTGAGGACATGGACTCTGCAAAGGTCTGGTGGGGAGAAAGAGCTGGGTTCTTTCACTTTTCAGGAAGTGGAACTGAGGCTGTCCATGTCAGAAGTGTAGAACTGGTCAGGGGTTTGATGATCTTGGGCAACTGGGCCAGTGAGAGTCACAGAGAAACCAGGATGCCTTGGGCTGAACCGTTGAGCACCAAAAAATATCCACAAAACACTCTGAGCTGGAGAGTCAACTAGATAAGAACTTGGGACTTTTATAACATGACTATATATGGTGCCTTATTTATTCAAGGTTCTATTACATCAGTGATTCTGTTTCCTCTTTGTAACTTAGTGAGGTCAGCCCAGTGGGCATTCACTTATCCTAATTCCTCTCTCCCACCCCACTCCCTTTCTTTGATAAAGGAGCTAAAGATCAGAGGGTAAGTGACTTGTCCTACATCAACCAGAGAAAGAATCTGAACACTCTGACCCAGACCGTAGCTCTGTCCACCACCTTGGATCACCTCTCCAGTCCAGACTCTTCTCTTGCCAGGCTTCTGAGTGCTGGCCCTGCGGGATGACCTGTAGATGACCCCACCTTGGGATGGGGTTGGAAGAAAGGACACCTGGGCTTCGTGTGATGGTCCTCAGAGGCCTCTGGATATATGTGACTGCCGGGCACCGAGAGCTCGGTCCTCCTCCATCTGTCCCCCTCCCTCCCCGGGGTCACTGGCTCTGTCCCTCTGGGAGGGGCCCTCAGACATGGAGTGTGCAGAAGCTTTGGTGCCAATGTTTACGGTTTGAATTTTGACTCTGGCACTTGCTATCTGGCAACCTCAGGCAAGTTTCTTAAACTTTCTGAGCCTCAAATGGTACACCAATAAGCACCCAACAGGATGACTGGCACGGTTAAGCCTGGGTCATGGTCTGGCCTCAGGAAGGGGAGAAGTTCATAGCCTCTGCCATTTCATCTGTGGGTCCTCCCTGCCCACTCTCTGCTGAAGGTCCTGCAGAGGTTACCCTTGAACCCAGGGCAGCCAGAACACTGGGGCCCTTGTTCTGGGATCCTGGGGGCTCGCGGTATGCTTCAGGGCATCCTGTCCCGGTGACTCACCTCCTTCAGAGGGAGCTGTCCCAGCCTCCTCAGACTGGCCAACTGACCGCACAGACCAAAAATAGCTCCAATGAATGGAACTAGCATCCCAGGAAGCCCACAGCCAGCCCTGAGGGTGGAATTAGGGCAGGAAGGGCTTCCCAGGGTCTCGCACTCACCCCTAACCCTGATCCCACACAGACACTCCTGCTGTGAAAGTCTATGAAAATCTTGAGCACATCAAGGAGGCGCTTGTGTGGAAGCTAGCTTCCTTGACCACCCCCACTCCAACCCTGCCTGCAAGAGCTCTCCAGGGCAGGACTGGCCCGAGTCCCCCCGCTCCCTCTGAACGCTGATCTTCTCAACCTCTGTGCTTTGCTTGCAGAAATCTTATTTCTCAAACAGGGTTTATTGCTCACCCCTAGACCGTCTCTGAGGTTTTGCAGCCCCTCCTTGGTTCAGGGGTTTCTGGGGTGGAGAGGGACAAGGCCTAACGGACATGATTTGGTGCGGGTGCCAGCCGCCAACACTCTCCTGACCCAGGAGAAGGGAAAAGGAAGACCAACATCATGGACACAGGTGCCCTCTTTTTGATAATTGGAAAGTCACTAGTATTTTCTCAGCCAAACAGGTCTAGAAGGGGAGCCCCAGGGTAGGGAGTGGCAAGACGTGGGGGTGATGACTGGGTGGGGCCGGGGAAGATAGAGGGAGCCCTGAGAGTGTGGGTGAAGTCAAGTTTCCAGGAGGTGAAGTGTTAGTTGGCCTAGAAAACTGAGATTCTGCCTTACTTCTTTTTGCAAAAATACTTATTTGACTGTCCCAGGTCTTAGTGGCGGCATGTGGTATCTGAATCCCTGACCAGGGATTGAACCCAGGCCCCCTGCACTGGGAGCAGAGTCCTAGCCACTGGACCATGAGGGAAGTCCTCTTCCTTAGTTCTTTATTTGACCTCACTCATTAGGCCAGTGGATGATGGCCACTAATTCATTTCACAAACATGATCACCTCACTGGCTTTGGAGTTGGAAGTACAGAAAGCAAAAAACCAACCTGGCTCTCTACCCTGGAGTTAATTGTTTTTGTGGAGGACTCACAGAAGTAAGCAGATGGCTCGTCAGTCTGATACAGTACAGGCAGGTCTGCTGAATCTTTGTGAGGCTGGGGTTGGGGATGGGGAGGGATTCAGGAAAATCTTCCCCCAGGAAGTGACAACTGTGCTGAACCCCAGAGGTGAGCCTGTCCAGGAGAAAGAAAGAGCCCACAAGAAGAGGGAATAGTTGCTCAAAGCCCAGGTTGGTGAGAGCAGGGTTGATCAGGAAGCCGTCTTGGAGCTGGGCATGAGCGCTGAGGTTGAGGAGGTGGGCAGGGTGGGGGCCCGCAGGGGGTGGCAGCCTGCTTCCGGCAGAGGGGATGGACCCACCTGGCAGTCAGGAGTCTCCAGTGAGGTCCATGTGTCCAGGGACCAAAGCCCCTATCATCACTGTACCTGGTCCCAGAGCCCCGGTTCAGAGGCAGCTGGGCCATCGTGCGGCAGAAGGCAGAGCTTCTCCACTCAGACAGCTTGGACCCAGAGGTCCTCAACCTTTCTGTCACCAAGGACTGGTTTCCTGGAAGACAATTTTTCCCTGGACGGAGTGGAGGTGGGGGGTGGGGGAGAAGGTTTAAGTGCATTACATGTATTGTGTACTTTATTTCTACTATTATTACATAAGCTTCACCTCAGATCATCAGACATTAGATTTCAGAGGTTGGGGTCCCCTGGAGAAGGTCAAGGCTTCTTACCATATACTGAGGCCACCACACTGAAGTCAGGATTTCTTCACTGTTCTTGACAGTGGGCATCCGCTGGGCGGGGCAGGGCCTGCAGGTTGGTTCAACCAGGACGCAGGTTGCACTCATGGCAGAAAGTAAGGGGCAGCCCTGATCCACATGCAGTGAGCATGTGGCTGGGAGGCAGGGGACAGGCTGGAGGAGATGTGGCTGGGATCCAGGCTCACGGTGGACCTGCTGGGTCTCCCACATTCCAGCAGGTGAGCAACCTCTGTGTAACTGCTTCATCCTATCTCTGAGAATAAAATGACCGACACCCCTCCCTAGAGAAGCCGCTGGCCATCCTGCTGCCCCTGATTGGACAGGCACCCTGCTGCCTACTGCCACGGGCTGGCTGGGGCTGCCACGTGCTCTGAGCGCATTCTGACCTACTAGGGTTCCCTCAGACTCCAGTAGAAAGGGAACGGTTGGGATGAGTCTCCTCTGAGGTGCTCACTGTAGGTGTACAGTTTGCCCTGTTTTCCAGAAACTGGTGGTTGGGCTGACTGACTGTCTTGGGGGCAGGGTATTCATGAGCCCCACGGGGCAGAGTGTGGCTCACAGCCAGCTGCCTTCCTGAGGCCCATAGACCTGCAACGCTGCACCAGGTCCATCAGGAGGAGGGCGGTCCCAGTTCCTGGGACCACAGCAGACCCCAACCCCCGCTCCCCATCCTCATGCTCTCCTCCCTTCTCACGCTTCTCCCTGGCCTCCTCTTTCAGTCCCTCTCTCATCTATCTTCCTCCCCACCTCTCTCACACCCTCCACACCCGTTCCTCTGCTTTCTCTGCAGCCGCTCTCGGGCTGCAGTGCTAGAGCTGAAGGAAGCCCCTAAGCACTGTGTGTTGCCTGATGGCTTTCCCACGCCCTCTCCCCTGGAACTTGGACCAGCCCCTCTGCTGGACATGGCCCTGAGGGCACTGTCCCCCTGTGGTTTGTGTCATTCGATGGGGGTGCCTTTCAGACGTAAAGAGTGCTCTCAGGAGTCACCGCAGTTTCAACGTGGGACTCAAAAGCCTTCAAAGCAAAGAGCCTTTTAGGGGAAGATGCTGGTCCCTGGAGACCATGTCCTGGACTGGACTCTGAAGCTGACACAGGAGGAAAACGGGCAGGGAACAACCTTTGGAAGACTGACACAGCTACAGGACATGATATAAACGGACAGAACCAACGAGGTCCAGGATGGTGGATGAGACTTTCATTCGACCTTGAGCCTCAGAGTAAGCCCATCTTAATACAAGAGCAAGGGGTGCCATGACAGTTCCAAGACCAACATAAAAAGTCAGCAAGTGGGCCCATGGCCCAATTCCTGGAAATCCCCACCCCTTGCCCCAAATAGCTGGAATACCCCTCCCACCCAGTAGCATATGAAATTACCCAGCCATATGAAACCTATGTACCTGGGTGCTGCTCTTGCTTTCTGAGATGGCCCACACGCTGTCTGTGGAGTGTGTTTCTCTCTAAATGAATCCACTTCTTACCTAGCAGTTTGTCTCTTACTAAATTCTTTCCGCGATGAGACATCAAGAACCTGAGCTTCCTTAAGTCCTGAGACCAGGTGCAACCTCAGTTAAAAGACCCTGGGTTCAAGTCCCCCGTAACTGTGGGTTACGCCGTTTCAAACCTCGTGGATAGAGTCCACTGCGCTCCAGAACCTTCGGACATGGAGACTGGAAGTCTCCTTCCCTCCAGCCTCACCATCTACCACCCCCACACGACCACACCCGCGGCAGGCTGATGATCTGAGCACATCAGTTTGCCAGCCTCGCTCTGAGGGTTCTCCCGTTTGCCCGCCGACACTCAGCTCCCCCCTCTGCCGGGAATCCTTCCCTGTCACCCAACTCAGGAACACCTCTCCTCGCCTCCCCAAGCTCTTTTGGAAGTCTGTTCCCTTGTCTGGCTCTTTACATCACATGACATCAAACCACTGCTCAAAAACAACAGCTCTGTTAGGACTGGAATGAAGTGCGTGCTTCTCATCCTCAGACAGCTCTTCGGGCGTGACTCGACCTGGCCTGGTTCTTGGACTTGTTTCTTCCTGCTCTTGCCCTCACCGGGTCCCTTTCAGCCTCACCAAGTCCATCTCAAAACCCTGCACCTGCTGTTCCCTCTGCTCAGAGGACTTGTCCCCCAGACAACCAGAGCTCCCAGAACGTAAATCTACGAGAGCAGAGGCTTGGCTTTGCGGTCCTCCCCATCAGATTCTGTGTGCCTGGCACGTGGCGGGTGGTGGGTGACAGTACTGGATGTAACCCAGCAGTAAATAATACGCTGCCTGGCACCATCCCCTCGTGTGGCTGCCCTCACCCATCGTAGCATCCTGCCAGTGTCCAGCCCAGGTCCTCTAGCGGGGTTGCTTTTAGAAATGTTTGTGGACAGAAGGGGAAAGAGTCCTTTCATGCCTTTCCCACCAGGCAGGCTCGGCTGCCTCTGGGGCAGGAAAGGAGTAACCCTCATCCTCCCGTCTCATCCTGGGCTCGGGCGGTCAGCCCAGCCCCTGGAATGTCGCTCCGGGGCAGCAGAGCTTCCTCCACTCAGATTCCTTTCCCAGTGCTGCCAGCATTGCCTTCCAAGCCGACTGGACTCAGAGAAAGGGTTCTGACCTCCTAGAACAGCACGCACCTAATTGTAGGAGGAACCAGGACTCTGTTGAGCTACGGGGAGATCTGGAGGGATTTACCAAGGCCATGGCTTTGCCTGCTGTGTTTCAAGCCCAGGCAGACGATTAGGTGATGGAGTTAAATATTCCAAAGTTACCTCATCCTCCCCCTCTCTCCCTCTCTCAAGGGGGAACATTCGGTTCCTCCTCCCCAACCCAGTCCTTCTCCATATTTGGGGATCTGGAATGGGCACCAGGGGCATGGCCGTCCCCTCTTGGTGTCTGCCGGGAGCTGTAGTTTCCCCACGAGTTCCGGCCAGTGAGTGGGCTATCCCTTCTCAGCAGGGTGCCTTTCGGAGGCTCACCTTCTGGTCTCAGGTCTCCGGGGATGGTTTCTGTTGTGGTTGCATCTCCCCACCTGTAAACTCAGATAATTATCTCTCTTTCCCTAACTGCCAGATTGTTTGTTGGGAGGGGTAATTAGCCAGCATTCAGTAAGTGCTTTGAGCTCATGCCAGCAAGGAATGCTTTATAAATAAAAATTGTTATCTTTAAAGACGAAAACACTAATTTCGATTGCCCAATTCCCTCTACAAACCAACCCTTTGCCTACACGCCAAAAAGATGCTGTTTAATTCCTTGTATGAGCCTTTCACCCGCCCCGCCCGGCATCTCAATCCACCTTGTCTCATCATTTCTAGTTTCATATCCCCGAGAATAAATGCTCTCGCTCTCTCTCCTCTCTGAAAGGAGCAGAGGAGATAGACAGCTGTGCCCTGCGCTGAAAGCACAGGAAAGTCACCACAGAGGAATGGGCTGGGCTTGCTCTGAGCTCAAGACTGATGCCTGAGCGTGGTGACAATCTGGTCTCTCTGGCTCTCTGCACGAGGCCGACCTTTGCTCCCTCTGAAGAAGGGACAGAAGTTTCAATGCAGCAGGAAGTAATTTGTAAAGTTTTTTTTTTTTGGTTGTACCACTTGGGTTGCAGAATCTTAGTTCCCTGACCACTGCAGAGCCCTAACCATTGGACCACCAGGGAAGTCCCCGAAAGATCTTAATAAGAACCCCTTCTCCAGGGACTTGAGAGAAGACCTCTTCTGCCCAGGGAAGGGACTGATGCTGTCAGGGAGGCAGCAGCTTAGAGCAAATGGCTAGAATCCTAGCCCTGGGACTTGAGGCAAGTGGCTCACCCCAGCCGTGGTTCCCTCCTCCGTGAAGAGGAGATGACATCGAGGTCAGAGTTTTGTCAAGTGCTGCCCAAGGGGAGGCTCGAGCCAGACACGTCTGGACTAGAATCCCGCCGGGGTCTGCTGTGGACATGTGACTTCTCTGGTCCTCAGGCGAATTCTCTCTAGATGGGGATAATGAGACCATGTGAGGACCTCGCACAGAGCCCAGAGCTTCTCAGTAAACACCACCGTGACTGTTATCAGCGCCTTGCATAAGCAGTCCTGACTCTCAACGTACTCTCATAGCACTGATTACTTATCTCACGTCTCATCACCTCATTTTGTGATAACAAAGTAACATAAAGGTGCTTCCCAAGCTGTGTAGTACTACACTTTATAGCTTAATGACGAGGAGTGATTCAAACTGAGCTCGGAGGTCTCCTCCCAGACTCAAGTTTCCATGGCATCAGGGAGTACAACTGCTTTTTAGTACAAAGAAGTGCAAGCGTGTAAACTGTCAGCAGGATTATTTATTTCTTGTTTTACGTGTGAGTAGTAACAATGTCCTCTCAAAGAGTAACAAGGACTCCTGTAACACACAGCACACCAGCTCATGGGGCAGCGCAATCACGTCTAATGGTACATGAGCACTGTGTGTGTTTATGGAGGGTGGTCATCAAACAGTTGAAGTTCTCACAGGTGGTGGGATTTCAGATGATTCTCATACTTTTTGGTCTTGTTTGGATTATTTTTACTCTGTGTATGTATCATTTTTAAAAATAATCTTATTTATTTGTTTTGGGCTATACTGGGTCTTCGTTGCTGCATGGGTTTTTCTTTAGCTGTGGCAAGTGGGCGCTACTCCACATGGGCTTAGTTGGGCTTCCAAGATGGCTCAGATGGTAAAGAATCCGCCTGAATGCAGGAGTCATAGGAGATGGGGGTTCATTCCCTGGGTGGGGACCATCCCCTGGAGGAGGAAATGACAACTCCCTCCAGCATTCTTGCCAGGATAATCCCTCGGACAGGGGAGCCTGGAGGACCACAGTCCATGTGTTACAGAGAAGCCAACTCTGACTCCATGTTGGAAATTGTTTCTTTGACTTGATTTTTGTTGCTTTTGTTATTATAATCATACTTAATAACTTGCCTCAGAGGATCATGCCTCTCTGCTTGATTGTAAACTAAAGTACCTTTGTTCAGCTCAAAGAGAGATAGTTTGTCCCTGCCCACCTGTGAATAGAAGAGATGAACAACCCTTTCCAAAGGCTGACCATTCCCTTGGAGATGTTCTGCAAGACTGAATACCTTTCTCTTTACTCTCCCACTGCCTCTCCCTATTCTGCCTTTTGACTCTAGCTCCTCATTGTTTATTTCCCTCTGACTCTACAAAAGAACTTGGCAACCAGACCCTGACAAGATGGGTATTTTGAGGCACTACCCGACCATCTTCTCGGTCAGCTGGCTTTCCAACTAAAGTCCTTTCCTTGCTTCAACACCTTGTCTCTCAGATTCATTGGCCTGTCATGTGGCGAGCAGAGCGAGCTTAGACTCAGTAACATGTGGAGTTACAAAAAGTTGGACATGCCCAGGTGACTCTGCAGCCTGTTGGATCTTCCCAGATCAGGGATTGAACCCGTGTCTCCTGCATTGGCAGGTAGATTCTTTACTGCTGGGCCACCTGGGAGGCCCTCTGTGTGTGCATCATTTTAACAAAAGCAGTTAAAAGAGTAGATATGGAACAATCAGATTGAGTTCAGTTCAGTTCAATAGCTCAGTTGTGTCCAACTCTTTGTCATCCCATGGCGGAAAGCCAGGTTTCCCTGTCCAAGACCAACTCCCAGAGCTTGCTCAAACTCATGTACATCGATTCAATGATGCCATCCAACCATCTCATCCTATGTTGTCCCCTTCTCCTCCTGTCTTCAATCTTTCCCAGCATCAACGTCTTTTCAAATGAGTCAAGCATCAGGGTCTTTTCAAATGAGTCAGCTCTTCCCATCACATGGCCAAAGTATTGGAGTTTCAGCTTCAGCATCAGTCCTTCCAATGAATATTCAGGACTGATTTCCTTTAGGATTGACCCGTTTGATCTTCTTGGTGTCCAAGGGACTCTCAAGAGTCTTATCCAACACCACAGTTCAAAAGCATCAGTACTTCAGCACTCAGCTTTATAGTCCAACTCTCACATCCATACATGATTACTGGAAAAACCAAAGCTTTGACTAGACAGAACTTCGTTGGCAAAGTAATGTCTCTCCTTTTTAACATGCTGTCTAGGTTGGTCATAACTTTTCTTCCAAGGAACAAGCGTCTTTTAATTTCAAGGCTGCAGTCACCATCTGCAGTGATTTTGGAGCCCCAAAAATAGAAGAATAATTAAGCAGATGCAAAGGGCAATGGTAGTTCCTCTTGTTTGTTTTCTAGTTATTACTTTTAGGCCCTAGACCCATGGGACAATGTTGGGCAAATGTTTGTTTTACTTGCTGCGGTTGGCTGAGTAAGAAACCCAATTTTAGGACTGACCGAGGTTGCCAGGGCTCAGAGGGCTGTCCTCCGCTTCTTCGAGCTTCTCTCACCTTCCCTCTCCATTCTACTGCCCTCACCTGGGCTAGGTGTGAAATGATGATTTTTGGAAATCCTCCCACCAATTTTCCTCCTCCCCCACTACCCATATACCTGAATCAGGACTTGCTGACATCAAATTTCATTTAGGGAAATAACTTCCTGAAATAACTTGGGACATACAGATTCTGTCAGTGGTTCCTAGGCTTTTAAATACAAGACACCAGTTTTAAAAACTTTGTTTTTATTTAATTTTTGGCTGCACTGGGTCTCTGTTGCTTTGCAAGGGCTTTCTCTAGTTGCGGACAGCCAGGACTGCTCTTCACTGGGGGTGCGCCATGCGGTGGTTTCTGTTGTTGCAGAGCATGGGCTCTAGGTGAGTGGGCTTCAGTAGTTGCAGCTCATGGGCTTAATTGCTCCGTGGCATGTGGGATCTTCCCAGATCCGGGATTGAACCTGTGTCCACTGTATTGGCAGGCAGATTCTTATCCACTGCGCCACCTGGGAAGTCCCCAAAGACCACTTTAATTGCCCCTGCATCAATCCTGTCTGGGAATGTTTCTCTAGTAAATGAAATCTATTGACCGGTAACAATTGTAGCATTATGTCAGATAAATACACAACTTCCTAGAATATTAAACTATGTTGAGAACCCTTCCATCAGTTTTCCCCTCCCGGGGTCGGCCCGCTACAGGAAACCACAGGTTTTGGGAACCAGAGCTGTTCTGGGAGGGGAGGAAGGGAGCCCTGGGGCAGGAGCGGCTGTTCTTAGCCAGGATCTGGGCATGAATAGCAGCTCTGGATGCTGCGACCTACCCCAAAGCTTGGGAATAGCTGGGCTGGTGAGGAAACATTTTAAGGTTTCCTCAGAGGTCCTTCCTCTCTGGCATAGAATGGGTCAGGGGTTCTGTGGCCTTCAGCTGGGGGACAGCGGCTGTCGCTTCCCCTCCCCAGCCTCAGTTCAGCTCCAGTATAAGGCCCCTTTCAACCCTGAAATTCTATCACTTGGGGTGACTGGGTTTCTTAGATTATTTCCTAGGAAACAAGGAAGAAAGCACAGACAAGAAGGCAGGCAGGGGTCCCAGGATCTGGAAATATCATACATGTCTCTCCTCTCTGAGGGGCTGTGCTGGGACACGATCTCCTCAGCTTCCAACCTTTCACACAGTGTTCACCAGCAGGCATACCTGGAAGTCAAGATCAAAGGATGTAGAACAGCTCAGGGCAGGTGGGTCCCTTGGAGCAGCCCACACCTAGCACTTTGCACCACGCCAGATGCCCAGGGATCCTGAGATGGGGGGCCCTGTCCTGTCTTCAGGAAGGACATGGTTGAGTAGGGGAATGACACAAATAACTACAAGAAATCATGGATGTTGGGAAGGACCCACAAGAGAGGCATGAAAAGAGCAAAGCACAGTGGGGAGTTTTAAGAGAGGAGCGATCAGCTTGAATTGTGTGGAAGCAGGACAGACTCTGAAGGGCCCAGCATCTTTCTACCTTCCATGACAAAGCAAGGCTAACCAGTATCCAGGGAGCATCTCTTACTGGCTTCACGTCACGCCTGGTCTGGCATCACGAAGATTTGCTCAGGTGCATCTTCTGGTTCCTAGGGTGGGTGGGAACACGTGGAAATTGGATGGCAGGTCTGCCCAGGGCATGGGGTGGGGGTGGTATTGGTCACCTTGAGGGCGGAGGAGGAGATGTCATTTCTGGCCATCTGGAGAATGTCCTGGCATGGACTCTGGTGAGAAATCTCCGGTGACTACTCCAGCTTTGTCGCTGAAACCATGAATTCTGAACTCAGACAGTTTCTGAGCTTTACTTTCCCATCTAGCATTAGGAACACTAATATATCTGTTTTGCTCACAGTTTTGCCATCAAGCTTGCACAGGATGAGTGAGAGCACCTTGTACAGTCAGAATTATGTATCAGCTTATAAGAAAGGCTTGAGCCAACTGCCTTGTTGAAGTCCCAGCCTCGCTCTGCACTCCTATGTGACTACCTATTGCCTTGGCCTCTTTATCTACAATGTGGGGATGACAGCAGGACACTTGTCCCAGGGTTACTGGTAATTAAGAGAAGTTGGACGTACAGTACTTGGAGCAGCACCTGGTACTCTGAGCCCTTATTACTACGTTGTAAAGTGCTGCACAGGACGAGGAGGAGGACAAGGAGCAGGCCTTAGACGCAGAAGCAGAGTGAGGGCTCTGCTGCGTCTATATGGAGGGGAGGAGCCAGTCCAGTTCAGTTCTGTCCTGAGCTCCAAGTCCAGGCTTTAAAAAAAGGAGCCATAAAAATGCCATCTAACTGACGAAGGTCTGGAGCCCTTGACCACCCGGGAAAAACATCACCTCCGCCCTGCCAATATTTATCTCTTCGGCTTGCTTCTGGCCAAAGTCCACACCAGGCGTGATTCTACCCCTTGCAGAGCCTTCCCACTGATGGCCCTGTACCAAGAGGCTCTGGCTGGAAGAGATAAGCCCAGAGGGCCAGCTGTGTGGATGCTGTCACGAAATGTAGAGCCAGCTTGGAAAAAGCAGACAGGCTGGGCTGGCTCCAGAGGTTGGCATCTGACCTTTGTAAGGAAGAGTCAAGAGTCAGATTCCATGTCAGAAAGTTAAGATTTGAACTCTGAGGAGGAATTGGATTCTTTCTCCTCCTTACTCACCTCCCAGTGTGTCATCTCACCTTGTTTGGCCTAAACTATTCCAGCGATTTAAAGCATTCTAGGGGCTGTCATATGACCTCTTCTGATCCTTACAACCACCTCACACGGCAGGTGTTGGTGTCAATGTCCTCAAATGAGAAAACTGAAGCTCAGAGGACTCATCTGACTTTGCAGAGGTCCCCAGGACTCTACATGGCATAGCTCATCTGCTAGACCGGAGCCCTTCCTGCTATAGAAACACAGACTCATCACCTGCTCAGAGCAGATGCTGCTGCTGCTGCTAAGTCGCTTCAGTCGTGTCCGACTCTGTGCGACCCCATAGAGCGAAGCCCACCAGGCTCCCCCATCCCTGGGATTCTGCAGGCAAGAACACTGGAGTGGGTTACCATTTCCTTCTCCAATGCATGAAAGTGACAAGTGAAAGGGAAGTCGCTCAGTCATGTCTGACTCTTTGCGACCCCATGGACTGCAGCCCACCAGGCTCCTCCATCCATGGATTTTCCAGGCAAGAGTACTGGAGTGGGGTGCCATCAGACCAGATAAACAAAGAGCAAATCGACACCCTCAGGACCCTGCTCAGGCAAGGTACACTGAGCACCCTACAAGAAGAAGGGAGAGCAGAAGGTCCCAGGGCTTGGGTGCACTGGAGGATGGCTATCCTGTGGGTTTTGTGTCTCATTTACCCTACTAGTTTTCCCAAAAGGATTCTACCAATACAAATATTGACACGGGTCAGGCCTTACAGATTGAGAGAACTGCCTTGTTTCCACTCATTTATCCCAAGGGGAGGCTAGGTGGTTTGTTTATTTTTAAATAAATGTATTTACTTATTTATGGCTGCCCTGGGTGCTCATTGCAGAGCACTGGGTCTAGGGTGTATAGGCTTCACTAGTTGCAGCATGTGGGCTCTGCAGTTGTGGTGACCGGGCCACTGGGCTTAGCCATTCCGCAGTGAATGGAATCTTCCCAGACCGGGGAATGAACCCATGTCTCCTGCATTGACAGGTGGATTTTTAACCACTGGGCCACCAGCAAAGTCCTGAGGTGCTTTCAAAGCTCTTGACTCATGAGCCCCGTGTTGTTAAGACATCTGTTCACTCTACTTCAGGTGGAATAGAGGACTGCTGTATCTCAGCTTGAGGAGTTCTGGGTACATTCAGATGGAGCTAGGGAGTATCACAGAGCTGGTGTTCAGGGATCAGTTGGTGGGCAAATCAGTGCTAAAGTTATGTGATGACAGACCACTGTGTGGCCCTGCACAGTCAAAAACTGGATGAAACACAGAAATAGAACACAATCCTATTTTTATATTATTTTTTGCAAGCTTCCACTTCCTTAAATATCTTGACCTCATTCTGCAGCCACAGATCTACCTGCTGGCAGGTCAGCTTCTTTTAAGGCTGTGCTGCCGTCTCCTGGAGAGGCCTGGGCATAGCAAGAGCCTTCTCCTTAGGGATTAAGAAAAGGGCCTCTTTCAGGTGCCACTCCTGAGGCCAAGGCTTGATTGTGCTAGTCCCAACTCGCCCAGGCCTGATCACATGTTTCCTGATGCTACTACTGCTTCCCTGATTTTACAGGGAAGACGTCTAAAACCAGCTCTGAAAAACAGGTATGTTTTTTGTTTGTTTGAAGTCCAATAATTATGTTATTTCTACTGATCTTCATTATCTGCTGTCAGACCTCAGGCAGAACTGATAACATTCTGGTAACTTCAGCCTTGAACCGATCCACACTTCCCGGAGACCTGCTCGCCTCTGGATTTTGCTAAACGGGAATGAACACTGCCTGGAGAGGAAGAGGAATTTACGGCAGACACTGAGTACATGTTGGTCCCAAGGACAGTGACCCCACGAACAGAGGCCAGTCTAAGCACAGAGCCAGGTTCTCGCTCTGCTCTTCTCCAGCCCCGGATTTACTGTTAGAAAACAAAGTTAGGTGGCATCAGTGTTGTCACTCTCAAGTTCTCCTCTTTATTTTGTTTATTTGTCCTTAGCATTTATCACCATCTGACATACTACTTATTTTTAATTTTGCTTGCTTTCACTATATGGAAGCTCCACAGAGGCAGATATTTGTCTCCTATGTTCACGTGGTATCTTCAGCCTTTAGAAGAAGGCCTGGCACTTACAGGGTGCTAGGTGTATGCGGAGTGAGTGAAGTCCTGGCTTTATGGCCTTATATGGTTATGGCTCCATACTCCTTATCCGCAGAGTCTGAAGGATCTGATGTTTCTGCCTCACCCTTCCGGGAGGACTTTATGCAGAGATGAGGGCCCAGGCTGGTGACCAGAGAAGGGGACGCTGACGCGAACAGGTGCTGACTTTGCTCCTGGCCTGGCCCGTCTCATGTAATCACAAGACGAGTCGCTTCAGGAGACCTCGGGGTAGGAACTGGGAAACTTAGGGTTTAGTACAAACTTGAGAGGCACTGAAAAACCTGAGTGAAGCACAGTAATAAATGTAACTTGTGTCTGCGTACAACTACTTAATAATTACTATTACAGCCATAACCTAAGGAATACGTGCCCTGTCTCAGGGCTTTACTGCAAACTGCATCACACACCGTACGGCTGTTTTTCACGAGATCTCTATTTGGCACGAGGTTCGGAGTCCCACTGTGGACTGACCGTGAGCTCGACTGGGGCCCGGCGGAGGCGGCACACGGACTGCCTTTACTGCCCGCTACCGCGGCTGCGTGCCGGAGACCAGGAGCGCAGATGCCGGAGGCCCACGCCTCCAACCGTACCCTGTTCCGCGCCTTCCGTCGGCGGACTTCCTCTTGCCGCGACAACTTCCGGAGCGCTGGCTGCCGGGGCTCGTAGTCCGAAGTCCCCCGCCTGCCCTGGAGGACGACCGCTCCGGAGCAGAACTACACCTCCCAGAATGCCCCGCGCCACCGGGCGCAGAGCGTCGGGCCTGCGCGCGCAGGCAAGATGTCGGCCCCTGTGTTCCCGAGCCCGCGGCGGCGTCCCTGCACTTGAGGAGACCACGGGCGGCCTTACACCGGCCGGGAGTCCCAGTCCTTCTCGTGGGGCCGGATGCCCAGGGACTCAGTGCTGCACAAATCCGAGGGCGCCAGGCTGTCCCGTGCCAGAGCAGCCTGTGAGGACCACCCTTACCTCCTCCCCAGACTGCACCGCACACCCCGCGCCCCTAGAGGGCTGCGTCCTGGCGCGCACTTATGAAGAGTGACCCCGCGACCTCCGCAGCCCCCCTGAGGGCGGTCGGGGGCGCCCTGCGGAGCAGTGAGCCCGTGCGTGCCGCCCCGGCCCCGTCGGCGGCCGCGCTTCTGCTGGAGGAGGCGGCCGACCTGCTGGTGGTGCACCTGGATTTCGGCGCGGCGTTGCGCACCTGCGAACGCGCCTGGCAGGGCCTGGCGGAGGAGCCGGCGGGCGCGTACGTCCGGGGCTCGGTTCGCCTCGGGGACAGTGGGAGGCCTCCAGACCGCAGCACTCCTGCAATCTGCTTGCTCGTTCGACCCTTATTCCTTGTTTTCCTCGCGGTGTTTCTCCGCGAGGCAGGGACTCACCTTGGGCTGGTTGTCCGAGGAGGAAACGGTCGAGACGTAAACGGGGTTTAGTGGGACCCCACAATCAATTCTTTCTCCCTGTACCAGGGTAGAATGGTCTAATGAGAAGATAGAATTGATTTGTTAAATTACTGCAGTAAGCTGGTGGCGGAAGTCGTCTCCTTCCACCCCTCCCCGAAGTAGTCCCTCTCACTCCTCGGGTTGGGGTTTAGAGCAGGAGTCGTGTTCTGGTCCTCTTGTAGGATTGGATCAAAGAATTGAAATCTTGTCCGGCATTGCTCGTTGGATTAGGTCACACTAGGGAGGGCGTGGGTAGACTGGTCAAAGCTGGCCCCAGAGAAGGATGAACTGGGGACTCTTTGCTGAGTGTTTGGGGGTCGGTGAAGACTCGGTGCTGTAAAGGCTGAGGGTGTGATTCTTCTGCTGCGCTTGGGCGGAGACTGCTTCTGCCCTTTCTTCACTAAGCAAACTCTTAGGGCTGGTCCTCTTTCCACCCACATCTGTGCTGCAGCTGTTCTTTTCCCCTTGGGAGTAAATGAACGCTTCCTGTTGGTTAACCCTGACTTTACCTGGATACAGAGACGTGTGCTGGTCAGCAGCTGATTGGCCTTTAGATTTATAGAAACTTACAGCTCGGGGGCAAAGGGCAGTTTTCTCTTGCTGGTCCTCATGAGATGGGTCATAATTGTGAGGCCCACCTGAATACTGGGTGAGAGGCAATAGCTACTGACTTGGTTGCTGGTGAAGAACTGTCCCAGGCTGAAGGTGGGAATGGCAGTGCAGGAGAACCACTTCTGAACTCAAATTGGCTTTTTCATTGACAGCTCCTTGGAGGTGAAATGCTCTCTGTGTATTGTGGGCATCCAGGCCCTGGCAGAAATGGATCGGTGGCGGGAAGTCCTGTCCTGGGTTCTTCAGTATTACCAGGCTCCTGAGAAGCTTCCCCCCAAAGTCCTGGAACTGTGGTAGGTCCTTAGGTCCTTACTGCTTCCCCACTGAGTCAGCGCAGGAGCAAGAGGGTTTTCCCCTGGGTCAGGAAGATCCTCTGGAGAAGGGATAGGCTACCCACTCCAGTATTCTTGGGCTCCCCTGGTGGCTCAGACAGTAAAGAATCTGCCTGCAGTGCGCGAGACCTGGGTTTGATCCCTGGGTTGGGAAGACCCCCTGGAGGAAGGAATGGCAACCCACGCCAGTGTTCTTGCCTGGAGAATCCCCATGGACAGAGGAGCCTGGCTGCCTACAGTCCATGGGGTCACACAGAGTCCAACATGGCTGAGCGACTAAGCACAGCACACCCCTTCAGTTCTCATATCTCCTCTTTTTCCTTCCATACCATTTCCCTTTAAATCTAATTCTTTCCCTGTCCTCCACCCCTCCTCCCCCTAGTGCCCTCCAGACTCAAAGCATGTGTAATAAAAGATGAAGAAGAAGGAATTTAAGAGTAGGGTAGGGAAAACAGGAAGGGATGGGAGACATGAAGTGGGGTGACAGAAGTGGGGTGTGTCAGAGCCGAGAGAGCTGCTTGCTGCTCCTAAGAACTCCTGATTCTTATCGTGTCAGGGTCCCGTAAGGAAGGACTTGAGGGCACAAAGGAGGGGCTGGGTAGGAGGAGTGTAGTGGTTATGAGAAATTAACAAACCATGAAGCATTGACCACTCTTCTTCTGGGATTGGATTATTTGGGGGTTGCAGTGTTCTTTTATACAGCAAAATGCAAGAGCCTGGAGCCGTGGTGGATGGCGTTCGTGCTTGGCTTCAAGACCCTGACAACCAGGGCCTTCCAGAGTATAGGTCCTTGGCAGAACTTCACCTGCAGCGGGTGCTACTTCCTCTGGGCCTCCTGTCAGAGGCTGAAGAGCTGGTGGTGGGCTCTGCAGCCTTCAGTGAGAAACAGCGGCTGGACGCACTTCAGGCCATTAGTGCAGCAAGGCAGCAGCAGACACATGGGCACTCTGGCTCTGAGGAGATGCGGACACTAAACCAGGAAGGTGGGACATCATCCTTCTGAGGCCCTCTGTGCAGAAGCTGAGGGCTTCCTCCTGGATGTGGGGTCCATCATGACCTTCCTGGGTCTTGGGAACAATGCTTTGTATGAGTAAGTTCCAGATTACAGGATAAGAAACCTGTTGAGGTGCTTCGAAAACCCAGCCCCTCTGCAGTTGGCTTTGGGAGGAAGGTGGTGCAGATCTCAGAACCTTACTTTTGTCTCCTGAAAGTCATCTCCGTGGGCTCCTGTCGGTAGATCTGCCTCCACTGTGCTGGGCTGGCCAGGATGTTGCTTCACTGTCTCCTGAAGCAGTGCCTTTCAGCTGTGGAGGGTTGTGTAGGGAAGTTCTTCCTGATGCTGAGTTGAAGTTTTCCTCCTGGTAGTTTTTAACCCCCTGATCTTTGTTTTCTCTGTTCGTGACACATAGAATAGGCGTACATGGAGGACCTTCAGCCCTTAGGAGACTAATCCTATCTCTGAGGTGGTTTCTTCGTGTGCTTAAGAGCAGGGACCTGCTAAAGCAGGGTCACTTCTTTGCAGCAGGTTGTAGGCTTCAGGGACTCCATGTAACTCCGCAAACCCTCTGCCTGTCCAGAGCCCGGAGAGGAGGTGCTCAGATGGCGAGTCCAGGGTGTCTTCAGGGCTTAGAGGTGGTGTTCATGTTTGTGCTCAGTCCAAGATGGGATTCTTCACTGTGCCTGTGAGGTGCCCTTTGTTTTCTGCCTTTACTGATCATCAAGAATTATTGCTGTGTAACTGTGCATATGTCTTAGGCCAGAATATAAAGAATGCTGTGAAGCTGTTAAAGAAACACCAGAGGTACCAGGTTCCCCAACTAAGTTGACATTTCTTTTGAAGTCCTCTCCTACAGAGTTGGTGTGGTGATGCCAGAGTCCTCTTCTACAGAGCTGGTGTCTGGTGACACCAGAGCCCTCTCCCATAGGGTTGGTGTCTGGTGACGTCAGAGCCCTCTCCTGTGGAACTGGTGTCTGGTGACATCAGAGCCCTCTCCTGTGAAGGTGGTGTCTGGTGATGTCAGAACCCTCTCCCATAGAGCTGGTGTCTAGTGACGTCAGAGCCCTCTCCTGTGAAGGTGGTGTCTGGTGACGTCAGAGCCCTCTCCTGTGGAACTGGTGTCTGGTGACATCAGAGCCCTCTCCCATAGAGCTGGTGTCTGGTGATGTCAGAGCCCTCTCCCATAGAGCTGGTGACACCAGAGTCCTCTCCCATGGAGATGATATCTGGTGACGTCAGAGCCCTCTCCTGTGGAGGTGGTGTCTGGTGATGTCACAGTCCTACTGGAGCTGGTGTTCTGATATAATCAGTGCTGAAGGAGCTCCCTTAGAACCATTTTGTGGACTGCATGAGGATACCAGTCTTGGCTTGACTTTTTTTTGGGGGGGGGCTTGACTTTTATGATTAGACTCAAAGCTCAGAATCGAGAAGCTGCTTCTTTACTGAAGTTCTACTCTGTCTCCCCGCCAGACTCCTCCTCCCACAAGTTCCTGTCACTACTGACGTTGCTGCGCCAGCTTTGGGACTCTGCAGTCAGCCACTTCTTTTCTCTGCCCTTGAGTAAGAGCCTGCTGGCTGCCTTGCTCCTCTGCCTCCTGGTGCTGAGGTTTGATCCAGGTGAGTGAAGATGCCTGCCTCCCCTCCCACCCTCCCGGCACAGGGCGGTTGACCAGGGCTGGGCCTGGAAGCCCTCCTGGGGGTTTTCCCTGGTCTCATCTGCAAGGAGGAGTTGGTGGACCTGAGCTGGAGCCAGCCCAGCTCACCTTAAAGGAGAGACCAGTCCTGGAGAAAGTCCACTCTGCCTTGTCGACTCTGGACGTCCAGGGGTGAACTCTGAGTAGAGCCTCAGGGTTTATTTGTCTTGTTTTTGGCAGTGCTGGGTCTTTGTTGCTGCACGCAGGCTTTCTCCAGTTGTGGCAAGCAGGGGCTGTTCAGTAGTGGTGGTGCATAGGCTCAGTGGTTGCCATGCCCAGGTTCTGAAGCACTGGGGCTTCAGTAGGTGCGGTATATAGGCTTAGCTGCCCTGCAGCCATGTGGGATCTTCCCAGACCAGGGATCAAAACACTAGCAGGCAGATTCTCAACCACTGGACCACCAGGATGTCCCCTCAGAATTAAAAAAGAAAAAAGGAAACTTCATCAAAGTGTGTAAAAAAGTTATGTTAAATTAAAACATAGTATATTGTAGAAATACAATTACAATAGGAAAAATATATAATATTTTAGAAAATACGGAAAATAGAGAAAAATATAAAGGAGAAAACAAATCACCCTTCAGTCAGCGACTGTAATCGTTAGTCTTTCTCTGGATGTAGGTGCAGTTTTGCTTGTCGTTAAGTTTTTTTTTTTTCCTTCTAGTTTTATTGAGATATAATCGACGTTCAGCACTGTACAAGTTTAAGGTGTAGAGCATAATGATTTGACTTACATACATCATGAAATGATTCCCATAGTATGCACAGTGAACATTTAGCCTCTCATGTAGATAAAAAATTTTAAAAATAGAAAAAAATTTTTTTCCTTGTGATGAGAAACTCTTAAGACTTTCTTAACTTTTGATTGTAACGTACGGTAGTGTTAATTATATTCATCATGTTGTACATTACATTGTTAATACTTATTTATAACTAAAAGGACTTTTTGACAGCCTTCTTCCAGTTCCTCATCCCCCTATAAGTATTCTTTAAAACATGGCTTTAGGGAATTCCCAGGCAATCTAATTGTTAGGACCCCATGCTTTCACTGCTGAAGGCCTGGGTTCGATTCCTGATCAAAGAAATAAGATTCTGTGAGCCATGAATTGTGGCCCTCCCCCCACCAAAAAAAATGGCTTCAAAACTTTACACGACTAAATAATGTTTTCAGTAACTTCCATAATTGATTTTATAGTGCCCTGTTGAACATTTCAGTGATTCCTTTTTATTTATTTGTGTTAATTAATTTTTATTGTAGCGTAGTTGCTTTACAATGTGGTGTTAGCTTCTAATGTACAGCAAAATGAATCAGCTGTGTGTACATATATATACCCCTTCCCTTCTGGACTTCCTTCCCATTCAGGTCACTGCAAAGCACTGAGTCGAGTTCCCTGTGCTATACAGTATGTTCTCATCAGTTTTGATTTTGTACATAGCATTGATAGTATATATATGTCAATCTTATTCTCCCAATTTCCTCCCGCCTTCCACCGTGGTATCTATACATTTGTTTCCTGTGTCTTGTGTCTCTGTTTCTGCTTTGCAAATAAGGTCATCTATACCATTTTTCTGGATTCCACAATATATGTATTAATATACGATACTTTTTTTTCTTTTTCTGACTTACTTCACTCTATGACACCCTCTCAGTTCATCCATGTCTCTACAAATTTCGTTTGTCCCTTTTTCAGTTCAGTTCAGTCGCTCAGTCGTCTCCGACTCTGCGACCCCATGAACCGCAGCACACCAGGCCTCCCTGTCCATCACCAACTCCCGGAGTTTACTCAAAACTCATGTCCATCGAGTCGGTGATGCCATCCAACCTTCTCATCCTCTGTTGTCCCCTTCTCCTCCTGCCCTCAGTCTTTCCCAGCATCAGGATCTTTTCAAATGAGTCAGCTCTTCCCATCACATGGCCAAAGTATTGGAGTTTCAGCTTCAACATCAGTCCTTCCAATGAACACCCAGGACTGATCTCCTTTAAGATGGACTGGTTGGATCTCATTGCAGTCCAAGGAACTCTCAAGAGTCTTCTCCAACACCACAGTTCAAAAGCATCAATTCTTCGGCTCTCAGCTTTCTTTATAGTCCAACTCTCACATCCATACATGACCACTAGAAAAACCATATCCTTGACTAGACGAACCTTTGTTGGCAAAGTAATGTCTGTGCTTTTTAATATGCTGTCTAGGTTGGTCATAACTTTCCTTCCAAGGAGTAAGCATCTTTTCATTTCATGGCTGCAGTCACCATCTGCAGTGATTTTGGAGCCCAGAAAAATAAAGTCATCCATTGTTTCCATTGTTTCCCCATCTATTCGCCATAAAATGATGGGACCATATACCATGATCTTAGTTTTCTGAATGTTGAGCTTTAAGCCAACCTTTTCACTCTCCTCTTTCACTTTTATCAAGAGACTCTTTAGTTCTTCTTCGCTTTCTGCCATAAGGGTGGTGTCATCCGCATATCTGAGGTTATTGATATTTCTCCTGGCAATCTGATTCCAACTTGTGCTTCCTCCAGCCCAGCATCTCTCATGATGTACTCTGCATATAAGTAAATAAGCAGGGTGACAATATACAGCCTTGACGTGCTCCTTTTCCTATTTGGAGCCAGTCTGTCGGTCCATGTCCGGTTCTAACTGCCCCTTTTTATGGCTGAGTAACACCCCCATGTGTATGTGCACTGCGTCTCTGTCCATTCCTTTCTCAGAGCGAGGCTAAGTCGCTTCCATGTCCTGACTGTTGTGAGTAGTGCTGCTGTGAACACTGGGGTGCATGTATATTTTGAATTATGTTTATTTCTGAATCCATGCCCAGTAGTGGGATTGCTAGGTCATATGGTAGCTGTATTTAGTTTTTAAGGGGCCTTGATACTGTTCTCTATAGTGGCTGCACCAATTTACATTCCCATCAACAGTGCGGGAGGGTTCCCTTTTCCCCCACACCCTTTCCAGCATTTATTGCTTGTGGACTTGTTGATGGTGGCCATTCTGACCAGTGTGAAGTGATACCTCCAAACATTTTGATGATTTCTTGCTGTTTTCTACTGTGCTCTTTCCCGAGAGTGAATTACTCAGACCTTGTGAGCACTGGGCCAGAGGTTAGGAGCTCACTCGTGAACTTTTCTGTGCGTTACTTTGTGTGAGTTATAACCTAATCTCTTCTCATGAATATAGACTTAGGGTTATATAACTTTCAAAACTGAAAGGAAAACTGGAAACCCTTATTTCAATCCCTTCATTTTCATTTTCTTTTTCGGTTGGGAAACCTAAGAACCAGAGAGAAGTGACTACTCCACGGTCACACAGACATTCTGTCTGCTGCTCTTCATTTAACCCCAGAAGCTGTGTTCCCACTTCCCTTTTTCCTGTCCGGGAGCTGTTTCTGCATAGCTCAGCTTGTCCCTTTGACCCCATGGTTGATACCAAGCAGGAGATCCCTCTGAACAGCTCTGTTTGCTTGAGGAGAGAGTCGCTGGTTAGCCCTCAGGAAAGCTGAGGAGTTTGTGTTCAGTGCTGTCCACCCTTTGACCTTTTACTTCATTCCAGAGACTTAGTAAAAATTAGAAAGATTTTTGTGGTCCTTAGGAGACTTTCAGTCTCAGAACCCTGGTCTTCTGAGTGGGCATGGCAAGGAGCTGTTCCAGGAGCACTCAGAACAGCCCGTGTAGGTTGGTGAGAGCCCAGGGCTGGGCTGCAATTAGAACCCGGCCAGGAGGACGTGAAGAGGGTGGACTGGAATAGCTTTCTTAAAAGTAACATATTTCTTTTTAAGAAGGAAAAAAGTCAATTAAAAAATCAGTAATTCAAATAAGGAAAAACAAACTAAAACAGCCAGGTCAGCTCTCGTTCAAAAGAGGCTGATTTTAATTTTATTGTTAATACAATTAACTTATGATAAAAAGAGGTAGTATTGTGGCTTAGCTTCAAACTTAAAAGGTACAAAAAGGAATGTAGTGAAAAGTCTCTTCCCAAATTCATCTCCACAGAGGCAGCCACCATTACCAATTTTTTAATATTAAAAAGTTAGATTAAAACATTAAAAAAAAAACCATAATAAATTTGGGTCTTTTTCTCAGCAAACTTAAGTTTTCTCTCGTCCACGTAAAGAAAATACAACCCAGAGATTATATTCTGGAGAAAGAGAGATTCTCTCCTGTTGGGAGGGGAGGAGGGGCGCTGGCCTGGGCATTGCCCGGGTGGGAGAGTCCCGGGGGAGGCGTGGCTGAGTGGGGGTGGGAGGGGAAGGGTGGGCACTGATGGCCTCTCCCCGCAGCGTCTCCCCGCTCCCTGCCCTTCCTCTACAAGCTGACTCAGATCTTCCAGCGGATCCGCGAGGCCGTGTCTCCTCCTCTCTGCCGGCTTCCCGTCCAGCACTGAGTGGTCTTCCCTGCTCACCGCAAGCCCCTGCGCCCCAGGACTGCCGGAGAAGCAGAGTCACCCATCCTCGGCAGCCTGTTTCCTGCAGCTGGATGGGCCCCGCCAGTGCGGCCAGCCTGATTCCAGGGGAGCTGACCTGGCTGGGGCACTGTGCCAGGCTCCTCAGCGCCCTCCCCTTTGCACCCAGCTCTGGCGGGCCTGGCAGGTGTTGTGGAGACAAGAAGTGCTTCCTCCTCGACATTCCTTGACACTGTCCGTCTTACTGCAGAGGCAGGGGTTGATCTTTCAGGCCAGAGGTTCGTGCAGTTGGAAATTCAGAGCAAGGTCCTGGCTGGGAGACCTTGGCCTTTCACTTGCATGGAACACTTAGCTCTGAAGGTGGCCCACGGGACAGGTTCAGTAGTCTGGTCTGGTTTATCACTCCCCCCTCCCCACCCAGCCGCGAGCTGTGCTGTGGGCTGCTCTCTGCTCACACCGAGCGTGGCTTCCTGAACCTCAGGTCCTCTTCCGACTGGATAAGGGGATCTGGGCAGCTGCCTCCCGGACTAAGCTCAGTGTTCCAGCCGTCAGTGGCCAAGCGGAGCTGGGTGAGGAGGTGTCTCTGCCCTCTCCCTCCTGTTGCCCCTTCCCTCCTGCTGCCCTCCCACCCCCCTCAAGGTGATGGTTTGTGCTGCCTTGCTGGTTCTTTCACCAGTTTCTGCTGCATCCTTGGTACACACTGTTGCTGGATCCCCCCTTTCTGTGTCCTGTTCTAGTTATGTTCTGCTGTTCGTATAATGCACAAGTGTTTCTGCTCCTGTGTCCTTGGAAAGTAGGTCAGCCTCAAAAGCTGATGCACTGAAAATGGAGCGGATAATCAGGGGAGCTGGAAGAATGTGTGGAGGGGGTTGGGCAGAGGGGAGGCTTGGGAGGCAGTGAGCGATGTTCTTCCTTGTCTAGGGGTGGGAGACACTAGGGCCCTGGCAGTTGTGCAGCTGAGGTGTTTCAGCACTTTCTGTCAGTGGCCACAAAATCCTCCCTGTCTCTGTGCGGCGGCATGGAGGCTGTTGTTGTGGGGCTGTGGGGTGGAGGCGCCTAGCAGGCCAGGAAAACCAGGGGCTTATCAGCTTTACATTAAGACCCTCAGGAGCTCCAGGTCAGCGGCATCTCTTTCATAAAATGATTGAGTGAGTAGACTTCAGGCCCTGGGAGGTTAAGTCCTAGGGTGTCGTAAAACATGCTGAGAGAAAGGAAGCTGATCAGGCTTTGGGATTTCTCCTTTACAGTGATTTTTAAAACCTGGTCCTGTTCATGCCCCATATAGAACTCTTTAGTGGTTTCCCCTGGCCTGAGGGTAAAACCCCGGAGTTTAGGGACCTTGGGCACTGGTTTTGGCCGACACCCCCACCTCATGTGGAGCCTGATCCAGCCGCTGGCAGTTAGGGTTTTCTGAGCACTGCACCCCTCACACCCCTTAGCTTCTGCACCTACTGATCCTCTGGAGGCCCAGCTCCCCTCTTTCTTGGTGGGTCACCTCTGGGAATCCTCTTCCGGCCCCTGTTTCATATACTTTCTGCAGTGGTGGCCGCATGCCTTGTGGCTCTGGGATTCTGGGGCCTATTTGAAGCTGGGGAGTGTGACTGCAATGTTGAAGTCGGGGGAGGGGCCTGCCCTCCCACTCAATGGTGTGTGGCTGTTGGGAAGTGATTTAACCTCATCTGTAAGGTGATTCTCCTCTCACAGGGACTTTTGTGTGAGTTGGGTGAGTAAATGAGCCTCCAGGGCAGTGTTAGCAGGTTCCTGCTCCAGGCACAATGGAGCACCATGAGGGATGACTGTGTTGTCACTGCCCAACTGAGGGCCGGGGATTAGAACGTGTTTAGAGGCATGCCAGAGCATGAATGGATGTAACTGACATGACAGGCAGCCTCTGCTTTGGTGTGGGGCAGGGGGGTTGTGTTGTGGAAACCCTGACTTCTGTCGCCCCGAAGCCTGTGTGACCCTGCTCCAGGCTTCGGGCATCTTGGCTTCCTGTTCGCCTGGTGCTCTGCAGTCTTGTCTGGCATCCAGCCCCAGCTGCCCTCCTCGTCCGGCAAGGAGCTAGGCCTCATCTGGGGATGCAGCTGCGGCTCCAGCCGGCCTCAGCGCGGAGCCTGATGACATCTGAAGTGAAGGGCGGGCCACCTGGTCACTCCAGCACCGGTGCTGGCCAGGGAGGTCCCCACGAGCTTCAGCTGCCTTCAACCCTTGTGTGGCTGGTCCAAATCAAGATGTTGTGTAAATATAAAATATAACACTGATTGCAAACACATAAAGCTAAAAAGAGTAGAGACTCAGTAATTTTTATATTGATCGCGTATTGCAAATCAAGATGTTGTATAAATACAAAATAGACACTGATTGCAAACACATAGAGTTAAAAAGAGTGGAGACTCAGTAATTTTTATATTGATGGCATATTGAAATGATAACCTGCATATATTGGACTAAATAAAATCTTGTTACTACGTGTTTTTTCCACTTTTTTGTGGGGCTCCCAGAATGTTTCAGCTTGCACGGAGAGCTCACGTTGTGTTTCTGTAGGCCTGCGCTCGAAGCACCCAGTACACAACAGGTCCAGAGAAGTGGCCGTGAATGGGGCCTGCCGACCTGTGATCTGGAAAGACGCCCCCCCCACCGTTACAACCCCTTTGTGTGTTAAGGAAATGGAGACCCCAGGGTGAAGTGAGCCCCCAGGCTACAGCTTGCATGAGACAGGAGTCCCCTCCACAATCCATGTCCCTCACTGCTCACGGTGCCCCTCGTGTACCCAAAAATCAGCCGCTGGAACTTGCCGTCCTTGCATGTGCCACCTTGGCCCCAGCGAGTGGGTTGCTTCCACTGGTGTGAGATATGACTGGATACTCGGGGCTGAGGGGCAGCTGGGGAGATGGTGAGGTAAGGAGGGGCTAGGCTAGATGGGCTATCATGGGTGGGGTGGGCAGTGGAGGGGAGGACGCAGGGTGCTGCCTCTAGAGAGGGGCTTAAGGGCATTTCATGGCTTTGTGCAGGTGACACCATGGATGTGTTTGCTCACGTGTGCTCATGCTCTTAAAAATGATGTTTTATGTGTCTAGTACAAAATTGAGAAGGCACAGCAGGTGTTTGTGAAAGAGTGTCTTTCCCTCCTGCTCCACACCTCTGGCCCCCTGCCCACCATGGTTGCCACCCAGATCTTTCCACGTAACCTCTGATGCTAAGCTCTTTCTCTCCACAGATGATGGCGCGCTGCACACGTGTGCCATGCTTTTAAACCCAGTCAGGTGTTTGTCCGCGTCTGCTCTTGCAGGGCTGCCTCACTCTGTCCAGCTGCCCCGCGCTCCCGGGACCGGCTCGCAGTGTAAGCCCCACACCTTTCCCTGTAAAGCCATGGAGCCGCTCCACCCTCTTCTGAGCCCAAGTCTGAGCTGAACAGTTGGGCGTCACACCTCTGCTGCCACTTCCTGGCAAACTCGGCCCTCTGCCCAGCCTGCCTGGTACCTTCCCAGCCACAGGGAAGCTGAGAGCCAGCCTTTCGTGCTCCCGGACGCTCCACTTCTAAGTCTGGGGTGGCACTGCCTCTGCCAACCGCTAAGCCAGCTGCGGGAAACGGGAGAGTGAGAGGCGTGATGTGTGCTGCAGAAAGGGCATCTGTCCACCCCTCCCCTCTTCTCCTTTGCTGGAGCTGCCCTGGGCTGGTGGGCCGCTGTCTCTGCGCCCGGAGGGGGGAGAGGGGGGGCGCGCTGCGGCTTGTCATTCTCATGTGCTCTGCACACTCCCCTAGGCTTCCCTCACCACCTGCCAGCCCAGTGCTTTGGAACTTGACATAGCAATTATTAACGAGAAGAGTGCTTCTCTGCCTCTGGAAATCTTGGTTCTTGGATGACAAGGAGCTAAATTAAGAGCCACGGACATGGTACTTGCTTTGGGAGCACGTATGCCAGAATTGGAACGATACAGAGATTAGCATGGCCTCTGTGCAAGGATGACACGAATTCGTGAAGCATTCCATATTTTTTAAAATAGATAGGACCTACTGTACAGTACAGGGAAATCTACTCAGTACTCTGTAATGGCCTATATAGGAAAGAATCTTAAAAACTGGCTGTATGTATAACCGATTCACTTTGTTGTATACCTGAAACTAACACATATGGTAAATCAACTGTACTCGAAAAAAGCCGTGAACATAGGGCCCTGCTGAAACCCCTATGTGCGCCATTCCTCTGGGGTTAAAGTGGGATCCAGGTATTTTTGGCCAGCCTCCTGGCCTCTTGATAAAAACAGATTTAAAAAAAAAAAATTTTTTTTAAGCAATGAATATATATTTTAGAAATTTAAAAATTTGTATAAAAGCAAATTTGGGACTTGTGATCCCATGCCTCTGAGATAACCACTGTAATGTTGGTGGGTTTTCTTTCCATTTTATCTTTCAAACATCCAGCCCTCTTGGTAACCCCAGTACTTGAGGACCTGTGAAAAAACAGCTGCAGACGGGGTTTGTTCAGGAGAGTATTAGCTGGGTGAGCTGCAGGCTGGCAGAAGGGCCTTGCAGCCAGTGGGCGGGTGGGTAGGCTGGCAGAAGGGCTGAGGTAGAAGAGGGGTGGGGGTCACTAGAGCTGCTGTCCCTCCCCAGGTGACCTGGCAGGGCTGGGTTTTATGACCCACTTCTAATTTTAATACTGACCCCAGCTCTCATTTCACACTGTTGCCCAGCTCCTCTTTTTCAAGCACCCTGAAACTTTTCACATACCCTTGAAACCTTTTCTACCATCTGAAATGGGGACTGACAAGGTAATATTTGGAGCCTTAGTTGAAAAACCAAAGAATTTTTGCAGAAATCCTTTAGAGAAAAGGATTTCTTTTCTTTTAGAGAAAAGTCACGTTAACAGTAGCATCAACATTGATGGCAGAAAAGCTAAGCAATCTCTCCCTATAAAGAGATGCTGGCTCTGCTGCTGAATTGCTCTGTAACTTTGAAAAGTCATTTAATCTTTAGGTCTCTTATTTTCTTTTTTTTTAATGCCAAAAACATTTTGTTTTGGGGTATAGCTGATTAACAATGTTGTGAAAAAAAAAAAAACAATGTTGTGAAACTTTCAGGTGAAGAGTGAACAGATTCAGCCATACATATATATGTATCTGTTCTCCCCCAAGCCCCCTCCCATCCAGGCTGGCATGTAACATTGAGCAGAGTTCCATGTGCTATACAGTAAGCCTTTGTTGGTTATCCATCTTAAATACAGCAGTGTGTACATGACCTCCCCAAAGTTCTGAACTGTCCCTTTCCCCTTAGCAAACATGTTTGTTTTCTAAGTCTCTTCCTGTTTTGTAAGTAAGTTTATTTGTGTTATTGCTTCTTAGGTTCCACATATAAGGGGTATAGGTCTCTATTTTCTTACTTAAAGATGGGGGTGAAATTTTTCTGCCTTATTTTCTTTATGATACTTTTGTGTCATGTGAGCAAAAGTCTACTAAAAAGACTGGAAGGTGTTAAGTGATACAGGGAATGGAGTATTTAAAATGCTACAAGATATTTATTATTGTAAAATAGGATGGTTAAGTCTTTTTTATAAAATCCATTTAAAATAGGTGCATGAAATAGGTTAAATAGACACAGACTTTGCATATAGGCACATTTAGTTGGATTAAGTAAGATTAATGGTCCCTGAGGGACCTGTGTCTTGTTACATAGGCAAATTCAAGTTAACACTTTCTCAGGGCTGTTTAATCAGGACTAGGTCAAGAAATGACATGCTGTTTGCCTCACCTTTTTCTTCGGGCTTGTGGAAGGTGGGGCTGGAGAGTTGGGGAGGTGATGGGGTTTGTGAGAGAGTATTTGGTAAAGACAAAGGCAGGGGATTGTGGCCTGAGAGGGAGTTACTGTCTCAGACAGGGAAGCAGGTGTGGGTGGACACTCAGATTTTAATGATGGATCTGTGAGGTGGTACTGCTGGGGTCAAGACTCCAAGGTCCACTTGACCAGAGTTTAAAACAGCTTGGTCCTGGGGTGGCTGTCCTGCCACACGGGGTGACCAGACTTGTATTTTCAGGGTTGTGAACTGACCACATTACTCATTATATTTGTAAGACATGAAATGTGTTCATTCAAACAACCTTACTAAAAAAAAATGCATAAAAGAAACTCCCTTCTCTTCCATACACGTGCATATTGTTTGTCATAAACATGTATCTAGTACTTTCTATGTTCTTAATATTTATTCAGTTTTCAGCATTACTGCTTCTCTACTATACACATTTGTTTCCTGAGGTTGCTGAAGCAAATGACCAGAAACCGGGGGGCTTCAGACCATAGAAGCTTACTCTCGCATAGCTCTGGAGGCTGGAAGTCCACAATCAAGGCATCTCTCTCTAGAGGCCCCAGGGAGGCTCCTCCTGTGTCCTCTAGCCTCTGGGGGTTCCTGGTGGCCCTGGGCTTGTGGCCGAATGTCCCCCACCCCTGCCTTACCGCATTCTGTGTTTCTATGTCTTATCCTTTTCTGTCTTGCTTAATGTTGCTGGATTTAGGATGCACCCTAACCCAGGTGCTCTCGTCTTGAGATCTTAATCACAGCTGCAAAGACCCTTATTCCAAACAAGGTGATGGTCGAGGTTCCAAGTTCTCCATCTTAGCAGCCACATAATCCTTCCTACTGGTGTGCTGGGCCTTCTAGTTCTTTCTGACTTTTTGCTAGTGTAAACAACAGCTCTGAGCAGACTGTATGTGCAAAGGCCATGAAACAACATGGTTATTTTTCCTGGGATAGTTTTCTAAAGGGGATTTATGACGTCGATGGTGAGAGCTGTTTTCCAGCTCTTTTAACACACCGTCAGTGTATGGTCAAGAAAGCCTGGATCTCTGTGATACCCATAGCGTTCTGTGAAATTTCTGGAAAGCAAGAGAAGCCAGCAGTCCTTCTGAAAGTGAAGAGTCAGCTGTACGCAGAACACCAAGGCCTGAGGGGAGATACTGACATGACCGCCGTATCTTTCCTGTGGTGCTGCTCGTTGGGTGCTTTTAATGGGGCTGGCAGGTGGTCACCGGATCAGTAACGAGCCTCAGGTGTGGGTGAGGGTAGGGCTTCCACTGGCCTCTGACCAGCTTGCCCCTGTTTGTGAAGGAGGCGAGTTTTTCTTCATTCCCCGAGCTCAGTGTTCTCTGCACGTCACCTGTCAGTCCTGGACCCCCAACTCTAAGTTGCCCACTGCCTCCTGTCCCCTCCATCTCATTTTCCTGTGACTGGCAGGTGAGGGCCTAAAGGGCTGCCCCCAGCCCCGGCTCCCACCCAGGAAGCTGAGCTTAACCAGGATCAAAGGCCACACCATGGGAGTGGATGCGTTGAAAGCTCCCACTTCTGACGTCAGCCAGCTGGCAGGCAGGGAACAGGGGAGGAATCAGAACCGTCAGGAAAACGCTGCTGTCCCCTGCTTAAAACAAGGCCACCCAGACCCTCCTCCTCGGTGGGTCTAGGAGGGGATGCGCCTGGGAGCAGGGCCGCCCGGGCTGTGTGGCTCCACCTTTGTGCAGCGGTCAGCCCTCGGAGGGGAACTGGTGCACCTGCGACTCTGTGGCCATCAGCGCCCCCTCCCTTTCAGCACCTGCAGGGCTGGAACACAAGCAGGGAGCCCAGCATTCAGATGCAAGTGGTCCTAAGGCAGGCAACCACCCATTACCAGAGTTAAATCCATGTGGCAAGTGCCTAAATCTAGATAACCCTATTATAAAATACAGTTTCCTGCTGGAATCTCAAGCTTCCCCTAGCAGTGTGGGTGCCTGGAAGGTACCAGGTCTTCCTCCAGGCTCCAGTCTCCCCTTGGCAAAGTAAGCTCAATCTTTTCTTTTTTACTATTTATTTATTCTTGGCTGCATCAGGTCCTAGTTGCCACACGTGGGATCTTTCACTGTGGCACGCAGACTTCTCTAGTTGTGGCGTATTGGGTTTAGTTCTAAACCCCATGGCATGTGGGATCTTAGTTCCCCAACCGTGGATCAAACCGACGTCCTCTGCACTGGAAAGGAGATTCTTAATCACTGGACCATCAGGGAAGTCCCTACTTCACTCTTTTTACAAGAATGAAATGCTGGATCCTAGTTGGGCCAAATCACCTGCTTTTGAGGCTGATATTTTAAAATCTCTACAAGGAGCAGGGAAGTTCCGAGCTGTCAAGAGCAATGTTGCTCTTCTCTGTAAACAGCCTGTATCTGACTTGTTTTTCCACCTGCAAAAAGGGGGACTGTATTAGGGTTCTCCAGAGAAATAGAACCCATAGGAGACACACATACACAGAGAGAGAGAAAATAGGGAGCTGGCTTGCATGATCATGGAGTCTAAGACATAGTCTTCAAGTTGGATCCAGGAGAGTTACTGGTGTGAGCTCTAGATCAAGGCTGGAGAAGTCCAGGGTCTCAACTCAGCAGCCAGGCGGGCAGCTGGTGCCTCTTACTCAGCCCTTTCATTTAATTCAAATCTTCAGCTTATTGGATGAGGCCCACCTCCTCCAATGGGGAGGACAATCTGCTTTACTCAGTCTACCAATTCAGATGTTCATCTCATTCAGAAACACCTTCACAAACACACCCAGAATAATGTCTGACTGAATGTCTGGGTGTCCCATGGCTCAGTCAAGTTGACACATAAACTTAACCATCACAGGGACTGAAAACACATCTGCTTTCATTCTAAACTTCTACTCAGGGAGAAAAACATAGAATGGAGGTGGGATTCAGGTTGCCCCCGACCAAATAATTGTGAAAGAGGACTTAAAAACCAAAAAGAAGTCAAAGTTTTTTACTTTTAAGACTCAGGCTACTATGTTAGTCTTCGAAGATGCCACACAGTAGGTGGCTTAAACAACAGAAATTAATTATCTCACAGTTCTGGAGACTGGAAGTCAAACTCATAGTCCATTTCTGGTGAGGCCTCTGCTCCTGGCTTGCCAATGGCCACCTTCTTGGACCGCCTCCCTCTGTGCATACACTCCTGGTGTCTCTTCCTCTTATAAGGGCGTAAATCCTCAGGGCACCACTCATGATTTCATTTAACCTTAATTACCTCCCTAAAGGCCCCAAGGACCCATCTCAAAATAGAGTCACATTGAGGGTTAAGGCTTCAACAAATCAGTTGTGAGGGAGAGGGGATACAGTTCAGTGTACGCCAGCTACCCTTCTTTTTATCTCCGTAGAACCAAAAGATGCCATGTTCAGCATTTACAGCATAGACATAGCTCCTGCCAACCCTTAACCTCATAAAGGTGAAAGATGATAAGGGTCAAGGAATCATCATGATGAAGGCTGCTGAATACCATCATAATCACCAGTATTGTCATTATCATTTTTACCCCCAAGACATTAAGAACCTGTTGAGAACATATTTGGTAATTTCAAAGAGAACTCAGAAAATCAATTTACTCAGCAATGTTTATTGTGCATCTTTGATGCACTTGACTAGCTACTTTTGAGAGAGAGAGAGAGAGCACCAAGATGAATAACACCCAGGCGTTCCATCCAGTTTTGTAGAAATAAACACATGCACATATGCATATACCAAGAATCCAAAGTAGGGACTTCCCTAGTGGTCCAGTGGCTAAAACGCTATGCTATCAATGTAAGGAGGCCCAGGTTTGATCTCTAGTCAAGGAACTAGATCCCACATGCTGTAATGTATATCCAAATAAATAAATATTAAAAAGAAAAAAAGATTCCAAAGTGAAGAGTGGTAAATGTCATGGAAGTGATAAAGTGATCAGTGTATGCTATGGGAGTTTCAAAGAGAAATAAATACATAGTTAATGATAGTTACCATCCTTTATTGAGCACATACCATGTGCTTGGCAGTTAGTTTAATTATGATTCTCAATTTTTAGGATCTTTATAGACAATTCAATTCATAATTTATTAAGCACTGTATGTATCAGTGTGTAAAGTATTGTGTCTGAGATGCTCTAAAATACAAAGATGATTAAGACATGTGCCCCAGAGGACTTCCCTGGTGGTCCAGTGGCTAACACTCTGAGCTCCCAATGCTCAGGGCCCAGGTTTGATCCCCGCTCAGGGAACTAGATCCACATGTCGCAACTAAGACCCGGTCCAACCAAATAAATAAATATTCAATAAGACACAGGTCCCATCCTCTGTCCTCTAGAAACTCACAGTACAGGTCGGACAACATAGGAATGGACGCTCAGCAGAACAAATAGCTACAAAATAGTGTTCTCACTCTCCACCAGCTGGAGATAGACAGTTAGGAAGGGAAGGTGGATCTGTGCACTGGGACACTTGGCGAGTCATCACGTCCTGCCAGAGCAGCTCTGTGTGGTGGCACCTTGCAGAAAAGCTGTGGATTTGCCTGGAGTGACTCGGGGTTTGGTAGGCAGGGCCTGAAGAGGGCAGAAGAAACAGAAGTGCCTTACTGTCTCAGCTCAGTTTGCACTCTGGTGGGGAAGTTTGCATTGCTTACAGCTAAACTGGAGAGGGGAGGAGGGGAAGCGAGGGAAGTGTAATCAATTGTATGGCCAAAATCTGAAGCATGAAGAGAGGGCCAGACCCATTGTCCCCACTGCACCACCCCCAACCCAGTGGAGTGGGGAACGGACCTTAGCCCTTACACATCACTTGCAGCCCCCAAGAGAAGGTCTTATTCCTGAGCCAAGAGGCAGCTGAAATTCTGAGGTTGTTCTGCACATCCTGGGCTTTAAAGTAGGAAGAGGGAGAGATGATAAATGGATGGAGGAAGAGACTTGAAAATAATGGTGGAGGGGTGATGTCCAGGAACAGAGGAGTAGAAGCGGGAACAGAGGACACACTAGAAGTACCTCCTGGGCCGGGGCGGGGGGTGGGGGGGGGGTGGTTCTCACCTTTATCTCAGTGAATCCCCCAACAGCCAGGCCAGCCTCAGGACACGTGCAAGGGCTTCAGAGCCGAGGTGAAGAGCAGCCCCAGAGCTGAGCTTGGAGCCTGTCCCTTCCACTGAGAGCCCTGCCCCCACCCTGCCGCCCCTCCGGGTTGGGGGTGTCGGCGCGAACCGAACTCTAACCAGCTGCTTTTCCTGCCGCAGGAAGAGGATCAAAGTTTGGGAGCCTGAACACACTCAAACAGCACTTTGCATTTCCTTCCTGGGCGGCTGGGGTCACAAAGTATAATCGTGCAGAGCACAGAGCAGGAACCGGCCTCCCACCTCACCCCCGCGCGCTGCTCCCGGGGCAGAGACGGAGCCGCGGGCGGGCCGGTGGGGCGGAGCGATTGTGACCTGTCCGGTCCCTCCCTCCCGGCTCTGTGATGCTGCAGGGCAGCTGCTGGCCCAGCATGTCTGTCCCCGGCCCCCTCCCTCCCGGTGTCACAACAGCGGAGGCGGCTGTATCTGGAGCAGTTGGGGTGGGCAGGCCCAGCCGGGAGCAAACGGGCTACTGGAGCGGCCGCGATGGTGAGCTTGTGGGCCGGGGCGCTGGGGGCGCGGGGGAGCGGGGTGGGCGGGGATGGGGAGGGACGACAGTAGGGGCGCCCACCCCAGAGACGCTCTCCTCCGTGGCTGACAGCTAGCGCTTTGGATCCTCGGAGCTCGAAGTCTCCTAGGGGTGTCAGTTCAAGGTCGAGGGGTTCATACCCTCGCGCAGGGAGGGGGTGGGGGGATACCCACCTGTGCCGGTGGCCTTTTCCTAGAGAGAAAGTAGAGACTGAGGCGAGTTGCGCCTAAAGGGAGATTTGTGCACGCAGGTGAGGGGAAGGGGGCCAGGAGCCGCCGGCGCAGAAGAGGTTAGGTTCCAAGACATCACCATGGGGCAACTCGGGGACCTGAGTGGGGGAAACGGGCCGGCGGGGTCGTGGGGGTATGCAGGCAGTCCGGGGATTCCCGACTCGGGGGTGGGGGCTGGGCCGGGCACTGGGTCAGGTCCCACCAACCAAGTGTGGCAGAGCCCCAAAGGTCAGGGGACATAGGGCCACACACCCGACGCTGGGGGCTTCCTTCTCCTTTCCCACGCCCGGCCATTTGGCTTGGGTCTGGGACACTTCCACCTCCTCCTCAGCTTCCCAGGCCCTGGCACCTGCTTCCAGCTCCCCAGTTTTTCAAGCGTGTCAAAGCCAGAGAACTTTGGCACGCAGGGTTTCAGACCCTGGCCGGGGTGCCCGCCCCATCTGTCTGTCTCCCTCTCCCCTGGGACTGGGATCTTACTTGCTGGAGAGGTGCTCTCCCAGCACCGCAGTCCCACCATCTGGAGGCCCTCCCCTCTCCCCCTGAACCCTGGGGTGGGTAAAATTTGCTGCCAGTCCACTTCACCCCAACGTCTCAAAACACAGAGAACCCAGAAATCTGGGTACTGAAGGCCCCCATGTCTGGGGCTCAGGAAGGGTGGCAAGACTGGATGGGGGAGGGGGCGGCGTCAGCTTGACTGGCAGGCCAAGGTCAGGCTGTCCTGGCACTCTTCCTCCGTGTCAGTGGCCAGTAGGACAGGTGAGAACCTCCCTCCTCCTGATTCTGGAAAGTGCCCAGGGCCCCTGGCTCTGGCCCCAGCTCTGCCGATTCTAGCTCCAGGCCTGCTCCCCAGAGCAGGCTCCTAGGGAATATTGGGATAGTGGCCAGAGGAGTCCACGCCTGCCTGTGGCCAGGGCTCACAGAGGGAGCCCAGAAGTCAGGAGTTTCTGGAGTTTTTGGCTCCTGGCTTTGCAGCTAGCTGTGTGATTTCAAGTCACTTAACCTCTCTGAAGTAGTTTTTCTCATCTCCAAAATGAAGAGGGGTTATGGTTCAAATTTTCAAAGCTCTGCCTAGCTTTACTATTTTAACCTTTTCATTGCAGAGAAATTCAAGCATATACAAAATGAGAGCGTTATAATGAACCCCTATGTATGCCTCAATCAGTTTCAACAATTGTCTACTTAATCTTACTTCATTCGCTCCCCCTCCTCTCCCTCCCTGATATTCTGAACCACATCCCAGGCAGCTTACTCAAGATCTGATATTTAATATTTATAATATCCAGCACATAGCTAGTGCTGTGTAATTTTCAGAGTGCTGCCTCTTAGGTGTTCTAATTCTGACCTCAGAACCGCAGTGAGTTTTAGAGGGGATCCCAGGACCCAAATCCAGCTCTCTGAACAAACTTCCATGTGCACTCAATAGGCAGGTTTTTGAAAATAGCTAGTAAATCAAAAAATGTAAAGCAAAAGCCTTGTTTTAAATGTGCCAAAGAATCTGAAAGATATTTAACTGAAAATCTATGGCTGAATATTTTGGAAAGAGACTCTTTGTTTTGAAACACTGAATTTTATATAACACGTTCTATTTGGGACATTTATATACATGGGCAGCACTGTCTTGATGGGAAGATGTTTTTTTGGTTGACTATTTCACACTCACAGAACCTTGTTTTTTTTGGAGTGTAATTGCTTGTCAATGTTGTGTTAGTCTCAGCTGTACAGCAACATGAATCAGCTCTATGCATGCATATATCTCCTCCCTCGTGAGCCTCCCTCCCACCCGTCTTCCATCCCACCCTCTAGGTCATCACAGAGCTGAGCTCCCTGTGTTATGCAGCTGCCTCCCTAGCTCACTAGCTATCCGCTTTACACACGGTAGTGCACATATGTCGTGCTGCTCTCTCAATTTGTCCCATCCTCCCCCCACCCCCATGCCCACATGTCTGTTCTCTGTGTCTGCATCTCTATCCTTACCCTGCAAATAGGTTCTTCTGTACCATTTTTCTAGATTCCATATGTATGTATTAATATACGATATTTGTTTTTCTGACTTATTTCACTATATGACAGACTCTAGGTTCATCCACATCACTACAAATGACCCAGTTTCAGAACCTCTTTTTAAAATCCCCTTGACTTGTTCCTAAAATCCTAGGATGACATACCTACACATCCGGCCCCAAAGTCCCACCCGTGCAGAAAGGACTTTCCTTCCCCAGTGTCTGACTCCCCTCTGGAGGGCTGGGACGGCTGCCCATGTCGAGGATGGGCTTGGCATTTCTTAGGTTCTAAGCGAGGATTTTATAACTAACCCTGTAACTGAGCGTCCCAGTCTGCTCCCAGGGTCCCGCTGGCAAGCAGTTCTCCTGGGAGCCGAGGCTGTGACACCTGTCTCGGCGTCAGTGACTCCAGGCCTCAGAGAAAGTGTCTGTGGCTCACAGAGGGTGAGGGCACAGCCTGCCCACTGCTCTCCTCCTGGGTTAGCAGCATGCCTGTGCGTTCTGGGGGGGAACTGACATCAGATGGCAACAAAGAGCCTGTCTTCCTGCAGAGCCGGGAGTCTAGAGGGCAGAGTGTTCTGGGGGTGAGATGGACACTGCTTCTGCGTCTGCAGACCTCTGCAGAACCCCCTGTGCAGGTGGTGTGGCTGAGCGCTACAGAGCCCAGGCACATCTTCCAACTCGGCACCTCCGAGGTCTGCAGCCACTGCACTGTTCTCCCTTCCCATCACTAAGTAAGGGTCCCCTGAGGTCCCTGGGCACGTCCTCTGGGCAGAGGTGGAGCCCCCAGCCCCCAGGCAGTGTGTCCATAGGAAGCATCCAGGCTTCGGTTGGGCCCATGCAGAGCCCAAGGGTGATGCTCTGTCCTCTCCGAGGGGCGTCTCAGGGACCTTGAAAGGAAGAGGGAACGTTAAAATAATTTTTGAGGAGGAAAGAGCTCACGCGTACAGGGCTAGTGATGGGGTGGGTGGGAGGATGTGGCGACCTGGGATGGGGTGGACCACTGCTCCTTCCCTTTGGCCACCAGGGACCAACAGTGCTCTCTGTGGTCTTTGAGGCCTACATCCCCCGCTGGCATCTTCCTGTTAGAATTTCTCTGTGATGAGCTGCGTGTAGAAGAGACCGGGAGGACAGTGGGCACCACGTGTGGCTGATTAAAGCTTGCTTGTTCTCTCCTGCTCCCGACCTGAGTGTCAGCTGAAGCTCAAGGGCCTTTGACCTCGTAGTGTCTAAAGGGTCCGGGAGTCTGCAACCAGCCTGGCTGCTCCCCAGGCCTCCTGTGGCACCCTGTTTCTGCCCGGCTGCGGCGCCTGCCATCTGAGACCTCACCTGATGTTAACTGAAGTCGACTCTGTTCCCGCTGTCGCCAGCTTGCTATCTGTTCTCTGAGTCTGAATATGATCTTATTGAAAGATTTTGAGCAGACATAGTGCAGCCTCCCAGGAATCATGCTGTTCTTGCTTTAATCATCCCTCGGGAACCCTGGCTCTACTTTTCACCCGTCGTCTCTGACCTGGATCCTGGCATGATTCATCATCCCAGCCTGACAACTGTAAGTGCGTGGGCCTAGCAGTAAGCTTCCTGAAGGCAACTGTGTGGCTTGACACACAGGTGGTCGGGCTATGTGGCCTGGTCCCGGGTTTTCACTGGCCGTCACTGCTGGCCTGTGTCAGTTCCCTTCCAAGATAATATGCCAGTTTTACTGGCTTGTGATACTTCAAAACCATTTTTAAAGCTCCAGAGCCTCCTTCTGCAGAGGACTGCAGTTAGCGGGTCTGAGTTCTCTGAGAACACATGAAAAGGAAATGATTAATATTAAAATAGAAATCGTATTTGGTTGTGTATAAGGTTGACACAAGGAGAGATTTCTGGCAGTGGAGTTATACCAGCACTGTCAAGGTCTGGAACACATTTTTCCTACTGTTCTGAAGAACTGGGCACCCTCTCCATGGATAACGGTCATGGGCAGACAGCCTCCACCAGCCTACGCTTCGGACAGCCTAAACAGTCCATGGGACCTGCTCTAAATTCTTCTGCTCCAAATCCAGCTGAAATGCCCCAGATCCTACCAACCCATCTGAATTCTCCACACAGTCGCAAATAGTCCTCCCCCAGGAAACCAAGCTAGAAGCTGTTTTTTCTTCCCTTAGCGTCCACTGCCATGCAGGCCCTGGCCACCTGCTCCTTGTCAAGTAAAGTGCAGTCCCCAGCAGGGTTTTCATTCCAATCACCCCTGGATTTACTGAGCACTTGCTGCATTCAAGCCCTTTACTCGATGCTGGGAATCTGGTAAGAAAACAGGGGCTCCTTGCTGTCTACCGGGAAAGTCGAACAGTGAACCGTTAGCTAGGACAGTGCGATGTAGTGCTGAAGGGGAGGTGGCCTGTGCTGGTGTGGGGGCCTCCAGACCTCCAACCAGAGAGGGCGATCAGTAAGCACACTGAAGGTTGAGCAGGAGATGGCCCAGCCCTCTCGATGCCCTCTTGCACACATGACTGTAAATCTGCCGCAGGAGTGGGTAGAGCAGGTCACTTCTGTAGTCACCCAGCACTAGGTCTGAGTAGGGGTGTCATACTTTGCTTGTGGAAGGGAGCTCCTGTGTTAAGTCCCTCCATCTCCCTCACCCTCACCCCCTGGGTTGCCGGGCCAAGAGGGGACCCCTTTCCTCTCACAGGGTCCCAAGAGCAGAGAGCTGGCGTCAGCCCTTCGAGTCCAGAGTCAGAATAGAACTGGGGGAGGAACGGTGTGAGAGAGAAAGCTTGAGCTCTGCCAGCCAGAGAGGAAATCTCTGAACCAACTGTGAGTCTGGAGCAAACACTTGATGTAAATACTGTCTGCCCCGTCAGCACACCCCCCTCCCCCTCAACACACACCAGCCCTGCCCCACCCCTCACCACCTGCTTCTCCTTCAGTACACACCAGGCCCGCCCCCACGCCTCAACACACACCAGCCCCCATTCCCGCCCCCAACACACACCAGCACCCTCCCCAGCACACACCAGCCGCCCCCCCTACACACACCGGTGCCCCCTGCATCCCTGCAGGACACACCGGCCTCTGCCCCACACCCCTCTCCCCACCCCCCCAACACCAGGCCCACAGCACAGTCTTGGTTCTTCCAGGAAGGGTGGCCTGTTTTCTGAGGTGCCCACACTGAGCCGTTCTCTTCTGTTCTCTCTGCAGTGGAGCTTTTTCTGGTCTGGAGTGTTGTTGTACAAGCTTTCCTGGGCTCCAGCTGTCAGGCTTGGGTCGCGGTGGGTGTGGGGGCTGCTGTGGGCGTGGTGGACCACTGTGGGGATGGGGGGCCGATGTAGGCCTAGGGGGCTGGTGAGGGCGTGGAGGGGCTGATGATGGCGTGAGGGGGCGTGGCCCTGGGCCCTAGGGGCTCAGAGTGAGAACCAGGCAAGGGTCCAGGGTGGCGTCCAGGAGAGAACTCTGCAGAGGTCAGAAAGTCTGGATTTCGGCCCAGGCTCTTTCCTTACAGAGCTGTGAAGTTTCCAATCTGTCCTTTACCTGTCTGAGCTTCAGCCTCTTCATCTGTAAAACAAGGGGTGGAAATTGTATTGGATGACCTGGAGGCTGGCCTGGCTCGAGCTTCTGAAGGCTCTGAGCTCAAAAAACTCCCCCGATACCTGTTTTGGGCCTGAGAGCCCGCCCCCAAGGCCGTCAGCACTGGACGTGCTCCTGGCTTTTCTGTGTAGAACCTCCAGGCAGGAATGAGGGGTGGTGACAAGTAAGAGTGGCTGGAGGAACAGATGGGATCCTTGTCCCCTCAGGGCAGGTGCAAGCGGGGCACAGATGTTAGCACTGGGGGCCTCCCCTAACTTCATTTCACTGGTGATTTCCTTGTGTAACTTTATTTTATTTATTTATTTTGGCTGTGCTGCGTGATTTGCAGGATCTCAGTTCCCCAACCAGTAATTGGACCCTTGTCCCCAGCAGTGACAGCACCTGAGTCCTAACCACTGGACTGCCAAGGAATTCTCCCTTGTGTAACTTTACAATTCTTGTTTGTCCAACAAACTGGACTCTTGGAAATTGTCAGCTGAATGAATGACTAAATGGACAGGGACAGGACAGGCCTGGCCCTTGTCGATGGGTTGTTATGTCGATGAGCCCTTGTTGATGGCTCCTCACCCGGATCTCACTGTTTCCTTTCTTAAATGTTTGTGTTTTCAGTATGAGAACTGTCAAAACTTTAGAAGAGTATGGCAGTGTATCACCACCCACATATCTGTCATCTCGGTTTAATAATTACTATTTTTCTGCCATGTTTACTTTATCTGCTGTGCTTATTGAAGTAAACTCAAATGTAGATGTCATGACTTTTTACCCTAAATGCTTCTGTTGTAACTCTAAAAATAAGAGCTTTTTGATACTTAACTACACTTTCATTATCATGCTTAACAACATTTATCAGTTTCTCTATCTATCCCCTCAAATATTTTGATTTGTTCAAACCAGAATTCAGTTAACATTCACATACTCCATGTGTATGTTATATTTCTTAAGTTCCGCTTGATGTGGGTCAGTTCCTCCCTCACCTTTGATTTTCATGAGTTGAGAAGAGCAGGTCAGTTGCTCTGTAGAACTTACCAGCTTGTGGAGTCATGCTTATAGTGTCTCTTATCCCTGGACCCCTGTGTTTTCTATAAAGTGGGAGCTACCTATAAAGGGTTTAATACATTAAGGCTGAGTGTTTAAGTTTTTAAAAAGTTTTATTTTTTTATTGGAGTATAATTGCTTTACAACGTTGTTAGTTTCTGCTGTACAACAGAGTGAACCAGCTGTGTGTACACATCTGTCCCCTCCTTCTCGAGCCTCCCTCCCAGCCCAGCCCCCATTCCAGCCCCTGGGTCGTCACAGAGCACCCCGCTGAGCTCCCTGTCGGTGCAGCAGCTTCCCGTTAGCTACCAGTTTTACCCAGGGTAGTGTATATGTGTCAGTGCTACTCTCTCCATTTGTCCCTTCCTCCCATTCCCCCTCTGTGTCTACAAGTCCATTCTCTTCGTCTGGGTCTCTATTCCTGCCCTGCAAACAGGTTCATCTGTACCATTTTTCTATATTCCATATGTGTGTGTTAATATACAATATTTGTTAAGGCTGACAAGAAGCTTTCCTGGGAGGTGTGTGTGTCCTCCTGCATTACATCGGGTTTTCTTGCTGCCGTGGGGTTACGATCCATCCCAGGGTCAGAGGTTACAATCCATCCCAGGATCAGAGGCCGGTAACCACTGAAGTTAACTTCCCCTTGTGACCTGTAAATAGCAGTGATTCTTTGGCACTCTGTGAGTATCTAGTTCCCCTTCAGTCCTTGTCCAAATCAATTATAAAATTAGAAACTATCGTATGCGATATTTCTCAGTATATTATTCCTTCCACCCTGACTAGCTCACAGTCTTCTGTTAAAAGAAGCGCTCTCCCTCGTCAACAGGGCTGTTTGGATAGGTAGATGCGTTTCTCTCCTGTGGGTTTTTTCCCTTAACAACACGAAGGATTTGTGGATTTTTGCGTGTCTGTCCTATTTAGGTTGACTACTGCTGTTCCTCTTTCTGACCCATGTTATTTCTGAGTCTGTCTTATGCCTCTAGTTACTCTTGTGAATTAGTTTAACAGGGAAGCCAGCTCCCTCCTCCTGCGGGCTGTGTGCCCGTGTGTGAGGCTGATTTCTGCTATGGAGACTGGCATGTTGACTCGCATGAGGTTAAAGGGATGTGAAAACATCCGTGTTCCCATGTTGGTGGTCTTCAGGACCTCAGATCCTTCCGTCTTCTCCTCTCACTTTTGATCTTCCTGAAATACCCCCGCATCCTTCCAGAAAGGCCCAGAGCACCCACAGCGGGTGAGGGAGGGGTGCCTGGAGATGGTTGGGGGCAGGGCCACAGGACAGCATGTGGGACCAGCTCCTTTCAGGCCTCTCCAGGTCCCCTCACTCACACGTGTTGTCCCCGAGAAGGCCATGGCTTCCTGTGAAAGTGTGGTCCAGTCAGTAGCTGCTGGATTTGGGGGTTCTTGGGGAAGGATCCTGCTCCCTCACGCCTGAATCGAGCCCTAAGATGAAACCCTTTCATCGTAAGAGGAGCAGTAGCCTGAGGTCTCTGGCTTCCCATGGGTGCATCTTCCAGGTGGAGAGTAAGGCTACAGGGATGAAAATGAGTAATGATGATGCTGAAGACAAGGGTGACCATAGCAGAAATGATCATGGTAACTTATGCTTTTCACACGCAGGGAGGTTATGTAACTCAGCCCAGCCCACACAGCACAGCTCGTAACTTGAGAGGCAAGATTCGTGCGTAAAGTCCTTTCCTGGCCACCAGGCTCACGGAAACATGGCCGGTTGTATTCCCGGCCAGGCCTCTGTGACGCCCAGAGGCCAAGCAGCACAGAGACCGGCGTGCCCGCTGTGCAGCAGCGTTAGGGCACTGGGTCCTGATGCCTCCGGCCAGCCTACACCAGGAGAGCCCCAGAGTCCCAGGAGTCCCATGGCCTTCGCCCAGCCCTGGTCTCTGGAGGCTGTACACTGGGTTTGGGTTCCCTGGAGCTGGAAAATGCCAGCTCAGGTCATGGATAAGAATAGAAGGCCACACACCAGGCATATGGTTCCCGGCCCAGCTCTGTCCCGGGGACAGAGGCTCCTTGTGGGGCCAGTACTTCCCTGGAGGGGCGTGGGGGGTGATGGGCACACCGTCCCAGCAGAACCATAACACACTCACACACACTCATGTCTGCACATACATACACACTGCCACTCTCAAACACGCTCACGATCACACTCTTACAAACCCACACGTATATCACCTCGCACATTCATATACATGCACCCCTCCCCATCCTAAGCTGTTAGTACCAGAACCAGTCGTGTAATTGTGGCTTCACACCAGAGTAACATGGAGAAGGACCCTCTGAAGGTCAGCTTTATTTGGCTCTTGGCCTGATGGGTGAGGGAGTAGGTTATGGTGGCCACAGGGGGCCTGCCTGTCCCCTCCCAGCCCTTCCCTGCTGATGTGCTGATCCTGTTTTTAAAAATAAATGTTTATTTCAAATATTTATTTATTTGGCTGTGCCAGGTGTGAGTTGCAGCATGTGGGATCTAGTTCCCCGACCGGGGATTGAATGCAGGCCCCCTCCACTGGGAGGGCAGCGTCTTAACCGCTGGGACCCACAGGGAAGCCCCGGTACTGACCCTTTCATGTTCCTACATTTATACGTGAAACAGTAATGACACCCATGATACAGACTCCGAGATGCAGTCCTCCCGTGAGTGTTTCTCTGCGATGGGGAGACGTGGAGTGTGTGCGTGAGCGTGTGTGCGTGTGTGTGTGTGAGACAGCGTCTGGGAGACTCTGGCTGAGTGAGGAACATGATCAGTGCACCGGACGTGGAGGTGGATTCAAGGATGAATTCTGCTGTTCTCACCGGTTCTTCCTTGGACCGGCTTCACCGGTGCAGGAGTCCGTCCATGGTTGGGAATTAATCCTGTTTCATCTGTGCGGCTGGCCCTCTCTTTCCTTTTCTTGACACAAGGGATTAACTGTGGAAAGCCACCGTCACAGCAAACCATGGAGCTGGGGTTCCTCTTTGGAACCGAGTCTTGATCCAGATGCCGTGGGGCCAGGAGCCCGCCTGCTGGGCGGGGGCAGGGTGTCCTGCCTGCCTAGTGCCAGGAAGGGACAAGTCCTCAGAGGCGGGGCCTGGGGGTCTGGGCAGAGGTGTGGCCAGCTGGGGTTCTGACTGGCCTGCTCTCTGCCTGCAGCGGGAATGCATATCTGTCCACGTGGGCCAGGCTGGGGTCCAGATCGGCAACGCCTGCTGGGAGCTCTTCTGCCTGGAGCACGGCATCCAGGCCGATGGCACCTTTGGTGCACAGGCCAGCAAGGTCCATGACGATGACTCCTTCACCACCTTCTTCAGCGAGACCGGCAACGGGAAGCACGTGCCCCGGGCCGTCATGGTCGACCTGGAGCCCACAGTGGTGGGTGAGTGTGGGCCAGGGTCCTGCCCAGGAGTGGCACCAGGCTGCAGAGGCCGGGGTCCACCATGGTCTGCCGCAGTCCACCGTGGTGCTGCGATCCACCTTGGTGTCTGGGGAGGCTTGGGAGGCTGACCTCCACGTGGAATGGTGACCCTCCTGACTCCCACCCTTACCCCATGTGACTCTTGGTTCCTGGAACCCTCCCTAGTCTCGGGGTCTCAAGTGGGGATCAGAGGTCTCTGCTCCTCCGTTAAAGCTTCATCCTGGCGCTATCCCCCCAAAACTGCTGAGGCAGACCAAAATTGCCAACATTGTTCACTAAATACTAAGGATCAAAAATACCAGTAATTTCAGAAATTATAAGAAGCCCTCACATAGTCAGTTTCCCAAAAGTGTGTATTTCCAGTTCTGCAGTGATTGCAGTCCGTCCTGGCGGGCCTGGTGTTACCTTGCAGCCTTTCACACATGAGACGAAATAGCAGCAGGCACTTTCTCTTACAGCCCGAGGTTGATGGAGGTTAGAGTGAACCTCGTCTGGATCTTAGGGAAACAGGAGTACTGACTTGTGTTGGGACAGGATTCTTGTTCTCCCTGCTGCCACCCCCAGCATGCCTGGGTCAGTCCATACGCTTCATTAGCATTTCCTCAGCTTCAAAACCTACTCACCAGCAAAGATGGATGAGACCCCAGGATGTCTGGGCACTGCCTTTAGGGCCTGAGCACTGTCTCTAGGGCCACAGACACCAGGCCCTCCACCTTTTGGAGACTTTGTACAAATACAGAAAGGATAAATGACCTTCCTGGGCCACTGTACCGATGGGTGCTTTCCCTGGAGGAGCAGAGGGGCACTGTAGAGGAGAGGGGATGGCGGTGGGGCCTGAGGCACCCAGGTCTGCTGTGTGTCCACTTTGGTGGACCTAAGAGGTGAGCAGAGCGCCCATGCCGCTGGAACCACTCTCGGGCTCGGGCTCTTCTGGAACCTGGAACGCAGTTTTGCTTCAAAGTCGTTCTGAAATATCTCTATTGCCTGGTGTGTATTGTTGCCTCCGGAGGTGGAGGTTAGGTCTGGGACAATCCCTGGGGAGCCTGGGAGCAGGTCATTCTGAATCTTTCCCTGTGTCCCTGAAGCATCTAGAGGCGAGTAAAGTTGATTATATTCTGGGATAAATTTTGCAGCTTGAAGGAAAAATTGGAGGGAAGCCGTGGGGGTCCAGGGGGATGAGGCAGTCAACCTTGGTATCTGCCCAGCTTTGTGAACAAACCCAAGGCTCCCTAAGGTCCTGCCAGCAGAGCAGCTGGCTTCTCACTGATGCTTGAGTCCCAAGCTTCTGCTCTAGTGGAGCCTGTGTTAGCCTGAAATTCCCTTAGGCTCGCAGATGTATTCTGGGGTTTTCTGTTCCACCTCAGTGGAGTTTAGTAGATAAGGGTGTCATGTGTTCTTGTGGAAGGGGGGCATCTCCTCTGGGAACCAGACTGATGGTCGCCCTCTCTCGGTAGATGAGGTTCGGGCAGGAACCTACCGCCACCTCTTCCATCCAGAGCAGCTGATCACGGGAAAAGAGGATGCAGCTAACAACTATGCCCGGGGCCACTACACGGTGGGCAAGGAGAGCATCGACCTGGTGTTGGACCGCATCCGCAAGCTGGTACGTGTGTGCAAGGGTGGGGCGCTGGAGAGCCTGCCAACGTCGACAGGCCAGCAGGAGGACATGGCCCCCGGCTATAGGATAAGCACCTGAGACTTGGGAATTTCTGCTTGTGTTCTGTAAAAGGCATATGCAGGGCTGGCGCCCCTTCCTCCACCTGGGACACGGGGGCTGCCCTCCAGGCTGGTGCCTGGTAGCACGTACGGATGCTCTGCGGTGGTGTTGGGGAGAAATCCCAGGGGTGAGGAAGGTGGAACTCTTTGCTGGATGGCAGCAACAGGTTAACAAAGCATTTTTTTTGTTGTTTTATTTTGAGCAGGTTGAAAAGGTGAATTTATTTCACTTAACAAAGCATTTAACTTGGAGGAGGAGAGGAAGACTGTTGATCTATTTCAGCACTTTACAGATGCTATTACAAATGTCACATACGTTCCTTTGTTTAATCCCCTAAATGATACAAAGGCGATCTCGTGCCTGCACTCTACAGTTGGGGGAACAGAAGGCCAGAGTGGTTCAGTGACTTGGTCTGGGTCCCCCAACTAGAAAGTGACTGAGTCAAGGTCTGAACTGGGTTGGTTTGACTGGGAAACTCAGGGAGTCACTTGTCTACCTGAGCCCCGTTCCTAATCTGTGCAGTGGAGAGGCGAGCTTGATCAGGGGCTCTTGACTTGGGAGCTAAAGGTGCCGAGTTTTCACTTGTTCACCTTTCCTGTTTAGAGCAGGGTTCGTGGGGGTCATCAGTCCCAAAGTCATCTGCGATCCCCAAAGTTCAGAACATCCAATTGAACACAGTCATAGATCACATCCAGCGGGGAAGTTCCATGACCTACGAATTCTCTTAGTTCTGATGAGGGCTCCCTGTCCTTGCTGAGCACAGTAGGACTTCTCACTGAACCATCACAGTAACCTTATTTATGAGAGGAATGTGTTTATTGTCCACATTTTAAGAAGAAACGTGAGTCTGGAGGGTTCAGTAACTTGATCAAATATTTATAGCTGGGAAATGGCAAAGTTGATGTTAAATCTCAGGGTCTCTGACCCATTTGTCTCTCTGAGATTGGTACCCTGAGCCACCTTGCAAGGTTGGGCTGGGCTGAATAAGCCTGCGGTTTCCACAGAATCAAATGACAGGGCCAGGGAAATGGGCAAGGAGCTGGGGTCCACACGGGGCAAAGTCCTTAACCACCATGGTTTCGGAACCTTATTCCTGGTCCAAACAGGCCACTGGGCTGGAAGCTTCATGGACCTGGAGGTGAGTGCGTGTTTGCTGCCCATATTTTGGCCGTCCCTCCCAAGAGCGCTGCAGCTCCTTTGTGTTTTCTGACTTTTTCAAGGACAGTTTGATTTCACCCACTTGAAAATGTTGTGGGATGGAGCGGGCCAACAGCGAGGGCTGCCTGCTGGTGCCCACGCAAGGGTGTCCTCAGAGCTTTGTCGGTGTCCTCCTCTCCCAGACAGATGCCTGCTCGGGCCTGCAGGGCTTCCTCATCTTCCACAGCTTCGGGGGCGGCACCGGCTCAGGCTTCACGTCTCTGCTCATGGAGCGGCTCTCCCTGGACTACGGCAAGAAGTCCAAGCTGGAGTTCGCCATCTATCCGGCCCCCCAGGTCTCCACAGCCGTGGTGGAGCCTTACAACTCCATCCTGACCACGCACACGACCCTGGAGCACTCGGACTGCGCCTTCATGGTGGACAACGAGGCCATCTACGATATCTGCCGGCGCAACCTGGACATCGAGCGGCCCACGTACACCAACCTCAACCGGCTCATCAGCCAGATTGTGTCCTCCATCACAGCCTCCCTGCGCTTCGACGGCGCCCTCAACGTGGACCTGACCGAGTTCCAGACCAACCTGGTGCCCTACCCCCGCATCCACTTCCCGCTGGTCACCTACGCGCCCATCATCTCAGCTGAGAAGGCCTACCACGAGCAGCTGTCCGTGGCCGAGATCACCAGCTCCTGCTTTGAGCCCAACAGCCAGATGGTGAAGTGCGACCCTCGCCACGGCAAGTACATGGCCTGCTGCATGCTCTACCGGGGGGACGTGGTGCCCAAGGACGTGAACGTCGCCATTGCCGCCATCAAGACCAAGAGGACAATCCAGTTTGTGGACTGGTGTCCCACGGGCTTCAAGGTGAGAGCGGGGGACGCGATGGAGACAGGCAGCTAGAGGAGCAGAGGGAGACCGAGGAGGGGGAGGAAGAGGTGGAGACTGGGGTCCTGGGCTGACACGCGTTCCATGGGAGCTTTGGGACAACACAGGGAGAGGGGCGTAGGCCAGTGTAATGCTAATTTCATTCATTCACTCATTTGTTCAGGCGCTTGTTTTAGGCCTGGAGAGACTGGGGGTTTGGGGTTGGTTACTGGAAGAGGGGAGGAGCAGTATGGCAAAGGGGGAGGGCCCACCGCTCCCACCGGATGGTCTGCCAGCATCTCAGAGATCTGGCAGGAGAGAACTAGGCCAGTGTGTGCAAGTGGGGTAACCAGGCAGGGGGGTGGAGGTAGCCCTGATCTGACCATAGATCAGAGAATGCAGTGACCGGATTATTCAAGTTGCCAGAGAAGAGGTGTAGTTCCCTCCTCTAACAAAGGATGTGTCCTTCTCCCCAGTTTGTTTTGAAAAATTGTTCACCTTGTATGTTTTCATCAATTTAGAGTAAGGATAAGAAAGTTTATGGTTATTATATGGCTGTGATTCACTTATTATGTGATTCACTATTATTATTATGAAGCCCTGACGTTTTCACTAAGCAGGAGTGAGCTGGGAGCCGGTTGTAGGTCTGTGGTCTGTGGGTCAGTGGGGGAATAGAAGACCCCGGCTCTCAGGACCTAGGATGCTCTTGGAAGCCGCCCCTCTGAGTTGCCCTAGCTAGACAGGCAACTGCCTCTGCCCGGGGTCTCTCATCAGAGGTCACCATCAGAACAACTGCCATCGTTCATGTTAGCTAGTCCCCTCAGGCAGGCCTTTAATAATTCAGAGGTTTACCGAACACCAGAGGAGGTTGTGCCAATTGCTGGAGACAGAGATGAGTTAGTCGTCTTAGTTTTCCCTGGTGGGACTTTTGCAAACAAGGCACCGCGTGCCGGGCTCTTGGGTGAGCTGCTGATGGGTGAGTGGTTTCCGCACAGCTCTGCTCCCACCCTCAACTGGAATCCTCTCCCCTGGACTGCATCTGTCCTAACGTGGCAGTTTTGGTCACACTTGTGAAAACATTCACGATCCAAGTTGTTATTTTCTCTTTCAAACAGAAACAACAAAACAAGCTAGTAGTAAAATAAATAGGGTGATCAATAGTAAAATAAAAGGGTGATCAAGAAATTAACAAAAAAGAGATGCCCCCATATTCTCATCCTTTTTATTTATTTATTTTTTTCCCATGTGTTTCATTTTATTTTTTTTTTTACTTTATTTATTTATTTTTTATTATTTGGAGGCTAATTGCTTCACAACATTTCAGTGGGTTTTGTCATACATTGATATGAATCAGCCATAGAGTTACACGTATTCCCCATCCCGATCCCCCCTCCCACCTCCCTCTCCACCCGACTCCTCTGGGTCTTCCCAGTGCACCAGGCCCGAGCACTTGTCTCATGCATCCCACCTGGGCTGGTGATCTGTTTCACCATAGATAATATACATGCTGTTCTTTCGAAACATCCCACCCTCACCTTCTCCCACAGAGTTCAAAAGTCTGCTCTGTACATCTGTGTCTCTTTTTCTTTTTTTGCATATAGGGTTATCATTACCATCTTTCTAAATTCCATATATATGTGTTAGTATACTGTATTGGTCTTTATCTTTCTGGCTTACTTCACTCTGTATAATGGGCTCCAGTTTCATCCATCTCATTAGAACTGATTCAAATGAATTCTTTTTAATGGCTGAGTAATATTCCATGGTGTATATGTACCACAGCTTCCTTATCCATTCGTCTGCTGGTGGGCATCTAGGTTGCTTCCATGTCCTGGCTATTATAAACAGTGCTGCGATGAACATTGGGGTGCACATGTCTCTTTCAGATCTGGTTTCCTCGGTGTGTATACCCAGAAGTGGGATTGCTGGGTCATGTGGCATCCTTTTATTTATTTTTTAAAGTCTTTATTGAATTTGTTACAATACTGCTTCTGTTTTATGTTTCTGGTTTTTTGACCACGAGCCATGTGTGATCTTAGCTCCGCAACCAGGAATCAAACTGGCACCCCCTGCATTGGAAGGCGAAGTCATAACCACTGGACCAGGAAAGTCCCTCAGCCCTCCACTTTTAGCTGAAGTTTGGGATTATGACCAGAAGGATAAGGCAGTGCTAGAACCTTTAGGGGCTTCTCAGAAAAGCACATGCCGTGGGGGTGGATGGTGTTGAACTTCATGCGTAGCGCACTCCCCAGGATGTTCGTCCCCACTGACGAGGGTCCAGGGATGCTGCTGCTGAAGAGAGCACAGATGACTGGTCCAGTGGACATGTGATGTGGGACTGCTTCCCTTTCCTCTTCAATCCTCTGCCCCCGTCTCAGCATCACTTCCACCCCTATGATGCCGCTTTCGTCTAAGAGGAATGGTAGACCATTCTGGGCTACCCGCCTTGGCTCTGTAGCCTGATGCCACTCCCACCTCTGCCTCTCAAGAGGACTTATATTTTAAAGCTGTGAGTTTAAGAGATTGGCAGTTAAGACCCAGTGGCCCAGGCAGGAGAGGCATTTGGGGACCAGCTCCCGGTTCTCAGTGTCCTGTGAGTATTCTCATGGTGGTCACCTGAGGCCCCTTCCTGGTTCCCAGAGTTCCTGGTTTGGGATGTATGTGGGAGAAGGGAGATTTCCAGGATGGTAGCCCCCCTTCAGTAGGGCTGGATCAGCTTGGCGGGCCCTCCATGCTGCTAGAACTTGGGGAATCCACTTGTCCAGCAAGACTTTTTAACTGACTTTCTTTCTTTTAATTAATTAATTGTGGCTGTGCTGGGACTTCGTTGCTGTCCTTGGGCTTTTCTCTAGTTGCAGTGAGCAGGGGCTACTGTCTAGTTGGGGTGCTTGGGCTTCTCATTGCAGCGCCTTCTCCTGCTGCAGAGCAGGGGTCTGTAGCTCAGCCTCAGTAGTTGTGGTGCATGGGCTCAGTTGCCCCGAGGCGCGTGCAATCTTCCCGTGTCCCCTGCCTTGGCAGGTGGATTCTTAACCCCTGGACTGCCAGGGAAGTCCTTACCTGACTTTCTTAGATTTCCATGCTTTTCCTCCAAAAAGCCTCACACCCCAGAGGCAGAGAGCCTGGTAGATGCAGACACCATCCTCAGAAGCTTTTGTGTCTCTTTATTTATTGCTTGAGAATATCTCTGTCATCTTTTAAACACCACCCTTCACCCTTGGCCGGGCTTCCCAAGTGGCTCAGTGATAAAGAATCCGCCTGCCAATGCAGGAGACCCAGATTCGATATCTGGGTTAGGGAGATCCCATGGAGGAGGAAATGACTACCCACTCTAGTATTCTTGTCTGGAGAATCCCATGGACAGAGGAGCCTGCCAGGCTACAGTCCATGATGTTGCAAAGAGTTGGACAGGACTGAGCATGCACTCATGCATGCAAAATTCACTCTTGGCAGAGAAATTGCCCTAAATCTATTGACAGCATAACTAAGAGAAAAACCTGAAATTCTCCTGGAAGGAGTGAATTCACAATAACTTCCATCTCTGGGCACCACACACGCCCCCTGCCTGACCCCTGTTCCAGATCCTCACTTGTCTGCTTACATCTCCTGGGAGCATTTCTGCCAGCTCTTCCCCTCCCCTCGAATTTCCCCACCCAGTCCCGCTTACTTCTGCTTTCTCTTCCACATGCACTTTTACCTGCCCGCCCCCCACCTCCTGATCCCCGCTCTTCACATCCAGGCCTGCTGCCCCGTATCCACCCCCCCACTTCATGACCAGGGTGCCCCAGCTTGAGTTATCCACTGACCACCATGTCTTGGTCCTCTGTTCCCAGGTGGGCATCAACTACCAGCCCCCCACGGTGGTCCCCGGGGGGGACCTGGCCAAGGTGCAGCGGGCCGTGTGCATGCTGAGCAACACCACGGCCATCGCCGAGGCCTGGGCCCGCCTGGACCACAAGTTCGACCTCATGTACGCCAAGCGCGCCTTCGTGCACTGGTACGTCGGAGAGGGGATGGAAGAAGGCGAGTTTTCCGAGGCCCGGGAGGACCTGGCTGCCCTGGAGAAGGATTATGAGGAAGTGGGGACTGATTCATTTGAAGAAGAGAATGAAGGGGAGGAATTTTAAATACAGATGTTCCTGCTGGCTGTGTCTCTTTATTCCTGCTGCCCCCTCCAAGCACGTTAACCCAGCCTGGATCCTGACACCAGTGCCCGTGGGTGACGAGCCCACGTGGACACTGAGCTCCTCCAGACCCTCATGCGGAGATGGTGGCTTTGTGTCCCCAGAGGAGACCAGAGTCACTGTCTCTGGGTCAGGATGCAGGCCAGACACACCTGTGTGGAGACCTAGGCGGGATTTAAGATTCTAGATGCGGCTGACCCCACCCCAGACACAGCCTCCTGTCTGGAAAGCAGGAAGTTGAGACATGGGCTTTGGGAGGACTCTGGAAAGGGAGTGGCTCTGTGGTCAGGGCTTGAGGAGAAGGTGGAGTGAGTTTCTGCCCTTGCAAACACACAGACAAAGCAGCAGGGTCACCGTAGGCAGTTCGGTGCTGTGACGTGAAAAAAACAGGGATGGAGAAGTTGCAAGGGGAGTCAGAAACGGCCTCGTGGAGACCGGGGTGCAGCCCATAGCCGCCCCTGAGGTTCTGGGGTCAGAGGATGCCGGGAGGATGTGTGAAGTGCAGGAGAGAGGCCAGGGCACCCAGAGGATGGAGGGGAGGGATGCGACTGAGCCACGCCGGGTCAGGGGCCATTTGGGCCGGTCCTAGAGAGGAGATGAAGAACTCAGTTTCCTCTAACTGAAACGGCATTTGGAAGGCTTTATGCAGAATGTCTCCTGTACACATACCCCTTATCTCTAACCCCCAGCAATCTCAAGGGCTCCTCTTCTTGTTTTATGCATGAAGAAACTGAGGTGTAGCGAGTGCATGTGCTGGAGATGGGGGAGCAGAGCCAGAGGCGGGGCCACAGTCTGTTCTCTTGGCTGTCCACTCCGTCTCCACCCTTGGGATTTGAGTCCTGTTCCAACTGCCGCCTCATGAAATGAAGGGTGGGGAGAAGCAAAGCGCATTTATCAAAAAAGAGAGGACAAGTTAATGCGCCTTTCCCTAAAGTTGGCAGCTCCAGTAGGATTTGGGGAAAAATCATAAGCCGCCCTGATTGAACTCGTGATGAGACCCCCAGGGTCGGGCCCACAGCAGGTCCCGATTGCATGAAACGTACAGCTCAGCGACTGTGCACTTTCCTTGTTTCTATTCTGTATCCCTTGGAAGCCCCAAGAGAAATCGAATAAAACATCCCAAGAGAAATCGAATAAAACATCCCAAGAAAAGGAAGATCAGGCAGGAAGTGGTGCTCACCACTCGTCGAGGACTGTTTTCAGAGAGACCACCGTGACGGTGCTCTACTGTGACGGAGACCGTGGTGCTGAGGAGGCCAGGGCCGCTCTCGTCTGGACCCCCTTGTCTGAGGTCATTCCTCACCAATTCCTGGGGGGCTGCAGGGACCCAGGTCAGGAGCTGTGGCCCATCTCAGGAAGGGGCATTTTCCACTGCCAGAGGGGAGGGACCTACCCATGAGTTTCAGATAAGCCTCATGTGTGTGACTGTGACCTAATCAGGGAGACAGGAAGAGACCCCCCAAGGCCAGAGTTTAGGGGGCAGCTGTGAAAGACACAGAGGGGAAGGGAGGGTGCTGGGGGGCGAGGGGTCAGTATGTGCTAAGTCGCTTCAGTTGTGTCTGACTCTTTGCGACCCTGTGCACTGTAGCCCGCCAGTCTCCTCTGTCCATGGGATTTTCCTGGCAAGAATACTGGAATGGGTTGCCATTTCCTTTCCAGGGGATCTTCCCGACCCAGGGATGGAGCCCATGTCTCCTGCATTGGCAGGCGCGTTCTTTACCACTAGTGCCACCTGGTCACTTGAAAAGACCCTGATGCTGGGAAAGACTGAGGGCAGGAGGAGAAGGGGACGACAGAGGATGAGATGGTTGGATGGCATCACCAACTCAATGGACATGAATTTGGGTAAACTCCAGGAGTTGGTGATGGACAGGGAGGCCTGGCGTGCTACAGTCCATGGGGTTACAAAGAGTCGGACATGACTGAGCGACTGAACTGAACTGAACTGAATGCCACCTGGGAAGCCCAGGTGGGTCAGGGAGAAGTTAGTTTAAATGAGTGTTTCATTGACTCCTGCAGAGGTGATGTTGGAGCTGAGAGGGAGCCAGCCTTTCACTCATCTGGAAAGAGTGTTCTGGGCAGAAGGCACCCCAGTGCAAAGGCCCTGAGCAGGAGGGTGGGGGACCTGAGGGAATGGGAATGGAAGGACTTGGTAAACTCTGAAGGGCTGTGCACTTGGGAGGAGGGGTCACTCCTGTTACTGTCATTATGTCAGGACCGGGGAGGAGACAGGGATGTCAGGCAGACATGCCACAGCCGAGAGCTGCCCTGCATCGCTTCCTGTTCATGTACTCCACCTCAAGAATGCCCGGCCGGCTGGCCAGCCAACTTGTCCAGGTCCTTGAGCTACAAAGGGCGTTCACTCTGACCAAACTCGTTTGTTTCTTTGATCCTCCCAGTAACTGTGTGGTAGGGCTGGCCAGGCTTATCATCACTGTGTCCATTCCATGGACAGGGAAACTGAGGCAGGGGTGCACATAGGATGGTGGCAGTGGCTTGCTGAGATCACCTAACTCAGTCATGGTGAAGCTAAACCACACTCGTGCTCAAGGAGCTGATTCTCAGGCTGGTCCATCCCCCAGCCTCACCCCAGCATCTGGCCCAGCACCCACAGACTAGCACACAGCCTCCACCAGGAGGTGCCAGCCACCCCCCCACCCAGGCTCCAGCCCAAGAAGAATGCAGCCTGACCCTCCCCGTGGGAGCTCTGGTCAGCAGGCTTTGGCAGGAGAGAGGCTGGCTGAATCAACAGAGGGTGGCAGGGGCTCAAGCTGCCCACCGAGGTGGAGTCAGGGTCCTAGAGGGGGCAGCCCACTCCCCACCCCTCACTCTCCATGAGACCCTCCTGCTGCGCGCTGGGCCTGTTAACCCCTGCAGGCCTGACAGGGGTATGGCCTGGTGAGAATCATTCGGTCAATCACCCTGAAGGAAGGTGCAGTGGGACCTCGGGTAGTCACTTCACCTCCCTGGGCCCATTTCCTTACCTGTGAGATCCTTTCCTTATCCCTGAGGATGGTGTCAGAGTCTTTATGAAATAATAAACATTACTCTGCACAAGACCCTGATGCTGGCAAAGACTGAAGGCAGGAGGAGAAGGGGACGACAGAGGATGAGATGGTTGGATGGCATTACTGACTCGATGGACATGAGTTTGAGTAGGCTCTGGGAGTTGGTGATGGACAAGAAACCCTGGCATGCTTCTGGGGTCGCAAAGAGTCGGATATGACTGAGTGACTGAACTGAACTCTGCACATAGGGCTTCCCAGGTGGCACTAGTGGTAAAGTATCCACCTGTCAATGCAGGAGATGTAAGAAGCCCATGGGTTGGGAAGATCCCCTGGAGGAGGAAATGGTAACCCACTCCAGTCTTCTTGCCTGGAGAATCTGAAAAACTGAGCCGGATCCTTCAATCAGGAGTGGAGCCAGGAGCAGGAGTGCAGCCTACATAGAGAAGTACTTCTATCTGGAGAGAGGCTTGGCATGAGGGTAGAGTGCCTCCGGCCTGTGGCCTCGGCTTAGCTATCTGTAAAATGGGGCACAGAATTTCTAACTCACAGAGTGCCTTACAATGAGCCAGCAGAGACAAAGTGACTGGCAAAAAGTAGGAAGTTTGCTGAGTCGTGTCCGACTCTTTGTGACCCCATGGACTGCAGCACGCCAGGCTTGTCTGTCTTTCACTATCTCCCAGTTTGCTCAGATTCACATGCATTGAGTTGGTGATGCCATCCAACCATTTCATCCTCTGCTGCCCTCTTCTCCTTTTGCCTTCAGTCTTCCCCAGCATCCGGGTCTTTTCTAATGAGTCGGTTGTCACATCAGGTGGCCAAAGTATGGGAGTTTCAACTTCAGCATCAGTCCTTCCAATGAATATTCAGGACTGATTTCCTTTAGGATTGACTGGCTTGATCTCCTTGCAGTCCAAGGGACTCTCAAGAGTCTTCTCCAATACCATAGTTGGAGTACCTACCCAACTATAGTAGGTAAATGTAGTAGGTGATAGTTACAACACCATATTTGTAGTAGGTACGTACACTATCGTGTATTTGTAGATTATCGGGTCTCATCACTGAATAGCGTTCTGTTTTGTAAATACACTGTGTAATGGGCATCTGGGTAGGCCCTGCTTGGGAGCTATTACAGTTACTGCTGCTATGAATATTCATATGCCCTTCTAATAAACATGTTTATGCATGTCTGTTGGATTTGCAGCCAAGAGTCGGCTTGCTTGGTCATGGGGTTGGCATATGTATAGCCTCAGTAGATCTGCCAAGCAGTCCTGCCACGTGCTTGGACCATTTTCCACCCCACTGGTGGTGTGTGAGAGGCCCACGTGCTCCTCCCCCACACTTGATCAGGCAGTTTCATTTTACTCAGTCTATCAGAGGTGAAGTGGAAACCAGTTTTCTGAATGAAATCTCAGTACAAGCCATCCTTTCTAAGATAGATCAAAGGCGAGACATAGTGGAAGCCAATATTATGTACAGGGGGCAGTCTACTGGGACATCTTGCTATTGTTTTAGTTGGTTTTGCTTTATTTTATACTTTTAGAGGTGATCACATATTGTTAAATTTAAACTTAAAGCGTATATGTACCCTTGAAAAAGATGAAGCCCTTTCTGCTGGAGGGCAAGCAGCTAAGAGGCAACGCTAAACAAAAGAACTTGGGACTTGCCTGGTGGCCCAGGGGTTAAGACTTCATATTCTAAATGCCAGCGACCTGGGTTCAATTCCTGGTCGGGGAACTAAGATCCTGCATGCTGCACAGTGTGGCCAAGAGATACATTATTTTTTTAATTAAAAATAAATAAATAAATGAACTCAGAAATGGAGTAGCTGAGGTGAGCATGGAATCCACTTTGGTAGTGGATTATAATTAACCAAGTGAAGAGAAATTTCCTGGTGGTCCAGTGGCTAAGACTACACGCTTTCACTGCTGAGGGCACAGGTTCAATCTCTAGGCAGGGAACTAAGATCCAACAAGCAGCATAGCGCAGACAAAAAAAAAAAAAAAAAACCAACTAAGCAACTAAGCATGTGAAGAAGTAACAGTGAAAAAAACAGAATTTAAATGCTATAAACTTCAACAAAGCAAAAAGAATACGAGCAATAATAACTGGGAAATGGGCAGGAGGGGAGTGAGAGAAAATGTAAAAGAGCGAATTCATCTTTCATTTCAGAGAGCTGATACATGATGATTAAATTCAAACACACAGTCTTTAAAAATTACTCCAAATATTCCAAATGAAAGATAAAGATTGTCAGGATAGATAAAAATAACAAACTCAACTCTATCCTACTTACAAGAGATATAATTTAAATATAAGAACACAGAAAGGTTGAAAATGAAAATATAGAAAGAGATATACCACACAAACAAGAACCAAAAAAATCTGCTGTAGCTGTCCCAGTGTTAGAGAGTGGACTTGAAGATAAGAAGCGGTACTGGAGGGACTTCCCCTGGTGGTCCAGTGGCTAAGACTCTGTGCTCCCAATGCAGGGAACCAGGGGTTACATCCCTGGTCAGGGAACTAGATCCCACGTATTGCAACTGAAAGTTTGTTTGCCACAACTAAAGATCCCGCATGCCATAACAAGGACCCAGTACAGCCAAATAATTAATTAAAAAAAAAAAGAGTGTGTGGTTAAAAAAATACAAGCAAAACTTAATGGAACTAATAAGAGGAAGAGACATGTCTATAATCATGGTAGGAAACTTTAACACACATCTCTCAACAATTTGTGTGAATTTAGCAAAACTAGAAATGGGGTCAAAATCAACCATATTTCTCTCCACTGGCCACAAATATAAAACATTTTAAAACTGAAACTATTGAAGTCCTAAAAGATAATGTAAGAGAAAATTTAGATGCCCTTGAGTTAGGTGATGACTTTTTTGATACAACATCAAATACATGAATGATGAAATCATTGATAAGCTGGACTTCATTAAAATTGAAAACTTGTAAAAGACACTGTTAAGAGAATGAGAAGACAAGCCACGGACTGGGAGAAAATATGCTAAAAGACATATTTGATAAAGGACTGTTACCCAAAATATACAAAACTCTTAAAACACAAAAAATAAGAAGATGAACAACCTAACTAAAAAAAAAAAGACAAAGCAAACTATCTGAACAGACACCTCCAGGAAAGAGGTACAGATGGCAAACAAGCATATGAAAAGGTGCTAAACATCATGTGTCAGTGGGGAATTATAAATCGAAACAACAATGAAATACTACTGTGCATCTATTAAAATGGCCAAAATCCAAAACACTGAAAACACCAAATGCTGGTGAGGATGTGGAGCAACAGGAATTCTCATTCATGGTTGTTGAGAATGCAAAAGGGCACAGTCACTTTGGGAGGTGGTTTTTTATAACACAGTTTCTTATAAATTAAACATACTCTTATACCATATGATTCAGGAATCCTTACTTCCTAATATTTGCCCAAAAGTGTTGAAAACTTAAGTGCACACAAACACTTGCACCTGGATGTTTACGGCAGCTTTATTAATAGCTGCCAAAATCTGGAAGCAACCAAGAAGTCCTTCAGTAGGTGAACAGTTAGATAAACTGTAGTGCATCCAGACAAGGGTATATGATTCAGTGCCAAAAAGAAACGAGCTCTCAAGCCATGAAAAGACATGGAGGAAAGTTAAAAGCATATTACTAAGTGAAAGAAACCAATCTAGAAAGGCTACATACTGTGTGATTCCAACTATATGATATTCTAGAAAAGGCAAGACTATGGAGATAGCAAAATGATTAGTGGTTGGGGGGAGGAAAGGATGGTAGGTGGAGCACAGAGGATTTCTAGGGCAGTGAAGTTGTTCTATGTGGCACTGTAATAATGGATGGATGTCATTATGCATTTGTCAAAACCCATAGAACGTACAACACCAAGAGTGAACCCTTATGTAAACTACAGACTTTGGGTGATGATGTATCATAGTTTCAGATGATGTATCACAGTTTCACTGATTAAAACAATGGGATATTGATAGTGGGGGAAGCTATACATGTGAAGGCAAGGAATAGGTGAGAATTCTCAGTACTTTCCTCTCAATTTTGCTGTGAACCTAAAACTGCTGGAAAATAATAAAACTCTATTTTTAGAAAATGAAGGCATTTATAAGAGCATCAAAAATATCAACTTCCTAGGAAGAAATCAAACAAAAGGTGTGCAAGACCGCTATACTGAAAATAAAGTATTATTGTGTGTTACTCATTAGGAAAATGAAATAAAGACCACAGTGAGGTCCCATTTCACACCCAGTAGGTGTCAAAATGACAAACAGTAACAAGTATTGGCCAGGATGTGGAGAGATTAGAGCCCTGTCACAATCCTGGTAGGATTATAAAATGGTGCAGCTGCTCTGGAAAACAGTTTAGCAGCTCCTCGAAAAGTTAAATATAGAGGTGCCCTATGACCCAGCAATTTCACTCCTAGATATACAATACCCAAGAGAATTGAAAATATCTGCCCACACAAAAATGTATACATGATGTTCACAGCAGCATTACTCATACTAATAATAGCCCCAAAGTGGAAATAACCCAAATATTCATTAACTGATGGATGGATAAAAAACAATGTATATCTAGACAATGGAATATTCAATTCAGTCGCTTAGTCATGTCCAACTCTTTGCGACCCCATGGACTGCAGCACACCAGGCTTCCTATCCATCACCAACTCCCGGAGTTTACCCAACTCATGTTCGTTGAGTGGGTGATACCATCCAACCATCGCATCCTCTGTTGTCCCCTTCTCCTCCTGCCTTCAATCTTTCTGACTATCAGAGTCTCTTCCAATGAGTCAGTCTTCGAATCAGGTGGCCAAAGTACTGGAGTTTCAGCTTCAGCATCCGTCCTTCCAATGAATATTCAGGACTGAGTTCCTTTAGAATTGATTGGTTTGATCTCCTTGCAGTCCAAGGGACTCTCAAGAGTCTTCTCCAACACCACGGTTCAAAAGCATCAATTCTTGGCACTCAGCTTTCTTTATAGTCCAACTCTCGCATCCATACATGACTACTGGAAAAATCATAGCTTTGATCAGATGGACCTTTGTCGGCAAAGTAATGTCTCTGCTTTTTAATATGATGTCTAGGTTTGTCATAGCTTTTCTTCCAAGGAGCAAGCATCTTTTAATTTCATGGCTACAGTCACCATCTGCAGTGATTTTGGGGCCCCCAGAATAAAGTCTCTCACTGTTTCCATTGTTTTCCCATCTATTTGCTATGAAGTGATGGGACCGGTTGCCATGATCTTAGTTTTTTTAATGTTGAATTTTAAGCCAACTTTTTCACTCTCCTCTTTCACTTTCATCAAGATGCTCTTTAGTTCTTCTCTTTTTGCCATAAGGGTGGTATCATCTGCATATCTGAGGTTATTGATATTTCTCCCAGCAATCTTGATTCCAGCTTGTGTTTCATCCAGCCTGGCATTTTACATGATGTACTCTGCATATGAGTTAAATAAGCAGGGTGACAATATACAGCCTTGACGGACTCCTTTCCCTATTTGGAACCCGTCTATTGTTCCATCCGGTTCTAACTGTTGCTTCTTGACCTGCATACAGAGTTCTCAGGAGGCAGGTCAGGTGGTCTGGATTCCCATCTCTTTAAGAATTTTCCACAGTTTGTTGTGATCCACACAATCAAAGGCTTTGGCATGGTCAGTAAAGCAGAAGTAGATGTTTTTCTGGAACTCTTTGCTTTTTCAATGATCCATCGGATGTTGGCAACATGATCTCTGGTTCCCCTGCCTTTCCTAAATCCAGCTTGAACATTTGGAAGTTTATGGTTCACATACTGTTGAAGCCTGGCTTGGAGAATTTTGAGCATTACTTTGCTAGCATGTGAGATGAGTGCAATTGGGCAGTAGATTGAATATTCTGTGGTATTGCCTTTGGTATTGCCTGAATAATGGGATATTATTCAGCCATGAAAGAGAGAAAGTGCTGATACATGCTTCAACATGGATGAACCTGGAATACATGATGTGAAGTGAAAGAAGCTAAACACAAAAGGTCACATGTTTTATGATTCTACTTCTATATATTTAAAGTCCAGAATAGGCACATCTATAGAGACAAAAAGAAATTAGTGGTTGCCGAGTTGAAGGAAGGGGCATGTAGAGAATGACTGCCAGTGGGGATGGAGTTTCTTTGGTGAGTAATAAAAAATATTCTGAAAATAGACAGTGGTGATGATTGTACAATTTTGTAAATATACTTTAAAAAAAACCCACTGAATTGTACACATTTTCATTTGCCGTGCTACATGGCTTATGGGATCCCAGTTCTCCAACCAAGGACTTGAATCCAAGCCCTCAGCAGTTACAGCACAAGATCCCAACCACAGGACCAACAGGGAATACCTTGTACATTTTTATTTTTTTGACCACACTAGGTCTTTGTTGCAAAGTGTGGGCTCTTCATTGCATGTGGGATCTTAATTCCCTGACCAGAGATTGAACCCATGTCCCTTGCAGCAGAAGGCAAATTCTTAACCACTGGACTACCAGGGAAGTCCCACCCTGTCTACTTTAAGTGAGTGAATTTTTTAGTAGGTGAATTATATCTCAATTTTTAACTTTTTATTAACATCATTATTTGACATTAAATACGATCTAAATAAACCGAGAGCTGTATCATTTTCATGGACTAGAAGCCTCAATAGTATAAACATTTCAATTCTTCTCAAATTAATTGCAAGATTCAACACAATCCCAATTCAAAAATCCCAGAAGTTTTTCCCCTGAAATTAACAAATTGATTCTAAAATGTATATGGAGATGCAAAGGAAAAGTCATTTATACCAAAAAAAAAAAAAAAGAAAGAAAGAAAGAACAAAACCACAGAACTTACTGTACCAGACATCAAGAACTATTGTAGGAAGAGGAAGTTAAACAGTGTGGCCTTGGTACAAGAGCAGACAAACAGACTAAAGGATGATCTTGTCAGGAAATGGTGCTGGGTCAGCTAGATAGAATATCGTGAGGAAAATGCATCTTGACCCCTCTAATGGCTTCCTGTGGCTGCTGTAAAAAATTACCTGAAACTTTTTAAAACCACAAAACTTTATACCTTCACAGTCCTAGAGGTCAGACGTTCAGAATCAGTATCACTGGGCCAAAATCAACGTGTTAGCAGAGCCAACAGCTTGGAGGCCGTCAGAGAGAATCTGTTTTTTGCCTTTTTCCATCTCTGGAGCTGCCAGCACTGCTTGGTTTGTGGCTACATCCATCCAGTCACAAGGCGAGCAACTTCCAATCTATCTCTGTCTGCTCCATCTTCATGGGGGCTTCCGTGTGTGTGTGTGTGTGAAATCTCCCTCTGCTTTCCTCTTACAAGAATGACCGTGGTTGTATTTGGGACCCAACTAGATAATCCAGGATAATCTTTCTTGCTCAAGTCCTTTAACTTAGTCACTCTGCAGACACTTTGCCACAGAAGGTAACAGTCCCAGGAATTAGGAGGTGCACATCATTGGGAGACCGTTTTTCAGCCTAATGTAACTTCTACCTCACACCATAAACAGAAGTAAATTCCAGACCTAAATGTGAACGAGTAAAATAATAAAGACTTAGAAGAAAGCATAAAGAGCACATCTTCATGACCTTAAAGGAGGCAGGGTTTTCTTAAACAATAAAACAAAAGAGTTAATAATTTTTCAGTGGACTATATCAGAATTAAGAACTCTCCTTTAACAAAAAATACATTTTGAAAAGTTAAAAGATGACCCACAAAGTAGGAGAGGATATTTGTAATGAACATATACAGAAAAAACACTTCTGCTTGACATATACATAGAATTCCTACAAATCAATACAGAAACACCCAACATGAAAAGACATCCTAATAGCAAAACAAATCAACTATACTCCAATAAAAATTAAAAAAAAATAGGCCAAAGATTTGAACAGATCAAAAAGGATACCCAAATGGCCAATAAATACATGAAAAGGTATCCAACTTCATTAGTAATCAGGGAAATGCAAATTAAAACCACAATGCCATAGCACTATACACCTACCAGAATGGCTAAAATGAAAAAGGCAGAAATATCAGGGGTGAGTGAAAGTATGAAGTAATCAGAACTGGTGGGAACTTCAGCTCTTAGCATCACTGTGGAAAACCTCTTGGCAACTTCTGCTAAAAACATGTGTGGGTGCGTGCTTCAGTCACTTTCATCTTTTATCACTGAGTCACCTGGGGAGACAGGTGGAAACAGAACACATGTAGACCTTTGACCTAGAAATTCTGCCTCTAGATGTAGACCCAACACGTTCACCAAAAAGACACATACTACGCTAGAATATTCAGAGCACGCTATTTGTAATGGGCAAAACCTGGAAACTATCCAAATGTCCATTGATAGTAGAACGGATGAAATAAAAGTGTGGTGTAGTCTCACAGTGGAACATTACAAAGTCATGAGGATACATAATATACAACCACAGGCAACAACATGACTGGTTCCCACAAACAGAATGATGAGTGATAGGAGCTGCGGACAAAAGAGGACACGATGCCATTTACATGGAGAACGAAAACATCAAAATCTCAGAGGTCAGCACAGTTAGTTCCCTTTGCAGGGAGCCAGAAGTGGGCACCGAGGAGACTCATGGGGAGCTGGTTGTGTTCATGTGTTTTGTGTGTGTTCATGTATTTATCTTGGAACTGGCTGCCTGTTGTGTTCACCCTGTATACTCTTATGATATAGATAGAGCTATCTGGTGGTTCAGATGGTAAAGAATCTGCCTGCAATGCGGGAGATCCTGGTTCAGTCCCTAGGTCGGGAAGATCCCCTGGAGAAGTGTTCCTACCTGGTGAATTCCATGCATAAAGGAGCCCAGCAGGCTACAGTCCATCGGCGGGGGAGCAGGCAAAGAGTTGGACACGACTGAATGACTCACTCACACACACACACACACACACACACACACACACACACAGTCCTATGGATCAAATGCAAAAGTGTCATTAAGTAACAAAATAAATGCAGAATGTTGATTGCTTACCACTGTTTTTTTTTAATGGGAGTGTGTGACTATACATGCAAGGGCGCGCATATGCAGGGGTCATTCCTGGAAGCATGTGGAAGAAACTGCTGCCACCTTGCTTTTCAGAGGGGAACTGGAAGCCTGCATTAAGTTTTTAATCCAGTAAGTATATATTTTAAACTATTAAATAGATCACACATGTGAAAATGTTTAGAGAAAAACAATAAACACCTAATTGTTTTGCTTTGTTTTTTAAGACCAATGTTTGGAAAGCAAGAAGAAGCAGTGAGGTCCACAGACTATCTCAGCAAAAGGCTGAGTTCTGGGTTCTTCGGGTTTCTCTTCAAGGGGCTGCCTGGGGGGCTCAAGTGCATCCGCGCCCCGCTTATATCTGGGCAAACTAGACCCTGAAAAGCCTCGCAGCCGCCAGGGTGGACAGGTCCCGCCCCCAGGCCTGTGCATTTGTCTAGTTTGTGCGGTGCAGCTTTGGAGTCAGACGGGAGTGGAAATTGTGAGATCTTAGAAAGTCACAGCCTCTCTGAGCCGGGGTCTCTTGGCCTGGAGGATGAGGGTTATATCCCCCACTTCACCCTGAGGCTAGCAGAACCCATGTGTGCGGAGCTGGGGGACAGCCAGAGCTCTGTAAGTGGCCGCACCGCTCCACCGGTCCGCAGGGCAAGGACCGGGCTGGAGCCCCGGATTGCACTGCTCCAAAATGAACACAAGGTGGCGCTCACCCCCACAGGTCCAGCCAGGTCCCCCGCCTCTCAGGGCGTTGGCTGCTGGAAGAAGTGAGGCGGGCAGGCAGCTACTTCTGCACACGTGTCCCTACACTTCTGGGCCCTGGGGATGGAAGGGTAAACAATGGGGCGTCCTGCCTGATCCAGGAGGCACGACTGGAGGGACCGGGAGCCCCGAAGGAAGAGAAAGAGGAAAGACTCTATCTGGGAGGAAGCACTGGGATTAGAGTTTAGGACCTTGGGGTATGTTGAATGGTAACCCCCACACCCCAAAAGATAAGTCCACCTGGAACCTCTGGGTGACTTTATTTGGAAAAAGAGTCCTTGCAGATGTAATTAAGATAAGGATCTTGAGGTGAGATTATCCTGGATTATCCAGGTGGGCCCTGAATCCAATGACAAGCGTCCTCATAAGAAAAGATGCTGACACAGAGAAGGTCATGTGGAAACAGATGCAGAGTTTGGACTCTTGCAGCCACAAGTAGGGAACACCTGGAGCCACTGGAAGCTGGAAGGCTTGTGAGGGATCACAGTCTTGCCAACACAGCAGTGAGAGAATAAATCACTACTGTTTTAAAGCAGAGTAACTTAAGGCACCCAGGTTGTGGTTATTTGTTTCAACAGCCAGGAGAAGCTAATAGAGATGTTGAAATTCTCTCCCCACTGGTCTGCCTTCTGACTCTCCCCCAACCCCAGTAGCCTACAGATGACACCCAAGGCCCCCCAACTCCTGAACCCCACTCTTTCCTCCCCAGACCCATTGCTTTCACACCTTCTGCTTTTGGTTCTGTCTGTCTGGGCAACCCTTCCCTCATGGGTCCCCTGGACAACTCCTGTACACCCTTCAAGGCCCTCCTTAAGTGCCCTCTCCTAAGTATACTACTATATTCTGAATCGGTGGCTCCCAACATGCCTGGACTCCTCCATTCCCCCCAGCCCAGTGTCTATTCACTCATTGTATTGATGACACGTGTGTTTACTAGCTCAGTCGTGTCTGACTCTTTGCAACCCTGTAGACTGTAGCCCACCAATCTCCTCTGTCCGTGGGATTTCCCAGGCAAGAATACTGGAGCGGGTTGTCATTTTTTTCTCCAGGGGATCTTCCCAACCCAGGGAGATTGAACATGGATCTCCCGCATTGCAGGCAGATTCCTTACCATCTGAGCCACCAGGGAAGATTGATGATGTTACATATCATGGAAAAACCCAAATGAACTTTCCAGTCAACCCAGTGTCATCACGTCAGTTCAGCTATGTGTCCCCCTGACACTGGTCCTCATCTCCAGGTTGTTCCATCCCCTCAGCTACTGTGCTCATTCAGGCTTCCCCATGTCTCACCAAGACCCTGGTGCCAGCTCCTCACTGGTCTCACTGGTCTCCCTGGCCAGGCTGGCCTTCCAGCCCATCACCATTCTGGAGTGCTCGGATCTGCCACGTCACTCCTCTGCTCAAAAACCGTCTGTGGTTCCCCGCTGCCCTAGGGAAGGTGTCCACAGAGAAGGACAGTACTTCAAATCATCCTTCCCACCTCTCGCTCCACCCAGCCGATGTCCATCACACCCACGTGCAGCACACCCCTGGGCCTTTGCATAGACAGGGTCCTTCACCAGAAAGCCCTCTCCCTGTCTGCCAGACACGCTGTGACCCGTGTGCTGACCACACACCAAGGGCTGTTCTAAGTGTTTTACCTGAGTGAAACCCTTTAACTCTTACAACAGCCCCAGGAGAAAGGCTCCATCACTGTGTCCAGGTCACAGCTGGGAAAACTGAGGCCCAGATGGGAGAGGAACCATTCAGAAGTGGCAGAAGGACCTGATCGCAGCCCACACTGTCATTTCCCTGGTGTGGGCTTCAGAACCGCCAATATCTCACCCCGCCACCCTCCCCCCATCCATGCCACAACCATGCAACCCCAGATTAATGAATCTCTCCACTGTGGATTCTGAATTTGATAAACCCGCACCTCACCGTGCTGTGCAGGAATTAGCTGATCATACAGTAATCTGCGTACCAAGAAGCTTCTGGATAACTTCACTTTATTTCTCCGGGCTCATGGTAACTGGCCCAGAATAAGGGGTTCAGTAAACTAGGATGAATAAGTGAAAGGTTTCCAGGGATGTCAGGTCCTGAGGCTTTCTCACCCTCCTCAAAGAAAAGAATACATTATGCTAAGTTTCTGAGGCCAGATCTCTTCCTTCTCTCTCCCCTGCTCCCTCCTCCTGCCCCCCTCCCCAGTTTCTGGGAGGGCTTTGGGCTCTCCAGAAAATGCCCCAGGCTCTCTAGTGGTGTGTTTCCTGATTACTGATGAAACCAGGGCTTAAAGCTGATGAATCATGAGCCGCCGCCAGCCAGGGCATGTTGGAGTGCCAAGCGGGAAGGGAGAAGCCAGGCTCCCCACCAACCCCTCTTCCCCTGTGGCCTCCCCCCAACCTCTGAAGTCCTGGTGACACAGCTGGAAAAGGACTGCCCCTGGGGACTTCCCTGGTGGTCCAGCGGTTAAGACTCTGCACTGCCAGTGCAGGGGGTGTGGGTTTGATTCCTGGTCGGGGAACTAAGATCCCACATGCCACGTGATGCTGCCAAAAGATTAAAAGAAAAAAAAAAGAAGAAAGGAAAGGACTAGCCCTGGAGGTAGGTGACTTGAGCAACTCCTAGATTGTCCCCACTCCTCCCACAGCCCCACCTGGCCACTCCCAGGTCCAAAAGAACCCACAGTCAACAGTTCACAAACCCCCTCCCCATCCTTGATCTCTTGACTTGTTGATGATACCTAGGGAGGTGCTGCAACCCCCCTTAGAGGTAGGGGAACCAGCTCGGGGAGAGAGAACTGCCAGAGACCTCCCCAGAGGAAGTAAGCAGCACACAGGAAGTTGAATCCCAGTTTTCTGCTTCCCAAGGTGGTTTGAAGCAGGACTGGCCATTTCTTGATTCAAAGGTCACACCCTCAGAGCAGGGGTTTCCAATTTTCGGGATTTAATGCCTGATGATCTGAGGTGGAGCTGATGTAATAATCATAGAAATAAAGTGTACAATAAATGTAATGTGCTTGAATCATCCCCCAACCATCCCCATTCTTAAACCCCAACTGTGGAAAAACTGTCTTCCACAAAACCAGGCCCTGGTGCCAAAAAGGTTAGGGACTGCTATCTTAGAGGACAAAAGAGCAAAAACTATGAAGCCCCAACTCTGACCCAAGACACCTGGAGGAATCTTATCAAACAGCCCAGGGACTGGAGGCAGGTGGGGAAATTACACCCCAATGGTTACAGGCTTATGTCCAGGTTCAAGTCCCAATCTGACTCTTAACAAGTCACAGAGTTCCTGCAACCTTGGACAAGTTTCCTAGTTTTGGTAGGCCTCAGTTTCCCCATCAGTAATATGGGAGCAATTCTGAGTACCTACACATCATAGGATTGCTGTGAGGATTGTCTGAGTTAACACAGAAAAGGCTTAGAACAGCTGAGGCATACTCAATAGACAGCACAGTTTTTTTAATGGGTGTTTTGAAGGAACTGTCTCCCCAAGGAGGAAGCACTTGGAGTGAATCCTTGTCATCAGAGAGGAATGTTCCCCACACCTGCCTGATAGAAGGTACAGCCCTGGGGCCTCCTTACAAACCCCAGGGCCTCTGTTACCCCAGACCTGGCAGGTCAGAGACTAAGGGTGGGAAACCAGTGTTTTTAAATAAGAGCCCTAGGGGGTTGCTTGGATCATGCAAGCCTGGGAATCCCAGGGGCTGAGTACCGTCTTTTTTTGTAGACTCTTCTGGTAAAACACCTGCCACCTGCCTGTCCTCATGTCCTTGGGGGAAAACCAATTTTCTCTTTTTCCCAATTAGTAATAATATTTAGCTGGTAGTAAAGACTCACGGGGGACTTCCCTGGTGGCTCAGTGCTAAAGAATTCACCTTCCAATGTAGGGGACTCAGGTTCAATCCCCGGTCAAGGAACTAAGATCCCACTTGCTGCAGGGCAACTAGTGAGCCCTCATGCTGCAACTGAGACTCGATGCAACCAAATAAATTAATTAGTTAAAAAAAAAAGATTAACTAGTGCCAGGTCCTGTGTTGGGCTTCCTAGCTGGCGCTAGTGGCAAAGAACCCACCTGCCAATGCAATAGACATAAGAGATGTGGGTTTGATTCCTGGGTCAGGAAGATCCCCTGGAGAAGGAAGTGCCAACCCACTCCAGTATTCTTGCAGGGAAAACCCCATGGACAGAGGAGCCTGACGGGCTATAGTCCATGCGGTCTGAGAGTCGGACACAACTAAAGCGACTTAGCACACAGCACACACAGGACCAGGTGCTGTGCTGTATGTGATGCTCAGTCATGTCTGACTCTGCGACCCCATGGACTGTAGCCGCCAGGCTCCTCTGTCCATGGGATTCTCCAGGCAAGAATACTGGAGTGGGTTGGCATTTCCTTCTCCAGGGATCTTCCCGACCCAGGGTCAAGTCTCCTGCATTGGCAGGCAGGTTCTGCACCACTGGCGCCACCTGGGTGCTGTGCTAAGTTAATTCCGTTCACCAGCAGCCCTCTGCTGCAGGTCCTCTCTTCAGCCCCATTTTATAGAGGCCAAAACTGAGGCCAGGGAAGTTAATAACTTGCCCAAGGTCACTACTGCAGGCAAGTGCCTAGATGCTCTGGCGCAGAGCAGGTCTGTCAGGAACTGGAAAGTCTTCAGTCTTTTTCAGGCAGCTTTGCAGAGTTGAGGCCAGGGTCCCTGCCCCAGGTCCCAGGCCTTTGCCCTCACCACATGACACTGAATCGATCTCAGTGGTTCCTTTGCCTGACTCCCTTTCCACCTTCTGGCCTAGGGCAAAAGAGGGCGCTCCAGAGCCACAGAAAGTCCAGACTTTGAGGCTTTGAAGACTGATCTCATCCCCCACCCCACCCATAATCTCCCCTGGCTCACTCATCTGCACCTTTTTCCAGGTCCATCATGTGGCTGGCATTTCTCTGGAAATGTTATGCCTTTGACCAAGCTGTTTCCAAGGCCAAGCACATTCTTCCTAAATTTAGGCTTCTGTGTAGAGAGGGTAGCTTCCTCCAGGAAGCCCTCCCTGACTGCCTTCTCTGAGTTATCCGGCTCCTGGGGCCCCCACTGCCCATTAGGGGATGACTGCCTCCAACACTAAGGATGTTGTGTCCTATAGGTCTGTCTCTAGGTTCTCTGAGCTAGAGAGTGTGATACGAGGGAGGTGAGATAGAGGACAGGTGTCACTGACCTCCTTCTGGGTTCAGTGAGGGAAGAGGACAAGGTCAGGTCTCCCTCTGCCCAGCCTCTTCACTGGCCATGACCCTCAGGCCCTCGATCAGTACCTCCTATTGGGCAACCACAGGTTGGATTGGCTGGGACTGCCTAGAGATGAGGAGGGCAGGGGCTATTTGCTCCCCCTCCTCGGGACACTTTGGCCGGGCCCCACCTCTGTCTGCCCCCACTTTCAGCTCCTCAGACTTAGGGCTTTGAACAGAGGGTGATACCTCTTGAAGGTGTGAAGTGACATCTTGGTCCCCTTTTTCTCTGGCTGGTCCCAAGCCCCCTGGGGGCCCTACCCCATCCTCCCTGCACGGAGGACTCAGGGGAAAACATGATGCGTGCAAGACGAACCTGATGGAGTTACTGGCCCATCACCCCCACCCAGAGATGGGGACTGAGGCCGCCAGAGCCTGGTCCAACCAGAGCTGAAGCCTTGTGGCCCCGCTGGGGCAGGATAAGACCTAGCCTCCTTCTTCCCCATCTCTTTCAGGCCCTCCCACCGTCAAAGCAGGGGAGGGCCTTGGAGATGGGGAGGAGAATGGGGCGGGGCACTCAGGGAGGAGGGGGGCTGGGTCCTGGAGCCAGGGATGCTTCCTGTGGACACTGGACACTCGACTCCCACATTCCTGGCTATTCCGAATACTCAGTGCTCCTTCCTTCTGGCCCTCCCCAGCAAGGGGGGGAAGGCAGTGCCTGGGTCTGGGCTGGCTGTTCGGGGGGCCCTGCAGGGAGAGACTTGAGATCTAGACTAGAGGCACCTCCCTGGGGGTCCTTTGGATTCTCATAAACAGGAAGTCCACCTCCCCCACCCCCCTCCTGTTGACAGGCCCCTGTGTATGCAGACACTGGACTCTGGAGGCCCAGTGGCCCTTGACCTCTCCGGCTGCTTCCTGTTAGCCTGGCCAGAGGAGAGAGAGGCAGACAGAAATGGCCTGAGATGGGGGAGAGGCCTGGGAGAGTGTAAGCGCAGAGGAGAAGAGCCCAGAGAAGCTGAAAGCAAGGATGCCAGGACAGGCCTGGCACATAGTAGGCGCTCAATAAACCATCCGGCTTGAGGTCGGAGACGGAGGAGAGGGCAGCGCTGGGGAGAGCGGCACGGCTGGGAGAAAGAGAGGCTGGAGGTTCCCAGCCGGCAGTCCCTGAGGCCTGGCACATAGTAGGTGCTCAGTAAACATCTGGGACGATGTTGAGGATAGACGCGGAGGGAGTGTCCCTGGGAGGGCAGCACTGTTGAGAGGGGGCAGGGAACAGGAGGCTCCCCTGGCCTGATTGCTCCCCGTGGGTGGACAGCCCCCGAGAATCGGCATCCCATTGTCCCTGTCTGGCCCCCACCCCGCCCCACGGCCGGCTGGGCCAGGCCACTGTCTCAAGGCCCTTTATTTTTAAAATCCCTGCGGTGTTCCCACCCCAGCCCGAAGGAGCAGTGCCAGCCACAGATCCGCCTGCGGCCTGGGCTCCGGGCCCAGAGGCGCCGGGGGTGGGGCTTCCGGCCACCCCACAGCTGCTGCTGCAATTCTGGGAGGGCCAGGAGGCCAGGCCGGCCGGCCAGCCAGCCCGCGCCGGGTAAGGAGGCCCCTGGCATGCCCGCGACGCTGGCCCAAAGGGGTTAGCCCAGGGGCCCGCTAGAGGAGCAGCCAGAGCTATACGCTACATCCAGTGTCCTGGGCTTCCCAGGTGGCTCAGTGGTAAAAAAACTCACCTGCCAAGCGAGTTCGATCCCTGGATCAGGAAGATCCCCCGGAGGAGGAAATGGCAACCCACTCCAGTAATCTTGCCTGGAGAATTCCACGGACAGAGGAGCCTGGCGGGCTACAGCCCATGGGCTGGAAGAATCAGACAGAGCTTAGCAACTAAACAACACCAAAAACAGTCCAGTGGCTCATTCTTCTGTAAAGAGAATTAAAAGCTTCGCTTTTACACACTCTTCAGAATCTTTCCCCACATTCCATTGAACAAATAAGTGCGCAGCGCCCTCCGTAAGGAGGGAGGCTGGAGTCGACCTCGTGGGGGTGACCGATGTGGAGGAGGCATGCAGTGCAGTTGTGGGGACAGTTCTGGAAAGAGACCCCCTGACCAGCTGCATTTCTTCCAGGCTGTGTGACCTGAGACACACCATTTAGCCTCTCTGAGGCTCAGGTGCCTCCCCTGTAAGAAGGGACAATAATAGCCACCACGGAAGGCTGTGGTCTATCTCCCGACACTGCCGTGAACAAGGTTGTTCACTGCCCCTGTCTTCATGGAGCCAGATGTCCTAGGGGAAGATGATCGCCCATGTGAACAAGGTCATGGAGGCTGTGAAAGACACAGAGGGGAAGGGAGGGTGCTGGGGGGTGAGGGGTTGGTACGTGCTAAGTCGCTTCCTTGTGTCTGACCCTTTGCGACCCTGTGTATGGTAGCCCGCCAGGCTCCTCTGTCCATGGGATTTTCCAGGCAAGAATACTGGAGTGGGTTGCCACTTCCTTCCCCAGGGGATCTTCCCGACCCAGGGATGGAACCCATGTCTCCTGCTTTGGCAGGCAAGTTCTTTACCACTAGCTCCACCTGGGAAGCCCAGGTGGGTCAGGGAGAAGTTAATTTAAATGAGTGTTTGGTTGACTCCTACAGAGGTGACGTTGGAGCTGAGAGGGAGGCAGCCTTTCACTTGTCTGGGAAGAGTGTTCTGGGCAGAAGGCACCCCAGTGCAAAGGCCCTGAGGCAGGAGGGTGGGGGACCTGAGGGAATGGGAATGGAAGGACTTGGTAAACTCTGAAGGGCTGTGCACTTGGGAGGAGGGGTCACTCCTGTTACTGTCATTATGTCAGGACTGGGGAGGAGACAGGGATGTCAGGCAGACATGCCACAGCTGAGAGCTACCCTGCATCACTTCCTGTTCATGTACTCCACCTCAAGAATGCCCGGCCGGCTGGCCAGCCAACTTGTCCAGGTCTTTGAGCTACAAAGGGCGTTCACTCTGACCAAACTCATTTGTTTCTTTGATCCTCCCAGTAACTGTGTGGTAGGGCTGGCCAGGCTTATCATCATTGTGTCCATTCCATGGATAGGGAAACTGAGGCAGGGGTGCACATAGGATGGTGGCAGTGGCTTACTGAGATCACCAAACTCAGTCATGGTGAAGCTAAACCGCACACACACTCAAGAAGCTGATTCTCAGGCTGGTCCATCCCCCAGCCTCACCCCAGCATCTGGCCCAGCACCCACAGACTAGCACACAGCCTCCACCAGGAGGTGCCAGCCACCCCCCCACCCAGGCTCCAGCCCAAGAAGAATGCAGCCTGACCCTCCCCGTGGGAGCTCTGGTCAGCAGGCCTTGGCAGGAGAGAGGCTGGCTGAGTCAACAAGAGGCTGGCAGGGGCTCAAGCTGCCCACCGAGGTGGAGTCAGGGTCCTAGAGGGGGCAGCCCACTCCCCACCCCTCACTCTCCGTGAGACCCTCCCTCCTGCTATGCACTGGCCCCGTTAACCCCTGTAGGCCTGACAGGGGAATGGCCTGGTGAGAATCATTCGGTCAATCACCCTGCAGGAAGGTGCAGTGGGACCTCGGGTAGTCACTTCACCTCCCTGGGCCCATTTCTTTACCTGTGAGATCCTTTCCTTACCCCTGAGGATGGTGTCAGAGTCTTTATGAATTAAGAAACATTACTCAGCACAAGACCCTGATGCTGGGAAAGATTGAAGGCAGGAAGAGAAGGGGGCAACAGAGGATGAGATGGCTGGATGGCATCACTGACTTGATGGACGTGAGTTTGAGCAAGCTCCGGGAGTTGGTGACGAACAGGGAAGCCTGGCGTGCTGCAGTCCATGGGGTCACAAAGAGTCGGACATGACTGAGCAACTGAACTGAACTGAACTCTGCACATATGGCTTCCCAGGTGGGACTAGTGGTAAAGAACCTACCTGCCAATTCAGGAGATGTAAGAGACCCCTGGGCTGAGAAGATCCCCTGGAGGAGGAAAGGGCAACCCACTCCAGTATTCTCGCCTGGAGAATCCCATGGACAGAGGAGCCTGGCAGGCTAGAGTCAACGGGGTTGCATACAGTCAGACATGACTGAAGCGACTGAGCACACACACACGCACTCTGCACTTAAAACTACACAAGCCACTGCATCTCCCCTCGGCAAGCTGGGGTGCAAAGTCCTCAGCCCAGAGGCGGTGGCTGTGCACCATTGCCAGGTGCTGAGGAGCTACCTAAAGAGTGCTTGCTGTGACATGACAGTTCAGTTCGTGAAACAACCCAGAACCATACAAACAGCCGAAACATCTGCAATCATTATGACACACCCCCAACCTGTGTTTGTAAAGCTTCTTTCCCAGCCACCTTCTTTGATCGCAGCCGTTATTATTCCCATGTTACAGGTGAGAAAATTGAGGCAGAGCGAGGCCAAAGAACTTACCCAAGATCCACAGCTGGGGCTGGTGGGAGCCGGATCTTCTGATTCCTAGCAGACATTTGGAAGGGAGAACGTCACGGACATCTGGGTGCAGCCCCAGGAGGTGAGGGAGGAGCAGTGAGCAGAGCTTATGGGGAGCTGATTTCTGCTCCATTTCAGGAGGACTTCCCAGTCACCAAAGAGGTGTAAGTAAAGGCAACATCCATCAGTCAGGGAACCTTCTTAGCAACCCAGCACCAGGAGGATGTGCGTGCGACACGCGGGGTTCCTCCCCACGTCCTCACACTGGGAGGACAGCCCCCATTCATGGGCAGCAGGGCACTATGGATGCCACAGACCGAGGCTCATATCCAGTGGGGCTACTTCCAAGGCCTGAGAGGCTGAGGAGGTAACATTACATCCTTGGCGTCAGTTTCCTTACCTGTATAATGGTGTTGTGAGAATTAAGGCCGATGCCAGTAAAGCACCAAGCCCAGAGTCCAAGCTTGCATCTGGCACTGAGCGGGGGGCTTAATTGCCACTCCCCTCACTTCTGTTTGTTCTCTTTTTAAAATAATTTTATTTATTTATTTATTTTTGGCTGTGCTGGTTCTTCGGTGCTGTGCAGACTCTGCCCTAGTTGCAGCAAGCGGGGGCTTACTCTCTAGTTGTGTTGCGCCACCTTCTCATTGCGGTGGCTTCTTTTTTGGAGCCCAGGCTCCAGGGCACATGGGCTTCAGTAGTCATGGTTCCTGGGCTCACAAGCTCAATAGCTGTGGCACATGGGCTGAGTTGCTCCGTGGCATGTGGGAATCTTCCCAGATCAGGGATCGAACTTGTGTCTCCTGCATTGGCAAGCAGATTCTTTACCACTGAGCCGTCCTCTCCCTTCTGATCATCCTTCTCTTATCATCCGTGCAGGAAAGGAAAGAGGAAACCAGGAGCTAAGAAGCACTGTGGGAAGGGGACCCTGGGATGAACCCAGGATTCAGTGCCGGGGGTACTCCAGCTCTACAGACAACAGGTAGGGTCCACGGGCCAGTGGGAAGGGCTTTCCCCCTCCGTTTCTGCGTCCATCACACAAAGGAGATCACATTTTTACAAGCCCTGCATCCACCAAAATGGGCCGGCTTCTGTTAGAAGAAAATAGATGGACCCATGGATCCAGGAATGAGTCTCTAGTTGTGGGGGTGAGGAAGGAGCCCCCTGCCCCACCCAGGCAGGACCACATGCAGCCCCAAGGGGTGGGCTGGGCTGGAGGAGGCCATGCTGGAGATGGTCAGGGCAAGGCAGGGCTGGCCTCCAGCCCACCGGCCTATCTCTCAGGCCAGGCGGGGCAGCAGAGAATAGGCCATTGTTTCTGCTCCTCAAACACTTTTCCTGTCTCCCCACCCGCCTCTCCTTTCTCCATACCCACCCCTCCTCATGTTGAGAACAAAGGTCTCCTGGAGGACCCCCCCTACCCCAAAACTGCCTTTCTATCCAGGTCTCCAGCCACCTGGTCCAGCTTTAAAGAAGCCACCCCATCACCCCTGCGATGACAGGGGCACCCGGCCCTGATCCCTCTGCTATCCCTCCCCGCCCCCTGCAGCTCCAGGCACCTCAGATACCCACTCCCCCCTCCATCCATCCATCTGACTGTCTTCCTCAGGGGTGGGGCTGGAGGAACTGACCCCACATCCTTCCTCAGCACCCCCCCCCCACTTCTTGTCCTGTTCTCCGGGAGAAAGGGAGCCTGTGGGGGGAGGGGGCTTCCCCTCCCCCATTTCCCTGCGGAGCAGTGAATAAGGAACCAGAGCTGTGTTGGCCTGGAAGGCTCCGGCTGAGAAAACTCTTCCACTCGGCCAGTGCTTTTCCCAGAGCCTGGAATTCCAGAGGCGTTTCCGGCCCTGACAGCTGCCTGCCTCTGGGAGCCATGCTCTCCCTGTAGGCCTCACAGTCCCTCCCTCTAAAATACCCTTGGGATTAACTCCCATCCTGACCCTGCTGCTCCCAAGAAGCCACTGACACCCAGGCATCACCTCAAGAAACAACTGAGCAGGGACAGCCAGGGACTCATCTATCATCACCCAGCCTCCAGGCCAGTCCCGGGTGCCCCAGCAATTCAGTCATCACTCCAGCTGACACCCTCATGGCACACACACCCATGCCAGACACACACGCTCGGCATACCCTGCCTGCTTCTCACACCTTCTGGTTTGCACAGCTTCACACGTCTGCGTAGAGCTGCGTCCCACCTCCTCCAGGCAGCCTTCCTGGAGCCCTGCCAAGTGTGTGCTCTGTCGGAGCCTTAACTCTCTGTGACCCTGTCTGCTTCGTCCTGCTAGGCTGGGAGCCGGCATACAGGAGGAACTCGGCAAATGCTCCCTCACGCTGAAGGCAGCCGTGGGGTCTGTGTGTGGCCGGGGACTCCAGTTCCACTGCTGACTCGCTGTGCATCCTGGCAAGTCTCTGGGCTTCAGCGTTTTCAGGAGCCCACTGAGGCCCTGACCCTTCCCACCAAGTGTTGACTCTTGGGGGTCTGAGTAGGAGGAAGGAACTAGAACGGAAGGGCATAAGCTTCCTTCCAGGAGGGTCTCTGTCCCCTTGCTTCCTTCAGAGCACATTCCTATCCTCAAGGTCAGCCAGGAAAAAGAAAAAAACATGGGGCCAGCTTGCTGCAGACCTCTGCTAATGAGAAAGCCCAAGAAGGATCCCAGGACACCCCAGGGTCTGTGACACCTGAGGGCAGCCACTGATGGGGAAAGGGCAGAGGCCCAGCCCAGCCCACACCACAGAAGGCCAAGCGCAGTGTTCAAGACCTCTCTCCCATCCTCCACAGTAGACCCTCCCCAGCTCATCTTCTCCCCTCGTGAGACCAGCTCTCCCAAGCTCAACTGTGGTCACTCTTACCCCAAAACACGAGGCCCAAATCAAATGCCACCTCCTTCAGGAAGTCTCCCTGGACCTCCTCAGTCAGTCCTCTGCCTGCCTAGCCCCTTCTACTGCTGTTTTGGCCCTTCAGCCCCCACCAATTCCTGGCCTCAATCTTTCCCACCAGAGCAGACAAATCGCTGAGAACAAGGACTGCATGTGGCCTGACCTACAGCAGGCACTTGCTTACTTAATGTGTGTTAAGTGAAACTGTCTCCTGGGGAAAGGAAAATTCCAACAGTAGTAATAACTATAGCCACCTTTTCTTGACCATCAGCTACAAGTCAAGTAGTGAACTTGATGGCTCATCACAAATGAGGCCCAGGTAAGGAAGTGGCTCATCCAAAGTCACTCTGCTAGGGCAGCGGTCCCCAACCTTTTTGACAACAGGGACCAGTTTCATGGAAGACATTTTTTCCATGGAATTGGGGTGGGGAGTGGTTTCAGAATGATTCAAGTGCATTATATTTATTGTGCACTTTATTTCTAATATTATTATATCAGTTCCACCTCAGATCATCAGGCATTAGATCCCAGAGGGTGGGGACCCCTGTGCCAGTGAGAGGCAAAGTCAGGATTTGAACTTCAGTTGGTCTGACTTGGAAGTGCATGCTGGATGCCAGAAGTGAGAAACACGGGCTGGCACCCTCAGCCCCACCACCAGTCTCCCCAGGCTGGGGACCTAAGCCCTCAGCACAGACCACTTGGAGAACACAATGCCGCCTACTTCCCTGCAAGGCCCAGGTCGGTCTGAGCCCCTGCCAGGAGTCCAGTCCATAGAGGGTGTTCCTGGCACGGTGCAAGGAGGGTGTACCTGCCCTCATGACGGTTGCAGACCAGTTGGGGTGACAAGGACCTGCTTCCCATGCTGGCCATAGGGAGATGATATTGCAAAGCAGTTTTCAAGGATGCTTTGCCTAAGGGTGACCCACTGATGAAGGTGAGAGAAGTGTGTGCCCGTGAGAAAAATAAGGACATGCTCAGAAACTCATGCTGGTCAGCAGAGGCCAGGTGTGAGTTGATATAAGGTTATCATAGGATGGACAGGGAAATGAGTGCATGAGACCGTGGAGGGACAGGCTGGGGGTAGACGGCCGGGGGTGATGGCAGTAGAACAAGGCTGCTGGATGGATGGTGGGGGGGAGGCGCATATATCAGTGGGTAAATGGATAGGGGTGGGAGGAGGCATAGGCAGGTAAGTGGATGTATCAGTGGGGGTAGATAGATAATGAGTAAGGGTGTAGGCAATGGGTCAACTGAAGATTAGTAAGTAGTTAGGTGACTGGATGGGTGTGAGTGGTAGGTTAACAGATGTCAATTGGTGGTTAAACAAATAGGTAGAAGGATAAGTAGATGGATGGAGAGGAGTGTGGGTGGTGGGTAGATGAGTGGACACTCAAAAGACAGTCCTCACTGGGAATTCCCTGGCAGTCCTATGGTTAGGACTTTGAGCTTCCACTGCAGGGGGTGTGGGTTAGAACCCTGGTTGCAGATCTAAGATTCCACATACTGCATGGCATCTCCAAAAAAAAAAAAAAGAAAGAAAAGACAGAAGACTGAGAAGACCAATCAAATCAGTCAATGAGCAGATGCATAAGCTGACCAAAAGCCAAGCCAGACTTCGGGATGGAAAGGATGCACCCTCTAGGAAGCGGCTGGGATGCAGGCTGAAAGATGTGGCCAACTCCCTCAGCTCAAGGCTCCCACTCCAAACCTCACTGGAGCCTGGTGGGCAGCCACTGGCATTCCTGGGTCCCCAAAGGGGGAGGCAACCCTGTTAGCTGTGCCCTGCCCCCTCCACTCCAGCGCCAAAGAGATCTCCCTGCCCAGAGACTGCCTCCTTCCCATAAGCCCCGTGCCTCGGCCCACCCAGCCTGCAGGGTGAACTGGGGGAGCAGCTGAGCTCTGAGATTACAGTCCAAGGGGCCTGGTTCCTCAGGACAGGGGAGGAGAGCGGGGCCTCCTGAACTCCAGGCAGCCAGTCCCACCTAGCCGCTCCCGGTCCCCAGCTGGGAGGCATTTGTTCTGCATTCTGCACGGTGATTACAGCTCTGCCAGGGTTAACCCCTGCGCTCCTGGGCACAGTCCCTTGACAAGGGAGAGAAGGCGACCACAGGAAATTGGGAGAGGAGAAAACCATGGGAAATGGGGACTGCCCATCCCTGCATCTTTCACAAGGATGCCCAGACTCCTCCCTTTCTCCCATTTCCAGAAAGAAAAACTGAGTTGGATCCTTCAGGAGTGGAGCCAGGAACAGGAATGCAGCCTACATAGAGAAGTACTTCTATCTGGAGGGAGGCTTAGAATGAGGGGAGAGCGCCTCTGGCCTCAGTTTACCTATCTGTAAAATGAGTTGCAGAATTTCTGACTCATAGAATGCCTTACAATAAGCTAGCAGAGACAAAGTGAGTGGCACAAAGTAGGAAGTTTGCTGAGTCGTGTCCGACTCTTTGTGACCCCATGGACTGCAGCACGCCAGGCTTGCCTGTCTTTCACTGTCTCCCAGTTTGCTCAAATTCATGTGCATTGAGTTGGTGATGCCATCCAACCATCTCATCCTCTGCTGCCCTCTTCTCCTTTTGCCTTCAGTCTTCCCCAGCATCAGGGTCTTTTCTAATGAGTCGGCTCTTCACATCAAGTGGTCAAAGTAATGGAGATTCAACTTCAGCATCAGTACTTCCGATGAATATTCAGGGTCAATTTCTTTTAGGATTGACTGGTTTGATCTCCTTGCAGTCCAAGGGACTCTTGAGAGTCTTCTCCAGCACCACAATTCAAAAGTGTCAGTTTTTCTGTGTTCAGCCTTCTTTATGGTCCAACTCTCACATCCATACATAACGACTGGAAAAGCCAAAGCTTTGACTATACAGACCTTTGTCGGCGAAGTGACGTCTCTGCTTTTTAATACGCTGTCTAGGTTTGTCATAGCTTTTCTTCCAAGGAGCAAGTGTCTTTTAATTTCAAGGCTGCAGTCACTATAAGCAGTGATTTTGGAGCCCGAGAAAACAAAATCCGTCACTGCTTCCTCTTTGTCCCTTCTATTTGTCATGAAGTGATGGGACCTGATGCCATGATCTTAGTTTTTTTAATTCATTGAAGGCCTCTGACATCACACCAAACTGCTTCCTTTGCCAGATGCTCTGGGCAATCTTCTGACTAGGGTGATGTGTAATTTATTGTCTAACCAGGTCATCTTTGAGAATGAAAGGATGTCTTATTAATAATTATGCTGGGTCAACCTGCCTGACTTCAGGCTCTACTACAAAGCCACAGTCATCAAGACAGTATGGTACTGGCACAAAGACAGAAATATAGATCAATGGAACAGAATAGAAAGCCCAGAGATAAATCCACGAACCTATGGACACCTTATCTTCGACAAAGGAGGCAAGGATATACAATGGAAAAAAGACAACTTCTTTAACAAGTGGTGCTGGGAAAACTGGTCAACCACTTGTAAAAGAATGAAACTAGAACACTTTCTAACACCATACACAAAAATAAACTCAAAATGGATTAAATATCTAAATGTAAGACCAGAAACTATAAAACTCCTAGAGGAGAACATAGGCAAAACCCTCTCCGACATAAATCACAGCAGGATCCTCTATGACCCACCTCCCAGAATATTGGAAATAAAAGCAAAAATAAACAAATGGGACCTAATGAAACTTAAAAGCTTTTGCACAACAAAGGAAACTATAAGCAAGATGAAAAGACAGCCCTCAGATTGGGAGAAAATAATAGCAAACGAAGCAACAGACAAAGGACTAAACTCGAAAATATACAAGCAACTCCTGCAGCTCAATTCCAGAAAAATAAATGACCCAATCAAAAAATGGGCCAAAGAACTAAACAGACATTTCTCCAAAGAAGACATACAGATGGCTAACAAACACATGAAAAGATGCTCAACATCACTCATCATCAGAGAAATGCAAATCAAAACCACAATGAGGTACCATTACACGCCAGTCAGGATGGCTGCTATCCAAAAGTCTACAAGCAATAAATGCTGGAGAGGGTGTGGAGAAAAGGGAACCCTCTTACACTGTTGGTGGGAATGCAAACTAGTACAGCCGCTATGGAGAACAGCGTGGAGATTTCTTAAAAAACTGGAAATAGAACTGCCATATGACGCAGCAATCCCACTTCTGGGCATACACACCGAGGAAACCAGATCTGAAAGAGACACGTGCACCCCAATGTTCATCGCAGCACTGTTTATAATAGCCAGGACATGGAAGCAACCTAGATGCCCATCAGCAGATGAATGGATAAGGAAGCTGTGGTACATATACACCATGGAATATTACTCAGCCATTAAAAAGAATTCATTTGAATCAGTTCTAATGAGATGGATGAAACTGGAGCCTATTATACAGAGTGAAGTAAGCCAGAAAGATAAAGAACATTACAGTATACTAACACATATATATGGAATTTAGAAAGATGGTAACGATAACCCTATATGCAAAACAGAAAAAGAGACACAGAAGTACAGAACAGGCTTTTGGACTCTGTGGGAGAAGGCGAGGGTGGGATATTTTGAGAGAACAGCATCGAAACATGTATATTATCTATAGTGAAACAGATCACCAGCCCAGGTTGGATGCATGAGACAAGTGCTCGGGCCTGGTGCACTGGGAAGACCCAGAGGGATGGGGTGGGGAGGGAGGTGGGAGGGGGGATCAGGATGGGGAACACATGTAACTCCATGGCTGATTCATGTCAATGTATGACAAAACCCACTACAATATTGTAAAGTAATTAACCTCCAACTAATAAAAATAAATGAAAAAAAATTTTTTTTAATTACAGTAAAAAAAAATATTGCTGGGATATTGGGCATCATGTGGGACTCTCCTGGAAAAACCAGGACATATGGACAACTTGCCACAGCTGGAGGCTTTGGGAAAGTCATTTTGCTTCTGTGCAAAATGGACATGATGGCAGTATTGTCCCTACAGGGATCTCACATGGATTCAATGATGAGCAGGTGAGGGGCGACAGGGCCTGGTTATTGTTCTGATGTTGTTGTTTAGTTGCTAAATCATGTCTGACTTTCAGTCCTACCGTTACCTCAGCAAGCACTGGAATTCTCTAAACCTCAGTTTCCCCATCTGTCCTGCTGGGGAAATAACCTCCTCCCTTGGTGACTAGCATGCACATTCTGGGAGCCCAGGTGGCACCAGAGGTAAAGAATCTACCTACCAAGGCAGGGGGCTTCCCTTGTGGCTCAGCTGGTAAAGAATTTGCCTGCAATGAGGGAGATCTGGGTTCGATCCCTGGGTTGGGAAGATCCCCTGGAGAAGGGAAAGGCTACCCACTCCAGTATTATGGCCTGGAGAATTCCATGGACTGTATAGTCCATGGGGTCGCAAAGAGTCGGACATGACTGAGCGACTTTCACTTTCACTTCACTTTCACCAAGGCAGGAGGCATAAGAGACTCCATCCCTGGGTTGGGAAGATCCCCTGGAGAAGGACATAGCAACCATTCCCGTATTCTTGCCTGGAGAATCCCATGGACAGAGGAGCCTGGTGGACTACCGTCATGGGGTCCAAAGAGTCAGACACGACTGAAGCGACTGAGCACGCACATGAAGGAGGTGCAGCCAAAAACCTCTTTCCGTGTGTGTACATACGGCCCCTCCTCCTCCAGCCACACCTGCCTCCTGCGTGCGGATCCTTAGTTCTAAGCCTTTGCTTGTTCTGTCTCTTGCCGGATGTGTGTGCATTCCCACTGCCCTTCCCTCTGCCTGCGTGTCCTTTGCAGCTTAACTCAGGAATCACCTCTTCCAGGACACCTTGCTGAGCCCCGACCCTCTCCTGCAGACTCTGTTATGGGGCTGTGTGCAAGGACAGCCCCCAGATCTTCCTGCTCAGGAAGCTCACAGTCCAAGAGCAACATTGTTCCTGTTGTTTGGTCTCTAAGTTGTGTCCAACTTTGAAACAGCATAAGCTGGGGATCAGAGGTCCATCTTCCCTCCTTGAGGACAGCGCAGAGTCCTGTGCGTGGCTGATTCCCTGACCCTCATGGGTGGAGTTGGGGTGCTCAATGAAGCTTCAGGAACCCACCCATCTGAGATGTGACCTCATGTAATTAATTGTTCAGCAAGTCTGTTAGGTGCTGACACAGCAGAGAACACTTAGCCACATTAACAGCTTATGCCTGCTGTTATTATCCCATTTTACAGATGGGAAAACCAAGCAGTGACCAGCAATGGATAGGAAACCAGGCTGTTGGGTTCCAGGGTCCACAGCCTTGGCCACAACACCACACCACTCTACCAGTGGCCTGGCCCCAGTGTGGCTCATGTCTGTGTTCTGGTAACCGCGGGGTTGGGGTGAAGGAGCTGTACTGGAGCAAAAAGGAAAGCGGGTTAGGAGCAAGGGAGTGGGTATCACAGCTTGTAGAACTTAAGGTTTAAGCAGGAGTCAGGCATACAGGGCCTTGGAGATCTGGCTTCCAGGTTCCCCAGACTCCCACAAGAAGTGGCTGGAGAGCCCAGCAAGCGAAGTTGTCAGGTCAGGCACCCCAAGGCCCTGCGAGGAGACGGTGGAAGAGGGTTTGGGAGCTGGGGACCCGAGTCACCTCGCCCGGGCAACCTGCACGTTCCCGGTTCCCCCTGCCCAGGGCAGCCTACCAGAGCCTGACCTGGCGCCCCCTCCAGCTTTCGCAGTCGCCGCTCGGGGCGGCCCGATCGGTGCCCGGGACAGGGGGCCCCGCCCCGCCCGCGGCCGGGAGGAGAGAGGCGGGAGGAGGGAGCGCGCCCACACCCCGCCCCCGCCCCCGGAGCCAGCCCGCGGAGCCCGCGGCCAGGGCGGCGCAGACCGGCCCAGCCACTCGCCAGGGCTGCGCGCGGGGACGCGCTGCCGCCGCCGCCGCGTCCGCCCTTCACCCCCGGCTCTCGGGGCGCGCGGAGAGAAGGTAACCGCGAGCTGGCCCGCTGGTCGTCGAGCCCAGGGTGAGCGTGGACGCGGGCAGGGGGATCGCGGCGCCAAAAGGTCTTGGCACCCCCTAGGTTTTTGGGACCGGGGCGGGGGAGGGGGCCAGCCTACCAAAGTCGCCCCGGGTGCCAAGGGACAGGCCGGGAGCGCCGGCCGCGGGAGCGGCGCGGGGACGCTCCAAGTTTTCGGTGGTTTCGCTCTGGTCCCGGCGAGTAAAGGGCGGCAGAGAATTGGAAGGTAAAGCGGGTTGCGGGAGGAGGGGGCGAGCCGAGGGCCGTCTACGCTCCTTCCTGCCCTGGGAAAGGAAGGGAAGGAACGGGGAGGGGGTCATGTGTCGGAATGTCGGGCCCCTTGGCGAGGCCGACGGGGAGAGCGGGAAGTGGTGGGGACCGCTGGGGAGATGGTCCAGGCACCCTGCCCCCTCCCCAACCGCCGCATTCCAGGCCGGAGCGGCGGGTGAGGTCATCCCGTCCGGTTCCCCTCGGGCCAAGGCAGCCGGCTGCCCCCTTCCCCGCGGAGCGACGACCCTCCAGCATTCTAACCCCGTGCCTCCCAGAGGGAATGTTTTCTGGCCAAAATCTTTCCGGGACTTCCCATCCCGACCGCCCTCGAGGCTGTTCTGTTCTCGCCAAGCCATCTGAGACCCACGAAGTTTGAAGCGCATTTTCTGGATCGGGAAACTGAGGCTCAGAGTGGCGAAAGGGCTGGCCCGCGGAGGCCACAGCTGCGCAACACGCGGCGCAGGGTCTGGAACCGAGGATTTGGGGAGACCCTGACCTTAGGCCAATCAGCCTCGGCGTCAAAGGCTGATTCGGCTCTAACTTGGGGTCTGTGGTGCTCCCACCTACTGTCCCCCTGGACGGCCTGAGAACAGGGTCCCCGCTGCCGCTGTAGACAACGTGCTATCCTTTTTCTCGCCTCCGCTTCTGCCTCTTGAAGCAGCTGGACTTTGAGGAGCATGAAGCAGCCCCCAGGGAGTTAACCCCTTATTCGGGGAGGCTAGAACAGCCCTAACGGAGACAGGGTCCCTCTGTCCAGCGGTAAGGATGGTGTTACTACCCAGCTGGACACTTGCCGGAGGGGTGCTGTGAGCAGGGGAGTGGCTTCCAGGATGAGAGGTGGTGCCCCCTAGGGGCCTGCGGGTGACTCCCAGGTGAGCCCTAGGGTGTCGCCACCCCCACCCCTGCCTCACCCTTGCCTCTGCCCCCTCCCCCAAGGCCATCAGACAGCCCTTGGCCTCCTCCAACCGCATGCACTTCCACAGCGGCCCCTGTCGGCCTCTCCTAACCGCGAGGTCCCTACTTCCGGCCCCAAACCTTTTCTTTGTGGTCACCACTGCTATTGAGTAAACTCCTACCCAAGTACCCAGGCCTGGCTATCTGTTGGCTAAACTGAATCTGCAGGGCTGGGTCTCCTGCCTCCCTGGCCTGCCCTTCTGAGCTCAGCAGCTGGGCATCTGCTCGGCACTCCTGGAGCCTTCACCCACTCTCCTGGCATTTACTGTTGAGGTTGGTAGACTCCTGACTTCCCCAATGGCTCAGCAGGTAAAGAATGCACCAGCAATGCAGGAGACCCAGGAGATGCAGGTTTGATCCCTAAGTCGGGAAGAGCCCCTGGAGGAGGAAATGACAACTTACTCCATTTTTCTTCCCTGGAAAATCCCATGGACCAAGGAGTCTGGTGGGCTGCAGTCCATGGGGCCACAAAGAGTCAGACAAGACTGAGCAACTAACAACAGTAGAATCCTGGGGAGGTTCCTGGCCACGCCTCTCTTTTTGCTCTCCAACCTGGGGCAAGTCAGTTTCCTTTCCATGTCTCATTTTTTCCGTCTGTAAAATGGGTGTTTGTGAGCATTAGCAGGTAGTATTCCTGGCTTGGTGAGCAAAGAGAGGCCACGTACCTGGACAGCCAGAGCCCTGCTTGCTCCGGGGCCAGGTGGGGCACACCTACCCACCAGTGATACCCGATGATCAGCTTTAAGGGCCAAATAGGCTCCATCGAGGTTGGAGCCTCTCCTGTCTCTCCAAAATGAGAGACATTATTAGTGTAAGAATGTTGGCTTTGAACCCAGCCCTGCTTCAGGATCCAAGGGTTTAATTACAGCGCCTTCCACTCTTAAAACTCTCCTGGGAGAGGACCAGCCTTGTTTTGCACGTGGGAGAACAGGTCCCCAGTAGCAGTGCCCTGTCCTTGGCTGCAAAGCGCCACGGATGTCCCTACAGCAGTGGGCAGGGTGGAGAGCTTCTGGAGGTGCCCAGAGGCATTTGAGACATGGGCTTATCACAAGACTCGGGCAGAAGCTGGTGTCTCAAGTCAAAGTGGCCCCAGGGGTGGGGTGGGGACCAGGACCCCTTTTGCTGAGAAAGGAGGGGCTGGGGAGAAGTAGGTGTGGCCACATGATGGACATAGTGACCTTTCCTCATGACATTTCAGAATGACACCCCCCCCAGTTCCCTCCCCTCTGTCCCCAGATTCAGTCCTCAGCAGAGCAAGGAAGTGGCCTATGCGAGGTACCTGCCATGTGACCCTGGCCAAGTTCCTTCTCTCCAAGCCTTGGCTCGTCCTGGTCCTGTAAAATGGGCTAACCCTCCAGCTTCAGGGCTGTTGGAGAATCAGATGACATCATGCAGTGGCTGGCCAACTGCAGAGCGCTTCATTACTTCAGCAAACATTCCACAAGGACGTCTTGGTGCTGGGGGTGCCAGGGAAAAGAATGATTCAGATACCCCCCCACCCCTGGGGGGGGGAGGAGTCAGGGTTGGAGGAGGATCCTATGGTGGGAAGGAAAGAGAATGCAGTCAGAAAACAAAGCAAGCTTTGTCTTCTTGCCTCCTTTGTTTTTATCTTGTTATTTAACCTATTTTGAATTTCAAATAACATTTGAAGGGCAGTATTGAGATTTTTATGCTTGGAGGTGGCAGCAATTTTTTTTTTTTTTAAAGTTGATGCTCAGATCTAGGTGTTAAGAATCATTATCAACTTTTATCAGCTCGGGTCCCAGGTCTGAGGAGGTAAATGACTTGCCCAAGGACACACTGTGAGGCCACTAAATCCTCTACCTGCCCTCACTCAGATGGTGGCAAGGTATGAAGGTATGAAGGTATCACAGAGAACTACTGGTACTGATTGGGCGCTTGGCCGTGTGCAGAGCCCAAGTTGAGCGCTGGAGGGAGGGAGGCAGGAAAATCCAGGCCCCACCCTTAGAGTGTGTTGCGATCTGGAGAGACAAGACCAGGCTGCACGGGCCACTAAAAGCCAAGTGAGTCAGAGGCTCTGAAATGACATCTCTACTCGTTCTAAGACCTATGGGACCATAGGTTCTTAGGTGTCCTCCACTGTATACTCCTAGGGTAGTAGAAGGGGTGGTGTCAAACCAAAGGAAGCTTAGAGAAGATTGGGATGGAGAGGAGGGTGGGGGAGAGATCAGGACAGCAGGGAGTAGGCAAAGAACAGCTTTCGGCTCCAGCCGAGCTTTTTCCAAAACTTGTTCCCTGGTAACAAGTCCTTGACATCAATTTGAAAAAAATATAATGTTCTTCCTGCGGGCCTTCTCAGAGCCTTGAATGTGCTCAGACATGTAATAAGCAGCTGGAAAAACCACTTTTGACCACAGGATCCTTTTTCCAGGAAGCATTCAGAAAGCGAAGCATTCTGCTGGTTACACAGCAGTTCATAAAGCCTTCGCCTGTCACCTCCTAGCCTCTCTGAGGGGACGACAGTTTAACCCACCAAGAAGGGAAGTGATTTAACTCCACCCGCCAGCAGGAGGCAGTGTAGGTCGGGGCTCAAGGGCTCTGGGGTTGGAGGCTCTGCTTCACCATTGCCTACTGTGTAGCCTCAGGCAAATCCCTTCATTTCTTTGGGCTTCAGTGTCTCTTCTCAAGGCTATAGTGCCTCCCTCGAGGTTTAATGAGTGATGAATATAAGCCATTGACACTCAATAGGTGCTTCATCAATGGGGACCATATAATGACCATTCATAGGTTTTAACCAGTATACAGTTGAAGAAGCGTACAGCTCCATGAATTTTTTGTGCCCCCTCCCAGTCTATATCTGTTCAAAGGCAATCACAATTCTGATTTCTATCACTGTTGTTTTGTTTTGTTGGTGTTAGTTGCTAAGTCCTGTCCGACCCCATGGACTGTACCCTACCAGGCTCTTCTGTCCATGGGATTTTGTTTCACCTGCTCTTAAATGTCCTGGATATGGAATCATGCCCTGTGCCCTTCTCTGTGGGTGTGTTCAGCATTTTCTCCATTATCCTCATTATGTATTCTCTTTAGCTGTTATTACTTGGACCAAGATGCCCCCAGGCCCTCCACTACCTTCTTTCTCTTAGGTCTCCACTCCTGGGCAGGAGAAGGACTGTCCACGTCTGAGGCACATTTGGTGCCATCTACGTCCTTGGTCAGAACATCTGCAGCTCCTTCCACGGGACTGGGAGCCAGGCCTCGGGGCAGACAAGCCATGGACCCCCCACAGCCTCAGCATGTGAGGGCAGCACCTTAGCACAGAGGGCAGCCTCTGTCCACCCTCTCCCACCAAGAAGGAGGGAGCTGAGAAGTGGACCCTTCACCTAGCCCAGCGCCCTCCCCAGGCCCCAGTGGGCATGTACCAGCAGCTGTGAACAGCCAGAGCCGATGCCGGGCCCCCAGGGGGCCGGAGGAGCCCCGGCCATGAACCTGGGCAAGCTCTCACCCGTGGGCTGGGTGTCCAGCTCGCAGGGGAAGAAGCGGCTGACCGCAGACATGATCAGCCCCCCACTCGGGGATTTCCGCCACACCATGCATGTGGGCCGCGGCGGGGACGTCTTCGGTGACACCTCCTTCCTCAGCAACCATGGTGGCGGCTCAGGGAGCACCCACCGCTCGCCCCGGGGCTTCCTGGCCAAGAAGCTGCAGCTGGTGCGGAGGGTGGGGGCCCCGCCCCGGAGGATGGCTTCTCCGCCCGCACCCTCGCCTGCTCCACCGGCCATCTCCCCCATCATCAAGAATGCCATCTCCCTGCCTCAGCTCAACCAGGCGGCCTATGACAGCCTCGTGGTGGGCAAGCTCAGCTTTGACCGCAGCCCTGGCAGCTCCACGGACGGCCACTCTGCTTACGGTGAGGGCCTGGGCTGTCTGCTCATTTTTCACGGGCTGAGGTGCAGCGGGTTTGATGGTTCAGCCAACCCTCCAAGTGAGCTCTTTTCCCAGCAGTAGTTTGGTCTCCATGCAAGTCAGACTCAAACCCCAGATCTTGGATGGCGAGGGCGGGTCACAGGGCAGGAACCAGTTCACTCCCCAAAACACTGAGGTTGAGAGATGAGGAGGTGGGGTTTGAATTCTGCCTTGCCCCTAAGCTGCCTCCCCTTCTCTGGACCCTCGGCTAAGCCAGCCTACCACCCTCCTACCCCTCTCCCTTGCCTGCTTCAATGGAAGCAGCTCCCTTGTGTTAGAACAGTACAGTGGAGAGGTGGAGAGCCAGAGCCCTGGATTCAAATCCTGGTTCTGCCTGATTCTCAGTGAGCAAATTGACTTCTGTGAAGTCAAGTCCTGGCCTATATAATGAGCCCTTAAGGTCACTGCTAAGATTGCGTGAAATGATAACACATATTCGATTGTGGCCTAGAATCTCGCACACAGTAGGTGCTCAGGACACGGGAGCTGTTGCTCTGTTGTTATTTGAACAGAGGTTCCTATAACTTGACAAATTTGGAAAACCACTCAGGTGGACAGAAGCCAGAGGCCCTTCCTGCCAGCGTGGGGAGGGGTGGGTGTCACCTGGGCACCTCCTGGACAGCTCACTTGAGAACTGGGGCCCCTGCTGCCGCCTGGTGACCATTCCCTGCCCTGCAGCTTTGCCCAGCCCCCTCTGGTGCTCCCTGTCCAGGGGTGATGCTCAGAATCCCACTTATGGCTGGTTCGCGGTCCCACTGCTGTATCCTAGGCCTGGAAGTCCTGGAGCCAAGGTCAGGGACAGAGGGCGTTTAGAGGGCATTTGCCTGTCCTTTGGGTCTTGATTTCTATGTCGTCAAACCGGCTGCTGGTTCTATCCTGTGCCCACAAGCCAGTGCATGCGCTGTGGGTTCATGGCAGGGGACCAGGGGTCATTCAAGTTCAGTGTTGGGCCTGAGAGTCAGGAGGTTTGAGCTCCAGGCTCAGCTCCAGCCCTTCAGACTTTGTGGCCCTGGGCGAGCCTTTTCCCTCGTCCCAAACTGAGCCTCACTTTCTTCATCTGCAAAATGGGATGAGGATTATGTCAATTTCCAGTGTTGACAGGAAGATTACACAAGAGAGTATGGGGTTCACTGTATTGGAAAGATGGAGGAAGCTGCAGTCAGATCGGGGGGTGGCTTGCTAAAGGCCATATAGCAAGCAGGTGTTGGTCCTGGCTCTGTCTTCCGCAATTCCTGGTTAGAGCCCCCAGCTCTGACCCTGGTCCCTGTTTCTCTTCTAGGAGTGGACTCCGGGTTCTGCACCATCTCCCGCCTGCCTCGCCCAGAAAAGCCTCGTGACCGAGACCGTGATAGCTCCTTCCCCGCTGAGCCTGAACTTCGACGCTCTGACTCCCTCCTGTCCTTCCGCCTGGACCTCGACCTTGGGCCCTCCCTCCTCACTGAGCTCCTGGGGGCCATGAGCCTCTCAGAAGGCTCTGCAGCGGAGACCCCAGCCCCGGCTCCTGCTGCAAGTCCCCCAGCCTCTGTTGCAACCCCCCCGGCCCCTGCCTCAAGCCCCTCACCTCGTGGACGCTGCCCCAATGGGGTAACCACCAGGTTGGGCCCAGTGGCCGAGGCAAGGGCCTGCGCGGTGGGAGAGGGCCCCCGTGTGCCTGCTGGTGAGGGCCCCGGCAGGCACTGGGGAGCTGTCTCGGGTGGCAGCCAAAGCCGCCGCCACTACACTGAGGTGGATGCTCGGGGCGAGGGGGTGGGGGCGTTGTCCCAGGTTCGGGCCTCCTGGGGAAGCCTGGACGAAGAGTGGGGGGCGTCCCAGGCAGGCAGCAGGACCCCCGTGCCCAGCACAGTGCAGGCCAACACCTTTGAGTTTGCTGATGCTGAGGAAGACGACGAGGTCAAGGTGTGATTGGCTGGGCACGGGCTGAGAACCCTGGCCAGCCTCCGGGCACCGCCTGCGAGGAGCCCAGGTGCAGCCCCAGCCCCTGGCGGCTGGGTCTTGCCAACAACAGACCCCTCCACACCTCTGCTGGACAGACATGGGAGGGAGGCCAGGGGAGACCAGGCTTGTTCTGGGACCTGGGTGTTCCCCTGGGCCCTGCTCGGCCACTCCGCCTCCCTCCACTGCCACACCGGACCTCCGGACCCAGTAGCCATTCCCTGGGCCCACCTTCTGCCCCAGGCCCCCCACCCGCTGGAAGGCCCAGCCTCACAGTGCAGCCTTTGTGTTAGGAAAGCTGCCCTTGCTGGGTGGGGGTGGGGAGCCTGCCACATAGAGCCTTTGTCTCCTCTCCCAAAGGGACCCTCGGCCCCAGCTCATCCTGGAGTTGCCCCCAGCAGGGTCCCTCCTGCCTGAGAGCCCCCAAGGCTGCCTCCGCAACATTCCCACCACCAGCCCCATGTCCCAAAAGCCTCAGAAAAGTCAGGTGTGACCTCACTGGGAGGGGGGAGGGTCCCACCTTTCCGTGCACCCCAGACCTGCCTCTGGGTCCTGATTAAAAAGGCTTTTTTTGATAAAAGGTGTCCCGCGAGATGCTTGAGGACCTGAGATGACAGTGTCCACGCCACCTGCTCGAGTACCTTTAGCACTGAGTTTGGAAAGCCGAGGACTACCTCCCCCCGCCCCACCCAACCAGGGCCCCCAATGAGGGGAGGGACCGAGGCAGGGGGTAATGAGTAACCAGACTGGAATGAATAGCCCTGCGATAAGAAGCCCAGGTGGGAGCCCTTATCTGCAGTTCCGGGAACAGCCCCTGGCCCAGGTGCCTGGAACTGTAATCCCATAGAGCAACTTGGCACTTATCCTGGTGACAAAAGGGGACCAGCAGGCAGGACCAGTGGCTTAGAGGTGTTTGGAGCTCATCCCCCACTGGGTAGCCTCAGTTTCCTCGTCCATATCAAGGGGACGCTAGGAGCATCAAGATAGTGGAAAACACCACAGTTGGAAAGACTAAAAAGGTGGATTCTTTTGTTGGGGGATGAGGGCGGAGGATTAGGAAGAGCAGGTGGGTCACAAGGGTCACTGATTCCACATGACGAGACAGCTCTCAGTCAGGAATCTGCTTGCAGGGGTGGTGTCTTGCATTCTGGTGAGGTGCTACCCTCAGTCTAGCTTGAAGGAAGAGACGATGAAGTTCTGCACACCCAGGTAGCTCAGGTGGCTGTGGCCCAGCCTGTTGGGAAAGGTCAACTGGTGCCCATCTGGCAGCTTCACCTTGAATTCATTGTTCTCGAAGGTCACGATGAGCTGCGGTGGGAGGGAGGGCGTCAGGGAGGCAGGAGGCACCCTGGAAATGGGCCGGGGCCGTGCCCGGTGGCTCAAACAGTCCCAGCACGTGTCTAGGCCAGGGTGCCCCCACCAGCTGTGCTCCCCCCTTGAGATCTGTTTTCAGGCCCCTTTTCCCTTTGACCTCACCTTGACTTCTGACCCTGGGCTGAAGCACATGTGATTGTCCCGTTGCTCCGCCCCCCAGCTGTTGCCATCGCGTGAGTTGCAGACGATGGTGGATTCACCAAAGCGTGGGTTGAAATGCAGGTTCAGTTTATCTGTCCCCTGGCCCAAATTAATCACAAAGCTGCCAGAGAAAAAGTAAGAAGTAAGAATAAGGGGCCAGCCCTGGGTATAAAAGCTTGGGTGGTGGTGTCTTGACCATAAAGTTGGTAGAATAACCAAAGGTGGTGGTAATTGAGGTTTGTGCCTTAAAACAAGGGAGATAACAATTTGATCGGACCTGGTACTGGAGTATCACATTCCATTTAGAACACAGACCAAGGCTTCTGACAAGGAGTTAACTAATAGTGACATTTCAGGAGATGAAGGTGGCTATCCTTGGAAAAAACTGCTGATCTTAACTTTCTGAAGACCCATTAAGTTTGGCCAAAAATAGTTGTATGCCTGAGGTGGTGAGGTCCCTGTCATTAGAGGTATGCAATTAGGAGCTGTGTGATCTTTTAGAAAGATCACGACAGGGGGCCTTGGTTAGACCTTCATGCTCCCTGAGAGTGGGACTTTCTGAGTCATGGGGTGTCTCCATTGGGAGGACTCAGGCCAGAGGTATCCCACATTTCTGCAACCTTGAGGGACCCAAGTAGGAGAAAGAGGTGATTTTTCTCTTGGCTCCTACCCGGTGCTTCTGCCTGCCCCTCCGCAATCAAAACCTGATTGAGATCAGTTTCAAGAAATGCTGACCCTTGTCCTGCACACAGGACAGCCTAACGCTGACCTGTAACCCCCGAGGCGAGAAAGGTCTCCGATTCTGATGGAGAGGATGCACACCAGGCCACTAGGTGCCCCCTGGCGGGTGCCCCTGGTTTGGGGTGGTTTTGTAGCCGCTAAGTCTGACTTTTGCGACACCATGGACTGTAGCCGGCTAGGCTCCCTGGTCAAGAATACTGGAGTGGGTTGCCATTTCCTTCTTCAGGGGATCTTCCTGACCCAGGGATTGAACCCTGGTGTCCTGCATCGCAGGTGGATTCTTTTTTTTTTTTTTTGCTGGTGGATTCTTTACCAACTGAGCTATCCCTGGTTTAATACATGTGAAAGGCCAGTCCCTGGTCCTTCAGCAGTATCAAGAGGGTAGTGTCCCCGGGGGGTTGGGGCCTTCAGTAGAGGCATCTGACTCACGGAGGACTGGGCAATGCTTCAGGGATTTCTCACTTGCTGCCTGCGTGTCTGTTGGGGCCAAGGAATTGAGCACATGGCGTCCGATGTGACTCCTGCAGGTCCCCAAACCTGGCCTCAGATGTGAAAGCAGCGCAAATGGGGCCAGCAAGGGTGAGGGAGGGGTGTGAGAGGAGCGAGAATGTACAAGAGGCCCCCTGGCCAGAGGTCACTCTCATTGTCCCAACATTTCACAAGGCTGCCTCGCCTGCCCCCACCTTCCCAGCCTATGCCAGGTCTGTGGCCGGCCCCCTCTACCTGTCCTGCCCCACCTGCCCTTCCACTGGCTCACCCATTAGCACCGTCAGCGATCTTGCCCTTGATCTTCAGGCTTGCCCCCATCTTCATGTCCATGTTCACAATCTCAAATTTCCCCTGCGCCAACAGAGAAACATCCCACACAAATCAATCACATGTGTGCCACACGTGTGCCCCATGCTCTTCTGCTGGTAAAGCCCACTCGCCAGCATCCTCCCATCCCAACCTGGCCCCAGGTCCCCCTTTCCCTGTCCCCACATGAGGCCATGGAGCCAGGAAGCGAAAAAGTCAGAGCTCAGATCAAAGATTCCTGGAGCCCCCTCTTGCTGTTTTGCTTCACTCTCATTCACCCCAGCCTGAAGAATAGCTGGATCTGGAGACATAGGGCTCAGGGGAGGGAACCTCAGTTTGCCCATCTATAAAATGGATAGAGTAACCCATGCCAACCTCACTGTTCCCAAATGTGTTCAAGTGATGAGGCACAATGCCCTCAGCAAAATCCCACGAACAAGGGTATGTTATTTCTTGCACAAACTTGGGAGTCATTTTACTGACAGAAAATGACTGTATCAGGACTTCCCTAGTGGTCCAGTGGCTAAGACTCCACATTCCCAATGCAGGGTTCCCAGGTTCTATCCCTGGTCAGGGAATTAGTCCCACATGCTGCAACTAAGAGTTCGAAAGCCCCAGCTAAAAGATCCCATGTGCTGAAACTAAGATCCCGTGTGCCGCCATTAAGACGCATTGTAGACAAATCTTTTTTTAATTTTTTTTTAAAAGAAAATGGCTGTATGGCAGGCAAGTCTAGGCCCATCCCAAACAGAGAATCTATAAAATTCCATTAGTCACATGTCTGAACATGTCCATCAAAGTCCCTCTCCAAACCCCACACTCCTCATCTGTAAAACGGGCTGATTTGATTATTCATTCAAACCCAGTTGTCAAGCACCCTTGTGACAGATACTATCGGAGGCCCTGAGGTTAACAGCACCTTCTTCACCCTGGTTCGGAGGACGAGAGCTCCTGTTTGTGAAGCCCCTCAAATAGGACTTGGCACAGACTAAAAGTAAATCGAGGGGCTGTGGTCATTAGGCTTACTTATCGCTACTATGGTATTCTTCTGCTTCCTATTTTCCCATAGGACCTGGGCAGCGCCTGTATTTCTATACTCTGGTTAGAAGGGAGGCTCTCGAAGCTGGGTTTTCAAACCTCATGATCCAACCCTGAGAAAATGTCTAGTTATCCATGATTGGAGGGTGTGAGGCTGGGCTAGACAGGATTTGGCAGCCACAAAAGACTTAGAACACTTACTGGGGAAATACATTTATATTATAGGATTTCTGTTCACTGATTTTTTTTTTTTCTTTTTTTTTCTTTTTTTTTCTGGAGGGAGCTCACTTGGGAACCCTTGAAGCAACTTGTGGGACTGGAGTGCTTTGCTGAAAGTCAAGGGCAGTGTCTGTGGAGGGTAGATTAGGACTCCCCTGCTGGCAGCTGCCTCCTTTCCTCCAAGAGGGAAAACAGTCTTCGGGTTCCTACACTGGTGTCGGGTTGCACAGTTCTCTTGGTGGTGGTGGTTTAGTCGCTAAGTCGTGTCTGACTCTTGTGACCCCATGGACTGTAGCCTGCCGTGCTCCTCTGTCCATGGGATTCTCCAGGCAGGAATACTGGAGTGGGTTGCCATTTCCTTCTCCAGGGGATCCTCCTGACCCAGGGATCAAACCCGGGTCTCTTGCATCTCCTGGATTACAGGTGGATTCTTTACTGACTGAGACACCAGAGAAGCCTTCTCCTGGAGTCAGTACATTTTAAAAGGAGGCCTGGGGACATCCCTGGTCGTCCAGGGATGACTCTGGTCAGGTTGTCCAGGTTAAGACTCTGTGCTTCCATGCAGTGGCACATTGTCCATCCCTGGTCAGGGAGCTAAAATCCTGCCTGCCACAGGCCATGGCCAAAACTAAAATAAATAAAAGGAAGGCCTGAAAGAGGCCTTGCCAAGTCCAGGAGGGTGGATCATCATGGCACATCGGACCCCACGATGCTTCAGAGCAGGGTTTTCCAGGTTCGGCGCCCTGACCTTTCCAACTGGATTGTTCTTTATTGTGGGGTTGTCCTGTGTGCGTAGGAGGTAGAGCCGCAGGCTGGGTCTCTAACCACCGGATGCCAGGAGCACCCTCCCCCCAAGTGGTGACAACCAAAAATGTCTCCAGATGTCCTCTGCGTGTTAGTCACTCACTCCTGTCTGACTCTTTGCAATCCCATGGACTGTAGCCCACTTGGCTCCTCTGTCCATGGGGTTCTCCAGGCAAGAATACTGGAGTGGGCTGCCATTTCCTCTTCCAGGGGATCTCAACCCAGGGATCAAACCCAGGTCTACCGGCATGACAGGCAGATTCTTTACTGTCTGACCCACCAGGGAACCCCAGATGTCCGCGGGGTAAGAGGAATTTCACTGCTTTTGAGAAAGTGGCACTCAGAGGCCTAACCCCTCAGATGGATGCTTAATGTAACACGTGGATCACCAGCCAAACTGGGTTAAAATCCTCCTTCAGCCTCTCCCAGAAGGACAGACAGCAGTCCCCCTAGGAGAGGTTATTCCGTCCCTCCCAGAGGAGCGTGGGTGTCCTGCCAACAAGCAGCCCTTCACGGTGTGTGCACTGCAGCACGCAGAGTCCCCACCAGACGTCACGAGGGGTCTCCGCTCTCCTCCCTGGGATGGTCAGGGTGAGACTGGGATGGGGAGAAGCACCCTCGCCACCCCACCCCCCAAAGCTCCTGGAGGCTGCCTGGTTCAAACAGAAGAATCTGAGGCCCTAGGGCTATGGCAGGGCAGGGGCGAGACGAAGGCCAGGTGTGGGGTCCATCTGGGCAAACAGGGATGCCCGTGGGAGGGGGTGGGCCTAGTGATCTGTCCCCCCTCCATAAAGTCTGGGGCGCAAAGTCTGCGGAGGCAAAGCTGGGGTGGAGGCAGGTGTCAGTGCTCAGGTGACTAACCGAGTTAGTAGGAGCCAACTGTGCCCTTTTCTGGACCTCGGTTCCCCCATTTTTTCTTTTCTTTTTTTTTTTTAATATTTTGGCCTCACCCGGTGGCATGTAGGATCTTAGTTCCCTGACCAGGGTTTGAACCTGTGCCCCCTGCATTGGCAGCGCAGAGTCTTAACCCCTGGTCCACCAGGGAGGGTCTCTGAAGAAAGAGGAAAGTGGAGGGGTGAGGCGAGCAGGGGAAGGAGAATGTGGGGAAAGTATTTGGGCACAAAGGCCCTCCCTGAGAGGCAGAGGGTGGGGAGGACACCACGCCATCCACACACCTGGACCCTCTGGTCACATCCACGCCCACATCCCACCTGTGCTGACTCTCCCAGAAAAGCATGCCCACCTGGAGCCTGTGAATGGGACCTATTTGGAAATAGGACCAAATTGAGATGAGGTCGTAGTGGTTTAGGGTGGGCCCCAAACCCCATATGACTGACATCCTTAGAAGAAGAGGAAATTTGGACCCAGAAACACAGACATGCAGAGAAGCCGTGTGAAGAGAGAGGCAGGGGTTGGAGGGAGACAGCTGCAAGCCCAGGAATACCACAGATTGCCAGCAGTGAATAGAAGCTGGAAAGGACAAGAAAGAACCCTCCCCTAGAGCCTGCAGAGAGAGCAAGTTCCCACCAACACCTGGATTTCAGACCTCAAGCCTCCAAAACTGAGAGAATAAATTTGTTACGGCAGCCCCAGGAAAGCAACCCTCCGGCCTCAGAAGATGCCGTCTGTGACCCAGTTCTCCAAATACAGGAGACTGAGGCTCAGAGAGGAGCAGCGATTTCTCCAAGAACACAGCAGGCTACAGCAGAGCAGACTTTGGAATCAGAGAATCGGGGAGAGACCTTGAAGAAGATCCACTTGACGCCCCTGCAATTTACAGATTTTGATCTGGGGAAAGTTAACCTTCCAGTCTCAACTTCATCTTTTAAAGCTCAGTAGGTGTTAATAGTTATCATTGTTGTCGTGATTAATATTATTGATAAGAGGGAATTCCCTGGCTGTCCAGAGGTTAGGACTCCTGTGCTTCCACTGCAGTGAGCCCAGGTTTGGTCCCTGGTTGGGGAAATAAGATCCCCAACTGAGAGAGATAGGCAAAAAATAGATAAATAAATTACTAATGAGAAACCCAGGCTGGAGGGGGAAAGAGACAGACTCAGAATGGTAGTGGAGGGAAAAGAGAACCTCGATGCTAAAGGACAGTGGAGGTGATCTGTCCAACTTCCTCCCTACGCAGATAAGGAAACCGAGGCTGGAGGGGCAGCGATGCTTTTTCTCCAACATCCACCCCACCCCCACTCAGGTAAAGATTTGGAGTGATGGAGGAGGAGGGCAGTGGGGAGCCGGTGTTCTCACCGACATGGTAGCAGCTCCGGACAGCAACTCTGGACAGCTCCTGGAGGTCTGGGCTCAGGGTCTCACCTTGCAGTCCAGCTTATATCCTAGAATATTACACATTAACTCCCCTCAGGCCATAAATGAGGACTTTGGTCCTTCCTGCCAGGATGTTTCTCTACCCGCATCTCCTGGTACCCAGAAGAAACAGGCAGAAGGCTCATCACCCCAACCCAGCCTGCCCAGCCCAGAGCATCCTCCTGGCCTCTCTCCAGCTCAGCCTCCCTCCTCCTTCCTGAACCCTAGCGGATGTGACCCCCGAAGCAACGCTGGACTGGGCGCCAGGAGCTGGCACAAACCGTGTGAGCGTGGCAGGCCACCCAACAACCCTGAGCCCCACTTTCTCATCCTCAAACAGAGAGACTTGCTTTGTAAAAACCTCTATGCTTTTATGATGTCCAGATTCATTTTGAGAATCTTCTGTTTTCTCTCCTCACCCCATGCTTTTTCTGATTGTACATGTAAGGTTTTGGGGGGGGGGGAGGTTAAAAAATTTTTTTTGTACATGTGAGTTTTAAAAACAATCCATGGTGGATTTAAAGAAAACATCTAGAAACATCTACAGCAAACTAAGTAAAGAAGGGAGTGGGAGGGCTGGGGGTGTGTGCAGTGGGTAATGGAATTTCAATGCTTTGCTCTTTACTTCTACTACTTATATAATTGACGTGCTTACCGTATGCAATGGGAGCTATTAAATGAAAAGAAAAACAGGGGCTTCCTTGGTGGCTCAGTGGTAAAGAATCCACCTGCCAAAGCAGGAGATGCAGGTTCGATCCCTGGTCTGGGAAGATCCCACAGGCTGCTGAGCAACTAAGCCCGTAGGCCACAACTATTAAGCCTGTGCTCTAAAACCCAGGAACCGCAACTACTGAGGCTTCATGCCACAAATACTGAAGCCCACGCATCTAGAGCCTGTGTTCCACAGCAAGAGAAGCCACTACAGTAAGAAGCCAGAGCACTGCAACTGGAGAACAGCCCCTGCTTGCTGCAACTGGAGAAAGGCCGGTGCAGCAAAGAAGAGCTAGCACAGTCAAAAAATTAAATAATTAATTAAAAAAGAAAGAAAAACAGGGCTTCCCTGGTGGCTCAGTGGTAAAGAATCTACCTGCCAGGGCAGGAGACACAGGTTCGATCCCTGAAATGGGAAGATCCCATATGTCCCAGAGCAGCTAAGCCCATGCACCACAACTATTGAGCCTGTGCTCTAGAGCCCATGTGCACAACTGCTGAAGCCCTCGCACCCTAAAGCCGGTGGTCCACAACAAGAGAAGCCACGATGATGAGAAACCCATGCACTGCAACTTGAGGGTAGCCCCCGCTCGCCACAACTAGAGGAAAGCCTGTGCAGCAATGAAGACCCAGCACAACAGCGCCCCCCTGCCAAATTAACGAATGAATCAAAAAGTTATGTTGCAAATACACCACCTAAAGTGTCTGTTTAAAAAACAAAAGAAAAGAATCACTCATAATCCCAGCTTCAGGATAGAATCTGCTTACTTTATTGGCACATTTCCTTCCATGTGGTTTTCAGTGAATTTATTTCATGGACGCCCCTCTATCTCACTCAGTTGTTGATTCTGCTTCATCTGGTAAACTCCAAAGCCCATAAATCTATATTTCAGAATGATATCTTAATGGCAGTGAAATAGTCTGCCTATCAATGCATAAATTTATTCAACTAATTTCCTTCTGCTGAACACTTACATTAATTCTAAGTGTCTGTTATTAAAAATGCTGCCGCATTCAATTATTTGCCCATAAAGTTTGGCAGCGTTGTGAGAACTTATTTAAGGCGGATTCCCAGAAGTAGAATTTTTCTAGAGCCTTGGTTTGGCGAGCTGAAGGGTTTTCCATTAGAGCTGACGTTGGCCACTCTGGGTGGGGTGCTGGGGGACCAGCCTACTGAAGGCCTTTCTGTGCCAGGACTCACTGCCCAGCACTCACAGAAAACACCGCCTTCAGTTCCCTTCCCTCCCCCATCCCCACCCCGAGAGGAGAGTGATTTCCTCATTTTACCCACAAGGAAGTTGATCCTTGATCCTTTCTTGATTTTTTTCCTGTGGCCATTATAAAACTCAAGCAAGATAAGGATTTTGCAAGTGCTTTATAAGCTCTCTAATCAACAGAAACTACACCTTACAGAGGTGACATTTTTATGACGATAGTAGTAATTCCAGCTCACTGTGGAAGGTTTTGGAAAGTGCACAAAGTAAAAAGAACTTAAAAGCTCACTTGGTTTAGAAGAACGTTTAAACACAGGCGATCATGACCACATTTATGAATTGTGCACTTTTCTGTGGGCTTCCCTGATAGCTCAGTTGGTAAAGAATCCTCTTGCAATGTAGGAGACCCAGGTTCGATTCCTGGGTCGGGAAGATCCACTGGATAATCAGCTACCCACTCCAGTATTCTTGGGCTTCAGTTGTAGCTCAGGTGGAAAAGAATGTGCCTGCAATGTGGGAGAACTGGGTTCAATCCCTGGGTTGGAAAGATCCCCTGGAGAAGGGAAAGGCTACCCACTCCAGTATTCTGGCCTGGAGAATTTTTTCTGTGTGTATGTTTTACATCAATGAAAGATTTTTAAAATACTAATAAGAAGGAGAAAAAAAAAATCACAGACACTTGAATCTCCAACAGTATTCTCTTAATAATGCCTAACTTCTGAAGGGTATTTTATACCCACCCCTCATCACAATAAACTCAATAAATTCTGAAAGTGATCTTTATTATGACCCCATTTTTCAGATAAGGACAAAGGTTCCCAGGCCTCATGCAACCAATACATAGCAGAACTTGCCTTTTCTACTAATCCGTTGCTCAGATGACTGCCAAGGCAGTCACTTAGCAAAAAGTATATTTGACTTCCAGGAGGCATATGATCTTAAAACCTTTGTGTGGTGGCAGCTTCTTTGATGACCCCAGTGATCCCTACTCCTGGTATTCATACTCGTGTATAATTGGCTCCCCTTGACTGTGGCTGGACCCAGTGAATTCTAGAACAGAAGGTTAGGAGATTAGGTTACAAAAAGCCTACTTACAAAAAGAAAGGTTACAAAAAGATTGTGCTCTCTCTCTCTCTCTCTCTCTCCCCACTAGCTCTGGGAGAAGCGAGCCATGTTATCAACAGTCCTATGGAGAAGCCCATGCGCCAGGGAACTGATGTCTCCAGTACACCAGCGATGAAGACCTGAGCCCCGCCAATACCCATGTGAGTGAACTTGGCAGTGGATCTTCTCCTATTTGATCCTTGGGATGGCTGGTGTTGCCAATACCTTGACTGAAACCTTGTAAGAGACCCTGAGCCAAAAGGCACCCAGCTAAATCTTATCTGGTTTCCTGATCCTAGGAGCTATAAGAAATGTGTTTCTTACTTTAGGTCCCTAGGTTTTGGTTAATTTGTTACACCACAATAGATAGCTAATACACTTTGCTCCTTGGAAGGAAAGTTATGATCAACCTAGACAGCATATTAAAAAGCAGAGACATTAGTTTGCCAACAAAGGTTCGTCTAGTCCAGGCTATGGTTTTTCCAGTGGTCATGTATGGATGTGAGAGTTGGACTGTAAAGAAAGCTGACCGCAGAAGAATTGATGCTTTTGAACTGTGATGTTGGAGAAGACTCTTGAGAGTCCCTTGGACTGCAAGGAGATCCAACCAGCCCATCCTAAAAGAAGTCAGTCCTGAGTGTTCATTGGAAGGACTGATGTTGAAGCTGAAACTCCAATACTTTGGCCACCTGATGCGAAGAGCTGACTCTTTTGAAAAGATCCTGATGCTCGGAAAGATTGAGGGCAAGAGGAGAAGGGGACAACAGAGGATGAGATGGTTCGATGACATCACCAACTCGATGGACATGGGTTTGGGTGGACTCCAGGAGTTGGTGATGGACAGGGAAGCCTGGCATGCTGCGGTTCATGGAGTCGCAAAGAGTCGGACATGACTGAGCGACTGAACTGAACTGACACTTTGCCAAGCTATTGTTATCAGAAGTTTGGTGGGAGAAATATTCATGAAAGCCTCCTGACTAAAGAATCTGCAATTTTCACATGTCCCTAGACCTTCTACTACCTGGTCTTTTCAAAGAACCAGCTCTCCTTTTGTTTCCTTTATTATTTTCTGCTTTTATGCTAATGAATTTTTACTTTTTCTTTTATTGCTCTTTTTCTAACTTCCTGAGTTAAATGTTTAGTTCATTGACTTTTCATCTTTTCTTCTTATTAACAGGGGCTTCTGAAGTGACACAGTGATAAAGAAGCCACCTGCCAATGCAGGAGACACAAGAGACACGGGTTCGATCCCTGGGTCAGAAGACCCCCTAGAGCAGGAAATGGCAACTCACTCCAGTATCCTTGCCTGGAGAATTCAGAGGACAGAGGAGCCTGGTAGGCTGCAATCCATGGAGTTGCAAAGAATTTTACATGGCTGAGCACACACATTTCTTTTTAATAAATATATTTAAGGCCATAAATTTTCCTCTACCTACCACTTTGACCAATTCTCATAGGTTTTTGGGAATTCTGCTCAATATTCCAAATGTTGCCCTTAAATCAAGCCAGATGATCAGAAAATTGTTCTTAGCACTTAGTACATCCTGAACAACAAGTATTTATTGACTGACTGAATAGAAAAAAAAAAATCATCATCACCATTAGGGAAGAATTGGAAAGTGAAACATCAATACTATGGGATTGGCTAAGTTTATGGCGCTACAAAAATATAAATGAACTATTATGCAAAAATCACAAATCATCAAAAATCACATTTTGGGGGGAAAAATCACATTTTTGGGAAACCCTTGATGGCTGTGGTTCCTTGCTCACAGTACAATGTCTAGTGAATAAAGCAGCTACGGAAGCGAGTTCTCAGGACTTTGTGATGGGCCCTTACAGGTCTGCCTTCACCAAATTGTCCGGCAGGCCATCAGGCTGCACTGAGGGGCAGCGGTGAGGAGGAGCCGCAGCAGATTTGCTGGTGTGTGAGCCTCTGAGGTCCCAAGGAGGACATGGCCTCGCTGGCCACACAGGGTCTCCCTCAAGGAACACAAGCACAAAAGACTTGATTCAAATGCACGGGAGTGAGGGCCTCCATAGAAAAAAGTACAAAATAAAGCCAGGCCTTAAATGAGGCCAAGTCTAGTAGAGAGACAAGCGAGGGCACAGGAAATGACTGGAAATAATTAATGACACCCCAGTGGAAAGCTTCAGAAAGTCCCAGATTCCTGGGGCCAGAGAAGGTTCTCGAATGTCGTCTTGAAGCCAATATAACACTAGAATCTGAGTTCTAACCTGAGTTCAGCCTCCTCCTCTGTAAAATGAAAGCAATAATGTGGTGAGAATTAGGGAGATAAAGCCTGGCACTTCGTTAATAGTTAACAGAAAATATTTGTTATTTTTATCAGGAGCCCGGTGCCCCACCTGTGTCAGCTGGAAAGGAGGCCGCTCACCCCCATCTGGCGGCCGAGTCTGAGCCCGGGCTTGTGAGAAAGTTCTCCTTGCGAATTCCCAGGGCCCCATCATGACTTTTGTGAGCCTGGGGTACTTCTGCGCTCAGGGGCCCCTTCGTCTATCAGGAAACATAGATGATGTATGTGCTAGCGTGCTCAGCAGTGTCCAACTCCTTGCAACCATTTGGACTGTAGCCTTCCAGGTTTCTTTGTCCATGGGATTTCCCAAGCAAGAATACTGGAGTGGGTTGCCATTTCCTTCTTCAGGGAATCTTCCCAACTCAGGGATCGAACCCAAGTCTCCTATGTCTGCCTACATTGCAGGTAGACGCTTTACCGGCTGAGCCATCTCAGAAGCCCATATATTATACATGGTGGTGATCTACTCACTAAGTCTTGTCCAACTCTTTGCGATCCTGGACTGTAGCCTGCCAGACTCCTCTGTCCATGGGATTTTCCAGACAAGAATACTGGAGTGTGTTGCCATTTCCTTCTCCAGGGGATCTTCCCTACCCAGGGGTTGAACCTGGGTCTCCTGCATTGCTGGCAGATTCTTTCCCAACTGAGATACCAAGGAAGCCCCATATTATATATACACAGACATAATTAATTAATATAAATAACATAATAACATAACATAAATAATAAACATAATAAACATAAATATATAATTCTAATTCATGTTTCAACATATAACATTGATCCATGTATTCAATGCAGTCATGAAAGAGAATTATTATCTATGTGTGGTATTTGTATTACATATGCACAGACACAAATACTACACATAGGTATAATTTCATGGCTGCATTGAATACATGGATCAACGTTATATATTGAAATATTTTTGTCTACCAAAAAATTCACTTTTTTCTACTGATTTTACATGATAGTAAAACATTTTGGAAGGCCGCTAGAGTGTCTGGGCCTGAGCCTCTGTATCTACTGGGCCTAAGGGAGAGTTTGGCTGGTGGTTTCTTGTCAGTATCAGCCATCGGCCTCCTGCTGTTGGGGGACTTTAGTCCTGAGGTCTGTGATATCTCTGCTCATCTCCTCTCTTGTCCTTCTCCTCCCGGAGAACAAACAAATCATCTCATCACTGATATCTGTCTGCAGCCCCCTTCTTGCTTGGTTCCCCCCCAGCATCCTCTTTCCCAGATAGGGAGAGGCGCACAAAGTGTGGACATATGGGAAGCACCGAGTTTGGGGTATCAAGTGGGACAATGACACATCCTAGCTCTGTCGCCTACAAGCTGAGGAGCCACGTCAAGTCACTTCAAGCCTCAATTTCTTCATCTGTGAAAGGGAGATAATAATATCTTCTTCACAAGCTGAATATAAGTTTTTTTGCTTGTTTGTTTGTTTATTTTGGCTGAACCACACAGCATGGGGGATCTTAGTTCCCTGACCAGGGATCAAACCCATGCCTTCTGCAGTGGAAGCGTGGGGCAATTCCCAATTGTGAGAATTTTAAAAGATCTTTTTAAATTAAAGAAGTGAACCTATATAGGATGTGGGGTGCATATTAGATGCTAAAAAATTAACTAAACAAATGCCTTCCTTCCTTGATTTGAGGGAAGATCCTAAATGGGCAGAGGTTTCACCTGAGACGATGAAGCCAAGTATCCAGGGCAGTGGAGAGAGCAGAAGTGAAGGGAAGTTGCTCAGTCGTGTCTGAGGAGCAGCATCCAACATCCTGGACCCGGGCTGGTGAGCACATCCCTTTCTGTGCCCTGGAGGACAGGGCTCCTTAGGAAGGCAGTGTCCGTTCTCCCAGAGCCCTGGGAGCCTGAGACCAGAGCCTGGTGAGTGAGGAAGATGCTGAGACAGGCAGATGAACCATCTCAAGGAGCCAAATGATCACATCAGCAGGTTAGGGGCCCTACTGCTCCTGAACATATCTGGAAACCCATGATTAGTGGTTTCCAGTCTCTGTTCAGAGAAAAACCCCTCTTATTCTCATAGTTTGTTTTTTCTCCAGGTGGGTCAGTCTCAGGCACAGGGAGGTCTGTCTATAGCTGTGTGACACTGGGCGAGTCATGTAACCTCTCTGGGCTTCAGCTGGTCCATTGGCAAAATGGGACCTGTAACTGTCACAGCTTCTAAGGTAGATGTGAGCTTTAAGGGAGAATATGTGGAGTGTTAAGCATAGTGCTGACCCCTGTTCATTGCTGAATAAATAAATGTTTGCTGTTATGAAATATTAATATCAGGCCTGCTTGGCTGTCCCACCATGCTTGTCCATCTCTGACCAGCTGACACCTGTTCTTCAAGGGACATCCACAGAGCTCTTACATTGTCTGGTCAAGGGCTCTTCCTTGTCTAACCTGATTGCCAGGTTCTGTGGCCTCACCCTGAGCCCCAGCTGCTGGCTACCCCTGGCAGCACTCTCAGTGGGCATCATTCCAGGGCTGCCTAGATCCGCTGGAGCTCTTGGGTCATCCTCACCTCACCTGGAATTAGGGAGGGTCCTTGAGGGAGGAAGGGATGGGTCACTGTCCCCGTTCTCTTCTCCTGCCCCCACAATCCTTTCACCACTCACTGCAGTCTTGGTGAAATGGAAATGACAACACCCCACTGTCCTGCTCAAAACCCTCCAGTGACTTCTCACACTTGGAACAAATACAAAATCCCCCGTGGGTTGACCAAGTCCCCCTGATCTGGTCCCATCCACCTTGCAGCCTCATCTCATCCCAGCTGCTCCCTGGCCAGGCTGAACCGTGACTTAACCAAGCTCATTCCAGCCTCAACCCTATGTCCTTGCTCTTCCCTTCACCTAGAACTCTTCCTCAGCTCTTGGCTGACCTTTTCAGGTTGGTCTTAAATCAAAAGGTGGAGAGAAAGATGGCTGGCTGGCTGGCTGAGTGAACGGAAGGATGACAAGGTGAGTAGGTGGTTGGCCGGGTGGGGAAGGGATGGATGGATGGATGGGTGGTTGTATGGTGGATCAACAGCTGGAACCACTCATCACAGAGCTCAGAATAGGGTATTTTCAGGGGCTCCAATCCAGAGATGCACTGCCTCTTCACTTCCTCTTCCCTCTGCCCCTACCAGGATGTTACCCCAGCCCTTTGGATTGGTGAGGCTCAGGGGCACACCCACCTACGCACATGTGGTACTGGGTGTATTTACATAAGAGACCATGATGTCCTATAATGATGATATGACAGACCATGATAACATAAGAGACCATGATGTCCTACCTCTTATAAGTGGCAGGAAGAACATTTTTCCATAGAGAATATCTCTCTAGAAATGAAACAATACAGCAAGCTGTGTCTGTTACTTGGATGGTCCTCAGGTACTCTTCCTGGAGGAAAGAAGACCCCAGCCCTGAGCCTGGTTGGTCCTCCCGGGTCCAGGACACCCCAATCTTCCTGTGGACAGTGGGGTCTCAGATGCCTTAATGGCCTGGTCACAGCTGATAAGGCAGATGCCTGGGGTACAGAATCAACAACTGTATTACAACCCCAAACTGAGAATTCCCACCGGCTCCCAGCTCCTGATCAGCATTTTAATTCTATCCCAATAAAACTATTTTAAAATCAAAGATTCCATAAGGTCCTAGAGTCCATAATGACAACTTATTTTCACTTATTTTCCTTTTAAGACTGCACTTGGAGTCTGGGTTCCAGCCACAGGGCACAGCCACGGTGTTTCCTTTTTTATTTTATTTTTTAATTTTAATTGGAGGATAATTACTTTGCAATATTGTGATGGTTTTGGACACGGTATTTTCTGAAGATTGTAGAAGAGGAAACCTCTCCCCAAGAGAGAGAAAGCATTTGCCTCCACCTCCTGGCCACTAGGAGAATAGTCTAAATTAGGAAGAAAACTAGCTTGTCAAGTGCTATAAACATTTATCTCAGAAAAGAAAGAAAAGAAAAATTGACACGTATGTGATTTAAAAAGCACTTCATAAAGCTTAAAAGGGTTTTACTGGGAAAAGCAAGTTCCTCATCCACTCCAGTCTCCACAGCCACTCAGAGGCAAATACCCTTCTCCTGCTTACTTCCAGAGATACCCCACACACCACACAGGTAAAAGTGTGTTCTGCTCACTGTCTAGTATCGTGGTTTTATTCTCTTAATGTATCTGGGAGATTGTTCCACATCAGTAAGACGTTTTTGTCTTTCCAAAGGCTGTGTCTGACTAGTGAGAGATGCAACTAATGGGAAACTGAGCTGGACATACATTTAGTTTGAGCTTACTGGGTTACAAATATAAGGTTCACAGACAACTTCTAGAATATTTAGATGATTGCTAGCATCCTAGTGTAGGGAATGGTTCCCAGAAACACTCCAGTTACCCATACCCACTCACCATGCCGATTTACCTGGTGCCCTGACCTAAAGGTGGAGGGACACAGGTCAATCACTATGTCACCATGATGTAGGTCTTAGGCACCGGCCTGGGAAGATGTGGGCAGTGGAGGAGGACCAAGATCTGCATTGTACAGAGCCAGCAGCTCGTCTGTGGAAAACTCTTCCAATCCTCAGATGTATAAAATTACACGTGGAAGATTTAATTCCCACTGATCTAGTTATAGCAGATGTCCATGCCACTGGGGATACAATTAATGACACAGCATACTTAATTATAAATGTGCCATATGCTATTTTCTTTTTTTGGAAGGTGTTGGGGATCATATGCAATAGAACTGATCAGGACACTTCTGTTGTAGGACGCCAACTCCTAACAGTACTGAAATAGCAAGAACATCTGTGTATAACTTTGAATGTTTCATATATCACGACACATGGAGTTCTATCTCACATGCAACACGTTTTATTCTGACAAAATCTGCCATTCTTGGTGAAACAACACAGAAAATTTGTCTTTCTCAGATCTGACAAAATTAAACATTTCGGGTTTACATGACGTCACCGATAACAGATTGTGAAGCTGAGAAAAACTTTTCTAAAATAACAAAATAAAAAATATTTTTGATCAAACCTGCTACAAGGCTGACTTTGCTTTCTCCTTACAGAAAAGAATAGAAGAAACTCACTGCTGTATGAAAATCATGCAGCCTAAAATTACCTTAAAAATTACAAATAAAGGTATTAAAGTGACATGTCAGGTAGTTAAGTAAAAATTTCTTGTTGTCCTGACTTTATGATTATGGTATTTGTCAGATTTTGAAGTTTGTAATTTATGGGAATTAATTTTCTAACACTAAATAAATACCTGATTTTGCCTACAAAATATTATACATATATTTTTAAGAAGTCCCCAAATTTTACAAACTGCAGCCTCCACAAAACTTGAGTTCACCTGGTCCTGGTGTAAAACACATTTCTTACATTGTATCTCTGTCCCCTCTTCCCAAATAAAAAAGGTTGAAAAGCTCTGGACTTTATTTGTTATCACGAAGCTTTCTTCCAGCTCTGGAATTTTCTAAATCAGTGGGAAGTGTATCCAGTTCCCTTCCCCCAGCAGCTGCAACTCTGACAGAAAGACAAGGAAGTCCTTTCTTGGAGTTTATCCAAATCTTTCCTGCTGTGGTTGGAGTCCTTGTCCCCTGAGGCAGGGAGTCAAAATGCCAGTGTGCAAAGCTCCAAGGGAGAGTAGGGAAGACCGAAAGTCTGAAGCTATAAGCTTTGGGGGAAAGGGAAGAGAGAGGTGTAGGACCAAAATTCTAAATCTAGGGAACAGAATTGAGGGACTCTCCCAATACGACAATAGTGGTCACCACTTGGAACTTCCTTCAGCATTTACTGAGTGCACGTATATGCAGTCTTTCCCAGTGGCAAAAGTGGTAAAGAACCCGCCTGCCAATGCAGGAGACACATGAGACGCGGATTCAATCCCTGGGTCTGGAAGATCCCCTGGAGGAGGAAATGGCAACCCACTCCAGTATTCTTGCCTGGAGAATTCTGACAGAGGAGCCAGGCGGTTTACCATCCATGGGGTGGCAGAGTCAGACAGGACTGAGCGACTAACACACGTTAGTTTACTAGAATGTAAGCGCCACAAGGGCGGTGCCTTGCCCCTCTTATTCGCCCCTGTATTCCCTGACTCAGGACTTGGCACAACAAGGTGGGAGCTCAATAATTGCTTCCATGTGTAACCTCTACCTCAAAGTTGGGCTCCAAGCCGCGTCTCAGAACTCAAGAATGAACGGTACGCATCTGTCCATCAACCAATTAAGGCAGGGCAATATTTGCATATTGCCTCCCTATTGGTGAAATCCACGGTCCCTAGTTTCCTTCCAGCCAGTGGAGGGAGGGTCATAATATCGGCCTCTGTGGCCACAGTTCAGTTGCGACCCCAGGGACTGCAGCACGCCAGGCTTCCCTGTCCATCGCCAACTCTCGGAGTTTACTCAAACTCATGTCCATTGAGTCGGTGATGCCATCCAGCCATCTCATCTTCTGTCGTCCCCTTCTCCTGCCTTCAATATTTCCCAGCATCAGGGTCTTTTCCAGTGAATCAGTTCTTCGCATCAGGTGGCCAAAGTATTAGAGTTTCAGCTTCAACATCAGTCCTTCCAATGAACACCCAGGACTGATTTCCTTTAGGATGGACTGGTTGGGTCTCCTTGCAGTCCAAGGGACTCTCAAGAGTCTTCTCCGACATCACAGTTCAAAGGCATCAATTCTTCAGCGCTCAGCTTTCTTTATAGTCCAACTCTCATCCATACATGACTACTGGAAAAACCATAGCTTTGACTAGATGGAACTTTGTTGGCAAAGTAATGTCTCTGCTTTTTAATATGCTGTCTAGGTTGGTCATAACTTCTTCCAAGGAGCAAGTGTCTTTTAATTTCTTAGCTGCAGTCACCATCTGCAGTGATTTTGGAGCCCCTCAAAATAAAGTCTGCCATTGTTTTCACTGTTTCCCCATCTATTTGCCATGAAGTGATGGAACCAGATGCCATGATCTTAGTTTTCTGAATGTTGAGCTTTAAGCCAACTTTTTCACTCTCCTCTTTTACTTTCATCAAGAGGCTCTTTACTTCTTCACTTACTGCCATAAGGGTGGTGTCATCTGCATATCTGAGGTTATTGATATTCCTCCCAACAATCTTGATTTCAGTTTGTGCTTCATCAAGCCTAGCATTTTCATGATGTACCCTGCATATAAGTTAAATAAGCAGGGTGACAATATACAGCCTTGAAGTATTCCTTTTCTTATTTGGAACCAGTCTGTTGTTCCATATCCAGTTCTAACTGTTGCTTCCTGACCTGCATACAGATTTCTCAGGAGGCAGGTCAGGTGATCTGGTATTCCCATCTCTTTCAGAACTTTTCACAGTTTGTTGTGGTCCACACAGTCAAAGGCTTTGGCGTAGTCAATAAAATAGAAGTAGATGTTTTTCTGGAACTCTCTTGCTTTTTCAATGATCCAACAGATGTTGGCAATTTGATCTCTGGTTCCTCTGCCTTTTCTAAATCCAGCTTGGTCATCTGGAAGTTCACGGTTCACATACTGTTAAAGCCTGGCTTGGATAATTTTGAGCATTACTTTACTAGCGTGTGAGATGAGTGCAATTGTGCGGTAGTTTGAATATTCTTTGCCATTGCCTTTCTTTGGGATTGGAATGAAAACTGACCTTTTCCAGTTCTGTGGCCACTGCTGAGTTTTCCAAATTTGCTGGCATATTGAGTGCAGCATTTTCACAGCATCATCTTTTAGGATTTGAAATAGCTCAACTGGAATTCCATCTCCTCCACTAGCTTTGTTCGTAGTGATGCTTCTAAGGCCCACTTGACTTCACATTCCAGGATGTCTGGCTCTAGGCTGATGATCACACTATTGTGATTATCTGGGTCATGAAGATCTTTTTTGTATAGTTCTCTGTGTGTTCTTGCCGCATCTTCTCAATATCTCCTGCTTCTGTTAGGTCTATACCATTTCTGTCCTTTATTGAGCCTATCTTTGCATGAAATGTTCCCTTAGTATCTCTAATTTTCTTGAAGAGATCTCTAGACTTTCCCATTCTGTTGTTTCCCTCTATTTCTTTGCATTGATCACTGAGGAAAGCTTTCTTATCTCTCCTTGCTATTCTTTGGAACTCTGCGTTCAAATGGGAATATCTTTCCTTTTTTCTTTGCCTTTCACTTCTCTTCTATTCACAGCTATTTGTAAGCTGAAGGAGTCTTTTGGGCCTAGAAAAGAGAACAACAGTCTCAAAGGCCCCTTGCTGAATCATCTAACTTCGGAGAAAACAAAGTATATCTTTAGTTCCATCCTGATGCTCCAGGCCAGTTGCATCTATCTGGGACTTATCACCCCCTGTCCGGAAATCTACCACCCCCTACACCCGCCCAGAAGACTTATCACCCCCTGCCCAACTACAAGTGTCATCTCAACAAAAGAATACTCAAAATATCCCGCCTGATTGACATTTCCCTTATCGCTTCCACAAACCTCCCTATAAGTATGAAACCTCCCTGATTCCTTTCGGCGCTCAGCCTGGTCTTTAGGCCGACTGTCGCCCCTCCTTGCCTGAATAAAGGTAACCTACTTCTGTTGAGGTCGTCTTTCCTTTTCTGCCTTGCCGGAACTGTACCTTACATAAGCCCTCCTCAGACAACCATTTTGCTTTTTTGCATTTCTTTTCCTTGGTTATGGTCTTGATCCTTGCCTCCTGTACAATGTCTCAAACCTCTGTCCATAGTTCTCCAGGCACTCTGTCTATCAGATCTAATCCCTTGAATCTATTTATCACTTCCACTGTATAATTGTAAGGGATTTGATTTAGATCATACCTGAATGGTCTAGTGGTTTTCCCTACTTTTTTCAATTTAAGTCTGAATTTGGCAATAAGGAGTTCATGGTCTGTACCACAGTCAGCTCCCAGTCTTGTTTTTGCTGACTGTATAGAACTTCTTCATCTTTGGCTGCAAAGAATATAATCAATCTGATTTCGGTATTGACCATCTGGTGATGTCTATGTGTAGAGTCTTCTTTTGTGTTGTTGGAAGAGGGTGTTTACTCTGACCAGTGCGTTCTCTTGGCAAAATTCTATTAGCCTTTGCTGTGCTTCATTCTGTACTCCAAGGCCAAATTTGCCTATTATTCCAGGTATTTCTTGACTTCCTACTTTTGCATTCCAGTCCCCTATAATGAAAAGGACATCTTTTCATTAGTTCTAGTTCTAGTTCTAGTTCTAGAAGGTCTTGTAGGTCTTCATAGAACCGTTCAACTTCAGCTTCTTCAGCATAGACTGGTTGGGGCATAGACTTGTATTACTGTGATATTGAATGGTTTGCCTTGGAAATGAACAGAGATCCTTCTGTTGTTTTTGAGATTGCGTCCAAGTACTGCATTTCGGACTCTTTTGTTGACTATGATGGCTACTCCATTTCTTCTAAGGGATTCTTGCCCACAGTAGTAAATATAATGGTCATCTGAGTTAAATTCACCCATTCCACACCCTCCTGTAAAAACCAGTTCTTCCTACCCGCTAGTAAAGGATTTGGCTTAGAGGGATGGGAGCCGGGATGGGGTTGCTCAGACCTGTCAGTTCCCAGTCCCTTATTCTCCAATCTTGTTGGCCCACAACTCAGCCACACAGCAAGTGTGACCCTATCTGGTATATCTGAGCTCCGCTGGGAGAGGCTGATGTTACCAAGAGCTGGGGCAGGGGGCTGTAGGGGACCAGAGTCTCACTAAGTTGCAGCTGATTGTCCACACTGCAAAGTCAGACCATCGGGCTGGGTCTGTGTTACCCTAGATGGGCACACCTTGGATCTAAGGTCCTTGAGGAACCAGAGCAGGCAAACGGAGTTCAAGGAACAGGGGGTGAACTGAGCATATGATAAGGCTAACTTTGGACTGCAAATTCCTGGGCCATACACCCAGAGTCCTACTTAAACTGCCCAGGAGCCTGAATTCTACATTAGCTCCTCAGGGGATTTTGACACAGGTAGTCACTTCAGAGAAAACCACAGTTGGGTTAGTTGATTATAGCTGCTTCATGGACAACTCAGGTTTTCTTGCCCATCCCCTCCTAGGGGTTCCCCAAGTCACTTAGAGGAACACATTTGCAAAGGGTGAAGAGAACAGCTGCCAAAGGCCCAATTCCTGCATTTCCTGTGTCCTGTGTTGGTCCTCCTTCCTTTCACCATCCTCGCCATCCTCACCTTCCACACCTTCTATGCTGGCCCCCAGTCTGGGCCCAGGTCTTACCTTCACAGTCACTTCCTATCTCCCTTGCCAATCCTTGTTCTCCAGGACTTAGTGAGGCAAGCCTAGAGCTTTCATTAAAAGTAGGATCTGGCTCCCCTCACACACACACACACACACACACACACACACAACACACACTCCATGGGCAATGTAGAGCACATTCCTTCATCCTTCCATCCATAAACCTTATGAATAATAGTTTCAACTCATTCACCTATTCAATGTGTGTTGATTGAACACCTATGTGTCAGCTACTCTTTCAAGCCTTGAGGATACATGGGTGAACCACATAGCTGAGATTCCTCATTCTCACAGAGCTTACATTCCAGTGGGGGAGAAAGATAGAAAACACAACGGAAAGAAAAGAAATAGACAGTGGAAATAAGTGCTAAGGAGAAAAGTTCAGCAGAGAAAGTGAGTGAAGAGTATGTACTGGGGATTCACTTTGCAGACACCCATCCATTGAATTCTCACACCAAGTTTCAGATGAGAAGCCTGAGATCTAGGGGGTCTATGTGACTTGTCCTAGGTTACGCAGTTTAAAGAGCAATCAAGTCAGAATCTGAACCTTGGTCAGATCTATGCCATCTTTAAAAAGTGAGTCTTGACAGCGTGTATGTACCCTTAAATCAATGTGGTGAGTGCGGCTGCATTTTATTTCTGTAATAATTCATTTCAGTAATAAAAGAAACAAAGGAAAAGAGCTCTAAGCACATTTTATGTTACAGCTTTTATTGAGGAATGCAATAAACACACGTATCATTTTCCTGTACAATTTTAATGGCTGTGGGGGAGAATCTTAAAAAACATCCCAGTCTGCTGAATGGTTGAGTTTAGGGGAAAAACTGACCCAGCACATGCCTCGCAACTCCCTGATGAGGTCACCGTGGTTCTGCAAGGTGAATCGAGGTCGCTAGCTAGGGCGACGGCCAAGCAGAACCGGAATCGCCAGATTCCGTTTTGGTCTCCGCTTTAACCCTCCGGGAGACGGGGAGGTTTGAGAGGACACCATGGGTCAGTTCCCCGAAGGGCCACCAGGAGGCGACGGATCCGGGTGACCCTGGAAACCGGGCTCCCTCTGGCCGCGGGTGGGAAAAAGCAGATGAAGAGGGTCTGTGATGGAGAAATGGCAGAAAAGGCACCGAGCCTAGGAAGTCTGTTCATTCCGCCCTCCTTGATTTCAGTCACTGTCTTTCGCTCACTGTTGCCGCCTGGACCTCTCTAAAACAAAAGCCTGACTTTGTCATCACCACTCGTTGAAACTCTTTAACGACACCCCCAGCATAGTTTACAAGAAAAAAAAGCTAAACGCAGGACCTGTGTGATCTTGCCCCAGCCTATTTCCAGGCCAACATCCTCTGGAGCCGTATTAAAATATTTTTAATTATTTAACCTCGTCATCCTCTTTCTGCCCTGTGAGTCCTGAAACGTCTGGGTCCCCCCACCTGGAATACCTTTCTACATCAGGTTTACTGGGAGAATTCTGTCTTTCAGCTAAATATCACCTTCTCTGTGAAACCTCCTGACAAGACACCCCGTCCCCCAATCCCCGCCCCAGTTTGGGGTAAGGGGGTCCTTCCTGTGTTGCCATTACCCTGGGCTTCCCCCATCACGTTGTGTAATATCTGGCCTTGTCTTTCTGTTTCAGCGCCTGTCCCAGAGCAAGGCGAATACAGACTGCATGAACTGATTGCAGAATGAATGCAGGAGATAGTATAGGGTTCAGGCTCTGCCACTTGTGTGATCTCAGACAAACTATCTGGTTCATGTCGTGAGAAATAGCAAATCATTAAACAGTACTTAAAAACAGTGCTTGGAACACTGTAAGCACTCAAACGTCATTTTCACAGCGGCCAAGACGCCATTGCCCTTTTAAGGACGCCCCTCCCCACTTTTGCAGCTAAGCGGAATATCCGTTCAGGGACCCGGAAGTGACCTCAGAGCCCCTCAGAAACATGGCCCCGGAACGTTCTTCCGGAAGCGGTCATAGGCATCTCCGTGACGCACAGCGATTTAGAGCGTCCCGCAGGGTTTCCATGGTGCAACCCTCAGCCCCGAGTCCTTCGGCTTTCTCTCGTTCCCGAGCGCTCTGAACAAGGCAGGAGGCCAGTCGCTCTCGCGACATTGACGCTGCTTGGGGGAGGGGTTGGGAGAACAGGTGACGCTCTAGGCAAGTCCGTCTTCATCTCTATGGTGCCGAATGCTCCTGCGCCCCGGTCCAGCGCGTCGGGACGAACGTTGCCCCTTTAATCGGCGGAGGGCGGTGCCGAGGAGGTCCCGCGAGAGCGGCGGGGGGCGGGGGGCGGTGCCGAGGCTGGGGGCCCGTGGCCGATGGAGCCCGCGATGGAGCCGGAGACTCTGGAGGCGCGAATCAGTGAGTGTCCGGGAGGGGCGCGGGCCGGACCGGAACCGGAACCGGGGGCATTAGGCGGTCCCCTTCCCGACGGGGGCGGGGTACAGGGCGCCCCCTCCTCACGCTCCGCCCCCGGCCCGGTAAGGGGCGGTGTCCCAAAACCCATACCTCAGACCCTGGGGTGAAGAAGGGAGACCCCCACCAGCTGCATGGACCCGCAGTGGGAGCGAGTGCTACCCATCCTTCCGATTCCTGGGCCGCGACCCCCGGGGCGGAGTGAGCTGCCTCCAGCTCGGCGCCCAGAACTCCCGGGATGGAGAGCGCAGCCTACAATCTCCTCGGGCCCAGACTTATCCGCGAAGCGAACACCCAAGTCATTCCCTGGACCCTGGGAGGGAGCAGGCGAGCGTCGCCGAGGGCTGCACCACACACCCAGGAGGGAGAGACCCTGTTCCCCTTAAAGCCCCGAATCCTCCACTTTCTGGCGGTGCCTGATGGGACTCCCTTCTGTCTGTTCCTTGAACTTGCAACTCAGATTCGGTTCTTTCCCCACCCAGGAAGGTAGGACCCACTAACCCATGGAATCCCCCCAAGTTCTGGCCACATAGAACCCCCTAAACTCCACAGGCTTGGGAGGGTCCCGCCTCAGACTCAAGAAGTAATTTCAAGTTCTCTATCACTACCCTTAGTTCAGTCCCTCAGATTTCTGCACCCCCACCACAGATTCCTTTCCTGCCTCTCATCGAGTTTTCTCCAAAGCCCCGTGCAACCCTTCCTGTGTCTCCTCAGACCCAGCTTCCCATTCGTTAGGCTTCCGAGTGCTGACCCCCTCGCATGGTCCACCTGACCTCCCTATCCCACACTGCAGAAGATCCTCGCCTCTCATAACCCACTCTGGACTCTGCTCCTGAGAGCACAGCTTGCTTCTCCCTGGCCTAGTGACAGCTCTTTCTTTCCGCTCACATCTGCACCAGGGTCTCAGGGAAGCCTCTGGGTCCACCCTCAGCTTAGCCCCTTGGTCCCAGACACACCAGGGAGCCGCACAGGGTGATTTGGGATTATGGGCAACCCCTTTTAAGCCAGTCTTCTGCAGCGTTGAATCTCAGAACCAGACCATCTCCAGGGATGTTTCACAGTCAGTCTGGCCAGTGGAGGGGGAGGGCATGGAAAGGAAGCACTCAGCAGCCGTCGAGACTGTTCTGGAATGCCACAAGTGTCCAGGTCTCCACAGTCACTTGGGGGTGGGGGATGGGCAGGGCCCTGACTGACAGATCTGACTGGATGCAGGCCTTGAGCCATGGGTGGTACAGAATGGTGTCAGGTTTAGCAACAGTGGATGTTTTCTGAGAGGCCAGGGAGTTTGATCTGAGCAGCAGACAGGAGGCTGGTCTCTGATGGACTGGAGCTGAGGGTGTTTTTTTCTTCCTGTTGGTACCCTAGCAAAATTGTAAGCGCTTCCCTTGCAGTGATTGGGGGTGAAGAGTAGCTTTTGTTGGGTGAAATATGACATTGTCACCACTGTAGAGTGACAAAGTGGAGTCACACCCTGTTGTGAAACACCTCCTTCCCTGGGTGTTCTGCCCTGAGGCCTGCTGGGGGAAGTGGTCCCCCCAGGACGAGCTAAGAGGGCTGGGAGTTGAGGGCCAGCCCCAAAGAGGTTGGTCAGATCTCTTGGACCCAGAGGCCCTTGCTCTGAACCAGATGCAGAGAAGATGTCCCGTGATGCCACTGCTTCATCCCCCCTGGCTTCCGACTTAGGAGCAACTCTGGAACCAGTTACTATGTCCTCACTCAGACTCACGTGTCTCTTGACACTTTTAGGGACTTCCTGTTTTAGGTTCCCCCAGCTGGGTGTCACTGAGTGGGCAATATCCAGCCCCATGCTGTCTTTCTAACTGCAGACTGATGTTCCCCAGGCTCTCTCCATGTTGTAAGACTGGAAGGCAGAGTTGATGGGGAGGGGGGGCAGCTATTTCTGGTATTCCTGAGTGGTCAGCAGGGGCTTCATTTCTCCCAGGCACCAGAGGGCTCTGCAGGACTCCCAGAACACAGACATGTGCACAGGGAAAATGCTCCATTCAGGTCTCCGCTCAGCTGGACCTCTGAGGGCCCTCCCAGAGAGCAGCAACCCCCACAAACACACACTGTCTATACCGTCTCTCTGCTCTGAGTTTCTTTTCCTTTTTTTTTTTTTTTTAATGCTCTGTTTTTCTTAACAGCACTCTGCAGCAGTGTACAGCACCATGTTTGGTTGCTTGTCTGAGCAGTCAGTGTTTCCTATGCTGGGCTGTTGAGTTCCAGGAGGATGGGGGTTTTGTTCACTGTCGCAGGCCCACACTCAAAATATTTATTGAATAAATATGAATTGAATGATTGGTTGCCATGCTCTGAGACCCTAGGGCACCAGGCCTCCCACCACAGCACAGGACCCCCAAATAGGCAGGCAGCACATGCCGAGTCCCCAACCCACCCCTGGCCACAGGTCCCTCTGCGTCCCACCTCCTGGGCTGTTCTTCCACGGCCCCCGCTCCGTCCTCAGGCTGGGGCGGAACTGACGGGACAGGCTGGGAGGTGACGGAGAGCCAGCTCTGGCTGCCCCCGTCGTTCTCCCTGGACAGAGTATGTTGTCATCCCAAATCATTCCTGATTTCACCGTAACTTCACAAATGGGAAACGGACGTTCGGGAAGGTTCTGTGACCTACTTAATAGTTTTTTGTGTGTTTTTTTGGTGGGCTTTTTCATTTTATTGAAGTATAGTTGGTTTACGGCTGTACGGCAGCCGTTTCTGCTGTACGGCACAGTGACTCGGTTCTACACATATGTACATTCTTTTTTATGTTCCTTTTCATTATGGTTTATCCCAGGATATTGAATATGGTTTCCTGTGCTCTATAGTAGGATCTGTTGTTTATATTTAATTGTTGTTTGACCGACACTGGGGGGGGTCAGGCGGTTCTGTCTGGCCTTGTTTACCACCCCTTCCTGTTGGCCCTTTCCTAGCCACTAGCCATTCTGGATTTGAATGCCCCCAGAACCTCCCCCTGCCAGCCTGCCGCCGAGCCCGCGTCCATTCACTCATTTACTGGGGGGAGACCGACGTGTACATAAACGGCTGGGATGCGATGCAGTAGCAGACTTGGGCTCACGATGAGAGGCAGGTCTGGGGGGACACAGGAGCAAGCTGTCCTGGCAGTGCTGCCCCCAGGCAGGTATGACCTTAGATAAGGAGGAGGCATACCTGAGCTGTGCTCCTTATCACGCCCCTCACGCCCTGCCCTGCGCTGTTATCCACAGCTCTTCTCACAGGCAGCCCTTGAGTCATGTCATCCCCAGCCTGGTACTCCCTCTCGTGTTGCCCCTTCTGGGCAGCCTCCCCTGAATCCCCTCCCCCGGTTCCCAATTCCCGTGACCCTTTTGCCTCCCTCTGTCACCTTGTATTGAGAACCTAACTGCCCTTGGCCCACTTCCCAGCTGCGAAGCTCCTTGTGTTTGGAACTATGGCTTTTTTCCCCTTACCTCTGAGATCTCCTCTGAGAGTGAATTCTGTGAGAATTACAGGGACATTTTAGGAGCAGAGGAGGTGTGGTTAGACAGGCGGAGAGGCTTACAGCAGAAGTGACAGTAAGGGAACAGCCCCTGAGCACTCTCTCTGGACGTGGGGCCCTTTGGGGAGAAGCTGCGAGGGGAAGCCGGTGGCCAGCAGGTCCTCTGTGCTCTGACCTGACGGACGTCAGCGCTGGGATCTTGGGGCCGTAGGGCAGGGAGTCAAGGAGAGGCCTTTCCTTGTACTCAGTCGTACCCCAGGGCAGGAACTGAAAGAGGCAGGGGTATCCTTTCACCAGGTCGCACTAGCCCTCTCGTCTCCTCCAGACAGAGCCACAAACCCCCTGAACAAGGAGCTGAACTGGGCCAGCATCAACGGCTTCTGTGAGCAGCTCAACGAGGACTTTGAGGGGTAGGTGACTTCCCTGTCCTTTGCTCACGTGCTCAGCACCTGCCGTGCACACTCCAGACCTGGCCTTGGGCAGGGACAAGGGTGGGTTGAGACCCAGTTTGCGTTCTTAATAAGTTCCCAGATTAATGATGGCAGCAGGCACTCTGTGCCACCCTCTGAGGTGGGCCTTGCTGGACCCATTTTACAGGTGAAGAAACTGAGGCTTGGGGGACTCAGCAGTTGCCCTAAGATCTCACAGACCTGATGAGGCTCAGGGCTGCCTGACCCGTGCCGAGGCTTGCTTGGGGAGGACCTGCCGGAGAACTGCATGCTCCCCAGCTGGGGTACCCTCTGCTCAAGGCAGAACCTGAACTGCCTGCATGAGACCCACACGGTGTGCTTGTCAAAACTGTCCATTGGTGGTGCATCCAGGCTTGGACTAGACCACTCGGCAGGGAGCTTGAGGGGGCCGTTGTTAGCGGGCTCCCAGGTAGTGCTGAAGTTCGGGGAGTGCAGCCCAGTGTGCTTCACCTCCGCTGCACCCCCACAAGGATGCACCCCACCTCAGGATGCCATGGGGACAGCGTGATGTGCGTGCTCCCCAGACCAGCTGCCCAAATCCTGTCCCTTCAGTTAGGGGGTTGCCTGGGCGAGTACTGGATACCTCCAGCCCTCCATCTCTGCCACTCTAAAGTGGGGGTGATAGTGCTGCCTGCCTCAGGGGGCTCTTAGGAGCTTAGGCAGGAAAATGGAGGTGAGTCGCCTCGCACATGAAGCACTCAGTACGTGTTATCTGTTGCTGTCACTGGTGACAGGATCTGCTAGGTGATATCACCATTCTCCCAGCAGAATGTTCTGGGCACATTGTCATATTCTGCTCCCAGGCTGGGCCCCTGTAGACCGTGGGCATGTCTCTGTTACGATCTGGTAGGTGATGTCACCATTCTCCCAGCAGAATGTTCTGGGCATATTGTCATTCCTGCTCCCAGGCTGGGCCCCTGTAGACCGTGGGCACGTCTCGGTACTTGTCTCTACAGCAACCCGAGGATACAGCAGGTCATAGTTCTCAGTAAAGCCAGCCAAGGAGCTGAGCGCGTGCCTTTTCAAAGGTTGCTGGCCTGCGCTCCTGCCTGGCCCTGCCCTGTTGAGCCAGAGTCTCTGGCCCCAGTGAGTCCGAAGAGGGAGCTGGGCCTTTGCACATGCCCTGCAGGAGCGTCTGCGGACCACAGGTCCGGGGGAGGAGTGGCAGCACTCTGGGGTGCCCGGGGCTCTGTGGCTAGTCTGGCTCCTTGCTCTTCCTCTCCCCCAGGCCTCCACTTGCCACCCGGCTGTTGGCCCACAAGATCCAGTCCCCGCAGGAGTGGGAGGCAGTCCAGGCCCTGACGGTGAGAAGGAGAAACGGTGCCGACTGTTGCCTGACCGTGTGGATGGCACCAGGGGTCGGGGGGAAGACTGAGGTTTTTAGGGTCCCATCAGGCTCCTCTTTAGAGCCCAAGGGAATTATGCCAAGATGGCCTAGAATAAGGGTGTCTGCCAACCTTTGAAGGCCCCATGGCAACCAGTGAACCAATGGGCTGGCCTCCCACCCCAGACCCTGCACAGTTAGGCCTCTTGCAGGGAGGAAGCCCTTGGTCATCTGGTCCAGGGATTCCCAGCTCCAGCTGTCCCTCAGATCTTCTGGAGGCTGAATCAGGGCCCCACTCCAGCCTTTTGACCAGAACACCTGTAGTGTGTGCGTCCAGGAATCTTCATGTTTATAGAGCTCCTGGATGCATTGTGGAGCCCGACAAGGCCAGCCTGTCGATGGCCTCCAGACACAGGACAACACCAGGCACCCTTTTAGTAGTTATGTGTTTGTTTTAACGTGTTAGGGTTTGGGTGGGGTTTTTTTTTTGTCTCCTCACATAATAGTCCTGTGATTTCACATACATATAGCTTAGGATAAGGCTGAGGTTGATGGTGCCTATTTATGTTTCAAAAAAACCATCAAAGGAAAATAGTAAGAAAGTAATTTACAAGTGGTACTCAGATGTGGCCAAGCCACGGAGGGACTAGGTTGGTGATGTGAGTTGGGTGTCACCAGGCTCTCAGAGTGGCCTGGCCCTGTCTTCCGGGGGTGGTGATAAATCTCAGGGGTCTGTGAACCTCAGAATCCTTTTTTTTCTCAAGTCATTTTCTCCCTTCTCACTGCTGGTCTCTGGACTTCTGGTCCCTGGCTGAGGTGTGGGAGGGAGGCTGCCTCCTCTGACCCACCCAGGGGCCCCCGTACCTCACACCTTCCCTCCCCAGGTGCTGGAAACATGCATGAAGAGCTGTGGCAAGAGGTTCCACGACGAGGTGGGCAAGTTCCGCTTCCTCAATGAGCTCATCAAGGTCGTGTCTCCCAAGGTGGGTGCCTCTATTATATGCTCAGAACTCTGCTGTCATGGGGGGTTGAGCAGCGAGGATCCCAGATCGAGAGAGGAGGGTGACTGTCTTCCTCCTGACCTGGCACAAGCACAGACCCTTTCTCAAGGTCCCCTTCACACAGCTGGATCCAGGACAGCTGGGCTTCTAGGAAGAAGGTTCCAGGCTGCCCGATGGCTGGCTGACTCTGGAGCAGCTCGGCACTTAGGGAGGAATGACTGTAATGAAAGAACAGCTTCCCCAATGAGGGCTGCTCAGGTCTGAGCTCTCTCCCTGCAGACCTGGCCATAGCAGGTCTGGGCACCAGGGAGGGGTGCTCTGGCGCCCCACCTAGGTGTCTAGTGGAGGGTCTCCCTATCCCCACTCACAAGAGTGGCCTCCTTCAGGCCTCGGACCTGAGGCCCCAGAGTCCTCCCCTAGGTCAGGAACAGGTTTGGTGCCCCTTGTTGGGTAGGTGAGAACCCACCCCTTTCGCCCATCCTCGATCAGGCCCATCACTTGACCCAAGCAGCTGAATGACCCAGCAGCTCTTCTCAGGAGTTGACCAGTGTAAGACCTAGTTCCCTCAGCCGAGCGTGCTGCTGGGAGACTGAATGGAGCCTGGGGCCAAACGGCCCCATGCCTGCTCCTTCCCTAGTCAGCCAGGAGCCTGGTGGCTCCCCCTTCCTGAGCTCACCAGGTTAAGGCTTCCATGAGCCGACTGTGAGTGGGTGCTGGGCTCTGGGCCTTTCAGCTCTGCATCCCCAGCATGGTCCCGCTACTGTTGCCTTACTGAACAGGTGGGGGACTGGGACGCCCAGGGCCGGCTCAGCTTGGGAGCGGCAGGGCCTGGAGCTCTGCCAGGCTGGTCAGGTGGGACATGAGGGTCCTGTAGGCTGAGGTTTCTGAGGGAGTCCTGGGGAGGCAGCCAGGTTTGGGCTGGGGTCGGGGTTGCAGTGAGTAAGGCCAACCAGTGCGAAGCCTCCTCTCCCCTCGGTCCCTGAAGTACCTGGGCTCTCGGACATCAGAGAAGGTGAAGAACAAGATCCTGGAGCTTCTCTACAGCTGGACAATCGGCCTCCCCGAGGAGGTGAAGATTGCAGAGGCATACCAGATGCTGAAGAAGCAAGGTGAGGCACCAGAGTTGGGGGTGAGTGCCCCCTCTCCTCTGCCCTGGGGCTCCAGCAGCTTCAGGGCCCTGGCAGCAAGATCATGGGTGTGCCCTTTAACTGCTCAAGACCACAGAGTCAATGGGGCCTCTTTATGGCTCTGCCTGAGGCCAGATGAGCTGGAGAGAAGATGGGTTTAAGTCAGTCTTCCCCTCAGAGAGTGGCCCCCCCATGGAATGGTCTCAAAATAGAGGCTCCTAACTACGCCCTCTGCCGGCTGCTATTTGGCATGGTAGTTCAGGAGCAGGTCTTGACCCCTGAAAGCCAGCACCAGCATGCTAGAGAAACCCTGCCCTCCACTTTCCCTCCTACCCTTGCCCGCCCCGCCCCACCCCAGTCCCTGAGACAGTCTCCCCACCGCCCTCTGCTGCAGGGATCGTGAAGGCCGACCCCAAGCTGCCAGATGATGCCGCCTTTCCCGTTCCTCCACCACGGCCGAAGAATGTGATCTTTGAAGATGAGGAGAAATCCAAGGTGAGGCTTCAGGGAGCGCTGGAGGAGGACCCCAGGCCCCTTGAGGGTCAGCGGATTCCAGCCCCTGGCGGCGCTGTCCCTGGGTCAGAGGCTCACACTGAGCACGGCTGCGTGGTGGGGGTGGGCGCCAGATGGTGAGCCCTTACACACGCTGATGCTGCCCGCATGGTGCCCCGCACTTCGTACACGCAGGCCTGCGCCTGGTGGCCCTGGGGTTGGTCTGAGGGTATTTCATAGGTTGATCAGCAGGTTGCCTGTCTTTATGTCTGTGACTCTCTCAGCAGTAATTTCGTTAGTTTTTTGTTAAAGAAGCAGTGCTCATGGGCAAAAACTTAAAACAGCCCAGAGGTAAGATAAAAACCTCCTCTCTACCCAGTCAAGTCCCAGAGGGTAACTGCTGTTGAGTGTCCTGTACCTCCTTCCAGAATTCTCTTGCAATATTAATGTAATTTTTCACACCATTTGTGGAGAATTTATTTCTGCCGGGCACTGTGGAAAACACTTATGTGCAGTATGTCACTTGTCCCAGAGCCACCACATAAGATCAAGACGTCAGTAGATTCTTTTTTTTAAAAAAACATAGGATTCATTTATTTTATTTCATTGGCCTCTCAGCATGTGGCATCTTAGTTCCCTGACCAGGGATCGAACCCACACCCCATGCAATGGAAGAGTGGAGTCTTAACCCCTGGACTTCCAGGGAAGTCCCCCCTGTCAGTAGATCCTTGCCACCCCATGGAGAGCTTAGTGACTTATTTATGTCCCACCTCCAGGAAAAGGAACCAGCACAGGATGCCAGACCCAGAGAATGCCGTCACAGCGTGTCCCTCTGTCTCCACAGATGCTGGCCCGCCTGCTGAAGAGCTCCCACCCTGAGGACCTCCGAGCAGCCAACAAACTCATCAAGGAGATGGTGCAGGAGGTGATAGTTGAGCCCAGAGCTCAAGGAGGTGGCGGGAGGGGATGTTGAGCTGGGCCACCGAGGAGGGGTTGTGTGTATGTGTGGACCCACCTAAAGGGCTGTGGCAGCAGAGAAAGAGGGACTGAGTCAGGGGACCCTGTGGGCAGAGCTGGGGTCAATAAGTGCAGAAGAAAGCATTTCCCAGCAGCCGAGCTGACCTGCGCTGGCTTCTGTGAGACTGAGTACCTCTTCTATAAAAGTGAGAAGGAAGTTAGCCCTTATTGTACTTAGACAGAGTATGTATACAGAGAAGGAAGAACATAAGTGTATTTCATAAGAATGTATACCTGTGTTGGGGGTGCATGCTGAAATCTTTTTTATTGATAAGGTAAGTCATCAAAAGAATGCAGTCCAGACACCCAGAGACAGATGTTCTGGGCTATCTTAGTGTAAGCTGTGTGCTCTGACAACCCAGAGAAAGGGCAGCCCTTTTCAAGGAGGGTGACTGTATCAGACAGCACAGTACAAGCCCGCCTTTCATTCCACAAGGGAGAAGCGTGCGGGGTGAGCAGAGAGGGTGTGGGATAGCACGGTCCCTTGTGCGGCAGCCTTTCAAGGCCATGAGCTCCCTGCCACTTGCTACACACTGACAGACACCTCACGGGGTTCCGACACTAGTTTCTTTGTTGGTGACCACTCAGGTTCCCTTTCTGTCTCAAGTACAGGTACCTCCTTTCAAGGCACAGACGAGCGGGAGGGTTGTGTAGAACCACAGGTGTAGATCTAGGTCCCAGGCCTCCAGCATCAGCTGGCAAATGTGTTGGACTCACAGATTCCTGGGTCACCCCTGGAGATTCTAATGAGCTTGTGCATCCAGGGCATTGGCGAGAGGAGAGGAAGAGTGAACGCAGGGCTGGCCAAGGGCTTCTTGGACCAGAGTACCCTGTCTGGGGCCCGAGGGGCTCTTCGCCGGAGCTGATCCCACACCCAGCAGGCGCCCTCCAGGGTGGTGGGGGGCAGCATCCTGGCTCACGTCCGGGCCTGACCCGGGCTCTCTGGGGCTGTTTGCCAATGCCTCCCCAGGACCAGAAGCGAATGGAGAAGATCTCGAAGCGGGCAAGCGCCATCGAGGAGGTGAACAACAACGTGAAGCTGCTGACGGAGATGGTGATGAACCACAGCCAGGGCGGCGCGGTGGCCCGAAGCAGTGAAGACCTCATGAAGGTGCGCCCGCCCCCACCCGGCCTCCCCAGCCGCCCCAGTGCCCCCGCCGGCCCTGACCTGCTTGTCCTGCTGCCCCCAGGAACTGTACCAGCGCTGTGAGCGCATGCGGCCCACGCTATTCCGACTGGCCAGTGACACGGAGGACAATGATGAGGCCTTAGGTGAGCTGCTCTTAGAAGGAGCTACCACTAGGGGGCCCCCCTTCTCCAGCAGTGATCCTGGGCTTCTCCACTTTGAGGAAGAAGGAAGCGAAGCTGAGGGGCTGACCCTGAGACACTATGCGCCAAGCCCCCCCCCTTTGCAGACATCTCGTTTACTGCCTGTAAGCTGCACAGGAGGGAGAAGTGCTCCTTTTTCACAGTTGGGGTTCAGGGAGGGAAGTGGCCTGTCCAGATCAGAGAGCAGAGTGGTGGCAGAGCCAGGGAGGACCGGAGGCTCTCCCTCCAGACGCTGCCTCCTGGTAAGGGTGAGCTCAAAACCAAGAGCAAGTCCCTGAGGCCTGAGCGCCTGCAGAGCTGGGCCCCGTGGCCACGCGTAAGGGTCTCCCCCTTGTGCTGTGGCAGCACACGAGCCACGGCCTCCCCGGCAGCGGTCTAGGTACCATCTCAGCCTCCTGTCGTGGAGTTCCCTGAGCGCCTCCCGCGTGCCAAGTAGGCAGTGCACCCAGGAGGCTTGCCCCTCAGCTCCCTCTCAGCCCTGGCCCCCGGAGGACCTGGTTTGTGCCAGACACTGTTCTCAACCCCGGGGCCATGGCAGTGATCAAAATAAACAGAGCCAAATCCCCCAGGAGCTTTTATCCCGATGAGAGGAGACAGGAAACTGAGGGTGTGAGCCTGGCAGTTTGTTGGGCGGTGGTAAGGGGCATGGAGAAAAGCAGGGGAGGAACTGGGGGTGTGGGGCCAGAGTGAGGGAAGGCCTCCCTGAGGTGACGTGGGTAAAGACTGGAAAGCAGGAAAGGGTGAAGTTGTGTGGAGATCCAGGGGTCTCCAGACAGCAGGGCCAGTGTGGGGGCCTGGAGGGCCCGCGTCTGTGTTGAGGGGCTGGCAGGGGGCAGCGAGGAGACTGGGTGAGGGTGGGTCACGAAGTGCCTGAGGCAGAGGAGTCAGGATGGGCTGCCCCCAAGCCCCGCCCCCTCACACAAGGCTTGGGATGGATGTGGGCACTCCTCTCCCCCCGGAGGCCCCCACAGTCCTTCAGCCCAGCCCCTCCCTCCTGCCTGTTCCAGCGGAGATCCTGCAAGCCAACGACAACCTTACCCAGGTCATCAACTTGTACAAGCAGCTGGTGCGGGGCGAGGAGGTCAACGGTGATGCCACCACCGCCTCCATCCCCGGTGAGGAGGTGGCGGGAGAGCTGGGAGGGCCCACCGGCCAGAGTCCGGGGTGGGGCGCTGGTCCCAGAGCTCAGTGGCCCCTTAAGATGGGGGAGGCCCCCACTGGGAGAGCTGGGGGAGGAGTCTGTGCCAAGCCTGCAGCTGCAGGGGAGGAAGTCTGGATGCGGGGCAGAGGGAAGGGGGCTGAGGGTCTGGCAAGGACAGGCTGGAGAAAGAGGGCCTCTCTTTCATTTGACAAATCTGACGCCTGTTGTACGGACCTGGATGACATCCTGAGGCTTAGTTTAATCATCAGAAGTGCACAGGGGGGGCTTGATCCATAAACATTACAGCTCAGCTCCACTCTGGGTAGAGCAACAGCCAGGAGAGGCTAGAATGGGCCCTGTTGGGAGAGGTTGGGGGGGGGGCACTACCCGGAAACAGCAGAGTCTAAGAGGGGCCTTAAAGGACGAGAGGCAATCCGCCAAGTACTAGGGAAGCAAGAAGTATGTTCTGTGCAGAAGGGACAACATGTGCCAAAGAAGGGGCCTGGAGAGCAGGTCCCAGGCAAGGGCAGTGTGGCCAGGAGGGGGAGCTGGCTGCTCCCCAACACCCAGACTCTGTGTGTCCTCCGCCCAGGGCTGGCCTGACTCTCCTTTCCCACCCCAGGGAGCACCTCGGCCCTTTTGGACCTCTCAGGGCTGGATCTTCCTCCGACAGGCACCACCTACCCAGCTGTGCCCCCCCGCCCTGGCAACCAGGCCAGCCCGGAGCAGCCCAGCACCTCGGTTTCCCTGCTGGATGATGAGCTCATGTCTCTGGGTGAGGAAGGGGCTGGGGCTGGGGCCCGGAGCAGGGCAGGCTCAACTGCAGGTGGGGGCACATAAGGGAGCTTTCAGAATATGGTCAGGTCAGCTTGTTCCTCCTCTTCCTCCTCCTGTGAGTCCTGTGGCGAATCGGGGATGGGCATCAGGCCCATTTCACAACTGAGGAGGCTGAGGCTCAGAGAAAGGAAGGAGATCGTGCCAGGTCCTACTGTCAGGGGTGAGGCTGGCCCCACCTCTGATAAGCCAGCCACACCTAGGATCTGGCGGCCTAAGGGAAAACAAAGGGACTTCCCTATAGCAGGTTAGAGCTTAGAATTGGGAGCTACCCAGGCGAAAATCAGCAATCTCCTCGCCCTTGAGAGGAAGAGAAGGGGAGCTCTAGGCTCTGAGCACCAGAAGCTCCAGGAAAGCTGAGCTCTGTGACCTGCGCTGGTCCCAGACCAGGCCTGCAGTCACTACAGGCAAGGTCGGGGCTCCTGAGCCTGGCGGGGAAACGGGCTCACCCCTGGGGCAGAGCAGGGGTACCCACCCGGGCACACAGTTTTCGAGTTCCCAACTTTCAGGGACAGCCGCCCCATCTGAGAGCGTCGAAGCAAGAGAGCCTAGTAGCCACCTCCTCACAGTGGCCCTGAAGCTGTGACAAAATAGAGGTAGGTGGTCAGGCTCTGTCACAGGAAGCCTAACCCTGTCAGGCGTCTCAGAGGATATGTTAGGAAAGTGACTTGGAAGCCGAGTCAGACTGAGTTCTCCCAAGTTGGTTCTGGTAAAACCCACACCTAATGGACTCCAAGAAGCGATGGAGGGCCGGGTTCCCAGCGGGGCCACCATGCTGCTGTCTTAGCCCTGCTCCCTTCAGCCCAGGACACAGTGAGGCCAGCGCCCCTGGTTTACAGGTGCCAGAGCCAGGCTCCGAAAAGCTGAGCTACTTGCCCAGAGGGCCACAAGCTTTGGGTGAGACCCTCCGATTCTGAAGCCTCCCTGGGATCCTCTCTGCTGCTCTGACTCGGCCGTCAGCCAGGACAGGGAAGTGAGGGCTTGGAGTGCGGAGAGGAGACGAGGGAGACAGCGGACCAGGTCGAGGTCCCGTCTGCGGGCAGCTTCCCTGGGAGGCCCTGACCGCAGGGCATCCCGAGGCCTGCATCGGAATCCCTCCACCCGCCCCCTTTGCCTTCCCAGCCGGCGCTGGGCCGCAGCTACCTGACCTGGCGGCGGGTGTGTGAGCCCAGCCCCCACCCCACCGCCAGTCCGCGGCTGCGGCGAAGCCACCTCCCCGAGAGAGGCTCTGTGTGCTCTGCACTTCCTGTCCCCATGGTGCTTCAGCAGAGCCCTGAGCCTCCAGCTTCCTCTGCTTGCTGCTCAAAGTGAAGAAAATGTGGGAACCAGAACCCGAAGTGGCAGGGCAGGAGCCGCCCAGCTCCCCAGCTCGGGGCAGTGGAGGAAGCCTGGGACCACAAAGGGGCTCGTCCTGAACGGTTCTCTGTGGCAGGAAGGGTGCGGGGTGGGGGTGGGGCAGGCCGCCCAGGCTTCCCGTCTGCCAGAGAGGGCGTCCGGGCGCCTCTGCGTCTGAATTGTCCGATTCATTAGCAGCAGCAGTCCTCTGAGGCAGATGCTGCTGTTGTCTCGTCCTACAGACGAGGCGCAGGAAGGTTGTCACCAGCCCGGGGTCACAGCTGAGTGGCAGAGCTGTGTTTGAACGCCAGTCTTCGGGCCTTTCACTGCTCACGTCCAGACACTGGGCTTTCCAGTGGTGTGACCGTGGGCAGGTTGCTTAACTCGGAGCGCCTGCTTCCTCATCCCTAAGGGAGGCGTGAGAAGCCCACACCCTCCTTTTAAGGTTGCCTGAGGATTGAGGCCCGTGTCTGCAGTGCCTGCCCCAGGGGTGTGGGAGCTGATAGTCTCCATTGTTCGCCTTGGTCTCAGGCATGTCCGGATGAGGAGGCCCAGCAGTTGCAGCCTCCCTCACCTCTGCCCGTCAGGTAGCACGTCAGCTTGTTGTTCTGTCAGTAAGTTGTGTCTAACTCTGTGACCGCCCATGGATTGCAGCACGCCCGGCCTCCCTGTCCCTCACTGTCTTATTCAGGCTTTGCTACAAACAAGACAGAGGTCAGACTGGCTGGTGACCCACCCCCCTCTACTGACCAGCAGGCAATGAGCAGCCCCTTCCAGAGGGGCCACTGCCCTCTTTGCCCCCGTCAGTCAACCTTTTGGCACATGCCAGGGTAGACGAGGCCTTTTATATCTGCCCCGGCCATCATCCGCATGGTGTGCTCAGGGCCCCTGCGGCCCAGCCCAGGGTTGATCAGAGTCTAGGTCAGGCCTGGGCCCAGCGCCCCTCTGATGCTCAGAGGTTATCCCTCGAGTCAGTCATTGGGCGGGCACGGGATGCTGACTCCTGCAGCCTGGATCTGTGAGTCTACAGACCTCACATAGTGTCCCCCACCCCCCGCGCCAGCTCCCACCTGCCCTCTGTCGAACGAAGGCGACCTCAACCCTGACCTCAGTGGTTGAGTTGGCCTCTGAGCAGCGGGAGAGGAAGCATGTTTGGGCCGGTGAATGGGCCATTGAGATCAGTTTCTACTTCTCTCTGCTGGTTCCCTCTGAGACAGGGAGGGGGTTTGTCCCCTTTGAGCTGAACCTCTTGGAAGAGGGGGCTCAGGGGGAGGGTGGAAGCCAGGAAACCCTGACCTGACAGAGCCCCCCCTGCTGTCTTGCCTCTGCTCACAAATCCAGCTCCTTTCCCTCTGTCTCGCTTCCTTGTAGGCCTCGGCGACCCCACACCCCTCTCTGGCTTGGATGGTGCTGGGTGGAACAGCTTCCAGGTAGGAGCGGCCCTTCCAGAGGTGGGGCAGAGCAGTTGGGACAGGCAGCCTGAGGGGGCCGGGATGGAAGAGGTGGGCAGGAGGGCCCAGGGCAGGGGCGGTGGGGCTGGGGGGGCACCCATCCCAGGATGGGGGAAGGTGGGCGGGCCTCTCCTCACTTCCAACGCTTTTTGCTGAGGTCTCAGCCTTGGGTTTCCTTGGGTTGAGCTGGGGGCTCCCTGTTCCTTTCTTGTGACTCTGAGGTCCTTGAAATGGGATGGTTTCTCGAGTAGAACCCCAGATCAGACTTGGCCACCAGTGGCCCTGGAGTGAGGGGTGCAGGCCCGCGGATACATTGTCTGCACCTCTGCCGCTTCCCCAGACGTCGCCCGCCAGGAGGGGAGGGGACCTCAGGGCTGCACTGGGTGACCCAACACCTTTTCAGCGCAGCCTCACCCCCCTGCATCCTTTGTACACCCAACAGTCGTCTGATGGCATGGAAGCCCCAGCCCTGACTCCAGCCCCCAGTGTGGACAGTGGGCCCCCAGCGCAGACATCCCCACCCGCGAACAGTGGTCTGGATGACCTTGACCTCCTGGGGAAGACCCTCCTGCAGCAGTCGCTGCCCCCGGAGTCACAGCAAGTGCGATGGTGAGGGCCCACCCTGCCCAGACCCTCCCCTGCCCCGGGCCCAGCAGAAAGGGCCCTGGTGCTGGTTTGCTCAGCGAACGGCATGGCCAGAGCACCACCGCGTGCCAAGTGCTGCCCAGGGCTCGAGGGACACAGCAGTGACCAGGGCAGGCGCAGGGCCCGTCCACCAGGGCATGGACCGTATGAGACACAGGTCCGTGCCCCACTCACATGCCCTCCCCCAGGCCTGTCGGGGGAAAGACCTGTCAGGTCTTTCCCTGAGAAAGACCCAGAGGGCTGCCAGGAAGGAGGGCGCTGAATCCCCAAGTGGGTGGGGGGAGCACGAGCTGCCTGCTCCAAAGTGAGGAGACCACAGCCAGAGAGACAGGGTGTCTGAGCCAGCCATCAGGGACCGCAAGGACCCCAGCCATTCCTGTGCCCCTCATCTTCTGGCCATTGAAGACTTACCACTCGATGCACCATCCCCCCAATAAGGGAGAAGCAGCAGCCAGCCCCCCGGCTCACTCTCCGGGACCTGCAGAATAAAAGTAGCTGCAGCTTGCCCAGCTCCAGTGCCACCGGCCTGCTCCACTCTGTGTCCCCTGAGCCCCCCGGGCCTCCGCAGCAGCCCACGCCCACCGAGCTCTCGCTGGCCAACATCACTGTGCCTCTGGAGTCCATCAAACCCAGTGAGTAGGGCAGTGGCGCGGCAGGGGCCGGCCCAGCTGGGGCAGCTCCCTGCCTGCGCCCCCTTCCTCCCCCCACCTTGTGCTGTCGGGAGCTAGATCGGGGGTAGCAAGTGGGAAGATGGGCTCCCCTCCTAACCCTGCCCAGCTTGGTGGGGACTCTGGGTAAGATCTTCCCCTTCCTAGGACTTAGTTTCCTCACCGGTTCTGGAGTCACAGAACTGTATTTGAAACTCCAGGATGGAGAATTCCTTGGCAGTCCAGTGGTTAGGGCTTGGCACTTTGACTGCTAAGGGCCCAGGTTTGATCGAAGATCCCACCAGCCATGCAGCATGGCCAAAAGAATAAATAAACTCCAGGGTGACTCCAGGCGACTTCTTATGGGTGGCCCCTGCATCGCTCCCTGGGAAGGGCAGGGCCAGGACACAGGGAGGTCTGGGGGGGCTCTCTCCAAGACCACAGGGATAAAAACCCAGGTCTGAGCCTGTGCTTCTGCCCAGGAGCAAAAGAGGGGCCACTTACTGTACCAGACTATGACAAGACAGGAAGACTGGCCAGTCTTCTCGGCGCTCACCATCTTGTGAGCTCACGATGACAAGGGCAGTCCTTGGGAGCTGGTTAGTGGTCTTACACTGTCTTAGCAGCCTGGAGGACCCTGAGCTCAGAGAAACAGAGTGACTGTACCTGGGTCACACAGCGAGAGCGTGCCCACAGCTCATGCACAGCCTTCTACTCCAGCATGCCAGGAGCAGCCACACGGCACTGCATGAGCCCGACTAGGACTCAATTCCAGGGTGGGCGTCCTGCCCCCACCATCATGCTAGAAGTCCACCTGCCCATCTTGGCCCCAGATTATACCCCTGACTGCACCGCTGCCCAGGGTCAAGGCAGTATGCTGGGTCTGGGTCTTCTCATTCATTCCCAGCAGAGCAGTGAGCCCTGGGGTCAGCCGGGTATGAAGGACTGATTGGATGTGCTTGGACTCAGGCTTGGCACCCCGCCCTCTGCCCCCATCCACCTCTCCCCATCTCCCCTGCCAGGCAGCATCTTGCCGGTGACCGTGTATGACCAGCATGGCTTCCGGGTCCTCTTCCACTTCGCGCGAGACCCACTGCCTGGGCGCTCCGACGTGCTGGTGGTGGTGGTTTCCATGCTGAGCACCGCCCCCCAGCCCATCCGCAACATCGTTTTCCAGTCAGCTGTCCCCAAGGTGACATGGGTGTGCCTCCCTCCTCACAGCAGGGTGATTTGGGGCTAGATGGGGAGCCAGCTCTCCAGAGCAGGGGGTAGGGTCTCTGTCTCACTCAGGGAGTCGGGGTAGGAGGGAACCCAAGGGCAGAGCCCTAGGGCCCTCAGGATGGAGCTGACAGGAGGCTGGCCTTGTTCCTGAGGGACTGGGGACAAGGAGCCAGGGTTGGCTGTCCCCTATCTGTCCTCTGACCCTCCACAGGTCATGAAGGTGAAACTTCAGCCACCCTCAGGCACGGAGCTGCCAGCGTTTAACCCCATCGTCCACCCCTCAGCCATCACACAGGTCCTGCTCCTTGCCAACCCCCAGAAGGTGAGGGGCCCAGCTTTGACGGCGTGGCCATGGGGTGGGGACAGCCTCTTCTCCCGCTCTGACCCTCTGCCTTCGCCATCTCTGCTTCAGGAGAAGGTTCGCCTCCGCTACAAGCTCCTCTTCACCATGGGCGACCAGACCTACAATGAGATGGGCGACGTGGACCAGTTCCCCCCACCAGAGACCTGGGGGAGCCTCTAGAACCGAGAGGGCTGGGGAGAGGAGGGGCCACAGGACTGGCTGCTGCCAAGCCTAGGTGGAGGCCGTGGTGCCCTGGGACACCCTGTGTTCCCACAGCCATATTCCCCTGGGCCTGGTGCTTCTCCCTCACCCCTGCAGCCCCTGCCATCCTTGCCCCCTCCCCTACGGAGCCAAACCCAGCAGGAGGCTGGGCCTGGGTTTGCACTGGTGGGGACCGTCATCACAGGTGGGAGCCTGGAGCAGGGAGGGGCCGCACGGCCCCGGAAGGACTTGGGGTCGTGGGGGAGAAGCATGGCTGTCGGGCAAGGGTCAGGGCCTCAGGCCTAGCCCAGACCCCAGCCTGGGGAGGGGTCCTCCCTGCCTGTCTCTTATGCCTTATGGGAAGGCCCAGCCATAACTCGGGGCTGTGCTGGAGCCGGGACCAGCTCAGGCCTCCTCCATAGGAACCGGGTGACTGTGGGGGTGACGCCTGCACCCCCAGCCCTTTGCACTCTTGGGTTTGTGGTTTGATTCTCTTAGCTTTTCTCTCTGAGTGGCCCTGTGGTCACCGTCTCAGGGGGCCCAGTGCGGGGAGCCCCCCACCTGTTCCCCACTCCTCCTGGGGATCTCTACCTGCCTGGCCCCTTTGCTGTCAGGCCTCTGGGTGGGGAGACTATGGGGGTCATGTGACTGCTGGCCCAAAGGTAATGCCCCAGGGGGTGGCCCCAGCAGGGGGCTCCTGGGCAAGGGAGGTCCTACACTGGAGTTCTTGCGTGTCTCTTTCATTCATTGGGCTTTGTTCACCCATCTATCCATGGGCAGAAGTGGGGTCGGTGTGTGAGTGAGAGCAGGAGTATTTATGGAAATAAAACGTCCTTTTTCCTGGACCAGCTGCTCTTTTGGCCCTTCTGAGAGGGAGTCAGGAAGGATCCAGGCGTGCAAGGTCCCTGGGGGCTGCCCCGCAAACTTCTCTGCCTCTCCTGGGAGATCAGACCACAGTTCCCCTCCTCGTTGCTCCCGATCCCGGCACCGGAAGAGGCCCTGCTCAGGGGCCTGTGGCCACTGCTGAGTCACCAGAGAGGACCCGGGGGGCTGTGGGGGGCCCAGAGCCATCCCAGCTGGAAGTGAGTGGCTGCTTGGGCCTGCCAGGAGCCCCAGCTGCCGCAGACACTGAAGGGGAGGCCCCTGGCCACTCACTACTTCCTCTTGCTGCGCTCAGCCCGAAAACACAACTGCAGTGCAGCATCATCCGAGGCCCCTGCCTCAGCTTCTCCTTGCCAGAGGCTGCTCCCAAGGCGCAGGCACCACCAACCGCAGCCTGTTTCTGCAGAGGCCCAGGGACCTCGTGCAGGGCCCCCTGCCATTCCCAGGGACAGCACACTCCCCCTGTGTTTTCGGGGTGTTTCTCTTCACTGGGAGGCTGGGGTCCTGGCCTGAGGCGTGGCCTAGAGACTGGCAGCTGAGGGAGCCAACCAACGTGCAGCAGAGCCGTTGAAAGGCGTGGCCGGGGGCCTGCCCTGTGGCAGGGAGCCGGCTCTCCGTTCCTTCTGCGCTCTGGGGAAGCCTGCCCGCCACTTCTCTTTCCTAGAAGATGGTGGGAGTTCTGCTTTGAAGAGTTTTCACTTTTGTCTAACCCAGTGTTTCCCAAGTCTGAATTTGGGCGCTGAACACCGCCATGTACATACTGCTGGGAAGGGCTGGAGGCCAGCCCGGCCTGTGTGCTCTCCATTCAGCAAATGAGGCTGTGCCAGCCAACACTGGACGCACAGGGCAAGGGCTTCTCCACGGGAAGGGCGTGCTGTCGAGGGCACAGGAGAGGGAGCAAGGCCTCTGAGTCGGCATCTCCAGCTCCTCACAATCGGAGCCTCCTGTCAGATCCGCCTGGTGTGACCACCATCCCACATCTGGGCCTGCAGACACCCTGACCTCAGGCTCCTGGCCTCCTTCCTGTTCGCCGCCCTACTCTCTGGGCAGGAGTCTGCCTAACATTTAAACGATGCCTCAGAAAGATAATCTCTCCTTGGAATGTCCTTTTAAGAAGCATGTTATTTTACATGAGGCAAAACCCTGCTCCCTGTAGCATGCCCCTAGGGCCCCAGAAACTCCCTTCAGAGCATGTGTTCCACAGGCCATGGAAGGGTGCTTGTGGCCCTGGGCGCCAGCGTGACTGCCAGCCTGGGACCTCTGGCTGGCTGTGTGGCTTTGAAGAAGGTGCTTCCTTCTCTGACTTTTAGGTTCCTTGTTTGAAAAGGTGGGAGGGACCCAGTGAGCTGTAAGTCCCCTCTGAAGAATCCTTGGGCCAAAGGGCCCCCCCACCGTCGACTTCCAGTGACCACAGGGACAAGGAGATCTGTCCAGTCTTTTGGACCACCCTTCCCTGATCCAGTCTACCCATCAGCTGTCTGCCTGTCCGTTCCGCCAAGTGCCTCCTGAGCGACCCTGTCATGTCAGACCCCTGAGCCAGGAGCATGGCCACCGGGAGCTGGAGGTGGACTGGAGGTGTCCCATGAGCCTGCATCTGTCTGAGGGGCCAGCTGGGGTGCTCTAATCAGAGGAGGGGGCCCTTTGCCTCCACCATCTGTTGCATCATCCCCAAATACAGGGTGTCAATCTAGACCGGTTCAGAGCCTCTGGAGCCCTCAGGCTGGGAGAGGGGGACACAAGAAAGTATTTTCTGCCTTGTCAGGGGTGACCCCCACCTCCACCCCAGGAGCAGTGGGACTTCCCAGGCCTCAAAGCCACACTTCCACTTCTTTTTGTGCGGCTGAAGGCAGCTGCTTTCCTAAGAGCAAGCACAGGACACTGCTCATCCCTTCATAGCAGCCAAGAGAGCCAGAGGCCACCGCTCACCCAGAGGCTGTCTCTGCTGTTCCCTGATGCCCCTGCCCGCATCCTCCACAGGCCCCCTGGCAGGGTTCCAGGCCAGCAAGGTAGATAAGAGGGAAGCCGGCCTAACCTGGTGCCTCGCTAGGCCTGGAGCAAGCAGCCCCTCCCTCCAGCCCAGTGAAAGTAAGAAACTTGAGGCTTGGGGAGCTTATCCAGTGCACGAGGGCACATGTTAGGGCCCAAATGTGACCAGCAGTCCTGGGAGGTGACCACCCTGACTGCACATCACCACCTTCCTCACCACTGGCAAGTGCTGTCCCCCAGGGCCAGGGTTGAGGGCACACGCTCTCCAGGGCTGTCGGGACTGTGGTGTGTCCCTGACCCAGCTCCACCCAGGATTTCCTGGGAAGTCCTTTTGGCTTGAGGACATTTCTGGAGCCGCAGAAATGATGGCCACCCGCTTAGCTGCTCTAGGCAAAAGCCTCCACATGGAGGGCAGCACCGATCCAGCCACAAACACTTTGTCAAGTGTCTAAAAGGGGATGTTTTTGCTCGGTTCTGTGGCCCCACCGCTGACCCCTGCTACAGCACACCACCTCGACGCCAGCCACTGGCCTCCCTGCCCACATCCTGCTGGAGCTTCAGCAGCGGGCGCTTCCCAGGCCGTCGCAGGTTTTTGCAGACAATCTGCACTGAAGCTGCTGAGCCTTCTGAAGCAGCCACGGGAATTAAGGCGGGAGGCGGGGGCGGGCAGGGACCAGCATTTCTGGAGTCTCCAGGCAGTGCCATCTGGCGCAGCAGGAGAGCACGTGGCTGTTTTGGAGCCTGTCGAATCTGCTTCCTAACTTGGCTTCTACCATTTAGCCGGCCAGGGACGTGGGCCAGGAGCCTGGGTCTACTCACCTATAAAACCCCATGATCCCAACCTCACTGGAGAAGGTGCTAGAAGTATCTGACAATAAGTGCCATTGTTCCCACCTAGCAGGACACAGAGGGCATGGGGGCAACTGAGGCAGGAATGGGGGTTAAAGGATCTTTCCGTTCCTGACTTTGCAGGCTGAATAATAAACAGGGTCAGGAACTGTCTTATGCATTTTACATATCAATTTATTTAACACAACACCCTATCAGGTAGATGCGATTATTACCCTCAAGTGAGCAAAGGCTCAAGAAGGTGAACTGCCTCAGCTCAGGTCACCCTGCTAGTGAGAGGCTGAGCCCAGCTATCCAGCTCTGTCCACACCAGTAAGCTCTGTTCCTGCCATCTCTGGGCTGGAAATAAATGTCCATTGATGCAGTGTCTTCACTTGCCATTCAAGTTGACTGTTTGTTGAGCTCCTGTGACTGTGGCACGTTGTTCAGCCCCTGAATTCAGTGTGAGCCAGACAAGACGCAGGCCCTGGTCAGGAGGACACTCCAGCAAGTCATTGGCTGGTGACCTCTGTGGTCCCACGTATGCAGTTCTAAAACTATGATCTCAAAATTCACAGATTGAAACCTCTGTGTCTGAAAGCCTCTGATGACAATATCCTTTGAAGGAACAGCTTATGCTCCAACTATAAGGGCTTCAAATCTTTATTTGATTGTTGATGATCTGAGTGTGCTCGAGCTTAAATATACCCTAAAATATACCCCTTACCCAGCTAAAAGGTATGTCAGTGCCACCCAGGCTGGACACAGAAGAGCCAGGTGCCCTTCCTGCAAAGGCTCTTGGCTTTGGTTGGAGGGGAGTCTGAAGCCCAGAGGGGAGGCTCAGAGTTCAGGTGGCCTGGTTATACGGCTCAGTTGTTTCCACAGCAGCTGCTGCTACAGTCCACAGGGACTGAACCCTCCTCAAGCTGGAGCTGGGGGCTCAGGCTCAGGCAAAACTAGGAAGGACAGAGGTACAAGCCAGGACTTGCCCTCAAGGCCCTTCAGAACAGCTGGGGAAGTGATCAAGTCCAGGCCAGTATGGTCCGGGCCAAAGGCAAGGCTGGAACAGGGTGGGGACCCCACGTAGCCTGGAAGTTTCCCAGATGCCAGGACAGTGGCACCTGGTGTCAAGTTGCTGTCTCGGGAGTCTTCTGTTTCCTAATTCTGCACATAGCTGGTTGCAACCACTGCAGAGACAGGGGAAACTGAGTCACCATGAAGTCCAGTGGTGAAGGTGGAGAGGCTAGAACTAGAACCCAGACATTGCAAAGAGCAACCCCACATCTTAAGAAGCCAAGTCTACATTGGACTCTGATGTCTCTTTCTATCAAGGCATTTGTCAAGCCCTGCCTTCCTCGGGAATCCCCTCCTGGGGGGCCTTCCAGCTGGGAGAAGGGAAGTGGGCAAGGAAACCTAGCCTGGGATTGATCCCCTCATCCTGGCCTGAGCCTTTGATCCAACAACCTCCCAACTTCCGGCCAGGATTCCACATTCAGCTTCCCTTCGCAGCCCGTCCCCACCTTGCTAGGGCCTGCCTGCTCTCCCTCTGGAGAGTGGAGGGGCAGCCAGTGTCCAGCGCATGCCCACTGTGTGCCAGGGCCCATGCTGGGAACTGGGAATGTGTCAAGATGTGCAAATCGGAGGCTCTCCTCTCAGAAGTCCCCAGTCTGCCCTCTCACACACAGTAGTAGGTGCTTGAATAACCCTCAAAGTGAACGGAAGCTCTAACAAGACAGAGAGCAGTGAGTCAACCAGTCTACCTCAGGCCCCCCGCCCCCCACCCTCGGAGCTCTTGATGCCCAACGGGTGCAGAGGTGCAGAGTAGGGAGAGCCTAGTGCTTCCCAAAGGCGCTCATCTTGAGTTTACTAGCAGTTATGGAGCATCTCCCTGGAGAAGGACATGGCAACCCACTCCAGTATTCTTGCCTGGAGAATCCCATGCACAGAGGAGCCTGCTGGGCTACAGCCCATTGGGTCGCAAGCAGTTGGACATGACTGAAAAGTGACTGAGTCCACATGCATGGAGCATCTACTGTACGTCCAAGTCTGTTTTGGGTGGAGGGTCAAAGAAATAACTACTACTGAGTTTGGGGAGGTCAGAGCATCAGCCAAATCACTGCCTCACAAGAAGTCAGGGCTGAGGAAGTCCTCCCAAAGAAGGGACTTCATAGATGGAGGAAACTCCATGTTGAGGCCAGAAGAGAGCAGGGTGGTAGCGAGCTGCTCTGAGAGGGTCTGCCGTGGCTGAAGGAAGGTGGGCACCCCCATGAAGGGGGCGATGGGAGCAGAAACATGGGTGCTGCAGGAGCAGGCAGGGGTATCTCGTCCACCTTTCCAGGTGGGCAGGGTCTGAACAGCTGGCCCACAGGCCATTAGAGGCAGTGAGGCCAGAGATCCATGGACTGGTCCGAAGGCACACCACGGCCGGGTGGCCCCAGGACGCCAAAGCTCCAATCATCTTCCAGCAGGGGAGAGGAGGCTGACCTTTGGCTCCAGGTGGCTAGGGAGTCCTTTGGGAAATGAGTGGTAGGACAGCATCCTTTTGGGAAGCCCGGATGGACCTGTTCTTGGCCTCTGACTCCTAAGCATGGAACCCTGTGTCTCTTTTTAAGAGGGTGCCGAGGTTATTTATACCTTGGCCCGCAGGCCAGTGGGTGGGGCAGGAACCCAGGAAGCCAAGCCGAGCAGGCGCGGTGGCAGGCACGGGCTTACCTGCTTCCCGCCACCGGGGCTGGGCGGGGCGGAGCGGGGAGGAGGGGCCGCGTACACAACCTGTGGATCGCCGGACGGCCGGCGGACCCACACTCGCCGGGACCGGCGAGGGGGTGGCCTGGAGGGGCCCGGAAGACGCGAAAAGAGCGAGAAAACAAACTTGGGAGAGAGGAGTGACCTGGGGGCCGGGGGCGGAGTCGCCAGCGGGGGAGGAGAGAGCGAGCCGCAGCGAGAGCGCGGCTGGCCCAGGAAGCGAGGAGCGCCGCCCACCCATCCGGGGCGAGAGAGGCGCCGCGGGCCGAGGCAGGCTGGGCCGGGGGCTGCCGGGCCCTCGACCCCCACCGTGACCCCGCGGCCTCCAGCCCGCCCCCAAGATGATGAAGAGGCAGCTGCATCGCATGCGGCAACTGGCCCACACGGGCAGCCTGGGACGGTGAGTGTCAACTCCTTCCTCCCAGCCCCATCCTCGCCCCGGCAGGACTCCGGGGAGGCCGAGGAGAACTGGACAGCCACCACCAGCTGGACTGGCCACCTCTCCTCCTTCCTCCGAAAGCCACCCCCACCTCCAGAGCAGGAGGAGCAGGCCCTGGCCTTTGGGGCAGGGGAACCCCCAGCTCTCATTGGAGGGTGGGTGGAGGATCAAGGATGTTGGGTCTTCTCTGTCTCTAGGAGCCCCCAAGTGGATGGTCCTCCCTGACCTCACTTGTCCCCTCTGTACAAAGGGGATGTTAACCATCTCTGGTTGCCTGGGGGAGGTGAGGGTTGCTCAGGGTGAAGCAGAAGGCACAGGGTCCAGGCAGCAATGGAAGGAGGGGCTTGCCCCTGTCCTGCCCTGCGCCTCTTCCTGCCACCTCCAACCCGGAGGCCTCCTGTTTCTCTGTCTTGCTTCTGCTTTTCATAGCCTCAGGTGGAAACATCCCCAAGTCCACAAACCTCTGGGCTGGTGGGGTGGAGGCCAGAAATATAGGGAGCCCCCAGAGCTTGCCTTCTCTCCTCTTACCCCTGCACTGGGCAGGGGTCGCCCCAGGGGAGGGGACCGGGTATCCACAGACCCGCACAGATGCCTGTGCAAGCGTGGGCAGCTAGGCCACCTTTCTCTGAGCCGCAGTGTGCGCAAATGTCCTGGGCCCCTGCCGGCCACCACAGTCCAGAGTCCTGTGTGACCAGCAGCTCGGGAGTCTGAGCTTGCACACTTCCCGTTCTTGGGGCCAGCCCAACCCTCCTCTCCCCGGGTCAGCAGAAGAGAGAGACTCTTCCAGTCCCCGCTTCAGTTTCGTCCGCCCTGTCTCAGGACACAGCCCTGGGTGGAGGAGGAAAAAGCCCAGTATCCCATTCCCGCCCCCACGGAATGTGTTCAGACTGGGATTGAGCAGGCGGGCCACCCAGGGCGGGCTGACTGGGAGGGACACTGGGAGGAACTGGGGTTTAGGTGCCCTGATTGGGGAGGGGGGCAGGAGGAGGCAGGGGGTTTCCTAACTTGGGCCCGCTCAGCAGAAGCTCTCTCCCCACCGCAGCACCCCGGAGACTGCAGAGTTCCTGGGTGAGGACCTGCAGCAGGTACGTGCCTGGGCCGGCAGCGGGTGGCAGGGCAGGTCCATACAGGCTGTCTGCGGAGGCCCGGGCGGGGATGCCAGTGGGGGCCCCGAGTTGAGTCATTCCCACGCTATTGGCCATGGGGTCCCCAAGAGGAGCGAGAGAAAGATAGTTTCTGCTCTGGGGGAGAAGAGGGCAGTGGGGCATGGGGGATGACAGCCCCCCATGATCTGTAACCCCCGGACCTCCTCCCAGGTGGAGCAGCGGCTGGAGCCAGCTAAGCGAGCAGCCCACAGTGTCCACAAACGGCTGCAGGCCTGTCTGCAGGGCCAGAGTGGGGCGGAAATGGACAAGCGGGTGGTAAGTGGGGGTCCCAGCGAGGAGGGGCCTGGGCAGGACATCTCGGTCCAGTGGGACAGTGAGGTCGGGGCTGGGTTCTCCCTGCTAGTCTGAGTCTCTGGCACCAAGGGGGTGGAGGTTGCTCTGTCCCAAGGCCCTTCCGGCCCCTCACTCATGAGGTCCTATTTCTTCCCCTCCCCTTCTTGACCCCGCCTCCTCAGCGCCAATCCTCTGCACCAAAGCCAGGCCCCTGACCACCTGAACTTCTCTGTCCAGTCAGCACCGAGCAGGTGCTTTCCACTGGGCAGCCTGTGAGGGCTTCCCGAAGGAAGCGGCATTTGAACTGGATTTTGTGTTACTCACTAGTATTAATCAGCAGCCAGTATTTATGGACTGATCACGGCTAGTCTGTTGCTAAGATATGTCCGTGCCTTGCCTCACTGAATGCCGACAGCAGCCATGGGAGGAAGCTGCCTTTATTAGCACTGTCTGCAGGAGGAAATGGAGATGGAGAGGTAGAGTGACTCGTTTAAGGTCACACAGCTAGTACGTGGCGAAACGGAGATTTGAACTCTGGTCTCCCTGACCTAAACTGGTGGTGCTCCCCACAACACTAGCTAGGGACGTGGGAGGCATGTTTTATAATCAGACAACCATTCAGTATGGCCAGAGCAATAGGGAGCCATGGAGAGTTTTGAATTCCTCAGAAGCTAAGTCAGCAACAGAGGCCCTGCGGCAGAGATAAGGGTTCACTCCGAGGCTGTGTTCCTGGCTCCCCACTCCCCCTCTAACTGTGCATGGACCTCAGGCGAGCTCCATGTGCCCTGTCTTTAGTGTTCCATCCAGTGACAGGACTCGGGCTTTCCTTCCTGCCCATTCAAGTGACTTCTGGGAGGGGGCAGCCAGCAAGCATGTGCACTCGTGCTCACAGCCATCCCTGCCCCTCCCTGCAGAAGAAGCTTCCCCTTATGGCTCTGTCCACCACGATGGCCGAGAGCTTCAAGGAGTTGGACCCCGATTCCAGCATGGGGTGAGCACGGACAGGGCCCTCAGCCCTCAGCTGGAGATGCCGAGGAGGGATCTGGGCTGGGAGAAGGTCCCGATCAGAGAGGGCACCCGCCGTGGATGGATGACCAGGCTGGGGAGCAGTCCTGGGCTGGGAAGTGTCCAGGGCAGTGAGGGCAGCCAGGTCTGGAAGGGCATTGGGTTCGGTGAAGATGAAGGAGAGACAGAACAGACAGGAGGTCAGGACTTCCCTGATAGTCCAGTGGTTAAGACTCCACACTGCCCCATGTAGGAGCTGCAGGTTCGAGCCCTGGTCTGAGAACTAAGATCCCACATGCCATGCACATGGTCAAAAGAATTTTGAAAAAAAGAAGAGACAGGAGGTGATAGGGAGGGAGGAGGCCCTCAGTCTCTCCAGAGAGGGGGTGAGGAGCTGTGGGAGCCCAGGCCCATTGGGTTCTGTATCCACAGGAAGGCCTTGGAGATGAGCTGTGTCATTCAGAACCAGCTGGCCCGCATCCTGGCCGAGTTTGAGATGACCCTGGAGAGGGACGTACTGCAGCCACTTAGCCGGCTGAGCGAGGTGACCCCCCCTCCCCACCTTCTGCCCCCAGCTCCCCCAGCCCCCACCTCTGCAGCCTGCTGAACCCCCACCCCCACCTCCTACCCACACCTGCCCCCAGGAGGAGCTGCCAGCTATCCTCAAGCACAAGAAAAGCCTGCAGAAGCTGGTGTCCGACTGGAACACACTCAAGAGCAGGTGGGAGCCACAGCCTCAAGGGGGGTGGTTCACACCTAGGTCAGCCTACAGATGTGGCCACAGAGGTTCGAGACCCCTCCCCCATTAGGAGGACACTGCAGGGTCCTTAGGGGTACAGTGAGTGTCCTTGTGCACACACCTGGGGCTTAGGAAGACATATGGTGATGGTGCATGCCAGGGGCCCTCTGTGCTGCTTGTGCCTGCTGGAGGTAACCCCAAAACCTGGGACAGCCATCAACAACCCTCCAAGAACCCTGGAGGGCCCCCACCCTCCACTCTGGAGGTGTGTGGCTAGGATCACCGAGCCCACCACCAGGGGGGCGCCCCAAAGCTGTGCCCGCGCCAAGCCGAGACCCCAGACTTCTGCCGCCCTGGGATTTATGTCTATCAACCCCCAGAATCCTGTGGGGTCGGGCCGATGGAGGGGCACTTGGCTCTGGACATGCCATGGGGACAGTGACCATCCCACCTTGGGATGCTCCTCAGGCTCAGTCAGGCGGCTAAGAACTCTGGCAGCGGTCAGGGCCTGGGCAGTGGCCCGGGCAGCCACACCACCACAGCCAACAAGGTGGAGACGCTGAAGGAGGAGGAGGAGGAGCTGAAGAGGAAGGTGGAGCAGTGCAAGGTGAGGGGCACTGGCGGCTTCCTGGATGTGCGGGTGGCGGGGGTGGGTGCCGTCCCCACTTCACAGGTGACGAGAGGTGACGCGACTTGCCCCAGGCCACGTGGCTAGGAAGCAGCCGAGCCAGGATTTGGATCTGGGCTGCCAGGCTCCGGGGTCTGTGTACTCAGCCGTGACCTGGTAGCTGCTTCTGTCCGTATCATGCCTGTAACACCTGGGCAGGAGGGGACGGGGAGGAGGGCGGGAGGGGAGAATCTTGGCATGTTGGCTAAGTGAATGAATGAAGGGTGAGTGAATGAAAGAGTGGTGAGTGATACAGAGCACTGGGTTGAGGATATGTGGACACAGAAGAGGAACAGAAGAGCCCCTCAAGGGTTCGGAGGGGTTCCCGTGGACTGGCCCAGGAGCAAACCTTGGCAGAGCGAGAGCAGAGTGGACTCCGACCTTCCCGTACAACTTGGGCAAACCTCTACCCGCACCAAGCTTCCCCAGCAGGCCCCAGCCTCCCTGGTACAAGCCCTGCTCTCTTTGTCCCCAAGGACGAGTACTTGGCCGACCTGTACCACTTTGCCACTAAGGAGGACACCTATGCCAACTACTTCATCCACGTGAGTCCAAGACCAGGCTCCAGCCACCCGGAGCTCAGGGGCCACTGAGATCTCCCACGAGGTGGTGGGAGGGAAAGGTCTGCATTTGTGGCCCCTGGGGAAGACTGAGCTTCACTCAGTTCCCCCTTGTCCCCACAGCTCATGGAGATTCAGGCAGATTACCATCGCAAGTCTCTGAGCTCACTGGACACGGCCCTGGCTGAGCTGAAGGAGAACCACAGCCAAACAGGTGGGGACCTGACCCCCACCCCTGTCCCCCACCCTGCTCAGGGCCTGTTAAGAAGCTTGCACTCCATCCCGAAAGGCACTGGAGAGCCTAGGATGAGTTCTGTCCAGGGGAGGGCTCAGTGAGAGTTGTGATGGAGAGATTGCTCTGGCGGCTGCATGCAGGATAGAATGAAGGGGCAGGATGGAGACCTGTAGGCAGAAGGGAAGTGACGGAGGTCTGGGCTGGGGTGGAGGCAGTGGAGGTGGGCAGATTGGAGAGATGTGTGGGATGGTTTCAGGATGTGTCCTGTGGGTGGTCAGGAGGGAGGTGGAAGCCCCCTTGACCTGGCTGCTCAGAGGTGGGAGGACCCTGGGCCGCTGATCTATCTCGTCCCTGCAGACCCCTCCCCCTCGATGACGGCCGCCCCCTTCTCCAGGGTGTACGGGGTGCCTCTGGGAACCCACCTCCGAGAGCTGGGCCGGGACATCGCCCTGCCCATCGAGGCCTGCGTCATGATGCTGCTCTCTGAGGGCATGAAGGAAGAGGTGGGGCTCGCTGGGGCAGGTGGGGAAGGAGCATGGGCCCCTCATCCGGTCCTACCCCTCCCACACGATGCCTGGGCCCACACCTCCCACCCATGCCTGTGCTGGGGTGTAATCCCACCATTAGCGCCCAGGTGCCAAGAAAAGGCGTGGCCTCCTGCGGTTGAACTGATGCCACCTTCCCCTTAGTGATGCTCACATGGACTGGGCCCTGTGCTGTCAACCCTTTGCACTCCTTGCTCCGTTGCATTACCCCAGTAAACCTTGCAGGGAGCCCTCCATTTTTGCAAGCCCTACCTCTTGCAAAATTGGCTCCATTTTGCAAGAGGTAGACAGAGGCCAGTGGGTAGGCGTGCCCAGTGGCAGGTGAGAAGGTTGGTAGAGAAGCTGGGGAAGCCACGTGAGTCACAGCCCCATACTGCCCTTATCCATCCTATGCATCTCGGTCCTGCTAGCACATCGGCTGCTTTCCTGAGGACAGACCTTTAGGAGGTGGATCACACTTCAAAGTCAGACCTAGGCTTCAGGACAGTCCTGCAGAGCCTCTTGTCCCTCCACTTCTGTCTAGACTCCAGTCTCCTCATCACTTCCCAGCTCCTCCCAGGCTTCTCGTTTTGTTCAGAATCCTAGACCTTGAGAGTCGAGAGGAGCCACAGACACGGTGGTGTTCGCTCTGCCCACCAGCCCAGGGGGCCCCCGAGGCCTTTCCCTGGGCCGTGAGTGGGCCAGGGCCTCCCAGGCAGGGGTTCCTGCCCCCACCCCAACCCCTCCGTGACCCCCACTCGCCCCCCAGGGCCTCTTCCGTCTGGCCGCCGGAGCGTCGGTGCTGAAGCGCCTCAAGCAGACCATGGCCTCGGACCCCCGCAGCCTGCAGGAGTTCTGCTCTGACCCCCACGCTGTGGCAGGTACCTGCACCGAGGAGCCCTGGGTAGAGGGTCTTCCCCCAGGGCCCTCCCCTGAAGCTGCCTGAGATGGTCCCATGATAGTTTAGCTTAAGGCCTGATCCTCTGCCAAGAAGACACCTGAGCAGGCATAGGGATCCTTAACATGGGGTCCATCGTCAACCCCCTGAAACGTGTGTATGTTTTTCTGGGGACAAGATAACTAGGCTTCATCATTTTTTCAAGAGCGCTTGTGACCCAAAGAAACGATTCAGTTCAGTTCGGTTCAGTTCAGTCGCTCAGTCACGTCCGACTCTTTGCGACCCCATGGACTGCAGCACGCCAGGCCTCCCTATCCATTGCCAACTCCCGGAGTTTACTCAAACTCATGTCCATTGAGTCGGTGGTGCCATCCAGCCGTCTCATCCTCTGTCGTCCCCTTCTCCTCCTGCCTTCAATCTTTCCCAGCATCAGGGTCTTTTCAAATGAGTCAGTTCTCCACATCAGGTGGCCAAAGTATTGGAATTTCAGCTTTAGCATCAGGGTTAGACCTAGACATGTTAGTATGAACAAGAGCTACAGGTTCCTAACATGGAGAGAGCCAGGCACTGGGGGTAAAGGTGGGGGCTTTGGGGGCTGAGTCTGAGTCCCTGCCACCACTCCAGGTGCCCTTAAGTCCTACCTGCGGGAGCTGCCAGAGCCCCTGATGACCTTTGACCTCTATGATGATTGGATGAGGGCAGCCAGGTGAGGATGAGGGGCGTGTGCTGGGGAAGACTAGGCTGCAGATAGGCCATTCAGGACAGGCTCACCCGGTCTTTCCTCCTCCCCAGCCTGAAGGAGCCGGGAGCCCGACTGGAGGCCCTCCAGGAAGTGTGCAGCCGTCTGCCCCACGAGAACCTCAGCAACCTCAGGTAGTCCCACCCCCCACCCCACCACCCCTACCACCCCCCTCCTCCCTGGCCTCCCCAGCCAAAGCCCAGCTGGCCCTTCAGGGCTCTGGGCTGGAGTCCTCCCCCCTTGTACTAGGCAATATTTCTGAAAATACAGCTTTGATGTATTAACCATGTGTTTTTAATACTAGACGTAGAACTGAACATATAGCTTGAACCCTGAAGCCACCCCACCCGATGGCTTTAAATCGTTCTTCTGCCACCCTGTGGTCCTGGGCTAGCAATTTAACTATCTGTGCCTTGGCGCCCTCACGTGGAAGACATGGAGCATAACAGTCCCAGCTCTGTAGGGCGGCGGCGGGGTTTGCAACTTAGTGCCAGCAATGGAGGTGGTGTTCAGTAGGTCGGCTGGTGTAACTAGTAAAAAAATGTTTAAATGTCCCACGTGGTGTCTTTGCTGCTCTTTGGAAATTCTGGGCTGAGAAGGTCTCAAATCTTGGGGGCATCCATGGGTATTCATGGCCTAAGATATCTGGCCACGGGTCCAAGCCTCCTTCCCACCCCCCAGGTATCTGATGAAGTTCCTAGCGCAGCTGGCCGAGGAGCAGGAGGTGAACAAGATGACACCCAGCAACATCGCCATTGTCCTGGGGCCCAACCTGCTGTGGCCCCCTGAGAAAGAAGGGTGAGGGGCTGTGGATTGGGGGAAGGTAGCACTCTTGCCCCCCCGTTTCAACATCTGCTTATTTTTCCCCTGGGCCCCAGTTTCTCCATCCTTGGAGTGGGTTGAGCAACTTCTATTGTCAAGGCTGCTGTGAGGATCATGGGATCATGGACCCCACAGGGCTTCAGAGATAGACATTCTGGGTAATGGCTTTAATGGGATGCTTGGTGGCCTGTTGCAGGAGCCAGAGATCTGGTTCTAGCCTCACCCCCTTCAACCTTCCAGGGATGAACCTTATAAAGTCACTCTGGACCTTCATTTCTTTATTTGTAAGTTGGAGAGAAACTAGACAAACATTGAGAATTTTTTCTTTGGGAATTTGATGAGATAATAAATAGAGAAATGTATTTTAAACTGTAAAGTGTGATATGTGAGGGGTTGTAATTCACCTGGCCACGGATGGCGAAAGGATTGATCCTTGTGTCCCCAGCACCCAGCACAGGCCCAGAGAGTTGGGGTCACTAGACTTTGCTAAATGATGACTCACTTTGGCTCTCTTTTTATCCCAGGGACCTGGCCCAGCTGGATGCGGCCTCGGTCTCATCCATCCAGGTGGTAGGCGTGGTCGAGGCTCTGATACAGAACACCAACACCCTCTTTCCTGGAGGTAAAGCTCCTGTCTTTGTGAACGATCCACCCAACTTGGCGCCCTCCAGACTCCGTTTCAGTCCCTGGCAGCCCTGCAAACTCACCAGGAGGCCTGGAGGAAATGGCTTCTCCCCGCCGAGCCTCAGTTTCTCATCTGTAAAATGGGGATGATTGTGCGTGCTTTGTGGGATTGCTGTGAGGCCCACCTGGGAGTAGGAAGGCGAAACACAGTCTAGATAACATCAGGAGAAAGGGAAAGTGGTTCTGATGCCTGCCGGAGTGGAGAGGCCGGTGGAAGCTATGAAAGTTCAGACCTGCCCCCTCTGTCTGCAGATATCAACTTCAATGTGTCGGGCCTGTTCTCAGCACCTGCCCCCCAGGACAAGGTCAGCGACATGACGGCTTCTGAGGAGCTTCCGTCGATTCCCACACCCACCCCGGCCGCTGTCCCAGCCTCAGTGGCTACCAAGGAAAGGTAAGGACTGACGGGTACGAAGGGCCCTGTCCTGGCCCGAAGATGCCCAGCTAGAGGCACTATCTCTCAGGGCATCCAAGAACATTTTAGGAAATAGCATTATATTTTCCTCCCAAAGACCAGATTTCCCAGTTTGGAGTGGGTAGGACTCAGGCATATTCTTCTCAGCCTCTGATGTGTTCCCTGCTCTTTACCGAATACCTACTCTGTGCCAGGCACTTTTTCAGGTCCTGGAGATTTAGAGAACTGGGCCTTTTGGAATTTGTAAATACCATACTTTCCAGTCTTCTCTTTGATCCTTTAAACCGGAAGAAGGGCTGCGTGGTGGCATGCTGCCTCCTTAGCCAGTGGGTATTGTTCAGTTATCACAGACTGCTGGGGCCCAGAACGTGAATTTCCTTAGATGAAGAAGACAGACACAGGCTGCCCTCAGTGCTTGCACTCCAGGGGGTGGGAGACAGAATCAACCAGAATGCCGATATAACGTCAGCCCGTTACGCGTGCTACGAGGAACAGTAGAACAGGGCCGGGTGTCAAGTAGGGAACAGGGACCAAGAAAGCAGCGGTCAGGAAGGGCCTCCCCGAGGAGTAGCCAATAAAGCAGAGCCAGGAATGAGCCATGGCTTCCTCCTCTGCTTCTCATCCACTCTGCGGCTTCTAGTGGTCAAAACATCCCATGAAGATCACATGGAGGCTGGGACTTCCCTAGTAGTCCAGTAGTTAAGAATCCACCTTGCAATGCAGGTCGCATGGGTTCAATCCCTGGTTGGGGAACTAAGATCCCACATGCCCCAGAGTTGACTGAGCCTGTGAGCCGCAACTCAAGAGTGCGTGCACCTTAACGAAAGGTCCCGAGTGCCACAACTAAGATCCAACCTGGCCAAATTAATTACTTTTAAGAGCAGGTCGCATGGAGGCTGAGAGCTGAGACTTTCTGCCCCCATCCTGGCCACATGGGGGACTGTGGATACTGTCACAGTAGCACACAGCAGCCAGGGCTCAGTGGATGCAAACTCTGGCCAATGCTAGAGGATCTTATCAGACCCCAGGCCCGGCCACAGGGTGGTGGGGAACAGCTCCAGGAGGACCCAGACTCAGCCTGTTGGCTGGGAGACACCCCCGGATGCCTGGAGACCTCTGGGAGATGCCATGGCTGATCCTGACCCTCTCCTTCCCTTGCAGGGCAGAGTCCGAGGCGCCCCACAGACCAACCTCCCCCAAGGTCAGTCGGAGCCCCCCAGAGGCGGCCACCCCAGCAGAGGAGATGGCTCGGAGGAGTGAGTTGGCCATGGGAGGAGAAGGGGCAGAGGGTGGGCAGTGAGAGGGATCAACAATCTCATACTGTCCCATGTTTTCAGACAGCCAGGGGAGGCATGGAATCCAGGGGGCTAAGGGCCTGGGTTTGCTGCCTGACACTCTGGGATCAGATCACTCTGTGACCTTGAACAGGTGACTTCACCTGTCTGTGCCTCAGCTTCTTCCTCTGTGTAATGGGACAATAACCACTCCTACCTTGAAGCTGTTTAGATAATTAAATGGGGCTGCCTGGCCCATACTCAGCACCCAGTAAATGCTCCATAAGTAGTGACCGTGAGTGTTGAGGGCAGTTGAGTCCAGTCCCTCAAGAAGCCCTGGGACCACGGAGTGCAGAGGGAAGTGGGGTCTTCAAAGCACAGTGAATGAAGGGGTGGCAGTGGTGGTGGTTAGGTGGTCTCCTTCTGTGCCTCTTTGGTGCAATTACATGTTGAAGTGGCCTAAAGCCAGGCAGGTGAGAAGGTCAGGGGTTCAAGTGGAGAATCTGCCAGGGTGACTAGGACACTTGAAAGGTCCGGCCCAGGAGGCGCTAGAGTTTTCTACCTGGATGGCAGTGGATGGAGCAGGAAGCTCTGGACCGGCCGGAGCTAGCAGGTCACACAGGGACCTTCTTACAGGAGGGGGCTTCTAGCCACCTTTCCTAGTGGAATAGGTGGGGACAGATGAGATGTTAGCTCACCAGAGGACAAGATAAAGGACTGTCATAGCATCACCTGGGCTCATCCTCACAGCAGCCCTGGGAAGTCAAAGCTGTCACCCCATCTCAGCGATGAAGAAACTGAGGCTCCAGGGGGCAAGTCCCCCAGTGGGTAGACGCAGAGCTTGGAGCAGAGCCTAGCTGTCCTGGCCCCACCCAGCCCCTTGGCTGCCTTGTGAGATTGGACCATGCAGACACCTCTGAGGTGGGGCAGCCCTACCCCCACTTCTGAGCGGGGCTCAGAAGCCCTGCTTCTGAGCAAGGGGTGAGGAGGACCCAGCTGGCCGGTGGGACAGGTGGCATTTCTTTATTCAACAAATATGTACCGAACACCTACTCTGTGCCACCCATGTGCTGTGCCAGCCAGCTGGACAGAAGATGGCCTCACTTAGTCTGCATTTTAGTCAGGGAGACAAGAAGGAAGGGAGCAAAATTAAAACTGACAAGATCATTTCAGAGGACATGAAGTCCCCCATGAAGAAAATATGACTGGAAGACATGACAGTAACTGGGGCTGGGTCGGGGAGGGGCCCTCAAGCTGAGGACAGATATGGACAGAGGCCTGAGTGATGAGCAGCCAGTGTGGACCCTGTTCCCGGCAGAAGGGACAGCAGATAAAAGTTCTTGCAGTGGCATCAAGCTTGGGGGTTTGCCCCAGGCAGTATAGACGCCTAACCACCCCTTTCCTTCCTCCACAGCCAAGCGCCCAGCACCCGCCAGGCCCACCATGCCGCCGCCCCAGGTCTCTGGCACCCGCAGCTCCCCTCCAGCACCACCCCTGCCCCCTGGCTCTGGCAGCCCTGTGACCCCTCGGGCTCTGCCCCGCCGTCTGGTTGGCAGCAGCCTCCGGGCCCCCACGGTGCCACCCCCGTTACCTCCCACTGCCCCCCAGCCTGCCCAGCGTCAGAGCCGGCGCTCACCAGCTTCCCCCAGCCCGGCCTCCCCAGGTCCGGCCTCTCTCAGCCCAGTCAGCCTGAGCTCGCCTGCACATGTGGACCTGGGGGTGGCCGCTGAGGAGGGAGAGGCCCCTGAGGCTGCAGGCAGGGCCCCCACTGCCCCAGTCATGCCCCCTCAGGCCCGGCCCAGGAGCCTCGCCTCAGAGACCAACTGAGCCCACAGCTCCCCCACGACACCCCTCAGCACCCCTTCCCTCCCACCTCATCCTCCCAGGACACAGCCCTCACCCCTCCCAAGGGGGCGGGAGCCTCCAGCCTTTGCCTAAAGTGCCTTGGTGCCCGCTGGGTCGGCCCCCACGGCAAGAAGGACTCAGGACAGTCCTCCACTTCCAGACCTTTTCCTCTTGGATCACCCTGGGCCTCAAGGGCCCCTCAGTCACCTCCCTACTTTCTGGCAGGGTCCCAGGGGAGCCGCCGGAAGGAAGCAGAGGCTTGCCTGCTCCCACAGGACATTTTTTTTTCCTCTTGCCAACATATTGTTTTTTTTTGTAAGGCTGGCAAATAAATTATTTTGGACAAAACTGGAGCAGCTACCCAAATGATAGTTTTATTTTCTGTCCTTGAAATAAAGAAGCCACTTTGATAAAAGGGGAAAAAATTACTTATTCTTTGCCTCCTTTCTTTTTTCTTGTCTGAAATGGTAACAGCCAACATTTTTAGCGTTTACTCTTTGCTACACATTGTTCTTTTCTATGCATGAGTTCCATCTAATCCTCTTTTGGGGAAGTAAATCCCATTACCTCTTACAGGTGAGGAGACTGAAACTCAGAAAGTGACCAAGGTCACATGGCAAGTGAGGCATAGACCTGGCCCAGGTCTGCTTGATTCCAGAGCCTGTCCCTCATATCCTGAGCAATTGGAGTTTCCTTTTCTTCATATGTGAAATCACTTTAACAACTTCCACCACAGAAATGTTGTGAGGATTAAATGAGACACTTGTAAAGACCAAAGCACTGCCTTTGCACACAGAAGTGCCCTGTAAGTCATGGCTGCCGTCACTGTTTTCCCGCACCTGTGGTGGTCTCTGTTCCCAGGGAAGGCTCCCCGGGGAGCAAGGATGAACCTGTCTTCAAACATTCCCTGACCATGCTCTGTGCCAGACTCTGGGCTAGGCCCCAACTCATCCCTATGCCCAGGGAGCTCCTGGGAACGGGCAGAACTGACAATTAGAATCATGTGTCATGGCCGTTTCCTGGTCCAGTGGTCAGGACTCCGACCTCACTACCAAGGGTGCAGGTTCCACCCCTGGTCAGGGAACTAAGATCTTGCAAGTTGTATGGCAGGGCAAAAAAAAAAAAAATCAAGTGTCATGGCACCAGGAGCCCATGAGAGCCCACTTAGGAGCAAGCCATTTAACCCACACTGTGTGTGTGTGTGTGTGTGTGTGTGTGTGTGTGTGTGTGTGTGTGCTGGCCAGGTAGAGGAAGAAGAAAGAACATTTTAAGTGAAGGAGACCACCTATGCAAAAGGTCAGGAGCAAAAGCCCAGGGCAATGAGAAACAGAAAATATAAGCCCCGGAGGCTGATGGTGTGCCTTTTCTCGGGTCTTTGAAGCTCCAGTTGCTCCTGGGGGTCAGACCAGTCTTCAGTCTTCTCAGAGGTTGGCAGACAGCCTTAGCATTGTGACACATTCCTCATCAAGTAGGGACCAAGCTGCCTCTAGCCCAGTGCCTCTCCATTCTGGCCTCACAGTAGAATCCCTGGGTGATTAAAAAACAAATTAAAAAAAGCCAGGGCTCACCCAAAGGAATTAAAACCAGAATTTCTGGGGTCCTATCACACGTTTTAAAAAACGTTTATCAAAAGTCATCGAACTATATATACACTTAAGATCCACACATCTTACTGTATGTAAATTATATAATAAAAAAAAAATCCGTTTCCTTGGGAACTCTATGCGCAGTGTGGGAAACCACTGGTCTAGGCCAAGGGCTCCAGCGGCTGAGGGGACAGCATGTGCCTCTCTCCCCAGTCACAACCACACTCTGCATCCCAGGACTTCTTCCCGGGATTCCGCTCGGAACTGGAAGGCAGTGAGAGTTGACCTAAAGATAACATCTCCGTTAGCATTTGTTTTCCTCCTAGCAACCATCTGTCTTAAGCTTGTGATTGGCTGGGGAACGAGGAGCCGGCCTTATTTTTCTATTCGTAACTCCTTATTGGTCAAAAAGGTCAGTCCCTCTCCCGGCAGGCGGCGAGTCGGGGCTGAAGCTCTGCGGCTATTGGTCCAGAGGAGCTAAGAGGCGGGACGAAGGACCAGGCTAGGTCTTCATTGGTCCCCCTTCCCTCGGTGGAGCTCGAGATTCCGCCCTTTTCTCCAAGCTCCTGTAGCTCGCAACACCCTCGCCGCTCCTCTCCGAGACTCTCCCTCCCATTGGCTGCAGGTCAGGCCATGGCCCCGCCCCCTGGCCCTTCCGGCGCGCCGATTGGCGGGTGCCAGCAGGCCTTCTGAGGGCGAGCGCGCTGTGCCCGCGGGAAGAGAGCGGCGCGGCTCCGGTGTGCGGGCAGCCAGGCTGCTGCATGGCGCGCTGCGAAAGGCTGCGCGGCGCGGCCCTGCGCGACGTGGTGGGCCGGGCGCAGGGGGTACTGTTCGACTGCGACGGGGTGCTGTGGAACGGCGAGCGCGCAGTGCCGGGCGCCCCCGAGCTGCTGGAGAGACTGGCTCGGGCTGGCAAGGCGACGCTCTTCGTAAGCAACAACAGCCGGCGCGCGCGGCCAGAGCTGGCCCTCCGCTTCGCACGTCTCGGCTTCGGGGGGCTGCGCTCCGAGCAGCTCTTCAGCTCCGCGCTGTGCGCCGCGCGCTTGCTGCGCCAGCGCCTTCTCGGACCCCCGGACACTCAGGGCGCGGTGTTCGTGCTGGGCGGTGAAGGGCTGCGGGCCGAGTTGCGCGCCGCCGGGCTGCGCCTGGCGGGGGACCCCAGCGAGGACCCGGGCGCGGCCCCGCGCGTGCGCGCCGTGCTTGTGGGCTACGACGAGCACTTCTCCTTCGCCAAGCTGAGCGAGGCCTGCGCGCATTTGCGCGACCCCGACTGCCTGCTGGTGGCCACCGACCGCGACCCGTGGCACCCGCTCAGCGACGGCAGCCGGACCCCCGGTGAGCGCGGGGAAACAGCTGGGGGGCGGCCCGCGCTTTCAGCTCCGTGCCTGGGGGTGAGGGCTGGGGAAGGGGCGTCTCCAGGCGATAGGAGGGGGCCTGGAGGGATGTGCGGGCGGTCCCCACCCAGCAACAGCCCTGCATGTCTTCATGGCCGCATCTAGTATTTCTTGCAGCTTTCTCGCAGCTGCCATGCTGTGAGGGGCAGAAGTGGGGTCCGGTTGGACAGATGAGGACACTGTGGCTCGGGGAGTCACGGGTGCAATCCTGGGCCCCGACTCTCAACCCTAGCCTTCCTGAACCAGCCTCCATGACTCCTGTCATTTTCCCCACCCGCCATCGAAGTGAGGTGGGAGAGTTGGGGACAAAGCCCGCCATCCCCCTGCCCTCCCCCCCCGCCCCCCTCCGCGCCCCGAGAGTTGGAACAGGCGTTTCTGGCGGCAGATTGAAGGCAGGTGTGCGGAGAGAACGGGCGGTGGATGGAGTTTGACCTGAGTTCCAGCTGCAGGGCTCTGTAATCTTGTTAAATTACATAACCGTGGAGCATCTCCTCCCTGGGGGTAGAATGGGAATACTAACATGTCAGTTTTAGTTTCGCTGAGGAGAGAGTGATCAGGGCAAGTGCTTGCTCTGTAATAGGTGTTCAGATGATGTCAATTGTATCTGAGCCCTCTCCTGTTACAGAGCTTTATGAAGCACCTTGGTGTCTGTTAGTTTCAGAATTACTCTGGAGATGGAAGTTATTGTTCCATTTTCCAGTTAAAGAAACTGAGGCTAAGAGAAGGGATGTGAGCTACCCAAAAGCAAGAGGACCTGAACTTGGTGCTTGAGGCCACCTTATCTCCAGCCTCTAAACCCCACCCCCGCCATCCAGGGCACTCTTTGCTGCTGTCATCTGGGAATTTCACATCTGCAGAGGAGGCGGGAGCAAAAGAGGCTTCTACATCTTGGAGGGTTCACGTTAAACAAGAGCAGAGGGTAGCAAAGGCTAACTGACAGCAGGGACAACCAGTCAGTCGGCCGAGGGAGGGACAGACATCCATCACTTTCTCCCTGCTGGCCACTGACTTGATTGATTCCAGATCCTGGGAGGGCAGGGTGAATTTGATGGAGTAGATAGAGTATTATGATGGGTGGCAGGGAGGGCCTAGAGCTGAGGAGACCTGGGAAGGCTTCCTAGAGGAGGCATCTTGCAGGACAGGGCTCTCAGGAATGGAACAGGGCTTGGGCCATGGCAGAATCAGTTCCAAGCTGGGAATCTTAATAGTTCTAGGCCTATCTTGGTTTTGCCGCAGACCTACTTGCTGCATGACCACTTTAGTGTCCCCATAAATCCAAGGGGAGAGCACTGCTCAGGGCTTCCAGCTGCCAGCAGCTCCTGCCTGCCTGAGGCTGTGCTGTGAAAAGTGAGTTTCTCCAGAGGCCTCAAAGCTCAGGTGAAGGCTGTGGGTTCAGAAGTTCGCCTAAGGGCTCAGGAGGGTTGGTGTGGAGGTGCTGGGGAGAGACCAGGCCCTGCCCACGTGTGCCCCTTGAATCTCAGCACCCACCTGGCTGTGCCCGCCAACTGTGCTGGTCATTCCCACAGCCAAGAGGGGGAGACAGAGCTCAGGAAATACACCACTGCTATCCTGTTTGAGCATGACTGAATTGTGCAGCTTTGTGAGTGGAATAACATTTTAAATAAAGACCCCAATATGCATAAAATCTGAAATAATGTGAATTTCACCCCAGTTCCCCCTCCCATCCCTATGGGTCTGCTTAATTGTGCATTTATCTTGTTACCATGTGGCAGCCAGTTGAGCTGGCAAATAGAAAAGCCTGCTGCCTTAGGAATACGTCACCAGCAGAATATACAGGACTCTTGGATGACAGGATGTTGAGAAGACTGGGATGTGATGGTCTGAGGGCGGAGTTGCGTTCAGGCTCTCCTGCTGGGATGAGCTCCCCCAGAATGCGGATCTCAGTTTCCTTCACTGCTGTATCCCTGGTGCCCGACACAGTTGGGCCTCAGTAATACTGACTGAGGTGGGACACAAAGGGCCGAGAGTGATAGGCTCAGACCTGGTAGGAAAGGAAGACACCAATAGAGCGATGGTCCTGGAGCCAAGAAAATCCCTTTGGGATGACTCAGTTGAGCCTTTCCCATTCTGGAAGGAATTTCTAACCAAAGAGCAAATGACTTTTCCTCCTGACTCAGTTCTTAGGAAACCGAGTGGGCAAGTTCTAGGTCAGAGGTCAGGGAGACCTGCCCCACAGGGTCACTCTGGGCCAGCTCTGCCCTGATCCCAAGGAAGTTCTTCCTCCTCATCTGGGGGCCGCAGGGCTGAAGACACTTGCTGTTTGTGCACCTTCTGTGCCTTTGGCTTAATCACGTTGAATGTCATTCATTGTGAGAAGGGAGACAGGAGGCCCAGAGTGTTTGGGATCAGACTAGCGATGTACTGATAAATCTTTAAGAACCGGAAGAACCTTGATTTACACTTTTGCCAATTTCTGTGGTGTTAGTACTCCCCCCGGTGGCCGATTTCAGCCTACCAATGTGAGGTCACGTCCCATCGTGGGCTTGGGAAGGAAGGTAAGTACACACCATTCTGTAATATTTCCATCATTACGGATGTAAATAACCTCAAGAGCATAGATAATGGTGATATAATTAGGCAGTGATGAGTTTTGAGAATGTATTACCTTTGTTTTAAACATTTTATTTAAGTTCATATAAGTTGACTTTAAACAGTAGTTTTGTTTAACTACCAACTCACAGAATTCCTGAAAAGGAAACATTCAGCACTCTGGAGCCGGTACAGGCCAGCCCTCGTGTGTCTGAGTCAGACTTACCTGAATGCATATCCTTTGTCTGCCACTTACTAAGCTGTGCAACCCTGGACAAGTTACTTAACAACACTGAACATCAGCTTTGTCATCTGTAAAATGGGTGTTCATGAACTCCCGCACAACCCCTGGCACTTTAGAATGTGCTTAGTAAATTGTGATTATCATCATCATTTGTTCAGGGACATTAGTGTGAAGGTAGAACATTCTGGCACAAAGATGTACCGCTGGGACGGGCACAGTGGACTCATTGTATGGGGCAGGATGGTACTGGGCTGAGAATCAGAACCGTCCTTTTCTCAACAGCCCTCCTATTGTTCAATACTTGGGTGCGTTCCACAATTCTGCTTATTATAGTTACTGCAGCCACGGACATCTTCAAGCATGTAGCTTTTGTCTCCAGTCTGAATTCTCGCCTTGTGATCACTCCCAGCGGAGGCAGACTGGGTCAGAGGTGCAAACATTTCTGTGCCCTGCTGTTCCAAAAGAGCTGGTGCCAATTTCCGATGCCAGAACATATTCTTGTAGCAATAACCACAACTGCTGTTGGTTAAGTGCTTTTCCATTTCCAAAGCACTTGCCCCTGTGGTACCCACAGCACCTCTTTGAAGGCAAGCATCACTTGGATCCCCCTTTCCAGTGAATCCAAGAAAACTGAGAGATTGGCTTGCCCAGAGATGTACGACTGCCAGGGTAAAATAGTGAACCACAGGCAGGATTGACTGAGCCAGACCTGGTTATGTGCAGTGGCTCCATATTCGAGATGGGAAAACTGAGGCACAGGGAGGTTAATAGCTTGCCAAAGAAAAGTGGAGATGGGATGTGAACGCAGGCAGCTGGTTGCAGAATCTATGCCCTTAACCCCCACACTAAAACTGGGAAGCAGGCAGCCTTTTCACTCATTTCAGCCTGCTTTAACCCCCACGCCAAGCTGCTGCTGAGGATTCCAGTTCCCAGGCCTGGATGCCTTCCCACTGCCGCCCACGCTGACCAAGTGTCCGTGTCCCTGCAGGCACTGGGAGCTTGGCTGCCGCCGTGGAGACAGCCTCGGGTCGCCAGGCCCTGGTGGTGGGCAAGCCCAGCCCCTACATGTTCGAGTGCATCACAGAGCACTTCAGCGTGGACCCCGGCCGCACGCTGATGGTGGGCGACCGCCTGGAGACCGACATCCTCTTCGGCCACCGCTGCGGCATGACCACCGTGCTCACACTCACGGGCGTCTCCCGCCTGGAGGAGGCCCAGGCCTACCTGGCGGCCGGCCAGCACGACCTCGTGCCCCATTACTACGTGGAGAGCATCGCGGACTTGATGGAGGGGTTGGAGGACTGAGCCCACTGACGCAAGTGCAGCCGCAACCCTCCCTTACCCTGTTCCCGTAGGTGGAGGTGATGGGCCAAGAGCTGCATTAAGGGCTACCGGCTCCCGCACCCCAGTTTCTACCCGGTGGGACTGGAACCCAGGGAAGGAGTCGAGGTCCCCACACCCGCTCCCGACAGTGGCTGGGCACTCTTTGCTATCCCGGAAGCTGCCCCCTCCCCTCTTACTGGTTCACCCCGGCCTGACCCAGCCAGGTGGCCTTATATCCTGCCCTGTGACCTCCCCTTGTTTCAATCTGGGCCTTGCTGCCTTGTGAGGATCTCCCCAACCCTGAGCACCTAATTCCCCAGTTCTGCCTTGGGGCCTCTCGAGCTCTTCCTGGATCCTGGCCTGGGGTGTTGACCAATCAGAGGTCTAGGTAACCAGGAATCATTACCCTGAATGGACCAATCAGAAGGCTAAGTGATAGTGACGCATTGCTGTTGGGTCCTGAGGGGACCGGTTGGGAGCCTAAGTGACAGTGACCCTCTCGGGTCCTAGGTCCTGGGTAGACCAATCAGGACCCCAGGTAGTAATGAGCCGTTAGTCTCTTGGATCCTGGATAGAACAATCTAGAAGTCTCAGAGACCTTGGCCTCTCGACTATCTGGGTCTGACTGGACCAGCCAGGGGCCCAGATTTCTTTTCATAAATGAGGGTCCAAGTGCTGAAGACACCTCTCCTCCACAGAGGGGGCCCTTAGTGGCTCTGGAGGCTTCTGTAGTGAGGGCCCCACCCCTCCCTGATCATGGTATCAGGCCAGCGCTGATGGCGGCCACAGCGTGGCAGTGGGGCGTTTGTGCCTCTGCTGTGCTATCAGGGCTTATTGTGCCACCCCTCTCCCGTGCCCACCCCAGTTATTTATTATCGTGTGCCACTGATGGTGGGGGTGGGGGCTGAGCCTTCCCCCGCCACCTCCACCCCTGTTGTAACTAGTCCTCCGTACTTAATAAAGTGCGAGCAGGAGTGTCTGTGTGGGTTCATGTCTGTGTCCAGGGTGGGACCGGGGGAGGAGCCCCTGCCTGAGCCTGCTCTCCGGAAAACTGGCCCATTCCCTCTATGAAATGGTCCACCCCAGTTCCAGCATGTTCTCTGTGTAGAGTGGTACCTTAGCTTAATAGCACTTTATGCCTCACGGAGTCTTTTTATTTTTTAAAAAAATTTTTGGCCATGCCACATGGCATGTGGAATCTAGTTCCCTGACCAGAGGTTGAACCTCTGCCTCCTGTACTGGAAGTACAGAATCTTAACCACTGGACCACCAGGGAGGGTCCCCCTCAGTGAGTCTTTATATAACAATATGTTTCAGTCCAGAAAATTCAGCAAGCTTGCATTACTCATTCCACTTTACTCCTTGGGGAACGAGGGTCAAAAAGGTGATGTTGGCTTACACAAGGGCACACACCTAGGAAGTGTGACCACCTGAGGGGGCCGGAACTTGTGTTGGCTGACTCTGGGAGGCTGCAGCCCTGCTCTGCAGAGACTGAAGGGGGAGACAGGTCCTCGCCCTCCTCCAGGAGCTCAGGGGGAATGCAGTGCACACCCCTCCACGGGATTTCAGGCATCCTTCACACCTGGGCTGCTGCTGTGACTGTCTGCCCTGCTGGCCTTGAGCTTCCCAGGGCCTCCTGCAGAGCAGGTGCCCAGCTGGAAGCTGGCTGACAGGCAGGCCTGTCACTGATGCACTTGTCATTTGAGCTTGCACAAGCCCCCTTCCTGCTCAGCCTGTTTCCTCATCTGTAAAGTGAGGGATGGGACTTCGAGGTCTGGAAAATTCTCTTCAGTGTGGTTCTTCTTGGGAGGACAGAGTGCTTGACTGAGTCTGGCTGCATCAGGAGGTGGGCACAAATGTGCTCTTCTGGTAACTTTTGGTTAAGGCTTAAAGGAGTCTATTGGCTGCCCCAGGAGGTGGTCCAATACCCTCCAGGTGCATCCCTCTCATCCTCTCACTCTTATGGGCTTTGGATGTGGAAGCGGTTGCATCCATTATGTGATCACAAGGCATGACCTGGTATATTTCTCTGCTCTGTGACTCTGCTTCAGAAAAATGGGAAGCACTTGGGGGTATTTTCCCTAGACCTCTAAAAGTTGCAAACCATCAGAAAAAGTCTAACAGCACAATGAATACCACATGGTCTTCACGAGATTCCTAGCTAATATTTCAGGAAACCGATGACACCAACTGACGAAACAACTTCACATTATACCCCCTGGTTTCAATAGTTTCCTAGTTTTGCCTCACCCCACCCCCACCCCTGTCTGCTGACTACTTTCTTGGTGAACAGAAGCCTGAGAGATACTTTCTGTTATTCCTGCCATAATTTTTCCCTCTGGCAGTGGCTTTGAGTTAGTGGCCGAAGCTCAGACTCGCTGAAATAAATCTGAGCTTGGTCTAGCATCAGAATCCCACCCAGCATTCCCTTTTGATTTCATTTTATCTCTTACAGATAACCATAACTACAGGTCTGTAAGTTTTACTTTTTTCACAATTCCTTATGCATCCATTTAGCCGACTCCCCAGGACTTGGAGCCATGTCTAAATTCCACTGGTGACATTTACCTTTATTTATTTAATTAAAAAAATTTTTTTTAAGAATGCGCATAATTTTTTTTTTTTGCCAAGCTGCATGGCTTGCAGGACCTTAGTTACCCAATCAATCAGGGACTGAATCCAGGCCCTGGGCCATGAAATCGCTAGTCCCAGGTTTACCTTTAGAGCCATGCAGCACTGCTGCTCGGACCATGGGTGACCACGTGACCACCTAGGAATCAAAGGTTTCTCACCCCTGCCCTTTCATGCTCTCTTTTCAACCCACACATTCCTATGAGCCAGGGTCTTTGTAGCAAATCCCACTTCTCTGACACCAACTGAAAGGGAAAACTGTTTACCCACAGGATATGGTACTTCTGACATGAAAATGTGCAAGGTTTCTACATCAGGCAATTCTCCAGTTTTCTGTGAACACCACCTGGTACAACCTAATTCAATTTCGACACTACCTGGAGTCAGTGTAGACCCCACAGGTTAAGGGCTCAGCCCCCCTAGGCTTTCCCCTACTTCAATGCCAGGTCCAAGTGCCAGGTTGTTACCTATACTCTGATCAACTGGCTATAAATCAGAGGTTCCCACAGCCCGCTTCTCAGGTTGGATCATTTGTTACAACGGTTCACAAAACTCAGGGAAACTATGATTATGGGTTTATTCTATAACAAAGGATATGACAGAGCATACCGGTGAACAGTGAGATGAAGACACACACAGGGCAAGGTCCTGGAGGGCACCAAGAGAAGAGCTGCTGTCCCGGTGGGGTTAGGGTGTGTGACCCTCCCAACATGTGGGCATGTTCACCAACCTAGAAGCTCTCCACACTGTGTAGCTTGGGGATTCCTATGGAGGGGGTTTATCACGTTGGCATGATAGATCATTAGTCTCTAGCTCCTCTCCCCTTCTCGGAAGATGGGTGGCGAAGCTGAAAGTTCCAAGCTTCTGATCACTGCTTGGTCTTTCTGGTGACCAGCCCCCACCTTGAAGCCATCCAAGTGCCCACCAAGAGTCACCTCATCAGAACAAAAAATGCTCCTATCACCCAGGAAATTCCACAGGATTTAGGAGCTCTATGCCAGGAACCAGGGTCATTAACCAAATACACATTTCTTACTATGGCACACTCCCTCAGTTATTTATTTATTTTTTGACTGCACCAGCTCTTACTTGCGGCATGCAGGATCTTAAATTGCAGCATGCGAACTCTTAGTTGTGGCATGTGGGATCTAGTTCCCTGACCAGGGATAGAACCCAGGCTCCCTGCATTGGGAGTGCAGAGTCTTAGCCACTGGGCCACCAGGAAAGTCCCTAATTTACAAAAGTTTCACACCAACAGAAAAGGTGTAAGAATGGCACAATGAACACTCACGCCCTTCATCTATGTTTCCAGTTGTTTTCTATTTGTCCAAGTTGCTTAGTTGCTCTGTACGTATATTGACATTTTTAAACTGGCTTGTTCAAGAGTATGTTACAAGTATGAAGACAGTTCATCTCAAATCTTTTACATTGTCTCTCCTAAAAGCAGGGGCTAAGTGTGGATTGTGGTTGTGCAGAAGAGTGAAGACTGTCTATATGGCCATAATCCATGATCATACAGGAACCCAGATCTTTTATGATTTCACTGAGCCACTGAATTAATCTGCCCTGGAAACCTAGCTCCAGACGGCTTGTAAATTTTTCTTAATTTTAAAGTGGTTTTTATTGAGTTTTCTGTTACTTACAGCTCCAAACTCTCCTAATACACAGGTCCCAAGCATATTATAGAAAACATTAAAATGCATCCACAGCCCCCATTAAATATATTTATGGGGGGGTTACTATACATAGCTCCAAGGATTTTTATACTCTCTTTTAGACATTATTTGGCTATGGGGATCTAATGTAAGAGTGACCAATCTCTAGGAAAACTTGGACATGCTTTTGAAGAAGAAAATTCCACCCACAAAATTGTTTTCAAAGGCAATACAGTTTTTATGACTAGCAAGGGTTAGGTTTGACCAAAGTAAACATTTATTAAGTTCAGCTCTGCAGTCTTAGTATTTGGGGGCCAACACGTTTTTTTTTCTTCAAGTCTCAAATATTTTCTAAGCTCTTAAAAAGCTCTTAGCTTCCTGCGAGTCTATAATTATGTCACCCACACCCACACACACACACCAAAGAATCATTAAAAAAAAATAAAAAAGACTCATGCCTGAGCCCTGGAGGATAATGAAGGACAGGGTCTGGACCTCACCTAAACCTCATATGAGAGGAGAGGTGATTCTCCAAAGGCAAGCTGGGGCCTGTGTTCAGAGGGGGACAAACACTAGGTGGGAAGGCAAAGTGACAGAGCCCCCTGTGTTTGGGGAGATGGCTGTCTGAGCACGTGGAGCAGCACAAGCAAAGGCAGAGAGGTGAGAAAGGATGAGCAGGTAAGTGAGGAGGTGGGCTCCAGCACAATCTGCTTGGAAAAGTATCTGAAGTTGGGGGCACACCCCCCCCCCAACTAGTCCTTCTGACCCTTCATGGAACAGGAGGAAAAGATCACTTTTGAGGTCCAAGAATCCCAGCATCATGCTGTTCTTTCCTTGGCTCAGCAGATGAAAGCACTGAGCCCGAGCTCCTCCTGTGACCCTGGTCAAGCGGCCACCCTCTCTGGGTGGTCTCTGCATCATTAAATGTAGGAGCTCTGGAGCTGGCTCTGGTCACGCCCACCCTCCTCAGCTGGGCTGGTATCTCAGGGGGTCTGGCAGCCCTCCCCACCACGGCCAGCTGGAGGAGCCACAGCCTTCCTGGGGGCTGGGCGGGAGCCAGCAGTCTGGGAAGAACCATGCTGGCCTGGATCGCCTGTCTGGACAAACTCAACTCATTTCTCATAGCAGCAGCCAAGGTCCAGCCGGTAAGGCCAGCCTGCAGGATGGAGGAATTCCAGAGAACTGGCTGCCTCCACTGCGGTGAGGCAGAGGAGAATCTCTGGTGGGGGTGGGGGGGCTTGACCTTGGGGAGTGCAGGAGAGACCGTTCATTTTCAGCGCCTCTCACATCACTCCTATAACCCTCCAGGCAGATAGGTAACATTTCCACTTTCCAGGCCTGGATACAGGTTCAGGGAGGACAAGGACCTTGGCTGGAGTTACAGCCCGGTAGCCCCCAAATTAGGACTTGCCCCTCCTCTCCGATTCTGATGTCAGCTTCGCTTCAGGGCCCCAGAGCAGCTTCCCTGTGCAGAAGTTTGACCCAGGTGGCTGCTTCAGGAGGGAGGTGAGAATGAAATGAGATAATGTATGAAAGCGAGGCGCCGGGCACAGGGCCTGACAGATAAGTGGGCGCTACCAGCAGGAGGCCCTGAGACTGGGGGTGGGGGTATAATGCAGCTTGTCTCTGCCCCCCACCCCCCAGAAAACCACGGTCCCTCTTATTTATAGGTGACACTGGACTCTGTAGAGACTCCCCACCACAGCCTGGGGCAGGGGGGAATACCTAGGGATGACGTGGGGGTGAGAGGGCAGCCTCCCAGAAGTGCTGACCCAGGAAGGTGAACTCAGCCTGGGAGAAGATACAAGAAGGCAAAAACCTTCTGAGACTCTATTAACAAAAGAATCATCTATTAAGGATGTACAACAGATCTGAACTCTACCTTGAGCTAATCTTGTGCAAGAGAGCAGGGCTGCTCATGCCCAATTCACAGACAGGCAGACTGAGGCAAGCAGGGAGAAGCAACTTGCCAGGATGTCCTGGGAGGGCACCAGAACCCGAGTCTCCAGACTCCCAGAGGGGTCTTTCTGGGGCCCTACACCCCATGTCACCATCCCGCTTTTTCTCCCTACCAGCCCTCGGCAGGCCAAATGCCACAGAGGAGTAAAGCAGCCCTCATCCAACAACAAACACTTCCTGGTGCCAAACCCCATCTTCCAGGATGGGGGGAAGTGAAGGAGCAGCTCCTGAGGCCCTAAGAGCCCCACCACTGGGGAGCAGCCAGCCAGGCCCACCTGATGGCTATCACAGCAGGGACTGCATCTGAAGCATCTCTGGTTTTGGTCCAGGGCTCCTCCTGAAATACCCTCATTCCTTGTCCAGGCAGAGAGGGTGTCTGTGGGCCTCAGAGGGGAAGCAGAGGAGCTGGGCACCCCTCCCGAATGTGGAGGTTTGGAGGGAGGCCCTGGAGGAAAAAGTGAAGCACAAAAGTGGTTGGTTTCTGAGGCAGTTGGCTTGGTCTAGGAGGAGGGGTGAGGGGCTCACAGGGGGTGCCACCCAACCTCTCTGGGTCTGCCTCTCAGCCCCGTGCCCTCCCCTCTCCTCCTGTGCCAGCGTGGGCATCAGTCTCTGGAGGAAGATGGGGGCTGGGGAGGCAGCGAGCTCGGGGCAGGGCCTCCAGATGTGAGTCACCCCTGGTCCACATCTTAGCTCTTCACTGCTGGTGATTTCAGAAGGACAGTGATGTGAAGGAGGCTGATACCTCTCTTAGCAAGCCCCCCACCCCACCCACCCAGGGCTCCCCATGCTCCTCTCTCTACTTGGTTTCTGAATGTGAAGTGAGCACCCCTTGAACCCACCCTCAAGTCTGTTGCTACATTGATTTTTCCTGCAGTCTAAATCTGGTCTTACTACTCAATCTTCATATAACTTTCTGTGGCCTCCCCAGCACCCTCAGATAAAACAATGCCCAAACCCTTCCATGAGGCCCTTCATGATCCAGGTACCATTGGCCTCCCAGCCTCATAACCCCACCTTTCCCCAGCAACCCCTAAACTCCAGCCATGCCCAGGTGCTCACAGTTGCCCAGATGCTCACGGTTCCCCAGACGTGTGCTGTCTCAATTCTGTGCCCATGCTGGAATGCCAGTCCCTGCTTCTTCACCCATCCTTGAAGACCCACCTTCTGGAACTTCCCTGGCAGTCCAGTGGTTAAGACTCTGCCCATTCACTGCAGTTGGCACGGGTTCAATCCTTGGTCAGGGAACTAAGATCCCGCATGTCACGTGGAATGGCCAAAAAAAGAAAAGACCCACATTCTTCCCATTCTGGACCACCCCACCACAGTGCTTGCTCATGACTTCTCTCAGAGCCAGCATCATGCTACTTCCTAATTAGGCTCACAGTCAAATTCTGCCCCCAACATAGAGCTACTTGAGAGCAGGGACTGAGGGCTTTAACTTTGAATCCTCTGAGGCCAACTCAGGGTCAGGCACATGATAGGTGCTAGGTAAAACACCGGCTAAACGGATGGGGGGAAAAAGTTGTGCCTGGCGTCAGAGGGAGAAAGAGTAGAGGCGGGTGCACAGACCGGGGATCCCAACCCTTTATGGTCTGGCTCACCCTGGGCCTCCTTCCAGGACTGATCCTCTTGGACAGGCCAGAAGCTGTTAGGCAGGGGCTCCTGGAAGATCCACAGCAGGGCCCTCGGGAGGGCCAAAGCCCGCGGCCTGAGTCCTGAGCCTGGGCGGCAGCCTCAACCCTGGCACCGGCCCAGCCTTTCTTTAGCGCTAGTGAAGAGCTGAGCAGCAGCCGCAATCCCTGTTTCCGGGGGAGGCAGGGCTTTGTGGTTAATGGGTCCTGGGCCCTCTGCAGAGGCGCCCAGAGTGGGCCACGCCCTGGCCCCTGCCAAGGAACAGAGCCTCTTGAACCCCAGATCTAATTCTCGAGGGACGCTGCACCCCTTCAGCTGTCTTCTCTGGGTATCCCCCCAGCTCAGCCAGCTAGCCCTGGCCCTCTTCTCACTAACTCTTGGACCTAACTCATCCTCAAACTATTTTCCACTGCCTTCCCCCAATCCTTGCCACAGAACAATTTTGGGAAGGGGTAGGAGAATTGGGAGGTGGAGCCTGGACCTTGCGGGAATGGCTTAGAAGGAATGGGGGGAGGTCTCCACTCTGATTGGTCATCTCTGCTCCAGAACAGGCTTCAAAATTCCATTAACTCCGCCTCCTGTGGCCCCCATCCCCTTCCTGAGTTACAATTGGCTCAGCATCCAGGGGGCGGGACTCACCGGGGTCTGGTCCAGTTAAAAGGGTGGGAGCGGCCCGAAGCCCATTTCTCCTGCAGTCTTCAGACAGCTGGTGCCCAAGTTCCAGGAACATCCTCCTCTCTTCAATCATGGCTTGTGTGAGTATGGGGGGTCCCCCCACCCTAAGGCCCAGAGATGCTCTGGGGGTTCAGCCGGGGAGAGCGAGGGTAGATCAGGATCTGGGTTCTAGTTCCCGCGGTGCGGCCTTGAACAAGTGTCTTTTCTGGGCCTCAGTGGCCGTGTCTGTAAAATAAGGGTAGGGCCATGGTCCCCCAAGTCCTTCTCTGGCTTAAGAAATTTCTGGATTCCTCCAGGATCTGATAGCACAATTATTTCTGCCAAGGTCTGACTTTCTGCAGCTCTCTTGAGAAGTGGGAGTGGAAAGGGTGTGGCCGGCTGGACATGGCGGGGCGTGGGGGGGGGTGCATTTTCATAGGGCCCAGGACACTGTCCCTCCCCCCTCCTCCACCCCACAGAAACTCCTGTCCCCTCCCCCTCTGCAGCTGTCCCCAGTCCCTGGGCCAGGGCAGAGTCACCCTGTGCTCCAGAGAGCTCTGAAAAGTCGCCAGGATCTGAGCCACACTGCCTTGAGCCTGCTTAGGTTAGCCAGCGGCAGTGGGTGATTCTGTCCAGACTAGTCAGGCGGGGGTTGGGGGGGGTGCCGGATGGCCCATTCCTCCAAGCTAGGAGGGGTGTATGTGTGATAAGGGATATCCAAGAGGAAGCTAGAATCTTCTGCAGGCCCCTAGTGACAGGATTCAAGTTTCTGGCAGGAGGAACCACTCATACCAGTTAAGCTTTGCACTTGAATTTGTTAACCCTGAACCAGCTAGGGTGCAGGCTCCTGCCCCGGGGGCCATTCTCCCTTCTTAGAGGGGTCTAACTGTGCTCCTTGGGGGACTCCTCTCCAGCCCCTGTCCCTCTCTGCACAGAGAGGCTTGAAGGGGATGGTGGACACTGTCCTGCCCCAGGCCTCTTCCTCGCCAGCAGATGGACAGACAGCCTCACTTACCTTCCTTTGCCCCCAACTCGCAGAGACCCATGTGGAGGCTGGCTCTCTCCATCTATTCAGTGAGGCAGGCAGCACCCCACGTCCCAGGCTGCAATGCATCTAAAATCCCCAGGCTGAATGGCAGAAACTTCTAGATCCTGTCTTCTTAGAACCTCAGTGATGTTTCAGACAAGAAATGGACCCAGCTGGGAGTAGGGACTTGCCCAGGATCACGCAAAGAAGGAGAGTCTAGATATTGCAGCCGGGTTCCTCAGGCTTCAGGTCGGCCTGGTCGGAGCACCCTGAAAAGGGGACGACCCCACCCCTTCACCCCCACCCACCCCTCCTGACCACCCCCCCCCCCGCCCCCGCCCCTGCGTCCTCTAACCCGGTTGGGCGGGTCTCGTCTCCGCAGGGTCTGGTCGCCAGTAACCTGAATCTCAAACCTGGGGAGTGCCTCAGAGTGCGGGGCGAGGTGGCCGCAGACGCCAAGAGGTGAGGGGGGCGAGGCGGCGGGCGGCAAGGGGCGGGGGCTCGGCTCGAGGGAGGAGCCGGCCCGGCCAGGGGCGTGGCTGACCGGGCCCGGCCCCTCCCTCCGGCGGGGGCTGGTTTCAGGTCCTCAACGGCCGCGTCTTCTGGATGAGTCACTTCCTCCGCGGGGTCTGGACACCCGCACCACTGTCGCCCCCTTAAACTGAACCAGCTGCGGCCGCGTCATCTACCTCAGCGGGCCTTCCCCTCGCCCCTTGCTGTGGGCGGGGCCTGAGGGGGCGGGGAGAAGGGATGGAAGGGCGTCACCCTTGCTGCCCGCCTTCCGAGATCCGTTTTTTTCCCCCTCCGCTCTTCGCTTTTCTTTCTCGACCTTTCACTCCTTCATGAACTCATCATTCATTCGGCCAGTTGGCCTAGTTTCTCCAGAGTCTTGTGACCTTGGATCAGTCAACCCACCGCCTTGAGCCTTATTTGTTAATCAGTTCATGGAGGAGGGGGGTTGCTGTGTGAAGGTGCAATGCTGGATCTCTCGGTGACGATGATGACCAGCTGAGCCGCAGGTTTCATGCGCACCGCTTGTGCCATTCTTTCCAAACCCTCAGAGGTAGGCATTGCTGTTAGCTCCACTCAGCAAATGTATCATTATTATTCGTTCATGAGCCCCGCAGTTCTTGAGCATCTACCTGCTGGGTGTCACGCATCTCGCTGGGCACCAGGGCTCGAGACAGACAAGACAGATAGGACACTTGCCCTTGCAGAGGTCACCATCTGGAGGGAGTCTCTGACCTTGACCAAAGGGGCTGGGACACAAATTCATGTCTGCAAGAGTCCTGGCTGTCAGCACAGCAAGACCCTTAGGATATCCCCTTTGTGCAGCCCCCACTGTGTAGATATGGATGCTGAGATCCAGAGAGGGGCCGGGACTTGCTCAGGGGCACACAGCAAGGAGGAGGCAGGGACACAGCTAGAATCCAGGTTTCCTGCCTCTCGGCTTAGTGAGTTTCCCCAGGGAGGTGCTTTCACGTGGAGTGGGTGGCATAGACGAGAGGATCTGAGGGGGCTGTAGCCGGTAGTTGTAGCTGTAGCTTGAGGGGGCGGCCTCAAGCCCACCTGTTACCTCCTAGCTTCTCGCTGAACCTGGGCAAAGACGATAACAATCTGTGCCTGCACTTCAACCCTCGTTTCGACGCGCATGGGGACATCAACACCATTGTGTGTAATAGCAAGGACGCCGGGGCCTGGGGGGCCGAGCAGCGGGAATCTGCCTTCCCCTTCCAGCCTGGAAGTGTTGCGGAGGTGGGCTGGGGCCTGGGGGCGGGGGTTGGGATCAGGGCACTGGGTGGGCTGGGGCAGAGCTGGGTTGAGTGGCTAGAGATCTAGGTCCCACCCCTCCAGCCCCGGTCCCCCTTCCTCTCCCTTCCCATCTCCCTGCCCTTCCCTCACCAGCTGTGTGTTCCTCGGTGAGCAGTATCCCCTTCTCCCATCCTCAGGGCCTCACCCATGAAGCAGGGCTGTTGTCAGGGCTAGGTGAGGAAAGGGCTCTGGGAGGGCCTAGGACCTGCGTGCTGCAGGTGTGGCCTCGGAGTCGAGGGTCCCTGTGGGGTCCAGGTGCTCACTGCCCTTCTGCATCCCCAGGTATGCGTCTCTTTCAACCAGACGGACCTAACCATCAAGCTGCCTGATGGGTACGAATTCAAGTTCCCCAACCGCCTCAACCTGGAGGCCATCAACTACCTGGCTGCAGGTGGTGACTTCAAGATCAAGTGTGTGGCCTTTGAGTGACACATGGGCCAGCCAGCTCATGGCCCCCAATAAAGGCAGCTGCCTCTACTCCCCCTGATCCAGCCTCCTGTGTGTGTGCGTGTGAAAGAGGAGGGTTCCGCCAACTCCCCCAAGCCGTCTCTGCCCTCTCCTTCACTTTCATTCACTACCTTGATGCATACCTTTTTGGGGGGTGGAGCTCCCTGACCAGGGATGGACCCAGGACCTGGGATGGCAGTGAAAGCATCTAACCATTGGACCTGCCAGGGAACTCCCTTGATGTTATACCTCTTAAGTGGGCTTCTAACCCACTCCAGTATTCTTGCCTGGAAAATCCCGTGGACAGAGGAACCTGGCAGACTATAGTCCATAGGGTCGCAAAGAGTTAAACACGACTGAAGTGCAGGCATACCTCTTACGTGCCACTGACATCTTCTTCCCCTGGGTCCCCTGGGCTGAACAGAAAGCTCAGTACACAGTAGGGAGCTCAATACTAAATAAGCCCCAGTCACTGCCCTCAAACAGTTCCCAGCTCAGTGGACTCCTGCACACAGTAGATGCTCAAAAGGTGTTTAATAAATGAAAACAGGGAGAGAGGCAAGAACAGGCTGATTCATGCCATGGTATCGGGCAGCACAGAGGGAGGTAGAGGGAAGAATACCTGGGGCCCCCTCATTTGTCTTCATGAGCTAGGAAGCCGTCTGATTTCAGACAGTGCAGGGAAACCAGCTGTGTGCCCTTCTGGGCCTTAATTGACCTCGCTGAGCCTGTTTATTCATTTATATGATGGTGAGGATAGCACGGAGCCTCTCGTGGGATTGTTGTGAGGATGAAATGAGGTGTGTGAAGGAGGACAAGCGTAGGGCTGGCACGTGGCAAACACACAGTGGATGGTATATCCATCCCTACCCCACTATCGCTTGAGATCTTATCTCCTGAATCTGAAAGGGAGGAAACAGGCTCTGGGAGGTGACCCCCTTGTCTGTACTAGGCCCAGCTGAGCCTTCTGGGGCTCCCCAAGCACCCCAGGTTTGTGGTGCCAGACCACACCCCTGAATGCTGGAGTGTAAGGGCAACCAGGGTGCCAGTCTGGAAACTCAGGACCCTTAACCCAACAATGGGAAGATGGACTTGGGCGATGGCCCTGGCACCACCTGCTGGCCCATTTCTGATAGGAGGAATGGGGGAGGAGGAATGCTAGCCCCTGCGGAGAGCCTAGACATAGAGGCAGGTGGGCCTCCTGCTGCACACAGCCTCTTCCCTGCAGAGCAGAGGAGTGCAGGGGACTCACGCAGCTTGTGATGAGGCCTCCATGAGCCCCTCTTCTGGTTTCCAGAGGATGTGCTTTCCAAGGCAGCCAGGTTGTGTTACCTTGGAGGGCAAGGCTTCACCCAGCTCCGTCATGCTCATTTGTCACAAGGGAAGGAACAGGAGCTGATGGCTGGGCAACCCTGCACACTAACTACGCCTCTGCCTCCTTTCCTTTCTGCTCCCTGCTGTAGGGCCCCTACCTCCCTGGGAAACAGCCCCTGGGAACTGAGCCAGTGTTCCAAAAAGGCTTAGAATCAGAACCTCAGTGGGCAACCCCCAAACCCCAGGGCAGCCTCTTGAGGTGTGTGTGGGGTGGGAGCTTGGCTAATTTCAGTCTCCAGAACAGCTAGCATCAGCTGTGAAATACTGGATAGGTCTCTTTCCCCCAGCCTTAGTTTTTTCACCTGTAAAATGGGGGCTATTATTTTCAACTGGCCCCTTTGGGCGGATGACTCCCATCTCAGTGGGTCCGCTGCAGGACACATCTCTATGTGGACCACGGAGGATGGAGCGTACAGGCTGGGAGCGGCCTTGAGCCACACCCAATCTCCAGACTCTCCTGGGGCACCCAAGTGGCCACCCAGAGAGAGACAGCTTTGGAAGGCTGGCTGTGGGTGGGGCGCCCTCTGCTGGACATTAGAGAAAGTGTCTTCTTGACCGCCTTTTTCTCGCCCTACTTACTCTCCCTACACTAGCTGAACACACAATATACCAGGACTGGGACTACAGCCAGGCAGAGGACAGCTCCTGGGGAGGATTAGGAGAGAGATCACTGACTGTGGGGGAAATAAACTGGGCTTGGAGTCAGACAGACCTGTGTTCAAACCCTAGTTCCATCACTGTGTGCCCTTGGACCAGTTACATAACCCCTCTGAACCTGTTTCCTCACCGATCAAATTGCATTAATACTAGTACCCATCTTGTGTGACTGTTGCAAGGATTAGCTGAGATAATGTGGAGAACTGCATTGTGCCTAGCACATAGTAGGGGCTCTGTAAACACTGATTCCCTTCACCTCTTTTCAGACCCCGTGTGTCCCAAGAGCCTATGAAACTGGGTCCAGAGAAACAATAAGTAGAGTTCTCTGTTTAGATGACAGGGCTCTACTCAGCACCTGCTCTTCTTGTCTGTGTGACCTTGGGTAAGTGACCACACCTCTCTGAGCCTCATTAAAATGGGACTCATATCTCAGAAAAGATAATCATTTAGGGAACATGGAGGTCCAGTGGTTAAGACTCCACACTTTCACTCTAGGGGACATGGGTTCCATCTCGGGTTGGAGGACTAAAGATCCCACATGCTACATGGCACAGCCAAAAAAGAAAAAAAAAAAAAAGAAAAGAAAAGATAATCGTGCAAAGAACTAAATGGTAGCTGCTGTTATTCTTTGGCTTATCACCTTCATCATCATTTCTATTAAGAAAATGTGCCATCTCTTGCTGTGCCTGAACATAAAAATATGCTCAATGAACATAAAAATAATTTCAAGGAGAAAGTGATCCAAAAGGGAAGTGTGTTAGACTGTGAGCTCACCGCAGCAAAGGGCTCTCAAGCTTTTGGAGTCTGGGTGGGGTTGTCAGTCCCACATCTATTTTCCTGGAGTAAAGGGGACCTGGAACTCCCAGGGAAGAGTTTGAAAAAGGGCACCTGCCCGAGGTGGCGTACTTCACTCTGCGCTGGGAACTTTCGCAGATGTGGCCTCCCTGAGCCCCTCGTGGGCTGACAGCTCCAACTGGGTGGGCTCCGAGGGCCGACTGCACAGAGATCCCCACAGAGCAGCTGTCTTCTTATTCGGTTCAAGTCTCTGCAACTGACAGGAGGTTCCAGGAGGGCAGAACCATTCCATACACAGAGCAGCAATCGGGGATGACGCTGCACACCACTTAAGAATGAGCTAACTTTGTTTAAGTTACTTCCCCTCTCAGCCTCCACGGGAGCATCTTGCTGGGAGTAAGGCGGGGCGCACCACTGCAGCCAAGGCAATGCTTCTACCCAGGAGGGTGCCATGGATGGCAAGAGGCATGGCCACTAGTGGCAGTGCAGGGCCAGAGAGACAGTTGTTCATCACCCTGTTGTTCAGCTGCGGAGAGTGGGGAGCGTGGGGGCGGGGGTACAGATCCCGCCTGTTATACGGGAAGTAGAGAGGGACGGGAGGAACGCAGGGCGGCCCCTTTATTTTTTATTTTTTTAAAAGGTGTTTATTTTAAAAAAAAATAAAAAAAAAATAAAGGTGCTTTTGCTTTGTTTTGTTTTTTGTTTTATTTGTTTTGTTTTGGCCATGCTATATGGCATGTGGGATCTTAGTTCCCCGACCAGGGTTTGAACCCGTGTCTCCTGCATTGAGAGCATGGAGTCTTAACCACTGGACTACCAGGGAAGCCCCAGGGCGGCCCCCCCCCTTTTTTTAAACTTATTTTTATTTATTTGGCTGCATAGAGTCTTAGTTGTGGCATGTGGGATCTAGTTCCCTGACCAGAGATCGAACCCAGCCCCCCTGCATCAGGAGCACAGAGTCTTAGCCACTGGACTACCAGGGAAGACCCAGGGCGGCCCCTTTAAAAGGCGGGGTCCGGCGAGCGGAACGGCCGAGCGTCGCTGCGGAGCACTTCCGGAAGGTTAGCCGTCCTACAACCGGAACTGTCTTTGGTGCGCCGGATCGGCGCCGCAGAAGCGTTCCGGCTATGGGCCGCAACAAGAAGAAGAAGCGAGATGGCGACGACCGGCGGCAGCGACTCATCCTGAGCTTCGATGAGGAGAAGCGGCGGTGAGTGCCAAGGCTGAGCGGATCCCGTTCGGGCCGCCGGGCAAGGCCGAGGCCGGGTCTGTTCGCACACGCTGACGCGGAGGGCCCTTCCGGTCCCGCCCTCTCGGCGTGGTGCCGGGCCCTGGCGGGTGGAAGCCGCGCTCTGGGCCCCCAAGGCTGGAGGGATGGACTAGCCCGCCCCGCCCTCGCGTCGCTCCTCTGCCCCCTAAGCCGCCTTGTGGTGCTGTGTGCGCGGCCCGAGAGCGGGCTTCACCCTCCCCAGCCTGGCGGTCTCGCTCGCAGTTGTGTTGTTCAGTCTCTCAGACCTGTCTGACTCTGCGATCCCACGTGCTCACATTAGACTCAGCGGTTTTGGATGAATGATTAGTAAATGAAACAAAGGTCTCCGGAACTTTGAGTCGGTCCTCTAAGCCTTAGCGTCTGGCCTAGCACCCACTCAGAGTGCCACCTGGACCTATGGTAGTGGGTCAGTGAAAAGCCTGGTATTGGGCCCCAGAACAGATAGGAATGGTGCGGCCAGAACTAGGGAGATGAGAGGAGCTGAGATAAGATGGAGCGTGGGTAAGGAAGTGCTGGGGCATCGTCAGGAAACTCAGGGAGGCATCAACAAGACCTACAGACGAGTCGAGGGGCAGAGTCCTGGGGAAATGGGTATTGGCCCAATGGACAGTTTGTGGAGATCTGGGTGAGGGTGGCCTTGAAAGCCCCACTTGAAGCGGCCTAATTTACTGAGGAATAGAGTTTGCCAATGAAGAAGGGACCCTCACCTGGTCTAGGTTCAAAGGCTCTCAGCCTATGCCCACCACCTGGCCCTGTTGCTGGCAGCTGAGAGCCCAGGAGGGTAGTGAGTGGGAAGAGGCAGCACCTCCCTCTCTTTCCCTAACCTTACACTCTGACCCCCTTGGGCAAGTCATCTTACCTTTCTCTGCCTCAATGTCTTCCATCTGTAAATTGGGAATGGGTACCTGATTGAGGACAGGAGGAAAAGGGGGTGACAGAGGATGAGATGGTTGGATGACATCATCGACTCAATGGATCTGAGTTTGAGCAAACTCCAGGAGATAGTGAAGGACAGGGCATGCTGCAGTTCATGGGGTCACAAAGAGTCAGACGTGACTGAGCAACTGAACAACAATAACCACCCAATATGCATGCTGTTAAGATTACATGAGTTAATACGTTTATGTTTTTGGAATGGTGTTTAGCACATGGTGAGTGCAGTATTAGCTTTTTTCCCCCCTCTTCCTGGAGTGAGCCCTTCTTTCCTTGTGTCCTGATTGTCTCTCTTGCCTCTCTGCTGTAGGGAGTACCTGACAGGCTTCCACAAGAGGAAGGTGGAGCGGAAGAAGGCAGCCATTGAGGAGATCAAGCAGCGGCTGAAGGAGGAGCAGAAGAAGCTCCGGGAAGAGGTGCAGAGAGAGAGGGCAGGAGAGTGTCTCTAACTCCCAGGAGACCTGCAGGGCTGAGGGGAGGGGGCAGGCAGGCCTGGGGTGCAGTTTATGCAGATAGAGGTGCTGTGATCCAGGTGTGGGGAAGGTTTAGGGTGAGATCTCTTGATCTTTCCCTCCAAGCCATGGTCTTACTCATCCTGGAGGGGAGCAGTGTCTGGGCTGAGAGGCCATACTCACCATGTTGCCTTCCCTTTGGTTTCAGCGCCACCAGGAATACTTGAAGATGCTGGCAGAGAGAGAGGAGGCTCTGGGTAAGTCCAGTCCTTGACCTGACCTGGAGAATAGCCAGTCGGTTGAGTTTATTTATCCCTTGATGGGTGGAAGGGAAGGGATATAAGGGCTGCAGAGAAGCTGACATCTCTAGCTCTCGGGTTCTTGGTGGTACCCTAGGAGCCAGGGGTATCCTCAGGGACCTCTAAATGTCAGTGGATCAGAGGCGACCCAGACCTCTTGGCAAATGGATCCTGAGCAAAAAGCCCAGTTTCTGAGGCCTGGAGGGGCTGGGGGGTCGCAGCAGCTCCTGGGGTCCAGGTGGGGACCAGGGGGTCACAGCAGTTGCTGGGGTCCAGGTGGGGCCAGGTGGTCTGGAGCATGGAGGGAGGAGTTGGGTCATTTCCAGCACCTGTCTGCAGGCCAGGCTCTGGAGCCAGTGACTTCCTGGGTGCCGCTCTATAGAGTAGAGGGAGCCATTACACTCCAGGGCTGGAGTCAGGGCTGGGGTGTGTGCTGGAGCCTGCTTGCTTGCGTCCTGGGGCTGAGGCCTGGTCCTGTATCCATCCTGCACAGAGGAGGCCGACGAGCTAGACCGGCTGGTGACAGCAAAGACAGAGTCGGTGCAGTATGACCACCCCAACCACACAGTCACCGTGACCACCATCAGTGACCTGGACCTCTCAGGGGCCCGGCTGCTCGGCCTGCCCCCGCCTGAGGTGGGTCTCCCTCCCAGCCTGGGGGAAGAAGGGACACAGGGTCAGCCTGGCTTATCAAGGGGGTCAGTAAGCGCTGGTCCATTTCAAGGGGCTGGTCCATGTCAAGGATTCCAGTGCAAGGGGCTCTTTCCTCTGGGTAACCCTCCAGGGCCTGGACCAAAGCCCTGAACACTGGGGCTTCAGAGGCCAGCTCCACCACGAGCAGCTGTGGGAGCTTGGGCAGGTTTCTCTGCCTCGCCTGCTTCTTTCCTTCACCGGTACATTGGGGGTCACTGATGATAGCAGCTGCCTTGCCGGGTTTCTGTGAGGATAAAGGTGGTCAGTCCACTAGAAGCACTCAAGAGCGGCTGATTGTGCTCACTACCCCTGCAAGACAGGTCTCTCTGTTCTGACCTGTGGGGTGTGAGTCATAGCAAGTTCCAACTAGCATTTAAAAAAAAAAAGGAAACAATATCAAAAGTATCAGAAAGCATCCCAGCAAATGGTGTTTTATGAAACATTTGTTTCAGTTAAGCTTGTGTCTGGGTTGTGTAGGGATTTATGCACATGTATGTGTATAATTTGGAGAAGGAAATGGCAACCCACTCCAGTATTCTTGCCTGGAAAATCACATGGACGGAGGAGCCTGGTGGGCTACACCCCATGGGGTTGCAAAGTCGGACACGACTGAGCAACTGACAAACATGTATAGTTAGTTGCCAGGTAAACCACATCCCCTTGCGTGGGTTACAGTGTCCTTAGGTTCTAGAGCTGCTGCTTTAATCACATCCTTCCTGAGCTCACAGTCGCCTTGTGTTTGATGCTCGTTCTTCTGTTCGTTATGTGTGTGTGAAAGTCGATCAGTCGTGTCTGACTCTTTGTGACCCCATGGACTCTAGCCTGCCAGGCTCTTCTGTCCATGGGATTCTCCAGGCAAGAATACTGGAATGGGTAGCCATTCCCTTTTCCAGGAGGATCTTCCCAACCCAGGGATCGAACCCAGGTCTCCCACACTGCGGGCAGATTCTTTACCATCTGAGCCACCAGGGAAGCCCTTTCTTCCGTCTGGTCTGATGCAAAGGCTAGTCTTATCCCCATTTTAGAATTCTTTCATTTGCAAGTGTTGGAGTGTGCCCACTGTGGGCCGTGGTGGTGGAGGACTTCAGAACCCACCTCTGCCCCTGTCATTCCCGCTTCAGGGCACTTATGACTCCCACAGCCTTCTCTGAGCCCCAAGTGGGTGTGGGAGCCAGCAGAGTAGTGACTGCTCGAGAGGTAGTGACTGCTCAGGAGGCCCAGGCCTGTTGATCCGCCACTCTTGTTCTGTGCTTTTTTAGCAAGGGGCCGGGTCTGGGCCTGAAGAGGAAGCGTCATCCGTGGAGAAGCCGACCAGAGCTTTACCCAAGAAGTCCAGAGACCCTCTGCTGTCCCAGCGGTGAGCCCTGGCCTGTCCTCCCCTGTGGGCCTGCTCCTATGGCTGGAGTTGTGACAGTCACCTCCCGCTGGCCCATGGCGGGTGGTGTGGGGCAGAGTGCCTAGGGTAAAGGGCCTTTGTTGCTGTGAGCTGAGGAGCTGGCAGGCCCTCTGGGACAGAGCATGCTGCCTTTGGAATGGCATTTGGGGCCTGTCCTGACTTTCCCTGCATGAACTGGGCTCAGGCACCCCCCAACCCAACCTTCCACCCATACCTTATTCCCCAGGGTAAACCGAGGCCCAAGCCTCACCAGCCTTCCTCCCATAGGATCTCCTCTCTCACGGCCTCACTGCATGCACACAGTCGCAAAAAGGTCAAGAGGAAACGTCTCCGCCGGGCCCAGGATACCACCAAGAAGCCCCCGAGTGCCACTCGTACCAGCAAGACCCAGCGCCGCCGGCTGACAGGCAAAGCCCGGCACAGCGGGGAGTGAGCTCTGAGACCCCGGCCAGGCACCAGCCTTGTCAGCAAGGACCTGTCCTGTCTCATAATCCAGCCTCTACCCAGGCAGTGACTACAGCCCAAGCTTGGGAGACCAGCACCCCTCCAGCCTGGGGTTTGGACTCCAGAAGGTGCAGGCAGCTGAGAGCCGGCCTCCCCCAGGAGAAGCCTCCGGGGGCCAAGTTTAGGGCGTCTGCCCAAATGTGTACCTCCCTGGACCTTCATCAGATTTGTGAAACTATGCACACGTGTGGTTGGTTTGTCCCTGACCCTGATGCCACACACCAAGGGCAGGCGTTTGGGGAGGTGGAAACTGTTGGGCATGGGTCACCCTCGCTGTCCAACAGCTCTCCCTCTGGGTATGTAAAGGTGGTGCTACGCCTGGGCCCCCTGATGGGATGAAGACCAGCGCCACCCCTGGCAGACCCAGAGTCTGCCTGCTGCTCTGGAACGCCGGCCGGAGGGTGAGCAGAGATGGGCTCTGCCTTCTCCTAGCTGGGACATTGGGCCTGTCCTTCCCCTTGGCCTTTCTGATTTCCTCAGCTGACATCAAAGGAGTGAAGATGGGGAGTCCTGGAGTATTCTCACCCCCAACTTGGGCGGCTTCCGTAGGCTTCCAGCAGCTCCCAGACAGCCCAACAGAGAAAGAGTGATTAGTCATTTGTAAAAAAAAAAAAAATCTCACTGAAATCGTGGCTGGCGGGTGCTCGGTGAGGGCTGCCGATTCTTCACACTTCTTCCAGGTGCGGCTTCAGAGCCGATGGAAACCAGCCTTGTTGCAGCAGGTGAGTGACCTGTGTCACTCATACTCCACTTTTCTGATGGAGCTGGGCTGGTGGCAGGGTGTAGGTCCGTCTGCCGCAGGTGGGTGTGGTGTGAGGGTGGGCAGCCAGAGCACCTGTTCTGGAGATGCGGACCCTGCTTGTGCCGACTGGTTCCTGTGGTTGTGGACCAGAGCCCAGGAATTTTGGGTGCCACCCTGCTGAGGGGAGCTGTGTCCGGCCCTGACACTAGGACTGCAGAGGAGAGAAGGGTGAGCTTTCAGCCCCTGTGAAGCTGGTGGGCTATTGAGTGTGTGTGAAGGGGATGCAGGTTCCGCTCCTGCACCCGGCGGGGCTCCTGGAGGAAAGGGGGCAGGATCTGGGGTCTGCAGGGCAGGTCTTCCCCTTCGCTCACCATGGAGGGCCTGCCGGGTACAGTCCTGGCCCTGCACTGGGCAGGCGCTCTCCCATCACCATCAAAACCCGCCATCTGGGGCTTCCCTGGTGGCTCAGGGGTAAAGAATCCACCTGCCAGTGCTGGGGACATATGTTCGATTCCTGATCGGGGAAGATCACACGTGCCACAGAGCAAGTAAGCCTGCGTGCCACAACTACTGAGCCCCTGCTCTAGAGCCCTCTTGCTGCAACTTAAAAGCCCACGCAGCAGTGAAGACCAGTAGAGCCCCAAAAAAACCACACATCTGGTGCTGGCTGTGCATGTCTGAAGGCCACACCTGGCCGTGGGAACATGAAGCTCAGGGTTTATGGCTGGGCGGCCTGGTGACCTGGCTTCTCTGGCTCCTTCCACCTGATCTCTCTGCTGCCTTCCTGTTGTCCTCCCCACATGACTTAGGGTGGGGCCACTCGCCTCACTTGGCTGCTTCCGTCCATGGCAGAGGGCGGGGTCTGTTACTAGGCCATCTAGATGATTCTGGTACTTGACCCAGGGCAGTGAGTTTCCTCCTCACAGGCCCTCATGAGCAGGAGCAGAGATGAGCCTGGGGGCTTTGCACACATGACCAGGCTGGGATTTGACTGCTAGTTCTACTGCTGGCCCACTGTGTGATCTCCATGCTGCTGACCTCCCTGGAACTGTTACCCCCACGTGTAAGGTGTCATAAGACACCTACCTCGCAAGCCTGCCTGGAGACTGAAGTGAGACCACGTGCATGAACCACTTCCCATGGCTCCTGACGCTCCTGGGTGCACCTTCCGTGTACGCAGCTGCTGCTCAGACACCTGACCCCGCTGTCCATCCCCAGTGCCATAGGGTCTTTTCACAATTTACAATCTACATTTGTAACGTTGATCTGTATTAAATTTTCATCTGTCTCTCTCCCACCTGTGCCCTTTTTTCATCCAGCAGACCGAGGAAGTTGAATCATGGTGATCTTTGCGAATCCTATAATCGAAAGTGGTGGAGTGAGAACCGTCTGGAGAACTTTCCGTGGTCTACCTGAATTCTTTCTGTCGCTGTCCATCCATCAGGCCTTGCAGTTTGGGAGCTTTAGGAGCTTAATCAGGAAAGATTAGATTTAGCTACATATAATATGAAACAAGATTTAAAAACAACTGGCTTATGTAAAACTAGAGTTTTCAGGTTAATAGGGATGGAAGGCAGCAAGCCTGGAGCTGAGAGGGTAGACTTTTAGCTTTTGGTTTTGTGCTGTTTTCAACACGGGTTCTACCTTACGGCCTAAGATGGCTGCCTGAGCTTCAGCCATCATATCTGCCTCTCAGCTACAGAAAGGAAGAAGGAATGAAAGTCAGGTCCCTCCTAGAAACACATGATTCTTGTGTTATTAGGCAGGCAGCAAAGGCTTTAGGGCAGGAGGAGGAGGGAGCTTGTAGCCGCCAGGAAGGCCGAAGAGCATGGCTTGTTCTGGAGAACCATGTATCCACCTAAGAATTGGGGACTGTGTTGCTGAAGGGAGAATCAGTATTGGGGTGCAAACAGCAGATTCTCCCACAGGAGCCAGAAATGTAAAGGGCTGTTTGGAGGGGATCCGACTGTGGAACTAAAGCCATAGCAGAGGCTTATCTGTCCCTGTTACTACACTGAAGTTTCCTGATGGGTCAGGCCTGTGCTAGTAAAACAACGCCATGGCCATAGTTACCGGGAACCAGGCCTCAGCTCAGTAGTAGGATCTGGTTTTGGGGTGGCCTGATTCTCCCTGGGAGCTTAGGGTGAGGAGGCCAGGTGGAGCCGCCCTGTGGGTCTGGAACTAAGGAGGAGAGGGGTCGGATGTCAGGGAAGCCTTAGCTTCCTGTTCCAAAATCCTCTAGATCCTGGGACTTCCCTGGAGGTCCAGTGGCTAAGGCTCCTTGACACAAATCCAGGGGGCCCAGGTTCAATCCCTGGTCAGGGAACTAGATCCTGCGTGCTGTAACCAAGACCCCCAAGCAGCCAACTAAATAAATATGAAAAGAAAAAGGTCCCCTTGACCTTGATGTTCCCTAGACTTGAGCTGTTGGCCTCCCTTTGGCTGTGTGGATGGTTCTGGGGAGAGGTTCCCAATTCATCCTAGTGTGGGGTGCTCACTCCCTGCCCTTGTCTTAGCAAAGTCCTGTTCTGAACAAGCATCTGCCTCCTCCAGATGCTATAGAAGCGCTTTCTTTAGATGTTCACAGGCTGCCCTCAGCCTGTCCCGCTCTCCTCGGTTCTGAGTTGCCTCCTCTGGGAAGACTTCCCCGACCCCTGGGAATTAGTCATTTGTCCATCCGGGCTCCAGGCACACTTTGTGTTTCTTCCTTTTAAACACTGAGCATGTTCTAACTGGGTTCCCTCTCTCCCTGAGCCAGGCCCTGGGAAGTTTGTGTGGTCATTTCTGTGTGTCTAGCCCCGGCACAGGATCGGAACCCCTACGTTTTCAGTCGGTCTTGGCTGGATTACATTGAACTCAGTCCCCCTCCCCACCAGTGTTCTCATATAATCCTTGAAATAATCTTTTTGAGAATTTTGTTGGCCCTTGTGCCATGCTTGCCTGTCTGCAAGTTTCTAAATCTAGGTTTTTTCTCCTCTTCACCACAGTCATCTCCCTCAGGCCTTTGCTGAAACCTTCACTGTCCAGTGAACTTTGCTCTCTCCCTTCCCTCTTAGTCACCATGACTGGCAAATAATCAAAAGGAGGATAGGAAACAAATTTATCAAGCGCCTCCAATGTGCTAGTGACATTATCAACTCACAACAGTACTGTGAAACGGATACTAGCTCCATTTGACAGATGAGAAAACTGAGTCTCAAGTTACATCAAAAGTTATCCTTGTTACAACTAATAAGACATGACCCTCACATCTCATGGGGGAGACAGACACATGGAGTTCACCCTGGAGGTCAGGGTTCAACATATAGGCCCAGGGGTGGGGCACAGAACAGTGAAGAGGTGACACTGGCATGAGTCTTGAAAGATGGTTCAGCCAGGTGGATGGGAAACGGGATGGACAGGCAGGCAGAGAGCCCTTGGGAGAGGAGAGGTTGGGGAGGGGTGATGAGAGGAGAAATCTGCAGAGGCTTGAAGGGACCAGACCCTTAAGGGTTTTAGATGCTGAGCTAATGATCTGGACCCTTATCCTGTGGCCAGCGGGAGCCTGTGAGTGGGGGAGGGGGTTTAGCCTGGGGAGAGTCAAAGTCAGGGTCAGGGATGACTTTGGGGGTGACCCTGATGGCAGGGTCAGGGAACACCGGGGTTGCAAGGGAGCCTGGAAGTTCCAAGACCTTCCAGCAATAATCCAGGGGAGAGGAAATTCCCTGGTGGTTCAGTGCTTATGGCTATGCATTTCCCTGAAGGGTTCGATTCTGGCCGGGGAACTAGGATCCCACAAGCTGTACAGTGTGGCCAAAAAAAAAAATCAAGGGAAAGGTGGGCAGACCCTCCTCTCACTCACCACTCACTCTCAAACCCAGAATTTACTAAGCGCCAGTAGGGAAGTGCTTAGTTAAGCAGTATTAGGTGCTTGCTACTGCTAAGTCACTTCAGTCGTGTCTGACTCTGTGAGACCCCATCCCTGGGATTCTCCAGGCAAGAACACTGGAGTGGGTTGCCATTTCCTTCTCCAATGCAGAAAAGTGAAAGTGAAGTCGCTCAGTCATGTCTGACTCTTCTCGACCCCATGGACTGCAGCCTACCAGGCTCCTCCATCCATGGGATTTTCCAGGCAAGAGTACTGGAGTGGGTTGCCATTGTCTTCTCCAGTATTAGGTCCTTAGCACTGAGCAAAACAGAGTGGTCCCTGCCCTCCAGGGACTTACATTCCCCAAACTCTATATATGGGAATGGAGAGGAAGAGACTGGAGAAGAGAGAATACTAATAACATTTATTGAGTACTCACTGTTTCCCAGTCCCCCTTTACCTGGTTTAACTCCCTGAGTTCTCAGGGTAACCCCACAGGGCAGGCAATCACATTGAGCCCATTTTGCAGGTGAGGCACACTGAGGTGAGCGCCCCCACTCCACCCTGATATATGACAGGACAGGGCTTTAGCTGAATTCTAGCTATTCGCTGTCTCTCTGTTGGAGCTGGGATTTAAGCTGTAGGTAGTCTCTGGCTGGACACATGTACATCTCCAGGGAAAGCCCCAGAACATAAGTATGCCCAAATTGTGGGTCCTTCCTCACATAAGTCACACCCTAGATACATACGCTAACACTGCCAGACAGCTGAAGCAGGCCTGAGAAATGGGAGAGGGAGATCCAGGATCTTACCTCCAGGGGGCGCCACTCACGAGGTTGACAATGTGAAAGACACCCTAGGAGCAATGGGAGTCATGCGCAAGATCCCAGGGGAGGGAGCCCTCCCTCAAGTCTGGGGTAACTAAGGATGGCTTCCTGGAGGGGATGGCATTTAAATTATCACTTGTTGTTTAGTCGTTAGGCCGTGTCTGACTCGTTTGAGACCCCATGGACTGTAACCCACCAGGCTCCTCTGTCCATGAGATTTCCCAGGCAAGAATATTGGAGTGGGTAGCCATTTCCTTCTCCAGTGGATCTTCCCAACCCAGGAATTGAACCCACTCTCTTGCATTGCCCAGTACATCCTGAGCCAGGATGACCTGTTCAGGGGATCTTTACTGCTGAGGTACCAGGGAAGTCCTAAGTCATTGCTAATGGATGACAACCTGTGATTTACCATTCCAGAAACACTGCGTGAAAGAGAAGTCCTGAAGATTCATTTGGTGACTCACAGAGCGTTTAAAAGCAATTTGACTTAGCCATATTTTAAAAATTTGAGGTTTCATCTAAATGTTCAGATTTTCAGCTTCCAGTAAAAACAAGCCTGGTGACTTTGGATCACCACTTATTTCACAGGGTTGCGCTGGGCTGGAGCCTGCCCTGAAGACCCCTTCAGAGATTTGTGCCTTCCTGCCCCTGCTCAGTTGGGTCACAGCCCCCTTCACCTCTATCTTGCCTGTTCAGACCACATGATTCTACTACAGGCTGGTGAGCCGGGAGGCCTGGGATGACCATTCCTGCTTGAACAGTGAGGAAACTGAGGCTCAGAGGGATAGAAGAGATTAGAATTGTCACTTATTGTTCTGCTTCCCCAGATCTCTGAAGAGGTTATCTGGGCCCAGGGGAATGGTGTGAACAGAGGCGAGCAGGCATAGACTCTTTAGGGATCTGAAAGAGGAATGGGAGACTGGGGCGAAATGGTGACAAGAAGTGATGCTGCCTGGCTGCCACCATTATGCCCTGAGCCACCCCACAGAACTCAGAGTATGTTTTTAGACCAGGCACTGTCATCGAGGCACTGAGTCTGAGTTTCCCATCTATATAATGGGGCTGCAGCTGGCCTTCCCATATCAGGCCTGAAACTACCACTGTCCCCTACAGCAGGGGGCTTCCTCAAACAGCCCCCTTTGCTCCTCCCAATACACCCTTGGCTCCTCAGCCCCCTCCTCCTGCCTCCTTCCAACCATCTCTCCTTCAGGACCCTGACTGCTGACCTGACCCCCCATAGTTTCCCCTGCCTTGGAGAAGTACAACCAGGCAGGCTCCAGAGATACAGAGAGCCCCTCAGAACAGCCCACCAACCCTGCCCACTGATTCTCCCCCTCACCCCCTAATTCTTTCCACTCCAGCCTCACTGCTTCTGTCCCCTCAGCCTGAAACACTCTTCCCTGGGACCTGCAGGTCCACTCTGCCTTGTCTTCTCCAGGTCTTAGCTAAAAGGTCACTGTCTCAGAGAGGCCTTCCACGACCACCTTATCTAAGAAGTGATGCCTGTGTGGGAGGGAAGTTCAAGAGGAAGGAGATGTGTATATCTATGGCTGATTCATGTTAATGTATGGCAGAAACCAATACACTATAAAGCAATTATCCTCCAGTTAAAAAAAAAAAAGGAATAAAAATAAAAGCCCTTCCCCCAAAAAAGAAGTGACTCCCTCCCCACACCAGCCACTTCCCACCCCACCTCCACTCCAGCTTCATTTTTCTCCTTAACACTACCACAAGCCAGTACACTCCATATATTGCTTATTTATCTTGTTTGAGATCTGTTTGTCTCCACTAGAATGTAATTGCCCTGAAAACATGAGATTTGCACTTTTGTACACTGATGAGTCCTCAGCATATACAACTGACAACGCAGGGGCTCCATAAGTATTGAATGAACTGAAGTGTCAGTAGTGCTACCCTGAGTTGGCTCCTGATTTTACTGCTTAATGGTGGGTAGAGGGCCATACCTGAGCTTCAAACTCAAACCAAGCACCCACCTCAGCCCCAGCTCAGAGAGGTCAAGTAACTGTCTCAAGGTCACACAGCCAAGAAGTGCTAAAGGCCGACTACTCCCTGTTTTGCTTACAGTAATTGGGGCTGAGCAGAAAGATCATTATCCTAGTTATGAGATGTGCTTTCACCCACTCCATCCTGAGCCAGGATGACCTGTTCAGAGGTCCGTCTCTCCCACTAGTCAGTGAGTATGCCCTTTCAGAAGGAGCCACACTTTGTTCACGTTACCATTTCCCTGGTGCCCAGCACAGGCCTAGCATGTACCAGGTACCTGTAAGTGTCTGAAAGAATTAGTGACTGAAGATGCTCTGTAGTAACCAGTAGAGTCCAGACACACCAGGATTTTAGTCTTGGCTCTGCCACTTACTAGCTGGGTGACGCTGATGAGGTAATTTCTCTGATCCTAGTTGCTGTGAAATGAGGATCTTGGTACTGAATCCTTCAGGTTGTTACATCCTCACAGATGTAGAGATTTTGGAATAGGAGCTGGCACACAGTGCAGTGTCAGCTTAAAAAAGAAGGCATATTTTTTAAAAAGGAGGAGCTGGGCATTTTATGAGTGAGCTCCACATCGATGGAAGTGTGCAAATGAATGTGCAAATAGTTGAAAACTCCTGGGGTTTTCATTTCGTCCTCAACAGTTACTACTTCCACTTTATAGATTAGAAAATTGAGGCACAGAGAGATTAAGTCTCTAGCCCAAGGTATGGGCTAAAGCCAGACTAGGGAACTGCGGCGGGAATGAACCGAAGGGAAAGAGATTAGAAAGATCTAGACTCGCCAGTGCCAGCCGCCCCGAGATCCCCCTGGGAACCCTGACGCGACTGCTCCGGCTAAACGTGCGGCGGGTCCCGCACTCGGAGACATCTGGGCTCCGCCCGCCTCCGCCCCGCCTCCGCCCCGCCCCCTGCCGTCGGGTTGTCCAATCCCACACCATTTATGTAAATGAAGCACCTAGGGAGAACCTATGCGAGAGCGGCAGAGGCGTGGTCTTCGCCCACCTCCCGGGCAACGTTCTGATTCATTGTTAATATAGAGAGGCTGTGACCCTTGGCACCCCACCCCAGCACCCACTGTGTGTGGAAACCCGAGCCGAGGTTAGTACCGCGAGCGGAAAGGTGGGAAGGGAGGGGAGGCTAGTGAGGAAAGGTAGAGGAGTGAGGGACTCGGGGAGGGACTGTCTGACTAGCTGGATGGAGAGAGGTCCAGGGATCCATTCTCCGGGTGGGGCATGCATGTCCGCTGAAGGTTTCTCATTGTATCCACACCTAAAGTGCATTTTAGAGAAGGGTTCTTAACTGGTTGGGGGTGGGAGGAGGAAGCAGGATCGGTGAAGGGCACGTGTAGTTGAGCACCCCACACTCGCCCGCAGGGAAATAAGCAGCGTTCTCGTCTGAGGCTCCTTTATGTGGCGGGATCAGGAAGGAACCGCCCAGACTGGGCAAGACCGATGCGTCCCCCGCCACCCCCCACCACTGGAAGCAGGGAAGGACAAGGAGAGAGAACGGCCCTGGGTGGATTAGAGACCCCGGGGCTACCGGAGGGTCAGTGGGTGCTCCCTAGCCCCCTCAGTGCCCGTCTACTTCCCCACGTCTGATGGTCAAGGAGCCAGGAATCTTCTCCCTGGTTGCCCCAGGGGAGGATGTGAAATCCTCCAGCTCTCCGCTGAGATTGGCAACTAAGGCCAGATCCCCTGGGACACTTTGGAGGAAACTTGACAGGTATGAGCTGCTGACCTGGGGGCATGGTAAGGTGCATGTGTGCTTGGGGATATGGATTACTCTCACTCCACCCCCCTTGATGGGGGTGAGAAGAGCATCTTCAAGTCACACTGTTCTAGTGGGGCTCCCCTGGCCACCCCAGGACATGGGGTTGGAACCCTCAGTGGGGCCCAAAGGGGAAAGCCCGATGCTCCTCACAACACCAGGGTTTCTCTTTGGCTGAGCTCTGCCCGGCTTGCTGTGTGACCTAATGTTTTTCAATTTCATCCATGATTTTGTCCTCAATTCTGAAAATACCTGGCTGGCCACTTGCCTCTCTTCCCAGGGTTTCCCAGGGAATCTGTGTGAGTGGACAGTGTGATCCAGTGTCCCTCATGCCCACCTCTGAGAATGCGGGGAGACACAGCCTGGGTTTGAATCCAGTTCAGCCAATGGAACTTTCAGTGAGTTATGGAATCTCTGTGAGACTTAGCTGCCTCATCTGAAATTGGCATTCATTTTATCTACAACACATGTTAACTGTAAGGCAAGGGCACTGAAACTTTGGGGTGCATTGGAATCACCTGGGAGACTTGTATACAATGCATTGTATAAATGCCCGTGTAAGTGCCTTATCTCCAGAGATTCTGAATGGGTGGATCAGGGAAGGAATTGGGAATATGCATTTTATAAGCAGCTCAGCTGAGTCTAACGCAGGGTCCTCAAAATACACTTCGAGCAACACTGCAGTAATGAGTAGAAATCACATGTCAAATGCTTGGCAGAGTGCCTGGTGCTTAGGAGGTGCTTAATGAGTGTTTGTTGAGTGAATAAACGAACAGATGAAAGAATTGATGGATAACCTCATTTCCTTGGTCCTTGGCTGTCTGGGATTAAACCGGGGCTGGAGTTCAGGTCAGCTGGTCTTTGTCTCCCCCTGCCATTCTTCCCAGGCCCCACCATCAGACTGAAGGAGCTGCCTTGGCCTGACTCGACTGATATGGAGGGGGTGGCTGGAAATGCCTCCTGCGAACACTTTGAAGCTGATGTGCTGGCCCAGAGCTGCTGTCAGGACTGTTGCCAACCTGAGGAGGCCCACAGAGCAAGGCACCAGGTAGGTAGGCTTCCTAGAGTGGTTGGGATGCTTTGGGACAAAGGAGTCTGTGATGTGGGTGCTTGGCCAGGCCACTAACTTGCAGCTGAACCCAGACACTGACCTTCCTTGTGGTCAGAACCTCACTTTTCCCAATCTGTGCAGTGAGGCGGTGGAACCATGGTAGTGTTTCCCGAGTGCCAGTCATTCTCCTCCTGCTTTTATCATTTTTTGCTAAGCCTCATATAACCTATTTCTTGCTGTGCATTTATGTTAAGTCGCTTCAGTCATGTCCAACTTTTTGCAACTCTGCGGGCTGTGGCCCTCCAGGCTCCTCTGTCCGTGGGGATTCTCCAGGCAAGAATACTGGAGTGGGTTGCCATGCTCTCCTCTTGGGGATCTTCCTGACCCAGGAATCAAGTCTGCATCTTTTATGTCTCCTGCATTAGCAGGCGTGTTCTTTACCACTAACGCTACCTGGGAAGCCCATTACTTGCTGTATTAGTCTTTAAATCCGTACCCTTTTTAAACTTATACTATAACAAAAGTTTACATCACCACCACAAATAGAAAACTAGGATCATGTCCTTCATATAGAAGCTTAAAAGGAAAGAAAGGAAAAGGAAAAAGAAAGTCAGAAATGTCATTAAATTCTAACCAGGAAGTATTGTCATAGGCTAAAGGCTCTGAGCTTGGGACTTCCCCAGCAGCCCTGTGGTTAAGACTCTGTGCTTCTACTGCAGAGGGTACTGGTTTGATCTCTGGTCAGGGGACTAAGATCCTACATGCCAAGTAGGGTGACCAAAAAAAATTTTTTTAAAGGGATTCTGAGCCTGGGTCCTGCTGTCTGTCTGTTAAAAAGGGAGATTGCTAGGTGTTAGGCATTATAGATACCCCATACCCACTGGGGACTTTCTCCTTGAAGGTACTGGAGGAGTGAAAGGGGATGGATGGATGTGATGGATGAAGTTTTAGGCTCAGCCCTGGTCTATGTAAGCCTGGGGCTATGAGAAGCATGGGACCGTGACTCTTCAAGAGTGCTTGCCTGACCTCCTAACGACTCTGCCATTCCCAGTGCCCCTCTTGAGCCTGGTGGCCGTCTCCATGCAAGCGTTAGGCTCTGAGAAGTGGTCATTATAAGGGAGTTGCTATTCAGCTTTGGAGCCAGGCAGACCAGAGTTCCAGGCCTAGTTTCCATTCACCTGCTGTGTGACCATGAGTCATTGACCTCTCTGGTTTCACTCTCCTGATGGGTAAAGTGGGGCAACAAATCCTCACCCTCAGGGCATCCGGCCCTGCGTAGCCCAAGTCACACGTGGCTAGGTCAGTACACACTAGTTTCCTTTCTTCCATCTTCCCAACCAGAAAAATAAACCTGGGAGATTCTTTTCTACCTGTCCTGATACTGCCAAAAATAGCTCCCCAGCCCTCAACCCCAAGTTCAGGAAGCAGATGCTTGAAAGCCCTGTGAGTCCATCTCCCCTGCAGATGACCTTCTCCCAGTGGGTGGGGGGATGGCAAACTTGGAACAGGAGAAGGAACCTGGGTTCAGAACCTGAGTGCTAGTCTCAGTCCCACCCCTTCTCAGATGAGATCTTGGGCCACCTCGTGTGTTCACATGTATTGAAGAGGTGCTTTTTTCCTTCTTTTTCTTTTTTAATTTTATGGTTGTACCACATGGCATGAGGGATCTTAGTTCCCTGACCAGGAATCAAACCCTTGCCTCCTGCAGTGAAAGCAAGGAGTCTTAACCACTATACTGTCAGGAAAGTCCTGAAGAGGTGCTTAAAATGTGTCAGGCATTATGCTAGATTTGGGGAAACAGTGCTAAATAGAACAGACAGAGTTTCTAGTTCATGAGGTTTGGTGTCAAGCAAGAGAAATGGAGGCAAAGTAATCAGGCAAATAGTTGATGACGGTTGCGTGAGGGTAAATGGTAGGGCACTGGGGAATGGTACTCCAAGTAAATGGTATTTTAGCTGCCTGGTGAGGACTATGAGGGCATGGCCAGTGAAGCTGGGGGAAGGGGAGGGAAACAGTATGTGCAAAGGCCCTGAGGCAGAAAGTAGGAGGCACACTTGAGAAGGGAGAGAAGCCAAGGATGGAGAATGGGGTGGGGAAGTAGGTCTCACCAGCCTTGTGGGGACGTTAGATGTTTCCCTGAGAGGCACGGGGAACCACTAAGGATTTTAAACACAGGAGTGATGTGATCAGATTTGCATTTTCAAAAGTCACTCTGACTGCAGGACAGTGAATGGACAGCAGAGAGTGTGAATGAACCAGGTGACCAAAGCAGAAAAGGTGCAATTACTCATATCAGAGATGATGGGATGTAGGCAAATGAACACATTTCAAAACTAACTGAATAGGAGAATGGAAAGGATTTGGTCACTGAGTAAGGTGAGGGGCCAGAACATGACTGACTGCTAAGTTATTTCCTGAGGCAGGGTTCCTGGGATAAGAGGTTTGTTTGGAGTTGTTTGGGGTGGTGAGTGCGAGGTGCCTGGGGGACACAGTGAGGATGAGGGGGGTTTACTTACTATAACGAGCTCCGGAGCCAGACTCGGTAGAAGATAGAGGCTTTCAAGTCATCAGGATCTAGCACTGATGACAGCCTTGCTCACAGATGAACAGGTTCAAACATGTGGAGTCACAAAATCTGTGTGTTAAAAAAGCACCCCCCCGGCATGGATGGAGCTGTGCATTTCCCAGCTGGATCCTTAATTACACTGCAGAGCAAACTCATCCCTGAGGGGCCTGATAAATGTATCCCTTGGGGTTAGAGCCAGTTCTGACGTCTTCACCTATGTTAGAAAATGCAGGGACTCCCCTGAAATCTAGTGGTTAAGACACCGAGCTTCCAAGGCAGGAGGCATGGGGTCTGAGCCCTGGTGGGAAACTAAAGATCCCATTTGCCATGGGGCATGGCCAAAAATAGATACATTAAAATAAAATAGAGAAGTTTTTTTTTTTTTTTTTAAAAAGGAAAAGCAGAAATGGCCCCAGGTCCCAGAGCATCCCTTTCCCAGAAGCTTACTTCAGCTCCCCTAGGCTCCTAGGCTCTCTGGATGCATCTCTGCTCTGCTTCAGCTGAGTCTCCCAGGTTGAGAGGTGTGGGAGGTCTTATCCCTGGAAATCACACAGTCTTGACCAGGTCATGGCCAGGTTCTGGATGGAGGAGTGAGGGGCTAAGTGGGAGGGTCTTGCTGTGTGTCAGACTCCACACATTCCTTTTCAATGCATCTCTTCTTAAGTTTATTTAACATATCATTGATTTAACACTAATAAAATTCCATTGAATGTTTTTACATTGTTTATGATATTTAATATGTGCAGATCAGGCAGTGTTATAAGCCTTTTACACAGATTAACTGATTTAATTCTCATAACACCCCTAGGAGGTGGGTCCATTAATTACCTCCACTTTATAGATGAGCAAACTAGGCTCAGAGAGGAAAGTCACTAGGCCGAGGTCACTCAGCTGGGAAGTGGAGGCGCCAGGATTGGGCCTGCTGGCTGTCTGAGGCCAGAGCCCGTGCTGACCCGCCAGACAGGAAATCAGAGCTGGGGACTAGCTGCTGGGCCTACTCGTGCGGGTGAGGGGTACTGATGGGGCTGGAGGTAAAAGCAGGGAGCAGGCACCATGACAAAGTGGGGGTCCTGGTGGCCCCAGGTGGGCTGGGACCCCTTGACGATTCCCTGAGAGCCGCTCCCTCTTCATTCACGTGGCAAGGTCCCCAGGGCAGCCAAGGCGCCAGGCTGGGCTGCAGTTCTGACACCTCCCGCCACCGGGTGCTGATCAGAATCAGGCTCCGGGGCAGGGGGTGAAACTGAAGCCAGCTGGGCGTTCTCTGGCTCAGCTTGGCTCAGCAGACACTCCAGCCCACTCCTTGGCACTGCCCAGGTCCCCGAGGGGTGGCCTCCCTGGAACCCGGAGACTCTGTGCCCACCCTGGGGCTGCGGCCAGGCTGTGGCCTCCGCCCTGGTTCTGGGCTCCAGGGTCCCCAGGGAGCCCGTGCCCAGGCCCCCCCGCCCGGCCCGATCTCAGGTGAGCCGCGAGGATCGGGTTCCTGCGGTTTCATGTCCTGCATTGTTCTTGGCTGGGCCCCGGCTTATGAAACAGTAATGAGGGGCCCCTGCTCCCGCAGCCGGGCCCTCTAAGGTTTCCGCTGCCTCGGCCGCCGCTGCCACGGCCCAGAGTCGGGGCCTGGGAGGGAGGCAGCGTGGGGGCCTGAGCCGGAGCCCCCCGGGGACGAAGGTGCTGACAGCCGACAGCCGCCACTGCGGAGCCCGCTGCCCAGGTAACCTGAGAGGAGGCGGGGTGCAGAGTGCCGCGGCCGCTGTCCCCCCTACCGAGGGAGGGCCCTGCCACCCCAGGAGATGGGGAGAAATGGAGGGGGGCGTCCCAGAGGTGAGCAGCCGTTCCCCCCGGGTGAGCCCAGCACCTGCCTTCGCAGGTGTGGCCCTGCTCAAGGCTGGAGGCAGCGAGGAGCCGGCAGTCGGCTCAGGGGCCCCGTCCCCACTCCTGGGACCTTGACCTTCCAGCCCTGGAGCCCCAGACTCTCCTTTTGGAGGGCGTATCTTTCCTTTTCTCCAAGGTCTCCTTTCCATCTCTTCCTCCCTTAGACATTTTCCTACATTCTCTGTGCCAACTTGATCCTCCCCCTCCCCCGTAGTCCTCATCCATGTCTCTTGGTGATAGAAGACCCTTTGGGATCCTTTTGTGCACTTCACATCCTCAGGCACACACACATGTGTACCAACACACACAGGCTTGCTTGTGTACACAAATTGAGTGAGTATGTTGATGCATGTATTTATAAACACATATAAACAAACGTATATGCACTCTGCAAACAGACGCACCAGCGTACCCACCGGCCATGCACACATACATGCACATGTGAATCCTTGCACACACCGCAGGAATTTACACGAACACATATCTATACACGTGTGCGCATGCACACACCCTGTACCTCTGCCAGTCCCCAGCTCGGGTCCCCAGGGGCGCTTCCAGTCTGATGGACAGCTCTTCTTGAGAAGCGGAGATCCCCGAGGAGCTGTCTGGAGACTTCCACACCGCCTGGTGGGGGGAGGGGCTGCTCAGGGGGAGGGGAGCCCCCACGTGGGCCGTGAGCTGCCTCCTCTCCAACTCTGTCTTAGGAGCCTGGAAGGCCTGCGAGCGCTGAGGTGCCCTACTGCGACCTGCCCCGCTGCCGGCCTGCCCCTGAGGACCCGCTCAGCACCCCGACCTCCAGCTGCCAGTCTGTGGTGGGTCCAGGCCGTGGCCCAGAGCCTGAGAGGTGGGTAGGAGGACCCTGGGGCCTGAGGAGGGTTTCCTGGGGTAGGATGCCCTCACCCATCCCACCCCACGCCCCTTCCTGATAGCAGCCTCTGCCTGTGATGGCTGCTGGCGTGGGTCACATGGTCTGTCCACCTGGCCTGGGCACAGGAGCAGTGGGCATGTTCCATGGGCCCTTACTTGGGGGATGGAGCAGCCATGTACCCACCCTGCATGGGCATGGGCCAGAGTCTGCTCACATTTCCCGGGTCCCTTTGCTTTAAAAGATTAAACAGTCTCGCACCAAGGGGCACTTGTTATCACGCACCTACCTGACCATGCACTGCTCCGGGCCGTCTCCACTCTGGGGCCTCAGTTGGACTGAAGTCCCTCTTTGGGGCCATAGTGCCTTGGAGGGCATGGCTGAGAGTCTAGAAACCTGAGGTCTAGCTTTAGTTCCCTCCCCGATGGGGTGAGGGAACTTAAAAGCAAGTTTTGGCCTCTTTTTATACCTCAGTTTCCCTGTTTGTTTGTTTGTTTGTTTTTAAAGAGTTATTGAATCACATTAGCATTGTTTTGGGACTGTGTGTTCCTCTTTGTTTAAAAACAAAACAGCTCTGAATTCAAACGTTTCAGAAAGTCTGGGATAAACAAATTTGAATATCTTTTTTTTGCCGGGCTTAGAGATTTTAGTTTGCTAGCATGCGTTGTGCTTTTGGGTGGGGAAGGTAGGAGAAATATGTAATATATCTCAAACTTAGTTGATCACAGGCCTCTTTTAATGGTCGTCACCCTTTTCTATCTCGCAGGCTGATCTGTGGGTCACTCACTGGGGATAAAGCCAGCTCTAACCTACTGGCTTCTTTAAAGCAAGGCTTTCTTTACAGCCCCCTCCCTGGCATCGTGACTGGTGGCCCTGTCACTGCCCCTGGCGCCCTGCTGCCTCTCAAACCCCCCCATTAGCCCAGCACTCATCTGCCTTCTTAGTCTTACCGAGCTTGGGGTTCTCTCTTCTGCTCCAGGGACATGGTTGGGGCTGGGGCCACAGCCCTGAGTCACAATGCTTTTCTGCCTTTTCCTAGCTCTGTGACCTTGTCTGGTCCCTTGACTTCTGTGAGCCTCAGTTTCTTCATCTGTAAAATGGGAATCATTGCACTCACTTAAAAGGGAGACTTTTGGAGCTAAACGAGATAGGCCCTGTGAAGGGCGGAGCACAGACAGCTGTTGGTGTTAACTCCCTCCTCTGCCCAAACATGGGCTGTGTGTGTACCTGAGCGGTGGTGGGGTGTTACTCCTTAATTCCTATTACTTTGAGGGAAAAAGTCATGAGTCTGTCTCCTCTCCCAGGGGCCCGCCAGCAGGGCTTCTGGCAGAGGGCTTCACAGCTGCCTCCAGGAGCCGGGAACCTGAGGCAGCTCCCTACCTGGAGGGCCTGGCCTCCTCCCCATGTGGCAGCTTCAACGAGAGCCCCGACTCTGGCCCCAGCGCCAGCCCTGACTGCGAAGCCCCTGATGATACCAGCGACTCATCATTGGTGGTGAGATGGGGGCGGGAGGCCAGGGCAAGAGCAGGTGTCAGCCCCGGGCCAGCCCTGGCATCCCGCCCAAACCTCCAGACAGGGCTGAGCGTCTCACACCCGGGAAGGGAGCCCAGGTCCCCTGCAGACTTAGCCAGCATTTTGGGCTGCCCATGGAGGGGCGAGGACTCTCCAGGGTCAGTCCAGGGGGGCTGAAGGTCTGGCTATGACAAGATGGAAGCAGGCATTCCTGCTCCCGGTGAGTCACCAAAGGGCTCTGGCTGCCAAAATCTCTCAGTTCACAGAGGCTGGGATGTTGGGTGTGGTGCCCAGAGCAAGAGTGAGACTGGTCCAAGGCCCTGCCCTGGTCACACACTGCTCAGCCCCATAACCAGCCCTGGCATAGATCTCCGAGGATCAGAGGAAAGGGAGCAGGCTGGGGGGCCTGGCAAGGGTGGGGGGTCGGGGTGTGATTTAGCCGGGAAAAGGGGAGACTCAGAGGAGCTTCCTGGGACATTCAACCCTCAAAGGTCTGTCCTGGGCCACAAGAGGCAAACTATCCATGAGAACCTAAGGGAAAGTGATAAGATTCAGAATAAAATATCCCAGCCCGTGGGCAGTATCTTGGGAAGTCTTACCACCCCACTCTGAGGTAGAGACTTGCATGACCCTGACTTGGGGCAGGAAATCTGAGTCTCAGAGAAGAGAATTGTGTTACTTGAGGCCATACATCTGGGAAGCAGTGGGGCTAGATTTTGAACACACCTACTTCTCTGGGGACTCTGGAATGTCTCTGGGGTGGGGCCCCTTTACCAATGCCCTCCAATCACATGGAGTCCAACTGCCCTGGGTACGAGTCTCCTCCCATATAAACCACTTCCCAGCTGTGTGACTTTGGGCAAAGTCTTAGCGCCAGTGGACGTACCTACTGCACAGGGTCGATTGAAGATCCCAGCACAGTCCTGAGTATGCAGCAGGTGCTCTTTCAGTGTCAGTTTCTTTCCCTTCCATCTACCCATCTCACGCAGGGAGTGCTGGCCCTGGGCTCTCTCTTTTTGCTCTCCAAACAGACTTTCTCCTCCCCTTCTCTGGCAGGACTGGGACACTGTTGAGAGACGGGAGGAGGCCCCCAGTGGGGACAACTTCACCGTGATGATCCCACGGAAGTCGCAGGAGGTGCCAAGGGCTGACAGTGCCCGCAAGGCTCCTCCTCTCCTCACCCAGTCCCCTGTGGGAGGAGGAGACACTGCAGGCCAGAAAAAGGAGGGTAAGTACCTTCTGCCAGGCCAGCTTGGTCCCTGTGACCACAGGTGTGGTGATGTCCTGGGAACTGGGAGCCAGATGGCCAGGTTTCTGGTCACATGGGCCCCTGGTTACATCTTATTTTGACAGCTTGGATGAATAACAGTTAACAGTTCCCATATACTTATGGAGCAGACATAATGTGCCCTGCAACTTGCTTTAAATACATCATCTCACAACTGGTGGGTCAGGATCTTCAGGTTGCAAGTGACAGAAATTGACTGAGTGAAAGTCTAGGAGAATGACTTCAGGTTTGGCTGGATCCAGGTGTTCAGACAGCATCAGAAATCTGGTCTCTGCTCTGCTTACTTCTTTGTTGGCTTCATTCTCAGCCAGATCCTCCCCTGATGATGACATGCTGAGCAGCAGGAGTGGCAGGCTGTAGCCTACCTAATTTTCAACTCCCACAGTAAAAGGGTACAATCTTCCCTATAGATGTAGCTGTGGTCCCAGGAAGGGTTCTCCCTGGAACCCAGCATGGTTTTGTGCCCAAACTGGTGACCAGGGATGGGATCGGCCCCCTGTGCAAACCTCTGAGAGTCTGGGAGAGGAGATGGCTCAGAAGAAATTAAGGTGATGTTTCCAGAGAAAAACAAAAGACGCTGATCAGGCCAAGTCCACTGATGCCTGTTACACTGGTCAGCATCTCGCTGGTATGTGAACCCAGGATGCTGGGTCCTCCATCACCACTGCACTGTGTTGCCTCTGGGCCTGTGTCTTCAGCATCCTTCAGAGGATTGAGATGTGAGATGGGGCATCCATGTCCTAACCCCACGGGGCAGTCTGGGCTTCCCATGGCCTCTGTAGCATTCAGACATCAAACACACGAGCACTAACTGTGTGTAAGACCTTATGCTAGACACCTTGGGTGTTCAGGGGGAGATAGACATGGTCCCTGTCCCAGAAAGCTCATCATTCAGTAATGCAAACAGACAGGAGATGACGAACAGAAGCCTAGGACACAGGAAGAGCAGAAACAGCTGCGGGGATGGAGGCAGGGCAGAAAGAGCTTCATTCCAGCCCGGGAAGGACTCAGAGGAATGCCTTCTGAACATGGTGCTCTAGTTGAGAAAACTGCTGAGTACAGGCTAGGAGTGTGATGAGGGAGTATCCTGGTATGTACAGCTTCAGCAAAGAGTGGGGTGTATAGTTAGGCCAAACCATGAGGGGCCTCGAGTCGAGCCAAGGGGTTTGGACTTTCTTCTTCTCTCTCTCTCTTTTTTAAAGTGTCTCTATGTCCTTCTTTCTTTTTTCTTTCTTTTTTATTTATCTGACTGTGTCAGGTCTTAGTTGCAGCACCTGGGTGCTTCGTCGTGTTGTCATGCAGGATCTTTCATTGTGGTGCATGGACTCTCTAGTTGTGGCAGGCAGCTTCAGGAGTTGCAGCATGCAAGCTTAGTTACTCCAAAGCATGTGGGGTATCAGTTGCCTGAGCAGGGATCGATCCCACATCTCCTGCATTGCAAGGCAGATTCTTAACCATTGGATCACCAGAAAAATCCCTGGACTTTCTCCTTTAAGTAGTAGGGAGCCACGGAAGGTTTTTGAGAAGGGGAGTGATGTCATTGGTTCCGAGCCTTAAAAGAGTTTCACTAGGGCAAGGATGCAAAGGATGCAGGGTGAGACTGCAGGATGAGAAACCAATTAAAGAGACTACCGCAGCCACCATAGTAATAACTGGTTCAGGCACAAATCACTGGCTGATGCTTAATTCCTGCATGGAGGGTTGTTAGGAAACAGGATATTTACATGGCCTCAAAGTGTCACCCCTCAGATTACACATTGATTACAGAGGGAAAAGGCGCCCTTAGAATGAGGAGATCTGGCAGACACCAGCTTAACCAAGTGGTTGGTCAGCATCCTAGCATGGGGCAAACTGGCTGGGTGCTCCCGCGTGGTGCACAGGGGAGGACACAGCATCTTTTCCCAATTTGGCTGCTTAAACAAAAATCCATCACCTGTCTCTAATCCCAACAGAACATCAGACAAACCCACACTGAGGGATATTCTGCAAAGTAACTGACAGGACTCTTCATGAAAGACCAAAAAGGACTGGGGAGCTGTTCTTGAATAAAAGAGGCTACAGAGTGGGGAAAGCAAAATGCCATGTGTATCCGGGCTTGGATTCAGAATAGGAAAATAAAGAGCTATGAGAGGCATTATTGAGATAGCGAGGCAGTTTGAATGTGGACTGTGTGTATTGTATCCATGCTTTACTTCCTGAGTGTGATAACAGAAGCAGATCATCCTCACTCGTAGGAGGTACACGTGGAGGGGTTCCTTGGTGGCTCAGACAGTAAAGAATCTGCCTGCAATGCAGGAGACCCAGGTTCGATCCCTGGGTTGGGAAGATTCCCTGGAGAAGGGAATGGCTACCCACTCCAGTATTCTTGACTGGAGAATTCCATGGACAGAGGAGCGTGGTGGGCTAAAGTCCATGAGGTCGCAAAGAGTTGGATGTGACTGAGTGACTAACACTTTTCATGGACGGCTTAGAGGTGAATTGTCATGAGGTCTGTTTTTAAAAATTATTTATATATTTGGCTATGTGGGTCTTGCAGCACAGAGGATCTTCAGTCTTCACTGCAGCAAGCAGGATCCTTCAGTTACGGCATATGGGACCTAGTTCCCTGATCAGGGATCGAACTCGGACCCCCTGCACTGGGAGCTCAGAGTCTTAGCCACTGGACCACCACAGAAATCCCTCCTTACGCTTTCTGTCCAGTCAGCAGCAGTTCTGGTCAGCACCTCCAAAACACACCCAAAAATATGTCTCCTTTTTGCCGTCTCTGCCACAGCTCCCTGATCAAACTAGGGGTTATTGCCGGAGCCTCCTTCAGTCTCCGGTTCTGCCAGGCCCCTTCAGTCCATTCTCCCTCCAGCAGCTGAGCCATCTTTTAAAAACATTCATCAGATCTTGTCAACACCCCACCCCCACTGCCCTGCCCTCTCAGCCCCTGGGGAGAGGGCGTGTGGGAAGAAGTGCCTCCCCAGTGTGAACGGCCTGATCGTGGTGGGATTTTGTACTAGACATCTGCTTTCTTGCTCTTAAACACAGGGTAGTGGGGTTGGGGGGAACCCTCACCATGTGACCGGCTTGATCAAAGGCGGTCACCTCTGTCCACCTGGTGGCATGCTCCCAAATCACAGCAGGAGGCCACCACCTGGGAGGGATCAGCCAGGTGCGAGATGCTGGGAACACTTTGACATCCCCCTAGGGCTCCTCCCAGTTTGCAAACACTGGATGGAGCAGGCTGTGCTGAGCCTGGCTGGCTGAGGGACAGAACACAGATGCCCTGAGCATCTGCAAAGTCTGCCCCGTGTGCTCATAAAGGGGCTGCAGGGGTGAAGTCAGATCCTGGTTGGGCCAGGCTCAAAGGATGCGCTGATCAGGGGAAAGGGAAGGAACTGGGGCTGGGGTGCTGAACCAGCTGTGAGCCTCTGGGAGGGGCGGGAAATGCCATCTCAACCAGCACCCAGGCTCACGGGGCGGGAAGACTCCAGGACAAGGCAGAGCTCAGAGCTCACTTATGGTGTGCTAGGCACAGGAGACACAGCTGTGAGTGAGAAGGCGAGGCCCCTGCCCACAGGGACCTCAGAGGCCAGCGGGGGCGAGCAGAGCCTTGCTGGCCATGGGAAATGCCTGGGTTTTATTCCAAGTGCAGTTGGGAGCCCCAACAGTGGTTTGTGTGCTTGTTTTTAAATCTTTTAGAATAGTTGCAAAGATCGTATAGAGAGTTTCAATTATACCCTTCACTTGGGTTCTTCCAATGTTGACATCTTACATAATTATAGCCCAATTATCAAAATTAAGAAATTAACACTGGTAACAATACTGTTAACTAAACTACAGACTGTCTTTGTTGTTTTTAATGTTTATGTGTTTGACTGTTCTGGGTCTTAGTTGCTGCATGTGGAATCTTTTAGTTGAGGCTTGTGAACTCTTAGCCACAGCACATGGGATTTAGTTCCCTGACCAAGGATCGAACCTGGGTCCTCTGCGTTGGGAGTGTGGAGTCTTAGCCACTGGACTGCCAGGGAATTCCCACTACAGACTTTCTTTGAATTCACCTTTTTCCCCACAAATGTCTCTTTTCTGTTGCAGGACCAAATCCAGAATCCCACATTGCATTTAATCAACATGTCTTCTGAACTTTCTCCCATCTGAGATAGCTGAGTCTCCTTGTAAGCTGGGGTGGTCTAGCTAGGTTTGCTTTTCGAAAGGATCTCCCTGGGTAGATAATGACCTTGTGCCCGGAGTGTACATGTTGGAGGGCTATGGTAACCCTCCAGGTGAGACAGGAGGGAGACTGAGAGCGGGGAGGTGGGAAGAGGTAGATGAGAGGAGCTGGCGGATTTGGAATGTCATGGGACATCAGTTCATCAGGCAACAACCGGCAAAATAATTTTCTCCTTGGGGGCAGTGCTATGCCTGCTTCCGGGATCCTAGTTTCCCGACCAAGGGGGGGAACCCGGGCCCTGACAGTGAAAATGCCGAGTCCCAACCACAGGGCCACCAGGGAATTCCCAATGATGAAAACTTTAAGTGCCGCTCTGTGCGTGGTTCCAGTCCCCTGAAGGGTACTAGAGACTTAGGGTTCAGTGATACCATCTCAGAGAGCTTAGAGGAGGCGGAAGTTTCAAAGTAGGAGAAGAGGGATTCCTTTTTTGTTTTTTGGCCAAGCCATGCGGCTTGTGGGATCTCGGTTCCCCCACCAGAGACTGAACCCTGGGCCAAGGCAGTAAGTCCCAGCCACTGGGCCACCAGGGAACTTCCCAGAGAAGAGGGACTATGAAGCATGGCCTTTAATGAAGGTGGTCATGGCCCCGTCAAGATAGGCCACACTAGCCTTTACTTCTCTTCTGAAGCACCAACCCAGGGACATACGTGCACCGGACTGGTGGCTACCACATGCCTGGGACCAAGGAACTGAGGGGGGTGGAGCGTGACGCCACCATCATGCTGCCCCTTCGTGGGGATGGGTGTCCCTCGCTGAATAGGGAAGTTATGCGAATCCCGTAGATCAAGGCTTCTTCAACTGTGGCGTGTGTGCAGATGGCCTGGGAATCTTACTAAAACGTGGATTCTGATGCAGTGTGCCCAGTGGGGGTGGGGGTGCTGAGACCCTGCATTTCTAGCAACCCCCCCAGGTGAGGCCATTGCTGCCGGTTCATAAAAGGAAATTTCTAGACCTGTCACACAGGAGTCTCACTGGAAGGGAGGGAGGGAGTCCTGGGAATCCAATTGCAGGAAGTAGAACAGAAATGGAAAGTTGTTGGTAGCTGCTATGAGATCCAGCTCTTCCTCTCTGGGCTCACAGAGGCGGTTTTCAAAACTGCTGTTGAAGAGTGCTTCTTTTCTGAAGGTCACTATATGACCTTTGGCTCTACCACCCACCCCACTTTGACCGAGTCTGCCTGGTTTTCAATTTCAAACTCCTGACTTCAGCCTGAGGGGGTACCTAAGCCCTCCTGCAGTCTGCTTGCTCCTAGGGGCAGAGGTGTGTGAGCGCCTCCAAGGAGATGGTATGGGGTCTTCCCCAGTCATCCGTCCCAGGGGGCCAGGAAAGGTAGGCTGTGGGAGCCGCCTGGACCTCTCCACTTGCCTTGAAGCTGCCTCCTCTCTCTAGGCTCCGGAGGTGGGAACCGAAGCGCCGGACAGCACTGGGCCAAGCTCCGGGGAGAAAGCGGGTACTTCTCCTTGGAGCGATCCGGGTCGGGGCCGACCCCGGCCTCCCCCGCGACACCACAGAGCGGTCCTCGAAGTGCCACCTCCCAGGCTTCCTCTGTCCATCGCTCTGCCCCAAGGAACGCAGTCCAGGATGCTTCCCCACGACGCGGGACCTCCCGAGCCTCCTCTCCCCCCCGAATCACCCAACGGGACAACGCTGGAACCTCATCTACTCAACAGGATGCCCCCAAGACCTCTTCCACACAGCGGAACACCCCCAGAGCAACTTCTCCTTCAAGAGCTGCCCCACGAGACAGCCTCAGAACCTCGTCTGCCCAACATGATGCCTCCAAGACTTCTTCCACACAGCGGGACGCCCCCAGAGCAACCTCCCCCTCAAGAGCTGCCCCACGAGACAGCCCCAGAACCTCGTCCACCCAACAGAATGCCCCAAAGACCTCTTCCACACAGCGGGACACCCCCAGAGCAAACTCCCCCTCTAGAGCTGCCCCACGAGACAACCTCAGAACCTCGTCTGCCCAACACGATGCCTCCAAGACCTCTTCCACACAGCGGGACGCCCCCAGAGCAACCTCCCCCTCAAGAGCTGCCCCACGAGACAACCTCAGAACTTCGTCCGCCCAACAGGACGCCTCCAAGACTTCTTCCACACAGCGGGACACCCCCAGAGCAACCTCTCCTTCAAGAGTTGTCCCACGAGACAGCCCCAGAACCTCATCGACCCAACGAAATAATCCTCGGGTTTCCTCTCCCCCCAGAGCCACCCAACAAGACAACTCCAGAGCCTCTTACACCCAACAGGACAACCCTCAAGCTCCTGTTCCGACTTGTACTCCCCAGCGGGGCACCCCCAGACCTTGTGTTCCACAGAACACACCTAGAAGCTCTTCTGCCCAAAGGGACAACCCTAAAACCTCTTGTACCCAACAGGACAATCCCAAATCCTCTTCCTCACGGCGGGAAAACCCCGGAAGCACCTGTCAGGGCTGCACCCAACAAGACAATCCCAGAGCATCCTCTCCCCATCGCTCCTCTCAGTGGAACAATCCCCGGAACGTCTCTCCCCACCGTACTAACAAAGACATCCCATGGGCCTCCTTTCCCCTCCGGCCAACGCAGAGCGATGGCCCCCGGACCTCCTCCCCATCTCGCTCCAAGCAAAGTGAGGTTCCCTGGGCATCCATTGCCCTCCGGCCAACCCAGAGCGACCGGCCTCAGACCTCATCTCCTGCTAGACCAGCTCAGCGGGACTCACACCAGTCCTCCTCTGGACCCACCCAGCACAACTCACCATTCCGGGCCACTGCCACCTCCCATAACCCAGGCCACCACGGTGCCTCCAGGACGTCCTCGCCTCTGCACCCCACTCCCCATCGTGCACCCCAGACCTCTTCCGAGCCCCCCCAGCCTCCATGTGCTGTGTGCATTGGGCACCGGGACGCCCCTAGGGCCTCCTCGCCTCCTCGCTATTTACAGCATGACCCTTTCCCCTTCTTCCCAGACCTCCATGCATCTGAGAGTGAATCGCCCCACCATGATCCCCCCTATATGCCCCCAGCTGTATGCATTGGACACCGGGATGCCCCCCGGGCTTCCTCACCTCCCCGCCACACCCAGTTTGACCCCTTCCCCTTCCTCCCGGACACATTGGATACTGAGAACCAGTCCCCCCAGCATGACCCTCCTCAGTTCCCCCCACCTGTGTGCATTGGGTACCGCGATGCACCCCAGGCCTCCTCCCCGCCCCGCCATGCCCCCGAGCCCTCCCTCTTGTTCCCGGATCTCCCCAGAGCCAGCACAGAGAGCCTCATCCCCTCCATGGACTCTTTGCATGAGCCTCCTGCCATCCCCGCACCAGTATGCATTGGGCACCGCGACGCACCCTCCTTCTCGTCCCCTCCACGCCAGCCCCCCGAGCCCTCCCTCTTCTTCCAGGACCCCCCTGGGACAAGTATGGAGAGCCTGGCCCCCTCCACCGACTCTCTGCGTGGCTCCCCAATGCTGCCCCCTCAGGTGTGCATCGGGCACCGGGATGCCCCTCGCGCCTCCTCCCCACCCCGCCACCCGCCCAGTGACCTAGCACTCCTGGCACCCTCACCTCCTCCGGGCAGCTCGGGGGGCTCCTGGGGCTCGGCACCCCTGGGGGAGATCAGGCACAACTTGGAGAGGGAGGAGTACACCGTGCTGGCCGATCTGCCCCCCGCCAGGAGGCTGGTGCAGAGGGAGCCCGGGCCCCAGGGCAGCAACGGGGGCCGTACCCGCAGCCCTGGCCGCGCAGAGGTGGAGCGCCTCTTCGGGCAAGAGCGCAGGTGAGCCCAGGGCGGGGTCCAGGTGGGCTGGGGAGGAGGCTTGGCAACAGGTCAGGTGGAAAGTCCACAGGCCTAGGTTCCAGATGAGGAAAGGGTTTAGACCCTCCGCCTGCCCCTTACTGGCTGTGTGACCTTGGGCACGTCACTCCACCTCTCTGTTTCCACATGTCAAGAGTTGTTTTTGACAATTAGATGATAATGCACATAGCCTAGTAGTTAAGAGCAAAGACGAGGGTCAGGCAGGCTGGGTTCAAATCCTGGGTTAAAGCCATTCCCCAACCTATGTGATTCAGTAAAGTGATTTAACCTACTTGAGCCTCAGTTTCCTCATCTGTAAAATTGGAACTTTAATACATTAATTTAAATGAGGTCAAACTCTTCGTTGGAGAGTCACAGGTTTATTTACTTACTTTTTCCACCTTATGTGAGGGGAGAAGAAAAGAGTCCATGTTTTTTTTTCTCCCTTGGCAAACAAAACTCATGGGTCCCATACATTTCAGAAAACAGAGATGTCAATTTAAAAGTATGGCCAGGGGACTTCCCTGGTGGTCCAGTGGCCAAGACTCTGTGCTCCCAATGCAGGGGACCTGGGTTCGATCCCTGGTCAGGGAACTAGATTCCACATGCTGCAACTGAGTTCACATGCCACAACCAAGACTTGGCACAGCCAAATAAATAAATAAAAATAAATTTATTGAAAATAATATAGCCAGAGCCATATATCTTAAATAAGAGAACCCACAGGATGGCAGACTTTTTGGAAATTCAAGGTACCTTTTCTGGGACACGGTGATAGCACCTGAAGTCCAAGCCTCACACGAATCTCCTTGGTCATCGGCTCCATTCACCTGGGTGTTTAAGACCCAGCAGAGAATCTGCTTTTCCACAACCTCAGGGAGGAGAAACATTTCCTCCAGACCCGGCTGAGATTTTCATCAGCAGTTCCAGCCTCATAGTCTTTAAGGCTCAAGGCTGGAATTAATTAGTTAGGGACCCAACCCCCAGTTAGGGTCAAGAGAACCAAAAACATGTAGGTCTGAAAGTCTCAAAACTTTCGGTTGTAGAAGTCAATAGATTACAGCGTATTTACCGAGACCAAGTTGTACAACCATCAGCACAACCTAATTTTAGAACATTTCTATCACTGTAAGGAGCGGGTAATGTTTTGCAGCCACAATTCCTCTCTTTGTTGTCCCTTAGACAACATTCTCTCTTAGATTTGAATCTGCATGAAAAATCTAATCTCTTCTTCAGATTTCCTTTCCCAAAAAGTTTTATCCATTTACTACCCAGGCGACAACCTTTGTGGGCTCCAGCATCAGTGTAAAATACAACTTTTGTTAGTTTTTTATTTTTTCTAGAGAAGTTTTAAGGGTCACAACAAAATTGAGTGGAAAGAACAGAGATTTCCTGTGTAGACCCTGTTCCCACAGGTGCAGAGCTGCCTCTGCTATCAGCATCCCCTGCCAGGGTGGTCCACTTGTTACCATCCATAGGCTTATACTGACACATTATCTCCCAGAGTCCATAGTTCACAGCGGGGTTTACTCTGGCGATGCACATTCTGAGTTCAGACAAATGTTTAATGATATGTGTCTACCAGCAGCGTATCACGGAGTAGTCTCACTGCCCTGCAAACCCCCTTTGTCTTTGACCTTTTAATATGACTCTTTTTTTAAAAAAAAAAAAGATATTTACTTATTTTTAATCATTTGGCCACGCCTTATGGCATATGGGATCTTAGTTCCCCCACCAGGGATCAAACCCAGTCCCCTGCAATGGAAGGGTAGAGTCTTAACCACTGGACCACCAGGGAAGTTCCATAACTCTTTTTGGTCTAATGTCAGTTAGCATACGTTTGACTTTATCTGGTAACTCAGCAGGGTCTTTAAACCAAAAGTGAATTTTCTTTTTTTTTTCCTACTGTGATAACTTTTAGAGAGATAAAAGATTTGTTGCAGAAGTCTGGACTATGTTTATAGTTTGATTAACCATTTAATTGTTTTTACACAGATTCTTCATTTTGTTTTGCTCCCTTTGAAGTAGATTATCTTTTTTAAAAGCTTTATTGAGGTGTGATTGATATATAAAAGTTGTATATATAACATATATGTTTTGCTAAAGTAGATTATTTACCTTTTAACCAAGGTTTTACAACTCTACTAAGTAATTAACATTTTCCCTCATGTATGGTATTTTTTCCAAGTAGGAAACCATTTGTCCTCTGAAGATAAAATTTGAAAACCTATTTAAGTATCTGTAAGGGACAGGCTGAAATTCATGAACGGGTGGCTATAAAGCAATTCATTTCTTTTCTCCCATTTATTCATTCAACATACTTATCCAGCATCTACTCTAAGCATCATTCTCACTGAGCCTGGAAATTTTTCTTTAAAGGGCTATCACATTGAAACATTAGGAATTTTGGCTTGACATCTTCACTTTCTACCCTCTTAATGCCTTTGGAATCTTTTTTTTTTTTAAATTGAAGTATAGTTGCTTTACAATATGGAATCTCTTGTCTTAGAATCGTAAGGATTTCCTAGTCTCTTAAATTCAAAACAGAGCCTTCACGGAATTTGCTAGACTTGACAGCTGTTGTCCTTTAATATACTCTGCAAGTGGAAGAGCCCATCCAAGCTTTCAAAGGAAACGCATTTCCTCTGTCGCTCTTGGTGCAGCCACACCAACCCTGAGGAACAGGTGGCCCAGGGAGACACTGTTGTTTCTGCATCAGAAAGGCTGGGTCTCAGCCGAAGACTCAGAATCTTCTTGACACTTCACTCCTTTCTCCATCCCACATGGGGGGAACATCTCAGAAGGAATACTCATTTAACATGCTGAAGTTTATATGGAAAATGAACACACATTTGCCTCGCCAGCCGCACAGGGTCTTTTCTGCCATTCTCCCCACCTAGTCAGTGTTGGAGTTTCTACTTCACAGAGGCTCCTGGTGCTAAGAGAAACTCATTCTATGGTTCAGATCTCACAGAGCAAGGAACCTCTCTCACTTCAAATTGGATTAAAAAATCAAACCTGATTAGGCAGCCTTCAAGCTCAGAAACACTCCAGAGTAGGGAACTTCAGTCCCCTGTGAGTCACATGCTAAGAAGTGCTACAACAGCAAATTAGTTTATGGATCTGATTCTAATGACATTGACAAAAGCCATAACGCAAGAACAAAGCCCAAGCCCATAATTGTTTTATTCTCCAGACCTCTATAGAGTTTCAGCCTAGTCTCCAAACTAGAGGCAGACTTCAGAGCACAGGTCCTTGCTCAAACCTGAGCAGAGATTCCTCTTCCTGTTTTGATGGCTTGGTCAAGGTCAGCACCTGTCATCTTTCCCAGGCTCCTCCTGGTGTGGTTTAGCCACCAGAGACACAGTTTCATTTGTCAATTTAAATGAAGTCTGACTCTCAAACCCTCTTGCAATAAATATCCTAAATGTCCCGTGGAGTGGTTTAGGTCTTATATATGGGAGGGGAGAGATGTGCCCAGATTCTGTTCAGTGTTCCTACACTTCAACAGAGATGTCACGTTAAATATTAATAGCCGATGGCTACCAACTATTAAGCAAGACAACTAGCTGAAACTAGGGACTTAGGGGTGTTATCTTTGTTATCTTTGTTGGGTGTGGCGACAATGCCTAAAGTCTGGGTGTCTTAGAAATGACATTTGCTTGAATGGTTTTATGTTGGCCTTTCTGGAGTTGTGGAGAAGAGGAGATATTTCATTCTTCTGATCTTGCTAAGAGCACTTTTACTGATAGCTAGGATGGCTGCAAACCTGTTAGTAGTAGGGGGAAAACAGGTGGGCCTCAGAAGTCCAAAATTTACCACATGGGCAGGAAGAGGGCAAAAAGAATGGGACAAGGCTGCATATGATATTATGCATCTCTGATTGCCACCGCGTGGCTTGCAGAAGATGAGGTGAGATAGCACAAGAGCCTGGAACCCAGGAAATGCTCCATGAATGTTTGCCATTAGATCATGTGTGCACAGTGCCTGTACACAGTAGTTGCTGAATAAATCTTCATTCCCACAAGGACCAGCTGAGACTGTCTGTGGGTGAGCTGTGGGCCACTCATGGGGTCGTGGCCAGAAAGGAAGTACTCAGCGAGACAGGAGGTGGTCAAGGCCAGGGTGGAGCCCCCTACTTTTGCTCACCCCTTTTCTCACTTCATCTTCACAACAGCCCCATGAGGCAGGTAGAATAGGGCGGTGTCGACTACTATCCCCATTTTGCAGAAGGGGAAACTGAGGCCCTGAGAGGCTTCTCCCTCACTCCGGACCCTTCATCTAGCTTGCAGTGGGTCCCTGAATCTGCCACTGGGGGTGGGAACAGAGGAGCTGGGGTTCCGGGAGTGGGACAGACCCAAGGGCCCTCAGAGGGGCGGCTGCATTTGCTCATAGGAAGTCCGAGGCACCGGGGGCCTTCCAGGCCCGGGACGAGGGGCGGTCGCAGCGGCCCAGCCAAGGTCAGAGCCAACTTCTCCGAAGACAGTCCAGCCCTGCCCTCAGCAGGGAGGTGAGCACAGCCAGCCTGCTGGGGCGCCCCTCTACCCCCAAGGGGTGGGCCATTGCTTCTCCCCCTCCCCCAGATGCTGGGTGGGGGTTCTGGGAGGGAGGTTCTTTATGAAAGGGTCAAAGTCCCAATCATGGGTGTCCGGCTCCTCTCTCTCCCAAAGAGTCGGCAAAAATGAGGCAGACCCCAGTTCATCCATCTTGAAGATGGCCGTTCCTCGCTGCCCTCTTCCTTCATTAGGCATCTACCAAGTTGGGAAGTTTTCAGGGAAACCTCGCATGGGTCAGTCAAGCTCTACAGGCTATCTCTTTCAGGGTGGGGATTTGTGTGTTTAAAGTAGCTCTTAGACGGCAAGGCCCACCCAGGGGATGGGGTGTTGGTGGTGGAGATTCTGGCCCCTGAGAGCCCAGGTTGGAATCAGTATCTTGGGCAGGGGGGTTGCGGGGGAAGTTGGAAAGTGAGCAGCTCTTTGTGGAACTGAGGAAGGTGGGTGAGAGGGAAGGGCTGACACCCCCAGGAAGGGAATTCAGGGGTCCTGGGTACTCTCTGACCTGCTTTAATCCAGCCTGCTCTGAGGAGAGAGTTGCCTGCTGCAACTCCCCTGAGGCCTGGCTAGGACCCCAGCTGCCTGTCCTCCTAGACAGACCCCACCCAGCCAGGGGCCTGGAGCCTCACCCACCCCCTCACCTCATCCTCAGGTAACCAAGCCCCCCACGAAGCAGGCGGAACCAGCCCGACGTAGCTGCACAGAAGCCCATTCCAGGAGCCCAGAGAGGCGGCCTGAGGGGGACCGGTGGCTCCAGGGGTCCTCGCCGCCCCCGAGGACGTCAGCCAGAACTCCTGAGAGGGAACAGCAGACACAGAGACCTCTGGAACGTGGCCAGGCGGGCCCAAGACAGCCCGCGGGAGGGTGGCGGAGTCAGGAGGAGCCACCAGGATCCCGGAGCCCGCACAGACGCCTGGAGAGAGGCTGGTGCAGCCAGGAGGAGGGCCCAGGCCTGGGAGGCTGGCAAGGACTCGGGGAGTCCAGCCGGGGAGCTGCCAGAGCCCCAGAGGGAATGTGGAGGGGCCCTCCCAGGGAGTCTGAGGAGAGCTGGAGCCTGCTGGGTGGCCTCTCTGGCCACAGGTGGCAGTCAGAGACCTTGGAGGAGCCCCGGCACAGGTCAGCTCAGCGGGGCTGGGGCAGCCTTCAGGAGCTGTCCAGTCCTCGCCAGCCTGTGAGCCCCACAGAGAACTCCGGGGCAGGCCCAAGGGAGTTCTCGAAATCCCAGAGGCCTGAGACATCACCAGCCGTGGGCAGGGGCGCTGAGGGAGCCTGCCCACACTTGCACGACCCCGAGAGGCGACCTGAGCTTGACTGGAGGGACCTGGTGAGCCTTCTCGGGGTACCCAGGGAGGGGACATGGACCCGCTCAGAGCAGGTCACCTGCTCACCTCCCGTGAGCTCCCCGACGCTCACCTCCCGTCTTCCAAGGCTGGACTGGGAGGGCCTCCTGGAGCTCCTGCAGGCCCAGTTGCTCCACAAGGACCCAGCGAGACACTGGGTTGGCCCTGGCCAGGCTTTCCCAGGCACCAAGGGTACCCTGGAGCTGGAGCAAGATCGACAAAGCCAGCCTGAAGGAGGGGCAGGGGCTGCCCTAGTCAATGGATACGACCCCGGGCAGTGGCCCCAGAGCTCCGCCCAGCCGTCCAGCCCCGCCAGCATCTCCACCCAGTGGCCAAAGACCAAAGTGTCAAGCGAACCAGAATCCTCAGCTACGACTGGTCTGGAGGAGGGCCAGTTGGGGAGCAGGAGCCCTGCAGAGGGCCCCAGCTCGCCACAGCGGGAGGTAAGTCAGTCTCATTTCCAAGGGACAGCCGGAAAGTCAGCCCTACCCGACACAAGTGTCCTGAAAGGTCACCCCTCAGCTCTTGCATATCGTCTCCCTCCTGACCAAAACCTGTCCCTACCACCAAACTGCAGCGATAATACCCAGCCCTTTCTTTGAGCATTTACCACATGCTAAATCTTGATCTGAATGCTTTATGGTATTTTCCTCATTTATTCTCCACGACAATCTGATGAGAAAGGCAATATTTACAGATAGGGAGCCTGAGACACAGAGGTTAAGCCACTCACCCAAGATCACACAGCTAGTAAGGGCTGGGGTAGGGGTGGCCCTCTGGGCTGCTCTGTGCAGATCACCCTGAGGCCTCCCACAAGAGGCACTGACCAGGGCCTTCTCTGCTTCTGGCCCTATAATACTTGGGTTGTGTTGCGTTCTGGTGTCCTCTACCTGGCCCTGTCTGGGACTGCAGCCAATGTGGTCACGTCCCCTCCCCATGGCAGTATTCCAAGTTCCTTAAAGTCCAGGACGGCTTCACTTACCCCTCTCTGGCCCCTGCAGCACCTCTCAGGCACAGGGAAGGAGTTGTATAAATGCTTATTGGTCTGAGCTCACTGCTGAGACAGCTGCTTCCATGGGGGCCCGTATGGAAAACAGGCCCAGTGCCTGGCACATAGTAGGTACCCACCAAGTCCCTGCCTTACCTCTTTGGCCCAGGGCCAGGGTCACAGAGGCAGCGCTGCCCAGAGCGTTTATCTGAAGATGGGAAGTGTCCTAGAGACCAGAACCCCGCAACCTGGTCTCAGCTCTCCAGGGACGCAGCATATTTTGACACCCAGCTTCTCTTGGTCCTGGTCATCGGCAGTGTGGGACAGGCAGCACTGGGGCAATGTGGAGGTTCCTGCTCCTTCATACAAACGCTCCTCATCTCCATGATGTGCAGCCCCACGCTGCCTCCCCCGTGGATGACAGGGGAGGGTTCACTCCCCGGGCTGGGGGCTTTACACACTTAGCCATATGTGCCTCAGCTAGATACAGTGCCAGACGCATGCAGCCTTTGCCGTGGCTCACACATGTATGTGCTTAGTTGCTTAGTCGTGTCTGACTCTTTATGACTCCATGGACTGCAGCCCGCCAGGCTCCTCTGTCCATGTGGATTCCAGGCAAGAATACTGGAGTGGGTTGCCATGCCCTCCTCCAGGGGATCTTCCCAACTCAGGGATTGAACCAGGTCTCCCGCAGTGCAGGCAGATTCTTTATCGTCTGAGCCACCAGGGAAGCTCATGTATAAGTCAAGAGAAACGAGACCAAAGTATTGACTCCAAAGCCCAAGGTTGGTTGTTTGTTTTTTTATAGTTGTTTTACAGTGTTGTGTTAATTTCTACTGTACAACAAAGTAACATAGTTATACTCTTTTTAAAAAACAAACAACTCACTTGAAAATAATTTTTATTTGTTTCTTTTTTTTTTTTGGCTATGCTGAGGCTTTGTTGCTGCATGGGCTTTTCTCCAGTTGCAGAGAGTGGGGGCTAATCTCTAGTTGCAGTGTGCAGGCTTCTCATCGCGGTGGCATCTCTTGTTGTGGAACATGGGCTCCAGGACACGTGGGCTTCAGTAGTTTCAGCATGTGGGCTCAGAAGTTGTGGCTCCCGGGCTCTGGAGCACAAGCCCAATAGTTGTGGTGCACAGGCTTAGTTGCCCTGCAACATGTGGGATCTTCCCAGATCAGGGATCGAATCCATGTCTCCTGCATTGGCAGTAGATTCTTTACCATTGAACCACCAGGGAAGCCCTCCCTACATATATATTTTCATATTCTTTTCCATTCTGGCTCATCAAAAGATAATCAATACAGTTTTTTGTGCTATACAGTAGGACCTTGTTGTTTATCTATTCTATATATAATAGTTTGCATCTGCTAATTCCAAACTCCCAATCCTTCCCTCCCCACCTCCCTCTCCCCTTGGCAACCACAAATCATGCCTGTGAGTCTGTTTCTGTTTTGCAGATATGTTCATTTGTGTCATATTTTAGATTCCACATATAAATGATATCATGTATTGTCTTTTTCTTTCTGATCTACTTTGCCTAGTACGCTAATGACTAGTTCTATCCACGTTGCTGTAAGTGGCATTATTTCATTCTTTTTTAATGGCTGAGTAATATTCCATTGTGTGTATGTATGTGTATGTTCTTTGTTCAAGTCTCAGACCAGGTGCTCTGTCTGAGATGCCTTCCCTGCATACTCACCCCACCCCTGGGTTAGTGATATTTCCATTCTGGGCTTGGTAGTTCTGCTTCTCTTCATCTGGTCATGCTCAGTTGTTGCCATTTTTCCTTAAAAAAACATGAGCTTCATGTGGCCAGGAGCTGCACCTACTTTATCTCCATCCGCCCAGCCCCTAGCCCAGGGCCTGACACAAAGGAGGAGCTCAGCTCAGTGGCTGGTTGACCAGTGAATATATGGATGCTTGAGGGCCTACAAGAAACAGATGGAGGGTGGGTAGGTCAGTGGGTAGATGATGAATGAATGATAGATGACAGATGTGTCAATGGGTGATGGATAAATTACATGTGTTGGACAAATGAGAAAGAGATGTCAGATGGATGACAGATGGGCATGTGGATGGATGGGTGATAAATGGAACAGATGATGGGCATTGGATAGATAGATATTGCATAGATGGGTAAATGTTGTAGAATATGCATATTGGATGGTTAATGAATGTTGGTAGGATGGGTAGATGGATGTTGGATGGATTAAGGAAGGATACATGGATATAGGATGGATGAATAGATGAGGGGCTTCCCTGGTGGCTCAGAGGTTAAAGCATCTTCCTGCAATGCGGGAGACCTGGGTTCGATCCCTGGGTTGGGAAGATCCCCTGGAGAAGGAAATGGCAACCCACTCCAGTATTCTTGCCTGGAGAATCCCATGGACGGAGAAGTCTGGTGGGCTACAGTCCATGGGGTTGTAAAGCGTCAGACACGACTGAGCGACTTCACTTTATATTGGGATAATAAATGTTGGATAGATGAGTAGGTAGATGATGTAGGGTAGATTTTGGATGGTGGATGGATATATGGACTAACTGATGTTGTTTTCCAGATGGAAGTTAGATGGATGGATGATGAATGGATGGATAAGAAGTTGGATAGATGGATAGAACCTGGGAAATAGCCTAATCTAAGCTGTATTCTTTCTTATCTCCAGTTACAATCAAAGGAGCCTGAGGAATCAGAACGAAGCAGAGGCCAAGACTCACTGACTGATCAGAAGCAGGCCGACTCGGTAGTTGGGTCATTGGGTCATGGGTGTGGGTCACAGGGCGGGGAAGGGAAGGGAAATCAGGTAGGAGGTGGGCTGAGGTCCTGAGATGAGCTCTGGAGTCATCCAGACCAATGCTGGCTCTGTCATGGGGTCACTGAGAAGAGGGGCTCTAGAGGAGCTGGGCAGCAGGGCCACCTTCTGGCTTGGAGACCTGGGTGGGTGGACAGTCCTGGGGTGAGAAGCCCAGGGCTCTGCTTTCAACTTGCTAGGATGCCCTGAAAAGGTCACTGCCCTTCTCTGGGCAAATGGCAGTTTGACTCTGATAGTCTCGGAAGGCAAGGTCCACCTGGGTCTGAAGGGCTGGCCACCCTGGGAGAAAGGGTAGGCTTCCAGGAGCTGGAGCCAGAGAGGCACTGAAGAGGGCCAGGGAGGTACAGAAGTCAGCTGGGCCTGGAGCATCTCCAGGGTCCCGGGCGGGAGAGATGTGTGCAAGGGGTGGGACCCGCCAAGGCTGCTGGGAAGCCTGGCTGCAGCTGGAGCACGTGCCCTGCCCCGCCCCTCCCCACGACCTGCCAAACAGACTGTTCTCATCACCCTCAGCCTCCAGAGAGGTGAGGTCAGAGCCGAGGGCCTGGGGCAGCGGGAGGCGGGAGAGGGAGACCAGGCTGCTTGGGGCCAGTGCTTCTCTAATCCTGTGGTTCTGCAGTTTCTCCTGCTGGCTCCTGAAAAGCCGGGTGTCACGGGGTGAGGGGGTGTCTGTCTGGCCTTGCTCCTGGCCTGAGCTGGGGGGATTCTGCCCGACCCCTGACTGTTGGGCAGAGGAGGAAACGAGGGGCAGGGCAGTCATCCTGGATCATACAGCCCGTCAGTGGCGGAGCTCAAATCAGGACCCGGGACTCAGAACCCCTCACCCAGCCCTCTTGCTGCTCCCCCCGCAACACCGCTTCCTGGCTGTGACCTGAATTGCCTTGGTGGCCTCGCAGAGTAGAAGCAACATGCTAACTGCTTTGGGCCATCTGTGAAATGGGAGGTGATGGGGACTGGTCACTAAAGGGGCTTCCAGCTCTCACAGGGACCCCGGCAGCTTTGCTCTTCCTCTTTCTGTGTTATTTCTTCACACTTCCTGGGGCTGGAGTTTTGCGAACAAAGAGGAAATAGCAATACAGGGGTCCCCCTCTAGTCTCCATGAAATGGGCCTGCCCCAGCAACCCAGAAAACCTCTCAGCCCACGCCCAGGAAGCTGGACAGAATGGACAACTGCCTCATTCATTCATTTACTTACATACTTAGTGAGCATCTTCTGTATACTTGGGTGTGGGCCAGAGGCCAACTGGAGTGCCATCACGGAGCCCATGGTCTAGTGGTCAGGGCTGTGATGGGGATGTGGTGCATGGTCGGGGCCGTCCTTCCCCCCAGTGTCCTCTGGACCTGTGCTTTAATGCTTCGTGTCCCACATCCGGAGAATCTCTGGATGCTGGGGACTTGGGACACCTGGGTTCTGTCCTGCCTGTGCCAGTAGCCTCCTCTGTGACTTTGGGCAAATGCCTCTGCTTCACGGGGGCCTCAGTTTCCCCAACAAGTGAAGGTGAAAGTCGCTCAGTCGTGTCTGACTCTTTGAGACCCCCATGGACTATACAGTCCATGGAATTCTCCAGGCCAGAATACTGGAGTGGGTAGCCATTCCCTTCTCCAGGGGATCTTCCCAACCCAGCGATCGAACCCAGGTCTCCTGCATTGCTGGTGGATTCTTTACCAGCTGAGCCACCAGGGAATCCCCAAACAAGGATGACTCCAAAGGGGGTGCACATGGGGGCTCTGCTGGGTATGACTGTAGATGTCTGGGACTCATTCCTTTCACAAAGGTGAGGAGAGCAGGCAGATGGGGGACTCGGGATTAGGGGACACTTGGGTGACCTCTTGGCTCCAGAGGATTGTTGCCATGGGGAAGAGGGACCCAGAGTTTCTCCATCTTTAGATATTTCAAAAGAAGCTGGAAATATGTAGTTATGTGTTAACCTCTTGATTATTTAACACTGGAACCTAATGCAAAATAATCTGAAAACCCTATGTGGACTGAACACACATCTGTGGTCTGCATTCCCCTTCCGCTGGCTCCTTGGGGTCCAACTTGAGGGTGGAAAAGTGCACATTCCCAAGGGTGCTGAGCCCCCAGAGCCCTACCAACCAACACCATACGGGTGAATGAGTTCACAAGCTCTTTTCTTGGCAGTTCTGGGATGGAGGAAGATGGCAACTCTGGGCCTTTGAGGTGGGCGTGGCAGCATGGGCAGGGGAGGCTGTCATCAGGGACTCCCCCATCCCACCAAAGGGACCTGGGGGCCAACACTGGACCCTGTTTGACAGGCAGACAAGAGTCCAGCGGAGGGCAAGGCTGGGAGCCCACTCAAGGGCCGACTGGTGACCTCATGGCGGATGCCCGGGGACCGTCCCACGCTGTTCAATCCGTTCCTGCTGTCTCTGGGGGTCCTCAGGTGGCAAAGGGTAGGCTGGCTCCAGTGGGATGGGAGGGGCAAGGGTGGGAGAGAGAGGGGGAGGGGAGGGAGGAGGCTGGTGTTAGGCAGAGGAAAACCATAGGGGCTGAGAGGGAGAGATGTGGGACCCACACGTGAGAAAGGAGGGCTGGAAGCAGAGCCCTGGGCTCCCTTGGTCTCTGCGGTGAGGGGCCTGTCCCACCTGCAGGACCGGGCTGGGGCCGCTTTCAGCTTGCAGGGTGAAGGGTGATGGAATAATCCACACAGCTGAAAGCTCCCAATCAGCATATAGGCCAAGGGGAGCCAGGCTGGGGGGAAGGGGGAGAGGCAGAGAGGGCCTGCGAGGGGCTCTGGGATTGCAAAGTGTGTCTCAGACCTGGGCCTGAGCCAGTTGCACAAACATCTGGCATTACGTAACCCATCCTTTACCCAGAGAGGGCTGTAAACACTCAGGCCTCTGGTTCGGGGTTTCCTCAAGAGTGGGGAGAGGGGAGGAAAGGCAGCTGAGACTTGCTCTCTCTGGCCCCCGCTTCACGGTGGAGGGAGCAGGCCTGGCCACCTCCAGGGGCCACAGGCTGGCTCGTGGGCTCTCTTCTCTCAGTGACAGGCTAGTTCTTGTACTCTGATAAGCTGGGGGTCCAGCTCTAAGCTGGGCACATTAGATGCTGTAATTAGACACAGTGTACACTCAGGGAGGTGAGGTGGACTTGCCCAAGGGTGCATGGCTAGGGTTTAGAGGAACCAGCCACTTGCTGATTTTCCTCATTGATGAGATCTCTTGATGAGATTATGGCTGCAGTCAAACTCACCAAGCCTCAGTTGCCACATCTGTCTAACGGGATAAAATATATATATGCCGATGATCAGGGCTGTAGGGAGGACTGGCTCAGAGAGATCAGGATGTACAGAGATGTGAGGGGGTGGGGGACAGCATTCAAACACTAACTTTCCCATCTGCTTCTTTTCTTTTTAGTATTTAAAAAATATATCTCTTGGCTCAGTTTATTTATTTTTGTTTATTTTTTGGCCACGTGGCACATGGGATCTTAGTTCCCCAACCAGGGATCAAACCTCTGCCCCCTGCAGGGGAATCGTGGAGTCATAACTACTGGACCGCTGGGGAAGTCCCCCATCCACTTCTTAATTTCCTCTCTGCTGCTCTATGGGGGTTAAGGCACAAGGATAACCAAGCAAACACGGTTATCTAGGCAGGGTGGTATCTTTAAGTCAGGGGCGGGAGTTACCTTATCAGGTAACTAAAGGTCACTAACACACAGTAGTTCTGGCAGGAGGGAGCAGGTAAGTCCTTGGTGGGAGAGAAAGGGAAGAGAAATGGGGAAATGGACTCTGGGAAGCTGCTGCTGGTGATGATAACCAGCATTTATTGTACACCTACTATGTGCTTGGCTCTGTGTTCAGTGAGTGGCACACCTGATTGCATTGAATCCTCGCCCTTGGTGTATCAGGTATGGTTCACATTGTCCATTTAATAGATAAAAGAATGAAATTCACTTGTTCTAGGTCACACAAAGGGGAGAGCTAGGATTTGAAGCCTACTCTAGCCAACCTCAGAGCCCACCCTGTCCCCACCACCTCCGTGCATCCGTGTCTCCTTGCAGAGTCCTCCTTGCAGCCCTGAGAGTCTCTGCAGATTTTCCCCATTGGACAGATATGGCAACTGAGGCTCAATGAACTGGCGACTCTTCTCTCACCTGATGATGAGGAAAATCAGGAGCTGAGAGACAGAACTGCTAGTGGAACCACCCAGACAGTTACTTAGAGCAGTTTTAAACATTTCTCAGGCTGGATAGTGAAGTTAGTCCAAGGTCAAGAGCCAGGAAACCTAAGGCTTGAGTTCTGTCTCTGCCCCTAATTGTCTCCCTTCTCTGAGCCTCACACTGTTATCCTCAATAGAGGAACAGTCTGAAACCGGATAACCCCAAAGTTTGGTGGCTCTGTTTAAGAAGTCTTTCCTGGGTCCCTGAAGCTGTGCCATCCCTCTTACCAGGGCAAGTTGCAGTAAGGGAGTCATCGCTTCACTTGTGCATTCACTCACTGGACCAGCATTTGTGAAAAACCTGATATGGGCTGAGGCCCTGGGCTTTACATGATATAGACAGAAACCACCCTTCCTACCCACAGGGAGCTCACAGTTTGTGCTGACACTGACATAGAACTGGCCAGGACACAGCGTGGTCATCACTTGAGTTGTAGAGTGTACAGATGCAGGGAGCTCTGGACAAGGAGATTCTAAGTCTGTGCTGGGGGCACTCTGGCTTCCTTTGGACTGAGACTTGAAGGGTGAGGAGGAATTTTCCAGGCAAACAAACATTTGGAGGGAGGGGAGGGAGAGAGTAAGTGTGTGTGTGTTGAGGCATAAGAGGACAGGAAGGGAAGTGTTCCAGACACAGCACAGAACAATATGTGCCACTAGGGAGCTACAGGGGACCTGGCTTATTCTGGGACGTCCTGGTGCTTGTGCAGCCCAAGCACGTGAAATGTGTGTGTGTGTAATGATGACGGACAGCAGGCAGGGGCCATATGATAATGAACCCTGACTACTGGCACAAGAATGTACCTCTCAGCAGTGGAGAAGTGTTGAAGAACTCTGGGCAGGGGAGTGTTCTAGTCACTGTGTTGAGGGTGCTGGAAGAGAGTCCAGGGGGGCCAGGAAACCAGCAAAGAGGCTGGTGCTATCACGTGCGTGCCCCTGCCACTGTGCCAGGGTGGGAGCTGAGGTCTTCTGTTTGTTCACTCACTCTCCCAAGGACCAAATAAATGCCTGAGTGAGGTACAGGGGTAGGGTGAGAACACTGCTCAGCAAGGCCAGAAGGCCAGCGTCTAGGAGGATTTATCTGCACTCTTATTCCTCAGGCTGGAGAGAATTCCAGTGGGAAATGCTGGAAAAACTTCAGCTCCCTGGGCCTCCACTTCTTTATCTGTGAAATGGGGATAGTAATTATAATCATGACAGCAATAATTTCTGAACCCCAAAGTGAGATGGCAGAATCACTGAAATGATAATTATTCCAATCCCCCTGTGCCCCTACCTAAGGAGAACTAACTAGGGATAAAGGGGGTGTTCTAGGTGCTTTACTTAAATAAACAATCCTTACAGCAGCCTGTGAGATCATAGCATCATCTCATTTTACAGAAGGTGAAGTTGAGGCACAGAGAAGTTAAGTACTTTGCTTAAGGTAATACAGGGCTTGAGTCACAATGCTCCATAGGCCATTCCATGCACTTAGCAACAAATTCCATCACAGTCCCTCCTCAACTGTGGGTTTAGAGGAGCTCCTGCAGGCAAAGAACCTCTTAAAAACCACCAAGTGCTTTGGGAAAGAGAAACAGTATAGTCCACACCCAAGAACACAAAATGAGGTTCTTAAGCAGAGAATGACTCCCTGTGAGGAGGGGGCATTAAAATGGGAAGGCCCTATGATTCCATAACTCACTTTGTGCTTAGAGCTAAGTCGCTTGACTCTTTGCGACCCTATGGACTGTAACCCTCCAGGCTCCTCTCTTCATGGAATTCTCCAGGCAAGAACACTGGAGTGGGTGGCCATGCCCTCCTCCAGGGGATCTTCCCAACCCAGGGATGGAACCCGTGTCTCTTGTGTCTCCTGCATTGGCAGGCGGGTTCTTTACCACTAGCGCTGACCCTTACTTGTTAGGAATCCCCGTCTCTTCTTCCTGTGTGATCTTGGGCAAGTTGGCTCACCTCTCTGAGCCTTCATTTTCTCATTAGTAAAGTGGAGGCAAAGACACCCCCTGTCGGGTCTGTGGTTAAGGACGAAAGTCCACTACACAGGTAATGAAGGGGGCTGGGCGAGTGGGACGCGCTGAGTTTGTAGTATTGGGTGCTTTGCCGGCGTCGTCATCAAACCGGGGAGGCAGAGCCCTAATGGACCCATCGCTCCCGTCTGGCGGCTGGCGACTGGGTCGGGGGGAACCGTTGCTGGGCGACGAGGGTGCCACACCCCGCTGCCCCCACCCCGCACTCCCGCGCAGCGGCCCGACGGAGTCACCTGCACGCTGGGCCCTTCCTTCCTCCCAGCGCGCCTCCGGGGCCAGAGCCCGGCCCGCCCTCCGTTCCCTCCGCCCCCATCCGCCGCGCCGGGGACCGCCCCCGCTCGCCCGTCCCGTCGCAAGAGGCCCTGCCTACGGGCCTCTCCCGCGCTCCCATTGGCCCGCCCGCGGCCCCCGCCACTGTTTGTCCCGGCTACCCTGCCGCCCATTGGCCATCCCGGATCCTCCCAGGAAGTTTGAAAAAAAAAAAGTTTTATGGGCGGATGGAAGGGGCCGGGGCAGCGGCGGGGAAGGGAAGGGCCGGGAGGAGCGGCGGCTGGCGGCCGAGAGGGGCGGCGGCGGCGGCGGGATTCCCGCTCCGCTGAGCCCAGCCCGAGAGCCCTTTCCACCTTCCTGCCTCCTGCTCTCGCCGCCCCGGGTTGCCAACATGACGGTGAGTGCTCCCCGCACCGGGGGTGCAGCCCTTCTGCACCCCCAGGCCGGGAGGAGAGCGACAGCCGGAGCCAGAGCCGCGCCGCTCCCCTCTGGGCAACCCCCTCCTCACTTCCCGGAGGCGAGAAGAGGTCTCGGCCGGAAGAAGGGCGACCCCGGCCGCACTGGCCGGCTGTCCTGCCTCACCTTCCCCCGGCCTCACCTTTCCGAGCCAGGAGCCCGGGCAACCCCCACCCCGAGAAGATGGGAACTCTCGCTCTCAGGCACCACCCCCTAACTTTTGCCGGTCCAATCATGGACAGATTCGGGGTGGCCCTTTCCCCTTCTCTTCTCCAGCTCCCCTTAGTGAAAACCTGATCTGATCCCCCCAAGTTGCGCCAGATCCGTAAGGGTCTCCCAGGGTTCTGAGTCGCGGGAGGAGCGGAGATGGGCCTGGCCCGGGTCTGGGTCTCGCCAGGGGCGGGAGAGAGGCGCTCCCTTGGTTGAAATGGGTCTCGCTGGTGCGGGTCTGGGAAGCCTGTCCGCCCGTGTGGGCGCTGGGCTCAGGCCTCTGGAGCCCATCCTGGGGCTTCTGAAGCAGCAGGATACCGTGCTCTCCCGGGCTTGCCACTTCCCAGTGGCTCTGGGACCTTGGGTGGGGCAGGCCCGCGATTGGGAGTGAGGAACACGGTGGCAGGGATTTGTCTTTCTCTTGGGGATGAGCCATACCCAACCTCTATGAGAACTTGTGCCTTAATTATCATATTGCGTCCCATAGCTGAGTTCACCAATAGCCCCGTTTCACAGTGTAATAAACTGAGGCTTGGGGAGGGGTGTAGGTGAGTTGCCGGAGGTTACCCTGGGTGTAAGGGAAGGAGTAGCCCTTTTCCAGGTCACTCTGGCCCCTTGACTGTGATGGTCTGGAAGGGAGGGGCAGGATTGCTTTTGGTTTCTGGCAGGCGCCTTAGGGAGACTCTGACAGCCTGGAGAGGAGGGTTGGGGGGAGTTGAGCAGCGTGGGTGTGCGCCGGGCCCCCGCCTCCTAAGTGCGATGACCTGCTCACTGCCTGGACTTCCTCAGCCTCTGCACATCCTGCTACCTCTGCTGGCCCTTCCTGTTGTCAGCAGCCTCCCCTCCCCTGTCAGGGAGTAGAGAGGGATGTGGGGGGAGGAGCTGAGTCAGTGTCTTCCACCCCACCCCCCCATCCCTGCCTTAGGCTAGTGGAGAGTGGTTGCATCGCCTACGGGGTGCCTGCCAGGCCCTGAAGCTGGGTGCTGTCACATTACCAGCTTGGATCCCTGCAGGTTGATGGTAACTCCCCGTCTAACCGGTGAGGACACCGATGAGTTCACACTGTAGGTAGTGAACTTACATGCCCTGGGTGACATGGCCCGGCCCTGACTGAGCCAGAATTTGTAACTTGGTCTGCCCGAGTTTTGTCTCAGGATCAGATAAATGTACATAGTTGCCTTTCCTGGGGGAAGCACATGCTGAACTTGGGTAAGACGGCTGGAAGCAGCTTGTGGGGACTCATCCCTGCTGGTGGGAGGAGGCTCCCCTAGGGAAATGACCCCCTGGGACTACACGACTTTGTCAAATGGAGAGGGATGGGGGGTTGGGTAGGGGTACAGTGTGGACCAAGGCTGGTGGCCGTATTTGGGGAATGAAGTGGTGAAACGTAGAAAAAGGACTTGGAATGGAGGGCCTCAGAGGCCAGGAAGAGCAGCGTGGGCTTGTTCAGGGGCACTGGGGAGCCATGAAAGGTTATGGAGCAGAGAGGAGGCTCGTATTGACCTTTGACAGTGTTTACCGGATTCATCCTGGCTGCTCTCAGACCTGAGCCCACTCCAGGCTGGTGTCCTGCCCATTGCTTCCTCACATCCTCTTCCTCTCTCCTGGCCCCATCTCCCTGACTTCGACCTCAGAAATCTGAACGAGTAAGTGGCAAAGGTGCTATGAACGTGTAAATGCTTAGAGGCTTCAGGAAGCTGGGCCTGGAGTCAGGCTCTGGTCCACCTCCTTTTGCCTTAACCTGGTGCAGCCTTGCCCCTGGAGCTTCATCCCCAGCCGACTGCCTGGCATCAAATTATATACCTGCTCACTTGTTTATTGTCTGTCTCTCTCCAGAGTTCCACCAGGGCAGGGGCCACATCTCTTATTCACCACTGATTTCCTGGTGTAGAACAGGGCCTGGTTCAAAAAAATAAGAGAGATGAAAAGAAAGAAGGGAAGAAAGAAACTTGTATGAATGTCCTGAGTCCTAAGATCTTGGTGGGGGTGGTGAACAGCGTGTGTCCCTGATGGAGCTGCTTCTGGTCTAGCCTGTGAGGGATAAGTGAGTGGCTTCAGGACGATCACAGATGCCACAGAGGCCCTGGGAAGTCATCTGGTGTGGTGTGTACCAGAAAAGGTGCCTCTGAGGTGACGATGAAGCCAGGTCTCAAGGCATGAGAAGGGGTTTGTCTGGTTGAAGGAGGTGGAGCAGGCCTTGTGTTTCAAGCAGAGGACATAGGTGTGTGTGGAGGGCCCCAGTCCTGGTGTGTTGAGGATCGGAGAGGAAGTGTGATGACGTAAAACATGGGGCCCCCTAAGCAGGGGTGAGGCTGAGGCTTTCGGGCTGTCCTGAGGCAGCCGGACCTTGTTCTGATTCGCCCCTGAGGGTTTGAAGCGGGCCTGTGACACTAGGCCTTTTGGAGCGAGTCCTCTGCCAGAGTGTGCATACAGGGGGCGGTGTCCATGGTCCAGGCTGGCTTGAGGCAGAGTTGACCTGTGGTCAAAGGAGGGAGGGCTGCTGTGAAGTCCTATCAGTGCTCTGGAAGGAAAGGGGAAAGGGAGCTTCCTGCAGGTGGAGGGAAGGTGTCTGGGGCTGAGGAGCCATGTGTGAAGTTACAGGGGGCAGAGAGTTAAGTTCTCTGACCTTTTGACCCTTGGGGGCTTCCCAGGTAATTGCAGGACCTCGCCCGCCAGCAGGTTTAAAAACTCACACTGGTGGCCTTCTCTCCCCAAGGTCACCATGCCATCTCATGCCTGACAGCGTGTGTGTGATATGTGGGTACCAGTGTCTCTGTGTGTAGCCCATTCAGTTCTCTCATGGAACTTGGGGGAGGGCAGGACCCACCCCCCCATCATTTGCCACATCAAGCATCTGGGCTCAGGGAGGGGATGTGACTTAGGAAGGCCACTCTGCTTCCCAGGCAGCCCTCAGGGTCCCAGCCTGTCATTTCTGCCCTTCCTCAGCCTCTGGAAGCCCATGACTCTCCCAACCCCAGCTTGGCTGTCTTGATTGGCTGGGTGGTCAGCTGGTCCTTCCCAGGGGGCTCTCCCCAGGTCTGCACAGTGATGCCAGCTCTGTGGTCCATCCTAAAAAGCCTGGCTCTTCAGCCGCCAGGAGGTGGGGTGGGAACGGCCCCCAAAGCACAGGAATTTAGATCAGGGACGTAGAGGAGGGTGGATATTTAATCAGCAGGTTTCCCCTGGGGTCATAGCATGCCAGGCCCTGAGGCCACGGGAGGCCCCTGTCTGCACGTGGACCCAGATGACTTGGTGGCCCTGAGCATGGCTATTGGTCTGCAGTCTGAGCTTGGAACCACCCTGGGCAGCTTCCGGCCCACGTGGGGAATAGGGCGGGGAAGAAGAGAAAGCAGACAGGGCGTACACAGCCTGGGGTTTCCCAGGTCTGAGCAGGGCCTGTGTCCCTTCCGTCAGACAGATCTGCAGGGAGGGGCTTGATGCAGGGGTTGGGCCGCTGGCCTGCCGAGGTCCAGGGGCCCTGGTCCCAAGGCCATGGCTGGGGATGGCTCAGGATGTTCAGACTGCTGGCTCAAGCCCCTCTCAGGCCTCTTCCTCCGGTGGAGGAAGAGGAGAATGGCGCTTCCTCCAAGGAAGGCGGGTCAAGGCAGGTGGCCAGGTCAGGTGGCTCCAGTTTCCAGGTTTCCAACCATTGTCGCCGCCCACCCTGCTGAGCCATGCCACCCGCTCCCTCCACGCAACCAGACACCTTGGCCCGGTGGAGCTGTGATGCAGGTACTGATAGGTGGGCTCAGAGCCATGGCAACAGGTGGCAGCCTCCTCCCTGCCGGCCAGCTTGGCCCACCAGCAAGCAGGAGCTGAGACCCTGCAGGGGGACCGGGACTTAGACGAGAGAGAGAGGTCTCCCCAGCAGGCCTTGGGGTCTGTGGATCGGCCTGGCCAGAGAAAATGCCCAGACGAGCAGTTTTGTCCTCTAGGGGCTAGGCAGGGGGCACCTAGCTCCAGGTCCCTGTGGAACATGCTACAGCTGGGAGCCCCCAGACCCCGGGGCCGCGCCCCCCTCGGCAGCACTCGGCAGGTAGGACTTGCCAGAACTGAGGTAACATCTCCCCAGCTCTTCCAAAGAGCTAGGGGGGCCCCAGGGGTCTCAGACCACACCTGGGCCTGGCTCCATTTTTCAAGGTCTCCAGGAGACGAGGAAGGGCAGGGCTGGTTGGACCATGGGAGGCTTATTGGGTTGGGGGTGGGTAAGATCATTAGAACATTATCTGCCTGGGCCTCATCAGCGAAAGGAACTGGACAGTTCGCCCAGCCCTGCTGGCCTGGCCTGTCCACTGCGCTCTGTAAGGGTCCCTTGTTCCAGGCAGAGTTCTCTCCCTTCTTTCTCTCCCTCTCCTCCACACTCAGGTGAGGAAGCAGGCTGGTGGGAGGGGAGCTCAGAGGTCTGTGGTGGATGGCCAGTCACCCGGCCCACCTCTCAGAGGTTGCCGGGTGTTCAGGAAAGGGACCGAGGCTGCTTCAGTGGCTGGGAGCCTGCCTGGATTTGGGGGGTTATCTGGGTCCTGAACCCTCCCTTCTGGCTTCCCAGTACTCTTATAGGACTTAGAGCAGGTAGGATGAGCCCCTTTGGTTCTCGCTGAGCCTGACTCACCTGCCACCCCCTCTCCCCATAGCCTGATCTGCTAAACTTCAAGAAGGGATGGATGTCTATCTTGGACGAGCCTGGAGAGGTAGGAGGGCTGCGGTGAGGGTGGGGGGGCGGTGAGGGGTAGGGGGTGGGAAGTGGGGTTGTTGCAGGGCCCTGTAGGGTCCTGGGGGCTGCCCAGGTGGCTAAGCAGCTTCACTGGCCTGTCTAGCCATCTAGAGACCCTGGCTTCTGGGTGGAGGGGTTGGAGGGTGAAGGCCAGAGGGGGAACCCTGAGGGGGATGTTTCCTGTTGGAAAGAAGGCCCTGGGCTGCGGGGTGGAAGGGCAGAGGCTGCTAGTCATCTCAGCTTTGTGAGGCAGCCTGCCTTATGTAAAGGTCTCCAGGATGGCGGCCTCCTGGCTCTTCACCCTCCACCCCTGTCCTCTCTTCTCACCAGGAGCCCCTCGGCCATCCCACCTCTTGATGACCCTGGCTGGGTGTCTGAGGGTCTGGGATGGAGGGGTTCGCAGAGATCATCCTGTCTGAGATTATACAAATTCCCAAAGGCTCAGCCATGCAACAGCTCCCCCCAACCTTGGGGTGGGGGCTCAGAGCACATTCCTTGAAGTCTCACCAACCTGGGGCCCCATTGAGCGAGTCACAGCTTCTTCCGGCCTCAGAGGCTTCATCTGTGAAATGGGCATGCTGGGTAGTGAGAATTCTTTCCAGGCTGGATAACAGAGTCATAGAGGTCAAGCACATAAAATGTTCCACAGAGCCCTCAGTGCCTGCTTGGGCCTCAGCTAATCACCCTTCCCTTTCTCTACTGTGTGCATCCTTAGAGCCAGAAGGGACAGTAGCTTTTCACCATTCTACCCTTCTGGCTGCCAGGCTGGAGGTGGAGCTGGCCTCCTGCCCACCCAGCCTGGGAGGGGACGTCTCCCTGCCCGGGTCCTGCATGCGCCCGCGGCTTGGGTCTGCGTGCAGCCCGCATGCCACGGAGGGCTTGGAGCCAAAGGGAATCTCATTGTGTTCTTTATTCCCTCTATCTAGCCCACAACCTTCCGAACCCGCTGCCTGCTTGCCAGCCCCCTGGTGGCTGGGCTCCAGGCTCACACAAGGCCGGGCATCCCGCCAGTGACCCTTCCCAGCCTCCCCACCCAGGGTCTCTGGAGGGCAGAGATTATGAGCCCCACCCAGAACTGGCCATTACTCATTCTCTTTCACAGGGTTTTGGAATGTCCGAGCTGGAAGGGCCCTGGGAGTTCAGCTAGCCCAACCCCTTGGTGCACAGACAGGAGACAGGCCCAAAGGGCTTTGATCTCTTCCAGGCCCAGCAGCACCTTGGACAAACGCAGGCCTAGAACTTGGGGCTCCTGAGGCCCACAGAATCCAGCCAGCTGCCATCGCAGGCAGTCATAGACCAGGCCTGGAAGGGCCTAAGAGATCTTTTGGCCCAGAACCCCTGCCCCACTTTACAGAGGAACAGTTGTCCTGTCCAGCAGCTCGGGTCACCCAGAAGAGCAGCGTGGTTCTAAGAGGGCCAGTCTCTCTGAACAGTCCCCAACGTCCTTGTGCCTGACCATGTGCCAAGTGCCATGAGAGACACTCCGGGGAGGGTTAGGAATTTCTGACCTCACCAGGAGGCTTAGGGACTACTTAGCCCTACTTTACAAGTCAGAAAACTGAAGCTCAGAGAGGTTGAGACACATGACTAAAGACACACAGCTAGCAAGGGATAAAATAGTTGTTACCCTGGTCTCTTGGATGCTAAAGTCCTATTTCTCAGGGGAGGCAGTGTGGAAAGAAGTAGAAAGTATCATCCTGGCATATCCTTGAAAACTTACCATCTTCTTGAAGAAAGAAAACTAAGTACTTGAAGTATTAACCAGAGCTTGGTGATGCGGGGGAGCTGCAGAGGACATGGGCTGACCCTGGCAGTGGGTGGATCTTGACTGGCATTCTAGTGAGTGGCCGGAAGCCCGGATGTGAGCTGAGCTTGGCACTTTCATATCAGGCTGTTCTGATGCCCCCACCCCTCTCCCATGTGTTCTGCCAACCTAACCCCATCTGCAGCAGAGAGAAGCATTGCATAAAGGTGCCCACATCGTAAATGTACAGATAATGTATTCTCATAGCTGCATGTATATGTAACCAGCACCCAGATCAAGAAACAGAATATGACCAGCTCTCAGACACTTCTCCCTGGGCCGCTTTCTGGTCCTGCTCTCTGGGAGACTTGTCCTCGGCTGTTGGGGTGATCAATCTGGGAGTAGCATAAGGAAGAAGACTTTGAAGTCCTGACCCCTGGCTTGCTAGGCAAATGCCCTTACACAGGTCACAACCCCTTCCTAGATTGCACTGGGCAGGATTTGCATACAGGACCTTCGATGATCTTGGTGGAAAGGATCAGGAGGCCTATGGAATTGTCAACAAATCAGGGAAGGGCTCTCAGAAAGAAAGGGAGGATGAGGTTAGTGAGGAGAAGCCAACCCATTTCACAGATGCTGCTACTGAGGCTCAGAGAGGGAATGGAGGGGCTAACTGCAAATGTGGATTTTGTGACTCTGCACTGTCCCCTGCCCCCCGCACCTCAGCCCAGCTGGTGAGAGTGCCAGGCACCTGCTGCAAGCAGAACAGTTGACCTGGCAGCACCCAAGATGCCTGTGGAATGACGCGCACACACACACACACTCATTCCATGCCCCTGACCCTTACTCACTGCCATCTCTCCTTTGCAGTGGAAGAAGCACTGGTTTGTGCTGACCGACTCAAGCCTTAAGTACTACCGGGATTCCACCGCTGAGGAGGTGAGACAATGAAGTGGGAGCGCTCCTTCCCCCATCAGGTTCCAGGGGACCCCTGGAAGGGGTTCGGGGGGGATCACTGTAGTCCATGGACCATCATGAGTCCTCCTGCTGCAGGCGGATGAGCTGGACGGTGAGATTGACCTGCGCTCCTGCATGGATGTCACCGAGTACGCAGTGCAGCGCAACTATGGCTTCCAGATCCACGTGAGCCTGCGGGCAGCTGGGAGCTGTATCCCTGGAGGGCCCCCAGAGGAGGTTTGGGGGTGGAGCGTGGCTCCCCAGACTGGCTCCCATCACTCATTTCCCCAGAGACCTTGTCCTCGGAGCCAGCGAGAAGCTCTGCTGCCAACACTGAGCTTGTCTGGGGCAAGCCCGGGTATCACTGGCAAGCCGATTCGAGTGTTGGAGAGACTGTGGAGGCGACGGGGCTCTTCCGAGGCTAGGAGGGGAGGGTGTGCATCCTCTGCCCGCCTCCAGGCTTAAGACCTGAGATGCCACCCCCTGGGAGGGAAGGGCACCTCCCTGGGGGAGTGGGGAGGGAGCAAGGAAGCTGGTCAGGTGGCAACCTACCTGTGGGGTGGACTTGCAGACCAAAGATGCTATCTATACCTTGTCGGCCATGACCTCGGGCATCCGGAGGAACTGGATCGAGGCTCTGAGGAAGACTGTGCGTCCCACCTCAGCCCCAGATGTCACCAAGTATGTGCTGGGCTGGACCGGGGCCTTCGGGGAGGCTCTTACCACCCCCTGCGCCCCGCATCCTGAATGGGTATCTGGTGCTCACCTGAGGGCCCTGGGCCTCAGTTTCTCTACCAACAAAACAGGGAGAGGGAGGGGGCAGTGGGTATCTGTGGCACTCATCCAGAAATACCTTGAGGTTTGGAGGTTGACTCTCATCCCATCCTGAAAGGGTGGGGAGAGGCCTCGGCTCTTTGGAGGTGTGGCCGATTGTGTGCTGAGGGGCCTGGTCTGAGCCTGTGTCAGGGAGAGGGGATGGCTACTTAGTCTGGGTGGGGGACTCACTCCCTGTGGAGGTCACTGTGGGGAGAGGGCCGGGAGGGTCGAGTGATCTGGTGGTAGAGCCCCCACACAGTATAAACCCCAGATGTGGGACTTGCCTGGCAGTCCAGTGGTTAGGACTCTGGGCTTCCACTGCAGGGGGCCATGGGTTCGATCCCTGGTGAAGGAGCTAAAAATCTCCCATGCCACACAGCACGGCCATAAAGTAAATAAAAATAAATTTAAGTAAGCATCTTTTTAAAGAAACAAATACAAAAAGCCCAGATACCCGTGAGGGTTGGAACAATGGCTGTTGGGTGACAGAAACTGAAGTGTGGTGTTGAGGGGGCACGGACTGTGTGTCCGTCTGCCTGGCCACTCCCTGACTGTCAGCCTTAGGCCAGTTGCTGTCTGGACTGAGTTTCAGATTCCTCACCTGTCATGCCAGGTATCGTGTGAGGATATGCACAGAGGCACTTTATAAACTCTTGCCTACTATGCAGCTGGACTATGATTTACTGTATAGGCTTCGCTGCTATAGCAAAGAAACCCCAAACACGGGTTCACACAAGGCAGAGGTTTATTTCTCACTCCAGCCCGGACCTGGCGGGACTGCTGTGTGGCCCCTAGCCCCCAGCCTTGCCTCTGGGCCAAAGCACTGCTCACATTCTCACGGGTCCAAGCCAGGAGGCAGGCCAGGGCACACCTGTCCTTTGAAGGGTGCCGCCTCTCACTTGCACTGGGCAGAGTAGTCACACGGCCACTTGTAGCGGAAAGGGACACTTTAGTTTTTGGCCAGGTGACCACATACCCAGTGTTGCTATGGAAGCAGAGGGGAGCTGACAGTTGTTCTGAGTCTCCACAGTTTGTGCCTATGCAGCCAGAGGCCACTGTTCACCTCACTTGCAGTGACCCTGGGCATCTCCCCTGTTCCACTATGAGCCTCTTGAACCCAGGGCCTTGTCTCCCACCACACCCTTAACACTAATGCTGCCATCACCATTCGCAAAGGCCTTCCTGGTTGCTTTGAACACATTAAGTCATCTAGTCCTCACGTCCCTCCTGTAAGAGGCATTGTTGTCCCATGTTGTAGATGAGATGACTGAGGCTTAGAGAGGGTGGCCAGGTTCCCTGGAAGCGGTGGAGCTGGGATGGTTTCCAGGATCTGTTCATGATGGAGCTGTAGTTCTAACTTGCTTCCCCCACTGGGGTCTGTCCCCAGGCCCCCGCACACGGGTCACACTCCAGAAGTGCTTGTTTTGGGACTGTGCAGGCCAGGTCCTGCCTGACGTGGCTCTGCTGGCCCCCTAGGCTCTCGGACTGCAACAAGGAGAACACGCTACATGGCTACGGCACCCCGAAGGGCTCCCTGAAGGCGGGGGAGCAGCGGGTGGGCTCTGAGGTCATCAGCCGGAGCGGCCCCCGGAAGGCAGACGGGCAGCGGCAGTCGCTGGACTACGTGGAGCTCTCCCCGCTGACTCAGGGCTCCCCGCAGCGGGCCCGCACCCCGGCCCGCACCCTCGACCGCCCGGCCAAGCAGGAGGAGCTGGAGCGGGACCTGGCCCAACGCTCCGAGGAGCGACGCAAGTGGTTTGAGGCCACAGACACCCGGGCCGCAGAGACACCGGCAGGCGAGGGTCCGCGCCGGGTCCTGGGCGCCCCGCTGACCGAGGACCAGCAGAGCCGGCTCAGCGAGGAGATCGAGAAGAAGTGGCAGGAGCTGGAGAAGCTGCCCCTTCGGGAGAACAAGCGGGTGCCTCTCACCGCCCTGCTCAATCAAGGCCGCGGGGAGCGCCGGGGGGCCCCGAGCGACAGCCACGAGGCGCTGGAGAAGGAGGTAGGTGGGCAGGGCTGGCCTCTGGGAGCGTCCTCACCCCACCAGCGCCCTTGACATCCCTGCAGTCACGCTGTAGCGTTAGTTCTTGCATACCTACAGTGACAGGGAGCTCACCCCCGAGCCACTGACACTTCAGATGCCTTGTGAACTGGAGACTGCTTTCCTGGACCTTGGGGATCTTTTGTTTTTGTTTGTTTTTCCCCATCTTTGTTCTGTCCTCAGCAGTCCCAAAGAAGGGAAGGGGGAAGAGAAGGGAGAGACCATTTATTGAGCAACTTCTGTATACCAACCCTTGTGTTAGGCCCTCCTTACTTACATGCAGGCTCATGCAGTCCTCACCTGGTCACATGGCAGTTTCATGGTCCCTTAGGGTAGACCGCCTCACTGTTTTACTGATGGGAAACTGAGGCTCCAAGAAGTTTCCTCCTACCTATATAATAGGTAAATATCTCTGACTGTGGTGTCCTGCTCCCAACCCTGTTGAACCTTCTTCTCTGGGCCAGCACTCTCCTCTGGCCATCCAGGAAGCATCTGGAACGTGCCCCTTGCTCACGTTACCACACCAGGGCCACTTCATCCCGCCAGCTCCATTCCCCCTTTGAGGCCCTCAGTGACCTCGCCTCCTCCTATCCCCTTAGGTCCAGTCCCTTCGTGCCCAGCTGGAGGCATGGCGTCTCCAAGGGGAGGCTCCTCAAGGTGCACCCAAGTCCCAGGAGGACGGCCACATACCCCCCGGCTATATCTCACAGGTAAGACCATGGAGCTGTTGTGTGGGGGCTGGGGACAGGTTTCTGGTTGCCATGTTTTGAGAAAACAGCTGATATTCTGGGAGTCCTTCTTGTACCAGAGTGGAACCTGGGTGAGGCCTTTGATGTGTACCATCTCACTTAATCTCCCCAGAGGGTGGACGTGAGCACTGTGTCCATTTTGCAGACAGGGCCACTGAGCTGTGAGAGGGTATGTGACTTGCCTGAGGTCAGCTGGCCTGCAGATGTCAGAGGTGGGATTTGAACTCGGGTCCAGCCGACCGCAGAGCCCATGCGTGAGCCCCCATGTGACCTTATGTATGTAGACCCCGTTTCCCTGTACTGCTCTGGGGAAGAAGGGCCTGATGGAGCATGGGACCCTCAGTGGGCAGGCCTCTGGGAGAGTGAAAGTTGCTCAGTCATGTCCGACTCTTGGCGACCCTGTGGACTATACAGTCTGTGGAATTCTTCAGGCCAGAATACTGGAGTGGGTAGCCATTCCTTTCTCCAGGGGATCTTCCCAACCCAGGGATCGAACCCAGGTCTTCCACATTGCAGGCGGATTCTTTACCAGCTGAGCCATCAGGGAAGCCTAGGCCCCTGGGAGTCACTCCCTAAACACTGGGAAATCATGCCAGGCGGAGGCCCTGCGCAAGGTGGTCTGCAGGACATGGGTGCCTCCAGTGGCCCTCGGGGGACGCACGGCCTGCCTAGGACAGCGACTCTCAACAAGGGTTGATTTTGTTCCCCTGGGGACATTTTGGCCGTGTCCAGAGACAGTTTTGATTGTCATGTCTGGGACAACTAGTTCTCCAGAAAAAATACATGTGCATATACACACTGACACACTTATATGTGTTTATTGTAAATTTTACCGATATAGAACATGTTTAGTGTGCAACTTACAAATAAAAAAATATGTCATGCTTCTATTGTGAATTCCATATTGCAAACTGATGTTTCTCAGAGTACTCTCACTGATTTCTCCAAATGCTCGTATCCACACCAAACTGACAAACGAGTGTCATTCTAACGTGAATGTTGGTTGGCATTTTTTTGTGTGTGAATGAGTAAGACAGCCAGAGATATGCCTAAACTTTACTTGGTCAATGTCATGAGCAACTTCTTTGCTGAACTGGAAAATACTTTACTGTTGAGACTATTTGAAAATATTCTTTTAAGGACATTTCTTGGGTTTTTGTTCTGTGTACAATGTGGCAGTCAGAGCTGGCACACACTTTGAAGTTTAATCTGTACTGTGAGCGTTAATAGCTTTTTCTCATCATTTGGTTAAGTCTGAACAATCAACAAAACAGTAAATCAAGCTCTGATTTGTAATGTTTACCAGTTTCCATGGTGTAAATATTCCTGCTATGGCCACTGTCCCTGAACAGAGTTGGGAAGCTATGCGCCGACCATCATGTGGCATTTCCACCCTGCAGATACAGGACATGTAAATAACCTCAGAGCGTAGCTAATAATAAAATGCAGTGAAATAATTAGGAGGTAATGAATCTTGAGTATCAGCTTTGTTTTTTTAACACTTATTTGCTTTTGGCTGCGCGGGTCTTAGTTGCTGCTTTCAGTCTCTTCATTTCTGTGTGCCGGCTTCTCGTTGCAGCTCACAGCTTAGCTGTCCCTCAGCATGTAGGATCTTAGTTCCCCTACCAGGGACCAAATCCATGTTCCCTGCATTGGAGGGCAGATTCCCTGGACTGCCAGGGAAGTCTGTCACCCCTTTTTTTTTAATGTAACTAATTATAAGTTTATATAATTTCTAATAACAGCTATGCTAAGTAACTGCACCACAGAATTCCTAAAAATTTGACATTGCTGTTCCCCAGCTAGCACACCCTTGCCTGAAGCAAAAAAAAAAAAAAGAAGGCTGGGGTCCCAGGCTCTGGGCAAGGAGGCCTTCTAGAAGTTCCAAGGGAGCGTGGGGCTCTCATGAAGTGTTCCTGGAGCTGGGGGTGGGAGCGGGGGCTGAGGCAGGAGGGGGAGGGCCACTGGGTGTTTATCAAGGAGACGCCCACTGCCAAGCTGAGGAGCTGGGATGGCAACCCACACACCTGAGGAAGTTTGGGGTCTGGGACTCGACATCAGGAAGGTGGGGTTGGCGTGCAGGGGGCCTGGGAGGGATCACGGCCAGCACCAGCACCAAGAGCTATGACGATGCTGAAGGAGCGGGGAGGGAAGAGGGTGTGGAGGGGAGGGGAGCTTCATGGCCGGGAGCTGGGGCTGCCGTGCAAGGCTAGGGGCCATCTGGGGCTGAATGGTTCTGTAACATTCAGCTGAAGGGAGACCAGGGCTGAGGGGAGTTGGGGGTGTATTGTGGAGGGTGAGCTTGGGGATCACCTGACGTGGGGAAGGGGAAAGGGAGGGCCCAGTTGTTGTCAGGGCTCCCTCGAGGCCAGAGGAAGGTGAGGCATCTCTAGACAGGGTGGGGTCCAGCACCATCACCTGAGGCCTCAGGGAACCTCAGAGATGCCCCCAACTACCCACCCCAGAGGGCTTCAGACTGAGCTTGGTGGACCCCTTGGACACCCCAGAGGCTGCATTTTTTGGGTGGGTCCATCCACAGCTGTTGGTCCTGAAGCAGCACCGTCTTTGACTATTAGAACCTGCATTAGTTTCCCTTTGCAGGAAGGTTTCTGTCACTAAAATGAAGTTGGAAAAGCACTGCTCTGACTTCTCAGGGTACAGATGGGGAAACGGAGACCCAGAGAGGAGGCGAGTCCTCTAAGCTGGCGGCAGACCTGTGTCTGCAGTCCTGGCTTCCTGGTCCCCAGGCGCCTGCTGGGCTCCCCAAGGCTGTCAGCGTTTCATCCTGTTAGATCGGGGTGGGCAGGGGTAGCAGGTGGAATGGGGGGTGAGAAGGGCATAAAGGGGAAACAGCCCAAGACAGGGTGGGGGAGGGTACCCGAGAAGAGGAGCTGAACCATCTGTGTCCCCTCCGGCCCCGGGGGAGGCAGCTGGAGAGTCAGTGGACCCTGGTGAGGTGACGGCAGGTCAGGGATTCCCAAGCCTGCTGTCTCAGGCTGAGGGGGTGCCCCCCTTCCAGCTTGTGGGGTTTGCCAGCACAGGACAGCAGCCAGGGGCCTGGGGCCACAGTGCCTCTGCAGGAGGGGCCATAGGCACTTCTTTACCTACTTGGATCCACGTCAGTGGTGGCAGCCGACACACTGGGCCCTCAGGAAGGCAGGTCAGAGCGCCTGGCCTTCTAGGAGCCCCTCCTTGTGGGCTAGTGCCCACGTCCTGACATCAGCTCCTGGATGCCCTATTGGCTGCCGGGTCTGCCGGCCTGATGGGGCCCTATAAGAACAGCAGTCCCATCTCCTGTAGGCTCCTGTCTTTCCAGGTGGGTGATCTCTACAGTGAACGCTGACTTAGCTCAGGGAGCCTTGTGAGTTGGTCTTATGGGGTCTGTATTACAGATGAGGAGATTGAGGCTGAGAGGGGAACGGGCTCGTTCGGGTTCACTCCACTCCATGGTACAGCCAGGACTAGGACCCAGTCTGTGGAACTCCCAAGGCCATGTTCTGTTGCCCCACATGAGGGGACACACAGAGGACAGGCACAGAGGCTCAGTGAGACAGGTGTCCCCTGCCCACTGCTCAGGACACCTGGATCCAGGGGACCTGGCCCGTGCAGTCCCCCAGATCTGGCTGCTGGTGAGGCGGGGGTCATCCTCCCTCCCCAGCCATGAGGTGCCCTGTGCCTTGGGGGAGGGCTCAGCCTCTTATCTGCATTGGGTCTCTTATCCGCGCCTCCCTTTCTTCCCCTTCCCTTGGCTCTTCCCCTTCTCTTTTGAATGATCTTAAACATATTTTAATCATGTAAGAAATTTGTTTACATTTTCAAAAATAATTTCAAACAAATCTAAAGGTTAGAAACAAATGTGTAAACTCTCCTTCCCCTGCCTGCTTCCAGCCCCAGGGGTCACCTGGGTTACCTTTTAAGCATATCTGTATAGTCTCCTATTACAGCTATAATGAATTGCCAGAAACATAAGTAACACACATTGATCATCTCACAGTTCTGTAGAGTAGAAGTCTAACGTGGGTCTCCCCAGGCTGTTAATAAAATCCAGGCATCCACGGGATCTCGTTCCTTTCCGTAGGCTCTGGGGAGGCTCCATCTCCTCACCTTTTCTAGCGTCCAGCAGTCGCCTGCGTTCCTTGGCTCGTGGCCCCTTCCATCATCTTCAGAACTCATACAGGAGAGTCCGGTCCTTCTTACTTCCCACTGGGCTCCTGCCTTAGTCCCTTCTCCCTCTTTCTGCTCTGCTGCTCCTCTTCCACATCCAAGGACCCTGTGATTACTTTCAGCCAAGAGGATAATCTAGGATAATCTCCCTATTTTAAGGTCAGCTGATTAGCAATCTCTAGTCCCGCAGGCTGTGTTAAGGTAACTCATTTGCTGGTTCTTGGAGTAGGGCATGGACATCTTCTGAGGGTCATCCACTCTACTTTCCAGGGTAGCCTTCCACACCTTTTACTATGTCGTTACACAAAGGTACTCAGACCTACAGCTCTTAAGTGTTTTTGGTCCATGACTGGGGTCACACCATGTGTTTTGTCAGAAACCAGCTTTCATGCCCTAACTTTCGAGACACCTTTCCATAGCAGTCTGCGTGGGCAGCTCTGTCTTTTAACAGCTGCCCGGATCCTTTGTAAAGTGCATTCCCATAACTTATTTAAGGGCTTCCCTTTTAGGTACTTAGCTTGTTTCCAGTTTTCATCTGTTACCAACCTGCCCTCAGGCAATACTCTTGTCTAAGAGTCTTTGTACATGCGTGACTTTCTGTGGGGTCATTCCTAGGAGTGGACCTGCCAGGTTAAAGGGTCATTAAAATTTGATGACGCCACCAAACTGCCCTCCACACACCCGGTTGCAGCTGACTCTCTCAGCAGTGGGTATTATCAGTCATTTAAAAACTTGCCGGTCTTGTCTCCACAGCCCCATTTTGTGCTAAGTCATCAATTTCAGTTTGCTTACTCAGCATCTGCCACAAGTCAGGCCTGGCCTAGACCCCAGGGACTCTGAGCTATATCAGATCTTCTTTGTTTGGGGGTGAAATTTATAATCTGGCAGAAGCAGAGCCTTTAAAAGCAAGGAAGAGGCTGACCAGTGTCAGAGCTCGGAGGATATTTAAGCCAGGCTACAGGCCAAGTGGATTACCCAGGAAGGGAAAGTTGTAAAAGAATGTTCCAGGCAGTGGGAATAACATGAACTAAAGCTCAGAGGTGTGAACATGCCATGAGCTGTTTTGTTTTGTTCTTTTTTAAATAACTGTGATGTTCCTTGGTTGGGGAGGGCTTAGGTGGAGACCATCAGGGTTGGCAGACACTGGAGCAGGGACTTGCTCTGTGGGATGGGAAGCCCAGAAGGGTTTGAAGCTGGGGGAGGTCTTCAGACAGGCTGGGGGTTGTGGGTGGCAGGGAGCAGGGGCAGATACAGGCTGATGATGCCAGGGTCTTGGGGGGGAGGCAGTGAAACCTGGACCAGGGTAGGCCTGCCCCCGAGGCTTCTTGCCTCAGGCTGGGAAAGGGGCATCGCCCAGGCCATGGGGGCAGCCCGTGACAGCCTGGCCTCCCACCTGCAGGAGGCATGCGAGCGCAGCCTGGCAGAGATGGAGTCTTCGCACCAGCAGGTGATGCAGGAGCTACAGCGGCACCACGAGCGGGAACTACAGCGGCTGCAACAGGAGAAGGAGTGGCTCCTGGCTGAGGAGACGGCGGCCACGGCCTCGGGTGAGGACCCCGGGCAGGAACGACACAGCATGGCCTGGCCCCATGACCCTCCCAAGCTCTGGCTCCTCCTGACTGGAGGTCTTTAAATAAGAGATGAGGGTCTGGTGCCAGACTTGGGGTGGGGAGTCAGGAGCTCCTAGATATGGCCTCTAACCCTACTTGCAAAGGGGAAACCGAGGCAGTAATAGATTTCCCCTTACATACAGACCATGGGTTAGTGTTAGAGTCGTCTCTCTCAGGGGCCTGTGGCTTGGAGGCCCACGTCAAGCCACATACACACACACACTGAGCTGCAATTCCACAGCCAAAAATCCATGCCATGTACTGCAGAGAGACTGGTCAGCGACAGACTCTGCTCTCATATGAGTGCCGTCTCACTGGGCCAGTGGGCTGGACCCAGGGGAGAGCAAGGAAAGGTGTGAGCATTTAACCAAACCCTGTTACACACATGAGCAACCTTAGCCCTTGCAGTGCGCCAGGAAGTGAACCCATTTCACAGATGAGGAAACTGGGGCTCAGAAGGTAGCAACTTATCCCAGATGACATAGCTTGGAGGTATCAGAAGATGGAGCTGGAGCGCAGAGCACTCTGACTACAAAGCCCTTCCCTCTGCTCTTCCAAATCGGGAATAGGTATACCCAAGATTCTGGCCAGCTCTCCCTCTCTGTCCTCTGCAGACCTGCTGTGTGTGTCTGGCACAGCCTAGACACTTCCCTGGGGTTTGCAGAATAATAGAAAGAGGTCACGTGATTTGGAACTTGCCACCTGCCAGTGTTCAAGCACTCAAACTGAAGGCCCCTCGCCCCAAACCCTGGGGTCAATGTGTTTTGCATTTTAGGATGATAACCCAGGATATCCTCCCCCAGCAGGGTCTGGGTTTCACCCTGAAATCTAGCACTAAGATTTTGCAGTGAAATTTCTGGGTTGCTCTTAAGTGGGATAATAATGACCAGAAATAGCCTTGGGTCTGTTCAGGTTGGGGATTGCACCAAGAGAGTTATGAAACACTTTCAGTGTTCAGAGCTTTTGGATTTTGGAATTATGGATAAGACTATGAATGAGGACTTGTTTAATCCTCACAACAACACCGTGTGAGTGTGAAAAGAGACTCAGTCCTTGGGGGCTTGCAGACTGAAAATAAACCAGTGGGGACCAGTGTCTGAGTACTGCCTCTGTACCAGGCATTGTTCTGTTCTGCATGCTCTATGCACATCTCCCAGTAACCCAAGAGAAAAGGCATTTTTGTTATCCCTGTTTTCTAGATAAGGATTCAAGGCCCAGAGGGGTTAGGTCCCTTGCACAAAGTCACACAGATTTGTACCAGCCACAGAGCCAGTGTTCTTGACTACTTGGCTGGGCCAGGCAGATGGACCTTGTTAAAGAACCTCCCAGGCTCTGCAGGGAGGACTGTGTGGAGTCTTATCCAGAAATCATGAATAAAAAGAGGTACTGGTGGTCAGACACTGAGGTGTCTCCGCAGCAGAGTCCTTCAGACAGATTCTGTCATCCTCCCGTGGTAGACAGGCTCAGAGAGGTTGAGCAGCTTACCCAAAGCCACTCAGTCCATGACACAGCCCAGCCCAGTGCTCTTTACTTACCATTCTCTGCTCCTGTCTCCATGCGGAGTCCCAGAGGAAGTGGAACTCAATGCTTGTGACCCCTCCCCAATCTCCCTTCTACCTCTCTGCCCTGCTTCCAGCCATTGAAGCCATGAAGAAAGCCTACCAGGAGGAGCTGAGCCGGGAGCTGAACAAGACACGAACTCTCCAGCAGGGTCCAGACGGCCTCCGGAAGCAGCACCAGTAAGAGGGCGATGGGGCCCTGCAGCCTGGGGGCAGGGGCCCCCTCTGAGCCAGGGGACACAGCTGTCCACCCTGCTGGTTATGAGTGAGGGACCTGTGCTGAGACCCCTGGGCAGGGGTCCATGTCTGTTTGCCCCCAGTTGAGATTCCTGTTCCAGTCATGTGTCACAGGGAACAGATGCAGTAGGACCCCCCACACCAGTGCACACAACTGTTCTCAGGCCCCTTCTTGTCTATACAATCTCAGTCTCCACCCTCTCTTCTCCTCTTTAGTGTCCGCTAGAGCTGGGCTTAGGGTCTTCCCTGGTGGCTCAGATAGTAAAGAATCTGCCTGCAATACTGGAGACCTATGTTTAGTTCTTGGGTCAGGAAGATCTCCTGGGGGAGGGCATGGCAACCCATTCCAGTATTCTTGCCTGGAGAATCCCATGGACAGAGAAGCCCGGCAGGCTACAGTCTGTGGGGTCGACAAGAGTTGCCCACGACTGAGTGACTAATACACACACAGAGCGGTGCTCCAGTAGAAGCCTGTAGGTGTCCCTCCCTGTCAGAGCACACTCTGGAATGCTGGGGCTACGGAGGCGTTAAGAGATGGGCTCCTCCAACCCACCCCCCTCACAGAGGAGGTGCCTGCAACCCAGAGAGGCTGACACCAGTTCACAGCCCCACAGTGGGCCGAAGGCAAAACTAGGGCAAGAATCAGGAGTCCTGAACTGCTTCAAGTCTGCATGACCTGACCCGGCTTGGCCCGAGGGCCAGAGAACCCGGGCCATCCTCCCCGACTCTATCCTGGCAGGTCAGACGTGGAGGCGCTGAAGCGGGAGCTGCAGGTGCTATCAGAGCAGTACTCGCAGAAGTGCCTGGAGATCGGGGCCCTGACGCGGCAGGCCGAGGAGCGCGAGCACACACTGAGGCGCTGCCAGCAGGAGGGCCAGGAGCTGCTGCGCCACAACCAGGTGGGCCTTGGCCCCCCCCCCGGGGATGGGGGCGGGCATCCCAGCACCCCCGCACTGACCATCCCACCCCTTCCAGGAGCTGCACACCCGCCTGTCCGAGGAGATTGACCGGCTTCGCAGTTTCATCGCCTCTCAGGGGACGGGCAACAGCTGTGGTCGCAGCAGCGAGCGGAGCTCCTGTGAGCTGGAGGTGCGCCTGCACCCCCCACCCCGTGCCAGGCCTCCTAGCTGGGGCGTGGGGCCTGAGCCTGGGGAGGGTACCTGGACAGGCTGGGCCTGCCCTGCAGTGGGGAGAGGGCAGGGCAGCTTGGAAGGAGGCCTGCTGTGCACCCAGCACTCCTGGGCCAGCTGGGTGAAAGCTCTCCACCTGAGTCCTACCACCTACCTGCTGTGTGACCGTGGCAAGTCACCTCCCCTTTCTGAGTCCTAGTGGCTCATCTGTAAAATGGAGCTAGCCCCTCCCTTATTGAGAAAAGCCAGAATGAGAAAATGTATGTGTGATCCCAGGATCACCCTCGTCTTTGGTTGTATTTAACAAAAATTTGTACACAGCTTTACTCTCCACCTGGCATTTCTATAAGCCCTTATATCTGCTAAATCATTGAAGCTTCTGGCAGTTTTATGAAAAAGATGCTGTTGCTGTCCCCATTTTACAGTTGAGAAAACTGATACACAGGAAGTTCAAGTACCTTGCCCAGGGTCACGTGGCTTGTCAGTGTGGGAGCTGGGATTTGAACCAGGCAGCCTGGCTCCAGAGTCTTAGTCTTTTAAGTCTCCCTCGCCCTGGCTCAACCTGTCTCCTTCTCAATCAGGTCAAAATAGTACCTGCTCATCAGGGTTTGTGGAGGGGTTAATGAGGAAGCCCAGCCCTCTCTGGCTCACAGTAAGGCCACACTGTGGCTTCTTTTCATGATCTTCGCCCTCAAGTTGAGGGCCTGGTGCTGTGTTGTGATCAACAGCGGGGGTGACCATAAGATATCCACTCACATGATACAGATGGGCTGAGAGAGCAAGCAGAAATCAGAGAGGGCTTCCTGGAGGAGTCTTCCCCCAGGGACCCTGGTGCAGGTCGGGAGTTGCCTTCTAGGGGCCCAGAGCAGAGAGAAGCCAGGCTTTGGGTTGCGGTGGGCCAGGGTAGCTCTGAACTCTGGCCCCAGGTCAGCCTGGAACCTGTGACCTCAGGTGCTGCTGCGAGTGAAGGAGAACGAGTTGCAGTATCTGAAGAAGGAGGTGCAGTGCCTCCGAGATGAGCTCCAGATGATGCAGAAGGTGAGTCCCGGCCAGCTGAGGTGGGATGGCAGAGGGGTGGGGAGCCCCTGGATCCAGCTGTGCCCCCATCCTGTGAGTACCTGTTCTGTGCCGGCCACTCCTGGCCTCATCAGGCCCTCCCCGTGCCTCCCCCATGTAGGGGTCAGTATTCCCATTTACAGACAAAGAAAGTGAGGCTAAGAAAGGGTAAGTGATTTGCTCCAGGCCACCCTTGTTTTCATTGGGTTGGCCCAAAAGTTCTTTTGGGTTTTTCCATAACATCTTACGGAAGGCACCTGAATGAACTTTTTGGCCAGCCCAGTATTTAATCAGAAAATATTTATTAGTACCTACTACGTGCTCAGCACTATACTGGGTGCTGGGTGACTCACTGTGGACAAGATCAAAATGCCTGTTCTTGTGGAGTATGCATTCCAGTGTGGAGTATGCGTTCCCAGAAACCTGTGTTTCTGGGAGCTGGGGGGCTGAGATTTGGGGCCCGGTCTGACCCACCCTTGGTGCCGTGTTCATGTGTCTTTGACAACCCTTTGTGTGTTGGTGGTCCTGGGAGATTCCTGGAAGGGGCCCAAGCCCTGGGCCAGGCTGACCTGCGCTCCCAGCCACTCACTTGAGTGTGTGGCCATGGACAGAAGTTTCACCACTCTGAACCTCGGCTCTCATCTTGAATGGGATGAAAATGATGCCGAAACTTGTGTCACTGGGTGGAGCGGGGGAGCCTTCTGGGGAGGCCACCTAGGGGGGCTTGGAGAGGCCTGGCTGTTTGTGCCGGCAGGTGGGCGGGGCCAGGAGGGAGGACTCCCTGCCCTTACAGTGCCTCCCCGGCCCCCAGGACAAGCGCTTCACCTCGGGAAAGTACCAGGACGTGTACGTGGAGCTGAACCACATCAAGACGCGGTCAGAGCGGGAGATTGAGCAGCTGAAAGAGCACCTGCGCCTCGCCATGGCTGCCCTGCAGGAGAAGGAGGCTGTGCGCAACAGCCTGGCCGAGTAGAGGTGGGCGCTGCGGGGTGGGTGCTGCAGGGCGGGCAGGGGGAGGCCGTCATGGGCGCCAGGCCTGGAGGTGTGACCTTAAGGCTCACCTGCACCTGAAAACCCGCGCCACCCCCTGGCCCGGGGCACTTCCTTCTCCCAGCCTCCGTTCCCCTGTCTGGGTGGGGGGACAGTGACACTGGCAACTTGGGGCTGTCCCCGGGATCTGTCAGACTCACCCAGAGGCTGCTCTGTGACCTGGAGCACATTTTCTTCAGAGGTGGGCCAGCCAGTAAGTCTGTGATTATCGGCCCTGTCCCTGCATTGTGACAGTGGGAGCTTCTTAACACGGAGCTGCAGCTGCAGCCCTACACCATCCACGCCCCTCCTCAGGGCCGGCAGTGCCCTTGCTGATCAGCCTGGGCTTGGGTGGCAGATCTGGTGTGGGTGTGCCTACCTCCTCATCAGACCCAGAAACACAGCTCCCTCGTGTGTGTGTTAATCACCCACAGGTTCCTTCCTCTGAGCTTCAAGCCCCAGACATCACTGGAGGCTGTGTTCTGTCCCAGAAAACAAACTTATGGTTACTTAGTCTCACAGTCGTCCCTGACTTAGCAGGGTCTGAGACTTTTTTTTTTGTTGCATTGAGTCTTAGTTATAGCATGTCGGATCTAGTTCCCTGACCAGGGATTGAACCCAGGCTCCCTCCATTGGGAGCACAGACTCTTAGCCACTGGACCACCTGGGAAATCCCTCTGAGCTATTTTTATGATGCCTTTCCTCTTGCCCTATCTACCTGGAGCTTCCTCTTTCTAACACGTCCTTGGGGACTCCTAAGGCACTCGGGAGAGGCCACCCTGCGGGCCAGGCGTGGGAAGAAGCCTGGAGGAGCAGGTCTGGCCTAGCCTTTGGGGTCGAGAGGCTTTAGAAGGATCTGCTGGTCACACTTCCCTGGCCTTAGCCAGATTCCCTTGCTCTATTTATTAAATTGAAATGCAGTTTATTTACAGTGTTTACAGTGTTACAATTTACCACGTTGTTTTAGTTTCTGGTGTATAGCAGAGTGATGCAGTTATATATACTGGGTTGGCCGAAAAGTTAGCATTTTTCTATAAGGTGTTATGGAACGAACTTTTTGGCCGACCCAATAGAAATACAGATATGTTCTTTTTCAGAATTTTTTTCATTATATTTTATTATAAGATATTGAATATAGTTTCCTGTGCTATACAGTAGAACATTATTATTTATCTATTTCATATATAATAGTTTATATCTGCTAATCCCAAACTCCTAATTTATTCTTCGCCCACCCCCACTTTCCACTTCGGTAACCATAAGTTTGTTTTCTGTGTCTGTGAGTCTGTTTCTGTTTTGTAAATAAATTCATTTGTATCTCTTTTAGATTCCACATACAAGTGATATCATGTGATATTAGTCTTTCTCTATCTGACTTATTCCACTTAGTATGATAATCTCTGGGCACATCCATGTTGCTGCAAATGGCATTATTTCATTATTTTTTATGGCTGAGTGATATTCCATTGTATTAATACATGTATACTTTATCCATTCACCTGTTGAAGGACACTTGGGTTGCCTCCATGTCTTGGCTATTGTAAATAGTGTTGCTGAGAACATTGGGGTGCATGTTTTTTTCCTAATTCACAGACTCCCCCACTCTTGTCTTCTAGGTCCTCGTGGTCCAGCCCACTGCAGACCCCCCAGTCCAAGGAGACCAATCGCCTTCCTTCCCTGCTGGACGGACATCAGAAGCCAAGCTTTCTCCCCACCCTCTGTGGGCTCACACCCACGTGCACTCACACCCACCACACACATGCACACACACACACACATACACAGCAACACACACACATACACATGTACACTCTCTGCGTATCTGAGCGCGCCCCTAGCACTGGGTCTTACCTTGCACCTTCTTCAGGATTTTATATGTGAAGAGATTTTTATATAGATTTTTTTTTCCTCCAAAAACACTTTATACTTTTTAAAAAGCAATTCCTGGTGGCACGTGCCTCCAGCACCAGCCCCCACTCTGTCTCCAGCCACTGCTTGGGCTTCTGGGCCCGTCTCCCCGTCCGGAGTCTAGTGGAGGGCCAGCAGTAGCTGTGGCAGGGTGGACTCGGTGGGAGAGGCAGGGAGCCGGCCACCCTCTTCCTACCCTACCTCCCACTAACTACTCCCTGCCCTGGGGGGACCCACTCCCTGGGACTCTGGACAGAGGGACAGATGGACAGAGGGAGCCGGTAGCTGTCCCCACAGCCCCGCCCCTCCACTGAGGGGGTGCCGGGCATGGATCTGTGGGAGCCGCACCATGCAGGTTTTTCTCTCCTGCTCCATGAGCCTTCTTAACTTAATAAAATGTTCTGGCAGCTCTGCTGTCCTGGATGGCCTATACAGGGTGGGTGGCAGAGATTGGGGTTTCTTTTTTTTTTTAAATTAGAGGATTATTACTTTACAATATTGTGATGGTTTCTGCCATATATCATCATGAATCAGCCATAGGTACATGGGGATATATAGGTATATCTATCCTATATGTAGTCCGCCAGACTCCTCCATCCATGGGATTCTCTAGGCAAGAATACTGGAGTGGGTTGCCATGCCCTCCTCCGGGGGATCTTCTTGATCCAGGTATTGAACCCTTGTCTCTTACATCTCCTGCATTGGCAGGCGGGTTCTTTACTCCTAGCACTACCTGGGAAGCCCATGTAGGCATATATATATAGAGAGAGAGAGGCATCCCATAGGTCCCCTCCCTCTTGAACCCCCCTCCCACCTTCCTCCCCATCCCACCCCTCTAGGTTGTCCCAGAGCACCAGCTTTGGGTTCCTTGCATCATACAGAAGATTGTCTCTATGGTCGAGGTTTCTTAAAGTGGCTTCACCACCCACACCCTCCAGCAAGCCACCCTTCCTGAAGGAGCGGCATGTGGGCTTTGAGGGTGGGGTTGAGAATCTGGTTTCTCCACCAGGCTTTGCAGCTCTATGTGGGGTTTGCAGGCCAGCAGGAGCAGCTGTGATACCCGGGAGCTTGTGAGAAACCCCAAGTCCAGGACCCACCCTGACTTCTTAAGTCAGAATCTGCACTTTAACAGCTCCCCCCACCACTGACCCCAAGGGATCAGGGGCATCTCACTCTGAGAAGCCATGAGTGGGCGCTGAGCCAGCCTTGGAGGAAGGACCGGACCTGAGGCTTTGCCCATGACTGACCTTGGTCAAGCCATGCCTCTCTCTTAAGAGCCTTAATTTGCTTCTCCATCAAATGGGTATCTTTCAACCCCAGTCCCATGTTGACGCTGTGCCCAGAGGTTTTGTCCAGCCTGGCAGGGTTAGGGGCGGGGAAGTAGAAGCCGTCACCCCAGGCCACCACGCTGGGGCCCTCATCTCTGTTGGCTGTTGTGCTGACCATGGATGGCCCCACCTGGGGCTGGGAAGAGGCCTCCTTTCTGAGATGCCGCTAGTCCAGCCTGGGCTGTCCAATGTGCAAGGCTGTGCCAAAGGTGATGAAGATAAGCCGGCCTCACCCCCCGTAGCCATTCCCATCAACCCTTGGGGCATCTCTGTGCTGAGCACCGGGTGTGTAGAGTTGAATAAGAACTGGCCCTGCCCCTGACTGGGGCCGCAAAAACAGGTCACATAGGGTGGGTCCCTGAAGGCTGTGGGAACCCAGGGGAGACCCCCCCCCCAGCCCACAGGTGGAAGAGGGTTTTTTGGGGGTGGCTTTGGAATATAATTTTTCTAGATGGAAAAAGGGGTCCATGGAGTCACAAGAGTCGGACTTGACTGAGCGACCGAAAAGCAACAAGATGGAAAAATCAGGAAAGCTTTCCAATTCCAAGGGAAAAGCATGAGCAAATGCCCTGTGAACCTCCTTAGTGTGTTCAGGGGAGCAAGCTTGTGGGGTGTGGGGGAAATGTGCCACATTCCCTTGTAGTGATGGGTTGAGGAATGGGCATGGGATACAGCTCCAGCCAATGAGATGGCCCAGGAAAGTCTTGATTGGGGTGGAGGGCTGGAGCGGGTCATCATCAGAGGTCTTCCTTACTCTTAGAAGGGCACAAGGAAGGCAGGCCTCTCTCTCCCAACCTTTGGACAGTGCTGGGTGAAGTCCCCATGTTGCCACCATTTTGCCTCATTAATATGCTAAAGATGGTGGAGCAGAAAGAAGAACCAGGATCCCTGAGCCATCAAATCACCCAGGCTTCATGCTGCCCTGATCCAGGACTTCCAGTCTCATGGGGTAAGGAGCATGCCATGGGCAGCCCCAGCTACCAGACAGTTGAGTCCAGGGCCCTGCCCATCCTCACCAGGCCCTGTTGCCCCAGACCAGCCCCTCCTGGACATCATTCTAGTCCATCCCCTGCCTCCGTGACTCTCTCAGCCCATCTTAGGCTGCCCATGTGGCACCTGGGCTGTGGCAACACCCTCTCCGCAGGCAGGGCTTCCTAGGCAAACTAAAAAATCAGGCCAACCTATGAACAGGTGCCCCACCTCAGCCACTGCAAAACAATGAGATATCCCTCCCCACCCCACCCACTAGAATAGCTCAAATCAAAAGAACTAACGATACCAACTGTCTGAGGATCCGAAAAACTGGAATTCTCACGCAGGGCTGGTGGGAGTATTCTAGGTACCAGCACTATGAGGAACTGTTGGCAGTTTCTTATAAAGTTAAAAACACACCTACCTGTGACCTCGCATTTCCACTCCTGCGTGTACACCCAGGAGAAATGAGTGCTGACGTCTACGAAATAACTAGTACAATAATATTCATGTCAACCTTACTCATAGTCGCCCAAATCTGAAAACAGATTTTTATGTCTGTCAACAGCAGAATGGATAAATTATGGTGGCAAATTCATACATTAGAATACAATAGGGAAATAGGAAAGAATTACTGCTACATGCAACTGCACAATGAGTCTTCTAGACATAATGTTAAGTGAAAGAAGCCAGTCACAAAAAGGCCCACGTTGGAGCTTCCCTGGTGGTCCAGGAGCTAAGACTTCAAGCTCCCAAGCAGGGAGCCCAGGTTTGACCCCTGATGAGGGAACTAGATCCCACATACCACAACTTAAAAAAAGATCCCACATACTGCAATGAAGGCAGAAGATCCTGCATGCTGCACTAAGACGACGAGGTCAAATACTTTTTTCAAAGAAGGTCCATGTTGTATAAGTCCATTTATAGAAGTTCAGGAACAGGCAAAACTGTCACTATGTAGATAGTTGTCAGAACAGTGGGTACCTCTGGGTTCCAGGTATGGTAGAACACATGGACTAGTGGTTAGGCACAAGGCAAATTTCTGGGGTGCCACAAATGTTCGGTATCTTGACCAGGGAGGTCACATGTAAAAACCTACCACGTTGCACACAATGGTTTGTGCATTTGACTACATGAATTGTGTCTAATTTTTTAAAAAAATCCAAGTTTCTAGCAGGTACCCAGGTGAAGCTCCTAGGAAAACCGCAATAACCTGTCACACCAGGAATTTGGCCAAAGCCACATGGTTTGGCTGCTAGGTCTGGTCTCCTCAGGCAGCCAAGCAAGTGCTGTGGAAAGAGCACAGGGCAGGGTATCAGACACACCTGTCTGGGTTCAAACCCCAATTGCTACCTCCAGCAGGTTACGCTACATGAACCTCACGAAGTCACGTCCCTCTCTGGGTTTATTTCCCCATCTCTCTCTTTTTCCCCTTAGAACAGGGGTCCCCACCTCCTAGGCCATGGACCTTTTAGGAATGTGGCTGCACACCAGGAGGTGAGTGGCAGGAAAGCCAGCGAAGCTTCCATCTGTGTTTACAGCCACTCACCATCGCTTGCATTACCACCTGAACTCCTCCTCCTGCTCAGCAAATTCAGTCAGTGGAATCCACTTGAATCAACTCCCATGTCCTTGGGGAAATTATCTTCCTACAAAACTGATCCCTGTTGCCAAATAACTTGAGAACCCCTGCCCTAGGCATGCAAGCCCAGTGTTTTTATTTACTTACTTAGGCAAAGTCTCTCGGCTTGTGGGATCTTAGTTCCTTGAACAGGGATCAAACTTGGGCCCCCAGCAGTGGAAGCGAGGAGTCTTAACCACTGGACCATCAGGGAAGTCCCTATTTCCCCATCCTCTTAAGTGGAGATGATAATGCCTGCCACAGAGAGTTATTTGGGTATTGAATTACCAACTGTTTCAATGTTCTATTGCTATGTAATCAACTACTATAAACTTAATGGTTTAGAAAGTTTTATTATTACCACACTTGGTCCTGTGGATAGACTGGGCTCAGTTGGGCAGTTCTCTTGCTGTCTGTTTTGCAGTTGCTGTCAGTGGTGGCAGGGCTGGAGTTATCTGAAGGGTCACCTGGGTTGGCCATTGTAGATGGTTTCTTCACTCATATCTGGGCTTCAGCTGGGATGGTGGTGATAGCAGAGGTCATTGGACATCTCTCTTTCTTTCTCCATGTGGTCACTTCATATAGCTAGCTTGGGCATCCTCATGACACGCCAGTCTCCGGGCAGTCTATAGTCTGACTTCTTACATGGTGGTTTACTTCCCTAGGGAGTTTCAGATGATGCTGGAAGCATCTACATGCCTCTTAGGACTTAGGCTTGGAAGTGCTGTGACACTGCTTCCATCACAGGGCCAGTCCAGACTCAAGGTGGCGGGACAACACCAGGGCATAAGTGCTGGGGGTTGGTTCACGGGGAGCCAGCTTTTCCCTCTGAGTTCCTGCTTCTCCACCTAACTCTCCAGCTCCTCTTTCTCAGTCTCCTTGTGGAATTCTCTTCTGCTATCAGCCCTCTAATGCTGGGGTTCCCCAGAGTCTGACCTCAGCTCTCCTATCTTCTACACGTTCTCCTGTGACAAGTTTGCTCTCTGTCTTTGATCTCTAGTCCTTGGCTCTTGTCTGTATCCAGTCCAGACCTTTCTCAGAAACTCCAGACCTGGGCAGCCTCAATCTCAGGGCTGCTATCAAAGTCCTGTCTTCCCTCCAACCCACTCCTTTTCAGCTAATTACAAGAACGTGCAGTCAGCACAGAGGATGCAGCAAATCCAGCCTGGGAGGTCAAGGGAGGCTTCCTGGAGGAGGCGGCCCTGGAGCTAAGCCAGAACTAGCTAGGAGAAAGTATTCCGGGTAGAATGAACACCAAGTTCAAAGGTGTTCATCAAAGGTACTAGATGGGAGAAGAAGGTATATATATGTGTGTGTGTGTGTGTGTGTGTGTGTGTGTATGGGTCACTTTGCTATACAACAGAGATTGGCACAACATTGTAAATCAACTATACTTCAATAAAAATAAATAAATAAAAATTTCAAAGGCACTCGATGAGACTTTCCTGGTGGTCCAGTAGTTGAGAGTCTACCTTCCAGTGCAGGGAACACAGGTTCAATCCCTGGTTGGGGAACTAAGATCCCATATGCTGCATGGCATGGTCAAAAAAAAAAGAAGAAGAAGATACTAGATAGAAAGAAAAGTCCCTTCAGGGACAGAGCAGCTGTATTTGGATTGAGATTGGCATATATAGAGGGATCCAAAATGAGGCTGGAGGAACAAGCCAGACCTGGAATTCAAACTGCAAGGAGGGTGGGTACCATGGGTCCAAGCTCTAGCTGCATTCTTACCCCGTGGGGAGCCACTGTGGAGTTCTGAGTGGGCACCGCCCTTGTTCAGGATGTGGGTCTGGGCAAACATGGGAGTGTGTGCAACCCCTTCAGCGCACAGGGTTGGTGAAGGCTCTGAGTTGGCCTTAGGGGTGGCATGTACTAGGGGTGGGAGAGGAGGACAGGACCCCAAGGAAGAGCAGTAGGTAGGTTCCCAACAGCCCCAGGGAGCGAATGCTTTGAGAAGGAACTGGCTGACGGGCTGGGAGAAAAGGCCCACCAAGGGCCCATTGGATTTCCTCAGGCCACGGAGGGTGGGGAGCTGTGTGGGGGACGGGGGCTAAGGGGAGAGGACAAAGTTTTGTCACTTCCTTACCACCTTCACTCTTTACACCTTGTCAGACTTTATTCTGCCGCTCAGCTCCAGAGACCCGCAGCTCCTCTGGGAAGAGCGGGGCAATGTCACCTCAGAAGGCACTAGTGACTCAGCCTCTCCCTTCCCCCTCCTATGATGCCCGTGGGAGGCAGGATGAGGAAGGAGTAAGAGCCCAGGTCTGTGGCAGGGGCAGGGGAGTAAGGGGCCCAGAGGGGCCTTCAACCGTATCCTAGCTCCTAGGCAAACTTGGGCAAGTTATATAAATTTTCTGTGCCTCAGTTTCCTCATATGTAAAACGGGAATAGTAGTACATCCCCCTCAGGAATGTTGTGAAGCTCAAAAACGAGCCAAAAGATGTAACATGGTGAGAAAAGTGCCTGGGATCTAGTAAAATGCAATAAAAATGTTATTATTGCCGTGATTGTTATTGTTATGGGGTGGTTGTAAGGATTAAATGAAATGATGGAAGTAAAACGCATGGCATGGGGCCCACAATACAGTATTTCAAAAACAGGAGCTATTATTTTTTTATTTTTAGTCAGAGGTCAGCCGACTGCCCCTGCCCCCTGCCATTTCCAGGAGATCTGGTTGAACTTGGTCCAAACCCCAATTCCATGGCCTGTGAGAATCCAGGCCTCTTTATCCCAGCTGTCAGGTTCCCACTATCACTTTTTCAGGGCATCCCGAGACTTCTCCTGGAAGTGTGGGGGGGGGGGGGGCAGTGCGGGGCGGATCTGTTGCCATGTCAGCCACGCCCATCAGGGGCTCTGCGATAAATCCTCTAGAAAGGAGTCCTGTTAGCGCGCTCTCACCATTTCGTCCCTGCGCCCTCTTGACCCCAACAAGTAGGGGCAGCTGGCAGTCTGGGAGGAGCCCGCCTGGCCGTGGGCAGCTCCTGGCCTGCTCCTTCTTCCTTGCTAAGCCTTGGGGTAGCTGACGACCTCTTCACCGCCCTTGAATACTGCTGCTTATCTTCGTCTGCAAGCCCATGATTCGTTCTGCGTCCTCCCCTGTCCCAACGACTGGGACCTGAGTCACCTTCTTCCCTGGTCCGCAGCCTCTGGTTTTTCCCTTCCCATCCAATCCACACACCTCCAGCGTGGGTTTTCAAAAACACAATTCTCCCTTTGTGAGACCCTGCCCTGAGCCCCTGCCATCCTTAGGATTGAGTCTTGGCACATGAGCCCCAACCCCAGCCTCCTCTCCTTGCCCCTTCAGGACCCTGGACCCTGGGATTCCACTCCACAAAGGTACCTGCAGCTCCCAAGCGTGCCCACCCAGGCACATGTCTGTCCTCACCCCTCTCCTCCATTTGCACGTGCCACTCCCCGCCCCTCCCTTGGTAGGCCCCCGGCAGAGTCAGCACGCAGATTAGTCATCACTTGCCACCGCCAAGAAGCCCGCCCAGATTCCCCCAGGTGGGGCTAGATGCCTGCTCAGGCTGCCACAGCCCTTCCACCTGACATGTTCTCTCTGCATGGCTCACTCAGTCTGGGGGCCCCCTGAAGCCAGGGACTAGCTCTCACTCACTTCTGTTTCCCCAGCGCCCAGCACAGAACACTTGGAGTCTCAGCTGGATTCTTGTTTGTTGATTGACTCCCTGACTGACTGACTGGAAAGGAACGACTACCCAGTCAGGCACCCTCCAGAGAGGGCACAGACACAGCCTCAGCCACACTCCCACGCCCAACGGCAAAGGGTGAGGTCTCCCCATAAAACAGCTGGGAAGCTCAGCAACCAGCCGGAGGCGCTGGGAGCTAATGGCAGTTTCCTGTACATGAAAGGGCCTGGGCTGTAACCGTGAGTCATCTTGTCATCCCCGCCTCCCCTTCTGGATTTTATGAGGGCCCCCTGGGCTCTGAGGCCCAGGGAAGGAGGAGCTCACATTGAGGGAGCTTCTGCTGTGAGTGGACTTTCAGACAACACCTCTTTGATGTGTGGTCCCCATTTTCAGAGCAGGAAACAGGCTCAGAGAGGGGTCAGGACTCACCAAGGTCAATAACTTAGTGTATCACATCATAGCATGTCTGGTTCTAGAGTTCAAATCTTCTTACTCAGGCTACCTGTCGAAAAGAAAACTTTCTACCTTTTGTGGAGCACTAACCGTGTGCCAGGTTCTAGAATAAGCATTTGCATTCATCGTCTCCTTTAATCCCCAGAACAGCCAGTGAGGGAGATGCATAGTCACCTCCATTTTATTTTTTTGTTTGTTTTGGGGTTTTTTTGTTTCTTTTAAAAAATTGTTGTTATTGTTGTTATTGCTGTTGTTACCGCCATTTTATAGGTAAGGGGCAGGGACCCAGCAGCGCAAGAATCAGAGAGCTTCAGTCCAGGTCAGTGGGTCTCATACCACGGGGGGCTTCCCAGGCTGACCCAGGTCTTCTTACTGGAAACCACCGACAGACCACATGCCTTGGGTCTCTTGTTTGGGACAAAGGTTTGCAGGGAGATAGGGGCTCACCTCTGTTGGGCTGACTTGATGAGCCACCTCCACACTCCTGCCTCAGTTTCCCCAGTAAAGCAGATCAAGAGAGCTTCCTCCCAAGTGGGCTAGGAAGGCTAGGGCCCTTGGAAAGGGCAGGAAGGGGCCTGCATTGTTGCTCCTTCACCATCCCGCAGCTCCAGCCTCACCCCATGTCAGTGAAAGTGAAAGTGTTAGCTGCTCAATCATGTCCGACTCTTTGCGACCCCATGGACTGTAGCCCACCAGGCTCCTTCGTCCATGGGATTCTCCAGGCAAGAATACTGGAGTGGGTAGCCATTCCCTTCTCCAGGGGATCTTCTCAACCCAGGGATCGAACCTGAGTCTCCTGCCTTGCAGGCAGATTCTTTGCCGTCTGAGCCACCAGGGAAGCGATCTGGGTCGGGGGGCTGCCAAACATACTTTTTTCTCAAAACTCCTGAGATCTTGCAGTGTGGCTCCCTGCCTGGACCTCCAACCCCACTCTGAACCCCCATACCAGACCCTTCCTGGCTCTGGGCACACTGGACCCAGCTGGCCACTCTCTCCAAGTGCTCTTGCATTTCCTTGAGATCATGGTTCACCGAGGTCAATGGCCATCTCTGTGTCTCCATCTCCGCCATCAGGGCAAGGCGGGGAGCCTGCGTCCCAGAGATGCTCATGTGGTGTGGCCACCCATGGGTCCTGCCACCTGAGCGAGGCATCTCCAGCTTCAAGAGATGGGGGCAGCTGGCCAAGCGGGCATGAAAGGTGACTCATGGTGGACACACCTCACCGGCAGTGAGACGTTGCTGCGTTGCTGAGGAGGAGCCGAGGGGATCCTGCTGGGTGACCTTCACTGGGACCCAGCCGGCTGGGACTCTCAGGGCTCCAGGAGATTCTCATGTTCTCCCATTTCCTTAGGAAGACAGGCTTGGAGGTACCTCCAACTCCACACTCAGGGTCCCCCCATAACCCAGGCCCCAACCTCAGGCATCATGTCACCCCTTCACTGAACCATTTATTAAGTCAAATTCTGTGCCTGTACAAGGACGTTCATTGCCACACTGGGAATAGGAAGTGGTTAATAAATTCCCCACCACATGCGTCAAGCAGTTATAAAAAGCAGTGAGGGGACTTCCTTGGTGGTCCAGTGGTGAACACTCAGCCTGCAAATGCAGGGGACACGGGTTCAATCCCTGGTCTTGGAAGATTCCACATGCTGTGGGTCACCTAAGCCCATGAGCCACAACTACTGAGCCCGTGCTCTGGAACCCTCGAGCCAAAACTACTGAAGCCCAGGTGCCCTAGAACCTGTGCTCTGCAAAAAGAGCCGCCACCTCAGTAAGAAGCCCAAGCCCCACAACTAGAGAGTAGCCCCCACTTGCTGCAACTAGAGAAAGCCCGCACAGCAATGAAGATCCAGTGCAGCCAAATTAATTAATTAATTTAAAAAGAATTTTATTTATTTGGTGGCACTGTGCAGCGTGTGGGATCTTAGTTCTCCACCAGGGATTGAACTCGGGCCTCTGGCATTTAGAGCACGAAGTCTTAACCCCTGGACCATCAGGCAAGTCCCCAAATTAATTAATTAATTTTTTAAAAGTGGTGAGGAAGTTCTTATATGCTGATGTGGAGAGATCTCCAAGATGTGAAGTAAAGAAATCAACAGGCAAATCCAGGTGTGGGGTGTGCCACTGTTTATGTAAAGAAAGAAAATATAACAGGTATGGTTGGCATATGTACTTAGAGATGCTTAGAACCTCTCTGGAAGGAGATACACTCATGCGCATGCACATGGAGGGAAAACTCAGGGGGAATATGGCCCTGGCCATGCAAAAACCTGGAGCAGTGGTTGCCTTGGGAGGGGTCAGGAAGGGTGGGTGACAGGGGGAAGGGACTCTTATTTTGAAGTTGTAGACTTTCCCGGGTTTTCCCAGGTGCACGTGATAGCTATTCCCAAATAAATAAAAGCTTAAGTAATAAAATAGAGGACTTCCATGGTGGTCCAGTGGCCAAAACTCTGTACTCCCAAAGTAGGGGGCCTGGATTCCATCCCTGATCAGGGAACTAGATCCCATGCCACAACTAAAGATCCCATGTGACACAACTAAGACCTGGTGTATACTAAAAATAATAATAAAAGAGCCCCAAAGGAGCACACCACGGGAACCACAGAGCTAAAGCCAAGCCTGGGGTTCAATTTCTGGTCCAGCCAAGTACTTAACTTCCTTCTCACCTGGCATGGATCGATAAACAGGATTCAGTGAGGTCATGGGGGCACCGCCCCTGAGCACGCTTGGCCACAGGGCCCGTGCTCACCAAGGGACAGCTGTTGTCATGGCTGTTAATGTCCTGGCCAGGCGCGTCCCAGGCACCTGGGTGACACAGATGTGAAGGATACACCCTCACCCCCAATGAAGACAACACCAGGGAGGGTAGATGTTGCAACTGCCTCAGCCAGAGGAGTCAGGGCCGCGTGTAGGGAGAGGTGACGCCTACACTGAGTCTCTGGGGACTTGGGTGTCATCAGGAGACCAAGGCAGAGAAGGGCACTCCAGGCTGAGGGAGTGGGCAGGGACACCTGGAGCCATACCATGTAAACAGAGCTGAAATAGACGCATACAGTCGAGAACAGCTATGCCCACGGCCACCCCATCCTCTGCACTCTCAAACACGCTCCCCCGCCCAAACAGCCAGCATATGCTCCAGGGCCTTGCAGGCGGGCAGCTTGGGGTGCAGGCTGGGGACAGACCGCTGAACATCTGTGTGACGGCAGGCAAATCACTTAACCTCCCTGGGCCTATTTCCTCACCTCTCACCTGGGAATAACAACAGTACTGACCTTGTAGGAATGTGGTAAGGATTAAATGAGGCAGTTCCTGTAGGGTACGGAGAACACTCTTCAACAGATATTCATTGATATGCATGTGAATATGTATCCTAACACACTCAATGATACATTAATATCATTATATTATGTGTTCATATTTCATAGACTGTTAATATTTCACTAAATGCATGCCTAGAGGGTTTATATTAATACATATTTTATATATACATACACAAAAGCCTGTAAGCACACACCACACATCTCATGTACGCCTACAAACATGTTCGTATGTGTGTTATACACACACCCTCAAACACACACGTGTCTGCACACAAGCATCCTCTAAAGGTGCCCACTTCACCTCTGCCCTCTCTTCCCAAGCAAAATATGCACACAGGGCAGTGAGGCAGGTGGTCTGAAAGGCTGCCCCAGCCTGAATCAAGCCAGTTCTCCAGGCCCCAGCCACCTTCTTGGACTCACCAATAGCAGACCCAGACTGATAGGGGGCCAGGAACCACATTCCAGAGGCACTGAGTCAGAGGCTACTACTCAGAATGCAAAGAAGGCTCCAGGGTATGTGTTCTCAGCCTGGACCCCGTTGAGGGCTGGCTGCATCTATGTTCTTGTACCCAGTACAGTGCCTGGTGTTGAGCAGAAGGCCCATCTCTTGGCAAGAGTTGACTATATGAACAAATGGCTGCCTATTGTATGAAACTGAGACTAGAATTGTCCTGGGATTATCTATTTCATCTTTGTCTCCACCCCCCGCCCCACACCCACAAACTGTGAGTGTCATGAAGATAAAGCTCATGTCTGATTTGTCTTTGTTCCCAAAACCCAGTCCAAATTCTGGTAAAGAGAGTCATCATTGAGTGAATTACTTAGGATATATTCAGCTATGAGTGGCCAAACTCACATATACTATATACAAGCTTATACAAACATATACTATACAAGTTTAAACAAGAAAGATATTTATTTGTCTTATCGAGAAAAGTCTGAAGGAAGGGATCCCAAGCTGAGCTGAGTCACAGTGTCTGGGATCCAGCTTCCTTATACACTTATATCTAGGACCTACACCTCATCTTAAACAGCAGGTCCATTCACAAATGCACCTCATGGTCCAATATGGCTGCACTAGTTCCAGTCAACACATCTGCATCCCAGGCAGGGGTTAGGAGAAGTGAAGTGAAGAAGGGGCAAAGGGCCTCTGCCAGCTTTCTCTTAAGGAAGCCCTAGCACAACGCTCTATTTATATTCTTTTGGCTAGAAATTGGTCACATGGCCATTTTTAATTGTAAAAGAGGGTGGAAAAGGCAGCCTCCACTTTGGGTGGTCACATGCCCAAGCCAAACATCGGAGACTACATCACTGTGCTCCAAGGGGGACATGCGTATTGACTCCACCATCATCAGTAGTTACCAAATCAACTGCCTAAAATTCAGACAGTATGTTGGGAATTCTTTGCCAGGCTGGGAGCACATAAACTGTAGTAAAAAAAAAAAAAAAAAAGGACTCTAGGTGTACCCCAGCCTGTACTGCCTGCGCAGAGAAGGGCTGGCAGTGTCTTCCAGCCAGAGTTCAGAGGAGCGAGAGAGGACCACTCGATGGTTACAGGTGAGCGCTTTAGAGTCCAGCATGTTTGGTTTTGGCTCCAGGGCCTTTCAGTTGTGTGACCATGGGCACATTCCTTAACTTCTCTGAATCTCAGCTTCCTCATCTATAAAATGGGAAATATCATTCCTGCCTCAAAGGAAGATCTTGAAGATACATTGGTATCATGAACACAAGACGCTCAGCACAGTGCCCTGAGGAGATTCTCAGAAAACCACCCCTGAGAGGAGAGGAATGAGATCATCTGATCCGGCAAAGGTCTAGGGGAATTGGGATGGGACTGGGGCTCAGCCACCAAGGGACCTGGAGTTCTTCGGATATAGCAGGAACCAGCTTTTTGGACACTTTTATTTTGTCCCCTATAAGTTTAAAACATTTACTATACAAGTGAAGTATGTTAATTTTTGAAAGTGAGCAAAAGCAGATGAGCTAAAAGAAGAATCAGCAGTAAACTTACCACTTAGAAGCAAAACTTTATGAAGTTGAATATCCTGTCAGACTGTTTTGTAACCCTATGTATACATATGACCAAGTGCATTTATATATTTCTTTTAACGTAAAATGTATATGCTTTTCATGGAATCACACTATACATAGGCTACTTGAAAACCACAAAATGCTAAAAATGCTCTGTTGAAATCTTTTAACCTCTTGACACCTCAACATCTTTTCATGACAACAAACTGGAGAGCTACACCATCATTCTTACTGGCATGAGATAAGACCAAGATTTACTCCACTATTATTCTGTTTCACATAGGAGTGCTTTCCATTTTTTTAGGGTTAAAAGTCATGAGGCAGTGAACATCCTCATGCAGAAATATTTGTGTGACTTTAAGGGTCATTTCATTAGATTGGATTCCTCTAAGTGGCCCTCTTTCATGTTTTAAAAATTCTGGTCTCTCAAACAACCTACATTCAGACAAAAAAGATCTCTACATTTAAAAAAAAATTAAGGAAAGCCATATGGAACTGCCAGTCAGAGCTTTGGATCAGCAGGAGCAAATCCACTGTTTCCACACTGAACTGACGCACATCTCAGCCAAAAGTAAAGACACTTAACACATCTGTGAGTCTTTCCCACCTTATTGTGGGTAAACACATCATTTCCGTCCAGGTGATGAAATACCAACAATGATGATAACAGCTAATGCTTAAAGTGTGCTGAGTATGTGTCAGGCATTCTTCTAAGTAATATAGATATAATCATATCATATTATAATATAATAATATTATAGATGTTAGGTTAAATGACATGTAATTTACTATAAACATATTATATATGCACATATGCGTGCATGTTCAGTTGCTGTCTTGTCTGACTCCTTGCAACACCATGGACTATAGTCCGCCAGCCAGGCAAGAATACTGGAGTGGGTTGCCATTTCTTTCTCCAGGGTATCTTCCTGACCAAGGGATGGAACTGGAGTCTTCTGCATTGGCAGATGAATTCTTTACCACTGAGCTACCCGGGAAGCCCAAATACACATATTTATCTATACACATATATACACATTCAGTCTTCGTGAAAACTCTATCAGGGAGGTGCCACTATTGTCTCCAGTTTACAAGGGGGAGGAAATCGAGACACAGAAGTATCAGCTTGCCCAGAACTCATATCTGTAAGTGGTAAAACTGGGATCTGAACCCAGACAACATGAATCTATGGTGCTTGGACCTCATCTCCAGGCTAGACTTTGTGGACTTCTAGTGGGTCAGTGAGATCTTTCTTCCCAACCCTGGTTTTATAGGAGAGAGCACATGAGCCCAGAGAGGGTTAGCAAACTATTTTAGGTCACACAGCAGATTCAGGTGCTTCTCCCACCCAAGTTGTCTCCCAGTTGTGTTTAAACACCTTCAGCGCCCATAAGGAAAGGCCCTGAACCTTTGCAGAGATGCCACAGAGACCTGGAGTTTTTGCCCACCCCTTCCTGGGAGCAGCATTTTGCTCTCCAACCCAGCCAGCACCAAAGCATGTTTTGAACACTTGCAGGGAGTGATGCCAGCTATGTGAGGGCTCCAGTTGGGCATGGCTCTCGCCAGAGAGCAGCTGGACTCAGTATGCAGGCCTCCTCGCCATCCTGGGCATCCCAGTCTCGCTTCCAGGTTCCTTTAGCTGCTGGCGCTGGTCAGAGTACTAGTTATGGTATCTGAGAGTGTGGTGCATGGAGTAGAAAAACTGTATTTGCCCATCCGTCTAATCACTTTCCAGCTGTAAGAGGTTGGTGCTTTTTGTTGTTGGTTTTGTTTTTTGTTTTTCATGTGGCACTTGGGATTTTAGTTCTCTGACCAGGGATCAAACCCCTGTAGTGCAAGTGTAGAGTATTAACCACTGGATTGCCAGGGAACTCCATCTATAAGAGACTGTGAATCTAATATTTAAGAATTCTAACTAAGTGAGAATTCTAATATGAGGACCGAATTCTTGGCTTCCACAATTTCTCTGAATTCTTTGATTCTAGAATCTTTGCCCTTCACTCCCAAAAGCTAAGGCCAAGGAAGGCCAACGGTCCTTCCTCTGGGCAGTCAGGGAGTGGCTGCCTGGAAAACATCAAAGAGTTGACAGGCAGCTGGTTTCGGTCTCTCAGAGGAAAAGGGCCACGACCTGTGTACTCTGCCATTTTTTCCCAGAAACTCTGGTTTTGTTTGTGTTGTGTGTTTGCAAGACACCCTGGTTCCCCTGCCTCTAGCCAGGGACCCCACTTTATTTCCTCATCCAGGCGGGCTCTTACTCACTGGAAGGGCCCCAAGGTCAAGCCCAGCTGACCACTTCAATAGCAGAGCATGTGCCCCGAGGTTAAGGAGAACAACTGCTGCTGATGTTGGGTGTTGCTGATTTTTGAAAATACAAAATCAAACAGACCCTCCACCTGTCCTAGGCTTCCACAAGGCCCACACTGGGGTGGCAGAAGCAGGGCCTCAGATTTGGGATGGGGTGCTCCCAGCTTCTCCCAGGAGACCCCCACTTCTGGGGGCTTCCATGACCTTCCAGGCCATGGCTGCCCATGCAACACTTGCTGGAAAAGACACACGTCCCCAGTGTTAGGGAGGATGGACAGGCAAGTCCAGTGAGTAAGTGGTCCCAGGGCAGCATGCGGGGGTAGACGAGGGCAAAAGATCACAGGCAGAGGGAGAGCTGAGCTTAAGGTCCTAGTTTGGCCTCATCCTGGCCGTGGGATGAGGGGTTGAGGAGAAAGAACTGGCTCGGGGTCTGGAGTGAAACCAGGGTGCAGTAGCAGCACGTGGCATGAACCTCCAGACAGGTCTGCAAAGGGTCTCCAGCCCGGAAGTGCTGAGGGCTGGGACCCGAAGGACATGGGAGAACAGGAGCAAGCTGGGGGGTGCTGAGACCAGTGCCAGGGTCAGCCCCACCAGGCTGCACATCCTGCCTGTCACTCAGAAGCTGAGTTGAGAATGGGCTGTGCCGCTGGACTCACTTGACCTTGAACACTTGTACTCCAACTTATTCTGTGCATTTTCAAACCTACAGACGAGCTGCAAGAGAAGTTCAATAGGGAGACTTTCCTGAGGTATCCAGGGGTTAAGACTTCGCCTTCCAATGCAGGAGATATGGGTTTGATCCCTGGTCAGGGAACTAAGATCCCCACATGAAAACTAAAATCCTTGCTGGGACTTCCCTAGTGGTCCAGTGGTTAAGCCTCTGTGCTTCCAGTGCAGAAAGCACGAATTCGATCCCTGGTCAGGGATCCCACATGCCGTAGGGAATGGTCAAAAAGTAAACAAGACAAACAACAACTAAGATCCTCCTATGCCGTGCTGTGCAGCCAAAAATAAATAAATAAAATTTTACCAAAAAAGATAAAATTTTACCAAAATGTATCCTTTGCCCAGAGACCAACTGTTGAGATTCTGCCACCCTTGCTTTCTCTCTTGTGTTCTCTATTATAGATGTCAAATCTATAAACCATATCTTTGTCTAAATACTCAGTGATCTGGGTTGCAGACATCATAACACTCTCTCAGCCCTTCAGCATCCATCTCTTAAGTAAAAAGACATTCACTCACAAGACCACAATCCAATGATCATATTTAGGAAATCGAACACAGGTGCAATGCTATCTAATATAGAGCCCACATTCAAACTTCCTCAACTGTTTCAATAATGTCTGTTAGAATTTGTTCTCTTTTAGATCCAAGGTCCATCCAGAAGCACATATGGCATTTAGTTGGGTCTCTCTTGTCTTCTGTAATCTGGGACATGTCTCTGACTAGTTTTTCATGACTTCAATGTTTTTGGAGGATCCAGGCCAGTCATCTTGTAAATGTCCCTTGGTTTGTGTTTGTCTGGTTCTCGTCTCATGATTAGATCCTTGAACAATTCAAGGTGCTTGAGTCCTAGCAGCAAATTGTTATCCAAACATGTTGATCTAATGTCCTCTCCCACAAGCAGGGGAAGGATGTGCCTGACTCACTCCCAGCCCTGTTACCATTTGTAAAAATCTTAGGGAATTCCTTCACGGTTAACACTATGATTTCACTTCCAAGGCCCTGGGTTCAATCCCTGGTCAGGGAACTAAGGGGACCTAAGATCCTGCAAGCTGTGTGACCAAAAAAAAAACCCTGAAAGGTGGAAAATCTGACATTCCTCTGTTTAATGCTGCACATCTTAGCTTATATATGAGATCAAATGAGCTATTGGTATTTACTTGTCTATAATTTATCTGTTTATGTACTATCTCCCACTGTGGCGTGACCATTTTTCTCCCAAGGACTTGTGACATTATTTTATATGCTTTGGACATTTAATGTTCATCATATTTACTCTGAAGCAGTTTTTTAATATTATTTTTTGCCTTTTCTTCATATGTATGTTTCTGACATTATGAGGATTCTTTATTACAAAAGTAATGCATGCTTATTATTTTAAAAATTAAAACAAAATAGAAGTATAAAAGTAAAAAATAAAGCCTGCCATGACCTAATTCTACTCCTCAGAGAAAACTGGCAATAATAACATGGATGTTCACACACATATCCATAGCCCACTTGTTCAGCCTGGAGAATGACCTACTGGTCACTGCTCAGCATGTGTTTTGTTTTTTTTTAAGTTTTTATTAAATTTGTTACAATACTGCTTCTATTTTATGTTCATTTTGGTCAAAAAGCATTTGGGATCTTAGCCCCCCGACAGGGATCGAACCCACACTCCTTGCATTGGAAGGTGAAGTCTTAACCTCTGGACGGCCAGGGAAGTCCTGTGGTTGCTTTTTTTAAAACCATCTGTCATGAACCCGCACGCATTTATTGGTAAAGAGGCCCAGCGTCTCCCTCTTGAGGTCTCTTCCAGAATAGCCTGAGATTCCCAGAGCTCACTGGATTCTAAGGCTAGACCCACTTCCATAGCTCCCAGCCTGGCTGTTGCTGGCCCCAAGGTTCATACCAGGAGCTCAATTCTTGAACCCTGAAATGGGAATGATGCCAGAAGGTGGGGTCGCGGTTGGAGGAGAGCATGGTTTCCCATCCAAGCCACATTGTGGTGTCTGCCTTCCCACAGAGTGACTTCCCTCTTCGGGGCATACGTGTCTTCTTTGCCAGATGACCTTAGTCAGGACTGTTTCAATGGGTCAGATGGCAGCTAATCTCAATGACCCGTATAAGAGAGGGCTTGGTGCCCGGAGCTCTTTCCTTCCAGGGCTCACAGGGACAGCCACAAATTTGCCCTCCTAGTCCCCAGATTAAGAGAGGGGAAGTTTGTTTGTTTGTTGTTTTTTAATATGCATTTGTTTTTACTTATTCATTTATTTGGCTGTGTCAGGTCCTAGTAGTGGCATGCAGGATCTTTTTAGTTGCAGCATGCAGGATCTTCTACTTGTGGCACCCAAACTCTTATTAAGAGAGGGGAAGTTTGTTTGTTTGTTGTTTTTTAATATGCATTTGTTTTTACTTATTCATTTCTTTGGCTGTGTCAGGTCCTAGTAGTGGCATGCAGGATCTTTTTAGTTGCAGCATGCAGGATCTTCTACTTGTGGCACCCAAACTCTTATTGCAGCGGGATCTAGTTCCTCAACCAGGGATTAAACCTGGGGCCCCCTGCACTGGGAGCACAGAGTCTTAGCCACTGGACCACCAGGGAAGTTCAAAGAAGAGGAAGCTTTGAGAGTTGATTAGAGCATGGAGTCAGACCCCTTTGGACAGCTTCCTTCCCCATCTGTCAGAGGAAGTGACAATAACAGAAAAAGGTCCAAAGACACTGTTGTTGTTCAGTTGCTAAGTCATGTCCGACCTTTTGTGACCCCATGGACTGTAGCATGCCCAGGCTTCCCTGTCCTTCACTATCTCCCAGAGTTTCCTCAAACTCATGTCCATTGAGTCAGTGATGCTATCTAACCATCTCATCCTCTGTCACATTACTACCTATCAACAGAGCAGATAGCCCTCAGCACAATGCTGGTCACACAGTAATAGCTCTATAGATGTGAACTATTACTATATCCCTGGTTCTGAAGTGCCCTATTTTATAAAAATTAGATTCCCACACAAATTTTTCTCAGTCTGCTTTTCTGAATCGGTGTACTATAGACACCTCCCAAGTCTGCACGTACAGCCTCCTCTCCTGTGGAAAAGTCACATGGGTTCCCAAAGGATGGTGCCCATGCAGGAGATTAAACTGTTTCTAAGAATCAAAACCCTCAGTCTTTGCCTTGGTGATGTCTTTCTGCTTTAAATCTTAGGAAATTAGTTAAAGTTTAATTCAGCTAGATTAGTTAAAGTTTAACGGTGAAGCTATCACCTGCATTTTCATTCCTTTGTCCTGGTAGTGTGTGTTTATCTTTCTGTCCATCATTTGGCTCTCAAATCACATGGGATTTTGATCATTTTCCTAACTTGGGAGAAGTGGGTGAGAGGTCAGCTTCCAAGGCATGAGGTTGTAAAGGATGAGAAGGGACCAGGAGAGCCGCCAGCGAGGGTGGGAATGGGGATGCCCTTGAGGAAGGGTCCTAGTATCAGACTTCCAGCCATCAGCATCTCAGGTTCCACCACCATCCTTGCTTCTGCTCCAGAACTTGGGACTCTTTCTGGTTGCTCCCTCACCTCTAACAGGGAACCCTTCAGGGAGTCCTGTGGACTTGTCCTCCTTAGTATTTCTCACATTTGACCCTTCTTCCCACCTCCACTGTCACTTCTCACATCTAGCTCGCTGAGATGGCCCCTAATGGTCTCACCATCTTCATCCCGCCGTTCCCCAAATCAGCCAAACTGTAGCCAAATCAGCCAACTGGAGCAGTTGCCTCCACCTGGTAAAGCTAAGGCTGCGCAAACAGCAACATTATCTAGAAAGTAAGAGACTGGAAACAACCTAAATATCCAACCCAAACAGTAGCATATCAATTTCCTAAGGCTGCTGAAACAAATTGTCTCAAATTTGGTGGCTTGAAACGACATAAATTTATTACCTTACAGTTTTAGAGGTCAGAAGGTCAAATAGGGTCTCACTGAGCTAAAAGCAGGCTGTCAGCAGGTGTGTGTTCTTCCTGGAGGCTGTAGGGGAAGATCTGGATTCTGCCTTTTCCACCTTCAAGAGGCAGCCCGCCTCTTGGCTTGTGGGCTCTTTCCATCTTAAAAGCCCACAATGGTCAGTTCTTTCATGATACCATCTCTCTGGTTCTTACTCTTCAGCCTCGCTCTTCCTCCCCATAAGGACCTTTGTTACATTGGAGTCCCTCTGGATAATCCAGGGTAATCCTCCATCTCAAGGTTGGCAAACTACTCCATCTGCAAACTTGCCATGTGACAGAACAGCACAAGTTCCAGGGAAGAGGATGTGGACAGGTCTGGGAGCCATTTATCACAAGCAGCATGAAGCGAAACTGCAGCTTCTTCCTACAGGGGAACATACCACTTTCTGGGATGGATTCACTGTGAAGCTGCCTCAATGAAAGTTCTCTCCCTTGTGCAAGCCCCTTGTACAGCCGTGAGAGGGATCCTAGCAAAGTGGGTCAAACAGTGCATCAGAAAAAATGTATTTCTGGATTTTATGACCTTTGTGATATTTACCAGGTTTTTCAAAAAAAATTTAGGATTTGTTGTGAGTTCTTTTCTCACTCGAAATATAAATTCACTTGTTACCTAATATTCTATTACAATTTTGTGTTTTTTTAAAAGGACTCTAAAAATTGTATAAATGTCAGGTCCTACACAACCAGTATGTGCTCTGACCACCACCGAGCTACAGCTGCCTGCACCAATGGGATGACTCTCAAAAATACACTGAATAAAAGAAACAAGTCATAGAAAAAAATACTCATTATATGATTCCATTTGTCTATGGTCCAAAAACAGGCAAAACTAAGTTATACAGTAGTGTATGGGGTTAAGTACACATATGGGGAAACCATAAAGAAAGAAACACAAGAGAATTGCTTACAGAATTTCAGGAAAAATGTCATGGAGAAGTGATCAGGGAGAGCAATAAACAGGGTTTCCAATGGACTGATGATGTTCCTTATGTTAACTTGAGCAAAAGAAACAGTTGTCTCCATATTGGTTTTAGAACTGAATATACATTGCATACTCTCTTGCATGGGTGATGTATGTCATGATTTGAATTTTTTATTTTAAAATAACTGGGTTAATTATTTTAAGAAACAAAATTTTAAGCTTAAAATTCTGCAGCAGCTTCTGACTGCACTCAAAGCAAAATCTACACCTGTTGCCGTGGCTTAAAGCCCCACGTGCTCCAGCCGGCTCTTCAACCTGAGCACATCTCCCATCACACTCCCCATCCTGCCCCCATCTAACATGGCCTCCCCTGGGGCTTGATCTACAAAAGCCCACCTGTGACCTCCTTCCCAGGTCCTGGTTCTCAGCCTTATCTACGCTTGACACAATCAGTTTGCAATGATATCAGTGCCATCTCCCCAGTGGCCTCTGAGCCCAGTATGACCAAACCAAGTCTGTTTTGTTCCCACCTGGCCAAAGTAGAGGGTCTTTAAATGGGAGAAAAGGAAGGTAGAAGATCTCTCTCCCTAAACTCCAGACTCAGGTTCTTCTATTTACCCGCCTTCTCAGCATTTCTACTCACACATCTGGGAGGCATTTCAAACCTAACCCAGTCAGAACTCTGAAACCCTCAGTCTTTCCTGCCTCACTTAATGACAACTCCATCTTTGCTTGTTCAAGCCAAAATCCACAGTGCCCTCCTGGGACCTGACAACTTTCCGTCCCCTCCACTGCTGCCCTATGGACCAAACTGCCATGATCTTTCACCTAGATTACTGCAACAGACTCCCTACCCTGCTTCTGTCCTTGCCCTCTGCAGCTTCTCCACACAGCTGCACCAGGTGACTGGTTGGCTACTGCCTGGGTCCCATCATGTCCCTCCTCTGCTCAAAACTCTCCAGTGGCTCCCATCTCCCTCAGATTAAAAGCCAAAGTCCCTACAACGGTATCCCAAACTATGTGACCTGTGCCTCCTTTGTTTCCCAGACCTTTTTTTTTAAAAAAAAACCTCATCTCCCCTTACTGTCCTTCTTAATTCAGCCACCCTGTACATTCCTGCCACAGAGCCTTTGCACTGGCTATTCTCTCTGCTTGAAAGATTCTTCCTCCAAGAATAAAAATGGCTCCCTTTCTCACCTCCTTTGAATCTGCTCACACGTCCATTTCTTAATGAGTCCTTCTCTGACCACCCTATTTAAAATTGCAAACATTCTTCTCTCAGCACTCTTAGCTCCCCCTTACCCTGCTCTATTTTTCTTTTTTTTTTTTTAATTACCGAACTGGGTCTTTGTTGTGGCGCATGGTCTTCTCACATAGCACAAGGGCTTCTCTTCTTGCGGAGCACCTGCTCCAGTGGTCCCAGGCTCAGAAGTTGCTGCACCTGGGATTCGCTGCCCCACAACATGTGGGACGTTAGTACCCCAAACGGGGAGAGACTGAACTTGTTTCGGCCAGATTGGAAGGTGAATTGTTAGTCACTGGACCACCTGGGGTGTCCCCCTGCTCTAATTTTTGTCTTTGCAATCATGGCTCTCCAACATACCATACAACGGACTTCTTTGCTTACCTAGCTTCTCCACTAGAAAGTAGTTTCATAAGAGCAGAGATCTCTTGTTCACAGCCGTACCCCAGGGCCTGGCACATCCAAATGAATACCTTAGTTTTCCAAAGACCAGAATGAGTTCACATCTGAAGCGGGAAAGTCATTGGCTTGAGAGTCTGTCACCCGTCACCCTCCTGGTTCACCCACCTTGGACAAATCATTTAGCCATCACAGACCCGCTCTCTGAAAAATGATGTTATGTATGACTTGAATATACTCAGTAAACTTACGGGCACATTCACCCAGGCATATTAGTAAAAACAAGACCCCCGCATTCTAGCTCGATTTACCCTTTTCCATACAGGATTTCATTTCACCTTCACACCAACCCCAGAGGTAGGTAGAGCCCCATTATGATAAGTGAAAACACCAAGGGCCTTTTTTGACAACCGAAAAACTGCAGGGAGGTCTGGGCCCCTCCCTAAATGAATGGACAGGCGAGGTCTGCCCCCCTCCCCACGCTTGGGGCGGCCCCGCAGTTCCGAGGCTCGGGAGGTCCCCGGCGGGTCGCAGTGCGGGGCTGCCACCCGGGGACTACATTTCCCAGGAGGAATTGCCCGCAGCTCGGCGGCTCCCGAGTTTTTAAAGGGCTCGCGTTAAATGAGGTGGAGGGAGTTCCGCCTTCTGTCGGCCAGTAAACGACTCGAAGCTTGGTGGAGACCGAGTGTACCCTGCCAGGGTAGGCGGGTGGGACCGGGTCGCGGTCTAGAAGACCCCCAGACTCTGCAGTGTCTGCGAGGCGAGGTGAGCCCAAGCCAATCTGGAGGCAGCCTGTTCTCCTCGTGCCCACCTCGGTCTCGGAGTCTCGGACTCTATGCCCAACTCCGGGGAAACCCCTGCCACCCCCCCACCCCCCGCCCCACCTTCCTATCCAGTTCTCCCTTACAAGGGGAGGGGCAGAGAATCTCGGCGCCTGCAGGGAGAAAGGCTATCCGTCGGCGGCAAAGCTCCCGAGACCCCTAAGCGACACCTCCCTCCGTTTCTGGCTTCAGGACCAGGAGAGAATTTACCGGTTGCTGGGATGGGCGGGGATTCGAGATGTAGGAACTACAAAATGAAGTGAAGGCGTGGGGAGCTGAGCCTCACAAAGCGCCTCCACGTCCATCCTTCCTAGTCCCGTGACCTTCACCCCTTCACCGTAAAATGGGAGTGATGGGGAGGGGGGAGTGATGGCGTTACCTGCTTCCCCAGGCAGGAGGTGCGAAGGATCAAGAAACGGGTGGAGAGCGCTGTGCAAATAAAATTATTTCATCATGGTGCCACTGAATTCATTCAGGCCTTATTTTGAGACACGCGGGGACCTGGGGTGGGGGGATGACATGTCTGTAGGATCGCTGGGTGAAACAACATCTCGGACCTGTGGCTGTCACGTGGATGCCTATTTTCCCAATCCAGATCTTAGTGGGAACCGGAAGAACTGTCTTTGACAATAACCAAAGCAAACCCATCAGAATGTTGTGTTTTCAAGCCAGGAGACTTCGGGGGTAACTGACAATATCCAAATAAGAAGGTTGAGCTTTTGAACTAACCTGGCCCTTCCTGGTTTCTCTTCCTCATCTGTGCCACCAAGATAAGCCGCGGAGAAGGTATCCCATACCGATACAGTCTCAAGACTCTCCCTCCCCGTTCCCAATCATTTGGATTAATCCAGCCCTTGGTGTGTGTGTGTGTGAGGGGGGGAACCCATTAATTTCCCTGTCCTCAGAGACTCCCAAGTCCAGTAGGAGCCTTCCCCCCCCCCCCCAATCCACACACACCCCTCCCAATAGCGACCAGTTTTCCCTCTCTTCCCCCATCTAAACCCTCCAACCCTTCCCCGTCTACAGCTGATGTCTGCAAACACCTCCTGGACCTTACTACCCAGATACCTTCATCATTTTGACTAGCTATAAATCCCCACCACCAGGGTATTGTTTAAGCTAAGAGTGACAGCTTATTTGCTTGGAGAATAAAAGCGGATTGTTGCGGGAGGGGGCTCAGAGAGGGAGCATTACAGAATCTCAACCTAGGACCCCTGCCAAGAGGGACCCTGCATGTGAATATAGGACGTCTAAGGCAGACAAGACGTCCCAGGAACGCTGCGCCTCTGACCACTAAAGCCCCTCTGAGCCCCCGAGGCTCCCCACAGACGGTGGTACCCCTTGTTTTCCTTATCTGTACCTGCCAAGCAGCAAGGGAAAGATACATACATTTTAACAAAGACATCGCATCTTCCGAGCAAAATGGAGGTGGTCCCGGCCAGGGCTCCCTGAACAACTCACACTTTCTGAAGATCACTGAGTACTCAAGCAATATGACCCTCTCCTCGACCTCCCCGCCAGAGCCCCGTTTTCCCCAAAATCCCAAAGTTCTCAGGGCTTCTCCTCATCCCAGGGGTCCCCAAGACAGTCTTTGATTAGAGCCTTCTGAGCAGCGCCTCCATTGTGGACCTCCCTGCGCATCGTCTTCAAGGAGTCCTGGGAGGGGGACTAGACCCCCAGGCTGGGTCCTAGGAGTGGGGGCAGCAAGCTCTGTCTCTGACACCCCAAAACTCCTAGGCTGAGGAAGGACTATAAATGAATTCCCAGGTAGGATACATGGAGAATGGGGGGGGGGGGGGTCTTTGAGGAGAGGAGGAGACCTGGGAGACCCCTCTTCATTCCCTCAGGGACCCAGGCAGCATTCGGGGTTCGGCCTCAGAAGAGATCCTCGATGCAGATGTCGGGGGCGCGCTGGGGGAGCGAACACAGAGGAGGGGGAAGGGACAAAGTTTGAACGTGCCCTTCCAACTCTTCCAGGGAAAGTTTACTTCGGGGTCCCAAGGACTGAGAGATGGTAGAGGTGCGGGGGGCCCGGTGGCAGGATGACCCCCGAGAGGTGACCGGACCCCGGGGGAGCGACCCCTCCCCCCTGTCCCAGCTCGGCCCGGCTGGGAGTCGCCCGTCTCGGGGCCGCGTGTGTTAGTTGGGGCCGCTTTCGGGCCGCTCTGCTGGGCTGGGGGGTCCCGCGGCGGGCCGGGAGTGGGGTCTCCGGTAGCCCCAGGGGGCAGCTTTCCTACGGGGGTTTTCAAGCAGCGGGACTCCCAGGCCCCGCAGAGCCAGCCCCCCGCAAAGGGGAAATGTGCCGGCGCGCCACCGGTCCTCAGCGCTGTTTGGGGCGCGTGGCGGGCGCGGGGGGCGGCGGCCGAGGGAGCTGGACGCCTGGCGGAGGAGTTCAGAGAGCCAGGCAGCGGCCCGGAGCGGCGGAGGGGAGCAGGAAGGCCCGGGCAGGGGGGAAAGGTCGGATTTGCTCGGCGGAAGAAACACAGATGGCGGCGGCGCGGCGCCATTCCCGGCCGGGAGCAGGCAGCCAGCAGCCCTGTCCTCACCGCGGTCCGCCCGCCGCCGCTAAATACCCGGATGCGCCGCCCGAGCGCCAGACGCGGAGCTGGGAAAAGGGAGGCAGAACAGGAGGAGGCGGAGGCAGAGGCAGAGGCAGAGCCGGGCGCCGAGACCGACCGAGCGAGAGACCGGCGGGGCTGGGCCACGCAGACACGGCCCAGTGAGCCTTCCCCGCGACCCGAGCCGGCCCCCGAGAGTCGTCCTCTGGACTGGCCTGGGAGCCAGAGGCTCCAGAGCAGATCCCGAATCAGGCTTTCGTCGGCTGCCGACGAGGGCTGGCCCTTTGGAAGGTGCCGTCTTCAACAGCAGGACCAGGCAGGCCACCATGACCGAGAACTCCACGTCCACCCCTGCGGCCAAGCCCAAGCGGGCCAAGGCCTCCAAGAAGTCCACAGACCACCCCAAGTATTCAGACATGATTGTGGCTGCCATCCAGGCAGAGAAGAACCGCGCTGGTTCCTCGCGCCAGTCCATCCAGAAGTACATCAAGAGCCACTACAAGGTGGGTGAGAACGCGGACTCCCAGATCAAGTTGTCCATCAAGCGCTTGGTCACCACTGGAGTCCTCAAGCAGACCAAAGGGGTGGGTGCCTCGGGGTCTTTCCGCCTGGCCAAGAGCGACGAGCCCAAAAGGTCCGTGGCCTTCAAGAAGACGAAGAAGGAAGTCAAGAAGGTGGCTACGCCAAAGAAGGCAGCCAAACCCAAGAAGGCTGCCTCCAAAGCCCCAAGCAAGAAGCCCAAAGCCACCCCAGTCAAGAAGGCCAAGAAGAAGCCGGCTGCCACGCCCAAGAAAACCAAAAAACCTAAGACTGTCAAAGCCAAGCCAGTCAAGGCATCCAAGCCTAAGAAGGCCAAACCAGTGAAGCCCAAAGCCAAGTCCAGTGCCAAGAGGACCGGCAAGAAGAAGTGACAATGAGGCTTTTCTTGTGGACACTCCTGCCTGTCTATTTTCTGTAAATACTTTCTCCTTCTCTCTTGGTCTCATTTGCCATCCTTTGCCCCTTTCCCTTCTGACTTTGTAAAGAGACAGAATTTGTATTTCTCAGAAATTAGGGAATAATTCATTTTTCCTTAACCAACCATGCAAGGACAGCAACAACAAATATCTCTGTAATGATGAGAATGTACTTATATTTTATTTGTTACTAATCTGCCTGTGGGTTTGGGAATTTGGGTGGGTTTGTGTGTTTTCTTTAGGTGGGTGGTTGGTTCACTCTGAAGGTAAAAGACGGTGGGGATGGGGGGAGGAATGGGCAAGGTAGTTTGTTGGGGCTAGGTGACAGGGAGCCCAGGAACTGTAAGATTTGTAGGAGTTCCTCAGAGACCATCAAGCTTTAAGTTGAGCACTCCTTGTGAGAGTTTCAGAACCTTGGTGCGGAGTAGAGAGGGATGGCAGCAGCTGGACGGCAAAGGAGGTAGATGGGGGTGGGGGGGAAACCCTCTCTTGGCTGTCTGCCACCTTCCTGTGGTGAGAGTGGGACTTCCAAACCCAGTTTCCTTCTCACTTCTGTTAGTTTGTCCGTGTAGCCTCTCTATTGTCCTAGGGAACGGGAGGGAGGGTTAAAGTGACAGCTGGTCCTAGAAACTAGCTTTTCAGTCAGCTACAAACTAGCCATTGGGGGTTTCTGTGGATTCAGAAAGTCTCATTAAATGGGAGTAGAAACTTGGGAAGGGTGAGGAGTGTCAGCCAAGTGCCTCAGTGTGCCCCTGTTGAAACTTGGGTTTTTCCACACAATTGTATTGTTTCCTAGGAGGACCTTTTTCCTTTCACCCCTTATTTTTGGTTCCTCTTGTACAAGAGGTGGCTTTGCTTGGCAGTCCAGTGGGGCTTCAGCCCTACCACTCACCACTTAAAAACCTCCTGACCTCTTTACTTTTTTTAGACGTAGTGGTAGACGGGGGAGGAGGGGAGGGCGGGGAGTGGACAGTAAGACATACTGCAGTCGACTTTGAGTTGCTAAGTAGTTTTACAGAGCTAGGTCTGGGTGTGTGTGTGTGTGTGTGTGTGTGTGTATGTATGTATGTATATATACATACCTAGGGCTAGTACTTAACGTTTCACACCCGGGAGCTGGGAGAAAAAACCCTGTACAGTCTTTCCTTTTTTTTAAATAGGCGCGCTTGCGCTCTTCCCACCCTCCTCGCCCCTTTTTGTTTTTAAATAAGTGTTCCTTGTGCCTGGAAGAATTTGCTGTCTTTGTAATTTTCAAACTTTAAAATAAAAGGTAAAAAAAAAAAGGAAAAAATCTGAGCAGTGTGTTTTTCCATACTTCTAAAACTGAAGGAGAATGCGGAGTAATAGGGTGGGCGAAACCTGGGGGCGTTTGCACCTAAGCACTAGGGAAGAGTTCCAAGAGCGCGACAGAACCCAGGAAACCTTAGGGCCGGAGCATATGGAACGTGCCTCAGCCTGCTTCTAGGCGCCGGCGTCCAGAGGGCGTCCCTACCTTCCGGAAGATGCGTGTGTAGGCAGGGCATGGGAATGGGGTGGGGGGGTCTGGTGGGTCTGGCCCTGATGTGTCTTCCAACCCCCGTCGCCTCCTCTCCCCCAACACGGACAGCTCCAGTCTCAACTTACATACAAGTCACTCCACTTTCGTCCTCTGCTGATCCCTTCAGGTCCCGCCCTCCTATCCCTAGGTCCGCCTCCCTTGCCTTAGAGCGGAGCCCTTGTCACTCCGATTGGCTGCCGGGGTCCTGCCCCCGCACGTGATGACGCCGCTGCCTTGGTGCGCAAGGACCTGAGCGGGCAGTCTAGCTCGGGTGAGGTGGGCAAAATGTGGGCTGGCCGCGTCTTAAATGCTCCGCTCTCCGGGGCCTCCCGCGGCCGCCGGGCGCAGTCGGCGCTGGCTCAGCTGCGTGGCATCCTGGAGGAGGAGCTGGAAAGCATCCGTAGAGCTGGCACCTGGAAGAGCGAGCGGGTCATCACGTCCAGTCAGGGGCCGCACATCCACGTGGACGGCGCCCCGGGAGGTAACTCCCCCTTCCTGGGAATCGCCAGACCTGGACGGGTGTTCGGGGGGCCGTCCTGAGGGTTTCTCTGAAATGGAGATCCTGGAGGCAGTGAGCGGGCCAGAGCACGGGCACACGTAGCCACTGCTGGACCGTTTCCCATCTGTCAGGCCGACTTGCCTTTTCCCACAGTTAATTCTACCCTGATTAGACCTGTTCCCCCAGAAGAAGGTAATTTGTCCTTTGAGCACTTTTTTGATTTAGAGACCAGGGCTCGATCCGATATCCAGCCTGTGAGAACGAAAGGAAGAAAGCGAGACAGCCAGTTGGCTCCCACCATAGGGATTTAAGAAAGGGTAATGGGAAGGCAGCAGCAAGAAATCCCACATTTCTAGAGCTGCTGGTTTGTTCAAATTTCTGCTAACTGCTGCGCCTGCACTCCTGCAAATCTCAAAACATGGGCATGACTGGTCCCATTTACAAACGAAGAGAAGCTGATGCTCATAGATTTGAAGTGCCTTACCCATAAACCCCCAGCTAGCTGCAGGAAGAGCTGGGTTTTTAGGGTAGGTCTTCTGGTATATTGGCGCAGGAAGGTCACCTAACTGTCCATAGAGACCAACTTTCTGGCCACAATCACTGTTTGAGCAAGGGGCTTGAGGGCTGCCCCACAAGTCATACTGTGAACTGGCCCACCAGGCCTCCCTGGTTTCTGTCTCATCTGTGGTCACCGCTCATCTTGTCTGTGCCAGGACCCAGGTGGGTGCTGGTTACCAATAGGCCTCCAAACCTGCCTTCTGCCCAGGAAATAGGCCTGGAATACTTGGTGCTATTGTGCTTATTTGTAAAACAGAGGTCTCTCTCCTCCTCCAGGGAACCTTGGAGCAGATCAAACAGTGGGAAATTAGGAGACCCAGGTTCCTATCCTGTTTTGCCTCTCCCAAACTGAGTAAACCTTGCCCTCTTGGAGTCTTAGTTTCCTTCCTGGGTCAGCTGTGTCCACTTTGGGCTTTAAAATGCAAGGGTCAAGGTCTCAGAGAGGCCACCCTCCTGGGCATACAGTTCTGTACCAGGCAGGAAAGTCAACTGTGTGGAGTTTGGAGACCATTGTAGGGCTCTGTGATGCCCTCTTCTTTTACCCAGGAAAGAGCCAAGGGCCAGATGAGGAGTTACTGGTTGTCTTCAGAGATAGAAGAAGCCAGAGAGGAAGGGCTGTGGGTGAATGTGATCCAAACCTTCTCCTTCTCCAAAGTGCTCTTCTGGGAGTCCATTTCTGCCCCTCCTTCTCCTGTAACTGTTGAATTCCGTGCCTCCTAGGGGCTCCCTGCTCCCCAGCCTGGCCTCTGCTCCAGAACAGATCGTATTGTATGGTTGTTGCCTCTTCAAGGGTGACTCAAGGTTCATTTCCTCTCTTGAGTTCCCAGGGCCTGGCACCTTTAAGGCCCTGATTGTCCTGAGTTCCTGTGTCTATCCCCTATCCTCCATCTCAGGAATTATTAACTTCTGTGCCAACAACTACCTGGGCCTGAGCAGCCACCCTGAGGTCATCCAGGCAGGTCTGCAGACCCTAAAGGAGTTTGGAGCCGGCCTTAGTTCTGTCCGCTTCATCTGTGGCACCCAGGTACAGCGAGGGTGTGGCCGGGGGGGGGGGGGGCAGGGAGGACGGGGTGGCTGGGCACTGACTTCAGATGTCTGCTTCTGCAGTCAGCAGGACTGGTTTAGGCAACTCAGCTCATCCCAGAACTCTGGGCCCATGCTTAGCCCCAGTGCTGTTCACTGGAAAAACTGGGTTCATGCTTCTGTTTTGCTGTGAAGCCTTGGGCAAGAAATTTAACCTCTCAGAGTATCCATTTCCCCACCCACAGAACAGAGCTTCTTACCTGTTCCTCTTCAAGAAAGGAAGAATAGAAGGCAGGGATTGAAATAGAGGTTTCTGGAGCTATTCTGCCTGAGTTTGGTTTCTAGTACTGCCATTTATTGGTTCTGTTACTATGGGCAAGTGTCTTTAACTTGTCTGAGCATCAATGCCTTCATTGGTAAAGTGGGAATAATAATACTTAATAAGATTACCCCAAATTAAAGGGTTAATAGTGAGTTGGCAAAAAAAGTTCGTTGAAGTTTTTCCGTAACATCGTTCGGAAAACTCTGAATGAACTTTCTGGCCAGCCCAATACATGTAAAAATGCTTAGAACAAGGCCTGACACACAGCAGTGCTCAATAAATGTTGCTTAATAATTTTATTTTGTATATGCTACAAAATGAACTCTTTATACATGAAACTTATAGTGCTTACTATGTATCATGTGCTATTTTAAGAACATTGCAAATTACTTCTTAATGCAGATAATAATCCCAAGTTCTAAGTGTTATTCTTGCCCCTGTTCTAGAGATGAGGACACTGAGGCCCTGAGAAGTTAATTGACTTGCCCAGAGCACACAGCCTATTGTGGTGGAACTTGAACCTATATGGCCTTGCTCAAGAGTCAGTGCTTCTGAGTCCTCGTGATTATTATTACTTGTCCTCTCAGAAAGGTGAAGGTGAAATGAATGGAACTTTTGACTTCCAACCAGGGCAGGTTAGACTGGACAGCTTCCAAATCTAACAATTGGAGGCCCAAATGAACCTAGAGTTACTTATGTAATCCTCCTTTTTGCCATTAAACAGCAGGAAAAGGCACTTAGGGACTTGTGTCATGATCCAGTGGTTAAGACTCTGTGCTCCCACTGCAAGGGGCGCAGATTTGATCTTTGATCCCTGGTCAGGGAACTAAGATCCTGCATGCTGTGTGGTGTGGCCAAAAAATAAATAAATAAAAGGAAAATAAAGAAAAAAGAAAATAGAAAAAAAGGGTACTCAGTTTAATAGAGAAAATATCTTCCTTTGCCATTAGCATCCGTAATTCTACCATCAGACCCCCATTGTAAAATGAAAACCCAACCAGGAAGAGGGGCACCTAGTGGGCCCCTAATGCTTCAGATTCCTGTGTTAGCTCTGGGTGAACCCTTGTGGTGCAAAAAGAAGGGGGGAGGATCTGTTTGTGGCCCTCTAAGCCTCTGTCCCCAGGACTTGTCCCATGTGGCCCCAAAGGCATTAATATGTGTTTCACTCCTTTACTTCAGAGCATCCACAAAGATCTAGAAGCAAAGATAGCCCGCTTCCACCAACGGGAGGATGCCATCCTCTATCCCAGCTGTTTTGATGCCAACACCGGCCTCTTTGAGGTGTGTGACACCACGGGTGGAAGTTGGTGAGGCCTGCCAGGCTGTGCAGGGCTTGGGAGTGTGCAGTCTGGAGCACTTGGCAGGACACCAGGGCCATGTCTAGAGGCTCCAGTGGGCCAGTATGTCTCCAGGAGGAATTCTGGGGCTTACAAGGAGGCCAGCTTCCAGGGCATTTGGGAGGTAACCTACATCAGCTGGAAGGCTGAGGGTGTTAGGGGCCAGGCATTCACCAAACATGTTGTCACTTGCTTTTGCTAGAGCAGGGTCTCTGATTCAGCCTGTCCTGGAACCCCTGGGGATCAAGATAGAGGCAGGGGGGTTCTTGCCTCCCTGCCCAGAATAATGCCCTGGTTGGCAGTGAAATATTGATTCAGGGGGAGTCATGAGGGAGGGTGAACCCCATGGTGGTTGGGTGATGGCTGTAATTCTGACTGCCTTCCACCAGGTCCTGCTGACCTCGGAGGACGCAGTCCTGTCGGATGAGTTGAACCATGCCTCCATCATTGACGGCATCCGTCTGTGCAAGGCCCACAAATACCGCTACCGCCACCTGGATATGGCTGATCTGGAAGCCAAGCTGCAGGAGGCCCAGGTGCGGCAGGGTCTTGCGCATCCAGGGCCAAGGTTTTATCCTCAGCCTCCCCCGCAAACTGCCCCCTTCCCCAGTGAAGGAAAAGAGGCTTGCAGAAGCCATCTCCTCACTCACAGGCAAATAGCCTGAAAGTTTGAAACAGCCAAGATCTGAACCCAGATCCTCAGACCCAACACAACTTGGCAACTAAACAACAACAATCTTAGACCCAAAACTTTATCCCATGGCACAATGCTGTTTTGAGTTCGAGGAAGCACCTTATGTGTGGCAGGCCCCTGCCCAGCATCAGAGTGGGATAAGCTTATGGACACAACTGACCCCACCCCACCCTGCCCTCTGGAGAGGAGACTGGGAGCATTCTCACTGCCCAGTGGCTAAGCATGTCTCCAGACTGCCCTGGAGGAGATGGGGAAGGCCCAGAGGAGGCAGAGGATGTGCCAGCCTCAGCACGAGGGTACCAGTGTGCTCATCTCTGTTCTGGGCATGGGCAGAGTGAGCCTTTAGAGCGCCAAGCAGCAAAGAAAGGGAGTGACTTGGTCTAACTCGTGATACCAGCCACTGCCTTCCGCATCTTCTCTGCAGAAGCATCGGCTGCGCCTTGTGGCCACTGATGGGGCCTTTTCCATGGATGGTGACATCGCACCCCTGCAGGAAATCTGCCGCCTTGCCTCTCAATATGGTGCCTTGGTCTTTGTGGACGAAAGCCACGCCACTGGCTTCCTGGGGGCCACAGGACGGTGGGAGCACACAGCCCCTGAGGCCTTGGGTTGGACTCATCAGGGTGGGTGGGAAACAACAAGGCCAGCCCCCACACCCAACCCATGAGCCTGGGTGCTCAGGTGGCTGTGGTGGTAGTGGCAGCTTCCCTTGCAGGGGCACAGATGAGCTGCTGGGCGTGATGGACCAAGTCACCATCATCAACTCCACACTGGGGAAGGCACTGGGTGGAGCATCAGGTGCCTGCTGGCTTGGGCCCTTGGGCTCCCTTTATCTGCACGCACGGCCCTGGAGGGGTCTTGAGGGAGGTGGGGAGGGGAGACCTGGGGCTGCAGGGAAGAAAACAGCATGAACTGTCCTCTCAGGAGGGCCATGGGGTAAGCTCTGGCTCCTTGTGCTCACCCTTATTCTCAGGGGGCTACACGACCGGGCCTGGGGCCCTGGTGTCCCTGCTACGGCAGCGGGCCCGGCCCTACCTCTTCTCCAACAGTCTGCCACCTGCTTCTGTCGGCTGTGCCTCCAAGGCCCTGGACCTGCTCATGGAGAGCAATGCCATCGTCCAGTCTATGGCAGCCAAGACCCTGCGGTGCGGTCCTGGGCAGGGTGGGGCCGGCTGGGGCGAGGGAGCTAGTGAGGGTCTGCCCTGCATACCTGCACAGGCCCATAACTCTCTGCCTTTGCATCCTGCCTCTGCCCACCTCCATGTCCCCAGCGGGTTGCACTGGAACTTGGCTCTCTTAACCAGGGGCTACGTGCTTGCCCCCACCCTCTTCTCTCTGTCTTTTTCTTCCATTTCTTGGTACATTTCATATATGTTTATTTTTTTTATTTTTTGGCCCTACTGCCTGTGGGATCTTAGCTCCCCAACCAAGGATCGAACCCACGCCCCATGCATTGGAAGTATGGAGTGTTAATCACTGGACTCCCAGGGAAGTCTCCCCGGTGCATTTCTTTGCAAATGATCCTGCATTCCCCCTTCTTGTACAGTCCTGTCTTTCTGCCTCCCTAACTGGTCTTCCTGTTCCTCTGCCTCTTTCCCCATCTGCTTCTCTGGGTCAGCATCTCTGTCTTTGTTGGTCCCTCCTGCAGACTTGGTCACAAGCCTTGGGTCACATCCTTGTCTATCAGGGGTGGATGTGATTACTCCACAGTCCCCCAACTCCCAGTAACACCCAGCTCATGCCCACAGATTCCGCAGTCAGATGGAGGCTGCTGGCTTCACCATCTCAGGAGCCAATCACCCCATCTGCCCTGTGATGCTGGGTGACGCTCGGCTGGCCTTAAACATAGCAGATGACATGCTTAAGAGAGGTAAGGAGGCGGGGCTTGAGATGTGGCTGTGGGTCCTAAAAGAAAAGGAGGGAGCCCTTAGACTGTGAATATCCCCTCTTCCCCCAGCCCTACTACCCTTCTTAGATCAGATGTCTGTCCAAGCTTGAAAACCCTAGGCCATGGGGCAGTCCCAGGTTTGAGAGACCTTTGATCGCTCCCTTGCCCTCTGTAGCCCCCAGAAAAGTAAGAGCTATCTGTCATGCCCCCTAGAACCTGCCTGGTTATGGTGAGCCCCAACTTGACCCTCTCTACCCTCGCAGGCATCTTTGTCATTGGGTTCAGCTACCCTGTGGTCCCCAAGGACAAGGCCCGGATCCGAGTCCAGATCTCAGCAGTGCACAGCGAGGAGGACATTGACCGCTGTGTGGAGGCCTTCGTGGAGGTGGGGCGACTGCACGGGGCACTGCCTTGAGTTCTGGGTAGTGACTAGCAGAGCCGAGGTCCCCCTCCCAACACAGTGAAAAGGGGGGCCTCTGATCAGCCCAGGCCAGAGGCTCTGAACTCTGTCATTCCTGGCGCCAGGCTGGCATGAGGCCTGTGCTTGTGGGTGTGAGGTTAAAGCAACAGTGTGGAAATCGGCTGTGACGTACTGGTCTACTTTATTCTCTTGGAGCAGCCCCAGTCCTGCAGCTGGTTGAAGGATCAGGCAGGAGCTGGGACTTTGAGGGCTGTGATAGCTCTCAGAGTTGATCACTTCTTTGAAATTAAGATGGGACCCAGGCAGGTGGGATGACACCATTTGGCTCAGTTGGATGCTTTCCTGACGTAGAAAGAAGCTGAGCACCAGCTCTACAGGCCCCTTCCCATGCCACCCGCCCCCCCTACTCCACAGCCTCCAGAGTCTAGCCCTGGTGAACCCCTCGTCCTCTGCTCCCCACCCCAAGGATGGCCTACAGCTGCCCAGATAAGAAGGGGCTGGACACCCAAGTCCATGTTTGGGAGAAGCAGAAGATTGCGCCCCAGAGGAAAGAATGTCTGTCACTATTGGAGAGGCCCCGAGAGACTGGAACCCTATATTCTAGCCCCACTTTGTCCCTGCCTTTGTGGCCTTAGGCAGCCCCTGCCCCCGTGTGTGCCTCGGTCTTCCCTGCTGTACCATGACTGGCTGTTACATTGGTATCTGGAGCCCTTCCATCTCCATATTCCGAGGGCTCACTGGTCTAGTCAGAGGAACCGCCAGGGGGCGCAGTGAGCTCAGCTTCTGGCTGCTATTTTCCAGCCCCCTCTAGACTTCAGGCCTTGGACAGGCTGTTTTTACAGCCCCACAGTCAAGGCCCCATCCCCACTGCCCCCCCCCCCCCAACCCCCGACAACGGCTCACTGCTCCCCTGCTAGAGATGACAGTCCCCTTCCCATCGTCGCAGCCCTTCTCTCTCCATAGCCCTCCCCACTCAGCCTTATGGGCACCTGGTAGGGTAAAGGATGGGTCTGAGTCACACAGCTCCAGCCTCAGCATGGTGTGGCCTTGGGAGCTGATAGTCTGCTGGCGAGAGGGCAGGGAGGATGAAAAAGCCCTTTTTCATTAAAGGTGGGCGCCACGGCTCTGGTACCCCACACCCCCAGGCCTCCCTTCAGCCTGGGTGTCTAGAGAGGGACAGTCTGGGTGAGCTCTGGTCCCAGCCAGCAGGGTCTTAACGCTGGGATTCTGAGAATCCTAGCCTGTGATCCTGGGCAGCTTGAAGCTGGGGGTCCAGGAGTTTGGGGTACTTGGGGATGCAGCCCCAGGGAAGGGGGCTGCAGTGGCCACGTTCGGGGCCCAAACACAGGGTAGGGCATCTAGCGCCAGGTGCACTTCAGCAGCAAGTACCCACCGCCTGGTGCCCAGCGCCTGGCCAGGCCAGCAGCTTGTGTGTGGTCTGCTCAGGCTGGCAGGTCATGGCAGGTGGCCATGAGCAGCCACGGGAGGACGGGTCACAGTTGGTGATGCCCAGATAAGACAGCCGTAGGTGAGGTCCACCCACCAGTGGTACAGAGTGTGTGCTTCTTCCTCCTACAGTTTCCAGGCACCACCAGCTGCTGACGTTGTGTGCCTGGGGACAGACCAGCACTGTGACGCTGTGGGCCAGCTTGTCGCAGTAGGGCGCCAAGTTTTCAGCCAGCTCATGGTTCAGCATGTGACCTGTACTGGCCCAGGTTCACCATGGCGCGGGTCTTCCGCAACTGTCCCCAAGGGGTCAGAAGAGGTGCCAGCAGGCACAGGGGCACCTCTGGGCACACATGCTTGGGCTTAGCACATACTGGTCATTGCCAGAGGCCAAGACAGGCTATAGGGCCAGCCACAAAGTCGCACTTTCACATCTTGCAGGGCCCAGATCTCCAGGGACTGCTCTCAGGGCGCACCATCTGTCCTCTACATTGGGCGCAGGGTTCAAGGCCACAGCCACCAGAAGCAGCAGTTGGAACAAGGGGAGGTGTGGGTGCCCGGGGCCCACTGGGCTCAGGCCATGGTGAGGTGCCCATTCTGCCTGCCTCACAGGTGGTCCTGCTCTGGTTGCCTCGATCTTCCTCTCCTCGGCTGTCATCACAGCTCAGCTTAGCTGCTCCTGGGAGCTCTTTGCCCTAGAACTACTCCAACCCAGCCAGAGCCCAGACTCTGGCAAGGAGGGCCATAGCTGGCTTGGAGCTCCCAAGGGGAGGGAGGGCAGTGTGTCAGGGTTTTCAGGGTCCAGGCCTGCCACATTTGTGAGTCAAGGCTTCTGGGCATCTCACAGTGCATTCCTTCCATATAAGATGGTTGTGGACCCCCAAGTTCTCAAATCCCATCACTCTAAGTCTAGATCCTACAGTTCTGCTCTTCCGAGATCACAAGATTCTACAATTCTAACTCCTTAATGCAATTTTGATAGCTCTGAATTCAGGTTTGCAGAATCTAGGGATGATCCCTAATATTTTCAATTCAGTGAGTTTCTGCTTCTAAAAGTTCGGGGATGTTCCACATCTGTGTTGGGTGGCATCAGGCTTTAGAGGAGCGTGAGCACTGGTGAACATCCCAGGGCCTCAGGAAGCCAGTTCTGAAGAGTCTCGTCCCAGCTCCTCAGGCCTTGGTTGCAAGTCCTGGCTTCATCAGCATCCTCTCAGGCTCTTTTCTTTCTCTTTGCACAGACTTCTTGACATTCACCCCACCCTCCCAGCTTCTAAAGACTACACAACCCCTACCGCCTCTCTTCCCCTTTCATTGCAGACTGCCTTCTGCCCCCACTACATTTGTCTAGTAACAACAATTTGTTGTTAAATCCAATGCATCTTGTCCCACTGGCCTCTAACACTCTGGAAGATGTGGCCATGTGGTCCACTCCTCCTCCAAGAGGAGGTCCAGACCAGATCCCCATGACTGAATCACCAGTCATTCACCAAGACCTGGTAACCTCTTTGCCTGGAGGAGAGGCTTTTAATGGGTCACTCATTAAATCACTCCCCCTCTAGCCATTCTTTCAACCCCAGGCCATAATAAGCTAATTACAAAATAAATGAGCAGGTCACGCCCCTACTCTAGAATCTTCTGTAGTTCCCCACTGCCCTAAGACTAAAAGTCAGACTCTGGACATGCACATAGACCCTTCAGTCTTCAGGCAGACTGAAGCCCTGGAATCAGCTTAGGGAAGCTCATGGGTCTTGAAATTCTCAGGGCCAGGAGGAATCCTAGTCTGCAGAAAAGGAGACTTTTATCTGGTTTCCTAGCATTGGACACTCCATTCAAGACTAGAAGTCCTGGGACTTCCTTGATAGCTCAGTGGTCAAGACTCTGCACTTCCAACGCAGGGGGCTCTGGTTCGATCCCTGGTTGGGGAACTAAGATCCCCTATGCCATGTGGCAAAAAAAAAAAAAAAAGACTAGGAGTCCTTTCTGAACTTGGGTTGGAGCCCTTCTTGGAGCAGGGAGCAGAGAGGATGTGGAGTGGAGTGAGCAAGCAGGACCACGGGAGGTGAGAGGACCAGGAATGGACTGGGCCCTGGGCACAGAGGGGTTAACCACAAAGCGAGAATCTCAGAGAGCGAGATCAATGGGTTACTCGCTGCAGAAAGGCAGAAGCAACGCAGAGAGGCGGAGGAGAGGAGAGCCAGGCAGAAGAGCATGCCACCCGGGGAAAATCAGGGACTGAGGAGGAGGTGGCTACTTCTTCGGAGGGAGAGGAGAGGCCTTGAAGGAGAAGAGGGTGCAGTGGGAGGCAGAGCTGTACCTGCAGGTAGGCACCAAGGGGCAGCCACTGAGCCAGGAGGCAGCTTCAGCCCGGTCAGTTTGCCCAGGGAGAGCAGGAGCCCAGTGCCCAGGACTGAGGTCTGTGTCGCCCATCTGGGCTTGGCGGCGGGGGTGGGGGGTGGGGGCGGGCTCCTGCATGCTGGGATGGGGGGTCTCTAAGATACCACCTTTCTTTCCTCCTCCCTGCTCGGCCCCCTTGCCCTTCATTCGTCCAGCTACCCCAGAGGTCCAAACATGCAGGGAGACCCACAAGTAGCAGCTGATGTGGACCATGGGGTGCGACAGAGGTCAGGTGACCATATCTTACATAGATGTAACACACACACAGACACGCACACGCACGCACACATGCAGGTTGTCAGGGGCACCGCCTATTACAGCTCTCAGATGAGTGCTCCAGCCTGGGAGTCGGTACCAGGGTCGCAACAACCTCAGATCTCTCAGAGTGTGATAACTAGGTTCCCAAGTCCCCTCTCTGAGCCTCAATTTTCTCATGTACAAGAGTGGGCAGTGACCTATATGGTGCTCCCAGTTGTGCCGTGTGGTGCTCTCACTAAGCTGGACTATCCAGTGACTCAGGATGTCACCCCAGTTTGGTTGAATTTGACTAATATTCAAAAGTCTTCCCTGTATTTCAGATCCCCATTGAAAAGTGAGGAAAATACACCAGATCCTGGGGTTGGAACTGCCCCTCCCCACACCCCACTTTGCATATGTCTTTACCTGCATCATTGGTTGAAGGTGTCTATCCACTACCTAATCAGTCCTTCACGCCCTGGGATGTTTCCTAGGAAACTGAGAAACCCACCTTAGACACCAGTGAGACTGCCAGGAGCTTGCACAGTGGGTCTCAGGGATAAGTTTTGTCTCTGTCTGCCCAACATCCCTGTCCCCCACAAACCTCCACCCCAGGAGACTTGGCCAGGCCTATGGTGGGGGAACTAGACCCCTGAATTGAGTGACCAGAGCTGAGGACTCCAGCTTTTCTTCCTCAGGTGCCCATCTGTTGGGAAGATGGCTGATATTCAGAACATTTCGCTAGACAGCCCGGGGAGTATGGGGGCTGTGGCAGTGCCCGTGGTCTTTGCCCTCATCTTCCTGCTGGGCACGGTGGGCAACGGGCTGGTGCTGGCAGTGCTGCTGCAGCCTGGCCCGAGTGCCTGGCAGGAGCCGGGCAGCACGACGGATCTATTCATCCTCAACCTGGCGGCGGCTGACCTCTGCTTCATCCTGTGCTGCGTGCCTTTCCAGGCCGCCATCTACACGCTGGACGCCTGGCTCTTCGGGGCCCTGGTTTGTAAGGCTGTGCATCTGCTCATCTACCTCACCATGTACGCCAGCAGCTTCACCCTGGCGGCTGTCTCAGTGGACAGGTGTGCTGGGCTGGGAACGTGGCCCGGTCTGGGGGAGGGGAAGGAGGGAATGGGGGACCGAAAAGGGAGGGGGAGGGAGAAAAAGAACAGCTGTCTGGCCCCCACCAACCAGTCTCGGGGCATACTGCACCGAGTATACTGCAGGGCATACTTGAGGGGGGTCATCCTGCTCTCACCCCATCTTCCCTGGAAGAATCCAGAGAACATTTCTGTGTTCCAAGTGTCAGCACAGGGCCTGGCACTTAGTCCGTGCTCTGTAAGCATGAAATGAATGGCAAAAGGAACACACGAATGAAATTCATCAGCTATTTTATTACCGCCCACATCTGGCCCGAGTTGTGGTCAGACCGGCTTTCAGGGCTTGAAACTTGGGGTCAAACCTAGGCTCACTCTCTAGTTAACTCGTTGATGACCTTGGGCCGGTTGGTCTTTTCTCGCTGAGCTCTGCCCCAGCCTCGGTAGGTGCCGGGCGCTGGTCCAAGCGCTTTGCGCGCTAACTCCCTTCATCCCCACAACCTCCCTGCGAGCGAGGCCCGGCGCGACCGCGACAGTTCAGAGGCGGGCGGTATCCAGGCCGCCCGCCCGCCGCCGCGCTGACGCCGCGCCCGCCCGCAGGTACCTGGCCGTGCGGCACCCGCTGCGCTCGCGGGCCCTGCGCACGCCGCGCAACGCCCGCGCCGCCGTGGGCCTGGTCTGGCTGCTGGCGGCGCTCTTCTCGGCGCCCTACCTCAGCTACTACGGCACGGTGCGCTACGGCGCGCTTGAGCTCTGCGTGCCCGCCTGGGAGGACGCGCGCCGCCGCGCCCTCGACGTGGCCACCTTCGCCGCCGGCTACCTGCTGCCCGTGGCCGTGGTGAGCCTGGCCTACGGGCGCACGCTGCGCTTCCTGTGGGCAGCCGTGGGCCCCGCGGGCGCGGCGGCCGCCGAGGCCCGGCGCAGAGCCACGGGCCGCGCGGGGCGCGTCATGCTGGCGGTGGCGGCGCTCTACGCCCTCTGCTGGGGCCCGCACCACGCGCTCATCCTCTGCTTCTGGTACGGCCGCTTCGCCTTCAGCCCGGCCACCTACGCCTGCCGCCTGGCCTCGCACTGCCTCGCCTACGCCAACTCCTGCCTCAACCCGCTCGTCTATGCGCTCGCCTCCCGCCACTTCCGCGCCCGCCTCCGCCGCCTGTGGCCCTGCGGCCGCCGCCGCCCCCGCGCCCGCTGCCCCCCGGGTGGTGCCCGCCGCGCCCTCCGTCGCGTCCGCCCGGGATCCCCTGGCCCCGCCGGCTGCTCCGGGAACGCCCGGCCTCGCGGGAGGCTGCCGGCGGGCTGCGACTGGGGCGGGGGGCGGGGTCCAGAGCCCGCAGGTGGTGGAGAGGCGTGCAGGGCCCTACATGCCAGAGGACCAGAATAAACCTTGTCTGCCTCCGCTCTGCCGGGTGTCCGTCTGTCTGTCCTTCCTCTTCCAGGGCCGGGCCGTACTAGGGGATGGGGCCAAAGCCAGGAACCCTCTGAGGAGAAGTGGACACTCAGTCCACTGAGTGACACCCCTGGACGGTGAAAATGGTTCCACGCAGCCAAGCGCAGGCCCCCAGGCCAGGCAGCCTGCAGACTATGTCCATAGCAACTCTGGCAGGAAGAAGGGTTGTCCCTCTGCCCATTCCTCCAACTCTGTTAGCGTCTTGGAAGCCCTGCTTCCTCTACCAAGCCCCTTCTTTCGAAGCCCTGTCCTGAGTAACTTAATAGCGTAGTGGTAGTGCTGGTCGCTCAGTCGTGTCCGATTCTTTGCGAACCCAAGGACTGTAGTCCAGTCAGGCCTCTCTGCCCTTGGGATTTGCCAAACAAGAATACTGGAGTGGATTGCCCTTCCCTTCTCCAGGGGATCTTCCCAACCCAGGGATGGAAGCTGGGTCTCCTGCATTGCAGGCAGATTCTTTACCGTCTGAGCCATCAGGGAAGTCAGAGTAACTTAATACTAACAGATAGAAAATAAACATAGCAAATACTTATTAAACACTTTGTGTGTATCCCATAAGGCTTCCCTGATGGCTCAGCTGGTAAAGAATCCCCCTGCAATGCGGGAGACCTGGGTTTGTTTCCTTGGTTGGGAAGATCGCCTGGAGAAGGGAACAGCTACTACAGTGTTACATTCTTCAATCTAATTACAGCTTTGCAAGGTAGATATCATTCGTTCCTCTTTAAAGATGTAGACATCAGGTATCAGAGGGGTTTAGCGATTTGCCACACAGCTAGTGTTTGGGAGAGTCTGGATTCAAACCTACTGCTGTTTACCTTTTCTACTTAGCAGAACCGACTTCTCCACTACTGGGACCTCTGTTGTCAGATCCCATGGTTTCCAGTGTTTCTCTTGGTTCTTCCTCATTCTGCATCACCTCTCTTCCCCAAACCTATAGCTCCCCATACTCAACTGGCTGCCCTGGAAACCACAGAGGGCCCCCACCCCCCTGCTATAGCAGAATTCTGTTTAGGTACTCAGGACAGCGGGTCTTGATGGGTGTGCCCCAGCCGTCAAGTCCTAGGTCCATTGCCTGACCCAACCCCTCACATTATTCCTTCAGCCACTTGAGGCTCCTGGCTCAGGGGAGACACTGAGCCACACTCAGACCCCAGCTGGCCTTCCAGCAGCCCTGATTACCCTGTGGCCCCCTCCCTACCTGGCCCTACACACAGCTGGCATAGTCTGGCTGTGGAAATCTCCTAATTAACCAATAGATCAGTCCCAATGGTGTGGAGCTGCCCACTTCCTCCCTCACCGTAAGCCAATATTGTTTATTAGCTTCTGGCTGAGACCTTCCAATTCTCTGTCTCCCCGGCACACACACCCCAGCTGCTGGGCACCCTGGAAAGGCCCTCCTTGACACTGGGCAGCTGCTGAGACCTCCTCACTGCCTGCCACCTGCCACAGACCCAGGGATCAGAGTGGCAGTCAGCCTTCTCAGGGGGAGGCTGAGAGCCAGCTGGGGAGCCAGTGCTGCCAGGGCCCAGCACCAGGGCTGACACCTGGTCCCCAGCTCTTTCTCCCCGGACTCTGCCAAGATGTCCCCGACTGACTCAGGCTGCAGCAGTGGGAGAGTTTCCTGGAGGGCAGGGGCTGTGATGCTGCCGCTTCTGCAGCCCCCAGGGTGGCCTCTGTCTCCCCACGGCCATCACTCACACCTCCCCTGCCTCATCCGTGCCTCGCACCAACAGGCAAGGGATATGACTTCCATTTGCAGAAGTGAAAACTGAGGCTCGAGACGAGGTACTTGATCATAGCCAAGTGGCAAAATTGAGGAAGAGCCAGGATCCTAACTGGGCGAGAGGAATGGCTCCCGGGGCAGCCCGGGAAGTGTTGGAAAAACATCTAAGAGCATCTGACAAGATTGCTACACACAACAATGGTGAGAGCCCGCGAAGCCGAAGTTCGGAACAAAATCTCCCAGGGTGACCTATGCTGTGGTTGGTCCAGCCACCCAGGTGGGCTGGTACTCCTCCACAGTCACCTCTGTGGGCATGGGCAGGTGACCCACTGCAAACAGAATGGGCAGGAGACAAGCGCCCAGCCAGGGAGTGACTGAGCCAGAGCCTGAACTGGCATGAAACTCCAGGCCTGGGGGAGGGGTCCGTCAGTGAAAGCCCTGCATGGCGGCCTGGCAGAGGGACAGTCGTACAGCCCAGGCCCTGTCTGGACCCTGAGGCCTCCTGTTTCTGAATGGGTCTCCCTGGCCCATTGGAGCTAGATAAAGAAGCCCAGACACCCCGACTAATGGAGGGCCATACAGCCTGGCCCAGAGTAGGCGCACAGCTGACATATGATACAGGAGGACAGAGGTGCCAGGGAAGGCAAGGCGTGACCCTTTCTTCCTTCTTTATCCCTCGAACATTTGAGTGCCTGCCTTAATCTAGCCCTTGAGAGGAAGTCAGAGATGATGTGAATTTGGCCTGGCCCCTGCCTTCTGGGAGCTCTTAGTCTAGCTGGAGAGCCAAAAATCAAAAGAAGAAAGGATAGCACTGTGTCATGGGGCCATAACAGAAAAGTACACAGGGCCCAGAGGAGGAAATGCCTGCCTTCGTTGGCGAATCCAAGCAGGATACCCAGAGGAGATGACATTTAATATGCATTTTCTTGGGAAAAGATGGGACAGGCCTGCCAGGCAGAGCAAAGGCCAGGGCAGGTACAGGTGGGAGCAGTAAGTGGGTTTGTGTAGCTGAAGCAGAGTGGGATAGGGTCGGGTGGGCTCTGGGGAGGCAGGGAGGGTGGGTGCAGTGAGGTTACATGTACCTCCTAGGTCAGCTGGCGGGGGGGCAGGAACTCCATCCTTTCAAGCAGGCAGTGATGCCACTGGTTTTCAGGAAGGGAGGGGCCCTGGGTTGCTGTGTAAGAGGCTGGGTTGGAGGTGCCAGGCTGGCAGCAAGGACCCAACCCAGAGGCTGCTCTGTGAGCCCTGGGTCAGGAAAGCTACCACCAAGGGCCTGGCTTGGGGCTGGGAGATTATTTTTGCCATGGATTTGGCAGGAAGATTGATGGCCTGATGCTGGGCTTAGGCTCAGCCCCTGAGGCCCCTGGGTCTGCTTCAGGAGGCGAATGAAATGAGTGGAAGAGCAGATGGTTATAATACTTTGGTGGAAAGAGTTGAGTCCTGGAGGACCCCAGGCAGGCAATCTGGCTGTCCAGAGGCTGAATGAGCCCCGGCCACTGCCCCTAGGGCCCAGGAGAATCCACCTGACCTCAGCCTCCTACGAGGTCTCGAGCCAGCCTAAGAGGATGGAGCTCCTCTTATTTGGAAGGAGATTTGAATTATGTAACCCTTTCACCCTCCCATTTGTACCAACCTGTTAGGGATGATCCTGCAGCATTCAAGTCTGAACACCTACTCATTACAGAGTTCTCCTGCAGGAAAGCAAGACAGAAGCATGGGGGATTGTGGGAGCCCAGAGAAGTGTCCTACCCAGCTTGGAGAAGCAGAGAAGATTTCCGGCAGGAGGTGATGCCCACGCCAAGCCCTGAAGTGCGAGTCAGGGCAGATGTAGAAGGGAGAGACGGGAGAACATGTGCACAGGCCACCCGGAGTCCTCCACCCGGACTCAGGCACAGCACGATGAGCCCAGGGCCTGGGACGGGGTACATGGAGCCCCAGCAGGAGGTGAGGTGGGAGAGGTCAGGGGAGGCAGCTGCAAAGGATTCTCTAAATCCCGTCTGTAACCAAGACTGTACTTTGTCCTGAGGGCAGGGGGACTCATGGAAAGGTTTTGAACAAAAGAGTGACCGGATCAGATATACTCTCGAGGGAACTCTTTCTGGCTGCAGGGCAGACTATACCTGGGGAGGGAGAGCAGAATGAGGCTGAGGCTGGGCAGACTAGTTAAGAGGCTAGTGTGAGAACCCAGAGAAATGAAGGCATCCAAGACGTGGCAGTGGGTAGAGAGATGTGGACAGATGGGACAACCACATACGAGGTACAATTGCTGGAGCTAAATAGTGATTAAATGTTATCGGGTGGGGGAGAGCAATGTCCCAGATAACACCCAGCCTTCTGGCTTAGGCTACTGGGGGCGGCAGTGGGGGGATGTTGAGCTTGGTGGGAACCCATTGAGACGAGGGGCCTGGGGGACATGGTGAGGGTGTCTGTGGGGCAGTGGTGAACTAGGCACCTGTTGTATTTCAGACCTTGTACTTGGCCCTCGAAGATGTGTGTCATCTGCTTTCAAGTTTGAATTTGGAGAAACTGAGGCTCAGAGAGATTAAGTCACTTGCCCAAGATCGCAGAGATAGTCCCAGACAGAGCTGGGGTCTAATTCAAGTTGGTCTGATTTCAGTTTCATGGTCTTTGGGGAAGAGGAGAGGCAGGTAGGAGCTGTTTTTTTTTAAGGGGAGGGAGGAATTTGAATGTGCAATGGTGACCCCCACCACCAGCCCGCCCCGTGTAGCAAATGTAGCCAAGGTGAAACTCAGCCCTGGGCAGGGTGGGCAAGGTGAGGACCTTGGCACAACCATCTTAACCAGTCTCTCTCCCTGCCTCCGGCTGACAGGAACAGCACCATCTATCAACTTCAAGGTGTGTACCTGGGGACATAAATACCAATTAACCACCCCGAGTTTCCCTATGAATGAACATTAGTCCTTAGCCTGGATGCAGGGTTCATTTGCAAGTTGCCGGCTGGATCCAAGATGGCACGAAGCCAGAAGGACCGGCTGTGGGGGTGGAATTGTTTCTGACTTAAGAGGACAAGACTGATTTATTGAGGCATCTGCTTGATGCCACCTTGCTTTAGCAGCTTGGGCTTTGCGTAGGGTTGAGCCTGAAGCAGGGGGAAGGGTTGTGAGGAGGGGTTAAGGGGCAAAGGGGTGCCAGTTGGGAGTTCCTGGGGGTGCTCTGGATGGCTGTGGTTCTGGGGAGGGTGCTGGGCTGGGCATGGTCGGCCTGTCAGGTCAACTCAGAGAGGCGGCGCAGTGTAGGGGTCAAGGCACGGACTATGAGCCACATCACCTGGTTTGAATCCTGGCTCCTGCACTTTGCAACTGACCTCTTAGGACTATGGAACTGAGCCGCCTAAGCTAGGCTGCGATGCAGGCACACTGCGCAGGTTGCTTCCTGGCTGCCGCCACCTATGTGAGAGGTTTCTAGGGCTCTCCTGGGCAGATCCTTGCCTCCATCAAAACCCTAAAAACCCTCACAATCTGAGACTTCCCTGGTGGTCTAGAGGTTAGGATTCCAAGTTTCTACTGCAGGGGCTGAGGTTCAGTCCCTGGTTGGGGAACTAAGATCCCACAAGCTGCATGATGTGGCCAAAAAAAAAAGAAAAGAAAACAAAGCCCCAAGAACAATTACAATCCAACTGAGGAGGCTCAATTCACCTGCCTCTGCCTCCTCTGCACATGCTGATGGCCAAGGGCATTTAACAAACGTGCCATCCTCCCCAGCTTCCAAAGTGGGAGTACGTCACTAGGCTGGCATGGGCCAGTCACAGAGACAAGGGACCACTCTGGGCCCTGGTCTGGGGCTTTGGACAAGACTCCTTTGCTGCCTTGAGTTCGTTTCCTCAACTGTCAAGTAAAATGATCATATCTCCCTGCAGGTACGGGCCTCAGTGTTTGCTGGAGAGTCGGCTTCAGGGGCTTTGGGCTCTCATTCCCTATAGCTGGGGGGTCTGGGGACTTTGTTGGATTATCCAGGTATGTATCAGTCCAGTGTCCTGTCCTCCTGACCCTGGCTTGGGCTCGGCATCTGAAGCAGTTTGGGGATCTGAGGGGAGGGGTCTTTTCCCCGGAGCTCATGGTGATTGCTCTAGGTAAGGGCGCTTATGACCTCAAGGGTAGAGGTGACAGCTTGCCTCACCTGCTTTCTGTCGCCAGAGCAAATCTTCTGACCTCAGGACCTCTGCAGCCTGGCCTCACCTCCCTCTCTGACCAGCCCCTCATGCTCCTGGGCCCCACATTTTCCATGCTATCTCCTGGTCCCACAGCCAACTTGTGTCCGTCCATCTGCCAGGCCTGGCTCACGCTGCTCCCAGCTCTCTGACCACCTCAGAAGGCCTATAATAGTTTGGGCAGCCACCAAAGATCGGCAAAGACCATTCCAGACCCAGCTCAGTCCCATAACTCCGCCCTGTCCTCTCTTCCTTCGGTGGCCAGGTGCAGGCCTTGTATACCAGGCACACTGCGCCATGTGCTCAGTGAGGAAGGGCCCACCCCTCCCCACACAGGGAGAGATATTTACTCAGTAAGGTCCATGGGTGTCTACTGTGTCTTATGAACATTGGGGAGATCGGCACTTTGGGAATTCCTGGACTGGGCTGGGTCATGTGCTGCTATCTGACCTCAAGCAAGTTCCTCTCTGAGCCTCAATCTTGTGCATCTATAAAATAGTGAGCAAGGCTGCTGGCTACCCTTTGACTGCAAACACTAAATCAAAGGGCTTGTATGGGCCTGCTGGCACATAGCAGGAGGTCAACAAATGTTGTGGCCCTCAGTTTTAGGAAACTGCTTCTGAGAAGACTCTGACTTCAGGCGTGGTGGAAGCATGAGCTTTGGGGGGTGAGTCCAGGTTCCAGCCCAGCTGCACGGTTGGGTCACTCTGGCAAACAGCAGGAAGGCCAGCTATCTCGTGAATATCCTTCTCCAAGCATTACCACCATTTGCATGGCAGGGATTTTGTGTTTTCTTTCCCTGTTATGTTCCCACCTGGAACATCGGTGAGTGTAAAGCGAGTGCTGAGAGGCATTTCCAATATGAATGAAATGGGAGGTGTAGAGAAAAGGACCCTACCCAGAAGGTGAAATCAACAGACGTGGATTTTTTTTCTTCCTGCCACCACCGCTCTCCCCACTGCTTCCCCCACAAACTTGGTTAATTCCCCGAGCAGCTAGTAAGAGAGCTGACTCCTGTGTGGGCAACCTCCGTCAGGTTCTCCATCTTGCCCTGCCCCGCTCAGCCCTCTCAGGGCGCACTTGCGTGTTTTCTCTTCTTTTTAAACATATTTACTTATTCATTTGGCTGGGGCATGCGGGATTGCCACTGCATTATCTACCTTCCTCTCTCCCCAGCCTCAGGGAGGGTACCTTCCCCAGCTCTGGCAACCCGATGGGGCTTGCAGCTTCCTACTCCCAGTGCCCAGGAGGCAGCCCCCCGCCTGAATCTCACCCCCTGCCTCCCCCGAGGTCCTTTCTTCTTTCAGTTCAGTTCAGTCGCTCAGTCGTGTCCAGCTCTTTGAGACTTTTGAATCGCAGCATGCCAGGCCTCCCTGTCCATCACCAACTCCTGGAGTTTACTCAAACTCATGTCCATCGAGTCGGTGATACCATCCAACCATCTCATCCTCTATCGTCCCCTTCTCCTTCTGCCCCCAATCCCTCCCAGCATCCGGGTCTTTTCCAGTGAGTCAACTCTTTGCATGAGGTGGCCAAAGTATTGGAGTTTCAGCTTCAGCATCAGTCCTTCCAATGAATACCCAGGACTGATCCCCTTTAGGATGAACTGGTTGGATCTCCTCGCAGTCCAAGGGATTCTCAAGAGTCTTCTCCAACACCACAGTTCAAAAGCATCAATCTTCAGCACTCAGCTTTCTTCACAGTCCAACTCTCACATCCATACATGACCACTGGAAAAACCACAGCCTTGACTAGACGGACCTTTGTTGGCAAGGTAATGTCTTTGCTTTTTAATATACTATCTAGGTTGGTAATAACTTTCCTTTCAAGGAGTAAGTGCCTTTTAATTTCATGGCTGCAGTCACCATCTGCAGTGATTTTGGAGCCCCCCAAAATAAAGTTTGACACTGTTTCCACTGTTTCCCCATCTATTTGTCATGAAGTGGTGGGACCAGATGCCATGATCTTAGTTTTCTGAATGTTGAGCTTTAAGCCAACTTTTTCACTCTCCTCTTTCACTTTCATCAAGAGGCTTTTTATTTAGTTCCTCTTCACTTTCTGCCGTAAGTGTGGTGTCATCTGCATATCTGAGGTTATTGATATTTCTCCCGGCAATCTTGATTCCAGCTGTGCTTCTTCCAGCCAACTGTTTCTCATGATGTACTCTGCATTTAAGTTAAATAAGCAGGGTGACAATATACAGCCTTGACGTACTCCTTTTCCTATTTGGAACCAGTCTGTTGTTCCTTTCTTCTTTGGAGTCTGGGGAACAGCTAGGTCCCATAAGTTCCATTCAGATCTGATCAAGCTGGGATTTGGGAGACAAACTCCCCACTTCCTGAAAAGCAGCCAGGACTCAAGTCTGGCAAGAGGGAAAGTGGGGCAGAGCCAGAGCAGAACCGGCACTGACAATTTGGGAAAAGTCTATCTTAACTCCCTAGTTAAATGTTTTCTGGGAGACAGCTGGGTCTGGCAGGCCTTCCCTTCAGGCTTCCCCGCTGTGGCAGATCCCCGCCAGGAGGGGGCGCTGCCTTTTGCATCTCTGAGCCCCAAGGGGAATGTCGACTTCTGCCAGGGTAGAAGTTGCTGGGTTGTGAGTTTTTGAGCCTTTACTAGCATATTAGTTTCCCTTCACTACTGCAACAAATTACCACAAATGTAGTAGCTTAAAACAACACAAATTTATTCTCTTACAGTGCTGGCAGTCAGAATTTGAAACCTGTCTCTCTGAGCTAAAATCAAGGTGTCAGCAGGTTGGTTCCTTCTGGAAGTTATGAAGGAAGAATCCATTTCCTTGCCTTATTTTTTAATTTATTTTTTGGCTGCACTGGGTATTCATTGCTGTGCTCGGGCTTCAGTGGTTTCGGCACGCAGGCTTAGTTGCCTGGAGGCATGTGGGATTTTCCCAGACCAGGGATCAAACCTGTGTCCCTTGCATTGGCAGGCTGATTCTTAACCACTGGCCCACCAGGGAAGCCCTCCTTGTCTTTTCCAGCTACTGGAGGCCGCCTGTATTCCTTGCCTTGTGACCCCCGCCTCGCAGTTACTATGTCCTCTACTTGCTCTCTGAGCTGGTGCTTCCTTCTAATAAGGATTCATGTGATTACAACAGGCTTGCCTGGATAATCCAGGATAATCGCCCTGTCTTAACCTTAGCTTAATGACATCTGCAAAGTCCCTTTCGTCATATAAGGTGATGTTCACTGGTTCCTGGGATTAGAACGTGGCCATCTTGAGGGCCACTCCTCGCCTACTACAACTAGGCTGCAGAAAGGCTACACGCTCCTGGTGTTTCAGTGACTGGGGAAAAAAGGGCCGAGGATTTTCTGCTTTGGGTTCAGCTAGGTCCTCCCTAACCTTGTATTTCTAAGGTCTAGGCTTCACCAACCCCCTGACCCCTTCCAAACCAAAGAAACTAGCTGCCATGTCTCCTTGCAAGTCCGGTGATGAGCCTGACTTAAGTGCTGGTGAGAGGTGCAGGGTCAGCCAAGAAGCCCCCAGGCCAGAGGGTGCCTGCCCTAAGCCCACCCGGCTGGCTGCAACAAGCCCACGGCCGGGAGGGGACTCAGAGGAGGGTCTGGGGCCTGCCGAGGGCACAGGGAGGCTGTGGGACAAGCGAGGCCTGTGAGGAGAGCACGTGTCAAGTCAGCCAGGGCTGAGGCGTGGCTGTGGTGCTGCGGGAGCCACAGGAAGAAGCTGGGGGCTGTGGTGTCGGCCCACGGACACAACAGAGACCGCGGCTGGGAGCAGCACTGAGGTCAGTGAGAGAAGGCCTCTGCCTCCAGCAGCTGGGATGAGGCCTCAGCAGACCGGGTCCCAGGCACCAGGCCTTTTCTTTGTGACGAGAGGGCAGCGGGCGGGGCGGGGCGGGCAGCAGAGCGGGACGGCAGGGAGCCTCTCTCGCTACCTCTTCTCCATGTTCTGCATCTGCAAGCTGAGGGAGGTGAAGCTGGCCAGCAGGTCGGTCACTTCATCCACCTGCGGGAGGAAACCAAGGCTCTGTGAGGGGGTGCCCGGGTCTCCCCCCACAGCACCACAGGCGTGGAGGCAGGTACTGTCTCTCCTCCCAGAGGCTGTGAGGGCTTCACCCCGGACTATGGGACAGCTGTCCAAGGGTGAATCCTCGCTGCCCCAGAGAGAAGGACCCAGGCCGCTTCCAGAGAGGTAGACAGAGGCTCTGAGGCCCACAGAGGACGGCAACCAGCAGCCACGCCTCTCTCTCCAGCCTCAGAGCAGGGACCGGCTGGCCCTGAGGCTCCTCAGCTCCTGGACCGCAGCTGCGCTCACCTGCTCGCGGGTGCTCGTCATCTGGAGGCGGGTGCAGAGGTCGTCCAGCCGCTCCCGCTGCTCGTGCCGCCCGAGGCGCTCCAGGTACTCCCTCAGCATCTGGATGATCTGAAACCAGAGGGCAGGCTGAGGGTGTGCCGGCAGGCACAGAGCAGCCCGAGGCTGCTGCCCAGGGGCGCACTGGACCCGGTGTCCGCTGGGGTCCACATGAACTATGAAGTCACCGCTCAGTGCTGCAGGCTCAGCCGAGCGGGCTGCTCACCTGCTTCACCTCCAACCGCACGGCCTCCAGGCACTGGGAATGGCCTTCCTGCAGGATGTTGAGCTTGGACTTAGCCAGGTGCAGAGGCGTGCGGCCCGCTCGGTCCAGGGCATCCACCCGGGCCCCTGGGGGAAACAGGCAGTGGTGAGCCTGCTGAGGGGGGGGGGGGGTAGGGAGAGGGGAGCACTCACCTCCTCGCAGCAGCGTGGTGATGACGGGGACGTGGTTGGTGCAGGCCGCTGAGGAAGGAGAACAGGGACTGAGAGTTCAGGACCACGAGAGGCTTGGTCCTGGGTGCCCGCGGGAGGGAGCAGGACTGTCTCTGAGGGCTCAGGTGCCAGATCACTCCCTAAGACGCATCACCGAGGCAGCAACTGGGGGGACTCAGCGATCAAACCCAACTCCCTCCCTACACAGCTGGGGAAACTGAGGGTGGGAGGCGGGACCCGCCTCACCACAAGCCATGGTGAGAGTTGGCCGCAGGGGCGGGAACGTCCCCTGGCAGAGCTGCAGCTGAGCCAGTTCAGGTTGTGAAATCAGCTCTGCTTGGGGCACAGCCAACCAATAGTGGACGGGGACAGCCATGGACACAGCCCAAGGGGAGTGCGGCCCCGGGGACTCAGGCTCTCCCCAGGAGACAGGAGAGCCTGCTGGGGGTCTACAGGACCCCAGGCTCTCCATCAAAGGAGCCTATCTTGGCAGCTCGCCAGGCACTTACCCAGGTGCAGTGGCGTGTTCCCCAGCCCATCTCGCTGGTTGGGGTCGGCTCCGTGGTCCAGAAGCAGCTGCACTGGAAACAGGAAAGCCCCAGAGGAGCCACTGGGGGCTTCTACTGGCAGCATCCTAGCCCCAACCCCTCCACGGAACACTGAAAGCCACTACACTGCCCTGCGCGGTTTCACTCCCTTGCTCACTCGTGGGGCTTGTGCGCAGGACGCTGAGCACCATGAACTAAGGCTTCTGGGAGGGTCCCTGAGCCTCTGGAGGTATTAAGGGACTGAAGTTTTAGGGTTAAAGAAAGTTCTCCCAACAGCTGTGACTGCTAGTGAAGGCTCTTAAGGGGCATGAGACAGGATGCCGTGCGCTGAAAAGATTCTATATTTTGATCCAGGAGGTGGACACAGCGGTGTAAGGACACAGAGACTTCACTGTTTGCAAGTTATACCACATCCTAAAAAGACTTCTGGGAAAAAAAAAATTGGGTTTGGGGGTGGGCTGTCCCACTGCTGCCCTTAGCACTGGGTAAATGTTGCCTGAATGTCTGGAAGGTTCGGTCCGACCTTGGGGTCGATCTCATTCTTTCCCCAGTGGGCCCCGCCTTAGTCTGGCAGCGCCAGTTCCACAGGCCAGAGGCGTGGGAGGGTCTGGCCTTCCTCACCTCTAGCAGGCCCCCACCCCCGTGTGCTGTCCCCCAGCGCCTCTGAAGGGAGAATACTCGCCCAGCCCCCGTCCCCCTCCTCCCCTGGACTCACCAATCTGGTCGTTGCCATTGCAGGAGGCAAAGTGCAGGGCAGTGCGGCCCTTGTCATCAGCTGCACAGGGGTCCGCGCCATCCTCCAGGAGCTGCTGCACTGGCACCGCCAAGACAGAGGGAGCAAGCAGGCAGAGTGGCGGCGTCAGCCAAGCTGCGGCCCCGGGGGTGGGCAAGGGTGCTGAGGGCCCTTTCCAGCAAGGCATCCATAACGTGTGGGAGAGCTAGTCCCTCCGGGATGTGGCCCCCTCAAGGACTGCTGTGACGAGGGACTTGTTCTCCTGAGGGCACAACTGAGCACCATGGGTGCTGGGTGCCCAAGTACGTGTCTTGGGACAGAACATCACAGAAGGATCTCCGCCCTCAGGGTCAGGAATTCTGGAGTCGTGGAAATCCCCAGTATTGATTTTGGTCCTGCCCCTCTACCTGAGTCTGGCTACACATCCATCCAGCTGGGACACAACTGTGGGCTGATGCTCACTTAGCTCCCAGGAGGCAGCCCAGGACAGAGGCTGGGCTCTGCCATGCAGACCAAGTCCCAGACTGAGCTGAGCAAAAAGGAAAGGAGTTCATTGCTAACAGCGTGTGGCAGTGGGAAGAGCTGGGCTGGGAGCAGGAAGGCTGAGATTTGGGCCCCCATTTACCAGCAAATGGGAGTAATTTCTGCCCAGCCAACCTCTAGAGCTGCCATAATGAGAATAATGGATATGAAAGTCCTTTTCTGAAAAGTCTGGAGCCACTATAAAATGTGAGGCATTATGTACTGCGTGCCCATGTCCAAACTGAAATGCAGAAATTGCTGCCAAACATCATTTTAGAGCAAGCAGTGAAATGCCCTAGCAATCCCCCAGTCAAAGCCCAGATAATCTCCTGCTCCATAAATCTCTCCCGTCTCCTAAAGGTGAATGAGTCCCTCTGGCCCCCACATCTCTGTCGTGCCCTGTTAATCCTGCTACTCTCACATTAACAGGCTGAGCTCTTTCAGAGTAACTGCCTGTACACCAAGCACCAGCCAGGCATCAGGTGCCTGGCTGCCAACACCCTCCAACACTCGGTATGGTGCCAAGTCCATGCTACAGACTAGGAGACAGACTCCAGCCCAAGCCAACAGGAGGGCTGGGATAGCAACCCAGGTTTCTCCTGCTCAAGAACTTATACCTCTCCAACTAAACACATGACTTCCCTTTCTCTGGGTTTTTTCTTTTTAGAAATGGTGTCACTTTATACTCTTCTTCTCCAGCAATACTGTAGGTTTTTGTTTTGTTTCTTAATATCCTGGACCGAGATATGACTTGTCCTGTTCCACAAATGTGGCCAACTGACTGCATAAATGAATGAATGGTTTGGGAATGAATGAATGGGAAAGGTTTATAAGAGTGGAGAAGAAGGAAGAGCTTCAGGTCACCTCGGTGTTCATCAGTGCAGTCACCAAAAGAGAGCCAGCATCCCTGAGATAAAGTAAATGGTTCTATTTTTGTGATCTGTACAGCTAAGTCTTTATGGAAAGCACTTTAGCGACACCTATCAGAAGCCATCAAGATACATGTATCCTTTGATGTAGAAACCCCATTCCTAGGAAATTATCTTAATAGTGAAAAACCAGTGTGCAAATATGTGACTAACTAAATAACTCTTGCTTTGTCCCTTTGAAGGCATCGTGTGCATCCATTACAAACTGTGGTTATAGCTGGGGAACAGAATTACAAGGTAATTTCTGCTCTTTACAAGCTTTACAAAAATTGCACAGCTATGTATTCATTCTACAAATAAGAAAAATGACACTTCTGTTTTGAAAAAAAATGGTTATGAAGACTATGGGAAATGTTTATGATACATAAAGCACTAAGCAGGCTGTAAAATTGTGTATACAGCACAGTCTGCAAGCTCATCAAGAAAATTCCTCTGCACAGGAGAAAGGACAGGAAGGATAGTCACCAAAGTATTAACAAAGATTAGTTCCTTTCCCAACATTAAAAATGTTTTTCTTGCATATTTTTCTAATTTTTAAAACATTTTAAATGCATATATTATTTTCACATTTAAAATCTTTTCAATGGGCCTTCCCTGGCAGTTCAGTGGCTAAGACTCTGAGCTCCCAACATAGGGTACCCAGGTTCACTCCCTGGTCAGGGAACTAGATCTCACATGCTGCAACCAAGAGTTAACATGCCACAACTAAAAGATCCTGCAGCTAAAGATCCCCCATGCTGCAACCAAGACCTGGTGCAGCCAAAAAAAAAAAATCTTTTAAATGATTATGAATTCACAGAAAGGTACTTATAATTTAACGATAGCAGGGTGGAAATTTTACATCCACTATAATTGCCAACCTACACCAAAAGACCCAACAAACGTGGAGCAAGAAAACAAAATGCTAACCATACAGTAAAATGGAGTGAAAAGGCTAAACTATAGCCAGTTTCTCTACCAGAGTCCTGCAAGAGCCTGGTAAATCTAAGAGCCATGAGCCAATTAGATTTGAAGATGGGTGTGTCACAGATGCTGAATGGAAAATTACAGCATTTCCACCAAAATAATGAAACCAGCATGTGGACACCTGATTCAAGATAAGCTAGACACTAGCTAATGATTGTGAAAGCTGATAAACATCTTTTACTGTTGTGAAAAAGAAAGATAAGCTAGACATAAACTCACAGGCATAGAGAACAAACCAGTGGTTACCACTGGGAAAAGGGGGCGCAATATAGGGGTGGGGGAGTAACTATTAGGGGCAAACTATTAGGTATAAAACAAGCTACAAGGATATATTATACAACAGGGGGAATACAGCTAATATTTTGTAACGACTATAAACGAAGTATATAATTGTGAAGTAAAAATTGTGAATCACTATAATGTACACTTGTAACTTACATAATATTATACATCAACTATACTTGGATTTAGAGAGAAAGTAAACCTATTAAAAAAGATAAACTAGACTTTCTGTGGAAGGGAAGTATAATTAAAATATTCTCTGGTCACACACTAGAGGTATTAAAAAGAGAATATATCATTTTTCCTTGAAAAGCCATATAGGTCACTACCCAAATATTCCACAATATTAAAGCTCATGGAAGAGATGAAATTGGAGAGTGCTGAAAAGCCCTCCAGTTTCTAGGCCTGCTCACTATGCTCTGCCAGCTGGGTCCACTCAAGGCCCAGCTCCCTAAGGGGAGCAACCTCCTCTCCATGCCTGCTCTCCTATTCCATGACCCTTTGTCCACACTTACATTTTATCTGACCACAGCATCCCACTCTCAAAATAGAATGATGGCCACTTGAGGTAGGCGGAATCACAACACCCAAAGGTGCCACTGACAAATAGCCAGAATTTATGGATAGGCCACTTTACTTGGCAAAAACGGACCTTGCAGACAGGATTAAGGTTAGCAACCTCTAGCTAGATTATCCTGGATTTTGCAGGCCCAATCTAACACATGAGTCTTAAACATCAGAGAACCTTTCCCATTGGTAGAACCAGTGTGCAGACTCAGTCTACTATTGCTGACTCTGAAGATGAAGGGAGAGAACTATGAGCCGAGGAACGTGGGCAGCCTCAGGAGCTGGGAAAGGCAGGGAAATAGATTCTTCCTGGAGCCTCTGGCAAGAAATACAGTCCCGCTGACACTCTTGATTTCAGCCTGATGAGACCTAAGCTGGACATCCGACCTTCGTAGCTGTATGATGACAAACTGGTGCTGTTCTACACAACTATATCTGTGGTAATTTGTTACAGCAGTTACAGAGAACCAATATACCACTTTTCCCTGATTCACAGAATGAATTAAGTCAGTGGATAAAATTAAATCTTTTTTTTTTTCTATAACTTGTCTTGTACCTTTGATGCTGCTACTGCCCTGTCAGCTAGAAAAGGATGAAGAGCAACAACAACAATAAAAAACAGAGCGGTGTCCTGCTAGGAGCCCCACCCCTGCCTTTCAGATGTTCTGTCAACTTAAGTTTGAGAACCACGAACCCCACTACCACCAAGCCTCAGGGAGCAGTTGAAGGGCTCTACGCAGATGGTGGCTCTCTTGGTGGTTCAAGTTGACGATTCACTCCTTTCAGCCAGAAGTTCCCAAATACTCCTACTCTGTGGCTGGGTGCCAGGGATACAAAAGTTCCCTCTGTGAGGTGGCTCACAGGGTAATGAACACTCTGACATCAGGAAGGACAGGGTGGCAGGGAAGCATGGGAAGAGTAAGCATCTGAACCAGACTTGTCATCTGTAAGGTGACAGCAGTTATACAATAGATACAGTGGTCCCAGGGGTAAGCTGGCAGAATTCAGCACCGTCTTCCCACGTACTGGCTATGTGGCCTTTTCCTTCCCTGACCAGACCATGGAGCCGGACTCACTCTGCACACTCACCTGTTTCCACATCGTTGGCATTGGCTGAGTCCCTCAGCCTTTTCAGAGCTGTGAAGAGAATAAGAGTGCCAGTTAAAAAAACAGACAAAAAACCCAACAATGGCCATGATGAAGCAGAAAGTGATGGCTTCCTGGAAACTTCCTGGCAGTCCAGTGGTTAAGGACCCATGCACTTCCACCACTGGGGGCATGAGTTTGACCACTGATCGGGGAACTACGATTCTGCGTGTCGCACAGCACTGCCAAAAGGGAAAAAAAAAAAGCATCTAAAGGGAAAGAGAGGTCCCAGAATACAACCAGGAGAAACCTGAAATGTGACACTGCTCGTGCAAAAGCCACATTTTGTAGCAAATCCTCCAAGGCCTTTGCAGCCAGTTCTTGGCTCTGCCACTTGGTGACCTTGAACAAGTTAGTTAAGCCCCTGGGCTTCAGATCTATCAAGTACAAACAAGGTTGAGCTCTGTCCTGACAGTCCTGAGCTGTTGCAAAAGTCAAATGAGATGATTTACACAAAGCTCTTTGTGAGCTGGTTACACATATAATCTTATACTCTCCTTCAAAACAGACCACTCCCAAATGGCATATTTAAATTTGATAATCCCCACACAGAAACTTTTTTCTCCACAATGACACTACTTCTATATTAGAGGCTAATAGAAAGCAATACTTTTATGATCAGAGAAATGAACAAAAATTACAATTCAGATATATAATGATTCCTTACATTTATACAGCACTTTCAAATTCTCAATTAATCCTGATAACACCACTAAGATATGGGTAGGTCCTAGAGGATCTAAAAGTCCCCATTCTTAAATCTTTCAAGGTGTTGGTTTCCATGGCATCCATAAAATGTAAAAGACAATATGGAAGAAGTATCAGAGCAGGAGTTCTAATAACAGCACAAACAATTTCTACTGATGTGACTTAGAGCAAGACAATTTCTCCGAGGCTCAGTTTCATCTTCAGTAAAGTGGGAACAGTATCTGGATCTTGATGAGTTATTATGAGGATCAAAAACCGTCACAGGGCTTCCCTGGTGGTCTAGTGGTTAAGAATTTGCCTGCCAATATAGGGGACACGGGTTTGATCCCTGGTCCAGAAGATCCCACATGCCTCTGAGCAACTAAGCTCATGTGCCACAACTATTGAACCTGAGTTCTAGAGCCCAGAAGCTGCAGTTACTGAAGCCCGCGTGCCTAGAGCCCATGTTCTGCAATGAGAAGCCACCACCATGAGAAGCCTGCGCACCGCAATAAGGAGTAGCCCCCACTCACCAGAACTAGAGAAAGCCTGCGCTCAGAAAAGATGGCCCAGCAGAGCCCAAAATAAATTTAAAAATCTTAAAAAGAAAAGAAAATGACCACATTATCACCAACAGTGTCTGGCACACCTTGAAGGCCAAATATTGACTATACATTCCCTACTTTACCTCGTCAACATTCCCATTCTACAGATAAGAAAACTCCAGCTGAAAGGGTCTGCAGTTTGCCTAAAGCCACCATGAGCTAGAAAAGTCCAACCCAGGTCTGTGCATTTAAAGAAGCTGGTACGACCTGGCTTTGATACGAAACTATTCTCCACTATCCGCGTATTATCTACACCTGGGGCTAGGAATCCGTCTCTACTCAGGAACTACCAAATGTGAAAAGCCTCCGGGACTGTTTCTGAGCAGGAAGACTACTTTTTTTTTTTTTTTTTTTTTTTTTTTCAACACTCATGACTCTTAGCAGTCATACGACTACTATTCCTACTGGAAGGGGACTCAGGGGTCACTGTCACTCCAGGTCCGTAGCGCAGACGTCGGAGGACTCCATCCTGAGCGGGCTGGGGAGATCAGCCGAAAGCCAGCCCCGCCTCCCGCCGCGCTCCTCACCGTGCACCTCCTTGCCAGTGGGCCCAAGCCGACGGTGGGGCCTGGCGGCGCGCCTCAGCCTGCCCGCGGGGATCTTACAACGCAGCTCATCGCGGGGTTCCGCGTCCTGCTGCCACAGGACGTGCAGGTACCGCAGCGGAGACTGGGCCCCGCTGGACGCCCGGCCCGGGAGGCCCGCGCCGCCGCCCAGCGCAGACCCAAAGTCGGCGAAGGAGAAGAGGCCCTCGGGACCCGTCAGCGGCTCGGGCGCCACCGCGCACTCGCCGTCGGAGCTCGAGCGGCCCGAGCGCGACTCGTCGTCCGCGCCCCCGGCGGCGGCTGCCATGGCAACGGCTCCGCGCCGGCCTGGCCGCCGGAGGAGCCTCGTGCCTGACGGACCAACGGACCCGCTTTCCTCCGCCCTAAAGGCTCGCTGTCAGCGGACGAGCTGGCAGGCCGGGCCTGCAACCACGGCAACCGGGTGGGGGGGCGGGTTCGGGGAGGGGCGGGCGCGCGAGCGGGGCCGTTCCGGACCAATGAAAACCCTTCCAGCCGCAATAGACTTGGTTTCCGGCAGCATGACTGATGGGTATAAGAACCAATCATAAATTTGAACTGTTCTACCGGAGCCAATAAAATAGCTGAGTTTAGGACACTTTTTTTTCGGATGAAGGGAAAGATAACGGGCAGATGCCCTAGCCAATCACGTTAAGATTATTTGCAGCCAATCACAAAGGAAAGTGAAGAAGCCAGAGGAAAAGGAAAGGAAGAAAATGTTTAAATCAATGAACGTAAAAAGAAAAAAAGAACTTCCTACAAATATACAGTGTTAAGTAGGAAATAAGAATATGCTAAAATGTGGGGATAGCAACACAAACCGTGTAGTAATAGCTTCTAAAGGCGGTAGATTCCGTTCGTTCTCTCCGTAACCCTGGCGTTGATCACTAATTTACAAAGAAACGAATTCTGTAATTCAAGGACTTTCCTGTGGCTCAGACGTTAAAGAATATGCCTGCTATGTAGGAGACCCGGGTTCGATCCCTGGATCGGAAAGATCCCCCGGAGAAGGAAATGGCAACCCACTCCAATATTCTTGCCGTGGACAGAGGAGTCTGGCGGGTTCCAGTCCATAGGGTCACGAAGAGTCGGACACGACTGAGCGACTAACACTGTAACTCAACATCATTACAGGAGAGAGATCAACATTTGAGTCCGAGAGCCAGTCACTGAGCCAGCAAATTCTCTGTGCTAAGTCCTGGACACAGAATCAGACTGGGTACGCTCTGAGAGGCTCACGTCGGATGGGAGAAGTCAGAGCCGGAAGCAAGGAAACGGCTTCCGCAAACGGCTAACGGTGAGCTTAGCAACCCCTCCCAGTTACCCTGCTTTGTAAGAATTTTCACAACCCTGAATCCCGCATACACTTCTGTAAAGTGGGCAAAGAGGACCACCGCTACTTCATAGACGAGGGGCTGAAACCAGAGAGATAAAGGACTTGTTCACGGATGCCCAGCTGTCTTGAGAGGAAGACTGTCCTGGCAAAAGTTGTTCCTTGTTATTCAGCACAGTGAAAATGTAATCTTTTTCAGACAGTTGAAAAGCACTTTCAGATTTTGCAGTGTTCTCAGAACACCACTATAAAGTTTATCATTGTAACATATGGAGAAAAATGTTTATTATTATTCTCCTCCTCTGCCCCATGCAGGAGAAGGGCATATGACAACTTCATTTGTATCTAGAAAGAAACATTGAATGGGTACCATTTACCGAGTGCTTAATATATATGATGCCATTTAGCTCTCCTTCACAAGAGGCTTAGCAGGTAGATATTATTATACTGACTTAGCAGAATAGGAAACTGTAGTCTTGAAATGTCATATGAATCAACCAGGGGTATGAGACTAGAAAGTTGGAGAACTGGGATTTAAACATAGAAAATCCTCTTTCCATCACACTGCTCTCTCCTATTGGAAACCTGCCTCCAGAGAATATAAGCGACTTCTGGGTGTTTATACCTCATTCCTGCCAAGTGTACCCTGAAATAACTTTATTATTCATTCCTCAACTTTTTCCATGTAATAACCTCCAAAATAATCTTCATCCCTCCAGTCTCTCTTTGAAGAATCAAGGTGTACTTGTTGTCTAAAGCACAATTCTCTTCATCTCCTACTAGTGGGTCTGGTCTTCAAGCCATCTTGGTCTCCTAAGAAGTTTGCATGGTCTGAAATCTTTTAATTTAAACAGGATCCCTAAACATCTAGAGGTTGCTGTTACTTCTAAATTTTAAGTCAGCTTTGTTAAAGTACGAAGCCCAACCCTTTGTGTGTTGCAAGAACCACTTGTTATTTGGATTGGAAGAATGGGATGTGGGTTGGATGTGGACCCAGTTAGCCTAACCAGCTGAGATTTGAATGGAACTTGGGACTATGAAATTGTATTCCCTCATAATGCCTGGCTCAGCAACTGGAGCAAGCATATTGTAACTATTTGACTAACTGACTGGTTGAATGAATGAATGCATGAGTAAAGAGAACTTGTCCCAATGGTTAAGACCATCAACGATGGACCAAAAATATGTAGTTTTATGGCTCTAAGTAAGTGACTTTCCTTCTCGTCATCAATTTCCTTAGCCACAAAATAGAAGTAAGAGTAGTCCCTATATCATGTGTGTGCATGCTCAGTCACTCAGTCATGTCCAACTCTTTGGGACCCCATGTACTGTAGCCCACCAGGCTCCTCTGCCCATGAAATTTTCCAGGCGAGAGTACTGGAGTGGGTTGCCATTTCCGGTTTCAATGATCTTCCCAAACCAGTGATCAAAGCCAATGATAGAAGAACCTAGTACAGAGTGTGGTACAGTTATTGCTCAAAGTATGATAGTTGTTGTTCTTATAAAGAAGCTTAGGATGCAGGCTAGGGCCCATGCAGTTCAGTTCAGTTCAGCTGCTCAGTTGTGTCCGACTCTTTGTGAGCCCATGGACTGTAGCACGCCAGACTTCCCTGTCCATCACCAACTCCTGGAGCCTGCTCAAACTCGTGTCATCAAGTCGATGATGCCAGTGAAAATCCTATGCAATTGTGGGCATATCACACTGGCATGAACTTGATCTAAGGGGGCTGCAAGCATTCATATGCAAGTCATTATGTTTGGTCAGTTAGCAAATAGAACATGAAGCACTTAATGGGAGACAAAGTACGTAGGTCTAATGTTGCCTTGTGGGAAAAGCTTCTGCTTGGGAATCCAGGGGCTTGTGTTCTAAGACCTACTCTGCCATGACTCACTTCATAATTTGGGGACGAGTGTTTCCTTTCTTTGGGCTTCAGTCTTCACATCAGAAATATCGTTCTAGGTCAGATAATGACACTGGCTCAGGCTGGCTTGGCTTTCCCTTCATTCATTCCTTCATCCTGTTGGCCTACACAGTATTTTAGAGCAATTTGAACTAGTTGCCAACATTAAAAAATTTAGACCTTTCCCACAAAACTTTTATTTCCAGATTCTTTTAAAAATAAGACAGTATAGCAATGCGTGACCAACTCTCCCACCTGGCAATGGTTGGCTGGAGCTGTATAGCAACTTTCCCCTTTAGGCGGGGCATGATATTCTGGTTTGCCACAGTCGCCACCACTCCCTGTTACCTCCATTTGAGGCCTAAAGGCAGTTGCCATTTGTCCTCATACCTGTGATGTTTTTTTTAATGGAGCTAACAGGAAATTAAAATATCACTTGTCTCCATCAAATGTGAAATAATGAAAATTAGTGTGGAGGAAATTATTTAGCACGTAAAAGCATGATGTACAGTGATTGTGTGACTTCTTAATGCCATTCTAGAGAATTTCTAATCAATTTACATAAGGGACATCTGACTCTCTGGGGAAATTTAACTTTGACTAACAATTGACTAGGACTCAGTGATGTTTTTTATAACTCTGTAAAGTTAGAGGTTAGCTTGTAGGAAACTGATAAGGTACAGTGACTTTTGTACATCCAGTAAAGAACATAACACCAGAGTTATGGTTTTGTTACTCTGGAGTGCAAGACACAGATTTGGATCTAATTTAGCAATCATATTTCTATTTTTTGGCTGCACAGGATCTTCATTGTGGCATGCAAGTTTCTCTAGTTGCACATGTGGGATCTTAGTTCCCTGACCAGGGATTAAACCCATGTCCTCTGCATTGGAAGGTAGATTGTTAACCACTGGACCACCAAGTAAGTCCCTAGCAATCATATTTCAGCATTTCTTTGCCCGTTCTAGTGCATGTGTGCTCAGCTGTGTCCGACACTTTCTTTGCCCATTGACTATTCTCAAATTCTTTTCAGGCCATGTCTGTCATACTGTTGTTTCCTTCATTAACAAATAAATAAGCTCACTCTTTATTGGTATGAGTATTATGTTTTTAACCTCTTAGTGGTATTAATCTTTTACCTACTGTGGAAGTTCCAAAGATTTTTCATTAGTCATTTGTTGTTAATTTTACTTTTAATTTTTAAATGAAATTTACTGAGGTTTAAAGTATATACAAGAAAATTCCCACGTTTTAACACAAGGCTGGTCATTTCTGATAAATGTATACACTCAGGTGACTTATCACCTCAAGATATGTAGCATGACAAAGAAATATATATATGAGCATGCAATTATATTTTTAACAATTTGAGAACTGCTATTTTAGATTGTAGAAAGAGAGCCACACCCTTTTCAGAAAAGTAGGTAAATATTTATTTGCAGGCAAGAACAATAGTCTTCAATAGTCTCCATCAAAGAAGGCTACAATTTAGCATATATTCAGAAACAGCGCGCTACTTTTTGTTTTTTTCCTATCTAGTGGACTCCTGTACCAGATGATCCCTAAAGATACTTCTACTTCTGATTTATGAAGACTCAGCTACTTGTCTCTCAAGGCCTACATACTACTGCCCCAAAGGGCAGTGAGCAGAGGCTTCTGAGATCATTTCAGGAGAATGAAACAAACAAGATAATACATCAACTACAAACAAACTCAAGATTCTTGGGAAGTGGGGCTTGACATGAACAGAGCTGAAGAGCCCAGGATGACTATTAAATATAAATAATGGCTTTCCTGCGTCACAATTTCCTGCCTCAAATCCCAAGTGAAAGAAGATCAAGAAAACAGGCTAGCTTTTCAGCTCCTAAATTCTCTCAGTAACTCTCTCAGGTAAAATTATTCCAGGAGATTTGGTCTGCCGCCCGTTTCTTTCCCTTTGAAGTACTGGTTTTCCATTAACAAGGGAGCCTTGCAAAATCAAACACTCTGTGATCAGACATTTCATAGTCTACAATGGGGGCCCGGTTACTCTTAGGTCAAAGTTGGATTTCTTTCTTTTCTAAAAAAAATTGTCTTCTTGGGTCTTAATTGTGGCATGTGGGATCTTCACTTGGGTGCATGGATTCTAGTTTAGGGGGCATCTGGGCTCCATAAATTGTGGCACATGGGATCTTAGTTCCCATCAGGGATGGAACCTATGTCCCCTGCATTACAAGGCAGATTCTTCACCTTACACAAAGAATAAAGAACAGAAAATAACAAACCAAAAACAAGAGAGGAAAGAGATTTATTTATTTAGAACGAAGGAACACAATGAAAATTGTAGGAGAAATCTTGCAATTATAATTTACAATTTGTAATTTTAAAAAGCTAACAACACAATCATCATGAAATCCAGAAATGAAGCCATATTTTTCTTAAACACCTCTATTTTTTCTTTTTAAAGGTTTAATTGACTTTGATCACTTTATATAACAATTTTGTATCATTTCCCACAATTTTAATGGAACGACAATTTAGTTTTTCCCTCAGCATGTCAAACCAAAAATTTATTCTTGTAATTTAGAAAAGTTCCTTCTTACTTTGCAATTCTTTTTTAGTAACGTCATGAACATTTTGAGAGTTGTCAAAGTTGAGGGCAACCTGTATCAAATTTTTGTCATATACTAACTGTAAGATTTTGGGAAATTTGAAGCTTTCTAGTTGCCCTGACTACCCTTAAATACTTACTTCATTGAGGACCCGCCGTGTGGGTGTACATTACACACGCAGGGTCAACAGTAACTATTCACACAAGAGTATCACATAAACCTATCATACTAAGCTCAAACGTTCCCAACAGGATTTCCTCTAGCAGAATCCCAAACGCCACTAGACACAAGAGGAAATGTGATTGGGAGGAGAAATCGGAATAGAAAGAGCTTCTAACCGACTGCAATAAAAACATTACTCTTAAAAAATTTTCAAAACCATATGACTATGTGACCACGGTGCTCGGTCCTCTCCTTAAGCCAACGAAGGGTCCCGGGGACTCGACGGGCCCTTAAGCTTAAGCTTAGTTCCATGCTGGCATCACCTTTTGGTAACCGACGACGCAAAGCAAGAACGCGGGACAAGGAATTGGGGCGAGGCACTGTTATTGTAATGGCTAAACTAAGGCCCTTCACCCACACACCAGTTTGTGTTGGTTTGTTTTATAACCCTGTCCCTAACTCTAGAGTTTCATCAGGACTCGAATTCATTCATACGCCCGCTGGTGAACACCCCTCACAGCGTGCAGTGCGGTAGGCGAGGGTGGGTCCTAGGACTGCCTCCTCCCTCCACAGCTGGCTTCATCTTTGCCTGCTTCAATATTAATGTCCAAAGTTGGCCGGGGGGGGGGGGGGGGGGGGGCTTTTCTCAATACCTTCGCACTGCATTGGACTCTTCCATTTTTACACTCGATAAGTTTAGACTTTGGAGAGCGGAACATTTGAAGACCGTTTTTTCGCCTTAGGCAAACTTCTAGCACCTAAATCCACATTCAGGCCCCCCCATAGCCAAATGACCCATCTCGCGAGACGACGGCCGAGGAAGCTGTCAACCATACTTTGAGGGGGATTACTTCTGGTTTCTTTTACCTTGCCCATTGTTTATTACCCTAAACTACTTAACGTTATTATTTATAAAATTTTGCAAGTACTGTAGAATCGCCTTCCTTGTAGAGCCTCTATTTGAAGAAGGAAGACTAATGGTGTTTACTTGCGCCCTTCCCAACATGGCTACCTCAACTTGCCGGTGGACCCAGAAAAGCTTCCGGTTTCCCGGCAGCCTCTTGGGAGGTTGGACTTCCGGCTCCCAGACGGAGGCGAGGCCTCTTTTTTCCGCTCTCTCCAGGTTGGGTTCGCGGCCGCTGTAGCCATGTCGTATCCTGCTGATGATTACGAGTCTGAGGTAACTTGTCCTTGACGTGTGCCGGTCTCCGCCACAGGGGTAGGGCTTTTGGGTTACTGATTCCTAAGGGGAAGTGGTGTCCGCGCCTCTCTGGGAGCCCGCGCCAGCCTCGCCGCGTGCGCGTACTCATTTTGCTGCCACGCACAGCTCCGGACTCCAGATCAGCCGGGTCTCGGCCCGCCCACCTCGTGTGTCCGGTCCCCTCGTCCTCTCCTTTTCAAGCCCGGGGGCCGAGGCTGGATTTAAAGGGTTCTCTGTTTCTGTAACTGAGCTCTGACTTCTTATGATTTGGGTTCAGTTCCGTCAAACCCTGCTGATTCCCACAGCCTCTTGTGCTTTGCTCTTATTGCGGCCGTAACGAGGTACTGTCATTGTCTATTTATTCTCCCTTTTCTCACAGGCGCATGAGTCGCTCGAAAGCAGGGACTGTGTCTTTTTGTCTTTGTGTTTTTTCAGTTCAGGTCAGTTGCTCAGTCGTGTTCGACTCTGCGACCCCGTGGATTGCAGCACTCCAGGCCTCCTTGTCCATCACCAGCTCCTGGAGCTTACTCAAGCTCAAGTCTGTGGAGTCTGTGATGCCATCCAACCGTCTCATCCTCCATCGTCCCTTTCTCCTGTCTTCAATCTTTCCCAGCATCCGGATCTTTTCCAATGAGTCAGTTTTTCACATCAGGTGGCCAAATTATTGGAGTTTCAGCTTCAGCGTCAGTCCTTCCTGTGAATTTTCAGGACTGATTGCCTTTAGGATGGACTGGTTTGATCTTGAAGTCCAAGGGACTCTCAAAGGCTTCTTCAACACCATAGTTTGAAAGCATCATTTCTTCTGGGTTCAGCTTTCTTTATAGTCCAACGCTCATATCCACACAGGACTACTGGAAAAACCATAACTTTAACTAGATGGACCTTTGTTGGCAAAGTAATGTCTCTGCTTTTTAATATGTTGTCTAGGTTGGTCATAACTTTTCTTCCAAGAAGAAGGTGTCTTTTAATTTCATGGCTGCAGTCACCATCTGCAATTATTTTGGAACTCAAAAAAATAAAAGTCTCTCACAGTTTCCATTGTTTCACTATTTGCCATGAAGTGATAGGACTAGAGGCCATGATCTTTGTTTTCTGAATGTTAAGTTTGAAGCCAGCTTTTTCCATTCTCCTCTTTCATCAAGAGGCTCTTCAGTTCTTCGCTTTCTGCCATAAGGGTGGTGTCATCTGCATGCCTGAGGTTATTGATATTTCTCCCGGCAATCTTGATTCCAGGTTGTGCCTCATCCAACCTGGCATTTAACATGATGTACTCTGCATATAAGTTAAACAAGCAGGGTGATAATATACAGCCTTGACTACTCCTTTCCCAATTTGAAACCAGTCTGTTGTTCTATGTTCAGTTCTAACTGTTGCTTCTTGACCTGCCTACAGATTTCTCAGGAGGCAGGTCAGGTGGTCTGGTATTCCCATCTCTTTCAGAATTTTCCGCAGTTTGTTGTGATCCACAAAGTCAAAGGCTTTGGCGTAGTCAATAAAGCAGTAGATGTTTTTCTGGAATTCTCTTGCTTTTTCGATGATCCAGTGGATGTTGGCAGTTTGATCTCTGGTTCCTCTGCCTTTACTAAATCCAGCTTGAACATCTGGAAGTTCATGGTTCACGTAGTGTTGAAGCCTGGCTTGGAGAATTTTGATCATTACTTTGCTAGCGTGTGAGATGACTGCAGTTCTGGGGTAGTTTGAGCATTCTTTGGCATTGCCTTTCTTTGGGATTGGAGTGAAGACTGACCTTTTCCAGTCCTGTGGCCACTGCTGAGTTTTCCATATTTGCTGGCATATTGAGTGCAGCACTTTCACAGCATCATCTTTTAGGATCTGAAATGGTTCAACTGGAATTCCATCACCTCCACTAGTTCTGTTCATAGTGATGCTTCTTAAGGCCAACTTGACTTTGCATTCCAGGATGTCTGGCTCTAGGTGGGTGATCACACCATCGTGGTTATCTGGGTCGTGAAGATCTTTTTTGTATAGTTCTTCTGTGTATTGTTGCCACCTCTTCTTAATATTTCTGCTTCTGTCTTACTCGTCTTTGTGTCTTTAGGAACCTAGATCGAGCATGTTGGATTCACAGACTGGTGACTGTTTCTCTGTGTCTCTTTTGTTAATAGGCAGCTTACGATCCCTATGCTTATCCCGGCGACTATGATATGCACACAGGTGAGTCTATGGGTATGGCTAGCTGGGTGCTTCTGAGGATTGGCACCTTTTTGAATGTCTCACAGCTGCCCTGAGGGCACCTGTTTAAAACTAGTTGTTGATAATCCAGGTTTGGAGTCAGTTATTAGCTCTGCGCCAAAGGGTGGTACAGAGCCTATTAAACCAGGCTTTTTTCATGGTCCACATCAAAGTCTCACAAAGGAAGGATGCTTGTCCTGGTTGTGGTTTTCCTTGTTTAAACTATTACCTGAAGAACAAAATCTTGTTGTGAAAAATTAAAAGTTTCATTGTTTGCATTATGTCATATTGATAGAGAATGGCAGTTGGTTATCTATTTAAAAAATGCTAAGTGCCTACCACTTACTCTCTCTTAACCACAGTCTCCACTCCCTTCCCAATAACTGTCCCAAGTTCTCAGGGTAGACCTGGGTACAAGACAGATAGCGTTCTTGCTGTCATAGACTTTAGATTCTTGTGGGAGAATCAATAAGCAAATAAATTACTTTAATAAATAAAATGAGTAGTGGAAAATGTGAAGAAAGAGGCCAGTGGGGATTGGGAGTGACGTGGAGAGTGTTTAAAAAGGAATTAGACCTAGTTTTATAGACGTGAGTTTAGTTTTAAGAGTGGCCTTCCTTTTTTGTTATGTTATACATTTGGATTTGAAGTGTTTATCATATCCAACCTCTAGGAGATCCAAAGCAGGATCTGGCTTATGAACGTCAGTATGAACAGCAAACCTATCAAGTGATCCCTGAAGTTATCAAAAACTTCATCCAGTACTTCCACAAAACTGTCTCAGACTTAATTGACCAGAAGGTGTATGAGCTACAAGCCAGTCGTGTCTCCAGCGATGTCATTGACCAGAAAGTGTATGAGATTCAGGACATTTATGAGAACAGGTATGGGCCATTGGCTGAAATGATCTCCTATTGGGAGACTGGCTGAGTAATGCAGTCTGTAAAGGGGATGATATTTATTCATTACTCTGTAAGTTACTGAGAGTGCCCCAGAGTTTTCTGTGATTCTTTGGGGGATATAGACATTACTTTGTTGGACTCTATACCAGAACTTGTAATAGGCCTAAAATAATACCATCAGTGTTAATAATTATAATAGTAATTGCATATGTGATCAATATAAATTAGTGTCATGAGTGCTTTTCTTGTATTTACTCATGTACTCTTCACAGTAACCTTGTGAAGTAGGTACCATTGTTTTCCTCATTTTATAGGTGAGAAAACAAAGCACAGAAGGAATAAGTCATATAGTGGATATTCTGAGTTTTGAACCTGCGCAGTCTGTCACCAGAGCCTAATTTCTAAATTGTGCTGTCCAACTTCTCAGTGCATAATAGGGTGAACTGAGCTCTTGAGTAGTTGCTTCTGGGTTTTTTTGTCTTAGTTCCCACCCCCACCTTGTTCATGCCATGTGACTTATGGGATCTTAGTTCCCTGACCAGGGATCAAACCCAGGCCACAACAGTGAAAGTGATGAGTCATAACCACTGGCCCACCAGGGATTTCCTGATTGTATCCTAGTTTTGAGGGGACTGCCCTTGTGTAATGGGCTTTAGAAGTGAGACAGGTCAGTCAGAGCTGGATAGTCAGAAAAGACTTCAGGAGGAAATAGGGTCATGAAGCATCTTGGGCAGCATTGTTTGGGTTGGATCCTCTAGGGCTGTTGTGGCATCAAACTGCAACAAATAGTGTTGCTGCCATGTTTGGAGAAGAAGAGCACTCTTGGAAGTGGAAAGGGGGAAAACTAAGGGAGTTGTGTGGGGGTGTCTGAAAAGTTCTCAAGTCAGGAAACAGTAAGCAGTGAAATACAACTCCAGAGTTGATGACACAGGGGCAGGAGATGATCTTGAAGAGCTTGGTGGTTGCCTAATTGATGTAAAAGAAATGTTTCACTGTATTAAGAGAGGTTGGGGTGCAGAGTTGGGTTGAGGAAAGTCACAGAGTTGGAGGCTCTGCCCTGTCTCTGGTTCTGTGACTTCTTTGCTTTACTGAGCTTGGGTACTTATCTATAAAATGTGACAGATCCCTAAAACAGATCCTTCCTGTTTTGTACTTACAGAGTATTTGTTTGGTTTTCAGCTGGACCAAGTTGACTGAAAGATTCTTCAAGAATACACCTTGGCCTGAGGCTGAAACCATTGCTCCGCAGGTTGGCAACGGTAGGTGTCCTGGGTGCTGGATGGGATCCTATGACTGGAAGTCATTAGAAAGCTCAGAATGGTCTGTGTCTGTTTTGTTCTTCATTTTATTTCCCCAGGGTTTGGTGCATAGTAGATGTAACTCGTTGAATGAAAGCTGAATAAATGAAAAGAGGACAAATTTTTCATATGTGGTGAATGCTGAAAGTGAGATTTTTGTCTTGACTGATTTCCTTTTCCCTGTGTAATTTTTGGGGTCATTACAGTTGCTCCAGAGTGGGCTTTCTGACCTCCTCACATTTCACCTTCTGATGGAGTCTTTTACATATAGTGTAAAGTAGGAAGAGCCAACCTCATTCTTTTGCATGTGGATACCCAGTTTTTCCAGTACCAGTTATTGGAAAGACCTTTTTTTATTGAATTGTCTTGACACCCTTTTTGGAAATTGGTAATCATATAAATGTAGAGGTTTATTTCTGGACTCTCAACTTGACTCCATTGATCTTTTATGCCTGTACCAGCCACACTGTCTTAACGATTGTAGCTTTGGACAGTTTTGAAATTGGGAAGTATAAGTCCTCCAACTTTATTGTTTTTCAAAATTGCTTTGGGTCTTCTGTGTCCCTTGAATTTCCATATTAATTTTAGGATCAACTTGTCAATTTTAGGATCAGCTTGGATTTTGATAGAGATTGTGTTGTATTTGAGTATCAATTTGAGAGAACCTCAGTTTGAGATTCTAACAGTCCTCTCTAGTGGAGTCACATGGATTGTACTTCATTCCTTGAGCAAGGAGTCGTGACAAGTTGTCTACCATAGCAGCTCATTACAGACTCAACATGTACCGAAATTCCAGACTCCCAAAAGTAAAACAGGTATTCAGTGTAAAACATGTTTGTACAGACAGTTTAAGGACATGAGACCATCCCCTATCGGGTTGGTGGGAACCCTTCTGAAACCTTCAGATGCCAGTCAAGGAGCAGCTTTACTACCAGACCTAAGGATAATAGTCTCAGACCTGTATGTGAACTCTGCACAGCATCAGTATCTGAAGAGCTTCCCCACATCTATCTTTTTCATGGTTGCATCATATCAATAGGATAAATTCCTTAAAATAGGATGTATAAGTCAAAGATCCCCTTGCACTTGCAATTTCAATAGTTAAATGTCATGTTATCTTCCTTGGAGCCGTTATTATGTCCTGGTTAAGCAACTGGATGGCAGCAATAACTAAACGGTGAAGGGATATGGGCCTGAATGAGGTTAAGATGAATTTGAAAGAGTAAAATGGGAAATGAATTTTCTTGTCGCATGTATTCTTGGAGTGTGAGTGTTAGAAGTTTGATGTTGTTTAATCTCTGAAATCACATTTACCCTGTTACCTCCCACCAGGGGCTAAAACTGACTAGTTGTTCAGTGGATTCCTAAAGCACCCCTCTGCCATCTCTTTCAGATGCTGTCTTCCTGATTTTGTACAAAGAATTATACTACAGGCACATATATGCCAAAGTCAGTGTGAGTATCTAAATGTTGCTGGCAGTTTTTTAACTCTATGCCATTTTTGTCCCTGGAACACAATTGCTCGTTTAATTTCTCCACCTCTTAATAGTTCTCCTTGACTGGGCTCGGGCAGGTAGTAGTTTCAGTGAAAGAGCGTTTACTGTATTAGGCACTTTACCTTCATAATCTCATTTTTCAGAGAGATTAAATACCTTGTCAGACCCCCTGGTTAGTAAGCTGTGGGACTAAGACTCCAAGGTAGTGTTCTTTCTAGTCCATCAAAAATACACCGTTCATCATGTTGTTCCCCAGCTCAGACATCTTTAGTGGTACTCATTAACCAGCAGATGAAGTCTAGTTCAGGGCTCAGCAGCCTTCTACGTACAGAGCCAGGTAGTAAGTGTCCTGGGCCTCTTTCAGAGTCTGTTCACCTGTGTAGCAGCCATGGACAGTGAGTACACGTGGCTGTGTTCCAGTTGAGCTTTTTATTTACCGAAACAGGTGATGGTGGATTTGCTGAACCCCTGGCTTAATTCTTGTTTGGCCCTAAAAGACCTCTGCATTTCTGGCCTATTGAAGCCCAATGTAGCATTGTCTGCCTTACTCCCCAGCCCTCAAGCACCATACACAGTTTTATCTCTTTGCCTCTGTTAGTCTTCTTCTTCCTGAAACACCTTCCCTTTGCTCCTCTGCTTTGCCGGATGTGCATGCCTGCTCTCTAAAAGTCAGTTAAGATTTTTGGCATAAAATTTGACCCTTAGGGTCAGATACTCAGGATCGCTTTGGACTGCTGTAGCACTTACTGTCTTCCCTATCACTGGAGTGCTCTTTACGTGCTAAGAAGGGGAGAGCAGACATCAGTTCTCATGTATGTTTGACCCCTGAACAACACAAGTTGGAACTATGTGGGTCCACTTACATGCAGATATTTTCAGTAAATATACTACAGAGTTGAGTCTGCAGATACAGAAAAACCACGTGTATGGAGGGCTGACTGTGCGTTATACATAGATTTTTGACTGGAGGGTTGGCACCCCTGACCCGCGTGTTTTCAAAGGTCAGCTGTATTTGTTCTCCGCTGTCAATGGCAGGCCATGAGTAGAGGGCGTTGGGTTAAATGTGTCCTCCTGTCTTCTGCTTTCTTTACAGGGGGGACCCTCCTTGGAGCAGAGGTTTGAATCGTATTACAACTATTGCAATCTCTTCAACTACATTCTTAGTGAGTCTGAGGTTATGATGAGACCTATTTGTCTTCATCTCTTTTTAACAGGATTTTAACATGCAGGTGGGAAGAGCGGAAGCCTTGAGATTCATAGTCCTTTTAAGAGAGAAATTAGAAATTGTGTTCTGCAGCCTTGCTGAATGGGCGTAGTCATTGACTTTAGTCTGACTTTTCTGTGGTCTTCTGCACAGATGCTGATGGTCCTGCTCCCCTTGAACTGCCCAACCAGTGGCTCTGGGACATCATCGATGAGTTCATCTACCAGGTAGCTGGTCAGCTTTGGCTTAATTTGAAATATTCAATAACTGGTCCAAACAAGGAATAGCTGTTAACCATTCATGTTATTAAAAAGATACAGGACATTCTCTATCCCCCTTCTGATGTCTATGTCAGAAGGTTTTATCGTCCTTTTACATTTTAATAAAACTCTGCTACACACACACACACACACAGAAAAAGGTACATTATATAAAACCGTCCCAGTATAGTGAGAAATAACCCTGTCACATTGAACTCCATGTCGTGGTTTTCTGAAGAATTCAGTGAAGTCTGAGAGCTCCATTCTGAACTTGGAAGTCAGGAGAGTTGAGTTCCAGACTTCCAAAACTTTCTTGCCTGACCCTTAGAGGTGGTCTGATGGGAAGAATACAGGTTTCTCAGGCTTTGGAGTCAGCTAGAAGTGGGGTCTTGCCAGAGCGTGGCCAGCTGATAGCTCTGTAGCAATGACATGTGTTTTCAGCTTTCTGAGCCTCACTTGCATCACCTAAGGTCAGGAAGTTTTTATATCTTGATTGTGGTGGTGGTGATGTGAATATATTCTGGATCAGAGTAAAACAGGACATTTTTATCAAAGGGGAAATATTACCTAAGAGTGCTGTTACTAAAAAAAGGATGTTGAACTTGGGGAAAAATTTTTTTCTTGTATTTTACTGAGATAGCATAGTTCTTACTGGGTATTTCAGGAAAAATTGGTTTGTTAATAAAGCTCTTATTTGAACTCCATGGATCAAAGAGACTCTAAATACAAAGCGCTGACACGTGTGATTGGAGAGCTGAGGAAACCTTCCTCAGGCCCTTTGAGAAAGAGGCCTCTTGCTCAAGGTAGGCTTCAGTGCCTTTGGGCAGTGAAGGCCACAGAGCACACCGGCCTTATTTGCCTTCTCTGGCTCCTTGGCTTGTTTTGTTATTGTTGTTTGTAATTTATTCATTTGGCTTTACCTGCTGTTAGTTGCAGTTCATGGGATCTTCACTGTGTCATGCAAACTCTTAAGTTGAGGCATGTGGGATCTAGTTCTCTGACCAAGGATCAAATCCAGGCCCCCTGCTTTGACCACGAGGGAAGTCCGTCCATGGCTTATTACTTGGCATAATTTTAGAAGGTTGGCCATCCTGTTGACTCACAGCAAGTCAGAGTCTGTGCTAAGGTTCTTCATCCGACTAAAGATAATCCTAATTCCCTGGGCTTAACTGGTGCTCTGTTAACAGGTTTAAGTGCTCTCACTTCTAACAAAGACTCCCACTATGGGCTAGGTGTGATTCCTCCAGCCAGTCTTTGTGAGACATGAGAGTGCTATAAGCCGCTTAAGAAATGCCAGCTATATACCTTATGGGGTGAGTAGCTCCTCCCCATCACTCTTTATTGTTTAAAAAAATTTTTTTTATTATTGTTGTTCGTTTTTTCTTTAAAAAAAAAAATTTAAAAGGAAGTGTTTATTTTTCTCTTTATTCCCCACCACTTTCATTTATTTGTATTGATATAGTAATAACATGAATTTGTTATTACTGAGTGTTTTAACTACAGATAAAGTGAAAGTGTCTTCCTGCCTTGCCTTTGCAGAGATATCAATTAGTATCTGCAAAGATAATCATCGTATAAAGACCTGCCTTGTTCTTTTGTACCATCCACATGATGTTACCAGTCTTCTGGTCTATGTGTTACACATAAGTCTGTTTCTGGAGATGACTGGAAGTAGGGTTGTCGGCTGAAGGATATTTACTTCTTAAATTGTTTTAAATCAGGTTTATAGAGTCATAAATTGCACACAATCAAATATACCGATTTTAAGAGTATAGTTGAGATCTGACAAATATATACACAACCACAATCAAGATATAAAACATTTTTGTCACTTCAAATTTTAAAAAATAGTAATTACTGCTCTCTTAAAGGGCTGTGTCAAATTATACTACTACTATCAGCATTCAAAAGCAAGTTTTCTGTATTGGATGTTATTGGTCTAATTTTTGTCAATTTGATAGGGAAAAAATGGTAGTCATTTTAATTTACGTTTCTCTGAAAAGATTGAGCATTTTCTCTACTAATTGACCAGTCCAGTCCTGTTCACATTAATTATCAGTATTCTTTGCCTGTTTTTCTGTTGGATGATCTTCCTCTTTTTGGCTTAATGAGAATTCCTTCTACATTCTGGATACTATTCTTTGTTTATTGTAAATTTGGAAGCATTTTCTCCTGCTGCTTAGAGGAAGATGATATTTTACAGTTGAAGAGTGGTCTTAGGTCATCTAGAACTTAGCTTCTAGGTCACTGAAACCTGTGTTTGGAACCAGGTTCTTACGGCCAGCACTGTGCTGCCCGGAGACATTAAGTAACTTTAGGCTGTGTTTGACTCCAAATTGAATGTTTTCTTTTTCCCACAAACTACTTGTCATTTTAGAGATAGTTACTTCGCTGTGGAATAAGTATATAGTAATGAACAGAATTCACAGCTTTATCAAAGCTGGCTTTCAGAGCACCAGTAGTCAGCGCGCAGATTGTTGTGGCAGAAGCCACAGCAGTAGCATTGTGCGCTTGCGCTGTCCCTTTGGGTTTTATGCCCCTGCTGCATCTTTCCCTTCCTCCTCAACAGTTTCAGTCATTTAGTCAGTACCGCTGTAAGACCGCCAAGAAGTCAGAGGAAGAGATCGACTTCCTTCGCTCCAATCCCAAAATCTGGAATGTTCACAGTGTCCTCAACGTCCTTCACTCCCTAGTGGACAAGTCCAACATCAACCGGCAGCTGGAGGTGTACACGAGCGGAGGTGAGTGCTGAGCGCTGCCCGCCATCTGGTTCTCAGGCATGGTGGCCGTGGGTAGTGCTAAGGAGCCGCCGTCTCTCGGGTGATGGACTGCTCCTCCGGTGTCTGGGGGTGAGTAGGAGCTGAGTGCTGATCTGGAAGCTGCTGGGCTTGGCCGTCTGTTGGCTGACAGAATGAACCAGTACTTCCTAAGAGCTGTGTTTGTAAACATTTCGGCTGCCTCTCTAGGGCCTTTGTTGAGATAAGCACTTCTCAAACATTTTGGTGTGAGGACCACTTGACACTCTAAAAGATTAAGAATCCTAAAGTTTATCTCTATAAGCATTTTGTTCCAGTGAGAAGAGCAGTGGTTTTGCAAACCTCTTTAAGTGTGGCTCTGTGGAAGAGTGCTGGAGGAGTCTTCTGCCTCTTCCCTCAGTTTGTGGCAAGATGCTGCTCTGGGTGATGTATCTGAGGAGAATCTGGCCTCACACAGAGATTTAATTGGGACAGGGAAGAGAAACTTTAACAGCCTTTTCGCATAGCCCAACTCTTCTCTGATTCTACAGCAGAACTTGACCATGGTGGTTTCTGTCTGTCTTTTTTTTTTTTTTTTTTAAATCATGGTAGTTTCTATAGGTTAGTTGCAGTGTGGAATCTGAAACCTTATCAGTAAACTTGTACTTTGTTATGTTAAGGTTTACTAGTCTCTCCTGCAGCCTGAGTGAATTTTTTTATCCGTGCATGATTTTGTAAAATGAGCTAGCAAGATTTTCTGAAAGTTGACACATTTTATTATACAGTTTTTTGAAACCACATCTGTTACTTTGACCATCAACCTCATCAGATAAGTCCTTATTTTGGGAAGCTGTTGTTCATAGTACCAGATAGAAGTTTTATGAAATTCTAATTTTTACTTAAAAGTTGATAAGTAAGTTCATTGATACTTAACAGACATTGGAATCTTAACAAGTTCTCTGCACTCATTTTTGAGAAAATGTCTGCTAAATACCCATGTCTGAATAGTCAATAGTTTGTATATCAGTTATTCTTTTACGTAACAGTGGGGTTTTGTGAAAAAAGAGTGGCTGGCTCTTTCCCTGCAGGTGAGTGGTGGTAAAGGACGCCGCTAGGTAATCAGTTAGTGGTACAGTCTACTCGGAGCCTCCAACTCCAGAGCCAGGGCTTCCTCTGGGTTGCTCAGGGCCTCTGCAGGGATCTCTTGGTGCTTCTGCTTTGGCTGACACTAGGCCCCGCCTATTTTCACACCCTAGCTGGGATGAATTGGTCTTAAAATTCATGGATGCTGCTTCTGCCTCCTTCCACAGAGCATGTATTCCCGTGTGCCCGAGTGCCAGGTTACCACATACTATTATGTTGGTTTTGCATATTTGATGATGCGTCGCTACCAGGATGCCATCCGGGTCTTTGCCAACATCCTCCTCTACATCCAGAGTCCGGTGCCGCTGTCTGACTGATGCTAAGTGGTCCGTAGTTTTACGCACATTGTTTTTGCACCATTGATGCAAATGCCAACTCAGTGAGAAAGGCACGTGGTATCTCAGTGTTATTAGGAAGATAACTTTGATCTCATGGACATCCTGAAAGGGGCCTTAGTGAGGAGCTCTTATTGATGAGAGGGGTCCTTTTGTGTTCTCAGGTGTATGAGGGGACTGGTACCACCCCCCCCCACCACCAGGTGACTTAACTGGTGAATATAAGATTAGCATAAGGCAGGCATGCTTCTTCTTCCTATTCCTTCGAAGGCAGAGTTATTTCCTTTTGCAGAAAGCTTTAGAGACTGGCAGTATGTTAAGAGTTTACTGAGTGACATTCAAGGTTCAGGCCTGCCCTTGTTCCCAGCCTCTCCTGAAGTGTACACTGTCTGTCTGTCTCTCAGGTGACCCAGAGAGTGTGGCCGGGGAGTACGGACGGCACTCCCTCTACAAGATGCTCGGCTACTTCAGCCTGGTGGGCCTTCTGCGACTGCACTCCCTGTTGGGGGATTACTACCAGGCCATCAAGGTGCTAGAGAACATCGAACTGAACAAGAAGGTAATTCCCTGTTTCCTCAGGCCCACATTCGCAGGGCCTTAAGAGAATCTCTGATTTATTAGGACAGATTTCAAGGAGAAAAAATGAGGAATCCTCCCCAGGGATCATTGAGACAAGAATTGGGAAAACTACTGCAGGGAAAACCTGAATCTGGACAGGGTGGTTTCTCTTTGATGCTTAATAACGCCTCAGATATTCACCTCTTCTATTGATACTGTTTTCAAACCAGAATGATTAGGCAGATTTTTACCTTTCAGCTTTCACCAAAGAATTAACAAAATACTTAGAAAGTTCTGAGGTGGTTGAGATAATGGTATGTTAGCAGTGGTTGTTTGCCTCACCATAGAAACATAATACCTTTTTTGTTTGATGTGTGTATCTTATCTGTCTGTTCCTTTATAGGGCTTATTTGGAAAAGCAAGAAAGAATGTAAAAGTGAGGTGTAGAGGATTTTAGAGTTGAAAGAAATTTTAGGGTTACCTAGTCCAGTCTTTTTCTCTTAGAGCCAAGAAAATGGAGTCTTCAGGTCACATAATCAGTTAGTGGTACAGTCTACTCGGAGCCTCCAACTCCAGAGCCAGGGCTTCCTCTGGGTTGCTCAGGGCCTCTGCAGGGATCTCTTGGTGCTTCTGCTTTGGCTGACACTAGGCCCCGCCTATTTTCACACCCTAGCTGGGATGAATTGGTCTTAAAATTCATGGATGCTGCTTCTGCCTCCTTCCACAGAGCATGTATTCCCGTGTGCCCGAGTGCCAGGTTACCACATACTATTATGTTGGTTTTGCATATTTGATGATGCGTCGCTACCAGGATGCCATCCGGGTCTTTGCCAACATCCTCCTCTACATCCAGAGGACCAAGAGCATGTTCCAGAGGACCACGTACAAATATGAGATGGTAAGGAGACCTCTGACCAGCTGACACACCGGTGCCCACAGTTTTTGGGTAAACACCTTCCAAAATTTTGCTATTTTGCCTGCTTTTTCAATAGGATGATTTCTTAATGGCTAGCCTGAATTTATTTTGTTAGGCACATTTCTTTGGATCATTAACACCTTGATGATCAGGACAGTAGTATCTTTTCTTTTACTTTTATCCTCCAGCAGTACGTAGGTTGTTCACTGGGCTGTGGGCACTTAAAATCAGTTAGATATGGGTACTGCACTCAAGCAGTTTGCCTGGAGGACAGTGGATCCAAAACATGCCTAGAATTGAAATGATGATGTGAGTGATTGAAACACAGGCGTGTGTACTCAGTCACTCAGTTATGGCCGATTCAAGACCCCATGGACTGTAGCCTGCCAGGCTCCTCTGTCTGGGATTTTCCAGGCAAGAGTACTGGAGTGAGTTGCCATTTCCTTCTCCAGAGGATCTTCCTGATCCAGGGATCAAACCCACCTCGGCAGGCAGATTCTTGAGGCTGAGCCACCTGGGAATCCAGAATTGGAGGAGGTTTCAAATAAAGCAGAGGTGTTAAGACTTGGAAGTATGATCATGTAGCAGCGCAGTAAACCAGTTGGACTGAAAGGCAGAAGAATAACCAGACTGGGATGTTAGATTTTGCGATACCCTTTACTAGTCAGCTAAAGTATTTAATCTATATTCTATAGGCGTTAAGTACCATCAAAGATTTCTAGATATTATAAGAAACAACTAAAATATTTTTCCAAAAAAAAAGCCAGATTTATAGGTGGCTTGATCATAGTTGGTGTAGGAGGATTGCCCTGCCAACGGTACACAGGGTGGACTGTGAGACAGAGACAGGGGTACCAGTGAAGAATCCAGGAGACAGGGAGGACCTGGAACCAGGCGGGAAGTTTGGTGGAGCTAGAGGGAGGACTGGGAGAGACAGTGGGAAACTTAGCAGCTGGATGTAAGACAAAGGGAGAAGTCCGGAGGTCTGAACAGAGAGTGTTTGGGAGGGTACAGGGTCCTTCTCATGGGACCCTGCAGCAGCCTCTCCCCCCACGCCCAGATCAACAAGCAGAATGAGCAGATGCACGCGCTACTGGCCATCGCCCTCACCATGTACCCCATGCGTATCGACGAGAGCATTCACCTCCAGCTGCGCGAGAAGTACGGGGACAAGATGCTGCGCATGCAGAAAGGCGACCCGCAGGTCTACGAGGAGCTTTTCAGCTACTCCTGCCCCAAGTTCCTGTCGCCGGTGGTGCCCAACTATGACAACGTGCACCCCAATTACCACAAGGAGCCCTTCCTGCAGCAGCTGAAGGTGTTCTCTGATGAGGTGCAGCAGCAGGCGCAGCTCTCCACCATCCGCAGCTTCCTCAAGCTGTACACCACCATGCCCGTGGCCAAGCTGGCCGGCTTCCTGGACCTCACTGAGCAGGAGTTCCGAATCCAGCTGCTTGTCTTCAAACACAAGATGAAGAACCTGGTGTGGACCAGTGGCATCTCCGCCCTAGATGGAGAGTTTCAGTCAGCCTCCGAGGTTGACTTCTACATTGATAAGGTACGGCTGGCCCCCTGCCACCCCGCCAGGCTAGGGTCTTAGGATGCTCACTGTTCTGTTCATTGGGGACATATTGAACAAAATCAACAAAGATTTCTGCCCTTGTGCTGGTATTCTAGTGTTCAAAAAGTAGGTGGTAAACATTATCATTAAGCAAACCATGTGATAGCTTAGACGTTGCCACTTGCTATGGAGTAAGTCAGGTTGGTGGTAATAGAAGACACAGGTTGCAGTATTAAATAAGATGATCTGAATAGACTTTGTTGGGAAAGGGAACTTGCGGCTGAGACTTGAAGGAGGTGCAGAAATTAGCAAGCAGATACCTGGAGGAAAAGCATTCCAGGCAGAGTGAGCAATTAGAGCAAAACTCCTGAGGCCAGAGCGAGGCCAGATAGCTGCAGTGTGGTTGGAGTGGCCAGAGAGGAGGCTGTGGTGGGGGAAGAAGGGGGAGTGGCGCTTTGTAGACTGTTGGAAGTAACTTACCGGATGGGAAGCCATTGTCCTGACTTGTATCACCCTAGATCGTTGCTACCTGGTTTTGAACTTCTTTTTAGGGAATTACGCAGGATGTGCTCTTTTCTGTCTGACTTCTTTGACTCGACATTATAGTTGAGAGAAATCACCATCCAGCATTGTCATATGTAGCAGTAATTTAGTCATGTTTATTCTGTGATGGTGTGACATCTACTGCAATTATTGACTGCAGTGTTTCCATTCTTCTGGTAGACGTTTGGGTGGTTTTGGCAGTTGAACGGTACACATATGATTTTATAGAGTGGCTGTCAATCGTCCATTTAAGTTTTTTTTTTTTTATGATATATATGTTTGAGTGTGCAGAGAGTCATTTCTGGAAAGATGCACAAGCAAAATACTTTATGAGAAAGGCGAGGAACATTGTTAGTGTTTGTTTTTTAATATTTATTCATTTATTTGGCTACGGCAGGTCTTAGTTGCAGACTGGAAAACCTTCCCTGTGTCATGCAGGATCTTTCGCTGTGGCTCGTGGGCGTCTTTGTAGCTGTGCTATGGGGCACTCCGGAGCTCACAGGCTTAGTAGTTGAGGTGTGTGGGCCCAGCTACTCTGCAGGTTGTGGGATCTTGGTTCCCAGACCAGGAATCAAACCTGTGTGCCCGGCACTGCAAGGCGCATTCTTAACCACTGGACACCAGGGTAGTCCCTTCCTGTTACTACCTTCAAGTTGAACATTTTAATGTACTTGTGAGTTTTTTTTTTTCCTAAGTTGTTTTGTTTTCTTAAGTGAGTTTTTCCAGACTTAAAATGCGCTGAACTTCTCAGATTGTTCTTTGCATGAAATATCACCTTCCCCCTGTTTGTTTGCACCATATACATAATACTCAAAAATGAAGAAACATTTTTTTCCCTCCTCTTTTCTTTTTGAGCTCGTAGTATCTCAGTTCTCCAACCAGGGATTGAACCTGGGTCATGAAAGTGAAAACCCAGAATCCTAACGACTAGGCCACTAGGGAACTCCCAAGGAAACATTCAGACATGTTTGGAACCCTGATAAAGACTTAAAGAATCTTTTAAAAATTAGTGGATCAGTATCTTTCATCTCTTCTGGAATATTCTTAGCCAGTAAGTCTTAGGTATTGTTTCTGTTCTATTCTCCTTCTGGAATTCTTTAATCTACGTTAGACCTCTATCCTTCATGTCTCTTAAACCTTTCTTCACCTTTTTGTCTCCTCTATTCTGGATACTTTTGATTAAAAACATTCTGTACCTGTTCATCTATCTCTCCAGCTCTGTTTCTAGCTTTCTCTTTTAAAAAGAAAATAATAATAATGATGCAGTGTTTCCATACGTACTTTTTTTTATTTTTTAGCTACATATGGTTCATTGTCCTTGAAAAAATATTTGTTGGTATTTCTTTGAAGCAAAGGATGAACATCTGTTCCTGTGAAGGGAATTTGTTTTTGCCTTCACAAGGTGCCTGGGAATATTCTTGGTCTGGGACCACCGTAGACTGAACTCACTAGACTGAGGTTCCTGGGACCAGCTGGGTGACGAGGCCAGGCGGTAGACTGTCAGAAGAGTATGTCTCAGAGAGGAGTCTCTTTTATGCTTCTTCCCCCACCCTTGGCAGGGTTTGCTGGTGTCAGGAGTGGGATGGCAGTTCACTTCTGGATCACTTGTAGCTGAGGATGCAGCTCTTTAGGATCTCAGCGTTACAAGGATGGTCTTCTGTTAGACTGGCCTTCTGCCCACGTTTTCTAGGATTAGCAAATCCCCTCAGTGCAGAAGGGGCTTCTGTGTTTTCCTTGCAGAACAGTTTGTTTTCTCTTAAATGATTCTTCATTCTCTTGTCAGCTCTTTGCTGCTATGAGGCAGTTTTTAAAAAAATACCCTACATTTTTGGTTGTTTTCAGAAAGTATGTTTGTCTGCAACACACACACATATGCACCTCTTAGAAATGCACAACCCTCAGACAGACACCTCCTGAGAACTAGGCTGCATGTGTGTGTATCCATTGCCGACAACTGCTTTTTGTTTAAACATTCTATTTTAAAAGTGTATTTAAGTATAATTGATTTCCAATGTTGTGACGTTGTGTGAATCTGTGCTGGACAGCAGGTGATTCAGTTACACGCATGTATATATTGCTTTTCATATTCTTTTCCATTATGGTTTATCGTGGAATTTTGAATATAGTTCCCTGTGCTGTCCAGGAGGACCTTGTTGTTTATCCATCCTGGATGTAATAGTTTACCTCTGCTAATTCCAAACTCCTCATCCATCCCTCCCATATCCCCCTCTCCATCTGTGAATATAACAACTGCTTTTTAAAATTAACTCTTGGACCCATGTTCCAACAAAAATAACCAATCAACACAATATACAGAACTTACTTTGAAACTGTCAGATTAAAAAAATAATCATGTTCAGAAAACTAATGTGTCATTTGACCCACTCACCTTTGTGGATATTGCAATACTCATCCTTACAAAAGGCAGAAAATCAGCTTAGCACAGCTGAGGTGGGGCTTGAGGGGTGAAAAGGGGAAGAAAGTGTGTTGGTCTAAACATACTACTTTTTGCTAGCAGTTTTTAAAGCTAAAATTAATAACAAACTTCACTTTACTGGGTAAAATTCCATGACTAGTTAGTATATTCACTGTGTTGGGCAGCCATCTCTGCTCTAATCCCACAATATTTCTGTCATCCCAAAAAGGAATCCTGTCCATTAGCAGCATTCCCAGTTCCCCTGCCCCCACAGCCCCTGGCAGATCAGTTAATTTGCTTTCTGTCTCTCTGGATTGGTCTGTTCTTAATATTGTCTGAAAACTAGAATCATGAAATGTGTGGATTTTTGTGTTTAACTTCTTTTATTGAGCATCTTTCCAAGTTTCATCCAGGTTGTAGTGGGTATCAGTGCTTTATTCCTTTTTATGACTGAATAGTATCTCACTTTTTGGACACACCACACTTTGTTTATCCATTTGTTAGTTGGTGGACAGTCCAGCTGTTTTCACATTTTGGTTGTTATGGGTAACACTGCTGTGAATTTTTGTGAACCTGTTCTCTTGGGTTTATGAACCTAATTCTAGAATTGCTTGGACAGTTTGGGTAGTTTGCTTTTGGAAGCTTACTTTGCTAAACTAGATCCTCTCATTTTAGACTTCATGGCTTTTGGGAAGGTTGGTGTTCAGCAGAACTTGGCTATCCCTGCCATGAACAGACTCACCCAAAGTAGAAACGTGTCAGTAGTGAAAGTTTTAAGTTGTGTGGGTTTTGTTTTTTGTTGGTGGTGGTGGTGGGAAATTTTGGGGGTTTTTTGTTTGTGCTTTTTGCCATGCAGCTTGCTGGATCTTAGTTCCCAAGTCATGTTTTTAAAAATCAAAACCGTCTACCCCCTGTGGTATTGCATCAGCTACCTAAAATTCTGTTTGAATTTATTCCCAATGCCTTCACTTGGGCCGTATCAGTCACTTGCTACGTTCCTTTTAGTGAGCAGCTGAACTAGTCCCAACTATCTCTGGATTGTCTTCTCCCAAGAGTTAGCAAATTCTTTTTTTTTTTTTTTTCATTCTTGACTTGAAAAAAATCAAGAAATTCAGGAAGTTCTTGGGTCTTAACCTAGATTATGTACGAATTTACAAGTAAACAGTGCTCAACAAAATATTTTGAGCTAAAAAATCATTTAAAATCTAAACTAATTTGCCACTTATAAACAGTATATGAGAATAAAATGCTACGTTTTAAATGTTACTATTGGCAACAGATGCATGTTCATTAAAAAGACCAGAAAATAAATGAGTTAACATGAAGAAAGTAAAAATCAGCATGTATAAAGAGCGGCTCCTAGCTGTTAATGTGCCCCCATGGATAGGGGTTTATCTGGCACTTGGCACCACTGGTGTCTGCAGAGTCCGTGAGTGACTCTCCCTCACTGCTCCTCTGGCTGCTTTTCCCATAGGACATGATCCACATCGCAGACACCAAGGTCGCCCGGCGCTATGGGGATTTCTTCATTCGGCAGATTCACAAATTTGAAGAGGTGAGAGGTGTGGAGACTGGTGTGGGGGCTGCAGATGGGAGTTGGGAATGGAGTGGGGAGTTTTTAAGTCTTCTGTTTCTCATTTCTATTTTCCTTTTTTTTTTTCCTCTCATTTCTATTTTCAAGAAAGCCTGGAATTGGCCTTTGAAGTTTCTGAGCTAGACAGGCTGGCTGCTTGGGGTCTGGAGGGTGGGGCTGGGCCTGTAGGAGTTGCCGCGTCAGCCTTCTTTGGAGCATCTCTTCCCAAGATCTCTCTCTGCGGGTGGCCTGCTCTCGCCTCCCTCCCTGTTATTTCCTAATATGGGTGGATTCACTGCCTGCTCTTACCCGTCCCTCCCCATCTGGCAGTTAGTTACTCTTCAACTTAGACAGGTCTGGCCAGTCTCTGCAGGCAGAGACCCTGAAGCTCTGTTTTGACATACGTGGTGCGATCCACGTCCTGCCCTCAGAGAGGCCTCGTGGGTCACTCTGTGCCCATAGCTAGAGCCTCAGCGTCCCGGTGCTTTGAGGCCTCCAGCAGAGGTCACTGCTGTGCTGTGGGCCGTGCCCCTGGAGTCCTGCAGGACAGTAACAGGCCTGGCAAGTCTAGCCACCCTGAGGCCCTTTCCTGTCTACAAAAGTACTTGAGCAGTATACAGTGTGTGTGCAGTGTGAAAGGCAGATAGCATAAGCTGCGTGGCCTGTGCGGCACTGTGAGAGTGCCGGGTGGGGGACCTGACACTGATAGTAGATGCTGTGTCAGTGATCCCGTGACGTGTCTGCGTCAGAGGGGTGGCTCGGGAGTGTGGCCTGGTGATCATGCACACCGTAGGAAAGGTTTGGTGAAAAAGCCATTATCTGACTTGACTTTTCTTTCTCTTCCAGCTTAACCGAACCCTGAAAAAGATGGGACAGAGACCCTGAGTATATTCACACTTGACACTACTCAGGAACTTATTTTGATGTCATTGTAGGTGGTGTTCTGCCACCATGAAGCCTTTACCCAGCTCAGCCATTGGCCAGTCACTTGAGTTGAAGTTTTTTGAATCAAGGACTGATATGTTTTAAGTAGTTCTTAATAAAGGATCTTCTTTGGAGTCAGATTTGTCTTCTTATTCTTGTTGGGGAGCGTCTGTGAACAAGAATACTATATGTAATTTCCCATGTGTCATGAGATACATGTGTCCGGATGCATTAGTTATTAATGTTTAAGTTGAATTACTTAATTCCTGCATTCATAAAGCATTATACAATATACAGGACATTTTCTTATTTAGTATCTTATCTGCATCTCAAAGGAATCTTGTGAGCATTAATGACCTGCCAAAATTTGCATGCATATTTGTGCAAGTGCTGGGTTTTTGGAAGGAACTCCTGAACACATCCTGCCAGGACTCTGCTGAGGAATCCAGGTACACTGCCTACACTGGACAGCTTGGGTTTGGGAGTAGGGTCCCCATTTTGTCAAAGAGGAGACAGACCTGGGGAGTTAAGTGACTTCATCGAGGTCATGCAGTTATATTGGGTTGAGCAAAAAGTTTGTTTGGATTTTTCTATAAGATGGCTCCAAATTCTACTGTCTTATGCTGCTCAGGTCTTGTGATTCTTCCCACGGAAAACTTATGTTAAAAAAACAAATTTCTGCAGTGGACAGCTTCTCCCACCCCCAGTGAGTTTGAAACTACTGCTTGTCTGCCAGAATGAACGTCACAGCCAGTCACTACAAATCTGTGTCTGCTTTTCACATTCTTTCCCATCCCTCCTGTAAACGACCATATGGGATCTACCATCTTGGAGACTTCTTTGAGATGGCATCTTCGCCTCAAAACCTAGCAGCCCACACTATTATCAGAGCCTATTTTTAATCTTATCTTTTGTAATAGTTAAAGCACAGATCATGTAGATCTATGATAATTGAAAACTTCATTGAAGTTGTCTCAGGTAGCTCACCTAACCTACACAACAAAGATCAAGTGTTCCTGGATCTGTAGAAATCTTGTATTCAGGGGTAAGCCCTCAGAATGGTCTACACACCATTTATGCATTATCTTACTCCAGAGATGTGGAATCCTGAACTTACTGATGAGGCTCCTCTGTCTATGGGGATTCTCCAGGCAAGAATACTGGTGGGTTGCCATGCCCTCCAGGGACTCTTCCCAACCCAGGGATCAAACCCAGGTCTCCTGCACTGCAGGCAGATTCTTTACCGTCTGAGCCACCAGGGAAACCCAAGGAAAGTGAGGCTTAATTAAGTAGCTTGCCCAAGTCAAAGATGGTAGGTAGTGAAGACTGGTCTTTCATTCCCCAAACTTGTGTTTTTATCTTAGAAAGTCCTACCCTAAGACTGATAGCAAGAAGAGCTTACCTGGTGGCTCAGTGACAGTCTGCCTGCCCATATAGGAGACGCAGGTTTGATCCCTGGTCCAGGAAGATCCCACAAGCCACAGAGCAACTAAGGCCTTGACCCACAACTACTGAGCTTGTGCTGTAGAGCCCAGGAACCACAACTACTGAAGCCCAAGCAACCTAGAGCTCGTGCTCTGCAACAAGAGAGGCTACCACAATGAGAAGCCCTTGCATTGCAACTGGAGAACAGCCCCTACTCATTGCAGCTAGAGAAAAGCCTGTGCAGCAACGAAGACCCAGCACCACCACCAACAAATTAAGTATAGAGCATCTTATCCTTAAAAAAAAAAGACTGGTAGCAAGAGGTTAAATAGCAGTAGCTATATCATCAAGATCTGCAGGGTCTATATATATCCCCTCCAAAGCAATTTCCTAGAACTTGGGAGCTCCTCCCCGCCACCCAGCGACAAGGTGTTTGTGAATTTTGAAGCTAGACTTTGGGCTCACTTGGTACATGGCTGGTTCCTTTTAAGTTTTCTGGTTATAAGGAGGCTAGAGAACATGGAAGAACCACTGTTTTGAAGGCATGACACCTGGATTCAAGTCTGAATTGTGTCACTAATTTACTGTGCAACCTCTGGGCTGGTAGACTTATCTGAAAATTAAGATCTGCCTGCCCTCTGTTGAGAGGGCATCTGCCATCTCTCTGCTGAGAGATGAAATGAGGATGATTGGGCTGTGTTCCTCACTGCTCTGCAGCCCACCTGAGGATCCCTAGAGACTGCAGCTGGGCAGATCTGGACCTGTTCCATGGCCTCAGTGTTGGGATAGCGGTGGCTGGAAGTGGTCAACTGGCTTCCTTATCTGGGATGTCACCTGTCACCCTGGGGTGGATACCTGTATGGCTCTTGGGGTGGAAGCTCCTGCTCGAAGGTCGGTTCATCACTGAGCACTGTTCCTTGCTTGTAAATGAGGATGTTGTGTGTTAGTCGCTCAGTCGTGTGTGACTCTTTGCAACCCCATGGCCTGGGGTTGTAGCCCACCAGGCTCCTCTGTCCATGGATTCTCCAGGCAAGAATACTGGAGTGTGTTGCCATTCCCTTCTCCAGGGGATTTTCCTGACCCAGGGATTGAGCCTGAGTCTCCTGCATTGCAGGCAGATACTTTATCATCTGAGTCACCACTGAAGTAAATGAGGATAGAATCTGCTTTAATGGGGAGTCAGGACTAAATGTGGAGAAGGAAATGGCAACCCACTCCAGTGTTCTTGCCTGGAGAATCCCAGGGACGGCGGAGCCTGGTGGATTGCCGTCTGTGGGGTCACACAGAGTTGGACACGACTGAAGCAACTTAGCAGCAGCAGCAGGACTAAATGAGATGCTGTTATTCCCTCCCCCCCCCCCCCTTTGAATTCATAAACTCTTCTGTGTCCTTGTTTCCTATTGATATGAATGCTGGTAGTTCATGCGGTAGTTACTGAATGCTGGTACTGGAAAAGATACACCCATGTCCTAACCCCTGGAACCTATCAGTGTGATGTTTGGAAAAAGGTCTTCACAGATGTGAGCTAAGTATCTCAAGATGACTTGCCCTGGATTATCCAAGTGGCCCTTAAGTCCAATGACAAGTGTCCTTAAACTCAGAGACACACAGGGAGGAAGGGGGCCTCAGAAAGGTAGAAATTAGAGAAAGGCAGCCACAAGTTAAGGGGCATCTGGAGCCACCGGAAGCTGCAAGAAGCGAGGAAGCACTCTTTACTAGAGCCGGTACCTTGATTTTGGATTTTCAGCCTCCAAAACTGTGAGAATAAGTTTCTGTCCTAACCAACTTTGTGGTAATTTGTTACAGCAGCTCTAGGAGTCTAACACAATGCCTGCTGTGTATCAGGCCCGTTGCAGGATTTCATGCACAGAAGATTGGATCCTTTTTCCTCCAAGTGAGCCAACCAGGTGTTGCTAGGCATGAAGGGAAGGAAGTGGGTAAAAAAGCAAAACCCCTAAAAGACAAATAATTACTTGTAATTAAAAAGAAAAAAACCAAGTCCCTGTCCTCATCTTAAATTCTAATGGGTGGAGGCAGATTATAAACCATGCAGAGCATGTTGGATGTTGATGTATCTTACAGAGAAAGATCAAGGATAGGAAGGAGTTAACTGTTTTGAACTGGATGGTCATCACCCTGATTGGCATTATCTGGGCAGAGACCCAAGGGGCAAGGAGGCAATGTTGCAGATACCTGGAGAAAGTGTTAGGAAGGGAAAACTTGCAAGTGCAAAGGCCCTGAGGCCAGAGCATGTTTTGTATGTTGAGAGAATGTAGCGAGAAGGCGAGTTGGAGCAGAACTAGCAAGTGGGAGGGAGGAAGAGGTTCTGGGTCATATATAGGCCTTGTGGAGACTATTAAGGCTGTGGCTGAGTCTGAGCTGGGAGGTCTTTCTCCATCAGGGAAGTTACATGACTTGTCCAAGTTCCAGGAGCTAAACAGGACCGAGGACAGAATGCAGGTCAGCCCAGTTCGAAAGCCTGTGCTGTCTCTGAGATGCAAGGAAAACCAAAGGCAGGCTCTTTGTTAATATGTAATAAGTCCAAACATTCATAGAGCTCTTGGTAGTTTTCCAAACACTTCATCTGTTAGCTTGCTGGATTCTAACAAGTGGCAGAGTTGGGACCCAGTGCCAGCCAGGCCTCCTTACCACCCCCCTCCCTGGGGTGGTAACCTCCATTCTCTGGTTCCCTGGCCTTCTTAAGGAGGGCTCATGCAACGTCATCTCTCCTGTACCCACCACCGGTCCTGACACTGGGCACTGGTGGCTCATAGGATACAGACCCCCCCTGGGCGCCCCTGCGTTAACTTGTTTTGAATTCACCACCAGAGATGCATAGTTCATGTCGGAGTCTCCCGTCTCCATCACTGAAATTATGCCAGGTCAAGGTGTGCCGTGTCAGCGCTCTTCTTACCAGGAGACAGGCCATTTCAGGAGCCCAAGGTCACACAGAGCCACTGTGTAAGCGCCTGGCTTGGGCCGCTTCCCAGTGTCTTGGCCCACGTCCAGCCGCAGTGCTGGGCAGCCGGCAGGCCTAGTGGGGAGGCAGGCACAGCTGAACTCCGCCTGGTACTGCCTGAGGAATGCAAGGCACCAAGCAGCTGCAGTCAGCTCGCAAGCCTTTTATTCCAGCTCGTCTGGAGTGCAAGAAGCAGGCTCAAAATCCTCCCACGTGTAACGGGAGTGAGGGTTTTTTTGTTTGTTTTTAAGTTTAATTGACTGCACCAGGTCTTAGTTGTAGCACACACAATCTTTTTGCTGTTGTTGTGGGCATGTGGGATCTAGTTCCCCAACCAGGGATTGAACCCTGGCCCCCTGCATTGGGAGCGTGGAGTCTTAGCCACTGGACCACCAGGGAAGTCCTGATGGTCCAGTTATATGGTTTTATGAGCCAGGAATGGGGAGCTCTGGGTGGTGCCAGTTACCAAATCTTCCTGTGCCAGAAACAGAAACTTTCCTGCCCAGCAAAGTGTGTGGTCTCAGGCTTGGTCAGACCTGGGTTTGAATCTCAACTCCACATACTAGCTGTGTAACCGTGCCCCAAGTTACTTAGCTTCTCAATACTTTATTTGCTCATCTATAAAACAGGAGGTAGTAGCTCTTCCCTTAATTAAATTATATGACATACTTAGCACAGCACCTAGCCAGCATGTGCGATGAACGAATGAAGTCCATTGTTATTAGCTGGTTAGCTGGCAATGACCTTGGAATTCAGAGTCATAGATTATGTGGATAAGCAAGGCTGTTTCCTGGTAGAGCTCAGACTCAGAGACTACTGACTCACCCAAGGGCTTTCTCTACTCCCTATTCCTGGGTGGACCCAAGACAAGTCTGTGTCGAGACAGTGTTGAGGCCAGTTCACAGAGAGGCTGAGGGGCTTGTCTAGAGTAGCCCAGCCATAGAGGAGCTCTTGCGGGGTGGTGACAGGGGAAGGGAAGGAGATGCCCAGTCCTCTGGCTTTTGCAGCTGGGGAGACAGTAGAACCTCCTTTGAGATGGGGGTGGATGGGGCAGTTTGAAACAGGAAGCGTGTGCAAGTGGGTAGAGAACTGGGTTCAGACATGAGCTCAAGGCCCTGTGAGACGTTCAGGTGGACATGCCCAGGGCATAAGAACTTGGGCAGCGGCCGTGAACAGCTGGGGCCGGAACCCTGATCGTCAGATCCCAAAGCTGCATCTGGTTTCTCGCTGCACAGACCAGCCTCAGGTGGCCTCGGCTCCTTGTCCACAGGTGGACTGGGCTGCAAGCCTGAGATGGGGCTGCTCTTCTTGGGAAGGTCTTGGCCTTGGGTGGATGCTGACTATCTCCTCATCTGCAAAGTCAGTGGGACCGGCTGTTGTCCAAAGGCTGCAGCCCTACAGTTTTAGAATTCTGGGTAAGACTGTGGGATCTAATGGGCCAAGACCTCCCCTGAATACCAGAGAAAAGGGGGCAGCAGTGGGCTTTGCCGTAAAGAGAAATAGTTGGATGAATGAACGAATGGTGAATACACGAGGAAGTGAGTGAATGAGGCTTAGCAAATGAAACAACATGAGTGTGTCAATAAGTGATGGAGTGCTTTAACTCCTTTCCAGAAGGCAGAGGCATAGGATGAATAAATGCTAAATGTATTCACTTTCTTCAGCAACGGAGAGTGTGGGTGGGCCTGCGCTGTTTCCTCCTCTCTGTGGCCTTTCCTCCCCACCCCCACCTGCCCTGCACACTGGAGAGGGGCTGGCTTGGGCTGTTGCTTGGAGTCAGGAGCCAGACTTTGGGATGGAGGAAGGGCATCAGGAAGAAGCTGAGAGGGAGGCAGGGGGTGGCCAATTTGAAGATCCTGTCAACTACAAATTGACACCGGCCAAGAGAATTTGCCAGCAACGGAACAACAACAATAAGGGCACTTGCCATCTGCCTCTGAGGAGACTGAACCCTGTGTTGCTGCAGCTGAAGGCTTTTAATACCCACTGAGGGAGTTCAGGATGGAGTGAGGCCCTCTGTGTTCCAGGGAATCTGGTGGGACAGGGCTTTAGACAGATATTTTCAGGAACCGATTTCATGATCCCAATCTTTGCATCTCTTCATATCTTTTGCTGTTCAGTCGCTCAGTTGTGTCCACTCTTTGCGACCCCATGGCCTGCAGCATGCCTGGCTTCCCTGTTCTTCACCATCTCATGGAGTTTGCTCAAACTCATGCCTGCTAAGTTGGTGATGCCATCCAACCATCTCATCCTCTGTCGTCCCCTTCTCCTCCTGCCCTCAATCTTTCCCAGCATTAGGATCTGTTCTAATGAGTCATTTCTGTAATCAGGTGGCCAAAGTACTAGAGTTTCAGCTTCAGCATCAGTCTTTCCAATGAATTTTCAGGATTGATTTCCTCTAGGATTGACTGGTTTGGTCTCCTTGCTGTCCAAGGGATTCTCAAGAGTCTTCTCCAACACTACAGTTCAAAAGCATCAATTCTTCGAGGCTCAGCCTTCTTTGTGGTCCAACTCTCACATCCATACATGACTATTGGAAAAACCATAGCTTTGACTATATTGACCTTTGTTGGCAAAGTAACATATCTGCTTTTTAATGTTGTCTAGGTTTTTCATAGCTTTTCTTCCAAGGAGTAAGCGTGTTTTAATTTCATGCCTGTAGTCACCATCTGCAGTGATTTTGGAGCCCAAGATAAAGTCTGTAACAGTTTCCATTGTTTCCCCATCTATTTGCTATGAAGTGATGGGACCAGATGTCATGATCTTCGTTTTTTGAATGTTGAGTTTTAAGTCAACCTTTTTACTCTCCTCTTTCACTTGCATCAAGAGGCTCTTTAGTTCCTCTTCACTGTCTGCCATAAAGGTGATGTCACCTGCATATTTGAGGTTACTGATATTTCTCCTGACAATCTTGATTCCAGCTTGTGCTTCATTCAGCCCAGCATTTTGCATGATATACTCTGCATATAAGTTAAATAAGCAGGGTGACAATATACATCCTTGACATACTCCTATCCCAATTCGGAACCAGTCCATTGTTCCATGTCCAGTTCTAACTGTTGCTTCTTGATCTGCATATAAGTTTCTCAGGAGGCAGGTAAGGTGGTCTGGTATTTCAATTTCTTTAAGAATTTTCCAGTTTGTTGTGATCCACACAGAAACCACATTTAGAATCAAACCTCTTACCTGCCAGAGACACTCAGAGGGCACAAACAAAGCCTTGTGTGCACCAGGACCCAGGGGCCCCACAAGACACTGAGCCAGACCTGTGTTTGAGTGTCTCCTGTGGAGGTATGGGTCAGCAGTGGCCTGCTGTGGGCACAGGGGCTCTGGCTGCAGCAGACCTGGGAGACGCGGCGTGTGGCATAAGTCCTCTTGGAGGAGGTCGCCATTAGCCCCACCATAGAGTTGCCGAGCAGACAACCCACAAACTGCAGAACAATTATACCGAAGAAGCTCTCACACTGTTGCAAAACTTCTAGGGCCCACAGCAGATTTCCCAGCCTGAAGATCCAGCAAAGAGACTGAGAACCTCCAGGGAATTTGACTTTGAAGGCCAGTGGGATTTGATTACAGAATTTCCACAGGACTGGGGAAACAGACTCTGGAGGGCACAAAATAGAGCCTTGTGTTCACCAGGACCGAGGAGAAAGGAGCAGGGTTCCCATAAGAGGCTGAGCCAGACGTGCCTGTGAGGGTCCTGGAGTCTCAGCAGTGGCCTGCCACAGGGCCAGGGGCACTGAATACCACAGTCCTGGGAGCCCCAGTGTGCTGGCTTAAGTCCTTTTGAAGGAGGTCACCATTACTGCCATTACCCTTACCATAGTTTCGCCTCAGGGAGGGAACTATAGGGAGGGAACACAGCCCCACCCATCAACAGAAAATTGGATAAAGATTTACTGAGCACAGCCCCGCCCACCAGAGCAAGACTCAGTCTTCCCCACAGTCTGTACCTTCATATCTAGAAAAGCACTAAATCACGTCATGATATCAGCTCCTGGTGATTAGCAGAAAACCTCTTGTAAGGAAGTGCTCGATTGCATTGAACGCCCTCTTTACCAAAATCTTATATACTGACTTTTCCCAACTGCCTCTGTGGAGCAGTCTCTCAGAGCCATCTGAGGTGCTGTCTCCTGGGATGCAGTCCTCATTTTGCCCCAAATAAAACTTAACTCTCAACTATCAAGTTGTGCATCTTTTTTGTCAGTTTAGACAGTTACAGTGATTGACAAAGTGACCCAGTGGACTTCCCTCCTTTGCCTGAACTCCATGAGGAACCAGATCTTTGATACCAGCAGTGGTGCGCCCATCCGCCTTCTTGGGGAGTGCAGATGAATTTGGGTAAGTCGGTGCTGGTTCTCAGATCTCCTGTATTGGTTGTGATTGTGGGTTTTATTTGGTGGTGGAGCAGGTTACTTACCTGCTCTCAGTTGAAAGATATGATACTGGGGTTGGGGGGGTGCGATTGAAATAAACTGGGGCATACCCCACTCACAGACACTGAGTAGGGCTAAGCTGAAAGATAGCAGGGCAACAATACCCACCGAGTGGAAAGGTACTGGGTGGGCAGGGCTCGACTGAAAGAAATCCAGGAATACCTAGGACTTGGCTGAAAGATACTGAGGTTGCTCTGTTGTAGGGGACTGAGTGGTCTTGGCTGAGTGGTTAGGTAAGAGCTGATCTGACACTTTCCCTCAATTCTTTATAGAATTTGTCAGGATAAAAGCGAGGCGATTATATGAGAGCCTTGCTCCAAAGAAAAGGGATGATTCCTCTCAGCCAGTTATGGTTTTCTCAGGTGACTGAGAAATTTACAGGAGTGGTAGATGCCGGGACCAGCCAGAAGATTTCGGCGAGCAACAAGACGCGTTCCTTTAGGCTAAGAAATAAAGACACAGAACAGATGGGGTCGAGAGGATCGCTGTAGTCAGCGATGATTCTTTATTTCTCAGGGTTACATTTATACTAAACCAAGAAGAGAATCTTAAGAAGAGAAAATATTTTTCCATAAACATCACTTTGAGATAACAATCACCAGAACTCTCTGATAACGTCAAGGGATAAGAAGGGCATCCCGTTTATCTTAAGGGTGGTCGTGAAAGGTTTATCCATCTGCGTCATGTGTGCATTCAAGGCTTACTAGTGTTCTGTTTAACTTTGGATAGTAAATTCCAGAGGGGTGGCGGGACAGAGAGCTGTGTCCTTGAACAGACCCTTGATAATCAATCAAGGCAGCTCCCAGAGTCAGCTCTTTCAAGCCGCTCCCCGCATGTAGAGGAAAAGTCCTAATACAGTGCAGTGGTCCCATAGAGAATGCATGCATGCTGAGTTGCTTAAGTCATGTCTGACTCTTTGTGACCCCATGAACTGTAGCCTGCTAGGCTCCTCTGTGCATGGGATTTTCCAGGAAAGAATACTGGAGTTGGTTGCCATTTCCTTCTCCACCCATAGGGAAGTTAGTTAAATCGCTCAGTTGTGTCTGACTCTTTGCGACCCCATGGACTGTAGCCTACCAGGATCCTCAGTCCATGGGATTTTCCAGGCAAGAGTACTGGAGTGGGCTGCCATTTCCTTCTCCAGGGGATCCTCCCGACCCAGGAATCGAACCCGGGTTCCCTGCATTGTAGGCAGACGTTTTACAGTCTGAGCCACCAGGGAAGTCCCACTCATTAATTAAAATACTTGATCATCCGGGGTCACAAAAAGTATTCAGTGACCTGAGTAGCCATGGTGGTCTTAAATTGCTGGAGGCAGAATCTGAGACACATAAGGGGAGCTGAAATGACTCTGGGGTGACTCCTGGAGGAGTTAAGCTCACAAACAACACACAGGCCCATCACACAATTTCACTAATGACTTTTATCCCTGACAGAGTCAGCTTAAAAAGGGAAACATCTCAAAAACAGAAACGAGGGGTGTCAGAAAGCCAATCTCTGACTAACACTCCAGCCAGATCTATGTACAGTCTGTACAGAGTTCATATTTGCAAGTACTTAGTTAATTGGGGAAATTATAAAAAAATAATTGGGGAAATCTTCTAAAGAAGATCTTAACAAAAGTGTCCAAATTGGAGTTCTTTTGATATTCCAAAGCTGATACTTTTGCATGCACCGTTAGAAAAAGCCAGGTGTAAGATCAAGCAGACTGAAAGGAATGCTTACTTTGGTACCTAGAAGGTTCTACAAGAGGAAGTGATAGGGTAACTTCTTTGCAGGAAACCAACGAGAAATTGCTTGAAAGTATATCAGAACCAAAAAATGCTGCTAGCACTGACTCCGCCAGGTTACAGGTCTAGTGGGACTGGGAAGTCACGTTTGACATTTTTGCCATTTGGCTTTTGATTTCTGGGCATCTCTCTGCCTTTTATTTTATTTGGAATGTGACTTCTGGCTGGTGAGATTCTGGTTTGGTTTGTGTGCACAGACATCTAGTACAAACTGCTCAAGTTAAAATGGGAAGCGCTTCTTCTAAGGTTCCACACCACACCTGGGAATCCCTTGCAACAAAGTTTTAGATGACTGGTCAACCTATAACTATGATCCAAGGACAAAGGAAAATGGCCTAAAAATATTAGATCTCTATTGCCACAGGATGGGAAAATGAACTGAAGTTCCCTGATGTCCAGGACTTCTCTCCTATAATCAAATAGCTTGGGGCTGATCAAACTAAGACCTCATTTCCCCAGAGGAACAATCCTTGCTGGGACTAATCTGCCCTGGTTATCAGGGTCAATTTGAGCACTCAGTTCAGTTCAGTTCAGTTGCTCAGTCGTGTCCGACTCTTTGTGACCCCATGAACTGCAGCATGCCAGGCCTCCCTGTCCATCACCAACTCCCAGAGTTCACCCAAACCCACGTCCATTGAGTTGGTGATGCCAACCAACCATCTCATCCTGTCGCCCTCTTCTCCTCCTGCCCTCAATCTTACTCAAAGTCAGGGTATTTTCAAAACAGTCAGCTCTCTGCATCAGGTGGCCAAAGTATTAGAATTTCAGCTTCAACATCAGTCCTTCCAATGAACACCCAGGACTGATCTCCTTGCAGTCCAAGGGATTCTCAAGAGTCTTCTCCAACATCATAGCTCAAAAGCATCAATTCTTGGGCGCTCAGCTTTCTTTATAGTTCAACTCTCATATCCATACATGACTACTGGAAAAACCATAGCCTTGACTAAACGGACCTTTGTTGGCAAAGTAATGTCTCCGCTTTTTAATATGCTTTCTAGGTTTTTCATAACTTTCCTTTCAAGGAGTAAGTGTCTTTTAATTTCATGGCTGCAGTCACCATCTGCAATGATTTTTGGAGCTCAAAAACATAAAGTCAGTCACAGTTTCATCTATTTGCCATGAATTGATGGGACCAGATGCCGTGATCTTCGTTTTTTGAACGTTGAGATTTAAGCCAACTTTTTCACTCTTCTCTTTCACTTGCATCAAGAGGCTCTTTAGTTCTTTTTCACTTTCTGCCATAAGGGTGGTGTTATCTGCATATCTGAGGTTATTGATATCTCTCCCAGCAATCTCAATTCCAGCTTGTGTTTCTTCCAGTCCAGTGTTTCTCATGATGTACTCTGCATATGAGTTAAATAAGCGGGGTGACAGTATACAGCCTTGACGTACTCCTTTTCCTATTTGGAACCAGTCTGTTGTTCCATGTCCAGTTCTAACGGACAGAGTACTGTTGCTTCCTGACCTGCATACAGGTTTCTCAAGAGGCAGGTCAGGTGGTCTGGTATTCCCATCTCTTTCAGAATTTTCCACAGTTTACTGTGATCCACACAGTAAAGGCTTTGGCATAGTCAATAAAGCAGAAATAGATGTTTTTCTGGAACTTTCTTGCTTTTTCTTTTTTTTTTTTTTCTCTTGCTTTTTCTATGATACAGGGCATGTTGGCCATTTGATCTCTGGTTCCTCTGCCTTTTCTAAAACCAGCTTGAACATCTGGAAGTTCACAGTTCACGTATTGTTGAAGCCTGGCTTGGAGAATTTTGAGCTTTACTTTACTAGCGTGTGAGATGAGTGCAATTGTGCAGTAGTTTGAGCATTCTTTGGCATTGCCTTTCTTTGGGATTGGAATGAAAACGGGCCTTTTCCAGTCCTGTGGCCACTGCTGAGTTTTCCAAATTTGCTGACATATTGAGTGTAGCACTTTCATAGCATCATCTTTTAAGATTTGAAATAGCTCAACAGGAATTCCATCACCTCCATGAGCTTTGTTCGTAGTGATGCTTCCTAAAGCCCACTTGACTTCACATTCCAGGATGTCTGGCTCTAGGTGAGTGATCACACCATCGTGATTATCTGGGTCATGAAGATCTTTTTGTATAGTTCTTCTGTGTATTCTTGCCACCTCTTCTTAATATCTTCTGCTTCTGTTAGGTCCATACCATTTCTGTCCTTTATTGAGCCCATCTTTCATGAAATGTTCCCTTGGTATCTCTAATTTTCTTGAAGAGATCTCTAGTCTTTCCCATTCTATTGTTTTCCTTTATTTCTTTGCATTGATCGCTGAGGAAGTCTTTCTTATCTCTCCTTGCTATTCTTTGGAACTCTACATTGAACACTATCTGGTCTAAATTTTGGAAGAACTTATCTCTTTAGAATTCTTGTCCTGTGGGAATAGCTCCTTTTGGAGCTATAGCTCTTGTATTGGCCTTGATACCAGAGCTCTCTGAATCACTTATCTAGACTATCTCTAATTCCTGAAACTGAAGGGGGGAAAAAAGGGAAAGAAGCCTTTTTACAAATTTCTTATTCCAACTGTTACTTGCAATTGGTGAACTTTGTATTGTGAAGTCTGATGCGTAACTAATGTAGGAAAACAAAGCTATGAGATCTCTTGTGTCTGTTTGAATACATGTATGTCTCAGTATGTGTCTTTGTCTGTGGATAATATTGCTGATTGCTGAGATTAGTTTGTAAATGAGCTCTAATCTAATTGGCCTAAAGAAAATTGTTGTTCAGTTGCCCAGTCCTGTCTGACTCTGCTTTCCTGCCAAGAAGTGGTCGTCTTCTAATTTCATGGATGCAGTCGCCATCCGCAGTGATTTTGGAGCCCAAGAAGAGGAAGGAACTCTGTCACTAGAAAGAAAAGTTGCTGCTGCTGCTGCTGCTGCTAAGTCACATCAGTCGTGTCTGACTCTGTGCGACCCCATAGATGGCAGTCCACTAGGTTCCCCTGTCCCTGGAATTCTCCAGGCAAGAACACTGGAGTGGGTTGCCATTTCCTTCTCCAATGCATGAACTCAAGGTCATATATGTAACGAATTAGAGAAAACTCCAGCCAATCTAACATTGATGTGAACTTGATGAGTCAAGAGCTTGATTAGAGTTCATCTAATATAACACATTTGATGAACCATAAAAACTAAAATAAAATATAAATATAATATAATAAATATTATAAATAAATAAATAAATATAATATAAAAAAATCAGATTTCTGCCTTAAGTGACCCATTCCCTAGTCTTGATGGTCTTTAAAAACAAACAAACAAACTGGCTTGGTATGGGAGGCTCATAGCTGAAATATTTACTTATAAGTCCACTAATGTTATTAGCTATACTGTGTGTATCTTGTCTGATTTACAAGATTATTCTTTCCTGTTTTATCAGGTGTATGACTGAGCCTCCCATGAAAATAATGATGAGTAGACTCAACGCAGTTGATCAAATATGTGATCCATGGTAATAGTGTAACTCTAGATATGGGAAGATGCAATTGAGGGGGAATACTTTCCTGAACCGTAACTAGAAGACAGGTGTCCAGAGATCTCTGACTATTAAGACCTACTCCAGTAATAGCACGTTGAGTAGTCTATCAGCAAAATCTTCTCCAGAACTAGGAATGGGCCTTCCCAGCAACATGGGACAAAATAGCCATGAAATGCCTCCTAAAGTATGGTCAGATTTATGACCATGAGGGGGCCCTATCAACTACAGATTGGCACTGGCCAAGAGAATTTTCCAGCAACTGAACAACAACAAGAGAATTTGCCATCTGCCTCTGCAGAGACTGAGCCTTTTGCTGCTGCAGCTGCTGACCTTCGACATCCCCTGAGGGAGTTCAGGGTGGAGTGAGACACTCTGTGCTCCAGGGAATCTGGTGGAACAGGTCTTTGGATAGATATTTTCAGGAACTGATTTCATGATCCCAATCCTTACATCTCTTCATAACTGGAAAAGTATTCAATCCCTTCATGATGACATCAGCAGAATGGTGACTGGCAGAAACCCCTTGTGAAATAAGCAGTTGATTGCATTGAATTCCCCCTTCGCCATGGGCTTCCCTGGTGTCTCAGAGGGTAAAGCGTCTGCCTGCAATGCGGGAAACCGGGGTTTGATCCCTGGGTCAGGAAGAGCCCCTGAAGAAGGAAATGGTAACCCACTCCGGTACTCTTGCCTGGAAAATCCCATGGATGGAGAAGACTGGTAGGCTTCATGGGGTCTCAAAGAGTCCGACAGGACTGAGCAACTTCACTTTCACTTTCCCCCTTCACCAAAATCTTATATATTGACCTTGCTCCACTACCTCTTTGGAGCAGTCTCTCAGAGCTGAGGTGCTGTCTCCTGGGATGCAGTGCTCATTTTGCCCCAAATAAAACTTAACTAGCAACTGTGAAGCTGTACTTTCTTTTTAGTCAAGAATCCAAAGTCTGACCAGCAACTTTCCTGATTTTTCCAGAAGGTGGTGGATAAGGAAAGCAGCAAGTCAGCCGGGTTCCTATGACTTCACATTCCTGTCAAATCTGCAGCTGAAAAACCCAGCTCTCTGTATTTCCAGCCTCGCTCTTGATTAGTGTACCTCCCTTCTGTTCCCACCCCCACTCCTATATCTCTCCCTGGGGCTAATGGACCTAGAGGGTGGACTTCTCCACTCTCTGGTCAGGCGGGGGGCCCAGCTAAACATGTCCTGACACTGCCCTCCTAGAAGTTGGGAGATTTCAGGCAGGTTGCTTAACTTCTCTGGGCCTCTGCTTCCTCATCCATCAGTGGAGAGAATAGTTCTCCCCCACTGCCTCCCTGGGCCCTCTAAGCCTCAGCATGTGGAGCTGTAGAGAAGGACACCAGGGTTTGCTGTTACTCTTGTCCGTCCCAGCTCTGTTGTGTGGTGAGGTGTGCTCTCGCTAACATGTTCTAATTACAGGAGAAAGAAGTTGCTCAGAGCTTCGGCAGAAAAGTCTCACTTTCTGTTTCAGACGGGAAGAGCTGCCTGGCTCACAGTTTGGTGTAGACAGTCAGGTAAGCAGGAGACAAACCGTCCTTTTCTAGTGTCTGACAGCCTTGGCAGGGGATCTGACCTTCTGGCTGACTGAAATCTCTCCAGCCTGACAGCCCCTTCCTTGTCACTCGGTCCTCAGAGGCCAGATGACCTTCCAGGGTCAGGAAGTCTCAGAAAATTTCCCACCCTGCCTGCTTTTCACTAGCAAAGCCGGCCAGGTTGATTCTCAGGGGTAGCCGAGAGGGCTCCAGCACCCTGACCTCTACTGTAACCCCCAGTTACCCGTAGAGTCCAAACTTAAATGGGGACTGGCTTTGCAGACCCAACTATAAGTCAGGCCCTCTGACCTCCCACCCCCCTCCTTCCTGACAAATTTCTGTCCCCAAGCTCCACTGCAGAGTCACAGGAGCCCAACTCTTAGGGCCTAGAACATTCCATTTGCATCCAAGCACCAAACTTATTAGCCTTCATGAAGAACTCCAGTACCAGTCCCATTTATTGCTGTCAGAAGTGAGTTGGAAGAGCTGCTGGGGGCTGTGGAGGGTTCTTGCTCAAAAAGCTCACTGGTACATAACAGTGAATGAACTTTCATTGAAAATAATATGTGCAGAGGTTATGTGCAGACCTGACACAAGGCAGGCCTCAATCCACCAGCGGCACATCCTTGCGGTGAAAGTTTTTTTTGAAGTCAGAGAGAGCCAGACAGAGTCCTGACCACCTTTTGACAGCTGTGTGGCTTCAGGCAGGATTTACCTCTCAGAGTCTTACTCATTATAAATGGGGATCACGTGAAGCTCACAGAGTTGTGAGAAATCAAAGAGGGGATGTACATCAACAAGAAAACACCCCCCCCAACAACACACACACACACACACACACACACACACACACAATGTCTAGCATAAGGTTAGTGCTCAATAAAGATTAGCTATCAATATTCTTAAGGATCTCACAGCCCAATGGGGAGAGAGACATATACACAAATAAATGCCACATAATGTAAGCCACTGTTCAAATGCCACTTTCTCCACGCAGCCTTCAGGGACGTATCCCCAACTCCTGGACAGGAGAGGAGAAGCTCCTTGTGGAAGTACTATAGCACTTTGTCCATTTCTATATCACCTCCCTTGTCTTGTCTTTCTGTGACTGTTTATTGTGATTATTTACATTCTGTCTCCCACATTGCCCTGCCAGTCTCTCCAGGGTAGGCCTGTGAAAAGTCCTCTCTGATACTGGCAAGGATATCCCCTTTAGTTTCCATCTAATTCAAGGGTGAGATTCTGTAAGAAGACCTGGAGTTGTGGCTTCTATCCGGGTCCATCACGGAAGGCTTCAGGGAGGAGGTGATATCTAGGTTGGGCCTTGATGGCTGTGTAGGATTTGGAAAAGCAGCAACAGGCATTTCAGGGGAAGCCAAAAGAGATGAGTGACAGTGTGGCAGGCTGAGACCTCGTAGGCAGTCTGTAGCTTGGAGAGCGAGGGTCAGGGGGATGGGGTTTAGCCCCAGCCTCTCCTCGATAGCTTCTACCACCTTAGGTGAACACCTTTCCTCCTTGGCTCCAGTCTCCTGTATCCGGAAGGGCTTCGCTAGATCCTACCTGGGGGTCCTTTCCAGCCTGGGTATTTCAGTGGCTTCTTTGACCTGCCTCCCCTCCTACAAACCCAGAAGGCAAAGTTTTCCCAGCTCAGAGAGAACCCTCCCAGTGATGGGCAGGTCTGGTTCTTTCTACTCTGGAAGGTTTAGCTTCAGAGTTACTTCATTTTGGAGTAAGGATGCAAACCTACTTGCGCAATCCCAGACAGATTTTCCAGAAAGTGTCTATGTGGGGAGCAGTAGGGCCTGTGGAGAACGGTTTGGAGTAGCTGCCTATGCTAGACATTGCTGGGATTCTATGGGACTCAACTCATCCAGGTTGGCTGGGGTGGGGACGCAGGGTGCTGTCCTGACATGCTCAGGGCATGCCTCTGGCCCAGCGAGGATGAGGAGAGCTACGAAGAGGCTGCCACTCCTGTCTCCTGAGCTTCCCACATGCCTCTCGCTGCCCCCAGGCCTTGGCTTCCAAGGTTCCACAATGCTCCTATTGTCCACAGCTCTGCCAGGCTGCCCCCTGGAGAGCAACTCAGAGCCAAGGGCCTGGGCAGGGCCCTGATGCCTGGAGTCAGATCCACATGGATCTTGGAATCAGAGAAGCTTAGAAAAATGAAATCCTAGAATTGGAAGCTCACAGGTGCCGGGGCTCTGGGCGGCCTAGACTGAAAGAGTGGCCTAGTTCCTAAAGTCCTGCTCTGTCATCTGTTCACTTTTTCATGATGAAGTTATGCTTGTTCTACCTGACTTACCTGGATTTCTTGTCTTCCAGTGATCTCCTGCGGCCCTGGTGCTGTGTGAACAAATTTCCTCTTGCTCATTTGGGACTGATTTTGTTTTAAAATTGGAGCCCCATTTGTTTCTGGTACCATTAATTAAACTGCAAAAAATGTTGTGTTGGTATGGGAAAGTTCTTTTGTTTTTTCAAGTGACTGGTTAAGATTATGACCACAGCAAGAATCTATAAATTACTCAACAAATATTGGATGATTCCATTTACAGGAGGTACCTAGAGGAGTTGAGGGCTTCCCTTGTGGCTCAGCTGCTAAAGAATGTGCCTGCAATGTGGGAGGTGTGGGTTCGATCTCTGGCTTGGGAAGATCCCCTGGAGAAGGGAAAGGCTACCCACTCCAGTATTTTGGCCTGGAGAGTTCCATGGACTTTATAGTCCATGGGGTCGCAGAGAGTCAAACATGACTGAGTGACTTTCACTTTCATTTTCAGAGGATTTGAGGGCTTCCCTGGTGGCTCAGTGGTAAAGAAGTTGCCTGCCAACGCAGGAGATTTGAGTTCAGTTCCTGGATTGGGAAGATCCCTTAGGAAAGGAAATGACAACCTACTCCAGTATTCTTGCTTTGGAAATCCCATGGACAGAAGGAGCCTGGCAGACCCGGAAGTCTATGCTATGGGGTCATAAAAAGAGTCGGACCCAACTTAGCAACTGAACAACAACAGAGAGGAGTTGAATACACAGAAAGTAAATATTGGTGGCCAGGGGCTGGGCAGGGGGGTTGGGGAAAGGGCATTGGGAATCAGTACTAAATGGGTACAGAGTTTTGGGGTGATGAAATTATTCTAAATAAAATAATGATAATGGTTGCACAACTCTGTGGATATACTTAAACTCGCTGAATTGTACAGTTCACAAGAGTAAATTTCATGGTATGCGAATTATCTCTCTAAGCTGTCATTTTAAAGTTATGCCTGCTGTTGTTACAAATTCAAACCATAATGACGTGTAAAAAGTGAGTCTACCACTCCCCTATCTCACTTCCAGAAATGAACCACTGACAGCATTTGGTTAGATTTTTTTCCTTTCTTCTTGATATTTTAAAATTCCATGTATCTGCACATGTAAATGTTTATATACATAAACATATATGATATATATATATATATATATTATATGGGCTTTGCTGCTGGCTCAGTCAGTAAAGAATCTGCCTCCAATGCTGGAGACCTGGGTTCGATCCCTGGGTTTGGAAGATCCCCTGGAGGAGGGCATGGCAAGCCATTCCAGTATTCTTGCCTGGAGAATCCCAGTGGACAAGAGGAGGCTGGTGGACTAAAGTCCATGGGGTCCGAAAAGTCGGACACAACTGAGTGACTAAGCACACAGCACAAGAGGTTCCCCAGAGGCAATGATATTATTCTTTTCCCCTCAGCCGCTCCAGGTCCCCTCTATGGCAGTTCCTCTCCCCTTCATCTTTCTGAAATTTACCTTGAGATTTGCATGTGAAAATAAATGCAAGCTGGGGGGACTTCCCTGGTGATCCTGGTAGCTAAGATTCCGAGTTCCCAATGCAGGGGGGCTGAGTTTCATCTCTTGTCAGGGAATTAGATCCCACATGTTGCAACCAAGAGTTCACCTGCCACAACTAAAGCACCCGCATGCCACTGGGAAGATCCTGAGTGCCACAACTAAGACCCAGAGCAGCCAAATAAACAAATACATGAAATAAATATTTTTTTAAAAAATGTAAACTATAGGTCCTGATCATGCACTCACTCAGCCATTCCCATCAGTGCTCATTCTACATTAGCTCCCCACCCCTTGGGCTTTTTTTTTCATCCTCCTTTTATACTCCTTCCTTCACAGCCCTCCTACAAAGCAGGCTGGAAGGAAGAATGGGAAGTAAAAAGCATTGCACCCTTTCCCAGACTAGTCAGAGTCCTCCTTTAGACTGTTCTTCCTTAGGGGTTCCTTTTTCCTTGCCCCTTATGCTGGACAAAGTGTATTCACTAGTCTGTCTCACTCACCACACCAGTCAACGCTTCCCTGCCTAGATACTGCCTGGAACTGTTACTGGGAATTTTTAGAAAAATTCAAACTACCTGCAGTGACATCGCTCACTGGCTTGCATTTGACTTGCTTTCTTGGGGGGATGGATATCACTCAGCTCAAATGTCCCCACCACAAGGAGGACTTGCCTGGCTGCCGGGACTGTTTCCATGCCAAGCCCCTTTCACCATCTGAAATGATCCTCGCTGATTTACTTGTTCCCTGCCTGTCTGTCTGCCCCACTAGAACATTAGTTCCATGAAGGCAGGGATCCTGTTTTGTTCACACCCCATCTCCCCTTGAGCCCCCCAGTCAAGGAGCAGGTGCTTAGTCAAAATCTGTAGGATTCATCCAATATAAAAGCATGCACAGGGCCTGGAAGGTTTGGATTCAAACTGACAACCACTACATCATAGGAGGGGACTGGGGTTGAGGGAGTCAGTAATATAGGAACCCTAGCTTTATTTTGTTTTTAAATTTTTGATAAGGAGAATGTATTTACTTAAGTGATAGTTAAAAAAATAAATGCACCAGATGAAGGGCCCAAATGCCTCAGTCCTAATCCTGAAATTGTGGTATGATTTGGGCCCATGACCTGACTTGTGTAACTGTCTGTGGCTTCTGACCTCACTTGTAAGCACAGTCCCACCTCTCACCTGAATCCTGGATTGACAGTCTGCACAGCATTTCTATATTCATGATCTCACCTGATTACCCACAACCCTGGGATGCAGGCAAGGCAAAGATTATTATGTCAATTTCATAGGGTAAGAAATTGGGGTTCAGAGGGGTGAGTTGTCTGGGCTGTGGTCATGCAGGCTCTTACTTCCTATCATGGTGAGCTGACTCAGATAATGAGTTTATAAACCCTACAAAGGCTGATTTGGGCCCAGAGTCTGGGCTGGGTGAGCTATCATCATGGCAATAGGATCAAGGTTAGCTTTGAAGCTGTCTTCAGGGACCTGAAGGGAGCCCTTTAGGCCGGTGAGGACAGGATATAGTCCCTTCTGGATTTTAATGAAGAATATTGGTGGTCTTTGAAGGCCAAGGTGGGTGCTGGTATCAGAGTCCTGATACCAGTCTCTGATTTAGTGAGAACACCTGGAACCCTCCTTTCACAGAATTGCTTTCCCATAGTGACAGGGCCAGAGGTGGCAACGAAGAGGTGGTGAAAGGTCAAGAGGTCTGGCCAGGCAGCCTGGCTCACGGTGGCCCTTTCCTAGGTAACCTGAGGATCTGTGTTCTGGGCCAAGATGGTGGCCTTCCAGTCTTGTTACAGATCCAGGGTGTGAGGTTCCCCCAGGTGGGTAACCAGGGGTGCCCTACCCTGAGTCATAATTGTATTCTGGGCTGGAACTCAGTGAACCTCTGAGGAGGTGGGATTCCCCAAATCAGCCTCTTTCCTCCGTAGTTTACTCAAAGAGGTCCAAGGGACAGCTGGACAAACGTTTCAAACCATTTGACCCCATTGTTATCAGGCACCAGGTATCAAGCTAGAATTTAGGAGTGATGACTAATGGTGAAGCACCTCTTACTCCTCTCGGACACTGCGTAAAGCAGGAATTACCCCCATTTTTAAGATGTGGAAGCTAAGGTTCATGGAGACACAAAATCACATGGCTGAGTGAGCAGAGAAAGCCAGGATTCAAGCCTGAGTGGATATGACTCCCAAGCCCCTGTTCTCTCCATTCTTCTGAGGGCCGATAGCTGACAGTGATGACTAGGGCCCTTGCTTCTTCCTTTGGGGAGCGGTGTGACAGACTCATCCCGGCTTCAGTGATGTCACCGCCACGGCAGCCTAGTGGAAGCTGATTCATCTCTCCTGGAGGTCATTAGAGGCTTTTGGGGAGGGTGGACCCAGGTCTTGATGGGGGAGCAGGAGAATGAGGCTTCGGAGGTTTCAAGGCCAGACACCCAAGGCCCCACCAGACAAGGGCCTGCTTCCCATAGGTCCTTCCCATGGGACCCCAATCCTCCACCACTCCAATCAGGATGCCCCATTGGGGAGGGGTGAGACCCCTGAGCCTACACAGGGGGCGAGGAAAACTCTGCAGGACCCATTGTGAGGCTCAGTACATCATCACTGAGTAGACAACTGGATTGACAGCAGTGATGAGGGTGGGGGTGGGGGGGGGACGGAGTCTCCCACTCAGGCTCTGGGGAGGAGGGGGAGGTGGTAGAACTACCTCCAAGTCAAGGGTGCTTTGTAGTGGTGGGACACAGTGAACGAGGCTGGTGGTCATCTGGGGGTGCTTTGGGGTCTGCAGGGGAACTGCCAGATTGACTTGAGGTGGGGGAAATGCCTTCCCCCAAATTTCAGGCCAGGGGAATGTGAGGGATTTGCAGGTTGTTAGGCCAAAGAGTGGGAAGCACTCAGGATGGGAGGAAGAGAGTTCCCAGTGGGCAGCGTGGTGGAGGTGGAAGAAGTCATTGTGGGGAGGGGCTACTTTGCGGTGGGTGAGGGGTTCAGGGGCCATCTCAGAGCTCTTTAAGCGCGGGGTTGGGGGGAATCTACGGTGAGGGGGTGGGTGACCGGGATCGCCAAGGAGAGGGGCGGCGGGGTGCTGGCCCGTGTGTGTGTGGTGGGGGGCGGGGGGGGGTCCGCGTCTGGAGGGCGGAGCCGCCGCTGGGTGGGGCGCCAGGCCACCGCCCCCTCCCCGCTCCCGGGCGGCGGCGGCTGGCGGGCGGGGACCGAGATCAGCGGGACGCCGGGGGCCGGCCCACAGCGAGGGGAGCGGACGGCGGTGAGTAGGCGGCGGCGGCGGCCGGCCGGGCCGGGCCACGCGGGCGGCGGCTGCTCGGGCAGGTCCGGGCGGGCAGCTGGCAGCCGAGCCAGGACCCTGCGCCGGGAGCCCGAGCGAGGACTCTCAGGCCGCGGCCCCGCCTCCTCCCCGCCTTAGTGCCCGCCGCCCGCGGGTCGCGCCCCGAGCTCCTAGCGGCGCCGGGGCAGAGCCGAGCCGCAGCCGCAGCCGGAAACCGGCCCGAGCCGAGCCTGCGGGTGAAGTCCCCGGGCCCGAGCCCCGCGCGGCTCATGGCGGGGCCGCGGGGCGCGCTGCTGGCCTGGTGCCGCCGCCAGTGCGAGGGCTACCGCGGCGTGGACATCCGCGACCTTAGCAGCTCCTTCCGGGACGGCCTGGCCTTCTGCGCCATCCTGCACCGGCACCGGCCCGACCTGCTGTGAGTGCCGGGAGGGCGGGCGGCCGGGGCGCAGGGCGGCGCGGGCTTGTTGCTGGGGACCCCCCGCCCCCCTCAGTGACGCGGAGCCGGGGCGGTGGCAGACGCCGCCCCCAGAGGCCGAGACGCCCACCCTTCGGCGGGCCCCCCGCGCCTCGCGGGGCGCTGAGACCCTCGGATCCAAGACACCCCTCCCCCACTTGGCCCCTGACCCGCCCACTGGAACACTGAGCCCGCCCCGCGTGCTGGTCTCTCTCCCGGGGGCCTGGCCCCGCCCACAGGGCACTGATTTCCGCCCACGGGACGCCGAAGCCCCCGAGGCTTTGACTCTTTGAAAAGGCACCCGCGCCCTCCTCCGGGACCCTGGGCCTTTCTTACACTAAGCTCTCAAACAGGAGCCCTGAGCAGCCCACTAGCCATTCGGCATTGAGGTTCCCGTTCTCTTTGTGGGGCCCCCTTGCGTTGATTCTCCTGGGCCCTCTCTTCTCCAGGGCACTAGCACAGTGCCTGGCCCAGAGGAGTCCCTACCTTAGCAGAGGTCAGATGAATGGATGGAACACCCCTCCCCCCAGTAGGACACAGCCCTGCCTCCCAGGTGTGTGCCCCATGACCCCGGTGTCCTCCGTGGGGCAGGGAGGCTGAATAAAGTCTCCTAAGGTTGGACCTACAGGCCTAAATGGCTGCTTCAGGGTGTGAAATGGCCCCTTCTTGCTCCCGGCTGCCCAGTTCCCAGGCTCCATAGGAGATTTTATCCAGACCCCCCAGGGCATTGACTTGGGGTTTCAGCTCCCTCTGGGTCCCTAGAACCTCTTCCATTCATTCATTCATAGAGCATGCTTATCTGGCACCTGCTGTTCCTGGTACTTCTGGTCTCATCTGCAAACTGGGGACAAGAGTCATGGTCCTTGCCTGTCGTGCTTACAGCCCTCGGATGGGGCTTCCCCGGCAGGGTCTAGAACCTTTGGTGTGTCTGTTCCACCTTCAGACCTGTGCTCCCCAAAGACAACACTCGGGAGGCTTTGATGAAGGAGAGAGGGAAGGGAAGGATGGCCTCAAGGATTCGATAGTGTAGATGCACTTAGTTTATTCTGTACCGTGTGGTACGGTGTCTGTGGGTGGTGGTCAGGCCCTGGGGTGGGCCCTGGAGGAGAGGGTGTGGGTGCAGAAGTGAACGAGATGGGGTGGAGATGGAGGTGGGCCACTGTCTGCCATGGAGCAAGTTACATGGGATAAGGGGGCTTAGGAGCCAGGGCTTGAAGGATGGAAAAGAGCACCCGGACTGGACCCACAAATTGGTGTGCAGGCCTGCAGGGGTCTTCCGTTTTGGCTGGAGGGTAGGTGGTGAGGCAGGGCCAGTGTGTGAAAGGACTCAAGTGTCAAGCTAAGCTACATCATGGACCTGAGCCTGCCAGCCACAAAATGCAGGCTGCTTGGTTTGCGGTCAGCTCCTCTGTGTCCTAGGTGGGGAAAACTAGTTGATCCCATTGGGCATCAGTTTCCTCACCTATAAAGTGGGTTTGACAATAAGATCTAACCTCCCAGGATTGTTGTGAGGATTAAATAAGATGACGAACATTCACTTAACATTAGTGATTGTAAGTAGTGTTATTAGGCAGGAAGGGATGATGCAAGTGTCTTATTCCTTCATTTATTCCCAAAAGTGTCTGCAGAGTTATACTCTGTGCTGGGCACCGAACCTGGTAATGGAAATAGCTTCCAATCAACCAAGAGACAAACCCTACACCACCTCCTATGGCCTGTGGGGGTGATAGATGTATAAGCAAGCAGTGCTGAGAACTCCACGTGGGAAGTGCTGTGTCAGAGGGCCAGGCTGGGGCGGCCTGGTCACCTCATCTTCAAGGAGATCACAGGAGCCGGGTCAGGGAAGGGCCTTCCAGGCAGAGGATATCGTGAGCAGAGATACAGGCAGCGCTGTTGGAGCTGATAGCACAGGCCGGGGAAAACCAGGACATGTGGCTGGGCCAGAGTGCTTAAGGCCTCCTGCAGGCCAAGGAGGGTGGGTGGGGCCACAGGGAGGGACGTGGCGTTGGTGTGGAGCAGAGGGGGGCTTCCCTCTTGAGAAGAGATCTGGAATCAGGTCCGATCATTCATTTGCAAGGCAGGCCAGCATCTGGTCTGCCAACCCATTGCATAGGATAAAAATTTGAGGCCCAGGTCCTACGTGAGGCATAGAGAGGACCTCAGTGATGGGTAGGGGAAGATCTCCGTGAGAATAGGGCTGGGGTAGGGGTGAGGGCAGGCACTATCTTCTTAAGTGGTTCAGGCTGCTGGAGTGGTGGGCCCAGGCTTTTACTGGGGGTGGTCGAGGGGGCTGGCCCATTCCCCCTTTCCCAATTCAGGTATCTTTAAGCTCCCTTGCGGGCTTAAAGGACCATGTGGGTTTCATTTTTGTGTTCCTCATCTCCCCCATGGTCAAATAGAACTTCCCAGGCCTTTGAAAATTCTCAGAAAACAGACTTCCCAACCCTAGGCGCTGATTAGGGACCAAGGTTGGGGAGGGAGAAGAAGCAGAGGAAAAATTGTAGCATCGTGGGGACCTTTACAGTTTTCACACTGTTGCCAGTATGTATGCATTCAGTAGACATTTATGGAGCGCCTACTAAGTTCCAGGCAGTGTGGAAGGTGTTGGGTGCACGGGGTGAACAAAAACGTGACCCCAACCTTGTAGGAACACCGCTGGGGAGACTGCAGTCCAGGCCCAGACAAGTTGCTTTTGTCTCATTTGGTCCCAGAACAGGCTTTTGTTGGGAGCTGGGGTGGTGTCACAATCCTAACCGTAACCCTCACCTCAAGGTTTGGAGAGGTTGTGTGTAGCTTGCTCAGGGTCACACTCTGAGTCAGTGGCAGAGCAGGGGGCGGAATTAGGGACCCGGTTGAGGGGAGGAGGAAGCAGCCTGGCCAGAGGTGGGAAACGGAGCTGAAGTACATACACGGCCCCCTCTGCCTCCCCAGTCCACCTGACCCTGGGGCCTTGGGACAGTTTGCAAGCGACCCCCTCCTGTCTCGGCCCAGGGTTCACGGCACCTTGGACTCTGCCTGCAGGTGAGCAGGAGGAGGAGGGCTCTCTTGTGTCTGCAAGGCCTGCCTTCACCCAGCTCGGTCCTCCCCACTAACCTGGGAGGTGGTATGAAGCTTCCCCCAATTTGCAGATGGGAACACAAAGGCCGCAGGTCTCTGACTCACCCCAGGTCACAAGGCCTGGCCTGGAAGAGCAGGGTCTGGGACCCAGACTTGGGAGGCCACGCTGGTCTGCTGCGGCCTCTGGGCCCACATCTCTCAAGCAGTCAGGCTGCAGTTTTCAGCCATAGAAGGACAAGACCCAGGAGGCTGCTGAGCAAGCAGGCTGGGCCTCCTCCGCTGGTTTCAGCCGCTCCAGCAGCTGGAGCGGGCAGGTGGGGAGGGGGTACACCCACAGCCAGGGTCCCCTGGCAGGCCCTGCCACTTCTTACCTGTCCCAGCTAAGAAACTAGGACACCCTTCTCTGCTCTCCTAAGGATGGTGCCCCCAGGAGTGGCCCAGCTGGGTCAGCCAGCCGTTTAGTGCCGGCAGCTCTGGAGAATGTACCATTTCCAGGCTGGTTCAGACTTGTTCTATTCCTGGCCCCATTAAAACAACATTCCTCTTCGGGCTGGGTTAGGGATTCAGGAAGCTGGGGTGGCTTCTCCAGGTTTGTGACCTGCAGTGGAAGGACGAGAAATGGAGTTTCCCACAGTGGCTTCCTCTCTCTGGACCTCAGTATCCCCATCTGTAAAGTGGGACAAATACCTGCCAAGTAGAGCTGAAAACAAATCGAAGGTGGGAGCTCAGCCCAGTGCCCAGAGTGAGGTCAGCAATCCATGGATGTGCCTCTCGTGACCAGCCTTGGACTTGGTCTTAGATTTTATGTTTGCCACTGAATCAGGACATGCCTTCTTGGGGGATAAACTTGAAGCTGGGATTTTTTCAGCCCCGCCCCTTCTGCGTGGGTTTCCAGTCTCTATTTGGAGGCCTCCTGGGACAATGAGCTCTTAGTCTCTCCCACCTGACCACCCCAACTCTTTTAGCCTGTGCTTGCTACCTCAGTTTCCTCCTTGACAGCCCACGGATGCCTCCCCGAACCCTGCTAAGGCCCAGGCTGGTTGGGATAAGATCATCTCCACTGGTTACTCTACACCCCATGGCCCTGCCCACTGCTCAATGCTCCCCCCTCCCCCCAACCCCTTGCCTCTTGCAGAGATTTTGATTCACTTTCCAAGGACAATGTCTTCGAGAATAACCGTTTGGTGAGTCCCCCAGACAGATGGGAGCCCACGATGAAGCTGTGTGCTGTGGGTGGGGGGTGTGTGTATGGGAGAGCAGGGGTCTTGCAGGACAGGAACCAGTGGAGGGGCTTCTGAAGCAACTGTCCTGCCCTGGGGCCCTGACTGCTCCTCTCCCCACCCCCTGCTCCCCTCTGGCCGGCTTGTGCCTGGAACACCAGCCCTTTCCCACCTCCAGGTCACAGTGTGGGGCCAGAGCTGCGGGGAGCCCAGTCACCCCTGCCCTGGCCCCCTCATCCCGCAGAATGAGGCTGGGCCTATGCAGCATGGCACCCCCTGACACTGCCTTCTCTTCCTCTTCCTGCTGTGGCTGCTTCTGTGCCCAACCCTCCCTGCCCAACCTTCTCCCTCCCCTACACCTGCCCCCATCCCCACCCCTTTCCCCCCACCCCCACCCCAAACCTTCCCCCACCCTGACATCTGCCCCCACCCCAGGCCTTTGAAGTGGCCGAGAAGGAGCTGGGCATCCCTGCCCTCCTGGATCCCAGTGACATGGTCTCCATGAGTGTCCCCGATTGCCTCAGCATCATGACCTACGTGTCCCAGTATTACAACCACTTTGCCGGCTCCGGCCCAGGTGAGAGGGTGCCATCCTTAGGGGCGGGGCCCTGGGGGTGTGTCACCTGTTTTCTGAGCTGCAGACAGGGTGCAGGCAGGCAGCCCATCATTCATTCACCACATCATTCATCCACTCGCTAAGATATTTATGAGTAAAATAACACTGGGCTGGGACCCCAGGGATTACAGCTGTGAAGGTTATTGCCCTCAAGGAGCTCACAGTCTGGTGGGGGAGACAGACCACAAACACGTGAACTAGTCACTGAGCAAAATAATGGCAGAAGAGGGACTTCCCTGGCGGGCCAGTGGTTAGGACCCCAAGTTTCCACTGCTGGAGGCTTATGTTTGATCCCGGGTCAGGGAATTAAGATCCTGCAAGCCATGTGGTCTTGGCAAAAAAGTAAAAACCAAAACAAAACTATAGTGTCAGAGGAGACAATGGCAGGGTGAGTTTATCCGCTGTCTGGGAGTTCACCTCTCTGGCTCCTAGCCTCACTTCCTGTTTACAGACACTTCCCTGGGTTTTTTTCTCTCCAGCCAGGCAGTGATCCTGTGGGGCTATTTGGCTTCATCTTTCCCAGCAGTCACCTTCAAGGCCTGGGAACTGAGAAGCTGGGGGATTGTGGGAGGTGGGGTAAGGGAATAGGGGTGGGGGATACAAGGGTGTCTCTCTGCCTTGAGTCAGGTGGCTACTGAACCTTCTGCCTAGAGAGTCCCCATGCACCCTAACCTTCCATCGAGAGGACATGGGCTCAGAGAGGGGAAGCAAGGAAATCAAGGTCACACAGCCGGAAAACCGAGTCCTGGTGTCCTGACTCCTGCGCTGCGTCACGGCTGTCACGGGTCCTGTGGGCCCTGCCATGTCATTCCTTCCTCCTGCCTCTGCTCTCCATGTGGACAATCTTATCCCATCTCTTAAAAAAAAAAAGTCAGGGTTTTTTTTTTTGTTGTTTGTTTGGAGTAACACTTGCTTACTGTAGAAAATTTAGAACATAGAAAAAAGCGTAACAATTTAAAAATTAAAATACTCTCTTACTCGACATCTTTCCCGTAATGCTCGGGATTAATATTATAATTGAACAAATAACATTATGTGTATTTGACTAGAAATCAAAATGAAAGTATTTCTCAACTGCTGAGTCTTTGATGAGAGGCAGCATGGTGCCTTTTACTGTCTGGGTGACCATGGGTCACGGGGTCACCTTTCAGCTTAGGGTCCCCTTTGCAGTGAGGACAGAATAGCGCCCAGGGGACTTCCCTGGTGATTCAGTGGCTACGACTCTATACTCCCAATGCAGGGGGCCTGGGTTCAATCCCTGGGCAGGAAACTAGATTCCACAACTAAGAGTTTGCATGTCACCAACTAAAGATCCCGCGTACCGCAGCTAAGATCCATGTGTATGTGCTCAGTTGCTTTAGTCGTGTCCAGTTCTTTGCGACCCCATGGACTGTAGCCTACCAGGCTCCTCTGTTCATGGAATCCTCCAGACAAGAATATTGGAATGGGTTGCCATTTCCTCCTCCAGGGGATCTTCCTGATCCAGGGATGAAACTCATGTCTCCTGCATTGCAGGTAGATTCCTTATCCACTGAGCCACCTGGGACCTGGCACAGACAAATAAGTAAATAATAAATTAAAAAAAAAGAAAAGAACAGCGCCCATCTCACAGGGTTGTTGGGAGTAAGTGAGGAAGCTTGAACCTGTGTCAGGCCCTTCTTTAGGACCCAAGGTTACTATTATTATTATTATTATTTTTATCCATTGGTTAGAGTTTAGCTCGCTTACCTAGAATCACAGTTCAGTCTTTTCTTCTGGAGTGTTTCTGGTGGCGGAACCCCAGTCTCCCTCTACTAAGCTTTTCTCTGAAGGGCCACCTCCTGGGACTGTGGAGCGGGTGGGCGGGTGGGGAGGACCCTTGGTAGTACTGTTTTGATGGTGCCCACCTTGTTCCCGGGTCCTCAGCAGGCATCCTGGGGTGAGGTCACTCAGGTGACCCCGCTCCCGTGCTGTGCCTGGCGAGAGCACCCTGTAGGCCTGCGGGGATTTCTCGTTACTAAAGGCACAGCTTGTGCTTTCCATGCAACTTGGCCCCTAAATGCAGACCATTTTTATCCCACCTGCTGCTCAGCCAGAGGAGGCGCAGGGAGGTGTTCCAGCCCTGGAGGCGAAGCTGGCATTTAGCCTCCCCCAGATAGCCGCGTTCTGTACTCTCTGGCCCAGGGGAGGGACTTCAAGGGTAATTTTGCCCAGGCTTGACTGTCTCTGCACTGGGTACCTTGGGAAGCTGGCCGTGGCTGAGATACCACCGTGCCATGCTGCCTGTTCATCTCATGCCGGAGCTCTCTGGGGGCTGGTGACCTTGGGCACATCAGCTGACCCCTGACCTCCAGGAGCCGCCGTGGAATCTGGAACCAGTGTGTGAGGGAAGGAAGCCCAGTGGCTGAGGGAATCAGAGGAGGGGTACCCACCGCCACCCCACCCCAGGGTGACCAGGGTGGTGTCATCAGGATGAAGCCCAGTTTCTTAGCTGGGCTCCTGAGGGCCTCTCCCCAGTTAGCTTAGGCCACTCACTGCGCCAGGTTGTAGTCATACTGAGTTTCTTATTCTCTGAATAGATCACATTCCTTTACTGCTGAAGTCTTTCCTCTTGGTGATCCTCTAGTCCCTGTTCCCCGCCTCCCAGGCCCTGGCACATTCTTTCCTACTCATCTTCTCATCTCCACATGTTGCCTCCTCCAAGCAGCCCGCCTTGATGTACTCCAGGTGCTCTTGTGGCTCCATTCCCCGGGGTGAACATATGAGACTCTGGTCACAGTATCTCGATCAGTCTTCTTTCCGCTGTAGACCATCTCTGTTGAGTCCACAGCTGCCTGACTCCAGCACGTGGCACTTATTCATTCATTTAATACATATTTCTTTCGCTTCTACTGTGTGCCAGGCCCCGTGCAAGGTGCTAGGGAGAGAGCTGAGAATGACACAGACTCAGAGCTTGCAGTCTGAAGGATGGGCGAGGGAGAGAGAGAACAAAGTAGTGAATGTAATTTCAGATGAGCCGGATAAGGAAACAAAATAAGGTAATGGTATAAAAAGCAATGAGAGGAGGAAGTGGCTATTTTTGGTGAGTAGTCAGGGAGGGCCTCTCTGAGGAGGTGACAGTTGAGTTAAGCCTTGAATAAGGAGGAGAAGGAGGCTGTGTGAAGATCTGGAGAGGAATATTCCGGGCAAGGGGGCAGCAAGGGGCCTGCGTGCTCCAGGGGAGAGAGGGGGAAGGAGGAGGTGAGGACAGTAGGGGGTACAGTGGGGTATAGAGTGGGCCCCAAATTTTTGACCATGACTCATGGTGAGAAATGTGTTTCCCATTATAATCCATGTTCATGTACACATATGTCACTGAAACAAGTTTCAGGAAATGATTCTCCCCTTACAATACGAGATGCCTGCGGATATTTTCTTCTAATTCATCTTCACAATATGCTGGTTGCAGTCCACTCAGTTGATTTCAGGGTCTGTTAATGGATTGTGACCCCAGTAAGGAATTTGGACTTTGTTTTTGGTTGACAGCTTGTGGGATCTTAGCTCCCCAACCAGGGATGGATTTTGTGCCCTGTGCAGTGGAAGTGCAGAGTCCTAACCACGGGACCACCAGGAAATTCCCTGGGTTTTATTTTTAAGAATTATCATATAGCAGCATTGACTTTTTTTTTCTTTTTGTATACAGTTCTCTGAATTTGGGGGGGGGGGTTATTTTAATCCCTGGGTGCAGAGTAGGTGCTCAGTGGAGGTTTGCTGAAGTAATGACCGGGCAGCCTTGGAGGAGGCGGGTGGGGTAAGGGCTGGGTTTCTTCTGGTTGGAGGGCACGCAGGCAGGGCGCAGGGCTGCGAATGGCCACCCAGGACACGGGCAGGGCAGCTCCTCAGGAGCGCCCAGGGAGCCGACCCATCTTCCTGAAGCTTCGGGCTGGCATCATGTGGTTCCTCTCCTCCTTTTCTTCACCCACTAAGCTTGGTGGGAAGGAAACCACCCGCCCTTTCATGTACTGGGCGCCGTTGGCCCTGTGATTGTCCTCGTGCCTTGCTGTTCACACTGCTCTGGGTGGTGGGAGTCACCATCCCACTCTCTGGAGGCCCGGCGCGGTTGGGTACCTTGCCCTCCACACTTAGCTTGGCAGTGGAGGCATTCCCCGTGTCTGTGTGGAGTGGGAGCCTGGTCCCACTGCCTCGGGTGGTTCACCCTCAGGTGATGGCCGGGGAGCCCAAAGCTCAGGCCAGGTTGGGCCTCCAGTCTCCAGCTCCCTCAGGGCCCCTTTCTGGTCTCTCAGCAGCCGGTGTCTCATCACCCAGAAAGGGCCTGGCGCTGTCTTCCCCGCCATCCGAAGCATCTACTCCCGTGGACCCGGGAGACAGGGCTCAGGTAGGCAGTTTCTGGGGGAGTAGGGGGGTGGGTGAGGCGAGGGGACAGCTGCACTGCCGGCTTCAGCGGGTGTTCTCAGTCCCTTTCCCGCTGGCTTTGGAAGTAGAGGTTCATTGGCCAGGGCAGGGGGCAGGGGCAGGGGACGGCAGACCCAGGAGAGGCATAGAGCATCCAGGGCACTGACCCTCCATCATGGGACTGGCAAGACTCACACATACAATACAGCAGACTCTCCCCTTGATTCTTATGAGACCGAACTGTCGACCTCCTAACCTGATTCCGCTTACTCCTCTCAACAACCCTGGGAGGCGGGTATTATGTGTCCTGATGTACTGAGAAGGAAACTGAAGCCCCGAGAGGTTTGGCCACTTGTCCATGATCTCTAAGCTGGGAAGTGGGGATCACGCTGTCAGTTCCAAGATCTCATGGTGTGACCCCAGCCTTTCACATCTGGACAGCGCTTCCCAGTATGCAAAGGGCTTTCCCCACCTGCTCCCATCTGCTCCTTGCCGGAGGAGCTCCTGAGGGGCAGGGAGCCTGGCCCAGGGTGGGTGCCCAGTGAGTATGCGTGGGGCTGAGACTGGAGGGTTATAGAATTCCATCCGGCAGGTGCAGACCCAGGGCCCAGGGATGGAAGCAGCTTGCCCAAGGTCACGGTGCTTAGAAGCTGAGAAACAGACTTAAATCTACTTGGCTCTGGCTGGGGAGACAGAAAGCAGTTGAGGTGGGCCTCTGAGGACAGTCACCCGTCAGGGAAGGTTCACCTGCAGGGATTGGAGAAAGTCTTATACAACCAGAAGGTGCCTTCTTGCAGAGAGAGCCCCAGAAACTAGAAGCCAGGATTTTTTTGTTTCCATCCTGACTCTGAGCTTGAGCAAGTCTCTCCCTTTCTGGGCTTCCTCAGGGGTCTTCCTCCGTGAGCCTCTCATCCTCTGCCCCTCCGGGGCTCTGATGGAGCGGTTAGCACTGTGCACGCTTGGGGGACGGCCACAAGAGAGCAGGGAAACGGGGAATGTTCTTGAACCAAAGGGCTGGTGACCCTGACCCCACCCCATTCCCTGCAGGGTGAGGAGTGCTCCCCGGGCAGCCTGTCGAAGCAGGGCTCCCACCGGACCCCCAGCAGCACGTGCGCCGCCTGCCAGCAGCATGTGCACCTGGTGCAACGGTACCTGGCCGACGGCAAGCTGTACCACCGCCACTGCTTCCGGTGAGTGGGTGGGGGAGGGAGCGCCCCTAGATTCAGCACCACGGGGTGCCAGGCCCCTTGCCAGGCTCTTCGTGTTGGAGCATCTTTCTTATCCCCGTTTTACTGATGAACAAACGAACCAGCGAGGGGAGAACATTATTGGCTCAGTCCCAGAAATAGAGACAGAAACAGGGCCAGAGCTCTTTGAGACTAAGCACCTGATGATGATCAAGGTACAGGATATGCTTTAAAAGCCTGGAGAAAAGAAAGCACTTTTTAAAATTTTATTTTACTTTTAGATTTTTCTTCCTTTTTATTTTGCATTTGTGTTTTCTAAAAAGAAAGCAGTTAAAAAAATTATAGTAACAACTTGCTTTGAATGTGTGGTTCCCCGGGGAAGTGACTGTTTAAAGAAACTTGAGTAAGAGGCAGGGAATATATAAATAGCTTAGAGAATATATGGAGACGTTTTACATGTTATAAAAAAAAGTCAGTGAAGAAAACTGAATAGTCAATGAAAACCAGTGAATGGGAGTTATAGCAAGTATTCAGCTATGGGTGTGTGTGTGTGTGCGCGCGCGCGCATGCACGCACACATGCATGCACATTCAGGTGTAGTGGCTGGACCTGAAACCCAGGCATCTGATTGCAGAACTGAGGTGTCATGAGGGCCAAAATCTTGGAGAAAAGGAACCACTGCATTGATGTTGTCATGTCTGGCTGTCAGGACAGTGTTTTAAAATCTTTTTATAGTAACCACCAGTAAGGCACGTTTGACACCGTGACCAGTTGTAGGTACATCCATGAAATCAAATTTGCGTAAATAGATACACACCCGGAATTAGGTTCATAAAAGAAGTGTGATACACTCTGATACATAGTACTTTATCCTATTTCATAGAAAAGCAAAACAAACCTGGTTGGTTGCAAACCACTAAGTTGATTTTTTGAGCCAGTAATGAGTGGTGGCTTGCATACTGGATGGAACCTTGAGGGGGGAACCTTTGCTTCCTCTTGCAGCAGAAACTGAAGGCATGTTTCACAACTTATGGTGTTGCTTTCACGTGGTTTTATTGTTCTACGATGATTCTGACAGTTACCATTTTCCTTTTCTGCTGGCAAGTTATGAGTATTGAGACAGGGTCTGGGCTGGCAGCCAGGAGGAGGGGAAGGTACAGCTTTGGCTGCTGGAGAAGGGGTAGCCAGCACCCTGGGCTGGCTGAGTTGACCCTCCCGAGCCCACCCCTCTTCTCCCTGGCAGGTGTCGGCGGTGTTCCAGCACCCTGCTCCCCGGAGCTTACAGGAATGGGCCAGAGGAGGGCACCTTCGTATGTGCAGAGCACTGTGCCAGACTGGGCGCCAGTGGGCGGTCAGGGGCCAGGCCTGGAACCCCGCCACAGCCAAAGCAGCAGCAACTTACAGAAGAAGCCAAGGAAGTGGAGGGGGGCAGCCCCAGCCTGAAGGTGACTGCAGGGGCCGAGGCGGACGTGCCCAAGGCCAGCCCCGAGGGCCGACCCCAGGTCCCTGCCAAGCCCCGGGTTCCCAGCAGACCACAGGAGCTGGCCAGCCCCCCGGCCAGCCGCCCCACACCTGCCCCCAGGAAGGCCTCCGAGAGCACAACCCCGACGCCCCCCACGCCCCGACCCCGGTCCAGTCTGCAGCAGGAGAACTTGGTGGAGCAGGGAGGCAGCAGCGGCCTGGTGAACGGTGAGCTGGGGTCCCGTTGGGGCTGGGGGCTCCCTGGGGTGTGCCTGGCGTTTAAACGTACCTGTGCTGGGGAGTATCCGTGGGGCAGCTGTCTGTGCCTGTGTGTGGTGGATATGCTGGGGACAGCTGTGGCACTGAGGTTATTAATTCATGCAGCAAGTTGTTACCGAGGCCCCTCTGTACACGCTCTGTTCTCCATGCTGGGGGAATGGGATGTGTCTGGGACTCTGTCCACACTCAGGTGACCTCCCCCCACGCCCAGCCTGTGTGTTTGTCTACATCTGGGTGTCTGGCAGGGACTGCTGGGGGGCAGTGGGGTGGGGGAAGCTGTGTCCCTGGTCAGGTGTACCCTGGGGTGCTCCCCAGCCTGACCTCCTGCCCTGCAGTAGAGATCTCTGCCTCACCACCCCACCCCGTAAAATCTTCCCACGTGACCTCCCTGGGCTTCATGAGCTCATAGGAACAAGGTTCTTTGCAACCCGAGACGCGCTGGGCAACTCTTATCGGGAGAGGCCTGGGGGAGGGAGGCTCCCTGGTTTCCTCCCTCTGGGGCTTGTTCTATTCCACGCTCATGGAGACTGGTTCCTGAGCTGGGCGTTCAGACCTGTTTGTGCCTCGGAGGCGCTGCTGGTCTCAAGGGAGAGACAGGCAGACACAAGGATTTCGGTAGAATGTAAGAAGTCTATTAAGACGGAGGAGCATGGAGAAGGAAATGGCAGCCCACTCCAGTACTCCCACCTGGAAAATCCCATGGGCAGAGGAGACTGGCAGGCTACAGTCCATGGTGTTGCAGAGTCGGACACGACTTAGTGACTAAACCGCAGCAGTAACAAGGGGTAATGGGTGGTGGTATGATCCAATGACAGGAGATTCAGAGCTGAAACTTGAGGGGAGAAAGGGGGATGCACAGAAAGAAGCAATGGGGGGTGGCAAGGAGGACCCTGGCCCCATCCCCACACCCAGTGATACTAGGGCCATGGGAGAAAACACAGCCTGACTTGAGCGGTTGCAGGGAAAGCTGTGTCTTCAGGGGACAGTCAGGTTGTTAGCACAGGAATGTGAAGGGAGCATTCAGGATAGCAGTGATTTCACTGACGAAGGTTCCAGCAACTAGGAAGGAGCAGGAGACAGGAGAAAGGAATGTCTGGGACTTGGATGACAATGCCCAATGTCAGTACTTCTGTCCCTCGTTGTACTGGAGGTCCTAGTCAGCTGGAAAACACCAGGAAAAAGAATGAGAAAGAAGTCAAACAGTATTTTCAGGTAACATAGGCTCAGACGGTAAGGCGTCTGCCTACAATGTGGGAGACGCGGGTTCGATCCCTGTGTTGGGCAGAGCCTCTGGAGAAGGAAATGGCAAGCTGCTCCAGTACTCTTGCCTGGAAAATCCCATGGACGGAGGAGCGTGGTAGGCTACAGTCCACGGGGTCGCAAAGAGTCGGACACGACTGAGCGACTTCACTTTCTAATGAGAAAATATTAAAAGAATTACAAAAGTATAAGATGAATGTACTCAATGCCACAGATTGTATACTTTATTTAAAAAAGTAACATGGACTGTGTAATCCTGTTCCACTTCATGTTATATTTTACCCTTTTGTTTAAGTTTGAGGTTTTTGGTAGGCTTTTTTTTTTTTTTTTGAGGAAATAGACAAGTTGATTCTAAATTTACATGAAGGAATAAAGAGTCAAAACATTCCTGAAAAAACAAACAAACAGAAGCAGAGGCTACTGTGGAATTCACAGAGGACACTGGGGAGTCAGGGGAGGCTTTCAGGAGGAGGTGACCTCGCGCCGAATTGAGACAGTATTTCCTGTCCACTTTGGGGAAGTGTCAGAGGGGCACTTGGGTTCCCCCTCCTTAACTGAAGTGCACGGGGTGGGCGAGTGGTGGTCTCCAGGTGTCCTGGCCTTGTGGCTTTGACCTTCTCCACCTGTTACCTTTGGAGTTTTATCTAATCTCCCTGAGCACTGGGCTGGGGGAGTGCAAGGGTGCAGGGCAAGTTGCCATGGCCGCCTGGAGTCCACGACCCGCCGGGTGGGATGGAAGGGCACCCCTAGGTGAGGCAGGCCCTGGGGTTGACTCCCTGACGGCTCCACTCCACTGCCTGGCTCAGAGCCGCCCATGAAGGCCTGTCTCACTCTCCTTTCCCACCTAGGGAAGCTGCAAGAACCCCCCGTCCCCAAGCCCAGAGGGACCCCCAAGCTGTCAGAGAGGTATGCCGGCTCCGAGGGGCTTTCAGGGCCCTGATGAGGGGGCGGGGAAGGGAGTACCCCCAGGGGTCTGGGTTGGCAATAAGGCCATGTGACCTACCAGCGCCCCCTCCTGAGAAGGGGCGGGGCTCCTAGCTGGTGGGCAGGAGCCTGTGGCCACACCCCCTTTCTGTGTGGCTCCCCCGGGACCCCTTTCCCTGGGGCAGCAGGGCCTGGTAGCAGGCTGCCTCGGGGGTCCCTTAATCTCCCCAAGCCTCCGCTGCCTCTGGAGTGTGGGAGGCCTAGGCCTCCTAGAGTAGTTTTAAGAATCAGTAGCAGAGTATAGAAAGACCCAGCAAAGCTCCGCTGTATGCCAGACTCAGAGCCTCCACCCCCTGGAACCCCACATCGCAGGCGAGGAACCTCGATTTCCAGCTCTTCTTTGGGAGCTGTGCTTTCCCCATATGGTCCCTGGGCTGAGGGCGGAGGGCGGAGAGAGACAAAGAGAGGCAGAGGGAGGGGAAGAGAGAGGCGCCCCCTGCTTTCCATTTGGGCTTTGGGCCCAGATGGGCCCCCCCGGGCTGGGGTGGGAGAGGGGAAGGGTGCCGTGTCTTACCCACCCGCTGTGGGACGCACTGTCTGGGGAGAGAAGGACGCTGCCCCTCCTTGCCTGCTTATGTGTTCTGCCTCTTCTTGGCCTCCGTCCAGGACGCCAGCCCCCAGGAAAGACCCGCCGTGGATCACACTGGTGCAGGCAGAGCCAAAGAAGAAGCCAGCCCCCCTGCCCCCGAGCAGCAGTCCCGGGCCACCGCCAGGCCAGGAAGGCAGGCAGGTGGAGAACGGGGGTGTGGACGAAGCGGCCCCGCAGGGCCCGGAGCCCAAGCCGTACAACCCGTTTGAGGAGGAGGAGGAGGCCCCCGCTGCACCCAGCCCAGCCCCCGGCCCTGCCCCGACCCCACCGGAGTCCACACCCAAGTCGCTGCACCCCTGGTACGGCATCACCCCCACGAGCAGCCCCAAGACGAAGAAACGCCCTGCCCCCCGAGCACCCAGCACGTCCCCCCTTGGTGAGTGCTGTTCCTGGGGGCTCCCCGGAGAGCTGGGACCCTGGGGTTGGGTGAGCCCAGGGCCTGGGAAGGGCAGGGGCTGCCGTGGGACCCCACGCCAGGTCAGGTGCCGTGTGTGCTCTCAGGTAATCAGCGCAAAGCCGTGGGGAGGTAGCGTCTTCTATTTTGCAGGTAAGGAAGCTGAGGCACAGAGAGGATGAGTGATTTGCCCACAGCCTCCCAGCACTTAAGCAGTGGAGGCAGAATTTGAACCCAGGCTCTCGACTCTACTCTCAACCCTTCATAACCCACCTGCAGGACGGTTGTGAGAATTAAATGTGTGATCCATTGGTATGCTTATTAACACGGAGTCAGGCTTGGGGAAGGCGCGTGACAGGGTTAGCTCCAGTCCTGCCAGTCCAGTCACTGTCCTCCAGTTCCAGGTGCCTGAGGCTCTGACCCGCCTGTGTGACGCGGGCGCTAGTGACTGAGCAGTTCGTCCCCTGTGTGCGTCCTCAGTCTCCCCAGAAGATGGAGGTGGTGGGCCAGGTCCTGGGCGCTGTGCCTCCCTCCGCCCGGCCCTCCCTCTCACCATCCTACAGTCTTCTCGGGCCCAATGCCCGGTCCCCTTCCATCACAGCGGGGCTCCACCTGCCTCGGAGACCTCAGTGGGAGCCCCTCAGACAGTGGGGCCAAGAGCATGCTAGAGATGACGGGAGGCCAATGCTCAAGTGGTCCAGGTCCCCCCAACTCCCGCTAGGGCCCTGGGACCCTCCAGCTGAGCGTGGCGGGTCAGCTGATTGGAGGTAGTGGGTGGATGGGGGAGGCAGCCAATGGGATGAGCTCTGAGTCGGACACAGCTGGGTCCAATCTCAGCCCTTTTCTCTGAGTCTGTCGTCTCACCTGGAAAGCACAGATGATACTTTGAAGCATGGCGTCCGTCATCCATGAGGCTGAAAGTGGCGCAGGGCAGTGCCTGGCCAGGAGCCGGCCACCACTAGAGCTGCCCGCTCCTCCTCCCCTGTTGTTTTTCCTCCACCTCTGCTCAGTACGAGGCCTTTTCACCTTTTCAATTGGGCTTTCTTTGGGTCAGATCAGACATGGGAGGGGAAGTGGAGGCTGCAGCCACACTAGAGGAGGAAGCAGGAACCATAAGGATACCAGGGCTACAGCTGCACCACGAGGCACAGGCCAGAGCCCAGAGTGTGCGGGATGAATTTGGGTGATCTGTCTGCCAGTGACCTTGGTCCTGTCCCACCTTTGCTGTCCTTGAGGCTCCTGCCTGCCTGCCTGGATGTGGAGGACTTGGGTTTCCTGGGCCACCTGCAGTTCTGTTGAGAGCGAAGTGTCAGGCGAGGCCAGAGGGCCTGTCTCTGCCCCCTCGCTCGGCACCCATTGGCGGTTTGGTTTGTGCAGCGCTCCACGCCTCCCGCCTGTCCCGCTCGGAGCCGCCCTCTGCTACCCCGTCACCAGCCCTCAGCGTGGAGAGCCTGTCGTCCGAGAGTTCCAGCCAGCCCCCCAGTGGGGAGCTCCTGGAACCACCCGTAGTGCCCAAGAGCTCCTCAGAGCCTGCTGTCCACGCCCCTGGCACCCCTGGGACCTCTGCCAGCCTCTCTGCCAACTCCTCCCTGTCCTCCTCCGGGGAGCTGGTGGAGCCCAGCGTGGACCAGACGCCTCAAGCCAGCCCTGGGCTTGCCCCCAATACCAGGGGCAGCCCAGGTCCCCCGCCAGCCAAGCCCTGCAGTGGCACTGCCCCCACGCCCCTCGCACTGGGTGGAGACAAGAGCCCTGCGCCTTCCCCTGGAACCTCGTCCCCGCAGCTCCAGGTGAAGGTGAGTGCTGTCCTGTCTAGTGGACGTGGGCCTGGTCTTGGGGCAGGAATGTCCAGAGCCTTCCATCATTGCTGGCCCTGACTTGTGGGGTGACCTTGACTCTGCCCATCTGGCCGTTCATCACTCCATGCACTGAGGTACAGCTCCCTCTCAACATCCTTTCATCCGCTGGCCGGACCGCCTATCCATCTGTTCACCTGTCCACTTGCCCGACCTTCCGTGTCTTGAGGCAGCCAGCTCTCATTTACTTGCCGAGCCATGCACGTGCTCGTTTGAGACCACGCAGCAGCCACCACTCACCCACACATCCTCCATCCGCCTTCCATTCACCGAAGCCCTGTTTGTGACAGGCTCTGGCGCAGCAGTGTTGAGGCCCTGTCCTTGCCCTCCAGGGGCTCCCCGTCTGCTCAGGGAGACAGGCCTAGACGATGGTCCTTCCACCTGGGGTAGAGCACAGAGGGGAGGGGATGACGCCCTTCTTGGGGTCGTGTTCCTTCTCCAGAGACCTCAGTCTCCCCTCCTGTAGAACAGGGCTGATGGTGTACCTTGAGTCGCTCCTGTGTGCACGGGCTGGCCTGGGCTCCCGGGGAGATGGCTGTGGTGGTCCTTCTCACCAGGTGCTCACAGCCAAGCGGAGGGTGGGGTACGGTGATGACTCTGCCTTGTGTGGAGTTTGTTGTGGGGTGGACTTGTAGAGGAGGGGTCAGCTCTCAACAGGTAGAGAGCCCAGGAAACAGCTTTACTGGGTGCTTCTGTTGTGGCCACTGCAGGGGTACAGACAGCCCCGGCTGCTGCTCCCTTCCCCAGGCCCCCTCCCAGGCCGGCCCCACACTCCGTCCCCTCTGGGGGCTGCAGTGTGCACCCACCCCCGGCAGCTCGTTTTCCAGATGACCTTTGTGGCTGGTGGAACACTTGTTTCTCAGGGCCCCACCAAGAACCAGGGGTCACCGGGGGCAGGACACTCCTCTGGGCGCCTGGTTCACCAAGAGATCTCTCCTTTGCGCCACCAGGCTCTTTTCTTTTTTTTTTTTTTTAAATATTAAAGGACCGGAGTCACTTGGCGCCACCAGGTTCTTTTTTTCTTTTTTTTTGGCTGTGCCAGATCTTGGCTGTGGCACGTGGGATCCTTAGTTGTGCCATGCAAACTTTTAGTTGCTTCATGTGGGATCGAGTTCTCTGACCAAAGATCATGCCTGGGCCTCCCTGCAGAGTCTTAGCCGCTGAACCACTAGGGCAGTTCCAGAGCCACCAGGTTCTTTTTTAAAAAAATTACTAATTAATTATTTTTGGTTGTATTGGGTCTTCTTTGCTGCGCGCGGTCTTTCTCTGGTTGCAGGCACGGGGGCTACTCTTTGTTGCCATGTGCCGGCTTCTCATTGCGGTGGCTTCTCTTGTGGCCGAGCGCAGGCTGTAGGCGCATGGGCTTCAGGAGTTGCAGCACGCGGGCCCGAGAGTGTGGGCTTCAGTAGCTGTGGTGCACAGACTCAGTTGCTCCGAGGCACATGGAATTTTCCTGGACCAGGGATCGAACCCGAGTCCCCTGTATTGGTAAACGGATTCTTAACCACTGGACCACCGGGGAAGGCCACCACCAGGTTCTGATCCTGCACTTTCTCCCTCACTCTGCAGTCCCCTGAGGGTCCGGGGGTGGAGGGTGGCTCCAGGCCGGCTGTAGTCCTGGTCTGACCCGCCTGACAGAGGATAAGTCTGCAGAGGAGTCTGAGCTGTTGGCTTGTGCACCTTTCAAATGTCATTTAACCTTCTCTGGCCTGGGTGGCTGCCCCCAGTCCGACTCTCACCACCTGCAGTGTGACCTGGACAAGGTCCCGCCTTTTCTCTGGGCCTGCAGATGCTCTGAGGGGTCCCAGGTTCCTTGCTGTAGAAGTGGAGGATAGAGCTGATTTTGAGTCCGCCCAGTCCCCTCTACAGGCAACTGCCCGTTTCCTGCCCTGGGGTGTGTGAAAGGTTGGTTTGAGGGAGTTCTATGGCTGAGAACCCTTGAGGGACACAAGGCCTTCGGGCTCTCTGACCTTGTTGAGCCGCTCCAGGTGTGATTGTGGAGGGTGAGGGTTGAGCCCCTAGGGGGCTTCCTTCTGGGGTGCCCCATCCCTTACCCTCACCCTAGGATTTGGGGGGAATCTGAGACAGTGAGGGCAAGAGACAAGGCCCTTGGGTGGGTGCCGCCCTATGGGGACCAGACTGTCTCCCGGCCGCACCTGGACTCCTGCGTCAGCTCCGAGAACAACTTCCAGCCTCAAAGAACTCCCCCTCTCCCACCTGAGTGGCTGGCATAGGTGGGGTGAGAAGCCCTCCGCTCCCTGCTCCTCCCCTGGCTCTTGGAAAGCCAGGTCAGCACTCCTGGGAGCATTCCATGGCCTCAGTGACCCCTGTTTCCTATGAGCTGGGGGAGGTGATGGGAAGATGCTGGCACTGCCCTCGTGGCTGGCAGGGTCTGTTCTCGTGCTGGGCCTGCCCGCTCTGCTGGCCTCAGAGAGGACAGAGATCTTCCCAGGGCGGGCAGCGCAGGATGGGGGCCTTTCCTGGGTAGGGCAGGGTCTGCCTCCCTGTACTGGAAGCAGGATCCCGCTTTTGCACTTTCTGGCTGGGCAACCCCAGGCAAGGCGCTGAGCCCCGTAATCCCTGCTGGGAAAGGGGTATTTATGAGGCCCGGGTGACTTACTGTTGCTTCATCCTGCCCTAAACTGCATGTCCTGACCACTGTCCCCAGCGCTGGAGGGCTGCCCAGCCTGAAACAGACCAAGTCACACTCCAGCTTGGGCCCTTGGGAAGAGTGTGACCTTGAGCCAGTTACTTAACCCCTAAAAACTTGAGTTTACTCATCTGTAAAGTGGGCAGACACGACCCACTTTGCGGAGTGGTTGTGAGAATTGGACAAGCATGTCTGACAATGTCAGACAAGTATCCAGTGTGGCAGCTGCACATGAGAGGCTCTGGGAAGAAGTCTTTGCTGAATGACTGGGTGCCTCAGACTGGATGCTGGGAGATTCTCTGCCTGATTCCCACCCGCCCTTCTTTCCATGGTCCCACATGATCAAGCTCCCAGGGTCCTACTGCCCCTTCCTGACTTATTAATATCTTCTGTTATGTTTCCCTGCCTTTAGTCCTCCTGCAAGGAGAATCCATTTAACCGGAAGCCATCACCTACAGCATCCCCAAGTGTAAAGAAGGCCACCAAGGGCTCGAAGCCAGCGAGACCGCCTGCCCCAGGACATGGCTTCCCGCTCATCAAACGCAAGGTATCTGCCGGGAGCCCCAGATACCTGGCTGCCTGGGCTCGGGCCCCTTCCCTTGGCGGCCTCAGGCTTCCTGTTGCACCCTGCAACAGGGTGGTCCGTTGGGGCAGCTTCCCTGAGATGTGGGAGAGGGGGCGTGCCTGGGAGGCCCAGCTGGGAGATCTGACTTGCAGCCAGGGGGAATTTTGAGCAGATCAGCTGCTCTGACCAAAAGCACTGGGTGATGCATTTAAATTGTTACTAATAATAGTTTAAGGATCAAAGCGTTCACATGACATACTTCTACTTAAACAGCTTAGAGTATTCTTGGTTTCTCTCTCCTTTGGGTCACTTTCTCATATTATGGTGTCCTTTCTGGAGTGGCAGAGAAGTGGAGGAAGTTGCCAAGAGAAGCAGAAAGTTGTGTCGCCCTCTGGGCGTGCCTGATGGCGCTGGGACCCAGGGCATGGGGTGTGGGACAGAGCCTGGGAGGCCAGCACTGGCCAAAGGGAAGCTCCTGGCAGCAGACAGGTGGGAGGGCAGGCTGACCGCAGGTGACTGGGCGCTGTTGGGCAGGTCCAGTCCGACCAGTACATCCCCGAGGAGGATATCCACGGAGAAATAGACACCATTGAGCGCCAACTGGATGCCCTGGAACACCGTGGGGTCCTGCTGGAGGAGAAGCTGCGTGGTGGCGTGAATGGTGTGGGGCCTGTGGGGGGCTTGGCGGTGGTGGGGGGACTCGGGTGGGTGAAGCCTCTTCCCCAGGGTAGGGGCCGCCATGGCTCCTTCTAGGATGGGGACTGTCACCAGCCCTGGCCTCAGTGAGCATCTGGCTTGCAGAAGGCCGTGAGGATGACATGCTGGTGGACTGGTTCAAGCTCATCCACGAGAAGCATCTGCTGGTTCGGCGGGAGTCTGAGCTCATCTACGTGTGAGTCCTGTCTCCCCTCTGTTCTCGCCTGGCTCCCCCTGACTCTGAATCCACAGAACTCAGGATTGAGAATCTTCACCTTCTTCCCGCATCAGCTCAGGGCAGGGCAAGCAGCCAGGGCAGAACTAACAGTCACCTTCTTTCCACCTTCCAGCTTCAAGCAGCAGAACCTGGAGCAGCGGCAGGCCGACGTGGAGTATGAGCTCCGGTGCCTTCTCAACAAGCCAGGTGACGGCGGCCACGCCCCGTCCCCGGTCACCAGCCCTGGGGCCTGGTGACACGGAGGAGTGGGCTGGGGAAGGACGGACAGAGCCCTGATGGGGAGGCCTGGGCAGACTGTGGGAGCAGGGCCAGAGGACATGGTGGGAGGTGCTGTCTGGGTCCTAACAGGGGATTAGTAGACTCAAGCCAAGACGGGAGAGGGGACCCGTGTGGGGCTGTGACATCTGTGTGTCGGATGACAGGCCTGCAGAGAGCTCCCCAAGGCCAGGAGCAGACTGACCTTTTTTGGCCCCCTCCTCCCCTGGAAGGTGTGGGTGGGTAGGTCCTGGGGTGTAGGGTTGGGGGGGGGGGTCAGTCTCCAGGGCCCCAGGCTGCCTCGATGAATAGAGCGTGGCAGGACTCTGCTGGTGCGGGGAGGCCCGCCTGCACGGTGTGGCTCAGAGCGACTCTGGGAGGGAGGGGAGGGGTGTGCCGAGGATGGAGGAGGGCAGGGGGAGGGGCTGGGCATGGAGCCACACCGTCCTGTGCGCTGCGGGAACTTGCTGGTGTCCTTAGGATGTGTGTTAGCTGTGCATCCCGGGCTTGGCACGCAGCCTCTGGCCCCATGTGTGACACAGGAACAGAGGTGCCCACCTGGGTGGGTGTTCTCAGGACCAGGAGATGGGATGTGGAAATGCGCTGTGTGCTTTGAGGGGCTGATGCTTACTATGTGACCGAGCTGGGGTCTCTCCATGACGTGGGGTAAGCACAGCTGTGGGCTGAGAGAGACCGCAGGACTGTGGTGCGTCCAGAGGCAGGAGCCAGGGCTTTTGATCACTTCCTCTGGCCCAGGTGGTTAGGAATCGTTGTTTCCCATTGAACAGATGAGGAAATGGAGAGCCAGAGAGGTTGAGTCTTGCCCCTTGGTGGTGGAGCCGGGCTTCCTTCCGAGTCTCTGACCTGGCCGTGTGCCTGCACACACGCAGCCCCTCCTCCTGGCTGGGATGGTGGCCCTGCTTTCCCACTGACCGGGTAGCTTGGGAGGCTGGATGAGACCCAGAGTCAGGAATGCCCCTGGGGAAGTCACAGAATATCCCAGCCCTCCACTGCCCTCTATGAGTCACTCCCAAATCTCCGGAGGCTGGGGCGTGGCCACCACTCCGAGGGAGCCGCAGCGACACCTTGTGGCCAGAGAGGGGCCCGCACCTCTGTTCTCCAGGCCAGCCTGGCCCTGGTCTTTTATGTTATTCTCCAGTCCTGTGTGAGATGGCAGTGCATCCTGGGCTTCTCTTCCTGTCCTGACTGTCGCCTTTGGAGGGTGATACCTGTTTAAAGGCCCCAGGTGGGCTGGAGATCTGTAAGACACTGTAAAGGCTGCAGCTTGGGGACCTGGGGCTGCCAGGAAAGAGGCACTGGCTCCACCCTTGCTGTGTGACACTGGTCAAAGACTTAGCTTCCCTGAGCCTCAGTTTCCCCCCATGTAGGTTGTGGACATAACTTACCCAGGCCCCAGACTCGAGAAACAGCAGAGTAGGCTTTGAACTGGGGTGATGACTCTGAAACCCACATTGTCCCTGGAACTATGCTGGGCCACTGGTCCAGTTTTGGCAAGAGGCGGCGGTGCGGGGTTGGGGCATGGCTGAGGGGTCTCAGGATGTTATTAGGAGATGAGGAGGCCTGTAGTGGCAGATGTTGTAGAGGGAAGGTCAAATGTGGGGGCATTCGTCACCTGGGAGTCTGTGGGCTGGGTCAGAGGAATACCAAGGAGCAGGTGGGTCTCTGAGGGTGTGGTTCTGTGGGATGGCCTGGGTTCTTGAAATCAGGAGACTGAGGGGGGAGGGCAGCAGGTGTTTGAGATATCAGGGACACTTCTGGCAGGTCTCCCAACCCCCAGGGTCCCTTCTAGTCCACCCTCCTTCATGGCATTAGATGGATGTCCGAGTATGCTTCTAGGTCACATTGCTTCTGCTCTACGAGGACCGCTGGGGTTCCCTGTTATCTCCCGACTCCGGCCAGCCCGCCACTGGAAACTCTCAGCAGGCCCAGCCTGAATCCTGCCTCCCCCAAGAACCACCCAGTGAACACTGGTTGTATGCACGCGTGAACATAAACAGAAAACTCTTTGGCCCATGCTGGTCTCTGTTCTCAGAGCCTGTATTGTACTGGTCCTCTCGGAGCCCCCCGGGAGAGTTTCTTTGGTAGGCAGGCTGGTATTCTTGGTCCCTTCTGCAACAACCTTCATTCCTCCAAAAACTGTAATCCCCACCCATCTGGGCTCCTCCTTGTCCTCATGGTGTCCAGCGTGGGGCTGGTCTGCAGCCACCCTTAGCACTTAGGCGTTGGTTCCTCGCTTCCTGGGCCTCATGTCCCCGACTTTTCTCCTTGAGCAGAAAAGGACTGGACAGAGGAGGACCGGGGCCGAGAGAAGGTGCTGATGCAAGAGCTCGTGACCCTCATCGAGCAGCGCAACGCCATCATCAACTGCCTGGACGAGGACCGGCAGAGGTGACGTGGCTGGGGGCAGGGTTCCCAGGGCTTTCTTGGGAAAGAGACCTTCACTGCCAACCATCCCAGCTCCCCCGTGCTCAGCCTGTGTGGACTCAGAGAGTCTGGAGGGGCCTGAGAGATGATCGGGCCCTTCCTCCTGTGGGACGCTCAGCTTCCCTGTCTCATTTCAGGGAGGAAGAGGAAGATAAGATGTTGGAGGCCATGATCAAGAGGAAAGGTGAGGCCCTTCCTGGGGCTCTGACCCGTTTGAACTCCTGCAGGGTGGGAGGACCGGTTGAATATAGAGTTGGAAGGGGCACCCACAGGGACAGTGTGCAAGCCTTTCTTTCGCCAAGAAGGCCATGTGTAGCAAGGCAGGCCAGCCTCTGACCAGGAAGATGGGTGTGGGATGCCGTGGTACCAACAGGGAGGTTGGTGACATATGGGGCCATTTTCCAGGACACGTCTGCCTTGAGTTGTGCGTTCCTCCTTGAGATCCACAGCTGGTTCAGGAGGGATCTTGTGGGCTCAAAGAGCAGTCCTCCTCACCCTTGGAGAAGATAGTGCCCAGAATCGTTGAGAGAGCACTGGACTGGGAGTCAGGAGGCCTGGGCCTAATCTTGGTTCCCCCAGTGACTCATTTTGTGGCCTTGCGGTTCCGTCTGGGCTCCAGTTAGACTGGATTCTGGTCCCAGCTCTGACGCGTCCCAGCTGGGTGGCTTTGCGCCAGCGCCTCACCCCTCCAGGCCTGACTCTCCTTGTCTGCAGGATGGGGGTGACAGAGGCACCCACCTCCTGGGTAGGTGCTGAGGATGACTGAGATAACGTGTATAAAGCACTTAGCCAGGGCCTGGCACCCACAAAGAGCTCGGTTGGTGGTAATCTGTTTCAAACTCACATTTTCCTTGTCCATAATAAGTGAGGGACTGGGCCAGATGATTTCTGCAGTTTCTTCTAGCTCTGACAGTCAGTGTTTGTGTTGTAAGCCACAGAGCTGCAGGGGAATCGAAGCTTTTAGAGATAAAATGTCAGCCGTGCTCTAGGGCTCCCCCACTGCCTTCATGAGTGCTCATCTCCCGATCCCTGCCGAAATGCTGGGAAGGGGTGGGGTCCTATCCTGGAGGTGAAGAACTGGAGATGCAAAAGGATAAAGGGACATGTCCACGGTCCCAGGCGACGTGGTGGTGGTGGTGGTGGGCTGAGACTGTTGGCTGCCACTCCCCGCTGTCGCTGCCATTCCCCACCATCACTGCTGCCCCCCGGCTGTCACTGTTGCTCCTCGCTGTCACTGCCACCCTCCCCCACCCCCCGCCGTCACTGCTGCTCCCCCAGCCGTCACTGCCGTCCCCCGCCGTCACTGTCGCTCCCTTGGCCGTCACTGCCGCCCCCCACCGTCACTGTCGCTCCCTGCCGTCACTGCTACCCCCCGGCTGTCACTTCCACCCCCCGGCCCGCCCCAATTGACCACCCTTTTCCTTCTGCAGAGTTCCAGAAGGAGGCTGAGCCCGAGGGCAAGAAGAAGGGCAAGTTTAAGACCATGAAGGTGCTGAAGCTGCTAGGAAACAAGCGTGATACCAAGAGCAAGTGCCCCGGAGACAGGAGCTAACGGCACGGACTGCCAGCTGGGACACCACCCCCGACTGGCTGCGCTCTGCGGGGCCGGGGGCGGGGGGGTGGCTTCTGTGTCCCTTCGGAATCAGTTGAGAGGAAAGATGACTTAGGGGAGGGAGCCTCTGGATGATGGCCTCTCCCTCCTCAGGGTCCTCTGGCTGGTCTGGGCCAAACAGTTTTTCCCTCTCCTCTGAGCCCCCAGCCTGGCTCTCCTGGCCCCAGGAGCGAGCAGGGTCTCCCTGCCCTTGGTCCCGCTTCGCGCCTGCACCACGTGCGGAGGCGAGTGGAGGGTCTGTCCACCCACGGAGGTCTGCTCATGGTGGGCCCTCTGGCCTGGGGCTCCTGCCTTCTGGGCAGCCTGGCAAGCCAGGCTCGGCCGCACCGGCCCCTTCCTGCCCCCTCCCCATCCTGGGTCTGAGTCCCTGTCTTCCTTCGGGGCAGGCGGCCCTGCCTCTCTTTCTCCGCACTCAGGAGCTCTATTTATGAAGTCTCTTAATTAAAGTTGGAGTTCGTTACTATGTCCTCAAGACCCGAAGGGGCCTGATGGACAGACCCCTCCCTTTGTTCCTCGAAGTCCTAGGAGGTGCTTCCCTCACCTCCGCTCATTCCGCAGGAAGTCTCCCTGCCCGGGACAGGGTGCTGGGGCGGTGGGGTGCCCGAGGGCTGAGCCCCCCGAGGGAGGGCCGCGGGGGAGGCGGGCATGCCGCCCGTAGGTGCTAACCCTGGCCCTTCCCCACACACCGTGGCCCCGGCCCCTCCTCTAGACTCTCCCCGCCACCCCAGGGCTGGGGTGCGGCGGAGCCGCTCCTGGGGGGTCAGCGCCAGCCTGTCTCCTCACACACGCCTGTTGTCTGTTCCCTCCCGACTTCGTCGACTCCGAAGGACTGACGGCCGCTCACCCCCCGGGACGGCTGTGGGAGAGGAGGAGCCGATGGGGACCAGCACCTTCGCCCCAGGGGACGTGCCCGGCAGCTTTTGGGGCAAAGCACTGTTGCTATAAGCTATTTGCGGGGTGCCTCTAGGGCCCTTCCCTCAGCACGCCTCTGGGGAAAGATCACACTGTATTAACTTGCGAGGGTTTTCCTCACCGACAACAAACAGAGACCACCTCAGCTGCCAGTGCCTTGCAGCCCTGGGCCACCCTCCCCTTGCCAGGCCCACCTTCTTCCCTGCCTCCGCCGGCCCAGGAAGGCGTGGAGGGGCTGTCCACCGCCGGGGGCCCCTGGCCCTCTCTCCCTGCCCCTGGGCAGGACGCCTTCCTCTGCAGGGACCAAGCCGCCTCCGAGCATCTCCTTCCTGATGGGCCTGTTGATCTGCAGCTGGGCTAACCAGCTCCAGTGCTTTTCGGGGGCCAGGCAGGTGACACGCGTGAACCCAGGCTGGGCGCGGCCCCGGCAGGCTGCCTTGGCGTCAGGACACCTGGGTGGTGGGGACTGGGGTGAACTGGGTGGATACACCGCAACTAGAGGGGGAGGCTGTCCCTCACCCAGGTCAACTGTAGCCTGTGGGATGTGGGCCCCGTGGGGCCAGATCTTTGCATTTTTCAAAAGAAACTGGAAATCCAGTGGAGCGTGTGTGTACTTTGTAAAACTGACTTGAATTGAAATCAAGGGTACGTGCTACTGTGTCAGAGTGCGCTGACTCGGTCCTGGGTTCTCTGGTTTGCTGCCTCTGGGCCACAGGCTGCGGCCTTCGAGGTAGAGGATGGCCCTCCTCCTCAGGTTGCGCCCTGAGCCCTGGCGTTCTTGAGGGAGTGTGGACGCAGGCTTCCCATGGAATGTTCCGGAGCCCCAGCCCTAGAGCTGGTCCTCTCTGTTTATTTGTTTGCGGCTGCAGGACTATATTTATTCTGCAAACCCCAACTGGGATCATGTGGCCTGAGAGGATTATATGAATCCCTCCAAGTGGGAGGCTTGGTTGAAATTTCTGAAATACTTTGATTTACGGGGACGTGAAAATGACAGGATACTGGAGAGCGTAAGGCCTGTGGTTGTCAGAGTTGTGGGGACTGCTGCATGCTGTGTGCCAGGCCTGGGACGCAGCTCCTGTGGGTGGACATCTCAGCACCCAGGCCTCACAGGCGAGCTGCTGGAGATAAGGCAGGCTGCTGGAGATAAGGCGGGCGGGCTCAGACACACGGGCTGGGGGTGGATCTCTGGAGCAGGGCTCCTTCAGTCTGGATGCATCCACCCCTTTGGGTTTCTTTCTATGGGTTGTGGGTTTGGTGATGGAAAAACCGAAAGCTAACTTTGAATCCCGAGGAGGCCACTTGTTGGTTAAATGCCTCTGGTTGGAGTCTCTGGGTGAGCCCTGATTTTCACCAGGGATGGTGAACCATCGCCAGTGTTTACTGAGGGAGTCAGTCAGGAATGACACCAGCGCCTAGCACAGCACCCGCCCATGGGCTGCTCCCAGAGCCCTGGTTCCATTTTTACTGGAAAAAAACAGCTAGAAACCAACTGGGCTTGAAAAATTCTGACTCCTTGAACAAATAAGCCTTATCCCTCTGAAAACAAAATGGTGTGTGTAATGACCTACAGTAAATGTGTTTTATTAGCCAGTTAATCATAGTGGTTAAATATTTGTCCAAGGCTGTAAGAAGTCAAACAAGTAGGTCCTAAGACGGGTAGGAAGAAAGGAATCATATTCATTACTAAGTTCAGAAAACCTAATGTGCGGGACACAGGGACACACAGTGGGCGAAGCGTTGGGAAGAGGCCCTGGTGGACACCCTTAGACACACACCCAAGGTGGTTAAGACCTGGACCTGCTTTCACTGTGCACGTGCGTGCGTGTGTGTGTGTATGTGTGTGTGTGGGTATCTGGATCTGTGTGACTGGTCTCAGAGGCTCAGCTGACCCCAGATCCCTGGGCAGAGTCTGGAGGAGAATCAGCTCATTTTCTGAGATGTGGTCCATTTTCTAGGGTGCTGTGTCCAGGGTACCGTAGGTGGGGGCAGTGCTATACAACCATTTCCATGGCTGAAGGGCAGAGTGGGTGGGCTGACCTGGGGGTGACCCTGCTTGGCAAGGGGGCGGGCTCCCCCGCCTCCTTGGGGTGGGGAGCAGGGGCGAGTGGTAGGTTAAGTGGTGGCAAGAGCTTTCCTAAGTTCCTCACTCCTCTTGTGGTCAATGTCTTCCATTTCCTGTAGTTTCTGCAGAGGGCATTGGGGAAAGCTGGGTGTCAGGGGGGATGTGAGGCTAGAGCGGGACCCCCGAGACGGCCCGAGTGGACCCTCACTTCAGCTCACGTCTCGTCCCCCGCACCCACGTCCCGTCCACCTTCCCTGGTGCTTTTCCTACCTGGGAGATTTCAGTAAGGATGATCCCGCGGTACTGTCTGCCCTGCCCCAGGGCCTCCATGTCAGCCAGGAATTCTTTCCTCTCCTGAATTTCCTTCACCACTGGACAGGGAGAGGGCCGTCCGTGTATAGGACAACAGGGGCCCCCGCGCTCCTGGGAGGGATGGTGGGGCGGCAGGTTGCCTCTCTTGGGAACGGGAAGCAGTTCTGTGGTCCGTTTCTCACTCGATGGCCCTCAGGGATTCCCCCCTTCCCCTTCTCCCGGGGCTCTTCCACACACACTCCCCCGTCCCTTCCCCAGCATAACTGGTCCCTCAGGGACTCACGTTCTTCAAAGCGGTCCAGCTCAGGGGCTGGGTCCTCCTGTCGCACGGGAGGGGGCTTTCTTTTCCGTTCCTTTGGCTTCTTCCCGTTGGCAAAGATATTCTGGAGTCTTCGCTTCTCCTTCTCTAGATCCCCTGTCGGGCCCAGATGTGGCCTAGGTAAGGTGGGCAGGGCACCCCCGATTCCTGGAGCATGCTCACTCCAGGGTGCCTGGGAACATGGTAGGGCTTCTGCAAACCCAGCACCTCCTACCCTGGGCCGCCTCTGCACTGGTCAATCACAGTAGGCCGGGAGGTGTTGAAAGAACCCAGAAGAGAGCTTCATCAAAACCCACACACTGGGCTTCCCTGTTGGCTCAGCGGTAAATGTGGTGGTTTAGTCGCTAAGTCGTGTCCGACTCTTGGGACCCCATGGACTATAGCCTGCCAGGCTCCTCTCTCCACAGGATTTTTCAGGCAAGAATACTGGAGTAGATTGCCATTTCCTTCTCCAGGGGATCTTCCTGACCCAGGAGTCGAACCCAGCACTCCTGCATTGCAGGCAGATTCTTAAATGCAGGAGCCATGGGGTTCTATCCCTGATCTGGGAAGCTCCCACATGCCACGGAGCAACTAAGCCCGTGCATCACAGCTACTGAAGCTGTGCTTCAGAGCCTGGGAGCCGCAACTCCTGAAGCCCAGGTGCTCCTCAGGAGAAGCCACCACAACGAGAAGCCTGCCTGCTGCTGCTAGAGACTAGCCGCTGCTTGCCTCCACTAGAGAAAAGCCAGCATGAAGACCCAGCACAGCCAAAAATAAATAAATAAAATTATTAAAAACAAACAAACAAACAAACCCAAAGACTGCCTGGGTGCAGAGCAAGGCTAAGGAAACTCAATAACTGTGCAGTATAGCCCGGATGGGGAGGTTGTATGGAGGGGCCAAGAGTCACATCAGGTGCCAAGTGGAAAGCAGGGGATGTAATCCCTCTCTGAAACAGGCTGGGGCACAGAGGAACCCGGGGTTCCAGGCCCCACATGAGCTTGAGAGAGCGACAGCTGTGACACCTGACCTCCACAGATTCATCAGAGGTGGGGGGAAACCAGTTAACTGTTAGAATTCTGGGAAAATGTATACAAAGTAACCAGATAAACGGTTTCCCGGCACACCCTGAATGCCTCCAAGCTAACCGGGGAGGTTCCAGAGCACTGGTATAAACAGCCTGAGAATTTGATTAGCCGCCTACGCAGCACCCTGTGGGCTGTTTGTGTCCCTGCCCCCCTCAGCCCCCTGGGAGGGTAGAAGAGGGGCTGTGGTCGAGGCCCCTTACTCACGGGTGGCTTGAGGCTTGAACTGCTCCCGGCTGTAGGCCCCGTTGGCTTGGCACCTCCTGGCAGGCCGGAGGTGGGACCGGGGTGCCAGGATGGGAGGCAGGTAGATGGCTGAGCTTGGCTGCTTGGAAGGCAAGACCCTCTGGCTGGAAGTTGGGCTGCACTGCAGGGGGAGAGTGTCTCCTCCTGGGGAGGGAAGGGGAAGGGTCAGGGTCAGGGTCAGGGGGCCCACCTAAGTGGTCCCTACCTGTTAAAATAAGTCAAACGGTACGGAAGAGTCTTCCCATCTCCCCTCCATACCCTCCCCTCTACAATGAGTAGTGGTAACAATTTGGTGGTCTCAGCCCATTCTTTTTGATGCTTACATAATCGTGTTCAAAGATGTATGGGCATGTATAAGATTCATTTTTCAAAGACTGGATCACGCTGCATTCTATTCAGTAATAGACCAACAATCTTCCATGGGGTCGCAAGGAGTCAGACACAGCTGAGCGACTGAACTGAATGAACAATCTACCATGAACATCTTTCCAAATCACCCCATTTATCTAAAACGTCTTTATTCTTTTGGCCGTGCCACGCAGATCTTAGCTCCCTGACCAGGGATTGAAACTGTGCCCTCGGCAGTGAAAGCTCAGAGTCCTAACCACTGGGCTGCCAGGGAGTGCCCTCCGACCTCTGTTTTGATTTGAATCCTGTCTACCTCGCGTACCTTTCCAGCCTTCTCTGTCATCACCCAGCAGGGAGTATTGAGCATGCACTCTATGGGCCAGGCCCGGGACACGGGGCAAGGAGGTCAGAGTACTGCCCTCACAGTACTTACATCTGGGGTTTAGGTGATGATAACAGCGGTGACGCTGACAGTACCGCAATGGTTGCAGTTCAGGGCTGGGCCCCAGGGCGTATCAGAGCAGGATTCACGGTTATAAATAGGGCAGCCAGGGAAGGCCTCACCGACACAGTGACATTTGAGAAAAGACCCATAAGTGGTAAGAGGCCAGCCAAGGTGATATTTTAGGGAAGAGCATTCTAGGCAGGATGGGTCAAGTCCTGAGGTGGGAATGTGCCCAGAGCATCTGAGAACAGACAGGAGGCTGGGGTGCCAGGAACGGACTGAGCCAGGGGTGGGGTGGAGTGGGAGTAGAGGTGAGAGGTCAGGGAGGGCAAGAGACGGGCGGGGCCTCATAGGCCTCTGGAAAGACTGGCTTTTACTGTGTGTGAGGTGGGAAGCCATTGAGGGTTCTGAGCAGAGGAGTCACCCCTTTAGCTGCCATTGAAAATACAGCGTTGGGAATTTCCTGGTGGTCCCTGCTTCCACTGCAGGGACCACAGGTTTGATCCCTGATCTGGGAACTAAGATCCCTCAAGATGTGCAAGCAAAAAAAAAACAAGATAAAAAAAGAAAATACAGAGTTGGGGGTCAAGGGCTTCCCAGGTGGTGCTAGTGGTAAAGAACCTGCCTGCCAATGCAGGAGACATAAATGACACAGGTTTGATCCCTGGGTCTGGAAGATCCCCTGGAGGAGAGTATGGCTACCCACTCCAGTAGTCTTGCCTGGAGAATCCCATGGACAGAGGAGCCTGGCAGGCTACAGTCCATGGTGTCACAAAAAGTCAGACAAGATTGAAGTGACTGAGCACGCACGCACGGGGATCAAGGGCAGAAATAATCACAGTCAGGATATGGTTTGAAGGTCAAGCAGACAGGACTGCTGGTGGGTTGGATGTGGGGTCTCGGAGAAAGGGAAAGAGGGGACAGGATGACTCTGATGTTTCTGCCCAAACAAACCCGAAGGATGGAGCTGCCATTGTTTCCCGCTGCCTTTCCTTTCTCATGCCCTCTATCTAGGGCCAACCATGGTTTTTCTCTCTCTTCTCTGAAGAGATGCTATGCTTTCCAGAATGTTCCTCATACTCTGTCTGCTATTTCTACCTGTCCAATGCCAAATGCCACCTTTTCTTTTGGCTCAGTCTCAGCAAATAATTAGAGCCCAAGCAATTCTGGGAGTTCAGGTGAAGGAGAGGAATTTGTGGTTTGTGAAAGAATTTAAACTAAGCCTCAAACAAACAAGTAGGACTTGGTTAAGAAGAGAGAAGAGAGGGGAATCTAGGAGAAGAAAGTACACTCAATACCAATACTTGGAGGCAATATTTTAAAGAGAAAATGTCTAAGGAGAAAAAAACTGCCAGGCAAACTGGTGACTTGTGTTGACCTAACCACTAATCCAATTAGTTTGTCAATAAATATTGAACACCTCGGAGTCAAGGACTTCCCTGGTGGCTCAGATGGTAAGGGGTCTGCCTACAACATGGGAGACCCGGGTTCAATCCCTGGGTCAGGAAGATCTCCTGGAGAAGGAAATGGCAACCCACTCCAGTACTCTTGCCTGGAAAATCCCATGGATGGAGGAGCCTGATAGGCTACAGTCCATGGGGTCGCAAAGAGTCAGACACAACTGAGCAACTTCACTTTCACTAGGAGTCAAGGTACAGTGGTGAACAAGGCAGGCTCAAACCTTGGTCTCTAGGTATTTACTTTTAATGGAATTCCTAGCACATTCTCTTTATTGTCATGTTGGAAGGAAGGAAGGAAGGGTTAGCTGCTCAGTCGTGTCTGACTCTTTGGGACCCATGGACTTAGCCCACCAGGCTCCTCTGTCCATGGGATTCTCCAGGCAAGAGTACTGGAGTGGGTTGCCATTCCCTTCTCCAGGGGATCTGTAGGGGACATCAAATGATTAGTAGATGACTTGAGTATGGAGATTGAGTTATGTGACTCAGCTGCGTTGTGGTGTTAGGCTCTGGCAGCCTGAGTTGTCCTTGTCCACAAAGAGGAAGGAGATCTGACTTCTGAACTGACCTGACCCCCAGCCAGCGCTGGGCAGTCAGTCTTTATCTCTCTGACTCCCCCATCCCAGTTTCTGTGGTTGACCAGATGCCTCCTGATAGGCACCTTCTTTCCTGAAAGGCAATAGCTATTGGCAGATTTGAGTGAAACCTGGCAGGCTTGAACCTTCTGGTATCCTCTTAAAGGGAACTTTACAGACCTCTGTTCTGATCCCCTAAGAGCTGATTCAGTTAAATCTCAGAAAGCAAGGTTGTTTTCAAGATCTTAGAAGGTACAAGCTGAGCCACCAGAGAAGCCCAAGAATACCGGAATGGGTAGCCTATCCCTTCTCCAGGAGATCTTTCGAACCCTGGAATTGAACTGGGATCTCCTGCAATTGCAGGTAGACTCTTTACCAGCTGAGCTATCAGGGGAGCACTCTGATGTGCATAGTACTATTCAAATATCTGACTCTATTTCTTCCACAATTAGCAGTTTCCCTAAACTGTAAATTTTTGAAGGTAAAATAAAAAGATACATAAAACCCCATTTTGTAACAAGAGGCCAGATCGAGTGATTAGAGTTAAATCATATTCAATGCTTCAGGTTAAATAATTGTACTTGCAAAAATAAAAGTAAAAATGGTTTAATAAAAGATTGTTCTGTTTGTAAAAAAAAAAAAAAGATCTTAGAGGGCACCTTGTTACCATGCCCATGTATATTCAGTTTTTTGTTTTCCTTAAAAACAAATAATATAGTGTGTGATCAGAGGTGAAGTGTGGAAAGGTTTTGCATAGTTTTTCTATGTTGGAAGCCTGCCATTAATCGCGTTTCTGCCAGCTAAGCTATGAATGAATAAAACCATGCATGAGACACACACAGGCCTCTCGTCTGGAGGGCTCATATGGTATGTGTGTAAGAGGGTAGGAGTGATTGCAGACTTGACAGCGTTTGGACTGTCTGACTGGGCAGGAAGTCTCAAATGGGCTGGTGCCCTATTGGGAAGGCTGGCTAGAGCCGGACTGCAGGAGCGGCTCATGGGCTGGGACCCATATCTTGGGAAGAAGCAAAGACCAAGACCCTGCAAGGTCAATTCCTCGGGAACAAGGGTCAGAAATACTATTCAAATTTTGTTTTTTTTGCGTGTGTGTTTTTAAAATTAGGTCCCCTACTCCTCAACATGGAGAAAGCATTAAAATGTGACTCAGAATTCCTTTCCTTTGGAAACCTCTCTGGTCAGCCTCTTACGTTTAACGGTGTCCATGATGTGGCGCTGTTGGAAGTTAGTCAGTTTGGATTCCTTCATCATCACTGCAAGACAAAGCACTTCAGTGAGGCTTCCTGGGCTGCAAGCAGATGCCTTCATCTCACCCCACTGAAATGTAATATTGTATCACCTCCTGCTCCCATTCTCGCTACCTGAGTACTTGGCTTGTGGGATTTGAGTTCCATAAACAGGGATTGAACCTGGGTCTCCAGGCAGTAAAAATACTGAGTCCTAACCACTGGACCACAAGGGAATTCCCTTCCTTTTCTACAATTTTTTGCCCTATACCATTCATCACCATCTAAGTTCTATATACCTTACTTATTATTTGTTACTTTCCTACTAGAATATTAACTCCAAGGGAACAAGAATTTTTCCTTATTTCTTTTCTTTATTGCTGTTTATTCCAGCACGTGGGACAATGTCTCAAGCACACAGTGTGCTTTAAAACTTTTTTTGTTGAGTGAATGAATGAGTGAACAAGTATTCATGAAGCATGTGCCAGGGACTGGAGCTACAAATGTGAGCCAAAACAGGCATCATGCCCTGATGGAGTTCATGAACTGAATGTTAATTCAACGTTAATTCAATGGAACACACTAGGTATCTGATTACAGGTTGCACTAAGCCCAGTGAAGGAAAAGGTATTTGGTAGTGTGCAGACACATAACAGTTGGTTCCACTGTGGTGACGATGGGTGGAGAGGAAATAAGTCTTCCCTGGGGAAACTGAAAGTGTGATCTAAGGGGTTCATGGGAGTTAACCACTCTGAAATTCTTAGTTCTTTGACTTTGAGTCACTTCCAAGTTGTAGGACCCGGACCCCTGAACCGTTCTGAACTCCAGGCTTCTTATCTGTAAACTGAAAATACCATTACTAAGCCATAAATAATGTAGGGGAGAACCGAGAAACAGAGGGTACCCGTGACCACCGCTCTTCTCGCGCCCTTTAATGCACTGACCTCTGAGCAGCTCGCAGGTCCCTGGGGTGTAAGTGGTCGGCTTGGGACAGCGCCAGAACCCTGGTCCTTTAGTCACCGTCTCCACACTCTCCTGGGAAGCCATGGGAGGGCTCTGAAGAGGGAAAAACCCAACGAAACACTCCGTCTCCCAGATCCAATCTCTTCTCACACCCTCAACACCACCCAAAGTTTGGGAGCGGGTGTCGGGTTGCAAAAGAATCGTGATGCCGCCTGTCAACATCGCGACAGTGCCCGATCCTTCCACCTTGAACAGATCCACTGGCAGATATACACACGCGAACAGAGACCTCATCCTGACCTGGCGCCTGTGGCAGGGAAGCCCCCTCGGGAGGAATGGGGCGTGAGGGTAGCCGTGCCCGTTGTGTGATACGCCCAAACGGGAAACCTCACCCTAAAGTAAGACCCGGGCTGGGTGGCCTCTCTCCCCACAGAGAGCGGCGGCTGGGCTCCGGAGATCGTAATCAAGGCTCTGAAGCAGCAGCCGCGCCTGGGCCCTCGCAGAAATACTTTTGAGATCTCAGCCACTAGAGCCTGCAGCTAGCGGCTCCGGCTACCATGGTAACGCAGACAAACAGCACCGCGCATGTGCATATTTCTCGCCCCCGCCTGCCTCCCGGAAGTGATTACCTCTAGGTCACGGCGCAGGCGCAGAGTACGCTTGGCAGCGCGCGAGGCGGAGGTACGCTGTTCGCCGGTCTCCGCGCGGGTCTGGGTCGCGGAACCCGGTGGCTGTTGCGCGGGCGTCATGTCAGACAACGAGGACAAGTGAGTGAAGGAGCTAAGTGACTTTTGCGAAGACTCAGATGGGGCGGATGAAGCGGGAGCCAGGGTCGAAGGAAATTGAGCCAGGGGTTGAGGGGACTGGGGGTGCTGAGGGCGCCCGCAGAGCCGGAGAAGGGAAAGGCTGGGAACTGGGAGCATAGACCCGGCCAGATGCTGGGCGCGGAAAAGGCCCCGGCTCGAGGGTCCAGAGAGGATCAGTGAAAAAAGTACCTTTCAGCAAACTTCCACTGAGTCGGGCTCTATGTTAGTACCAAATGTTGAGATGTATTAGGTATAGTCTGTGCTCTTCAGCTGGGGTCTCTTTCTAGAAGAGGCCCATAGTTAAGATGAGGACTTAGTCAGATGACTGACTTATTGGATGATTCACTGGTTAGGTGGATATTTATTGAGAGCCTCCTACGTATCACATGAGACTCAGATCTCTGCCCACTTTGATTCTAGTAAGTGATGCTCTAACTAACGGGCTTCTTACACTTGTGCAGTTTTGATGGAGACGACTTTGATGACGTCGAGGAGGATGAAGGGCTCGATGACCTGGAGAATGCCGAGGAGGTCAGTACTGAGCCTTGGGCTCCCCTCTCTGCAACCCAAGCTGCCAGATAGCGCCGCCAGTGATGGCCGATTGCATGCCTCTGCCTCCCGTTTGTGGTCAGGGTACTGCCAGTTCGAATGAGGAGAGATCTAGTCCTGGGTAGTGGAGGAGTCCTACAGGGTTGGCCCAAAGGCTTTTGTCCTCTTGGATCACAGAGCCTGGCTTCTGAGGCAGTTAGTTGACTCAGAGTCGAAATAGCCCCTTCATTCATTGTGCAGACATATGCTGAATGTTTATTATGTACCAGGAGCTCAGCAGGGTGAGGCTAAATAAAGAGCAAGGAGGAGAGTGACCTGGGATAAGGCTGGAGAGGTGAGGGCCAAGATCAGGCAAGATTTTGTAGGCTAGGGGTAGCAGGAAGCTGCTGACAAGTTTTGGGGAGCTGGGGAGTGGCATGATCCAGTCCCAATTAGGGTGCAATCCAGGTGACGTCTGTAGCTTGCCCTTGGGTGCTGGTAGTGTCTGTGATGAGAAAACAGATTCGAGAGATTTTGGTGGATTGGATGTGGAGCTGAGAAAGTGGGACATGACAGGAATGACTCCCGTGTTTCTGGCTTGAGCAGCTTGGTGGACGAGTTACTGGCGTCATAGATAAAATAGGGTTTTCTGTGCTGTATGACTGGTGGAGGAAGTGCTTTGTGTCTTCTGGACAGAGGGATCCCTTGATTGTTTTTTTAGGTTGGTAAGGTGAAGGCCCTTTTTTTGTTTGGGTTTTCCTGTCTGCCTGGCACTCTGAGGTTACCTGTTCACTGAGTCAGAAACCTTCTTCTCTATCCTTCTGATCCCTTTCCATCTCTCTCCTGTTGATTCTGCCTCCTCCATGTAGTTCAGTCCTGTTCCCGTTTCTCTATTCCTAGTGCCTGAGCCTGGTTTAGATCCTCATTGGTTTTCACCTGCATTACTGCAGAAACTTTTTACTGGTTTTCCTGCCTTGAGTCTGCTGTTTGCTTTTCTGCTGCCAGAGTTGACTTTTTCTCCTACCCACATGATTGGTTACTATTGGTCTTCCTCGGTGTTCTCTCTGCTTCGGCCCTTGCCCTCTACAAAATATTCTCAACAGGGTATCCAGAGTGATCCTTTTAAATCTTCAGTCGCTCTCTCTCTCTCCTCTGCTCAGAACCTGCATCTGGTCGCTTCTCATCTCATTCTGAATAAAAGCCAAAAACATGCATGACGTCGTCCATGATCCGACCACCTGCTCCCTCTGTGACCTTCTCTCTTCTCGGTGTCCCTGTCATGCCAGGGAAGTTCCAGCTCAGGACTTGTGACTGTGCTGTCCCCTCTTCCTTTTCCCTTAGATATGCACACAATCTGCTCCTCAGCGTCCTTCAGGTCTGTGTTAAATATCACCTCAGTGAGGCCTTCCCTGACCTTTCTATCTCAAATCACTGCATTTGCCCCTTCCTCCAACATCAGCACTCAGACACTCTCTGTCTTTTCTCTCTGTTTTCATGCTGCACATTTTACTACTAATTTTATTTATTGTTCATCTCACTGTATTCCTGGGTCAGGAAGATCCGCTGGAGAATGGATAGGCTACCCACTCCAGTATTCTTGGTCTTCCCTGCTGGCTCAGTTGGTAAAGAATCCACCTGCAATGCAGGAGACCTACCTGGGTTCGATCCCTGGGTTGGGAAGATCCCCTGGAGAACGAAATGGCTGCCCATTCCAGTATTCTGGCCTGGAGAATTCCACTGACTGTATAGTCCATGGCGGCTCACAAGGAGTTGGACACAATTGAGTGACTTTCACTTTCACTGTATTATAAAGTAAAGCTCTATGGGAGAAAGAACTTTTATCTGTCTTACTGCTCTGTGTCAAGCACTTAGAATGCTATCTGACATATAGTAAGCACTCAGTAAATATTTGTTGACTTAATTTTATATTACAGAATTTATTCTCCTGTCTATAACCCTGTCTGCACCTTTTGTGCTAATCATACCCCACAATTAGCCGTCCAGGCTGAGTACGTTCTCTACCTCCTGTGTCTTTGCACATATGCAATTCAGCCTGCCTGGAATGCCCTGTCTTTCCTTCCTTGTTAGCTTGGCAGCTTGTACTCATCCTTCTAGACTAGCCTAGGTCTCATCTCTGGACTGTATTCCTAACCCCCAGGATGAGGTAGATGTCCCTCACTTTCTTGTGTAGTTTGTGGCACGCTGGCACACTTTCATACCACTTCGTGTTTTGTTTACTCTTGTCTTTTTGCCGGACTGTGAATTCTTTGAGAGCAGAAACTCTTTCCGTCTCAGCATCTTTATCATGTCTGGCACATGACAGATGCCTAATAAGTGATTATTAAATATATACATATTTAAAGATGGGGTGCTTGTTCCTCTTCCTGCTTCGGGTAAGGTTGTCTATGCTCAAGGACTTCTTTGTATGGGGCCAACTCTTCCTTCTGGATGGGGCGGCTGGCTTTGGACTGCTGATCACGATTCCTCTTTCACTAGCTCTGAGACTTTGGCCAAGTTAGCTGACTGTCCAACCCTCTAAAATGAGCATTATAATCCCCACTTCATAAGGTTTTTGTGAGGATTGAGTGAGGTGTTACTAAGGCAGTTGCATGGTCACTGGCATGTAGCAAGCAGTAGTGTGGAGGTGCTTACAATCACTGTTGTCGTCATCTTGCCCGTCACCCCCAATAATGCATCCTGAGATTTTTCCCTCTTTTCTGCCTTGCTGCCCAGGAGGGCCAGGAGAACGTTGAGATTCTCCCTTCTGGAGAGCGACCGCAGGCCAACCAGAAACGAATCACCACACCATATATGACCAAGTATGAACGAGCCCGCGTGCTGGGCACCCGAGCCCTTCAGATTGCGTGAGTATGAGCTCCCTCACCATGTTGTCCTTTGGTCAGGCCACCGGGAGCCTCCAAGCTGTTGGTAATGGCCCAGCCTGACAACAGACCCTTCCCTTTCTCATAGGCTAAACAAAGGCGGTGCTGCTGCTGTGTGCCAGGCACTGTGCTAGATCGCTGTCCTCAGGGAGTTTGTGGTCCATTGGGGGAACGGGACATAAGCAGTAGAAGAGTAACAGTAAGAATACAGAGCGTGATGACTGCCTGTCAGATGGGGAAGCGAAAATAAATGAAATAAGATCAGACCCAGACCCTTGTGGGCTCGTTAGTTGCGGGTGCTACAGCAACTCTCACTGGGCTTAAGGTGGTTCTTGACTCGAGTAGACTGGGGCCAGCCCAGGGGAGTGAGAGAGCCCTCCACGTTGAGGCCACACTGGGAACGTGGAAGCACAGAGCAATGGTTGGGGGTGTGGGGGTTTGAAATTAGCAACCCTTCCTTTCTCTCCCAAGTTGGGAACTTGTTGAAGAACAACATGATTCAGGAGCCAGCCAGGAGACAAGGCAAGTCAGGTCAAAATGTGCGATGCCCGCATGTCTGCCCGTCAGCCACAGGCATTGCAGGCGTCAGAGGCCGTGTCTGCGGGGGCGGGGGCCTTGTGCAGAACAGACCCCAAAGCAGCCCCCCCGAGGGCAGGTGGCTTTGAGGAAGCGGGGGCTCTTGAAGAGGCTGGGCCACAGGTGCTGGCTTTCCCCACCAGGCTCGCCTGTCAGATGAGCTCCTCCTCTGTTCTGGTGAGAGTTAAGTGGGAGGACGCAGAGAGCAGATGTGTCACTGTTGCTCTCGTGGCAGGTCCTCCCCAGGGAAACAGGAGGCTGAGGAAAGGAGCCCTGTCTCAGACTTCTTGCCAGCTGCTGGGAGAAATGGTGGACACCTGGAGGAGGGGTGCTTCGGGAAGAGAGGAGTGGGAAACAGGCTCGAAAGAAAAGTTGTGGCCACGGAGTTGTGGGGCGATACCTGTGCTAGGGGAGCGATCTTGCTCAATCTGTGCGCCCCCACCCCTGCCCAAGTTTTCAAACTGCACTGGGCTTTTATCTGTGGAGTGAAGGTGACCCCTCGGTGGAGGGTTTTATTGGGGAGGGAAACCGTTGTTTTTCACTCGATCGGCAGCGGTAGGCCTCCTGCCAGCCTGGTTGCACCCCTTGCTGGTCTGGGTGAGTTGAGAGCCACACTCCGTATGGTGATTTCAGTGTTGCTGGGGTCAGGACCCTCTAGGCTGCACCACAGGTATGGTCACTGCTGGCTACATTTGGCCATTTAAATTTAAATTAAGTAAAACTAGATAGGAGTCCAGTGTTTCTGTCTCCTTAGTCACATTTCATGTGCCCATTAGCCCTTGTGGCTACCGTGATAGGTAACACAGTTAGAGGACATTTCCATCTTTGCAGAGTGCTGGTTGAGTGGTATGAATATGAATATGAATATGAACATGAATATGTCTGCTGAACACGACCCAGCAAAAAGAATAATTCGTAAACTGTTTTTTCAGCAGATAGACTGTATGCAAGTTAAAGTCTTTCAGCATCAAATAAGATGTTGTGCTTGTGCCTTTTGGAGATGTAAAGAGGATTAAAGACACAATTCCCTAATCCTCTGGATGTTTACTGACTAGTAGGGAAGAGTGATCTCTTCTAAATACCCAGAACCCAAGGCAGACGAGATTGATGCTTTAAAAGAGAAACAAAAAAGGAGAGAAGGGAATAAAGTGATGTCGTCTTGAAGGTATCCTAGGTGCCAGAAACAGCACTAGGAAAGTGGAGGCGGGCATGTGTGGTTTGTGGTGGAGGAATGGCAAGTAGCTTCGGGCACAAGACTGGAAAACATGTCATTGGCCCCTTGAGTGACATTTAGAAGATGGGTGTGCGTTTGGTGGACAGTCTGGAGCAGGCATTCCATACAAGGCCCAGCATCCTGCTTTCCTTGGAGGTAAGACTCTTGTCCAGCCTTGTTGGGCTGCAGCACTCCTTCAGATTAAGAGCTCAGTCGCTGTCTGGTGGTTTTGCAGCTGCTGTAACCCTTGGACCGTCAGGGCGGGAGCTTGTCCTGAGTTACGGGCCTGCAATCCTGCACTTAGGAGTAGATGCTGAAAGATGTTTTCTTGGCTATTTGTGGACGAAGTCTCACTCCAGCTCAGTAGCCCCATCTGGTGGCTGAATGGTTGCAACTCTGCTGTGCCTTGCTTAGCCGCTGAATCGTGGCTGACTCTTTGCGACCCCTTGGCTGCTTCCCAAGGAAGGTTGCCACTTGGAACCTCTGGTGGAGACATTGAGGGCACACTCTCAGATTTCCTGTGCATGTAGTAGGGCTGGATGAATGACTATTCTTGAATTATTCATGTCTTGAAAGAAAGAAGGCATATGCATATCAGGGAAAGCATTTTGCCACATTCTTTAAAACATTAAATATTAGGGAAGTTTAAATAATTATTGAGAGAAGATATAGAAAAAGTTAAAGACTCAGTTTCTGCCCTTGGGGAATTTTCAGGCTTTGGGGAGTAACAGACATCAGAATATTTAGCAATAGAATTAGTAGATCATTTATTGTAAACTGGTGGCTCTCGGACTGGCTGGTTATCCGAATCACCAGGGGAGCTTTGCTAATGTAGGTTCTCAGGCTCCTTCAGTAGAGAATTTATTCAGCAGGTCTGGGGGAGGACCTGGGAACCTGTATTTTTGGCACGCTCTCCTGGATGATCATCAGGTTTGGGGTCCATTAGTGTAAACTTGAGTTGGAATCAGTAAGGGTGACTTACTAGAGGAGATGGGCCTGGAACTGGTCTGTCTGTTTTTAGACCCTCTGCTGTGGGCCAAGTGTTGCACTAGAATAGAACTTCGGGTCCTGGACCAGCAGGTCTCATTTGGAAAACTTCAGATGGGTAGTCACAGTATAGCAGTGGTGTTGAAAGGAGTGTGTGTAAAATGAGTCAGGGCCCTGAGGCTTCAGCATGTGCTTTTCAGGGTGGAGACGTCTGAGCCTCTCCCAGGCCTGTAAGAAGAGGAAGCACTCACGTGAGGATGCAGAAGGAAAACAACAGGGCCTGTCTAGGAAACTGTAGGGGTTTGGTGTGGCTGGAATGTGGGGTGAATGGAGGCAGGTAGCATGAGAAAGTACTGCAAAGGTAAGCGGGGACCAGATGAGGTTCTGCCTGCCTGATGGCCATGGGGTCTCAAGGAAGAGAGGTAAACAGGTGAGAGCCTGACCACAGACCTTGTGTCAAGGCTGGAGGAGCAGGACCCTCGAAGGGGGTGTTGCCAAGACAGAGAAGGAAAATGAGGCGAGCTAGGCCCTGAGGCAGGGCTGGGGGTTGAGTAGGGTGGTCAGAGGGTGAGCTCTTGCACATGTGGGTCCTTTGTGTGGGATATTCTGCTGTGGCCGTGGGCTCAGGCGTCTCATGGGTCCTGGGGAAGGTCCTTGGCCGGGGGAGTGGACGTGATGAACGTCACACGACCCGCTAATGAAAGCGCGTGCTTGTCCCATTCACAGTACCTGGTTTCAGTTTGTGGATCACCAGGTTTTTAATGGGAGGTGTTACAGCACAGTAGAGAGGAGTCTTCGGGGTTCAAATCTTGTTCTGCTACTCACTGGCTGTGTGGCCTTGGGGAAGTGACTGACCTCCCTGTGCCTCAGTAAAACGGAAGTAGCGGTAGTACTTACTGCTGCTGCTCAGTCGCTTCAGTCGTGTCCGACTCTGCGACCCCGTGGACTGGAGCCTCCCGGGCTCCTCCATCCTGGGGTTTGCCAGTGCCGGAGTGGGGTGCCATCGCCTTCTCCGATAGTACTTACGACAAATGAAATAGTCTGCGTGGAGGGTGGAGAGCAGCTGTGGCACTTAGTGAATCTTTGCTCATTAGCCAGTACTGTTTTAGCGTTCTTGTTGTGTAGGAGTGGCAGGGCTTTTTGTCTTCATTTTCAAATGAGGATGCTGAGATTGGGAGAAAGATTCAGGGTCTTTCAGGCACAGTCGAAGCCTAGTCTACCGGCTGTCACTCGAGTGCCCTCGCTGTCAGCGCCCCTGAACCACTGCTCCGCACCTGCCACTTTTGGGAGGTGTCCTGTCTCGGCGCCCTTTCTAGGTGAGCTCTGGGGTGCTGATCTGATCCTGTTTGTGAAACTCTCCCCAGCTTCATGCTGGGCCCTCTTCTTGTGTGTGTAATCTCCCCACACCTATCCTTAAACACCTGCAGGATGTGTGCCCCTGTGATGGTGGAGCTGGAGGGGGAGACAGATCCCTTACTGATCGCCATGAAGGAGCTCAAGTAAGTCACCCAGATCCTGGTTCATGGCTGCAGAGCCCTGGGGGGCATCCCTTGGGTGCTCTGCTGCACACCCTCCCCCACTTCCCTGCTGGGGACATGTGGTCTTGTTCCTGTAGACCCTTAGTTTGGGAGTCAGCCCTTCAAGGGGGAGGAAGGGACAGGCAAAGGAGGGGGGGAGGACCTTGATGAGACATGGACCGTCCCTGTCTGTCCCAGCGTCCTTTTTCCTGCTGCAGTTGGTCTTACCAACATCCCTCTGCTTTCTGCCTCGCCCTTCAGCCGTGGGATGGCAGGCCCCTTGTAGATTTTGGTCCCACACTCAGAGAATCAGGGACTTTTTTTTTTTTTGGCTGAAAGTCCTTTCCTACAAAGTACATCCATGGTCTCAAGAGGATGCTCCTAAGGCTTCTCCTCCCTTGCCTTCTGCACCTGCTGTCCCTCTGCTGCAGAGCTGGGGTCACATCCTCACGTACCTCTATCTCTCCCCGGTCACAGGGCCCGGAAGATCCCCATCATCATTCGCCGCTACCTGCCTGATGGGAGCTACGAAGACTGGGGTGTCGACGAGCTCATCATCACCGACTGAGCTGGAGTCAGCCTGCGGACTGGGCCTCCGCCCGTGGCTCGTCTCATAGTCTTTTTATAGTCTTTATACGTGTAAATAGTAAATTCTTCAACTTTCAACCCCCTCTGCCTCCTGCTGCCTGTGAGGCCCACCTCCGTCTTCACTGTTACTGCCCTGCTGCCTGGAGGCTGTGCCCATCCCAGTGGCCCTGGAACCATCAGCTCTTTAAGAAGCACCAGGGCCCTGACCCCCTGGGCTCCCCCGTGTGCCCCCCCGCCATCTAGCAGTCCACCAGAGCAGAGGCTGCTGCAGGAGACACCTCGGCTGCCTTCCCAGCAGACAGACGAGCCTTTGTGCCCAGGGAACTGGTTGCCACGGAAACCCCCAATTTCCTTTCCAGTGGGGACTGGCTGCAGGGGCTTCTCCCTTCTCAGGAGTATCACAGAGCAGGTCTCATCAAGCCACCCATTGTTTTCCTAAGGACCTGCCTCGAGCCTCTTATCATGGGCTCGGATCCCCTTTCAGGAGCCAGTGGCCCCAGCAGGAAGCTTGGGGACGCAGTGATCTCCTGCCCTCCCTGAGAGAGCCCTACTGGGCAAGTCAGCAGCTGGAGCAAGGGCTGAACACCTGCCCATCCCAGCCGCACCACCCCTCCCATTCCCCACCTGTCAGACCACTCCCCATACACCAGTCTGTTCTCCATGACCCACCCATCTGGTCTGCCACACCCATACCCTCTCCTTTCCCTTCTGTGTGGAGACCCTGATCCCTCCAGGGCCTTCACTGGGATGGGTGCTGGGGTGATGGTGGGCAGGGCAGCAGGGCTTCTGGGTTCAAGGCATGACATTAAATCCAGTTGATCACACTGGCTCCTCCCTCCCTTGGGGTGCGGGGGCAGACAACAAGGAGAGGATGTATACTGACACCAATAGGGATGGGAAGGAAACCCATCTCCCTGAATATTCCAGCCTTGACCTTCAGTCTGCTGCCAGCCCCCACTTCCAGGAAGAGGAAGAGCCAGGCCTGCCTGACCTCTGCAAGTGGCGAGGCCCCTGGGGCGGGTGCACCCTGGATAGGGTGGAAGTGACGAGCATCCCCAGGCATGGGAGGGGTGTTGGCTGCTCTGGAGAAGGGTTAATTCAGGGAGCAGTGGACTTCGCACCCCCTTCCACCCTCCTCCAAGCCTGTGGAATCCTTTAATCAAGTTGGGTGCTGAAATTTCAGCTCTGAAATGCCGCCTTTGTGCTGGCATCCAGGCGGCCGCCCCAGAGTGCGGGGGTCACTTTCTCGGCCCCGTTTCTCTAAATGGTCTCTTTGTTCCTGCTGGGCCGCTCAGTATCAGATGTGATTAAAGGGAGATGGGGCTGGGGTGGCGGAGGAGAGAGGGACTGGGGGAGGGAGGGGGTTAACCCTTAGGGGATAGGGTGTAGAGGAGAGATGGAGAAAGGGGTGTTTACCCTCCCACCTGCCCCCTCCATTCTCCACTTTCACGGAGTTAGGCCCTCGCCACTCAGCTGGCCCGGCCAGGGCACCATCTCGACCCTCTCCAGATACACCTGTCCCTTCTCTGTTTACTGCGGAGCCACTACTTGACTGAGGCCCGAGCTCATCCGGAATCTCAGGTCTAAGGAATGAGCACAAGCCATGTCTTCTGACTTCTGCAGGCCATTCCCTCTCCTCCCGTGTTCCCAGTGACTCTCCAGTCTCGTTGAGGTCATGCAGGTGGTGATTTCATCTTTTTGATGTAGCCCCTCCCACCTGCCCTGCCCGCTCCACGTCCACAATCCCAGAGAACACAGGAGCACATAGGAAACACTGGACAGGCTAGAAATGGACTAATGTCCTGCTTCTCAATAGAGGAAAAGGGAGGTTGTAAGAAGTAGGAGCGCATTACTGATTGACCCCCTAATGAAATTCCAGAATAGGCTATTGCATATTTGAAAACACTTGGATAATAAAAAGATTCTGGAGCTAGCATAGGGTTTCTAAGGATATCACCAAGTGAACCGAATTTTCTTTTTTCCAATGGTTACCAGCCTGGTAGGTTGGAGGAATGCCACAGATAGAGGGAACCTTGATTGGAACAAGGCATTAGGCAGTCTGTGGTTGTGATAGAGAAGAAGGTACCTCAAGGTGACATAATTAGATTGAGAATTGTCTGGACAGCTTTCCAAGTATAGCTGATAGAATGGAGAGGTTTTCGGTGGTGGTCACAGGGTCTGTCCCTCTCATTCCAATCTTTTTTCATTAGTAACCTGAATGAGGATATTTGAGTTTCAAACATGAAGCTCGGGAGAGCTATAAACTGGATTCAGAATTCGAAGGATCTAACATAGGTGGGGAAATGGTCAAATGCAAAAAGATGAAATCTGTTTAAGACCAGTAAAAAAATCCCGCATTTATCTACAATACAACGACAGCCAAGCAGCAGAAAACCACTTGCATACAGTTCAGGGTGGTCCAACTTGGCTGCAGGTTTTATCAAGAGGAAGGATTTGTAGTTACCACTACGTTTCATGGGAGTCAGCGGTTTTGGCGAAGTGGCCTGAAGAGCTTGCAGGACACAGCTTCCAAGTGGTGGTCTGGCCACCCTGGAGGACTGGGCTAGTTCTTGGTGCCCCCTCTCCCACCTGAGGTCCTGACTAGGAGGTGAGGGGCTGGAGCCCACAGACAGAAGAAATGGATACTGGATCTAGGGATGCTGGTCTGGAGCCGTGAAGGAAGCACAGCCTCAGATTACAAGCGGAAATAGGGTAGGTGGAAGAGACGATGGTTAAGGTTCAAGGTTTGGAGTCAGCTGGCTTCAGATTCTGTACCAGCACTTCTTAGCACCCACCTCTCAAAGTGTCAAGTCCGTGTCTGGGAAATGGGGATAACGATTGGGCTCACTCCCTCATAGGCCAGAAGGATGTAAAGCACTCGGCCAGGGAGCACCCAGTACATGGGAGCTATTAGTGTCTCTATGAACTGGGTGGAAGGGGAGACTTTAGCCATCAGAGCTGTCCATTGATGGAGTGTAGAGAAAAGATTTACCCTGTCCCTGAGGTGGAGGAGCCCCGGGTCCCAGAGTGCAGGTTGGAATTCTGCTGAGCAAAGAGCTTTTGGGGGGGGAAGCCCCAAAGGATTAGATGGTATGTCTGCCATCGTAGTTTATACTTAGACATGGGCAGCTGCTAGATCCTGGTGTGGACCTGTGTGTGTTTGTGCTGCTGGGGGAGGTGGCAAGTGGAAGGTACAGTGAGAGAAGGCCCACTCACCCGTCCTAAAGGACCAGGTCTACTGACTGCAGACAGCAAGACCTCAGACCTGATCTACCTTTCACATTCTTGTTCCTTGAAGTCTTTGCAAGGCCCCTTCTCTGCTGGGTGAGAATGGGCTGCTTGGAAGGCACTCACGCCGAGTTCCAGCTGAGTGGCCCATCTGCAGTGTGGACACCGGTGGGCTGGGTGCAGAGCTCCAGTCTGAGGCCTTAGTTCTGAGCACCCGCTGACCCCACTGTGACGCCAGCTGTCCTGAGCTACTGCACTGGGCAAGAGAGAGGGGAAGCTTTGGATTATCTGTCCTTTGCATTCTACCCTCTAGCTACTTTCAGAAAGCATTTGAAGGAGCAGGGTGCAGGGATAAGAGACCAGGTCAGGCCCACCAAGCAGGTAACCGGAACCTTTAATTTTATTATGTGGAATGTTTAATGCAGAGTTAATAGGGGCTGGAGTACCTAGCAGAGGGGAGGGGGATAGAGGGAGCTACTGAGATAAATAAGGGGGGGGCAGTAATGAGTTACATGTGGACTTGGGGGTGGAGGGCTGCAGAATAGGAAAATGGGGGCAGAAGAGAGCTACATACTTTATTCAAATACCACCGGGAGGCAAAGGGGAAAAGGCCAGGGCAGCATGTACATGTCAGGAGTTTAGTGTCTTCAGCCTGCTGCCAGCAACCAGGGTGCTGGGCCCTGGGTCTCCCCTTGGAGTCGAGGGTTTGGGCCTGAGCAGCTCTAACTCTCTGGGAAGCCCAAGGAGTTGGGGCTGAGAACGCAAGGACCACAGAGCCTGGTGAGGTTGGGGGGCGGGGGGCTGGTGGGAGCCGGGAGGAAGGCTCTGTGAATTGTCTCCGAATCCTTTCCTGGGGTCCCGGCCTGCTCACGTCCTGGGTGTGCCTCAAAGTCGGAAGGTTGTCCTGGAGTGGGACCTGGCCCTTTGCTCCATCAGACAAAGAATGAGGTTATTGGCACTGAAATGGATCTGAGGGCCTCTGTGCCAATTCCTTCCTGTGTTCAGGAGGGGAGGGGGGCACTGAAGGGTTGAGGAGACCTCCCTCTGAGCCCCCATCCCACCCCCACTCCCTCAAGGCGGTTCAAAGCTATCCTCAGCCCCCCGAGGGGCAGACGGAGCCCGCCCCAGCCCCTGACGCAGGTTTCTGGTTGGCCCTGCTCTTCAAACACGTGGCCTGGCTTCACGGGTTAGGTCAGACCCCCTATTCCTCGCATAAGAGGAAACACAGGACAGGGTAGCCAGGCCTCCGATTCCCATCCGACCGACCCTGGGTGCTTCACCCTCCCAGAGGAGGGTAGGCGGAGCCTGCTCAGATCCTGGGATCGAGGGTCATTCCTGGGGGGGAAGGTACAGCCCCTCATTTTTCAGTTTAGGGGCAACAAGCTACCTCCTTCTCCTCTGCCCAGCCGAGTAGCCCAGGGCTGTGCCTGGGCCGGAGCCTGGGTAGGACGGGGTGGGGTCATCAAAGGCAGTGAGCCAAACAGAAGGCCTTCCCCTCAGCTGTCAGCCTCTGCAGCCTCCTCCTCTGCCGCCACCAGGCCTGAGATGGGCGAGGAAGAGGGCGCGAGGGCTGGGGGAAAGGGCAGGGCGAGCCGGGTGGTGACAGGGGTGTGAGGCCCCCTTCTATGGCCGGGACAGCGTCGTATATACTGGCTGCTCCCAGTGTGTGGGGCTGTGGGACTGGGGCCCCGAGGGGCTGGGGTCAGAGATGGCCGTGTAGAGGGGCCGCTGCGAGGGCCCCATGTAGGAGAAGGCCGAGTAGAGGCCAGAGGTCTGGCCCGAGTGGCCATAATAGGGTCCTGAGGGCTGATGGTCAGAGTAGTCAAACTGGGGGCGGGAGATGGAGGGGAAGGCGGAGCCGTAGTGGGGCAGACTGAGGGAGGTGTAGGCGATCTGCGAGGTGGACGGCTGGTCGGTGTAGTGCGGGGGCCCCTGGGGCCCCGCGGTCTCCGTCTTCACCTGAGCTTTGGCGTCCACGCCAGGCGGCGAGACCGTGGGCAGAGCCACGCCTGGAGGCTTGGAGATCCAGGCCGAGTGTCCACTGGCCACAGCCAGGGCGCTGCCCAGCCCATAGCCAGCTGCCGAGTAGCTGCCCACGTGGCCCGGGTGCCCGTTGGGCGGCAGGTACTGGTCCAACTCGGCCACGTCGAAGGTCTCCATGTTGGACATTACCTCATGGCTGATCTCACCGATGTCCACGTTGCCGAAGTCGATGTGAGGCTTCCCGCCCTCCCCCAGGGAGCGCCCATCCCGCTTGGGGTCTGCCTTGCCTGACTGCAGCTCTGTCTTTGGGGTGGTCGGAGGGGTGGGCGGGCCATGGCTCTGGCCTAGAGGGTGAAGGGAGACAGAGAGAGAGAAAGAGAGAGGAAGCAGGAACAGAGGTCAGCAGCTGATGGTTCACTTTCAGACGCGATGCCTCCAGGAGGCTGAGGATCCATCACGGCATGGCCTTGTTCATTTTAACATGTTCAGGGCGGCCTGCGGTGGCATTTGGCTATGTAATGATCTTGGGTTGATGTCCAATCATTTATGAAATTCCCCAGTCCTAGGAATGCGTCTTTTCTCCTACCAGGATAGGACTCCCCTATCTCGCCCCCACCCCCTCCCAGAGAGGCCTGCTTCATTTTGAGCAAGTTTCCGTTTTCCGCGTTGGAAGGTGCTTCCTCACACCAGCTGAAGTCGGCTGCCCTCCCGGCGCCCCTCAGCTGTGTAGCCCGATGGGGTCTGGCCCGTAGGCCTGACTCGCCCGCTCTCTCTTAAGCACACTCGGCCTCTGCTGGTCGCCCGCCCTGCTCACCTCTCTGGCCCTTATCACGTTGGCTGGGTCATCTGTACACCTCTGCCACCCTGGGGCCTGAAGGGTGATGTGTCACCTCCAACCCCATCCCTCTGCCCAAGGCCACCTCAAGTGCCCTTTATTTAAGGAAACCTTCCCTCCCACCCAGCGCCCCCAATCGCGCTCTCAGCTCCCATCACGCACCACGCGGCCCACTATCCCTCCAGTTGCCTTCTCCCTGCCCGCCCAGGAAAGTACTGAGGTGAGTGACCTGTGCTACCCCATTCCTTCATCTGCCCATTAGCCCCTTCCCAGGTTCATTCAGCAAACACTTAGGGGGCACCACTAAGTGCCAGGCACGGTTGCCAGGCATAGGGGAATACAAAACAAGTCAAATGGTTCCTGTCTGCACAAGCTCCTGGTCTTGGGGGGGGGATCCAGGGACCCACCCAGGGCTGGAGGGCAGCATCACAGGTGCTGTGGTGAGGATGGGTGAGGGGCTCAGAAGACCAGTGGAGGACGCCGCTCGCCCTGCCCTGGGGACGTGGGGAAGAGCTCAGGCAGGAGGAGTAGCTGGGCCGTTTATGGGGAAGAGAAAGCCAGACCCACAGTAATAGAGTGAGCTGGTTCTATACATGGACCAGGGTCTTCTGGTGTGTGTATACCCCCCGAATCTCCAAAGGAGTGTGAGGGAGGGATGGCTGGACGGGACATCCCTTCGGACAGAGAACGTGTTCATGGTCTAGCAAGCTAGGCGCTCCTTGAGGGCAGGCCTGTGCCTCCTCCATCAGACCAGAGGCAGTGCTGAATCCTGTGCTGAAAAGATCTGGACTCTGAGTTTGAATTCTTGCTCTGTCACTTACTGTGTGACCCTGGGCTGACCCCCTATCTTCTCTTATCAGTTTCCTTATCAGTAAAACAGAGATGATACCAAGCAGCTGAGGACATAGCCTCCTTCTGGAAGCTTTCTTGACCAGAGTCTGGTGGGCAGCTGGATATTTTTGGAGACTGACTGGGTGGACGGGGGGTGACTCCTCCCTACAGGTCATGCCCCTTCTGGGTCTTGCATGGGCTTCACGTGCCCTTGATTCTTCCTGTACTTAATTCACGTGTTTTCATCACTGCTCATCCCTCTATAGAAGGGATGTGGGCTCCTGAGGGACCACGGACCATGGGAAGCGACAGGAGGCTCCAGGGACCGTGGTGTCTCATTTGGACGCCTGGTGTCTGCTTCCAGGTCTGGCACAGAGGAGGACTCGGAGTGCGTCTTCTGAAGGCAGAGCTCTGCTCACTGACACTTGCCATGTGCCTGGCCCCAAGCATGGTGTTCTGTATGCTACAAACACAAGTGCCCGCAGAGGCCCTGGAGCCCTCAGCTACATGGCAAGTTACCCTCAGCTTCCTGTAGAGTCTACTCTGTAGCATGAGAGTGATTTGCCACACAGTTGAGGTCTGAGCGGCAGTGTGGCTGTCTCATCACAGTTTAGACAGACTGAATGAGTGAACATACAGAAAGCAAGAAGCACAGTACCTGGCACACAGTAAGTGCTCAATTAACGCTAGCTGCGCTCATCACCAATGAGAATGAAACAGGAGGCCCTGCGTCTGGCTCCTCCGTGCAACATCACATGCTGTGTCTCCCCTGTCAGACTGGGAGGTGGGGGAGAGGCAATGTGCTCTGCCCTCCCGTCTCAGAATCGTCCTGTCCCACCTTTCTCTGGTGTAACTCGCCCACTGGCCTCCATTGGCCTCCTTCACGGGTCTCTTCACCCCGAACCAGTGCCCCCTCCTAGCAGTCCTGGCCAGAGCCCCCTTGCCCAGCCGCCTCCCCCGACACCTGAGCCTGCTCTGAACTGCCAGTGGGCCCCTGCAGCCCAGCTGGGCCACGACAGCCTGGCCAGCCCTTTCCAGAGCCTCGGGTCTCAAGTCCTGCTCCAGCCTTTGCCTCTCCCCGCCGCCCACAGCCTCCTCCCAGCCCCAGGCTCACCCGAGGGGTGCTCGGGGTTTCCGTCTGACATCGGGGAGCCCTCGCCCGGGTGCCGGTGGTCCAGGTGGGCGCTCTTGTAGTGGGCCTGAATGGCGGCCGCTCCGCCCTGCTCAGCCTCCCCGCCTGGGCACTCCGCCTCTCCCTGGGCCGCCTTCCCGTTCTTCCGTCTCCGCGGCTGGTACTTGTAGTCTGGGTGGTCCTTCTTGTGCTGCATCCGCAGCCGCTCGGCCTCCTCAATGAAGGGGCGCTTGTCGCTCTCGTTCAGCAGCCTGGGGTGGGGTGGTTGGGGTGGGGAGACAGCAGAGGGGCCACCATGAGTGCCTGCCCTGGAAGAAATGAAGCCCTGGGGGGGCTGGGGGAGACTGGAGGGCAGGGTCCCGGGTGGGAGTCGCGCTGTCTGATCTAGGGACTGGAGGATGTGAGCCCAAAGCACCGCAGCCTCAGAGGGCAGCCATCTCTGCCCCCAAACCTCTCAGGGACTGGCATGTGAGAGAAGAACCACCCTGCCGCTCCAGGCAGTCCCTGAGGATGGGGTTAGAATAGAGCTTACAAGAGGCACAGAGCTTCCTTCAGTTTGAAAAGTGAAGTCGCTCAGTCGTGACCAACTCTTTGCGACCTCATGGACTGTAGCCTACCAGGCTCCTCCATCCACAGGATTTTCCAGGCCAGAATACTGGAGTGGGTTGCCATTTCCTTCTCCAGGAGATCTTCTCGACCCAGGGATTGCACCCGGCTCTCCCGCATTGTAGGCAGACGCCTTACCCTCTGAGCCACCAAAGACTCTTTCTTCAAAGCCGTCTGCAAGTGGAGCTGGCTGCCTCGTTAGGGGGTGAGCTCCCTGGGACTGGAGGTGTGCAAACAGGAGGAAGAGCCCAGTGTCTGCTACTTCCCAGCTATGTGACCGTGGGCAAGTCACTTCTCTGAGCTTTAGTTTCTTCACCTACAGAACGAGGATAACACCTACTTCTAGGTGTGGGAGTGGCCAAGATAATGGCCAACTCTAATGCTGCCTGTGATAATGTACAACTCTAATGCTGCCTGTGAGGTGGTGGGCAAGAGGACCTGTGGTGGAACCCCTCAACTCTGGAGTCATTTTTGTGAATTCCAGCATGGTGGGGCCGAGGCGGGCAGGCTGCGTGTGCCCCTCACTACGTACAGACCCCCACCTCACGGGGCGATCGTATCTCCTTGTCCAGGAAGGGACAGAAGGTAAAGGAAGCTCTTGTCTTCCAAGACCCTGGACGGGGGCAGTGAGACCCTCTCCCCACTCTGAGCCCAGCCAGTGAAATGCAGCCCCTGCAGACCGTACCTCCATCCACCTGATTCCAGCCTGGGGTGGGGCCAGGGGAGTTCAGGGCTGGGGTGCCCCTGGTGAGGAGGGCAGGAAGGATGCCTCGAAGAGGGGCTCAGGGGAAGAAACAGATTCCCGGACCCCCAGACATAAGGGACTCTCCAGGAGCAGCTCTGTCCTTTAGCCCAAAGGGCCTCTCTCTCCAGCTGCACCCCCTCCCCCGTGGGTGCCCTCTTCACCCAGTCAGGAGAAGGTGGGGCCCTCCTTGCCCAGGATGGGAGGGGGTGGTCATACCAGGCACCTCCTAGCGGGCAGCGGCATTCCTCTCCAGCTTAGCCTGCTCGGCTGCCCTCCCCCCAGGCCGCGGCCCAGCCCAGTCCAGCCCAGCCCAGCTCTCTCCAAGGGCCCCTCTAGCTGAGTGATGGGATGGGGACCCCAGACCATCAAGGGTTGGGAGTCGGATGCAGCCTTTCTGACCCCAGCTGCACCCTCTCCCCTGCCGCAGCCAGCCCAGGGTGGGTGGGGCAGGCCCAAAGGTGGGTGCCTGGTGAGGAGGGGAGGTGACACATGGGGGCACCTCAACCAGCCGTGGCCCCGGCACAGAGGCTCCCAGGATGGCAGGGGACCCTGCACTCCCTCTACCACCCCAAACCTTCCCTGTGCCCTCTGCCCACTGGCAACCAGATGTGAATCCACAAGAAAATGGCAGGGGGCAGGGGGTGCGAGTGGGGGGTACAGGCTAGAAGAGAGGGAAGACTCCAACTTGCCCTCACTGGCGCCTCCCAGCGCTAGTTCCCAGCAGCGCCCTAACTTGGAGAGAAACCTACCCAGGGGAGGTGGTGAGGGTGGGGTCTGCCAGCCCCAACCCCAGTCCTAACTTGAGCCCAACACCAATCTCACCCCCAAACCCAACCCCAGTTGCACCCAGACCTTCAGTTTCAGCTCTGTTCAGGCTCTTTCCTGACCCCAAATCCGTCCTCCCCTACCACAGAAACCCAATCCCAAATTTCATCTTGACTCCAGTGCCAGCCCTTGGTCACCACAGCTCTAACTACAAACCTTGTTTGTTCTTCACCTCTGGGTCTCCAAGGTCTGGAATGGGGAGGGGGGGCGGTGGGCTGATTCCCCACCCAAACTGGAATCCCCAACTGAGTGGGGGGGCGCCTCCATGGTGAGGCACGCTGGCTCTGCTCTACCTGCTCCCGTGGGAGCTCACCTAAGGGTCCGGGGAGGTTCCAGCCTGTGACCCCACCTTTCCTGTCTCTTGGTTCTAATTATTCTCCCCAGGTGGGTCAATCAATACACCGCCTCCCCCAGTACCATGAGATCAACATCTAACAGGCCTTTCCTGGGCGGGCACTGAAGGTTAGTGGTTGGCACACTCCCCTAGCCACTTGCGAGCCAGGACCTGGATGCTGGTGTGTCTGATCGACCCCCTTCCAGCGTCCCACACAATCTATCTGCATGTCTTTCTCTTTTCATGTATGGGGCCCCTGATTGCCAGTTCTGCCCAGCTAGCCATCCCCCTTCTTGATAGCCTGAGATTCATGAGCCGGTATGGGGGGTGGGGGGGTGCAGAATTCAGGAGAAGTCCCTGGAGAGGCGGGCTAGCCTAACCCAGTTCAGAGGTCTCCCGGGGTCCCCACCCAGGATCCAGGTAGCCCACCCCCTGTTGGCGTAGTCTTTGATCCTTGTCACTGTCTGGTCACCCTCCCACCGCTGGGGTTGGGTCCTGAGTAAGCAGTGCCTGCTTTCCTGGTTTTCCGCCTGCCCCCCCGCCCCCCACTCAGGTTGGCCCCTGGGGGTCACCTTGGGCCCCTGTGCACACAGTCTGAGGTGAGGGGTGGTCAGGAACAAGTCCCTTTGAGGAGCCCAACCTGGGATTCTGGGCTGGGGAAACAGGGACAGATAGGGACGATGGAGGGTCCAACCTTAAATCCTGGGCAACAGCGTCGGGGAGCGGTGAGTGGGAGGCTGTCCATCCTTGCTTTGATGCTCTCACTGGGCTTACACTGTGGTCTGCTCATGGTCCCCAAGGCCTGTTCTGTCTGCCTGTCTGCCTCCCTCCTGGTTGTCTGTCTCTGACTTGCTCGTCTCTGCCCCATGGCACCAAGGGTCCTGGCTTGGGCTAAACCCTGCCATGATGTGGATGGACCTTGGGCAGAGGAGCTGGCTTCGACCTCTGCTCCTGGGCAAGGCTAGACCCTCTGAGTCCATGCAGCAGTTGGACCACTGAGCCCAGGGCCTGCTGGGGTGAGCCGAGAGCTGAGGGGGGAGGGGAAGAAGCACCAGGCCTTTAGCAAACACATGGCCAGGGCCAGGCCCAGGGGGCTGGATGTGAATTCCTCTGGGCCTCTTGGGGGTTTTCCTGCTCCTTCCACCACCTTAAGCCTTTGGCCTTCTAGGCCAAGCTCCACTGTGTTGGGGCCAGCAAGGGGAGGGGTGGCAGGCTCCCCTGACACTCTCTGCAGCTAGGATGCTCCTCATTCCTGCTCTCCTCTGCCCTCACCCCACAACCTCCGGACCGTGTCGTAGAGGGGAGGGGTGACCCACTTCTGTCACCGAGGATGGTGTGTGGGAAGACCACTGGCTGAAGCGTCAGGGGAACTGGTTCTGGCCCTAGCTCCGCCACCAGCTGTTACATGGCCTGGGCAGTCCCTCTGCCTTCCTGGGCCTATCTCCTGGACAGTCCAGTGGGGAATCAGATAACCTCTGCAGACTTTCACCTTCTGGAACCCCTGTTCTCTTTCTGAGCTGCCCAGGACTTCTTGAGGGGGTGGCGTTGCCTTGGTCAACACCGTATTCCCAAGGGAACAGCCTAAACCCCAGACCAGAGGTGAGGCTGACTTCCTTCTCAGGGGCATGTTCTTCCCCCAAAGTTTGAGCTGCTTCCAGAGAACCTGGGACTCTGAGGGACCCGGGGTAGGAAAGGGGCCAGCCGTTCCTCCTGGCCAGGGCTCTCAGCTCCAGGGCTAGAGGGGTAGGAGGTTACTCAATCCTGGGTGGGGCCCTGGAAAGGAAGATGGCGCCTGGACTGGGAGAGGGAGGGAGGGGAAGAGACCAGCCTGGCAGCTCTGGGACCCGGTGGGAGGGGGAGTCTCCTCTCCATACATGCCCTTCCCTGGGGGGATGAAGAAGCCCCGGGCCTGAAGGAGCGGTGCTCAGAAGGGTGCAGAGGAGGAGGCTGGGGTAGGACAGGGACTGGCAGCGGCCTGCTTGGCCTCCATCCCTCACCCTTTCAAAGACCCGGACCTGAATTCCTTGTCTGCCCCCATCTCAGCCCTGCAGTTCTCCAGCTGGCTGCCTCAGTTTCCCTGCCTCTCCAGCCAGGCCTTCAGTTCTTTCCCAGACGTTTCCCTCGCATCCCCTTTGACCCGGGGGCAGTGGCACCCTTGAGTGGCACCTGCGGGAATGGGGTTAGTGCACGACTATGGTGTGGATGCCTCCACCAGCCTTCTCTCCCTTCCACCTTCACTCTTGCCCACTCCTCAGAAGCCCAGGCCCCAGCTCCTGCCACCGGCAGAATTCCAACCGCGAGGGGGCGCCTTCCAGCTCGGTGCCCTGGCTGGGGAGCGGGGCCTAGGCCGCTGGAGATCGGCGGGAGCGCAACCCCAAGGGGGTACTGGGGGAAGGGCGGGCCCGATCCCTCAGCTGGCCGTCCAGTCCCATCGAGGAGGCGGCTGCCCCAGGAGAAGGGCCCAGGCCGTGAGCGCCTCGCCCCATTCCACCCGCGGGTAGAGGGCCTGGCGGGAGCTCCCCGGAGGCGGGTCGGGGGCGCTCACCTCCAGAGCTTGCCCAGCGTCTTGCTGAGCTCGGCGTTGTGCAGGTGCGGGTACTGGTCGGCCAGCTTCCTGCGCGCCGCCTGCGCCCACACCATGAAGGCGTTCATGGGCCGCTTGACGTGCGGCTTGCTCTTGCTGGCGCCGTTGACGCGCACCGGCATGGGCACCAGAGTCCAGTCGTAGCCGCTGAGCACCTGGCTGACGGCCTCGCGGATGCACACGGGGAACTTGTCATCGTCCGCCTCGCCGTCCTGCTGTTCCTTCTTGACCTTGCCCAGCTCGCCGGGCCCCGGGCTCGCTCGCAGGCCCGAGCCGCCGCCGCCGCCGCCGTCGGGTCCCAGCGAGGGCGCGCTCCCCGGGGACAGGCAGCGCGGCTCCTCGGAGCCCACGGGGCTCAGCTCCACCTCGGACAGGTCCTGCTCCTCTGCCATGTCGCCCCCGGCCGCCGCCGCCGCCGCCGCCTCCCCGGGGCCCGCCGCCGGGGTCCTGGCGAAGAGTCCAACGCTCACCTGGACGACGGGAAGGAGGGCGCAATGGGCGGCGTGCGCGCAGCCCCGACGGCGGCCCGGCACGCGACTCAGGCACAGCCCTAAGGTGGGGCCGGCCGGCTGCCCCTAAACCCACCGCAGCCCCTGGGGCCCGCGCACATGCCAGACCTGGGCTCGGCCTCTTAGCTCCCGCCTCCATGTCTTCCCCCCACCTGGTCCCAACCGCCTCTTGCTGTGGGTGGGTTCGGGTTTGGTTTTTTTTTCTTTCTTTCTTTTTTTTTTAAAAAACCTCCTCTTGGGTGGAGGTTTGTTGATGGAAAGGAAGAAAAACGGACTCTTTCTTCTGCTCTAATCCTGGCTCCTGGAATTTCCCACCTTTTCTCTCACCTTTCCTTTTTCCCTTCCGCCTGACCCCCGACGGGGGGACTAGAAGAGGAACTGGGCTGGGGGCAGACGCCGGTGTCAGCTTCTCTCCGCCCCACGCCCCACCGCAGGGTCCCAGGCCTGGGCCCCGGGAAGGGAGGAGCGGGCTGCGCACTCACTCACCTCCTCGGACCTCTCCTCCAGTCTAGGGCTCGTCCTGAGGAAGTGGAAAACCGTTTCCCAAGGTGTGCGGTCCAGCTCGGGGGCTGGGGGTGGGGGACGCTGGTGGGCTGATTGGGAGGGGCTGGGGGCCCCCAAGGCTCAGGCCACGGGCCTCGTCAGGACGGAGCCTGAATCCTCACCACCAACCACCCTGGCCGGACAGCCTGAGACTGACTGAGCGCTGAGCTGCTGCCGAGGGCTGGGGAAGGAAGGAGGGGGGAGAGGGGGAGGGGGAGGGGAGGGAGGGAGGGAGGGAAGGGCAGAAGGTGGAGCCTCCAGCGCTTTCCTTCATCCCCAACACTCTGGGCTCCTCCGCCAGGCACCCCCACCCCAGCTCCCTGCGCTGCAGGCTGCCCCCAGGCCCATCCTGGGAAGGTGTGGGAGTGGGGGTGGTCAGGCCGGGAAAGCCTGTGGAGGCAGGTGGGCAGGGTCACAGCGTATCCCTTGGGGGAAAATTGGGCCCACCTGGGACCCCCAACCTCTGTCTCAGGTGTCGGAATGGGCAGCTGGCAGAGGAGAAGGCAGTGACGGTTCTGTCACATGGGGGGGGTGGCACTGGTTGCTTCACTTAAGACCTCTTATTGAGTGCCAGCCTGTGTCACCCCGCCTCCTACCCCCCACCCAGGCTGTCCTCTTTCCTGGACAGCAGGAGAGGAAGATTACAGGTCCATACCTGGTGAAGCGGGGCACAGCCGGATGCCCCCTGCCCAGTGCAGATGCCCAGGCTTCACCCCCAGTCTCCTCTCACCGGACACCCAGCACTGCAAGGCCTGGGCTGGCTCAAGAGAGACCGACTGAAGTGTGCGGGAGGCTGGGCCCGCGCTGGGCTGGGGTCCTCTTCAAGTAGGTCTGAAAATCTCCTAGGGGCCCCATTTCCTGGGGCCCAACTCCCTCCACCCTGGTAGGGGGAGTCCCAGTCCTGGTTGTCAAGACACCCCACACTCTCCCACCCCGAGAAAGGGTGAGGAGTCGCCCTGCCTCTTCTTCCTCTCTGCCTGCTTCTCCCCTCAACCCCACTCCCGCCAGCAGGGTGACTCCTTCATTTTTCTGTCCTGCCCATCATCTAAGGCTTTCTCAGGCCTCTAAGACCGCAGCCCCTCTCTTCTCAAAAGGTGGGTGCTGAGGCAGAGGTGAGGGTGTGTGAGGAGGACGGATGGAGCTGGGGCCGCGATGATGACCACGGACGGTTCTGAGTTCCTCAGCGGCTGGGCGAGGCCCCGGGCCCAGCCTGGGAGAGTTGCGTCTGGAGCAGGGCTGGAAAAGGGGTCCAGGCAAGGCCTCATGCTTGGGAAAGGCCAAGGGTGTTGGAGGGGGTGGGTAATGGGACACAATGAGGTAGTCACACGAGGCGAAGGCATGTTGGGGGTGGGGGGAGCGGACACTGGAACACACACACACACACATGCTCGCACACACAACCAGCCAGACAATCGGGCCAGTGTGTCTGGGGCCTCGGAGCCCAGTGAATTAGGAGTTTGATAAGGGTTTTCTCTTTCTCTCGCTCGCCGGCCTTGGACAATCTCCCCCCAGTTTTCCTCGACGCCACCCCCGGCGCTGCCAACCCTCCTCCCCCCGCCTCCCTTCTCTTCCCTGTGCCCAGACTCTTGTTCGGGGCCTTGAAACAGTGAGCTGTCTTTGTTCGAAATACAGGTGAACGGCAATCATGTGATTAACACACACACACATAAAAAGCTTTTTAACAGCGCCCGCCCGGCCTCAGAGCCGCCCAGAGAGGAGCCGCCCTGGATGGACAGAGGGACGGAGGGACGAGCATCCAGTCGGTCGTGTCCGGCTGCCCGCGGCAGTCTCCGACACCCGCTGCGGCCCGCCCGCCGCCCGCCTGCCTGGCATCGCTCGATCCCGGTGGGTCCCTGCTCATCCTTCCAGCCCTTGGTTCCTCCTCTTGAGGAGGTGTGGTGTCTGTGGCATCCGTGACTCGGCCTGAGACCCCCTCTGGGGCGGGGAGGGGTGGTTACAGAGGGTAAGAAGCAGGTGTGGGGTCCCACGACTCCCCTTTCGACTCCCTGCCTCCTCCCTTACCCCCCCACCCCTCGGCCCAGCTGTGCCAGGATGGGGGTGGGGGTGGCGGTGGGTGCCCTGGGTCTGCAGAGAAGCCAGGCTGGACAGAAGAGTCTTCTCTCTTCCCCTCCCTCTGTCTCTGTCTCTCTCCCTCTCTTCCTGTTTCCAAGTGCTGTGCTGGGCTCTCTGCTGAGAGGTGCCGGGTGAGGAAGGTGGGCTTGCAGGGGTGCGGGGCGGGGGGGAAGTGCTGTCAGATGCCCAGGGCTGTGGATGGGGGGGGTACACTGTGCTGTGAACACACTGCCCACCATGCTGGCAACTCTTGATCCCCTCCATCTGTTGCAGGCCCCTGCAGGGGAAGGTGCAGGCCTCGTATTCATCCCTGGAGAGCAGGGGTTTTGAAGAGGGGGAGGGTTCCTGGAGGAGGACGATGAGGACACGGGGCCTCTGTCCTTGGCAGAACCAGCCTGGTGGTCAGCGCCCCCTTCTGCTCCTTTCCCCGCTGGGGATGGGAGGGGTCCTTGCCCTCTCATTCCTGACCCTACCCCAGGAATGCTGGTGACCCCTTACCACACCCCGCCCCCCAATCCCACATATACCCATCCTGGGAGAGGTGTGGTGCTGGGGAACTCTTGGACCTATTCTCTCTCCCCAGAAGGGAAGGTATAATGGTAAGGTTCAGGATGCCTGCCCTGGGCGGAGGCCTTTCGGTACTGGCAGGGTTTTTCTGGGATCCAACCTGGGTTCTGTGGAGCTGGTCCCAGATTTAATCCTGAGATGGGCCCGTGAGAGGAAGAGAGCAAATGAAATAATGTCCATCAGACTTAAAGCCCACTGATGACTCTGCCTGGTGCAGCTGCTTTGGGTCGGCCGTGACCCTTAACCCCTTAGCTCCCGAGCCATCTTCTGGCGGGCACTGTTTCAGTTTTGTGGAAGGTCCCAGTCCCTCATCTGTCCCCTGGGGCATTGGTTACATCCCCCCACCCGCCTCCCAGATCCCCAGGTGAGATGTGATGGGGAAATCTGCTGTTCAGCTGAGCCAGGGCCAGGCAGGAAGGCCCTTCAGCACCTCCAGGCACCATGAGGATGAGACCCGCGGGGTTCAGGTTGTCCTCTCACTCCTTCCTCAGGCCTGGGCCCTACTTTCACTTTCTGACCAGCTCCCAGCCATCGCCTGGAGCATCAAGCATCGCTTCTAAATCTTGCTGCACTTTAGGGTCACTGTGGCGTCTTAAAGAAACACTGAAACCTGGGTCCCCTACAGACTGGCTAATTCTGAATTTCTGGGCATGGGGTCCAGACGTGTTTGCTTTTTGCAGCGCCCTGGGAGGCCTTGCTCTCCCTGACTGGGGTCTCTGGAACCCTGAGGCTGTGGTGATCCCCTGCAGAACCCAAGATCTCCTGGGAGAAGGGAGGGGGCTGGGCTCTGGACACTCGAGCTGGAGGCCAGAGCCCCGGTGACCCTGGGGTGTTCGCGGAGTTGTCGGGTGTGGTGGGGGAGGGGCTGTGCATTGGGAAGGGGGAGGGCTGAGGGGCACAGGTCAGGGTCAAGGGTACAATACTCACAGACAGAAGCTTAGTCTGGGAGAGTGTATGGTGGGGAGGGAGGCGGGAGGTGGGAGGTCCCCTACCTCTGGTCAGACATGTTCTTCCGGGTTCGGGTACAGTGGAAAGAACACTGGTGTTGGAGTCAGGAAACCCTGCCACTCGTATCCATATGGCCTTGGGCAGATTATGTTGTCAACCTCTCAGACTTGGTTTTTGCTTGTATAAGATGTTGAGCATTTTATGTATCACTATATCCCAAGTGGTTGGGAGAATTAAATAAGAATACACAGGCACAGAAGTTTTTGAATAGGTTAAATGTTCATTTTTTTTTTTGAATTTTTCTTCTAGATTTACTGAGATCTAATTGATATACAGCACTGTATAAGTTTAAGGTGTGTAGCATAATGATTTGACTTACATACATCAGGAAATGATTGTTACAGTTAGGCTTTGTGAATGTTCATCTTTTATAGATACAAAATTAAAGAAATAGAAAAAGTGTTTTAAAAAAAGGTACGCAGGAATTCCCTGGTGGTCCAGTGGTTAGAACTTGCTATTTCACGGCTGAAGTCTTGGGTTCGAACCCTTTTCGGGGAACTAAGATCCCATAAGCCACGCTGCGCGGCCAAAATAAAAAACAAACAAAAAGAATACACACACTCTGAATGTTTGGTGCAGAGTTGTTGAGTCGCTCAATCATGTCCGACTCTTTGTGACCCCATGAACTGCAGCACACCGGGCTTCCCTGTCCATCACCATCTCCTGGAGCTTGCTCAAACTCATGTCAACTCTGTGATGCCATCCAACTGTCTCATCCTCTGTCATCCCCTTTTCCTCCTGCTTTCAGTCTTTCCCAGCATCAGGGTCTTTTCCAATGAGTCAGCTCTTCACATCAGGTGGCCAAAGTATTGGAGTTACAGCTTCAGCATCAGTCCTCCCAATGAATATTCAGGGTTAATCATTTAGGATTGGCTGGTTTGATCTCCTTGCTGTCCAAGGTGCAGAGTAAGTGCTCAATAAATGATAATTAGAAAAAATAGTTTAGAGACTGGGAGGTGGGGTTCTGCTGACTTCAATTCAGGTGCACAGGTGTTTACAGAGCAGCAACCGCAGATTAGAGTCAGAAGTTTGTAATCTGCCTGTTGAGTCCCAGAGTCAGACCAGGGCGGTGTGACAAGTGCTTCATGGGTGGGCTTCCCCTGCCGGTGGCCCCTGGACAGTGAAGACCACACTTCCAGAGACCCCTGGGCTGGCCCCATCCTGGGTACCCCTGTCCTGGGAGTCTCAACAGCTCTCCCTACTCAGGTGCCATCCTTATTCTCCTCTGGGAAGGAAACAGGCTCAAAGACGTTCAGTGATGAGCCCGAGCTCACGCAGCTAATGATGGGAGGGCCCAGACTAGTATCCGCAGTTTTCCTCCCAGCCCAGCCTCTGACCACTCTGCTCTGCCACCACCAGACCCCAGGCATAGCTTCCTGCCGCCTGCACCCTCCACCCCTCCCCGAGGCCTTTGCACTGGCTCTGTACTTTCCCTCCCCCTCGTCGCTGCCGGCAGCCCAGCTCAGAGGCCCTCTCTTTGGGACACGCCTCGCTTGGAATTCTTTTCCTGTATTGCTTTCCCGTGGAGGAGAGGGTAATGGCTCCATGGCTGTCTCACCCCCTCACTGCACAGCCTGGCATCCAGGCCGGTCTCCACCTCCTCCTGGGAGGACCCCCGAGGGCAGGGCCATGCCTTCCTCTTGGTCTCGGCCCCTCCAGGCCCCGGCATAACTTCAGGGAATCTTCCCTGAGTGGACGTGTCACCCAAGTTGGGAGAAAAAGATGGGGAAGGCTGGGGTGGACCGGAGCGGCTACCTGGAGGTGGAGGCCTAAGTGCGGGCGGGGGTGGCGGAGGGGAGGACGGCATTCCAGGCCTGTCCTGACAAGGGTTCTCGCTGGTCCCTGTTTTTGGTCCAAGCTGAGGGTCGCGGACCTGGGCCAGGAAGGCAGCTCCTGGGGCCTGTGTCCTCCTTGCCCTCCCAAGCCCGCCCACTCCGGGAACAAGGAAGCTGGGGCCAGTGCCCAGGGTTGCCTCGGGGCAGCTGGCCTCTGCCCTCTTCTTAGAAGCCCTCGGAGCTTCTCGTTCCTGTCATCCAAACCCAGCTGCCGGAAAGCCCTTCCTGATGCCTCCCCGAACCTCTCACGCTGCGGTGAACTTTTGTGAACGTACCCTCTGTGCAGGGCGCTGGGCCAGGAGCTGGGGTAGGGAGGTGGTGGTGGAGGCCAGACCCGGCTTTGAGGAGCTCAGAGTCTGATGAGCGAGACCTGCACAGAATCCCGGAACCCGGGCAAGGCCGAGGTCCTCCACGGCCAAGCCGGGGTGGGGCAGTCAAATCCCAGCAGGGCTGGGGGGCGCGCGGTTGCCTCGGCCACTTTCTTCCCCCTCCAGGCCTCAGTTTCCCCACCTACAGAATGTGGGGGCAGCTAGCTTATCTCCGAGGCCATTTCCAGATTCAGTAACCCATGAATTATATTTCAAAACCAGAGGCCAATGCCTGACCCAGCGTTTCCAAGGTGGTGCCTCAGGGCGCTCTGTGTTCCTCAGGCATTGATCAACTTCTCTTGAAATGACAAGTTTTGTGGGCAACTGAGTTGGGGAAACACTGCTTTCCACTTTTTCTTTGTAGAGAGGCAGGGCCCTTGAGGGTGTGAAAAGCTCTAATTGCTATAATAAAGAGTTGGAACTTTGTTTAAAATGCTCACCCCAGCTCCTCTTCCTCCTCACCCTTCTCCTTGCGGAGGAGATGGAGATTGATTCATTCATTCATTCTCCTAAGTCCTTTCCTCTGACTCTGGGCCTTTTCTCTCTTCCTTCGTTTCTCCTAAGAGTCGAGAAGAAGGTGGAGATGCCCCTTGAGGAGCCTGGGCACCTCTTAGAGCACAGTCCTCAATCCCACAGAGGTCCACCACCCCCTGTCTCCCTGCCCCTGCACGTGACCTAAGCTGCAGCTGTATCTACTCTCCGCCCCCCGCCGTCCCCCCGTGTGACCCGGACCCAGCAGGCCAAGTCCTGCGCACAGAGCCCCTTGCCTGTTGGCTGAGGCCCGGAACCTCCCCGTGTCCTGCCTTGGCCACCTTGCCAGCAGGACATCGTTCCTGCGGGGTGTGGACCTGTGGGCTGAGGCTTTCTCACTTTCCTCCAGGATGCCTGGTGACAGAGGTGCAGAGTGATGCAAGTGATGACTTGATGAACAGACACGGGAGCACTGGTGTGGGGCTCTTGAGTCAGGCAGCTGTGAGTTCAAATCCTGTCCCTCCCCGCCCCCTCTTACTAGCGGTGTGTCCTTGGCAAATGACTTACTGTCTCTGAATCGGTTTCCTTCCAGGTCAGGGTGAGGATTAAACCAGTTAATGTATGTAAACACTTAGGACAGTGCCTGGCACATGACGGGGCTCAGTAAATGGCCGCTATTGTTATTAGCATCTCGGGCTCTGCCTCAGAGGGTGGCTGTCGGTTGACCTTGGGTTTGCTAGGAGTCACTGCTTCTTGTCCTGCCCGAGTGCAGTTGTCAGATGTCCTCCCATCGGCAGGATCGTCATCCCATTGAATGAAAGCAGAAAGGGAAGTGGTTGGCCGAGATCACAAGACTGTTTGGTCTTGGAACTTGATGACTCTCTCAGGACTTCTGGCCCCAGGTTTCCTGAAGACCCACCCTCTGCTGTCGGTGGCGTGATAAAGTGGGGTGAGCACTCAGCCTGTGTTCAGGGAGCTTGTGAACAAGCTGGGAGTTGTTCACTCGTGTGGACTTTCCCACACACCTATTAGAAGATGTGGTGCAGGTTTGCGTGAGGCTGAAGAGAGTAGTGATGATAGAGGAAAGAAAGGACACGTGTGGGGGGCACCGAGGGTGGTCTTATCACGTGGGACCCTTGGTCCTGGAGGGGGCTGCCGCTCTGGACAGCTTGAAGGGAGGGGCTTATCCAGGTTTCCCAGTTTAGGAGGTGACTGGAATAACTAGGTCTTCCCATTGCGGAGTCCCTGTTGTTTCACTCTGTCATCCAGGGCATTGGCCAGGTCCAGGGCTGTGGCTGCCAAAGAGCAGGGGACTGGACTGGGTGTGAATGGAGCCAGATGCCCATTGGAGGTCGGCGCTGTGAATCCATCCCTCATCTGGCGAGTTTATCTCTGTCCCCTGGAAGTGAAAATGGGTGAGCCAGTAGGATTTTAGTGTTTGTGTATGCGCTCGAAGGGGCCTCCCTGTGATAAGATTGCCTTCTTCTTTGTTGATGTCACTTTGTAATGAGAAAGGGAGCTGAGTGATGATGAGTGTGAGCATACGTGTGTGCTTAGTCACTCACAATTCTTAGTCGCGTCCAATTCTTTGCAACCCCATGGACTGTAGCCCACCAGGCTCCTCTGTCCATGGGATTTCCCAGGCAAGAATACTGGAGCAGGTTGCTATTTTCTAACCAGGAGATCTTCTTGACCCAGGGATCAAACCCGCATCTCCTATGTCTCCTGCATTGCAGGCGGAGTCTTTACTGCTGAGCTACCAGGAAAGCCCAGTGAGATTGAGACTCAGAACCAAAGAGATCAGAGTTCAAATCCACTGATAACCAGCAGTGGGATCAGGCCAGTCACATGATCTTCCTGTGCCTCAATTTGTACTTCTGTAAACCAGGGGATCTTCCCAAATCTGGGATCGAACTCAGGTCTCCTGCATTGCAGGCAGACTCTTTACCATCTGAGCCACCAGGGAAGCCTCCAAAGGAGCATAGCACTACCTGCCTCATGGGAATGGAAAAACGAGAGAAACGAGGAATGGCAGGTGCTTTGAGCAGCGCTTGGGACCAAAGGCAGACATGGTCCTTGCCTTCTCTGGTCCTATCTCCACTGTCAGTTCATGTCCAGAAGTTTCACAGTCATGCTGGGTGGAATAATGCCTTGGATATAATGCACTGAGGAAAATCTCTTCCCTTCCTAGGGTCAAGAGTTGCAATTACTGCAATAAGACCAAAGGGCTTGGCACAGCCCTGGGGTGCATTGATTCAAGCAGGAAGTATAGTATATCCTTAAGGCTGCCAGGCATGGGGATTTTGTATCTGGCAGGTTGAGAATTCAGAGTTTGAAAGTCTCCTGTTTGGGGCTAGAACCCTGAGCAGAAGTCTTAGTACCTCAACACCTTTGGCAGGTGCTGTGGGAGAAGCTGCTCCCAACTCCGCCCAGTGTGACCGGGGGCAGGTCAGTCACTCTCTCTGGGCACTCTCATTGCTTCATCTGTCCAATGAGAGAGCTGGCCTCTAAGATCTCTGGGGGGACTTTCAGATTTACATTCAGGGATATGGGGGTTGTATAGGAAAATGCCCACATCTGGTTTTTTTTTCCCCTGAGGCAGCTGCTAAGGGCTGGCCATGTGAGCTCACAGTGGGTGCTCAGAGTGTGCTAGTTGAATCTCATCGACCAGGGAGAGAATTCACTGAGAGCCCTGCCCTGCTTCTCCTTTCCCCAGAGAACCGGTCCACTGGTCTAGTCACAGCATCCTGTTAGCCCTTTGGGGGCAGGACCCATGGTTCACTCTCCACAGTCAGCAGTTCATTCATTTGTTCTGTTTAATTTTTTTTTTTTTAATTTTGAGGAATCCCAATTTACTTATTTTTCTTTTATGACTAATTGTTTTTTAAAAATGTTTATTTTAATGTATTTATTAGGCTGTGCTGGGTCTTAGTTTCGGCCCTTGGGATCTTTCGTTGTAGCATTCAAACCCTTAGTTGCAGCATGTTGGATCTAATTCCCTGATCAAGGTGCAAACCTGGGCCCCCTGCATTGGGAGCCTGGAGTCTTAGCCACCGGACCACCAGGGGAGTCCCTCACTCATTTGTTCTAAAACACACAAATGCTGCAGACACACATGCACACAGGGAAATAAAATCTCAGATTACAGACAGGTCAAATGAGCATTTTTTTCTCATGGCTCTTAGAGTCAAAATCCCAAATCTTTAGCCTGGTCCAGTATGATCTGCCCCACTCTCACCCCGAGACTCCAGCCAGAGTGTCCACCCTCTACCTCCCTCAACTTGGGCCTCCAAGTCCCCACAAATGCTCTTCCTCCACTGAACTCACTTCCACGGTCACCTTGCTGGTTTCTCCTTTGGGCTCAACCTAAAGTCTGCAGAGTCCCCTCCCCGATCCTCCAGAGTCTGTTCTTCTCCCTGACAACCCCTCGGCCTTTTCCTTTATACCATTCACGGCAACTTGCAATTATATATTTATTGTGGGATGAGTCTTTTTTTTTTTTTTTTTTTTTTATTGTCTGCCCTGTGTGGCTTGTGAGATTTTTAGTTCTCCAACCAGGGATCGAACCTGGGCCCTCTGCAGTGAGAGCAAGGAGCCCTAACCACCAGATCTCCAGGAAATCCCCAGTATTGTTTCTCCTCCCACCAGGATGTCAGCTTCAGGAACTTCTGGGGATCAGCTGAGTGCCAGGCACACCAGAGGTGCCTGATGAGTGAATGAATGAATGAACGCACACAGCCTCATGGAGAAGACAGGAAGCAGGGAGGATTAGAGGAGAGGAGGGAGGCTGAGGATCAGAGCTGGAGACTTGCCCAGGGTCTCTCGAGTGATGCAGGCAGGTGTCTTGATTCCAGTCCAGTGTTCTTCCTCCTTTCAGAATGCAGGGCACCTGGAGGGGTAGGCTGGATAGTCTAGACACCTATCTATCAGGGATGGATCTATCAGGGATAGACTATGAGGGATAGTCAGACACCAAGCCCCTGAGGACCTAGGGCATGGGAGGAGGGGACGGGGCATCTGAGCCAGTTCCCCCGCCAGCTCCACCCCTTCCCCCAGCAGGCAGGAAGGACAGGGCAGCTCTGTCAGCTTCAGACACCACCGCCCCAGGGGACCCAGCCCTGAGCCCAAGGAGGCTGAGGGAAAAAACCAGGGGTGTGTGTGTGTGAGGGGGGACAGGAAGCCCCGGGTCTTCCCCTCCTCCCTCCTGCCCCACCCTCCACCCCCATCTCTGGCTGGAGCTGGCAGCCCCAGGCCTTGGCACTAGGGAGATGGGGGTGGGGAAATGGGGGAGAGAAACCCCATTCTGGCCCAAAGCCTTCCTTCCCCCCTCCCCATTTGATTTCGAGCTCTTCGACTGCCCTGGCTGCCCCTGGAAAGCTGGATCCAGGGCCCTGAGAGTAGAAGGACAGAGGGAAAGGGAGCCCTTCCTGCGTGCCTGGCACCGTGTGGACCACCCTCCGGCCCCTGGGCTGGGACCTGAGTGGCCTCACTGTGAGGCCCGGCTCTGCAGGGAACTGCGGTGTGACCTTGGGTGGGGCGCAGCCCAGCTCCGACCACCAGCCTCGCCCACATCTGTCAGTGTGGCCCAAAGCGCATCGGCGAGCTTGTTCTAGATACTGACTCCCAGGTCCTAATTTGAGCCATAGATTTGGGTGGGATTTCTTTTTCAAAGCACCACTGTGATTGTGCTGCGGCTGGTGGAAGAACTATTAGAATAGAGGGTCTCGGAGGCCCCCATCCTCAGCCTCAAAGCTCCTGCCTCTTGGGCAGGCTGGGCCCCTGGACTTCCATGGTGCCCTCCTCCCTGCTGTGTCCTGAGCAGGCATGGCTTGGGCCCACTGAAGCAAAGGGCTGAGTCCTCCTGCGTGGCGCTGGAGCACTGGAGGTAGACCTGCGGGAAATGCAGAGGAGCCTGGGAGGGGCCTGAGCAGTGCACCCATCTCCCCACCCCCCAGCCCCTCTGTTTCCTCCTGACCTTAGCTTTTTCCCTTTTTCTCTTCTGTTACTGCCTCATCCACGACCCTGTTTTTCTGTCTGCCTGGATTTCCTTCTCTCCCTCCATTCATTTCAGTTCAGTTCAGTAGCTCAGTCGTGTTCACCTCTTATAGACCCAATGGACTGCAGCACACCAGGCTGCCTATCCATCACCAACTCCCAGAGCTTACTCAAACTTACGTCCATTGAGTAGGTGATGCCATCCAACCATCTCATCCTCTGTCGTCCCCTTCTCCTGACTTTCATCTTTCCAAGCATCAGGATCTTTTCCAATGAGTCAGTTCTTCGCATCAGGTGGCCAAAGTATTGGAGTTTCAGCTTCAGCATCAGTCCTTCCAATGAATATTCAGGACTAATTTTCTTTAGGATGGACTGGCTGGATCTCCTAGCTGTCCAAGCGACTCTCCAGAGTCTTCTCTAACACCACAGTCTGCCTGGGTTTCCTTCTTTCCCTCCATTACTTCCGTTTTTTCTTTTTTCCATCTGCAGGCCCCATCTCTGGGAGGCTCCGCCATTTTGACCCCGAAGTTAGTGGTTCTGTCTCAGTGTCCTTGCATTTCTGGCTCTCTCTGCCCTGCTGGCATCTTGTCTGACCTCAGTTGGACGACTCTCTTTCTCCAGCACCCAGCCTGGCTCTCAGACTCTCATCTTTCTCTGTCTCTGTCTCTCTATTTCTCGTCTTCCCCCACCATCCTTCACCTGCTCTGTCCCTGTGTACCAGGAAGTGTGTGTGGGGAGGGGGAAGGGGTGCTGCCAGTGGGTGGAGGTCCCTGGGAAAATGAGAAAGATGGGGAGAAGTGACTTAGAGAGGCCGAGATTTGTACAGAGCAGCTCTTGAGGCTGAGGGCGTGGGGTTTCCTGTCCCGACCTTCAGGGTCCTCCCCACCTGGCTCCACGCCACCTTGCCCGGTTCACCGCCATGCCCTGGGCCCCTCGCTGCTCCCTCAGGCCTATGCTAGGACCGTCTCCCTCTTCTTGTTTCCAGAGTCACCGCCGCTGCCTCTAGGGCCCTTCTCCCTTCCCCCTACCACACTGAGTCTGGATGGGGCTGGAGGATGAGTAGATGAGTTCAGGCCTTCCTGGAGCCATCCTCATTGAGTCAGACCCAAGGATTTGTACCTGATCCTGGGGCAAGAGGCGAAGGTTGCAGATACTTGTGGCAGAGCTGGTGTTTGGATCCCTTTGTGTGTTAGTTTTCCAGTGCCCAGAGAGTCAAGCTGATTTGCTCAAAGTCACGCAGCAGGCCCATGGAATTGGGACAATGGCAGTGGGATGGTGGAAGGTGGAAATGGAGGGGAATGGGGAAGGGAACAGTGTCTTGGTCCAGAAGCCAGGAACTTGGGGACAAGGCTATGCCATGGACTTGCCTAGGGACAGGACCATGCTCTCTTCCCTCTGGGCCTTAGTTTCCCCATCTGAGCAGTGAGGGCTGGGCTCGATAGCTGGTGCAGTGTTTCCCACTCTCATTGTCTAAACTGGTAGGTGTGGGGGAAGGGTAGGAACAGGGAAGGAAGAGATGGTGGGTTTTGACTCAACAGACCAGTTCCTCCCTGTCCTCCAGGCTCGGAGGATCAAAAGAGGCCACGGGCACCTCTTGTCTCTCCTCAGTGACCTGCCAGGACAGGTGGCGTCTGGCCTCCAGTCCTGTTAACCCCCTCGAGGCCGGGGCGGGGCCAAGGGCCCATGCCTTCCAGCTGCCCCTTGAAGGAGCCTCTCTGGGGACCAGGGACATCAGGCTGGCCCCGGCGGAGGAGGGGAGACTGTAGACCCTGGACCTCCCACACTTCGGTGGAAAGGCCTTCTGGCTACCAGGATCTGGCAAGAGCTCTCAGGCGAGGGGCTGAGGTCAATCTCCCCCAGGAAGGTTGAGGTGGCCCTGCTCTCCCATCATGGGGATGTCTCTCCAGGAGCTGTGGGCTGTAGGAGCCCCTGTTTCTCCTCGACATCCTCTCTGCACCGCACCCCCTGCCAGCCCTCTGGCCCTGAGTGTGGGGACATGCAGAGAGGAGCGGCCAGGAGAAGGGTTAAGTCAGACTCTTGGGATGGCTTTGGCCACGGCGATTCCTCCGGGAGAGGAGAACAAGGGGCCCTTTCTGTGTGTGGGAATTAATAGCAAAGAGTCATCTGGGGTGTCATTCAAGCCCTGATCGGCTCCCAGAGGAATGCAAGGGAGAGAGAGAGTAAAGGAGTTGGGGTGGGTGGGTGGGGGGGTGGTGGAGATGAGGCCTGAGGCAGAGATGTCAGAGGAAGGGCAGCAGGGTCCGGCTGGGAACCGGAGCCAGTCCTGGCGGGAGGGTCCACCGCCCTAAGATGAAGTCCTGCTTTTCGTCACAGATGTGCCCCTCAGCCTGGAGACCTCCCCGCCCCTCCACCCCGCTCCACCTTCCCTCACCAAGGGTCTCCTCCTTCTGTCTTCCCTCTCTCCCAGAATGGCTGTACCCCATACCCCCACGTGACTGTCTCCCTCGAGCCCTGGAGCTCAGCCCGGGCCGTGGGCCTGTCGGGGCGGGCCTTCGGGCCTGCTCTCTGGGCGTCCCTGGTCCACGCCCGCGTCCGCCTGAGGGTCCCTGGTGTGGCATTCTGTCTGGGAACAGCCCCGAGGCCGGTGCCGTGGAGTGCCGGTCTGGGCTCCCGAGTGGTCCCCTCTGTCCCGGGGTCCTGTGGCCCGGCTCCGGGTCCCGTTCGGACACATTCCTGCCTGGTGACAGCAGGCACCTTTGGCCGCGTGCTTGTGGCGGGCACCGGGGCACTTAAGTCACCACAAGGCCACAGCCTCCCTGCTCTGTGTCAGCCTCAGCCCGTGGCCCATGGCCCGTGGGCCTGCAGGCCTCTGAGATGTCCTGAATGTCACGGCCCGAGGAAGAGCCTTGGGGAAGCTCCAGGTCAGACCCCCGGTTTGCAGACCTGCAGGCTGAGGCCCAAGAAGACACCGCCTGCCCCCTGGGTCATGTCCCTCTCAGCCCAGTGCCCTGACCCCACCCCACTGAGGGCCTCCCAGGCCACTGGGCAGCGGCTGTGGGCTTTGGGGCCGTCAGAGCAGGGGATCTGCTTCCTCCTTGTGTGACGGGGCAGAGTTCCTTAGTCTCTTGAGCCTGGGGGTCTCGTCTGTAAATGGGGTCCTGGAACACTCACCTGAAAGCTTTGTTGTGAAGTGAGAGGAGATGACAGGCGTATAGTGCCTGACACAATGGAGGCTGCTGAGAGCTGTTGCTGTTTCTATTGTGATTATCATTGTTTTTGGCGGTCTGGGTGACATCCACTGCCCTTGGCTGAAATCCAGTCCAGGCAGGCTGCGTGCATCTTCTCGGGTGAGTCTTAGGAGTCCCATGGTCGCCGCTCCTGGGCTGTGGTTTCAGTGGGGGTGAGATTCCCAGCCCCCGAGCCTCCTGGTGCCAGCATCATTTCCACACCTGGTGACTCACCCCGCGGGTCCTGCTGGGACTTGGTTCCCCTCCGCCTGATAGCCAGGTGCGGGGACAGAGTGTGCGGCCGCCCTGGGAGCTCTGGAAAGCTCTGGGCCTCTGTCTCTCCTCTGTAACAGGGCCAGCCTCCTCACTGTGGTAGCCTCTGGGCATGTTGAAGCTGAAGGGATCTTAGAAGTTGTCCGGTTGGATCCTCTTATGGTAGAGGTGGGAAATGGAGGTTCAAGAAAAAGGTCTTTCTGAGGGACTGAGAGTTGAACTGAGCTCCCAGGCCCCTCTGTGTTGGGCTGGAGTCTGGACTCCTGGATCCTGGCCCCAACTCTGCCTTGAGGAGCCAAGGGGACCTGGAAAATTCCTTTACCCCTAGCTGGGATGGAGAGAGGGTCAACTGAGAGAAAGGAGGGGAAGCCTTTTGCAAACTGTAAAGTGCTCCATATTTGGGAGGTCCTCAGGAGGGCCCCTTTGGGGCCCCGCTGGCCTAGAGGTCCAGGGAGGAGGGCAGCAGGTGGCCAGGCCTGTCTCTGTGCTCTTCTGCAAACCCCGTGTAGTGGTCTAGGGTCCAGAGGCTGCTGCACTGAGGCCCCTCCCAGAGGAACAGACTGGTAGAGCAGGTGGGGCAGCCCAGGCATTCCCTGCCCAGCCTGGGAGGTGGGCCCGGTGTTTGAAGGTGACATTCTCCAACATCCTCAAAGGAAAGGGCAGGCAGACGAGATCTCTCTGCTCTGGGCTCAGTCCCTGCCCTTGAGGAGCTCACAGCTCCTTGACCATCACTCATTCAATCCCATAAACCTTTCCTGAGCACTAGGCATGGTGCTGAGTACTAATGGCATTCATTATTTTAGTTCTAGTTCTCAGCCTGGTGCTCAGCTCATGGTACTCAGGGAAGGTCTATGGGATTGAAGCGGGTGATGGAGTATATAGGTGGAGGCAAGGTCTGCAGCTTGCCTGGAAGCACAGTGATGGACGTGGAGTGAGTGAGGAGTGACAGTGGACCCTGTGGCCAGCAAGGGAGGGGTGGGGAGGGAGGTTGAGGGCAGCGAGTCAGACAGTCCTGAGTTCATGACCTCACTCTGCGAGCTCCTACTTGCAAACTAGCTCCCTGCTCTGAGCCTCAGTTTATCTGTCAGATGGGGTTAATAGGATCTATGTCATGGAGTTGTCCTGAGGTTCCAGAGAGGTAACATGTGCAGGCTTTCAAGGGCATGCATGCTGGACACTCACACGGTGTGATGTGAACAGAGGTCTTTGGGGAGAATGGATATAAATTACAGAAATATGTAATTATAAAAACACAGCTGACAGGTGCAGAAGTAAATGCAAGTTGCGTTGTCTTAGACTCGTAGAGACGAAAGACAGATTTTTAGGGGACTTCATGAATTTACCCATTCTATGGACAGTGCCTGAGTGCCTGCTCTGTACTGTCTGGCTGCGGGCCATACAGAGAAAAATTAGGCACTGTGTTGACACTGAGGTTCATGGTCCTGAGGAGGAGATAGGTAGATAAACACCTAATTCACTGCACCCAATACATGGGCAGCACTGGGCGGGGTAACAGCACCAAGGGAATCATCTTAACTTTCGGTAGGAAAGGCTTTTTTCTTTCCAGTTTTTTTTTTTCTGCACTCTGCAGTGTTGGCATCCTAGTTCCCTGACCAGGGCTCAAACCCACACCCCCTGCACTGGCAGTGCGGAGGCTTAACCCCTGGATGGCCAGGGAAGGCCCTGGCAGGCTTTTTATTGACCCATAAAATGTTTGAGAGCTAAAGAGAAAATCACTAGCTTCGAAGTATGTAAAGAAACAAAAAATGGGGAAATGAATCAAAATTTCAAATGAAGAATTACAAACATCCTTTAAAAACTTGTTTAAAGCCAAATGATGATATTTAGTATGTAACATGAATACATTTTAATGTGTTTGATTATGCTGTGGGATCAGTCTGGTACCTATTGAGGGTCTGATGAAATGATTCTACACACCAGGAATTGAGGGTGCAAGGCTGTCTGATTGTCTGGGGGCAATCAAGGAGGGCTTCTCAGTGGAAGTGATATTTGGGGCAAACCTGAAAGAGAGAGGAGGGGTTGAACAGAGGGAAAGGCAGCCTGATGGTAATTGAAGGAGTTGCATAAGCAAAGGTACAAAGGAAAGCATGTGAAGAATTTGGGAGAAGAGCAAGATGTTTTGGTTTTAGGGTATGGAGAACAAGTGAAGGTCCAGAGTGACACCAGGAAGGTTGGCAGGACACTATCTTGAGGACAGTGGGGAGCCAAGGAGAATGTTTAGGAAGGAGAGGGGGTGGTGACATGGTCAGACTTCTTTTTTTGGCTGTGTTGGGTCTTTGTTGCTGTGCACAGGCCTTCTCTAGTTATGGTGCGTGGGCTTCTTATTGCGGTGGCTTCTCTCGTTACAGAGCACGGGCTCTAAGGCACATGGGCTTCAGTAGTTGGCGTATGCAGCCTCAATAGTTGCAGTGCTTGGGCTAAATAATTGTGGCCCATGGGTTTAGTTGCCCTGCAGCATATGGGATCTCAGTTCCTGGACCAGGGATCAAACCCATGTCCCCTACATTGGCAGGCAGATTCTTAACCACCAGACCATCAGAGAAGTCCCCAGAGTGTTTTTTAAAGTTCACTGTCAAAGCATCATGAAAGATGCATGCTGTGTGGAGGCGAGGGAGGTGCTAGAAGAGAATAGAGGCAGGAAGACCAGTTGGAAAGCTGAGGTGTTAATCCCAGTGAGAGCTGAGGACTTGTGCTGGGCAGGGTCAAGATGGGGAGAGAAGAGGAGGAGAGATTTGGGAAGTAATCAGGCAGTGATTGGAGTGAAAGATGCTGGAAACAGGTGGTATACCAACATCTGCTGAGACTTCTGTGGGTCTGACATTTTCATGGTGTATCTCCTGGCTGAATCCCCTTAAGAGGAGGCGGGCTTCTCTTAATGGAAATCTGCATTGTGTGATCCTTCAACTAACCATAGTCTTATGTGCCCTGCATTTTTTAAAATATCAAAAAAAAAGCCCATATGTAAATGATATACAGACAAATTAGAAAATATAGAGAAGCAAAAACAAGAAAGTAAAACTTACTCTTAATTCCATCCTTTGGAGAGTGGTAACAATTTGGTATAAATGTTTCTAAACTTTTATCCCTGTGTGTGTGCAACTGAGTGTACATCTGAATGTTCCTGTGTGTCTGTCTGCCTGAGCAGTTCAGTGCACAGTAGATGGGCTTGTCTCTAGGTGGAAGACAAGGTCGATGTTTGGGGTTCATCTCTGTACCCTGTGGCTCTGAGTGTTTGGGTTTCCATCAGCTTCATGGACAGCAAGCTGTTCTAGAAAAACAACTTTTTACTCACTGCATCTGTCAGGAACTGAGAGAAGCTGGGTCAAGTTCCCTATACTTTTTGTTTGTTTGTTTTTTTAACACACATTTACCCTGTCACTTTATTTTTTAATTTAATTTGTAAATTATTTTTTGGCTGCATGGCACTTGGGATTTTAATTCCCCTGCCAGGGGTCAAACTTGTGCCCACTGCAATGGAAGTATGGAGTCTTAATTGGATCTGCCAGGGAATTCCCCCTTATTCTTAGCATACTTCAATTTCTCCTTGAATCTTCTATAGTTTCCACTTTATAGATGTTGACACTATGTTATTTGATGCATAAATATTTATATTTTTATATCTTTGTGTTTAGTTTTAGCTTTTTAAAGTCTACTTTCTCATCATTTTTTAATGGTCTTTGACCTAAATTTAGCTTTGTCAGATCATAAGGTTGCAAGCCCTGGTCATCTGTGTTTTCTTGGTATGCCTTCACCATCAGCAAACAAATACGTACTATAGATATTTAAACGTTTGAACTCCAGAGGCCAATAGAACTGAGTTGGAATCCTGATTCTGATACTTGTTGGATGTGTAACCGAGTCCTTTAAAGTTTCAAATCTTCATTTAAAAAATTTATTTACTTACTTGACTTCAATGATCTTAGTTGCATCAGTCAGGATCTTTCACTGCAGTGCATGGGCGCAGTGGCTGCGGGGCCTGGGCTTCTCTCTAGTCGTGGTGGGCTGGTTTAGCTGCACTGTGGCATGTAGGATCTTAGCTCCCTGCCCAGGGATAGAACCTGTGTCCCCTGCATTGGAAGGCAGATTCTTAACCACTGGACCACCAGGGAAGTCCCTAAATCTTCATTTAAAAAAATTTTTTTTTAAGTAATTTATTTATATCGCTGTTGGGTCTTAGTTGCGGTATGCAGGATCTAGTTCCCAGACCAGGGATCAAACCCGGCCGCCTGCATTGGGAGTGCACAGCCTTAGCCACTGGACCACCAGGGAAGTCCCCAAATCTTCAGTTTTAATGAAAGAGACTCATAAGAACTACACAGGGTTGTTGTGACTGAAGGAGAAAAGTCCAGCATTAAAAATAAAAGATTGTCATGAGTGGGCATCCGCTGTCTCAGGGCCTTATACTGAGGGCAGTTTGGGAATTTCTATGCAGCCACTTCCAGGGCCCCTGGGGCACGAGCATATTCACACGCAGAACTGATCATGGTGCCAGGTGGGGCACCCAGTTTCTACAGGAGTGGCTGGGGGAAGGGCTGCTGGAGCGCTGAGAATGGAGGCAAGCAGCCCAAAGGTCTTAGGGGAAGACCGAGGACTCGAAAAATCTGGAAGGAACTTGGATTTTACCAGTCACAACGCTCCATTTCTCAGTGAATTAAACAGAGCAGTTCAGAGAGGGTCAAGGATATGTCTGAGGTCACCAGTGGGGAGCAGCAACTTGAGTCCTTGAACTTGACTCCTGACATGAGGTCCAGCACCCAGCGCCAGGCACCCCGGGACCCCGCTCGGAGCAATATCACAGCAGGGGCCTTGTCCTCAGCAGTCCACCCCCCACCGACCCCTTCCTCACAGGGTCCCCGACAGCACCTGTCCTGGACTGCACCTGGGTGGGGGGCACCTCCTGAGGGGGTGGCAGGTAGAGGGGAGCAGGTGCCGGGACAGGGCAGACCCTGAGAAGCGGGCAGGGTGGCTGCCGGGCAGGAGAGGCACCCAGCTGCAGGGACTGGAGTCCTGACCCGTGAGGATGAGCCGGAAAGAGGAAGGCCCGGGGCTCAGACGAGGTGGGAGCGGTGCAGGAGCCAGGCTAGCAGAGAAGGAGGAAGCCGGAGAACCTGGTGGTCAGAGGAGGGGGTCAGACCCAGCTCAAACTGGGGCAGCCCTGGAGCCTCCCAGCCCTGCTCCCACAACCGCAAGATGAGGGTGGGGCGATGCCTCCCGGGGGTCCGGCTGGGGGGCAAAAGGCAGAGCTGCCTCCGTGGGTCCTCTGGTTCCCAGGAAGGTGGGCCCGAGGCCCTCTGCTCCTTCCAGGGACTGTGCGCACAGTGCCTGTAAATACTTGCTGAATAGCGAAGCGTGAACACACGACTGCCTGAATGAGGGGCAGAGGGAAACCAGTTCTAGCCAAGGCCAGCTTCTGTCCTGAGGACTTGGAGAATTACAGCCCTGTCGGGTCCCTGACCCTGACCCGTGGGCAGGATGGAGCCCCACTCGGAGTGTGGCCTGCGTGCTGCCCACTTACCTGCATGGTCCTGCCCCCCTTCTATCGAAGACATTTGTTGTTGTTGTTTTAATCTTATAAAGAGCCTGAAATTATTTATTTCCTTATTTGTTTGCCATACCACGAGGCATACGGGATCTTCATTCCCCGACCAGGGATCAAACTCCCGCCCACTGCAGTAGAAGCACAAAATCTTGACTCCTAGACCAGCAGGGAAGTCCCAAGTGGTTTATATTTTCTGGACCCTCCTACTCTCCCTCACGTTCCTCTTGGACCGAGGCAGAGAGAACACCAAGAGGAAACCAGGAAGGGTTCTGATTGTTGTGATAAGATCTGGTTCAACCTCTGGAACTGGGGTGGGGGCAGGGCCTGGACTGCCGTGGTTGGGAGGAATCGGGTTGTAGCTGTCAGGACAGCTGTGACCTGGTGAGCCGGCCGCTGGGGAGGAGGCGGCAGAGCACCGGCTTAACCGCGAGGCTCTGGAGAAACTCTGGGCATGCTTCACCTCCCTGTGCCTCAGTTTTCCCATCTGCAAAATGGGAAATATATATAGCACCACTTCTGGAGGTCACTATGATCTATGAAAATCACTTAGAACTCCTGGAATGCAATAAACATTCCTTTAACAGACGTCTATGGAACACCGACTCTGGATCCTCAGATTAAATCAGGGAACTGTCACAAAAATATAAACTCCAATTGAGGGAAACAAAGCCCCAAATAAGTAAATTCTATATGGTGTGATAAGGCGAAAGGGGTGTCACAAGTAGGGGGAAGGATGGCCACAGCTTTAAGCAGGGCCGTTAAGGCAGGCCTCACTGAGTGAAGAACTGAGGTTTCCAGGGTAGTTGAGCATAGGGGTCTCTGGAAAGAACATTCCAGACAGAAGGAGCAGTCAGGGCACAGGTAATTCAGAGGACAGGCAGATTCCTGGCTGTGTTTGTTTTTCCTTTTTAAAAATTGCTATGTTTTAACATCTTTATTGAGGTGTAGTTAACATACAATGGACTTCCTTGGTGGCTCAGATGGTAAAGAATCCACCTGCAATGAGACACCTGGGTTCGATCCCTGGGTTGGAAAGATCCCCTGGAGGAGGGCATGGCAACCCACTCCAGTATTCTTGCCTGGAGAATCTCATAGACAGAGAAGCCTGGTGGGCTACAGTCCATGGGACTGCAAAGAGTCAGACACTGCTGAGCGACTAACATACAATAAACTGCAGGTGTTTGAAATGTGCACTTTGATGAGTTTTGACACATCCGTATACACACGTCAAACCATCACCATGGTCAAGAAAATAACATATTTGGGGTCTTGCCTTCCAATGCAGTGTGCCTAGGTCTGATCCCTGGTCAGCCTCACTGGGTCCACCACATGTCCTCTGACTTACCTCAGCGGCTTCCTCACTGGTCTCCTGCTTCTGCCTGGCTCCTCAGGCGGGTCTCAGACCTCCTCACTCACTGCTCCTGTCCCTCCAGGGCTCAGGCGCACTCCCCACCTTAGGGCCTGTGTCCTGACTGCTCCTGCTGCCCAGTAACTAAGCCCCAGTGCTTCAGGGAGGAGCCCTCGTGCTGTAAAGGCCTGACGTAGCAAAATAAAATTTTGTCCTGTCCTTTTAAAGAAAGAAAATAATATATTTATCACCCACAAAACTTTCCTCCTGTCCCTTGGTCATCCTTTCCTCCACTTCCACCCCATCCCCAGGCAACCCTGATCTGCTTCTGTACCTGTAGATTAATTTTTATTTTTTAGAGTTGTATGTAAATGGAATCATACAGTATGTACTCTTTTTTTTTTTTTTTTTTTGGCTTGGCTTCATTCACTCAACTTAATTGTTTTGAGTTTATCCATGTCACTGTGTATATCGACAGCTTATCCTTTTTATTACTGAAGAATATTCCATTGTATGGATAGACCACAATTTGTTTATCCGTTCACCTGTTGATGGACGTTTGAGCTGTTTCCAGATTTTGTCTATTACAAATAAAGCTACTGTGAACATTCATGTAAAGTCATTGTGTACATATGTTTCCATTTCTAGTAGGTAAATACTAGGAGTAGAATGTCTAGGTTGTGTACAAGGTGTATATTTAACTTTTTAAGCAGCCAGCAAACCATTTTCCAAGGTGGTTTTACCATTTTACATTCTCCCTGGCAGAGTATGAGAGTTTGACTTCCTCCACAGACTTGGTATGATTTTTTTTTTAATTAAAAAATTTAAAAAAGTTGGCTGCTCCGGGTCTTCATTGCAATGCAGGTGGGGTTTCTCTAGTTGCAGATCACAGGCTCTAGAGTGCCTGGGCACTTTGGTTGTGGCATGAAGCTTAGTTGCTCTGAGACATGTGGGATCTTAATTTCCTGACTTGCTCCTCTGCTTTGGATCAAACCTGCGTCCCCTGCCTTGGAAGGCAGATTCTTAACCACTGGACCAACAGGGAAGTCCCTGGTCAGTTTTTTTGAAAAAAGTATTTATTTATTGGCCACGTCAGGTCTTAGTTGAGGCATTTCAGATCTAGTTCCTTGCCCAAGAATTGAACCTGGGCTCCCTGCACTGGGAGCATGGGAGTCTTAGCCGCTAGACCACCAGGGAAGTCCTCTGGTCAGTTTTTCAAATGAAGATTTTAACCATCTAGTAAATGTGTAGTGACTTTAATTTGCATTTCCCTAGTGAGGAATCATGACCTTCTTTTCATGTACTTATTTGCCACCTGCATATCTTCTTTGGTGAAGTGTCTCTTCAAATCTTTGCCCGTTTTAAAAATGGAGTTTATTTTCTTATTATTGAGTTTGGAGTGCTCTTCATTTATTCTGATTACAGTTCTTTGTTAGTTATAAAACTTGCAAATATTTTTCTCCAAGTTTTTGGCCTGTAAAGATGTCTTTAGAAGAACAAAATTTTTAAGTTTTGAAGAAATCCAATTTATCATTTTTTTTTCTTATGGGTTGTGCATTTAGCATTGTATCTAGGAAATCTTTGCCTGACTAGGGTCCCCAAGATTTTCTCCTATATTCTCTTCTAGAAGTTTTACAGTGATCTGTTTGGAGGTATTGAGGTTTTTGTTTTTCTTCTGCAAATGGCTATTCAATTGTTTCAGTACCATTTGTAGAAAAGATTCTTCTTTCCCTGATGATTTGTCTTGATTGTGCACCTTTGTTGAAAATCAATTGACCATATGTGTGGTCTGTTCTTGAGCTTTCTAGTTTTCCTGTTCATGTTTTTCTTTATGCTAATACCACAGTGTCTTGACTATTGTAGCCTTATAATAAGTCTTGAGATCAGGCAGTATAATTCTTCTGACTTTGTTCTTTTATAAATTGTTTTGACTATTCTAGATTCTTTGAATTTCCATATAAATTTTAGAATCAGCTTGTTAATTTCTCCAAAATAGCTTGTTGGGATTTTTGCTAGGATTTGATTAAATCTATAGAGCAGTTTTGGGGGGAAATGATATCACAATAATATTGAGACTTTTAATCCATGAATGTGTTATATTTCTCCATCTATGTCTTCTCTAATTTCTCTTGACAATGTTTTATAGATTTTACATTTTGTCCAATTTATCCCTAAGTACTTTGTATTTTATGCTGTATTAAATGATATGATTAAAAAACTTTTTAGTTTGAAATAATTCTAGACTTACAGAAGAGTTGTAAAGACAGTACAAAGAGCCCCTGTATATCTTTCATCCGGTTTCCTCTAATGCCTGTTTTTGTTCCAAGATCCAGGTCAGGATCCCACATCACATTTAATTGTCATGTCTCCTTAGTCTTCTCCCATCTGTGACAATTTCTCAGGAATCTTTCCTTTCATGACCTCAACATTTTTGAACAATACTGGTCAGACATTCTGTAGAATGTCCCTCAATTTGGCTATTTCTGATATTTTCTTGTTATTAATCTGAAAGTATGAATTTTGGGGAAAAACACTACATGGGGCAGTCCCCTTCTCATCATATCATATTAGGTGTATGTGCATGCTAAGTCACTTCTGTTGTGTCCAACTCTTTGTGACCCCATGGACTGTAGCCCCCCAGACTCCTCTGTCCGTGGCATTCTCCAGGCAAGAATACTGGAGTGGGTTTCCATGTCCTTCTCCAGAGGATCTTCCTGACCCAATGATTAAACCCTCATCTCTTATATCTCTTGCATTGGCAGGTAATTTCTTTACCACTAGCGCCATCTGAAAAGCCCCTCATATTAGGGATAACATGATATTGATATGGCTTGTTAATGGTGATGTTAACTTTGACTCCTTGGTTTAGGTTGTGTTTGCCAGGCTCTTCCATTATAAGGATACTGTTTTCTCTTTTCATACTCTATTAGAAGTGAGTCAGTAAGTCCGACTGACAGTTAGGAGATGGAAATTAAGCTCTACTTCCAGCATGACCTGGATGGGAGACCTGGAGTCGATCCCTGGGTTGGGAAGATCCTCTGGAGAAGGAAAAGGCTACCCACTCCAGTATTCTGGCCTGGAGAATTCCATGGACTGTATAGTCTATGGGGTTGCAAAGAGTCAGACACTACTGAGAGACTTTCACTTTCACTTTCCAGCACAGCAGAGTTTGTTCTAGACTTTCCCTATTACTTATTTGTAATTTGTTTCTCTAACAGAGAGAAATAGAGCTCTTATTATCTAGAGCAAAGTTACCTATTTGTTCAAACAGTGTACATATAAAACAGCCTCAGAATTACTAACCCATGCCTTGTAAAAAGCAAATTTACCAATTAATATATGGTATTTATAAACAGCTCCTTTTGTCTCTCACTTTACAGTGTCTAGTGAAAACATCATTGTATGAAGTTCCTTAGGTCAGGTCTTCTCTACTTCTTAAGTGTTATTATATCATGAATTTATAATATGAATTTATCCCTATTTCATATTTTATAGTTTTATTTTAAATGGAAAATCTTAAAACTTCTACTGTTTAAATGGTATATAAAAATACAGGTGATTTTTTTTGTATATTGATGTATTTTGCAACCTTGCTTAACTCAATAACTTCTTATAGTAGGCTTTTTCTGTAGATTATTTAGGATTTTCTATAGAGATGATTCTGTAGCCTATGAAAAAGATAGTGTTGCTTCTTCCAAGCTATATGCTTTTTACTTCATTTTCTTGCTTTATTGCACTGGCTAGCTCTTCCAGTACAATGTAGAATAGAAGTGAGAACAGGCATTCTGGATATGTTTTGAAGGTAGAGCTAATGTGATTTCCCAAAGGATTGGTGTTTAGTGATTATTATGAATAAGGCTTTCTTCTGCTGGAGGAATAGTCAACGCCCACAGAAGTAGCCTGGGGCCCCAGCAGGGGTGGTGGGGATGGTTTGTGGGGGGGGAGACAGGAATGATCAGAGTGTTATCAAGAGACCCCTGCTTAGCAGAGGTGAGAGGTGGTTGAACAGGAGACTTTCCTATGCAGCTTCTTTCTTCCAGTTTGGGCTTAAATGTGAAGGGACTAAGAGGATTCCATGTAATTTTTTCTTTTTATTGAGGGAAGACAGGCTGAAGTTCATTTTGAGATTAACTCCCAACTAGGTCATTAAGCACTTTTCTGTCCCATAATCCCAGATTCCTAATTTGGGTGTCCATCCCAAAACTGTTGAGTAAGCAGGATTCCTGGGATTGGAAATCTGGGTTGGAATCCTGAGTCTGTAAGTACCAGCTGTGATCCAAGGGGAGTCCCAGCCTCATCTGCCCATCTATGGGACCATGTTATGAAGCTCAGGGTGTCTGGGAGCACCACACCATCACCACCATCAACTGTAATAATAATGGCCACACCTATTGAAATTTAACTACATGCCAGGCTCTTTTCTAAGTACCTTATTTGTATCAGTTTGTCTTTCCAAGTATCCTTTGAGGTAGGTATTTTTCTTGTCTCCAAGTTGCTAATGAAGACATTGTGGTCAAGTGATGGAGCAGGATATGTGATTCCTGACCCCTCTCGGGGACTGTCTGTCTTGCTGGTGCTGCCTCCTCAGCTCAAACATTACCTCGTTGCAGAAATCTCCCCTGATTTTCTTCCCTACTACCTGCTGTGACCAGCAGTGAGCCCCACTTCCCTGGGCTCCCCCACACCCATCAACCTGTGCTTTCCCAAATTAGGAACTATGTCTGGCTTATCCTCACACCCCAACATCTAGGGAGGGACTCAGCACCCACTAGGACATTGGAGAACAAATCTTTTGCCCTGAAGCACGGCTCAGGAAGCAGCCTGTGTCACCATCTTGTAGATCCAGCTGCAGCTCTGGTCACACCTCTGGGGGTCACTAAGAAGAAGGCCTCCATCAATAAGGCTGTGACTCCAGATGAAGCCCGTGGCCTGAAGGCATCTTGGAGCCTGCTCCTCCTCCCTCTGCACCATGGCCAGGCAGCTCCAGGAAGTGTTGTGCATGACACACGCCCCCCACTCACCACCTCCCAGAGAAGGGATCATTGTGTCCGAAGGGTTAATGAGGGATGCGAGGAAGGGGCCCTTTAGCCATGATGCCCTCTGACCTTTCATAAATCAGAGGGGATGGGGGACAAGGGGGCTGCTTGGCAGGACTTGGTGGGGTGGGGGCTTAGAAGCAGCTGCGCGCGACGTTGACATTGTTCCCACCATTCTAAGTGCAACAAATCCCTCTATTGTGTTCCTGGTTTATCTGGTTCCTCTTGTTTATTAGCAGGGCTCCTTTGGCAGCGGTTCCAGCCCTGGGCGGGTGGAAAGAGTGCTGGCACGCACCGTGGGGGGAGGGGGCTGCGAGGGGGCCTTCGTCAATGCCCGCATTGTCCCGACACTTTTTGTTTCTACTGTAATGACATGTTGGAAGAGAGAGAGGAGGGAAAAAAAAAAAAAGATGCGAGTTGGGGAGGGAAGAGGAGGGCAGAAAAGAAAGAGGGAGCGAGGGCCCTGGTGTGGATTGATGTCTGGGCTTGGGCGGATGTGCGGGCAGCTGGGCGGCCGGTGGATGGAGCCAGGCCGGGACGCCTGGGGGGGCGGCGGCACAAGGGGCCATCCAGCCCCCCATCCCAGCCTCTGCCGCCTGGCACCAGGTCCCCCTACCATCCTCCAATCCCGCTGGGGCAGCTGTGGGGCCGTGTGAGTGGGGCAGGTGCCAGGGTCTGGGGTCCGCATCCTGACGTGCCCCTTCCTGGCTGTGCCACCCAAGCCGGGCTGCTCAGCCTCTCTGGTCTTTGTGTCCCGAGTCGACAAAATGAGGATGAGCGGAGGGCAAGGCTGCTCGGGCATTTTGAAAACGGTGGCATGTGTCCTCCCAGTCCTGGGTGTGTATTTCTGAGCCTGGGGCGGAGCAGGGACTCACACTGGGACAGAGAGCCTGTCTGGGACGGAGTGACCATGCCCGATGGCCAGCTTGGCGAGGTGGGCCTTGTCTCCCATCTATGCCTGATCCAGACAGCGTAAAGGCCTGGTCAGAGGAGTTGAGCAGGGGAGGGTGGGGCTCTGGTCCCACCTGGTGGGGCTGGGTCTCTCCCTCCTGAGATGATAGGATTCTAGAGGCCTTCCAGGTGTGGCCATCACGGTTGGGAGGAAGCTCTTGAATGAGGCGTGAAGCCTCCTTGACATCTCGGGGCTGCGGGGCCCTCCACTTCCTGTAGGCCTCTTGTAGCACCAGCCAACAAGTCCCCCGCCTCTGTTGGCACGCCTCCAGTGACATGGCGCTCAGGCCTCCGCATGCGGCTCATTCTCTCCTTGCCCAGCCCAGAAGTTTGGGAAATGCTTTCTGAAATGTCTCCCTATAGTGTCTGCCTTTCACTTCCTGTCTATTCATTGGAGCCACGTGGACCAAGTTAAGCCTCCGTGAGAATCGGTTTCCTCACCTGTGAAATGAGGATAGACCCCACCTCCTGCCATGTGGCAAAGGCTGTCATGTGGCTCTCGTGGAAAGTTCTGCAGGTCTTCCTAGGCTTCAGCTAAGGTGTCCTGAATTTGGCAGAGGAAGGTGGGGCCAGTCCTCTGTGAACAGAGGCCGAGTTTTCTGAGAGGACTGGCTCAGGAGAAGGCCTCGGGCTTCAGTCAGGATCAGAGCCAGGCTGCAGTCAGGGTTAGCACTCAGTCTGGGGCCAGGGTCAAGGCTGCAGCTGTCACTGGGGTAAGAGTTCATTCTGGGAGAGGGTAAGGGCTCCATCTGGGGTCAAGATCAGAACTCGACCTTGGGCCAAGATAAGGGTTCACTGGGGTCAAGATCAGGGTCATTGTGCTTTGGAACAGCGCTCAGTTTATAGACAGTGAAATAGTTGATTTTGGAGTTAGAGTCATGGCTCAGTCTGCCATTACGGCTCAGGTTGTGAGCTAGGAAAGTGTTTGTGTTGGGTGTCAGGATCAGGATCCAGACTGCGGCCAAGATCAAGGCTTTTTAGCATTCATTTTTGGTTTAGGGTCTGGCCTCAGGTTGTGGTCAGAGGCAGGGTCAGGCCGTAGGCACAGGAGACCAGGGTCAAGTTTCAGGGTATCAGCCAGATTTGATGGCCAGTCTCTAACTGGAGTCAAGGCTCCACCTGTGGCTGGTTTGAGGTCAAGGCTCCACTGTGATATGGGTCAGGACTTGGTTGGAGGCTGTGTTTTAACTACTAGGTGACATTCTTTGGGGTTGAACTCCTGAATATGCATTTTTTTAATTTAAATTTTTTGGGGTTGCACAGCACAGTTTGTGGGATCTTAGTTCCCGGACCAGGGATCTAACCCACACTCCCTGCAGTAGAAGGGTGAAGTCTTAACCACGAGTCCACCAGGGAAGTCCCCTGTACATGCATGTTTTGCATCTTACTCCCTATGGCTCAGCTCACCAAGGTTTTCATGGCAAACTCCAATCTCCAGGAGCCGTCACCAGAGCTGGAGGCACCAGGGTGTGCCATGAGAGCCCAGCAGGGAGACACATCTCTCCATGCAACCCAGGGTGTGGTGCATGTGAGCAGAGGAGGCTGGGGGTCAGATACAGGGTCAGGGTCAAGATGGCCTGGGCACGTAAAATCCTGACTCACCAGGTGTGTGAGAACCAGGCTACTACCCTCAGGATTACCAACAGATTCTTGGGGGTGGTATCGTGGTTGGGAAACCTGGCTAATGTGGAGAAGAATGACCAGGGTGGGGTGTAGGTGGAAGAGGGTGGAACAGGAGAGAAAGAATGATTTCAAGGGCATCTGGCCCTTCTTTCTTGCTTGATGATTTGTGAATGCGTGCGTAGGCTTGTGTGTCTGTGTGTGGGCTGGGAAGGCTTTGATGGGGAAACACTTGTGCCTGTGAGCCTGAGTGTGTGGATGTACCTATGTCTGAAAGTGTGATGGTGACAACACACATGTGTTTGGGTGCACAAGTATGGCTGTGTGGGCTTCCCAGATGGTAAAGAACCCATCTGCCAATGTGGGAGACGTAAGAGACTCAGGTTCAATTCCTGGGTCAGAAAGATCCCTTGGAGGCAGGCATAGCAACCCACTCCAATATTATATTCTTGCCTGGAGCATCCCCATGGACAGAGGAGCCTGATGGGCTATAGTGCATGGGGTTACAAAGAGTTGGGCATGACTGAAGCGACTTCAGTTCAGTAACTTAGTCGTGTCTGACTCTTTGTGACCCCATGGACTGCAGCATGCCAGGCCTCCCTGTCCATCACCAACTCCCAGAGTTTACTCAAACTCATGTCCATTGAGTCGGTGATGCCATCCAACCATCTCATCCTCTGTCGTCCCCTTCTCCTCCACCTTTGATCTTTCCCAGCATCAGGGTCTTTTCCAATGAGTCAGTTCTTCAAATCAGGTGGTCAAAGTATTGGAGTTTCAATTTCAGCATCAGTCCTTAGCACACAGGTATGGCTGTGGGTGGCATCCACGAAGAGTCAGTTGACATTGTCCTCTACCCTCTCCACCCGCTCTGTCCCCAAGCTGCTGGCGCCCTTTCTTCAGCCCCCAGCCTCTGCATGCCCCGAGGGCCCTGGCCATCCCTCATGACTGGCATCTGAACCCTTGACAACCCATCAGCTGAGAGCCCGTGACCCACTGCCTAGTAGCAGGAGGTACTCTGGGCGCAGACCTCTCAGACAGTCATGACCTTGCTAAGAACATCCTCAGGAGCTGGTGGGGGAGTGAGACTCAGGTCATGGTTATCACCCTGTGGACCACACAGCTCCCAGGTCACTCAGGAATAGCCTAAAACTGGCACCATTTACAAGAATCTGCTGAGCGAAATAGACCAGTCCAAGGCAGGCAGAGGGGGTGCTGTGGGAGGACAGGGGTGGGCAGAGAGTGGGGGCACCTGCTGAGCTCTGGCCATTGTCAGGGAGCAGGATGGCCTTCCCTTGCTATATGGATGTGGCCCACTACCATCAGGGTCTTTAAAAAAAAATTATTTGACTGTGTCAGGTTGTGGCATGTGGGATCTAGTTAGCTGACCAGGGATCGAACCCAGGCCCCCTTCATTGGGAGTGCAGAGTCTTAGCCACTGGACCACCATGGAAGTCCCTTCAGTGCCTTTTGAGAAGGTCGGGTGGTTCTGAAGATTTCCTGCTTGTCCCTCCCCCTCCCCCACTGTTCTCTTGGTTCTGTTTTGCTGTCAATGTCCAGAGGCGGAACAAATGGAAGATGGCCCCTGGACGTCTCTGCCCCCTCGTACTCTTGTTTTCTCCTTTTCTTAGCCCCTCTTTCCCACTACTTCCCCCCATTCCTCTGGGGTCTCTTTCTGATCCGAAGATCATCTACACATGACCTTCCTCGGGGTCAGGGTCCCTGCAGAGTGGTGTTGTCCGAAGGGACCCAAGTCCCACACCCGCACGTGTGGCTGAGCAAGAAGGCTGCTTGCGTGTGTCACTCCTACCCCTTCGCTCAACTATTCACTGAGCCCCATCGTGTACCAGAAGTGCCAGGCCCCTGGCCAAGCATCCAGGGCACAGTGGAGGGTCCTCAGGGAGCCCACTGCCACCTCGGGGGACTACAGCCAGCAAAGGGAAGGCCCACCTGGGGAGAGGCAACCTTGACCCTGATTCAGGTGTGTAGATAAGGAGTTGGCCAGGCAGGGTGTGTGTGTTGTGGAGAAGAAGCCCAGAACTTGCTGATAAAGAGGGAACTGGGCTTGCCAAGCTCCTCCTCGTGGTGCGCTGGGAGGCACTCTGGAACAGTATGCTGTTGTTCAGTCGCTCAGCTGTGTCCGACTCTTTGCGACCGGAATAGTATAGTCTAAGGATTAGATCCAGGTGGGTTGAGCCTTGACTGACGTTTTCTAGCCTTGTAACCTTGAAGAATGAACCTGAGTCTCAGTTTCATTATCTATAAAAGGGCATAATGGCATTTGTCTCCTGGGATCGATGTCTCCTAGGAAAATTATAATCTCACCTCTTCCATCCTTTTAATGGGGCCATGAGACTTCACTCCTCCAATGGTCCAAGCAGCTCTCTCTGATTAAAAAAAAATTTTTTTTTAATATTATTTATTTGTTTGCCTGCGCCAGGTCTTAGTTGTGGCCCATGGGATCTTTTTTAGTTATGGCATTCAAATCGCTAGTTGTAGCATGTAGGATGTAGTTCCCTGACCAGGGATGGAACCTGAGCCCCCTGCTTTGACGGTGTAGAGTCTTAGCCCCTGGGCCTCCAGGGATGCCCCTGGTGCTTTTGATTGTATATCCTTTTCAGTAAGAATGTAGGGGCACAATGTCCCAAATTTGGACAAATACTCCTCACTATCAAAATTTGTTTGGGTCCTGAGTTTGCATGGCAAAAATCAGAGGCCAAGTTTGATTACTGAGGACATTATTGAAATACATATGGTTCCTGGGTTTGGGGTGTGAAAGATATCACAAAGACTTTTTCAGAATCTGTTCAGTTCCTGAGTCAGATCTAAAGGCATTGTTTGTTTATTTATTTACAAATTATGTACATATACTACTGTAGAAAGTCTGTGGTGGCTCAGTGGTGAAGAACCCACCTGCCATTGCAGGAGACCTGCATTCACTCCCTGGGTCGGGAAGGTCCCCTGGAGGAGGAAACGGCAACCCACTCCAGGATTCTTGCCTGGAAGATCCCACAGACAGGAATCTGGCGGGCTATAGTCCACAGGCTCCCAGAGGGTCGGACAGAACTTAGCGACTAAACAACAACTACTATAGAAACATACACAAAGTAGAAGTTTCCAAAGAATAAGAGTAAACATATAAATGGAAAGAAATGCTAACCTTTCTGCACGCCACTGGGTCATTTTGGGTTTCCCTTAGGTGCCCTACCCCTCTCAGAAGATTCCTGGGCTGAAATGAGGGGTGTGGGGAGGGAAGGATGCATCCAGAGTGGTTACCCCAGAGGGTCAAGGGAACATAGTCAGCAAAGTCATTGGTCATCAACACACTTCACTGTGCATCGGAGCCATCCACACCCTGTGCTGGGCCAGAGGCACCAAGGAGGAGACACGTCTGCCTGAAGGGAGTGGGTGATGTCCATTCATCTTTTTCTATTATTCCTATCAAGTTACACAAAAAGAAAACTGTTTCCTTCTATTTAAAAAAAAATATTTATTTTTTTATTGAAGTATAGTTGATTTACAATGTTGTGTTAGTTTTAGGTCAGCAAAGTGATTCAGATATATATGTGCATATATACATATTCTTTTTCAGATTCTTTCCCCATATATGTTATTACAAAATATTGAGTATAGCTCCCTGTACTGTACAGTAGGTCCTTGTTATTATCTATTTTACATACAGTAGTGTGTATCTGTTACTCCCAAATTCCTCATCTACCCCTCCCTCCCACCTTTCCCCTTTGGTAACCGTAAATTTGTTTTCTATTTCTGTGAGTCTGTTTCTATTTTGTAAACAAGTTCATTTATATCATTTCCTTTAGATTCCACATATGGGTGGTATCATATGATACTTGTCTTTCTCTGTCTGACTTATTTCATCTAGTAATGATGAAATCTTAGTGATGATGATAATCTCCAGGTCCAATCATGTTGCTGCAAATGGCATTATTTCATTCTTTTTTATGGCTGAGTAATGTTCCATTGCCTACATGTACCACATCTTCTTTAACCATTCATCTGTCTATGGACATCTAGGTTGCTTCCATGTCTTGGCTACTGTAAATAGTGCTGCAATGAACATTGGGGTGCATGTATCTTTTTAACTTATGGTTTTCTCCAGATATAAACCCAGGAGCCAGATTGCAGTATTCTATTTTTACTTTTTTTTTTTTTTTTACTTTTTAAAGAAAACTCCATACTGTTTTTCATAGTGGCTGCACCAATTTACATTTCCACCAACAGTGTAGGGGCATTCCCTTTAAGAAAACTATTACTTAAAATCTAAAAAGAACTTCCTCGAAAAACTCTTTGCCTGGTGCTTTTTCCCCTCATTGGTAAACTATACACGGTATAAAATTTACCATGCTAATCATTTTTAAGTATATTTAAGTACACTTTAAGTACATGAAGTATGTCTATATTATTGTACAGCTATCACCACCACCCACCTCCAGAACTTTTTCATCTTCTAAACAGAAACTCTGCCCATTAGACAATAATTTCCCATTCTCCACTCACCCCATAGCCCCTGATAACAGTTGTTCTATTTTCTATCTCTATGAGTTTAACTATTCTATGTATCTTATATGAGTGGACTTTAACACTACTTTCCATTTGGGGCCTGACTTCTTTCACTTAGCCCCCCATCTTCAAAGTTCACCATGTTCTAGCATTTGAGAATTTCCTTCGTTTTTAAGACTGAATGATATTCCATCGTATGTATAGACAACATTTTGTTTATCCATTCATCTGTCAATGGACACTTTGGTTGTTTCCATCTTTTGGCTATAGTGAATAATGCTGCTATGGACACAGGGGTACCTATGCCTATTTGAATCCCTGTTTTCAACTCCTGGTGCCTTTTACAGAGAGGATTCTTGGACAAGTTTTCCCATGATTCTGAGTCCAGGGACCACAGTTTTGTAAATTACGGCATGCCATGAGGATGGTCTCAGATGTATGTGCGAGCACAAGGCAAAGTTATAGGGATGTAGGAAGGCGGGGAAAGGGGTGACTCGGGGGAGGACCAGCACTTGGCTGCTGAGTGACTAGGAGTCTTCAGTCAGATCCCCGGGGGATGGCAAAGCTCAGAGTGTGGCAGGAGGGTGGCTGGAGGGACCAGAAAGGAAACCAGTGCACAGGGCAGGTGAATCGACCCGGCTGAAAAATGGGAAGAGCAAGGTGGGGATCAGACCATGGACGGTGTGGTCGACACTTTGAAGAACCTAGGTTTCTCCTGGAGGGAAGAGGAAGCCGGGGAGAGTCTTGGATAAGCATGGGAGGGAGGCCTAGGTAAGACAGCTCCACCCAAGACTGCTGGTGCCTCCTTGAACTGGGGAGGCCTGGTGGAGAAGAGGCCTCAGCTCACAGACAGTCTCTCCCTTCTTGGTGCCTCGTGGCCTCTTGCTCACCCAAGGGGCCCGGTCTCCTTTCTGGTCCCTCCAGCCATGATGAGAGAATGTTTTCCAGCTGCTTGGCCACTTTGAACATCTGACCTTTCAGTCTTAGCTCCGTTCCCTTCCCCAAGAAGCATCCTGGGTATGATCCTGTGTCCATACACACACACAAACGCACACACACTCTTGTTCCCGCTCTCACTCACATGTGCATTTGCACACAACCACAGCCCCCCCCCCACATGCACAACTTACCCTTTCACGTGCATGCACACACTCACAACACCCCTCACTCCTATGCGCACACGTGCACAGTCACACACACACTTGCACACTTGCACATCAACACACTTGTTCATACACACGCACATATGTGAGCACAACACTCTCTCACACACACAATCTCCCCTCCCCAACCCTGCTCCCATCTCTCTCATTTCCAGACTCCTCAGGGGTGGCGTGGAGTGGGGCAGCAGAACTGATATTTTTTGAGAAACTCTGGGGTGTCAGTCACTGGGTTTGGCTCTTCCCCCATGTCCTCAGGGCAGTATTCCTGGGTGGTTACCATCCCTGCATCCCACAGATGCACAAACAGCTGGGGAGCTGGCAGTCTCACGGGAGCTGCTGGGCCCTAACTCTGCACCCTCATGCGCTTTTCATGGCCAGCTCAGGGTTTTTTTCGTCTGTCATAAACTCACTTTGTCTAGTTGGCAAGATCCCCAACCCCAGGGTCAGAATCATGTTCTCTCCTCTGTGCCAATTACATGGGCTAGAACTCAGGAGATGCTCAATAAATTCTCTCTCTTTTTTTAAAAAATTCTTTATTGGCTGTGCTGGGCCTCCATTGCTTCTGGGCTTTCCTCGGTTGTGACAGGCTGGAGCTACTCTTGCTTGTGTGCAGTTTCTCTTTACATTGGCTTTTCTTGTTGAGGAGCACAGGCTCCAAGACGCGCGGGCTCAATAGTTTCACAGGCTTAGTTGCACTGCGTCATGTGGGATCTTCCTGGACTAGGGATCGAACCCATATCTTCTGTGTTGGCAGGTGGATTCTTAGCCACTAGACCACCAGGGAAGTCCTCAATAAGTTCTCTTAAATCAATGACTCCAAGGACAAGTGGTGGTCTCAGGAGTCGCAGTTGTGCCCTTGTGCTGTCTCTGCTGCCTGGAATGTCCACCCATCCCAGCCTCAAAGTCATCTTTCAGGGCCCAGCCCTAGGGCCATTTTTGGGAGATTGCCCTGAAAATCCCATTCCTCCTTGTTCTCAGGGTTTGGTTTGGACCTTACCTCCGCTCAGGACTCTTTCATGCTAGTTGCTTGTTTACTCATTAGTCTCCCCTGGGGTGCCAGGAGCTCCTTGGGGACAGAGCTGTCTCTCATTCACCTTTGGGGGCCCAGATGCTCCCAGGGTCCACACAGAACCGACTCCTGAAGAATGTGCCTTGAGTGGGGTATCAATGCGGGATCCCAAACCTTTTCCAAACGCGCATTTGGTTCAGATGAAGCGAGGTCTCCTGCCTGCTCCTGGGAAGGCTTTGCTGGAGGACTCCCGACTGGCGCCACTGTCTGAATCTCCCATTGCCCCATGCATGCTACCTTCAGATGCACTAGGATGGGGAACAGGCGGGCTCGGTGGGTGCCCTTGGCCATCCTCCTGGGTACTGAAGCCCCAAGCGGGCAGCTTGCGAGCAGAACCACCCAGTTTCTTTCTCTCTCTTTCATTCCTAGGCCAGCTAGCTTGGTTGATCTTGGGGACCTGGGGTTCCTTCCCTGAAGCCCCTTCTCTCCAGCACAGACAAGCAGTAGGTACAGATGCGAGAGCCCAGGGTCCTGGATCAGCCCTTTCTCTGCCACCTCCCTGGGCCTCAGTGTCTGTCTCTGTACCACTGAAGGGGGGAGGGCTCCCTGACCCTCGGGCCCTCCCCAGCTGTGTCCTCCTGCGACTGTGAGATTCTGAGAGCAGAGGCGGGAAGGAGTGATGGCCCCTCTCCCCACCACCTCTCCCTGTCCCTCAGGGTCACCCCAAAGACACCCCCTCCCCGGCTCCCTGGAACTTCCCTGCAGCTGCAGGCCTGGTGAGACAATTGGGTGTTTTAGAGAAATACATTTTTGGGCTAATTTGCCATGCATAAGTGTTTCTCTTACCCTTTAAAGGCGGAGAACAAAGAGGCCTTTCTGCACCCGTGCAGGCTGCTAGGGAGGGGACCGCAGCTGTACCGGGCCGAGACCCTCCTCCCTCATCCCTTCGAGCGCCTCACCACGCCGCCCACCGCCCCCCAGGAGAGAGCCTGGACTTTCCCAGCCTCCCCCAGTCCCCTGCCCCCACTGCCGCCACCGAGGCCCCTCTGGCCCTGCCCCGCCCCAGCCCCCACCCTCCCACCAGCTGCCCCAGGCAAGAGGGAAAGTGTGCGTGGGTGGGAGGATGGATGGGGAGGGGGCCCGGAGGAGAGAGAGCAGCTTTCCACGTGGCTCGCTGGGGTGGTGAGGGCCTGGCGCAGTGTGTGTCAGAGTTCCCGCGGCTTGGGCCCTGTGGTCACAGGGTGCGTGATGGGGTCCATCATCCGTGAATCGCCAGGGTGTGGGGGATGCGGCAGTCACCGCCTTTGTTCACTCGTTCATTTGTTCATTCATTCATTCAGTAGCAACTGATTGCTACCGAATCCCCGCCGCGGGCAGGTCTCGGGCGTTCCTGTCTGGGAGGGATAGAGAGACCCCAGTGACTACCGGAAAGCAGGTTAAGTTTACATGCTGTCTGGAGGAGGTGAGCCGATGGGCAGGGGGCTTCACGAACAAAGGTGCAGAGGCTTGAAAAGCAGGCGCGTCGTCCTGCGTGAGGCTGGGACCTCGTGCATAAGGGGGCACAGAGGACGGAGAGCAGCCCCCTGCCGTGTGCTGGTGGTGATGGTCCTGGAGCTGGTGGGTTCTGCGGCATGACCCTCCCCGCTCTGGACCACTGTTCCTCATCACCAAGGCCTTCGGTCCTTGGATTTCAGGATCACCTTTGCTCAGGCCACTCCTCCACCTGGAACTCCCTCTTCTCACTCTCTGCTGAGGCCCCACCTCTCCTCCTGGCCCCCTGACCCTCTGCCATCAGGGCTGGCACATCAACTGACTCGGCTGTCTCCCCAGCACACGCGGAGCCAGATGCCCGTGTGTTCACACGGAGGCCTGGGAGCTGCTCTCTCCCACTCCGCACCCTCCCCCACCTTCAAGAGGTCACAGCAGGCAGGACCGTGGGTGTCTTCGCAGCACCCCACACAGGGGCCGTGCTCAGGAAAGGAGCAAGGAGGGCTGCCCACCCCTCCACCCCCCCACTTCTAGCAGCATCACTAATATTTCCTGAGCACTTACTGCTCGCCAGACACCCGATGTGGACACATCTGTGAACTCGTTCAGCCGTGACAACTTAGTAAGGCCGGAGCTGTGACCTAGCACTGTTCACAGATGGGGAAACTGAGATCCGGAGAGGTTTAGGATTTAGCTAAAGATCATGCAGCTCCTGGGAGAGGAGACATCAGAGTCTGGGCTGCAAATTGTCACATCTGCATCACCCGAGAGCCACTGCTCCCTAGAGCTTTCTGGACTGACAGGCCCACACTGCCTTTTCCCTTCACGTCCAACTCCATCCCTGGGCCGAGTCTGTTCCAGGAGCCTGTGAGAGATGGTGAGACTCTGAGTCCTGCTGCAGGGGGTTGGCTCAAAAGAGCTGCGAGTGGCTTGGTGACTTAGACAAAGAGTCAGGACCGGGATGGGTGGAGGTGGGGGGCGGTGGCTGCACAAGGCTGCCTGGGGGCAGAGACAGCCTTTGGTCCTTGGATTTCAGGACCAACAAGGGATTCAGAGCCCCTTCTAACAATCCCATCAGGTCCCCTCTCGGTCACCATGCCCGATGGCACGAGTGACACCTCTCCAAACACCGGCACAGGGAGACAGATCTGCAGCTTCACAACTCTCCTGAGTGCATTTGTGTGTGTGCACGTGTGTGCTCTTGCATCTGCCTCTGGGTGTGCTCAGGAGGTGAGGACAGGGCAGAGAGTGAGAGGGGACAGTAGTTTCACAGCCACCTGCGTCCTCTGCGTGGGGTGGGGAGGGAAGGGCTGCCATCTACCTGCCCCCCCAACACACTACTGTACACACACCCCCTATGAAAGTCGGAGCAAAACAGGCAGAGATTGGGATGTGGCTGTTAGCCCCCGGGGCTCAAGGGAGAGCTAGGCTGTGAGGGGCCGGCTGCTCTGGGCGAGTCTGAACAGGGATGTTGAGGCTTGCCAAAGGGCCCTGCAAGTCCCGGCTGCTCCCTCACGGTCCATTGACGGGTACTTATGGATGCTGCCCCTCTGGCCTGCGGATGCGCGAGACCTCTACTCTTTTCAAGGAACCTCTAGTCAGAGGGAATGGGCACCCGGAAAAATGGAGTGCAGGGGTCTCAGGCCCGAGCAGTGCATCTGCTGTGGGGTGTTTGGGGGAGAGGTGAAGGCGGCTGGGGAAGGGGTGTCACCCACTGGGGAGTTAGAGAAGGAGACTAGAAGGGGAGAGACTCCTGGGGAGGGGTGCATAGTCTCAGAGTCCTGGAATGTGAGAGGTGGGTTCTTGGCGATTAACCTCGTTCAAGTTGAATTCATACTGGGGGCAGGGGAGCAGAGGCCTGGGGGAAAAGAGGTGATTTGCCCAAAATAGTGATGGAGTCAATCCAGTGTGCAGTTCCTAGACTTCCCTGGTGGTCCAGTGGTTAGGCCTTCACGCTTCCATTGCCAGGGGCAAGGGTTTGATCCTTGGTGGGAAGATCCTGTGTGCTGCTCAGTGGGGCCAAAAAATCTCCCAAGCAGACCGTAGGTCTGTGGAGCTCCGGGCTGAGGATTCAGCCTTAAATAAAGCCTGAAAGGGTTAGTCGTTCAGCTGTGTCCGACTCTTTGCAACCCCATGGACTGGAGTCCGCCAGGCTCCTCTGCCCCTGGGGTTTCCCAGACAAGAATACTGGAGTGGGTTGCCATTCCCTTCTCTAAGGGATCTTCCCAACCCAGGGATCAGACCTGCATTGCAGGCAAATTCTTTACCATCTGAGCCACCGAAGGCCTATCCTGCTTCAACTGGCTATGGTCTAGGGGATGATGGACATACAGACAGAGAAGCACTGCCCAGCACCATGGGTGCAGTCATAACGGCAAAGGGGCGAGGGGGTAATGGAGGACCGTGATCTGGGCAAGACCTCTTGGCAGAGGTAGCGCGTGAGTTGGGCTTTGAAGGATGAAGAGGAGTTCAAAAGGCTGAACACGGAATGAAGGGACTCGTTTCCAGGTAACGTGGGTGATTTCAGTTGATTCCTGCTTTTGCCGCCCCTGAGGGCAGCTCTCAGTCTGTCCTCCATTAATACCCCATCACCCTGGAGACCACAAGATGGCTGGGATTGGCAGGAGGATTTTGGTGTGTTTCCATCTTGATGCAGGGGAATGGATTCAGGGTTTCCCAGAGCCCCAGGCTCTGCCAAGACCCCAGTTCAGTCTTGGACGTAGAGGCTTCAATCCACCCCTTTCTATTTAGTCAAGGAATATTTACTGACCACCAATGAAGAATAAACCTGATGGAGCAGGGAAGATTTCAAGAAGCAGAGATGAGGGAAGTGTATTCCAGGAGTGGGGAATGGCGTGAGCAAAGGCCTGTTCAGGAAGAAGCACCTTTTTTTTCTGCCACTGGAGCACGGGGGCAGGAAGGGAGCAGTCCAAGATGCAGCAGGAAAGACTGGCTGATGCTGGGACTGGAGAGCCCTGTGGTGAGCAGGAGATGCCACTGGATTTAGCACAAGAGCCCAAGCCTGGGCTGGGTGCTTGGGAGAACCCAGAAACCTCCGGGGGAGTCAGGAGGTGGGACTCCTGGGCAGTGGTATGCTGGTAAGTGCTTAACAACCAGCTCTGTCAGGGAGGGGGTGGCCCTAGCGGGGTGGACTGCCAATGTTCACATTGTAAAACTCTCATTGGGGCCAATTTCAAGCTTCCAAGGTGACATAACAGGCTTGGAAAATTCCAGAAGATTTAGCAATTGGCTCTCACGAGCCGACACCAGCACGTGACTGCACCCTGAGTTATAAGCTGTCCTTATAGGTTCTGGCACTCAGTCCTCCCTGGTTCACTACCAGGGTGACCGCAGAGGGGGCCCCAAGAATGGAGAAGTGTGGAGAGCGACCTGGTTTGTCCAGACCTCAGAGGGCTCTTCCAGGGTCTGAGACCCCAGGCCCTGCGGGTTTGAGCCTTAGCTCAGCTGCTCACGTGCTGAGTGGTTCAGGCCAACCTCTGCCTCCATGGGGCTGACTCATTTTTTGTGGGATCACTCCTGGGATGAGAAAATGGTGCCGTGGGGAAGAGGGGAAAGGGCAGGACTGAGCTGTGAAGCCCTGGGAGCAGGGGAGAGGGGACAGTCCACACCCCCACCCCTCCACCCCCGGCTCATTCATCTGACAAATCACCGGCAAAGGGTGGGGTAAGGTAAGTGGGGCCTTGTAAAATGAGGGGCCTGGGAACAGGGTGGGATCAGGGTAGGAGGCCTGGGTGAGAGGTATGAAGGTGGGCTCCATACCAACACCTCAAGCCCTCTTGGATGGATAGTCTTCCAGGCCTTGATGCATGTTGATTCCTCTGCCCCATGTCACCCCTCCCTCCTTATCATTTGGAAAACTCCCACTCATCCATCAGGCCTCAGTTCCAGAATACTGCATCCAAGAAGCAGGCCTTAAAGGTGCTAGTTTGGGCAGCATCGGACCCATGAGGCCCTGGACCAGCCACTTAGTTTTCTCAACTTTATCTGTGAAATGGGAACAATATGTCTGCATAGCTTGTGGGACAGTTGCTAGGATTACAGGAGATGCACTTTGGGCAGGGGCCCCACTTCTGATAACCCTGCTATGACTATTCCTTGGTTACTCCCCCTTCCCTCACACCCCCTGCGTCTCCACATTGCCTCATGGACACCCCATCAATCAGGTTGCAGTGAGGCCCATGTCTGTCTCTCCCAGGGGACAATGACTCTGGTCTCAGTCTCCCAAGGTGAGGACTGGGCCTGACTTGCCTCCGGGACTGACCAGGTCCCCTGCTTCGGTCATGACATCGACCCCTGCGGTGTTCCGGCCAAGTGGCTGCTCCTCCCAGAGCCTCCGTCTCCTCACGTGTGACCTGTATGGTCTCTGAGGCTGCTTCCAGCCCCAAATGCTGTGCGTCTCTGTCCCAGACCCAAGTCACCATCCTGCCCCCAAACCAGCGCCCCCCCGCCCTGCTTCCCCGCCCCCATCAATGGCCCCACTGTTCTCCAGTGACCCGGCGTGAAACTTCAGAGTCATTTTTGACTCATCCGCCCCTTCATCCCCCCCGCAGCTAATCATCAACCACGACAGTTTTTCCTTCAGGACGCGGCTCACATCCGTCGTCCCCTCCCTGGTAGTCTAGTCCCCTCTGTCTGAAGTCTGGATGATTCCGAACACTTTCTAACAGGCCAGTGTCCCCTCACCTTCCATCACGCCCAGCAGAGCTCCGGAAATACCACCAGTACGCTCCTCCTAGAAGCGCGCCCCTGTGACCCGTCAGGGGATGAGCTGACCTTGACTCAGTCGGCAAGGAGCCAGATGCTCCCTCGGGCTGAGTGGGCACAGGGGAGGCTGGGGGGGTCATGGTCTTGGGAGTAGAGGGGGCCCTGAGTGGAGGCTGGAGATGCACGCAGTAAACTTTGACCCCTCCCTGTCCTCTCCTGAACAGGTCACCTCCTGACCAGCTCTCCCGGCACTCACGCACACGTTGCACACACACATCGGCTCACTCACACCTGTTGACGCTGTTAGGCCCAGCATTGAGCATGGGGCAGGGACTCCAGGGTGGTAAAGACACAGGCCCCACCCGGACGGAGTTCACCCACTTGCTGGGATGCTAAGATGGCTAACGCCACACCTGACGTGTTCATCCTGTACCGGGGAAGTGGGTGCTGCTCGACCCCCTGGAGTCAGGACGCTTCCAAGAGCAGGGACCGTTGAGCTGGGTCTTGGAGGACGAGGAGGACTTCTGCTGAGCAAAGACCGTGTCCCACGGGGCGAGCACCCTGTCTGTGGAGGGGACAGAGGCGTTTGGGAGTGGCTGGTGCTGAGAGGGACCGGGTGGGCCAGGGCCGGGCTCTTCTCTGTTCAGGGGTAAGCAACTGCAGGGACCCCTTATCATCACCTATAATTCATGTCCCCCTGCATGGAGCTGACTCCCAAGCCGGGGAGGCAAGTCCTCTCTGTAAAACATCAAAGTGACCATCCATGGGCCTGGCCCTTTATAGCTCACACATACTGTCCTTCTCTAGGCCGGGTCTCTCTCTCCAGCCCGTGAGGTGGGTCTGGGCAGGCCTTGTTGCTCCCATTTGACAGATGAGGCCACTGAGGCCCACAGCGGGTAAGGACTTGCCCAGGTGACCAGCTTCTCCAGGGCAGAGTCAGGCCTGGGATTTCCTTGGCCCTCGATCCCAGAGTCTAGAGGAAGTTGGGAGAGAGGGAGAGAGGGAGGGAGGGGGCTCAAGCTCGGTGCCCCAGGTCCTCCTGGGGAGGGCTAGCCTCTGCGGGACCAGATGGGCAGACAGGCCCGAATGCTGGGAGCCCCGGGGCCAAGGATCGTGCCCACTGGGTCTTGCCAGGGCAAACCTTGCTGGGCTGGCTGGCCTCTTGTGTTGAGCCCCATTCCAGGGTGCGCAGGGGGGCAGGGGCCTGGCCCAAGGGAGCGGGAGGGACTGGGGTGGCGGATTTGTGTTTCCACTTGATTTCCTCAGTTGTTTTCCAAGAGTGGTGGCAGGATCCCCAGGGGCGGGGCGGGGGCGGAGAGGCCACCGGAAGGCGCCACGGCCCGCGGCCCGCCCCCCATGTGACTCCGCTGGCTGACGACAGTGCCGCGTGGAAGGGCCTCGAGGCTTCCGCCCCGGCGAGGGTGTGACGTGGGCCCCGGGCACGGCGCCCGCGCTGGGTGACTTCCCGCGTGACCCGCAGCGTCTCCAGTGCTGTTTCCACTCAGCCTGCGAGTGCCCGCGACCGCCGCCTGACCCCTGCTCCCAGCACCAGCCTAGGGCCGGGCACCGGGGACCCCAGATCTCCCAGTTCTCCTCCTCCTCCTGTGGCCAGCTCCCCCTCTTCTTGCTGCCTTGCCACGGGCCATCGGCCCCCTGCCACCTGGGCTCTGGCCCCATAGGTTGTCTTCCCTGCCTTCCAGGGCTGCCCGTGGTCCCTGGCCTCAGGCCCGGTTTCTCCCCTTTCACTCACCCCTACGTCCTGGGCCTCTCTGCACCTTCTCAGACCTGTTGTGAGAGTACTGGGGTCAGCCACTCCCGGCTTCAGGATCCGCCCCGCCACCTCCTGGCGGCATGGTAGCACTTGAATATCAGCCCTTCTCTGGATCCAAGGAGAAAAAGGTGCCCAGCACAGGGTGGGGCGGGGGAGGTAACATAAGAGTTCACAGATGCCAGGCCTCTCGCAGCGTTAGGATCTCAACTCTGACACCAGTCGTTCACCCCTGAGCCATGAGGATATCTCTCTGAGCCCGAGTTTTCTCCTCTGTAAAATGGATATATTAATAGTTCCTTCCCATTGGGACAGCAAGAACTACTTCCAGGGGAGGGATTCTCAACCTGGCTTGGGGCTCAGGGAGGACTTCCCAGAGGGAGTCTTTTTGCCATATAGCTCTCAACAGCCAGCAAAGACATGGGGAACGTGCCCCATAGGAAGAGTAAGATTCCAGCAGAGGCTGGAGATGGAAATCAGGCGCTTTAAGCTCAAGGCTGGAAGGGGTGGAGGTGAATCTCAGAGCTCTGGCATAGGAGGCTCTGGGCTTCTCAGGATCCCAACCCCAGCCTCCTCACGCCACCTTGCTAACAAGGGCTCTGCCCTTCTCTTTTCTGTCTCCCTGCTGGTTCCCTTCTCTGTGCCTTTACTTGTGCTAGCCCTTCTGCTACAAGCCCTCCCTCGCCTCCTGGCCTGTGCAAACCCTCCCATCCCCCATGATACGTACAACTTGCTTCCTCCAGGAAGCCCTTCCTGCTCCATGCCATGGCCCTCCCCCCTTCCTCTCCTGTTCCGTCTCTCTCCTGCCCCTGTTTACCCTCTCTCCTCTGCAGCCCTGCCTGTTGCACGAATCGACTGTGTTAGATCATTCTGTCAGGGGTGTACAAGCCTGGAAGCCAGCAGGAACCCAGTATAAAGCCCCGCCGGCTCCCTGCATGCCCAGCTTCCCACTCATCTGATCCTCGTCACCACCCTCTGGGACCAGAGAGGAGGTGGCCCGTTTGACAAATTAAGATGCAGAGGCTTGAGAGGCCAGGCTGCTTACAGCCGGTCGGGGTGGGGGTGGGGGGAAGTCAGGATCACAAGGGGCCTCTCTCTCACCCTTCCAGGGTCCCTGCCAGGGCTGGGGTGCTTCCTGTTAGGTTGGAACGCCCAAGTCTGTCCTGCTTCATCTTCCTGAGCCTCACAGCCTCCCTGTCCTACCCACTGATGGTTCAGACGGTGAAGAATCTGCCTGCAATGCAGAAGACCTGGGTTCGATCCCTAGGTCGGGAAGATTTCCTGGAGAAGGAAATGACAACCCACTCCAGTATTCTTGCCTGGAGAATCACGTGGACAGAGGAGCCTGGTGGGTTACAGTCCATGAGGTCACAAAGAGTTGGACACAACTGAGCGACTCACACTTTCACTCCTACCCACTGGCCCCTCTGCCATCTGAAGCCCCTCGATACTGTCACTACTTTCCGAAGCATCTGCCCTGCTCTAGCACGCAGCTCCGGGCCTTAGAGGGGGCGGAGCTGAGGCCCCACAGGTGTGTCGGGAACACGCAGAGAAGGGGCTGGCATTAGGGGTCAGCAGGTACTGCCCCTTCCAGCTGGTGACCAAGGCCGTCACTCACCTCTTAGAGCCTGTCTCTGCCCCCTGAGGGCTAAGCTGTACTCAGCAGACCTGCGAGGCCCATGCGGTGTTACAGATGAGGAAACTGAGGCTCTGGAAGGCCAGGGATCTGCCTGAGGTGGGAGGCAGGGCACTGAGCCCCTGCGTTTCTGGGCTGTTTTCTGATGTCACAACCCAGTGGGGCTGGGGGAGGAGGGTCCTGAGAGCCCTTTGTGAAGTTGAAAATCTGCCCAGGCTTCATCCTTTAACCAGGGGTCCACAGGCAAGGCTTGTCCTTCAGTGGGTCCCCTTTGGGTGTCTGGAACCCCTCCAACTGTGAACCGCCCCACCCCCGCAGGGCAGCCTTGCTCCCTTTAGGGTCCTGCCTGGCCCAAAGACTAAACACCATTCTTAGCAACTAGAAGGTGCTACGCCAACATTTACTCGGAGAATGGTGCGCCTACAATGGGAGGGTGGGGGAAAGCTGGGGAGGAGGCATGCTAGGGAGGGGAGCACACAGGGGTTGGGGGGTATGACAAAAGTCCTGTTAGGTCTCCAGTTCTCACCCTTGACCCCTGCAGTTTATTCCCCACAAGACAGCCAGAGTCCTTGTGGAAATGGAATTCTGACCACACAAACCTTGCTCCAAGCTCCTGCAGGCACCCACACGCCTGGGCTCCTCCACCCTTCCCCACGACCTGACCCCCTGATGTCTCTGCTGCAGCCACTCTGACCTCCTGGCTCTTCCCAGACTCCCCAGGACAGTCCCCCTCAGGACTGTTGCACACGCTGTGCCCCTGCCTGGAAATTCTCTGCCCAAATGTTCTCCTCTCTCCATTCAGATCTTTGTGAAAGAGCAGAGCCTTGGGGGGGCCTCTGCCGACCACCATTGCTAAAGTTACCCCTCTTGTCACTCTCTTTGCCCAGATTTGTCACCATCAAGCTTGTGGCCACCTGCCATTAGTTTGTGTCTTTGCTTTTTTATTGCCCGCTCCCTGGGGGCAGGGTGGTCTATTTGGTCCACTGCTGAGTCCCAGAGCTAAGACAGAGCCGGGCACACGGCTCCGCCTGTATTTCTGGAAGGAAGGATGGAAGGAAGGAAGGACCTCTTTCTTCTGCTTATTCATGGGGTGCCTCCTCCGTGTGGCCCTGTGTCAGCTGCTTTTAGAACAAGTGGCGTCGGCAGACAGGGTCACAGCTCACTCCCGCCAGGCTGGCCCCGAATGCGTGTGAGGGGCCGAAAACACAGCAGCTGCTTCTTCGGGTATCCTTCCCCTTCCTATCAGACGTGGTCTCTAGGAGCCTGAGAACCAGGGCTGGTGGGTAGAGGCTGCACAGGGATGAAAGAGATTTAACGAAGTTTCAGGAAAAACTTCAACAACCAAACTGTGCAAAGATGGAAGGGACTTGCTGAGGAGCAACTCTGCCGCCTGTCAGCCAAGAGAGGCTTGTGGAGGCCGTGGGGCCCTGGAAGCAGGGCCAGTCCTAGGACCCGCAGTCGTAGAGTCTGGACTGGGAGTTGGGGGGCTGGGGGGCAGGGGGGCGCCCTCGGGGTGGGCCAGGCCCAGGAGCGGGGAGCAGGCGGAGGTCACACGTCTGGCCAGGCCCAGGCAGCAGAGGCCAGGGCTCCAGTCCCCTGTCCGAAGGCTGCTGGGCCGCGGCCAAGCGGCCGTGTTGGGGCTCTGGATCCTCCGACCGCAGACCAGGCCTGGGAGACAGGAAATCACGGGCTCTGGGCCGCAAGGCCCCCGGTGGGCGCTTGCGCCCTCCCGCCTCCCACGGTGGCCTCGGGCCCCTGTGCCCCGCGCCCATGGGGTTAACTCGCTCTCGGTCTCTCTCTGCTCCGAGTTGTTTTCCAAGCGAGGCAGAGAATGGCTCTCTTGTTACCAACATGGCTTCTGGGCATTGGGTAATGCGCTCCTCTTCTCCCGGCCGCTCCACAAAGGGACCTTTTGTTCGCCTCCCTGCCCCTCTCCCTGGCTCTTCCCGGCCCCCCACCCATCCAGCCACCCACCCCACTCCCCCCGACCACGCCTCCCGCCCCGCGCGGCACCCCCGGGGCCACCAGGAGTGACCGTGGCCTGGCCGTGGCGCCCTCCGTCCCCCGGCGTCCCGCCAGCGGCGCGGGGCCTGGTGGCCACGGCGGCCATATTGTGGGCGGCCATGCGGCCTCGGGGAGGCCGCCGGCGGCGGGACGTGGGGTGGCCGGCGTGCGAGGTAATATGCTGCGGTGCGCGTCCGGTCCCCAGAGAGGGGGACCCTCCGCCCTCCACCCCAGGCCACCTTCCTGCGCTGAGACAAGTCGCCTTCTCGTGGACCATCCCACTTCATCAGCACAGCAACCTCGGGATGGGAGGGACGGCCCATCTTTCGGAGGTGGAGACTGAGGCTCCGCAGGTGAGTGTCCCAACCAGGTGCTCAGCTGGACCCAGCTATGTGCCCCGCTTCCCAAAACCTCCTTGAGAAAGAGCCCGCATGTCGGGAAATATTGAGACGGGTGTGGGCCTCCAGAGAATGCCTAGAACCAAGTTTCCTGGATTTTTTTTTTTTTTTTTTTTTAATGAAACAGAATGTGTCTGAGATGGGAGTGTCAGGAAGCCAGTCGGTACTGGAGAGCCTGCCTTCAGGGAACACAGTCTCTCTCTCCTCCTGAGAGTCCCGCAAGGCAGGCTGGGATGAGCTGAAGTCGCTATTTTTCAGATGAGGAAACTGAGACACAGAGAGGCTGCCCAGCCAGGACTTGGGGCTCACCCAGGTGATTCCAGCCCTGGTCATCTCTCTCCAAGGCTGCAACCCACCCACCACCCCTTGAGAGGCCTGGAGGCTTGCTGGGGGATCCCGACAGCTCTGGTCCTCTTGTCTGGAATCACAGAAGCCAGAACCCTGGGGAGATTGTGCTCAGATGCTCCATTCAACAATTCTTCCATTTCACGCTGTCCCAGCATTTATAGTGACATGAAACAGAGTAAAGTGACTCCGCATGGAGCATGCATACGACGCCAGCAGCGTGCCCTCAGATGTAACCTCGGGGCTGGGCTGGGGCCTCTGGGTCATGGTGAGACTGGTAAAATCAGTTGACTTGGTGATAGATGGGGCATGACGGAGGCCCCCAGGTTTGCCCTCCAGAAACCACAATCCAGGAGGAGAGACAAATCAGTAAAGAGTCAGCATGCTGGAGACAGCCAGCCTGGGAACTCATCACCAGGCTGGAAGGTTGGGGACGGAAGGGTTCCTGGAGAAGGTGACCGTGCATGGAGCCTCAACAGATGAATAAAAGTTCACCAGGCAAAGAAATTGAGGGAGAAGGTGGGAAAGGAGCTGGTGTTGGAGGTGATTCTGGGAAGAAGGTGAGTGGTGGGTGTCAGGGTGGGGAGGCCCCACCAGGCCGGTGCACTGGGTCAGGGTGGGGGCAGGAACAGTGGGAGAGCTAGATAGAAGGGAGGGGCAGTGCAGGCTGCAGAGGGCAGGCAGGAAGTGCTCCTGAAGACCCAGGTGCCCTGATAAGGTACAAGGACTGCATCCTGAGGGCAGTGGGTGGTCACTGAAGGATTTTAGAGGGGTCCAATTTGTGTTCTAGGAAGATCTTATAGGCTGGGTCTATGCTGGGTTTATTACTGTTTTCCCAGCACCCAGGTCAGTAATGGGCTTCCCAGGTGGTGCTAGTGGTAAAGAACCCATCTGCCAATGTAGGAGACGTAAGAGACACAGGTTTGATCCCTGGGTTGGGAAGATCCCCTGGAGGAGGGCATGGCAACCCACTCCAGTATTCTTGTCTGGAGAGTCCAATGGACAGAGGAGCCTGGAGGGCTACAGTCCATAGGGTAGTAAAAGTCGGACACGACTGAAGCGGCTTAGCAAGGACTCAGCTCAGTAACTGGCCCACAGTAGGGTCTCGATAAATGTTTTCCATCAATACATGATTACCAACATGTTTACCACTGGAGGCAGTGGTTGACTCCAGCTTTGGGACCTTGAGCCTCAGTTTCCTTATTTGTAAAATGAGGGTAACAGCATCTGTCTCCTGGGAATGTTGTGATGGTTAAAGAAAGCAGCACATGCAAGGCCTTCCTTAGTGTCCGCATGTGGTCAGCCTGCCATGACCAGCACAGGAGGTGCTGTGGGCAAGATGCAGGTGGGGACAGGGGTCAGGAGCAGTGGGGTCACCTAGGTGAGAGAGTAATAGTAACAGCAACAATAATGCTTATCAAGGACTTAAGCTCTTCATGTATTTTATTCATATAGTCCTCAACACAAGCGAATGAAGAAAGCATTCTTTTATAGGACATTCTTTTATAGGACATTTTTATTTTATCATCTACCGAGGGACACGGAGGCCTGGCGTGCTACAGTCTACAGGGTCGCGAAGAGTGAGACACAGCTTGGCAACTGAACAACAACAATTTTATTGTCCAGGAATCTGACACTCAGCAGGCGAGGTGACTTGCCTGGGGCTCCTCGGCTGGTGAGTGATAGACAGAACTGCATTGGACACCAAAGCCCAGCATTAGACATCAGAGCCCAGCTCGTGACCACTAAACTGGTGATGGAGGCAGGTCGGGGTGACCTCCAGGGGAGGGAGAGTGGGGACGTCAGACTGATGGACCAGGTGGCGGGGGGCGGGGGGCAGGCATGGGGGAGGGGACCCCTCGTGTCTGGTCTGGACGGTCAGGTGGACTGTCATTCCATTTCCTGAGTGAGGGACACAGTATGGGAAGGCCAGGCAGGCTTGGGGAGGCAGGAAACGCTCAGTCTGAGAGGCTGTCGGGGTGTCTGGGTGGGGATGCCAGGGAGGTCTGGTGTCTAGGCTGGGGGTCTGGATGAGGGTGAAATGAGCTCACAGGGCAAGTGGAAGGCATGTGGGTGGGCGGAGGAGCCCAGGCCCTGGAGATGATGTCGACAGTAGACTTAATATAGCGTTTACTCTACACCAGACATGATCCTAAGTCCAGGTGTTATTTAATTCTCTCACCAAACCCTGTGAGGAGGAACCATCACGAGCCCTGTTTTATAGAGGGGGAACAGGTAAGAATTCAGTCTAGACTGTCCAGAGCAGGTACATCTGTAGAGACAGAAAGTAGACTATGGTTACCTAGGGCTAGGGAATTGAAAAATGATGGCTGAAGAGTACAGGGTTTATTTCTGGGGGGTGATGAAAATGTTCTGAAATGACTGTGCTGATGATGGTTGTACAACTCTATAAATACACTAAAAAACATTGAATTGTGTACTTTAAATATGTGAATTATACAGTACATGAATTACATGTTAATAAAGCGGGCTTCTTTGGTGGCTCAGTCAGTAAAGAATCCGCCTGCAATGCAGGAGACCTAGGTTCGATTCCGGGGTTGGGAAGATCCCCTGGAGAAGGAAATGGCAACCGACCCCAGTATGCTTGCCTGGGACGCCCCATGGACAGAGGAGCCTGGAGGGCTACAGTCCATGGGGCCGCAAGAGTAGGACACGGCTGAGCGACAAAACCACCACCAAAGCTGAGAGAACTGGCTGAATAGCACAGAGACCTCAGCTTGGTGTGGGAGGGAGGCCCAAAAGGGAGGGGATATATGTATACATAGAGCTGATTCACTTTGTTATGCAGCAGAAACTCACATAACACTGCAAAGCAATTATACTCCAAAAGGAAAATCCGGTGACATACAAAAAAAAGTTGAGAGAGAAAAAGGCACTCAGCAGAGGGGGAGGCAGGACGTGGGGGGCAGGGGAGCTTTGGGAGCTGGAAGGAGGACAGAGGTGCTGGGAAGCCCGGGCATGGGGCAGAGGCAGTTAGGGTGAGAAGCTGGGGAAGGATGCTGTCTGCAGCGCTGATTTGCTCCCAGCTGGTCCGGGGGTGACACCTGGACATTCTCTGGTGTTAGTCCAGGTTCCCAGGTGACCTGGTCCACACTGGCGGGGGACCCAGCCCTGCGGGTGGACAGGCCCTTCTGGGAGCGGAGATCCCATAGGAGCACGGCATCCTTTTAGACCTGGACATCCAGGCCCCTGGATGGAGATTTCTCCACCTTAGGAAGCAGCTGACCTTCCATCAGCAGTTTTTGGAGGCTTGCTGCCCTTGACTTTGGGGTGGAGGTTGCGGAGGGCTGGGGGTAGGAAAATGCCTCGGTGGGTCTTCCTGGAGGAGTGAGAGCCCCAGTCAACAGCTCACCCGGAAGCCTCACACCTCAGCCTTTCCCACAAGGGGGCTCTGATGTCTGCTGGGAGACCAGGAGGACGAGAGGATGCGAAGTGAAGACTGGGGTGCTGCGGTGCCCCTCCCTCCTGACACTGATGGCAGTCACCAGTAGGAAGATGCCCAGGCCTCCCGACTGAGAAGGGGTGATCCAGACTGCCCCAGTGCCCAGGGCTGTGACTGACCCGTGGTCCCAGCCACGGGTGGAGATGTGTGGAGAGGCTCCAGGGGTCCCCTGGGTGTGAGCGGGGCATGCGGTATCTGAAGAGCGGGAGAGGTGGTGGCTGTGGGCAGGCCAGCATGCCCCTTCTGTGCAGGGGTCCATTCAGTACTGCTGTATCCCCTCGCCCCCTATCCTAGACCTCAGGCCTTGTGTCTGCAATGCAGGGAGACTGGTTCAGTCCTAGGCTCTGGACCTCTGTGGGGCCTGGCTCCCATGAGGGAGGCGGAGGCTCAGAGGGGTCTTGCTGGAGTCCTCCCACCCCCATCAGGCACTTCTCCTTGGGGAGCCCTTCATGGGCCCACTCAGTGTCTATTTCTTCTCCTTTTTGATGCAGTTGTGATACCTTAGTGCTTTGATTTCCTAGATCAGAGCAGAATAAAAGAAGATCATTAGAAACATGCAGGGGCAGGAATTCCCTAGTGGCCTGGTGGCTAAGACTCTGTGCTCCCAATGCAGGGGGGCCCAGGTTCAATCCCTGGTCAAGGAACTAGATACCATATGCAACAACTAAAGATCCTGCATGCTGCAATGAAGATCAAAGATCCTGCATGCCACAACTAAGACCCGGCGCAGTCACATAAATAAATATTAAAAAAGGAGAAGAAATATGCATAGAGGAAGAAAGGGAAACAGTTGAAAAAATCTAAACATTCGTTAAGAGGGTCTGTGGTAAAGAACCCACCTGTCAATGCAGGAGATGCAAGAGACACGGGTTCAATCCCTAGGTTGGGAAGATCCCCTGGAGGATGGCATGGCAACTCACTCCAGTATTCTTGCCTGGAGAATCCCCATGGACAGAGGAGCCTGGCAGGTTACAGTCTATAGGGTCACAGAGTCGGACAACTGAGCATGCACGCATGCGCTAAGGGAGGACCCAGAGCCACCGTGTAACCACAGGTCAGCTGAGGGTACTGCCAGGTGGCTGATCCCCGGACCTGTGGATGCTGCTTTGGCTGTCACTGCTGAATACCTCGGGACACGGGGGAGGCTGCATTTCAAGGGCATTTTGTTAAAGCAAACTAAGTATAAATAAGGACTTTTGCCCACAGATGTCTATTGCAACTGGCCACCAACTCAGTGTTCAGCAGTCCCTTGGGGCTTGTTGAAACAAATCGTAGCACTTCCTGTGACAGAATATGATGCAGCCAGTAAATATGATGCTTAGCAAAAAATTCTAATGACATAGGAAACGCTTTTGGTGTAATATAAAATTAGAATATCAAACAATATGTGCATGTATGTTACATCAATAAAAAGAAGAAAGGAAAAACTAAATTCTGTGAGCTCGTCTTCATTTAAAGACATATAAGGAAAAAGTGGAAAGAAAACACCCAAAAATTCTAGCCTTATTTATTTCTGGCTGGTGGGATTTTGAGTTATTAAAAATTTTTTAATACCTTGTCTTTTATTGTCTTTCCAAATTTCTACACTAAATACTTTCAAGTTTTAAAGTTATTTGAAATAAAGACAAAGAGTGTATCCTGAATTTAAGAAAAAGTCTCATTTCTCTGGAAAAATGTTTATGTGGATGTGTAAGTTCTTGGAGTGTATTTTATATTCTCTATTCTTCAGTCTGAGGCATCAAAAAGCAGAGACATCATTTTGCCAACAGTGGTCTGTATAGTCAAAGCTATGGTTTTTCCAGTAGTCATGTATGGATGTGAGACTTGGACCATAAGGAAAATTTAGTACCGAAAAATTGATGCTTTTGAACGTCAAAAAAGTGGTGCTGAAGAGTCCCTTGGCCAGCAAGGAGATCAAACCAGTCAATCCTGAAGGAAATCAACCCTGAATATTCATTGGAAGGATTGATGCTCCAATATGTTGGGTACCTGATATGAAGAAACGACTTTTTGGAAAAGATTCTGATGCTGGGAAAGGTTGAAGGCAGGAGAAAAAGAGGAAACAGAGGATGAGATGGTTGGATGGCATCACCGACTCAACGGACATGAGTTTGAGCAAACTCAGGGAGATAGTGAAGGACAGGGAAGCCTGGCATGCTGCAGTTCAAGGGGTCACAAAGAGTCGTACACAACTTAGTGACTGAACAACAAAATGAGCTTGAATCAAGGGAGCATTTGAGAACAAGTAACAGAAAATCCCACTAACAGAGAGAGGGTTGCTTTTTTCCCGTAACAGGAAGTCCCTGTCAGGCCAGCTAGGGCTGATGTGGACAAGTGATGCTGTGGCAGAAGCAGACATCCTGTGGTCCACCCTGAAATTGATGCTGGATAACCTCAGGGGGACCAGGCAGCCCAGGGCAGAGTGTGTTTGTGGGAGGCTATGCCAGAGGAAGAGATCTGCCCAAGGTCACACTGCTGCTCAGTGAGTTGAATGACCATAGGATAGGTGGTTGCAAAGAAGGCAGGATTAGAACCTGGCTCTTAACTCTTCCCCACACTGCCAAGTCTAACCATCTGAGGCGGCACGTGAGGCCCCAGAAAACCTGGCCCTGCTGACTTATCTACTTAGCGCTGAACTGCTGTGGCTCACACGTACCCCCCAGTTTACTCTGTGCTTTTGCTCATGCTGTTCCCTCTGCCTGGGATGCCTTTCCCTGCTGTTGCCGCCTTCTTTGGTGTAACTTCTACTCACTCTTTGAAAATCAGCCTCCAGCATCATTTCTTCCTGGAGGCCTTCCTCACCGCCTGGCTAGGCTAGTGGTCCATTTTCTGCACCCAGAGGGTGCTTGCTGCGTTTACCACACTTATACTTCTCTGTTCCCGTCATGATTCCCTTCTTCCCAGCCTCTGAGCCCCTTGAGGGCAGACTGTGTCTCATTCATCTCAGCATCAGCCTGGCCCCAATCCAGGGACATTTGAGCAGAAAGTCCTAGGACTGGTTATCCCCCTGCTCCCGTGAGAGCCTTGACAAGTCATAGCCCCATTTCCCTGTCCCAGATGTCAAGGAGTTGGACTTCACCAGATCCCTTCTGAAACCCAGTCATCCACAAGACAGGCAGGGTTGGCACGGGATGGCCTGTGTTGGGTGCCCGAGACCCAGCAGGGCAAGGGGCCCTGGGGCAGGACGCCCACTCATGCCACCTGCAGCGCCTGATGGTCGGGCCAGAGTGGAGGGTGCACTCTGGGCCTCCGCAGACCAGGCCCCACCAAAGAGAAGGGCCCGGTGACCCCACAGCAGGGAGGGCGGCCCCCAGCCATTATCAAAGGCCAGCAGGGCCCCCTCCTTCAGAGGATGACTGGGAGGGGGAGGGGATCTCCCTGGGGCTGCTAAGGCTGGACCACTGCCACTGACAAGCCAGCCATCCGTCAGCCCTGAGCACAATGCCACCATTAACCCCTGCCCCCTGCCCCCTTCCAGCCACTTCCTCTGGAGGGCTTTCTCCCTCCCAATGGAGAAAGGCATGGAAGATTTCTCTTAAGCCTTTCTCTTCAATGAGGGGCCCAGGCACACAGACCCCTCAGCTGGTTTGGGGAACCTCAGCTCCGTGTCCCTCCCAAAGCTTGAGGCCCCAGGTTGCCAGCTCTGTCTTCCGGGCTGGAAGTGAGACTTGAGTGGCGCCTCTGCTTTCTGCAACCCGCGGGAGCACTCCCCGCGGGTGTGTCTGGGGACAGACAGAGGGGGATCCTGAGAGAGCGAGGGACAGAGTCCAAGAGATTCTGAGAGACACACATTACACTCAGGG